>NC_030824.1:59293179-61693179 GCF_001704415.2 Capra hircus | reverse complement strand
CCTACCTACCTTGATCTGAATAACTCCTGAGCTACCTGCTCCATCTGTTGGAATTCTGAGACGGGTATCCCTCATTCATGCGCTTAGTCCCTCAGGCATCCTCTGTATGGGATATATACGTAAGCATACTGACATTGTCTGTACCCCTAATCTCACTAACAGAGACGGACCTCTTTTTCTGGAGGATTGTAGTTCCATGTTAAATG
The DNA here is from genome assembly GCF_001704415.2 of Capra hircus. Classification (NCBI taxonomy): domain Eukaryota; kingdom Metazoa; phylum Chordata; class Mammalia; order Artiodactyla; family Bovidae; genus Capra; species Capra hircus. The sequence goes on along the minus strand of NC_030824.1, from coordinate 61,692,973 downwards.
CACCAGCTCAGCCCTCCTGCTCTGCCATCCACAGTGGGTAGATTTTCATCCTCAGAATGATCACCTTATGAATGCATGACAAATCTGAGGAACCACATATGCATTTCAGTGTCTCAAACGAAAAGGAAGAAGGCAGCAGGTGGAGAAGGGTTACTACTTTTTAACTGAAGAGGGGAAAGATAGCCCCTCAGAATTCTTCATGGACCTCCTGGGCCAACACTTGTCCCATGGCTTCCCTCACAAGGAAGTTTGAAAAAGCAAGAATGTGATTAAGCAGAAAGGATTGTAATAACTGGTCCAATTATGATTCATTTCCTGGAGATGGTACATGGCCTACCTAAAAAACTTGAGATTTTGTTAGCCAGAGAGAGACCATAGCTTTTGGACAGTCAAGTCATAGCATATGCCACACTTAGATTTTGCAAAATAAAAATGTTAAACACACTCTTGAATATTATACCAACAGGAAGTAAAATATAAGAAGCAAGTAAAATCATACATGTGGTAATAAAATGTTATATTTATTTCTTGGGGCTCAGATGAGTGTTGTATTCCATAATATCTCAAATTATCAAGATATGTTTAAGATGGTTTACACATACTCATGATGAGAACAATATACAGAAAACAACACAAGGACCTAACTTCATAGAACCACATGCATTTAAAGCCCTGATTATATAATACAGATGAGAAACTATCCTTATGGGCTAATCAGTTAGTTTTGATGTATGTGTTTAGAAGTTTGACATAGCCTTAGTGACAGGTTTGGGAGGAAGAAAGTTGGAATTACCATAATTATTGTTTTCATTAGCCACATATTTAGAAAAGATTTGTTGCAGGTTTTTTGTGAGTGATGTCTCTAAAGATATTCAATCTCCAATTGCACATCAAGCAATTTCCACAGCAATGCATAAAGGGTATGGTCAGAAATGATTCTGGTACATTTCTTTTATCCTGTTTCTTTTGAAATTATTTCATCCAATGCTGAAGTAGATTGAGGCGAGTTAACTCAGATGAGTGCCCTGGATGAGTAAAGACAGCCTCATGAATTGGGTTTGTCCATGTGTCAATGCAAACTGCTCCCTGATAACAAGGGAAAATAACAGCTTCCCCACCCACCTCAGTACTTCCCTACTTCCCTTTCCACTCTCCTTAATCTATCCATTGTGGCTGTTTCAAAAGACAAGAACATCATTGGCCCCTGGGCTAATAATTATCTCAAGGGACACAGGCAGTGGCAACCCACTCCAGCACTCTTGCCTGGAAAATCCCATGGACGGAGGAGCCTGGTGGGCTGCAGTCCATGGGGTCGCGAAGAGTCGGACATGACTGAGCAACTTCACTTTCACTTTTCACTTTCATGCACTGGAGAAGGAAATGACAACCCACTCCAGTACTCTTGCCTGGAAAATCCCAGGGACGGAGGAGCCTGGTGGGCTGCAGTCCATGGGGTCGAGAAGAGTCTGGAGATGACTGAGCAACTTCACTTTCACTTTTCACTTTCATGCACTGGAGAAGAAAATGACAACCCACTCCAGTGTTCTTGCCTGGAGAATCCCAGGGATGGGGGAGCCTGGTGGGCTGCCGTCTATGGGGTGGCACAGAGTCGGACACGACTGAAGCGATTTAGCAGTAGCAGAGCTCCAGGACTTACTTTTATAGAAAGAACAAAAACAGCTGTGTCTTTGGATTTGCTTCTTCCCTATATCAGAGAAGGCAATGGCACCCCACTCCAGTACTCTTGCCTGGAAAATCCCATGGACGGAGGAGCCTAGTAGGCTGCAGTCCATGGGGTCACTAAGAGTCGGACACGACTGAGCGACTTGACTTTCACTTTTCACTTTCAGGCATTGGAGAAGGAAATGGCAACCCACTCCAGTGTTCTTGCCTGGAGAATCCCAGGGATGGCAGAGCCTGGTGAAATAGAACCAGGTCTTGTCCTCATTTAAGAAAAAGTACCTTCCTCTCTACTCCATTTTCCCTTTGAAGACAATGGGGAACCAGAGAAAGGCAGAGGAAAAGCAATTTGGGCAGCACCTGGCCTAGGTTCTCCACAAGGCCTTGCTTGATCTCCAAGAAAATGAACAACATGATGTGCAAAAAAAGTACAGATATTGATAAAGTGCCAGACCTGATCTTCTATGCACATATATCCATCAGAATTTGTTCAGGCAAGTGTGGCAGGGCAAGGGCTAGGTTTGAGAATTCATATATCATCGAACCAATTATTGTGTCTCAACCACTTACTCCAAACTCTGTCCTCCCTAAAGGCCAGACATCTTGTAGTATATGTCCTTGATTAAAAGGACAAAAGGGGAACGTCACATAGCACTCTGACTTAAAGAACCATGTACAGATAATGAAATAAAGAGAATGCAGTTTAGCAATCCACAGATCTGAGTTTGAATCTTAGCACAGTTACTTCCTAAATCTATGAATTTTGGTAACGTATTTAGTTAGACTCTCTGAGTGTTGGTTTCTTTATTGAATTCGTGACAAACTCAGGAATTTATTAATAGCATTAAATGTATAAATGAAACAATTAACGGTTTATAAAAATGGTATGCTGCTGCTGCTAAGTCACTTCAGTCAAGTCCGACTCTGTGTGACCCCACAGACGGCAGCCCACCAGGATCCCCCGTCCCTGGGATTCTCCAGGCAAGAACACTGGAGTGGGTTGCCATTTCTTTCTCCAATGCATGAAAGCGAAAAGTGAAAGTGAAGTTGCTCAGTCGAGTCCGACCCTCAGCAACCCCATGGACTGCAGCCTTCCAGGCTCCTCCGTCCATGGGATTTTCCAGGCATGGATGATCATATATGCAAAACAGAAATAGAGACACAGATGTAGAGAACAAACATATGGATGACAAGGGGTAAGGCGGTGGGGGGGACGGAGTGGGAAGAATTAGGAGATTGGGATTAACACATACACACTACCGATCAGTCAGTTCAGTTCAGTCGCTCAGTCCTATCCAACCATTTGCGACCCAGTTGACTGCAGCATGCTAGGCTTCCCTGTCCATCACCAATTCCCAGAGCTGACTCAAACTCATGTGCATTGAGTCGGTGATGTCATCCAACCATCTCATCCTCTGTTTTCTCCTTCTTCTCCTGCCTTCAATCTTTCCCAGCATCAGGGTCTTTTCAAATGAGTCAGTTCTTCACATCAGGTGGCCAAACTATGGGACTTTCAGCTTCAGCATCAGTCCTTCCAATGAATATTCAGGACTGATTTCCTTTAGGAAAGAATGTTTGGATCTCCTTGCAGTCCAAGGGACTCTCAAGAGTCTTCTCCAACACCACAGTTCAAAAAGCATTGTTTCTTTGGCGCTCAGCTTACTTTACAGTCCAAGTCACACATGCATACATGACTAATGGAAAAACCATAGCCTTGACTAGAAGGACCTTTGTTGGCAAAGTAATGTCTCTGCTTTTTAATAAGCTGTCTAGGTTGGTCGTAACTTTTTTTTCCAAGGAGTAAGCATCTTTTAATTTCATGGCTACAGTCACCACCTGAAGTGATTTTGGAGCCCAAAAAAGTAAAGCCTGTCACTGTTTCCACTGGTTCCCCATCTATTTCCCATGAAGTGACAGGACCAGGTGCCATCATCTTCATTTTCTGAATGTTGAGCTTTAAGCCAACTTTTTCACTCTCCGCATTCACTTTCATCAAGAGGCTCTTTAGTTCCTCTTCACTTTCTGCCTTAAAGGTGGTGTCATCTGCATATCTGAGGTTATTGATATTTCTCCCAGCAATCTTGATTCCAGCTTGTGCTTCATCCAGTCCAGCATTTCTCATGATGTACTCTGCATACAAGTCAAATAAGCAGGGTGACAATATACAGCCTTGACATACTCCTTTCCTGTTTTGGAACGAGTCTGTTGTTCCACGTCTAGGTCTAACTGTTGCTTTTTGACCTGCATACAGATTTCTCAGGAGGCAGGTCAGGTGGTCTGGTATTCCCATCTCTTGAAGAATTTTCCAGAGTTTGTTGTGATCCACACAGTCAAGGGCTTTGGCGTAGTTAATAAAGCAGAAGTAGATGTTTTTCTAGAACTCTCCTGCTTTTTCAACGATCCAGAGGATGTCAGCAATTTGATCTCTGGTTCCTCTGCCTTTTCTAAATCCAGCTTGGACATCTAAAAGTTCATAGTTCAGGTACTGTTGAAGCCTGGCTGGGAGAATTTTGAGGATCACTTTGCTAGCGTGTGAGATGAGTGCAATTGTGCAGCAGTTTGAGCATTCTTTGGCATTGCCTTTCCTTGGGATTGGAATGAAAACTGACCTTTTCCAGTCCTGTGGCCACTTCTGAGTTTTCCAAATTTGCTGGCATATTGAGTGCAGCACTTTCACAGCATCATCTTTCAGGATGTGAAATAGCTCAACTCGAACTCCATCACTTCCACTTGCTTTGTTCATAGTGATGTTTTCTAAGGCCCACTTGACTTCACATTCCAGGATGTCTGGCTCTAGGTAAGTGATCACACCATCGTGATTATCTGGGTCGTGAACATCTTTTTCATATAGTTCGTCTGTGTAGTCTTGCCACCTCTTGTTAATCTCTTCTGCTTCTGTTAGGTCCATACCATTTCTGTCCTTTATTGTGCCCATCTTTGCATGAAGAGTGCAAAGTACACTACTGATACTGTGTATAAAATACATAACCAGTGAGAGCCTGCGGGATAGCACAGGGAACCCTACTCAGTGCTCTGTGGTGACCTAAATCAGAAGGAAATCCAAAAAAGAGAGGATATATGTGTACATATAACTGATTCACTTTGTGGTACAGTATAAACTAATACAACATTGTAACGCAACTATACTCTAATAAAAACTAACTTTAAAAAAGCTTTATGAAATGTGCCAGGCATTTAATGTATGTTCAACAAGTGTTAACCTCCCAAGTGAAAATTATTACTAGAACACTAATTCAAAACTCTTATCTATGATAAATCAATGGTAAGATATTTTTACCTGGAGAATCCCTTGGACACAGGAGGCTGGCGGGCTAGAGTCCATAGGGTCACAAAGAGTCAGACATGACTAAAGTGACTTAGCAACAGCAGCAAGATATTCTTATAAAAAAGTATTTGTTTTTTATTACATTAAGAAAAGATACAGCTGATCCTATGTTTCTAGGCAAGTTATGTTACCATCATATAAATTAAATTAGAGAGTAGATTAGCAAGGTATTTATTACCTTTACTTCAGTATTTTAAAAGGCAGCAGAATTAAGTGCTGGCCATATTTTGAAAGACTCCAGAATAGCACAGGATTGATTAAAGGTCTGTCACCACAGATTGGATGTGTTGATTTCATTTCCCCAAAAGTATCCACATAGCAACTTGGCAGTACACAAATATTCTGAAAATTCTAACAGTTTTATTTTTTACAGAAAATAATAATTGCACCCTTCCCTAAAATGTTAGGTCCCGTTTTCATTTTAAAGACTCATAATGCTTTTCATAAGCTCACAATTTTGTTCACTTCAATCCTGTCATTGTGAATTTGAAAGAAGGTCACAACAAACAGGTACTTAATCAAAGTAGGGGCTTTGCCTATTGATTGAAGGCGTATAATACAAAATCAGGAACTCAAGGAAACTACTCTCCTCTCAATTCTACTGTAATAATGGCTCATTTTTTTTAATTCTCTTTTTACAGTTAATTTAAGATCAAGTCCTATGCCTTAAAGTCTTTTGTATCTTTTGCAGCACTTGTTAGGATACCTTGTATATAGTGGGTACCCAATGAAGGTTTACCACATTGCACTGAGTTGATCATCCATCTTATTCACTAGATTTGGCTGTGAATAACTTTTTTTTTTTTTTTTCCAAAAAATTAAGTCCACCCACAAAGGAAAAAGGCAGAAGGATGCTGTGGCAAAAATGCTCTCCTGGAAAACAGATCTTGGTTCTGGTTCCAGCTTTATGCGACTTGGGACAAATCACTTGAAATTTCCAGATCAACTTTCTCCATAAAACAAGGATGCTAGACAAGATGTATGTGCCAGACTGTAAGGCCCACCGTAAGCCATTCAAAATAACAAACACGGAACTGAAGATGCTTGCAGAGAGACAGTAGAAAAATAGTTTTGAATAACTTCAGAATTATTGGGTTAAGAGCTAGCATTCCAGAATGACTGCTCCAAAGGAAATAATAAATATTTACTTATTCTAGTATGTTGTGAGGGTTTTTTTTTTTTTTTAGGTTACATTTCTTTAGAGTTACATGTTATATAGTCGTTAAGATACAATTCAAGAGAGCAAATGTCAACAAAGTTCTGAAGTTGCTTGGCATGTTATCAATCATTATTTCGAGTTTCCTTTTATTTTTTGCCTTAATGTATTTGGCCAGGAACACAGACATTTATGTGATGTAATGAGAAGGAAATAAAGAAAGTTTAATCTACTGCTCCTTCAACCTTAGCCATTCAACATTTACCTCATGAGAGACCCTGATGTTCTTAATGAATTCCCAAGGTCACTAAACAATTTGGAAGATTTTAGATTTCTACAAGGTGATTCCAGGGGCTCACACTTTGCCAAGTCATATGCAGGTGGCTAGAGTAAGTTTCCCCAGGTGGCGCTAGTGGTAAAAACAACAACAACAAAAACCCCACCTGCCAATGCAGGAGACATAAGAGATGCTTGAGACATAGGTTCGATCACTGGGTCAGGGAAATTCACTGGAGGAGGGCAAGGCAACCCACTCCAGTATTCTTGCCTGGAGAATCCCTATGGACAGAGGAGCCTGCCAGGCTACAGTCCACAGGGTCGCAGAGAGCCGGACACAACTGAAGTGACTTGGCAGGCAAGCAGGCATAGTAAGCTTGCTTCCTACACCTTTCACATTGTGCATGCTAAGTCGCTTCAGTCACGTCCAGCTCTTTGCAGCCCTATGGACTGTAGCCCACCTGAAGTCTGAATAGAGAATACAGACTTCTCTATTCATGGGATTCTCCAGGCAAGAATAATGGAGTGGGTTGCTATGCCCTCCTTCAAAAGATCTTCCCAACCCAGAATCGAGCCTGCCTCTCTTACGTCTCCTGCATTGAAAGATGGGTGCTTTACCACGGCACCACCTGGGAAGCCCACATTTCATGTCACACTTGAACTTTTCTATGAATGTTTTTTAGTCGTCATGCAGGTATTCAGGGGGTCACTCTGCACCAAAATAGTCGCTACATTTGCAACCATGCAGTAACATACATTCATGTTACCTTAGACCCACCTCAAGAGAAAGGTCTAAGTTCATGCAATCAACTCTCCAACAGTTGGTACAGTTTGAAAAGTGTGGGCCTTCACATTGTATAGGATCTTGTTTTGTTTCCTTTTGTTTGGTTTTGAACACTGCACCCTAAGTGCACTTCCTTTCTCCCCTTGCAACTTTTAAGCAAAATGGAATTCTCAGCTCACTAGTGCAGGTCTCACTGCAAACCCAATGAATGGCAAAGATCCGACACAAACACCCACACACTTCCCTCCAACAGGGATCCGTACTCAAGACCAGAAGTTGGCCATGGCTATGCTGATTACACACTTCTGTTGGATTTCCGTGGAATTTGGTTTCATTTGATTGTAGGTTCAATGTATTTTTTTTTTTAAAGAAAAGTTTCGGTCTCCCTACCTCAAGGTTAGGGTGAGTCAGAGAGGTTTCAAAAGGGAGCGGCACTGCCATGTGAAAGTTCTGACACCAGAGAGGAGGCTCTCAAGCCACCTCAAAGCAGCCGAGTCCCAGCCTGCTCCGGATCGCTGTGGAGCGGAACCAATTTCTAAATGTCTTCATCTGGTCCCTCCTACTTTCATGGTTGCTCTGGGGGTGGTGAGAATCAGGACGCACTGAAAGCTGCCGGGACATCTGACACTTTATTTTCTTGGCTCTGCGTGTCTTAACTCTTTGCACCAGTCCTCCCGACTGTGCAGCGTTTCACTTTTGAGAGCAGAGGCAAAAGGAGACGGGCAGAGGCGGGCGGGGGCCTCACCACTGCTTAGCGAGAGGAGAGAAGAGCCACTGCCCCTGCTCCGCTCACATGCCAGGGGTCCTGCCAGTCAATGCCACCTGTCCCGCAGGCTCTCACCTGAACTTCCCAGTCCTGAGGAGGAGGAGAGGGAAGGAAACTGATACTAAGCATCCTTACACTTTTAGAAAAGACTACCTGGTTCTCTCTTTCCGAGGAATGGGACAGGGAGGGAGGTGGGAGGGGGGTTCAGGATGAGGAACACATGTACACCCATGGCTGATTCATGTCAATGTATGGCAAAAGCCACTACAACATTGTAAAGTAGCCTCCAATTAAAATAAATAAAATTTTAAAAAAAGAATGTATTTGGATTTCATGGGTAGATGTGGTGTTTGAAGAACAGGGCTGTGCAGAGAGATAACAGACTCAAATAACTGAAAATCAGTTGCATGATTAGACCTGCTCCTTGCTGCTCCAAAAACTCAATAAAGGATCTAATGGAAGACACGAGGCAGGTTGGGCTCCTTATGAGAACTTCCTGCCATGTTCGTCAATCACAACTGGCTGCTAGGGGCAACGTTCGGCTTCTGAGGGTATTCAAGCAAGTTTGGGGAGCCATCAGGGGTGGGAATCACTGTCAGGAGGGATGTGTGGTGTTGGGGAAGAAGAACACGCCCCCCATCTCCTCCGTACCCTCATCTCTGCTCCTAGAGAAGCCGACAGCAGCCCCTGCTTTAGCCCCTCCCACCTCCGCATGGACGTTGAACGTTCTCATCTGATTGGACGGAAGCCCGCATCTTGGCACCTATTTTAACAGAGGGTAGTGTTACTGTATTTTGAGAAAGACCTGGCGTGTCCTGCTTCTCTCACTTCCTGTATCTACTCAGAGCACATCACTCCCACTTTTCTCTTTAAATCTTGGCTTCAGAAGGCCTTGCTCCCCTTTTTAACCCACAGGAAGTCAGTCAAGCCTGGCAGTGGATAAACAGCCCAGGCTGGCAGGAACGGAGCCCAGAGTGGAGAGGGGGCTGCCCTTGCTGCTCCCCACCCTTCTCCCCAGCTCAGGCAGGCAGGTCGGCTGGCCTCTGTCACACTGCCCGGATGACAGCCATAGGGACTGAGACTTCCTTCAGAGGAAGCCAGAGGCCTCATCTAGACTTCCAGTATTAAACTGTGTTCTCATCTTTTTCTTTTTTAAGATATATATTTTTTAATATTTGGGCCTATTTTTTAAATATTGAATTTATTACAGTATTGCTTCTGTTTTATGTTTTGGTTTTCTGGCAGCAAGGCATGTGGGACCTTAGCTCTCTGACCAGGGATTGAATTTGCATCACCTGCATTGGAAAGTGAAGTCTTAACCACTGGACCAAATGTATCTTTGAAGAAAGCCCAACCATATGAGTGCTTCTATTCACCCTGCCATTAATCAAGCTGGTTCTTCCTTTCCTACTTATTTTTTTTAATGGAAGGTTAATTACTTTACAATATTGTGGTGAGTTTTGCCATACATTCACATGAATCAGTCATGGGTGTACATGTGTTTCCCATCCTGAACCTCCCTCCCACCCACTTAGTTTTATTATATTTATATGTACACTCAAAACCTCAAACAAAACCCAATCAAAACTGCCACACTTACTCAGAGAGGTTTGAACAGAACACAGGTTTTCCATAACATTACTAAAGCATAAACAGGATTTTATCAGTGTATAGAAATTATTTTCAGGATTCCAAGTGTCTTCACTGGAAACTGTGAGAATATATGGCAGTGTGAGGATCATCATATAATTCATAATGTCTTTTAACCCTAAGACCTTCAAATTCAGAAAAATATGGTATTTATTTAGCTTAATACTTTCTCAGTTCAATCATCATCTATTAGGTTCAAAAATACAACTAGAATTTCTACAGATTCACAGAATTGATTGTATCTGTTGGTAAATTCTATCTGTTGAATCAATCAATGAAAATTCTTTGCAACCTACTGGAGAAAGTATAAATTCCAAATAATCCCCAGAAATAAATTGTCAGCACACCCACAAGACTGGCTTTAGTAAACAAGAGACTAGTTGCCATGTGCCCCAAATAAACAATAAACAGAAGTCTTTGTACCTTCTGGCAGAAAGTTCATCCTTCCCTGAAGCAAACTATTCTTATAAAAATCTCTCAAGTGCTTTTCTTGCGGTGTTTCTGATATCAGCACAATCAGGAAGCAATGAAAGTGTTGGCTGAAAAGTCAGTTTTCACTGAGCTCTGCAGGCCAGTGAGAATGAAGATTAATTCAAATAAACTCTGGAATGCCAGCCAAACCCCTGAAACTTGGTAGCAATACACCCACTAAGTTGGTTCTGTGTTTGCAGTCCTACCTTATCCTGAAATGACCTGAATGAAAAGCCAGTGTCAGATGACATATGACATCAAGTGTTCAATGAGCATTCTGCTGGCACGATTTCCGGTTTGACAGCTCGTGCTCTTTGGTCTTCCTCAGCACTCAGGGAGGACTGAATCCCTTTTCAACCTCCAGCAAAACCTGCAGGACAGAAATTTAACTCCTTAGGGAAGTAACTGAACGCATTTATAGATTTGGTTATGAACTGGAAAACAGTAAAGCCCTAATTGAAGTATCTTTTATTTTCCCCATAGAGAATCTTTTTTGACATTCATTTCACTTGTATATGAGAATCATTTTAATACATTTGATTTTGTTACTAAAGATGCAAAAGGGCCTATATTTCATTCAGAACTGAAACTGGAAGTATTTAACTAGTTGAGTGTTCTCTTTCTCCCAGTGAACATTAACTCAGTACTTTATCTTGCTTGACTTTTCAAATATGGTGCTTTACAGTACCTTGATATATAGCCAGGTATATCTAAAGGTTATGTCAGCATTTACATTATAAGGCCATGTTTTGTGGGTTGATAACTAAAGTCTTAAAAAAATAATTCTGAGTGAAACTTGCAAGGCTGAGGGTCCACCCTGAAACATGTTTGTTCCTAGATGTACCACATACACACACACACACACACACACACACACACACACACACACACCAGAATTCAACAACTCCTGTTTGTAAAATACATTCATTCAACATGTTGCCTTGATGAAAATGAATTGAAAGAAACTCAAGGTGATGAAGTATAATCAAACAGCTATCATCCAATGATAGCCACTTATATTCCAAGATTCATGTGGTAGGTTTGAAAGAAATATGATGAAAGAATTGATTGTATAATTTTATAGAAAGATTAATATATAGAAAGATGAAGTAATACCTTCATGAAAAATTGGCTTTCTTTTAGCCAGAAAGCTTTCTCTTAGCTTTCTCTTTTTTCCACCCTCTATAGAATTTATTCTCTGAATTTCTCTGAAGATGTGATCTCATGTCCTTGAACACACTTATTACAATCCATCATCTACATAGCAACAGACAGACCCATGCTCATATACCAGAACTGGTGCTGGATCTGGTAAGTCATTAAGCAAATATATTCCTAAGTCATACAAGGCTTGCATGCCCACTGCCTACCTATAAAAGGAAAATGGGATTTCTAATACACAGATTGCTTTTAAGACTTGTAAAGTGGTAGTCTTCAATTCACATCTTGCCCATTTTGCATGATTTGACTACTTTCAAAAACTAAAGCACACCTGGATAATTTTTTCATGGCCGTCTTTAAGATTACTATATTTGTCATTGTGTGGTCATGAAATCTGTTAGCAAGTAAGAAATAGAAGTGTTTTCACTGAGACATTTTTTAAATTAAGAATTATGGGAAAATCTGAGACAACATCAACACCAAAATCTGAATGTATCAAAAAGATAAGGCAGAGAGAGAACCAGATGGTGGAGGAGGAGGTGGACGTGGAGTACATCTCTCTCCACGGATACATCAGGAACACACCTTCAGACACAGAAGAGCACGCAGAACACCAGCTGAGAGTGGATAGGAGTACCTGACCAGAGGAGAAGAACATACAGAAACACACAAAACTCGGTAGGACGGAGGATCTAGGGGGAAAAACGGGAGTGTTAGCAGGACTGGACCTGCCCAGGTGGGTGGGGGAACTGAAGCAGGGGTCCGATCCCCACAGCAGGGCAACGGTCTGAGTCAGAGGAGAAACATATAAGGCTGCGAGTGAAACAGCTGACCTGTGGCGGCCTACATGGAATGAGAATCAGACAGTCTTTGCAGCCATACATACCATGAACAGAAAGGCTAGTCTCTGGGAAGGTGCAGAGGCTGGGAGCTGGAGTTTAGGGATTGTGGAGCAATCCCAGGGTGAGGGCTGCTGTTGACTGTGGAGAGATGGATTGAGGGGATGTCAGGGAGGAGATTGTGGCGGGAAATGCTGGTGGAGGAAAGCTAGGCAGCCATGGAAACAAGGCCATACTGCTGAGTCACGCTAGGGGGTGGAGCCATCACTATAGCCTCTCTCCCCCAACAGGCCAGCATGGGCAGCTGAGCAATAGAGAGGTCAAATGCGTGATGCACTCAACTACAGAGCAGGACCCCACCCAGGGTGCTCCTTTCAGTGACTGACGCACCAATCTACAGAGTAGGAGCCCAGCCAGGGGAGCCGCTCTATATGCCTGATGTTCTGAACAACAGAGAAGGACCCCAGGGAAGGGAGTCCTCTAAGTGTCTGAACCAGTAGAGCTACGGAGAAAGACTGGCCAAAGAGGCCTTCTGGTCGCCAGCTACAAGACACTGGAAAAAAAGACTCTGCTAGGGCCATAACTCCTGAGGCAGAGGCAGTACATGTTGCTGCACACTTGTCGTCGCCAGGGTCCCCAAAAGCCAAGCAGCTGCAACACCTTCACGCTCAACTCTCACTGGGGCAGAGCTGCCACAGGCAAAAAAAGTCTCTCATCTATGCGCGTAGGGTTGCTTCAGTCGTGTCCGACTCTGTGACCCTGTAGACTGAGGCCTGCCAGACTTCTCTGTCAGAGAGGGGTCCTCCAGGCAAGAATACTGGAGCATACTGGCCAATACAGGTTGCCATCCCCTTCTAGAGCACTGTATTTCCTGCTCCCCTAGCCGCCAGCTCCCCTGAGTACCTGGTGCTGCCAGAACCCCTGCGACTCAAGCAGCTGCACCACCTCCACACCTGGCCCTCACAGGGGCAAACCCAAGTTCTCCAGGGCAGCCCCAGGAACTAAATCCCAGTGGACAACCCACATGCAGAGGTGGAAATAAAACCACAATTGAAACCCAGGGGCAGTGTGGCTAAGGAAGAAGACCCAAAACCTTCCTATCAGCTGTACAGCTGCAGATTAAATCAACTAAGCAGACTCTGTGTCTATGGAATATATAAAAGGCCATTGAGAGCCCCTACAAAAGAAAATGCACTAGTTCTGATAGTTGTGGACATTGGAGGCAAGAACACACAGGAGTAAGACCAGTTTAGAATCTGAGCTGCCTCCACAGCAGGTCCAGAGATCAGCACAGTGTTGGAGGGCATCCTAGGGAGGTGAGGTGGACTGACTCCCAGGGAGGGAAAGGACTGTGACAGCAGTGACTCAAGAAAAACACTTATTATTCTTATTTTTTGACTTGTTCTGTAGATTCTTTTGGATTTTTTTTTCTTTTCCTTTTTTTCCACTTCTGTTGTAGTTGTTGATTTTATTGGCACTAAGAAATACAATTAAGCTTTTGAGCTTTTTTTCCCTCAGTCACATAAACCTCTGCCTCTACATTGGGCTTTTGCAGTTCTGTGGATTTTTCCTCTTTTTTTAATTTTAATTTTTTAAACCTATTATTATTTTTTCTACATTTATCCTTTGTTTGCTTTTCCTAGCGCTCTTTTCCCCTTTCAGTTAATCTTTAATGTATATAAATTTCTTTATCTACCTCTATTTAACTGTGCACATCTATTCTTTCTTTAATTCTCTCCTTTCCTCTCAACATATTTGTTAGTTTTATTTTCATTGTTTTATTAATTTTGTTTTCCAGTTTCTGCTTTAGTCAGCTTTGTTCTGGTAGATATAATTCTTGGTTTCCTTTGTTTACCCAGTCAATCTATTGTACTTTACTTTTGTTGGACTGTTTCGATTTTGCTTATGAGTGAATACATATATGTGTATATTCAGTCACACTTTCTATTGGTATAAGCCTCTGCCTCTACGTTGGGCCTTAGGAGTTCTATGGAGCTTTCCTTGTTTTTTCCCCCTTTTTCCTCTCTTCTTCTGTTTTATTTTTTTTTCTTTTCTCTCCTTTATAATTTTAATTTTTAATTTTTTAACCTATTATATATTTTATACATTTCCTTTGTTTATCTTCCTACTGTTCTTTTCCCCTTGCAGTTAATCTTTAATGTATATAAATCTTCTTCATCTACCTCTATTTAAATTTGCATATCTATGCTTTCTTTTCTTTCTTTCCTTTCCTCTCAATATATTTGTTAGGTTTGTTTTCATTGCTTTATTACCCACTTGGCACTTTGCTTTAGTTTTGTTTTCCAGTTTGTGCTTAAGTTAGTTTTCTTCTTAACTGGTAAATATAAGTTTTGATTTCCTTTGTTTGCCAGGTCAATCTACTGTATTTTTGTTGGACTATTTTGACTTTGCTCATGGGTGTATATGTATATATGTATATTCCATTATTTTAATTATTACTTGCCTGATTTTGTAGCTGCCATTTATCTGGGGTTCATCTTTGATTTCTTGTTTTTGAGTATTTGTTTTAATCTCTCTTAATGCCATAACAAACCACTTGTGGAAACTTCGTTCCTGACCAGAAATCAAGCCCTGAGCCTATGGAGTAGGAGCACTGACTCCAAGACCCTAGACTACTAGAGAGCTAACCCCAGGGAGTGTCAGATAGTGAGGACTCACACAAAGGAAACCACTTGAATACAAGACCCAGCATCACCCAACCACCACTAGCACTCTGTGCAGGACACTTCCTCTAAACAACAAACAAAACAAAAATACAAACCCAATCATCAGCAGACAGGATTACTACTTCACACAGCTTTGCCCATCAGAGGAAAAACAAACAAACAAAAACTCAGCACAAATCTCACACAAACCACTGGCCCAACCTTAGGAAGGCAGAAACCAAAAGGAAGAAAGAATTCAACCTTCTTGAAGGAAAGAATGCAACTTTCCTTGAAGCCTGGGAAAAGGAGACCTCAAACACAGTAACTTTTTTAAAAATAATGAAAAGGCAGAGAAATACTGCACAAATGAAGGAAAAAACTAGAAACATAGAAGTCAAAATAAATGAAGAGGAAATAGGTAAACTACCTGAAAAAGAATTCAGAATAATGATAGTAAAGATGACCAAATACCTTGAAAACAAAATGGAGAAAATACAAGAATCAATTATCAAATACCTAGAAGAATTAAAGAATAAACACACAGAGACAAACAACACAATTACTGAAAATTAAAAATACTCTAGAAGGAATCAATAGCAGAATATCTGAAACAGAAGAATGAATCAACGAGCTAGAAGGAATCAATAGCAGAATATCTGAAACAGAAGAATGAATCAACGAGCTGGAAGATCAAATGATGGAAATAACTTCTTAAGAGCAGAATAAAGTAAAAAGAATGAAAGAGCTGAGGACAGTCTCAGAGACCTCTGGGACTATATCAAATACACCAACATTTGAATTATAGAGGTCCCAAAAGAAGAAGAGAAAAAGAAAAGGTATGAGAAAATTTTTGAAGAGATTATAGTTGAAAATTTCCCCAACATGGTAAAGGAAATACTCAATTAAGTCCAAGAGGCACAAAGAGTCCCATACAGGATAAACCCAAGGAGAAACATGCCAAGACACATACTAATCAAACTAACAATGACTAAATACAAAGAAAGAAAATTAAAAGCAGCAAGGGAGGAGCAACAAGTAACATACAAGGGAAACCCCATATGCTTAACAGCTGATTTGTCAGCAGAAACTCTGCAGGCCAGAAGGGAATGGCAGGATACATTCTGAGTACTGAAAGGGAAAACTCTACAACCAAGATTACTATACCCAGCAAGGATCTCATTCAAAATTGATGGAGAAATAAACAGCTTTTCAGACAAGCAAAATTAACAAAATTCAATACCACCAAACCAGCTTTACAACAAATGTTAAAGGGACTTACATAGTCAAAAAATACAATGTAAGAAGAAAGATCTACAAAATCAACCCCAAACAATTAAGAAAATGGCAATAGGCACATATATATCAATAATTAGTTTAAATGTAAATGGATTAAATGCTTCAACCAAAAGACACAAACTGGCTGAATGAATACAAAAACAAGACCAATATATGTGCGGTCTACAAAAAACCCACTTCAGACCTAAAGACACATAGACGGAAAGTGAGAGGATGGAAAAATATATTCCATGCAAATGAGAAGCAAAAGAAAGCTGGAGGAGCAATCCTCATATCGGGCAAAATAGACCTTAAAGAAGACTACAAGAGATAAGGAAAGACACTACATAATGATCAAGGGATCAATCCAAGAGGAAGACTTAAGAATTGTAAATATCTATGCACCCAACATAGGAGCACCTCAATATAAGACAAACACTAACAGACATAAAAGGAGTAATTGACAGTAACACAATAATAGTAGGAGTCTTTAACACCCCACTCACACCAGTGGACAGATCATCAAAACAGACAATAAGGAAACAGAAGTCTTAAATGATGCATTAGATGAAATGGAGCTCACTGATATCTTCAGGACATTCCATCCAAATGCAGAAAAATACACCATCTTCTCAAGTGCACCTGGAACATTCTCCAGGATAGACCACATCTTGGGTGACAAATCAAACCTCAGTAAATTTAAGAAAATTGAAATCATATCAAGCATCTTCTCTGACCACAATGCTATGACAGTAGATGTCAATTACAAGAAAAAAAAAATGGTAAGAAACACAAACATATGGAGATTAAACAACACATTTCTAAATAACCAACACATTACTGAACAAATCAAAAGAGCAATCAAAAAATTTTTAGAAACAAATGACAGTGAAAACAGGACAACTCAAAACCTATGGGATGCAGCAAAAGCAGTTCTAAGAGGGAAGTTTATAGCAACACAATCCTACCAAAAGAGACAAGAAAGACACTGAATGGACAAGCTAACTTTACACCTAAAACAACTGGAAAAAGAAGAACCAAAAAACCCCCAAATCAGTAGAAGGAAAGAAATCATGAAGATCTGAGCAGAAGTAAATGAAAAAGAAATGAAAGAAACATTAGTAAAGATTAATAAAACTAAAAGCTGGTTCTTTGAGAAGATAAACAAAAGTGGAAAACCTTTAGCCAGACTCATCAAGAAAAAAAAAGCAGATATACAAAGGATTATATGAGACTGTTATGAACAACTATATGACAATAAAATAGATAACCTGGAAGAAATGGACAGAATTCTTAGAAAAGTTCAATCTTCCAAGACTGAACCAGGAAGAAATAGAAATTATAAGCAACCCAATTACAAGCACTGAAATTGAAGCAGTGATCAAAAATCTCCCAAAAAACAAAAGCCCAGGACAAGATGGTTTCACAGGAAAATTCTATCAAACATTTAGAGAAGAGCTAATGTCTATCTTTCTAAAACTCTTTCCAAAAATTGCAGAGGAAGGAACACTTCCAAATTCATTCTACAAGACCACCATCACCCTGATACCAAAACCAGACAAAGACAACACAAAAAAGAAAACTATAGGCCAATATCACTGATGAAATAAATGCAAAAATTCTCAACAAAATTTTAGCAAACAGAATTCAGCAACACATCAAAACTCTCATACACCATGATCAAGTTGGGTTTATTCCAGGGATGCAAGGATTCTTCAATATATGCAAATCAATCAATGTGATACACCACATTAACAAATTAAAAGACAAAAACCATATGATAATCTCAATAGATGCAGAAAAAGCCTTTGACAAAATTCAGCACTCATCAAGAAAAAAAAAGTTTAATCATTTATGATTAAAACTTTTCAAAAAATGGGCATACACGGAACCAACTCAACATAGTAAAGGCCATATACGATAAGCCTACAGCAAACATTAATCTCAGCGGTGAAAAACTGAAAGCATTCCCCTTAAGATCAGGAACAAGACAAGGGTGTCCACTTTAGCCACTACTAGTCAACATAGTTCTCGAAGTCCTCGCTACAGCAATCAGAGAAGAAAAATAAACAAAAGGAATCCAGATCAAAAAAGGAATAAGTAAAGCTCTCACTGTTTACAGATGACATGATACTGAACATAGAAAATCCTAAAGATAGTATCAGAAAATTACTAGAGCTAATCAGTGAATTTATCAATGTTGCAGGATACAAAATCAATACAAAGAAATCACTTGCATTTCTATATACTAACAATGAAAAATCAGAAAGAGAAATTAAGGAATCAATCCCATTCTCCACAGAAACAAAAAGAATTAAATATCTAGGAGAAAACTTACCTAAGGAGACAAAAAATCAGTACACAGAAAATTATAAGACACTAATAAAAATAATCAAAGATGACATAAACAGATGGGGAGATATTCCATGTTCCTGAGTAGGAAGAATCAATATTGTGAAAATGACTATACTACCAAATGCAATCTACAGATTTAATGTGATCCCTATCAAATTACCAATGGCATTTTTCACAGAACTAGAACAAAAAATTTCACCATTTATACAGAAACACAAAAGACCCAGAATAGCCAAAGCAGTCTTGAGAAAGAAGACTGGAGCTGGAGGAATCAACCTTCCTGACTTCAGATTATACTACAAAGCCACAGTCATCAAGACAGTATGATACTGGCACAAAAACAGAAATATAGACCAATGGAACAAGATAGAAAGCTCAGAAATAAACCCATGCACCTATGGGTACCTTATTTTTGACGAAGGAGGCAAGAAAATACAGTGGGGCAAAGATAGCCTCTTCAATAAATGGTGCTGGGAAAACTGGATAGCTACATGTAAAAGAATGAAATTAGAACACTTCCTAACACCATACACAAAGATAAACTCAAAATGGATTAAAGACCTAAGTATAAGACCAGAAACTATAAAACCCTTAGAGGAAAACATAGGCAGAACACTCGATGACATAAATCAAATCAACATCCCCTATGACCCACCTCCTAGAGTATTGGAAATAAATACAAAAGTAAACAAGTGGGGCCTGATTAAACTTAAAAGCCTTTGCACAGCAAAGGAAACCATAAGCAATCCCACTCCTAGGCATATACCCTGAGGAAACCAAAATTGAAACAGACACATGTATCCCATTGTTCACTGCAGCACTATTTATAATAGCTAGAGCATGGAAGCAACCTAGATGCCCATCGACAGATGAATGGGTAAAGAAGTTGTGCTACATATACACAATGGAATATTATACAGCTGTAAAAAGGAATGCATTTGAGTCAGTTCTAATGAGGTGGATGAACACAGAACCTATTATACAGAGTGAAGTGTGTCAGAAAGAGAACAATACATACCATATTCTAATGCATATATATGGAATCTAGAAAAATGGTACTGAAGGATTTATTTACAGGGCAGCAATGGAGAAACAGACATAGTGAACAGACTTATGGACATGGGGAGAGAGGAGAAGAGGGTGAGATGTATGGAAAGAGTAACATGGAAACTTACAGTACCATACATAAAATAGTTAGCCAATGGGAATTTGCTGTATGGCTCAGGAAACTCAAACAGGGGCTCTGTATCAACCTAGAGGGGTGGGATGGGGAGGGAGATGGGAGAGAGTTTCAAAAGGGAGGGGATATATGTATATCTATGGCTGATTATGTTGAGGTTTGACAGAAAACAGCAAAATTCTGTAAAGCAATTATTCTTCAATAAAATATAAATTAAAAAAATAAGGCAGTTGGTATATCTGAAAAATCACTCAATTAAACCACTTAATCACAGAGCTTATATAACCAAATAGGACTCAGAAAAGAATAAAGTAATTAATAGAAAGTAGCAATAGTTATAATACATGAGTCTGTTTTAGTTGGTAATAAAATGTTATAACTGAGAGGTTAAGAGCAGGTACTAAGGTGCTAGGTTGTCCAGTTCAGATCCTAGCTCTAAGACTAGTACTAGCTGTGTGACCTTGGACTAGTTATTCAGTCTCTCTGTGACTCAGCTTTCTCATCTAGAAAGTGGATTTAAAATAGAATCTGCATTATAGAAAGGCTTTAATGTTTAAATGAGTTAATAAACTTAAAATCCATTCAATGTTTTATTAGTGTCCTGTGCTTAGTCACTCAGTCATGTCTGACTCTTTGTGACCACAGGGGGCTCCTCCATCCATAAAATTCTCTAGGCAAGAATGCTGGAGTGGGTTGCCATGCCCTCCTCCAGGGGATCTTCCTGACCCAGGGATCAAACCCAGATCTCCCACATTTCAGGCGGATTATTTACTGTCTGAACCACCAGGAGAACCCAATAAATATTATTATTATTATTACTATTTGACCAAACTCAGAAGAAAGATTCTATAGGAAGATAGTAACATTGTGTAGGGTATCAAAATCATAAATCCTCCTGCAATCCTGGTTCTTCACAGAAAACAAGTAGAAAACCTATGTACTCAGGAGAAAATGGATGAGAACAAGACCCTGTTGGCTTACTTGTTATGACCCTAGAAAAATATAACTACTGGAAGAAATATACCAAACTGTGCAATGTTTAACACTGACCCAGGATTGGCTCTACTGCGGAAAAACTATAATGTCACATTCATCACTTGGTGAGTGTTGCATGTGAAAATACAGAGGAACTAACTTGTCTCAGCTCTGAGGTGGGTTAAGGGAGCGAATGAAAGTTAGATCTCAGGGATCTTCTGAGTGAGGCTTCATGACTGCAGAGGTGGGGAAGTCTGAGATTCCTGTGTTCTCACAGAAAGCCCCTAAGCTGCTGAATGTCATTCTGGCTATACTAGCCAGTGGAGACCATTTCTCTCTATTCACTGGGCAGAGAGAAGGGAGGGGTTTGAGACAGTGAAGAGAGTAACTCGGGATGACATTTGTGCCACCCAACCCAGAAGCAGATAGGGACATCACATCTTACCTCTCGTGACCATAACAGCTTGGTTTGGTAACTGCTTTTGACTGGCTCAAAAGCATGTCCTAGAAATCAGGAGGAAGTCAAGATAGAGAGTAACTTGATTAAAGTTCCCAGTTGAAGTAAGTCAAAAAGAGAAAAACAAAAAACAAATATCATATATTAACGCATATATCAGGGAAGGCAATGGCAACCCACTTCAGTACTCTTGCCTGGGAAATCTCATGGTCAGAGGAGCCTGGTAGGCTGCAGTCCATGAGTCACAAAGAGTCAGACACGACTGAGCGACCTCCTTTTCACTTTTCACTTTCGTGCTCTGGAGAAGGAAATGGCAACCCACTCCAGTGTTCTTGCCTGGAGAATCCCAGGGACGGGGGAGCCTGGTGGGCTGCCGTCTATGGGGTCGCAGAGAGTCGGACACGACTGACGCAACTTAGCAGCAGCAGCAGCAACAATGCATATATACAGAATCTAGAAAAAAATGGTACAAACGAACCTTTTGGCAGAGCAGGAATAGAGACACAGACATAGAGAATGGAGTTGTGGGCACAGAGGAGGAAGGAGAGGGTGGAATAATTGGGAGAGTAGGACTGACATATACACACTACCATATGTAAAACAGAGAGCTAGTGGGAAGCTGCTGTGTAACACAAGGAGCTCAGCTCAGTGCTCTGCAATGACCTAGAGCCGGTGGGATGACGGGGTAGGAGGGAGGCTCAAGAGAGAGGGGATGTATGTACACATATGGCTGATTCATGTTGTACAGCAGAAACTAACATAATACAGTGAAGCAGTTACACTTCCATTTTTTAAATAAAACATTTTCAAAAAGAATTTCTAGCTGAATTCAAACAAACAAGAAACTCTTCAAGGATTTTTCAACTTTCTTCTTTTTCAACAAGCTTCAGAGTAGCATGGAGATGTATTTGAAATAGCAACCCCCTTCTGAATGTCAGCAATGGAGTTTCCTGAACATATATTTTCCAGCCAATCCAGAGCCAAGCCGAGAAAAGGTTTCTGGGTACTGTCAATAATCACTACCAAAGAAGCTCTGGTATGACCACTTCAAACAAACAGAACTGCTTCCAGGGAGGGGCCCAGGGGCCGGTGTTTATCCAGCAGAATTACTGTAGTAAGATAGGTCACTCCACCCTTGTGCTGCACTCCACCTGCAAAACTAAGCCTCACGTGCATCAATTCACTTGAATACACCCTCTTCCCCAAGGTTCCCTGAGCCGTGCCGAATGAGAGCAGGGGCACAAAGAGGCAAGCCTGTTATTTTCTGTGCAATTTCTAAGTTTGCTGCGGTTAAATATTAAATTTGTGGTTGTTCTTCCCCTCCACAACCCCTTATTCAATTTCACTGCATATTTTAGGGATTAAAGTGTTCAGTTCTCTTCCCATCCCTGCTGTGTTATTAGAAAATAAGAGAATCTGTTTTTAAATATTAGAGTTTTGAAAACCCAGTTTGAGGCTAGGATATGGGAATGCAATCAGTTCTACTCATAGAGAAGGGTCAGGATGCCTCACTGCATCCCTTTAGGTGTCAGATACCCCTTAAGCCTGGGATCTGGTCCTCTCCCAGCTGATGTGATGTCTGTAACAGCAAGTGTCTATTTCATTCCAGCACTGTGCTTAGTCGCTCAGTCATGTCCAACTTTTTGCGATCCCATGGACTATAGCTTGCCAGACACCTCTGTCCATGGGGATTCTCCAGGTAAGAATACTGAAGTGGGTTGGCATGCCCTCCTCCAGGGGAATCTTCCCAGCCAGGGATCAAACCCTGGGATCGAACCCAGGTCTCCCTCATCACAGGTGGATCTTTTACTGTCTGAGCCACCAGGAAAGAGTTAAGTTCCAGCACTAAGTGATACCAGTTGGTCAATGGTTCAATGGTCAATGGAGAAAATGTCTCTTCTACTTCAAGTTCATCTGACCTCATAACGATATTATAAGGAGGAGGCAGATTCACTAGGAATTTGGCTCCACTTCAGATGGTCTAAGGACCAGAATCAGTATCACCTTTCTGCCCTCTAGGTATGAAAAAATATCAGGTCCTACCCCAGACCTTTTGAGTTAGAATCTGCATTTTTAAAAGATCTGGGGTGATTAACCTACATATTAAACTTTGAGACACAGTAATTTTTAAAACAGTCAATAATTCTACTAGAAATCATAGCAAGGTAGCTTCTGAGTCCTGGTCCTGCCAACAAATCAGCATCATTTCAATGCAATTTAACCTCCAAAATTGTTGATGATTTTTTTCTTTTTGTAATATGAAGTTAATTTATAATATATGTTAATTTGTTTGAAATATTTTAGTGATTTTGATAGCCATGATATACAACTTCCACTGAATATGTAAACTCAAAATTTTAAGCACTTATTTGCACATAAATTATAATTAGTCTTGAGCATTATTGCTAGAAAAACTGAAATCTACAGGGAATTCTTAATTTTTAAAGCCTTTCATCCTTTCCTCAAAATTTGGATACACATTACAGATTGGTAGTAAATTAAGGTAGATATTATATAAAACTAAAAGTTAACTAATTCCTTCTTAATGAAAATGAATTTTTAACACTGATTCAATGGACATGAGTTTGAGCAAACTCCAGGAGGTAGTGAAGGACAGGGATTCCTGGCCTGCTGCAGTCCATGGGGTTGCAAAGTGTCAGACCCAATTTAGCAACTGAATAACAACAACAATGAATTTTTAAATGATGTCTACAAGTCACATGTATTGTTGTTGTTCAGTCACTAAGTCATATGTATGCTGCTGCTGCTGCTAAGTCGCTTCAGTTGTGTCCGACTCTGTGAGACCCCATAGATGGCAGCCCACCAGGCTCCCCCGTCCCTGGGATTCTCCAGGCAAGAGTACTGCAGTGGGTTGCCATTTCCTTCTCCAATGCATGAAAGTGAAAAGTGAAAGTGAAGTCACGCAGTCGTACCTGACTCCTAGCAACCCCATGGATTGCAGCCTACCAGACTCCTCTGTCCATGGGATTTGCCAGGCAAGAGTACTGGAGTGGGTTGCCATTGCCTACTCCGAGTCATATGTATAATTATATATATATATATATATATATATATATATATATATATATATATATATATATATATATATATATATATATATATATACACACATATGTATACACACACATACTTGAAATAAAATATATATAATGCTATATGGCCTTATTTCTGATTTTCCCTCATGAAAAAATGTGTTAGGATTGTTCAAGGCATAGGGGATCCAACAGCAACCAATAGCGACATCTTTGCCTATTCTACAGGAGGAGAGACAGGCAACTGATACAAATAACGAAATCAAAGTGTCCTTCATTAAATGAATGACATAAGTGCTATGCAGACAATGAAACAAGGGGGTGGTACCTGGAGTGCTGGAAGAGAAGGGGTCTGTGATTTTAAACAAGTGGTCTAGGAAGCCTTCACGGGACAAGCGCCATCACATCAATGACCCCAAGGAGGTGGGAGTCCAGTACATTTTTTTTTAAGCAACACTGTCCCAGCTTTAGTTTTCTTTGTTTGTTTGGCTGTGTTGGGTCTTAACTGCAGCACATGGGACCTTTGGTTGCAGCGTGCAGGCTCAGCAGTTGTGCTGTGTAGGCTTAGTTGTCCTGCAGCATGTGGGATCTTAGGTTTCGGACCAGAGATCTAACCCGCATGCCCTGCACTGGAAGGTGGATTCTTAACCACTGGACCACCAGGCAAGTCCTGGGGCCAAGTCTTCAGGCTATCCAGGCAGAAGCAGCAGCAGGTGAGACGGTCTGCACCAGGAGCATGCATGGTGTGTTTCAGGAACAGCAAGGGAGGCCAACCCGGTGGGGAGGAGTGAGTGAGGGCCAGAGTAAGTGATGGGGTCAGAGAGACAAAGGGGTGACAGGAAGAGCAGGGGGAGCCTCATAGGCTACTGCAAGGGTCTCTCACTTGGAGAGACAGACAGATACCGGAGTGACGGATCCAGCTCACGTTTGCAAGGCAACAGCTTGGCTGAGGGCATTTGCACCTTCAGCTGCAGGGGCAAGGATGAAAGGGAGGGGCACATAGCTTGCCTGTCCCGTCTGCAGCAATATCTGACCCCCATCCGCCACAGACACACTTATCATTATTATGTACATTTCTTCTAATCAATATGCACAGAATTGTAGATCTGAAGGGAATTTAAAGACAACCACCTCATTTTATACAACCACCTCATTTTAAAGATTAGGAAACTGAGGCCTAGAAATGGATACGATTTGTTCAAAGTCACAAGCTGAGTTTATAGCCCAGGAAGAACTAGAGATGTTTCTGTGTGTCTATTCTCACACACAAATTTAGCAGGAGAATAGCTGAAAGACAAGGGCTTTGGCACTAGACAACCTGAGGTCTTGGCTGGGTCACGGGATAGCCCTGTAGCTTTGGGGAAGTTCTATGGACTTTCCAGGCATCAGGACACTGGGAATGATAATAAGAGCACCCACCCATAGGGCTGTGTTGGTGATTTCCGGGTGGCACTAGTGGTAAAGCACTTGCCTGCCAATGTAGGAGATATAAGAGATACAAGTTCAGTCCCTGAGATGGGGACAGCCCCTGGGGAAGGGCATGGCAACTCACTCCAGTGTTCTTTTCTGGAGAAGCCCATGGACAGAGGAACCTGGCCGGCTACAGACCATAGAGTTGCAAAGAGTCAGACGTAACTGAAGCAACTTAGCACACGCACACACACCCATAGGACTGTGCTGGTGAGTAACTACATGTAAAGCAAACCAGCGGAGTAACTGGGAAGTAGCTGGTGTTCAAAATATGGGAGCTTCCACTCTCCTTTCCCACAATCCCAGCATCTACAGGTCACAGCGGCATCATTTCCAACTGGTGTTTAGCCCACCAGAGAGCACAATACTCCTGGCAGTACTGATGTTATCAGACAACTCTAATAATGATTAAAATAGAAGCATAATAAATTCACAGATACAGCTAATTTGTTCACGACCCACTATACTTCCTTATAGGAAAACGCTATGGAGAAACGACAGACCCTAAACAGTGAATGATTTATTGTATGAGAGGAATTCTGAATTATAGTAATTGTAACAACAGTAACTATCATTGAGCTGACTCCTACTATATGTTAAACATTGTACTAGGTACTTCATACACATACATATTAAATCACTTATGCTCCCAATAAAAGTGTTAAGTTAGGTATAAAAAAAACTCCTTTGATGAACAGAAAAACTGAAGCTTAGAGTTGCAGTCACTCATGATGAATGTTTACAAGAAAAATACATGATAAATAAGGGAACAGTAAACCAAATACGTCATTCACAGGAAGCTTCCTCTCAAGAGACTTACATTGAATATAACAGCAGCTTTATGAAGTCTACGCACAAAGTAGCTGATCCTTTCCATTCACTGAATGCCTCTGTGTGCCCAGCATTATGGTTGTCAGTTAACTTACTACGTTATTAATCCTCAAGGCACTGGGTATTATTTTCCTATTTTATAAACAAGGAAATGGGGTCAGAGAGGGATTAGGTAACTTTCCCTGAGTCACCTTCCTCCGTGAGACAAAACCAGGATTTGAACCCAGACTATCTGACACCGATGCCTGGGTCACACCTACTGCCATGACACATAGGGCCAGACCTGTAGCCATCTCCTCAGCTACCTATTCTGCTGATTACTGGGGCCTCCTAGGGCATATGCGAGGACAACTAAAGTCTTCTTGGATATTATTTTCAAATGTTGGCTATATCCCAATTTTCTCAGTAACCATCTAAGGCTCAGTCAAGAGGGAGGGGGTGTATGTATAATTATAGCTGATTCATGTTGTTGTATGGCAGAAACCAACACAATAGTATAAAGCAACTATCCTTCAATCAAAAATGAATTTTTTAAAGAGATGATCAAATATTTAAAAATGAGGGAAGCGCCATCAGTTTTACAGTGGTGGTAATTTAACAAACTAAAGCAAAACGCATAGGTCAGATACACTTCAATCATCTCTTCTCACTTCTATTTCCTTTATGGAGACCTTTCATTCTTATTCGACTAGGATACATTGCCAGGCTTGGTTTCAGTGGTTCCTCAGCTTGGATTAGCCCCACCCGGGTCCCAGCCCCCAGGCCATGGCTGAGTGTTCAAATGAGCAGTCTGAGCTTCCACCACGGGCCCTTATCCCCTCAGCATCAGCACCTTAACCTCTGCTACTGGGGAGGCAGCCACAGTGACTGGTGGAAGCTGGTAGAGTCTGAATGGACTTGCAAAGGCTATAACTCCTCCTCTGACATTTCCAAGGTCAAATGATGCACCACACTGTGATGTCTGATATCTGTTTCTTCAGTGACCACCTGGTGGGGCAGGTAACAAAGTCCAGAAGTATTACCACCCCATGAAGTAATACTTTGGCCACCTGATGCGAAGAGCTGACTCATTTGAAAAGACCCTGATGCTGGGAAAGATTGAGAGCAGGAGGAGAAGGGGATGACAGAGGATGAGATGGTTGGATGGCATCACTGACTCAATGGACATGGGTTTGGGTGGACTCTGTGAGTTGATGATAGACAGGGAGGCCTGGCGTGCTGCAGTGCCTTGGGTCGCAAAGAGTCAGACACAACTGAGCGACTGAACTGAAGTAAACTTTGACCAATGAGAGAGAAGAAATAAGAAAGAAAGGTCAGACACTGCTGGTCCAGTGCTTAAGAATCTGCCTTGCAACAGGTTCGACCCCTTGTCAGGGAACTAAGATCCCATGTGCCTCGAAGCAACAAAGCCCATATGCTGCAACTACCAAAACCAGAGTGCCAACAACCAAATGGGCACATTAAGAATTAAAGATTTTAAAATTTAAAAAAAAATAAAATAAAATAAAACATTTTAAATTTAAAAAAAAAAAGAGAGAGGAAAAAAAAAAAAAAAGAAAGAAAGTAAGGTCAAGTAAATTCCTCTCCCTTTCCCAAGACAGAGGCTGTCAAACTATAGTCAAACAGCCAATCTGGCCTGCCTCCTCTTTTTGTAAATAAAGCTTTATTTTAATATGCCCATTCATAGCCATGCCCATCATTTACTTACTGTCTATGACAATCTTCACAACAAAACAGAGTAGAACAGTTGTCACAGAGATATGTGCCCTGCAAAATCTGAAATACTATTTGCTATCCGACTCTTTATAGAGAAAGCATGTGGACCCCTGGCCACAAAGGTTTGCTCTGAGGCAGGACCTCCTTGGAAAGCTCTGTGAACCAAGTTCATCAGTTAGGTTTCTTACAAAGCTGCGGCCAGCCTGGTTATGTGTCTTTTCATGTTTACATTCCTTCTTCGCGCCTCATTTGCCTTTTTGCCTTGGACCTGCTCTGGGGTTAGGCCTATCAATAATACCTGAGCACCCCAGTTTAATCACAGACTTGATCTTCTAGAACCTGAAATAAACAGAGTATAGATCTAAGACCCATACTCATGAATTTTTTTAGATGTATTGGTTTTCTCAGAAGTTGCATTAATCCATCAAAAAGAATATAAACATTTTCTAATTCTTCCATGTTAATTTTAAATACTTTTATAAAGCCATCACTGTAAGACCTCTAATGAGGATGTACTGAAAACTCAGACCAATTTTCCTCACACTGTGTATCTTTGAGGGTGGTTTTGCTGCAGGATTCCTCTCAAATCTAGTATCATTTCACCTGGGACCACAAAATTAGAAATCACTAATGTTTTCCAAGGTCATATTCAATGAGTATTATAGATGGAAACTTGCATCTGTTATGGCTCAAGGTCATCTCTCATTCTCTTTATACTTTTATTCTCCAATAACTAAGTTCTTATCTGCTATACATTTCCTATCAGTTTTAAAGATTTAATTTGCAAGTTTTATTAAACTGACAAAGCATTCATTTTCAGGCTGAGCAAAGTGTTAAATACTAAGATTGACAAGAAATGGAGCACATATTATAGAAAAGTGTTGGGTGGCCAGGGACCTTCAAAAGTGCCTATTGTGTTTTGTACTGTCTTTCAGCATACCCTGCTTACCAGGGCAATGGCACCCCACTCCAGTACTCTTGCCTGTAGAGTCCCATGGACAGAGGAGCCTGGTAGGCTGCAGTCCATGGGGTCACTAAGAGTCGGACACAATTGAGCGACTTCAATTTCACTTTTCACTTTCATGCATTGGAGAAGGAAACGGCAACCCACTCCAGTATTCTTGCCTGGAGAATCCCAGGGATGGGGGAGCCTGGTGGGCTGCTATCTATGGGGTCGCACAGAGTCGGACACGACTGAAGCAACTTAGCAGCAGCAGCAGTTTACCAGGGAGCTTTCCTTGAGGAAGGAGTAGTAAAAACGGTAACACCAACTTGACTTTAATCACGGCTGTCACTCTACCAAAGACGAAAGAGAAAACTGCTGTAACTACACTGGAGATCTAGCCTAGATCCTGTTTCGTTCTCTCTCTGCATCTCTGATGGAAGTGATCTAGACCAGATCTGATCAGACAGTGAGTGACTGACCCTATTAGGGACCATTTTCTGAGACTACTTTGGAAAGTGCCAGTGATCTATTTCAAGTTCAATCTTGACTGATCTTGGAACAAAACTATGGAAAATGAATTGCCTTGGTTCCATCCTCAAGTTGCCTGCATTCGATTAAGTCAGAATGGGTTATTTGTCGCCTAACTATTGGAAGGAAAACTTAACAGTTGTTTGTTATCAGTTCAACATTTTTAGTTGCAGATGACCACAAAAGAAATCCCAATCAAACTTTGGAAATAAATTAAAATGGAATGGGGTGGTTATACAGAAATCAGGGACTGAGCTTCGTAATACAGGGACTGCATTCTTTCCAACCTTCTTATCGTCTGCCTTTCATGCTTGGGGAAACTCATTTGCAAGTTTGGAAAGTGAAACAAAATGTAAACCTCACTAAAATGTTATAATGCTTTGATTTAGCCAGAGAACTTTCTCTTTCAGTTAAATCTTGCTTAAATGTCCACAGCAGCTCTGTCTTGAAAAGAGACAAATTCATAGACCAATGCCTTACCTCGCATTTAGATACCAGCCTTGAAGAAGTCATAAACATTCTAATTAATAAACTGAAACCTTTCTTTATTGTTTCTGTCAATGTCATACATCTGCATCAGTTACAAAAGTAAACTACCAAAAACTATTTAGACCATTTGGAAAAGTCTAGAAATGTGTAAACCAAATGTAAACCAGCCCTTAAAGTTTGGTTAATTTTGTTCTGTGTGGTTAAAATCCAGTAAGATTGAATAAGAATTGGCCCCCCAAAATGAGTATTTGCTTTCCTTATGTTTATACACAGTCTAGAGGAATAAAAACTGATGCAAATCAAGCAAGAAAAAGCAAGTGCCTATTTCAATTTTACTATTACATGAATTATCTCTTTAATTCTGGTACTTTAGAACCATCTTTCAGAGTCTGCTTTGGGATGTAAATATTCAGATTATTATAGACAAAATATGATGCTTTCCAAATAGTATCACTTTAATCCAGATATTTGAATAATAAATATTAATTTAATCACAGTTTATCTTCCTCAAACTAAAACAAAACAAAAAACAAACATAAAACCCTAGTTTCAATTCCTCCCGAACTTCATTTTAAACCCTCTTATTATATAACTCTGAGCCCTTTCCAGTGTAGCCAAATCTGTTATAAATTTTAGAAGCAGTAGTCTCACTAAAAGTAACATTAAATGTAACAGAGAAAATGTTATCACTCCAATTAAGAACTTACTATTAATTATAAAATTTCCCAAAGTAACTGGATTATAATAGCAACAGGTATTAGTGCAATACCTTTCCAGTGTAGCCAAATTCGTTATAAATTTTAGAAGCAGTAGTCTCATTAAAAGTAACATTAAATGTAACAGAGAAAACGTTATCACTCCAATTAAGAACTTACTATTAATTATAAAATTTCCCAAAGTAACTGGATTATAATAGCAACAGGTATTAGTGCAATACCTTTCCAGTGTAGCCAAATTCGTTATAAATTTTAGAAGCAGTAGTCTCATTAAAAGTAACATTAAATGTAACAGAGAAGATGTTATCACTCCAATTAAGAACTTACTATTAATTATAAAATTTCCCAAAGCAACTGGATTATAACAGCAACAGGTATTAGTGCAATTAGTAACAATACTTTATAAATGATCTTAAAAGGTATATTATTTTATTTATAATGCTGATTCCTTTTCATTGAAAAAGTCTGTAACAGTGGACATGGCAATTTCTAATTTTCACAGTACTTTATTTCTAACTGTAAATGGTCTTTAAGGAGGTCAGATTCCCATAGTCCCAGAGATCTCATTCAGCTCTCCTGCTTCACCCTGCGCACTACAGATAAACAGGGTCCTGCCAACGTGGTGGCGCTGGGGCTCCAGCCTGTCACTCTTTAGACCACAGCAGACTCAGGAGTCCAAGATGCCTGAGGACTTACTATTCCGGCTGTCAGTTCTACTTTCTAATGGGGAACTGCAACAGAGCCATGTTCACTTTTCAACAACCCCATGATACCTGTGAAGAAACCCCACTGCTTTGAAAGCTGGAAGAGCCAAGTGTGGGTGACATTGCACGGACCATCTCTTTGGCTTGTTGGCCCGTGAGCAGTGTGAGCTGATTGTGCATTATGGCTCTCTTTTCTCTTCGCTTCCTCACCACACAATTTAAATCCTCTGAATCCTTGGCTCCAGACACCTGAAAGTTGAGGGAACCTTCAATTCATTGTCTAGGTAAGTGTTTTTCAAGCTTTGTGTGAAGAGAAGCTACACAGAAATACTTGGAGGAATCTGAAGACAACAAAGACCCCAATGCTGGCAAGAAATCCACGCTTTCCGTCTCCTGTATAAAATGCTTCTTTACTCTGCTAGGCACAATAGTCACGTATCTCATGGATCGCCAAATCATGAAGAATTTTGTCATGCAGAGGTATGCACCTGGGTTAGCATAGCATTCACAGATACAATATCCATCATTTTACCAATAGTGAGTAACCCTGAAGAATTTGGGTTGAACGTGCTGCAAGCTGGAAGATCTGTTATCTTTACTTGTTGCCATTACACAGTAAAAATCAGAAGATGATACAAATCCATCCTGTGAAGAAAAACATCCTCACATGACAAAGAATTGATACTGCTAGAAGCAGAAATGAAAGAGAATGCAAAATGATCTAAGAAAGTCATGGGTCTTAGAATACAAAAAGTTTCATGGGGAAAATAATTTGTTCTTGTGATATTTATACATCTGAATATTTATGAAGCCTTGCGATGGCTTTCTCTTGAATTTCAAGAGTTGGTTGTATATCCAGGATTTAAAATATCATAATATTATACCATGAGCAAACTATTTATAAGACTGCAAATTGAAGAAACCAAGCATGAACAATTTAGTCACTAAGTCAGCACCAGTCACAAAGAGAACAAGTCACAAAAAATAAATGTTTTATGAGGAAACCACACAGAGATGGAATATCAATTCAGTCTCTATTCAGCACTGGCTTGATTTTCACTCACCACAAGGTTTTGGAATCCTGTGTGTTAATACAAGTGAAGAGACTAGATTTTGGGTGTTTTCCATCCAAGAAGTCTCTTGTACATTTGCACATTTTCAGCTACATCTATAGGACTCAAAGCCATTTATAAGTGAGAGAAAAGGCCAGCATAAAATCATCTTGCAAAGACCGGTTTATTTTCTCTGGCTAGAGTGGTTACCGAGGGCCTTATCTTTTTTATGTACCAAAAGCACAACTGTCTTTCAACACAGGATGCATATGATTCTATCAATGATAAGTCTTGGTCCTGAAAGGTTCTGCAGACAATTAGAATAGAGGATGAAGAATAGAGAAACTCTCTGGAGAATGGAGAGCATTTCCTCACTCTCTGGAAGGCAGCCACAGCTGATCAACATAAACCTTTCTGTGAAGCGGCATCCATCTGGTCTTTATAGACAGGCACTAAACTCACTGCAGGCATGTCACCCATCTGGCTTTTATGAATGTATGATGTACTGGGTTCAGTTCTGATGATAACATCTGTCTCGAGAGATAAACCAAAGCCAGTCTATCAAATTACATCCACATTATCTCGCTGAATTACATAATAAGATGACATGGCTGATGAAGGTAATTGGTGGCACCGTTGTTTTATCCCCCCACCTACCACCATCTATAGTTATTCCAAGGTCTACTCTTAGCCTTCTCACATGCTTCAGAAAATACATAATATTTAATGGCTGGTTGTATGTGTATGTGTCTGCATTATATGTTAGGTAAACCTTTATGATTTTTTCGCCTGTTCAATGTTGGTTCAACAGTTTTTGCTAAGTCACTTCAGTCGTGTCCAATTCTGTGCGACCCCATAGACAGCAGCCCACCAGGCTCCCCCGTCCCTGAGATTCTCCAGGCAAGAACACTGGAGTGGGTTGCCATTTCCTTCTCCAACGCATAAAAGTGAAAAGTGAAAGTGAAGTCGCTCAGTCATGTCCGACTTCGCGACCCCATGGACTGCAGCCTACTGGGCTCCTCCGCCCATGGGATTTTCCAGGCAAGAGTACTGGAGTGGGGTGTTAACAGTTTCTAGCTTAAAACCAAAACCTTGCAATGAAAGGAGGTTAACTTTCCTAACTCTGTGTTATTGTTCAGCAGTCTTTCTGGAAATATATAGTGTTGAAGAACCTGTTTGGCATGTAATCATGAGGTTCCCTTCATCAACTTACATGCTCTATGCAGTGTCAAGAAGTCTAAATCTTTTCAATTTATATGCCTGAACACTCACACAATTTATCAAAGAACAGGCTCATTTCCAGAGCAAGAAGCAATTAGTCATATTAAACATTCAAGACCTCAAATGAAACGGAACACCTTAGAAATTATAAAATAAACACATAAGGACAAATTCTTATCACTCCAGTAGTTTAACTGCGGGTCATCAGAACTTTCATTGGATGTAATAGTCATTGGATATAATTTTGTAACTAAACCAAAGGGTTTGTGCTTATAGAACTACTGCAGCGTTAAGTAAGATTAACCATTTGCTCAAGCACTGAACTGTATTCTTTTGTAACTCTCTTGAAGCAAAGTCGCTCAGTCATGTCGGACTCTGCAACCCCATGGACTGTAGCCTCCCAGGCTCCTCTGTCCATGGGATTTTCCAGGCAAGAATATTGGAATGGGTTTCCATTTCCTTCTCCAGAAGATCTTCCCAACCCAGGGATTGAACCCTGGTCTCCAGCTTTGTAGGCAGATGCTTTACCGTCTGAGCCACCAGGGAACTCTCTTGAGTCAGTGTCAAAACAGACTCTATTAGGCAGTCTTGGGTTTTCCACATGAAAACACACTGACCCCAAGATCCCAAAATGAAGCATTAGAAACAGTAAGCAGAATATGCTCAGAGATGGACAGCAGTCCCATAAACCCTTGAGTCACTGCTCCAGAGCCTGAACCAATAAGAATTGCTCTTGTTGTATTGTCATGAATGATATATTGCACTCCCTGGTTTTCTTCTCCAGAGTAGAGAGAAAATTGAGATGTGTGTTACAGATTCTGCTGTTGACTTAAGGAGATGCATTCAAGCATTTTTCAATGCTTTCTGGCATCATTTATTTATCTCTCCATGCTATGCTAGGCTATTATACTCTGCTAGTTCTTTCAATGGGTTTCTTCTAACTAAAATGATAGGGCAGAAGGACTTACTTCCTAAAGTCGTTCCTTTGATAATTATACAATTATTAGCAGGGTCAACTATAGCTAGGGCTTCCCAGGTGCCTCAGTGGTAAAGAACCTGTCTGCTAATGCAGGAGACACAAGGGACATGGATTTGATCCCTGGGTCAGGAAGATCCCCTGGAGGAGGAAACGGCAAGCCATGCCACTATTCTTGTCTGGAAAATCCCATGAAGAGAGGAGCCTGGCGGTCTGCAGTCCATGGAGTCACAAAGGGTCGGACATGACTGAGCATGCTCACATGCACTAAACAACTATATCTAATGTCCAGAGAATATATCATCCTTTATAGTCACTATCTGGGACATTCAGTGTCATTGGTTTCGTATCTATTTAGGGAAACTACCACCTTATCCTATCACCCTGGCACCCTTTAAAACTGCTGGGGAGGTAGACAGAGAATCATCCCCAAAACACATGAAATATTTCCAAACCACTCTAACAGTCTTTAATTCACTTCCAGGAAGCAATGATATAGTTACACAAATTAAATACACACACAAGCACAAACTTACACATGTGTACATATATGAACCAGAATTGTATTTTATAAAATTCTCATTCTTACAAGTGAAATATTATCCAAATTGAGACCAGAGAATTAAAAAGAATGATGATACAGTCTGTGGCTTTCAGAGGCAAAAAAGTAAGATAACTTTTCTGAAATTATCTCACAAATTTCTCTGTGATTTTTGGAAAATGAAATAATATTTTAACAATGTCTAATTCTCTGTAAAAGCACAGTATTACAGGTAAGCATGATATAATCTTAAGACCTTAAAAACATGTTAAGAAGAGAAATTGGGCTTTAGTCATAAAGCGCAGTCAAATTACCTGTGGAAAGAGCTTTAAACTTAGATTTAGAACATGTATTCTATCCTTCGGAGAAGGCAATGGCACCCCACTCCAGTACTCTTGCCTGGAAAATCCCATGGACAGAGGAGCCTGGTGGGCTGCAGTCCATGGGGTGGCTAAGAGTCTACACGACTGAGCGACCTCACTTTCACTTTTCACTTTCATGCATTGGAGAAGGAAATGGCAACCCACTCCAGTGTTCTCGCCTGGAGAATCCCAGGGACGGGGGAGCCTGGAGGGCTGCCGTCTATGGGGTCGCACAGAGTCGGACATGACTGAAGCAGCTCAGCAGCAGCAGCAGCATTCTATGCTTGACTGGATTCTACCCTTGATTACTGGCAGTTCATGAGCTGACTTTGGTCAGGTCACTTTATCTTTCACATTTTTCATATAATGGGAATAATTACATAAAAATAATAGTTAAAATACATGATGGGTGTGAAGAGTAAATGCATATGGGCAAGTCAACCATAATGGCAGACATACTATAGATATTGGGTAAATACTAATGCCTTTCCCCATTTATCTGGGGTTTAGCAACCTTTAGAATACAGGTACACACTTCAGGTTATAGCCTGTAGGAAGCCTTCTAAAAATAATGGATAAAACCAAATCTAGATCTTAAAATTCAAAACAGAAGCTAATTTCAAAAATTCAAATGAGGGGTAAAATTGTCCTTGATTTACTATCACAAAAACAGTAATTTGATCACTGTACAGAAGGGCAGAAAGCAGCATTCATTTCAGGTTTGGAGGGTATCAACAAAGGTTCTCACCATTTTGCATGTAATAATCCAACAGAATAAAGAGAGATTCCTTTCTACTCCATGGTGGTGGCCCAGGGCAGATCTGAACTCCCCAGCAATGGAAAGCAGGTGTAGGACATTGTAGTCCATTATTTTAGGGTCCTGTCTTCCTCCCTTGCTGTCAGAGAGACCAGTTGTGTTAAGGCAACCCCTACTATCCAACTCTGGCCTATGGAGCAGAGCCATGGAGCTTCGCCATGATGCTGGTGCCTAGCAACAGCATATTCCTTACTGCTTTGATAAATGGAGATTCCTGTGGGACTTCCTTCACAACATGGACATCACGCAGGCTCTTCAGCCTTATCTAGTACAGTTACTTCCCTAAGTCTCTCCACCCCTTTCTCATTGTCTGTCCCACCCCGTTGGCTCTCATTTTCCTCAAGCTCATCTGAGTGATTTTCAACTGTATGGAGCATCGACTCTCAGGATCCTTTATCCATGAAGTTCCCCCATATGGATAAATTATCTGTGAGGTAAACGTATTCATCTGACTCTTCGGGCAGCACAACACAATCATCTTTTTTGAAAATTTGGTAGCAACTGAGGAAGAGAGGATTCTGTGCTTTCAGAAAATTGCCCCAATGGAGATGGCTCTTCACAAAATAGACAAGAACTCCCAAGGCGAAACAGTATTGTTAAAAAAAAAAGCAGCAATCTTGAGTTCAAACAATAAAATCATTTCTAATCTAACACTGTCTCTAAGAGATAGGGGAGATGACATAGAAAATATAACTGCTTCACCCTTTTTTTCCCTGATATTTTCTGATCTTTCTGATATTTTTCTCTTTCTTTCATTCAAAGGGACAAAAGAGGGAATATGATCTGACAACAGCCTACAGATGGAATAGCTAATGTGTGTGACCACTTGGCCAGTACTAGCCTGTGGATGTCTTTCAGGGCACAGTTTGCAACTGAATCTGCTTCAGTAGAATATCAAAAGGAAGTGTGCAAAATGTGGTTATCTGAGGTGGAACATACGCAATTCTTCCTGAGTTTTCCAAGCACGAAAAAGGAGGGGTCATTTTCATGGAGGCAAACCTGCAATGCCACTGCCTGAGACAGCCATCAACAACTGCCTTTGCTTCTTCAGGGCTGTCCTGAGCATTTCTGCACTTCTCTGCTCATGATGCCCCTACCGCCCCAAGGCCCAAACCGCCA
Source organism: Capra hircus (assembly GCF_001704415.2). Taxonomy (NCBI): domain Eukaryota; kingdom Metazoa; phylum Chordata; class Mammalia; order Artiodactyla; family Bovidae; genus Capra; species Capra hircus. The sequence continues at coordinate 61,655,395 of NC_030824.1, read as the reverse complement.
GCATGGCCCACCTTTCCCATATGCTAGAATTAGAATGTGAATATGGTTGCTGAAAGAATAACGGGGGGGGGGGGGGGGGGGAGGAGTAGTTTTTCTAAAGGCCAATGATATCAAAATGAGTTTATCTGAACTCACTGAGTAACTAGATAGTCTCTCTGTGAGCAACTATACTTAGCAGTGATTAAGTTACTAGAACTAATTCGACATCCAGGATACATGTTTATTAACCTATATCCAAAGTAAATTAGATTTCATTTGCCTCTTAGTTCATAGAGATGTCCTTCTTTTCCCTTTTAACCTTGAGACAGGTAAACATGACTGGGGTGTGTGACCTTCTGCATATTAATGAGAAATTCTGAAATGTTGGTAAGAACAATACCTTTGTGCTAGTTACATATTTTTCTTTTGCTTAATATTTTGAGAGATTCCATCTACATGCTTTTGAATCACTTACACTTAGATTATTAAAAAAAAAAAAAAAAGAGGTTTGGAAGCTCTATTTGCCATCCAAAAGCTTTAGAAGTATTTCTTTTCTCTTCAAGCTCTTTATTAAAACATACACGCAGAGGAAACTATGATTTGCCAAGTATAAACAAGCACAGACACCAAATGTTTCAAGTAGACTTGGAAACCTGACTCTGAATTTAGAGTAAAATTTTGTCCTTGGTTTATGTTACAGATGTACCTACACCCACTCCTGCCCCATCCCTCTAACAGCTTCTATAACAAAATTGCTGCTTTTTATCATGGACCCTTTCCAGCAACTAAGACTACCCCGTAGATGGCTCCAATTTAGCTGTTAGGGTTGCTACACTCTTCTTCCACAAAATAGCAACCCCACCACCAATCATGCCTAGAAAAAGGGAGCAACACACGTAGGAACCTCTGTTGGTGAGAATATGCCAACTAATCATGGAATAGCACTCCCTACATGTACGCCTTTCTTTCCTCATTCTTATTTGTCACAGACTCTATATTTCCCTGACTCGCTTACTTTTTTTTTTTTTTCTCTTACCATCTTATATTTTCTTATCCTTTCTCTGCCCCACCCCGCCCCCCCCCCTTTTTTTTTTTAGCACACTGCTCTTCTTACAACTAGGTCTTAGGAGAGCTATTCGGTACATTTGTATTGGGGGTCCTAGATCTACAGAATGGTTCAGGGATGGTTGAAGCAAAATATCGCAAAATTGGTTAGAATAGTGTCACCTAGCCCTCAGCCACCAGACAAAGCACTGGGAGCTCTAGAATCAGCCCTCAAGGGTGAGTAAATAGTCTTTGCCTTTTCTTAAAGAAGCAACTGCCCCTGCAGCGGTCCATTCACTGTGTGTTCGGAAACAGTCCACCGAATTCTCAGAACAAATGCAGTCCAAATCTTGTCTGAAATTCCTCTTTCCGAGGCTGGTTATGAAATCTTAGAAAATTTTAACAAGAGCACATTGGAAGCATCTCAAACCACCACTGGAAATCATGGGGACAACCACAGAAGCCTCTTAACTTTGTGACGAGAGTTAATGTCTAGGCCCTCCATTATATACAATGCGGAGGGTATTATTTTCAGAATGCAGGTTTGATCTCATTGCTCGCCTCTACCTTGTAGATGTCATCAAGCCTTTGAACCATCCTTGGAATAGAGACTGAGGCCAGCCCCACCTTGTCTCCCTGCCCCCCACTCTCCACCCCCGACAGCTGCCCTGTTCACTCCTCAGCTCTCGGTGCCCCCTCCCACTGGAGGGGCTCTGCACTTGAGGTGCCCCTCTGAGTACAATCCCGCCCTCCATCTCGGCCCCACAGAGGATCTTTCTCCTCTGCTCCTTACCCAGTTAACTCATTCATCCTTCAACTCTCAACGCAGGCATTACTTCTGAAAATGCATTTCACTTCCTCTGTTAAACACTCTCATACAATATCCCATTACTGTGGACGTCTCACCTCACTCTGGCTTTCCATTCTTGCAGTTTGTTACTACCACATCACCAGCATAGGGCCTAACACATAAACCACACTTAATACTTATTCAGTGAATGAATACATGAATTCATAGAGAGTTATTTATCACAACAGGCCCTCAAATATTGTATTTTGCCACTGGCTGTTATTATCTTTATACTGAACCTGGTATGTGACTATGGTTTTATAGACTTTGTGGTTTCATTTACATCTTAATGATGGTCTTTAAATAATAGACACCAATGTTTTCCCTCTGGCCTTGTTCACAGCACTGTTACAATGATGTCCAGAAATTTAATACTTTTTCTCTGTGAAAGTAAACATGAAGAGGTTGAAAAGACAAGCTATAGACTGGGAGGAATTATTTGAAAACAACGTAATCTGACAAAGAGCTAGTATCTAAAGAAGTCCCAAAACTCAACAGTAAAAAAAAAACAAAAAATCAATTAAAAAGTGGGCAAAATACATGAACAGACATGTCACTGAAGGTACACAGGTGGCAAATAAACACAAGAAAAGATATTTAATATTCATAGCCTCTAGGGAAATGTAAATTAATGCCACAGTGAAATATCTCTATACACCTATGAGAAAGGCTAAAACAAAATAGTTGACAAAACCAATTGCTGGCAAAGATATGATGATATTAGAGAAATGGGATCACTCATATGTGGTTGGTAAGATGGTCTGGCCCCTTAGAACAACTTGACAGTTTCTTTAAAAATCAAGATGCATTTCCCATGTAACACAGTAACCGCATTACTGAACTTCTATCCCAGAGAAATGTAAACGTATGTTAACAAAAACTTTTACATAAATGTTCATCGCAGCTTTATTTGTAACAGTCAAAACTAAAGACAGCCCAGGTGCTTTTCAATAAATGAAGAGTTAAACTACTGTAAATACATACAATGGAATACTACTCAGAAACTAAAAGGAACACATTCTTGATACAGTGCCATAAAGATGAATCTCCAGGGAATATTCTGAATAAATATTTCCAGTCCTCAAAGGTTTCATATTGTATTATTCAATGTATATAACAGTTTTGAAAGAACAAGATTTTAGAAATGGAGGATAGTTTAGTGGTTGCCAGGAGTTAGGAAATAAGGTATGCAGAAGAAGGAAGGTGGTGGGTAAAAGGACAAGAAGCGTCAAAATCTTAACCGTGGATGGATACACACACCTATACAGGTGATCAATGTATAGAACTTAATGAACACGTATGAGTGAAAAAAAAAAAAAAAAACTAAGGAACTCTAAGATTGGTCACTTATATCAATACCCTGATTGTAATCTTATACTATAGTTTTACAAATGTTACTATGGGGGAAACTGGGCAAAGTGAACAAGGGATCTCTCTTTATTATTTATAACTTATAACTGCATATGAATCTACATTTAGAGTCATATCCAACTCTTTGCAACCCCATGGACTGTAGTCCACCAGGCTCCTTTGTCTATGGAATTCTCCAGGCAGGAATACTACAGTGGGTTGCCATTTCCTCCTCTGGGGTATTTTCCTGAGCCAGGGATCAAACCTGCATCTCCTGCATTGGCAGGCAGATTCTTTACCACTGAATCACCTGGGAAGCCCTAACTTTTAACTACATTCATTTCAAAAATTTCAATTAAAAATTATATCGAGACTTTATTACTTATTATTTTACTTCATTATTATTTTATTTCACCAACATATGAAAACCTCTGGAGACTTAGAGGTTCTAAGGCAGAATACATCCCTGGCTATTATGGAGCATGTTTCTGGTGTAAGAGTAGAGAGAGAACCAGGTTTCAGAAGCTGGTTCCATATCTAGTGGTTTGGACTTAAGGGTAGGTGGGCTACTGCTGCCCTACCACTCTCTAGGGCAGGTTTTATAGCCTTGTGACTGCAAACACAGGAGAAACAATTTCCAGGAATTGTGACGGGGCAGGGCAAGACTTCCAATGTCAAAGGAACAAACCAATCAGAAGTGAGAATACTGATGAAGGGTGAGTTCCCATGGACCTGTGTAGCAGAGGAAAGGGGAGAGAGCCAAGTAGAAGGTGCTGATTTATACATAACTTGATGTTAAGGTAGCTGTAAATTTCAGTAACTTATATCTTCATTTCAAGGCAAAGTCTCATCTCCTGCAGATGTGTATATTATTGTGCATGTGTGCATATGTGAATGTGTGCATAAATTTAAAATTTACATAATAGTAATCTGTATCTGTTTTGGCTTTGCTAACTGTCTTAACATTTTCGTAAAGTGGTTGCAGCTGTTGACTTTACAGTTCAGAATTTCCTCCTCTCAATTAAAAGCAGGATGGTGGGGCTTAATTATACTGCAGGGATTTTTAATATGGTATCACCAAAACTATCATGAGATCTCATTAGGTTCATCACAAAACTTTAAATATCTGTGATAACACGTCTTATGGGCTAGATTTGAGAATAATGCTCAGGAAAACTCTGAGATTTTACCAGATAGTAAATTAGCAATGAGATAGCCCCATATAGTTACTGGGGAAAATGACGGATATTTTCTTTTCAGAGGTAGTTACACAAAGTAAAATTTGATGGTGTGGTCCATCAAATCTTATAAATAAGAAGCAAATATATAAATAAATAAATAATACACAGAAAAGCAGAAATAAAGATTGAAACCATCCAACAAAATGCAAAAAAAACATGCTAATTATAATTCACAAGCTATCACCAAGATACCTCACTGAAGTGTGCTCTGAAAGCTGCACCCTCTTTTGTCACAGAGCATCTACAGCCCTGTGGGCACAGACTGTCAAAATGAGGTTACAGAAGTAGGCAGAGGGCACACAATGATTGTGATGTCACATCCATAAATATTAAAGAAGAATAATAAAACATGAAAACATTAGGGTGATATACACAGAGCCAGGACAGGATTTCTCAAGAGTCAAATAAGAGCCAGATAGGAAAAACGCCCAGCCCTAGAGGAAAAGACTGTCATGAAAAGAGGGTACTCTTATTATCCTGAGTGAAGCTTTGCAAGTCACACCATACCTTCATGGCAGGAGAATCAGGTCAGTTCAGGAAGGAGGCCTGTGAAGAACCTGAGCGAGCTGTAGTCTCAGTCGGAAATGGATTTAATAACTGCTGATTGTAACCCTGGTGGATGCTTCAAGCTCCCTCTGTAATGAACCCAGTGCACATCCAGTGGTACATCCTGTCCCAAGAAGCCAGGGGCTCATTATTTAACCTACAGCACATGTTGCATTCAAAAACCTGCTTTTGTTTTCACCACAGAACCTCTGCCAATTTCCTTTAATTGACCTGGATTATAGTGCTGATCCTTGAGAAGAATCTAAGCAGCCAGAGGCCCACGTTTCTCTCCAAAGATTATCCTCAATTTACAGATAGAAAGACGGTCCAGCTAGATTTTTCAAGCGCCCGGTTATCCAGTTAGACTCCTGGCTTTGTCACATCTTAGACTTTTTTATGGCTCTGATTAAATTTCCCTGGCTTGAAACTGACAATTTTAGAATGATTCTTTCCTTTGTTTTTCATCCTCTGTCTTTTACAACCGTAACTTTATCTGTTGCTTCATTTTTCTCCTATGAATCTAACTTGATGTAGATTTATCTGCAAAAGGGAAAAAGTTTAATGAAATTTTTTTCTGTTTTGCTGGGGTATGATCACTCAGTGACAAGCCAGCACGGCCTTCTGCATTGTGCATGATGTTTCTGAGAAATCATGCGTGTGCACACCACTGCACAAACATAAGCTCAAAGATGTGGGCATATGGACATTAGAACACGCACACACACAAGCACGAGCACACACACTCAAGAATACACATATTTAGAGCTTCTTCATGATAAAAGAAAAAAAAAATCTGAAAGTGATTTTGCTCTTTGATTGTCCCCCTAATTTAGACATAGATACTTTGGGTCCTGGGGCTTGTGATAAATAATAATAAAGTTCTTCTGCAGAACCTTTCTGGGATCATGGTTCTATGGTTTTACCCTCAACCAAGGAAACTCTGATTTCTTTCCCCAGACCCAACAGCAGTCTTAAGATCTGTGACTGTCAGTCTCAGGATCTCAGAGAATTCCAGATTCTAATGCCTTCAGGAGCACCCGGGGCTTTATCCTAAAATAAGCTATTGTTCTTATTTATATATTAACATTAAAACTTCTTGGGTTTTTGTCATCGATGTTGCTTAAATATTCATAAGATGCAAATGGCCAATATCATATTCTTTCTTTAGAGCAGGTATTCATGGGGCAAGGATTTAGGAAAGGATGCAAAAAAAGGGAGACTGGAAGGGCCAGAGATAAATAGAGGCAACTTTGCCAAGAACCAGCCCCATGCTTCATGAGAGTTGAGATACATTTACATTTGGCTTTTAATTTCTCCATCAATTTGGAATGTGTTTTGTGCAAATGAGATAATATATGTGAAAGTACCTAGCCGAATTCTTGGGACATGGCAGACAACCAACAAATAAAAGTTTTTACTGCTATACTAAGCATCTTCTTGTCATAAGTAGAATTTACCCAGTTGGTATGGAAAAGTTACAAGTTGGTTGAGCCAGTTAGAATAAAACACACACTGAGAACACACAATGTTACCATAAAAATTATAAACCTCACCTTCATCTAAGAATATCATCATTGAATTCAATTCTGAAAAACTTAAGAATTCCTACTTCCCATCTGTAACTCTCCCTACACTGTCATTCCAAAAGAAACCAGGCAGATTTCCAAGTCATTCCATTTTTATTTGTTCCACGTTATCTGCCAGATGAGACTAATAATTGTTTAATCAATCCCATATACAATAATCTCTTAAGAAATGCATACAAATTTATAGGGAATCTTAACAAAAGAAAGTAGCAGTTGTGCTTGTCTAAAAGTAAAACTCTGGTTTGGAAAATATGTCATGTTCGGTGTCTGAATATCATTCACTGGCCATTGACAAGTGCGGTGACAACGCTGTGTCTTCAGTGTCACCACTGGGAGAGTGGCAATAATCGCCCATCTTTGAGGGGTTCTGTGCACTGACTGTTTTCGATGCTGTTATGCAACACGTGGGGTGTCCCTGGTGGCTCAGATGGTAAAGAATCTGCCTGCAATGTAGGAGACCAGGGTTCAATCCATGGGTCGAGAAGACCCCCTGGAAAAGCGAATGGCTACTTAGTCCGATATTCTTGCCTGGAGGATTCCATAGAGAGAGAAGCCTGGTAGGCTACAGTCCATGGAGTCACAAAGAGTCCTACACAACTGAGCCACTAACATTTTCACTTTTCATGCAATAAGCAAGTAGCAAATAAAATAAAAATACAACCCAAAACTCTACTCCCAACCCATACTAATTCACATGCTCTGTTTAGAAGTTAAAGCATAGAGTAATGCTATAATAAGTTATGTAGCAATACCATTGGGAGGTCTCAAATACTTTATTCATTATTACACTTTTATATTTCTTACATTCTTATTTCTCATATTCCCTACGCTACATTAAAATTTTTGTTAAATCTTTATTTAATTCTAGCATGGTTTAAGATCATTCTTAGGTCGGTCTCTAGATATAGTAACACATTTAAATTCAGTAAATGTTTCAGTTCAGTTCAGTTCAGTCTCTCAGTCCCGTCTGACTCTTTGCAACCCCATGGACTGCAGCACTCCAGGCTTCCCTGTCCATCACCAACTCCTGGAGCTTACTCAAACTCATGTTCATTGAGTCCGTGATGCCATCCAACCATCTCATCCTTTGTCATCCCCTTCTCCTCCTGCCCTCAATCATTCCCAGCATCAGGGTCTTTTCAAATGAGTCAATTCTTCACATCAGGTAGCCAAAGCATTAAAGTTCCCGCTGCAGCATCAGTCCTTCCAGTGAATATTCAGAACTGATTTCCTTTAGGATGGACTGGTTGGATCTCCTTGCAGTCCAAGGGACTCTCAAGAGTCTTATCCAACATCACAGTTCAAAAGCATCAACTCTTCACCACTCAGATTTCTTTACAGTCCAACTCTTCCATCCATACGTGACTACTGGTGAAACCATAGCTTTGACTAGATGAACCTTTGTCAGCAATGTCTCTGCTTTTTAATATGCTGTCTAGGTTGGTCATAGCTTTTTTCCAAGGGGCAAGCATCTTTTAATTTCATGGCTGCAGTCACCATCTACAGTGATTTTGGAGCCCCCCCAAAATGAAGTCTCTCACTCTTTCCATTGTTTCCCCATCTATTTCCCATGAAGTGATGGGACCAGATACCATGATCTTAGTTTTCTGAATGTTGAGCTGTAAGCCAAATTTTTCACCCTCTTCTTTCACTTTCATCAAGAGGCTCTTTAGTTCTTCTTTGCTTTCTGCCATAAGGGTAGTGTCATCTGCATATCTGAGGTTATTTATATTTCTCCCAACAAGCTTGATTCCAGCTTGTGTTTCTTCCAGTCCAGCGTTTCTCATGATGTACTCTGCATAGAAGTTAAATAAGCAGGGTGACAATATAGATGCTTGACGTACACCTTTCCTGATTTGGAACCAGTCTGTTGTTTCATATCCAGTTCTGTTGCTTCCTGACCTGCATATAGATTTCTCAGGAGGCAGGTCAGGTGGTCTGGTATTCCCATCTCTTGAACAATTTTCCAGTTTGTTGTGATCCACACAGTAAAAGGCTTTGGCATTCAATAAAGCAGAAGTAGATGTTTTTATGGAACTCTCTTGCTTTTTTGATAATCCAACAGTTGTTGGCAATTTGATCTCTGGTTCCTCTGCCTTTTCTAAATCCAGCTTGGACATCTGGAAGTTCATGGTTCACGTTGAGCATCACTTTGCTAGCATGTGAGATGAGTGCAATTGTGCGGTAGTTTGAGCATTCTTTGGTATTGCCTTTCTTTGGGATTGGAATTAAAACTGACCTTTTCCAGTCCTGTGGCCACTGCTGAGTTTTCCAAATTTGCTGGCATATTGAGTGTAGCACTTTCACAGCATCATCTTTGAGGATTTGAAATAGCTCAACTGGAATTCCATCACCTCCACTAGCTTTGTTCGTAGTGATGCTTCCTAAGGCCCACTTGACTTCCCATTCCAGGATACCTGGCTCTAGGTGAGTGATCACACCATCATGATTATCTTGGTCATGAAGATCTTCTTTGTACAGTTCTTCTGTGTATTCTTGCCACCTCTTCTTAATGTCTTCTGCTTCTGTTAGCATGTTAACCCCAGTAACTGTTTACAAGATATCAAATATATCTAAAATATATTTGAAAAACTACACCACCCATTCATCCTTTTGTTAATCTTTCAAAATGCCTTGATGGAGTCATCTTTCTTTTTCCATTTATTCATTCCATTTTCAGCCAAGCAAATCTTAAGTGACCCATTATCTAGAGATTATGGGAGAACTAACGATGGTAATCATGATGGAAAGGAAAATAAAAGTGACATTCCTAAAGCTTACAAAGATGCAAACAAAATCTGCAAGAATTACTTCATTTCCTATGTGGCTTTTTTGTATGCAACTAATTTTATACACACAATACACAACATCAGATTAAACATTCATTTTTTTAAATTAAGTAAATTGAGACCTCAATATCATACATTACTTATTTAAGGAAACTACTTCCATGCCTAATGAAAAAAATAAAAACAGGGTGGAATGAAACAGGCAGGGATATGGGGCCCTTGACTGCAGAGCCATAATGCTCGCACCTGAACACACCTCTCTTCTAGCAACAAAATACAAAGAAACTGTGTGGAACTAAAAATAACTGCGTGCACATGCAGTTGGGGAAAATTAGAAACAAAAGATACCAAGAGTCCAAAAAACCCAACAGCCACTTCTGAAGAGCTTGGAGCAAAAACAGTGTCAGGAGCAAAAGCAAGGTACTGAACATGCTCCTTTCACACAACACCGCCACAGGGGTGGGCAAAACACCTAGGCACCCCTCCAGCCTGAGCCCTGGACACACCCCTACCCTCACCCTATTTAAGGAAACAGCTCACCGCACCCCTTGGGGAGTGAGCAAGCAAGAGAACCTGTTATTTGTTCTAGCTTCTCCCTGCTGCAGCAGGGGGTCCCAATAAAGCCTTGCCTGAATTTCTAAAAAAAAAAAAATTCAGCTCTCAATCCAGACACCTGACTTTATACATTTCAGGAGACCACATAACTCCTGAGTATCCCCTGGAACATTTAGGTCATAGGGTCAATTTCTGCCTTGTTCACAGTGATTTAAAATCATTAGCAGCTAATGATTATTTGTCTTGAACAAGAGTCCAATCATGCTACAAGCTGTCATAGCTGGCACCAATTAACAGCCTTGGTGGCAGCAGCAAGTTTGAAAATTGAATAATCCTACCAAGCGCTGTCTTATATGTAGGAAGCTGGCTGTCCCATCACTACCTGTTCGGAGAAGAGAACACTGATGTCTGCAAGATTGACCACAAGGGAGTTTCAATACATAGCCAGTCATTTTTACAAAACAGGGACACATTTAAAAGAACATGAGAGGAAGAAGAGAAAGTTTGTTGCTCCTAATATTCAAAAGTATGATTCAAGGCAATATTATCTAAGAAGATTTGAAGGCTTGGTTTAATCAAAAGCAGATTAAGCATGTCACTGGAAGCACACCTCCAATATCCAGTTATTAATAGGTAGTGCCAGCAATAATAACAATGTACCTTGATGTTTACAATAGGGGCATGCCCTATAGGTGAATCAATGAGTAAAGATGGAAAGCCCCTGTATAAGTTAGAAGTATAACATTTCTTCTAAATAATAAATAATTGATTCCTATGACTCTACAGAGAAAATAATTCACTTGAAGAATTTTATCTTATTTCAATTTATAACTCTTCTTGACATTTTGTTCCGATATTCAAAATCATGTCAGACCAAATGAACTATTATAGGAAGAACTGTATTAATTTTACCAGATGATATAAGCAAAACATATTGCCTTTGATTTTTATGAATAGGTAATTTTGTTTTTCATAAATAATTATGAACTCTTTTTTCCCCATGGATAGGAAGGGACTTCTGAAAACATAAGATACAGCTACAAGGATGCCAATCGTTTTATTTACGTCTGTTCAGCCAAAACACATGAAACGTTCTAAAGCTGATTTTTCTTTTTATGCCTAACAAATTCTGTCACCAGCACAATGTTGACAATACTCACAACTGACCCACTCTTTATATTACAAGTCTGCAACCTTAGCCAGGGCATTAATGGAAAGTCTGTGGTTCATGTAAGATTTGAGGCATTTCTGTGGAAGCAGATTGCATTTAGCTATAGTATGTACCCTTTCTTGCCCTTGCAATTGCACTGGTCTAACTGAACAGGAAAGGGCAGAGTACAAATAGCTACATCATTTTATCTTTTCTTGTCCCAGTCTTAGGAGGGTGGAAATGGTACTTCAGCTGTGCTCCCAAGGTGAGAAGTGTTTATGAAACTATCACAATGAGCTTTTGCAGCGAGGGAGAGGAACTGTTCCGTTTAAGAGGTCTTTCTCCTCCTGGCCGCTGTGCTCTGCCTCTACCTGAGTCCCACCTGAGGGTGCTGACACCTTGGCTCTGGGGCTATGTGCAGAAGTTCTGCAATCCCAGACAGCAGTAGCGGGCCAGCGTTGAGACACCCCGCCCCGCCCCCGCCCCTCCCTGCTGCAAAGATCCCGGTAAAGCAGCCCCAGTGAGGCCTTTTGGGGGAAATAGCGCCCTCCAGGGCACAAGCTCGAACCCCTCCATTCTCTGATCCAAGAATAAAGCTTTCCTTTGCTTCTAAATAATAAGGACAGAAAGAAGTACTGAACGCCAATCTTTTTCAGAAATGTTACCATTTTACCCTGGTATAAAATATCCCCTTCAATTCTCTAGAGCATAAAAAAGTACTGAGAAAATTATACATTTTACCATTTCTACAGAGAAATCCTTGGTAGTCAAGCCAAGCTACTGCTATCTGGAGAAAGTCACTCAGAACTCTGAGCATCAAAGCTAGAGGGCTTGAAACAACAGAGTAATTCATGTGACCAAAGGATGAGATGGATTCGGGAAAGCGTGGTTCACAGGGTCCCACAGAAAATCAGAACACTGCTTTCAAGTTGAGTCCCCACACACATCTTCCTGAGTCTACTTAATAATTAACAAAACAGCACAGCCCACTAAGCATGAGATAACCATATATGATCGGGTTATTCCGAATTAACATTGCTTCCTTGATGATGAGTTTTTGACCATCAAGGACAATGGAGCTTATGTTTGTGATTTGTTCCATAATAATATAATTCACTTCCTCATTTATTTATCATCATTGGTTAATATCCTCTGGAGACAGTATTTAACTAGAAGCTGCTTTAAGATGGTAAGGCCATCTGTCTTCTCTTGTAAACCTGAGAGATTAGGGATATGACCCTAAGGCTGAACTACATTACTCCCAAAAGCAGGCTTGGCAAATTACCATGGTCTTTGATCAAAGTGAAAAAAGTTCTTTGGCATGTCCAACCAATGCAAACATCCCTCTAAGTTTTTTAAAAAGGCATAAAATTCTTAAATTACATATGAAAATCATAAATTCATATATTTTATATACTTTATCTAGGATCTCTGAATTACTGACAGTCAGTTTTCATAATTCATAGTTCAGTATTCTATATACTGAGTCCCAATTTTTAAAATTTCTGTTCCTACTACTTATTTTCCACATTATAAATTTGCAATTTATCTTTCTCCTGACTGGTTTTCACAACATATTTTATCAAGCTTTTTTAAAAAACCTTGTTTCCTTTTTATAATTTTTATGGTGGTACTGTTTTTGCTATTTCCCATTTATTGATTTCTTCCCCTGTCTATTGCTTCTTTGTTTCTTTGAATTCACTTTGGTGTGCATTATCAAGCTGCTTGAGTTGAATATTTAGCTCCTTGGCTTTTGTTTCTTTGCTGTCATTGTAGTTTGCTTTTTGATAAATATATCTAATGTCAGATATAACTTTTGAGAATGATCTAACTTCATCCCACAAATCTTGATATGTGCTCTTTTCACAGCTAAATTAATAATTCTCCAAATGATTTTCTTCTTGCATCAAGAGCTATGTAACATACAAAGTATGTTTATCATTTCAAATACACAAAACATTTTAGCTATCTTTTTGTTATAAATTTTAAACTTTGTTCCTTAGAATTAACTTTCAGGAATGCATTAAGCTTAATTTTTGGATCAGCACTCAGTCGATTTTTGTGAATGAGTCATGTGTGCTCAGAAACAAAGTATTCTCTTTGGGAGAGGTGAAAATTATATGTATATATGTAAATTCACATAGAATATGATACTATTATTCCAATCTTCTATGCTATTTTTTCCAATTCTGGATCAGTTAGCTATCCAAATATAATTATTATTGCAACCATATCTTTATTTTTCACTTTCTTGCTTTTTCTATTTTGAGGCTATATTAACAGATGTATACATCTTTATTATTATATCTTCTGCATATAACATTCCTTTTATTTCCTTTTACATTTTAATCATTAAATTATATTTGCCATTTCTAAAATTGCTACCCAACTTTCTTTTTATTCATATTCACCTTTTTATGCACCCTATTGTTTTAATTTTTTTTTCTTTTTAGGCAATGTATTGCTAGCTCTTGGTATATGTTAATAAATTAATCTGAATCTTTGTTTTTGAATGGTGAATTGTGATTTTAACTCATGTGTATTTGCTGTAATTACTAATACATTAGGTTTTATTTATACCATTATTTTTATTTCACAATAATTTTACTTCACTTATTTTTCTATTTATTACTTCCAATTGCTAAATCAAATTTTCTTCTGCGATGTTAATAGTTATATATTCTATCCTACTTTTATTCTTCTGAAGGGCACTCCTTATATAAAACTCATGAAGTTTTTTCTCCTCAGTTCTGCTGTTTATAAATAAATGTCTTAGCCACAAACAAGAGAAAAACTTCTACAACCTCAGACCTCCTTCTGACCTATTCCCAATAACATACTCATTTCCCTACTACTATCTAGAATTTTATTTTTAGATTGTTTTGGTTACATTATTTTGTGTGTTGCTAATTTTTTTAACTAAAATTAAGCTTATCCTTATTTCTATATATTATCATTTCCAGATTCACCTCTAATCTTATTAAAGAATACCTTCTAAACCTTTACAGGAGAGAGGAATCAAGACCATCCCCCAAAAAAAGAAATGCAAAAAAGCAAAATGGCTGTCTGAGGAGGCCTTAAAATAGCTGTGAAAAGAAGAGAAGTGGAAAACCAAAGGAGAAAAGGAAAGATATATCCATTTGAACGCAGAGTTCCAAAGAATACCAAGGAGAGATAAGGAAGCCTTCCTCAGCAATCAATGCAAAGAAATAGAGGAAAACAATAAAATGGGAAAGACTAGAGAGCTCTTCAAGAAAATTAGAGATACCAAGGGAACATTTCATGCAAAGATGGGCTCAATAAAGATCAGAAATGGTATGGACCTAACAGAAGCAGAAGATATTAACAAGAGGTGGCAAAAATACACAGAAGAACTGTACAAAAAAGATCTTCACAACCCAGATAATCACAATGATGTGATCACTCACCTAGAGCCAGACATCTTGGAATGTGAAGTCAAGTGGGCCTTAGGAAGCATCAGTATGAACAAAGCTAGTGGAGGTGATGGAATTCCAGTTGAGTTGATTCAAATCGTAAAAGATGATGCTGTGACAGTGCTGCACTCAATATGCCAGCAAATTTGGAAAACTCAGCAGTGGCCACAGGACTGGAAAAGGTCAGTTTTCATTCCAATCCCAAAGAAAGGCAATGCCAAAGAATGCTCAAACTACCGCACAATTGCACTCATCTCACACGCTAATAAAGTAACACTTAAAATTCTCCAAGCCAGGTTTCAGCAATACATGAACCGTGAACTTCCAGATGTTCAAGCTGGTTTTAGAAAAGGCAGAGGAACCATGGATCAAATTGCCAACATCGCTGGATCATGGAAAAAGCAAGAGAGTTCCAGAAAAACATCTATTTCTGCTTTATTTACTATGCCAAAGCCTTTGACTGTGTGGATCACCATAAACTGTGGAGAATTCTGAAGGAGATGGGAATACCAGACCACCTAACCTGCCTCTTGAGAAATATGTATGCAGGTCAGGAAGAAACAGTTAGAACTAGACATGGAACAACAGATTGGTTCCAAATAGGAAAAGGAGTACATCAAGGCTGTATAATGTCACCCTGTTTATTTAACTTCTATGCAGAGTACATCTTGAGAAACTCTGGGCTGGAGAAGCACAAGCTGGAATCAAGATTGCCGGGAGAAATATCAATAACTTCAGATATGCAGATGACACCACCCTTATGGCAGAAAGTGAAGAAGAACTAAAGAGTCTCTTGATGAAAGTGAAAGGAGAGTGAAAAAGCTGGCTTACAGCTCAACATTCAGAAAACGAAGATCATGGCATCTGGTCCCATTACTTCATGGGAAATAGATGGGGAAACAGTGGAAACAGTGTCAGACTTTATTTTTTGGGCTCCAAAATCACTGCAGATGGCGACTGCAGCCATGAAATTAAAAGACCCTTACTCCTTGGAAGGAAAGTTATAACCAACATAGATAGTATATTCAAAAGCAGAGACATTACTTTGCCAACAAAGTTCCATCTAGTCAAGGCTATGGTTTTTCCTGTGGTCATGTATGGATGTGAGAGTTGGACTATGAAGAAGGCTTAGCGCCGAAGAATTGATGCGTTTGAACTGTGGTGTTGGAGAAGACTCTTGAGAGTCCCTTGGACTGCAAGGAGATCCAACCAGTCCATTCTGAAGGAGATCAACCCTGGGATTTCTTTGGAAGGAATGATGCTGAAGCTGAAACTCCAATACTTTGGCCACCTCATGCGAAGAGTTAACTCATTCGTAAGACCCTGGTGCTGGGAGGGATTGAGGGCAGGAGGAGAAGGGGACGATAGAGGATGAGATGGCTGGATGGCATCACTTACCTGATGGACATGAGTCTGAGTGAACTCCGGGAGTTGGTGATGGACAGAGAGGCCTGGTGTGATGCAGTCCATGGGGTCACAAATAGTCGGACATGACTAAGTGACTGAACTGAACTAAGCCTTTAAGTATCTCTAGGAGGTGAATCACCTCCTAAAACCACCTAAAACCATACATGTCTGAGGATATGTTAATTTTATCATAATAGTTAAGTAATAGTTGATTTGGTTGTAGAAGTTTAATATTCCAAATGCCTCTCCTTCAAGTTGCTGCTCCTGTTTCCAATAATGCTGTTCAGAAGCTTGATGTCAATGTGACTCTTATGACTTTGTAGATGATCTGCTGGCTAAGGAAATGGCAACCCACTCTAGTATTCTTGCCTGGAGAATTCTATGGCCAGAGGAAGCTGATGGGCTGCTGTCCGTGGGGTCGCATAGAGTCGGACACAACCGAAGCGACTTAGCACGCATGCATTCGTTGGAGAAGGAAATGGCAACCCACTCCAGTGTTCTTGCCTGGAGAATCCCAGGGACAGAGGAGCCTGGTGGGCTGCTGCCTATGGGGTCGCACAGAGTCAGACACAACTGAAGCAACTTAGCAGCAGCAGCAGGTGATCTGCTGTGTTTCTCTGGAAATATTGTTTGTATCACGGTATAAAAGTTTACTATAATATGTAGAGATTTTTCCCCACATCTTTTCTGCTTAGCACTCTAAGTGCCTTGTCTATCTGATATTTTACAACTTGCTTTATTTCTAAGGAAATAATGGGCATTATTTCTTTTATTCTTCTTTTGTTTGATATATGTGGAAAATTTTATCTTCCCCATTTGTTTTTTTTCTCTTATTCTACTATCTCTTCATTCTTTATCAATACTGTAAGTATCTACACTCTATTAATTAGTTTATCTGTACACAGTCTATTAATCATCTTTTGTTTTACATTAACAAATATTTTATATCTAGTATCTCAGACTTCAGCAATACGTGAACCGTGAACTCCCTGATGTTCAAGCTGGTTTTAGAAAAGGCAGAGGAATCAGAGATTAAATTGCCAACATCCGCTGGATCATGGAAAAAGCAAGAGAGTTCCAGAAAAACATCTATTTCTGCTTTATTTACTACGCCAAAGCCTTTGACTGTGTGGATCACAACAAACTGTGGAAAATTCTGAAGGAGATGGGAATACCAGACCACCTAACCTGCCTCTTGAGAAATATGTATGCAGGTCAGGAAGAAACAGTTAGAACTAGACATGGAACAACAGATTGGTTCCAAATAGGAAAAGGAGTACATCAAGGCTGTATAATGTCACCCTGTTTATTTAACTTCTATGCAGAGTACATCTTGAGAAACTCTGGGCTGGAGAAGCACAAGCTGGAATCAAGATTGCCGGGAGAAATATCAATAACTTCAGATATGCAGATGACACCACCCTTATGGCAGAAAGTGAAGAAGAACTAAAGAGTCTCTTGATGAAAGTGAAAGGAGAGTGAAAAAGCTGGCTTA
Source organism: Capra hircus (assembly GCF_001704415.2). NCBI lineage: Eukaryota > Metazoa > Chordata > Mammalia > Artiodactyla > Bovidae > Capra > Capra hircus. Next base: position 61,637,969 of record NC_030824.1, on the reverse strand, counting down.
CAGCTCAACATTCAGAAAACGAAGATCATGGCATCTGGTCCCATTACTTCATGGGAAATAGATGGGGAAACAGTGGAAACAGTGTCAGACTTTATTTTTTGGGCTCCAAAATCACTGCAGATGGCGACTGCAGCCATGAAATTAAAAGACCCTTACTCCTTGGAAGGAAAGTTATAACCAACATAGATAGTATATTCAAAAGCAGAGACATTACTTTGCCAACAAAGTTCCATCTAGTCAAGGCTATGGTTTTTCCTGTGGTCATGTATGGATGTGAGAGTTGGACTATGAAGAAGGCTTAGCGCCGAAGAATTGATGCGTTTGAACTGTGGTGTTGGAGAAGACTCTTGAGAGTCCCTTGGACTGCAAGGAGATCCAACCAGTCCATTCTGAAGGAGATCAACCCTGGGATTTCTTTGGAAGGAATGATGCTGAAGCTGAAACTCCAATACTTTGGCCACCTCATGCGAAGAGTTAACTCATTCGTAAGACCCTGGTGCTGGGAGGGATTGAGGGCAGGAGGAGAAGGGGACGATAGAGGATGAGATGGCTGGATGGCATCACTTACCTGATGGACATGAGTCTGAGTGAACTCCGGGAGTTGGTGATGGACAGAGAGGCCTGGTGTGATGCAGTCCATGGGGTCACAAATAGTCGGACATGACTAAGTGACTGAACTGAACTAAGCCTTTAAGTATCTCTAGGAGGTGAATCACCTCCTAAAACCACCTAAAACCATACATGTCTGAGGATATGTTAATTTTATCATAATAGTTAAGTAATAGTTGATTTGGTTGTAGAAGTTTAATATTCCAAATGCCTCTCCTTCAAGTTGCTGCTCCTGTTTCCAATAATGCTGTTCAGAAGCTTGATGTCAATGTGACTCTTATGACTTTGTAGATGATCTGCTGGCTAAGGAAATGGCAACCCACTCTAGTATTCTTGCCTGGAGAATTCTATGGCCAGAGGAAGCTGATGGGCTGCTGTCCGTGGGGTCGCATAGAGTCGGACACAACCGAAGCGACTTAGCACGCATGCATTCGTTGGAGAAGGAAATGGCAACCCACTCCAGTGTTCTTGCCTGGAGAATCCCAGGGACAGAGGAGCCTGGTGGGCTGCTGCCTATGGGGTCGCACAGAGTCAGACACAACTGAAGCAACTTAGCAGCAGCAGCAGGTGATCTGCTGTGTTTCTCTGGAAATATTGTTTGTATCACGGTATAAAAGTTTACTATAATATGTAGAGATTTTTCCCCACATCTTTTCTGCTTAGCACTCTAAGTGCCTTGTCTATCTGATATTTTACAACTTGCTTTATTTCTAAGGAAATAATGGGCATTATTTCTTTTATTCTTCTTTTGTTTGATATATGTGGAAAATTTTATCTTCCCCATTTGTTTTTTTTCTCTTATTCTACTATCTCTTCATTCTTTATCAATACTGTAAGTATCTACACTCTATTAATTAGTTTATCTGTACACAGTCTATTAATCATCTTTTGTTTTACATTAACAAATATTTTATATCTAGTATCTCAGACTTCAGCAATACGTGAACCGTGAACTCCCTGATGTTCAAGCTGGTTTTAGAAAAGGCAGAGGAATCAGAGATTAAATTGCCAACATCCGCTGGATCATGGAAAAAGCAAGAGAGTTCCAGAAAAACATCTATTTCTGCTTTATTTACTACGCCAAAGCCTTTGACTGTGTGGATCACAACAAACTGTGGAAAATTCTGAAACAGATGGGAATACCAGACCACCTAACCTGCCTCTTGAGAAATCTGTATGCAGGTCAGGAAGCAACAGTTAGAACTGGACATGGAACAACAGACTGGTTCCAAATAGGAAAAGGAGTACGTCAAGGCTGTATATTGTCACCCTGCTTATTTAACTTCTATGCAGAGTACATCATGAGAAACGCTGGGCTGGAAGAAACACAAGCTGCAATCAAGATTGCTAGGAGAAATATCAGTCACCTCAGATATGCAGATGACACCACCCTTATGGCAGAAAGTGAAGAGGAACTAAAAAGCCTCTTGATGACAGTGAATGAGGAGAGTGAAAAAGCTGGCTTAAAGCTCAACATTCAGAAAACGAAGATCACGGCATCTGGTCCCATCACTTCATGGGAAATAGATGGGGAAACAGTAGGAGCAGTGTCAGACTTTATTTTTTGGGGCTCCAAAATCACTGCAGATGGTGACTGCAGCCATGAAATTAAAAGATGCTTACTCCTTGGAAGAAAAGTTATGACCAACCTAGATAGTATATTCAAAAGCAGAGACATTACTTTGCCAACTAAGGTCCGTCTAGTCAAGGCTATGGTTTTTCCTGTGGTCATGTATGGATGTGAGAGTTGGGCTGTGAAGAAGGCTGAGTGCTGAAGAATTGATGCTTTTGAACTGTGGTGTTGGAGAAGACTCTTGAGAGTCCCTTGGACTGCAAGGAGATCCAACCAGTCCATTCTGAAGGAGATCAACCCTGGGATTTCTTTGGAAGGAATGATGCTAAAGCTGAAGCTCCAGTACTTTGGCCACCTCATGTGAAGAGTTGACTCACTGGAAAAGACTCTGATGCTGGGAGGGATTGGGGGCAGGAGGAGAAGGGGACGACCCAGGATGAGATGGCTCAATGGCATCACGGACTCGATGGACGAGAGTCTGAGTGAACTCCGGGAGATGGTGGTGGACAGGGAGGCCTGGCTTGCTGCGATTCCCTGGGTTGCAAAGAGTCAGACACAACTGAGCAACTGAACTGAACTGAACTGATCTCCATTTGTTCATTTTACACAATTCTTTTTCCTGTATTTACTATTCTTCCTTACCCTCTCACAATATTTATTAAGTTTATATTCTATATTTTTATTTTATATATTGCATCATTTTTACTTCTTGTTACAGGTTTTCTGTGTGTTGCCTTTTTTTAACACTTGCTCTCCACATTAGCCGTATTATTTTTTCCTATGCATTCATATATTATTTTCTTGAGATCAGCAGATAAATTGGCTAATATAAAAGGCAATACTTAAACAAACACCTGAAAAAGCTAACTCCATCTATATCCACTGAAAACACAACAACATGATGAATCCTCCAAACTAGTAGGCTACTCTCAACCCATGAACTGTTACTCTCAGCTACTGGGTACAATGACTCCAATTAGTTTGATTTGTACCCAACGTACTTATGTCAGTTGCTGTCATTACTGATCACAACTGAGTTAAATATGTAAGTTAATGAAATACAAATGACAACAGAAAAAAAAAAGCCACCTTATTCCTATGAAAATAAGATTGGGGAAAACAGATCAATAATTTGGAGTTTTACTCAAAAATACTTCACACAAAGTAAATATAGGGAATATAACTGTTTTTAATAATGGGGATTATCACAAAAATCCAGGAGTCTCTTTCAGAATGCTTCTCAAATGTCTTACAATTTTAATTTCAATTTAAAGAATCAAAATTTGAAATGACAGATATTCATAGTCATGTGGTTTATGTTAGAAAGACGACAGAACTTCCATTTAGAAGCCTATACTGAAAGGAAAAGCCCTCACCTTGTATTGTTAGATGCGTTAATAAATGTACCTGTATATATTTTTAATTAACGGTACATTTGAGGTACACCAGTCAACTTTTATGATTCTTCTCTTCAAATTTTTAAAACTGTCTGCAAGGCAGCTGCAGCTTTTCTTACGGTTACACAGTCATAGGTAGTTGGCTGGTGCAACAAACAGGAAATGTGCCTCCGCTGCCAACCCATGAAGCCCACACCCTGCCAGGCCCCAGCTCTGCCATGGCCTTGATGCCACCTCTGCCTGACTTGCGTGGTGGCTCTCCTGTCCCACAGTTAGAACAAGGCAGGACAGTGCCTTGCCCAAGGCAACATGAAGAACAGCAAAGGGCACAGCCAGAAAATTCTTTCTCCCCTTTAAGAGCCCTGACTGTTTCTCACCAGGCTCACATTTTTCACCTTCATGCCAAGACCCGACTATCTTCTGCCTCCCCACAGGATTCTTGAAGAATTTAGTTTAGTGTCTGATGCTACCTACCAGTTCCATAAATCTCCTTGTATCTTTTCTGGAATTTGGGGATTCATGTGGGAGAAGAATTCAAGAAACTGTGCTGGTTCACCCTCTTGTCTATCCATATAATGGTTTAATTTAATTTTTTTTCTAGATTTGTTTTTTTTAAGGACATTCCTCAAAAATATTTGACACTCATAGCTATCTCAGAAGTTTTCCAAGGATTTGAAAAGTTCAGCACCACATCTGTTTAGTTTTTGCCATGCATAAATCATTAGCTTTACTGGACAGAATACTTTGATTTGTTTGTTTTCAAAAAGAACCTTTGTATCCTTAGATTCCAAGTGACCACTCTCATCCACCCACCTCCTTACCCAGCCCAGTTGACCTGTTCACTCAACACCCTCCATCTACACTCCTCAATAACCAACCACATAGACCTGGCAATATTTCAACATGACTCCTCACTAATTTTCAACTTTGAAATGAGCCCCACTAACAAAAGATTGGGCTTCCCTAGAGGCTCATATAATAAAGAATCTGCCTGCAATGCGAGAGACCCAAGTTTGATCTCTAGGTCAGGAAGATCTCCTGGAGAAGGGAATGGATAACCACTCCAGTATTCTTGCCTGGAGAATACCATGGATAGAGGAGCCTGGTGGACTACAGTCCATGGGGTCGCAAAGAGTTAGACATGCCTGAGAGACTAACATTTTCACTTTCAGAACATTAGATTTTTAACAGAAGATTAAAGATTGTGGTCCAGGAAAAGATATATTTACTGAAAATTTCACTATGGGAATAGGATCTTTGTGCTGCTGAACTATGAAGACAAATGTTGCAAGATGTGAAGATATCATTAATTTCTCTTCCCTGCAGACAAAGCACTCGTAGCTAATGAGGTGTTACTGAACTTGATACCTCTCCACTTTGAAAACCCTTTTAACATTATCAGCACTTCCTTCTAGTGAGATCAGATGTTTCAAAAAATCAGCTCTTTAAAGGCTGAATTCACTTACATAGTGTGTGTTAGTCACTCAGTCGTGTCCGATTTTTTGTGACCCCTGGGACCATAGCCCACTGGGCTCTTCTGTCGATGGAATTCTCTAGGAAAGAATATGGAGTGCGTAACCATTTCCTTCTCCAGGACCTCTTCCCAACCCAGGGATCAAACCTGGGTCTCCTTTACTTCAGGCAGATTCTTCACCATGTAAGCCACCAGAAAAGCCCCATTATATGACATAAATTATATACACTGTCTCCTGCATTTGTATGGTACACGAAATCCTTCACAATCACTGAAACTAACATACTGGAGCCAAGATATTTCCAAACAATCATATTAATATAATCAGTCAGTTAGGAAGAATTGCTCAAAGTACAATAGCAACCATGAGCCAATTTATTACTTTATATACAGTTGGTGGAAGTACTAAGAAGTCAGGTTTCCTTGTCTCTTTTCAAATAAATCTTCAGTTTAAAATAAAGTTTAATAGAGATGATAATTTGAACTTCTCTACATGGAATATCTGGGGTCTTTTATATCTATGGAAGCCAAACATTTCACAAATAGCAAGGTATAGACAAATCCTGGCTGAGAAAAATTAAATCTATTAACTATTAGATGTTAATACTAATATCCAATTATTAGATACTAATATCCAATTATTAGAAATTGGTATTTGTTGACTGTTAACAATTTCATTTTCTTTATAGTCCTTACATATATCAAAACAGTCATAGGCCACCACAGAAGGCTGTTGATCATTATTTTACAGCTGGCTGGGTAATTTGTTCTTTTTCTCCTTAAACTGGATGGAAAATAATAAAGGAACAAGTGACTCCGATGAACCTCTGGGTGATAGGATCTAGACAGCTGGCATATTTTGTCCAGCCTTAAATACACAACCACACCCAAGTTGCTACCTTTCACTGGTTCCCTGTCCTTCTCTGAATTAAATCCAATTCATAATCCTTTTACATTCACCTGAAAGACATTTGAGTATCTACCATGAGGCAGACACTGTTGATACCCTGATAATTAAGATATGAGTATAACATAATCAAATGTGAATGTTCAGGACTGGTTAGGGAAAAAAATGTTTTTTCTAGAAGCTAGTACAGAACCTGCCTCATTGCCAACTAAAGGGAAATTCAAATCCTAAAACATTTCTAGGGTCCCTAAGATCTTCAATAGCATATTGCAGTATCTCTGGGTTCATCCATTCTCCACAGGGACCATTTTAATAGACTGATTCTGCATCAGACAATTCTGAAGGCCTAAGACTACAAAAACTCTCACTTCCTAGCAGTCTTTCTACAAAACTTCAGTGTTTCAGCCATAAATGTTAAATTCAGTCCATCTGGGCCTTCCAAAGGGTCTTCTAAGTTTGTTTTTCAGGTTAGTGCTTTCCAATAGTGGCTGCCCAATAACCAAACATAACTGAAAATCCAGAATATGAGACGCTGAGGAATGCTTGACAGTGACCCAGTGTGTTCACACTAACTAAAAACAACAATCCAAAACACCCCTGTGTCTTTGACTATTAGACCCCAAAACTGTTCTTATCTACTTGTAGCTACTTCCATGAAAGATAATTTGATAACCATCCTGTTTCACTCAGCCATCAACAATAACACCCCGAAATAATATTGACTCAGACGCCTCTCAAATCGCCAACATACGTTCGATCATAGAAAAAGCAAGAGAATTCCAGAAAAACATCTGCTTCACTGGCTTAGCTAAATCCTTTGATTGTGTGGGTCACAACAAACTGTGGAAAATTCTTATAAAGAGATGAGAATACCAGACCACCTTACTTGCCTCCTGAGAAATCTGTATGCAGGTCAAGAAGCAACAATTAGAACTGGATATGGAACAACAAACTGGCTCCAAATTGGGAAAGGAAAATGCCAAGGCTGTATATTGTCACCCTGCTTATTTAACTTCTATCCAGAGTACCTCATGTGAAATGCCAGGCTGGATGAAACACAAGCTGAAATTAAGATTGCTGGGAGAAATATCAATAACCTCAGATATGCATAAGACACCTCCCTTATGGCAGAAAGCAAATAGGAACTAAAGAGCGTCTTGATGAAAGAGAAAGAGGAGAGTGAAAAAGCTGCCTTAAAACTCAACATTCAAAAAATGGAAGATCATAGCATCCGGTCCCATCACTTCATGGCAAATAGATGGGGAAACAATGGCAAGAGTGAGAGACTTTATTTCCTTGGGCTCCAAAATCACTGCAGGTGGTGACTGCAGCCACGAAATTAAAAGATGCTTGCTCCCTGGAACAAAAGCTAGGACAAACCTAAACAGCATTTTAAAAAGCAGAGACATTACCTTGTCAACACAGGTCCATATAGTGAAAGCTATGGTTTTTCCAGTCATCATGTATGGATGTGAGAGCTGGACCATAAAGAAGGCTGAGCACCAAAGAATTGATGCTTTTGAACTGTGGTGTTGGAGAAGACTCTTGAGAATCCCTTGGACTGCAAGGAGATCCAACCAGTCCATCCTAAAGGAGATCAGTCCTGGTTGTTCGTTGGAAGGACTGATGTTGAACCTGAAGCTCCAAAACTTTGGCCACCTTATGTGAAGAGCCAAATCGCTGGAAAAGACCCTGATGCTGGGAAAGTTGAAGTCAGGAGGAGAAGGGGACAACAGAGGATGAGATGGTTCGATGGCATCACCGACTCAGTGGGCATGAGTTTGAGCAAGCTCCAGGAGATGGCGAAGGATGGGAAAGCCTAGCACAATGCAGTCCATGGGGTCTCAAAGCGTCAGACACGACTTAGCAACTGAATGACAAACAAAGATGCTTCTCTACTTTCACAGCTGTCCCCTAGCCCAAGCCTAGTATGCTGCTAGGATCCTTGCCCTATGCTGCTCGTAAAAAGAAAACTGTCAACAAATGAAAATAAGCACACAAGATCTTTGGTCTGGCTTCCAATTTTGCTCTTTCACCAAAGCCTCATTACAGTGAGAACAAAACTGTGGGTCACAAAATAGGCAATTAAAGGGAATTCGGTAACTGACCTATTTAAGTCAGATATGACCTTAAACCAGCTACTTAATCTCCCTTGGCCTCATAGGTAAAAGCAAGAGTTAAACTAAACAATCCCAAAGTTTCCTCCCAGCTCTAAAATTCCAGGGTTGGAAGTAAGACACTGCTTATCCCTCTTAAGTGATTCCCTGGCCATTAACATATTAACTTACTAAATGACATTTTAATTTCACCCCCAAGTATCAGAGACTTTTACATGTTCAACAAATGGTACAATTCACTCCCTAAATGCCTTTAGGCTTGATCATAAATTGCCAGAAGTCAGTTATAGCCCTGAGCCTGTGATGAAAAGACAGGGGATTTACAATTGAAACAGACAGTGAGGCTCCTGGGGTGCCACTGGGGAAAAGGAATCTATTCCAAAGTGAAATGGGCATTACTGGGTTTCTCATAAAAATACCCCAGGTCACAGTGGCCAGCCTATTAGGAACCCAATTCACTCTTGCCAATTTTTCCAGTGACTCCTTTGTGTTATCATCATCTAAAAAACAGGGCTGTAGGTTCTTTCTTTTTTTTTAACAAAGAGAAAACAAGATGCATTTGGTCATCAAAAGCAATCCTTTCAGAGACGGCAATTTAGAATGTGGTGGAAAGCGAATGCATGCCGGCTAAAGCCACAGTTATTCCCTCCCTTGCCAGTCTCCGGTATTCCAGAAACAGCTGCTCTGAAGGTTGGCTGAGGTCTTGTTTGCAAAATCAATTAGCCAAAGAAGTTTGGGCCAGTGAAGAATGTCACTCAAGTAAAGAAAGATTTGGAAAACACTTCTACTTCTGTGTTTCCTACAAGAAAACTGATCTACACTCCGCACCACTAAAATGCCATGTAACTTAACAAAGAAATGATCTATCTAAAATGGATTTTGTGGATAACTTTCTCAGCAAGGAAGATGCCAACTCAACCCAAATTGGGGCCCAATGATGAGCAATAATCCACAGCATTACAGGAACACATGACATTCCTCAGGACAGCCATTCCCTTCTCCAGGAGATCTTCTCAATCCAGGGATAGCACTGGGGTTTCCTACATTGCAGGCAGATTCCTTCCTGTCTGAGCCACCAGGGAAGCTCCTAGCTTTAGCTCTACTATCTTTTTTTTTTTTTTTAATTTTTATTTTTATTTTATTTTTTTTTTAATTTTAAAATCTTTAATTCTTACAGGCGTTCCCAAACATGAACCCCCCTCCCACCTCCCTCCCCATAACATCTCTCTGGGTCATCCCCATGCACCAGCTCCAAGCATGCTGTATCCTGCATCAGACATAGACTGGCGATTCAATTCTTACATGATAGTATACATGTTAGAATGTCATTCTCCCAAATCATCCCACCCTCTCCCTCTCCCTCTGAGTCCAAAAGTCCATTATACACATCTGTGTCTCTTTCCCTGTCTTGCATACAGGGTCGTCATTGCCATCTTCCTAAATTCCATATATATGTGTTAGTATACTGTATTGGTGTTTTTCTTTCTGGCTTACTTCACTCTGTATAATCGGCTCCAGTTTCATCCATCTCATCAGAACTGATTCAAATGAATTCTTTTTAACGGCTGAGTAATACTCCATTGTGTATATGTACCACAGCTTTCTTATCCATTCATCTGCTGATGGACATCTAGGTTGTTTCCATGTCCTAGCTATTATAAACAGTGCTGCGATGAACATTGGGGTACATGCGTCTCTTTCAATTCTGGTTTCCTCGGTGTGTATGCCTAGCAGTGGGATTGCTGGGTCATAAGGTAGTTCTATTTGCAATTTTTTAAGGAATCTCCACACTGTTCTCCATAGTGGCTGTACTAGTTTGCATTCCCACCAACAGTGTAGGAGGGTTCCCTTTTCTCCACACCCTCTCCAGCATTTATTGCTTGCAGATTTTTGGATCGCAGCCATTCTGACTGGTGTGAAGTGGTACCTCATTGTGGTTTTGATTTGCATTTCTCTAATAATGAGTGATGTTGAGCATCTTTTCATGTGTTTGTTAGCCATCCGTATGTCTTCTTTGGAGAAATGTCTATTTAGTTCTTTGGCCCATTTTTTGATTGGGTCGTTTATTTTTCTGGAATTGAGCTGCATAAGTTGCTTGTATATTTTTGAGATTAGTTGTTTGTCAGTTGCTTCATTTGCTATTATTTTCTCCCATTCAGAAGGCTCTCTTTTCACCTTGCTTATATTTTCCTTTGTTGTGCAGAAGCTTTTAATTTTAATTAGATCCCATTTGTTTATTTTTGCTTTTATTTCCAGAATTCTGGGAGGTGGATCATAGAGGATCCTGCTGTGATTTATGTCTGAGAGTGTTTTGCCTATGTTCTCCTCTAGGAGTTTTATAGTTTCTGATCTTACATTTAGATCTTTAATCCATTTTGAGTTTATTTTTGTGTACGGTGTTAGAAAGTGATCTAGTTTCATTCTTTTACAAGTGGTTGAGCAGTTTTCCCAGCACCACTTGTTAAAGAGATTGTCTTTACTCCATTGTATATTCTTGCCTCCTTTGTCAAAGATAAGGTGTCCATATGTGTGTGGATTTATCTCTGGGCTTTCTATTTTGTTCCATTGATCTATATGTCTGTCTTTGTGCCAGTACCATACTGTCTTGATGACTGTGGCTTTGTAGTAGAGCCTGAAGTCAGGCAAGTTGATTCCTCCAGTTCCATTCTTCTTTCTCAAGATTGCTTTGGCTATTCGAGGTTTTTTGTATTTCCATACAAATCTTGAAATTATTTGTTCTAGTTCTGTGAAAAATGTGGCTGGTAGCTTGATAGGTTGCATTGAATTTGTAAATTGCTTTGGGTAGTATACTCATTTTCACTATATTGATTCTTCCAATCCATGAACATGGTATATTTCTCCATCTATTAGTGTCCTCTTTGATTTCTTTCATCAGTGTTTTATAGTTTTCTATATATAGGTCTTTAGTTTCTTTAGGTAGATATATTCCTAAGTATTTTATTCTTTTCGTTGCAATGGTGAATGGAATTGTTTCCTTAATTTCTTTTTCTACTTTCTCATTATTCGTGTATAGGAATGCAAGGGATTTCTGTGTGTTGATTTTATATCCTGCAACTTTACTATATTCATTGATGAGCTCTAGTAATTTTCTGGTGGAGTCTTTAGGGTTTTCCATGTAGAGGATCATGTCATCTGCAAACAGTGAGTAACTCTACTATCTTTAAAATAACCAAATGTTTAAAAGTTCTAGCTGCAATATAGGCCTTCTGACTCAACTAAGCAGAGTCATTCAAGAAATGGAAATATTATACACACATATAATCCAGGCATTCTTTGAAATGTCTCCTCAGGGTTAGTTAACTCATACAGAAACATATATTTGACTTTGAGTGAAAGAACAAATTCATCCGGTTTTCCAAAATATTTGATTCTACACCTTTATCATCATTATTACTTTTATCCTCCTCCTAATTTCCAGGAAACCAATGAAATATGTTAAAATGTATGTGATATGATTATACTGATGACTGAAAAGAAGAGTAGAGGCTTTCACACAAAAGTTACAAACAGTTCACACATGAGTTAGAAGCATTCACACATGAGTTCACACATGAGTTACTAAGAGGCTATTCTAATAATCCAAGCAGAAATGATAAGATACTGAGTAAACTTGTTGGTAGTAGAAATAAGTCCCATATGGTAATTACCAACTATTTGAAACAACATTTTAGTTCTATGTTGCTTAGCTCTTTTTCTCAATAGGAGCAGATGGCTCTAAATATATTTTACATTGCAGTAAGTTTTTTTAAGTTTGGGATTATACTCCTTGTGGTAACTAAAGCCGTGCAACTGGGGAGATCATCAAAAAAATACATCTAGCAGAAATGGCAAGAGAAAAGGGAAAGAGAGGCAAAGGGAAAGGGGGGAGAGGAGAGGAGAGAAGGGAAGAAGCAAAATCGCTCAACAAATAATCTGAGTACTTAAATTTCAAGGTGATAGGATTTATTGGGGAAAACACACACACATACAAACACACACACACACACAAGCCCTTTGCCTTCCTAGAACATTCATTCTGCATCTTAAATAAGCAAAACATATAATATACCACGTGCTCATAAGTACTTTGTACAAAAATTATGCAGGAAAGTGAGACAAAGAGTGTGGAGGTGGCAGCAATTTCAAATATGATAGAGATAGAAAGTCCCCAGGAGAAGCTCATTGGATGAAAATGAGGGCCTGCTATCCGGGGAAGGGTGATTTAGGCAGAGGAAACAGCAAATGCAGGAACTTTGAGCATATGGCAAGAAGGCCAGCATGACGAGCAGAAGAAAAAAAGAGCGGTAAGAAACGACGTTGCCAGATCACGTTAGCTCTTGCGGGCCTAGATAAGAAGGACTTTAGATTTTGCTCTGAGTGTGTTGTGAAGCCAACAGAAGGTTTTTAGCAGATGAGTAACATGATCTGACATACTTTTCAACAGGATCACTCTGGCTGCTCTACTGAGAAAAGACCAGAGGCAGGAAAAACTATAGCAGATAGGCTATGTTAGGAGACAATTGCAACTATCTCTGTGAGATATGGGGCTTCCCTGGTGGATTGGCTCAGTAGTAAAGAACCTACCTCCCAATGCAGGAGACCTGGGTTCGATCCCTGGGTTGGGAAGCTCCCCTGGAGAAGGGAATGGCAACCCACTCCAGTATTCTTGCCTGAAGGATTCCATGGACAGAGGAGCCTGGCTATAGTCCATGGGGTTTGCAAAGAGTTGAAACAACTTGGCCACTGAGCACAAGCACGCATGTAAGAGGTGATGTTAGTGGTGGAAAGTCATGTTAAGTTCTGAAGACAATTTTAAGAGAGAACCATAGGATTTGTTGAGGGATTGGAAGCAGAGTGTGAAAGAGCAAAATCAAAAATGAGATTCTGGCCTGAGATTAGAAAAAACCGCAGGAGAAACAAGTTTGTGGTGAAAGATCAGGGGAAGTTGGGAGAAGACAGGCCAGTCTGGACATGCTACCATTGACAGTGCACTGTAGAGACCTATTAAAGATGCTGACTGGGTAGCTAGAACTGGGAGTCTTGCCAGAGGGGCACCCGAGACTCTAAACCTGAGAGTCATCAACATGCAGAAGGCGATGCAGGAAATGAGACTGAAGACAGGGTACAGACAGAGAGAAGAGGCAGGACCTGGTTCTGGGCACAAGGAGTCCGGGAGCTGAGGGATCAACACAAACCTCCCAAAGGACTAGGCAGAAGAGCATTCTCGAGAGTGTGTCCTGGACACCAAGCCAAGAACTTCACAACAGAGGGAGTGGCCAGTTTCGCCAAATGGTCCAGTCTTAGGAGGCCTGAGCTCTGCGGCCCCTCGAGGTGAGTCTTGGTAGGTTTGGTACAAGCAAAAAGTAGGTTGGGGAGGGCTTGAGGGAGCAAGGAGAAGAGACATTAGATTCAAACAGAATGGATACGCTTTTCAAGGAGTTCTGTTGGAAACGACAGTGAAAAGTGAAAGTGTTAGTTGCTCAGTCATGTCCGACTCTTTGTGACCCCCTGGACAGTAGCCCACCAGGCTCCTCTGTCCATGAGGATTCTCCAGGCAAGAAATACTGGAGTGGGTTGCCATTTCCTCCTCCAGGGGATCTTCCTGATCCAGAGATCGAACCCAGGTCTCCTGCAGGCCACTCCTTTGCAGTTTGAGCCACCAGGGAAAGGAAAGGTTGATAACTAAAAGAAGAAATGACATTAAGAATTCCATAGTATTTGTTCCCATCCTTGTTATAGGTTTTTCATGGTTTCCTTGATCATTTACTATAAGGAAAACAGTCAGCCCCCTTGATTACTTTGGTTGATCTTGCTTCTCAAGAGGACAAAATCGGAATATTTTGCAGCATCCCAGGTGTTGATCAAGGCTTTATTTAGATTTGTTCCATGTAGTCTTGCTTTAGTAGATTAAGAAACCATCAGGAAATCTAAATCTCTTGGAGGATAAACAATGGCCATCCTCAAAATGCATAATCTGCTCTAATTTTAATGGGTCTGTACTAAAAACTGAATAACGATTATTGTTTTTAATCCATGTAACAGGTGCTGACTGAGCATCTGCCCTAGGCGGTGTGGGGTCATCGCTAAGCTCTACCGGGAAGATATCTTAAGGAGTCTGTAACATATTAGAAGAGATAAGATATTAACCTGTATACACTGTGATATGCGTGCATGCTAAGTCGATTCAGTCGTGTCGGACTCTGCGACCCTATGGTCTGTAGCCCACCAGGCTTCTTTGTCCATGGGGTCCTCCCGGCAAGCATACTGGAGTGGGTTGCCATGCCCTCCTCCAGGGGTCTTCCCGATCCAAGGATTGAACCCACAGCTTTTATGTTTCCTGCATTACCAGGAGGGTTCTTTACCACTAGCGCCACCTGGGAAGCCCATAACTGTGACACAGATACATATATTTTATCAATGTGCAAATCCTTAACAGCCAGGTTAATCTAATTTTGTTCTCATCACCACACTAGTCAAGCTATTTGAAAAGGGTTTTCCATTTCTCTTATCCATTTCTTTTTTTCACATCACTAAACCAATTGCCATGAAAATTTTTATAACCTAAGGGATTTGGAGAATGTGTATATTTAGATATGAGTAATGCTTTCCAAGTGAGGAATGGGACTGAGCACTCAGACTGACTAAGGGAAGGGTGGCTGTAACAGGGAGCTGGAAGGAGGCAGGACTTAAGAGAGTATACACAGGAACTTCAGAGTCTTTTCCTGGCTTCATTTCCTAAGGATCCACCTTTCAACTAATGTGGAAGGAGGATTGCAGGGCATGATGATAAGGAGCACCAAGGCATCTTCTTGTGTGCAGATTATGTTGTTTCTTGATCTGAAAGTTGGTTACACAAATGTGTTCAATTGGATTTGTGTTCTCCATGTGTGTATGTGTGTGTGTGTGTGTGAAATATTTCAATAAAACGTTAAAAAAAAACAGCTATATCAGTTGCTTAAATGCTTTTGAAAATAAATTGTTTAAGCAACTGAAATAAAAAGTCTTGGGCCAGTGAAATGGGTACTTTGCATTTTATATCACAATTGAGATGAAGATTTTATCAGTCAGGGTTCCACCAGAGAAAGGGACAGAACCAGTGATAGATAGATAAATATAAAGAAATGTAGGTAGGTAAGTAGGTAGATAAAGGGATTTATTAATGTCAAGTTATCGTGTTACGAGATGGGGGCAAAGTTCAAAATTAGTAGAGCAGGCCGATAGGCTGGAAACTGGTGCAGGAGCTGACAAAGCAGATCTCATATGGAATTTCTTCTTTAGGACAACTCAGTTTTGCTCTTAGGCCTTTCAATCAACTTGATAAGCCTCACCCACATTATCAAGGATCATCTTTTTTACTTAAAGTCAACTGATCACAGATATTAAGCACTTCTACAAAATAACTTCATAGCAAGACCTAGATGAGCATGGGATTAAAAAAGTAGATACTACAGCCCACCAGACTTGCCAACAGACTATCCATCATAATGGGTTATGTGAGGATTATAGATTGCAACTGAAACTCATCTTTCATTTTGTCAAGGCTATGTTGTCTCACTACGAAGTTTGAAAAAAAAAAAGAGAGAAATACATGAAATAACCTGCTAAAGATGAGAGGAAACTTTTTCTGTGTATCATATGCAGCAACTTAGTACTTTCTAAGCCTCCCCCAGCATGACACTTGAGGAAGAAATGCTTCATCCTTATTGTCTTCTCAGAAATGAACTACATTCAGAAAGGCTGAAGAAATCTGTTCAATCGTTTGGAGCGATAATAGCATTCCAACAAGCAAAAACGTGTTTTTTTAACCAGCACTGAAATTTGCCAGAATTTATGTGTATGCAAAAAAATTAGAGGAGTCTGAATTTTAAAATTTCAAACTTGGCACATGTATTTCTCAAATGAGGCATGTGGGTTTTGCAAGTTTGCGGGGGCAGGGAGAAGAGAAGGGATTTATTTGGGAATGAATTTTACCAATAAGAAGAGAACTGAAGGTTCCGATTAGGTCACAGCATTTTAGGGATGTAATGACACACTCCCCCTTCTCTTGATTTTCCAAGATTGATCCCAGGCACTAGTAAGAGGGGGCATCTCTGGGTGCAGAGCCCCCCTCTGATATATTCCTCCTTCCCCAAATCCCTGCAATGTCAAGTGAAAAGTGAGAGTGAAAGTCACTGAGTCATGTCCAACTCTTTGTGACCCCATGGACTGTAGCCCGCCAGGCTCCTCTGTCATGGGATTCTCCAGGCAAGAATACAGGAATGGGTTGCTGTTCTCTTCTCCAGGGGATCTTCCCAACCCAAGAATTGAATCCAGATCTCCAGCATTGCAGGCAGATTTTTTACCCGCTGCCTGCCTGAGCCAGCAGGGAAGCCCACAATGTCAAGAGTACCAGTTAAAGAGCCTAATCTTTTCCTTTTCATTGTTTATTATCTTCATATTATAACAATTCTGAGTTCATAATAACTACAATAGTTTTTTTTATTACTGAGCATGAACTAGGTGTTAAGAATACTTTATGTGTTTACCAATGTAATGCTCTCAACAGCTATGAAATAGGTCCTATTATTTTCCCCATTTTTTTAGTTAGGGAAACTAAGGCACTAGTCCCATCCCTTCATGGGAAATAAATGGGGAAATAGTGTCAGACTTTATTTTCCTGGGCTCCAAAGTCACTGCAGATGGTGATTGCAGCCATGAAATTAAAAGACGCTTACTCCTTGGAAGGAAAGTTATGACCAACCTAGATAGCATATTGAAAGCAGAGATATTACTTTGCCAACAAAGGTCCATCTAATCAAGGCTATGGCTTTTCCAGTGGCCATGTATGGATGTGAGAGTTGGACTGTGAAGAAAGCTGAGGGCTGAAGAATTGATGCTTTTGAACTGTGGTGTTGGAGAAGACTCTTGAGAGTCCCTTGGACTGCAAGGAGATCCAACCAGTCCATCCTAAAGGAAATCAGCCCTGGGTGTTCATTGGAAGGACTGATGCTGAAGCTGAAACTCCAATACTCTGGCCACCTGATGTGAGGGGTTGACTCACTGGAAAAGACCCTGATGCTGGGAGGGATTGAGGACAGGAGGAGAAGGGGATGACAGAGGATGGGATGGCTGGATGGCATCACCGACTCGATGGACATGAATCTGAGTGAACTCTGGGAGTTGGTGATGGACAGGGAGGCCTGGCGTGCTGTGATTCATGGGGTCGCAAATAGTCGGACACGACTGAGCGACTGAACTGAACTGAAAGGCACAACAAAGGTAGGCAAAGTGTTTCAAGTCACAGTTACTATGAGGCCAAGTCAGGATTTGAACGCAAGTAGCCTGACTACAAAGATCAGCTCTGAGCCATGCACTGGACTGAGGCCCTGGCATCAGCACGAACGTGCTCCACACTCAGATACAAGTTGGAAAGTGATTCTCAACATTATTCAACTGTTAAAATATCTCCCCCCTCATTTTTTACAACAGAGTTAAAATTGAATCTCTGAAAGATAACACACCCCAAAATGTCAACTTGGTAATGAAAGCCACAGTGCTGAATGGACACAAGCTGAAAACGTCTGTCAATCAGATGTGGGGCCTGTAAGTTTTGAGTTTTAAATGTGTAGGGCTTCATCTGACAAACACAAGTTGCAATGGATAAGCCTTTCATTTGGACTTCTGCCCAAGGAGAGCTTACCTAGGACTGAAACTAGGTAAATAATTATCAGTTTCTTTATTCTGACATATTTCGAGCAAATAAGTACTTTAAAAAATAATCTATTGACTTTTTTTGGTTTATAAAATACTGAAGGATAAGATTCTGTAGAAGGGGAATTCATAACTTGCTTTTGGTAAAATTCCATTTTCTCCAATATTTTGTCTCTAGATCAAAAAAAAAGAGCAGTGATAATATCTTCACAGAGGCAACACTGGTGTGGATTTTTTTCCTCTTAGCAGAACTTTAGTCTCTGAAGAAGTATTTTGGTATGTTTATTTAAAGAACAACTAGATTTACTGCCAAATAGCTCTTCATGAAAGACATATGTAAATACAGCAGAGTAAATGAGATAATTCTATTTCATTTGAAAAACACTTTCTTAATTATGTGAACTTATTTGAAAGAATATGAAATGCTCTGTATTTACTTCTGTAAGAAGTTTGGCTGTGATATATATGGTGTAACCACAGCCAGGAGTTGAAACTTATATTAATATTGAATGCGAAACCATTTTCTTTTCTCTTTCTTGTATTTTTAATAAAGGAAAATGGTAATCAAAAAATTGATCACCAAAATACCCTCCCTGGTGCTAAGTACTGCCATTTTAGCTTGATTTCATTTTTAATGTGTCATAATTGACATTTGCAATGTCCTAGTCTCTATTACGTTTTTAAAAATAAATTAAATATATATATATTTTTTGTCAAAGGTAGCATTAAAACACACACATGCCTTGTCTTATTTACCTCATAGAGCAATTCACTAGAAAATGTCTGTCCTAATGCCAATTTTCAGTAAATACCTAATAACTTTGTTTCTTAACATTCCAGGTGTGAAACAGCATATGGAAGCAATTTCATATCAGCTACTAGTTCAAAGCTTAAGACTCTGAAAAAATTTGAAAGATGATATTATCTATCTTTTACAA
This sequence comes from Capra hircus, assembly GCF_001704415.2. Classification (NCBI taxonomy): domain Eukaryota; kingdom Metazoa; phylum Chordata; class Mammalia; order Artiodactyla; family Bovidae; genus Capra; species Capra hircus. The sequence continues at coordinate 61,619,264 of NC_030824.1, read as the reverse complement.
ATAGGGAACTGAGGAAGCAAATGACTAAGTGCCTTGCCCCAAATTCCACTGTTAATGAGTAAACTCCATTCAAGGATATTAATTTCCTGTCTTCCAAAGTATAAGCTCCTTCTCACTCCCTCATGCTGCCAACTCAAACCTGATTTGAATACTGATCTTGCTGGTTATTTTCTCCCATTTTATTAGCCTTAACAGCAACATATCACAATCCAAATAGTTGAAATAGACAGTGTTGTTCGTTTGCTTGTTTTTAGTCACTAAGTCATGTCTGACTCTTTTTCAGCCCCATGGACTGTAGTCCGCCAGGCTCTTCTGTCCATGAGATTTCCCACGCAAGAATACAGGAGTGGGTTGCTACTTCCTGCTCCAGGGGATCTTCCTAATAGAATCTGCGTCTCCTGCATTGAAGGCAGATTCTTTACTGCTGAGCCACCAGAGATAGGCTACATACATACACGCTAAAAAATTTAGTTCATTTTATTCTTGGCAACATTTTAAGTTTGTTCCACTAAAGTTGAAATAATCATTGCCTATGTAGAAAATTTCTGATAGTGGTTTCTATCTGAAATCATTAAGGCAATTCCAAAAATGAGTTCATTATCACACCATACTGCAGTACAAACAGGCCAGTTTATTTTAGTGAATGCCACACTCACTGACTCTATAACCTGAACCAAATGTGTAAGAATCATCTGAATTCCTCCCTTTTTTCCTTGTCTTATATTCCAGTCACAAAGTCTTTTCATTTTCTCTCCAGGGTCTTGCTAACTATGGATTTTAACTTTATCTCAAAGGATGTATAAAACTCTTAGAGGAAAACACAGGCAGAATATCCTATGACATAAATCACAGCAAGATGCTCTATGACCCACCCCCTAGAGTAATGGAAGTAAAAGCAAAAACAAACAAGTGGGATCTAATTAAACCTAAAAGCTTTTGCATAGCACCGGAAACAACAAACAAGGTGAAAAGACAACCCCCAGAATGGAGAAAATGATAGTAAATGAAACAACCAGCAAAGGATGCTACCTTTCTCCTGCTGGGACCATTGCACTGACTTCCTATGCATTCTCTCAATCAGGAAACTCCTCCTGCTCCAATAAAATTATTGCCAAAGTGACCTTTCTGTCCAAGCATGTTCCCACACACGCTTTAAACATTTCAATATCCTTTGAGATAAAGTTAAACTCCACAGGCAGGTATATACATAATGAATCCCTCAGCCTTATCCTCAGCCTCATTTCCTCTGGTCCTTTTCTATAGGCAGTCCATTCATACAACATGCTTACAATTTGGGGCTCTCTTATCTACTGGCCATCATACCTGTTCTTTCTTCTGAGAATACTGTACCTGCCCACACACCACAGACAGAGAGGTAAAGTTGCAACATTAATATTCTGAATACTGATAAATGTTCACATCAAATTTCCTTGCCAGCACTCAAGAGAATGCCCCACTTATGCTCATCCCTCTCTGACACTCATCTCCTTCTTTTCTCCTATTAATGAACAACAATTTCAGTAATCTGTAACATCTGTCAGATTTAAATTTGGGGGACTGACATACACACACTCCCATATGTAAAAGAGAGAACTAATAAAGACCTACTGTATAGTACAGGAGCTCCGCTCAATACTCTGTAATTTATAATTGTGCACATCATCCAAATACTAGCTGAAGACCTAACAAAAGACACCTAAACACAAGCAGCTAAGAGTCTTAATGACAAACATTGAGCTTGAATTAATCTCTTTTATTCAAGAATGGGTAGTTATAAATTCTAAATAATGGAAAATTTGAAGAGATCCTTCCTTGGGGGAAAAAGGAAAAGATACTCAAGGTGTGGAAGACTTATAAGAAAGCATCATGTTATTAGAAATTTCCTGAAAGCATGCCCTCTATTAAATTAGAGAAGTGAATAACATACATCAAACTGAAGATTGAGCATGACTGAAATATAAAGTAGAGAGAAAGTCCAGGTACAAGTCTTGAGTTGGATAAAATGTATCACATATACAATTAAAACTGAGCTTCCCTGGTGGCTCAGTGGTAAAGAATTCACCTGCCAATGCAGGAGATGAAGTTTTTATCCCTGGGATGTGAAGAATCCCTGGAGAAGGAGATGGCAACCCACTCCAGTATTCTTGTCTGGGACATTCCATGGACAGAAGAGCTTGGTGGGCTACAGTCCATGGGGTCGCAAAAGAGTCAGACACAAATTAGAGGCTGAAGAACAACAACACTTAAAACTTGTATTTCTTCTACCTTAAGCTACATTAAAAACTGGAGAAAATATTTTAGGTATAAATGGCAATTATATGCTTAAAATTCTTAATAAATAAAAAGTTCTTAGAAATCAATAAAACAAAAACTTCAATTTAAGAAATGGCAAGAATTATTACAAGAAACCTATAAAAATATGTGATTTGTACATTTTTAAATGGATACAATATTTTTTTATCTAACAAAGTGTCAAAAACTGTTTACTTGTAATATCTAAAGTTAGCAAAGGTATAAAGAAATGAGTTCTTTGTACACTTATTGATAGAGTTACAAGTTAATTCATCTTTTTCTTGGGGGCAAGTCTGTTCAAGACAGACTTATGAACATGTAATCCCTCTGACCCAGAAATTCCATTTACAAAAATAATCATAGACATGATTAAAAATAATCATGTGCAGAATGTATAAGCATAATATGAACTGAACTAATATTCACCCATATGATATTAATAAATTGAAATGCCTGTGACCTGCAGTAAAATTGTCACTTAATTGGAATTAAAAATGTTTTAAATATGGCATTCCCTAAGTGTTATCTCTTAGTAATTAAAAGCTATGCTTATGTAATTATCCTTGGAATGTCTTCAGGGAAATATGTATAAAGAGAGATAAATTCCAAATGACTAGGTTGGGAAAATGAGAAAAAGATGGAGGATTTGGTGAATGAACAAGAAAAAGCAGGTGGTTTTTAACAAAGGCTGGACAAACTAACAATTCTGGTAGCATTTCCCCACCTCTGCACATTGGAACTATCCCCTTTTCTGTTATTAAAAAGGGGTGAAAAGCATGATAGCTTCAGTATGGTGGGTGCCTCTTGCCCAGTCTCGTTCAAACCCCTTTATCCATTTTGTCCCCAGGACAAATAACCACAGGAGCCTAGTGTTGTTCAGAAAATTTGAATATATCCATGAAAAAAATTCACATTTTCCACATCAAGACAACACAAACTAAAATTTTTGAAGGATGTTTTGCCCAGAGGATCAAGGTGTGGTAAAACTGACTAGAAGGAGTCCATGGAGTTTTATGTTCGAAAGATGCACTTAATTAATGGTCTTCCATTTTAAGAGCCTGGTTGTCAAGTATAGTACTTGTATTGCTCAGTTCAGCTCAGTTCAGTCGCTCAGTCATGTCCGACTCTTTGCAACCCCATGAACCGCAGCACGCCAGGCCTCCCTGTCCATCACCAACTCCCAGAGTCCACCCAAACGCATGTCCATTGAGTCGGTGATGCCATCCAACCATCTCATCCTTTGTCATCCCCTTCTCCTCCTGCCCTCAATCTTTCCCAGCATCAGGGTCTTTTCCAATGAGTCAACTCTTCACACGAGGTGGCCAAAGTACTGGAGTTTCAGCTTCTAATGAACACCCAGGACTAATCTCCTTTAGGGTGGACTGGTTGGATCTCCTTGCAGTCCAAGGGACTCTCAAGAGTCTTCTCCAACACCACAGTTCAAAAGCATCAATTCTTCAGTGCTCAGCCTTCTTCACAGTCCAACTCTCACATCCATACATGACCACAAGAAAAACCATAGCTTTGACCAGACAGACCTTTGTTGGCAAAGTAATGTCTCTGCTTTTTAATATGCTGTTTAGGTTGGTCATGACTTTCCTTCCTAGGAGTAAGCGTCTTTTAATTTTATGTATTGCTCAGTCTCATTCAATTGAGTTGTTAATCTTCCTTGATTGCAGATTTGGACCTTATGGGGATCATTCATTATTACAATGGACATTTGTCGTTTTCCTGAGATTCTAATATATGGGGAATCCCATATCTCATGAGTCTTGGTAAGAGATAAGCTGGACTCCCTTTAGAGAAGTGGACTGTCTCATTATCTTACAAACATTCTAATCTATGGGAAATATTAAGACCCCTAGGCAAAATATACCTGAGTAAAATATACATTTGTCAGAAAATAGGAGATAAAAACAAAATATAATAAAAGCAAAAAAATAAAGACAAAAGATAAAATAGAGAAGCTTAAAAACAAAACTAAATAAGCCTAATATTAACTTCTTTAAAGATGTTTCCAGGCAACATGGGCTCTTTCACCAAAATAGATAAGATACAATATTTTTTATGCACTACAAAAGGTCATGACACTTGGGCCATTTTTGTTTTAGAAGAGAAAACATAACTGCTTTCTAGTATGCTATCTGAGCATTTACAAGACATATTAAAGGGTGCCAGTTTCAAGTAAGATCCCAGAGGAAAAGAAGCCTCTTCAACTGACCAGACACTTCTGGAAGCAGCTTCACTAGTTTGCTTTTTACCCAGGAAATCTACTGGTTAGGTTGGTGGCCAGCCCAATAGGAGAATCACAGCAGAAATCGTTAAGATTTGTGGGCAAAGCAATTACCCTTTTTTCAAGTGTCTGTGCTTATTTTGAACGATAGATCCTGGCTTGTCTCTGGTACTAGTCTACAACTAAACATGCGACTGTGGATCAAGAAATGTCACATTATGAATTTATGTATTAATTCACCTATTCCCTCGTGGCTCAGAGGGTAAAGAGTGTGCCTGCAATGTGGAAGACCCGAGTTCAATCCCTGAGTTGGGAAGATCCCCTGGAGAAGAAAATGGCAACCCATTCCAGTATTCTTGCCTGGAAAATCCCATAGACAGAGGAGCCTGGCAGTCTACAGGGCTACAGTCCATAGGGTCACAAAGAGTCGGACACGACTGAACAACTTCATTTCACTATGAAGTCAGACATGCCTCCAAAGTGCTCCATCAACAAATGGAAATGGATGTATAGAACTAGATTTGATTAGGTTCTGAAAGTTCAAATGAGCTTTGGAGCCACATTACTAATTTCTACTTGCATTTTCATCTCTTACCAGGTGGCTCAGTGGTAAAGAATCTGCCTGCCAATGCAGGAGATGCGGGTTCAATCCCTGGGTGGGGAAGATCCCCTGGAGGGGGAAATGGCAACCCACTCCAGTATTCTTGCCTGAAAAAAAAATCCCATTGACAGAGGAGCCTGGAGGTCTACAGTCTATAGGCGCAACAAAAGAGTCAGGTACAACTGAGCATGCACACACTTTTATTTTTGCCTCAGCTATCATGGAGAGGTGTCTATGAACAATTAATCAAAAAGGGGGAAAAATTCCTAGATTTCAAAAAGCCGTGCACAAAACAGAGGCATTTTCAAAATTTAGCTTTCCATCCATGAAACTCTGGGTGCTATTGGTTTGGTTGTCCTAGTAACCAAGGTTGGAATGCTTCAGAAGATACAACAATGGGGTCATTGATTGGTAAACTGACAATACCACCCCACCAACTCAAGCTCTTCATGCACTAAGTAAACAGGCAATAAAGGGAATTATGGTGTTGACTTTTGAGATTGATCTTGACTGTCAAGCGGGATTAGAATTGCTGCTGCAGAAATGGGAAAAGTAAGAAATATTGATGGAACTCAAAGAATGTCCTGGAGTGTTTCCTGGTCTGATTTGTTCATTGAAGAAATTAATTGGAAGACCATGGCATCTATGTAGAAAAGCAAACAAAGTCAGATTTCTCAAGAAAGAAGATTTGGGACACCACACCAGGTAAAGAACTTTGAACATCTAAGATATTGGCTAAATTTTTTAAAAAAGATATCTGAAATGAACAGTGAAAGAGAAAAGTCTTATTGCTAACTTTCAGTCTCATGACCAGTTACAAAGAGGACTGCAACAATGTGTTGTGATTTTTCCTCTCCTGTGTTCCTATGTTTAAGTTCTCTCTTCTTTCCTACCCTTCCCTCCCTCTATTTTGTAGAGGGTTGTTTTTCTTGTTGTTGTTGTTTAGTCACTAAGTCATGTTTGACTCTTACAACCCCATGGACTGTAGCCCACCAGGCTCCTCTGTCCATGGGATTTCCCAGGCAATATTAGGGCACTTGCCATTTCCTTCTCCAGGATATCTTCCTGACCCAAGGATCAAACCCTCATCTCCTGCATTGGCAGGCAGATTCTTTACCACTAAGCAACCTGGGAATCCCCTTTGGAGAGGGTATACTGGTGCTAAACAACTTTACAATATGGCCCACAAGATTAAAATGAATTATATATCAACTAGAAGGAAAATGGATCTGTCAGGACACAGTAAGGAATGAGCCTCTGTATTGTCCCCTTAGGAAGAGGAGGAGAATGCATTTTGGATACCTGAAGGTTAGTTAGTTGGAGGGAAATTTTTTTTTAACCATTGGAGGAAGAGCTCAAGTCAATGGTGTAGGTGCCAACACAGATTTCAAGGCATGTTTGGCAATCTTCTTCACTTCTCAGTAACTAAACCCCCTTCTCAGTGGGAGACCCAACCTAACTCTCAGTATAGAAACTAAAACTGCCAAATACTCATTTTTCCCTTCTCAACAGTCACGTTCATCAACCCCAGACTCAGGAGTCAGTATCAGAAAGAAGCAAAGATCACCAGAATCCTCCCAGGTGATTGTGGCAGCTGAAATACAGAGAATACCCAAGGCAAGTATGGCAGTGATGTCAGCAGGAGAGGATGAGTGTTGCTGGTATGGGATCAGCATGGAAGATCTTGATGTCACTTCATTGTCATCACTGGAGAGTTTCTACAGTTTTCTTTGGATGCATTCTGCAACTGTTCAGACTCCAAATAGTATGTTGTTTTTCCATTTTCTAATATCTTTTGTTTTTCATGATTTTTTACTTTTTATTTTGAATTAATTTTAGATCTAATACCTTGTTAATAATTCCTTTTTCCTGTTTAAATCAGCAAAAAAAAGTTTCTGTTGCTTCCAATTAAAAATCCTGACTCTATAGTTATACAGTCTGTCACAGAATTATTAATTATGGAGAAGGCAATGGCACCCCACTCCAGTACTCTTGCCTGGAAAATCCCATGGACGGAGGAGCCTGGAAGGCTGCAGTCCATGGGGTCGCTAAGGGTCGGACATGACTGAGCAACTTTACTTTCACTTTTCACTTTCCTGCATTGGAGAAGGAAATGGCAACCCACTCCAGTGTTCTTGCCTGGAGAATCCCAGGGACGGGAGAGCCTGGTGGGAGGCCGTCTCTGGGGTCGCACAGAGGTGGACACGACTGAAGCGACTTAGCAGCAGCAGCAGAAATTAATTAAATAACCAAAGTTTGAAAGGGAACTATATTTATACCACAGAGTGCTAGCAATTATTTTCAAATTATTGGATAAAACTTAAAGACATATAAAAGCATTTAGGATATACTGAGTAGCAAAGCATGTTGCAAGCTGAGTGCTCGGTCACAGGTTTGTATTTTACACATTCTTTATACCTATCATATACCTATCCTGTGTTAGTTATCTATTACTGCATATCAAATTACCTCAACCTAAGCAGCTTAAACGGAGAAGGCAATGGCACCCCACTCCAGTACTATTGCCTGGAAAATCCCATGGGTGGAGGAGCCTGGTGGGCTGCAGTCCATGGGGTAGCTAAGAGTCAGACACGACTGAGCGACTTCACATTCACTTTTCACTTTCCTGCATTGGAGAAGGAAATGGCAACCCATTCCAGTGTTCTTGCCTGGAGATTCCCAGGGACGGGGAGCCTGGTAGGCTGCCGTCTATGGAGTCGCACAGAGTTGGACACAACTGAAGCGACTTAGCAGCAGCAGTAAGCAGCTTAAAACAATAATCTTTTTTTTTTTTTCTCTCCAGTTTCTCCGAGTCAGATTCAAGATATTGGTGGAGGGGTGAGCTTGAGATAGAAGCATAGTCTGTTATAATCTAACATTATAAGTGATGTCCTACCACTAGGAGCAAGTCACTGAGATCACCAGCATTGAAGGTTTAGGGTAATTAAGCTGCACCTCTTGAGTAGGAGTGTTGGAGTATCCATAGACCCCTCTTTGAAGCCACCATGTACACAGATATATACAGATAAAAAATATTTAAACACATAAAGGATTTCATGATAAAGACACCCAGAAAAGCACATGGTATAAAATTTCATGCATTTTATCAAAATTATCTCATAATTATAAAAGTGTATGCATGTATGTGTAACCATATACTGCCAGTGTCAACTTCCCTGCTAACAACTCTAATGAATTATAGTGGGGCTGCAGCAGTCCCTGGGGAGGAGTATGTTTTTGAATTATATCTACAGTTAAATTCCGTATATATGCAGACAAAACTCTCAGACCATGGGAGATGGAAGAACGATAGTACAAGGACAGATTTTAGGGCAGAGCTATGAGGGCCCTGGAGAGAATCCGAGGAAGAGAGGGAGCTCATTAAAAACAACCTGGATTGAGCTCCCAGGTGGGCAGAAAGTCATGGTTCCAGAGCCTAAAGCATGCTAGCTGACAGCACACACACCCACCAGGTGCTCTGGCCACAGCCTCCCAGATGTTCTCATCCACATACAGTAGCTACCTACCCACAGATGCACGCAGCAGCAGCAGCAGCAGCAGAATGACTAGCTCTGAAAGGTGAGGAATGCCCACAAATAACTGGAGAGGGTGGGGACCAGAGAGAAAACTCCACAGAAGAGCTAGTGAGATCTGACTAGTCATATTACTATGAGCTCCTTTTTCTATCTAAAAGCTGTTTGACAGATTCAGAATGGTTAAATAACAAAAGTTAATATTATTATGACTACTTTCTTTTTGGCTAATCTATATTTTCTAAATTCTCTATAATTGATGCATGTGATTTTATGGTAATAAAAAGTTAGGTTTTTAAAATACTTCAAATATGAAGAAAGAGTAAAATATAGTTGAAAGAGAAAACAGGATATAAAACTGTATACAGGAGAAATCTCATTCATTTTTAAATGTAGATGTATGATAATATGTGTTGAGATTAAAAATGTATATAGATAGACATGCAGATAGATATATATATATATACACACACACACACACACACAGAGATACAGCTACTTCTATGTATCCATATAACTAACTATATATATGCAGGAGAAGACCTAGAAGGGAACTTCCAGGTTGGAAAAATGAAAATATAGGCAGTTCTTTTTCAAGCAATTACAAATGACATTGTTGTCTTCTCGGTACTTTTCTGTATTTTATAAATATCTTTAATGAGTATTACTGCTATAATCAAATAGAAAAAAACAATATTTTAAAAAATTAAAAAGGGAAATAAATTATGACACTTTTATTAGATGCAATAATACGAAACACTTCCAAAGAAGTGCAATGACAAGATGAAATGCACATTATAAGTTTAAAAAAGTAAGAAGCACTGGGCAAGCCATGTGAAATCGACCGTGTTGTGTGTGTGTGTGTGTGTTGTATACACATATATAAAATAAGAATTTCAATAGGACTCTTCCTGTTGTCTTAGAATTTTGGCTGAAGCGCCAAAACTGAGAACAATGGGTTATAAATAACTGTACATTCTAAAGAAAGATACTAGACCCATCTATGGAGGCTGGGTGAAAAGAGAAGAACAGGTCCAGCAACTCACTATCAACCCCCACCACCACCTCTAACCTACTTAAGTCTAAAGTGCAAAAGTGGATTAAAGAGCCCCTTTAAGAGAGAGGATTAGGCAAATTCACAGAGAGTGTAGCGGCATTTTCCCTTCCCTTCAAACCCTCTCTCAAAGGCTCCGAAAAGAAACATTTATAGAGGGATAGAACAGTCACAAAACAGAGACACTGGCATCACTCATGTGTCCCAACCCCAAAATAAACTGAAATTAAGTGAGAGTCCTGCCAGGGACTCTTGGAATCTGGGGAGACTGCAAACTGCAGCTCAGTCTGACAGCAGGCAATGGGCTGGAGCCATCTGAGTGAGTAAGGGAAGGATCAAAGACAGCTGTAAGGAGCAGCTGGTACTTCAACTTCAGAGCTAGGCCAGCATGTTAAAGATTCCAGAGGGCTAAGTGGAATGAAGGATGTGACCCATCCGAGAGACAGTGAGAGGTTTTGGTGTAGTGAGGAAGGACATGTCAAGAAGTTAGAGAAACTTCTGTTTGAGGAAACAATCTAGATGGAGCACAACTCTGTGTGTGTGCATGTGCATACAACGCTGCTGCTGCTGCTGCTGCTGCGTCGCTTCAGTCATGTCCGACTCTGTGCGACCCCATAGACGGCAGCCCACCAGGCTCCCCCGTCCCCAGGATTCTCCAGGCAAGAACACTGGAGTGGGTTGCCATTTCCTTCTCCACATACAACCCAGTGCAGGAAAGCAAAAAGTGAAAGTGAAGTCGTTTCCGACTCTTCGCGACCCCATGGACTGCAGCCCACCAGGCTCCTCCGTCCATGGGATTTTCCAGGTGAGAGTACTGGAGTGGGGTGCCATTGCCTTCTCCACATACAACGCAAACTGACTCTAAAAACAAAACAAAACAAAACAGTACTAAGACAGCGTCTTAGTCTTTAGCCATCCCAGAAATACGGTGGAGTAGAAGGACATGCGCTCCCTTCTCCTGCGAGAACTCCAAAACTACAATTCACAGCTGAACGACGGTCAACTGGAGTATGCTGGATCCCACCAAGATCCCAAGGGCAAAGGAGAAGCCCCAGCAAGATGGTAGGAGGGGAGAAATCGTGTTTAGAATCAAACCCTTACCTGCCAGAGAGCTCAAACAAACCCCGTGCACACCAGGACCCAGACGCCCCACAGAGACTGAGCCAAACTGTGTTTGAGTGTCTCCTGGGAAGGGACGGGTCAGCAGAGGCCTGCCACAGGGGCAGGGGCTCTGGGTGCAGCAGACCTGGGGATGGCATAAGCCATCTTGGAGAAGATAGTCATTAACCCCACCATAGAACCACCAGACAAAAAAGCAGAGATATTACTTTTCCAACAAAGGTCGATCTAGTCAAGGAGATGGTTTTTCCCATAGTCATGTATGGATGTGAGAGTTGGACTATAAAGAAAGCTGAGCACCAAAGAATTGATGCTTTTCAACTGCGGTGTTGGAGAAGACTCTTGAGAGTCCCTTGGACTGCAAGGAAATCAAACAGGTCCATCTCAAAGGAAATCAGTCCTGAATATTCCTTGGAAGGACTGATGTTGAAGCTGAAACTCCAGTACTTTGGCCACCTGATGCGAAGAACTGACTCATTTGAAAAGACCCTGATGCTGGGAAACATTGAAGGTGAGAGGAAAAGGGAATGACAGAGGATGAGACGGTTGAATGGCATCACCGACTCCACGGACATGAGTTTGTGCAAACTCCAGGAGTTGGTGATGGAGAGGGAAGCCTGGCCTCCTGCAGGCCATGGGGTCACAAAGAGTCGGACACAACTGAGCAAATGAACTGCACTGAAGACGTTGTCTCTTTTCCTCTAATATCCCCTCCCTTGTTCAAATAATGGGGAATCCAAGAGCAGGCAAAGGAGTGAAGTTTGGTTAAGAAAAATCAAGCTCACCTTCCTCACTGTGGGCCCTTGGATCACGTGGGTCAGAAACAGGTTGAATGGACGGGCGGTCGGAGAGCAGCAGGGCAGGAGGAGAGCCTCGGCAGGCTTGACACAAGGCTGAGCTTCAAGGCCCTACGCCCTTACAGGCTGGACGATGCCTCTGGTCTGGGTGGCTGTACAGACACCGCGGCTCTCCAGCCAGGCAGGACTTGCAGCCTGCTCACCCCAAGTTCTGCGCCTGCTCCGGTGGTGGGGGCGGAGCTGGAGCTCGCCCTCCTCGGCGGCTGATTGGCTGCCTCCACTTCGCTTTCACCTTCCGGGAGGCTCAGTGCAGGTGTGAAGTGATTCTCTCAGAATAGCTGACGCTTTTCCAGTGAAGAGTAAGAGCCATATGGTGAAAGGCAAGACTCATAGATTTAATGCTGCCATATTTTTCTTCTGCTGAATGGAACTTCTTGAGCAATAAACCTATTTGTTATTGTTGTTCTTTAGTCCCTAAGTGCTGTCTATTTTACTACCCCGTAGACTATATATAGCCCGTCAGGTTCCTCTGTCCATGGAATTCTCCAGGCAAGAATACTGGGATTGGGTTGCTGCTTCCTTCTCCAGGAGATAGTCACCACCCAAGGATCTAGTCCTGGTCTCCTCTGTGTCGCCTGCCTGCATTGCAGGTGGATTCTTTTACCCCTGAGCTACCCGTGAAGCCCGTAATGGAGCTGTAATGCAAATACATAGTTAACTGAAAGTTAGATATATATTGAACTGAATATTTATATATACATAGATACGGTTCAATATATATATTGAACTGAAAGATAGATATTTTTCTACATGGTTAATATGAATTTTGCTGTGCTTGTTACATATGGGCACTAAAAGTGATAAAATTTTTAACTGGTTCTCAGTTGTGGCGGAGAAATTTGTAATTTTTGTATCTGTTTTAAGTATTTCAAACAGATGTGTGTGGAAGCCTAAAGAAGTGTAGTATCCCAGATTTCTCCCATTAGTTGTCGTTTGTAATTGTGGAAAGTGTGGAGTTTGATTCCTGGTGATCTGTGAGGCATTCTTTCCTTAGGGTAAGTAATGAAAAAAAAAAAGGTGGGAGGGGGGATGTCTTTTTCATGTGATCATTAGAATATTTGAAAAAAAATTAAATAAATGTAAAAGATATATATCTTATACATAAAATATATGCAATTTAATTATATTATAGTTGGTCTCTGAGCAGAAATTCTCTTGAATTCACTATTTTTAATGTATTTTGTAGCATTCTTTGAAACTGATATAAGAATATGGTTTACATTGGCATCTTGAACTGTTAAAGAGTCACAGGAAAATTATTTTAATTATTATTATATTTGTTGCCCTAGAATTCACTGGAAGATGCTATGATTACCTTCTAAGTTGTGCTCCCCTTAACATTATAGCCTCAACCAAAGTCAATTCTGCTTTCAGTTTTGTTCTTCACCATGAATTGGAGTTTGATATGGTATGGATTACTGTGCTAAAAGCATTTTGAAATATTTCTCTTGTGATTTCCATATCTTTCTTCTGCTTCTTTTGCATTTGTAGAAAAACTGAGGAGAAATTCCTTGAATAAGGTACTATCAGAGTGGATAAAGCTTAGAATTCTTTACTGGTGAATTACAGTGATTATCTCAAACTGATTTTGGTTCAGGAAGAATATTTTTTTGAAAAAGACCAGTTGACATGCTTAAGCCTTAAGTCAAGCAACTTGGTGGTTCTCAACCATTGGTTTTCAATTTTGAGTAACATAGGAATCAGCTGGGAACATAGGAATCACCTGAGCACCTTAAAAAAAAAAGTGTGTCTGGGCTTCATCCAAGGATTCTGATTTACCTGGTGTGGAATATCTAGGGTACATCCTGGGTAGTGGGACTTTTTAAAGCTCTGGCTGTACCTTGGAATCATGTAGGGAACTTCTAGAAACACTGTTGCCAGGGCCCCTCTCTAGACCAGGTTAATCAGAATGTCTGAGGTGAACCCCATGCATATGCTATTCTTAGAAAGCTCTGTGTAGAGTCTAAAGCTTAAACAGGTTGAGAACTACTAGGTATGAATATCCTTATACAAATGTCAAATCATTATGTTGTACATCTGAAACTAATGTATGTCAATTAGAGTTCAACAAAGAAAGATAAAGAGAAAAAAATAGGTTGAATGTAGAGAGAAACATTTGATTTCAGTGGACAATTGAAGTTTTTATTTAGATTACTCATTTTGAGAAGCTGAATGTGAATCTTTTTTCAAAAAGGAATACATTATCATAGATTGAAAATGAAAGTGGCTCAGTTGTGTCCAACTCTTTGCAACCCCATGGACTATACAGTCCATGGAATTCTCTAGGCCAGAATACTGGAATGGGTAGCCTTTCCCTTTTCTGGAGATCTTCCCAACCCAGGGATCGAACCCAGGTCTCTCGCATTGCAGGCAAGATTCTTTTCTAGCTAAGCCACAAGGGAAGCCCTTATAATTTAAATTTATATAAAATGTTTACTAAGCAAAATATACTCTTTGTAGTCTTTTAATTTTATTCAGTTAACAAAATGGTTGTATATGTGTCTGTATGTGCTCAGGCACCTGTATATTCATGTTGAGGAATAGAAAGATTAATAGATGACAAATAGGTAAAAGTATAAAGGCACTGGTACACAGATCTCCATATCTTTGAAAAATAATTTGAAAGCAGTATATCAGAACTTTAGCAGTTGTCATCTTTAAGATATGGGAATGAGAGATACCATTTTTTCATTTATCCTGTGCATTCTTATCTTTTCCTATACTTTGCATTAGGTCTGTGTGCTAATTTTATACAGAGTATAAAAATTTATCTAAAAATTCCGATAAGGGGACATTGTCCTGTTCTACTAAAATCCAGTCAGTTGAAAACTGTATAATGACAGAAACCATTATTACCTTATTCACCACTCTAGCCACAGAATTGTGTCTGGTACAGAATGTACTCTCAGTAAATGTATGATGAACCTGTTAATGAAGTAATTAGGTTCAAACAAACACCCACTATGGAAATTAAGGTGGAAGAAATGCTTTTGAGAAAGATTGTCAAAAGAGAATGCCAAATATAATATGAACCCAAGCTTTACATCGAACATAGCCAGGGATATCTTTAACGGCTTCCTAATAATCAAACTATCAAAACAGAAGCACAGATGATTATTTAAGCAGTCATTATTCTCAATAAGAAAAATCATTTCTGCATACATAGAATCAGCACCAAAAATATTTGCATTTCAATTAGTATACAATTCCAATTTTAGTCTGATATTGGTTGATGTGGCTTTTAAATTTGTATTGCACCCAATTCCAGAAAAGAAGTTGTCTTAACCACACTCTACCTCCAAATATACTTTGGCTAATCAACTTACCACTCTTGGCTGATCAACATGCTTAATTACCAAGCTCCTTACTACCCCTCATGTTTCTATCCTTAGAGAGTATATTGTTGACTTGCTTTAGTGCTGTTTTCGAGAAAAGGCTTCCTCTTCCCAAGAAAAAAATAAGAACTGGTTGTAGTAGAAAGAGCTGTAGATAGAACCAGAACAGAAGGTTGCTCTTGATGTACCAAGAAATGAAACAGACACAAAGTAAGAGCTGAACTTTTGCTTCATGACGTCCCTTGCTCTTGGTTTCTTCTCTAAGGCTCCATTTCATTCTTTCACACGCTCGTCCTCCGAAATCCCACATTAGTGATATTACCCAGATGTGCGTGTTTGCTTGCTAAGCTTTCAGTTTCCTCCACTTTATGGAGGCCTTTTCTCAATGAACCTCTTCCTACCTTTGGACTTTACAGTAAATTTTAGTGCCACCTCTCTGGCTGCAGTTTCCATAGATCTTGGCATTTCAAAAAAAGACACAGATGTGTATACCAGACTTTTGGACTCAGAGGGAGAGGGAGAGGGTGGGATGATATGGGAGAATGGGAATTCTAACATGTATACTGTCATGTAAGAATTGAATCGCCAGTCCATGTCTGACGTAGGGTACAGCTTGCTTGGGGCTGGTGCATGGGGATGACCCAGAGAGATGTTGTGGGGAGGGAGGTGGGAGGGGGGTTCATGTTTGGGAACGCATGTAAGAATTAAAGATTTTAAAATTTAAAAAAAATTAAAAATTAAAAAAAAATAAAAAAAATAAAAAAATTTAAAAAATAAATTAAAAAAAAAAAAAAAGAAAATTTAGGTCTTCTGCAGTTGACAAGCACTCCGCATACTAACTTGTCTCTCACTGCATTGCTTGACCCACTGTCCACTGGCAGAGCTTTTTGAGTCACAAAAGAGAAAAATCAGGTTTTGTAAATAGAATCAATATGAAGTTGAATCTGTCAGCAATAACTAATGAAAATATAATTGGTACACTTGTTTCATTTGTTTTCTCCAACCATAAAGGGAGAAACGTTTTGCCTTCCTCTGATATCAAATAGGAAGGACTTCACTGGTGACTCAGATAATAAAGAATCTGGCTGCATTGAGGGAGACCAGGGTTCAATCCCTGGGTTGAGATGATACCCTGGAGAAGGGAATGGCTACTCACTCCAGTATTCCTGTCTGGAGAACCCCATGAACAGAGGAGCCTGGTGGGCTACAGTCCATGGGGTTGCAAAGAGTCGAACACAACTGAGTGACTAATGCTTTCACGTTTGCTGGTGCTAAATCACTTTAGTCATGTCTGACTCTGTGCCACCCCATAGACGGCAGCCCACCAGGCTCCACTGTCCCTGGGATTCTCCAGGCAAAAACACTGGAGTGGGTTGCCGTTCACGTTTACTTAACATCAAATACCCTAGAACATTTTCCCTTATTTTAGAGTTCTTCACCTCTCATTCACCGTAAATTAGAGAGGTCTCAACAGTATCACACTGGGTATTATCAATTCCCAATTTAATTTTGCATTATTTCTCAAGTGAAAAACTTGACTTTCTAGGATACTGATGATGTCAAAAAAAATTGCCTTCATTCCTATTCATCTGACAAATATGTGCTGCTGCTGCTGCTAAGTCGCTTCAGTCATGTCTGACTCTGTGCAACCCCATAGACGGCAGCCCACCAGGCTCCCCTATCCCTGGGATTCTCCAGGCAAGAACACTGGAGTGGGTTGCCATTTCCTTCTCCAATGCATAAAAGTGAAAGTGAAGTGCTTCTACGAAGTAGTAAAAGCATGATAGGCATTCCAGTGGCTACAAAGAAGATACAGGATTCCTTGAGAAGGACTTAATGAAGTCACCTCTTCCTAACCCATGAAAACACATGGAACAGGTAATAGGTGAAGCAGGATTTTTAGAGCTAGCAGAACATGAAGCACTCTAGAAACAACTCCGCTACCAATTTTCACTTAATTTTTTCTTCTCTAATTTTCAAGCTCTTTAAGATTATCTCAAAAGAAATAGAAATGCACTCTCTATGCCCAAGTCTTCACTATCTAAAAATTGTATTTACTCCCAAACAAATGGCATTGTTAGAACGTATATACCTACTGTATGTGAAACCACTGTCCACATATACATTTATTATAACAATACACATGAATGGTAACAATAACTAAAATTTTATACCATTTTTATTCCTGCAGAACTATTTTGTATGTATACTTAATTCCTAATGATCAATCGGGGTTTCCTTAAAATGGCTACCTGGAAAGTTATAGGACTTGCAAATGGAGCATTTCATAGAGGAGTAACTCCAAACTAGAAAGAAGAATCTTGGGCCTTTGTAATTGTTTTAAAATCCCTTCAGTTTAGTTCAGTTCAGTCGCTCACTTATGTCCGACTTTGCAACCCCATGAATCGCAGCACACCAGGCCTCCCTGTCCATCACCAACTCCCGGAGGTCACTCAAACTCATGTCCATTGAGTTGGTGATGCCATCTAGCCATCTCATCCTCTGTCGTGCCCTTCTCCTCCTGCCCCCAATCCCTCCCAGCATCAGAGTCTTTTCCAATGAGTCCACTCTTCGCATGAGGTGGCCAAAGTACTGGAGTTTCAGCTTTAGCATCAGTCCTTCCAATGAACACCCAGGACTGATCTCCTTTAGAATGGACTGGTTGGATCTCCTTACAGTCCAAGGGACTCTCAAGAGTCTTCTCCAACACCACAGTTCAAAAGGATCAATTCTTTGGCACTCAGCTTTCTTCACAGTCCAACTCTCGCATTCATACATGACCACTGGAAAACCCATAGCCTTGATTAGACGGACCTTTGTAGGCAAAGTAATATCTCTGTTTTTCAATATGCTATCTAGGTTGGTCATAAATTTCCTTCTAAGGAGTAAGCGTCTTTTAATTTCCTGACTGCAATCAACACCTGCAGTGATTTTGGAACCCCCAAAAATAAAGTCTGACACTGTTTCCACTGTTTCCCCATCTATTTCCCATGAAGTGATGAAACCAGATGCCATGATCTTAGTTTTCTGAATATTGAGCTTTAGGTCAACTTTTTCACTCTCCTCTTTCACTTTGATCAAGAGGCTTTTTAGTTCCTCTTCAGTTTCTTCCATAAGGGTGTATTTTTTTTAAACACATTCATATAATACAAAAATATGTAGGTTACAAAGTAAATATCCCCTTTCACTTTCCCTGAGGCCGTTTTCTCACTGCCTCTTATAGATTGTATGTCCTTCCCAAAGGACATCAATAAATTTATTTCTTCATAAAAGAAGAAATGTTTTGCCTTCCTCTAAGATCAAATAACCAAAAACATTTTTCCTTTTTTAAAGTTCTTCACTTCTCTTTCACCATGAATTAGAAAGGTCTCAACAGTGTCGCACTGAATTTTAGTAATTCTCAATTTAAGTTTGAGTTGTTTCTCAGGTGAAAACTTTGACTTTCTGGGATATTAACCATTCCACTATTAATTTGCATTTAGGAAAATCTCAATTATTCTTAATTACAAACTTTGCTTAGGTGATTATCTAAGTAGATAAGTCTGTCCCTATATGTAGAAAGGTTAAAATTTGGCTTGTGTTAAATTTATTTTTTAATTTTGATAAAAATGTTGAAAGGACCTTCAAAGAGGCTTAACCAATTTATTTCCCCACAAAAAGCGTTTTCAGAGTCACCATTTCCTGACTAATTCACCAAGCCTTTTGTACTCTTCTCTCATTTTCGGGCAATATATGTATATCACAATAGTTCTAATTTCATTTCCTTGAATTTTATAGCAGACTTAGTGTTATTTCAAAAGTTCATTCACTTATTTGTATTTCATATGCTTTGCCCATCTCTTTATTGGGGAATTTAAATTTTTATTGGCTTTTTACATTTTTTAACATATACATATATACAGGCTTTTGCTAAAGCAATATTATTTTATTATATGCACTTACATACATTTTTTATTCTAATCTACTTCTTGCCTTTTAAATTTGTTTACCTTTTAACATACTCAGGGTTTTTTGGTGGGGTTTTTTTGTCAGTTTCTTTAAGCTTATAAAAATCAAATCTCTGTTATTTTTCCTCTTTAGATTCTAGATTTTCTTCCTTATTTAGGAAGGCATTCCCTAAACTCACCTTTATTATATATATTAAATTCTTATGTTTATATGTATTATTTGGAGATTCTGTCAGAGTCCTCTTGGTCTATTAATTTCTTTTGCATCGAGTATTTATATTTATTATATATATGATATTATATAGAGATAAATATTTGTGTATTATTTATATAATCATGTATTATATAAGTACTATGAAATAATATATCCATTGTATACTATAAATAATATGATAAAAGATAAATGTATATGATTTCTATATAATATAAAATTTTTAATTAATTGAATTCAATAGGATTTCTCATCTAATGTGGAGTGCTACCAGTTTTAGTGAACATTTTACCTCATGCTTGGCTCTGATGTATTTTACCATTAAGTAAAGCCTATGCTTTACGTCTTCTAGAAATACACTATTTATTTAAAAGATTTTGTTTCTATATTGCTAAGAGATTTTACCAGTAGGGACAATTTTTCAGTATCTTCTAATTGATTTCCTTCATACACACACTTTTAATTTGCTGGTAGGATGATTCACACTGGTCACTTTCCTAATGTTGAAAAATAGCGGCAAACCTGGAAATAAACCACCTTGGTTATGATGTATGGTGACTGCTTCAGATTGTTTTTATTTTACTTACTTCTTTTGCTTCTGTTTCCATAAGTGAATCATTTGGAGGTTATCTTTTTCTGGAATCAAGAGGAGTTTTGCCATCCTGTCTACCTTCTAATAAGTTGAAAACCCTACCACTTCTAAGCCCTGATATAGACATTATAGAATAACAGAACTCAAAACATACTGAAAGTTATAAAGTTCAGTTCAGTTGCTCAGTCATGTCTGACTCTGCAACCCCATGAATTGCAGCACGCCATGTAAAACAGATATCATATATTTAGGTTACGCTATTTACTATCCAATCCCACCTCTAAGGATTGACAAAAGCCGTTAATTAGTGTGACTAGATATTATGTCATGGATCCCAGATATTTATAAACAAACCCCTGACTACATCATTTCTGTTATTAAATGGGTACTCACTAGATTAGTTTGGATAGTGTTCAGATATGAATAACAGAAACCTAGACTAATAATGGTTTAAATAAACTAGAAGTTAATTTGTCTCTTAGGGAAAAAGAGGTAAACAATTCCAAGAGATGGTGAGGCAGCCTTATTCCACAAAGTCCAGAGGGACCCAGATTCCTTCTAACTTTCTACTCTGTCATCCTCTGGGCATGGTCTTCACTCATGGACTGAGATGGAATTACAGCCATCATACAAAGTACAGGCAGCAAGTTAGGGAAAAGAGATAAGAAGGCTCATTGGGTGCATGCCAATTGTCTTATATGGAAGGGTCCCAGAAGCCATCACAGGTATTTCCTCTTATGCCCCTTCGACCAGGACATAGTTATATGTCATGCTTCCCACAAAGGAAGCTGGTCAGTATATTCTATTATTCTAGGAAAATGTAAGTGAAGGTGTTAGTTGCTCAGTCATGTCTGACTCTCTGTGACCCCACCGGGCTACTCTGTCCATGGAATTATCCAGGCAGGAATCCTGGAGTGGATAGCCATTCCCTTGTCCAGGGAATCTTCCCCACCCAGGATCAAAGCCCAGTCTCCCGTATTACTGGCGGATTCTTTACCATCTGAGCCACCAGGGAAGCCCTAGAAAGTCATGTATCTAGCTAAAACAATCTTATTATAATGGGAGAAATGTAAAAGTAGATATTGTAAGAAAATTAACCATCTCTGTCATTGCTATATCACACACACTTGGAAGAAGTCTGCCTGTGTATTTCCTAGCCTCCTCTCTCTTCATGAATTCAAGGCCCTGGGGACAAATGTTCCTGCTCAGAGTGTAGAGATAGATCAGTACAAATTAATCAGTATTGATGGAGAAAAGAACTTAAAGAGCATGACTTACTGCCAGTGGATAAGTGGTGCCATACTGATGGATAAAAAAACAGAATATTCCTTGAATGAAGAAAGTGCACCCTAGTCTTTCAATCAGCCAATATATTCTGGGGACCAGTAATGCAACCCCATTATTTGGGAACCATGCAGATCACAACAAAGTTGTCTTAAGGCATTTATAATGCAGTTGAAATGATGACACCTACAAATGAAATGTTATACAACCCAATCATTATTAGTAACAAAGTAAAAGTCTCCATATAATTCCACATATGGAGTCTCAAAGTCTCCATATGACTGAATGATAGCCATACTTGATATGGACAAAAATGAAGGTTTCTGCTTCGTATGCTATGGTGCCTAGGAATTTGGAAGGATTAATTATTAATATCTTCCTGAAAACAACTAAAAATACTGATTTAAATATGAAAATGTCATAGTAAAATACTTATGATATAACACAAATAGTAAATTATTGCTAATAAAAAGCTAAGTGGAAAAGAAAATCCTAAGATTAGCAGACAACTAAGTTACTTTTACCATTGGGCATTTTCTAAACCTAGAAACTTGAATTGCAATTTTACAGCCTTATAGCATTGTAGGGATTGAAAACAAAGGTTAGCCCAAGTTAGAGAGTCTATAGGAGAGTCTTGCCAACCAATAATTTGGGACTCCCGTTGGCCAAATGCTCAGTGAGAATGAATAGAAAATAAGCTCATTCCTCCCTCCCCACCTTCAGGGAGCTACAGGAAAATTTGCTTTGATATTGAGGAAAGAAAAAGGATACATTTTGCCTGAGATGTCATAATTTTAAATGAGCTTTTATATAGATTTGTAGCTCAAATCCATATCGTTTGTGTGTTCAGAGACTTCAGACTATCAATTCATTTTAAAGTTGTCCTAGACATAATTCTCCCAGGTATAGGACAGAAACAAGTAAAACTACTCCCCAGAAATTTAGAGGAACTCGTCATCATCCAGGGACTCAAAAATTCCTGTAAATAATTTCCCAGAGAAAACAAGCAACTCAGCATTAAAACTTACGTGTACACATCAAATCAAGGCATTATGAAAACAACTAAAAAGCTAAAACAAAATGAGTTTTCAAATATTTGTATGCTGCCTCTAAGTCGCTTCAGTCGCGTCCAACCCTGTGCAACCCCAGAGACAGCAGCCCATCAGGCTCCCCGTTCCTGGGATTCTCCAGGCAAGAACACTGGAGTAGGTTGACAGGTTGCCAAATCTTTCTCCAATGCATGAAAGTGAAAAGTGAAAGTGAAGTGGCTCAGTTGTGTCCAACTCTTAGGGACCCCATGGACTGCAGGCCACCAGGCTCCTCTGTCAATGGGATTTTCCAGGCAAGAGTAATGGAGTGGGGTGCCATTGCCTTAGCACTAAATTATGAAATGCCTATTAAAGAGAAGAATTAACCCGTCAGTTAAATTCAGTTCAGTTCAGTGCAGTCGCTCAGTCATATCTGACTCTTTGTGACCCCATGAATCGCAGCACACCAGGCCTCCCTGTCCGTCACCAACTCCCGGAGTTCACTCAGACTCATGTCCATCGAGTCAGTGATGCCATCCAGCCATCTCATCCTCGGTTGTCCCCTTCTCCTCCTGCCCCCAATCTCTCCCAACATCAAAGTCTTTTCCAATGAGTTAACTCTTCGCATGAGGTGGCCAAAGTACTGGAGTTTCAGCTTTAGCATCAGTCCTTCCAAAGAAATCCTAAGGCTAATCTCCTTCAGAATGGACTGGTTGGATCTCCTTGCAGTCCAAGGGACTCTCAAGAGTCTTCTCCAACACCACAGTTCAAAAGCATCAATTCTTCAGCGCTCAGCCTTCTTCACAGTCCAACTCTCACATCCATACATGACCACTGGGAAAACCATAACCTTGACTAGATGGATCTTAGTCGGCAAAGTAATGTCTCTGCTTTTCAATATGCTATCTAGGTTGGTCATAACTTTTCTTCCAAGGAGTAAGTGTCTTTTAATTTCATGGCTGCAATCACCATCTGCAGTGATTTTGGAGCCCAAAAAAATACAGTCTGACACTGTTTCCACTGTTTCTCCATCTATTTCCCATGGAGTGATGGGACCAGATGCCATGATCTTAGTTTTCTGAATGTTGAGCTTTAAGCCAACTTTTTCACTCTCCTCTTTCACTTTCATCAAGAGGCGTTTTAGTTCCTCTTCACTTTCTGCCATAAGGGTTGTGTCATCTGCATATCTGAAGTTGTTGATATTTCTCCCAGTAATCTTGATTCCAGCATGTTTCTTCCAGTCCAGCGTTTCTCATGATGTACTCTGCATAGAAGTTAAATAAGCAGGGTGACAATATACAGCCTTGACGTACTCCTTTTCCCATTTGGAATCAGTCTGTTGTTCCATGTCCAGTTCGAACTGTTGCTTCCTAACCTGCATACAGATTTCTCAAGAGGCAGGGTAGGTAAACACTATTAAAAATGACCCGCAAACCTAAAAACAGAGACACTTTAGAAATAACAAATACATGTACTTAAATTTAAGAACTCAACTGATATTTGTGAGCAAATTAAACACAGCTGAAGAAAAAATTAAGAACTGTAAAATAGAAGAAAACTATCTACAATGTAATATGAAGAAAGTAGTGAAAAAATGGAAGTCAAGAGTGATTGCACATAGAGTTAGCATGTTATGAAATTTCCTGTCAAAGCTTCAGATGGAAGTAAGGACAGAATGATGCAGATACAATATTTAGGAAGACAATGCCTGAAAATATTCCAGAAATGGTGAGACATCAATCCACAGATTTAGGGAACCTAATTGGTCCCCATCAAAGAAATCTCACTTTACATTAATAGTAAACCAGCACAACACCAAAGGCAGATGGTGTTAAATGAAACCAGGGCTTGGTGGAGAAGGAGGTGAGAGGATTCCTTCAATAAAGCAACAAGCTGACATTTTGTTTCTCAACAGCTTCAGTGAAACCAAAGCCAATGGAACAATACATTCAGTGTGCTGAAAACAAGTGACTGTCTATCTAGAATTCTATATGCAGAGAAAATATCACTTTTCAAAAGGGGAAAACAATGGAATTTCCTTATAAACAAAAATCATATAGTCACTAGCAGACCTTATATAGTAAAAATCTGGAGGATATTCCTCAGGTGTAAGGAAAGTGATCCCAATGAAAAGTCTGAGATTTAAGAAAGAATAAATAGCAAAGAAATGAGTAAGTTTTTGAGTAAACCTGAGTTTTGACAATGTAAAATCAATAATGGTAGTAATATATCATGAAGTATAAAAATATATATAATTCTTAGCAAAATTGTAGAAATCAGAAGGCGAGTAAATGGAATTAGAGGTTTTTTGAGATTTATATTGTCTAAGAGAGAGGTAAAATTTTTCCATTAGACTTTGATGTGTTAATAAGTCACATTATAATTTCTGGGGAAACCACTAAAAGAAAGGAAACATAATAGAGTATACAACTTCCAAAGTAGGAGAGGGGAATAATAAAAAAATCAGTTCTGAAAACACAGGACAATTTGAAATATTTGAAACAATTTTACCTCAATACATTACATGTAGTAGTTAAAGCACACAAAAAAATTTTAGACTACGTTTTAAAAATTCCAACTTTATTAATTATAACAGAATAAAGAGGAATTTTGAAAATGAAAGCCTGAATAAAGATATATCATGAAACATTAATCAAAACAAAGTTGCTATATTGCCTCTGCCTCATTTTCTCTCCTTTCTAAGAATGCTGATTAAAAAATAAATATAGAAACAAACACAAAAATAGAAACTTACAGAATGCTTGAACAAAATGAACAAAAAATGGGAGATGCCCCCCTTTTATCTACATGTATCTCTGTTTTTCAAATTTTAAAATAAACATTTTATTTTTATAATTTGATTTTTGCTTAATTAAAAAAGCTGTTACCTGCTACTTGAGTACTTATTTGTTCATGCAAACATTAAGCTCCTCCCTATCTTGGCATACATAAGAGATGTTCTTATTCACACTTTACAGGTTCAACAGCAGGCTCTCAGACCTCCCCACTATGCTAAATATAAGGGACACCCAGCGTCACAGTGACAGCGGAGGCAAAGCCTTGAGGGGCATGAGAACCCAGGAGCAAATCAAAGGTCTATGAAATTTGGACTGGACTTAAGTGGTCACTGTAAAAAAAAACTAAAACCAGGTAAATCTCATGAATACAGGTCACCAACCCTGAAAATCTCTGGAAGTCAGAAAAGGTACTCAAGGAAAGGAATTTCCTGGTTTAAGGAAATGTATATTATGATTTATCAAGATGTGGCTAAATATGTTAATGAAATAACATCTGTGTTCACCAGCTGCCTTTACCAACTTCCCTAGAGTGTATTTGGAGAAATCCCAAATTATAAAACTTCAAACTATGGGATGAAAATGTTGTTCAGCTGGCTTGAGCAATTACGGTGAAACATACTTGATTTCATTTTGCAATTGGGGTAAAACATTTGCAATAGCAAATTAATGCATCTTAAAGTTTTTGTTTTTATAACCTTCCCTTTTGTTTTTATAATATTCCCTTTATATACTTTCACCTCCGATCTGGTGCAAGGAGGCTGAACTTGAATAGCAATAGTACAGATTAGAACTAGGCAGACAAGAGTAAGAAACTGTAACCCCTATAGGAAAGCAAGAAATGACATAAGACATTTAGGATAATATATAGTTTCAAGTGCTTACAACATATGGCAAGGCAGGACTAGGAAGAAATAAAGCTGCAAGCATAGGAAAAATAGCTAGTGCAGTAGTTTTCTTTTTTTTCTTTTCTTTTTTTTTTTTTAGTTTTTTATTTTTTTAATTTTAAAATTACTAAACCATTAGGTTTTTGTCCTGAGAACCACCTCAGAAAGGGAGACTAGTCCCCATCCCAATTTCAACCAAACAAATGGTCCATCTATGTGGGATTTCAGTTAAAGAAAGTTTGTACTGCTTTCTAAGTGATCCTTTAAAAATTTTAAACTACTTGGAAAAAGTAAATGTTTCATCACTAAGTCTTGCCTGACTCTCCTGCAACCCTATGAAGTGTAGCCCCCTGCCAGGCTCCCCTGTCCATGGGATTTACTGTAAACAAGACAAAACCGGACTTCTCCAGGCAAGACTGGAGTGGGTTGCTGCTTTCTTCCCCAGGGGATCTTCCCTGACCCAGGGATTTAACCAACAACTCTTCTGTCTCCTGCACTGGCAGCCATGTTCTTCACTGCTGAGCCACGAGGGAAGCCCCAAAGGTCAGTAGATCCAGATCATTTTTAATTGCCCCACGGACTGAGGAACCTAGATAAAATCGCATTGAACTCTCAGCATCACCATTTTTTACACCATAGAAAATGTAATTCCCATGACCATGATCTCAGAAAAATGTTGATTCTCTCACTATACACTAGAGTCTTTCAAGTACTTTATATACATAACTGCAGCTAATCTCACAAAAGCTTTGGATATCAAGACCACTTTTACACTCACTTTATAGAAAATGCAACAGGCTTAGAGTATTTTCAAAATTACCTCATGTAAAGAAATAATAACTGTCAGAGTTCAGTTTTTCTCCCTTCAAATCTCCTGTTCTTAGCAAAGTCACAGCACTTGAAAACAATTAATAGTTGGTTTATCACATTTAAAGTGTCTGGGCTACATAGGAATTCTGTTATCCATCCTGTCATTTATACCAGATTATGAACTTAAATCTCACTGAGAGAACAGTAACATTATGGGATCAATAGAAATAGGAGCAAAAAATAAAAATGCAAAATTCTAGCCTGCTTATTAGTATTACTAGTTTGTTTGTTGTTTTTTTTTTTTTTTTTAATATTACCAAGTCCTTAGATATGTCCCAGATAGTAACTGGTTTTCCTTCAAATTAAGAGTCTTTGTTTTCTTTTTATAATTTCCAAACACTCAAGAAACAATCTGGGTAGGAAATGGCCCCAAAATATGGAAGACAGAAAACACAAGAGAACACCAAATGAAAACCCAGCAGACAACTTGAACACTGTGTTAATTGTCTTCAGAGGGAAAAGGGAGGGTCTTCCAAAATGCCAATATGGGTACAGCTTTCTGACTCATGCCTTTATCCCCCACAGAACCTGGCATATCGCTTTGCATAATCAATATTTAAATGAATGGATGGATACATATGAAGCTCAGAGCTCCAAAATGCTATATTTCAATTCTCCCCCTCAAATCTAACACCATACACTCACAATATTTCTTAAAGTCTGATGACACTGAAATCAGAAACAGGATTTGAAGCCTGCTTAATATTTTGAGGTTTAACATAACAGATGCCCCATCTTTATATGAACATGTTTGTTTGAGAATCACATTTTCTGCTTAGAATGCTGCTCTGGTTGTCTATATTTTTGTTACATAGCAAACTACCTAGCACGTGGTGGCCTAAAACAACAATTTACTCTTTTCTCTTATGGTTCTGTAGGTTGACTGGTTCTAACTTACGTTTTCTTGTGTGGCTGTAGTCCAGTGGCTACTGGGACTAGAGTCATGTGAATCCTTGCTGGGCTAGACATCCAAGATGGCTTCTTCTCACTGCTGGTCACTAATATTGGCTAGCAACTGGGGCTAAGCTCAGCTGTCAGCGGGAGCTCCTGCAAGTCTTCTGTATGTGTCTTGGACTTCTTACAGCAAGGCTGATTGATTCTGAGAGGAAATATCCCAAAAGATCAACAAAGAGGATATGAAACTTCTGATAGCATGGGCTCAGAGGCTATAGAGCATCACTCCTGACCCATTTTGTTGGTTACACTAGTCACTAAGGCCAGCCCAGACACAAGGTTATGGAAATTAGACTCCATCTGGTTCCATCACTTCATGGGAAATAGATGGGGGAAACAGTGGAAACAGTGTCAGATTTTATTTTGGGGGGCTCCAAATTCACTGCAGATGGTGACTGCAGCCACGAAATTAAAAGACACTTACTCCTTGGAAGAAAAGCTATGAGCAACCTAGATAGCATATTCAAAAGCAGAGATATTACTTTGCCAACAAAAGTCTGTCTAGTCAAGGCTATGGGTCATGTATGGATGTGAAAGTTGGACTGTGAAGAAAGCCGAGCACCAAAGAATTGATGCTTTTGAACTATGTTGTTGGAGAAGACTCTTTAGAGTCCCTTGGACTGCAAGGAGATCCAACCAGTCCATTCTGAAGATCAGCCCTGGGTGTTCTTTGGAAGGACTGATGATAAAGCTGAAACTCCAATACTTTGGCCGCCTCATGCAAAGAGTTGACTCTTTGGAAGAGACTCTGAGGCTGGGAAAGATTGAGGGCAGGAGGAGAAGGGGACGACAGAGGATGAGATGGCTGGATGGCATCACTGACTCGATGGACATGAGTTTGAGTGAACTCCGGGAGCTGGTGATGGACAGGGAGGCCTGGCGTGCTGCAATTCATGGGGTTGCAAACAGTCAGACACGACTGAGCGACTGAACTGAACTGAACTTAACATGAGGGGCAACATACATATTCAGAGAAGGAAGAAATTGGTAGTGGCCATCGCTGGATACTATCTACCACAAATGCCTAAAACTTAAAGAATCTTTTAAAGATTAGTTGTGAACTGCTACATCTGAGCATTGTGTTGTTAAACTCATCAGGATGTCCTTCTGGCATAATTGTAAGTTGACATGTGAAAAAAAGAGTTGGCGTGTATACAAGCTTTTCCAAAAAAAAGCACACAAAATTTAAAAACAACCTCATTCATTGAAATAATTTGTCATACTATAGAATAGTTTCTATGGTTAATAAAATTTCAAATGAATATACGTCATTTAAGGAAATACATGAAACAATATCATTATTGTTTATCTCCTAGTACTAAATTATTTCACCTAGTACTAAATCTTACTTCTGATTGGCAACTTTATACATTTTGAAAAGTAAAATATAGTCTTACCTTGTCTCCTGGATCTTAGTGGAAAAAAAGTAAAGAGTGGCTTATTTTACCTTGCTAATGCATTCAACAATTAGCAATAAGAAGAAAAGAGATACATTTTTATTGCCCGTAATTTGTCAGAATCTATTTGTTTTGCATATTCATTCAATCTTCATAAAACCCCAAAAAGGTAGGTTTGATTGACTCCATTTTCTAAATAGAGAAACCAAAGTTCTTTGAGGTTTAGAAACTTACCCATTTAATGGAAAGAATAGTGTTAGGGTCCTGAATTTTTTTTCTCACACTGTCTCTTCTCATGAGGAAGAGTGAGTATACCTGTGTGTCTATGTCTAAGTGTGGAGAGAGAGCGAGCATATACATATAGACCTTCACAAAAATGGAGGGAGGCAGTTTGGCAACAATATATTCCAATATAAAGGAAGGGAAAATTGGAAAGGAAAATGTATATAGATTCTACTGGTTCATCTGATATATGAAAAGTGAAAAAGATCCACCTATATTCATATAGAAATCCTAGAAGGATTGCTTCATCTTCAGTGATTTGGGAAAGAAGTAATTCAAATCAGTAAGAAATGAAATGAGACAAATTTCTTTATAGGCATACATTTGATGATGTGGTCACTCTATACTTCTGTCAAATATACTGCTGCTGCTAAGTCACTTCAGTCGTGTCTGACTCTGTGCGACCCCATAGACGGCAGCCCACCGGGCTCCCCCGTCCCTGGGATTCTCCAGGCAAAACACTGGAGTGGGTTGCCATTTCCTTCTCCAATGCATGAAAGTGAAAAGTGAAAGTGAAGTTGCTAAGTCATGTCCTACTCTTCGTGACCCCATGAACTGCAGCCTAGCAGGCTCCTCCACCCATGGGATTTTCCAGGCAAGAGTACTGGAGTGGGTTGCCATTCCCTTCTCCTCAAATATACTAAAAACATATTATAGGTAATATTGCTTCATATTATTTGCCTTTTTGACTAAGTCTTGATCTAACCTGGTAAAATAAATAGCAGATGAATCTGAAGTAAGATTTGCACAATTTTTTCAGTTGAACAAAATTTAGAGCACTACTCTCACCTTTCTGGAAAAGAGAATAATTAAATAAATTTAGAGCTTCCAACAAAAGCCTAAAACCAAAGAAGACCAAAGCACGGAATCTGAGTCTGAAAGATAGGGTATTGTGTTATTTAAATATTAGCACAGATGCACTTTTAAATGCCAAACATTAAAATTTAAGTTGCTTATCTCTCAGATTTAATTTGTTATTAGTATCATGCAAGGCAAATAGACCTTTGCTTAGTCTGGTAAAGTAGTGCTGAATCACCTGTAGCCACTGCCTGTTAAAATAGGGGAGAGAGAAGAAATGTAGCAACAATCATTTGTGTATGTCTAAAGAACAAAGAAGATTTTAAATGTTTATGAAACAGATTTTTTAAAATTTCTTGTGATTATAACCTAAAATATGCAGGTCTTTTGGGTCTTTGCCATGATGGACCAGTATCCTCTAGAACAGTCAGTTTTGACTGACAAGACAACCAAGGTCAAATAGTCCTATTTTGCGTGGCACAATCTGTCTCAATAGCAATGTTGGATTTAGCAAATATTCTTCTTTGTAAAAGTATGATTTTTCCCATATCTAGTCCATAGTCACATCTGCAATGCCTGACATAAAAGAAGGACTTGACAGATACATTAGTAGTAAATTGAATGTATCTTTTTCTGAATTATAGAGAGGGCAACATTAGACCACATCCAAGACTTTCTACTAATATCTGAATGCTTTTTGAATTACATGTACACATAATGCTTAGTGGTATCAGTACAGGTAATTTATACAAATATATTGGCTATTTTGACTCACTGGATCAATCAAATCCTTCAAAACCAACTGGCTCACTTATGAACAATGCAGTCCTACAGATGATTTTAATGTTGCTGTTTCCCTTAACAACTTGCATTGATATGTCATCTTATTACAACTGTTCATAAGGTTTTTCCTGGAAAGCCAGCTTATAGACAAAAAAATCAGAGTGTGTGGAAGAATACAGCCTCCTCTTTCCTATATTTAAGACTCGTACAACTCTGTCTGATTGTCATGTTTTATGAGCAGCCAGTGGTTTGACAAACAAGTCTTGTCTTTCACGTATATCTCTTATCTTGGTCCATGTTTGAGGCTCAGGTCTGCTGCAAAAGCTGATATCTAATGCACAGCGCCACAGTCTCTAAAATTGGAGTCATTTAGTTTGCCCACGCCCTCTGTGAGATAAGAAATTGGTGGTGTTAAATTCGTAGAGAACCATTAAGGTAGTAGTCCCCAAACACTATGTTTCTTAGCAACCTCTACTCAAGTAGGGTGGCATTTGCTGTACGTGCTCTTGTCTAATCAAATATCCTGCCCCTAATAGTAATCAACAAAGAGGTATTTCAGAGGAAGAGACCTTTCTCTTTTGGTAAAAAAACGTCTTTAAAAAATAATATAGCATAAGAAAAAGCACTACATGGGAAAGACTCTCAATTTTAATTCCCATGGGCAATAAACCCATATTCAGAAACACTGAATAATCTTTCTCTTCCCTCTCCACTGGCCAGGCTACAAGGACCTGGTGGTGGGCATAAAATTTTCCAGCACTTTTGAAGACCCAGACACAATAATGACCTCCATAAATCTCACTCAGGCCACACAGCTTGCTCTCCAAGAACATTGCTTTCTCTTTTTTAATCCACTTTTGCTTTCTAAAAGATATTCTGGGCTATAAGATGTGGCTTCTCAGGCTAGCAGGGTGCCCTTTCCAGTCTTCAGCTTGGCTACTGCCTTGGTCACCTGTGAACCCAAACACTCACAACCTTTTCTTAAAGGGTAGCAGTCTATCCCATCTGCCGTCCTTCAGCTTCCGTAAGTGAAAATTCCATCATCTCAGAAGAAGTTGCAGACACTCTTTGGCTTTGGCCTTGTCACTCCATGAAAAAGTTCTAGTGCGTTCAAGACTGAAGGTATCTAAAGCTGAAGAATAACATATCATTAATAGGGCTGCCTCTTTGCAAAACTCAATTATTGCAGGAGTATTTGAGATTTCTACTCAGGGTGCTTTCCTTTTACCATCTGGTAATATCCTCACAGCATTATAGTAAAAGCTTCACAATGACAGTCTTACCCTTCCTCACAAAATATTCTATACAAAGAATCTACTCAGTAAGTTGTTGTTGTTGTTTTTAAGTTGAGTTCTATTGTGTTTATTAACGTCCTACAGGGAGCCCAAACAACAAGGCACTATCTAATGGTAAAACTAAGCAGTGCTTACCACATTTTGTTTTCAATAGTCAGGATAATCTCCTGAAAGTCTTTCACTAAACATTCCCACATATAAATTTTAAAAAAACTCTGGTAAAACTAACAGAAAAAGTACATCAATATATTTATGTATTTATTCTTCTTTTAGTTCAGTTCAGTCACTCAGTCATGTCTGCCTCTATGTGGAGTGGGCTGCAGCCCCATGGGCTACAGTACACCAGGCTTCTCTGCCCATCACCAACTCCTACAGCTTGCTCAAACTCATGTCTATAGAATCAGTGATGCCATCCAACCATCTCATCCTTCCTATTCTTCCTTAACATGAGACATTTGAAAAAGAGAACTTAGTGACACCAAATGGGGTTCAGATCCTACCATTTAACTGACAAAGAATATTAATATTTCCTAATGTTTATTGGAATAATAATAACTTGCATCAGGATTATAGGATTAAATGAGAAAATGGGTTAAAAATCCCTCATAAAATGCCTAGCACATAGTAGATTTCAATAAATGTTTATTGGCCTATACTCAACCAAATATGAAGATGGAAGAAATATTAGACAGAGATTCCTCATTCCACTCAAGTGGCAAGGCCTTAGAGAGCTTGCCAAAAGATTTGCACCACGTGGAATTGCCAAAAGTATTTCCACCATCCATTAAGGTACAGGTGGGCATAAACTGTATTCATCCTGAGGAAATAGCTTTAGATTTACGTTACTCTGAGGAAACATATTAAAGTTTCATATTTCTTTCTGAAGTATTACTCCTACCGAGTTAGTGAGCTTGTCATCTGTGTATAAAGAAGACTCACTTTCAAGGAGAATGAAAAATGGTTCTCTTCTATAATCAGGGACTCACCTCTGTATCCTCCCTAGTAACATCAGCCGTCGTGACTCTGGCTCCCTAGCAACCATGTCTTTCTATATCAGACAGCTTTATTTGAAACAATCTTCACTGGAGAAACCGGAGTTGAAAAGAGTCCACATAATTTTTTTAATGAAATATCCATGAGAATCAGTACAGTCAATTCCCCTTGGGATGCTAAGTAATTTTCCTTGTATAATTTTAATAAAAAATTTAAAGAGCATAGATTTGTCAAAGACCTGAATATATATATATATATGTATATATATATATATATATATATTTCATCAGGTAAGTACTTTGTTGCAAATGTTATACTTAAAGAACAGTAATATAAGAAATGGTAAATCTGTTCAAACTAGAAAGTTCTAAAAAGCAACACACCACTTATTTCATGAGAACTTTGTGTTTCTAAACACAATTTTGATGCAACAGTCTGTCCTTTGAGTCTCTCTGCCCTACAGCCTCTGGGTGAGCTAATTTCTATATTGAGTTGGTTCTCAGAGCCAGAGGTCTGACAGAACATAGGAAAGTTTAAGCAAACAGTTCACTTTATTTGAAACGGATTTACTACTGTCACTGGGAACACTGTGTCCCTCCCGCCCTCATTTTATGACCCATGCACCTGATGAGCTGGCTCCTGACACAGGTAATCTGCACTCACGATCCACTGCAGCCTTTCTCACCAGCCCTCCATACAACCTCCACTTCAAATCCACCACCTTCTCAGCCAAAATCACAAAGAGCCAAACTTCGTTGTCTGATTGTCAACAGAGTAACTTATATTCTTATCAAAATGAAGAAAATACCAAAAAAAAAAATTCATGCCTTACAAAAAAGATTAATATTTGAAACCAGGAAATATTTCATATGGATATTAAACAAATAACATCACCTAAACAAATTGTATATTGTACCTTCAAATCTTATTCTGTACATAGAGATATGCTATCTAAGGGAAAGTATTTTAAAAAATAAAAACTTCAATAATAATTACAATAATAGTAATAATAACAAATGTTTTTCAAATATATAGCATCTTAAACTGGAGAAGGGAATGGCAGTCCACTCCATGGAGAATCCCACAGACAGGCTATAGTCCATGGGGTCGCAAAAGAGTCAGATGTGACTGAGAGACTAAACAGCAAACTTTTAAAACTATTTAAACATGTCGTATACAGGGTTAACTCAAAAAATTGTGAAACAAAAATAGCAGACTATTATTATTCCCATATTATAGATAGTGAGACCAAGACAGTGACTTGTTCAATGTCACCTGGTAAGTTAGTCACAGAACAAACCTAGAACCAAGCTCTCCTAAGTAGGAACTCTGGGCACTGAAAGGAATCCTGAGCCTCTTAGAATCAGAATAGACTGCATCAGAAGCTCTCTTCATTGGTGCATCTGTCTCTCCAGGTCCCAGGGCCAGTCCCACCTTAATTGACGCCCTTTCTCTCCTTTCATGTCAACATCTATTATAACTGCTCCCACCTTACAGAAAAATAGGAGAGACCATGCTGATTTAATCTTTGCAGCTCTACTTACAAGAGGAGAATAGCATAACCATAAGATATATGCCACCAAACAAGATATTTAACAAGGAACCCAACAGTTTAAACAACACTTAGTTACTCAGCACTTCCTAACCCCCGGGCACTTTTTTGGAAAACAACTAAGAGAAGAAACAACAATCCGTCCTCATGGAGTTTACATTCCAGAAGAGGAGACAGATAATAACTTAGACATAATATATAGGTACATTATATAGCATGCTAGATCATGATAAATCCAGAGAGATCAAAATGGGGCAGGCTAGAGAGATTGGGATAATGGATCGTGGATGGCAATGGGGCTGCAATTGTTAGTGGTATAAAACAATAGTTGTATTAAACAATGGACAGTGCATGGTCCCTCCTCAGAAGAATCGAGCAGAATCTCATGAAGAAGAGAGGAACAGAGCAGGAGAGACTGACCATAGACAAAGTACAAAAAACATGCCATCATGAACACGTGTTAATACTCACTACATAGACAATGTCTAGACAGGAAAAACCCAGGGATTACTTAGTATATCAAAGTCAGTTTACATCCCCTACACCCTCTGGTGTTATGTCCCCCCAGGGACTAACTGATGAGATCTAAATTTATGTTTGCACCTCTGCTTAGGCTGAACAGATCCCCGTGTTTCCTCATACTCTGTACGTATCATATCCTGACTTCCCCTCAAGACAAATTCTGGGTGCTAGAAAGTCCATCTTTAAGCTACGTCCTTGTAGTTGGCATCCACCAAGTTCAGGGACCAAGGTCAACTTGATTCCAGGTAAACTATCATCTCTCCTCTCCATGACTGTTGGACTCATCAATCTAGGACCCCTGGACTCATGAGCTTTAATTCTACTTATTCTCCATCCAAGGTCATTTTAGCCCATACCATATTCCTTTCAAGAGGTAGTGGGATACCTTAGCAGATTAGTGTATTTTTCTCTCTCTCACAATGTCTTATCCAGAATATCAGTTCCTTCCTCATTTGGTCTTTTTTTTTTTTTTCTCCTTCAACCAATCTGTAGACTCCATTTCTCATAATGATTTACAGATTTCTGTCTTCTCTTCCAGATTTATCCAAATGGATCAGTACTGCTAAAGGCTTCTCCTAATGGTATTTGAAACATGATAGTTCTTAGATACAAATTGCTGCCTTGT
The DNA here is from genome assembly GCF_001704415.2 of Capra hircus. NCBI lineage: Eukaryota > Metazoa > Chordata > Mammalia > Artiodactyla > Bovidae > Capra > Capra hircus. Next base: position 61,583,425 of record NC_030824.1, on the reverse strand, counting down.
AGAAATTCTCTATATATAATAAGAAGGCTCTCTTCCACCAAACTGAACTAGAAGGTCAGGTTCCAAGGTAGCCAGCTAATTTAAGCTCAATTCAGCTTCTGGAAAATGAAAATGAAAACCACTAGAGAAACTAAATATAGTTTAAACCTCTGCTGTCCTTTGATTGTACATAGAGACAGTATCAAGAAAAGCAGTGCCTGACTGGGTAAGTCAAGTGTAACTACCATAGATTACATTTAACCATAGATGGAAAAGTGAATACAATAAACCATTCAGTTCAGTTCAGTTGTTCAGTCGTGTCCGACTCTTTGCGACCCCATGAGTTGCAGCACTCCAGGCCTCCCTGTCCATCACCAACTCCCGGAGTTCACTCAGACTCAGGTCCATCGAGTCCGTGATGCCATCCAGCCATCTCATCCTCGGTTGTCCCCTTTTCCTCCTGTCCCCAATCCCTCCCAGCATCAGGGTCTTTTCCAATGAGTCAAGTCTTCACATGAGGTGGCCAAAGTTTTGGAGTTTTAGCTTGGGCATCAGTCTTTCCAATGAACACCCAAGACTGATCTCCTTTAGGATGGACTGGTTGGCTCTCCTTGCAGTCCAAAGGACTCTCAGGAGTCTTCTCCAACACCACAGTTCAGAAGCATCAATTCTTTGGCGCTCAGCTTTCTTTGCATTCCAACTCTCACATCCATACATGACTACTGGAAAAATCATAGCCTTGACTAGACGGACCTTTGTTGGCAAAGTAATGTCTCTGCTTTATAATGCTGTCTAAATTGAATCTTTTGAACTGTGGTGTTGGAGAAGACTCTTGAGAGTCCCTTGGACTGCAAGGAGATCCAACCAGTCTATTCTAAAGGAGATCAGCCCTGGGTGTTCTTTGGAAGGAATGATGCTAAAGATGAAACTCCAGTACTTTGGCCACCTCATGCAAAGAGCTGACTCATTTTAAAAGACTCTGATGCTGGGAGGGATTGGGGGCAGGAGGAGAAGGGGACAACAGAGGATGAGATGGCTGGATGGCATCACTGACTCGATGGACATGAGTTTGAGTGAACTCCAGGAGTTGGTGATGGACAGGGAGGCCTGGTGTGCCACAATTCATGGGGTTGCAAATACTTGGACATGACTGAGCGACTGAACTGAACTGAACTGAGGTTGGTCATAACTTTCCTTCCAAGGAGTAAGTGTCTCTCAATTTCATGGCTGCAGTCACCATCTGCAGTGATTTGGGAGCCCAAAAAATAAAGTCTAACACTGTTTCCACTGTTTCCCCATCTATTTTCCATATATCCAATTCTTAAAAGGTTTGTTTTAAATATTTGAAGAACTAGCAGATATATTTAGATAAGTACTGTTTATACAAAAGGAATCAGAAAAAGAAAGGATGAGTACCCAAAAAGCTTACTTTAGCATGCTTTTTTTCTAAACATCAAAAGTAATAAACAGCTTTCTAAACATGACATAATTTATTCCCTAAAGATAAAAATAAATTGGAATCTACTTTGGTATAGATTATTATATTTACTGTATTGATATATTTACTTTGTTATTACATACGAAAAACATTTTTACTTCGTTTCCATTGTAAAATAGCATGTGCTCTCTATGAAATATTTGGAAGAATCAGAAAACCACATATAACTGATTACGTCTATAAAAGGATTGACCAGGTGTCAAAAGGGCAAGTTTATGCCATTCCACAAGGCAGAGTGTATGCCATTCCACACTAGCCTGGCTTTTTGGTTACCTTTGGTCTTAAACACAACAGAAGTTATATGCCAGTGGTAACAGCAGTAATACAAGGAAGCTGAAATCTAAAAGGAAAGAAATATATAAAGCAATCTGCATATACACTGGGAAAAAGTTCTGACCTGGCAGTCCTCACTCCTGGGTCCCATGAATGGCTCTGACATTGACTAGCTATGTGGTGAGGAACCTCTCGGTAAATCACCTGATCTCTGCTAGTCAAAATTCCATCAAATTGATATTACTCAAAACTAAGTAGGATTCAGATATTTTAATCAAGTACATTAAACAAAAGCCCGTCCTTCTGGAAAAAAAAAAAAAACAAAATAGTAATAACTATAAAAATTCAACTTATATATCTCACAAATTACCTACACAATTTATCTGATCAACAATAGCCTTTTATCTTAATTATCTGAGAAGAAAATGAAATATATTCTGAACTTTTTATTCTTATTATTGCTTTTTCCCTATTCTCGGAAATTTTTGAAAGAAAACTAATTAAATGTATTTTCTTCATTGAGACCAGAAATAAGTACAAAACTATCTAAGCGCCTAGCTAGGTTGAGTCAGTTTAAATAGAAAGAATTTAATCATCCAAATTTACTGAGAGTGTTGTCAGAATTAAAGCTAGGCTCTTTAAATAAAATGATCATGCTGAATTGCAAGAACAGCAAAATATAAACTGGATTTTTCTCAAGACCATAGTGAATGTCTTTGCCTACACCCTTCAGTTCTAAAAGCACAAATTATCTAAGATCAGAAATCAGTAAGATTAGAGATCATTCTTCCCGTCTTTCTCATTAATTTCACTTTCAGGGTGTCTCTAGAAGCCAACCTAACCCAGCTCAATCTTACTTTGAAAGTCAAATCCTAGCAATTCTGGGACTGTTCTAAATTAGAGAGTCAGCAGGAGATTTCTTGATATTGGGTACGTTTAGCTACATCTAGGCAATAAAAATAGCTAGCTCAAGAATCTCTTTCGGAATTTGTTCACACCTTGTTTTGTCACTTATTCACAAATATTTCTTGAGTTTCATCTAGAGAGGCACTATCTTAGGCCCTTGGGTCAAATATTCTTGTCCTCATGCCTTAGTGAATCTTATATTCTAATCTGGAGAGGCAGATACAAGATGATACACATTACACATGAGTACATCATTACAGTGTATTAGAATATGGTACGTGCCATGAGTAAAAGAGAAAGTGGAGCATGGTAAGAGGGATAAAGCAGACCAGGATGGGATGATTAAGGCAGGGTGGGGAATTGCACCAAAGATTTTTTACTAAGTGACTAAGAAGGATGCTGTGGTCATCAAATGATATTAGGAAGATGGAGGCAAGAGCAAGTTGCGCAAGGGGAGGGTCATGGGGCATGCGGGCTGAAGGTTGGAGATCAGAAGCTCAGTCTGGGATATGCCAAGAAAGAGAGGTCTATCAGAAATGAACATCTGACGATCCGCTTGATTCTGCATTATATTAAGATGGAGCGGGAAAACGGTTCTTGATACTCACTCAGAGTTTGAAGGGGAAACTTGAAATCTCTAAAGAAAAACAAAGATACGGATGTCCTAATGAACCATTACCTTCTAAGGAAGAGCTTAGGTTTCGATATAAATGAAGTTGAAATCTTTGTGTCTTGTCATGCCATGTCCCTGTACGAATAGTAGTATTAAGTCTTCCTTTCAGAGATGTAATAAACTTCATAGGAAATAGACACTTGGGTCTTAAAAGAGAAAAACGTAAAATGTAAGCTACATGGAGAGGTTTCACAGCAAGAAGAAATAAACTTCCGTGGGGATTTGGAAGCCTAAAACAAGCTAGTTTTCCTTCTCTGGTTGTGCAAATTTCTATTGCCCTGAAACCTAGATCTGAAAGCAAGAAGCTGCAACTAAAGAATGTCATCTGTGGACAGTGGCCTCTCCCACTACAGAACCAATGGCATCGAATTTAGGAGACAGTTGTAGAATGCTTCCTAAGAATCTCTGACTTTAGGAAACCCGCATACTACCTAGGAAATGGTTATACAGTATTTTCACTAAATACTTTTTTTTTAATTTATCTAACTGACTATATACTGACTTTTAAAAGAAAATGTCCCAGAAGACCGAACACTTTTAAGAAGTGTTGGAATAAGCAGGAGACTTTTAAGAAGTGTTGGAATAAGCAGTTGGTCCTCCCATTTAACACCTTTGTTTAGATAGAGCATCTCTTCTTCTGTGTCACTTGCAGAACTTCCCAACTCAGATTTCTCATCTGCATCACAGTCTTTACCCCAAGCCAAGTATCTGAAGGTCACGCAACACAAAATAATCCTTTCATATATCATCTCTGGATTTTATGCTTCTTAAATCCTAGATCCATAGTAAGTAAGCAGTTTATAAAATTACAGTGGGTTGTGTGTGTATGTGTATATACATATATATGTCTACATATAGATATATAGGTTTTTATACATAGACACATTTCAATACACACACGTGTTCCTTAGTATCTTTTCAGATCCTTAGCAGCATCCTTATCTAGATGCATTAGTAGAGACTCAGCAGAAGTTGCCAATCTATTGATTGTCCCTCAGTGTGTCTGAAATTCAACTTAACTATTAAAACAACATTTGAAATCATTTAATCCCCATTTTGCTTTTCTCCACTGGAAAATGACCAAACTGTTGAAGGTGATGAAAGAGTTTAATTTTAAAGTAGTATTTTAAAAATTATTTCAAAATCTCAATAACCATAAATGGATTTTTAAAAGATAAAAAATGTAATTTTAAAAGATAAAAAAAAGTAAAAATTACATAAAATATAATTAGAAAGGAAAATCCCACTGGCTTCCCATCTATAGCAGAACTGAATCCGATTACTTGGATTAGGTCAAGATTTCTGCATGATTAACATTTTATGATTCATTTAAAACGTCATGTAAATTGTAGAGCATTGCTGAGCCAAGCCAGATTTGATCTGTGAGCATTTTATTATATCTGACAAACCCTAATTTGGTTTGTTTTCATTTCTGTAGTGTTTAAGTAATGCAAAAAAAAAAATTGCATGTAAACGATGATTAAAAACTTGTTATCAAAAGAGTTACCATCATGTTGCTTTAAGCTTGTTTATTGGAGTATAATCCTATTCTCCAGCTTTTAAGGAAAAGAGGCAACTATCTCAGTTAATTACTGTTTCATTGCTAGTACCCCAGAGCAAGCGCAGTTAAGTGTTCAATGTTCCAAAGTAATTGGCAAGGACTTAGAAGAACCAGGACATATAAATTTGCACTAACAACTTAAGCTAATTGGCAAAATGGAAATAAATACAAGAATTCAGAGATGATCCAGCACTGAAATAAAAAGAACGGCTGGCAGCACAAGCCAAGAACACAGTTCAGCTAAACCTGTGATAATTATAAGACACTTTAATTGGGATTTCAAATGAAATAATGTGCTCAAATCACTCAGAGCATTTCTATCTAATCACTGTGCATGTACCTGAGAGGGACATTTTTATATAGATAAAGGGCTACAGTAAGTAACAACACTTCATGTCTATACTTTATCCACAATATCCACTAGTAAAGCAAAGGAATGTTGTTGTGAATGCAGAAAAAATGCTTCAAAAAATTTGTTGTCCTGCAGATTGGTAAAACTGTCTCTGTGGCCTTGAAATAAAGCCCCAAACATAGCACATTCCCTGAGTAATGTTCATTACCAAAGAGACATTTCTACCTATGTGATGACCACATGCCAACCAGAGGGCACAAAGCCCTAGGTCACTGGCCCTCCTGTAAACATCACCAGTTACTATTACTGTGTTCTTAACTTGATTGTCTGAAGTCATTAAATAGAGCATATACTCTCCAGAACACAGTTGAAGGAGGAGGAATTTTTTTCTTCCTTGCAAAGTTTCAACCACAGCACACCATTTAAAAAAAAAAAAAATGGTTGGTAGTTGAAACTGCTGAGGTGGAGTCCAGTCATAAACCGAAACAGATGCTCTGCAGTGAGGGAAGGACGGTGCAGTGAGGTGGTAAGTGTTGACAGGGTAAACACAGCATCAGCATGGTGGTTGCACCCGCTCCTTTGACGGTAGCTCCGTGGCAGTTTTATACACACGGCAAACAGGAGCTGGGAATTTATATGCAATGCCAGGATCTTAATTTTAGGTTTTCCTTATTGAAATACACACCAGTTGTATACTTTACCCATCACCCCAACCCCTCCCCTAATCCCTTATTTCTCTCCAATCCAAAGGATGTGCTGGAGCTGGTCAGTGGTAGAGACAGTAGCGGCTGTGATATCCTCAGCATCTGGTCCCCAGTCTACCTTTCCAGACTCATCTTCTACCCCGTTCCCACAGTGCTTCCACGGTCTCTATGTCCGCATTTCATCAAGCAGCCCCCACTCCTGGATCCTCCACTTCTCTCTTCCAGGAACGTTCCTGACTGGCTACCATCTACCCCATCCAGGGCTCAGATCGGTCACTGACTCCTCTTTGCAGTCTCTCCAATTTCCCCTTACAAGGAATGTCTCAGAGTCAAAGACATGCTTGGAAAAACAAAACAAAACAGTTCTGCCAGTTATTAGGGGTATAACTCCTGTTCATAGGATGACCCCGGTTTTCTCCTTTGTAAAACAAGCATAGAAACGTGTGTGTCGCTATCAGCTGCCTCTCAGGGGTGTGTGTGTGTGTGTGTGTGTGTGTGTGTGTGTGTGTGTGTGTGTGTGTGTGTGTGTGTGGTGTTCAGTCACTACAAAGTTAAATGATTAGCACAGTACCTGGCACAAAGTATCCACCAACGGCTGCTGTAATCGTTATCACTTGTTTTCCCAGAACACTTTGTCATGATTCGCTAACTGTTTATCAAATCATGTAATAATTGTTTGCTTGTCAATCTCCTACCTAGATAAGCTCTGCTCAGCTCTGTGTCTCCAATAACCAGAAGGAGCCTGGCACCTAATATGTAATAAATGCTTATGTTGTTAATTAATACCCATAATTCATGTTCTTCATGATAGCGTTTTAAAATATTCTTGACTAAAGCTTTCAACTATGGCTTTTTCTTATCCACAACTCTGTGGATGAAACACAAATAGAAGAATAAAGCTCACTGGTACAGCTGTTCAGAAATCAGTAACAGCAGGCATTTCTGGAGGTAGAGGAGAAGGCAAAACTGACAAGAGGAACGTACGAGAAAGTCAATGTTGGGGGAAACAGACCCACTGAATGTCGAGTCAACCTAGGCAGTGCATGTAGTGGAGTTTGCATGGAAGAGTCAAACATTACAAACAGAGGGAAACAACCACCCCAGAAAAGAACCTCAACAAACAGCATAGTTCACAACCTAAAAGTTACAGGTAAAAAGCAACCTGAGATGGTTTTCAGTGTTCAGAGAAACAAAGACAAGACAAGCAGGTTTGACAAGCAACCAAACATAAATAATCAGTGAAATAAAAGTCTTAATGGATGGATTAAAAAATAATCTAGGCCCAAGTAAGGAAAGAATTGGGCTTTCCTGGTAGCTCAGCTGGTAAAGAATCCAACTGCAAGGCAGGAGACCCCAGTTCAATTCCTGGGTCAGGAAGATCCCCTGGAGAAGGGACAGGCTACCCACTCCAGTATTCTTGCACTTCCCTGCTGGCTCAGATGGTAAAGAATCCAGCTGCAATGCCGGAGACCTGGGTTGATTCCTACAGTGGGAAGATCCCCTGGAGGAGGGCATGGCAACCCACTCCAATATTCTTGCCTGGAGAATCCCCATGGACAGAGGAGCCTGATAGGCAACAGTCCATGGGGTCGCAAAGAATCGGACATGACTGAGCAACTAAGCACAGCACAGCACGGGGAATGAAAGCGTGCATTGGAAGACAGACATGAGAAAGGAAATAATATATCTGGAATGTAAAATAATATATTTCAACTATAGCTAGAAGCCCTGGGATTAAAGATCATTATGCAAGCTCAGTACTTAGGAATGTAGCTGGATGCACATATACTAAAAATAAATTAAATGTGTAATAAATACTTCCGTCAGATTAACTGTTTTCTGCTGTTCAGTCGCTCAGTCGTGTTTGACTGTTTGCGACCCCATGGACTGCAGCACACCAGGCTTCTCTGTCCTTCACTATCTCCCAGAGCTTGTTCAAACTCATGTCCATCAAGTCAGTGATGCCATCCAACCATCTCATCCTCTGTCATCCCCTTCTCTACCTGCCTTCAACCTTTCCCAGCATCATGGTCTTTTCTAATGAGTTGGCCCTTTGCATCTGGTGGCCAAAGTATTGGAGCTTCAGCTTCAGCATCAGTCCTTCCAATGAATAGTCAGGGTTGATTTCCTTTAAGATTGACTGCTTTAATCTCCTTGCAGTCCCAGGGACTCTCAAGGGTCTTCTCCAACACCAGAATTCAAAAACATCAATTCTTCAGTGCTCAATTGTTTTCTAATACCATGTAATACTATGTATTCAACATCTCTCAAGTTATTTATTGTATCTTAGAACTATACAAATTGATTCTTGTTACTAATATTTATGATATAGTTGTTCATGTTTTGTCTAATATTAAAAATAGTGGGGACTTCCCTGGCAGTCCAGTGGTCAAGATTCCACACACCCAATGCAGGAATCATAGGTTTGACCCACGGTTGGGGAACTAAGATCTCACATGTCACACAGCACAGACTAAAAATATTTGAAAATAGCAAACAATTTTTTAAATGATGAACTTTCATAGTAGTAAATAATGTCTCCAGATTTTCTTCTGAAACTAGGGAGGATACATAGTTAAGACAGAAACTCCATTCAAAAATACCACACACCAAATGATACTTAGAAACAGTAGTTAGCCATACAAGTAATATATAACTTTGTGATTTATGGTTTAAATTGTGAATAAAACATGATTACATAAGTCCACACTTTCATACTGGAGCAGTTTTCAAACCTACATATTAAAAGGATTTTCACGTATCTTCTTAGACATTGTGGTTGTTGTTATTACTAAGTCATGTCTGTCTCTTTGTGACTGCATGGACTGCAGCACACCAAGCTTCCCTGTCCTTCACTGTCTTCCAGAGTTTCTCAAACGCATGCCCGTTGAGCCAGTGATGCCATCCTACCATCTCATCCTCTCGTCCCCTTCTCCTCCTGCTCTCAATCTTTCCCAGCATCAGAGTCTTTTCCAGTGAGTCAGCTCTTCACATGAGGTGGCCAAAGTATTGGAACTTCAGCTTCAGCATCAGTCCTTCCAATGAATATTCAGAGTTGATCTCCTTTAGGATGGACTGGTTGGATCTCCTTGCTGTCCAAGGGACTCTCAAGAGTCTTCTCCAGCACTACAGTTTGAAAGCATCAATTCTTCAGCACTCAGCCTTCTTTCTAGTTCAACTCTCACATTCATAAATAACTCCTGGAAAAATGATGGCTTTGACTGTATGGACATTTGTCAGCAAAGTAATGTCTCTGCCTTTTAATACACTGTCTAGGTTTGTCATAGCTTTTTCCCCCCAAGGAGCACATGTATTTTAATTTCATGGCTGCAGTCACCATCTGCAGTGATTTTTAGAGCCCAAGAAAATAAACTCTATCACTGCTTCCACTTTTTCCCCTTTTATTTGCCATGAATTGATGGGACATGTTGCCATCATCTTTGTTTTTGAATGTTGAGTTTTAAGTCAGCTTTTTCACTCTCCTCTTTCATGTTCATCAAGAGGTTCTTTAGTTCTTCTTTGCTTTCCGGAATTAGTTACATCATCTGCATATCTAAAGTTATTGACGTTTCTCCCAACAATCTTGATTCCAGCTTGTGAGTCATCCACCCTGGCCTTTTACATGATGTACTCTGCATATAAGTTAAATAGCAGGTGACAATATACAGCCTTGACGTACTCCTTTCTCAAATTTGAACCAGTCCATTGTTTCATGTTCAGTTCTACTGTTACTTCTTGACCTGCATACAGGTTTCTCAGGAGACAAGTAATGTGGTCTCGTATTTCCATATCTTTAAGAATTTTCTACAGTTTGTTGTGATCCATAAAGTCAAAGGCTTTAGTGTGGTTAATAAAGCAGATGTATTTTTGGAATTCCCTTGCTTTTTCTATGATTCAGTGGATGTTGGCAGTTTGATCTCTGGCTCCTCTGATTTTTCTAAATCCAGTTTGTTTATCTGGAATTTCTCAGTTCAAGTACTGTTGAAGCCTACCTTGAAGGATTTTGAGCATTACCTTGCTAGCATGCAAAATGAGCACTATTGCATGGTAGTTTAAACTTTATTTGGCATGTCCTTTCTTTGGGACTGGAATGAAAACTGGCCTTTTCCAGTCCTGTGGCCACTACTGAGTTTTCCAAATTTGCTGGCATATTGAGTGCTGCACTTTAACAGCATCATCTTTTAAGACTTGTAATAGTTCAGCTGAATTCCATCATCTCCACTAACTTTGTTCTTAGTAATGCTTCCTAAGGCCCACTTGACTTCACACTTCAGGATGTATAGCTCTGGGTGAGTGATCACACCATGGTGGTTATCTGGGTCATGAAGATATTTTTTGAATAATTCTTCTGTGTATTCTTGCCACCTCTTTCTAATCCTTTCTGCTTCTGTTAGGTCCATACTATTTCTGTCCTTTATTGTGCCCATCATTGCATGGTATGTTCCCTTGGTATCTCCAGTTTTCTTGAAGAGATTGCTAGTCTTTCCTATCCTATTTTTTCCCCTCTGTTTCCTTGTACTGTTCACTTAAGAAGGCTTTCCCATCTCTCCCTGCTCTTCTCTGGAGCTCGGCATTCAGTTGTATATACCTTGCCTTTTCTCCTTTGCCTTTGGCTTCTCTTCTTTTCTCAGCTATTTGTAAGGCCTTCTCAGACAATCATGTTGCCTTCTTGCATTTGTTTTTCTTTGGGATGGTTTTGGTCACCACCTCCTGTACTACCATATCTAATCCCTTGAATCTGTTCATTACCTCCACTATATAATCATAAAGGATTTTATTTAGGTCATACGTGAATTGCTTAAAGGTTTTCCCTACTTTCTTCAACTTAAGTCTGAATTTTGCAATAAAGAGCTAATAATCTGAGCCACATCAGCTCCCAGGCTTGTTTTTGCTGACTGTATAGAGCTGTTCCATCTTCAGCTGCAAAGAATATAATCAAGCTGATTTCAGTGTTGGCCTTCTGGTGATGTCCATGTGAAGTCTTCTCTTTTATTGAAAAAGTGTGTGACTTTTGTGACTAGTGTGTTCCCTTGACAAAACTCTGTTGGCCTGTGCCCTGCTTCATTTTGTTCTCTAAGCCCAAACTTTCCTGTTTTTCGGGGTATCTCTTGACTTTCTACTTTGGCATTCCAGTCCACTATGATGAAAAGACATCTTTTTTGGTTTTAATTCTAGAAGGTCTTGTAGGTCTTCACAGAAGCATTCAACTTCAGCTTCTTCAGCATTCGTGGTTGGGGCATAGACTTGGATTACTGTGCTGTTGAATGGTTTGCCCTGGAAATGAACCTAGTTCACTCTGTCCTTGTGATAGTAGTTATAATGTGACACCTATGATTTCTTCACTGGTGAGAGGAAGCAGGCAATTGGAGGGCAGTGATTTTGTCGTTCAGTCCGTGAGGTGGAGGTTTCTCAATTTTCTGGTTCCTGCCCAAGGCTGCACATCCCACCTGTGGGATGGTAGGGCCACTTGTAGAACTGAAACATGCTTCCGGCAGATCCAGGAGGATCACACACTTCAGGAGCAGCCTGTCAGAACACAGAATGAGCCAAAATGCCAACATGGCCAAGACAGAGACAGAAAGATCCACCTCAAGGGTAAAAATGAGGACGGGGTGATTCCAGTCCTTTTCCCAGGGATATCAGAAACACAGGTGGTACAGTTTGTAAAGAATCCATCTGCCAATGCAGAAGATGTAGGTCCGATCCCTGGGCCAGCAAGATCCCCTGGAGGAGGAAATGGCAACCCACTCCAGAATTCTTGACTGGAGAATCCTATAGACAGAGGAGCCTGGTGGGCTACAGTATATGAAGTCACAAAAAGTTAGTCATGACTGAGCAACTCACACACACATATCAGAAACACCATTCCTAGGAACATGAAGCTAAAACATAGGCATTTGATATAATCTAAGTGAAGAGGAACTAAAAAGCCTCTTGATGAAAGTGAAAGTGGAGAGTGAAAAGGTTGGCTTAAAGCTCAACATTCAGAAAACAAAGTTCATGGCATCTGGTCCCATCGCTTCATGGGAAATAGATGGGGAAACAGTGGAAACAGCGTCAGACTTTATTTTGGGGGGTTCCAAAATCACTGCAGATAGTGACTGCAGCCATGAAATTAAAAGACGCTTACTCCTTGGAAGAAAAGTTATGACCAACCTAGATAGATATTCAAAAGCAGAGACATTACTTTGCCAACAAAGGTCTGTCTAGTCAAGGCTATGGTTTTTCCTGTGGTCATGTATGGATGTGAGAGTTGGACTGCGAAGAGAGCTGAGTGCCGAAGAATTGATGCTTTTGAACTGTGGTGTTGGAGAAGACTCTTGAGAGTCCCTTGGACTGCAAGGAGATCCAACCAGTCCATCCTAAAGGAGATCAGTCCTGGGTGTTCATTGGAAGAAATGATGCTAAAGCTGAAACTCCAGTACTTTGGCCACCTCATGTGAAGAGTTGACTCATTGGAAAAGACTCTGATGCTGGGAGGGATTGGGGGCAGGAGGAGAAGAGGACGACAGAGGATGAGATGGCTGGATGGCATCACCGACTCGATGGATGTGAGTCTGAGTGAACTCTGGGAGTTGGTGATGAACAGGGAGGCCTGGCGTGCTGCGATTCATGGGGTCACAAAGAGTCAGATATGACTGAGCAACTGAACTGAACTGAACTGAACTGAACAAGAGTCCTGAAGGAAACACTGGGAAAGGCTCTCTAAGACCTAATAGGGTGAAATAGTAACAGTAACTCCTTGCATCTAGGTATAGGGGATGACAGGATTTCACTTTACCTTCTCATCTTCCCTGGGGTCGGTGGGGCTTGTTAGTCGTCATCATTTTACAGGGAAAGAAGCTGAGAAATTTCAGGTTAAGAACCTTGCCTTCAGCTGCCCCATGGATGGCTCTAACAACTTCTTTTCATTTCATCATTAATGCCATTGTTTTGAAATAGCCTTCACCCTTAGGGAGGACTGGAAGCTGAGCAGAAAGCTCACCTTTGTAAGAGAGTCCTCAGCTAGAATTAGCACATGCACACACTGCTGAATTGCACTACTATGTTAAAAATGACCGACAAGGACATACTGTACAGCACAGGGAACGCTGCTCGATATTCTGTAATAACCCAAACGAGGAAGAATTTGAGGAAGAATAGGTAGGTGTATGTGTGTAGCTTAATCACTTTGCTGTGCACCTGAAACTAACAGGACATTGTCAATCAACTATTGTGGTTGTTCAGTCCCTGAGTCTTGTCTGACTCTTTGTGATCCCACAGACTGCAGCATGCCAGGCTTCCTAGGCCTCCACTATCTCCCAGTTTGCTCAAGTTCATATCCATTAAGTCAATGATGCTATCTAACCATTCCATCCTCTCCTACCCTCTTCTCTATTTGTCTTGTCTTTCCTAACATTCCAGCATAGAGTTGGAGTAATCAACTGTATTCCAATATAGGTTGCTGGTAACTTTTCTTCCAAGGAGCAAGTGTCTTTTAATTTCATGGGTGCAGTCACCATCTGCAGTGATTTTGGAGCCCCCAAAAATAAAGTCTGTCATTGTTTCCTCATCTATTAGCCATGAAGTGATGGGACCGGATGCCATGATCTTTGTTTTTTGAATGTTGGATTTTAAGCCAATTTTTTCACTCTCCTCTTTCACACTCATCAAGAGGCTCTTTAGTTCCTCTTCATTTTCTGCTTTAAGGGTGGTGTCATATGCATATCTGAGGTGATTGATATTTCTCCCAGCAATCTTGATTCCAGCTTGTGCTTCATCCAGTCCGGTAGGGTGACAATATAGAGCCTTGACGTATTCCTTTCCCGATTTGGAACAAGCCTGTTGTTCCATGTCCAGTTCAAACTGTTGCTTCTGGACCTGCATACAGATTTCTTAGGAGGCAGGTCAGGTGGCCTCGTATTCCTATCTCTTTACGAATTTTCCAGTTTGTTGTGATCCACACAGTCAAAGGCTTTGACATACAGCCCCTTAAATTATTTATAAAGGACTTTCTGCTCTGGCCCCAGTGTTTCTATCTAGTCTCATCCTCCATTGCTTCCCTTTATTCACTGTATTCCCATCCCACCAAGTCGTTATGCTCCTCCATCCCTCCACACTTGCTCATCCTCTGAACCATGGTCATAGGGCTCCTGCTATATACCATTTATACTAGCCGACTCCTGTTCACACTTCAAATCCCTTAGCTGTCATTTTCTCCCCAAAACCTTATTTGCTCTAACATTCCTGCATTCTCCACATGACTGTAAAAAAATACGCGGAGGGCAGAGTACAGGTCTGACTGACTTGCCATCGAATTCCTAGTGTCCTGCAGTGCCCATGAAATAAATACTTTTTCACATTGTTTCTAAACTTTTATTGGAATATAAAACAGCTACAAGATCATGTCCACATCATAAGTTAAAAGCTCAATAAATTACCATAACTCAAATGCAGCACATTACCCAGATTAACAAATAGAACATGATCCAGTGAAGCCCTCCATTGTGCCTCTACTTGTCAATACATCCCAGTGGGTAATCATAACCCTGATTTATCACAGCATAGATTAGTTTTGTAGTTGCTTTTGCTTTACATAAATCATACAGTACATTTGCTTTGGGGTTTAATTCTTTTGTTCAGCATTATGTTAGGAAGAATCATGCATATTGTTGCATGTGGTTGTAGATCATTCTCATCCCAGTAGGGCCTGCATCCAATAAATATTTATAAATGAAGATAATGCACAAAACAGTGATCACTAAGATCCAGAAGAGGAAGTAAATCTCCACATGTCATGGAATGAAAGAAGTGGGACAACTTTAGTCTTCAAACTGGGTCTCCAAAGGTTACAGGCAATATAGCATATGGCCCAATGATAGGTGTCCCAGCACTCCCCCATGTCATAGTAGCAAACGGAAACATCAGCAGCGATAGGATCAATCCTTCCTTTTTTCTGCTTTTTTTTTTTTCTGCTGTTTTATTTTTAAGGTGTGTCACCTCATAATCAGAATCGCAGAGCCGGGTACAAAGGGTATCATTTGGATTACAGGATGGTGCGTAGAACACAACCTTCCTGGAGGTTACAAGTAAGCAATACAGACTTTAAATACAGAGTGACTTCCTGCTTTCCAGGTTTTACAGTATCATTTTTCATAGGCCAAGCGGTCTGTGAATCCCATCTGTCAGGAATGGGGGATGTACAAAGCGAGTAAACAGCAAATTGGAAAGTGGTGGAAGAAAGCACAATACTGAGAGAGAGGGAGGGTGTGAAAAAGGCCTGGGGTGGGAGGCAGCCCAGAAGGACTGCTGTAGTTCTCAACTTCACATGAGAATCCCCTGGAGAAAACAATGATGGCTGGGCTCCATCCCAAGCCAGCTATTCCAAATCACTAAGGGTGTGGCTCTGGCAACAGCATTTTTTCAAGGTTTTCCAGGTGGTTCTTCCAGGCAACCTGGTTTGAGAACCACTGTTTTCACACAGGGGCCAGAGTAAGACAATAAACAGACACACCTGAAGTTGTTCTCAAACTTTATTAGGAGGTAAGCCACCTGGAGGGCTTGGTGAAGTTGTGGGTTTTCTCAAACCCACCCCGCACCTCCCCCAGAAGATCAGCTTCAGTTGGTCTGGATGAATCTACATTTATAACAAGCTCCCAGAGATCCCGAGATACCCTGGGGAAGAGATGGTGGCTGAGGAGCAGAAGAGAGGTGAAAGTCTAATCCTGAAGATGACCCTTCCTAACCTTGGTCCCAGAGTGAGCTCAGTCAAACTCAGTCCCGAAAAAGGTAACAACATTTTTTTTCCTTAAAATGAAATGTGGTATAGGATAGCAGAACATACGACTACTTATGAAAATTTGGTTTGCCCTGAAATTTAAATCTTTCTAAAACTACTTGAATATTACTGCATGGCTACCAGGTAACCTCTTCAACTTACTTTACACAGAAACAAACCTACCATGATGGTCTGAAAAGGACACAGTATTTGAAAATGTATGGTTTTCTAAACTGGAGAGCTCTATCACACTGAGCATGCTTTAATAAGATGATTTTCTGATAATTAATAAGTATCCTTGAAAATTAACACCAGACAGCTTTTAAGAAAGCCAGTACCTATACATACAAAGCATTTATCTGAATGACCTCTGAGATTTCTTTCATTATAAGAGATGAAGAATTCAAGTCAAGAATATCCACTTTTATCCCCCTTAACACCTGCTAAATCATCATTGGTTATTTGTCATACACTTCAACATTCAAGCAGATTTCAGTGTAACAAAATGCCATAGAAAGCAATTGTTGCATGAGATATTATTCAGAAAAATGTAAATGAAGGGTTCTTTGCTGGGCATGCTCAGAAAGTCCCAGCCATTTAATCAGGGCCGGATGATGAATCAGATTGCCCACAACTGTGTGACCTTCCACAAATAGCTCGGCCTTCCTGGACCATAGCTTCCTTGCTTATAAAATTAGCCTCTAATAATAGCTCCATTTGCTGAGCTCCTGTATGTTAGGATTCTCATGTGTACTTTTATACAAAGCTCTATGAGATATCATTCCCTTGTACGATAAGGAAAATTGAAAATCCAAGAGGTTAGGTAATTAACCCAAGGTTAAGCTCCCAAATAGCAGAACATGAAGCCAGTTTTACTCTCATTGAGCATCTGGAGTCCAGGGCCCACGCATTGCTCACCACTGTGTCCCTTGGTTTTAGCACAGTGCCTGGTGCATAACAGAAGTTCAGTAGACATCTCTTAAGTCACTGAATTAACATGGCTCTTTTAAAAAGTCCCCCTAATTACTGTATGATATATCCATCAAAAAGTGGGTGATGGGATTAACATCCTAAAATAAATTGTATGGCCCCAGATAAGAAACTTTTGAAAAGCTCAGAATTTTGTCTCCAGGGAGTTGAGAGAACGGGGCCACAGGGTTGCTGGGTGGCAGTTTGCCATGGTAACCAGAAAACAGGATAGGGCAAGTGCCCTGGTGTACTCCCCACCTTCTTAGTTTGAGGATTTTTTAAAATCAGTTGGCTAATCTCAGTTTTCTCATCTGTGTGAGCCACTGTGAATCTAGTGATCCCTGTGTTTCATTCAAATGCACACTTCCAGCATACACACTTTTTTAAACAAAAAGGCAGTTGCTGCTGCTGCTGCTAAGTCGCTACAGTCGTGTCCGACTCTGTGCGACCCCATCCCTGGGATTCTCCAAGCAAGAACACTGGAGTGGGGTGCCATTGCCTTCTCCAAAAAGGCGGTATACCAACACGTGTAGACCTGTGGTAGATTCATGTTGATGTATGGCAAAACCAATACAATATTGTAATTAACCTCCAATTAAAATAAATTATATTAAAAAAATAAATATCACCCAACATTCACTCGTCTAGGGGAAAATCCAACTCTAATTTGCAAAGGGCTATTTCTAAATAGGCTCACTCAGATCTTTTGTAGATTGTGTTCATCCAAGGATCTGCAGTCCTTCTTCACTCAGTTTTGTTGCTGTTCCGTTGGTGAGTCATGTAGGTAGCCTCTTTCAGATGACAAGGAAGGGCAAATCCAACGTTATATTCAAAGTGAGCAAAAGTGCTTCAATTTCACTCAGTGGTCCTTGAGTTTTCTCTTACCAAGATTAGCCTACAAAGCATTAAAAAAAAAAAAAAACTATAGAAAATTCTATGCAAATAAGTGTTGTTAGACAGCATGTTCAGGACATGGTAAGGGCCAGTGAGTCAAATGTTATTCTAGCTTTAGAACCTGACCCTTAACAATTACGGTTATAGGATGGCTGCTCGATAACTCTTAGCCCAGTCAGAGAAATGAAAATGGAAATCTGAGGATGCACCCCGACTACCCAGGAGAGGGAAGAGTAAATCTAGCTTAGGTCAGAGGTAACTCCTTTGCAGTCTGACTCCATGAGGTACCAATTACTATGTCTCTGTCATCCGTGCTGAGAGCCTGTTCTTTTTCATTCCATTTCTCTCTTACCCGTTTAATCTACATTGTATGTTTACTGTGTGTATGAGGTGGTGAAGATCAAAGAAGCAGTTGAAAAAGGGTCTTAACTTTTGGGGGAGAGAGACACACAAACCAAAACTCAAGTGCCACCAATGACTACTAGTACTAAAAACTCAGACTTTGGACACAAACAGACCTGAGTTTTAATCCCAGGTTGACTGACCAGCTGCATAAACCCAAATAGGTTATTTTACCTTTCCGAGTTTAGCTTCCTCATCTGCAGTCAACCAGTGAATAACAATGATGATAATGATATTTATTTCATAAACCTATAATTACTTAAGTAACATGCATATAAAAGGTCATGGACTCGATTATATATATGAGCCTCCAAAAATAAGAGCTGTTCAGGGTATGCAGAGATGAGAGAGTCATTCATTTTAACCAGGGTCATGGTACAGGTTTCCTAGATGCTTCACAGACTCACTGCCTTTGATCCCAAAGAAGAGTCCTTTCTTCTTGAAACTCACTTGGTTTTGCTGGTTGTATAGCCTGATCCAGTGTTTATCTCAAGATCTGTTGCAGAGGCCTCTGATTCTTCACTGACTCCTTTTCCTTTCTCTCCCCCATGGTTTAGTGCTTGAGAACTGCATCTTCCATTTGACCAGATTCCCTCTTAGGGATCAACTGCTACATCTGTGCTTCTGACACCTTCATCCCCACCTTCAGAGCTGAGTGGACCTCCAAACTAGAAGGGCAGAGCACACACCAAAAAAAGCCAGACAGGGCAGGGCTACAACATTCACCAGAGAACACAGAGCTGAAGACCAGAGGGCAACCTCTGAGCTCATTGCAAACACAAGCCCTCTTTGCAAAGGTCCACCTCTCCTGTCAACTTCTCTGGGTTGGGGGAAACACTGCCGTGCAAACTTCCTAAAGTACTGCTCTTTTTTAGTTTTCCTTCCTTCAAGGTCTCCCTATTACCTTGCACTTCAAACATAAGCTTCTTGGCAAGGACCCCTTCTCTGCACTCATCAGTACACTGACCACCTCTCCCCAATGCTACTCTCATCAAGCCATCTCTTTGCTGACAAATTTGGTAGCCTGTTTATTTCAAAGTAATCATAGATGCAAAAGAGCCTAGTGTTTTACCACACACCTAGGCTGTTCACTAACAACTCATATTTTTAGACAGATGAGAAACCGTTTTTGTGGGTTGGTAGATCGTGCACACGCATGTGGGTATGGTTTTGCCATTTCCGTGTGGTGACTCCACATGCTTGATGTTCCCTTTCCATGGATACCCCTAGAGATGGACCTCTCTCTTCTATCCCCCTTACAGGGAAGACTTCTGACTTGCCTCTGCATACAACCCAAAATTTCTAGACACAGGCTAGAACGGTCAGAGCCAGAGGGGAAACAACTATAGCTCTATGGCAGGTCCAGATGCAAGATATTTATAGTGTTATATACTACCTTAATGGAAACTTGTAAAAAGAACAAGCAATGTTCTAAACAGACACTTGCTTTTTTTTCTGTAGAACAGAGAGTATGTTTTTTATTGCTCAGTTAAATCTGAACCTCTCGGTTGGAAAGACAATGAGATTTATGCTTCCCTAAGAGTTAAGCTTCTCAAACTGCACATCTGAAGACTCAGCTAACATTCACAGAGAGGGAGAACTCAAGCTCTCACTCCTTCAACAAATATTTCTTGAGATCATGTTATGGTCACAGCCCTGTGCTAGATACTTTATGGGGCAAAAAAACCCTCAAGAGACTTCTCATCTATTAAAGTGCACTATATAACTATGCAAATAATGCAAAGATTCACATTTTGATAAGACACAAAGAGGAAAATATATGTTATAAATGATTGAGGAAATCAGGAGATCGAATGTGTTTGGAGAGATCCCAATATATTTACAAGTATCCTGTTATTTGAACTGGAACAGTAGGTAAAGTTTTTGGCAGGTAGAGGTGAGGAGGGAATTTTATAGGTTGAATGATATGAGCAGAGTATGGCATGGGGTTCTGCAAAAGACAATGAACAGCCTAGTTTGACTATACATACAATAGGTTTGCAGAAGTAAAATGTGAGAGGGTTGGAGAGGGAGGCAAAGGTCTAGACATGAATGGCCTCAATTTTCAAGCTAAGGCATTTGTTTTTAGTTTAAAAGTAAGTTCAAATCCACTGAAGGATTTTTTTTTTTTTTTACTTTATTTTACTTTACAATACTGTATTGGTTTTGCCATACATTGACATGAATCCACCACGGGTGAACATGCGTTCCCAAACATGAACCCCCCTCCCACCTCCCTCCCCATAACATCTCTCTGGGTCATCACCGTGCACCAGCCCCAAGCATGCTGTATCCTACGTCGGACATAGACTGGCGATTCGATTCTTACATGATAGTATACATGTTTCAATGCCATTTTCCCAAATCATCCCACCCTCTCCCTCTCCCTCAGAGTCCGAAAGTCCGTTATACACATCTGTGTCTTTTTTGCTGTCTTGCATACAGGGTCGTCATTGCCATCTTTCTAAATTCCATATATATGTGTTAGTATACTGTATTGGTGTTTTTCTTTCTGGCTTACTTCACTCTGTATAATCGGCTCCAGTTTCATCCATCTCATCAGAACTGATTCAAATGAATTCTTTTTAACGGCTGAGTAATACTCCATTGTGTATATGTACCACAGCTTTCTTATCCATTCATCTGCTGATGGACATCTAGGTTGTTTCCATGTCCTGGCTATTATAAACAGTGCTGCGATGAACATTGGGGTACATGTGTCTCTTTCAATTCTGGTTTCCTTGGTGTGTATGCCCAGCAGTGGGATTGCTGGGTCATAAGGTAGTTCTATTTGCAATTTTTTAAGGAATCTCCACACTGTTCTCCATAGTGGCTGTACTAGTTTGCATTCCCACCAACAGTATAAGAGGGTTCCCTTTTCTCCACACCCTCTCAAGCATTTATTGCTTGCAGATTTTTGAATCGCAGACATTCTGACTGGTGTGATGTGGTACCTCATTGTGGTTTTGATTTGCATGTCTCTGATAACGAGTGATGTTGAGCATCTTTTCATGTGTTTGTTAGCCATCCGTATGTCTTCTTTGGAGAAATGTCTATTTAGTTCTTTGGCCCAGTTTTTGATTGGGTCATTTATTTTTCTGGAATTGAGCTGCATAAGTTGCTTGTATATTTTTGAGATTAGTTGTTTGTCAGTTGCTTCATTTGCTATTATTTTCTCCCATTCAGAAGGCTGTCTTTTCACTTTGCTTATATTTTCCTTTGTTGTGCATAAGCTTTTAATTTTAATTAGATCCCATTTGTTTATTTTTGCTTTTATTTCCAATATTCTGGGAGGTGGATCATAGAGGATCCTGCTGTGATTTATGTCTGAGAGTGTTTTGCCTATGTTCTCCTCTAGGAGTTTTATAGTTTCTGGTCTTGCATTTAGATCTTTAATCCATTTTGAGTTTATTTTCGTGTGTGGTGTTAGAAAGTTATCTAGTTTCATTCTTTTACAAGTGGTTGACCAGTTTTCTCAGCACCACTTGTTAAAGAGATTGTCTTTACTCCATTGTATATTCTTGCCTCCTTTGTCAAAGATAAGGTGTCCATAGGTGTGTGGATTTATCTCTGGGCTTTCTATTTTGTCCCATTGATCTATATGTCTGTCTTTGTGCCAGTACCATACTGTCTTGATGACTGTGACTTTGCAGTAGAGCCTGAAATCAGGCAAGTTGATTCCTCCAGTTCCATTCTTCTTTCTCAAGATTGCTTTGGCTATTCGAGGTTTTTTGTATTTCCATACAAATCTTGAAATTATTTGTTCTAGTTCTGTGAAAAATATGGCTGGTAGCTTAACAGGGATTGCGTTGAATTTGTAAATTGCTTTGGGTAGTATACTCCTTTTCACTATATTGATTCTTCCGATCCATGAACATGGTATATTTCTCCATCTATTAGTGCCCTCTTTGATTTCTTTCTCCAGTGTTTTATAGTTTTCTATGTATAGGTCTTTAGTTTCTTTAGGTAGATATATTCCTAAGTATTTTATTCTTTTCATTGCAATGGTGAATGGAATTGTTTCCTTAATTTCTTTTTCTACTTTCTCATTATTAGTGTATAGGAATGCAAGGGATTTCTGTGTATTGATTTTATATCCTGAAACTTTACTATATTCATTGATTAGCTCTAGTAATTTTCTGGTGGAGTCTTTAGGGTTTTCTATGTAGAGGATCATGTCATCTGCAAACAGTGAAAATTTTACTTCTTCTTTTCCAATCTGGATTCCTTTTATTTCTTTTTCTGCTCTGATTGCTGTGTCCAAAACTCCCAGAACTATGTTGAATAGTAGCAGTGAAAGTGGGCACCCTTGTCTTGTTCCTGACTTTAGGGGAAATGCTTTCAATTTTTCACCATTGAGGATAATGTTTGCTGTGGGTTTGTCATATATAGCTTTTATTATGTTGAGGTATGTTCCTTCTATTCCTGCTTTCTGGAGAGTTTTTATCATAAATGGATGTTGAATTTTGTCAAAGGCCTTCTCTGCATCCATTGAGATAATCATATGGTTTTTATTTTTCAATTTGTTAATGTGGTGAATTACACTGATTGATTTGTGGATATTGAAGAATCCTTGCATCCCTGGGATATAAGCCCACTTGGTCATGGTGTATGATCTTTTTAATGTGTTGTTGGATTCTGATTGCTAGAATTTTGTTGAGGATTTTTGCATCTATGTTCATCAGTGATATAGGCCTGTAGTTTTCTTTTTTTGTAGTATCTTTGTCAGGTTTTGGTATTAGGGTGATGGTGGCCTCATAGAATGAGTTTGGAAGTTTACCTTCCTCTGCAATTTTCTGGAAGAGTTTGAGTAGGATAGGTGTTAGCTCTTCTCGAAATTTTTGGTAGAATTCAGCTGTGAAGCTGTCTGGACCTGGGCTTTTGTTTGCTGGAAGATTTCTGATTACAGTTTCAATTTCCGTGCTCGTGATGGGTCTGTTAAGATTTTCTATTTCTTCCTGGTTCAGTTTTGGAAAATTGTACATTTCTAAGAATTTGTCCATTTCTTCCACGTTGTCCATTTTATTGGCATATAACTGCTGATAGTAGTCTTTTATGATCCTTTGTATTTCTGTGTTGCCTGTTGTGATCTCTCCATTTTCATTTCTAATTTTATTGATTTGATTTTTCTCTCTTTGCTTCTTGATGAGTCTGGCTAATGGTTTGTCAATTTTATTTATCCTTTCAAAGAACCAGCTTTTGGCTTTGTTGATTTTTGCTATGGTCTCTTTTGTTTCTTTTGCATTTATTTCTGCCCTAATTTTTAAGGTTTCTTTCCTTCTGCTAACTCTGGGATTCTCCAATTCTTCCTTTTCTAGTTGCTTTAGTTGTAGAGTTAGGTTATTTATTTGACTTTTTTCTTGTTTCTTGAGGTATGCCCGTAGTGCTATGAACTTTCCTCTTAGCACTGCTTTTATAGTGTCCCACAGGTTTTGGGTTGTTGTGTTTTCATTTTCATTCATTTCTATGCATATTTTGATTTCTTTTTTGATTTCTTCTGTGATTTGTTGGTTATTCAGAAGTGTGTTGTTCAACCTCCATATGTTGGAATTTTTAATAGTTTTCCTCCTGTAATTGAGATCTAATCTTAATGCATTATGGTCAGAAAAGATGCTTGGAATGATTTCGATTTTTTTGAATTTATCAAGTTCAGATTTATGGCCCAGGATGTGATCTATCCTGGAGAAGTTTCCATGAGCACTTGAGAAAAAGGTGAAATTCATTGTTTTGGGGTGAAATGTCCTATAGATATCAATTAGGTCTAACTGGTCTAATGTATCATTTAAAGTTTGCATTTCTTTGTTGATTTTCTGTTTAGTTTATCTGTCCATAGGTGTGAGCGGGGTATTAAAGTCTCCCACTATTATTGTGTTATTGTTGATTTCCCCTTTCATACTTGTTAGCATTTGTCTTACATATTGTGGTGCTCCTATATTGGGTGCATATATATTTATAATTGTTATATCTTCTTCTTGGATTGATCCACTGAAGGATTTTTGATCAACCAAGATCTACACTGTACTTTGTGTGGCTAAATTCCCGATGATCTTAAAGTCTCTGCCCATGAGTCAGTCAAGGTCCTCCTCATTTTTTTTCTTGTTGGAGCTATTGGCATAGTAACCAGTCTTCCATCGAAAACTAATTACCTGAGGTTATTCATGAGTAAGGATGTTGTTATTGTGTGATATCTGCATTGTCTGACCTACTAAATTCTGTTCTGATTATGTCATTGCCTAATTTTCTCTCCTACTGTATGGCAATATAATACTACAATTTAATATTTTAGATGGCAGAGGCCGTATCTCACTGGTCTCTCTACCCCCACTGATTAGCATAATGTTGACCTGTGGTAGATTTGTCAAGACCTTGTATTGTAGTCGTGGAGTAAATGAATGAGAACGTGCAGGCAGAAATTTCACTTGGAGGATTACTGATGTGAACCAAGTGACAGCAAGGCTAGAACTGAGGTTGGAGTATTGGAAATGAACATGAGAGATGCAGCAAAAATAGGTTAAGCCCTAGAACATTTTCCAAAACTATAATGGAGAAGTACAATTTTGTTCCTCTTTTGTGAGTTATAGACTGCCTTAGTA
Source organism: Capra hircus (assembly GCF_001704415.2). Classification (NCBI taxonomy): domain Eukaryota; kingdom Metazoa; phylum Chordata; class Mammalia; order Artiodactyla; family Bovidae; genus Capra; species Capra hircus. The sequence continues at coordinate 61,558,864 of NC_030824.1, read as the reverse complement.
ACTAATGATTTAGGTTTACTGGTCTACATATTTAACAAAGAAAGCATGGATCAGGATAGTTGTCACAGAAAATACAGGAAATATGTCTTGTTCTCCTGCCGTGGATGTGGATGTGTTGGTGTACACTGCAACACACAAGCAAATGTACACAGGCACACACGCACACACACACACACACAACCATCCTTGATTTCTGGATTTTACTACCAATTAAGAAATAAAACACAAGACTAACTGTGACCAAAGAAGCAATGAGACCCAAAAGAAGCAAATACATAACAGATGTTTCAAAATATAAGTCCTTAAGAAATAGTAACAACTAACAAAGCATCTTACCAACAGATATAACATAGCCATTGAGCTAAATTTTTTGTGCCAGAAAAGAAAAAAAAAATTAAGTTAACATTGATAGCCAAACAAACAAAAAATGTGGTTAAAATGGCTAAAATTTGAAACCCTGAAAAGCTAGCAAGGATGTGGAGCAAAAGGAACTCTCATTCATTGCTGGTGGGAATGCAAAATGGCACACCAACTTTGGAAGTTAGCCTGAGAATTTCTTACCAAACTAAACACACTCTTACCATATCACCCAGCAATTAGATACTCAGGTGAGTCAAAAATTTACATGTCCACAAAAGTCTGTACACAAATGTTTATAGCACTTTTATTCATAAGTGCCAGACACAAAAGCAACCAAGATATCCTTTAATACGTAAGTAGATAAGCAAGCTGTAGTATATCTATATAATGGAACATTGTTGCTGTTGTTGTTTAGTTCCAAGGATATGTTCAACTCTTTGTGACCCCATGGACTGCAGCCCACCAGGCTCCTCTGTCCATGGGATTTCCCAGGCAAGATTACTGGAGTGGGCTGCCATTTCTTCCCAACCCAGAGATCAAGCCCATGTCTCCTGAACTGGCAGGTATATTCTGTGCCACTCACTGGGCTACCGGGGAAGTCCAGGAGGAGCTCTGCTGTTGTTCAGTCACTCAGTTGTGTCTGACTCTTAGTGGCCTCATGGGCCGCAGCATGCCAGGCTGCCCTGTCCTTCACATCTCCTGGAGTTTGCTCAAACTCATGTCCATCATGTCAGTGATGCCATCCAACCATCTCGTTCTCTCTCGTCCCCTTCTCCTCCTGCCTTCAATCTTTCCCAGCATCAGGGTCTTTTCCAATGATTCAGTTCTTCACATCAGGTAGCCAGAGTATTGGAGCTTCAGCATCAGTCCTTCCAATGAATATTCAGGACTGATTTCAAGATTGCCTGGTCTGATCTCCTTGCAGTCCAGGGGGTTCTCAAGAGTCTTCTTCAACACCACAGTTCAAAAGCGTCAATTCTTTGGTGCTCAGCTTTCTTGATAGTCCAACTCTCACATCCATACATGACTACTGGAAAAACCATAGTTTTGACTAGACAGACCTTTGTTGGCAAGGTAATGTCTCTGCTTTTTAATATGCTGTCTAGTTTGGTCATAGCTTTTCTTCCAAGAAGCAATTTTTTTTTTAATTTCATGGCTGTAGTCACCATCTGCAGTGATTTTAGAGCCCCCCAAAATAAAGTCTGTCATTGTTTCCTTTGATTCCCCATCTATTTGCCATGAAGTGATGGGACCGGATGCCACCATCTTCATTTTTTGAATGTTGAATTTTAAGCCAGCTTTTTCACTCTCCTTTCACCTTCATCAAGAAGCTCTTTAGTTCCTCTTCACCTTCTGCCATAAGGGTGGTGTCATCTGCGTATCTGAGGTTATTGATGTTTCTGTTGACAATCTTGATTCCAGCTTCTGCTTCATCCAGCCTGGCATTTTGCCTGTTGTACTCTGCATAGAAGTTAAATAACCAGGGTGACCATATACAGCTTTGATGTACTCCTTTCCCAATTTTGAACCAGTAATCCATTGTTCCATGTCCAGTACTAACTATTGCTTCTTGACCTTCATAGAGGTTTCTTTGGAGGCAGCTAAGGTGGTCTGAATGCAGATTTATTCATCAATAAAAAAATTAGCTATCAAGCCACAAAAATATAGGGAAGAAACTTAAATGTATATTTACTAAGTAAAAAGAAGCCAGTCTGAAAAGGCTGTATATTGCAACTATATGGCATTCTGAAAAGGTGAACTATAGAGATAGTAAAAAGCCTGGAGTTACCAGTAGGATGGAGAAGGAAGAAAGAAGTGAAGGATAAATAGGTGGAACACAGAAGATTCCTCTATGATACTATATTGGTGGATACATATCATTATATATTTATCAAAGCATGTAGAATGCATAATATGAAGAGGGAGCCCTAAAGTAAGCTATGGGCTTAGTTAATAATAATGTACCACTGTCTGTTCATCAGTCTTACCAAATGTGATTTCTCAGGTGACTGCGAGGTAAAGAATCCACCTGACAGTGCAGAAGACGCAGGAGACGCAACTCCATCCCTGAGTTGGGAAGATCCCCTGGAGGAGGGCATGCGACCCATTCCAGTATTCTCGCCTGGAGAATCCCATGAACAGAGGAGCCTGGCGGGCTACAGTCCATGGGGTTGCACAGAGTTGGGCACAACATAACAACTGGGCACCCACGCATGCAGTCATCAGATATGCCGTATTAGTGCAAACTACTAACACCAGAGAATCGGTACCTGAGAGTGGGGGGATAGATAATAAACCATAAACCACCCTTAATTATTTAAACCAGAGGGAGTTTAATAACAAGGACTAGTTACATAGGTGAGGTGGAAGATGAGAATCAGAGGGCACAGACAGTGAGGGCAACTTGATTTGCAACAGCAGGAAACAACATCTACCCTTAAGCTGAAAAGACAAAGGGAGAGAGCCCTTATGAGAGCCAGGGGCTGGGGCAGAGAGGAAGCTGGAACCACTATGGCCCATAGGAGCTGGGGACACCGAGAAGGTTGCTAACACCAAAAAAAAAAAAAAAATGATACCGAAGTAGGAAAAGAGGAAAGAGACCCATGCATCTCCCTTCCACCTACCCTGGTCTTGTGGGTACCATTTATTAGCTAGCCCTAACTACTGTAGGAAGCAGGCAATGGGACCACAGGAATCAGAGCAAGAGAAGGGAAAAAAGATGAGGGCAGTCTGGGCCAAGATCAGCATAGCATCAGAAAATAATAATAGTGATAGTAACAGAACAAAGATCCTAATGAAGTGAATTCATCAGGTTTTTAAAATGCTTTAACTATGGAAGTACATTAGGAAAAAAAAAAAGATGTAGATATTACAAGCAAAATTCAGAAAGTAGCATTGGTATTTACCAGAAATATCATTTCTGCCCAGTTTCCATGCCTCTTCTTATATTTTCTGCTCCCCACCAATTTCCAGCAGTGAGATTACATAACACCTGAGCCCATCTGGTTCTCTCTTCTGGGAATTGACAACCAGAGACACTAGCTGAAGACATTACATCCATAGTGACAAGAAGAGGGGAAAACAGGAAAAATCTAACTTTTTAGTTCTCAGTGAAAAGACGTGAGACAACCCCTTTATTCATGCTGGCTTGAGTGAGCTTGTTTTTGCTAACAGAATCCCTAAGATAGTCAGCTATAAAAAGTCATAATTCAAGATTTCAGATTGAAACTTTCTGCCATAATTCCTGTGATAACATGTATGAGATACATGAATGGGACATTTTATCATTAAGTATTCATTGTGTGTGTGTTTATTCACTTGGTCATTTTACTGATTAGGCCCAAAGAACTCTGCAGAGGACCCATGGTATGATACATATCTGTACCACATTTAGAAGAGTAGGGTAATCAAAACAATGAGCTCAGAAGAATACAATGAGGTAAAAAGCTAAGGTTACCAGCTGTCACACAACCAAAGGAAAACATTTTCTATGCCAGTTGTTAAGAGAAAACACAGGTGCAAGGAAGATGTCCAGGCTATAGGAGGAAACACAGAAGATATTCAAAGGCAATTATAAAAAAAATCTACTGAAAGCCCTACATCAGGATATGCCAGAGATAGAAAGGGTTATTGATTTATCATAAATTCTTTCAAGAGCAGCTTTTTAATACTCTACACTTTTCTATTCTACTTCCTTTGAAATAGCTTTCCCCTTCATCTATCTACACAGAAATTCTGGAGTTGAGGAATAACTGAGCCCTCAGCATGCATCACATGGTGTCAGTGGGAAACTAGAGAAATAAGTGTTTGCGTGTGTATAAAGCAGTGAGGGCTCTGGAAGGCATATTGACTAAATTCCTGAAAGCATTTTCATTTGATTCCATTTGGAAATATAATATGGCACAACTTATTTGCATGCTTTTATTATTCTCCATAACTATAAAGCTATAAGAAAGCCTATATTTTATGAAGATTCAATCAAAAGGAAATTATCATTGGAAAGAGAAACTTGGCATGATGATGTGATGAAAGTTCGGATTGTTCTTGCTGCAAATGGTCTACTGTATATATTGCAGCAAGATATGCTGCATCTTGCTTCAGAAAGACCCACTTTGAAAATATCAATCATCCCAATTCTACTCTTCACTTGGTCTGAGAGGAGCCTGGGTCAGAAGCAAAGGCTACACGTACCTTGCAGTTGTAGGCTAATGAATTGTTTTCCTGGTTATAGGCTAATGAATTGTTGTTTAGTTGCTAAGTTATGTCTGACTCTGTGAGATCCCATGGACTGTAGCCCCCTAGGCTCCTCTTGCCATGGGATTTTCCAGGCGAGAATAAAGGAGTGAGTTGCTGTTTTCTTCTCCAGGAGACCTTCTTGACCCAGGAATTGAACCTGAGTCTCCTGCGTTGGCAGGTGGATTCTTCATCACTGAGCCACCAGGGAAACCCAGGCTGATGGATAGTGACTGTTAAATCAGAAAATTCTACAGAATCATAAGAAATATCAGCTCCTGCAAAAATTGAAGACAATGAGACAAACAATAGTCTCCCCCTCTTATATGGATGTTTTGAAGTAATTTAGCCCCTCCAGAGTGCTGTTTATATACTGCAAAGGCTTACACTTAGGTTGAAGGACCTAGAGGTGATCTGGTTGCTTGTTTTTAATTTTCTGGACATGGGGCATGTGGGATGTTAGTTCCCAGACCAGGAATCGAGGCCATACCACGTGCAGTGGAAGCGTGGTCTTAACCATGGGACCACCAGAGAAGTCCCTGAGTTCTTACATTATAGATGTGGGAATACAGCTCTGAATACTTTTGAAATGAACAGTGTTTTAGTGTCAAACTGAACATTATATATCCCACAGCTGAATGTCTTCGAATGTGCATAAGTGTGTTTTCATCCAAAAAAAGGAATGCTCTTTATATGCAGTGAAAAGTAGCCAGAGACCCTCTACCTCTTGTCAAATTAAAGGTTTGTTTGGAATGAGCATCAATTTAATAGCTAAGAGTCTCTTTATATCCCCCTGTTACACAGACATTCCTAAAAGAAAACTTGTAAAAAGTACTCTTCTTTTAAACTGTTTCACTTTAATTACTCAGATAGTAAATATAACTTTTTTTTTGTTAGAAAAAGACACCCCCCAAATAGAGTTGTTCTTTCTAGAAGATCTTCATATAGACGTTTTGGAATTAAAGCTTCCTTCTTACACTATCTGGATTGCAGTTTTACATGAAGCTATTTTTAGTAGAGTATAGTATTCTATAGTCTGTCAGGTATTTAAATCATCTTTCAACAGATGTCTTTTTAAAATTCATAATTTTGCATACATTGTCTCATGTGATTTTCACCAAAAAAAAACCCTTTGAAGTAAGATACTATTTTAATCTTTATAAGTACAGATTATCCAAGTGAAATTTCACAAAACTAAAGTAACAGACCAAGAGGCCCTCAGAGATACTGACCCATGTCAGAATCACTTAGTGAGGGAGGGACATGAAAAATTCAGATTCCTAGGCAGTTCCCCCAACACTTCTGAATTAGAATCTTTGGGAGCACAGCCCAGGAAAGCACTATGATAATCTGATCATATCTGACTCTCTTCTGAGTCCTAAGACTCTGCAAAAAATGTTCAGGGACTTCTCTAAGACTGAAAAGAAAGCTTGATGAGTATCGCCACTCAGCATAAAATCTTGAACATACTAGGTTTCTATTTACAATTTCATTTTAAGGAAAAGTAGGGTGGATGTTTCACTGTTTAATAATTTTTTGTTGTTGTTGTTGTTGTTGTTTTGTTTGTTTGTTTTTTTTTAATTTTATTTTTTTAATATTTTTATTTTTTTTTAAATTTTAAAATCTTTAATTCTTACATGCGTTCCCAAACATGAACCCCCCTCCCACCTCCCTCCCCAAAACATCTCTCTGGGTCATCCCCATGCACCTGCCCCAAGCAAGCTGCACCCTACGTCAGACATGGACTGGCGATTCAATTCTTACATGACAGTATACAAGTTAGAATTCCCATTCTCCCAAATCATCCCACCCTCTCCCTCTCCCTCTGAGTCCAAAAGTCCGTTATACACATCTGTGTCTTTTTTCCTGTCTTGCATACAGGGTCGTCATTGCCATCTTCCTAAATTCCATATATATGTGTTAGTATACTGTATTGGTGTTTTTCTTTCTGGCTTACTTCACTCTGTATAATTGGCTCCAGTTTCATCCATCTCATCAGAACTGATTCAAATGAATTCTTTTTAACGGCTGAGTAATACTCCATTGTGTATATGTACCACAGTTTTCTTATCCATTCATCTGCTGATGGACATCTAGGTTGTTTCCATGTCCTGGCTATTATAAACAGTGCTGCGATGAACATTGGGGTACATGTGTCTCTTTCAATTCTGGTTTCCTCCGTGTGTATGCCCAGAAGTGGGATTGCTGGGTCATAAGGTAGTTCTATTTGCAATTTTTTAAGGAATCTCCACACTGTTCTCCATAGTGGCTGTACTAGTTTGCATTCCCACCAACAGTGTAGGAGGGTTCCCTTTTCTCCACACCCTCTCCAGCATTTATTGCTTGCAGATTTTTGGATCGCAGCCATTCTGACTGGTGTGAAGTGGTACCTCATTGTGGTTTTGATTTGCATTTCTCTAATAATGAGTGATGTTGAGCATCTTTTCATGTGTTTGTTAGCCATCCGTATGTCTTCTTTGGAGAAATATCTATTTAGTTCTTTGGCCCATTTTTTGATTGGGTCGTTTATTTTTCTGGAATTGAGCTGCAGAAGTTGCTTGTATATTTTTGAGATTAGTTGTTTGTCAGTTGTTTCATTTGCTATTATTTTCTCCCATTCAGAAGGCTGTCTTTTCACCTTGCTTATATTTTTCTTTGTTGTACAGAAGCTTTTAATTTTAATTAGATCCCATTTGTTTATTTTTGCTTTTATTTCCAATATTCTGGGAGGTGGATCATAGAGGATCCTGCTGTGATTTATGTCTGAGAGTGTTTTGCCTATGTTCTCCTCTAGGAGTTTTATAGTTTCTGATCTTACATTTAGATCTTTAATCCATTTTGAGTTTATTTTTGTGTGCGGTGTTAGAAAGTGATCTAGTTTCATTCTTTTACAAGTGGTTGACCAGTTTTCCCAGCACCACTTGTTAAAGAGATTGTCTTTACTCCATTGTATATTCTTGCCTCCTTTGTCAAAGATAAGGTGTCCATATGTGTGTGGATTTATCTCTGGGCTTTCTATTTTGTTCCATTGATCTATATTTCTGTCTTTGTGCCAGTACCATACTGTCTTGATGACTGTGGCTTTGTAGTAGAGCCTGAAGTCAGGCAAGTTGATTCCTCCAGTTCCATTCTTCTTTCTCAAGATTGCTTTGGCTATTCGAGGTTTTTTGTGTTTCCATACAAATCTTGAAATTATTTGTTCTAGTTCTGTGAAAAATGTGGCTGGTAGCTTGACAGGGATTGCATTAAATTTGTAAATTGCTTTGGGTAGTATACTCATTTTCACTATATTGATTCTTCCGATCCATGAACATGGTATATTTCTCCATCTATTAGTGTCCTCTTTGATTTCTTTCATCAGTGTTTTATAGTTTTCTATATATAGGTCTTTAGTTTCTTTAGGTAGATATATTCCTAAGTATTTTATTCTTTTCGTTGCAATGGTGAATGGAATTGTTTCCTTAATTTCTTTTTCTACTTTCTCATTATTCGTGTATAGGAATGCAAGGGATTTCTGTGTGTTGATTTTATATCCTGCAACTTTACTATATTCATTGATGAGCTCTAGTAATTTTCTGGTGGAGTCTTTAGGGTTTTTCATGTAGAGGATCATGTCATCTGCAAACAGTGAGAGTTTTACTTCTTCTTTTCCAATTTGGATTCCTTTTATTTCTTTTTCTGCTCTGATTGCTGTGGCCAAAACTTCCAGAACTATGTTGAATAGTAGCGGTGAAAGAGGACACCCTTGTCTTGTTCCTGACTTTAGGGGAAATGCTTTCAATTTTTCACCATTGAGGATAATGTTTGCTGTGGGTTTGTCATATATTGCTTTTATTATGTTGAGGTATGTTCCTTCTATTCCTGCTTTCTGGAGAGTTTTTATCATAAATGGATGTTGAATTTTGTCAAAGGCCTTCTCTGCATCTATTGAGATAATCATATGGTTTTTATTTTTCAATTTGTTAATGTGGTGAATTACATTGATTGATTTGCGGATATTGAAGAATCCTTGCATCCCTGGGATAAAGCCCACTTGGTCATGGTGTATGATCTTTTTAATGTGTTGTTGGATTCTGATTGCTAGAATTTTGTTGAGGATTTTTGCATCTATGTTCATCAGTGATATTGGCCTGTAGTTTTCCTTTTTTGTGACATCTTTGTCAGGTTTTGGTATTAGGGTGATGGTGGCCTCATAGAATGAGTTTGGAAGTTTACCTTCCTCTGCAATTTTCTGGAAGAGTTTGAGTAGGATAGGTGTTAGCTCTTCTCGAAATTTTTGGTAGAATTCAGCTGTGAAGCCGTCTGGACCTGGGCTTTTGTTTGCTGGAAGATTTCTGATTACCGTTTCAATTTCTGTGCTTGTGATGGGTCTGTTAAGATTTTCTATTTCTTCCTGGTTCAGTTTTGGAAAATTGTACTTTTCTAAGAATTTGTCCATTTCTTCCACGTTGTCCATTTTATTGGCATACAACTGCTGATAGTAGTCTCTTATGATCCTTTGTATTTCTGTGTTGTCTGTTGTGATCTCTCCATTTTCATTTCTAATTTTATTGATTTGATTTTTCTCTCTTTGCTTCTTGATGAGTCTGGCTAATGGTTTGTCAATTTTATTTATCCTTTCAAAGAACCAGCTTTTGGCTTTGTTAATTTTTGCTATGGTCTCTTTTGTTTCTTTTGCATTTATTTCTGCCCTAATTTTTAAGATTTCTTTCCTTCTACTAACTCTGGGGTTCTCCAACTCTTCCTTTTCTAGTTGCTTTAGTTGCAGAGTTAGGTTATTTATTTGACTTTTTTCTTGTTTCTTGAGGTATGCCTGTATTGCTATGAACTTTCCTCTTAGCACTGCTTTCATAGTGTCCCACAGGTTTTGGGTTGTTGTGTTTTCATTTTCATTCGTTTCTATGCATATTTTGATTTCTTTTTTGATTTCTTCTGTGATTTGTTGGTTATTCAGAAGTGTGTTGTTCAACCTCCATATGTTGGAATTTTTAATAGTTTTCCTCCTGTAATTGAGATCTAATCTTAATGCATTATGGTCAGAAAAGATGCTTGGAATGATTTCGATTTTTTTGAATTTATCAAGTTTAGATTTATGGCCCAGGATGTGATCTATCCTGGAGAAGGTTCCATGAGCACTTGAAAGTGAAATTCATTGTTTTGGGGTGAAATGTCCTATAGATATCAATTAGGTCTAACTGATCTAATGTATCATTTAAAGTTTGCGTTTCTTTGTTAATTTTCTGTTTAGTTGATCTGTCCATAGGTGTGAGTGGGGTATTAAAGTCTCCCACTATTATTGTGTTATTGTTGATTTCCCCTTTCATACTTGTTAGCATTTGTCTTACATATTGCGGGGCTCCTATATTGGGGGCATATATATTTATAATTGTTATATCTTCTTCTTGGATTGTTCCTTTGATCATTATGTAGTGGCCTTCTTTGTCTCTTTTCACAGCCTTTGTTTTAAAGTCTATTTTATCGGATATGAGTATTGCCACTCCTGCTTTCTTTTGGTCTCTATTTGCGTGGTATATCTTTTTCCAGCCCTTCACTTTCAGTCTGTATGTGTCCCTTGTTTTGAGGTGGGTCTCTTGTAAGCAGCATATAGAGGGGTCTTGTTTTTGTATCCATTCGGCCAGTCTCTGTCTTTTGGTTGGGGCGTTCAACCCATTTACGTTTAAGGTAATTATTGATAAGTGTGATCCCGTTACCATTTACTTTATTGTTTTGGGTTCGAGTTTATACACCCTTTTCGTGTTTCCTGTCTAGAGAATATCCTTTAGAATTTGTTGGAGAGCTGGTTTGGTGGTGGTGAATTCTCTCAGCTTTTGCTTGTCTGTAAAGCTTTTGATTTCTCCTTCGTATTTGAATGAGATCCTTGCTGGGTACAGTATTCTGGGCTGTAGGTTATTGTCTTTCATCACTTTAAGTATGTCTTGCCATTCCCTCCTGGCCTGAAGAGTTTCTATTGAAAGATCAGCTGTTATCCTAATAGGAATCCCCTTGTGTGTTATTTGTTGTTTTTCCCTTGCTGCTTTTAATATTTGTTCTTTGTGTTTGATCTTTGTTAATTTGATTAATATGTGTCTTGGGGTGTTTCGCCTTGGGTTTATCCTATTTGGAACTCTCTGTGTTTCTTGGACTTGGGTGATTATTTCCTTCCCCATTTTAGGGAAGTTTTCAACTATTATCTCCTCAAGGATTTTCTCATGATCTTTCTTTCTGTCTTCTTCTTCTGGGACTCCTATAATTCGAATGTTGGAGCGTTTCATATTGTCCTGGAGGTCTCTGAGATTGTCCTCATTTCTTTTAATTCGTTGTTCTTGTTTCCTCTCTGATTCATTTATTTCTACCATTCTATCTTCTATTTCACTAATCCTATCTTCTGCCTCCGTTATTCTACTAATTGTTGCCTCCAGAGTGTTTCTGATCTCATTTATTGCATTATTCATTATATTTTGACTCTTTTTTATTTCTTCTAGGTCCTTGTTAAACCTTTCTTGCATCTTCTCAATCCTTGTCTCTAGCCTATTTATCTGTGATTCCATTTTGATTTCAAGATTTTGGATCATTTTCACTATCAATATTCGGAATTCCTTCTCTGGTAGATTCCCTACTTCTTCCACTTTTGTTTGGTTTGGTGGGCAACTCTCCTGTTCCTTTACCTGCTGAGTATTCCTCTGTCTCTTCATCTTGGTTATATTGCTGCGTTTGGGGTGGCCTTTTTATATTCTGGGAATTTGTGGAGTTCTCTTTATTATGGAGCTTCCTCACTGTGGGTGGGGTTCTATCAGTGGCTTGTCAAGGTTTCCTGGTTAGGGAGGCTTGTGTTGGAGTTTTGGTGGGTGGAGCTGGGTTTCTTCTCTCTGGAGTGCAATGGAGTGACCCGTAATGGGTTACGAGACATCAAAGGTTTTGGGATAATTTTGAGCTGCCTGTATATTGAAGCTCAGGGGAGTGTTCCTGTGTTGCTGGAGAATTTGCATGGTATGTCTTGTTTTGGAATTTGTTGGCCCTTAGGTGGAACTTGGTTTCGGTGTAGGTATGAAGGCATTAGATGGGCTCCTGTTGCTTAATGTTCCCTGAATTCAAGAGTTCTCTAATGTTTTCAGGCTTTGGATTTAAGCCACCTGCTTCTGGTTTTCAGTTTTATTTTTACAGTAGCCTCTAGACTTCTCCATCTATACAGCACTGATGATAAAACATCTAGGTTAAAGATGAAAAGTTTCTCCACATTGAGGGACACTCAGAGGGGTTCACTGAGTTATAAGGAGAAGAGAAGATGGAGGGGGTAGTTAGAGGTAACTGGAATGAGATGCGGTGAGATCAAAAGAGAAGAGAGCAAGCTAGCCAGTAGTCACTTCCTTATGTGCGCTCTATAGTCTGGACCGCTCAGAGGTATTTACAGAGTTATATGGGGAAGAGGAGAGGGAGGAAGTAGACAGAGGTGACCAGGAGGATCAGAGAGAGGAATGAGTAGGAGAGAGACAAATCCTGCCAGTAACCTGTTCCTTAGGTGTTCTCCACTGTCTGGAACACACAGAGATTCACAGAGTTGGATAGAGGAGAGATGGGGGAGAAAAGAGACAGAGGCCGCCTGGTGGAGAAAAAGGAGAGTCCAGAGGAGGAGAGAGTGGTCAAGCCAGTAATCTCGCTCTCAGGTAGACTGGGATAGTGAAGTTTGGGTTTTTAAATGTACAAAATTGACCACAAAAACCTAAGAGCAAAGATTAAAAATCTAGAGTAGAGGTTGGATTTTCAAAGATACAATATTAGAGAGAAGCAGAAGGAAAAAGGAAGAAAGAAAGAAAAAAAAAAAAGAAAGAGAATTATTAAAAAACAAATAAACAAACAAACAATCAAAAAGAAAAAAAAGCCATCAACAACCATCCAAAGACTGTATATGGTGTTTGCCTTAAAAAAAAAAAAAAAGTCTTTTTAAAACAAACAAACAAACAAAAAATATAGTAATAATAGGTTATAGAAATAAAAATTAGAGGGGAAATAGAAGACTTAACAATTAAAAAAAAGTTAGAAAAAAAAGCAAAAAAAAAAAAAAACAAGGAATGATTTTAAAAATATCTGGCCCTTTCTGGTGTAATGGGCCGTGTGGGATCACTTCCAAGGTGGTTCCCTCTGTTTAACTTCTTCTGTTTGCTGGCTTTTTAGGCTCACTAGTTTAGTTGCGCTGTGAGGAGGGGGGCTGCTGCTAACAAATAGCACTGTCGTGTGCACGCAGTATCTCTGCCCGGCTTGACCTGTCCTTTCTCGCGGCGCACAAACCGCTCTGGCTCTGCGATGCTCAGCCGGGAACCGTCTGGGGCCGGCCCTAGGCTGCGTGCACTTCCCCGGTCCAAGCCGCTCAGGTTCGGCGCTCAGGCAGCCCTCAGAGGCACAGATTCGGCTGGAACTGCGCTTTGTGCCCTTCCCAGGTCCGAGTAGCTCAGGAGTTTGGCGAGCGCGATCGCCGCTGCTTGTCACCTTTTCTGCCGCTGCTGCTCAGCTTTCTGGGCGGACCGCTGGCGCACCCCGTGCGGTAGATTGTGACTGTCCAGCACCCCCAGAAGTCTTAGCAAAGGAGCTTGCTTGCATTTAGGTCCCGAGTCTGCAATTGCCCCTTTCCAGTCCTTACGGCTCTGGCTGCCTGTCCCCGGCGGGGGATGGTCTGCAGCCGGCTTTTCCCGTTCCGTCCTTTGTTCTGTGCTCGGTCCTGGCGGTGTCTTATGTTTGAGCTTTTCGCGTGGTAGCTATCCCACAGTCTGGTTTGCTAGCCCACGTTAGATCATTCTGGTTGCGCGTGGGGCGTTCCTGCCCGATTCTTACAAAGCTCTGCAGCCCGCGCCTCCCGCGCGTCCCTGCCCTGCCCCCACTTCCCAGTGGCGGATGCAGGCGTCTGTGCTGCTTTTCCGCTGGGGGAGTTACTGTTGGGCTTGTAATCTGTTGGTTTTAATTATTTATCTATTTTTCCTTCCTGTTATGTTGCCCTCTGTGTTTCCAAGGCTCGCCACAGACTCGGCAGGGAGAGTGTTTCCTGGTGTTTGGAAACCTCTCTTCTTAAAATTCCCTTCCCGGGACGGAGCTCCCTCCCCAGGACGGAGCTCCCTCCCCACCTCCTTTGTCTCCTTTTTGTCTTTTATATTTTTTCCTACCTGTTTTTGAAGACAATGATCTGCTTTTCTGGATGCCTAATGTCCTCTGCCAGCCTACAGAAGTTGTTTTGTGAAGTTTGCTCGGCGTTGAAATGTTCTTTTGAGGAATTTGTGAGGGAGAAAGTGGTCTTGCCGTCCTATTCCTCCGCCATCTTTCCCTCCTCCCTCTAATAATTTTTTAAAAGCACCTGCATTTTTCAGATGAAGAATCCAGTCCCATAAAGGCCAAAGGTCAAGCAGCTCATGAGGACAAATCCAGGTTCTAATGCCTTGATTCTTATTCCAGGGCTTTTTTCCATTACACCACAGTGAATCTCCCTGCTAAGGAAATGTGCTCTGGTCAGAGCCTCTGTTGTTGCAGAAGATTTACAAATACCAGATGCATGCACATAAATACAAGATTAGCACTTCAGTAGAGCTTTTGCAAACCAGACTATTAATTGTTTTCCCATGAACCACTTGGTTAATCAGACAGCCTGCAGGGACTTGAAAGCAGGTAGAGTGGGACTTGATCATCTGGATCCCTGATCCCTACCTATCCATCCATAGATGCCCCTATTCCAGAAGGAGCTTGGCCTCTTGCTGTATCTTTCTACTTTTCCTACTTCTTATGCAGTTTTGTGACTTTAAAGACCAGAGTGATGAAGACAGACTTACCTTAAAAAATTATAGAAGTATAGTTGATTTACAATATCATGTTATTTTTGGGTGTACAGCAGAGTAGTTCAATTATACACACATATGATTATAAGAAGATATTAGGAGGTGGCAAGAATACATAGAAGAATTATACAAAACAAAACAAAAATAACCATGATGGTGTGATCACTCACCTAAAGCCAGACATCTTGGAATGTGAAGTCAACTGGGCCTTAGGAAGCACTGAACAAAGCTAGTGGAGGTGATAGAATTCCAGCTGAGCTATTTTAAATCCTAAAAGATCGTGCTGTGAAAGTGCTTCACTCAATAAATATGTCAGCAAATTTGGAAAACTCAGCAGTGACCACAGGACTGGAAAAGGTCTGTTTTCATTCCAATCCCAAAGAAGGGAAATGTCAAAGAATGCTGAAACCACCATACATTGCATGCATTTCACATGCTGTCTAAGTAATGCTCAAAATTGTTCAAGCTAGGCTTCAACAGTATGTGAACCAAGAACTTCCAGAAGTACAAGCTAGATTAGAAAAGTCAGAGGAACCAGAGATCAAATTATCAACATCCATTGGATCATAGAAAAATCTAGAGAATTCCAGAAAAGCATATACTTCTGCTTCATTGACTATGCTAAAGCCTTTGACTGTGTATACCACAACAAACTGTGGAAAATTCTTAAAGAGATGGGAATACCAGACCACCTTACCTACCTCCTGCCAAACCTGTATACAGGTCAATGGACTGGTTCAAATTGGGAAAGGAGTATATCTTGTCACCCTGCTTATTTAACTTACATGCAGAGTACATCATGCAAAATGCCAGGATAGATGAAGCACAAACTGGAATCAAGGTTGTGGGGAGATATATCAATAACCTCAGATATCTGATAGAAAGTGAAGAAGAACTAAAGAACCTGTTGATGAAAGTGAAAGAGGAGAGTGAAAAAGCTGGCTTAAAACTCAACATTCATACAAATTGTGAAATTATTTGTTCTAGCTCTGTGAAAAATACTGCTGGTAGCTTGATAGGGATTGCATTGAATCTGTAGATTGCTTTGGATAGTATACTCATTTTCACTATATTGATGGCTTCTGATCCATGAACATAGTATATTTCTCCATCTATTAGTGTCCTCTTTGATTTCTTTCATCAGTGTTTTATAGTTTTCTATATATAGGTCTTTAGTTTCTTTAGGTAGATATATTCCTAAGTATTTTATTCTTTTCATTGCAATGGTGAATGGAATTGTTTCCTTAATTTCTTTTTCTACTTTCTCATTATTAGTGTATAGGAATGCAAGGGATTTCTGTGTATTGATTTTATATCCTTCAACTTTACTATATTCATTGATTAGCTCTAGTAATTTTCTGGTGGAGTCTTTAGGGTTTTCCATGTAGAGGATCATGTCATCTGCAAACAGTGAGAGTTTTACTTCTTCTTTTCCAAATTAAATTCCTTTTATTTCTTTTTCTGCTCTGATTGCTGTGGTCAAAACTTCTAGAACTATGTTGAATAGCAGTGGTGAAAGTGGACACCCTTGTCTTGTTCCTGACTTTAGGGGAAATGCTTTCAATTTTCACCATTGAGGATAATGTTTGCTGTGTGTTTGTCATATATAGCTTTTATTATGTTGAGGTATGTTCCTTCTATTCCTGCTTTCTGGAGAGTTTTTATCATAAATGGATGTTGAATTTTGTCAAAGGCTTTCTCTGCATCTATTGAGATAATCATACAATTTGTATGGAAATAGGAAAAAACTCAATAGCCAAAGCAATCGAGAAAGAAGAATGGAACTGCGGGAATCAACCTGCCTGACTTCAGGCTCTACTACAAAGCCACAGTCATCAAGACAGTATGGTACTGACACAAAGACAGAAATATAGATCAATGGAACAAAATAGAAAGCCCAGAGATAAATCCACACAAATATGGACATCTTATCTTTGACAAGGAAGCAAGAATATACAATGGATTAAAGACAATCTCTTTAACAAGTGGTGCTGGGAAAACTGGTCAACCACTTGTAACAGAATGAAACTAGATCACTTTCTAACACCATACACAAAAATAGACTCAAAACTATAAAACTCCTAGAGGAGAACATAGGCAAAACACTCTCTGACATAAATCACAGCAGGATTCTCTATGATCCACCTCCTAGAATACTGGAAATAAAAGCAAAAATAAACAAATGGGATCTAATTAAAATTAAAAGCTTCTGCACAACAAAGGAAACTATAAGCAAGGTGAAAAGACAGCCTTCTGAATGGGAGAAAATAATACCAAATGAAGCAACTGACAAACAACTAATCTCAAAAATATACAAGCAACTTATGCAGCTCAATTCCAGAAAAATAAATGACCCAATCAAAAACTGGGCCAAAGAACTAAAGAGGCATTTCTCCAAAGAAGACATATGGATGGCTAACAAACACATGAAAAGATGCTCAACATCACTCATTATCAGAGAATTGCAAATCAAGACCACAATGAGGTACCACTTCACACCAGTCAGAATGGCTGCGATCCAAAAGTCTACAAGCAATAAATGCTTGAGAGGGTGTGGAGAAAAGGGAACCCTCTTACACTGTTAGTCAGAATGCAAACTAGTACAGCCACTATGGAGAACAGTGTGGAGATTCCTTAAAAAATTGGAAATAGAACTGCCTTATGACCCAGCAATCCCACTGTTGGGCATACACACCAAGGAAACCAGAATTGAAGGAGACACGTGTACCCCAATGTTCATCGCAGCACTGTTTATAATAGCCAGGACATGGAAACAACCTTGATGTCCATCAGCAGAAGAATGGATAAGAAAGCTGTGGTACATATGCACAGTGGAGTATTACTCAGCCATTAAAGAGAATACATTTGAATCCGTTCTAATGAGGTGGATGAAACTGGAGCTGATTATACATAGTGAAGTAAGCCAGAAAGAAAAACACCAATACAGTATACTAACACATATATATGGAATTTAGAAAGATGGCAATGATGACCCTGTATGCGAGACAGCAAAAGAGACACAGATGTATAGAACAGACTTTTGGACTCTGTGGGAGAGGGCGAGGGTGGGATGATTTGGGAGAATGGCATTGAAACGTATACTATCATGTAAGAAACGAATCGCCAGTCTATGTTTGATACAGGAGGCAGGATGCTTGGCGCTGGTGCACTGGAATGACCTAGAGAAAGGATATGGGGAGGGAAGTGGGAGGGGGGTTCAGGATTGGGAACTCATGTACACCCGTGGCAGATTCATGTCAATGTATGGCAAAACCAATACAGTATTGTAAAGTAAAGTAAAATTTTTTTTTAAAAATCAACATTCAGAAAATGAAGATTATGGCATCTGATCCTATCATTCCATGGCAAATAGATGTAGAAACAATGGAAAGCATGACAGACTATTTTCTTGGGCTCCAAAATTACTGCAGACAGTGATTGCAGCCATGAAATTAAAAGACACCTGTTCCTTGAAAGAAAAGCAATGGCAAACCTCGACAGCATATTAAAAAGCAGAGATATTGCTGACAAAGTTCCATATAGTCAAAGCTATGGTTTTTTCCAGTAGTCATGTACAGATGTGAGAGCTTGACAATAAAAAACTGAGAGCTGAAGAACTGATGCCTTCGAACTGTGGTGTTGGTGAAGACTTGAGAGTCCCTTGGACTGCAAGGAAATCAAACCAGTCAATCCCAAAGGAAATCAATCCTGAATATTCAGTAGAAGGACTGATGCTGAAGTTGAAACTCCAATACTTTGGCCACCTGATGTGAAGAGCCGACTCATTGGAAAAGACCCTGATGCTGAGAAAGACTAAAGGCAGGAGGAGGGGGGATGACAGAAGATGAGGTGGTTGGATGGCATCACTGACTTAATGGACATGAATCTGAGCAAATTCCAAGAGATGGTGAAGGACAGGGAAGCCTGGTGTGCTGCAGTCCATGGTGTCGCAAAGGGTCGGCCACAACTGAGTGACTGAACAACAACAACAATATGTATGTGTGCTAAGTAATTTAAGTCATATCCAATTCTTACAGCAAAGTAATTCAGTTATACATACCTATGTATTTATTCATTTTCAAATTATTTTCACTGATCACGTTACTTTTTCTCTTGTTGGTTACCTGCATTCTGATAACTTCTAAGTAGGCTTTCCTATGTTTTTTTTTTTCTTTTTGTTTTTGCTAAGTCATGTCTTACTCTTTGCAGCCCCATGACCTGTAGCCCAGCAGGCTCCTCTGTCCAGGAGATTTCCAGGCAAGAATACTGGATCAGTTGCCATGCCCTCCTCCAGGGAATCTTCCCAACCTAATGATTATACCCATGTCTCTTGCAATCTCCTCTACTGGCAGGTGGGTTCTTTACCACTAGCACCACCTGGGAAGCCTCTCTCTCTCTCTCTCTCTCTCTCTCTCTCTCTCTCTCTCTCTCTATCTATCTATCTATCTATCTATCTATATATATATATATATAGCTTTTTATAATTTTTCCTTTATAAATTATTATATATAAATATTGAGTATAGTTCTCTGTGCTATACTGTAGGTCTGTGTTGTTTATTTTATATATAGTATTATGTATTTGTTAATCCCAACCTCCTAAGTTATCCCTTCCTCCAGTCCCCCTTTCCTGTTTGGTACCATAAATTTGTTTTCTGGGTCTGTGAGTCAACTTACTGTTTTGTAAATAAATTTATTTTTATCATTTTTTTAGATACCACATGTAAGTGACATAAGATATTTGTCTTTTTCTGTCTATCTTACTTCACTTAGTATGATAACCTCTAGGTATGTCTGTTTGCTCCAGATTTAATAATTTCATTCTTTTTTATGTCCATGTAATAATTTATTATATGTATAGTGTCACCCTGCTTATTTAACTTTTATGCAGAGTACATCATGAGAAACACTGGACTGGAAGAAGCACAAGCTAGAATCAAGATTGCCAGGAGAAGTATCAATCACCTCAGATATGAAGATGACACCATCCTTATGGCAGAAAGTGAAGAGGAGCTAAAAAGCCTCTTGATGAAAGTGAAAGAGGAGAGTGAAAAGGTTGGCTTAAAGCTCAACATTCAGAAAGCAAAGATCATAGCATCTGGTCCCATCACTTCATGGGAAATAGATGGGGAAACAGTGTCAGACTTTGTTTTGGGGGGCTCCAAAATCACTGCAGATGGTGACTGCAGCCATGAAATTAAAAGACACTTACTCCTTGGAAAGAAAGTTATGACCAACCTAGATAGCATATTCAAAAGCAGAGACATTACTTTGCCAACAAAGGTCCGTCTAGTCAAGGCTATGGTTTTTCCAGTAGTCATGTATGGATGTGAGAGTTGGACTGTGAAGAAAGCTGAGCACCAAAGAATTGATGCTTTTGAACTGTGGTGATGGAGAAGACTCTTGAGAGTCCCTTGGACTGCAAGGAGGTCCAACCAGGCCATCCTAAAGGAGATCAGTCCTGGGTGTTCATTGGAAGGACTGATGCTAAAGCTGAAACTCCAATACTTTGGCCACCTCATGTAAAGAGTTGACTCACTGGAAAAGACCCTGATGCTGGGAGGGATTGGGGGCAGGAGGAGAGGGGAACTTTCAGCTTTTCACCATTAAGTATGAAGTTAGCTACAAGTCTGTCATATATGACCTTCATTATATTGAGGTAGGTTCCCTCTATGTCTACTTTCTGAAGAGTTTTTATCATAAATAGATGTTGAATTAAAAACTTTTTATCACCTGCTGAGATGATCATATATCTTTTATTTTTCATTGTGTTAATGTGGTATATCACACATTGATTTGCAGCTATTGAAATATCTATGCATCCATACAATAAATCCAATTTGATCATGATATATGATCCTTTTAATATACTGTATTGTATATAATGTATTGCATTCAGTTTACTAGTATTTTGTTGGATTTTTGAGTCTATGTTCATCAGTGTTGACAGTGGAAGTGAAGTCGTTCAGTTGTGTCCGACTCTTTGCCACCCCATGGAGTGTAGCCCACCAGGCTCCTCCATCTGTGGGATTCTCCAGGCAAGAATACTGGAGTGGGTTGCCATTTCCTTCTCCAGGAGATCTTCCCAACCCAGGGTTCAAACCCAGGTCTCCCGCATTGCAGACAGACACTTTACTACCAGTGATATTAGCCTATAATTTTCTTTTTTGTGGTACCTTTGTCTGGTTTTGGTGTCAGGGTGATGGTGGCCTCATACAATGAATGAAAGTGTTCCTTTATCTGCAATTTCTTGGAATAGTTTCAGAAAATTGGTGTTAACTCTTCTCTAAATGTTTGATAGAATTGATTAGTGAAGCCATCTGCTCTTGGACTTTGGTTTGGTGGGAGATTTTAAATTGTATATTCAATTTCAGCAGTTGCAATTGGTCTGTTCATATTTTCTATTTCTTCCTGGTTCAGACTTGGAAAATTATACCTTTCTAAGAACTTATCCATTTATTCTAGATTGTCCATTTTATTAACACATAGTTGCTTGTAGTAAGTAGTCTCAAGGTTTTTTGTATTTCTGTGGTGTCAACTGTAACTTCTTTTTTTCTGATTTTGTTGATTTGATACCTCTCCTTTATCTCTTGATGAGTGGGGCCAAATGTTTGTCAGTATTTTTTATCTTTTCAAAGAACTAGCTTTTAGAATAAATTTTCTCCATTTCCTACAACTTGCTTGGAACAGCATGATCCATGATTTGCCGTGAAAGGTCATAATTGTACCAGGGATAAGCTCAGTGTTCAGGCTGCCTCTTCCTAGGGATTAAAATACATTCAACTGAAAATACTTAGTGAAAGAAGGATATTGCAAAGAAAACTCTGTTAAAAACAGTCTGGGGAGAAACCCCTGGGCTCACAGGTACCCACTGAATATTTCTGCCTTTGTCTATATGCATTGATCAAAGCAAAAAAATTTGACAATTTGAGTTTACTTTTCCTTTTTTAAAAAAATCCGTATATTCTCTATCCCCCTTTTCCCTCAACTCAATAAAACTAGAAATAGAAACTCCAGAGATATGATGATGTGTAGCAACTGTATATGTCACAATTCATGAAATGTGTGTGAATTACATAAAAATACTGGAATAATATCCAGCTAAGAGATTAATAATAAGTATCTTGGGAAACTATCTTAGACAGTTGTACCCTATATATAGTATCACTTTTGACATCTTGGAGTAATTTGCTGAGGTCCCCAATAACTGTAATGTATGACGACAAGCTGGACATGGTAATGTATATATATCCATTTGTCATTCCTGGTTAAACATGTACCTAAGTACCTATTTGTGCTGGAGATATGAGGAACTCTTCAGCCATAGCTTGTATTACATGACCTCACTGCATCTACCTGAAACCAAGTGCATCAAGGTGAACATCACTGTGACCTGTGGGTGGATGTTTTCTGTTCCCCGAGGATCATGTGGAGATGAATACTCATGATGTATACATAGGAAGGCCAGAGAGTCTGCAATGACACATTGAAGTCAGGAGGGAGTGAAAGATTTAAATAAATAAAAGAATCTGCCAGAAGGAAAGAGCCAAAAAAGACACCTAGAGAGAAATTAAAACTCAATGGGTGAAAGCAAGAAAGAGCAGTTCAGTTTTCAGTGGGTTTTCTCTTCTAGCTTCAGACCACATGCATCCTCCCCAAAAGCCCCCATTGCTTGGGTTGTTAGGACAGTTCTCTATCCCTTTCAATCAGTGCAAAAATGCCTAACTAAATATTCAGCAAGAAACAGGAAATAGCAATAAATATTGAGTTTGTGTTTTATTTCATAAAGAAACTTAATTTTGAAAACTGACATTACAGTGTTCAAACAACCTACCTAAATACAAGTTTCTGCGGGTGGTGCTATTAGTGTGTGTATTTGTTTCAGCTAATGCCATTTTTTTCTTTTAAAAGCAAGAAAAATAAGGGTCATGGTGCTTATTGGTATTTTCTATTAATTAAAAATTAATTAGCCTGAAATTTTAACTATTCAACTATTTTATGCCTTTCTTCCAAATAAATGAAGAATTTGAAGACAGTTAAGAACTCAGCAAGTTGGGCATTGAATAAAAGCTAAGAAGAGTGAGTCTTCACTAATTCCTTTCTTCTCTAACTGTCCAGTAATCTGATGTATCTCTAAAGAGTCTGCCCAAATTCTTCAAAGTACAATTACCTCTGGGCTTTGACCAGACATTTTTCAAGGATAGGATAATTTATATCTAAAAGAGATTATTTCAGAAGGCTTTGAACAACAGCAAGGAGTGGCTTATAATGAAAATTACTTTCTCCTTCTAACACAGCATTGTATTGTGATATGGAATTTTCATGTGCTCACATGTAGCTGTTTCCTTATAAGCATCAACACAAGATAGAATCTAAATAGGAGTCATTAAGGTTCCAGGGACCAGGCACTGGAACAGGTGTCAGAGCCCAGGACCCAGCCTTGGCTCTTCTAAAATGTTACAGGAGCTGGACCACAGTCACCTAATCTACCTAGTTTTACACTGATTTCTCTGAAAGGCATGCAACTAAACTAAGTCAGGTATCCCTTATTACACTGAAGTGACACTTGCCTTTTATTTGAAATTTTCTAGAAGCGCATTTAGAGGTGAGAGTGATACTAAATATACTGTGTAGAGTAGCTAAGTTTTGTAATTCACTGTATTCCTTTTCACAACATGAAGACAGTAGAGGCAGCCTGCTTAGAAAGCCACAAGAACATGAATTTTTATATGCTCAAAAAGACAGTTATACTAAATGATCTGTAAGGTCAATTTATGGACACAAATTGTATGATTCTCATTTCAGATAGACAAAGTAATCCTTACAGCCCCTACCAAGTGAAAAGGAGTAGCAGTTGGGACTTTGACCCATGAAATGTTAGAGCAACGATTTTTCAGCACTTCATACAGTGGCAAGTAGCATGCTCGATGGCTCTTTCACCTGAACTTAAGCCTGGAGAAATACCAACATACAATATTAAGGAAGAGTACAGAACGTTGCTAATGAAAAGTGAGAGTAGCTGTAGGGGCGCAGAAGTATTCATTTGGTTCAGGAGGAAGACAGGATAAAGAAACTTCAAAATGAATAAGGAACAGAAATTTAGGTGAGAGCTTTTGTAGCTTAAGAGGAGTCTCCCAAAAACTAAAAACAAAAGCATAACTTTAAAGTCAGGAGAATGCAATAGATAGAATATAGGAAAAGAAACACACAAAAAGCAAACAGAAAATACACGATATTTAAGTTGAAAGGTGTTCTTTAGCAGTAACTACAATACATGCAATTTTTAACTACACAGATCAAGACTTTCAGATTGCACTAAAAAGGACACTACCCAGCAATATATCCAACACAAGAGACATTCTAAGAGGAGAATATAGAAAAGCTGAAAACAATGAAAATGGGGGGATGCATTAAACAAAGATGTAAGCAGGGAGCTGAATTTTGTTTCAGCTTCAATATGCAAGTCCTTTTCTCACAAAAGCAAGCTGAACAAAAAGAAAATCCATAACTTCTCTTAAATGAGAACTGAGTCTGAAGGACTAACTACCATCTCAAACTCTGAAAATATAGACAAACCCAGAGAGTTACAGCCAAGATCTGCTCATAAGCCATGGAAGCTGCACAATGGTAGGAATGCTTCAGTGACAATTCTGATTAATTTCTGGGAAATGAACATGTATTAAAAGTGAAAATCCAAGGGTCATTTTGTCCTTATCTTCAGGAACCCCATGAGGTTCTCAGGGTAAAGATCCAAGAAAGTTCCCACTGTGGCTCTAGGAGTCAGTTCAGTCCCTCAATCGTGTCTGACTCTTTGCGACCCCATGGACTGCAGCGCTCCAGGCTTCCTTGTCCATCACCAACTCCCAGAGCTTGCTCAAACTCATGTCCATAGAGTCGGTGATGCCATCCAACCATCTTGAACTCTGTCATCCTTTTCTTTTACTGCCTTCAATCTGTCCCAGCATCAGGATCTGGTCAAATGAGTCAGTTCTTCACATCAAGTGGCCAAAGTATTGGAGTTTTGGTTTGAGTGTAAGTCCTGCTGATGAATATTCAGGACTGATTTCCTTTAGGATGGACCGGTCGGATCTCTTTGCAGCCCAAGGGACTCTCAAGAGTCTTCTCCAACACCACAGTTCAAAAACATCAATTTTTTGGTGCTCAGCTTTCTATATAGTCCAACTTTCACATCCATACATGACTAGTGGGAAAAGCCATAGCTTTGACTAGATGGACCTTGTTGGCAAAGCAATGTCTCTGCTTTTGAATATGCTGTCTAGATTTGTCATAGCTTTTCTTCCAAGGAGCAAGCATCTTTTAACTTCATGGCTGCAGTCACCATCTGCAGTGATTTTGGAGCCCAAAAAAATAAGGTCTGACACTGTTTCCACTGTTTCCCCATCTATTTCCCATGAAGTGATGGGACCAGATGCCATGATCTTCGTTTTCTGAATGTTGAGCTTTAAGCCAGCTTTTTCACTCTCCCCTTTCACTTTCATCAAGAGGCCCTTTAATTCTTTGCTTTCTGCCATAAAGGTGGTATCATCTGCTTACCTGAGGTTATTGATATTTTTCCCAGCAATCTTGATTCCAGCTTGTGCTTCATCCAGTCTGGTATTTCTCATGATGTGCTCTGCATAGAAGTTAAATAAGCAGGGTGACAATATACAGCCTTGACATACTCCTTTCCCAATTTGGAACCAGTCCATTGTTTCATGTCCAGTTCTAACTGTTGCTTCCTGACCTGCATACAGATTTCTCAAGAGGCAGGTTAGGTGGTCTGGTATTCCCATCTCTTTCAGAATTTTCCACAGTCTATTGTGATCCACACAGTCAAAGGCTTTGGCATAGTCAATAAAGCAGAAATAGATGTTTTTCTGGAATGCTCTTGCTTTTTCAGTGATTCCACGGATGTTTGCAATTTGATCTCTGCTTCCTCTGTCTTTTCTAAATCCACTTGAACATCTGGAAGTTCATGGTTCACATACTGTTGAAGTCTGGCTTGGAGAATTTTGAGCATTGCTTTGCTAGTGTGTGCGATGAATGCAATTGTGTGGTGGTTTCAGACGGTAAAAGCGTCTGCCTACAATGTGGGAGACCTAGATTTAATCCCTGGTTACGGAGGATCTCCTGGAGAAGAAAATGGCAATCCACTCCAGTATTCCTGCCTGGAAAATACCATGGACGGAGGAACCTGGTACGCTACCGTCCATGGGGTCGCACAGAGTTGGACACAACTGAGCGACTTGACTGACTTTTGAACATTCTTTGGCATTTCCCCTCTTTGGGATTGGAATGAAAACCAACCTTTTCAGTCCTGTTGCCACTGCTGAGTTTCCCAAATTTGCTGCCATAGGGAGTGCAGCAATTTCACAGCATCATCCTTTTGGATTTGAAATAGCTCTTCTGGAATTCCATCACCTCCACTAGCTTTGTTTGTAGAGATGCTTCCTAAGGCCCACTTGACTTCCCATTTCAGGATGTCTGGCTCTAGGTGGATGATCACACCACTGTGGTTATCTGGGTCATGAAGATCGTTTTGTATAGTTCTTCTGTGTATTCTTGCTACCTCTTTCTAATCTCTTCTGCTTCTGTTAGGTCTATACCATTTCTATCCTTTATTGTGCCCATCTCTGCATGAAATGTTCCAATGATATATCTAATTTTCTTGAAGAGATCTGTAGTCTTTCCTGTTCTATTGTTTTCCTCTCTTTCTTTGCATTGATTACTGAGGAAGGCTTTTTTATATCTCCTTGCTATTCTTTGGAACGCTGCATTCAAATGCATATATCTTTCCTTTTCTCCTTTGCCTTTAGCTTCTCTTCTTTTCTCAGCTATTTGTAAGGCCTCCTCAGACAACCATTTTGCTTTTTTTCCTTTCCTTTCCATGGGGATTGTCTTGATCCCTGTCTCCTGTACAATGTCACAAACCTCTGTCCACAGTTCTTCAGGCACTCTGTTTTTCAGATCTAATCCCTTAAATCTATTTCTCACTTCCACTATATAACCGAAAGGGATTTAATTTAGGTCATACCTGAATGGTCTAGTGGTTTTCCCTACTCTCTTCAATTTAAGTCTGAATTTGGCAATAAGGAGTTCATGATCTGAGCCACAGTCAGCTCCTGGTCTTGTTTTTGCTGACTGTATAGAGCTTCTCCATCTTTAGCTGCGAAGAATATAATCAGTCTCATTTCGGTATTGACCATTTGGTGATGACTATGTGTTGAGTCTTCTCTTGTGTTGTTGGAAGAGGGTGTTTGCTATGACCAGTGCGTTCTCTTGGCAAAACCCTATTAGCCTTTGTCCTGCTTCATTCTGTACTCCAAGGCCAAGTTTCCCTGCTACTCCAGGTATCTCTTGACTTTCTACTTTTGCATTCCAGTCCCCTATGATGAAAATGACATCTTTTTTAGGTGTTAGTTCTAGAAGGTCTTATAGGTCTTCATAGAACCATTCAGCTTCAGCTTCCTCAGCATTACTGGTTGGGGCATAGACTTTGGTTACTGTGACATTGAATAATTTGCCTTGGAAACAGATCATTCTGTCGTTTTTGAGACTGAACTCAAGTACTGCATTTTGGACTCTTTTTTTTTTTTTTTTCACTAGAAGGGGCTACTCCATTTCTTCTAAGGGGTTCTTGCCCACAGTAACAGATACAATGGTCATCTAAATTAAATTCACCCATTCCAGTCCATTTTTAGTTCACTGACTCCTAAAATGTCAATGTTCATTCTTGGCCATCTCCTGTTTGACCACTTCCAATTTACCTTGATTTGTGGACCTAATCTTGGTAATCCTTGGTAAATATGCCCAGAGACTTTTCTATTTAAAATAAAGGCCTACTTTCCAGGAAGAAATACTTTACCAGAGCCTGTGCAATATTTGTAGTGGGAAGGATGTTCCTTTCACTCCGGTCCTCTCCAGGCTCCCTCTCTCACCTTAGAGGAGTTGGGGAGTTACACCAGAAGAAATGCTGGTGAAGGTCACAAACCAGACACTATGGCTCACCAAAAGACTGAAACTTACTTGGAGTATTCCAGAACACTCACCCACCCCTTTCCACTACAATGATACCAGTAGGTTTCCAGGATTATAATAGTAGATCACAGCAGAGAAAAACACTCTTTCTGAAGAGGAATACTCAGTGAAACCAAAAGTCAAAATTAGTGATGCTGAGCATTTTTTCACCTGTTTGTTGGCATCTGTATGTCCTCTTGGGAGAAATTTCTGTTTCTATCTTCTACCCATTTTTTGATCGGGTTGTTTGTTTTTTTTCTTATATTTAGTTGTATGAGTTGTTTGTATATTTTGGATATTAACACCTTGTCAGTTGCATATGATTGTACTTTTTATGCTGTATTTCACCCTAATATAATAGCTTTAATTTTAAAATAAATGTGAATTAATAAATAATTCAGCATAAGATCAACTTATCAATGTGAAAAAGATTCTTCTATACCTCAAAATAAAATAGAAAAGAAGAAAACATTTTAAATAACAATAAAAATAATAATAATGCATTTAGGAATTATCCTAGTAAAAGATTTTTTAAAAAGACCTTTATAGAGAAAAAGCTTAAACTCTTAAGGATTAAAAGGTTAGCAGAACTAAATAAATATAAAATACAATGTAATATTATAAAGATATCAAATCTGCAAAGAATTTTTCCTGAATTCAACTTAATGGAAGTGAAGATGTCAGTAGGAATTCTTTGTAAACTTGAGAAACTTTTCCTAATATTACACATAAAAATAAATCTTCATAAATAATTTTCAATTTTATTTTGTATTTGTTTTGCATTTTTGTAAACTTCTTCTCATAATGAAAATATTTTTATCTGCTTCTGATTATACAAACATAGTCACTGTAAAAACAATTCAAATAATATCTAAAAATGTAAAGATATTTGAAATTCCACCACCCTGTGATAATCACCTATAATATTCTGAAATCATTCATTGTTGTGTTACTTATGCATAGGTATACAGATATAATTTTATATAGGTGTCATATCATGGATATCTTTGCTCCACTGTGATCCTCAATTTCATGCTAACATTCTGTTTTTTCCCACAATATGTCCTACACATACATATACGTTCTGACTTTCATGGCTTTAAATATTATATAGAGTTTGAAGCATAATTATGTTCATCTCTTTAGTCATATTCTTTGCCTTGTTTTTGGTCAGTATAAAGAATGCTGCAATAAATGTCCTTGTAAGTTGTAGATTCATACAAATGTGTACTTTTATTTTTGTGGATAAGATTTTTGTTTTTATTTCTATAATAGAGGTTTGGGGGATAGAATCATTGAGTAGAAGAGAATATGTATTTTTTTCCAGTTTTACTGAGAAATAATTGACATGCATCACATTTTAAGTTTAAAGTGTACAGCATGATGGTTTGATTGATATATGTTTTAAAATGGTTATCACGATAGGTTTAACATCCATCTCATATATGTACAATAAAAGGAAAGAAAAAGATTTCTCCTTGTGATGAGAACACAGTTCTACTCCATTAACAACTTCACTATAGATCATACAGCAGTGTTAGCTATAGTCATTATGCTGAATATTACTATATTCCTAGTATTTATTTATCTTGTAACTAGAACTTGATAAGTTTTTATCACTTTCAACTCTCCCTATACCACCCTTACTTCTGGTAAAGACAAATCTGATCTCTTTCTCAAGAGTTTGGTGTTCTGAGTTTTAGGGTTGTTTTATAGATTCCACATGTAAGTGAAATCAGGCAGTTTTTGTCTTTGTCTAACTTATCTCATTTAGCATAATGTCTTTGAGGTTCATCCATGTTGTCACAAATTGTAGAATTTTCTCATTTTATGGCTGAATAATATTCCATTATATGTATAAACCACAACTTTATCCGTTCATCCATCAACAGACAGGTTGTTGCCTTATCTTGGCTATTATAAATAAAGCTTCTATGAACACAGGGGTACAGATATTTTTCTGAGTTGGTATCTTTATTGTTTTATACTTTCTCAGAATTGAAATTGCTGTATCATATGATGCTATTTTGTTTAGGATCCTCTATATTGTTTTCCAAGGTGGCTATGCCAATTTGCAATCTTACCACAATGCCCAGGGTTCCCTTTTCTCTGCATCCACTCAACATTTGCTATGTCTTGTCATTTTGATAATAGCTATTCTCACAAACATGAAGTGATAACTCATTGTTGTTTGAATTTGCATTTCCCTAAGGACTGGTGATGTTGAATAACTTCTCATGTACCTATTGGCCACTCATATATCTTCTTAGGAAAAATGTCTGTTCAGATCCTTTGCCCATTTCTAAAAGGATTATGTGGGGAAATTTTTGCTATTGTATGAGCTCTTTATATATTTTGGATATTGTCCCTTACCAGATATATGGTTTGCAAATACTTTTTTTCCATTCTGTAGATTGCATTTTCACTCTATTGGTTTCTTTTTCTGTGCAAGCTTTTTAGTTTGATGTAGTCCTAGTTGTTCATTTTTTATTTTATTGCTTGTGTTTCAGGTGTGTTTTTTTTTAATTTTGTAATTGGAGGAAAATTGCTTTACAATGTTGTGTTGGTTTCTGCCATACAACAATGCAAGTCAGTCATAATTATACATATAATACCTCCCCCTTGAGCCTCCAACATATGTATGTTAATATATGACTTTTGTTTTCCTCTTTCTGACTTGTTTCATCCTTTTAACAGGCTCTAGGTTCATCTAGCTCACTAGAACTGACTCAAATTTATTCTTTTTATGGCCGAGTTATATTCCATCATACATACGTATCACATCTTTACCCATTCATCCATTGATGGGCATCTAGGTTGCTTCCATGTCCTAGATATTGAAAATAGTGCTGCTATGAGTATTGGGATACATGTGTCTTTTTAAACTCTCAGGGTATATGCCCAGTATGTACCATATTACTGGGTTACACAATAGATGTATTCCTAGTTTTTTAAGGAACCTCCATAGTCTTCTCCATAGTGGCTGTGTCTGTATCAAGTCACATTCCCACCAACCATGCAGTGGGGTTCCCCTTTCTTTACCTCCTCTCCAGTGTTTGCTGTTTGTAGGTTTTTTGATGATGGCCATTGTGATTGCTGTGAGGTCCTTACTTTTTCTTTGCATTTCTCTAATAATTAATAATGTTGAGCATCTTTTCATCTGTTTATTGGCCATCTGTGTGTCTTCTTTGCAGAAATGTCTGTTTAGATCTGCTCATTTTTTGACTGGGCTGTTTGGTTTTCTGATATTGAGCTTTATGAGCTGCGTATATATTTTGGAGATTAATCCTCTGTTAGTTGTTTTGTTTGCAATTATTTTCTCCCATTCTGAGGTTTGTCTCTTAATCTTGTTTGTTGTTTCTTTGCTGTACAAAACTTCTAAGTTTAATTAGGTCCCATTTGTTTACTTTTGTTTTTATTTCCATTATTCTAGGAAGTGGGTCAAAGAAGATCTTGCTGTGATTTAGGTCAAAGAGTATACTGCCTTTGTTTTCTGCTAAGCGCTTTATAGTTTCTGGCCTTACATTTAAGCCTTTAATCATTTTGAGTTTATTTTATTGTGTGTGGTGTTGGGAAGTGTTCTAGTTTCATTCTTTTACGCGTGGCTCTCCAGCTTTCCCAGCACCACTTATTGACGAGGCTATCAGGTGTGTTTTCCAAAAATTCACTACCAAGACCATGAGGAAGATTTTTTCCTTTATTTTCTTCTAATAGTTTCATGGTTTCAGATCTTACCTTTAAATCTTTGATTCTGATTTAATTTGTATGAGTGAGGTAATATAGAGATCAAGTTTTCATTCTTTTGCATGTGAATTTCCCCAGCACCATTTATTGAAGACTGTTTTGTCTCTGATGAATATTCTTTGCTCTTTTGTCAAATATTAGTTGACCAAGAGACAGTGTATTTTTAGTTTTACTAGATTTTAACCAATTTCTTTTCC
Organism: Capra hircus; assembly: GCF_001704415.2. Lineage (NCBI taxonomy): Eukaryota > Metazoa > Chordata > Mammalia > Artiodactyla > Bovidae > Capra > Capra hircus. The sequence goes on along the minus strand of NC_030824.1, from coordinate 61,527,502 downwards.
AAAATTCTATACATCTTAACAGTCTCACCACCAATATTTATCATACTGCCCTTTCCTCTATATCCATGTCCAATGAAAAGAATATTTCACTTAATATTTCTTTAATATGAAGTTCTCTGTCATCTTGTGTACTTCTGTTCATATTTGGCCATTTAAATTTTCATTTTCTGAATTATCTGTTCATATCATCCATTGTTAATTGAGTGGTTTACCTTTGAATAATATAGAAATTAATACTTCTTTTTTATCTGAGTTACAAATGTGTTTTTCTTGTTCCATCATTGCCTATTGATTTTTTACGGGATGTTTTGCCATTTAAAAATTTTTAATTTTCTACATAGCCAAATATTTCTATCTCCTATTTTATAGCCTCTGGATTTCCAGTGTCACTAGGAAGATCTCAGTAATCCATCTGTTCTGCATTTGTGCTCATAGATACCTAGCCAAGTTTTAAAAATTATTTCTAAGCCCTTATTTGTCTGGAGTTAACTTTTAACAATAGGTCATATTTTTCTTTTTCCATATAAATAGCTAGTCAGTTTTGGTCAATTTTGGAAAAAAGGAAAACAAAGAACAGGGACTTAACCTCTCAGATATTAAGGTATGCCACAAGCTGCAGTAATTTGAGGCAATGTGGTATAGGTATAAAAATAAACAAACTGATCAATGGAACAAAGCATAGTGCTTGAAGTAAGCTAATATTTATATATTATTTGCTATACTAATATAAAGTTGACACCGAAATATGTGAGAAAAGATGAAATAAGGGTTATTTAATAGATGATATGGAAAAAATAGTTTAATGGAGAAAGTCAAAGTGAAAAACAAAGATTTCTGGGCTTCCAAGTGGCTCAGTGGTGAAGAATCCGCCTGCCAGTGCAGGAGACAAGGGGTTGATCTCTGATTCGAAAGATCCCACATGCCACAGATCAGCTTGGCCCATGCGCCACAACTGTTGAGCCTGGGCTCGAGAGCCCAGGAGCTGCAACTACTGAGCCCATGTGCTGAAACTACTGAAGCCTGGTGTACCCTAGAGACCATCCTCTGCAACAAGCGAAGCCACTGCAATCAGCAGCCTGAGCACTGCAACTAGAGGTCAGCCCCTGCTTGCGGCAACTAAAGAAAAGTCCACACTGCAACAGAGACCCAGCACAGCCAAAAATAACCAAATAAAGGAGAGCGAAGATGTATTTCAATGGACTGAAGACTTGAGTATGAAACCTAAAATGATAAAGCAAATAGGAGAAAGTATAGGTGAATGTCTTGCTGATTGGGGGCAAAAAATACATATATATATAAATATGCTTACCCCACTCCAGTACTCTTGCCTGGAAAATCCCATGGACGGAGGAGCATGGTAGGCTGCAGTCCATGGGGTCGCTGAGAGTTGGACATGACTCAGAGACTTCACTTTCACTTTTCACTTTCATGCATTGGAGAAGGAAATGGCAACCCACTCCACTGTTCTTGCCTGGAGAATCCCAGGGACGGCAGAGCCTGGTGGGCTGCCGTCTACGGGGTCACACAGAGTCAGACATGACTAAAGCGACTTAGCGGCAGCAGCAGCAGCATATAAGCATATGTCAATCTTTCTGTATATATTTGTAAAGGTGGATAATGCCAAGTTTTTAAGGGAATATAGACAAAGAGATTTTATGCCTAAACTGATGGAAAAGTGGTTTTACTATATTTAGTGAAATTATAAATGATAAATTAGAAAGCATCACTACAAACAAAGCTAGTGGAGGTGATGGAATTCCAGTTGAGCTATTTCAAATCCTGGAAGATGATGCTGTGAAAGTGCTGCACTCAACATGTCAGCAAATTTGGACAACTCAGCAGTGGCCACAGGACTGGACAAGGTCAGCTTTCATTCCAATCCCAAAGAAAGGCAGAGGAAAGAATGCTAAAACTACCGCACAATTGCACTCATCTCACACGCTAGTAAAGTAATGCTCACCAGGCTTCAGCAATACGTGAACCATGAACTTCCAGATGTTCAAGCTGGTTTTAGAAAAGGCAGAGGAAACATGGATCAAATTGCCAACATCCACTGGATCATGGAAAAAGCAAGAGAGTTCCAGGAAAACATCTATTTCTGCTTTATTGACTATGCCAAAGCCTTTGACTGCATGGATCACACTAAACTGTGGAAAATTCTGAAAGAGATAGGCATACCAGACCACCTGACCTGCCTCTTGAGAAACCTATATGCAGGTCAGGATGCAATAGTTAGAACTGGACATGGAGCAACACACTGGTTCCAAATAGGAAAAGGAGTACATCAAGGCTGTATAATGTCACCCTGCTTAGTTAACTTATATGCAGAGTACATCACGAGAGACACTGGGCTGGAAGAAGCACAAGCTGGAATCAAGACTGCCGGGAGAAATATCAATAACCTCAGATATGCAGAGACCCCACCCTTATGGCAGAAAGTGAAGAGGCTAACAAGCCTCTTGTTGAAAGTGAAAGAGGAGAGTGAAAAATTTGGTTTAAAGCTCAACATTCAGAAAACAAAGATCATGGCATCTGATCCCATCAGTTCATGGGAAATAGATGGGGAAGCAGTGGAAACAGTGTCAGACTTTATTTTTTGGGCTCCAAAATCACTACAGATGGTGATTGCAGCCATGAAATTAAAAGACGCTTACTCCTTGGAAGGAAAGTTATGACCAACCTAGATAGCATATTCAAAAGCAGAGACATTACTTTGCCAACAAACATCTTTCTAGTCAAGGCTATGGTTTTTCCAGTGGTCATGTATGGATGTGAGATTTGGACTGTGAAGAAAGCTGAGCGCCGAAGAATTGATGCTTTTGAACTGTGGTGTTGGAGAAGACTCTTGAGAGTCCCTTGGACTGCAAGGAGATCCAACCAGTCCATTCTAAACGAGATCTGTCCTGGGTGTTCTTTGGAAGGACTGATGCTAAAGCTGAAACTCCAATACTTTGGCCACCTCATGCAAAGAGTTGACTGTTTGGAAAAGACTCTGATGCTGGGAGGGATTGGGGGCAGGTAAGAAGGGAACAACAGAGGATGAGATGGTTGGACAGCATCACCAACTCGATGGACGTGAGTCTGAGTGACGTCCGGGAGTTGGTGATGGACAGGGAGGCCTGCTGTGCTGTGTTCATGGGGTCGCAGAGTTGGACACGACTGAGCGACTGAACTGAACTGTGGTCCATGTGATCAGATTGGCTATTTTTCTTTGATTATGTTTTCAGTGTGCCTGCCCTCTGATGCCCTCTCGCAACACCTACCATCTTACTTGGGTTTCTCTTACCCTGGACGTTTGATATCTCTTCACCACTGCTCCAACAAAGTGCAGCCGCTGCTCCTTACCTTCGACGAGGGTTATCTCCTCACAGCCACCCCTCCTGACCTTGAACATGGAGTAGCTCCTCTCCACCCTCCTGCTGCCGCTCCCTGGACATGGGATTGCTCCTTTCGGCCACGCTTCTGCATGGTCCGTTGCAGCCGGTGCGTTTCTGCCTTCTAGGAAGGTTGAATCTTGTTGACTGAGGCTCTTTGTTTTTCTGAGTAGGGTTTGGATATGGGATGTTTGATAGTCAGGAGCTGAGAGAGAAGTTAAATCTCACAACAAGCCAATAAATTGGTAGATGAGTCTTGGAACAAGGGATAATGATTTTAATCAGAATGCTAGCAGACTGAGAAGTTGGCAGACTAGCCTCTCAAAAAACCAACTTGGTATGTAATATAGTTTTGAAGTAGTAGTTGTCTTGGGTTTTGGTCCACCAACCTCCTTTCCTTTTGGGGAAAGGAAGGCAACGGCAACCCACTCCAGTACACTTGCCTGGAAAATCCCATGGATGGTGGATCCTGGTAGGCTGCAGTCTATGGGGTCGCAAAGTCAGACACAACTAAGCTAATTCACTTTCATTTTTCACTTTAATGCATTGGAGAAGGAAATTGCAACCCACTCCAGTGTTCTTGCCTGGAGAATCCCAGGAACGGGGGACCCTGGTGGGCTGGCATCTATGGGGCTGCACAGAGTCGGACACGACTGAAGCGACTTAGCAGCAGCAGCAGCAGCCATGTTTCTTGGCAGGGCTGCCAATGTACTGAAACCTTCACCACCACCACCAAGATGGGCACTTGATCCAAACTAATTTAATTATACTTTCTCACATGGAGTTGAATCTTGAGCAGAACACAGATACTGATTTGAGTAATGGCCCCAACCAAAGGAAAGAGCCCTGATTCCTGCTCTTCAGATGGCAGAAGCAGATGTTCCTGCCTTTCTCAAAGTCTGCTGGTTTAGCTGTTTCTTATACTGTGTGGCCCGCCTGGCTTCCCCTCCCAAAGATTTTGTTGATCAAATTAATCTGCGTTGTTTTCCGTTAGCCTGTCTAAATAATATGGTAATTATAATAAACTCTAAACAAGCAGTAAGTAGACATTTTTCATGGTGCTTTGAAATGTGAATAGTCTATGGAGGGGTTGATCTGGATGACCTATATTTCTTAAAACATTTCCATGAAAGTATGTTGTTGGTTTTTTTTAAATAAAAACTTTTTATCCTGTAGCAAACAGAGAAATTCAAGTCCATTCCACTGATCAGTTATTCCCAAAGAGACATTTCAGTGTCTTAATATTTGGAGGCTCTTTCAGCATGCTGAGTGTTAGGAGAGCTAGAATTACTTGAATATAAACCTCTCTAACATTGTATTCTCTTTGCTCTCTCCCTTCATTACCATCCCTTCCACCTCCCTCCTCATTGAAATGAAAATATAAATCACAATAGACAGCTCTGTGGTGGTATGTAGACAGGACCTGCAATATTTATTGGATGACTGTATACTTCCTTGGGAATTTTTTAAAATGCAATCTTTTTTTCCCACTATTGAATCACTGCCCATGTAGAGTCTGCTATAGAATTAATAAAGAAATGAATAGACATATTAAGTAAAATATTGTCATAGCTACATAGAACATAAATCATAACAGCTCAAATGTATATGCTGCTTACGTTCCATGGAACTCAAAATATTTCACATATGATCTCACTTAATTTATAACATCCCTGTGAGACAGGTAGATAACCTGTGGTATGTAGTACCTTTACCCTGCATGTCTAGAACATTCTGTGCACACTTCCTTATTCCACCTCCTTAAATCCTTATGAGGTAAAGAAGACAAGGATCAAATTCCTTGCTTTTAAGTGATGAAAATGGATAACTCAACAGGAACAGTGATTTGCCTCCTGTCAAACTGCAGTTTGGCCACAGATGTAGATATTGCAGGACCCAGAGCATGTCCCTTCAAACCACTATAAAGAAATGAGAAGATAGTGAGATCACAAAGAATGAAGAGTGAGACAGAAGTAGGGAGGAAAGGAATGGTCACTTCAGCCTGGAATCCTACCACCATGGTTTCAGAGGACAGAATAGCTTCTGTTACTTCTAATATCATTTTCACTCCACACTGAAAGCACAATGATAGGAAATACAGTGGTCCAGGGGCAAGGCAGCAAGTGATGTCTAAGTTAATTTCCATTACTTCAAACATTCTTCAGTAGTCACGTCACTTCTGGACCTCATTTTTCCAGTGTTTAGTTTCACATGGAATATCATCCTCTGAAATTCATGATTTCTGATGGGAATTTGGAAAGAAAAGAACAGAATTGATGGGGAAAAACTGAGCCAAGTTTCTTCTAGCTTGTGGCCCATTCAAGTCAAAGTGATCTGAGATTGATGGCAAAGGAAGAGAGAAATCAAAATATGTTTTCTTTCGCTTTGATAATGAATTTGAAGTTAAGTGATGTCTCCTAGTGTAGGTGAACCACTCATTTCAAATGTCCAGGAACTTTTTCTCCCTACTTTCTCTGCTTCTTTGCAATCAACTCCATCGTGCCCTATCCTTTCAGACCTTACTCTGCATTGCATTTTTGGCAATAGGAAGAGTATATGTTTAAGTGTTTTTAGAGTCATTTTCCTAATATCTGAGGATGTGGAAAAAATAGCAAACAAACAAGAAATAAACCTTACTGCTCCAAGTAAGAGCTTAAACTGGGCTTCCCTGGTGGTTCAGTGGTAAAGAATTCACCCACCAATGCAAAGAATGCAGGTTCAATCCTTGGGCTGAGAAGATCCCCTGGAGAAGGAAATGGCAACACACTCCAACATTCTTGCCTGGACTCAGTTATTACATACATATATTCTTTTTCATATTCTTTTCCATTATGACCTATTCAATATTCGATAAGATATTGAATATAGTTCCCTGTGTATTACAGTAGGACCTTGTTGTTATCCATCACATATATAATAGTCTGCATCTGCTAATCACAGACTCCCGATCCTCCCCTCCATTTACCCTCTTACTTGGTAACCATGTCTCCATTCTCTATATCTGTCTGTTTGTTTTGCAGATATGTTCATATGTGTTATATTTTGGATTCCACACATAAATGATATCATACCATATTTGTCTTTCTCTTTCTGACTTACCTCACTTAATAATAATACCACTCTCTAGGTCCATTCATGTTACTGCAAAGGGCATTATTTCACTCTTTTTTATGACTGGTTAATATTCTATTGTGTGTGAATGTGTAATAATATATAAAAATTTTGTGTACGATATGTGGGTGCGTATACACACACACACATATGTTGACATATATATGCATGTATATACCGCATCTTTGTCCATTCATCTGTCAAGGACATTAGATTGTTTCCATGTCTTGGTTATTGTGAGTAGTGCTACTATGAACATAGGCGCACAAGTATTTTTTTGAATTATGCTTTTGTCTGAGTATATGCCCAGGAATGGTATTACTGGATCATACGGCAACTCTTTATAGTTTTTTGAGGAACCTCCATACCATTTTCCATAGTAGCTGCACCACCTTACATTCCCGCCAACAGTATAAGAGGGTTCTCTTTTCTCTGCACCTTCTCTAGCATTTATTATTTGTAGACATTTTAATGATGACCATACTGACTGGTGGAGAAGGAAATGGCAACCCACTTCAATATTCTTGCCTAAAGAATCCCATGGACAGAGCAGCCTGGCAGGCTACAGTCAGTGGGGTCGTGAAAAGTCGGACACGACTGAAGCAACGGAGCAGAGCACAGCTCATACTGACTGGTGGGAGGTGGCAGTCATTATTGTTTTGATTTGCATTTCTCTAATAATTAGTGATAATAAACATATTTTCATATGTCCACTAGCTATTTGTATGTCCTCTTTGGAGAAATATCTTATTTAAGTCGTCTGCTCATTTTTTGATTACTTTCTTCTGATACTGAATTGCATGAGCTCTCTGTATATTTCGGGAATTAATCCCTTGCCAGTCTGCATCATTTGCAATTTTTTCTCCCAGCCTGTAGGTTGTCAAAATTTTTGTCTTATTTATGATTTCCTTCACCTTGCAAATGCTTATAAGTTTGTTTAGGTCCCATTTGTTTATTTTTATTGCTTTTGGAGATTGACATAAGAAAACATTGGTACGATTTATGTCACACAATCTTTTTCCTGGGAGCTTTATGGTGTTTTGTATTTAAGTGTTGAAGCCATTTGAGTTTAATTTTGTGTATGATATGTGGGTGTGTCCTAGCTTCATTGATTTACATGTGGTTGTCCACCATTCCCAATATCACTTGCTGAAGAGATTCTTTTTCTCATTGTATATTCTTGCCTCCTTTGCTGAAGATTTAATTTTCATAGGTATGTGTGTTTAGTTCTGGGCTCTCTATCCATTCATCCTTTTTATGCCTATTTTTGTGCCAGTACCGCTCATTTGATTCCTGTAGCTTTGCAGTATTGCCTAAAGTCTGAGAGATTTATGCCTCTTGCTTTGTTCTTTTTCTTCAGAATTGCCTTGGCAATTTGGGGTCTTCCATGCTTTTATATAAATTTTTGGATTATATACTCTAGTCCTGTGAAAAATGTCATGCAAATTTTAATAGATAATGCATGATATCTGCAGATTTCTCTGGGTAGTATGGCCATTTTAAAAAATACTAATTCTTCTAAGAACATGGAATCTTTCCATTTCTTTGAATCATCTTCAGTTTCATTTATGAATGTTTTATTGTTCTCAGCATATAAGTCTCACGTCTTTGGTAAGGTTTATTCCTAAGTATTTTGTCTTTTCTGATGTAAATTAAAGAGGTCTTTTGTTTGCATTCATTTTCTGATATTTCTTTGTCAGTGTAAAGAAAGACAACCCATTTCTATATAAAACCTCATCCCTACCAATTTGAATACATTTTATTTCTTTTTCTTGTCTGATTTTTGTGACTAAAACGTTTAGTACTGTGTTAAGTAGAAGTCACGAGAGTGGTAATTCTTGTTTCAGATTTCAGTGGAAAGGCTTTCAGCTTTTCACTGTTGAGTATTATACTGGCTGAGCATTTGTCATAAGTAGCTTTTATTATGTTGAGATACATTCCCTCTATGCTGCTGCTGCTGCTAAGTTGCTTCAGTCATGTCCAACTCTGTGCGACCCCATAGACAGCAGCCCACCAGGCTCCCTTTCCTGGGATTCTCCAGGCAAGAACACTGGAGTGGGTTGCCATTTCCTTCTCCAATGCATGAAAGTGAAAAGTCAAAGTGAAGTCGCTCAGTCATGTCCGACTCTTGGCAACCCCATGGACTGCAGCCCACCAGGCTCCTCCATCCATGGGATTTTCCAGACAAGAGTACTGGAGTGGGGTGCCATTGTCTTCCCTGACATTCCCTCTATACCCACTTTTTAAGCAGTTTTTATCATGAACAGATGTTGCATCTTATCAAATGCTATTAAGGTGATTATATCTTTTCTTTTGTTCATGTGGTGTATCACACTGGTTGATTCACATATGTTGAAACATCCATGTGACCCTGGGTGAATCCAACTTGGTCATGGTGTATGACCATGTGTTGTTGGATTCAGTTTGCTAATATTAAGAATTATTGTATCTATATTCATCAAAGATATTGGCCTGTAATTTTCTTTTTTGGAAGTGTTTTTGGTTTTGGTATTGAGGTGATAATGTCTTTGGAGATGTTTCCTCCTCTTTAGGGAAGAGTTTGAGAAGGGTAAGTGTAAATTCATCTTTCTATGTCTGTAGAATTTCCTAGAACGCCCTCTGGTCCTAGGCTTTTGTCTGTGTGGAGTTGTATTTTTTAATTACAGATTGTATTTCACTTCCAGTGACTGGTCTGTTCAAGTTACCTGTTTACTTTTGATTCAGTTTTGATGGGCCATATGTTTCTAGAAACTTGTCCATGTTTTCTTGGGTGGCGAATTTGTTGCCGTATAATGGTTCACAGTATTCTCTTCTGTTCATTTTGCATTTCTGTAGTGTCAGTTGTGATTTCTTCTCTTTCGTTTTTATTTTATTTATTTGGGTTTTCTCTCTTTTCTTCTTGATGAACCTAGCCAGAGCTTTGTCAATTTTGTTTACCCTATCAAATAACCAGCTCTTAGGTTTATTGATTTTTTTAATTGATTTTTAAAATATCTATTTTATTTATTTCCTCTCTGATCTTTATTATCTCCTTCCTTCTGCTGATTTTAAATTTTGGTTGTTATTTTTCTAATTCTTTTATGTGGTGGGTTAGATTATTTATTTGAGATTTTTCTTATTTCTTAAGAAAGCTTGTTTTGCTATGGACTTCCCTCTAAGAACTGCTTTTGCTGCCTCCCATAGGTTCGATATGGTGCGTTTTCATTGCCATTCGCCTCAAGGTATTTTTAAATTTCTTCTTTGATTCACCATTGACCCATTGGCTTTTTTAGTAACATGTTGTTTAGTCTCCATGTAATTGTTGTCCGGTTGTTTGTTGTTGTTGTTATTAATTTCTTTTTCTGTGGTTGATCTCTAAATTCATAACCTTGTGGTCAGGAAAGATGCTTGAAATAATTATTATACTCTTAAATTTTTGAGGGTTGTTTTGTGCCCTGTATGTGGTCAGTCCTAGAGAATAGTTCATGTACAATTGAAAAAATGTGTATTCTACTTTTTTGCCATGTAATGGCCTGAAAATATCAAGTAAGTCTAGCTGTACCATTGTACCATTGAGGATCTCTGTTGCCTTATAGATTTTCTGTTTTAACGATCTGTCCATTGATGTTAGTGAATTGTTTAAGTCTCTTACTATTATTGTATTCCCACCAGTTTCTCCTTTTATGTCTGTTAGTATTTATTTTATGTATTTGAGCACTCCTATATTGGGGACATATATGTTGATGTGCGTAATATCCTTTCCTTGTATTGACCCTTCTATAATTCTTTACAGCCTTTGTTTAGAACCTCATTTTGTCTTGTATGAGTATTGTGGTCCCTGCTTTCTTATCATTTATGTTTGCATGAAATATCTTTTTCTATCCACTCACTTTCCATCTATACGTACCTTTTGCCCTAAAGTGGATCTCTTATAGGCAGCACATCGTTGGCTCTTTTTCTTTTATCTAACCTGCCACTAAGTGTCTTTTGATTAGAGTATTTAGTCCATTGACATTTAAGGAAATTATTGTTATATATGTATGTATTTTCATTTCTAAACTTTTTTTCCCTTTGATTTTATATTTCTTCTTTGTTCCTTTCCTTTTCTTTTTCCTTTTGTGGTTTGAAGGTTTTCTTTTGTATTCTGCTTATGTTCTCTTGTTTTTGGTTTTTGTGAATCTATTGTATATTTTTGGTTTGTGGTTAACCTATTTTTCAAGCGTAGTAACCCCTTCCTATAATATCTTCTTGCCTTAGACTGGTAGTCATATAGGCTCAAACACATTCTAGGAAAAAAAAAAAAAAACAAAACTACATTTTCTTACTCTTTTCACCCACATTTTATTATTTTATGTTTTACATCTTCATGTTCATCCTTTTGCTGCTTATTGTGGTTATCATAACTTTCACAGAAGTTTATTTTTTATATTTTTTGATCTGTACACCGGCATATTTAAGTGATTTACTATCCAGTTGTGATTTTTTATTTGTTATGGAGTCTTTATCTTTTTCTATCTAGAGAAGACTTTTCAATAGTTACCTTAGAATAGGCTTGTTGCTGCTGCTGCTGCTAAGTTGCTTCAGTCATGTACAACTCTGTGCGACCCCATAGATGGCAGCCCACCAGTCTCCCCCACCCCTGGGATTCTCCAGGCAAGAACATTGGAGCAGGTTGCCACTTCCTTCTCCAATGCATGAAAGTGAAAAGTGAAAGTGAAGTCACTCAGTCGTGTCTGACTCTTAGCGACCCCATGGACTGCAGCCTCCTAGGCTCCTCCATCCATGGGATTTTCCAGGCAAGAGTACTGGAGTGGGTTGCCATTGCCTTCTCCACAGAATAGGCTTAATAGTGCTGTATTCTTTTAGATTTTGCTTTTCTGAAAAATTCTTTATCTTTCCTTCTATTCTAAATTGTAATCTTTTTCTTTCAGGACTCTGAATATATCTTGTCACTCCCTTATGGCCTGCCATCTTTCTGTAGAGAAATCAGCTGATAACCTTATGAAGGTTTCCTCTTAATTAATTCTTTGTTTTTCTCTTGCTGCCTTTATTGCCATTTTTATTATTATATGTCTTGGTGTAAAGTATATTTGAGTTTATCTATTTGGGATGCTCTGTTCTTCCTGTACCTGGATATCATTTTCCTTCCTTAACTGGGAACTTTTCAGTCATAATTTCTTCAATTATATTTTCAATCCCCTTTTCTCTTTCTTCTCCTTCTGGAATGCCTGTTATGTATAGATTGGCACATTTTATATTATCCCATAGGTTTCTTATGTTGTTTTCTCTTTTTTTTTGTTTGATATTCCATCTGCTGTTTTGATTGGGTGATTTCCATTATTCTGTCTTTCAGATCACTTTTTCGTTCTGTGTTATTCATCCTGCTATTCATTGCCTTTAGTTCAACTTTCATCTCTGCAAATGAACTTTCTAATTTTTCTTGGGTCCTCTTTATAGTTTCTAGCTCTCTTTAAGAGTAATTTGCATTTCCGTTCATAGTCTTTCTTAATTTCAGTAGTTTCATTATCTCCTTTTTAAAGTGGTGTCTGTTAGACTGAGGAGGTCTGTTTCATTGTTCACTTGTTCAGGGGAATTTTCTTGATCTTTTAATTGGGAATGGTTCCTCTGCTTCTTCATTTTACTTTTATTTCTCTTGCTTTATGAATTTAGGAGAAACAATTATTTACTGTGGTCTTGGAGGGCTATTTTTACGTGGGAACATCCCCATATAGCCTGTTTGGGTTTAATATTTTTGGCACAAAGGCTGTTTTTAGTATGGATGCCTGCCACCTCTCTTCTCAGCATTTGCTGGCCTTGTCCCCCTTGATAGGAGGTGTAACTGGTATTGGTGGCCAGAGCCTGCAGTGAATATTGAGCAGGGCCTCCTCTTTGCTCTTTGGTTCTCACAGTCCTGTCAGGGACAAGGTCTGTTCCCTAGCTGTTGAAGTGGAGCCTGTGAGATCCATTTTTGTGCTGTGTTTCTGATGTGTGGTGTGAAATTGGTGGGATTGGAGCTCTTCCACTGGGAGAAGAGCCACTGAGCATTCCTCTGCCAGAGCTGTTCACCACTGACTGTACTGTTTTGTCACCTGTCACCTGTTGCGTGGGCTCACAAAATACACTGTTGTTTGCTCTGCCCTTGACCCTATCTCAACCTTGCGAATGCTGATGATCAGCCCTGGTATCCCTCAGGCATTGTTTTCACAAAGTCATCAGTGCAAATCCACAGAAGTCAGGTCCTAAGACTGTAGTAGTTGCACACCCGGACCTGCTCTAGGAGCTTTGGAGGTGGCTCAGCCCAGCCCCGACATGCACATGCTCACAAATCTCAGCTGCTATGGCCACACAAGTCCCAGCTGCAAGACTACCCATTGTCCATTCAGATGTCCTGAAGGCATTAAATTTACAAAGCCTGGCACAGGAGGAACTGGCCAAAGTGGCAGCTACAATTGTCCTCCCAAAGCCAGTAGAGGCAGGGGCCAATTCACAGAGCAAAGGCGGTAATGGTGGCTTCACCCTCCTTTAGGTGCTCTTAATGATGGAGCTTCTCTTTTGCGGTGGGCCAGGGCTTCTTTGACAAACACCTCTGGTTGCTGCAGTACCACACTCCAGTCCCTTCAACTGTCTCCTTACAGCCAGCAGCAGTCCTCTCCCCGAGTCTGTCCTCTGAACCCTGAGTTCCGACACCAAGCCCCTGCCCATGCCAGCAGATGCACCTCCGGCTGGAGGAACCAGGTGCTGGCACGGCCTCTCTGCACAGGTCTTTCTCTGTTCTGCCCGTCACAAAGAGTTGTTGTGCTCTCCTCTGATCCTGTGATTCTTTTTTTCTGTCCTGCCTGATCTTCCCACCAGTGAGGAGGCTTTCCAGGGTGTAAACTTTTCTTCTTTTTCAGCTCCCTCCCAGGGGCACAGGTCTCATTCTGCTTCCACTTTCATTTTTTTTCCTATTGTCCCACCAAGTTACATAGAGACTTTTCCTGTCCTTTCAGGTATGTGAGGCCTTCTGCTGATATTCTGTACATGTTCTGTGAGAATTTTTGAAGATGTATCTTTGATGTATTTATGGGAGGAGGTGAGTTTCCTGTCCTGGTCCTGCTACTCTGCCATCTTGGTTGGGTCTCCTCTTCAGGCTGTTTTTAAAAATCAAACCCTCTTTCAAAAGACAGATTCAGTTTCCACTTGCAGCCAAGATGGACTAACAGAGATTGAATTATCCTCTCACCCTCAGTTTGAGGCATCTTCCTTTCTCAGTCCTCTACAAAAGAGAAGGCAGGGGGTAAACTCTGACCTGGATTGCCTATTGTCTGTGGTTTGTCAACACTATAATGAAATATTTGAATCTACAAGAAATAGTAGTTATGGTCTTAAGATCTCTGCAATATTTTCTTCCATCCAAATCTGAATCTTTTCAGAGGACAACGTAGCTTAGAATATCACTCTTTGCAAAAGCAATGCAAGCGTATGATCAAACTACTTTTCTTAATCTTCCCAGCAGTTACTACAAACCATGAAGGAACTTTTGTACCAACTAACTTCTCATACTCTCAATAAAGATAAACTAATGACATAGAGATTTTTGTGAAGTGCTTTTGAGCTAAAAACATCATCATAAGCTTTTATATGGTTTCTTTATCCCTGGACCAAAAAAATATCTTTGCCAAACTAAGATGAGAAAAGTTGACTCTCCATAAGAAAAGCAAAACAAACTTCATGTAGATCTGTAAGAAAACAAACAAACAAACAATTTCTGAAAGAGAAAAATGGTCATTTGTCAAATGTGATGTGGAAGCTACCTTGGTGAATACCTATTTCACCAAGATAGTAGAAAGATACCTATTTCTACTATCGAAGAATGTCATGTGGAATAGTTTGTTCTAGGATCAGAAAAGAGCCTCTCCAAACAGCAAATAGAGTGATAAAGAACATTTCCTTTAGCCAGCTAGCATGTCTCTAAATGCAGTTCTACCTGGTTTTATCTGTAAAGAAGAGTGGACATTTTTAACTCAGCAACCAATGCACTATAAGTAGTTACATAAAACCTTGTTGGTATGGACTTTTGAATCAAGAACTAAAGTGAAATTAGAGGAATGTAGAAGTTGTAATATCTTCAAACAAATTAGGTTTTGACTCTATAAAGCATATTGTTTTTGCTTCGCTGAGATCACTTCATATCACTCCTGTAATTTCTTACTCCCTACTCAACACTCACACCCTACACCTACCTCTTTTGACTTCAGTGGCCAATGCCACAGACTCTCCTTCAAGGTCTGTCCTCAGACTACTGAAAGCACTGCTTTGCCCAAATAAAGTAGAACGTTCTGGGAGTGTACTCCCCTGTCTTCCTCCACCCTCCCTGTGTGAAAAGTGTCAGTCACTCAGTCGTGTCTGACTCTTTGCGACCCTATGGGCTGTAGCCTGTGAGGCTCTTCTGTCCATGGAATTCTCCAGGCAAGGTACGGAAGTGGGTAGGCATTCTCCAGGGGATCTTCCTAACCCAACGATGAAATCTAGGTCTCCTGCATTGCAGGCAGATTCTTTACTATCTGAGCCCACTAGAGAAGCCCATAGCACTAAGCAAATATCTAGTTGATACCAAACTAGACAGTCCAAGTTTTTTTGCCTAGGATAAAGCACTCAGAGGATTCAAAATGCCTCAGAGCTGTCCTCTGGGTTCAAGGTGAGGCCAAGAAGGACGCTGCCTGAATCCCTACCCTTGCTTGGCCTGCCTCCTTCCCTGCCCTGTCTCTCTTCCTAGTTTCTCCTGGAAGTACCTCCTTCATAAATCACCTGGCCCCAAATCTTCTTCTCTGAGACTGTTTCTGGAAAAACTAAGCTAAGGTAGTAGCTCAAACCACTAATAAAACCATGCCATCTGCATTCCTTACTAATCTATAATGAGTCATCTATGTGTACATGCAATGCTCAAAACACAGAATTTTTCTGAATTGGTTTATATTAACCAACTAAACTTTTATGTAATTTGTTAATCACTTTCATAAACCTCTCCCTCAAAGAGAATCTAAAACTAAACATCATCCTAGTGAATGTGAATATAAGTGGAAAGTTAGAAGAGTACAAATAAGATGTAAAATAATATTTAGGTTTGCAGCAGTTTTGAAGCCTCTTCACTGAATAAAAATTAAGTCAAATTCCTTTCAAGTGATATATTTTTTAAATAGTCTACAAACTATTTCATTAGGTCCCTTGAAAGACATTTGGCTCCTTTCAAATTAATATGGCAGTTGATCACCTAATAGGGTTTAATTTTGATAGAGGACACACTGTGAAAAGAGAGAAAAAGTCATGATAAATAGGAGCAGCTTTGAAAATGAGTAGTAAATGTTTTTTGACCCACTTCCAACTCATTAAAATCTTTCTGAATCCAACCTAAATCCTTGCCTCAGAACCTTAATAGCCTTTAGTCAGAAAATTGAATTAACTTTTGAATTTAACTTGTAAAGGTCAAAAGGAACATACTTCTAATGACAAACGAAATTAAATATGTGCTAGTTCATCGACTATTGTTTAATACCTAATATATCATTTATCTGAAAATGAGAGGAGGATTCTTCTTTGTGCAAAATAATGCCAATTTTTAACTAGAAAAATATGGTTATGTTCCTTTTAGGTTAATTCTATCTCCTTTCTTTGAAAACCAGAGAAATATTCATATCTAATATGAGTGATAGTTTGAAATATAGGTTCTCTTATATACAAGCAAGAGAAAATTGGAGAACAGTAGCAGTAGTCTCCCTTAAGGTAAATCCAAAATATAAACCCCTTCATTCATTCCACAAACATT
This sequence comes from Capra hircus, assembly GCF_001704415.2. NCBI lineage: Eukaryota > Metazoa > Chordata > Mammalia > Artiodactyla > Bovidae > Capra > Capra hircus. Next base: position 61,511,236 of record NC_030824.1, on the reverse strand, counting down.
AGCTACCTAGTATGAATCAAAGACATGTATGGTCCCTTTGTTCATGGAATTTGGTCTGAAAGTGTTTTTTCCTCAGTTTTTTAGCCTATTTGACTTCTTTTCAGTCCAAAATTGACACTGTTTCTCACTCCATTCCTCTTGAAAGGATCTTCTCCCTAATGTCAATATCTAGAGAGAAACGAGACCTCTGAAATATTCATCCCTCCTGATGCCCTCCCATTTTTCCTAGTCTCCTTCTGCATCTTTCTTTTGTTCATCTCTAAGTGTTTACTTCCCCAAGAGTCAATTCATGCCTGGCTGTTTACTCAGTTTCATCCACCCCCCACAAGCTGCTGGCACCACACAGCCATTTCCAGGCTATATTAGCCTATGCTCTAGAGGTGTATTCTCAACTGTCCACCATTCCACCTGGATAACCTAGAAACCTCAGACTCAAGGTATCCTCTTTCTTTTCACCAAAAAGTATGCAAAGGAAAAAATTCCCCTTCCCTATGCTTCCCTGGTGGCTCAGATGGTAAAGCATCTGCCTACAATGTGGGAGACCCGGGTTCGATCCCTGGGTTGGGAAGATCCTCTGGAGAAGGAAATGGCAACCCACTCTAGTACTCTTGCCTGAAAAATCCCATGGACAGAAGAGCCTGGTAGGGTACAATCTATGGGGTTGCAAAGAGTCGGACATGACTGAGCAACTTCACCTATTCACCTATCTTCCTAAAGCCCATAAAATTCAACCCATTCACAACAAAACCTACCTGCCTTAAATCAGAAAATCTTTTATCTGGACTACTTTATGTAGTACTTAGCTGGTCTTTTGTTCTCTAATCTCTCCTTCCCACCTTTCTGCCAAGTCAAAAATTGTGTGGTACAACCTAAATTATCAGTTATAAATCAGATATGAACCACGTCAATCTTCACTTTAAAATCCTTGTACTCCCTTATTAAGTCACAGCATAAAATCCAAAGTCCTCAGTACGGTACACATCTTCTTGCCCATGCCTCTGTTGATGGACATGTAGGTTGCTTCCGTGTCTTGGCTGTTGCAAACGCTACTACGATGAACATTAGAGCGCACGTATCTTTTTGAATTACAGCCTTATCTGAGCCTGTGCCCAGTAGTGGGACTGCTGGGTCATAGGGTAGCTCTCGTATCAGTTTCTTAAGGAACTTCCATGCTATTCAACAACTATACTCCAATAAGAAATGTTAAAAATAATAAATACAGTGCACAGTGCTTTCCAACCTCATTCACTCTGGCTTGTAAGATTCCTCTCCGTCCGCCTCTATCACCCATTCATCAGTACTGAGATCACAGGCGTGGTCAAGCCTGTGTTCTCCTCCATACAGCTCTCTCTTCCTGCCCTGCTGCCCTACACCACCTTGTACTTGACTCACCCATATAGCTGCGAGCGTCTTAAAAATAGGCATTGATTTCTATTCATTTTTGTACCTTCAGAACCTAGCTGAGTACAGGATTCTCACGGATGTTCAATTGACATTGAATTCAAAACCATTTACAATGTGGTTTTAACTCTGCTTTTCTGTCTCATCTCCAACTTTTCACCCAGTTCACCCAGTTTTCTAGTCATATAGACTATTCATCATGACTGAACAAGGCATGCTCTTTCATACTCTAAGCTCCTTGTTAAGAGCCTATTCATCCTCCAAGAATAAACTCAGTTATAGACTAATCTTCTACATTCTAGATGCATATTTTCCTTTATGATTTGTGAGGGTTTCTGAGACATACCCAGGTAGAATTAGTTATCATCCTTTTCAATAGCTAACTATTTAAAAACTTACCAAATTAAATCATATTATATATATATATGTCTTGATCTCTCCTATTGAATCATAAGATATTTATCTTGTCTCATTTGTGTCTCCAGCACCAAGAATATTGCCTGGGAAGTTGAACTGGAAAACAGATTATTTGGGGCATTGGATTCTCAAACACATAGTTCATTAGTTTGGCTGACATTAGAATTTCATGGGGAACTTTTAAAAAATACCAGTGACCCTGTCCCATCTCCAAATAGTCTTGCTTAACTGGCCTGGGAGAGATGTAGCACTCATATTATCGGCAGTGTTCCATGGCTGATCGACAGGGAATGTTGGCAGGGGATGGCAGTGGGCAGCCCTAGAGGCATGAGAAAGGGTCACATTATAGAGCATGAATGCCAGCTCAAGGCAATTGAGGACTGACTTTCCCTGGGACCACATCATCCCTCACCATGGACTGTCCAATTGGTCGAGAATCTTGGGAGACTGAATGAATGTGAGTTTTCCATGATCAATTCTACAGCATCCTGAGGACCTTTCTTTGGTCAATAGACACAATACTAAAAAGCACTCTCTCCCATCCTCTCTCTCTTTCTCACAACTCACTTGCTGCAAACTCAAACAAGTATTTCCGGTCTGCTTAGAGGAGTATTGGCTTTTGTCTCCATGGAATATTTTAAGCACTAACTTGGGTTCGCAATCCTCTTTCCCTACATTAGCTCCTTCACCACCACAGTAGTCACTTGATGACCCTCACCTACAGCCTCAGATCTGCAGCAGCTTCTGAGTCATTTTGACAAGGACAACAATAATCGCAACAGCTTCAGCCTAACACTTAGCAGGCTATGGCATCCTGCCGCAAGACCAAGCAGCCAAAACATTAAGTTCTAGGGACATGCCCCCAAGACTGCCTCAGCATCACTTATGACTCATGCCTCCCCCACAAGGCTGTCCTATCTGGGTAGCATCCCATTTGCCCTAGGAAGGACAGATCGATCTCATGGGACCACTGATCCTGCCTTGTTCCTCCCGCTACTCCAGTCACTGTCCTGCAGTGACCATATTATGCTATGGTCCATCAGCTTCATCCCACCCTTCCCTTCTCTGCTTTGTGATGCTGAGACTAGGATTCTGCAGCCTGCATTTCTGTTTTGCTGGCTGGCTCTGTTAGACTCTTCCAATAGGGCTGCTGGAAGAGACTACAGGCCTGCAGAAAGGGAGTCTCCCGCTTCCTGCTCACTGTCCATGGGCTTTCTGTTCCTGACAGCATCGATCACCCATGCCTCTGCTTCACCCTGGCAGTTAATCCCAATTAATAGAAAATCCAGTTTGTAGTTTGTTTGTTTTTTCCCCAATTTTATATGCCCGCTCAGAGATAGCAGCAGCAGCTTGTGTCTTCTCTTTAGAAATTCAGGTCCCAGGTCCACAGGGTCCCCCTCTGACCATCCAAAAACCAGCCCCCTCCTCCAAGCTTTAAGTTGTAACAACTCCAACTCCTTCCTTCACGTTCTCAACCTCTCTCAGCCTCAGGGTTGATGGCTGCTCCCTGCAGTTGTTACCTTGGAGATAACTTCAGGTTGTCTTTTAGCCTTGTCAATTCTTCAATCATTAATTAACAATTCTTTATGTTAAATTCTCACTGTGGGGGGAAAAAAAAACCAGTGTGATTCCTTATTTTGATTGCACCCTCTTATTACAGGCCTGGCTCAAACAGGCATAATTGCCTGAGTTATGTCTCAGCTAGTTCTGTGCCTTGAAGCTCTCAGCTGTCCTCATTGGCATCTGCCTCTGTAACACGAACAAAAATGTTTGAATTGTAATATTCGATCCACTACTGATGTAGTTATAGTCATATACTGTGGAGTGTTTGACTTGAATTTTATTTTCAAAATAATAATATTAGCAATTTACACTTTTAAGGAATAACAAATATAGCAAATAAACCATTAGCTCTTATAAAGAAAATGTCCATGCATCTTCAAATTCTCCAATACTGTCGCCAACATAAGTACCTGGCTTCCTTGGCATCTGGGATCAAATGGAAAAGGGTGAAGTACACAAAATGTGCATGCCAAAGTGAGCTAAGCTCCCTCTCCAGCTAATCAACTCACTCTTATACCATGGTTTTAATAGAGCACATGATGTAAAATTCTCAGAATGTCTTAACTTGCCATTGATTTTTTAGATTCATCCAAAGGCAGTTGAATTTTCAAAGATAAACATAAAATCATCTACTCAGTGAACATGAATTTGAGCAAACTCCAGGAGATAGTGAAGGACAGAGGAGCCTGGCATGCTGCAATCCATGGGATCACAGAGTCATACACAATTAAGCGACTGAACAACAACAAAAAGACTATTAGCACTGCTATTTATTTAGCACTTAATGCATGATTTATCACTGTGCTTCAGTTCAGTTCAGTCGCTCAGTCGTGTCCGACTCTTTGCGACCCCATGAATCGCAGCATGCCAGGCCTCCCTGTCCATCACCAACTGCCGGAGTTCACTCAGACTCAACGTCCATCTAGTTGGTGATGCCATCCAGCCATCTCATCCTCTGTTGTCCCCTTTTCCTCACAGTATCTTAATACTGTACACACAGTATTTTATTTAGCCTTTGCAAAAATTCTAGAAATAAGTTATATTATTATGTTTCTTATTATAGATGAGAAAACTGGGACACCAACAGGAAAAGTAACCTGCTGATCGCAAAGAACTCGTAAGTAACAGAAGTGGGGTTCTGACTATAGAGCCCACATCCGTTGGCCATCCTTAATATGTTAGCTCTATACACACACTTTGCTTGTGAATGCACCTCTCTGATAAAGACTACACATTGTTTTTACCAATCAGATGGATAATTTTTTGCTTTTACAATGCTTAAGGAATTATTATCACTATATAATCCTTTCACAATCTTTTATGATTTTGGATTGTAAACCTACTTTATTGTATATTACAGTTCCCAGCTTATGAAAATTCACTAGCAAATCATGGCTTTTTAATGTAATGTATTTCCCAGGAGAAATTAAGTTTCCTGGGCCAGTCCACAAAACATGTGGAATTGTTCATCACATTTTTAGCAGTAAAATTAAGTAGAAAACAACAGAGTTGGCTTTTCCTTTTAAAATTATAAAATAGACATACGGATGGCTAACAAACACATGAAAAGATGCTCAACATCACTCATTATTAGAGAAATGCAAATCAAAACCACAATGAGGTACCACTTCACACCAGTCAGAATGGCTGCGATCCAAAAATCTGCAAGCAATAAATGCTGGAGAGGGTGTGGAGAAAAGGGAACCCTCTTACACTGTTGGTGGGAATGCAAACTAGTACAGCCACTATGGAGAACAGTGTGGAGATTCCTTAAAAAATTGCAAATAGAACTACCTTATGACCCAGCAATCCCACTTCTGGGCATACACACCGAGGAAACCAGAATTGAAAGAGGCACATGTACCCCAATGTTCATCACAGCACTGTTTATAATAGCTAGGACATGGAAACAACCTAAATGTCCATCAGCAGATGAATGGATAAGAAAGCTGTGGTACATATACACAATGGAGTATTACTCAGCCATTAAAAAGAATTCATTTGAATCAGTTCTGATGAGATGGATGAAACTGGAGCCGATTATACAGAGTGAAGTAAGCCAGAAAGAAAAACACCAATACAGTATACTAACACATATATATGGAATTTAGGAAGATGGCAATGACGACCCTGTATGCAAGACAGGGAAAGAGACACAGATGTGTATAATGGACTTTTGGACTCAGAGGGAGAGGGAGAGGGTGGGATGATTTGGGAGAATGACATTCTAACATGTATACTATCATGTAAGAATTGAATCGCCAGTCTATGTCTGATGCAGGATACAGCATGCTTGGAGCTGGTGCATGGGGATGACCCAGAGAGATGTTATGGGGAGGGAGGTGGGAGGGGGGTTCATGTTTGGGAATGCATGTAAGAATTAAAGATTTTAAAATTAAAAAAAAAAAAGTTTAAATTAAAAAAAAGAAAAAAAAATAAAATAAAATATATTTTTAAAACAATGAGTCCTTTTGAAAAGCTATGGAACACAGCAGGGCTGTAAGAAGGCCAGGTATCTTCTGTGGGGGTGCGGGGGGTATAGGACATACACATGAAATGGGAGAGGATAGAAGTTACTCTGCCCACAAAGCCCCTAAGAGGGAAAATAACCATGCCATTATTCCCTATCTACCTGTCTACCCACCCTACCATTGGCATAGAGTATATTTTTCCCTAAGGAAAAAGGTGATAAACTGGGGGTCATAGGCCTAGCAGATAAATTTATCAAAGAGCCATATCACCAGCCAGCCATATAAAGAGAAGGGCATCAAAGTCAAGCTTAAAAGGGAAAAAAATGGCTCTGTCTCAGGTCCAGGAAGGTGATGGGTGTGAAGTAGAAAGGAAGTTCCTCTGAACAATTTTGTTACCAGAAGTCAAGTGATAGGAAGAGGAGGTGCTTTAAAAGAAAAGCACTTTAGCTGTGATACCATCATAGATAAAAGCTATGAAATAGATGAGCTGTAGGTACACTGGGCGTATTGTTGGGACGATTCCTACACAATCCTTTCAAGAATCACAATTATCTTTGGCTTCCCTTATTTAGTTGTTTAGATAAGATCTTGTTTCCAGGGAGACTCTTACTCAAAGATATTTTTGGCAAAATGCTACCAGTAAGAAATGAATCTAAATTGTTTAATTCTGAAGAGACTTTACATTTTTCCTCTTTTTAATCTTTTAATTCATGTATTCATCCTGTCAGCAAGAGTTCATCATAAACCCTCTGTGGGGCACTGTCCTCGGTGCTAGAAGATACACCAGAGAAAAATACTGCCTCCAAAGAGTTTATATCTTAGTTTTACAATCATTTGAGAGTCATCTGAAAAGTATTTTTAATAAAGTGGCAAAGGATAAAGGTTGCCATCCGGATAGCTACAATATTATCTGTCTTTGAAAGAAAATATGGATTCCCAGATAGATCAATAAATTTTCCTTTTAAAGTGATACCAGGCAAATGTGACTTGTACATTTTTTTATCTGGCCTTATAGTTTTTGGCTTGCACATGTTTAGGCCACATAGAGCTGTTGTTTGAAGCACAAAGATAATGGACAGAGTAGACATAAGAAAAGCAAAGTGTATACCATAAGCAGAGGTTTGCCCTGACATTCTGCAAATTCCCTCCTATTTGAACCAAAAGCTGAAACTTAACCTTTGAATGTGTTTTACAGAATTTAAGAAATCTCTAACTCAACAACTAGGTTCCAAATATTGTCAGTTGAACGTATATCAGGAGACGTCTCAAAGTTTGTTGAAAGTTCTTAATTCAGGGAATAAACATGAAACAGGTTGCTACTGAGGAAATTGTCTGACAAACCATTAGAAAAAAGAATACAATGCTCCAGAAAAGGAAATGCTAAGAGGTCAAAACCTCCTTCAAACAGAATCTTAAGGCTAGAGCCCATCTACGCTGAATAGATTAAAAGAGCATTGAAAGAAGATGAGTCCAGCTTTTAACAGATGTTTTCCTCTAAAGTAGATAATACAAGCCTATGAAATAAGCTATTAGATAATAAAATTTTAAGTACAATCAAATGGTAAAATTCAGTCTATAAACACTAGAAGTGAAATCTAATAAAAGCTGATTAATTTTGACTCTGTTAATTCAGAACTTCAGATAATCTCATGAAAAATAAACTAAAGTTACCTCTTTGGTAATTTGGGGAGAAAGATCTTCTAGGTCAGTATTTCTCTGTGTTAATGTTCATAGGAATCATCTGGGGATCTTGTTAAATGCATTCCAGCAGCTCTGGGGTGGGGCCCTGAGGGTCGAATTTTTACTGACTCCCTGCCGGCCCTTCGGGGCTTCCCTGGTGGCTCAGCTGGTAAAGAATTTCCCTGCAGTGCAGGAGACCTGGGTTCAATCCCTGGTTTGGGAAGATCCCCTGGAGGAAATGGCTACCCACTGCAGTATTCTGGCCTGGAGAATTCCATGGACTGTTTTCCATAATGGCTGTATCAATTTACATTCCCAACAACAGTGTGAGAGGGCAGATGAAGCAACTGACAAGGGATTAATCTCTAAAATACATACACAGCTCATGCAACTCAATATCAAAACAACCAATGGCCCAATTAGAAAATGGGCAGAAGAGCTAAATAGACATTTCTTGAAAGAAGACATATAGATGGCCAAGAGACACATGAAAAGGTGTTCAACGTCACTAATTATTAGAGAAAAGCAAATCAAAACTACAATGAGGTATCACCTCACACTGATCAGAATGGCCATCATCAAGAAAAACAAAAAGCAAAGAAAATCTACAAGCAATCAGTGCTGGAGAGGATGTGGAGAAAAGGGAACTGTACCTTTTGTTTATTTCCCCAGAGAGCACTCTGTCTTGCGGCATCCTATGCCTTCCTGCACGCTCCTGTCATTACGTATATCTCTCTGTCCTCCTGGCCTCTGCTTCTATTCATTTACCGCAGGAAAGAAGATCATCACTGGTGACTAAAGACAGATACCCACAGAATTCATCTATCTTTACACTCCCTGGAAATAGGAAAGTGCAATCACCATTCATTCTTATCTCTCTAGCTTCAGCAATGTGGTAGGGACCAAGGCACACCAAAGGTTTTTGGCCAACCTCAACTATTAATAATTGTCCGTCATGGTAGTGACCCATGAAAATACTACTTTGGAGCTTTTGAGGCTTTATATTTACAGCGAGTGTTATGTCATAATATTTACCTTAACAATTTGTTGTTTATCTTACCAGGTTGAGTTGGAGTGGGAGTGGCTCATCTTAGAATCTGTTCTGAATTAGTTACTTTAGGACTTGCTCTTAGCAGTATTTTCTCTCTGTGTGTATGCTTTTCCTGAGTAAAAGAGTAAATATGTGGGGGAATTATCAAACTTGATGGGAAAATGAACCCAAGAAGAATTGAAGATGGGTAAAGATATCATTTTCTTTTGCTTTTAGTGGTCAAAATTCCACATATTCATTAACTAAAATGAAAGCACTAGAAATGAATGAAATTAGAATTTAAATGGGATAAAGTAGAGTATTTCTAAAGAAAATTTCTTTTCGTTTTCATTTTTTGACAATGTGAATGAACTCCACTTATTCACTTACAGCACGTTACCATGTAGAACTCTTACCAAAACTGTTTTAATGAACAGCAAAGACTCATTTGTAAGTAATCAATTTTTTCTCCAATGATATTGTGAAAATATGTTTTTTCTTGGTTTGCTCTTCCCTGTACAATTTGGCTTATACTGATTTTCTCAGATCCTTGCTACTCAAAATACTTCTGTGCACTGGGAGCAAAGTACTAGCAGTTGTGAAAGTCACTCAGTCGTGTCTGACTCTTTGTGACCCCATGGACTATCTCACTACTGGGCATATGCCCTGCAAAAAACATAACGGAGAAAGTCACTTGTATCTTAGTCTCATGCCAATTGCAGCACTATTTACAATAGTCAGGACATGGAAGCAACCTAAATGTCCATACACTGATGAACGGGTAAAGAAGATGTGGTTTTTTGTAGTTTAGTCACTCAGTCATGTCTGACTCTTTGTGACCCCATGGACTACAGCCCACCAGGCTCCTCTGTCCATGGAATTTTCCAGGCAAGAGTACTGAAGTGTGTTGCCATTTCCTTCTGAATATTACTCAGCCATGAAAAGGAATGAAATTGGGTCATTTGTAAAGATGTAGATGAACCTAGAGTCTGTCATACAGAGTGAAATAAGTCAGAGAAAAACAAATGTTATATTACTATATATGTGGAATCTAGAAACAAAATGGTACAAATGAACCTCTTTGCAGGGTAGGAATAGAGACAGATGTAAAGAACAAACATGTGGACACAGTGGGGAAAAGGGAGGGTGGGACAAATTGGGAGATTCAGTCCAGTTCAGTTCAGTTCAGTCACTCAGTCGTGTCCAACTCTTTGCCACCCCATGAATCGCAGCACGCCAGGTCTCCCTGTCCATCACCAACTCCCAGAGTTCACTCAAAGTCGCATCCATCGAGTCAGTGATGCCATCCAGCCATCTCATCCTCAGTCAACCCCTTCTCCTCCTGCCCCCAATCCCTCCCAGCATCAGTCTTTTCCAGTGAGTCAACTCTTCGCATGAGGTGGCCAAAGGACTGGAGCTTCAGCTTTAGCATCATTCCTTCCAAAGAACACCCAGGACTGACCTCCTTCAGAATGGACTGATTGGATCTCCTTGCAGTCCAAGGGATTCTCAAGAGTCTTCTCCAACACCACAGTTCAAAAGCAGCAATTCTTCGGGGCTCAGCCTTCTTCACAGTCCAACTCTCGCATCCATACATGACCACAGGAAAAACCGTAGCCTTGGCTAGACGGACCTTAGTCGGCAAAGTAATGTCTCTGCTTTTGAATATACTATCTAGGTTGGTCATAACTTTTCTTCCAAGGAGTAAGCATCGTTTAATTTCATGGCTGCAGTCACCATCTGCTGTGATTTTGGAGCCCAAAAAAATAAAGTCTGACACTATTTCCACTATTTCCCCATCTATTTCCCATGAAATGATGGGACCGGATGCCATGATCTTCATTTTCTGAATGTTGAGCTTTAAGCCAACTTTTTCACTCTCCTCTTTCACTTTCATCAAGAGGCTTTTTAGTTCCTCTTCACTTTCTGCCATAAGGGTGGTATCATCTGCCTATCTGAGGTGATTGATATTTCTCCCGGCAATCTTGATTCCAGCTTGTGCTTCTTCCAGTCCAGTGTTTCTCGTGATGTACTCTGCATATAAGTTAAATAAGCAGGGTGACAATATACAGCCTTGAGGTACTCCTTTTCCTATTTGGAACCAGTCTGTTGTTCCATGTCCAGTTCTAACTGTTGCTTCCTGACCTGCCTATAGACTTCTCAAGAGGCAGGCTAGGTGGCCTGGTATTCCCGTCTCTTTCTAGGACTGACATATATACATGACCATGTGTGAAGCAGAAAGCTAATGGGAGCCTGCTGCACAGCACAGGGAGCTCAGCCTGGTGCTCTGTGATGGCCCAGATGGGTGGGATTGGGTGAGAATGTGGGAAGGAGGTTCAGGAGGGAGGAGATAAATGTAAACATATACTCAGTCCATCGTACAGCAGAAATGCAACATTGTAAAGCAATTATGCTCCAGTAAATAAACAGACTAATAATTTTTTTTAAAAAGAAACAAAGGATAGGAAAATGAAGGAAAAAGAGAAGTGTACAAATGCAATATTAAAGCAGTAGGGAAAAAAAAGCAGAAAGGAAGGAGAAACTGAGAAGTTAGAAGCACTTTCAAAGCCAAACTTTTAGCCATATAAGCTGCCTGCGTTGGAGCCTGGAGAAGGAGAATTTCCCACATATAATACTGGTATCACCCAACATGGCAGACACATTCCTAAGCACAAGCATGGGATGGAAAGTATTTTCCTGTTTTGAAGATGATTAAACAATCAAATAATAATTGACTACCCTACATCAGATGCCATGTTTGCTAAGCAAGAATTCTTTTACCTACAAGGAAAAAATTAAAGCACTCTAACAATACAAGCACTGCAATAAACTTGATATTTGTATTTCTCATTATAAATGAATTAAGTTGGCATTTGCCTGCAGTGCAGGAGACCCGGGTTTGATCCCTGGGTTGGGAAGATCCCCTGGAGAAGGAAATGGCAACCCACTCCAGTATCCTTGCCTGGAAAATCTCATGGACAGAGGAACCTGGTGGATTGCAGTCCATGGGGTCGCAAAGAGTCGGGCACGACTGAGCAACTAACACACACAACAAGTTGGCATGGATGGAAAAAATAAAGAGGTGAGGAGGGGCAGAAAAGGCAGAGGGAGAGCCCTGCACCAAACCACAGTTTGAGCTGTCCTTCTTGAGAATACTAGAACACAGAAACCAGGATTCATCAAAGTTTCACCTTGGTAGACCCAGCTGCACAAAGTGGGAGCTAAATTGAATACCAGATGAACAGAATCAGAGCAGAAGTCAAAAGAAACCTACTGAGCATAAGAGAGGAATTTGAGAGGGAGACAAATAGGGGGGAAATGACACAGAGATCAAGATCAGAAGGCAAAGAGAACTGAGACTGGAGAAGAAAGCGTGGCAGAAAGCGAGCTGTAAATAAGGACGGACTTCAGAGAATTCTTTTTATGTGGGTCTCAGTGAGATTCCTTGGGCTCAGAATGAACCTGAAAGGAGAACCCCAGACCTATCACTTAGGGGTCTTTTATTCCCAGCCTACTGACTACCCAGACTTCACAGGATATACAAACCCCTCCAGCTGGCTGGTGAGGCTGCTCTGGCGTGTGTGGGGGAACAGATTAGTGACTCTCCAGGCTTGCCTAGCTCTGCATCTCTCTTGACTCCAGTTCAAGTGCCAGCTCTGTCGGAAATAACACTGTGCTGTGCTTAGTCACTCTGTCGTGTCCCACTCTTTGTGACCTCATGGACTGCAGCCCACTAGGCTCCTCTGTTCATGAGGATTCTCCAGGCAAGGATACTAGAGTGGGTGGCCATGCCCTTCTCCAGGGGATCTTCCCAACCCAGGGAACCAACCCCGGTCTCCTGCATTGTGGGCAGATTCTTTACCAGCTGAGCACAAGGGAAGCCCAAGAATATTGAAGTGGGTAGCCTGTCCCTTCACCAGGGGAACTTCCCGGCCCAGGAATCACACCAAGGTCTCCCAAATTGCAGTCAGGTTCTTTACCACCTGAGCTACCAGGGGACCATATTAAAGTAGATCAGACAGAAAAGCAACTAAGGCCTTTAAGATGCCTTAGTAAGTCACATGACACGTGTTCTAACAACTGAAATCATTGTTGCATTTGGAAGGGTGGGGTCTGTTTCAAATAAAAGAAAAGGAAACATCCAGGGCTATTAAGGTGTTTCTTTGAGGCATGCTCTTCCAGGAAGTAGACCTTCCAAAAATTATGCTGGGAATTAGAAAAGGTCCTGCTCTCAGGATAATTCACACTGCTACTGCCTTCTCTCATCTTCAGTAAGGGGCACTCATGACTGATGTTCCTTAAAGAGGGAAATAAAGAACCGCCTCAACCTTTAGCATGTGAGCACTGATGGGTATTTCTGGAAGTTCCTCAGTGTTTTATTTTTTCTCAGTAGTTCCTACTAGTCACCAGAAACCCACCCCTGAAGACATCAGTTTCTGCTCGCCCCCCACCCTCTCATCAATAATGCAAGCCTATGCTTTGACCGATCTTTATACCTCTTGTTAGTAACTACTATCTGCTGGTGAATTGAAAATACGGGTCCTATTCAGTCCCAAGAAAGACATTCCCTGAAAATGCACGAAAATAAAATACTTGTATAAGCAGAATGCTCTTATAAATCTCAGTATTTATGTCTTTAATACTCACCAAGTTTTCTGGTACTAAAAACAACACTTGATCTTTACAAAGCACAAATGGCAAAGTCAACAATGAAAACCATACATAGGTCTCAAAAGAAAAGTTGCAAAGAGAAATCAGAACTCTGTTCCCTAGAGATTTTCCAAAGCAGAGGTGTGAAGACAGGAAACATTTTCTTTGACCTCTGCCTGTCTTATTTTTCTAGTCCTTCTACCATGATGCCCACTTCCTCCCAGTTTCCATTGTCTACCTGTAATCACTGCCCAGAGTACATCACAGCATTGGAGCAGTTCAGCTTGGGTAGCCCTTCCTCCAGTAATTTCCTATCTATATGCAGGATATGGGGCAACAACAAGGTTGAAATCAACACAGCCACCTACAATCAAAATTCTGATGAAACGAAGGTCCCAACCTCAACATAATGATTCTATGCTACAGAAATCAGAATAGTGTTTACTCTCTGATGAATAGTTAGAGACTGGAAGGGGGCATGAGCCTCAGGGTGTGGTGAGGCGGTTTCCTAGGTATTTAAAATTTTGTTTCTTCATCCAGTGCCAGTTTCACTGGGTATTTTCAGTTTGTGAAAACCCACTGAGTAAAACACTTAGAATATATGGGTTTTTAAAATATGTTATATGTTATAGAACATGTTAAAACAGAATGACCTTCAGAATGACACAGTGCAGGAGACTGAGAGGTTCAGAACTCAAAATATAATCAACATAACCTTGGTATTTTAAGAAAACATAGTCCAAACAAAAAGTAGAATAACATTTGACAATGTTATTAATACAAATCCCTTATAAATATTTTTAAAAATATTTTACAAAATATATTTTTCCTTTTTGGGAAGCATCTTTGAAAGAGGTTTTCACCCTTTCTGAATGGGCTTTCAATGGCTCAGTCTAACAGGGATCTGTTGGGCATCCAGTGTTAAAGACTGGTGCTTCCACTGCAGGGGGCAGAGGTGCAATCCCTGATTGGGGAACTAAGATCCCACATGCCTCACAGCATGGTCAGAAAATAAAATGATAAATAAATAAAAGGTGTCTGTTAGAAAGGAGCTGAGGAATGTCACCAGCACTGCACTGTCCCAAGAATATGACAAGCACAACAAAATCAGGCCATAATGGTTGCAGGTCACTAGCTGATGAGAGTGCTTTCCTGGTGGCTCAGATGATAAAAAGGTTTCTTGTAACACCAGAGACTCAGGTTCATTCCCTGGGTTGGGAAGATCCCCTAGAGAAGGGAAAGGCTACCCACTGCAGTATTCTTGCCTGGAGAATTCCATGAAATGAGGAGCCTGATGGGCTACAGTCCATGGGGTTGAAAAAGAGTTGGACACAGCTGATTAGATCATCAGTCTCATCAGTTGATTGTAGCATCCAACCAATACTTGCTCAGATTCCATACTTAGCAATTCAGTCATAGAGAAAAACTTAATTTTATTGCTCTAAGTGAAAAATGTTCTAATTTTACATATATCTCTCTGAAGTCACAAACTTTCCCAATTTTGAACCAGTCTCTTGTTCCGTGTCCAGTTCTAATTGTTGATTCTTAACCTGCATATAGATTTCTCAGGAGGCAGGTAAGATGGTCTGGTATTCCTATCTCTTGAAGAAATTGCCAGTTTGTTGTGATCCACATACTCAAAGGCTTTGGGGTAGTCAATAAAGCAGAAGTAGATGTTTTTCTGGAATGCTGTTGCTTTTTCAATGATCCAACGGATGTTGGCAATTTGATCTCTGCTTCCTCTGCCTTTTCTAAATCCAGCTTGAACATCTGAAATTTCATGGTTCAGGTACTGTGGAAGCCTGGCTTGGAGAATTTTGAACAATACTTTGCCAGCATGTGAGATGAGTGCAATTGTGCCATAGTTTGAACACTGTTTAGAATTGCCTTTCTTTGGGATTGGAATGAAACCTGACATTCTTCAGTCCTGTGGCCACTGCTAAGTTTTCCAAATTTGCTGGCATATTGAGTACAGCACTTTCACAGCATCGTCTTTTAGGATTTGAAATAGCTCAGATGGAATTCCATCACCTCCACTTGCTTTGTTCGTAGTGATGCTTCATAAGGCCCACTTGACTTCACATTCCAGGAAGTCTGGCTCTAGGTGAGTGATCACACCTTTGTGGTTATCTGGGTCATGAAGATCTTTTTTGTATAGTTCTTCTGTGTATTCTTGCCACCTCTGTCTAATCTCTCTTGCGTCTGTTAGGTCCATACCATTTCTGTCCTTTATTGTGCCCATTTTCCATGAAATGTTCCCTTGGTATATCTAATTTTCTTGAAGAGATCACTCATCTTTCCCAATCTGTTGTTTTCCTCTATTTCTTTGCACTGATCACTGAGGAAGGCTTTCTTATCTCTCATTGCTATTCTTTGGAACTCTATATTCAAATGGATATATCTTTCCTTTTCTCCTTTGCCTTTTGTGTCTTTTCTTTTCACAGCTATTTGTACGGCCTTCTCAGACAACCATTTTGCCTTTTTACATTTCTTTTCCTTTGGGAGGGTCTTGATCACTGCCTACTGTACAACATCATGAGTCTGTCCACAGTTTAGGCACTCTATCAGGTCTAATCCCTTGAATCTATTTCTCACTTCCACTGTGTAATTGTAAGGGATTTGATTTAGGTCATACCTGACTGGTCTACTGGTTTTCCCTACTTTCTTCAATTTCAGTCTGAATTTGGCAATAAGGAGTTCATGATCTGAGCCACAGTCAGCTCCCAGCCTTGTTTTTGCTGACTGTATAGAGCTTCTCCTTCTTTAGCTACAAAGAATATAACCAGTTTGATTTTGGTATTGAACATTTGGTGATGTTCACGTGTAGAATTTTCTCTTGTGGGAAGAGGGTGTTTGCTATGACCAGTGCATTCTCTTGGCAAAATTCTGTTAGCCTTTGCTCTGCTTCATTTTGTACTCCAAAGCCAAATTTGCCTGTTACTCCAGGAATCTCTTGACTTTCTACTTTTGAGTAGTGTTTATAATAACTCCCCAAGGGGTTTAGCCACCAAGCTGGGACACAAACCAATCCCTCTGGAAAAGCACATCCAACAAAGCACTGGGACCTGTTGTTCCCTGCCTGGGGAGATGTGTAGGCTGGATCCCTTTCTCTCTGGGGAGCTGCCTGCTTTCTCCATGAATGAGAATGTGTGTGACTCCTACTATGCGTCAGCTATAGCAGAGTGTCATATTGAAGCAATGAAAACACGTTTTGATATTCAGAGTGATTTTTAAAATTTTTGATACAGATATAATCAACATACAATGTTATATTCATTTCAGGTATACAAAATAACAATTTGATATTTGTATACATTTCAAAATGGACACCACAATCAGTCTAGTGAACATGTCACCATTCAGTTACCGAATTTTTTTTCTTATGATGAGAACTCTTAAGATTTAATTTCTTAGTAACTTTCAAATATGCAGTAGTGCATTAATAGCTACAGTCACCATGCTGTGCCTGTCGGTCACGTGTGTTAGAACAGTGAACATCAAAAAGACAAGAAGTAACAAGTGCTGGTGAGGATGTGGAGAAAAGAGAGCCCAGTGTAATGTTGGTGGGAATACAAACTGGTGCAGCTGCTGTGAAAACAGTATAGAGGTTCCTCAAAAATTCAATTCCAGTTCTGCATATCCATCAGAAGAAGGTGAAAACACTAAGCTGAAAAGATACGGGCACACCCATGCTCCCTGCTGTATTGCGTGTGATCACCAACATATGCAAGCAGCAGAGATGTCTGTGGACAGAGGAGTAAAGAAACTGAGATGCACACACATAAATATTATTTAGCCATGAAATAATGAAATTTGGCCGTTTGTGACACTATGGGTGGACCTGTAGGGTATTACACAAAATGAAACCAGTCAGAGGAAGACAAACACCACGTGATCTCACTTATAGGTGGAATCTAAAGAAAGGAAAGTGACTGATCTCTACAGAGAGCAGACTGGAAGTTGTCTGTCTGGGGAGAAATGCGTGAAGGGGGTAAAGAAGGTGCAGAGAGAGCTTATGGTGATTCTCAGAAAAGTCGTCAAAGAGATTTGTTATAAACTTCACACCTCTTGAACAGTCACTATACTGGCAGTACTTTAGGCTCAAGAACTTGAAGAGGTGTTTTGTATCAGTCTTACATCCAGGGCGCCTATCACACTTCATAATACCAATCAATTTAATGGGATTTGATAATTCTAAGGAAGAATCACAAACCACTGACAGGGAGAAGCACCTGCTAACAATTGTAAAGGGACACATTGAAAAGCAATTTTAAATATTTAAAATATGGGGATGACCCAGAGAGATGTTATGGGGAGGGAGGTGGGAGGGGGGTTCATGTTTGGGAATGCATGTAAGAATTAAAGATTTTAAAATTTAAAAAAATAAAAAATTAAAAAATAATAATAAATAAATAAATATTTAAAATACATAAGATTTCAGAATTCATCACTCATAGGTTTATATGGTTTTAAAAGTACAATCTATTTTTTTTTAATTTTACTTAACTCATTTTTCTTTTTCCTCAATCTTCCTCATGCTCTGAAATGGAAATGTTGTAGCTTACATAGTTCATACAGACATTTCAAATATGAACTTCCATTCAGAGGAAATCTTGTACCTTCCCATTGAGGAGTCTATCTAGCATCAAGTCTATACCATTATTTGAAACACACCTAAAATATTCTGCCCTGTTGATCATACACTCCTCAGCAATCCTGAAGAAAAGATTCCCAGAAACTTAATGTCCAGCATTACATTGTTTCTAAGTTCACGTTTTCTCATACTTTGTTTTTCTACACTTGGCAAGGAGAAAATTGCAACTGCTCTCCTGGAGCAACCTTGGAAATATACCTAAGAAATCAACATCAGTCTTAGATCAATTGTTAAAATGATGCCTAGACACAAGTTGACGTCTTTCACACCTGGAGATGAGGAAAAAAACAAGAAATAAAAATATCTTATTTCAGTGCCTTAATTTTTCATTTTTCTTTTACCTTCAGATACAACTAACCAAACTTTTTACCTAGAAACCACCTCCACCCAATAATCTCACCCAGAATACAACTAACTTCCCTGGGTGATGCGATATAGCAAAGCCAGATTGAAGAAGCAAGGGGAAAGATGAAATGTGCAATCTCATATCTTTAAGTAAAAGAGAAAGAGAAGGGAAAAGTTCCCTAGCAAATTTACAGAGCACATGGGAAAAAATAAAATGTAGCATTCTATTCACATGCAAAGTTATTTAATGCCTAGTAATCTCCACCCTGAAGCACAGACCTTTTTTTTCCCTAACTACTCTAGCAATCATTCTTTCGACACAATAATTATGAATGAACGTTTCTTCATATTATCAAAAGATTTTTTTTTTCTTTCTAAGTAGATCAGCTAATTCAAATTGTGAAATTGCCCATGGAGCACAGTGGTTCTCAACCAGAAACACTGTTTTTCCCCAAGAGACATTAGACAATGTCTGAAGACATTTTGGGTTGTCACAACTTGAGGAAGGGAGGGCAGTGTTACTGGCATCTAGTGAATGGAGGCCAAGGAAGCTGCTAAATATAATTCTTAGTTATTATAATTATAATGACAATAAATTTTCCTGGTCATATATCTACCTAGAGAATGTGTGGGGGACTTGCATGCAGTGGACATGGAGATGGGGATGCCAAAATCCCCTTCAAAGGAGACAGTTATCCTAGTTGCTGGGAATGCTGTCAGCAAAGGACCCTTAGTTGCCAGCTTCTTCAAGATTTGCCTCAGTGGCAGAGACCCTCCTCAGCCAAGGCCAGGCTCTTCCAAGAGTGGACCACATGCAAAGACTGCTTGTAGCAGTCATACAAAGGCCTGACCATTTCAGCTCCCCAAGGGGCAACTCTGATAGTAGAAATGCCAGAGCTCTCCTGAGAGGTCTGGCCAGCATTTCAATTCAACTTTGCCTTCTGCCTACATCTACTTCCTTCCACAATTATTGACCCCTAATGTACATCCTTCACTCCAGTCTCTGAGTCAGCATCTGTTTTTGGAGAACCCAACCTGGGACAAGGCTCATTTGGATGGGAAGCTTCTGAGCAAAAGAAATTTGGTGGAAATAAATTCCCCTAACACTCCACATAGGAAATTACCAGAAAATTTGTGAGGCCCACAAAAACCTCCTGGGAAGAATCTGAGAGAGGAAATCAGGGGACATTGGCTTTGTCTTAAAGCAGAGAGGACTATGCTACGGTAGCAAGTTTAAAATACTCTGTTACTGCTGCTAAGTCACTTCAGTCATGTCCGACTCTGTGTGATCCCACAGACAGCAGCCCACCAGGCTCCCCCATCCCTGGGATTCTCCAGGCAAGAACATTGGAGTGGGCTGCCATTTCTTTCTCCAATGCATAAAAGTGAAAAGTGAAAGTGAAGTCGCTCAGTTGTGTCTGACTCTTAGTGACCCCATGGACCGCAGCCCACCAGGCTTCTCCGCCCATGGGATTTTCTAGGCAACCCTAGAGATGTTTAAAAAAATGGCTCATTTAGAGTAAAAAAAAAATTTAAAACAATGTAATTTTCAAAACCCAAAGTGCCTTCTGGACAATGACAGAAGACTTCCTCTGAATTCAATCATGAACTTTAAAAACAAACCATAAAATGCAGTGCTATGTTGGTGAAAAAGAAGATGGGAGCTGAATCCTGAGATTCCAGACTGCTCTTCCTCACCTCTCACTGTTACAAGTCCAAGTTTGGTTTGCTTGCCACACAACAGGCCAATAATCTGGAAACGAGGTACTGAGGCAAGGAATAACAACTTGATTCAGAATGCTAAATAGCCCGAGAAGATGGTAGACTGGAGTCCAAGAGAACCATCTTATTAGGGTCTTGAAGCTAGTTTCTTTTATAGAACAGAGATGGGGAGGAGGTGAGGAAATAAAGTTAAAAGGCTGTAAGTCTTATGAAATACCTTTTGGTTTGGCCAGCCTTGGGGCAGGGATGGGGAGTGGGGGTGTTAATTTCTTCTTTCCTCCAGCTATTCACAGGTGGGCAGTGTCACAGTGTTTCCCTGTGAGCTGAACAAAGGCACTTTAACATTCAAGCAAGGGGCAGGGTTCCCTGAGACAGGCCATTATGTACGATTATAGCTATTCCAGCTGAGCTATTTCAAATCCTAAAAGATGCTGCTGTGAAAGTGCTGCACTCTATATGACAGCAAATTTGGAAAACTCAGCAGTGGCCACAGGACAGGAAAAGGTCAGTTTTCATTCCAGTCCCAAAGAAAGGCAATGCCAAAGAATGCTCAAACTACTGCACAATTGCACTCATCTCACACACTAGTAAAGTAATGCTCAAAATTCTCCAAGCCAGGCTTCAACAGTACCTGAACCGTGAACTCCCAGATGTTCAAGATGGGTTTTAAAAAGGCAGAGGAAGCAGAGATCAAATTGCCAACATCCACTGGATCATTGAAAAAGCAACAGCATTCCAGAAAAACATCTACTTCTGCTTTATTGACAACTCAAAAGCCTTTAACTATGTGGATCACAACAAACTGTGGAAAATTCTTCAAGAGATGGGAATACCAGGCCACCTTACCTGTCTCCTGAGAAATCTGTACGCAGGTCAAGAAGCAACAGTTAGAATTGGACATGGAACAACAGACTGGTTCCATATTGTTAAAGGAGTACATCAAGGCTGTATATTGTCAACCTGCTTATTTAACTTTTATACAGAGTACATCATGAGAAATGCTGGGCTGAATGAAGAACAAACTGAAATCAAGATTGTCAATAACCTCAGGTATGCAGATGACACCACCCTAATGGCAGAAAGCAAAGAAGAACTAAAGAGCCTCTTGAGGAAATTGAAAGAGAAGAGTGAAAAAGCTGGCTAAAAACTCAACATTCAGAAAACTAAGATCGTGGCATCTGGTCCCATCACTTCATGGCAAATAGATGGAGAAACAATGGCAACAGTGACGGACTTTATTTTGGGGGGCTCCAAAATCACCCCAGTTAGTGACTGCAGCCATGAAATTAAAAAACACTTGCTCCTTTGGAGAAAAGCTATGACCAACCTAGACAGCATATTAAAAAGCAGAAACATTACTTTGCTGACAATGGTCCATCTAGTAAAAGCTTTGGTTTTTCCAGTAGCCATGTACTGATGTAAGAGTTGGACTATAAAGAAAGCTGAGTGCTGAAGAATTGATGCTTTTGAACTGTGGTGTTGGAAAAGACTCGAGAGTCCCTTGGACTGCAAGAAGATCCAACCAGTCCATCCTAAAGGAAATCAGTCCTGAATATTCATTGGAAGGACTGAGGCTGAAGCTGAAACTCCAATACTTTGGCCACCTGATGCAAAGAATTGACTCCTTAGAAAACACCCTGATGCTGGGAATATTGAAGACAGGAGAAGAAGGGTATGACAGAGGATGAGATGATTGGATGGCATGACCAACTCTATGGATATGAGCTTGAGCAAGCTCCAGGGGATAGTGAAGGACAAGAAAGCCTGGTGTGCTGCAGTCCATGGGGTCACAGTCAGACATGACCGAGCGACTGAACTGATAGCTATGGACAGCATCCTTTCAGTCATTATAGCAACAAAAGCAATGGAAAGTAAATGTTAAAGAAATAAATCCAACATGGTGTTAGATTTTGTTCTTCACTGTTAGGTAATCAGCTAGACTGAGTCATCTCTGCCCTCAAATTCACATCCTTAAGAGGAGATCCATTTCTGATTGGCTGGAGATTCCCAAACTTTCATGGGACATGCCCCTCAGCACCTTAAAGGGAAAGAAGCCATGAGCCACAAGGCAATGAACCACAGCTACTTTTCTGCCGTAAATCATCCTAACATGGCTGAACCATAAAACCTCGATTTGCACAAATGATTTTCATCTGTGAGAGATAAAATTATTAAATATATTGATTGTCAGGAGAGGATGGGCTACAGAAACTCTTTGAAAGTTATTCGAAACTGAATGAAGACTTTGCACATGATGGCGTTCAAAGAACTGTATTTTATGGGTCATTGTAACTTGTGTTCTTATGGAAACTCATTTTTCAAACACTGTATTTTCTATATCTTTGGTTGAGCAGGTAGGCATTTATCTTTGACAGATGACTCCAGCTTTTACAATGCAAAACACTTCTAGAAATTATATTTTAAGTGAATCTTCATAAAAACAAGCATAAGCTGTTGCAATTGCTGGTTACAAAATATTTAATGTCAGTGAGATATTCAAAAAGTGAGTAGGTAATGATGAGAAGAAATACACATGAATGTTTATTATGCACTGTCAACCATGCAAAACAAAGGAAACAGAGATCTTTTACCATATAGTATTTTACAACCATCTCCAAAGCAAATCTGGTAAATAAAGATCAATCCAGACTCCCAATATTCAATTGTCCTAAGTACTTTCATTGGCACAGCCATGAAATGTGACCATAAACCTAACACTGTGGGGCTTGAGGTTCAATAGGGATAATATTTTTGGCAACATGCCTGACCTTACAGGGTCATAGGCATGTAAAGGCAACCCAGTGGAGACCTGGATTTCCCCAGCCCAGGGTGATGAGTAAGGGGTCCAGTTGGAAAGAAGACTGGACATAGAAGACTATGTCTAAAGAAAAGAGACCACCATCATGGAACCTAGATCCTACTAGAAAGGAAACAAGCAGAGGAACAAGCAAGGAAACAAACGCTTTGCTGGGGACAGAGGACAAGAAGGCAACCATCCTAGAAAGGCTGCTATACATAATGAAGAGGAAGAACGCTCTTAAGGAATGGGATCACTAAAGATGATAGCCTCTGGAAAAGTAAAGCTAGTCAGTTTCTTATCAGGGAGTCTGAACAGCATGGATATACCAGATGAAATTAGGTCTCACTAACATCATGGCATCCGGTCCCATTCAGTTCAGTTCAGTTGCTCAGTCGTGTCCGACTCTTTGTGACCCCATGAACCACAGCACGCCAGGCCCTCCCTGTCCATCACCAACTCCCAGAGTTCACCCAAACTCATGTCCATTGAGTCGGTGATGCCATCCAACCATCTCATCCTCTGTCGTCCCCTTCTCCTCCTGCCCTCAATCTTTCCCAGGATCAGGGTCTTTTCAAATGAGTCAGCTCTTCACATCAGGTGGCCAAAGTATTGGAGTTTCAGCTTCAACATCAGTCCCTCCACTGAATACCCAGGACTGATCTCCTTTAGGATGGGCAAGTTGGATCTCCTTGCAGCCCAAGGGACTCTTAAAAGTCTTCTCCAACACCACAGTTCAAAAGCTTCAATTCTTCAGGGCTCAGCTTCCTTTACAGCCCAACTCACATCCATAGATGACCAGTGGAAAAACCATAGCCTTGACTAGACAGACCTTTGTTGACAAAGCAAAGTCTCTGCTTTTTAATATGTTGTCTAGGTTGGTCATAACTTTCCTTCCAAGGAGTAAGCGTCTTTTAAATTCATGGCTGCAGTCACCATCTGCAGTGATTTTGGAGCCCCCCAAAATAGTCAGCCATTCTTTCCACTGTTTCCCCATCTATTTGCCATGAAGTGATGGGACCAGATGCCACGATCTTAGTTTTCTGAGTGTTGAGCTTTAAGCCAACTTTTTCACTCTCCTCTTTCACTTTCATCAAGAGGCTCTTTAGTTCTTCACTTTCTGCCATTAGGGTGGTGTCATCTGCATATCTGAGGTTATTTATATCTCTCCCAGCAATCTTGATTTCAACTTGTGTTCCTCCAGCTCAGCGTTTCTCATTATGTACTCTGCATATGAGTTAAATAAGCAGGGTGACAATATACAGCCTTGACGTACTCCTTTTCCTATTTGGAACCAGTCTGTTGTTCCATGTCCAATTCTAACTGTTGCTTCCAGACCTGCATACAGATTTCTCAAGAAGCAGGTCAGGTGGTCTGGTATTCCATCTCTTTCAGAATGTTCCACAGTTTATTGTGATCCACACAGATCATGGCATCCAGTCCCATTACTTCATGGCAAATAGAAGGTGAAAAAGTGGAAACAATGACAGATTTTACTTTCTGGGTCTCCAACATCACTGCGGACAGACTGCAGGGATGAAATTAAGATGCCTGCTCCTTGGAAGGAAAGCTATGAAAAACCTAGACAGCAGTATTAAAAAGCAAAGATACCACTTAAAGACAAACATCCATACAGTCAAAGCCACGGTTTTTCCAGTAGTAACGTATGGATGAGTTAGACCATAAAAAAGGCTGAGTTTTGAAGAACCAATGATTTCAAACTGTGGTTCCAGAGAAGACTGAGAGTCCCTTGGACTGCAAGGAGATCAAACTTGTTTATTTTATTTATTTTTTTTATTTTTTATTTTTACTTTATTTTACTTTACAATACTGTATTGGTTTTGCCATACATTGACATGAATCCACCATGGGTGTACATGCGTTCCCAAACTTGTTTATTTTAAAGGAAGTCAACCCTCACTATCCATTGGAAGGACTGATGAAGCTCCAATACTTTGGCCACCTAATGCGATGAGACAGCTCATTGGAAAAGACCCTGATGCTGGGAAAGTTGAAGACAAAAGAAGTAGGCAATAGAGGATGACATGGTTAGATAGCACCACCAACTCAATGGACATGAATTTGGGCACACTTCAAGACAGTGGAGGACGGGGAAGCCTGGTGTGCTGCAGTCCATGTGATGCAGGGTCAGACACAGCTTAGCTACTGAATAACACCAACAACCACATAGATCTAGATATCGATAGACATAGGTATAATCTCTATACATGTTTGCTACCTGAAATCTTGCTAATATTCCACAGTCTCTTTTTTTAATTTGTATCGTAGTATAGTTGATTTACATCATTGTGTTAGTTTCAAGAGTACAGTAGAGTGAATCAGTTATACATATACATGTATCTACTCCTTTTTTAGATTCTTTTCCCACATAGGTCCATACTGATCATTACAGAGTATTGAGTAGAGTTTTCAGTGCTTATACCTCATTAGTTATCTATTTTCTATATGGTGCTGTGTGTCTGCCTCCCCTCCCCTTTTCCTCCACAGTTTCTAAGCACGCTTGGTATTCCTTGGGTAAATGACAAAGCTAGCAGAGACTGGCCTCTCATTATGTGTTTTTACTTTTCTATATTCTGTTCATGGCGGTAAAAGTAGAAAAGGATTTAGGAGATGCCATGTTAACATTTGCATTAATTCACACTTTCTTTGGAAGTTTAATCCTATCAGTTGGGAAATGCAAAATTTAAGGTTCTTCCATTTATGGAAATGTACATGCCTTTAATTGGCTGTGTTTTTAATTACTAAGGAGCATTTATTAATTTATTGTTTCATGTTTATAAAATGGTGAGTGCATTCTCCTACGTAGCACCTGGTTGCTATATAGTTCATGGATTTTGAGCTCAGACTGGATACATTACCATCGCTCAATGCAGAATATTGTTCAAGTGCACATTTTGCCCATCCAAAACGACATGCATGCACACTGATTTCACGACTTACAATGCTAAATGAAGTTATAGAGCAATTGGAGGGAGCAGATTGGCAAGCCAGAAACCTAAACCTTTTTACAAATGCATGAATGTAGCCTCCAGTTTATCCACATCCCTGATTCCGCCCTCTCCCACTGTCTCCCTTTCCTTTGGGGATCTCAATGATCATTATCATCTCCACCAGAGAAGAAGGTAAAAAAAGAAAAGGTATGAAATTCGGTAGACCCTTTGAAAGGTTAGTTGGAGAAAACGTCAAAGCTAATAGCCAAAATGAGGTTTGGAGACTATGCTAAATTTCATTTATCCATGCTCTTCTTCACTTGCCCACCCCATTAGCACAGATAATTGAAAGTTTGCTTCATTTATCACAGCACACTAAGCAATGCTGTCATTGTAAGTCAAGACCAGCAAAAATAAAACAGGATTTTAAATTGTTGCAGGAAGGACTGTTATAGAAATAAACTAAATTACTTCAAGGGAGACAAAAGAAGTACCAAAAGCAGTTATGGAACCTTTCCCTTTGAAGATTTTTAGAGTCAAGCAACTCCAATAGCAAGGATCTGCTCAGAGACAGAGAAATCAATGCATAATTTGTTAAGGTCCTATGCTCCATAGGTTTATATTAACTCACTTTTTAAATGTGAAAACTATGGATTATTTGAAAAAGAAGGGGTAAATTGGTATGGCTTAATTAATGATATACAACTCAGAAGCCCCCAATCCTCCCCAAACCGTGATTATGAAATTTGGTTGCATTACCTTTAAAATCCAGTTTACCAGTTCCAATGGGACACTAATTACCACATTCTGAGAGTCGTAATAGTTTTCTCCTACCCCACACATACACAGATTATGAAGAATCCCCTTTGTTTATTCTCGTTTGTAACTCACACATATTCACTACAAATTTCCACAATGGGTGACTTCCAGAGAGCTTGTCTTGATGATCTAGGATCCTTGTGTTAATGTAAAAAAATACACAATGTGAGAGTGGTAAGTTAAGTTTTACTTGGGGCAAAATGAGGACAACAGCCTAGAAAACAACACCTATGATAGCTCTGAGAAACTTCTTCAAAGAGACAGAGGAAAAAGGTAAGTATGTATGTGATTTTGGTGAAGAGGGGATGTATACAGTGAAGCACATATTTTTTGCAGAAGGATTCTGCTAGTCATGAGGAGTAGTCACCACCATGAGGATTTTAGTGCTCTTCTAAATATGAGGAGATGAAAGAGTTGGGCTCATAAAATCAGCTCCCGAAATTAACTAACTATCCAAAGACCTGTTCTGCCAGTTACCCG
The DNA here is from genome assembly GCF_001704415.2 of Capra hircus. Taxonomy (NCBI): domain Eukaryota; kingdom Metazoa; phylum Chordata; class Mammalia; order Artiodactyla; family Bovidae; genus Capra; species Capra hircus. Next base: position 61,484,256 of record NC_030824.1, on the reverse strand, counting down.
CCCTACCCTGCCCCAGCACAGAGTGCCTCATTTCTGCTCACCATTCTAAACTCTTTTGGGGGGTGTTGAAAATCAGCAGCTGCAGCAGCACATGATTTAATCCTTGTAGAGGTAGATGGCAAGTGCCAATCTGTAGTTGACACTTGGGTGCCTTTTACAGTAACTACTAGAACTTGAATACACTGCAGAAATGACCCTCTCCCCAGGGCCATGCTCACTGTTTACATAGCCTACAAGGAGGAGTCCTGTTGGTTAACCTAGAATTTAGTGGTTTCTTGAGGTACAAGGAAATATATCCACTCCCCAAGAACAAATGAAATCAAGAAAGAATTGCTTGAACCCCATATGTTAATTGGTTTTGCAGCTCTTAGTGATTTGACTCTTTGAATCCATAACTGCTGTATTTTAGATAGAAAATTGTTATCTTTACCTTATGGAAACTATGTTTCAAACCAAGTTGTATAAGAAACTTTAGTGTATGCATATTGGGGTGGGAATATTTAACCTCAGTGTTCACCTGCTTCCCGCCAGTTCTCGCATGCTGTCTGGCCATGTGGTGGAACATTACTGTCAATTTCCAGCTTGCACATTTCCTAAGGGAAATTATGGTGGCTCAACTCAATATTCTCAACTAAGCAAACATTCATTGAATACCTATTGCTGGTACCTACTGCATGTCAATGTGACAAGGTACCTGATGTGCTTTGCTAGGGAAATGTAAGACACAAGGGAATACATAAGAGACACCTGACCCAATCTTCAAGAATCAAGAAGATTTTCTGAAGGAAGTGACATCAAAATTGGAAGCTGAAAGAAAATCGGGAGATTATCAGGTGAAAAAGGGAAATGGATGCAATTCAGAAAAAGAAGATAATTTGTGCAAAGGATTGCACACACAGGAGAATGTCCTGTGCTCAAGGAATGTCACACAATCCTGATTGGCTGGGGCTGGAGTCAAACTATAAAGGATCTCAGATGCCTTGCTGAAAACCTGGAACTTCATCTTACAGGGGCCACCGAAAATCATTACTTGGTTTAAAATGGAGTGACAGGATCAAGTTGATGCTTTAAGAGAACACTCTGATAATTAGTTGTAGAAGAATGTGGCTGGAGGCCCTCAAAAGAGGTACAATATAGAGCTGGATTATAAAAAAGAAAATAGAATAAATTCCTCAAGGAGGAAGCATTTGAGCTTAGCCCTGGAATTGGAAAAAGCCCATCCAGGACTAATGGAACAATGCAAATAAGGTTTAGGAGACAGGAAAATACAAGGACAAAATATATAAGGAAAGTAGGTGCCTGGGCCAAAGTGTGGGCCTTGAAAAGGAAAAGTGGTACACAGTGTGGCTTTAACAGTAATTAAGGATGAATTCAGATAAGACCTCAAATTGTACGCTGGCTAGTTTTATTCTGGTAACAACATAGACCCCTTGAAGTGGCTTATCATAATCCAGTTTTAGAAAATTAATTCAAGGAGTGAAGCAAATGTTATTGCATGGCTATATTGACCTTGGCATTTTTCAAAGGCAGAGATCAGTTAATTCATATTTGGATTGTCAAGACTTACACTGTATGTATCTGGCAGGTGCCCAATACAGATGGTTTGATGTATTAGTTGGTTAGAAGATGGTTGGATGGATTCATGGATAGAAGGATGAATAGACAGATGGATGAGTAAACTGATAAATCATCACACCACAAGGATAAATGAGCTCTGGGTGAAATAATTTATCAGAACAATTTTTTCTTAAAACCTAGGAAATAAGCAATGAGATTCTCACCACACCCTACAGGAGTTAACATAGAAAATAAATCTTCATCCTCCCTAATGAGCTCTAGAAATTGATCTTAACCAACTCTTGTGAGTGTGTCTCCCAAAAATCTACTGTGTAAACTGCCTATTAAGACATTGTTACCTTTAAGACTGCCTTCCAAACCTTAAACTTTTATAGTGCTGAGTTCCCACTTGCCCTGAGGAATAGGACAAGGTGCATCCTTTCCTTGGGTTCATATACAAAACCCTGAAGATCAAAGTGAAAATACAGAATATACTACTGAGCAACCATGTATTTTTCCCCAGAAATCAAGACCCCCCCTCTCACACCTAAAATAAAACTCTGAGAACCAACTTTTTAATTAGAATGAATAAGTTGCTTCCTTGATTAATTGCACATTGCAGGAAAAAAGACTATGTAGGAGGTAATAATTTATGGTAGCAATTTGAGGTGATTTTATCATAAACTTTCCATGGTTTCATACTGTAGATTTTGGAAAACATAGTACTTTGTCAAAAAGGGAGGGGGGTGGAGGAAGTAAAATAAATATTTAAGCCCAGAGAGATCACTCCAACAAATGTTCATTCTTAGATCATCTGTTCTTCATTTCATGATATACGTTATAAACAACAGCCTCACTCCAACTCTCACATTGCTGCATACTTTAAAATTCAGCAAATATGTTAGTGCACATATATAATGTATTGTTGTAGTTTGCAGTCACAGATAACTCTACTAATGGAGTTGTTTGCCATATATATGGATAAGGTTAAAAATCTCAGAGAGACTAACAGTCTTGCCACATGGGCAGATGTACCGGGGGACTGTCCTATTTCTGTAGCTCTAGAGACCATTTTAGAACAAATCACTTCTCATGACTCTGTCTCTTTGCTCAATGGGTTACTGATGTCTTTGCTCTAAAAGAGCTACATGGATTTACTCACTGCCAAGTGGGTCTTTTGGCTGCTGCTATGCTCAGAATATCTTAACTACACAGCAAGGCTTTACATTGTATTTCAGGATGTCAAGTGAACATTTCTTCTTCTGGAACCTGCAGTCATTTCTTGCTTCAGTTTTCCACATAGCTGCTAAAGTTGTTCTGCCTTTTGTTAGGAGAGCAAGCAATATAGCGTTAAGGCAAAGGCTAGCCAACACTGATCCTTGGTTAAGGATATTTGTTTTGTGTTTTAAGATTTTACAACTTACTTATTTTAATTTCCATTTGTTTATTTAGCTGCACCAGGTCTTAGTTGAGTCATGTGAATTCTTAGTCAAGACATGTGGGAACTATTTCCCTGAGCAGGGATCAAACCCAGGCCGCCTGCATGGGGAGCATAGTGTTAGCCACCACTGGAACACCAGGAAATTCCCAAGACTTAATGGTTTTTTTAGAGAAGCTTTAGGTTAACAGCGAAATTGAGTGGAAGGTACAGATATTTCCCATATATTCTCTGCCCCCACACAGGCATGGCCTCCCCCATGATCAACATCCCCTACACGTGTTACCACTGATGAACATACGTGGACTCACCACAATCATCCAGAGTCCATAGTTTACTGTAGGCTTTACTCTTGGTCTTGTACACTCTGTGGCTTTGGTTATACATGTAATGACAGGTATTCATTATTATATCATCATCCCATGGGTTAGTTTTATAGATTACAGAAAAACGAGCAACCCAAAAATACACACACACACTGTTCATTTTCAAAAAGCTAAATTTTATTCCATTAAAAAGTCTAAATTTTATTCTAAAGTCATCGCCTTCCTACTTATTTTTTTAAGAAAATATGCTTTCTCCTGTGAAAGGATAAAGGCAAAATGAAAATAATGGTGCTTAACTTTGTGGGATTGTGTGAGGATTAAACAGGATAATCCATGTAAAATTTGGCACAGTGTCTGGCTAATAGCAAAAAAATTAATAGATGTTATGTAAGATTATTGTTATTATTCATTGCTTTTTGTAGGTTTTAATTTCTTTTTTTCCTTTTTTGCTATTGCTATTATTAAAAAAACAGACACTGGTTTTTAATTACCTTACTTGGATTAAGAAAAAAGTTTTCAACATCATGTTAGTTCTCCTTTTTTTGTTTAAAACTTAAAATCCAAATATCTGAAAATGATCAGGGGAAGGAAAATAGACCTAAAATAGACTATTTAGGAAGTCTGAGACCAAACACTGGCCCTCCTGGTACAGTGACTATGTAATTGTAATCACATAAGCTCCATGTGATTGAGTATCCTGACTTAACTACGTTCACACCAGACTATTTTGGAGTGCCAACACGTAATTATAACACCTCTTAGGGTTTTGTGAAAATTAAATGGATTTAAAGTATTAATAAAACCTTTAGAACAATACCTGGTGTATAACGCATGTATTAATACATACAAGGTAAACATTAGCTTTACTATTGTTTTTGTTCTGGGTCCGATATGTAAACAGCCAGTACCCCTTCTATGGTGATTATTGTGTTTAGGTGCTGTCTCTTGGGCTTCCCTAGTGGCTCAGGTGGTAAAGCGTCTGTCTGCAATGAAGGAGACCCAGGTTCGATCCCTCAGCTGGGAAGATCCCCTGGAGAAGGAAATGGCAGCCCACTCCAGTATTCTTGCCTGGAAAATCCCATGGACCATGGAGCCTGTTAGGCTACCATCCATGGGGTCACAAAGAGTCGGACATGACTGAGCGACTTCACTTTCACTTTCTCAGTGATATTCTATTCTTAATTTTTTGGTTAGGGCCCAAGATATCAGTTATAGAGCTATAGTAGACATAAGGCTAAAAACCACTAAAATATGAAGACAAACTAAAGGATTATATCACTTTAGGAAATGATAAATAGCTTACTTTATATAATTTTCTCATAGAATCACATGCTCAATTGCAACAGACTTTTTGACAAATTACTTATACTACTTCACTGGTTACACATTGGAATGGACTATTACATCAAGGTATAAAAACCCCTTCATTGAAGAATTATATATATAGTTATCTGTCTGTGTGGATGTTTCATTTCAGATTCCTCCCAAATTTATAATTTTTGTGGGTAATAAAAGAACAATCATGTTCATTCCTGCTAATAAGAATGAGCTTAATTATCAACAATCCTATATAAGACATTTACTTCCTACTTGAGATAAATTGCTTCATTCATCATTTTTTGACAGCCTGCTACATGTTAACTACCCTATTAGGTGACAGTTTCAGTCTTCATAGTGTTCAAGTTCAATGAGGAGACAAATAACCCAAATGTAATAAAACAGAATGTTAAGTGATGATGACAGGGACATTCCTAGGTTCTATGTGAGCATGGAAGTTTAAACATGGAAGTATCTAAACAGCCTCCTCCTCGGAGCAACATTTAAACTGAGTCTTACAGGATTATTGAACATTAGAGGGGCAAAGGACAATACATTGCAACATAATCATCTTCAAACATAGCTACTCAACTAACAAGTACTTTTCCTTACGGAATTCCCTCTCCCCTTAATTTTTCAGTGTCTTCTATATGTCCCTAACTCTGAGTGTCCAGGAAAGACTCCATAAGTACAAATCAAATCCTTTTATTCCTCATAAAATTCCCATATGCTCTCAAAATAGTAATTATCTAAAATACATTTTAAATGTCAATTTATAAAAGAGCAATGCCAAAGCCAAGGGGGAAATGTAGTTCAAAGGCGTCAACAAAAATGGAATGATAAGGTTATCTCAATATTGAAAAACAATGAAGCTTCATCTCTAAAGCAATAAAATGTGCCTTTAATATCTTGATATTAAAAAATTTTAGAGGAAAGTTTGAAAAATTGGAGGCACACATTTCTGTTATTATCCATTAATATCCATAATATCCATTAATATCCATAATATCCATTAATATCCATTGTTTCCTTCTTTGAGGATAAAATCTGGCAGCATGTTTCAAGAGTCATAAAAACATTCATAACCTTTGACCTAATAACCACATACCCAGGAATTTAAACTACTGTAATGGAATTGTTTTTACAAAAAACAAAGGGAACAAGTATACACAAAAATGGTTATGACAAGAATGCTAATATAGTCCTAATTTTTAAAATGTGCATGATTCAGCATTTGGAAAACTGGTAAAGTATGATATATTATCTAGAAGGAAATATGAAGAAGTTTATTGGTTCATAATAAATTGCTTATTTATTATGATTTATTAATGATTGCATAATAAATCTTTATTTATAAATACCATAGAAATACAAAAATGTGTGAGATCTTTGCATAGATCTCATAGAGATACAAAGACCATAAAGATACAAAGAAGTATTTACAAGTAAAAGTTTGTTAAAATACACAGTTGTACAATGACAGCAATAGATTTATAAAATATACTTATATCAAGTGAAATGATTATGGGTTTAATTAATGGTAATTTTTATAAGTAAATGCCAGTTTTAAATTTCTTTTTACATATGTACATGTATAAATACTTTGACATAAATGTGTAAATATAGTCCAATCCACATTCAATGGGAATTTTTTGTGCACTCTTATTTATTGTTTTACTTACCTTCCTAGTCAACATTTCCAAACCCCATCACCTATCTCATCATCTTATCCATGTTTAAAAATCTAGTATATTTTTTCTTTTTTCCATATTCTTATAATGCAGTTCAGTTCAGTTCAGTCTCTCAGCCCTGTCGGACTCTTTGTGACCCCATGAATCGCAATATATCAGGCCTCCCTGTTCATCATCAGCTCCCGGAGTTCACTCAAACCCATGTCCCTCGAGTCTGTGATACCATCCAACCATCTCATCCTCTGTCGTCTTCTTCTCCTCCTGCCCTCAATCTTTCCCAGCATCAGGGTCTTTTCAAATGAATCAGCTCTTTGCATCAGGTGGCCAAATATTGGAGTTTCAGCTTTAGCGTCATTCCTTCTAAAGAAATCCCAGGGCTGATCTCCTTCAGAATGGACTGGTTGGATCTCCTGCAGTCCAAGGGACGCTCAAGAGTCTTCTCCAACACCACAGTTCAAAAGCATCAATTCTTCACCACTCAGCTTTCTTCACAGTCCAACTCTCACATCCATACATGACTACTGGAAAAACCATAGCCTTGACTAGATGGATCTTTGTTGATAAAGTAAAGTCTCTGCTTTTTAATATACTATCTAGGGTCATAACTTTCCTTCTAAGGAGTAAGCATCTTTTAATTTCATGGCTGCAGTCACCATCTGCAGTGATTTTGCAGCCCCTAAAAATAAAGTCAGCCATTCTTTCCACTGTTTCCCCATCTGTTTCCCATGAAGTAATGGGACTGCATGCCATGATCTTAGTTTTCTGAATGTTGAGCTTTAAGCCAACTTTTTCACTCTCCTCTTTCAATTTCTTCAAGAGGCTCTTTAGTTCCTCTTCACTTTCTTCCATAAGGGTGGTGTCATCTGCATATCTGAGGTGATTGATATTTCTCCTGGCAATCTTGATTCCAGCTTGTGCTTCCTCCAGCCCAGCGTTTCTCATGATGTACTCTGCATATAAGTTAAATATGCAGGGTGACAATATACAGCTTTGTCATACTCCTTTTCCTATTTGGAACCAGTCTGTTGTTCCATGTCCAGTTCTAACTGTTGCTTCCTGTCCTGCATACAGGTTTCTCGAGAGGCAAGAGACATGTATAACTATGCATAAAAATACAATTCCATACAAATATACATGTATATGAATTGTCCTCATTTTTTCACCAATATGCAATAAAGATATATCCATATCTCCATATCTTCCATTTCTCACTATATCACTCCAAGTCAACTTATTTAGTTCTAACTAACCCCATTTAATTATTGTTTACTATGACATGATGTGTATTATCAAAATTTTTGAAATCAGTAGCTCTATTTGTACATTAACTTTATTTCCATCTTTACCCTCTATTGTTGCAACTTTTATCAGTCCAGTTCAGTTGAGTTGCTCAGTCATGTCTGACTCTTTGCGACCCCATGAATCGCAGCATGCCAGGCCTCCCTGTCCATCACCAACTCCCGGAGTTCACTCAGGCTCATGTCCATCGAGTCCGTGATGCCATCCAGCCATCTCATTCTCTGTCGTCCCCTTCTCCTGCCCCCAATCCCTCCCAGCATCAAAGTCTTTTCCAATGAGTCAACTCTTCTCATGAGGTGGTCAAAGTACTGGAGTTTCAGCTTTAGCATCATTCCCTCCGAAGAAATCCCAGGGTTGATCTCCTTCAGAATGGACTGATTGGATCTCCTTGCAGTCCAAGGGACTCTCAAGGGTCTTCTCCAACACCACAGTTCAAAAGCATCAATTCTTCGGCACTCAGCTTTCTTCACAGTCCAAATCTCACATCCATACATGACTACTGGAAAAACCATAGCCTTGACTAGATGGACCTTTGTTGGCAAAGTAATGTCTCTGCTTTTCAATATGCTGTCTAGGTTGGTCATAACTTTTCTTCCAAGGAGTAAGCGTCTTTTAATTTCATGGCTGCAGTCACCATCTGCAGTGATTTTGGAGCCCCCCAAAATAAAGTCTGACACTGTTTCCACTGTTTCCCCACCTATTTCCCATGAACTGATGGGACCGGATGCCATGATCTTAGTTTTCTGAATGTTGAGCTTTAAGCCAACTTTTTCACTCTCCACTTTCACTTTCATCAAGAGGCTTTTTAGTTGCTCTTCACTTTCTGCCACTTTCTGCAACATTTATAAATATCAACTAAGAATAAGAATTTTCATTCCAATGAAAGAGATTCTCAGATATGATATCTTTGGTCAAAAGTATATGTGTTTATAGTTTTAATAGGTCTTGCCAGGTTGCATTCTAAGCTATGGTGATAATTCACATTTCTACCAGCAATGTACTCCCTGCTTTTCAACTTTTTGGCAGTCTTAATGATGTTCATTTTTACTCTAACATACATTTCCTTGTTTATATATTTGAGCATATTTCCCTTTATTGGCCATTTGTATTCGTTTTTCTGAGAAATTCCCGTTTACTTTTTTTTAACATTGAGACATAGTAAAATTCACAAATCTTATGTGTACTGCTGGATGAAATTTTAGATAGGCATATACCTTCCAGATCAAGATGCAAAATATTAACAACATCTGAAAAGGATTCCATGTACCCTTTTGCCAACAATACAAACTGCTCCCTCACTCCATCCCTAGATCATTCCTCTGATATCTGTCACCTCAGATTAATTTTCATTGTTCTTGAACTTCATGTAAATAGTTTTGTAGGGCAAACTCCTTATTTTCTACTTTTTACTCAGTGTTACAATTATGAATTAGATTATATTGTAGGGAGTGGAAATAATTCCATCTTTTCCTGGCTTTTCATATATGGGTGTTCTACAGTTTATTTAAAAATTCAGATCTTTTCACCTTGAGATGCTATTGTGAATAAAGCTGTTAAAAGATACATGGTTTTATGTGTCTTTTGGTAGATATACACAATCAATTCCCCTGGGTATTACTATGATGAGAACTACTGGGCCATGAGGTATACAGGTTTAGCTGCTGCGAAATAGTTTTCCAAATAGCTTGTTGTACTAATTTATATTTTCACAAAGAAAACATGTAAGTTCTACTTGGCTCATTTTCTAGTCCATATGTGGTACTAATCGACAGTCTTTTCAATTTGGCCATTCAGGTGTATGTGAAACTGGATCTCATTTGGTTTTAGTTTGCATTTCCTTGGGAAGTAATGATGTTGAGCTTTATTTCGTGCCCTTGTTGTCTTTCTGAAGTCAGTTTTACAAAGTGCCTATTTAAAGCCTTTGTCCATTTTGTAAAGAGAATATCTGCCTTTTAATTAATGATTACAATACTCTTTGTGTATTCTGGGTCCTTGCCATTTTGGATATATATATTATGAATATCTTCTCCCATTGTGTGGCTTCCTTTTCACTCTTTCAATGACATATTTTGAAAAACAGAAGTCTCTGATTTTAATGAAGTTCAATTTATCAATTTACCAATCTTTTATTATATAGTTCATGCTTTTTTGTATCCTATTTAATAAAACCACAATAGCTCAGTTGGGAAAGAATCCGCCTGCAATGCAGGAGACCTCGGTTCAATTCCTGGGTTAGGAAGATTTGCTAGAGAAGGGATAGGCTACCCACTCCAGTATTCTTGGGCTTCCCTAGTGGCTCAGCTGGTAAAGAAGCTGCCTGCAATGTGGGAGACCTGGGTTCAGTCCCTGGCTTGGGAAGATCCCCTAGAGAAGGGAAAGACTACCCCCTCTAGTATTCTGGCCTGGAGCATTCCATGGATTGTATAGTCCATGGGGTCACAAAGAGTCAGACACAACTGAGTGACATTCACTTCCCTTCTGCAAGCTTTTTATTTTGCCGTTTATATTGAGAGCTTTGATCCGCCTTGAACAGAATTTTTTGTAAGGGATCAAAGTTTATTTTTTCCATGTACGTATCTAATTGTTCCATGATCATTTATGGAAAAGACCATCCTTTTCCTCTTGAAATAGCAAGAGGAAATAACAGATATCCTTGTAGCAAATCAGGTGACTGTATGGGGATAGAACTTTTCTGCAGTCTGTATTTTTTACAATTGGACAACTTTCTATCCTTTGGTAAATATCACACTCTTGGTATCTTTTTAGTAAGTCTTGATATCTAGTAGTGCATAAATAAATTTTGTTTTATTCCTTAAAAATTGCCTGTCTGGGGAAAATGGACTTTTTTTTTTTTTTAATTCCTTGGTAGCTCAGCTGGTAAATAATCTGCATGCAATGCAGAAAACACTGGTTTGATTCCTGGTCCAGGAAGATCCCCTGGAGAAGGAATAGGCTACCCACTCCAGTATTCGTGGGCTTCCCTGGTGGCTCGGATGGTAAAGAATCCTCCTGCAGTGCAGGAGACTTGGGTTCGATCCCTGGTTTGGGAAGATCCCCTGGAGGATGGCAACCCACTGTAGTTTTTTTTTTTTTTTTACATTTTAAAATCTTTAATTCTTACATGTGTTCCCAAACATGAACCCCCCTCCCACCTCCCTCCCCATAACATCTCTCTGGGTCATCCCCATGCACCAGCTCCAAGCATGCTGTATCCTGCATCAGAAAGAATCCCCATGGACAGTGGAGCCTGGCCAGCTACAATCCATGGGGTCACAAAGGGTCTGACATGACTGAGCGACTAAGCACAGCACAGCATAGTTGATTTACAATACTGTATTACTTTGAGGTACACAGCAAAGTGATTTAATCTTTTTATAGATTTAACTGCATATAAACATTATTATAAAACAATGGCTATATTTTCCTGTGATATGCGATGGATCCTTGTTGCTTATCTATTTTATACATAGTCATTAGTATTCCATACCCCATATACCAATTTTACCCCTCCCAACTTCCCTCTCTCTATGGATAATCACTAGTTTATTCACTGTATCTGTGAATCTCTTGCTGTTATACATTTGTTTCTTTTATTTTTTAAGTTCCAGATATGTGATAACAGAGTATTTATCTTTGTCTATTTCACTAAGTATAATATTCTCTAGGCTCATTACTGCAAATGGCAGAATTTTATTTAATTTTTATGGCTAGATAAAACTAAGATCATGGCATCCAGTCCCATCACTTCATGGCAAATGGATGGGGAAACAATGGAAACAGTGACAGACGTTATCTATTTGGGCTCCAAAATCACTGCAGATAGTGACTGCAGCCATGAAATTAAAAGATGCCTGCTCCTTGGAAGAAAAGTTATGACCAACCTAGACAGCATATTAAAAAGCAGAGACATTACTTTACCAACAAAGGTCCATCTAATCAAAGCTATGATTTTTCCAGTAGTCATGTATGGATGTGAGAGTTGGACTATAAAGAAAGCTGAGCACCAAAGAACTGATGCTTTTAAACTGTGGTGTTGGAAAAGACTCTTGAGAGTCCCTTGGACTGCAAGGAGATCCAACCAGTCCATCCCAAAGAAAATCAGTCTGAATATTCATTGGAAGGACTGATGCTGAAGCTGAAGCTCCAATACTTTGGCCACCTGATGTGAAGAACTGATTCATTGGAAAAGACCCTGAGGCTGGGAAAGATTGAAGGCAAGAGGAGAAGGATATGACAGAGGATGAGATGGTTGGATGGCATCACAAACTTGATAGACATGATTTTGAGTAAGTTCTGGGAGTTGGTGATTGACAGGGAAGCCTGGTGTGTCTCAGTACATGGGGTCGCAAAGAGTCAGACATGACTGAGCAACTGAACTGATGGCTAAATAATATTGCATTATAAATAGCAGATTTCACATCTTCTGTATCCATTCATCTTTTGATAGACACTTAGGTGTTTTTTTGTTTGTTTGTTTGTTTTATCTTGGCTATTGTAAATAATGCCACTGTGAAGATCAGGGTGCATGTATCTTTTTCAAATTAGAGTTTTCGTTTTCATCAGAAGAATACCCAGGAGTGGAATTGTTAGAAAATATGATTTTGTTTGGAAACTAAAAATAGAACTACCATACTCTTTTCCATACTGTTTTCCACAGTGTCTGCCCTAACCTATATCTGTACCAACAGTGTACAAGGGTTCCCTTTTCTCCACACCCTGGTCAACAATTGTTATTTGAAGAATTTTATGATAGCCATTCTGACAAATGGGAGGTGGTGTTTCATTTGGTTTTGATTTGCATTTTCCTGATGACTAGTGATGTTAACATCTTTTAGTTTGCCTGTTAGCCATCTGTATGTCTTCTTTGGAAAAGTTCCTTTTATGATCTTATGCCCAATTTTTGATCAGGTTATTTCTTTTTTTATAATGAGTTGTATGTTCTGTTTATATGGTTTTGGATATGAACCCTTTTTTGTCCATACTGATTGAAAATATTTTTTCTCATTTGGTAGGTTGTCTTTTTATTTTGTTGATTGTGTTCTTTGTTGTGCAAAATCTTCTAAGTTTAATTAGGTCCCATTTGTTTGTTTTTGCTTGATTTCTTTTGCCTCAGAAGACAGATCAAAAAGTATATTGTATACTTTGATAAAAGTATATTTATCAAAGAATCTTCTACCTATATTTTCATCTAGGAGTTTTATGGTTTCAGTTTTTAAATTTAGGCCTTTAACCTATCTTACATTTATTTTGCATATGGTATGAGGAGATGTTGTAATCTCACTGTGTTTTAGGTAACTGTAAAGTTTTCCCAGCACCAACTTTTGAAGAAAGTGTCTTATTTCCATCATATATGCTTGCCTTGCTTGTCATAGATTAGTTGACCATAGCTGTGTGGACTTATTTCTGGGCTCCCAATCTTGTTCCTATGATCTGTGTCTCCTTTTTTTGCCAGCACCATACTGTTTTGATAACCATAGCTTTGTAGTATGTATATTCTGAAATCAGGAAATGTAATACCTCCATCACCGTCCTTTTTCCTCAAGATTGCTTTGGCAATTTGGGGTATATTATAATTCCATACAAATTTTAGGATACTTTGTTCAAGTTCTAAAACAAAAAGGTCATGGATATTTTGATTAGGTTTGGGTTAAATTTACAGATTGCTTTTGGTAGTATGGATATTTTAATCATATTAATTCTTCCAGTCAGATAACATGAAATATCTTTCTTTTTGTTTATATCATTTGCAAATTCCATCATCATTGTTTTATAGTTTTTAGAGGATATATTGTTCACTTCCTTGGTTAAGTTTACTTCTAGATATTTTGCTATTTTTGAAACAATTTTAACTGCACTGTTTTCTGGCTTGCTCTTACTGATAGTTCATTATTATTGTACAGAAAAGCAACATATTTATGTATATGCATCTTTTATCCTACTACTTTGCTGAATTCATTTATCCTAACAGGTTTTTTGGTGGTGATTTTACAGTTTCCTATAGTATTGTGTGATCTGCAACTAGTGACCATTTTACTTCTTCTCCTCCAATTTTGATGTGTATTTCTTTTTCTAGCTAGATTGCTAAGCCTGGGACTTCTGATAGAAGTTAAAAACTTAGTATTTAACATAGTATTATACTTTGTTAAATGAAAGTGGTGAGAGGGTATCGTTGTATTATTCCTGATTGTAGAGGAAAGGCTTTCAGTTTTTCGCCATTAAGCATGATGGTAGTTGTGAGTTTATCATAAATGGCCCCTATTATGTTGAGATGTATTCCCTTTATGCCTACTTTGATGAGAGTTTTTTATCGTGAATGGATGTTGGATTTTGTTAATTGCTTTTTCTGCATTTATTGAGATGATCATGTGATTTTGATCCTTCTTTTTGCTAGTGTGGTATATCATGTTGATTGATTTGTGAATGTTAAACAATCATTGCATACTTGGAATAAATTCCAGTTGATCATGGTGTATGATCATTTTTATATACTGCTGAATTTGGTTTGGTAAAATTTTTGAGGGTTTTTGCATCTATGTTCATCAGAGATACTGGCCTGTAATATTCATTTTTTGTAACATTTTTGTCTGATTCTGGTATCAGGGTAATTATGGCCTCATAGATTACATTTAAGGTTTCCAACTTCTTAAACTTCTTGGAATAGTTTGAGGATAGGTGTTAGCTCTCCTTTATGTGTTTGATAGAATTGCCCTGTAAAGCCATACAGTACTAGAGTTTTGTCTGCTGAGAGTATTTTTTTTAATTACATTTTTTATTACAAATTCAATTTCACTACTGGTGAACAGTCTGTTCAGATTATCTATTTATTCCTGATTCAGCCTTGGAAGTTTCTGTGTTTCTAGAAATTTGTCTGTTTAATCTAGGTTGTCCAATTTGTTGCCATGTAACTGTAATATTCTTTTATGAGTTTTCATATTTCTATGATATTGGTTGATATTTCTCTTTTTTCATTTCTTATTTTATTTATTTTTGTCACGTCTCTTTTCATCTTGATTAGCCTAGCTAAAGGTTTATTAATTTTATCTTTAAAAATATCTTTATCTACTCTTGGTTTTATTGATCTTTCCCATTTTTATGGCCTCTATTTTATTTATTTTCTCTCGGATCTTTATTATTTCCTTCCTTCTGCTAAATTTGGGCTTTGTTTGTTCTTTTTTCTAATTCCTATAGATTGTGTATTTGAAATTGTTCTTGTTTCTTTAGATCAGCCTAAATTGCTGTAAGTTTCCCTCTTATAATTGCTTTTGTTGCATACCATAAATTTTAGAAAATTGTCTTTCCATTTTCATTTGTCTCAAGGTATTTTCTCATATCCCCTTTGTTTTCACTGTTCATCTATTGAGTTTTTTTTAGTAGCATCTTATTTGTCTCCATGTGTTTATGCTTTTCCCATTTTTCTTTAACCAATTTCTTGTTTCATAGTGTTGTGTTTGGAAAAAATTGGTATAATTTCTATCCTGTTAAACTTATCAAGACTTGCTTTTTAAGCTTAGAACCTGATTTATCCTAGAGTTGTATGCACACTTAAAAAGAAGGTATTCTGCTGTTTTAGAGTGGAATGTCCTGTAGATAAATCTATTAAGTCCAAGTGGCCTTTGCATCCTTTGCTGCTGCTGCTAAGTCGCTTCAGTCGTGTCTGACTCTGTGCAACCCCATAGACAGAAGCCACCAGGCTCCCCCATCCCTGGGATTCTCCAGGCAAGAACACTGGAGCGGGTTGCCATTTCCTTCTCCAATGCATGAAAGTGAAAAGTGAAAAGTGAAAGTGAAGTCGCTCAGTCGTGTCCGACTCTTAGTGACCCCATGAACTGCAGCCTACAGAGCTCCTCCATCCATGGGATTTTCCATCATTTAGGACCACTCATAGTGAATTTCTCTCTGGATGATTTGTCCATTGATATAAGTGGGGTGTTAATTTCCCCTACTAGTTGTAATGTTATCAATTCTCTTTATCTCTGTTAATTTTGATTTATGAATTTAGATGTTCCTGTATTGAATGTATATATGTTAATAAGTATAATATCCTCTTCTGGTATTGATCCTTTTATCATTATATAATGACATTCTCTGTCTTTTGTTATTGTTTTACTTAAAGTCTATTTTGTCTGATATTAGTATTGCTACCCTTGCTTTATTGTTGCTTCTGTTTGCATGAAATACTTTGTCCATCCCCTCACTTTCTGTCTGTGTGTATCCTAGCTCTGAAAAAAATCAGCTGATAACTTTATGCAGGTTCCTTTGTCAACTGACCCTGTTTTTCTCTTGCTGCCTTTAGAATTTCCTCCTAATATTTAACTGTAGTCATTTTAATTACGATATGTCTTGGTGTGGGACTGTTTCTGTCCCTGCTGTTTGAGACCCTCTGTACTTTCTGCACCTGGGCTTCTGTATCCTTCAGCTTTGGGAGAATTTCAGCCATAATCTCTTCAAATAGATTTTTGACCATTTCTCTCTTTTCTCCTTCTGAGACAGTTATAAAGTAAATGTTGGTACATTTAATGTTTTCCCACAGACCTCTTAAAATGTTTTAATTTTTTTTTAATTTGTTTTGTCTATAGTTTTGATTGCCTTGGAAACAAACCAAGATCATTCTGTCATTTTGAGGTTGCACCCAAGTACTGCATTTCAGACTCTATAGATCTAGCAGAGACCTAGTAGAAGCAAAAGAGATAAAAAAGAGATGGAAATAACACATGGAAGAACTGTACAAAATAGTTCTTAATGACCTGGATAACCATGATGGTGTGGTCAGTCACCCACAGCCAGACATTCTGGAGTGTGAAGTCAAGTGGGCCTTAGGAAACACAGCTGTCAATAAAGCTAGTGGATGTGATGGGAATTCCATCAGTAGAGCTATTTAAAATTCTGAAAGATTTTATCAAAGTGCTGCACTCAATATGTCAGCAAATCTGGAAAATCCAGCAATGGCCACAAGACTGATAAAGGTCAATCTTCATCTTAATTCCCAAGAAGGGCAGTGTTAAAGAATGTTCCAACCACCTGACAATCGCACTTATCTCCCTTGCTAGTAAGGTTATGCTCAAAATCCTAAATGCTAGGTTTCAGCATTATGTGAACTAAGAACTTCCAGCCATCCAAGCTGGGTTTAGAAAAGGCACAGAGGAACCAGAGATCAAATTTCCAACATTTGCTGGATCATAGAGAAAGCAGGGGATTCCAGAAAAACATCCACCTCTGTTTCATCAACTACACTAAAGCCTTTGACTATGTGGAACATAACAAACTGTGGAGAGCTCTTGAAAAGATGGGAATACCAGACCTTCTTACCTGTCTCCAGAGAAACCCACATGTGAGTCGGGAAGTAACAGTTAGTACGCTATATGGAACAACTGACTGGTCCAGGATTGAGAAACAAGTACAACAAGGCTGTTTGTTGTCACCCTGTTTATTTAAATTATACACTGAGCAAATCATGAGAGACGCCAGGCTGGATGAGTTACAAGCTGAAAGCTGGAAGGAGAAAGATCAATAACCTGACATAGGCTGATGTTACCATTCTAATGGCAGAAAGTGAAGAGGAACTAAAGAGCCGCTTGATGAGGGTGAAGGAGAGTGAAAAAGCTGGCTTAAGACTAAATATTAAAAGAAAAAAAAAAAACTAAGATAGCATTCAGCCCCATAACTTCATGGCAAATAGAGGGAGAAAAGGTGGAAGCAGTGACAGATTTCCTCTTCTTAAGCTCTAAAATCATACAGATAGTGTCTGCACATAAAATTAGAAGAAAATTGCTTCTTTGTAGGAAAGCTATGGCAAACCTAGACAGTGTGTTGAAAAGCAAAGACATCACTTTGCTGACAAATGTCCATATGGTCAAAGCTATGATATTTCCAGTAATCATGTATTGCTGTGAGAGCTGGACTGTAAAGAAGGCAGAGCACCAAAGAATTGATGCCTTGGAAGTGTGGTGCTGGAGAGTCCCTCCGACAGCAAGATCAAACCCGTCAATCTTAAAGGAAATCAACCCTGAATACTCATTGGAAGGCCTGATGCTGAAGCTCCAATATTTTGGTCACCTGATGTGAATAGCCAACTCATTGGAAAAAAACCCTGATGCTGGAAAAGATTGAGAACAGAAGGAGAAGAGGGCATCAGAGGATGAGATGGCTGGATGGCATCACCAACACAATGGACATGAACTTGGGCAAACTCTGGGAGCTTGTGAGGGACAGGGAAGCCTGACTTGCTACAGTCCATGGGATTGCAAAAAAGTCAGACACAACTGGGTGACTAAAAAGCAATAGTATAGTTTTGATTGGGTGATTTTGTCATTCTATCTTCCAGATCACTTATGTATTCTGCTGAATCACTTAGTCTGCTCTTGATTCTTTCTAGTGTGTTTTTCACTTTAGTTATTTTATTCTCAAGTTCCAAAATAGACTAGTTATTTTTTTTCTGGCCTTGTGAAAGTTCTCGCTGTGTTCATCTAATCTTTTCCCTAATTCACTTAGCATTCTTATAACTAATTCTTTACCAGATAAATTGTTTCTGTTTCATTGGTTGCTTTTTCATAGGTGTTCTCTTGTCTCTCAATTGGGACCAATACCTCTGTCTTCTCATTTTGCTCAACTTTGTCTGTCTGAAATTAGATGAAACAACAGTCTTTTGCAATCTTGACGTAATCTCATGTGGGAGCATCCTATACCTTCTGCATGGGCTGAGTGGCTTTAGGGGCAGAGCTGGGTTTTACATGATCCCAAGTCACATCTTACCTCGGTGTGTGCTGGCAGCTAGTCACTTTGGTAAGAAGTGAGGCTGAAGAAGGGTGAGCTAGGGCGGGAACCAGATGTTAAGCCACGTTTCCCCCCATTCAGTGGCTGTCACCAGGCTCAAGGGGATGGGTAGGGGTGGTCTCAAGTAGCTAGAGCAGAGCCCTGAGAGTCAGATGCATCCTGTGTTTTTTTTTCTTCAAGCGTGAGCTCTTCTCATCCAAGCACCAAGACTCTAACCCCAGAGGGGAGCAGCGCTAGAGCAAATAGCACCTAGATGAGCTTTTGGCACGTGATGGCGCGCGGGCTGTGAGAGTTTGGCTGGAGAAAGGCTTTGGGGCTTCTCCAGATGCACTGCCTGGGCGGGTGCCAGTAAGGGTTGCCCCCACCTTGCCTAGGTGCCATCTGGGGTCTAAGCCACCTCCATTTCTCACAGCTGAGCTCTCTTTCCTCAGTCATGGCAGCCCCGGCTCCAGCACAGAGCTGCAATATGAAGAAACAGGGCCTGGAGTGTTCCCTCAGCTCAGACTGGGACACACACCGGGGCATTTGTGGCAAACCAGTCATCCATCCTCACAATTTTAATGCCCCCATCTCCACTTTGCCTCAGGAGCAAGCGAGGGTACACACACTCCTCCTGAATGAAGCCTAGTCTTCCTACTACTTGTTGTTCCTAAAAGTCCTCCTGTTAGGCTCACCAGCCTTCCAATCAGCCAAGGGGCTTGTCTTTCCTATACGGGACCCCAGGACTGGGACGCCCAATATGTCTTTCAAAGTGCTCACGCCTCCAGAAGATCTCTATCCATTTAATCTCCCTTTTTCTCAGAGCTCCCTCCCCGAGATGCAGATCCCAACCTGATCATTCTTCCTTCCTTCCTACCTGATTCCATGTGAATCTCTCTTAGAACCTCATTTGTACAGGAATCTTTCTGCCAGTCTCCAGTTTTCAGTGAGAATTGTTCCGCTAGTAGGTGTATTTTTGACATATTTGTGAGGGAAGGTGAGTTCTGCATCCTCCAACTCTGCCATTTTGATTTCCTCCAACAATTACCTTAAAGACATTGATTTCATACATACATAATGAATTTCATACATTCCATGAAAATGCCATATCATTCCAGATATTTATATCCTCCTTAATTTCAAATTCCTTATTCTTAGAAATTTGTATGATTTTGATACTATTTGTTTACTATTTCATACTGGAAATATATTTAAAATGTGTATATTTATTTTATAACAAATAATTTTATATTGAAAAGGCTTTGCTCAATTCAAATATTAAATATGACAGTTTGTAGATTCTTTTGGATTTTCTATATATATATTCATGTCTTCTTAAAAGCAATTTTGTTTCCTTCTTTCTAATATTTGCACTTTAATTTCTTTCTCTTGCTCTTCTGTCCTGGATATAGCCTCCAGAATAATGTTGAATAGAGTAGAAACGGTGATAGTGGACATTCTTTCTTTGTCCCCAACTCAAGGAGAGAGGAGACATTCAATATTTAACACTACTTATGAGCTTAGCTGTACATTGTTTATATATATTCTTTATCAGGTCAAGGATGCTCCTTTCTACTCCCAGTTTCCTGTGAGTACTTCTTATGAATATAGGTTGAATTTTATCAAATGCTTTTTCTGTATATATTGCAATGACATGTTTTTCCCTTTCTGTTAATGCAATGAATTAAATTGATTTTTTTATTGTTTGATTTTTTTTTAATGTTCAACTGACCTTGCAGTCCTTGCATAAACCTTATTCAGTCATGATTTATTACCCTTTTCACATTTACTGGATTCAATTTGCTAATCTTATTCACATTTATTTTCATAAGAGATATAAGCCTCTAATTTTACCTCCTTTTCATGTTATTTTTAGGTTTTGGTGTTGGGATTATATTGGACTCATGAAGCAAGAACTGTTGTCTCTTTTGGGAATCTCTTAAAGAGTTTATGTTTGGTTGATACATTTTTTTTCTTTAAATATTTGGAAGAATTTCCCAGTCAGGTTGTCTTCTTCCTGGAGTTTTCTTTGTAAGAAGGATTCAGTTTATTTTAATAGATAAAAAGCCTTGAGATGATTCAGTTACTTCTTATGTCATTTGTGGTGAGTTATGTTTTTCAATATAATTTTTCATTTAAAGTTTTATACCTATTATTATTATTTTTAATATAAATTTAATAATGTACAAAATACGCTTTATTATATTTTAGTTAACTTCATATGTCATAAATATGTGATAATTTTTTTATTTTTAGTAATAATTGTTTTATTTCTGTTATTTCTTAATCAATTTTTCTAGATGTTAATAAAATTTTACAGAAATATTCAAATGTGCAACTTGAGAACCAAGGTTCTCCAATAATATGGAGTAAATGAGGAATGTAAAAAAAGAGATTTATCATAAGGAATTGGCTTTCAGGATTATAGAGGCTGAGGATTCCCAAGAAGAACCACTCTTGGTATCAAAATCTAATAACGGTTCTCCAGAGAAACAGAACTGGTAGGAAATGGCTCACATGATTATGAAGGCTGGGAAGTCCAGTTATTTGCAGTCAGCAATCTGGAGATCAAAGAGACCTGGTGTCGTATTTCCAGTCTTAGTCCAAAAACCTGAGAAACAGAATTAATGATGAAAGTTCCAGTTTGAGTTCAAATGTGAAGGCAGGATATCCCAGCTTGAAAACTGTCAGAGAGAGAAATAATACGCTATTACTCAACCGTTTTGTTCTATTAAGGCCTTTACAAAATTAAAGGCCCACCCAGTTTGGGAAAGGCAATCTGCTTTATTTAGTCTACTGATTCAAATGTTAATCTCATCCAGAAACATCCCTCACAGACACACCTACGATAATGTTTTCCCAATTATCTGGGCACCCTGTGGTCCAGTCCAGTTGACACACTAATTGTCATCATATGACTTCCGGCTTTGTCAATATTCTTGATCGTGCCTTTGCTTTCCACTTCAGTCACTTTTCTTTTTCTGTTCGCATAGCCTTCTTCTTTCTTGTTTGCAGTTATTTTTCTACCCCTTAAAATAAAAGTTTGATCATAGATTGTCAACTATCCTTCTAATATATACATTTAAAGCTCATATTTTCCCTTTAAATACTGTTTTATCTATGCCCTATACATTTCAATATGTTATATTTTCATCATTATTCAGTTCAGAATATCTTATCATTTAAATTGAGTTTTAACCATTTGGCTCAGTGAGTTATATTGAAATGTACTGCTTCAAAATTTGAAATTTCCAGATTTGGGGAGATTTTCTAGCTGTATTTCTTATATTGATTTATAACTTATTTCCAATATGGCAAGAGAACATAGTTTGTTATGTTTTCAACCCTTTAACATTTCCAAAGATTTTTTCATAGCTCAGTATAAACTGTCTTTTGTTCAATGTTCCATGGCCACTTGAACAATTTATGTCTTCTTCCTTATGTCAGTTATGTTAGGTTGTTTGTTCAAATTATGCATATCTTTACTAATTTTTTCTACTTGCCGGTATCTTAAACTCTGATTGTGAATTTGTCTATTTCTTCTAATATTTCTGCCAATTTTTGATTAATACAACTTAAAACTTTGTTAGTATCAGCACATAATTTTAGAATTATATCTTCTTTTCATTATGAAATAATCTTTGGCCTTAAAGTCTAATTTTCTAATACGAGTATAGTCACCCTAGCTTCCATGAGTTAATCTGTCTTATTATATATTTATTCTTTAACCTTCTCCCTATCTATATGCTTATAGTTAAAGTTTGTCTCTTGTAAATAGGATACAGTTGAGTCTTATCTTCTTAAATACAATCTAATAATCTTTGCCTTCTCATTGGAGTTTTTTTACCACTTACATTTTCCTACCACTAATTTGATTCTGCTGTCTCTGTTTTTTATGTATTCTCTTTATCCCACCTGTCTTCTTTGCTTTATTTCTCCTTTCCTGTATTAATGAAATACTTTTAAAAATTCTTTTTTACCTACTTTATCTAACTTTAGTGTTGTAGTTAGAACATTTTGTATTTTTCTTTTAGTGGTTAACTTAGAGTTAAAATATGGATGCTTAACATATTACAGTCTTACTTAAATTCAGATATTTAGCATTTCTCAAATAATACAAGAACACTGAAGAAATGTAACAACATTTAATCCCTCCCATGCTTTGTACAATTAATATGATATTTCTATATGAGATATAAACACCATAATACATTATTACTTTAGTTTTAAACAGCTAGTATTCTTTTATATTTATCAACATAATTACATTTCTAGTGATTTTCATTCTCTCTTTAACTTCTTTGTTTCCATTTGTGATTACCTTAAGATGTATTCTATTTTCTTCTCTGAGACTGCTTTTTCTCAAATGACTTCATTTACTAATTTTTATTGTATACCAGCAACAAATTTCTATAGCACTTTTTGTCTGAGAACATTTTAATTTTGCTTCTTTTTTTAAAAAAAAATTAAGATATAAGTGATGTATAACACTATATTAGTTTCAGGTATACAACACAATGATTCAATATTTGTATATATCACAAAATAATTGCTACAATAAATCTATCTACTATCCATAACAACACATACCTACACTTTTTTTCTTATGACATTTAAGATTTACTCTCTTAGCAACTTTCATGTACACAAAATAGGATTTTTAACTCTGGTCTCCCTGCTACACATTGTCACCATTACTTATTTATTTTATAACTGGAAGTTATAACCACCTTGACCTGTTTTGACCACTCTCCAACCATCAATCTGTTCTCTAAATTTATGAGTTTGATTTGTTTGTTTTTAGATTCCATCTAAAAACATCCAGATAAGTGACACCATACAGTATTTGTCCTCCTCTGACTATCTGATTGATTTCACTTAGCATACTGCCCTCAAGATCCGTTTATGTTCTCACGAACGGCAAAATTTCCTTCCTTTTATGGCTGGATAATATGCCAGCGCATATGTAAGTACCACAACTTCTTTATCCATTTACCCATCAGTAGATACTTAGTTTGTTTCTGTATCTGGGTTATTACAAATAAGCTGCAGGTGTGGTACAGATATTTTTTGAGTTAGTATTTTTGTTTCCTTTCAATATATTCCCAGAAGTGAAATTTCTGGATCCTATGATAGTTCTATTTTTAATTTTGTGAGAAATCTCCATACTGTTTTCCAGAGTGGCCATACCAATTTACATTCCCTCCAACAGTGTACAAGTGTTCCCTTTTCTTCACACCCTCGCTAACACTTGCTATTTCTTCTCTTTTTAAAATACTCATTCTAACAGATGAGAGATAAAAATCCCATTCTGGGCTTGACTTGCATTTCCCTGATAATGTTGAGCACCTCTTTACGTGCCTGTTTACCTCTGCATGAAAATGTCTATATCCTCTGCCCATTTTTAAATTTTTTTTTGTTATTGTTTGAGTTCTTTATATACTTTAGATATACTATGTCAGGTATATGATTTGCAAACATTTTCTCCCATTCCTTAGGTCGCCCTTTAATTTTGTTGACGGTTTCCTTTGCTATGTCCAAACTTTATAGTTTGATAGAGTCCCATTTGTTTGTTTTTACTTTTTTTGCCTTTGCTTTTGACATCAAGTCCAAAAAAACCACCCCCAAGACCAAAATAGAGGAGCTTATGGTCTCTGTTTTCTTCTAGTTTTATGGTTACAGGTCTTAAGCTCTTTAATATATTTTGAGTTAATTCTTATTTATAGTGTAAAACAGAATTCCAGTTTTATTCTTTCGCATGTGGCTGTCCAGTTTACCCAGCACAATTTATTGAAGAGAGAGTTCTTTTCCTGTTGTGTAGTAGTTCCCCCTTATCTGCAGGGAATACAGTTGAAGACCCTCAGTGGATATCTGAAACCAAGGATAATTTCAACCTCAAACAGGCATACATTGGAGATAATATACGTTCAGTGCCAGACGACTACAATAAAGTGAAAATCACAATAAAGAGAATCACACCATTTTTGGTTCCCCAGTGCAGTTATGTTTATACTATGCTGTAGTCTATTAAGTCTGCAATAGTATTGTGTCTAAATAAAGCTATGTATTTACCTTAATTAAAAACTTTATTGCTAAAAAAAAAATGCTAACCATCAACTGACAACACAGGGTTGCCACAAACCTTCAATATGTGAAAAACACAGAATTCACAAAGCATAATAAAATGAGAAATGTCTGTACACACCATTTTTTCTTATACATGCTTATATATAATAAAGTTTAGTTTATAAATGATGCACTGCTGCTGCTGCTAAGTCACTTCAGTCGTGTCCGACTCTGTGCGACCCCATAGACACCAGCCCACCAGGCTCCCCTGTCCCTGGGATTCTCCAGGCAAGAACACTGGAGTGGGTTGCCATTTCCTTCTCCAATGCATGAAAGTGAAAAGGGAAGGTGAAGTCACTCAGTCATGTCTGACTCTGAGCGACCCCATGGGCTGCAGCCTACCAAGCTCCTCCATCCATGGGATTTTCCAGGCAAGAGTACTGGAGTGGGGTGCCATTGCCTTAAATTACGCACGGTAAAAGAAAATTCAAATTACAGGCATCACTATGCTTGCTCTTAGGAGTGATGTTAAGTAAAATAAGAACTACTTGAACACAAGCACTGCAGCACCACCACAGTAGACCTTATAACGAAGACAGCTACCAAGTGGCCACTAGACAGGTAGCTTACATAGTGCGGATATGCTGGACAAAAATATGACTTGCATCTTTGGAAGGATGGTGCAAATTTTCATTGTGAGTACATAACTGCTTTCAATTTAAAACTTATGAATTGTTGATTTCTGAATTTTCTGTTTAATATTTAGATTTATAGAATTTAATGATAATTTAATATCTTGAAACTTTACTGAATTATTTATTGGTTCTAACAGGTTTATGCTTTCCTGCTCTTTACTTCCCCTGGTGACTCAGAGGGTAAAGCATCTGCCTACAATGTGAGAGTCCAGAGTTCAATCCCTGGGTCAGGAAGATCCCCTGGAGAAGGAAATGGCAACCCACTTCAGTACTCTTGCCTGGAAAATCCCATGGACAGAGGAGCCTGGTAGGCTACCATCCATGGGGTCGCAAAGAGTCGGACACGACTGAGCGACTTCACTTCACTTTAACAAGGTTATGGTGAAATCTTTAAATTTAAGTACACAATATGTTATCAGCAAATAGTGAGTTTTACTGCTTCTTTTCTGATTTGGAATGAATTTTCTTTCTTTTCTTACCAAACTTCTCTGCCTAGGATTTTTAATACTATGTTGAATAAAGGTGAAGAGAGGGAGCATTCTTGTCTTACTGATCTTAGAGGAAAAGGTTTCAGCTTTTCACCAATGAGTATGTACTTCATTTTTGAAGGGTGTTTTAACTGAATGTAGAATTCACAATGGACAGGGTTTTTTTTCTTTTAGCAATTTATTTTTTTTCCCTTAAGTCATCTGCAAGTATTTATTTAGGTAGGAGATCATAAAATATAGTTTTATAATATACACAGAAAAAACACATTTGAATGAATACAAAATAAAATGACAGGAGGTGACAGAATCTTTTAGCACTTTAAAAGAATGTCATTTCATTGTTTTGTGACTTCTATAATACTGTTGAAAATTTAGCCATCAACTTTGATTTTCATCTTTTAAAAGCAATTTATACCTGCCCAGTTGACTTTATGATTGGTTTCCTATTATTTTTGGTTTGTTGGCAGCTTGAATATGATGTTCCTAGTCATGACTTTCTTTATATTTACTCTGCATAGGGTTCACTAAGTTCCTTTAAACTGTAAGTTGATCTCTTTCATCAATTTTTTTGAAAAAAATGACTCACTATTAGTTGTCAAATATTGCTCTGTCCGGTGCTCTCCCCTCTTTCCCTCTGAGACTATAATAACATTAATATTAGGACATTTGAATGGATTACATGTGTTTCTTACCCTCTGTTCTCTTTGTTTCCTTTTGTTATTACCATAATTGATTTGACATATCTCTGAGTTTAACTGCTCCAGCCTAACTGGCATTCACATCTTCAACTTGGAAGGAAATTCTTATATTAGCTGTTCAATTATTGCTTCTATCAGTTGCATATCCTTCTAAAATGCTTATTTTTATGATATGTATTCTGAATCCATTATATAAGCCTTCTGTCCTTTTTCTTTCAATTTCCAACTCTTCATACTTTTCTTGTAAGTTTTGAAATATATCTTCCAAATGGCCTTCAAAGCCACTAATTTGAATCTGAATTAATGTGACCATCCTCTCCTACACATTATTCACTCATCTGTAGATGCCTTTGGCCAGCTTCCTAGGGGGCTCAGTGGCAAAGAATCTGCCTGCCAATGCAGGAGGTGCAGGAGCCGTGGGTTCGATCCCTAGGTCAGGAAGATGCTCTAGAGAAGGAAATGGTAACCCACTCTAGTATTCTTGCCTGGAGTATCCCATGGACAGAGACTGGAGGGCTACCGTCCATGCGGTTGCAGAGTCAGACACAACTGTGAGACTTTCACTTTTCAATGATGTGTTGTCATTTTCTCATAGTTACTGATTTATTTGCTAATATATTTTAAGGATTTTTATATCTATGTTATGAGCGATATTGATCTTTAGCTTGTTTTCCTCACAATGTCACATCAACTTTCGGACTCATAAAAAAAGTTGAGAAGTATTCCGGCCTCTCCATTTTCCGAAAGAGTTTGTGTAGGATTGGTATTATTTCTTCCTTATGTATTTGATCAAATTAAGCAGTAAAATCACCTTTATCTTGATTTGGGGGCGTGTAGGAGGTGGGCATAATTCAATTATAGGGTGAATTCAATTTCTTTAATAAGTGTAGGAAATTGAGGTTATCTATTCTGCTTAGACTACAGTTCATAATCATAATCTCTTATTATCCTTTTAACATCTGTAGAATCTGCAGTAACTTCCTCTCTTCTATCCCTGATGTTGACAATTTATATCTTGTCTTTTTTTTCACTTGATTTGTCTATTTAGAGCTTATCAATTTTGCTGATATTCTCAAAGACCTAGATTTTGGCTTGTTTTATTTGTTCATTTTCTATTTCACTAGTTTCTGCTTTGTACATCTTTTTTTTCAATCTCATTTCTGTTTCTGCCCTAGTTTGAATTGTGTCTATCACATATATTTTCTTCTACAAAATCTACTTTGTCTTAATCGTCCTCAGTAAATTTTCTGTTTCAGATATTGTATTTTTCACTTTCGGAAGTTTCATTTGTCATTTTTATATCTTCTGTTTCTCTCCTCATTTTATTCATGATTTCCTTTAAATTCTACAGCTGTTTTTAAGTCTGAGTCTTATATTTTTACCCTTCCTATCATTTTCAAAGGTGTTTCTATTGATGAAATTGTCTCTCTGTTTCTGCCTCATCACATCTAGTAATTTTCTTACATACTGAATATTGTGAAATTTACATTTAAATACTGGAGTATGTTTTGTTCCTTCAAGAGTGCTGGGCTCTGTTTTGGATATACAGTTAAATTACAAATTAGTTGGCATACCTGGTCCTCTGAAGGACTATTTTTAAAAATTCTTAGCATAGATCTAAAGTTATCTTTATGCTGGAGCTACATTTTTTCTAATATTAATGCAAGATCCTTCTGGGATTTCACTGAATGCCCTGAGAATTGGACAAGGACAGTCCAATCTGGCTAGTCAGAACTCAGATATCTTCCAAATCTATGTGAGTTCTCAGAGTTGTTATGTAGTTTCACTCTATTGGTGTAACGGAGTCAAGGGGACTCAACGCAAATTTCTGGAGCTCTTCTCTGCTTGGTTCTTTCTCCTCTGGTACCCTGACCCCCTCCCCCCACATTCTGATCATTGTCTCCCCAACTCAGTGTAATTACTGTGTTGTGCTTGGAAGGCCCTCCATGTGCTGCGGTCTGGAAAATCCCTACAGGCAACAGTACAGGGTGATTGAAGGGCTCACCAATTTCATCTGCATTTCTCCCTGCTGCAGCCTGTTGCCCGCAGTTAGAAGACTATTGTTCATATATTTTCTTCTGTTTTCTGGTTGTTTACTATGGGAAGATAAGTTAGTTTTAGTTACTACATTATCACTGCAACAGATATCCCATCCACTAATTTACTTCGTTTGAAATGTATGGTTTGGGCATTTATACTTCATTTAGAGCTCTTTTTGTACAGTGGCACCCCACTCCAGCACTCTTGCCTGGAAAATCCCATGGACAGAGGAGCCTGGTGGGCTGCAGTCCATGGGGTGGCAAGGAGTCGGACACGACTGAGTGACTTCCCTTTCCCTTTCCACTTTCATGCATTGGAGAAGGAAATGGCAACCCACTCCAGTGTTCTTGCCTGGAGAATCCCAAGGTCGGAGGAGCCTGGTGGGCTGCCGTCTATGGGGTTGCACAGAGTCAGACACGACTGACGTGGCTTAGCAGCAGCAGGTCAACTTTACTTTCTTCAGGCACATTTATTATTTTTTGTTCATGTTGTCAATCTGCCTATTTCATTCATCCTACCCAGTTACTGGGAGACCTTTCTTGAAATATTGGCTGTCTGAGATCTTCTGCCAGTGTTCAGCTGGAAGTCTGTGGGAGCTGTTCCTCATGTAGAAGTATTTTCTATGCATTTGTGGATGGAGGTGAGCTCCACATGCTTCTAGTCTGTCATCTTGATTGGAGCACTCATCTGCCTATTTCAGTGGTTCTAATTCACTGGACATACGATCTGTTTTACACGTACCTTTTCTCAGGCTTTTGGACCCACTGAAATATTACTACGGTTATTATTATTATTGTTTCATATGTTTATGAATTGCTAGGCTAGGTAAATCACAAGCTGGAATAAAGATCTCCAGGAGAAATATGAACAACCTCAGATATGCAGATGATACCACTCTAACGGCAGAAAGTGAACAGGAACTAAAGAGCCTCTTGATGAAGGTGAAAGAGGAGAGTGAAAAAGATGGCTTAAAACTCAACATTCAGAAAACTAAGATCGTGGCATCTGGCCCCATCACTTCATGGCAAATAGATGGGGAAACAGTGGAAAGAGTGACAGACTTTATTTCCTTGGACTCCAAAACCACTGCAGATGGTGACTGCAGCCATGTAATTTAAAGATGCTTGCTTCTTGGAAAATAGCTATGTCAACCTAGACAGTGTTTTGAAAAACAGAGCCATCAGTTTGCTGACAAAGGTCCATACAGTCAAAGCTATAGTTCTTCCAGTAGTCATGTGTGGATGTGAGAACTGGACCATAAAGAAGGCTGAGCATTGAAGAATTGATGCTTTCAAACTGTGATGCTGGAGAAGACTCGAGAGTCCCTTGAACAGCAAGGAGATCAAACCAGTCAATCCTGAAGGAAATCAGTCATGAATATTCATTGGAAGGATTGATGCCAAAACTCCAATACTTTGGCCACCTGATGTGAAGAGCCAACTCACTGGAAAAGATCCTGATGTTGGGAAAAATTGAGGGCAAGAGGAAAATGAGACGACAGAGGATGAGATGATTGGATGGCATCACTGACTCAATGCGCATGAGTTTGAGGAAACTTAACAAGATAGTAGAGGACAGAGAAACCTGGCATGCTTCAGTCCATGGGGTAACAAAGAGTTGAACATGACTTAGTGACTGAACAACAACAATGTTTGTATTCTTATTGTTGACTACTCATTAGGGCTTGTGGTTTCTGGTTACTCTAAGAGGCAGCATGTCCCCCAGAGAGTTGAGAGTAAAAGTGACCCCTATCATGGGCTCTAGACTGTTGCTAAGAAACCAGTGGGAGTCTCCCTTGCCCTCACTCCTGCAAGTTCAAGGCTAGGAACTCAGCCACCTCTCCACTGAAGGCCAGCGAGACCAGCTACATTCATGAAATATAGCTAAGCTTACCTTCCTCCTATAACCTTGATCTACAGTGCTTATCAATTCAGTAATATCCCTGGGTCTCTCACTTTACAGTCCTTTTGCCAATTCCCTCTCCAAGTGCTCACTGAGCTCACTGGGAAAGACGCCCCTCGTTAGTGTTCTCTGCTAATGCGCCCACAAAACCAACGGTGTCATTAAACCCAATATATACTTAACTGAGAAGATGCAGCTAAATCAAACTTGGCCAAGGAAGAAAAGGTGACAGTGTGCCTGTTGTCACTTCCTTGAATCCCCTCTCAACAGCATTTTTACTTCTAAGACATTTCTTTTTGTCCTTCCCATGGATCCTCCCCTAGGACTCCTGTCAAAGAGAAAAGTTAAACCGATCAAATAATCCACATTGCTGATTAATACATTCCTCCAATGAAAGATACTTGCATTTCAGCCATGAACGTTCATAAACAGTAACTTAATCTAAAAACAAGCATCTGTTTACAGGACTTTTGAATATCATGACAAACTAAAAAGGAAGACATTTTCTGTGTTGTTCCAGTTACAATCATCCTGGAAATGAAACTGCTGCATTGTAGGGTAGGAACACATTCAGCTTTATTAAATACTTTACCCCTAGCCCTGTGTAACTGTTACTAGCCCACACTCTGTCTCACTCTTGAGATATTTAGAGTTGTGGAGAGGGGCGGTCCTAGGATGGCAGAGGAATAGGACAGGGAGACCACTTTCTCCCCCACAAATTCATCGAAAGAACATTTGAACGTAGAGCTGTGGGAATCTGACATGCAAAATAGTAACTCATTATTACTTTAATTGCCATTATCATTTACCATTTGGATTACCTATTCTATGAATTTATTATTCCTACTTTTTGTATCATTTTATTTTATTTTTTTTTAACTTACTGGTAGGTGGCCTTGGAATTTTCTGGATATAAATCATGTGCTAAAATATTAAAAAGATCTCCTCTAAATTTGTGGGTTGTCTCTTGGATTAAAGTTTTTAATGTTAAGTTATAATATTTATCAATATTTCCCTTACATTAGTGCATTTTGTTTTTGTTTTTGTGTGTTCTTGTTTAAGAAGTCTTCTAATCTAAGACCATGAAGTTTTTGTTTGGTTTTCTTGGTTTTGGTTTGCTCTTCAAATTTAAGATATGAATTCATCTCCATCTGGGATTTATTTTTGTATGGCATGAGATAGGGATATAATCCAGGTATTTAATCATTTTCTCCTTAAGCAGAACCAAGTTTATAGCTCCATTTATTAAATCCTCTCTTCACTGATTGCCCACAATTTATACCAAATTCCCCTCTATGTTTCTGTGCTCTTGTCTGTCCATCCTTGAGTTGGCCTCAGAGATAAATGTTTTGTTGTTAAGGGGACACTGGGAATTTTCAGAAGCTTGGTGGTGAGTGTTGTCTACCATAGAGCTGGGCTCCAGGATGCAGAGGCCTGTGGGAAACTCCTAACTATCAGAGGCAAGGCATATGGCGTCAACATCATGGTATCAAAACTGAAGTGATGTTTAGTGCGCTGAAGATGCAGAGACCTCATGATGGTGAACAGATCTTGATGTCTGCAGAGCTGAGATATAAGAACAGCTGACTAAGGTCTTGCTTGATTTGTGTACAAAGAGAAACTGAAATCTGGTGAGCAAAAGGCTGATGTCAGTACTGTAGTGGAAAACCACTACTTTCTACCCAGTTTCCAGCTTTACATCTATAACATTGTTTGAAAGGGAGGTTAGATTCCTTTGAAGAATCACCCTGTAGTGCCACTCAGGCATATATAGCCAATATTCCTTTTTTTCTTGCTCCAAAGAAATCTAAAGACACTTCCCAGGGTAAAGGCCATGGGGGAGTCAATAATCCCAAGATTTTCTCAGGAAAGGTAGAACAGCATCTCAGTCCTCCAATATGAATGAGAGCTTATGGAAGCCAAGTAATCAATGTACTTATAGGTCAGGATCATCTGCTTGTGGGTCCAAGAGGTCTTTAAGCCTATTCTTTGATAACTTCCACAGGTCCTAAATATGTAATTAATGAAAGTATATGCAGCTACTCACATTGGTTGGAAAGAGAGAGATTATAGTGGCAGTCTCTGAAATTTGCATCCACCCACTAACGTGAATAATCAGAAGTAATCAGAGGAAAAGCTACTTATGAAGAATTCCAGAGTATCCAGAACCATCAAAGAATGGAAGGGTGCAATGCCAGTGTCTTTATCAGCTCACCTAGACCCTCACAAACACCAGACGCATCCTGGCAGGTGGGGGTGAACCACGGCCACTTTAAAAAGATGGTAGCCCCAAAAATCACAGTTTCTTTTTACTGAAGCAGATCATCACAGCTTCTGAAATTTAGTAAGGAGTTATTTAACCAGATTTCTCTAAATATGGAGGAAAGCTGTGTACCTTTCCTTTGTAAGGAGAGCAGTATATCTTCACTGCCCTGCCTTGGAGCTAGTTAACTCTCCTCCCATCATATTTTACCACCTAATTTGGCACTGGATAATAGAGACATTCATGCACACGTATAGTTCTATGTATGGGTGTATGTTTTTTTTTTCTTTGAAACTATTAACTAGAAAGTATATTTGATAATAATTTTCCATTTCTTTCCTGAGTTTCCATATCACATGGAAGATTAATCATATCTAGAGCTTGGTAATCTATTGATAACACCTTCCTTTTTCCCTCCTGCAGATGTTAAACACATGGGTTTCAGATATGAATTTTGCCTTGACACAGAATAATCTCCAGGCATTATGACTGGAGCAAGAACTTCTCCATGTTTCCGTGTCATAAAGTGGGAGCACTGTAAAACTCTCCAGCCATTTGAACTTCTTCTCTGCAAAGAAATGAGTGAAGTGCTGTGGGTATGGAGATCAGCAGTTGATTTCAAAATTGATTTGATACTACCATGACTACTTAATTCTGATTCTGTTATTTCTGCTACTACATTTTATAGTCTTTATAAATTTGTATGCAAAAAGAGAATGAAAACCTTTAACCAAGCGTTCTTAAACTTCTCTGTGTCTAATAATAATAAACTATTAGTATTACGTCAGAACTCAAACTTTCTTTACACCTCCTGAGGCACCATTTTTATTTCTTGTACCTATGTGGCTAATCTATCAGGGGTTATGAAATAGATAACATAGAAGATCTGAGCATTAATAATACATTTTTACAGATGTACTTCTCTCTACTTCATAACAGACTTGATCCCACTCAACTTTGTATAGACTGGCCAGAAAAATCTCACCTCAATTAATTCGACACAAGTATTAACTCTGTCCTTAGAAAAAAAATGTACATCTTCTCTAAAAGGTACTCACTGAATAATTTCGCATTTTCCCATTCATAATTATTAATTTACCTGACTCTCTCCATGGCATCTTTGGGTCTGAGAAAATCCCGGTGGTAGACAAAGGAAAAACATCTTAAAGACACTGGGCCAAGGTATATTAGCCAACCTTGTAAAAGGGTTACGATGATGACCCAAAAGATACCAAGAGCAGATTTTATCTAATTCACAATTTTTCTTAGACCAGTAGTAGTTATTAATAACTGTTAACATATCAACAAGTTCCTCAGAGAAGATGGAAACTTTATACCAAGGAAATCAGTGGTGGGATGAAAGGAGCACAGACTGTTTGGTTAGCCCTGACTTCAGACTTTAATATATTACTTCTTAGCTACGTGACCTAGGACAAGTTACTGAGACCCAGTTTCACCATCTCTAAACTGTAAATAGTAATATCCACCTCAGAGAATTGCGAAACTTAAACAATGAAACATATCTTACATAATATTGAGCATAAGAGCTCACTGAATGTTCGGGAAGATCCTCTGGAGGAGGGCATGGCAGTGCACTCCAGTATTCTTGCCTGGAGAATCCTGTGGACAGAAGAGCCGGGAAGGCTACCATCCATAGATTGGCACAGAGTCGGACATGACTGAAGCAACTTAGCACACACACACTAAATGTTAGCTGCTTAAAAATCATTTTAATAGGAAAATCCCCCAAATTCTAGAGTTAGACAAGATGATTTCTTATATTCCCTCCAGTTCTGTGTTTCTGCTTCTATGACTCCAAACAAAGGCAGAAGAATCACAGAAATGATTCATGTTTAGTTCTTATGGAGATGTTCAAATGCCACCAGCATCGTACCTACAGCCTTGTGTTCTCACATACTGTTGGTTTCAGCTATTACAAAGCATTCTGACAATCCAGGGTATTCACTAGACTACTGGGACAAAAACAAGTATTCTAGTTAAGCAGACAGACTTTTCCTGGGTTGAGATTACAGTCCCTAAATTCAAACTTAACTCCCAAGATAACTCCCTTTCCAACATGCCTGAGAACACAGACTAATCTAATCTATATATCTCCTACCTTAAGGGAGACTCTGCTAAAAACTTTGTAAATATTGCTTTTTACAAGTCTTAAAAGTCAAGTTTAACAATAAAATTAAATGCATCCTCATGGGAGATGCTCATGGGAAAAATGATAATGAGATTGCCTCCAGGCCACCTTCCAATGGAAAATTTTTATCGGTTCTGTTTGGATTTACAATTGTTTTGTTAAAGCCCACTATGGTTTTTCTCATATTATTTTTGTGGATTTTTTTTAACAATAGGGGATGAGAAAAATAAGGGCAGTATATCAATTAGGTAGCATTGAGATTCTTAGATGTTTCATTGGGTGCCATCTTAGTAACATTAGGACGTACATCTAAAAGAGCATTGCTTTTTAGTGCCTTATTCATGCAGCTGTGCTACGTCTTAGTTGTGGCACACAAGATCTCTGATCTTCATTGTGGCATGCAGGGTTTTTGTTGTTGTTGTTGTTGCTTAGTTGCAGCATGTGAACTCTTAGTTGTAGCATGTAGGGTCTAGATCTATGACCATGGATCGAACCCAGGCCCTCTACATTGGGAGCAAGAAGTTTTAGCCACTGGATCACCAGGGAAGTCCCTTTCAATTCAGTTCAGTCGCTCAGTCATGTCCGACTCTTTGCGACCCCGTGAATCGCAGCACACCAGGCCTCCCTGTCCATCACCAACTCCCAGAGTTCACTCAGACTCACATCCATCGAGTCAGTGATGCCATCCAGCCATCTCATCCTCTGTCGTCCCCTTCTCCTCCTGTCCCCAACCCCTCCCAGCATCAGAGTCTTTTCCAATAAGTCAACTCTTCGCATGAGGTGGCCACAGTACAGGAGCTTCAGCTTTAGCATCATTCCTTCCAAAGAAATCCCAGGGCTGATCTCCTTCAGAATGGACTGGTTGGATCTCCTTGCAGTCCAAGGGACTCTCAAGAGTCTTCTCCAACACCACAGTTCAAAAGCATCAATTCTTCGGTGCTCAGCTTTCTTCACAGTCCAGCTCTCACATCCATACATGACCACGGGGAAAACCATAGCCTTGACTAGATGGACCTTAGTCGGCAAAGTAATGTCTCTGCTTTTGAATATGCTATCTAGGTTGGTCATAACCTTTCTTCCAAGGAGTAAGCGTCTTTTAATTTCATGGCTGCAGTCACCATCTGCAGTGATTTTGGAGCCCCCAAAAATAAAGTCTGACACTGTTTGCACTGTTTCCCCACCTATTTCCCATGAAGTGATGGGACCGGATGCCATGATCTTCTTTTTCTGAATGTTGAGCTTTAAGCCAACTTTTTCACTCTCCTCTTTTACTTTCATCAAGAGGCTTTTTAGTTCCTCTTCACTTTCTGCCTTAAGGGTGGTGTCATCTGCATATCTGAGGTTATGGATATTTCTCCCAGCAATCTTGATTCCAGCTTGTGTTTCTTCCAGTCCAGCGTTTCTCATGCCTTATTAAACTTATTTGAGTTCTAATTCTGCCACTGCTACTTATGTGACCTTCTATAAATGCTTAACTTCTCTGACCTCAGTGCCCTCATTTGTATAAAGAATCAATTCAGAAAGAATAAGATTAAACTAACAGGCAGCAAAACATTAGCTATTATTTAGCATTGCTACACTCCCTCTGTGATATCATCATGAGAATCCAACAATGTTTAATAATGAATATTCTCTCATTCCCCTTTATTTACATCTTTCACAACTTTCTCCTTGTTACTTCCGACCCCTGATACTACCAAAAAGGCAGCATCAATAAAAGGTAAATAGAGACCAAGGAACTCTTACACATTAAAGGAAACTAAAGAGACATGACAGCTAAATGCAACATGTAACTCTGGATTGCATCCTGAAATAGAATGGACATTAGTGAAATAATCGGCGAAACATAAATGAAATCTGTAGCTGCAATAACAGCACTTTATCAAGGTTAATTTCTTGGTGGTGATCATTGTAATATGGTTATATATAGAACACCCTTGTGTTTAGTAAATATACACTAAAATATTTAGGACTAAAGGAGTATCATATGTGCAACTTCCAAATGTTTCAGAAATATGTGTGTGTGCATGTACCTATACATCATATATCCATGTATGTATGTGCGTGTGTGTGTGTATGTATGTGTATATATATATATATATATATATATATATATATAGTTGATCCTCATTATTTATGGGCTTCCTACTTGCAAATTTGGGCTTCCCTTGAGGCTCAGTTGGTAAAGAATCCGCCTGCAATGAGGGAAACCTGAGTCAGTCCCTGGTTCAGGAGGATCCCCTGGAAAAGGGAAAGACTACCCACTCCAGTATTCTGGCCTGGAGAATTCCATAGACTGTATAGTCCATGGGGTCACAAAGAGTCAGACGTGACTGAGTGACTCTCATTATCATTCATTATTACTTGAAAATTTCTTTACTCACTAAAGTTATTTGTAGCCACAAAATCAGCACTTGCAGTGCTTTTGCAGTCATTCATAGACATGAACAGAGTGTGAAAAATTTGAGTCATCCAATGCACACTTTCCAGTGGGTGTTGACCGAGTGATGCTCTGCCTTCTTGTAGCTCTCAGATTGCAAATAAGTGTCATTTTCATTCAGTTTAGTGCCAGGGCTTGCGTTTTGTGCACTTTGTTGGTGATTTTGTTGTTTAAAAGGACCCTATAATAGGGCTGAAGTGTTGCGTGGTGTTCCTAAGTGTAAACCAGCTGTGATGTGCTTTGTGGAAAAAACGAATGACCCCCATTTCAGGCATGTGTGATGATGCAATTGCCTATGAATTAAATGTTAATGAATCAATGACATTAATATATGTTTTTAAAACTGTCGTAATAGATACACATTAAACAAGGTTTGGTAAAGATCAGTTGACGAATGTTGTAAGCAGAGGCTCAGTTCAGTTCAGTTCAGTCGCTCAGTCGTGTCCGACTCTTTGCGACCCCAGGCTCAGGGGAACTTAATACTGTTTTTCCCATGGTAGCTCAGTACTTGCTAATTCAGCGTCTGTGATGACTTTGTGGAACAAAAATACCACGAATAATGAGAATTCAGAAAGAGAGAATGATGAAGCAAATGGGCTAAAATGTCAAATTGGGAAATCTGGAAGAAGATGCAGGAATTCTGTCTACTATTTTGGTAGTTTTAAGTCTGAATTTTAAAATGAGGTGTTTTTTTTTTGTTTGTTTGTTTTTGTTTTTGTTTTTGTTTTAATCTATACCCTCAGTCATCACTTTGCCAACAAATATCCATCTAGTCAAAGCTATGGAATTTCCAGTAGTCACATATAGATGTGAGAGTTAGACCATAAAGGAGGCTAAGCACTGAAGAATTGATGCTTTCGAAAGAAGACTCTTGAGAGACCCTTGGACTTCAAGGAGATCAAACCAGTCAATCCTAAAGGAAATCAACCCTGAATATTCACTGGAAGAACTGATGCTTAAGCTCCAATACTTTGGCCACCTAATGTGAAGAACCAACTCACTGGAAAAGACCATGATGCTGGGAAAGATTGAGGGCAAGAGAAGAAGAGGGAGACAGAGGATGAGATGGTTGGATGACATCACCAACCCAATGGACATGAGTTTGGGCAAACTCTGGGAGACAGTGAAGGACAGGGAAGCCTGGCATGCTGCAGTCCATGGAGTCACAAAGAGCTGGACACGACTTAGTGACTGAACAACATATCAGTCTAGAACGTTTTTCAGGGCCAAGAACAATCAAAAGGCTATGAAGAATGATGAGAGAGGCTACATGAAGATGTAGATGATGAGAGGGAAGCATCTCTTTATTCAGGG
This sequence comes from Capra hircus, assembly GCF_001704415.2. NCBI lineage: Eukaryota > Metazoa > Chordata > Mammalia > Artiodactyla > Bovidae > Capra > Capra hircus. The sequence goes on along the minus strand of NC_030824.1, from coordinate 61,445,824 downwards.
GGCCTTGGGCCACAAGATTAGTAGGGTATAAATTTGGTCAAAAAAATGTTATGAGATACAAGAGATGTTTGGAGCCCCAAATGTGAGAAAATCTCAGGATCAGAAGCATTCAGATTACAGGAAGTTTGTAAGCACAATGAGATGGACTAGAGCAGGCACTTAAGGTTTCAAACTTTAAAGAGTCCAAGAGTGCATCCTGCTCTTGGAGACGCTGCTGCTATGGTACAGGGGCAGCCTGACAGCTTTAAAAGAAGCAGGCAGGACCAGACACTTCCTTCCTCCGTATTAAAATTCATCCTTTCTCAACGTTGTAATTCTACTAGAGCCATTTGTCAAAACTTCTTTAGATTAAAAATGCAGTAAAAAAAAGTATTGGATGAACAACAAAACTGTCTGTTCCATCTGAGGAAAAATATATATTTGTGTACTGAAATTGATATGTGTTTGGTTGTGTGGATTTGGGAGTGGATTTTTTATTGGTATTCAGGAAATAAGTACAATTAATAATATATCTTGGACACATCCTTAAGTGAATTTGGTATTAGGGTGTAACATGTACAACAGGGTGCAAAAATCATAAATGTAGAGCTTCACAACGTTTCATAAAGGGATCAACAGAAAACATCATTTCTTCAGTAGTCATCATAGTCCCTCCCAGTTGCTATGTCCCCAAGGGTACCATTATCCCAAGTTCCATAAACGTTTTTCTCATTTTTAACTTTATATAAATGACATTAAATGGTATGTACTCTTTCTTATCTGATTTCTTTTATTTAACGTCTTTACGATGTTCATCTATGCTTATCCATGAATGGTTTGTTCTTTCTCACTGCTATGTAGTATTCTATTGTTTGAAGATATCAGATGTTATGTCTAAGTCTACAGCTGAAGGATATTAGGGATGTTTCCAATTGGAGAATGTTATGAATAATATGCCACTGTGTACACTGTTACGTTTTGTTATACATCTGTACACAGGTTATCTACTTAGCGGCAACTTCGCTGGGTATTCAGTGTTCAGCTTTAGTCTTTCAGTTTTCAAAGTTGATACTTGGGCTACTTGACGTGAAGAGTCAACTCCTGGGAAAAGACCCTGATGCCGGGAAAGATTAAAGCCAAAGGAGAAGAGGGCAGCAGAGGATGAGATGGTCAGATAGCATCACTGACTTGATGGATGTGAATTTGAGCAAACTCTGGGAGATAGTGAAAGACTAGGAAGCCTGGCATGCTGTAGTCCATGGGGCCACAAAGAATTAGACACGACTTGGTGACTGAAGAGTAATGTCACCTTTTATCTTCACTAGCAGTGTATGAAAACTCCTAGACAATATTTTATTGTTGCTTTCTATCTTTATTTGATCATATTTGGAGAACATGCTGTGAAAAATCTCTAGTGTTTTAAAGTAAATTTTTTGTGTGACCAAGCCCATAAAAAACATTTAAGATATTCCATAAACTTTAAAGAAAAACTGTAAAATCTAGAGAGCAAAAACAATATTTACAAAATTGAGACCTGAATAACTTTGGAGGAGTAGCATATATTGGATGCAAAGATAAAGTCATACAAATGTCAGTGTTCCCAAAATTTATATATATATATGTATTTTTTGATGCATTTGCAGTTAAATTATAATACAGGAGTTTTAGTAAAGAAAAAAATTATATTTTCTTTTTCATTCACAAAGGCGATTATCAAAAATTGATAATCACTTAAAATTGAGAATTAAACTAAGGATTCTCATCTTACTAAATACAATGCATTACTACCAACTTACCATAATCTTAATAGAATATATTGGCATAGGAATAGTCAAAGAAGAGAATATTGGGTTAGAAACTCATCCAAGTATAGATGAATTTTAAACATAATAAATATGATTTTATAATATATTGCATAAAACACAATATTCAATTACTATCCATCTGGAAAAATAAAAATATACCATATTTGATACCACACAAAAAATAAATCATACAATTTAAAAACTAAATATCACCAAAAAAGTATGTCAGTAGAATATTTAAGAGGTGCTTGTATAAATCTGAGAACAGCAGATAACTTAAGAGCATTGAGAAGCCCAGAAACCACAAAAGAAGTATCAACAGATTTGAGTACATAAAATTTAAGACTTTCTGTCAAAATAGACTGGGAGAAAATATTTTCAATATATATGACAAAGCTTATTATAAAAGGAAATTGCTGAATAAATTGCATTTTAAAACAGCATTATTTAACTTATAAAAAGAATATACTAAATCTATATGCATTAACATGGAAAATAGCCTTATATTTTGAGAGGAAAACATGTGAATTCTGGCAAGAAGATGGCAGTAGTACAGTTGTTAGATGTGTAGTACAGCTTTTATATCTTTCTAAATTCTTACACGAAAAGTCAAAGAAACTGGAGAGCAAAAATAATATTTACAACAAATACTGGTAACAAGGTAAAACCATACACCCCCAAACACAAACAGAGACAAAACCACCAATAGCCACAAGGTCAAAATGTTGTTGACATTGCTATGAGAGAAAGCAGAGTACATCTGACTGACCTAAGAATAGAATAATATGAAATAGTCATCTTGAATTTTGGCAGACCAATTTGAGAACAGTAACTGCATCTCAGAAGCATTTTGCACCCTGTACTGGCATATAAGTACAAAGAACCACAGTGAGATTTAATGAGTTTGGAGAAGTCTGCTGCTGCTGCTAAGTCACTTCAGTCGTGTCCGACTCTGTGCGACCCCATAGACGGCAGCCCACCAGGCTCCCCCGTCCCTGGGATTCTCCAGGCAAGAACACTGGAGTGGGTTGCCATTTCCTTCTCCAATGCATGAAAGTGAAAAGTGAAAGTGAAGTCGCTTAGTCGTGCCCGACCCTCAGCGACTTCATCGACTGCAGCTCACCAGGCTCCTCCGTACATGGGATTTTCCAGGCAAGAGTACTGGAGTGGGGTGCCATTGCCTTCTCCTTGGAGAAGTCTGCTGCTGCTGCTGCTAAGTCACTTCAGTCGTGTCCGGCCACTATGAATCCTTGAAACTGAATTGGTAGGAATCTTTTGTAGAACAGGACCATGTAAGAGGAAAAATTGATGGAAGCAAAATGAAAACTGAGCAGGACTGGGATAGAGTGACAAAGAAAAGAGGCAAAATTGGACAGAGTAAATAAAGCCAGAAAAACTTAGCAATATGCCACATTTTTACACCACACAAAAACAAAGGGAAAAGTACATTTTACGCAGGCAGAGACCATATGAGTCAAGCTCCTAAAAGTTCAGAGGGACTAAAACTATATTAAAATGATCAATGTAAAGCTATTGAAATCAAATCCCCGCCAAAGTTACTACAGAAAAAAGAATAAGAACCAGAATGACATCTCTACAGACAATAAAAATATACCAAAAAGTTGTATACAAAGGACAGAAAAAATTATAAAGTATTATTTCAAAACAAGCTAGAATATATTAAGAAAAATACAAAATATGAAAAACATTATAACTCAAAATTATAAAAAATCTGAGAAAAAATTCAAGAATTAGAAGTAAGAGATAAATCATTTTAGAAATCAAGACTCTCTAGAAGGAAAACCAGAGTGAATAAACTCAAGAAATTTTGCTTAAAAATGGTTAAAAGAAGAATTTATTTAATTATAAGGATACAAGATAAGAAATAAAAGGAATTCAGACAGTGACATAATTAAAGATTGGGGGGGAAAAGATACAATATTATATTAGGTGTCCTAACAAAGGAAATCAACATTACAAAACTAAGTTTATGAAAATTTTCCTAAAATAATACTAAATGTTTGTTTAAAACTGTATATTGATAGAGCATAAAGTGTACTTAAGTATATAGAATCAGAAAAACAAACACAAGGACATTCTGGTGAAATTATTAGAAAATAAAGGAAAATAAAAAGACTTTGATGCTCAGGAGAAAAAAAATATGACTTAAAAGACATATAAAGATATACTGTCTACTGCCATCAAACTTTTTGACATTATATCTTTACACTAGAAAAAAAAACAAAGTAACATATTTAATGTATTAAGGAAAGAAAACGTGAACAAAGTATTTTCTATCCAGTAAAACAGATCTCTAAAAATAGAACATAGTTGTTATCAACAGGCAAGTCTTCAGGGAATATTTATTGTTTCCTCTGAGTTCTTCTTAAGTAATTTACTAGAAAAATAGCTTAAAGCAACCAAAATTTACAGAGATATTTATGTAAAGATTGGTGGCAAGAAGTAAATATATAAATATGTACAGAACTAACTCTAAATAAAGATGAAAATAAACATTATAAAATCTCACATATAGATGTAACTAGAAAGAAAGAATGGGATTGCATTTTCAATTTTTTATAATCTTAAACTATTTTCAATAATCATAATTAGTGATGATATTATTATTTAATATTCACATATATAGAAAGAAAAATAAATGAGTAATTATGGAATATTTCCTATGACCTCCCAGGATTTTCAGGCTGTAAGAAATGACACAGTAGTGTAATATAGACCAGATTAAATAAAGTCTGTCATTCTGTTTTTAATTGGAGAAAGCATTGAAAATAAATGAGGCTTTTTAAAGAGAGAGATATAGTGTGTGTATGCGTGTGCCCTAATTGTCCACTGAAAAGGTCTAGAAACAATTATCAATCTAGTCATTCTGGTCAGGAAAAGGAAATGAACAAAATAGGCATACAACACCTCAACAAAGTAGATGGCATAAAAGTATTTAAAACAGGGTTATATCAGAAAATTCAGGAGCCAATTCAAAGAAGAGTTCACTATCCAAAGAGAAATTTTGTACTTTAGTATGAAGGAGAATTACAAACAACTAAAACTCAACAAATACATTTAAATGCATGATTTCATAATGATACTTTTCTTATCTTATGGAATAAGCTAGCAGTTGCAGTTTCATGTTGAAAACTAATAGTAAGTGAGAACATCCTTGTCTTGTTTCAGACCTTAGTGAGAAAGCTTCGGGTTTCTCACCATTAGCTGTAAGGTTTTTGTAGATATTCTTTATCAAGTTAAGAAAATTCTCCTTAGTTTGTCATTTTTATCATAAATAAGTGTTCAGTTCAGTTCAGTCGCTCAATCGTGTCCGACTCTTTGCGACCCCATGAATCGCAGCTCGCCAGGCCTCCCTGTCCATCACCAACTCCTGGAATTCAATCAGTCGAATCCATCGAGTCAGTGATGCCATCCAGCCATCTCATCCTCTGTCGTCCCCTTCTCCTCCTGCCCTGAATTCCTCCCAGCATCTGAGACTTTTCCAATGAGTCAACTCTTCGCATGAGGTGGCCAAAATACTGGAGTTTCAGCTTTAGCATCATTCCCTCCAAAGAAATCCCAGGGCTGATCTCCTTCAGAATGGACTGGTTGGATCTCCTTGCAGTCCAAGGGACCCTCTAGAGTCTTCTCCAACACCACAGTTCAAAAGCATCAATACTTTGGCGCTCAGCCTTCTTCACAGTCCAACTCTCACATCCATACATGACCACTGGAAAAACCATAGCCTTGACTAGACGGACCTTAGTCGGCAAAGTAATGTCTCTGCTTTTGAATATACTATCTAGGTTGGTCATAACTTTTCTTCCAAGGAGTAAGCGCCTTTTAATTTCATGGCTGCAGTCACCATCTGCAGTGATTTTGGAGCCCAAAAAATAAAGTCTGACACTGTTTCCACTGTTTTCCCATCCATTTCCCATGAAGCGATGGGACCGGACGCCATGATCTTCGTTTTCTGAATGTTGAGCTTTAAACCAAATTTTTCACTCTCCTCTTTCACTTTCATCAAGAGGCTTTTTAGTTCCTCTCCACTTTCTGCCATAAGGGTGGTGTCATCTACATATCTGAATTATTGATATTTTTCCCAGCAATCTTGATTCCAGCTTGTGTTTCTTCCAGTCCAGCGTTTCTCATGATGTACTCTGCATAGAAGTTAAATAAGCAGGGTGACAATATACAGCCTTGATGTACTCCTTTTTCTATTTGGAACCAGTCTGTTGTTCCATGTCCAATTCTAACTGCTGCTTCCTGACCTGCATACAGGTTTCTCAAGAGGCAGGTCAGGTGGTCTGTTATTCCCATCTCTTTCAGAATTTTCCACAGTTTAGTGTGATCCACACAGTCAAAGGCTTTGGCGTAGTCAATAAAGCAGAAATAGATGCTTTCCTGGAACTCTCTTGCTTTTTCCATGATCCAGCGGATGTTGGCAATTTGATCTCTGGTTCCTCTGCCTTTTCTAAAACCAGCTTGAACATCTGGAAGTTCACAGTTCACGTATTGCTGAAGTCTGGCTTGGAGAATTTTGAGCATTACTTTACTAGCATGTGAGATGAGTGTAATTGTGCAGTAGTTTGAGCATTCTTTGGCATTGCCTTTCTTTGGGACTGGAATGAAAACTGACCTTTTCCAGTCCTGTGGTCACTGCTGAGTTTTCCAAATTCACTGGTGTATAGAGTGCAGCACTTTCACAGCATCATCTTTCAGGATTTGAAACAGCTCAACTGGAATGCCATCACCTCCACTAGCTTTGTTCATACTGATGCTTTCCAAGGCCCACTTGACTTCACATTCCAGGATGTCTGGCTCTAGATTAGTGATCACATCATCATGATTATCTGGGTCATGAAGATCTTTTTGTACAGTTCTTCCATGTATTCTTGCCACCTCTTCTTAATATCTTCTGCTTCTGTTAGGTCCAGACCATTTCTGTCCTTTATCGAGCCCATCTTTGCATGAAATGTTCCCTTGGTATCTCTAATTTTCTTGAAGAGATCTCAAGTCTTTCCCATTCTGTTCTTTTCCTCTTTCTTTGCATTGATTGCTGAAGAAGTATTTCTTATCTCTTCTTGGTATTCTCAGGAACTCTGCATTCAGATGCTTATATCTTTCCTTTTCTCCTTTGCTTTTCGCCTCTCCTTTTCACAGCTATTAAGATTTTTTCAAATGCATTTTCTGCATGTTGATATAATCATGTGATTATTTTTTCATCCATACCCAGATGATGTGATGGATTACACAAATTGATTTTCAAGTTCTGAGACAGCCTTGGAACCCTGAGATAAATCTTACTGTGTTGTGGAGTATAGTTCTGTTTATACATTGTCAGATTTGACTTGCTAATATTTTGTTGAGAATTTTTATGTGTATGTTCATGAGAGACATTTGTCTATAGTTTTATTGTAATGTCTTTGTCTGATTTTGGTGTTAGGATAATGCTGGCCTCATACAATATTTGGAAGTATACTCTCTGCTTCAATCATCTGAGACTGTAGAGAATTGGTAAAATTTCTTTCTTAATCTTTGGTAGAATTCACCAGCCTGGTGCTTCTTATTTTGCAGGATTATTAGTTATTGATCATAATTATACATTTAAAAAAATTAATTAGTTATCTTCTGGGAATGAAAGTGTGGAAGTGAAAGTGTTCGTTGCTCAGTGGCCTCCAACTATTTGTGACCCCATGGACTGTAGCCCACCAGGCTCCTCTGTTCATGGGATTCTCCAGGCAGGAATACTAGATCGAGGTTGCCATTTCCTTCTCCAGGATCTTTCCAACTCAGGAATCAAACCTGAGTATCCTGTATTATAGGTAGATTCTTTACTGTCTGAGCCACCAGAGAAATGGAAGCTAATTCATGTGAAAACTGGATAAATAAAAAGGCAGAATTAAACATCTATCCTACTTTTCCAATATAAACTATACCCACAGGCAATTAAATAGTAAATGTGGGAGTTGCCTTTTCATGAAATACCGTGTAATTAGACAAATACAATTATAAATAAAAATTAAATAGTAAAATAGGACTATCACCATTCTGAGAACAAACACTTTAAGAAATAGCAAACTAAATTCATAACAGTCCAGAAGACAATCACAAATTCTGGACAGAAGACAAAAAACAGCTGCTCAAAGGCACTAAACAGTGAACCAAAAGCAGTAGATTCAGGTTGGGGCTCCACACTCAGAGGAGAGGAGCTGGGTTGCCGCTTGCATAAACTGTTATTTGGGGTACAGATACATTCAGCACAGTTTTATTCATTATAGCCCCAAACTGGAAAAAAATAAATATTCATCTACTGGTAAACAGATTAACAAATTGTGGTAAATGCATACAATGAAACACTACACTACAGTATAATAACAAAAGAATAAACTACTTATCTACACAGAGAAGTAAATCTCTACATATCATGTAATGTGAAAGAATATAGACACAGAAGGCTAATAGTGTAGTAGTCTGTTTATTTGAAATTATGTAAAAGGCAAAACTATAGTAATGAGGATGAATGCTTTTCAGGAGAGAGTGAATGGGCAGAGGAGGTTGACTGCTATAGGGAAAGAGATATAGGGAACTTTTGGAGTGATAGAAATGTTCAGTGCCATCATTGTGACAGTTTCTTGACTGTACATATTTATCAAAACCGATCAAATATTACATTTTAAATTGGTGAATTTATTGTATATAAATTATACCACAATAAAAGTTATAAAAAATAGAACAAAAATCAGATTTATCTGCCTCCTGCTGAAAAAATTCACAGCCACTAATAGTCTTGCCAAGGTTATTAGATGTGGGTCTGATCAAAGCTGTGGATCCAGCTGCCAGTTTGCAGGAAAAATCACTGTGCTATTTTTCAGCTAGAGGCAGATGACTATGTTAAACTGCACCAACATTATGAAATCAAGAAGATCCAGATTAAGAAAACTCTAAAGGAGATCAGTCCTGGGTGTTCATTGGAAGGACTGATGCTAAAGCTGAAACTCCAATACTTGCCACCTAATGAGAAGAGTTGACTCATTGGAAAAGACCCTGATGCTGGGAGGGATTGGGGGCAGGAGGAGAAGGGGGCGACAGAGGATGAGATGGCTGGATGGCATCACCGACTCGATGAGTTTGAGTGAACTCCTGGAGTTGGTGATGGACAGGGAGGCCTGCTGTGCTGCAGTTCATGGGGTCTCAAAGAGTCGGACATGACTGAGTGACTGAACTGAACTGAACAGGTGAAATATCTGGGATTCTTCTACAAATACTTTCTATGGATTTAAAAGACAAATAATTTTTTTTTAAGCAAGCTTGCTCAATTAGTCCCTATGGATTCATATTTGGGTGATAAAAACATGAAGCAGAATTCCAGTTTCCAGTTCAGCATATAATGAGCTTATTTTACAGTAACCATTTCAGAGACTTCCCTGGCAGTCCAGTCCTTAAGAATCTGCCTTGCAATCCAGGGGACACAGGTTTGATACCCGGTTGAGGAACTAAGATCCCACTTGCCTTGGGGCAACTAAGCCCACACACCACAACTTCTGTGTGTTATAGAACCTGCGTGCCACAATTAGAGTCTGTACGCCGCAATTCCTGAGCCCACACACCGCAGTGAAAGATCCTACATGATGTGAGGAAGATCCCATGGGCCACAATTAAGACCCAATGTAGCCAAATTTAAAAAGAAAAAAAGTAACCACTCCATCCTAAAAACAAATAAAAAGCTGAGCAAATTGAAACATCAACAACTCTCCTCAGAGCCACTGAAAAGTGGGGTCACAGGGCAAACTGCTGTCCCCAAATTTGGAGAGACAGATGAGCAGATACAGAGAATCACAACCTACTAGAGCAGAAACTCATGAGCAGAAAAGTCCAGAGAGACCAGTGCTGGAGCAAGAAAACCTGAGCTATAAACGACATACTGTTGGAGGTTCAGTGTAGACGGTGCAGAGAATAGAAAACTCCAGGGAAACCAGCCATGGAGACTTCCACACTTCATGAATGTTGCTCTCATACAAGGTCCTTGGAATATCAGAGAAAATCCCCCACTGTGCTTCCAGCATGAAGAGGATAACAGTAACAATTTTGAAATATGCCAGAGCATTCTTTTCTTCTTAACAAGGCCTGCCCTCAGGAGAAACTATTTCATCCAAGCATAACCTCCTGGAAGTTTACCAGAACTCAATGTTAGCCTCCTCTAGTCATCCTGTCCCACCTAAGGGAGGAAATGCAACTGAGAAGCTCCAGTGAAATTTGCATTCAGTGACACAGACTCACCAAAAGACTGAGACCTAATCATAAGATTTTAAATTATATAAATCATATAAATTATACATAATAAAACAGGATTCTCTCCCCAACACCTTAGTACTATATCAGTAAAGGCTATTTGTCACAGTTCTTTTTACTCAGTACATCATGACAAACTTTCAAGAAACAATTACAAGTTACTAAAAGGCAAATAGTACAGTTTAAGAGACTGAACAAGTGCCAGAGTCAGATATGGCAGGAATGTTGAAATCTTCAGACCAATATATATATATTTTTAACTATGATGAATATGCTAAGGGTTTTCATTAGGAAGTTACACAGCCTGTAATAACAGATAATGCAAGCAGAGAGATGGAAATCCTACAGAAGATCCCAAAAAGAAATGCTAGAATTTAAAAACAGAGTAACATAAGTGGAGAACGTCTTTTATAAGTGCTTTCATTAGTAGGCTGAGCATGGTTAAGGAAAAAAATCTCTGAGCTTGAAGATATGATAATATAAACTTTTGAAACTGAAAAGCAAAGAGAAAAAAGACTGAAAAAAACAAGACAGAAGAGGAAACCTCAAAACTAGGACAACTACAACCTGTGGGATATGTATGTTGGGAATACTAGAGAAGAAAGGGAGAGAGGAACAGACAGAAACAGTGCTCGAGATAATAATGACTCAGAATTGTCCTAAATTACTGTCAGATGCCAACCCACATAGTCAAGATGCTCAGAGAACTACAGGCAGGATGCATGCAGAGAAAGCTTCATTGAGGCATAGCATATTTAAACCACAGAAAATCAATGATAAAGGGAAAAGTTTTGGAGAAAGTCAAAGGAAAGCACAACTTATAAAGGAGAAAAGGTAAGAGTTTAGACTTGGCTCTCCTCAGAAACCATGCAAGCACAATGAGGGTGAAATGAAATATTTCAAGTTTTGAAAGGAAATAACCAAAAACCTAGACATTTGCATTCTGTGAAATGATCTTTCCTGTGAAATTATCCTTTAAAAGTGAAAGAGAAATAAAGACTTTCTCAGACAAATATTGAGAAAATTTGTTGCCAATAGATCTGCCTTGCAAAAAAAAGTTAAAAATCTTCATAGAGAATAAAAATGATATAATTCATTCGCTTGGATCTCCATAAAGAAAGTAAGAGCATTGGAGAAGGAATCAGTGAATGTACCCTGGACTAAACTGTGTCCCTGTGAAATTCATACAATGAGGCCCAAACACCCAATGTGACTACATGTGCAAATGGAGATGTGAGGAATTAATTAAGGTTAAAGATATAAGGTTGAGGGTCCTAATCTGATAGAATTAATAGCCTTATAAGAACAGGATGTAAGTCTCTATTTCTCTGTCCCTCTGTAGGGCTTTCCTGATGCCTCAGCAGGAAACGTGGTTCCATCCCTGGGTCGGGATGATCCCTTGGAGAAGGAAATGGCAACGCACTCCAATATTCTTGCCTGGGAAATCCCATGGACAGAGAAGCCTGGCAGCTACAATTCATGGGGTCACGAAGAGTCTCCATGAATACACTGAAGAAAGGCTATGTAAGCACACCCCGATAAGTTGACCAGCTACAAGTTAGGAAAAGAGCACACGCCAGAAAGTTAACTTGCTGACTGAAGCATAGGGAATAGTTCCTAACTCATTCTATGAGGTCAGAATTAGTCTAAACACCAAAACCAAATAAAGACATTCAAGAAAAGAAAACTAGAGAGCAATATCTCTCACGGGATATGTCTTTTGCACATACGTGCAAAAATCCTTTAACAAAATGCTAGCAAATCAAACCCAACAATGTGTTAAAAGAATTGTCCTCCATGATAAACTAGGATAAAATTATAGATAGTAGATAAAGTGAGATCTATCCCAGGAAGGAAAGGGTTCAACATCTAAAAATAAACTAAATAACCACATCAACCCAGTAAAGAAAAAAAAATCACATAATCATATCAACAGCTGAAGGAAAAGCATATGATTTAAATCTTATACCTATTCATGATAAAATCTCTCAGAAATCCAGGAATAGAAGGAATTCCTCAACTTGATAAAGAATATCTATGAAAAAAACTACAATTAAATGGTGAGAAACTTGAAGCTTTTGCACTAAGGTTAGAAAAGGGCAAGTTTTTCCCCTTTGACTACTGCTTTTCAATATCATACCATAATTCATGGCTAATCTAGTACAATAAGAAAAGAAAATATGTGTGTGTGTATATATATTTACTTATTTGATGCCGTTTAGTCACTCAGTCATGTAAAACTTTGAGACCCCATGCTCTGTAGTCCACCAGGCTTCTCTTTCCATTTTCAGGCAAGAATACTGGAGTGGGGTGCCATTTCCTCCTCCAGGAAATCTTCCTGACCCAGTAATCAAACACGCATCTTCTGTGTCTCCTGCGTTAGCAGGCGGATTCTTTGCCACTGAGCAACCTGGGAAGCCTGTGTGTGTGTGTATATATGTGTATATCTACTATATACACAGCGTCTCCTCCCTCCCAAACACAAAGATTGGGAAGGAGGAAACACAAAAGTGAGAAAGGAAGAAATAAAACCATCTTTGTTCACAGATGACATAATCGTCTATATAGAACAGCTGTAAAAATGGACAGAAAACATCTGGAACCAATTAGATGAGTATAGTATTTTCGCAGGCTACAAAGTTAATACACAAAGCACAGTCACTCCTCTGTATACCAGCAATGAACAAGTTATTAAAACCTGGAATTAAAAACACAGTGCCATTTAAATTAGCATCCCACAAAATGAAACACTTAAGTATAATTCTAACAAAATATGTTTCAGATCCATAGCAGGAAAACTACAAAATTCTGATAAAAGATATTAAAGAACAACTAAATAAATGAGATATTCCATGTTCATAGATAGGAAGACTAAATATTGTCAAGATGTCAGATATTCTCAATTTGCCTTCTAGATTTAATACAATTCCAAATAAAATTGAGGAAGTTATTTCCTGGATACTAACAAACTAATTCTAAAGTTTATATTGAGAGGAGAAATAGGATACTCAACTCAATATTGAAAGGATAAAACAAAGGCAGAAGACTGACACTACCTGACTTCAAGCTATATTAATCAGACAGTGTGGTATTTGCAAAAAAGATCAATGAAACAGAATAGCAAGCCTATAAATAGACCTACACAAATATAGTCAACTGCTGTTCCACAAAGGAGCAAAGGCAATGTAATGAAGCAAAGATAGTGTCTTTTCAACAAATGATGCCGGACTAACTAGACATCCACATGCAAAAAAAAAAAAAAAGCAAATCTAAATATAGACTTGGCACCTACTCACAAAAATGAATGAAAAATGGATCACAGACCTACATGTAAAAGGCAAAAGTATAAAACTTCCAGAAAAAAAATGGGAAAACCTAGATGACCTTGCATAGGGCAGTGTCTTTTTAGGGATGAGACCAAAATGTGATCTGTGAAATAAATAATGATAAACTGGACTCTAGACAAACTAACAGTTTCTACCCTGTAGAAGACTGTCAAGAGAATGAAAAGACAAGACACAAACTGGAAAAAAAAGTGTTTGTAAATGGCTGTTATCCAAAATATATAGAGAGCACTCTTAAAATTCAACAATAAGAGAACAACCTGATTAAAAATGAGCAAAATACCTTGGCAGACACGTGACCAAAGAAGAGACACTGATATCAAATAAGCATCTAAAAGGTGTTCGATATTCTGTGTCATCAGGGAAACACAAACTAAATCACAGAGACTCCATTACACACCTATTAGAATGACCAAAACCCAAAACATTGACAGTAGATGTCAAATGCTGGTGACGATGTGGAGCAATAGGAACCTTCACTTGTTATTGGTTGGAATGCAAAAGTTATTGAAAGTTATTTTGGCAGTTTCTTACAAGACTAAACATAATCTTACCATAGTATTCAGCAATTACACTCCTTGGTGGCTAGCCAAATGAAGTGAAATTTTATGTCTGCACACACCACACACACAAAAGTAATTCCCACCTGTTTATGGCAGCTTTATTCATAATTGCTGAAACTTAGAAGTAAGCAAATGTTCTTCAGTAGGTAAATAGGTGAATACATTGTGGTACATCCATACAATAGAATATTATTCAGCACTAAAAAAAATAAATGAGCTCTCCAGGCAGGAATAGACATGTAGAAATTTTACGTTTTAAAGACATTGCTAAGTGAAAGAAGCCAATCTGAAGAGGCCACATCCTGCATAATTCCAGCTATATGATATTCCGAAAAAGACAAACTATTAAGAAATGGTCATTGCCAAGGGGTAAAAGGAAAGCCAGCTTTTAGGGAAGTGAAATTAGTCTGTATGAAGTTACAATGGGGTATAGTGGAGAGTGAAAAAGTTGGCTTAAAGCTCAACATTCAGAAAATGAAGATCATGGTATCTGGCCCCATCACTTCATGGGAAGTAGATGGGGAAACAGTGGAAACAGTGTCAGACTGTATTTTTTTAAGCTCCAAAACCACTGCAGATGGTGACTGCAGCCATAAAATTAAAAGATGCTTACTCCTTGGAAGAAAAGTTATCACCAACCTACATAGCATATTCAAAAGCAGAGACATTACTTTGACAACAAAGGTCTGTCTAGTCAAGGCTATGGTTTTTCCTGTGGTCATGTATGGATGTGAGAGTTGGACTGTGAAGAAGGCTGAGCACCAAAGAATTGATGCTTTTGAACTGTGATGTTGAAGAAGACTCTTAAGAGTCCCTTGGACTGCAAGGAGATCCAACTAGTCCATTCTGAAGGAGATCAGCCCTGGGATTTCTTTGGAGGGAATGATGCTGAAGCTTAAACTCCACCAAAGAATTGATGCCTTTGAACTGTGGTGTTGGAGAAGACTCTTGAGGGTCCCTTGGACTGCAAGGAGATCCAACCAGTCCATTCTAAAGGAGATCAGCCCTGGTATTTTTTTGGAAGGAATGATGCTGAAGCTGAAACTCCAGTACATTGGCCACCTGATGCAAAGAGTTGACTCTTTGGAAAAGACCCTGATGCTGGAAGGGAACTGGGGGCAGGAGCAGAAGGGGACGACCGAGGATGAGATGGCTGGATGGCATCACTGACTCGATGGATGTGAGTCTGAGTGAACTCCGGGAGTTGGTGACGGACAGGGAGGCCTCGCGTGCTGTGATTCATGGGGTCACAAAGAGTTGGACACAACTGAGGGACTGAACTGAACTGATACATGTCTTTACAAATTTGTCCAAAGCCATAGAAGGTACAACATCAAGAGTAGACCCCAGTGGAAACTATGGACTATATTTTATAATGATGTGTCAATATAGGTTAATCTTTGGTAACAAATGTACCATTCTGGTGAGAAATATTGATAGTGACTGAGTTGGGGGTCTTGGGAAGGGGGGCAGAGGCAGGAGTTATAAGGCAATTCTTATGTACTTTCCACTCAATTTTTATATGAACCTAAAACTCCTCCATAAAAATAAAATTCATTACTATAAAAAATAATACAGATTAGCATTTGCTGACATGGGAATACGCTATGTTGTGACATGTACAAACAGTGTGTACAGATGATCCCAATTTGTTCAAAAAATATATTCTTAAGGGGAAAAACATGGAGCAACACAAGGAAGTGATTACCCTCAGAGTCAGAAGAGTGGTTACCAGAAGGGGGATAGGAACGCTTGTTAGAATGGGCTATGACAGGAGAGTTCTATTTTTCACAATTGTGGTTATAAGGTGTTGATCTTATAAATAATTCACTAAACTTAAGGTTCTCCAACTGTGATCCCAGATAGCGTCAGCATCACCTGGGAACTTGTTAGAAATGCAGATTTTCAGACCTCAGCCCAACTTCCTCTAGTTTGAAATATGTTTCCAATAAACACCATCCTTGCTGGCACATATGTCATTCCTTTATCTTCTCTCAGCTACTTTTGCACAGAATCCTCAGAGACTAAGACTGAAGACTGGATCAGAAATTCTCAAGATGGGACCAAGCTGTCTGTGCTTTGACAGTCCCTCCAGGTTTAAGGATGCATGCTCAAGTTTGAGACCCACTGTGCTAAGTCCCTCGCTTGTTCTCTGAAGTTTGCTAATATTATGTTTTATTTACAATAAGAAAGATAAAATATTTTAAGTGGCAGAATAATGTGTGTTTTTTTAAAGACAATGCATATTTAAAGGTTGCTAAGAGAGTGGATCTTAAAAGTTCTCATTAAAAGATAAATTGTAACCATGAGTAGTGACAGATGTTAATTTATTCAGGTGATCACTGCATGATATATACAAGAATGGAATTATGACCTGAAACTAATGTTACATGTCAATTATATCTCAATTTAAATAAAAGTAATGGGGAACTTCTATTATATATGTAGACCTAATTTGTATAAGTTTATATGATAAAAGGATAAAATGACAAACATTAAGCCCTTCAGTTCAGTTCAGTTCAGTTCAGTCACTCAGTCGTGTCCGACTCTTTGCAACCCTATGAACCACAACATGCCAGGCCACCTGTCCATCACCAACTCCCAGAGTTTACTCAAATTCATGTCCATTGAGTTGGTGATGCCATCCAACCATATCATCTTCTGTCATCCACTTCTCCTCTTGCCTTCAATCTTTCCCAGCATCAGGGTCTTTCCAAATGGGTCAGTTCTTCACATCAGGTGGCCAAAGTATTAGAATTTCAGCTTCAACATCAGTCCTTCAAATGAACATTCAGGACTGATCTCCTTTAGGATGGACTGGTTGGATCTCCTTGCAGTCCAAGGGACTCTCAAGAGTCTTCTCCAACACCACAGTTCAAAAGCATCAATTCATCGGCACTGAGCTTTCTTTATAATCCAACTCTCACATCCATACATAACTACTGCAAAAATCATAGCCTTGACTAGATGGACCTTTGTTGGCAAAGTAATGTCTCTCCTTTTTAATATGCTATCTAGGTTGGTCATAACTTTTCTTTCAAGGAGTAACCATCTTTTTATTTCATGGCTGCAGTCACCATCTGCAGTGATTTTGGAGCCCAATAAAGTCTGACACTGTTTCCACTGTTTCCCCGTCTATTTCCCATGAAGTGATGGGACCAGATGCCATGATCTTAGTTTTCTGAATATTGAGTTTTAAGCCAACTTTTTCACCCTCCTCTTTCACTTTCATCAAGAGGCTTTTTAGTTCCTCTTCACTTTCTGCCATAAGGGTGGTGTCATCTGCATATCTGAGGTGATTGATATTTCTCCCGGCAATCTTGATTCCAGCTTGTGCTTCCTCCAGTCCAGCGTTTCTCATGATGTACTCTGCATAGAAGTTAAATAAGCAGGGTAACAATATACAGCCTTAACATACTCCTTTTCCTATTTGGAACCAGTCTGTTGTTCCAAGTCCAGTTCTAACTGTTGCTTCCTGACCTGCATACAGGTTTCTCAAGAGGCAGGTCGAGTGGTCTGGTATTCCCATCTCTTTCAGAATTTTCCACAGTTTAGTGTGATCCACACAGTCAAAGGCTTTGGCATAGTCAATAAAGCAGAAATAGATGTATTTCTGGAACTCTCTTGCTTTTTCAATGATCCAGCGGATGTTGGCAATTTGATTTCTGGTTCCTCTGCCTTTTGTAAAACCAGCTTGAACATCTGGAAGTTCACAGTTCACATACTCTTGAAGCCTGGCTTGGAGAATTTTGAGCATTACTTTACTAGCATGTGAGATGAGTGCAATTGTGCGGTAGTTTGAGCATTCTTTGGCATTGCCTTTCTTTAGGATTGGAATGAAAATTGACCTTTTCCAGTCCTGTGGCCACCGTTGAGTTTTCCAAATTCACTGGCATATTGAGTGCAGCACTTTCACAGCATCATCTTTTAGGATTTGAAATAGCTCAACTAGAATTCCATCAAGCCCTTATCACTTAGTAATTCAGGGAAATGGAATTAAAAGAGAGAATATAATGTCATATTTTTATTGCTGATTTATTCATTTGAGTTGATATTGCTTTTGTAACTTAAAAGAACTACAAAGTTTAAAATACTAAAAACAGAGAGAGCTTTAGCTTATACATTTTCTAAATTGTGTTTCCTAGCACACTAGTGTCCTACTCATGTCAATAGGTGTCAAATGAATTATAAAAAATGTCCTGCTGCTGCTACTGCTGCTGCTAAGTCACTTCAGTCATGTCTGACTCTGTGTGACCCCAGAGACGGCAGCCCACCAGGCTCCCCCGTCCCTGGGATTCTCCAGGCAAGAACAGTGGAGTGGGTTGCCATTTCCTTCTCCAATGCATGAAAGTGAAAAGTGAAAGTGAAGTCGCTCAGTTGTGTCTGACTCCCAGCGACTCCATGGACTGCAGCCTACCAGGCTTCTTCGTCCATGGGATTTTCCAGGCAAGAGTACTGGAGTGGGGTGCCATTGCCTTCTCTGAAAAAATGTCCTAGGATTTCAAAATGTAAATTAATATTTTGAATGTTTTAAAATTTCCCACATATGTTTAACTTCACCCAATGTTCCCCAATTTTTTAAAACTATGAATAATTTCTTCCTGAAATCCTATTAACATCTAGCAGCCATGGTGTGTTGAAGCCAGATCATACAGAGATTCATTTGTACCCATTTCCTCCCATTGTGTTCAGTGACATTGGGATGGTAACTTGAAATCGGCCACAGAGGGAGTATTTACACCCTGGAAATCATCAAACACAGCAAGTCAGTACTCCACCTACTCTATCCAAATCTGAGGGAAGAGGTAAAATTGTCATTGTATGTAGAAGACAAGGTATTCTATATAGAAAACCCTAGAGAACACACACACAAAAATAGAACTCATGAATGAATTCAGCAAGATAACAGGATACAAGATCAATAGACAGAAATCAGTGGCTGTTCTTTCCACTAACACTGAAATATCAGAAAGTTTAAAAAAAAAAACCCAATTAAATTGCATCCAAAACATACCTAGGAATAAACCAAACCAGGGAGTATTAGTGGGCCATGTCCGACTCTTTGTGACCACGTTGACTGTAGCCTACCAGGCTCCTCTGTCCATGGAATTCTCCAGGCAAGAATACTGGAGTGGGTTGCCATTTCCTCCTCCAAACCAGGGAATTGAAAAATGTATATGCTGGAAACAATAAAGCACTGATAAAGGAAACAGAAGATGGTTCAGAGGAATAGAAAGATACTCCATGCGCTTGAATTAGAAGAATTAATATTGCTGAAATGGCCATTCTACACAAATCAAACTACAGATTTAATGCAATCCTTATCAAGTACCTTGTGGCATTTTTCACAGAGCTAGAACAGATAATCCTAAAATTTGCATGGAACTACTAAAGGCCCAGAATTGTCAAAGCAGTTCTGAGGGAAAAGAACAAAGCTGGAAGCCCTAATGCTCCAAGACTTCAGACAACACTACAAAGCTACAGTAATCAAAATAGCATGGTATTGGCACAAAAACAGACATAGAAATCAACAAAAGAGATTAGCCAGCCCAGAAACAAATCCACACACCTAAAGTCAATTAATCATCAACAAAGGAAGAAATAATGTACTGGAGAAAAGATCATCTCTTCAACAGTGGTCTTTGGGAAAGCAGAAGACCTCATGTAAATCAATGAAGTTAGAACACATCTTCATACCATACACAAAAATAAACTCAAAATAGCTTAAATACTTAAATATAAGACATGACACCATAAAAATCCTAGAAGAGAACATAGGCAAAACACTCTCATACATATATTATAGTAATATTTTCTTAGTTTCCCAAGATAAAATAAATAAAAGCAAAACTAAACAAATGGGACTTAAACATATAAGCTTTCCCACAGTGGAGGAAAGCGTAAGCAGAACAAAAAGACAACCTACAGACATGGAGAAAATATTTGCAAGTGATTCAACAGACAAAGGTTTAATTTCCAAAATATACAGACCACTCATACAACTCAATATCAAACAAACAAAAAATAAATAAAAAAACCAGGTAGAAGACCTAAATAGACATTTCTCCAAAGAAGATATACAGATAGCCAACATGCACCTGAGGAGATACAAATTATTACAGGAATGCAAATCAAATCTAAAATGTGGTATCATCTCACACCAGTCAGGATGACTATCATCAAAAAGCTTACAAATAATAAATGCTGGAGAGAGTATAAAGAAAAGGAGCCCTCCTACACTGCTGGTGGGAGTGTAAAATGATGCAGCCACTATGGAAAAAGGGGGTTCCTAAAAAACTGAAAATAGAGTTACTATATGATACAGCCATTCAACTCCTGGGCATATACCCAGAACAGACCAAAACTCTAATTTGAAAAGATACACGCACCTCAATGTTCATAGCCACACTATTCACAATAGCCAAGGCTTAGAAGCAACCTAACTTTCCATCAACAGATAAATGGATGAAGAAGCCACACACACACACACACACACACACACACACACACACACAATGAACTATTACTCAGCCATAAAAAATGAAATAATGCCATTTTCAGCAACATGAACGGACTTAGAAATTATCATACTAACTGAAGTAAGTCAAAGACAAATATTATTATTGATATGATATCACTTACATGTCAAATTTATAAAAAATACAAATCAACTTATTTACAAAAGAGAAACAGAGACATAGAAAACAAACTTACAGTTACCACAAGGCCAAAGAGGGGAGGGATAAATTAGGAGTATGGTATTAACAGACACACACTACTACAAATAAACAAGAATTTACTATGTAACACAGGGAGCTATATTCAGTATCTTGTGCTAAGCCTCTTCAGTCATGTCAGACTCTTCTGTGACCTCATGGACTGTAGCCCACTAGGCTCCCCGTCCATGAGATTTCCCAGGCAAGAATACTGGGGTGGGTTGCCATTTCCTTCTTCTCAATATCTTGTAATACCTATAATGGAAAGGAGTCTGAAGCTATACACTCAAAAATAACACAATATTATAAATCAACTATACTTCAACTAAAAAAATTTATTTAAACTCCACCTACTCCCAAGCCAGCTGTCAAATATTTTTCAGCCCTTAATAATTTTAAATTTGTTATATTCTTCATGTATTATCCATAAACAATTTTATTGCACCTGGCATGTTAAAAGTTATTGATAGAAAATTTTCAACCACTAAAAGGAAGGTTGCGAAAGCGTAGAAGTGAGTAAAAGAAGCAGAAAGGCCCCCCTGCAGTGCCGCTATACTGAGCATGACGATCTGAGGGTAGAACAAAACACTTCTAGTACTTTCAAAACAGCAGGAAAAGACAATTTTAAAATATCTGTTTATGTGATAGTGCTTTTCTTAGGTAGTATAACGTGCTAAGATTTTTTTTTTTTCCCCTCCAACCACAACCTCTGCTAAGCTCATCATGTGAAAATAGCTCTAATTCCCCACAGGACAGTGTATGAGAGTAGGTCTAGATTTGCGTATTTGGGGCTGAAATGACCAATGACCTAAACGAAGTTGTCACATGCACGTTGAATTAGTAAGCAACTTCCTCTGTCAGGCTAACTTGAAATACGTTTCCAGTAAAACCATCCTTGGTGGCACATACGTCATATCTTTATCCTCTCAGCTGCTTTTACACTGACTCCTCAGAGATGAAACTTAGGACACCCACTGAAGAATGGGACAGGGGCCAGCGGTTGGAGATTTTTGGACCGGTGGCAGTAAAGCAAGACTGGATCAATAGCAACCAGATGGCACATCTTTATAATGGAAGATGTGTATTATTCTTCAACCTTGTAACAAAAGAGGCATATACTATATAATCAAAATCCCTCTTGCCATGCTTGGGTTGCTGCCAGCCGCTCTCCTCAAACAGAATTAGAACACGCCACACAGATCAACTATGTAACACGCGTCTAGGGAAGCAGAAGTGGGGATCCCAGCAGCGGGAAAACAAGCCCTTGTTTCCCAGCAACGCTGTGGCCATGTGCCGTACAGTAACACTGAGCCCAGTCCTTGAAGCAAGACTCCAATTCCTCACCCATGGAGTCATGCATTCCAGAATTACAGGCTTGCATGCCATAGGCTTCTGAGTGAAAGAGGAAACTCCAACTGTGACTTGTACGGCGGGCTTTCCTCACATGCAGAGGTAGAAACAGGCCATGCGTTCAACTCGAATTCTCACCGCTACGTGACTGTTCCAGGAATGACACAGGCCATGTACTGATACATTGTAAATTACAGTGTGAACAGGTATGAAGCATGTGGCCGTGTGAATAATAGATCTCACATCAACATTATATCATTTTCACCTACAAGTAACTACATCAGATTTACATGTAATTGTGGGGAAAAGGAAATAAGCAGTTGAGTTCATACAATCCATCCACCTCATAACACATTAGGCATTTACGTGCATGCCACAGAAACCATGGAGATGAGAGAGCATTCCAAAAAGCTAAGACTGCTTGTAGTCATTTCCTCCATTGTCAAAACATCTCCAACTTATAAAAGCTCCATTTGTTTTCAGTAGTTGTTCGGGATATCACCATGCTGACAGATGAGCTTCAAACATTTCTTTAGGCTTAGGTGAGATGCACATATCACTCTTGTTTCCTAATGAGACCCAGGAGAATTGAAGAGTCTCTAAGGAGTCTCTCGTGCTTACTTCCCTCTGATCACCATCATTTGCTTTCAAAGTTTAACTCTCTCTCTGACTCTTAAAAAATACAGCTAGCCACATCCAGATTTCAGATGAAAGGGATCTAAACCTCAATGTATTTTACCCTTGCCATAACAGCTACCACCTACTGTGCACCCTTTTCCCCAGTACTCTACATTTTTCTGTATATTTCTTATGACAACCCCATGGAGTAGATAGCTTACAGATAAGTATTCTTAAAAGTAGAAAAAATAAAGAACTTGTCTAGGAGTACAGAGTTAGCAAGATGCAGAGCTACGATTTTAACTGTTTTCCTAAAAAGCTGTTGAATGTTGTCACTTCAGTATCCCCTCTCAATATGACTCCAATATTCAAGACTCATCTTCATTCTTGCTTCTTTGATTTCTTAAGTCAGCAAGGCATTGGCCCTGTGTTCCAATCATTCTTGGGAAAATCAAGAACAAGAAAATACGTACCCAGGTTTGTTTCTTATAGGATATGCCTGCTGAGAATGAACCCAATGGAAAAGGTCTGAATCGCCTCTCAGATTTCCTTGTGAGTGTGTAGATCTGAGGAAGATGGCCATTGCCGTGTTGTAATTGAGACGAGCTGACTTTGTGCTGTCTCTCTGAGATCTGCCCTGGCACTCACATTTCCTGGCCCTTAACTTGATGAATGTTGGCAGAGCACAGTGGCTGTTGCTTGCAGGAGTCTTAATGAATGATTGCAGTCTGATTGACTTCTAGCCCAGACAAAATGCTGAATACACTCACTTTCAATACCCAGCGACTCTTCCATTAATACCCGGCTGAGTTTTACATGGAGCCTAAAGTCTCAAACAAATTGAATGTTAAATTCAGTCACAAAAGGGCAAACAGTCCAGTGTGACTTACAGCTTATAGAGACATGTTAAGACAATAGATGTCATATCTACTTCTCAATTTTGCTGTGAATCTAAAACTATTGTAAAAACAAATTGCCTTAAAAAGAAAAAGATAATAGGTGTAAAGTTACTACCGTAGCTTGATTCTATGTGCCTCAAACCTGGTAGCCCAAAGTAAAATAAAACAAAACGAATATGAATTTTTCTTGGGAATCACAATTTTGTGTTAGTCATTGAGTTTTTTAATATGTTACTCTATCTTTCCTAGATATATATACACAAGAGTAATAACATGTGATACAAGATTCTAATAAAAACTGAAGAGGACTTCAAATACCTGCATAAACAATACAGGTGGAATACAAGAAAGAGCTCAGGATTTTATCTGTATGTCCTTAGGTAGTTAAGTTTTCATCTTCCTTCTCCTATAGATTGAGGACTGTAGTATCACCTTTCTCAGAGAAATATTGTGAAAGTTAAATAAGGTAATAATTGTGAAAATGTTTCCTAATATTAATATATAGAGTTTTATATAAATACTAAAATTTAAGAGTATAAGAGAGAAATGTGATTACTTGGCTGCTATTTTTTCAGTCATGTTCAGTGTCTTATAGGCCTTGTGGAGGGAAGATAATAGAGAAATGTAGTTTCAATAAACATTATTTACTTACTATTAAAAATATAAGAATAATTCATAAAAGGTACTTTTCAAAGCATTCTCTTCTACACATTTGTTTAGCAATTCTCTCCTTGCTCTTTCTTATCTAAAAATTTTTGAAAATATATAAAAAGGAACATGAATAATTATCTGTAATATCATCCAGATATAACCACTGTTAACATTTAGTCACTTATTATTAGACATTTTTCTATATACTTCTGTATTTAGAAGTATACTTCTATATACTTCTTTTGGCTTGTATTTCCAAATGTATGTTTTAGGTGAGCAAATTATAAGTAGCATATCAGTGGATTTTCTCTTTCATGAAGATACTTAACTAGTATAAATTTAATAATCTTACTAATACTTGGTCATGTTTCTGTAAGAATGCATTTTCATTTTGTTCTTAAAACATTTGCTTCCTGATTTTTCCCTATTTACTTTTGCTGAATAGTTTGAGTTTGGTTTGGGGAATTTGGTGGGGGCGGGGGGCGGGGCGTTGCTGCTATTTACAATCCTTATTTTGGAAAGAAGAAAATCTCTGCTTATTCCTTACATATTACCTTCAGGTTTCCAGAGATAGTCATAAAAATGGTGGCTCAATGGTAAAGAATCCGCCTGCAATGCAGGTGACCTGGGGTCAATCCTTGGGTTGGGAAGATCCCCTGAAGAAAGGAATGGCTACCAACTACAGTATTCTTGCCTGGAGAATTCCATGGATAGAGGAGCCTGGTGGGCTACAGTCCACAGGGTGGCAAATAGTTGGACATGACTGAACAACTAACACTTTCACTTTTCAACCATAAGACTAAGGGGCAAAGTAGTTATTTGTTAACTACCACTGATGAAGAAGTAAATACTTTGTGCCTTTGCTTTCAAATCCTCAGCGATTTATAGGTCATCATTTAAGTTAAGATTCCTGTATTTTTCTTTTTTTAATGTCTTATACAATAGACACTGTGTGTTTTAAATGGAAACCAAATTGTGTAATCCATGTGGTACTTTAAAAATTATTAGGCTAATAATTTAGTCTAGTAATTTTTACTAATAATTTAGACTCCTGCCCCTTTGTAGACACTATTTCCCTTCTGATCTTTGACACAGTTTGCATCATCTTGACTCAAGTTTTTGGATTATTTTTTGAAGTTGCCTGGACACTATATTTTAATCCATGTGTATCAAAAAATGACTTCCTGTTGCCTTCACATATTGATAACTTGACTGGGTATAAAATTCTTTCAAAGCTCTCTAATAAAAACAGCGACCAAGGAGGAGGAGAAGAGTATTCAGAGAAGCCAAGGGGGGTGGGGAGGAAAGAAAAAGAAAAAGAACACATGATTTGCTTACTATGACTCAGGTCCTCTTCTACTTTAAATATACTAATTCACTTAATCCTAACAATGACCTTGCTGCTACTGCTGCTGCTGCTGCTAAGTCGCTTCAGTAGTGTCTGACTCTTTGCGGCCCCATAGATAGCAGCCCACTAGGCTCCCCCATCTCTGGGACTCTCCAGGCAAGAACACTGGAGTGGGTTGCCATTTCCTTCTCCAATGTATGAAAGTGAAAAGTGAAAGTGAAGTCGCTCAGTCATATCAGACTCTTCGCAACCCCATGGACTGCAGCCTACCAGGCTCCTCTGTCCATGGGATTTTCCAGGCAAGAGTACTGGAGAGGGGTGCCATTACAACAATGACCCTAAGAGCATGCATTTATTATCTTTTGTATTATTGATGTAAATGAGGCACAAAGAAGATAAGGACTTGGCTCAAACTCAAATAACTAATATTCAGCAAAGCTAGGATTCTAAACCAGACAGTCTGGCCCCAGCCTCTCCATGATCTTGCCCTTTGACCTCTATTGTTTCATATTCTAACATTTAATAGCAAAGGAATTAAAAGAGAATCAATGTCCTTTGTAGGGGAATTGGATAAATCTACATTAACATTTTTCTTCTCTATGTGTTTTTCCTGATTTTTATGTGATTCTGGGTTTCTAAAGATTTCATAAAAATATATGTAGCTGCGGTTTGTTTTCACAAAGTTGGTCTATAACCTATTTCATTGCATGTTCTAGCTTTTGAGGATAAGATTATCCTTTTGCCATAATGGAGTTTTCCTTTGATTATTGCTTTTGACCCACTCTTTCTAGTTTTCTCTATGTAGAAAGTTCTTTTTTATAGGTTCATCTCTTGGATGGGTCATGTATGTTCCTCATAGTTTTCTGATTTTAGTTTCTGAATTATGACTGAATATATTTATTTTCTATTAGTGAAACAATTGTCTTCTATGTGCACGCAGTACTTCCAATCATAGGATGTCAGATTTTCTTTTTCCATAATGATGCCCACATCCATATTCATATTCTCTCTCCTCTCTTACCCCTCCCTTGCCCTCTCTTTCTTTTTCTCTTTTTCTCTGTGGGCTTCAATGAATTTTCACAAGTCTGGTGGTCTTTCTGTTTACTCAACCTTCAGAAGATTTATACTCACTTAGTAGTGGCATATAGTCAAATAGAAGACTGATAAAATTTATAAGCGTCTCTCCTTAAAGCTTTTGTATTTTTAAAGACAGAAGAAATAAATGAAAAGTAAAGGGGAATTACAGTTACATAAAATGTGCATATATATTCAGTGATACATAAGTCTAGAAGAATTCAGAGGGAGATTAGAGCCATAGACAATTGTATCAAAGAACTGCATTGCAGTTGGTATAAACTCCCTCCTGCAAGAGCAGTCACTGGCATTCCCCAAATCACTCAAGGGTTGTGGCTTGTGATAGAAACATGTTCTTTCTCAGCCACTTTCAACAGCTCTCTTCATTCTGCTTGCCCTTTGCTCACCAGCCAGTTCTGCAAGGTCTTCCTACGGTGCTCTGAGGACTGAGCTAATCACCGGAAGCCAGAGGGGACATCCTATTCTCAAGAGTCGGATGGGGGAAACAACACAAAATGGTCTGTTTCAACATAATAAGATAAGGGATATACAACATGTAAATACTGGATGCTTGGATGGTTGGGGAATGAAAACACACATACATATTTTTACACCACATGTAAAGGAAACTTTCTGTAGAACTACTGATTGAACTCACTTTGATTGAATTAACTTTTTTAATGTTTTGAGACAGATTTATTTGTTAGTTTGGTTTAGTTTGTTTTTTTTTTTAATCATTAATTAACCATTGGGATATCTTATTCTTAATATAATGTAGCCTCTTTTCTCCTTAATCATCTTATAACAGAATCAGAGAAACAAAATCCTTACATTTTTACATATCCATGTGTCTCAAAAGCTCAAAAGGTGCATCTGGTGACGTCAAAAGGTCAGAAACAAAACAATTAACTGCTTTATTCAAGCAACTTATACAGTGAAACAATTGTGATCACCAAACTGTACTGAACCTATATATCATCTCCTTACAGTCTGTAAACTACTATAATTCACCTTGAGCAAATTATTTAATAAGTTAAAAATAAATTAAAAAGAAAAAGATTGCCTACTTTCTCTCTCTCTATATATATATATGTAATGTATATTATAACTGAACATGTATATGCAATATATCATGATATAAATATATATTTTATATATTAAATATTATTGATGTACAGCTGTATCTGTATCTACAGATAGAGAAAAATACACATATATGTCAGTGTCAGTTTGAAATCTGACAGGTTGTTGGTGGGAACATGTGTATAAACATTTGAATGGAGAATCCATTCATTATGAAAACCATGTATTCCTACATGACGATAAGGCAAACACCAGAAGACAAATGAGAAAGGAAAAGTGGGGATGAAAATGCAAAGTCTTGATAAGTCACTGAAATAAGAGATTCTTTTCTCAATTTGCTGATGGTCTGTTTCCCCAGATTAATGGTAATCCGATACCATATGTTTAGCTCAGCCCCTGCAGCTCTTAGTGCATGCCTCTTTCAGATTCAGGCTGCGAGGTCAGCAGTTTCAGCTGCTTTGGGCAATGTTTTGATTTTTCACAAGAGTTGTTACAGTAACTCCAAATCTGAGTTTCCTAGATAAGCTCTCATCTCTTTCATATTACTTTCATCTCTTCACTAAGATATCAGATTATAAAGAAGCCAACGGTGTTAATGCATATTTACATTTTTTCAGACAAATGATGAAGGTTTATAAATGTTTTCTTATAGTTAATAGAAAAGTTTTTAAAACTGTCAATTTACTATGCCTCAGTTAAAATTTTTAGCGTTTTGTTACTGATAATTTTATATGGGTGTTTAGACAGCATTTCAATAAAAGCGCTATCCCAAATGCCTACAAAAATACTATTCTCTGTGAAAACATTAGTCACTCAGTCATGTCCAACTCTTTGCAACCCCATATACTGTAGCCTGCCAGGCTTCTCTGTCCATGGAATTCTCTAGGCAAAAATACAGGGGTGGGTTGCCATGCCTTCCTCCAGGGGATCTTCCTGACCCAGGGATCGAACTGAAGTCTCCCCCATTGCAGGCAGATTCTTTACTGTCTGAGTCACCAGGGAAGCCTATTCCATAATTAATTAAAGCTTTTCATAGACACAGTATTGCTTTGGGGCAAGATTAAGACATCACACACAAGTAAGCGAAAGACAAAATAACTGAAAGAAACCAGAGACCCTAATTTATGAAAAATGTGCCCAATTAATTTTTAATAAGAAAAGAGTCAATAAAACAAATAAGCAAATGAACATCTAGATAACACATTGTTTCATATACTCTGGAAGACACTAGATATTCTCAATTTACAAGGGAAAATTGTTCTCCTTATGGTTCCAAACTGTTCAGGCTCTTCCAATCATTGTTTTCTCCTAGGTGAGGAAGTATTACTGCATAGCATCCTCTAAAAGGCTTTGAACTTTGTAGTCATTTGACTCGTAGGGAAAGAGGAGAAAAACAGGTAAGATTATGACTTTGGGAATGTCTACCTCAAGTTTATGAGAGTGGACTGCCTTGGAAAGACAGATATTTTCTGGGACAGATTTGCCAACTCCTGGGATTTAAAAATACTGCTTGGAGAAGTTGACTTCTTCTATTATATCTAATAATTCATTTAGGGAAAATGACCTTGTTATGCAACTCTGTTTGGAGCTGTTAATTAAAATTAACGAGGATCTTGCTGTTTTGCACTGGCGTGTTTCTTCGATCAAGCTAGTTTAATCTGGACTGGCCTGACGTCCTGCCTGGACAGGTTTGACATTCTGCCAAGAAGCCGCCAATGGGCTGAGGAAGGTTAAAACACTGAGCTGGCAAGGAGCAGCGTTTTGAAAGTTGAATTTAGGGCAAGAACAACAGGAAGGAGCCTGATGGCCAAAGGTAAAGGTAACAAAATTCTAAGTTACCAATGTGGAGGAATTCCACCCTGTGTCTGAGAGTGTTTTGCTTTGTCAATGAAAAAGTATGCATAGAAAATTCCAGCAAATAGAATTGCCACTGGAAAACAATAATACT
Source organism: Capra hircus (assembly GCF_001704415.2). Taxonomy (NCBI): domain Eukaryota; kingdom Metazoa; phylum Chordata; class Mammalia; order Artiodactyla; family Bovidae; genus Capra; species Capra hircus. Next base: position 61,416,154 of record NC_030824.1, on the reverse strand, counting down.
CTAGAAATACTGAAATATTCAATGCCAGTGACCTGCATGAAAGATCATCTCTATATTTGTCTATTTTGCACTTAAAAAAATAATAACTAGATTTATTTCCTAGAAGAGCACCAGTTTTTGCCTTTATGAGTAGAGAGTATTTCACTTAAAAAAATATTTTAAGTAATGATTTTTTAACAATGTACTGGCTCCCCTAAATATGTATGTATATAATTTATACTCAGGACATATGGATCTTTCAGTCCACTAGGAAGGGAATCTATAGCAAGATGCAGATATCACTGTTCTCTTCTTATGAACACATAGTTCTTGATTCTCCTAGCCAACAATACAAGGTCATGTTATTTTGTTGATATTTATATTATATGCAAACTTGGAAAACAGAAATGTTCACAATTTCCTAATTATTTAGCAGTCACACTTTAATAAACATATCTTCTTTCCAATATACTGCTGATGTTTAGTTCCTCGATGTGATGACTGTTTAGTAATAAAATGAGTATCATTAAGATGTCAGTTTTCCCTCAAAATGACCTATAGTTTCCAGCAGAATTGTTTTAAGGAAATAATCAAGCTTATTCTAATTTTTTTGAAAACATGCAATGAAATAGCAATAAAATAGCAAAAATAAATGTTTAAAAAGAAGAGAAATAACACTAATTTATTTCCAGATTTTTTATAAAGCTAGAGTAGTCAAGACAGTGTGGTATTGGAGAAACAAAGAAATGGAGATCAATGGATCTCAAAAGAAAGTCAAAAAACAGACCCACACATATAATGTCAGTTGATCTTTGATAAAAGTGTAAAACCTATTCAATGACGAAAGAATCATATTTTCAATAAATGGGCTGGAACAACTAGCTATCCATTTTTGAAGTGTCTTCATCTATACCTTGTACCCTATAGAAAAATTAACTCAAAATAAGTCATGGACCTACATGAAATATATAAAATCATGAAAGTTTCAGAAGAAAATGAGAAAATCTTTGTGATCTGAGGTTAGCCAAAGATTTCTTAGGTATAACAATAAAACATAAACCATAAAAGAAAAAAAGGCAGTTGAACTCCATAAAAATTAAGAACTAATCTTCAAAAGACATTATTAACAGAATGAAAAGACTTAGCCATATATTAGGAGAAAATATTTTCAGGACACCCATCTGATTTTAAAAATTTGTATGTACATGATATTAAAAGATCTCTTAAAATTCAATATTAAGAAAATAAACAACCCAATGAAAGTAAATGGGCAAAAGACTGGAACAGATACTTCACCAGAGAAGATATACAGATTACAAGGAAATACATGAAAAGACGTTCAACATCATTTGTCACTAGGGAAATGCGTTGAAGTCACAGTGATATTCAATTAAATGCCTACCAGGATGGCTAAGGAGAAGGCAATGGCAACCCACTCCAGTGTTCTTGCCTGGAGAATCCCAGGGACAGAGGAGCCTGGTGGGCTGCCGTCTATGGGGTCTCACAGAGTCAGATACGACTGAAGCGACTTTGCAGCAGCAGCAGCAGGATGGCTAAAAAAATTTTGCTTTACATAACAAGTTTTGGTGAGAATATGGAGAAACTAACGTTGAGAATGAAAAGCTGTAAAGTCAGTTTCTCAAACAGTTTGGCAATTTCTTTAAAAGTTGAACATGTGCTTACAATAAGAGGCAGTAGTCTGACTCCTGGGGCCTCCCTGGTGGCTCAGTGGTAGAGACTCTGCCTGCCACTGCAGAAAGCGTGGGCTCAATCCCAGTTTCAGGAAGATCCCCTGGAGAAGGAAATGGCAACCCACTCCAGTGTTCTTGCCTGGGAAATCCCTTGGACAGAGGAGCCTGGTGGGCTGCAGTCCACGGGATTGCAAGGAGTCTAACCTGACTGGGCAACTGAGCCTGAGCACACGAATCTTCTACACCTTCTTTTACAAAATGCAGGCACATAACACCCACTTTATGCGGGGCTGTTTTGCGAAATGAGAAAATGCGTGTACTTTGTTTAAGCACGGGGTTTGACACGTGGTGATAATTTGGAGAAAACAGTAGCTGCAGCTGATGCCTGTGTGCCCTCTGTCACGAGCCTAGGGGCCCCCTCTGCTCTCAACCCCAGATGGCGTGTGTCTCAGACTCAACGCACTGACAGCATCTCACCTTCAGAGTGTGCATCTGATTGCTCTGCGTTCTGTCCCAGGTCCTGGGAACACTGCTGGGCCAGCTGAAAGTGCAGCCCAGTCCAGGAAGGTCGAGGAGTTGGACCTCTGAGAGGAGGGGTGCATAGCACACAGCATCTTGTCCTCCGGAAGGAGAACTGGGGTGGTTGCAGCAGAACACAGTCCCCTTGCTCACAGCAGTGACTGTGAGCAATCAATCGTATCCCCTCCTGTCATCCTCCTCTTCCCCATCTGGTGCTCCTTCCTTCCTCTTTCCAACTTCCTGGAATCACCTCATGAATGACCTGCCAGGCACCAATGCTTCATTTCAGGCTCGGCTTTCAGGAGAGCTGTGACCAGAAGGCTACATTTTTAAACAGATGCAATGACTTAGTGAAATGTCCACGCCTCATCCCCAAAACGATATAGCCTTCTCTTCAGTAAATGCTATTTATGCTGTGATTTGTAACTCACCAAGTGCCTGTGCCTCTAGCATCATCCCCTGCAGTCTCAGCCGCCATGGAGTGCAGAATTCACACGTGCTCTTCATGACTTGGTGTCACAGTTCCCTTCCACTCAGGCTTCCCTGGGGCTCAGACAGTAAAGAATCTTCCTGCAGTTCAGGAGACCCAGGTTTAGTCGCTGGGTTAGGAAGATCCCTTGGAGAAGGGAACGGCTACCCACTCCAGTTTTCTTGCCTGGTGAGTTTCATGGACAGAGGAGCCTGTGGGCTTCAGTCCATGGGGTCGCAAAGAGTCAGACATGACGAAGTGACTAACACTTTCACTTCTCATTTTCCCCTTCCCCTGTGAGCTCCTTCACCCTTTGCTACCCAACAGAAAATGCTCTACTTCAAAATGGGTGGTAAAAATAAACAAATAACTAGATTAAATTTCATTACAATTATTTTAGTAGAAGCACTATCGAAGTAAGATTAAAGAATAACTGAGTAAAAATTATAAAATTGTGATTCCACAATTCAAGCAAACTTTGGTTTGTATATTAATTTCTAACTTATACACTGGCTTATTTTGCATATATATACATTTCTTTATATTTTGTTAATTTTTACTTATTATTTTAACACATTTGTTTTGTTGTTTGGTCATGGAGTTGCATCCAAGTCTTTGCCACCCAAGGGATTGTAGCCCACCAGGCTCCTCTGTCCATGGGATTTTCCAGGCAAGATTACTGGAATGGATATAAAATATTGTAAATTAAAAAAAATTAAAAAAAAAAAACTAAAGAAAGTCTGTTCTTACATCTCGAATCCCCACTTCTTCCTGTCCTATGTGTAACTCCTCCCCCTTCCTAATTCCATTATCCCGCTAAGCTATTTTGTAAAATGTGCTGGACCAAGCCCAGGGTTCCTATAGGCAGATTCAGCTGCAACCCATTTTACAGAGTATTCTGAATTGGTTGTTGTTCATTCACTCAGTCGTGTCCAACTCTTTGGGACTCCATGAACTGCAGCATGCCAGGCTTCCCTGTTCTTCACTATCTCCTAGAGTTTGCTCAAACTCATGTCCATTGAGTCAATGATGCCATTCAACCATCTCATCTTCCATTGCCACCTTCTCTTCCTGCCTTCAATCCTTCTCAGCATCAGGGTCTTTTCCAGGGAATCAGCTTTTCATATCAGGTGGCCAAAGTACTGGAGCTTCAGTTTCAGTATCAGTCCTTCCTATGAATATCCAGGGTTGATTTCCTTTAGAACTGACCAACTTGATCTCCTGCTATCCAAGGGACTCCCAAGAGTGTCTTAGTACTATTAGGAATTGGAAGGAACTAGGTATGGGACAGAAAGAAGTCAGATGGAGGAATAAACACAGACATGGTAATACCTGCCCTGTCACAAGAAATTCATGCTGTAAGCTTCTCCTAACATCTCTTGTTGCTGTTTCTTTTAACCCTTACTTCCATTCACAGTTATTTGGAAAACAGCTTGTAGCTATTTGCAAAAGCTACTTATACTATAGAAGAAAACTTAACCCAAGATTGTGTAGCAAATAAATCCCATTGCAACAAGATTTTGAAATATTGTTGTATCCTCTAAAATGAAATATTATCTATATATGGCTCTCCACATCTGGTTATGATACCAGGCTAGCTTTAGATGGTTTTGTATCTTATACCACTCTTATCTAACAGAACTTACTGTGGTGATAGGAATGTTCTTTCTCTGCACTGTCCACTAAAAGCTTAGAATTTGGCTAGTATGACTGAGGAACTGAACTTGTAAGTATTTGAATATAAATCAAATTACTGAATTTAAAAGTAAATACAAGATATAGGATGCTTGGGGCTGGTGCATGGGGATGATCCAGAGAGATGATATGGGGTGGGAGGTGGGAGGGGGATTCAGGATTGGGAGCTCATATACACACATGGCGGATTCATGTCAATGTATGGCAAAACCAATACAGTATTGTAAAGTAAAATAAAGTAAAAATAAAATTTAAAAAAAAACCTTAAAAAAATAAAAAGTAAATAACCACATTCGGCTACTCTCTAATGCCATAGAGAATTTTTTCAGTCACTAAGTCATGTCTGACTCTGCGACCCTATGGACTGTAGCCCTCTAGGTTCCTCTGGAGTGGGTTGCCATTTCCTTCTCCAAGAGATCTTCCTGACCCTTCCCGTGGGTTTAAACCCACGACTCTTGCATTAGCAGGCAGATTCTTTAATGCTGAGCCAGGGAGTACTGTATTAGACAGAACTGTAAGTTCATCACCAATATCACAGAAATGAAACCTCTGTCTCCTAAGAGCACTCTTTTTTTTCCCCTGGGCAATGCTGGTACTTTTAATTTTAATCAAAATTTAATTTAATTAATTTTAATCCCTTTGAATGTAATTATTAGTGTATATAAAAAACCTTTGTGCTTTTAAATTTGTTAACATCCAAGAGCCATAAGCAAGCTGTATTTCCTAGTAAGAGTTTCAAGAACATAAACAAACAAAAACTAAAAGCCTCTGGAACTGGAAGGCTTTCCTCAAAAGCTGAATACGTGGTTTGACATCAGCCTCCATACACTCTCTGGCTCCCTTAGGTAGCAGATTATTAAATAACCTCGACCTCTCACAGCATTTTGTTTCTCTAATTTGATAATATAAAGAACCCCCAAGAGTGCCCTGTCCTGCTCCTTCATCTTCTGTTTATATCACTGTTGATGGCCTGAAGGCATATATCTTTTTTCCCAGGTCCCTAGCCTACTTAGAGGGCTTTCCTGGTGGCTCAGTGGTAAAGATTCCGCCTTCCAATGCAGGAGACGTGAGTTTGATCCCTGGGTCAGCAAGATCCCCTGGAGGAGAGCATTGGCAACCCACTCCAGTATTCTTGTCTAGAAAGTCCCATGGACAGAGGAGCCTGGCGGGCTCCATAGGGTCGCAAAGGGTCAGACACAGCTGAAGGAACTTCGTACGCATGCACATGTGTAACCGAATCACTTTACTGTCCATCTGAAACTAACACGACATTGTTAGTCAACCATGCTCCAATATAAAATAAAAATTTTAAAATATAGACACAGATATAGATGTTCTAAAATAAGGTCTTAATCTCCCAGTTTGGTAAAGCTATATTCTCAGATGTCAAAATGACTTTGTTATTACAGTTCTCTCATCTTTACTCGGCCCCTTTTCTCTGTGCATTTGAAGCAACATCAGGTATGATTGAATATGCCTTCCTCTCCTCCCTGCCTCCCCATAGCTTGTCTGCTGTCTTTGTTTCAGCTCTGACTCTGTGACCATTCCTCATCCCATTCTCTACTTTTGCTTCTGCCTCCACCATTGGTCAGGTTTTCTCCTTAGCCTTCTGTACTTTTCACTCCCTCTTTCTTGAGAACAGGATTTGTCCATCTCTCCCATGCAGCTCTCAGCCCTAGGCTGATGATCCTTCAAACAAAACTTCTCCCCTAAATTTCTCATCATGTTCTATAATGCTCTGTTCATAGACATCTCACGGCTGCCTCCATCTAACATCTCTGCAGCCTGAGTCATCACCTGCCTCTGTAACCAGGTCTTCTTTCTGACCAACATCTAGACCACAAAGATCAGAGCCATCATTCACTCCTCTTTCCTTGCCTCTGATAGCAAATGAAATTCTTCTCCTGTCATTACTGCGTTATGTCTATTCCTAAACAACACTGTCTCATTAGTTTCACCTGAAAATCTTTTGACATTATTCCTTTCAAATCACCCCCCACCCTTAACCAAAAACCTTAATGGATCCCCATGACTTACCTAGTATCAAATCTGAGCCCCTCAGGTTCACACTCATGACATTAACCCCGCTTTCTCTATCACTAATTACTTCCTTCCTGATGCAAATTCTGTTCCTGTATCCAGACTGCAGTTTTCTACTTCTGAGTTTTCACTCACAGAGCTCTTCCCCAACCCCTTGCCCTCAAAAGCCTTTTCTTCCCCATGCTGTCTACTCAACTCTGACTCATTTCAGGTCCAAGCTCAGCCTCCCCTTCTTCATATGACTCTTTTGGGGTTACTCTGGAGGCAGTCTACAGTGCATAGGGGTCACAAAGAGTCTGACACAACTAAACACGCTTGTTCTGTACAAACAATTACCCACATCACTCAGTCATCATTTATTTTTACTTGCTGGGTGGTGTGTGTATCTCTATGTTTCTGTGTATATCACTGTGTTTGCCAGTGTATCTGTATGTGAAAGTCAGAATATATGAAAAGCTCTTACAAAGCTTCCTGGCACATAAGCCCTCAACAACCATGAGCATTATCAATATGATTATTTTTAGCATTACTACTACTAATATTATTATTATCACGGAAATGTTCTACCAATGTATTCTACAGAGCCCAGTGCAGTGTCTTGAAATTAGTATGTGCTTAACAAACACAAATTCCATAAAGTAATTTTCATGCATGGATGCTTTGCAAAGCGATTCATAGAAGCAAAGAAAGAAGCAAGTGATGGAGGGGGCTTAGCTAATTATTTTGAGTGTGGAAAGTAGATTTTGCCTAGAAAATTCTTTTCTGAAAAGCTCTATCCAGTTTGTGTATACATCCAAATTATAATATATTTAGTTTCTTCTCAGGGATAACAGCCCTCCTCCTACCCATCTGTCATGTCAGGTTGCGCTGAGCAAATGCTAATTTACCTTTTTGATATACCATTTGACAATTTCTGGTTTCAGATATCACACGCAAGGTTGCACATCAGTGAATCAAATTTGAATCCATATTGTCAAGTTCATATTTAGAATAAAATTATGTTGCATCTTTCATATAAACTTAAAAGTAAAGTTGTATATCAAACGAGGGTGTGCATGTAACTTGAATGCAAAAGATAAAAGCGAGGCAAAGGAAGACATTATTACCTTATTGGATATGAGATTACTGAACCAACTCAGTTGATTTATGGAAGAAGATTTAAGCAGCTTCAGCTGAACTTTTTCAGTACAACTTCTGGATGCCTGTTCCATTAATTCATTAGATAAAAGAGCATTCTTTTCATTTTAGTTATTTCAGCTACACATGTTAAATACACAACAAGCTAAACACAAGTGATAATATTCCTGTAATTTTTTTCATCTGCCAACTCCTCAGAAATAATTAACCTATATTGAGAGAAGTAATTCTTCACTCAAAATGATCTTTCCCTATGCAAAGGAAGCAGCATGCAATAAAAATTCATATAACCCAGTCATTCGGTACAGAAATGGAACTGAAAAAGAATTAACAGCAATTTAGTTCAATACAAAGGAGACGACTGGCTGTGTTTACTTTAATTTCATAGGATAAATGTATATTTCAGATTTTCTGTATTATGAAGGGTTTTTTTTTAACTTTAGGCACTAATTTTCTTGTAAGCAGGAGTATTTGGAGATGCTTTGATTTTTTTAATAAAAAAAAATCCAGTTCAAATACATTAGAATACAAAGTGTTGACCTGCTTTCTAACCTTCAAATTCAACAATAGAGGCAGAGTCACAGACATTAGGAGTAGATTCAAGCAGTAAAATACCCAAATGGAAGTTTTCAAGGGTGCAGTAGAGGAGGGGGATTCAGTTTTCCAGGTACTGAGCGGAAAACATTCAAAGAACATCCTCAATCCCTCATCCTTACTAGGTAAGCAGATAGGGAGGTAGATAGACAGATGGCTGGGTGAAGAGCTGGATAGTTGGCTGTGTGGATTGGTGTGTGGGTAGGTAGATGGATGGATGGATGGATGAATGATTGATAGATGATAGAAATGAAGTTACAATTAATTGATTCTCTACAATGTTGCAGCTTCTACACAGAAGTCGCCTTGGCTTATACATGAATTTCCCCAGCCCGTTAACATTTTGTGTCATCAAGTAAAAGCATCCGAATACAATACAATAACACAGCTCACTGCAGCAGGGTGCACAGACCCAGTACTATGCCCAGTGAAACAAGCGCTATCTTGAAGTCCTTGGTGGGAGATATTCCTCCTTTCATGCATTTTGTACCAAGTCTGAAATTATTCCTCAACCTGCAACGTATCTCTCTTCCCTTATTTCCAAAATTCAGATGCTTTAACCCTCTCTTACATTCACTTCTATCCAGCTACCTTTACCTGTTCCCTCCCAGAGGTGGAATTTAAAATTTAATGTAGTATTATTTTTAAAGAGTATTGAACTGTCCTTTTAACTGAATTATTGTTAGTAATTAGGACTGTTATTTTTCATATCATACTAGTTATAAACATGTACAGGTTTGGAATGACCTCCTCCAATTCTATCTTTCCGTTAACCTTTGCTATGTTTTAGAGGTGGTTTTGCCAAACATGAAGTTTTTTAGAAAAGCATGCATCATACTTCGGCAGAAGAAATGTTTGTTCTAGAACTTCTCAGTAACAGATTTCATCCTTACATTAAAAACCGTATTGGCTATGTCAGGTTTTCATTCATCATGCATGTTTGTTTCTAAGGTCCTCCAGAGGCATTTACAAATATCCCTTCATTTTTCCCACTAGCTGATCTGGCCCTGGAATATAGAAAAAAAAAAAAAAACCTTCAACATATACAAGTTATTTATAAATCAACTTTGATGCTATAGAGTGTTCATCAAATGGCTGGTCATCAATAAAAATTATTGTTCTCAAGAATACTATTGGATATTAATTGGTTAAGTCACTTAAATGTTTTACTCTACCAATAGTCTGTGATTTACAACCTGCTACCTATCTAATTACAGCACTGTGAGTCATCGCTTCTATTTCATTGCACAAGACATCTTTTAAAAGATAAAAGGTTTTTGTTCACCTGTCATCTCCCTGTTCATTGCCTTCTCTTTATTCCCCATCTTGGCCCCAGTCATGTGGACTTTGGGATGCTAGTCACCTGCCTACTATCTTTCTGACATATTTTTGCAAGTATTTTTGGCATATCACCGTGTGCCAAGCTTGCCCTTTCTCTCACACAGGCTACAAACTTTAGCGCTTTCCCCCTCAACTGAACTCTTCCATCTGTCTAATGAGCAATTAATTCCCTTGACAAAAAAAAGAAAAAGATGTCGGTGGTAGTTTTTAATATATCAAATTTTAACACATCAAAAGAATTGCTTGGTCCAATTCAAGTAGTACTCCTGTAGCTTTAGTTTTATTCTTTTATTATGTTCTGTTTGGGTTTTTTATCAAATCAATACATTTTTATTTTCAAATTGAAGAAGTCCAACCTACAGTGTGAACTCTAGGGCCAGACTTAGGAGTTTACATCCTCGTCGACTATTCACTCACTAAGTAGTCAAGTTATGTAACCTCCATGGACTCAGTTTATTCACAGGGATGTGGATATATAAATCAAGTATGTGATGGATAAGTCAGTAAAGAATCTGCCTGAAATGTGGGAGACCTGGGTTCGATCCCTGGGTTGGGAAGATCCCCTGGAGAAGGGAATGGCTACCCACTCCATTGTCTGGGAAATCCCATGGACACAGGCTACAGTCCATGGAGTTGCAAAGAGTTGGACATGACTGAGCAACTAACGCTTCAAAGTGCTTATAACATTGCCTGGCATATAATAAGTGTATGTTGCTATGAAACATACAGCAGAGCTGGGTATGGCATAAGCCATCTTGGAGGAGGTCACCATTAACCCCACCATAGAGCTGCTAGAACTTACACAGGACTGGAGAAACAGACTCTTGGAGGGCACAAACAAAACCTTGTGTACACCAGGACTCAGGAGAAAGGAGCAGTGACACCAAAAGTAACTGACCCAGACTTGCCAAAGGTGACCAGGAGTCTCCACCAGAGGCGTGGGTCAGTGGGGGCCTGCTTCAGGGTTGGGCGCTCAGTGCAGCAGTGCCTGTGTGGGGCATTTTGAAGAACCTTATCTTCATCACCTCCACCATAGTTTGGCCTCAGATCAAACAACAGGGAGGGAATACAGCCCTGCCCATCAACAGAAAATTGGATCAAAGATTTACTGAGCATGAAATTAAATACACTTGCTCCTTGGGAGAAAAGTTATGACCAACCTAGACAGCATATTAAAAAGCAGAGACATTACTTTGCCAACAAAGGTCCATCTAGTCAAAGCTATGGTTTTCCCAGTAGCCATGTATGGATGTGAGAGCTGGACTATAAAGAAAGCTGAGCACCAAAGAATTGATGCTTTTGAACTGTGGTGTTGCAGAAGACTTTTGAGAGTCCCTTGGACTGCAAGGAGATCCAACCAGTCCATCCTAAAGGAAATCAATCCTGAGTGTTAATTAGAAGGACTGATGCTAAAGCTGAAACTTTAGTACTTTGGCCACCTGATGTGAAGAACTGACTCATTTGAAAAGACCCTGATGCTAGGAAAGATTTAAGGTGAGAGGAGAAGGAGATGACAGAGGATGAAATGGTTGGATGGCATCACCAACCCAATGAACATGAGTTTGAGTAAACTCCAGGAGTTGGTGATGGAGAGGGAGGCCTAGCCTGCTGCAGCCATGGGGTCACAAAGAGTCAGACAGGAGTGAGCTACTGAACTAAACTGCTTCAGGGTCGGGCAATTATGATGGTCGGGCAGTTCTGGCCCCACCCATCAGAACAAGACCCAGTTTCCCCCTCAGTCAGTCTCTCCCATCAGGAAGTTTCCATAAGCTTCTTATCATTATCCATCAGAGGGCCAACAGAATGAAAACCACAATCACAGAAAACTAACCAAACTGATCACACGGACCACAGACTTGTCTAACTCAATGAAAATATGAGCCATGCCGTGTAGGATCACCCAAGATAAATGGGTCATGGTAGAGAGTTCTTACAAACTGTGGTCCACTGGAGAAAGGAATGGCAAACCACTTCAGTATTCTTGCCTTGAGAAACCTATGAACAGTATGAAAAGGCAAAAAGACAGCACACTGAAAGATGAACTCCCCAGGTTGGTAGGTGCCCAATATGCTACTGGAGATCAGTGAAGAAATAACTCCAGAAAGAAAGAAGAGACAGAGCCAAAGCAAAAACAACAGAGAGATGTTATGGGGAGGGAGGTGGGAGGGGGGTTCATGTTTGGGAATGCATGTACACCCGTGGTGGATTCATGTCAATGTATGGCAAAACCAATACAGTATTGTAAAATAAAGTAAAAATAAAAATTAAAACAAAAAAAAGAATGTAGCCAAATGTAAAAAAAAAAAAAAACAAAAACACCCAGTTGTAGATGTGACTGGTGATGGAAGTGAAGTCTGATACTGTAAAGAGCAATATTGCATAGGAACCTGGAATGTTAGGTCCATGAATCAAGGCAAATTGGAAGTGGTGAAACAGGAGATGGCAAGAGAGAACATCAGTATTTTGGGAATCAGTGAACTAAGATGGACTGGAATGGGTGAATTTAACTCAGATGACCATTATATCTACTACTGTGGGCAAGAATCCCTTAGAAGAAATGGAGTAGCCATCATGGTCAACAAAAGAGTCTGAAATGCAGTACTTGGATGCAATCTCAAAAACGACAGAATGATCTCTGTTTATTTCCAAGGCAAACCATTCAATATCAGAGTAATCCAAGTCTCTGCCCCAAACACTAATGCCAAAGAAGCTGAAGTTGAATGATTTTTTTGAAGACCTACAAGACCTTCTAGAACTAACACCCCCCAAAAATATATCCTTTTCATTATAGGGGAGTGGAATGCAAAAGTAAGAAGTCAAGAGATACCTGGAGTAACAGGCAAATTTGACCTTGGAGTAAAAAGTGAAAGGCTAACAAAGTTTTGCCAAGAGAACGCACTAGTCATAGCAAACACCCTCTTCCAACAACACAAGAGAAGACATCTACACTTGGACATCACCAGATGGTCAATACCAAAATCAGGTTGATTATATTCTTTGCAGCCCACAATGGAGAAGCTATATACAGTCAGCAAAAAAAAGACTGGGAGCTGACTGTGGCTCAGATCATGAAATCCTTATTGCAAAATTCGGATTTAAATTGAAGAAAGTAGGGGAAATGACTAGACCATTCAGGTATGACCTACATCAAACCCCTTACACTTATACAGTGGAAATGACAAATAGATTCAAGGGATTAGATCTGATAGAGCAGCTGAAGAACTATGGATGGAAGTTCATGGCATTGTACAAGAGGCACTGATCAAGAGAAGAAAAAGAAATACAAAAAGGCAAAATGGTTGTCTGAGGAGCTGAGAAAAGAAGAGAAGCAAAAGGCAAAGGAGAAAAGAAGAGAAGCAAAAGGCAAAGGAGAAAGGAAAGTTATACCCATTTGAATGCAGAGTTTCAAAGAATAGCAAGGAGAGATAAGAAAGCCTTCCTCAGTGATCAATTCAAAGAAATAGAGGGAAAAAGTAGAATGGGAAAGACTAGAGATCTCTTCAAAAAAATTAGAGATACCAAGGGAACATTCCATGCAAAGATGGGCACAATAAAGGGCAGAAATGGTATGGATCTAACAGAAGCAAAATATATTAAGAAGAGGTGGCAAGAATACACAGAAGAACTATACAAAACAGATCTTCATGACCCAGATAATCACAATGGTGTGATCATCCACCTAGAGCCAGACATCCTGGAATGTGAAGTCAAAAGGGCCATCACTACGAACAAAGCTAGTGGAGGTGATGGAATTCCAGTGGAGCTATTTCCGATCCTAAAAGTTGATGCTGTGAAAGTGCTGCATTCTAAATGTCAGCAAATTTGGAAAACTCAGCAGTGGCCACAGGACTGGAAAAGGTCAGTATTCATTTCAATCCCAAAGAAAGGCAAAGCCAAAGAATGCTCAAACTGCACAATTGCACTCATCTCACACACTAGAAAAGTAATGGTCAAAATTCTCCCAGCCAAGCTTCAACATACCTGAACCCTGAACTTCCAGATATTCAAGCTGGATTAGAAAAGGCAGAGTAACCAGAGATCAAATTGCCAACACCTGTTGGATCATTGAGAAAGGAATAGCATTCCAGAAAAACGTCTTCTTCTGCTTTACTGGCTATGCCAAAGCCTTTAACTGTGTGGATCACAACAAAATATGGAAAATTCTGAAAGAGATGGGAATATCAGACCACCTTACCTGCTTCCTGAGAAATCTGTATGCAGGTCAAGAACCAACAGTTAGAACTGGACATGGAACAACAGACTGGTTCCAAACTGGGAATGGAGTACATCAAGGCTGTATACTGTCACCCCACTTATTTAACTTATATGCAGAGTACATCATGTGAAATGCCAGGCTAGATGAAGCCCAAGGTGGAACCAAAATTCCTGGAAGAAATATCAATAACCTCAGATAGACAGATGACACCACCCTTATGGCAGAAAGTGAAGAAGAACTAAAGAGTCTCTTGACGAAAGTGAAAGAGGAGAGTGAAAAAGTTGGCTGAAAGCTCAACATTCAGAAAATTAAGATCATAGCATCCGGTCCCATCACTTCATGGCAAATAGATGGAGAAATAATGGGAACAGTGACAGATTTTATTTTGGGGGGGTTTCAAAATCACTGCAGATGGTGACTGCAGTCATGAAATTAAAAGATGTTTTCTCCTTGCAAGGAAAGCTATGACCAACCTAAACAACATATTAAAAAACAGAGACATTACTTTGCCGACACAGGTCTGTCTAGTCAAAGCTATGGCTTTTCTAGTATCCATGTATGGATGTTAGAGTTGGACTATAAAGAAAGCGGAGTGCCGAAGAACTGATGCTTTTGAACGGCGGTGTTGGAGAAGACTCTTGAGAATCTCTTGGACTGCAAGGAGATCAAACCAGTCAACCCTAAAGAAAATGAGTCCTGAATATTCATTGGAAGGACTGATGCTGAAACTGAAACTCCATTAGTTTGGCCACCTGACTGAAAGAACTGACTCATTGGAAAAGACCCTGATGCTGGGAAAGATTCAACACAAGAGGAAAAGGGAATGACAGAGGATGATATGGTTGGATGCCATCACCAACAGATGGACAGTGAGTTTCAGTAAGCTCCAGGGCTTGGTGATGGACAGGGAAGCCTGACATGCTGCCATCCATGGGGTTGCAAAGAGTTGGACACTACTGAGCAACTGAACTAAAATGATGTTGCTATCACTGTTATTATTAACTAACTTTAAGCCATATTATTCCTTGAAGCTCTTATATATTTTCAGTATTGAGATATGAAATATACTTTGGAGTTTCACGTAGAAAGATGTGACAATTCAGAGTTAACATCAACACATACACAAACACATGCACACACACACTCAGACTGCAAGGACCTTTTAAAATCTTATCAACAATCTTACTGCATAGAAACACTGACTAGGAACTCAAAGCATTCAGCTCTTGGTAAACGGATCTCACATCCTTTGCAGATTCTTCCAAAATAATCATCTAATAATCTAAGGAAAGATGATTTTGAATTCTACTCTATACGTGACTGATGTGCTAGAGTGAGACATTTCATTAAATCGATTATTCACTGAGAAAATCTGTGTTCCCATCTTGCGCCAAACACCGTGCAAGTTTCTGGGGTTATTACGATGAACAAAAAATTCCTAGTTCTTAATAGAATCCAAGTTTATCATCTGGGGGAGAATACATACAAATGAAATAGTGTAACTTAAGAGCTAAAAATAATGCAAGGTTTCATGAGAGTGCATGAGAAGGGCAGATATGTTGAACTTGAGGGCTCAGAGGAAGCTTCTAGAGGAAGGGCTATTTAAATGGAGTCATAAAGAGTAAGTAGGAGTTAGTGAAACTCTGCATGAGAAGGTTTCATAGCAAAGGGAAAAGCAGATATAAAGACTACTGTATCTGCAATAAACCACAAGGACTTAACTGTTCTTACCCCACTTGACTATTCTTCTCCTAGAATAAAGACAGAAGATATATCTGGTTAGTGCACTGTTCTATATCCATATCCTTAAAAAGTATATATACAGTGATACACGGTAGGAGCTCTGTAAATGTTTGTGAAATGAATGAATACATTTCAACACAGCTCTTTTATTTTCCACTTATGTCTTCCAACCAGGAACTCTGGTTAATTTAATCTGAAGATTAAGCCTGAGGGTTTGCAATAGTATCATTTATGCATATCAAGAATCTACTGCAAAATGAAGTATGTCGTCCTGTGTTCCTATAAAAAGCGAAAGCTTACTCTTCAGTGTTATTGAGGGACAAAGAGACAACAAATATTATCTATGATATCCAGAAAAAATAATATTAGTATTTCTTATCTCTCCATGAGCTTTATGACCACTGTTAAGATTCAGCCATGCAGATATGGGTGTGTTCGAATGCTTGCAAACTAGAATTTCCCAGTTGTTTTCCTATCCTAACCATAAAAAGTGAATAAAAGGAACCTCCAAAGTCAAATACTGGTCAGAAAAAATTTGCATTCATTACTGGATTAAAATGCAGTAATTTCAGCTCTAGGTTCAAGACAAAAAAAAAAAAAATGCCAGGGTTCCTAAGTGAGTCCTGAAGTCTTCTGAGGAATCTCAGTAAAATATTGATTTGAAGTAAATCTAACAAATACATGAGGTCAACAAGCTCAGTTCTAGGAATCAGTAATTTCTGGTAATATCACAGGGCAAGAGTTGTGAACTGACAGGTTTATTTCTGGCATCTTTCTACTTTCCCTTTCAGAAAACTTTGTCTTCTCATTGCCCAAACAACACCCCCCACTCCATCCACACTCCAGACTGATCTTCTCAGGCACTACCTCACCTCCCCTTATCTCTTTATCCTCTTACTTTTCAAAATCTCAGCTGGATTGGAGACTTAATTTGTGTATATTTGAGGTGTTCTTGAAAGGCAGTCAGACTCAATAAATAGCAGAGAAATGAAAACCCAGTTAAACCAGCTCTGTGTTGTGCAGTCCTGGCAAGTTACATGAGCTCTCTGAAGCTTGGATTCCTCATAAGTTATGATAGTGTGCCATTCCATTGGGAAAATGTAATCAGTGATCAAATGATTCCATACTGGAGAGTCAATGATTAAAATAGTCAATGCATCCTTCCAGAAATAGCCACATGTTGAAAGGACATAAGGCCAGTGGAAGAAAATGCTTACAGGAGGTTTCCTGGCAGCAGGAAGAAAATGAGGATAAGTAAGGATAAAGACTTTTCCAGGAAACTTTAACCCACACTTCCTGGGCAGCTACCTACTCCACCTATTTCAGCTGGTATAATGTGGTACATCTAGAAGATAGTTACCAAACAGAAACTCTAGACAGTAAATTGTCCAGCCCAGTTACTGAGCCCAGAACTAAACATATATTAGTGATCAATTATTTTCCAACTAAATGAAATTGACCACTACCTGTTGTATTTTAGTGTGTCTTCTGAGCGTATTTGTATGCTTCCAATAGTGCTACTCTGTGAGCTCAGTCACGTCCAACTCTTTGCGACCCCATGGACTAGTCCACCAGGCTCCTCTGTCCATGGGATTTCTCAGGCAGGAGTACTGGATTGGGTTGCCATTTCTTTCTCCAGGGGATCTTCCTGACCCAGGTATCAAACCCACATCCCTTGCGTCTTCTGCATTGACAGGTAGATTCTCTACCACTGAGCCACCTGGGAAGCCCAGTAGAGCTACTACTTGTCTTTAATTCTAGAATGAATATTTCCCCTCATCGTTATATCTCTGAAATCAGGATATACCTTATAATTTATTTCAATTAATTAACCTTTTTCTTCTTTCTTAGTGGTACATGAAAGATGGAATCTTCAATTCATTAAAATGTTAGCATATAGAATTCCAGATGATGACTGTAGTGAGTCCTAATTGAAAGTCAAAGAGCAAATGCTCAGTTTAGTGGACCATAGTGATCTATCATGCTCTTTGGATGTTTAGTCTCTGAGCACCAACTTTAAGAAATTTGAAAAGACAAGTATGAACAAGGTATATGTATAAAAAGAAGTGTTTTGTGATGATCTAAGAAATACATATAATTATTTCAAGGGAGGTGAGCAAATCTCAAAATATGATAAATATATTTTCACTTTAATTTTTTAAAGTGCATACCTTGATCATTGTCTCAAAATGATGAAATGTGGGGAAAAAAAGACTGCTAGAGTGTCAACTCTTTATAAAGCTTGAACGATGCCTTAATCTATTGGAAGCTGTGAATTAAGTAGTTTGAAAATCACTACTTTGTATTCATCAATATTTACATAAAAACATGCAAAGTATTATGGTTCCTTTAGCAATTTCCAAATAGTTATTCCACCCAAGTGATTTTGGGGAAATCATTTAGAAAGAGGAAAGAAAAGGAGAGAAAGGAAGGGAGGGAGGGAAAGAGGAAGTGAAAAAGAAAGGAAGCTATGCGCTGATGCCATGAGCACAGGAGGCTTGTATTTAATTTTACAAACCTCTGTGACTTGCCCAATGGTCCAGCTGTTACGACTCTGCTTCCACTCCAGGGGACGCAGGTTCAATCCCTGATTGGAGAGCTAATATCCTGCATGCCACATGGCATGGCCTAGAAAAACATAACAATTTTCTTAGTCTTCCGTCATTTTAAGCTAATATAAGCAAAGCCATAAGACTCCCCATGGCAGAATTAATATTCTTGTAGAGCACAATGATCCGCAATGACTCTTATGTACTCACCTTCACCAAGAAATTATTTGTCTTTAATGTTTTTATGTCTGTGAAGACTCAACCATTCTTATTGTCTCAATATGTTTTGGTTTTATATTTTGATTTACCATCCTGGGTATAGCCATCCACAGGTCACATGAGAAAATATATTTCATAAAAGCAATACATAACATAAAAATTCCAGCCTCACGCCACAGTTTCACACATCTGTGCCTGTCAAAGCCCATGATCAATTCCAGATGCCATAGTCTATAATATTCTCTGTAGTCATGGAAAATATCACACTGGACAGACCTGTTGCGCAACAAATTCTCAAGTTTAATTGCTGCAACATCTCAGAACAGCGTGACAGAACTAGCAGTTGCTTATCACAAGATCTAGTATACCTCTTAAATTAACTTAACCAATTCCCATGTAAAAGAAAAGAGTCAATGAAAAACAAAATGGACCAAGAAATCCACTGAAATTTCAAAAGCGGAGTAAAATACTATAACTGTGAAGACGAGCAAAATACTTCCTATGCTTTTTCCCTAAAACTTGACTATAGACAATAAACAAAAAATTGACAGACGTCAATTTTAGAATGTTATTCTTACAAAAGACAGTAACAATAACCCAACTGCCCATCAACTGATCGGAGGATAAATAAATTGTGATATACCCACACAATGGAACAATATTTGGTGGTACAAAGGAGTGAAATATGACACACGCTATAACATGGATGAAACTTGAATGCATTTTACTAAGAGAAAGAAGTCAGTCACAAAAGACCACGTACGGCATGATCCCATTTAAACAAAATTTCCAAATCTGAAAGGAGAGAAAGCATAGTAGTTATTGCCTAAGCCTGGGAATAGGTGACCAATAGGGAATGATTGCTATTAGGTACAAGGTTTCTTCTGGGAAGTGATGAAAATATTCTAAGACTAGATTATGGCAGGGATTTCCCTGGTGGTTCAGACTCCATGTTCCTAATACAGGGGGCATGGGTTCTATCCATGGTCAGGGAACTAAGATCCTGCATGCAGTAGGACTTAGCCAAAGATAAGAAGCACTCTAAAATTAGATTATGGAGACAGTTGCACAGCTCTATGAATATACTAAATGGTATTCTTTAAATGAGTGAATTATGGTATGTGAATTATGAACAGCATATTAAAAACCAGAGACATTAATTTGCCAACAAAGGTCCATCCACTCATGTAGTCATGTATGGATGTGAGAGTTGGACTATAAAGAAAACTGAGTGCCGAAGAATTGATGCTTTTGAGCTGTGGTATTGGAAAAAACTCTTGAAAGTCCCTTGGACTGCAAAGAGATCAAACCAGTCTATCCTAAAGGAAATCAGTCCTGAATATTCATTGGAAGTATTGATGCTGAAGCTGAAGCTCCAACACTTTGGGCACCTGATGTGAAGAACTAACTCTTTGGAAAAGACCCTGATGCTGGGAAAGACTGAAGGCAGGAGGAGAAGGGGACAATAGAGGATGAAATGGTTGGACGGCATCACTGACTCCATGGACATGAGTTTGAGCAAGCTCTGGGAATTGGTGATGGACAGACAAGCCTGGCATGCTGCAGTCATGGGATTGCAAAGAGTTGAACATGACTGAGCAATTGAACTGAACTGATGATACGTGAATAACATGTATAGTAATACCATTTCAAAATACAAGGCCACAGCTTAAAAGCAAAACTCTTTCCTGCTAGTAAATGGCAAAATCTTTCTCTATGAGAGATAGAAATGCTCTGCTGTAAGCACTGAAAAATGAAAAGAGAAAAGGGGAATTCTTTGCAGAAATTTACTGAAGAGAACTCAACATGGAGGCAGTAATCCAAAGCTATTATCTTCATTTGAACGAATGTTTCCAGTTACCAGGAAACAGTTCTTGGGACCTGAGTAGAATTTTCAGATAAAATACAGGAAGCTCAGTTAAATTTGAATTCCAGACAACAAATAGACTTTTAATACAAATGTCCCCAAATGTTATATAAATATTAAATTAAATGTTATAAAAATATTACATATCAGGGGACATACTTATGTTAAAACACTATCCATTATTTGCCTGAAATTCAAATTTATCTGAGTGCCTTGTACCTTTCATTGTCCCTAATAAATCTGGCAATCTAGGCCTGTGATTATTATTTTTCAGAGTGCGTTCTTACGAAGAGCTAAGTACAGTTGAAAGCAAAACTAGGGTAGGTCTGGGTAAGAATGGGATAGAATTGTTCCAGCCATATATTCTCCATTCATTTAGTGTTTTATATGCCCAACACTGGAGACACTCCAGTGAATAAAATGGGCTCAGAACTTGGAGTCTGGCAAAGAAAACAGACAAGTGAAAATGCAAGAACAATAAAGTTTGATAAATGATGGAGACTGACAAGAAGACCTCAAGAAAAGAAGGAAAGTTAGAAGAGATCTGCTGACTCAGAAATGAACAAGAACATGGCTAGTTCAAAGAAACAAAGTTCCGTATTAAAAAGAAAAGACTCCAAGGGCAGAATGAAGAAGAGATTATTTTGAAAATGTATAAAAAAGCCATGCCATGGAGGGTTGTGGTTTTTTAAAGCAGTTTAAGTTCACAACAAAATTAAGCAGCAAACAGAGTTCCTGTATACCCCTGTCCTCATACGTGCAAGGCCTCCCCCTCTGTCAATATCCTGCACCAAAGAGGGAGATTTGTTACAATCTGTGAACCTACATTGGCACCCATAGTCCACAGTTTACATTCAGGTTCACTTTGGGTATCATACTTCTATGGATTTTAACAAGTGTATAAAGACGTGTATCCACCATTATAGTTTCGTTGCCCTAAAAGTCCTCTGTGTTCTGCCTGTTCAGTCCTAACCCTTGGCCAACACTGATCTTTTAACTGTCTCCATAGCTTCACCTTTTCTATAATGTCATGTGCTTAGAAACATCCAGTATGCAGCATTCTCATATTGACTTCACTTGTATGCTAAGTCACTTCAGTCACTTACTGAAAGTGAAACTGAAGTCGCT
Source organism: Capra hircus (assembly GCF_001704415.2). Taxonomy (NCBI): domain Eukaryota; kingdom Metazoa; phylum Chordata; class Mammalia; order Artiodactyla; family Bovidae; genus Capra; species Capra hircus. Next base: position 61,394,967 of record NC_030824.1, on the reverse strand, counting down.
CAGTCGTGTCCGACTCTGTGACCCCATGGACTGTGGTCCTACCAGGCTCCTCCGTCCATGGGATTCTCCAGGCAAGAGTACTGGAGTGGGTTGCCATTTCCTTCTCCAGGGGATCTTCCCAACCCAGGGATCTAACCCAGGTCTCCTGCATTGGAGGCAGATGCTTTAACCTCTGAGTCACTTACTAATGTCCTAAAAAAATAAGGTGGTTTTTCCATGTCTTTTCTTGGCTTGATACATCATTTCTTTTCAGAGCTGAATAATGTTGAATTGTCTGGAGATACCCATGGGAGGGTTTCTAAGTCACCTTAAATGTAGTGATTTTAAACAGAGAGAAACAGGGTCACGTTACTTAAAAAAACCATCCTGGTTCTAAATTGGAAAAAAATAGACTGGAGGAAAAGCAAGAAGATGATTATTGTGGTAATTTGGAAGAGAAAAGATGGTGGCCTGGAACACTCTGTTAGTGGCTAGGGAGAGATATGGGCATAATCAAGGAGTAAACAGAAGCAGAGTCCTCGGACTTGATGGCTGATCAGTTGTGACAATGAAGGAGGAGGAGGAGTTAGGTCAGAATCCTGAGTTTCCAGTCTGGACTATAGCATCATTCACCCAAACAATGAGCACTGAGAGAGGAGAAAGTTGTAGAGAGATAAGTTGAGATCATTCGAGGGCTCACTGAACTCAAATCATCTCCAAGATATCTATCTGAGCAGTGGCTTCCACTGGGTGGTTGAGTATATAATTATTATATATATATATACACATAATATTGTGATAAAGAATTTAGGAAAGAGGTCTAACTCCCAGATGTAGATATAGGAGACATCATCACAAACAAAACCTGAAGCTTAGATATGGTTGCTCATCCGAGAATGTGGGCAGAGTAAGAGAAGGGGGATTAGGATAGAACCTCAGAGAACACCGGCATTTCAAGTCCCTGCAGAGGAAAAGACTGCAATCAGAGATGTGCATGAGAAGCTGGGAGTTGGTGGTGTCCCAAAAGTAACTGAGAGTTCCAAGACATGGGAGCTGGATCAGGGCTTTTAGAGATACTCAAAGATTATGGTATTTTCTCTCCAATAGGAAATTAAAAATATGTATTTATATATACATATTAACATTAAATCATTATGTGCAATATATTTATCCACTCATAAAGCATGATTCAACACATATATCAAAATGAAAATGGTTTCTAAATTTCTCTGATGAAAGAATTTAGGCAAGTTCATTTTGGCTAAATTTCTTCAATATTTCCTTGATTTTTGGAAGAACTTCAAGCATGTGCTTACTCTAGTTGTTCTGCTGACCAGGAATGGTTAGCAGTGTTGAGTGTTCAAGACAATAAAAGATTTCAACAACCCTATTGGATTTAGAGACAAAGATACTGGTAAACTTGACAAGTTTATGTAGAAAAATGGGTCAGAATCCAGAAGGAAATGAGTTGTAGGAAGTGGGTGAAGAGGAAGGAAATGGAGACAATGAAAATACACAACATTTTCAAGAAATTTGGCTCTGGAGCAGGAGAGAGAGAGGGAGTCCAAAGAGTGGGCTGGATTGCGAGGTTGAAAGATGGGCCAGGCTTGAGTACGTTTCAGTACTGATGCGGAAGTAGAAAGATGGACGCTAGACAAAGATGCCAGGTCAGGTCAGAAAGGATAACCTCTGCCTGATTTGTGAGAGGAAAAAGAAAGACAAGAAAGGGTACAGTTGCTGACAAGCTTATCAATTTCATGGCTGTAGGTCCAAAGTGTTTGGTCTAATAGCTTCACTTTCTTATTAAATAGAAGGAAAAATAATTGCCTGAAAATAAAGGGGGAAATGAAGCAGCTGGTGGTTCAAGATGAATGATAGGATGCCGGGAAGAATAAGGAAGTTGACTAGGAGCCCATTGTGTCTGGCAAAGAAAGACACCAGGGCAAAAAGCTAATGGGCTGGCTCTTTTTTTCACTGAGTAGGTATTCTTAAATTAATAAAAGACCACTTTTATACACACATGTACACCAATAATAAAATGTCTTCTTAACACCACTTTTGATGTATCATAAAGATGCAAATCAAAAGAACTCCATCTATAGAAAGAACACTTTCTCCATCAAATCAGAATATTCCAAAATGAGACTCCAGGAAAATCAATTGTTTGACCACCCAACTACTTCTAAATTCAGAGAATCAGTTTCAATTTACTAGTCATCTTCAATTCCATTATCTATGGTTAGATGTAGAAGCATTGATCTGAATAATCTAAAACAGCAGATATCACAAAATGATTTAAATTGGGGTCTGAAAAACAATTATTTATATTAAATTTACATTCCAAATTTGCTTCAATTAGGCAAATTTTAAAACTAGCTTGAAATCTCTAGGATAATATTCAGTGATATCAAGGGTCAAAGATGATCGGAGTTTAGAGAGAATGCAAAGATTACCAGTTTGCAGCAAAGAAGAAAGAAAATTAATCCCTACAACTGTATTGAGGCACATCTTTAATAATTATTAAATAATTGATAAATGATCCCTAAATTTTCAGAATCAGGGCTGTTTCCATTCTCAACCTGATCCCACATTATCCTAAATTGAGTCTTGGCTTAAACTCCAAGTGTATTGCTCCCAGCACTGAGACTTACATAAATGACTTCACAATGTATGTGAATTTGATGGAGATGTAGCCAGGACAGGTGGCCAACCCTATCTGTAATACGTATACTCCACTCATATCTTTCATCTGCTTACTCGTTTATTTAAACAATACATTCAGTCTCAACAATCACTCAAGTTTTGAGAACTTTCTGTGTGTCAGGGACTGGGTTAAGCGCTAACATCACACAGATCAACAACAGAGATGACCTCAATAAATCCCCTATTAAAAATTATGAGGTATGATTGATGGTACTTATTACCCACTCAAGCCCAGTGTTCACTTATGAATACTTCCCAGGTAACATGACTTTTGAATTCTTAAAAATGAGTAAGAGTTAACCAGGGTAGAGAAGAGAAGGGATCAGGAAGAACGATAAGGACAGGGGATCTGTTTGAATGAAGAAGTGAGAGATGTCATGATTCATTCAAGAAAGAGCCTTCCTTGGATGGAGCAGAAGGGTCAGATCACAAAGATGTTCGTGTGCCGGGATAAGGTGGTGGCTCATATCCTGTAGATCATGAGGATTTGTTTAATGGAAGCTTTAGAATGATGTGATAAGGTTTATGTTTGAAGACAATCGCTCTAGATGGATTGAAGCAGAGAGAGAAGCTGAGGAGTCTGAATGAAGGATGCAGAGGAACTGGACAAGGTGAAATCCAGAAGTATTAAAGGAGCAAAAACCACTGACTTGGTGATTGACAAGAAGGCAGCAATGATGGGAGGGGAGGAAGAACCTATGCTAATTCTCCAGGCTCTAGTTCAGACATGGAATGAAATTTTGGCATTACCACTCACTAGGTCAGAGGTGGCAATATGAGAAAGAGGTTCTAGCAGAAGGCAATGAGTGAAGATTTGGACATGAGAAGTTTGGGGATAGTCTTATAGTGATAATCAAGGAGTCAATCAATTAAATAGGTCTCATCACACAAAAGAGGATCAAATGTGGAGATATAGATCGGGACTCATCATAATATAATGAGTGTGGATGAAGGCATAGCCCATAGAGAGTGGAACAAAGAAAATAAGCAGAGAAAAGAAAAAACAAGAGAGACCTGTTCTCATTACACTGACTAAAGATAGTGAGTGTCCTGGTTAGTGGGGCTGAAAAGGCTTAGCCTTAAGGCTAATGGAGAGTTTAACTTTTCCTTTTCATCATTTTTTTAAACTAAAATATAATTGATTTACAATGTTGTACTACTAGAATTGAGCTTTTTCTTTATCCCAATCAACTTGCCCTGGTTATTCTACTCAAACTATTGATAATTTTTAAATGTTTTATTGTGTTTTTCTTGATGAAGTGTTTTTCGTAGCCTCTAATTATAATTGGACGTTCCATTTTTAAAAAAACAGCTCCTAAATCAGTATTTGCTTACTTTTTCTTCAAGAACATGAATCAGTCTATAGATTACTTAACATTTATATATATTCATTGACATTTACTGGCAGAGGAGAGTGAAGATTTTTACTGTAGAACCCTCTATGTTAAGTTACAAATAAATAGATATGATTTTCTCACATTTTTATAAGAACACCCCTGTACCTCGTGACTTCTCTGTTCCTCCCAACAAAAGGGAGAATCTTTACTCCACTCCTTGACTCTTGGGTGGTTTGGGTTTTTGGTTTTTATTTTTACTTGGTTTGGTCAAAAGGCCATCAGCAAACATGATGTGTTATTTAGTCGCAAAGTTGTGTCCAACTCTTTTGCAACCCCGTGGCCTGTAGCCCACCAGGCTCCTCTGTCCCAGGTATTTCCCAGGTAAGAATACTGGAGTGGCTTGCCATTTCCTTCTCCAGGGCTTCTTCCCCACCCAGGGATTGAACCCATGTCTCCTGCATTAGCAGGTGGATTCTTCACCACAGAGCCACCAGGAAAGCCCAAATATGATGTGAGCAGAGACTGAAAATAGGGTTATTCTTAGGGCCTTGCCTTCTCTTGCTAATGGGGAACTTTCCACCGCCACAGTCTACTAGAGAGACCTTCGGACACAAAAGCAAGCCATCCCACTGAAAGACTAGGCTATCCAACCTTCCAGCTGACAGGGAAACTGTCCTAGAGCATCCATCCCCAGGACAGCTGCCAAAAGAGATGAACAAAGCTGGCTCAGAATAAATGAGTCACTGGCTAACCCAGAAAACTGTGAATAAGTACAATGATTTATTATTTTCCGTCACAAAGTTTAGGGATGATTCCATTATGCAGCAATGGATAACTGACATTCCCACCTTCTAGATTTGAAACATTATTTGTTTTAAATAATTTCTATGTATCTTTTTTTAGATTCCACATATAAGTGATATAGGATATTTGTCTTTGGCTTACTTCACTTAGCATAATCTCTAGATCCATCCATGTTGCTGAAAATAACAGTATTTCACCCTTTTATGGGTAATATTCTGCTGAATATATATATATATATATATATTCCACATCTTCTTTATACATTCATCTGTTGATAGACATTTAGGTTGCTTTCATGTCTGGCGGTACATGTAACTTTTCAAATTATTGTTTTCTCCAGATATATGCCCAGGAGTTGGACTGCACGATTATGTGGTAGCACTGTTTTTAGTTTTTTAAGGAACCGCCATTCTGTCTCCATAATGACTGTACCAATTTATATTCCCACCAACAGTGCAGGAAGGTTCTGTTTTTTCTCCACCCTTTTCAGCACTTATTTTTTGTAGACTTATTGATAATGGCCCTTGTGACCAGTGTGAGGCCATACCTTCATATAGTTTTGATATGCACATAAATACAAAACATGAAATATACCCACAGACATAGAACGCAAACTTAAGATCACCAAAGGGGAGAGAAAGAGGGATAAACTACAAGTCTGGGATTAGCATAAGCAGACTAATATATATATAGTAGATAACCAACAAGGACCTAGTATATAGCACAGGGAAAAACGCTCAATATTTTGTAGCAACCTTTAAGGGAAAAGAGCTTCCCAGATGGCTCAATGGTAAAGAATCCACCTGCCAATGCAGGAGACATGGGTTCAATCCCTGGGTCAGGAAGATCCCCTGGAGAAGGAAATGGCAAACCACTCCAGTATTCTTGTCTGGAAAATCCCACGGACAGGGGAGCCTGGAAGGCTACAATCATGGAATCACAAAGAGTCAGATATGACTTAGTGACTAAAACACAAAAAGGGAAGAGAATCTGGAAAGAAAAAAAAATGTATATATATATATATATATGTATGTATATATAATTGAATCACTTTACTATACATCTGAAACTACCACAGCATTGTAAATCAACTACACTTCAGTCAAATTTTTAAAAATTATTAAATAAGAAGAGAATCTCACAGCAGGCAAACTCTATGTCATCTGTGACTTTAACCAGAAAATCACACTCCACTTAAGCATCCTTTGTAGGGTGTAGGCATATTCTAAATCATCACAGTTAAGTATATTAAATTTTAATCATAGGTAATAGCCTGGATTGAGTCTGGGTTGAGAGACAGGCAGCTCTAAAAGTTTTCACCCTGTAGCTACACATTTTTAAACTTCATAGTTATTATGAAGATGCAGAATCAGGTTTTTATCGAAACAGTAACAGTGGCACTAATTCCTGATCTTTTATTTTATTTTTGTCAGAAATCCAACAGGTGTTCTAAAAGCTGCTTTGAGGATGCCACAGATGTTTTCTGAAGAAACCGGGATGAAAATACTTCATAAGAGGTATCCATATTTTTTATCGGAATATAGTTGCTTTACAATGTTGTGTTCGCTTCTGCTGTGCAACAACATGAACCAGGCATAAGTGAACATGCAGCCCCTCCCATCCCACCTCTCCAGGTCATCGCACAGCTCCAAGACAAGCTCCCTGTGCCACACAGCAGCTTCCCACTCACATTTCACACACGGCAGGGTACGTATGTCAATGCTTGTCTCCTAGTTCAGACCACCCCCTCCTCCCCGCTGCCTCCATTAACTAAAAGCATTCTTTTAGAGTACCAATCTCACTAGATAAAACTAGTTTTCTTAGGATAATGATGGACAAAGGCTATGAATTATTCATCTTTGTCTGGCCCATAATCCCTCCAGTTTAGGAAGCACCTGATGTGCATTGGTTGAATGGGCTGGTGAATGAATTATTGAGTGAGTCAATGATTAATGGGCCAATCACATTGTTTCAGACTTTACTGTCTGTAGTGGTTGTACTTCAGAAGATGTGATTTGACCCATGATATAACTGACTCAATATAATTAATGAGTCATTTCATATCAAGGTTCTACTAGTATTGTACTCATAAATGAAGCCACGCTAATGACTCAAAGAATCATCTCAACTTCAAGATCCTTCTACATAAGTTAGATTTGCCAGTTTCTACCCAGTATCTATAGTAGGTCGTATTCTTCTTTTAATAGAACAAAATCAGCCAATCTAACTCTCACCAAGTTTACAAGTGGTGCAATAGTCATAGATATATAAAATACATATTTATCTTTATGTTAGAGATAACACTATTTGTGGCGATTATTATCTGAGTGAACAGGTGTGGCTGAAAAAACCTTTGCCTGACCAACTGTTCTTTCCACACTGTATACTCATAAAGGCTCTTCTATGGTTGGCAGCTGTAGCCCTATTTGCAGGGCCCACAGCTATTTGCAACTCCACCACTTAAAACCATACTCTGCCCATTACCACTATTGGTAAATAGCTATATTTCTAACTCATGCAAGTAAAGGTGTTCTTCATATGATCATTTAGAATTCCAGAATTACACTGACTAATGTGAAATTTTATTTTCTGGGATCTTTATAGCTCTTCTATCCAGTCTCTTTTTGTTTGCCATCCTCCAGGTTAGCAAAGAGCATCCATGCGAGCATCCTAGGGACCACACATTCTTCACGCCTGCCCAGATTCAAAGCCTCATGCTTCCATAACAATCATCATTCACTAGTGAAATTTTGGTTCTTGCTGTCTGACTTGCCTATTTTAAGTTGAATACCACTCACAAGAGGAACTGATGAACTCATTCAAGTACTAACATTCATTTACTCGCTGCTTATTTCTTGAAGCACCAGGCACTGTTCTAGGTGCTGGGAACACAGCAATAAATAGTCACTGCCACAGTGGAGCTTTTATCACAGTGACGCATGGTTCCCTTCCAGCTTCAGAGCAGAGATAGCACCTCTTCCTTAATGTCACTTTCACCAGCGGTCCACAACCGTTTTGGCATTAGGGACCAGTTTTGTGGGAGACTGTTTTTCCACAGACAGCATGGGGGGATGGTTTTGGGATGTTTCAAGTGCATTGCGTTTATCATGCCACTGCTGATCTGACATCAAGCAGGGATCAAGCGGGAATGCAAATGATGAGGAGCAGCAGTAAATACAGATGAAGCCTCGCCCACTCCCCCGCCACTCACCTCCTGCTGTGTCCCAGTTCCTAACAGGCCACGAACCTCTACCAGGGGTTGGGGGCTCCTGACTTAGACCACTCTTTTACACCTAATAAGTGCTTAGTATATGCTGATAAGACAGATCAGAATTATTGAAAATCTCATATTATGCTGAAGTCTTATTGTATGCAGCCGTTCCTCATTATTCAGTATTCACAAGGCTGATTCCAGAATCTCAGCAAATAACAAGATCCACGGATGCTCGAGTCCCTCAAATAAAACGGTGTAGTGTAGTCAACCGTCTGCATCATGGTTTCAGCATCTGCAGATTCAGGGGCAAAACCCACAGATACAGAGGGTGACTGCATATATGTGGTGTGTATGTATATGTATGTGTATATGTACACACACACACACACACACACATCTTATGTGCCATGAGCCTTGGAGAACCCTGAACTTCTGATCGATTCCACTTCCCACTTCTGCTCACTGGATCTACGAGATCTTCACACTGCCTAAGTAACAGAAAAAGCACAATGGCTTTTAGATTTCCTTTGTCAATCAAAACAATTTTAACCAGCTACCTCGCTTCCTCTCTGCAAGCTGGGATATGATGTTGTTTTTCCCAGACTTACATCAAGCCTGCAGTCCTATATTTACTCTGCCAAGATTTCCATACATTTTATTAACATTAGCATTTCTCCTGAGTGCCTCAATTGTATTCTAAGGGTGCAAGTATGGGTTCATGGCATGGATTTCAGAAGGCTTATCTGGGGCTTGACATGCTGCCTCATCTTCTCTGTGTGTGTTTTTCAAATGCCAGCGTTCACTGGCACACCCACGTCAGCTGGTGGAAAGGCACCTCACAGAGGAGTCAGCACAAGCACATCTTTCCTTTATGTTACTTTTGTGCCCATTAGTCAAGCATCTCAGGGGTTTGTTGTTCAGTTGATGACTTATTCCGAAGACTATATTTTAGGAATCCAAGAGAGAGTTACTAATAGATTCTTACTATGAAAAGTCTTTGATATACCCTACCTACTCAACTTCAGATTTCTTACTCAATGTAAATTCTCTCCCCACAAAAAAGGTCTTGTTGGTTATATTCCTGAATTGGTACCAATACAATATTGTAAAGTAATTAACCTCCAATTAAAATAAATAAATTTATATTAAAAAAAAGAAATAAGAAAGAACTCATAAAAAAAAAATTAAATGTTGTATCATCCAAGGTTCATTTCCCTTTGGACTTTTATATAAATACCAATGTTATTTCCCATATTTTACCTTTTATACAATCTAAGACCAAGTTTGAATGGGAGAGAAAGAAAACTCAAAAGCATATCAATAAATAAAGGAATGATGCCAAAGCTGAAACTCCAGTACTTTGGCCACCTCATGCGAAGAGTTGACTCATTGGAAAAGACTTTGATGCTGGGAGGGATTGGGGGCAGGAGAAGAAGGGGACGACTGAGGATGAGATGGCTGGATGGCATCACTGACTCAATGGATGCAAGTCTGAGTGAACTCTGGGAGTTGGTGATGGACAGAGAGGCCCAGCATGCTGCGATTCACGGGGTCGCAAAGAGTCGGACACGACTGAGCGACGGAACTGAACTGAAATAGCAAATATACTACTGATGAACTAGGAATGGGGATTTGTATACCACTTTGTATCCTGATTGGGACAGCTAAATGCACATGAATATATTGTTAAAAATAATTTGACTATGATCTCTATCCCTCAAAGCTCAAACCATAGAACAATCAAAAAGCAAGTACTTATTCTGTATTTCCTAGGTTCCTAGCAATATGCCAATTCCCATGAAAAGGAAAAGATTATCTTCCTCCCCCAAGGATCCCTAAAATTTTAATAAAGAGAGAAGACCAAACAATAAAATACATTACCAACAACAAAATCAGAAATGTCATTTAAAAGGCAAAATGAATGTCTCCTTGGATGGTCCCACTAATTAGTACTAAAGCAAGTCAGAGACAAGAAGTTACTGAGTAGTCCAGGTGCTTCATGCAGAGCAAGGACTCTCAGAAGAGGGACCATATTTATATGCTTGCATGAGGGCTCACTTGGTAAAGAATTTGCCTGCAATGTGGGAAACCTGGTTTCGATCCCAAGCTGGGAAGCTCCACTGAAGAAGGGATAGGCTACCCACTCCAGTATTCTTGGGCTTCCCTGGTGGCTGAGCTGGTAAAGAATCTGCCTGCAATGTGGGAGATCGGGGTTCGATCCCTGGGTTGGGAAGAAGCCCTAGAGAAGGGAAAGGCTACCCACTCCAGTATTCTGGTCTGGAGCATTCCGTGGACTGCATCATCCATGGGTCACAAAGTGTCGGACACAACTGAGCAACTTTCACTTTCACCGGCAAGACCTGGTGCTATTTGGTTGCATATATCAATAAGAGGCGCAGAGACAGGCAGTTAGCATGAAAGTGATGGCTGGTAGGGGATGGGTAGACACTTGTCACATTTCCACAGATGTCCAGAAACTTTTGAGCACCCTTCCCATGTTGGAGAATTTTCACCTCTCCAAAGTATAAGCCCATCAGAAAAGACCCTGATGTTGGGAAAGATGGAAGGCAAAAGAAGAGGGTGGCAGAGGGTGAGATGGTTAGATAGCATCGCTGATTCAATGGACATGAATCTGAGCAAACTCCGGGAGATAGTGAAGACAGGGGAGCCTGGCATGCTGCAGTCCATGGGGTTGCAGAGAGGCAAACAGGATTTAGCAACTGAACAGTAACAACAAAGTAGAAGCTAAAAATTATCTTCCTGGCTTCCCTCAAGGTCATGGGCTCATGACCTGAGTCTCACCAAGGCATGAAGGTCGAAAAAGGCAGAGTGAATGGAAGAGTGTGGTGGTGTGTTGATGCTGCCAGGCAGTGGCTGGGGAGGCGACGGAGGGACAGACAGACTTCAGAGGCTGCAGTGGTCCTAGCCGCCCTAGTCCTAACATCTCCTGCCAACTTCAGAGCCTGTACTGAGCGAAGCTGTGCAGCACTACAGCCTGGAGCTTGTTCCTGAATGTAAGGCCACTGAACCTGACTCTCTGGCCATCGCAGAGAGTCTATGATATAAAATTTATTCTTTCATAAATTAAAAAAAATATTTTATTGGAACATATTTGCTTTACACTCTTATGTTAGTTTCTGCTGTAAAGCAAAGGGAATCAGTTATATGTATACATATATCCCCTCTCTTTTGGATTTCCTGCCCATTTAGGTCACCAGAGAGCACTGAGTAGAGTTTCCTGTGCTATATAGCAGGTTGTCATTAGTTATTAATTTTATACATAGTAGTGAATATACATCAATCGCAGTCTCTCAGTTCATCCTACCTCCATTGCTCCCTTGGTGTCCATAAGTTTGTTCTCTATATCTGTGTCTCTATTTCTGCTTTATAAATAAGTTCATCTATACCATGGTGGCTCAGCCAGTAAAGAATCCACCTGCAATGCAGGAGATCTGGGTCGGGAAGATCCCCTGGAGGAGGGCATGGAAACCCACTCCAGTATTCTTGCCTGGAGAATCCCCATGGACAGAGGAGCCGGGTGGACTACAATCCATAGGGTCGCAAAATGTCAGACACGACTGAGCGACTAAGCACAGCACAGCACAGCACATACAATTTTTCTGGAATCTACATATAAGCAATATTATACAATATTTGTTTTTCTCATTCTGACTTACTTCACTCTGTTATGACTGTCTCTATGTCTGTGCACGTCTCCGTAAATGGCACTATTTTATTCCTTTTATGGCGGAGTAGTGTTCCATTGTATGTATGTACCACGTCTTTATCCATTCCTCTGCTGATGGATGTTTAGGTTGCTTCCATTCCTGGCTATTGTTAATAGTGCTGCACTATTAACGCTGGGGTGTATGTAGCTTTTTTGACTCTATTTTTCTCCAGGCGTGTGCCCTGGAGTAGGATTGCTGGATAATATGGTAGTTCTATTTTCAGTTTCTTGAGGAACCTCCATAGTGGCTGTACCAAGTTACCTTCCCTCCAACAGCGTAGGAGCGTTCCCTTTTCCTCACATCCTCTTCAGTATTTATTATTTGTAGATTTTCTTGGTGATGGCCATTCTGACCAGTGTGAGATGATACCTCGTATTTTTTATTTACATTTCTCTAATAATTAGTAATGTTGAGCATCTTTTTAAGGGCCTGTTGGTCATCTATATGTCTTCTTTGGAGAAATGTCTATTTAGGTCTTCTGCCCATTTTTTGATTGGGTTTTCTTATGTTCTTTTGTTGTTGTTTTTATTGAGCTACAGGAGCTCTTTGTATATTTTGGAGATTAATCCCTGTTGGTTGCTGTTTGCAAATATTGTCTCCCATTCTGAAGAGTTTGCCAACCAAAATGGCAACATAGGAGATGCCAGCCTCTGTGTCCTCACAAAGAAAAACAATTAGACAGCTATCTACAAACAGAAGCTCATACAGACAGAGTGTGGTGGTTTCCAGAGACTGGGGAGTGGGGGAAATGGAAAGATAGTCAAAGGGTACAAACCTCAACTTATAAGATTAACAGCTTCAGGGGATATAATGAACAGCATGGTGGTTAGAGTTAATAATACTGTATTAGATACTTGAAGGGTTCCTCCCTATAGCTCAGATAGTAAAGAATCTGCCTACAGTGAGGAGACCCAGGTTCAATCCCTGGGTGGGGAATATCCCCTGGAAAATGGAATGACAGCCCACTCCAGTATTCTTGCCTGGAGAATTCCATGGACACAGGAGCCTGGTGGGGGCTACAGTCTGTGGGATTGCAGAGAGTCGGACACGACTGAGCAACTAACACACTTATATACTTGAAAGTTGCTAAGAGAGTAAATCTTAAGTATCATTACTACAAAGAAGAAATGGTAATGATGAGAAATGATAGAGGTATTACCTAATGCTACAGTGGTAATCATATTGCAGTATATAATGTGTCAATTCAACACCTTAAGCTTACCCAGTGTTTTAATGCTGATTATATCACCATAAAGCTAGGAGGGGTGCATTGGGGGGAGCTTTGTCTACTCAAGAATATCTTAGCCATTGAAATGTTTTCTATGTTGCTTTCCAGAAACTTTATCAGGTTACTTTCTCATTTAGGTCTACAAATTATTTGGGATGTTTTTGTATGTGATGTTATGCTTTCTATGGTTGACGTATTGTGGTGTTCTCATGCAGATATGTTGTTTAGGATTTTTACCTTTTGTTCATAAGTGAGGTTAGCCTGTTAATTCTTTATTTCATAGTGGCCTGGAAACTGGCCACAGGTAATACTTCACTATTAAGTATCTGGAGCATTTCTGGGAGGTCTTAAGTTAGATTCTATTCCTTGAATAGAACTATTCATCCTTACTTTTCTTGCATCAGTAGTAAGTAAGTAAGGATAAATATTTACTTTTCTTCCATTTGGATATCCGTCAGTCTTGGACTATTTGTTAAAACAGTTTTCTTCCCCATCTCTGCCCTGCTCTCCCTTCCCCAAAACCCTACAAGGAGCACATTTAATATAAATCAAATTACCACATATTATAGTAAGCTTTGGAGTCTTTATTCTACTCTGCACCTTTTTGTCTATACTTGCATCAGTACTAATTTCAGTTACTGTAGCTTTGTAATACATCTTGATACCTGATCGTGTAAGTCCTACATACTTCTTTTCAGATTATCCTGGTTATTCTTGACCCTTTACGTTTCCACAAAAGTAGAAAATCAACTCAACCCATTTATCTGGAAAAACAAAGAAAAAACAAACTTTGGGTTGTTTTTTTGTTTGTTTGTTTGTTTTTTTACTTTTGAACAGGGATTGCATTGTGTTAATACCTGCATTAATCTACAGACAAATTTGGGAGGGATTGACATCTTTAGCCTGGTGGGCTACAGTCCATTGGGTCATGAGGAGTCAGACACGACTGAACAACTTCACTTTCACTTGTCACTTTCATGCACTGGAGAAGGAAATGGAAACCCACTCCGGTATTCTTGCCTGGAGAATCCCAGGGACAGAGGAGCCTGGTGGGCTGCCGTCTATGGGTCGCACAGAGTTGGACACGACTGAAGCGACTTAGCAGCAGTAGCAGTGACAGTTGTTACTTCTTACCAAGCCTTATGATTTTTCTTTTTGGCTTTATTTAACTGTCTAGGACCCCTAGTGCAATGTCGAATAGAAGCAGTGATAGCAGACACCTTTGTGTCCTATCGTAAGAAAATCAATTTCAACATTTCATGACTCATTATCATGTTTCCTTTAAGAATCTATACATTACTACTTGTCAGATTGAGGAATGCCCTTGTATTCCCAGTCTGTTAATAAAAAAAAATTACCATAAACAAGTATTAGTTTTTAGAAAATATTTTACTGTATGTGTTTTCATTCTATGGTATTTTTTCTCCATTCTGTGAAAGTAATGGATTAAATGGAATGGTTTTTGAGAGTTAAAATCACTTTTAATTATTGGCATAGTCTAACTTGGTTATTGTCTTAGCCTGGGTTTCCAGAGAAGCAGGCGCTGAGACAAGGATTTGATTGCAAGTAGTTAACTAGGACATTGAAGGAAACTGAAAGGAGGGTGGAGAAATGAGACGGGGAAGGAGAGGGAGCCCACAGAGGGTGGATTATCAAGCCTGTGGCCGTGGTGGGTGACAAGAGCTTACACTGACCAAGAGACTCAAGGAAATGGTGTGGACACAAGTTGTAGAGTCATCTGAGGGATAACCTGGAATATTTATAAACCAACCCTCCCCCCTATCAATTATGTGTTAATGATCATTCTTGGAAAGTGTTAATTCTCTGGTTGTTTGGCCTTCATGCATGGAGAAAGAGGGTCTTCTGCAGCTTCAGAAAAGCCCTCAGACGAGAAATGAGTACACTGAAGGTATTGAATTTGACCCTCCCACAGGCCACACCAGCAACACTGGTGAAATATCATCCTTTCAACAGAGTCTGAGATTCTCTTCACCAATATAGTGTTTGGAATTTTTGCTTCTGTGTTCACGAGTGACATCAATGTCTTGATCCTTTTTTGCAATGGCCTGGCAATTGGCCATTGGTAATATTTCTTTTTAAATATCTGAAGCATTGCTGGGACTGGATATTTCTTTCTGAGACAATTTTAAAAGAGGAATTTCATTTAAAAAAAAAACAGAATCTTCAGGCTTTGTTTTCTTGCATCGATTTTAAGAAGTTTTGTGGTTTTAAAGGCACTTATTTATTCTAAATCTGCTAATTTCTTGACCAACTCTGTTGTATCCATATTGATGCCTGAGACTATTTTTCTCTATGAAACAGCACTCTTGACATCTCTAACTTAGATAACTTGGCTATCACTCAGAGATACCATTAGATTAAATATTAGCCTTATATTTATATAACTTAAGAAAGCAAAGAGCTGCTCCAAAGTGAATTTCTGCATCCACAGATAAGAGCTACTAGTTACTTTTCAATGCAGTTCATTCACTGGAAACATGGTTAACTCCCACTTCAGTTCAGTTCAGTTCCGTTCAGTCACTCAGTCGTGTCCAACTCTGTGCAACCCCATGAATCGCAGCACTCCAGGCCTCCCTGTCCATCACCATCTCACGGAGTTCACTCAGACTCACGTCCATTGAGTCCATGATGCCATCCGGCCATCTCATCCTCTGTTGTCCCCTTCTCCTCCTGCCCCCAATCCCTCCCAGCATCAGAGTCTTTTCCAATGAGTCAGCTCTTCGCATGAGGTGTCTAAAGTACTGGAGCTTCAGCTTTAGCATCATTCCTTCCAAAGAAATCCCAGGGATCTTCACCTGGCACTAATTACACAAATTATAAACATATAAAAAGACTGGAAACTCAAGAGTGAAACTGAGAACAAATCAGAGCAAGGGATTTAGGTTTTTGAGTTAGTAGACTAGAAATAGTAGATGAGACCACATGAAAGAGCTCACATTCTAGAAAAAAAAAGGCAAGAGAAAATTGTCAAGTTTGAAGAGGAAAGAAAGTGGAAATTAACAACAAAAATTAATTAGGAAGAACCAGAGTGATGATGTTGGACGTATCAAAGAAGGAACATTTCAAGAGGGAAGAGTTGGTCAGCCAAGCCCAACTGGAACAGTGGTCACGAGGATGAGGACTAAGTGCAAGCCCTTGTCTTGAGTGACATTTAGGAAAGTCATTTTAGTAAAGGAATAAATGTCGGGAAGAAAATCAGTAGTCAGAAAATGTGGAATATGGATTGTTTCACTGATTTCAAAGAAATGCCCATACTGAATAGTCACGGTGCCAGAGTCAAAGATGCTGAAATGTTTCCAGGCCAGAAAAGGAAAAGTTCTATACTGCAATGCAAGATGCAAGAAGAATAAAAAGCAGTTATGAGTGAACCAAGTCTAACACCATTAGGCTTGGTCAAGAACGCTGCAATACACACAACCACCCATTTTTCCTGAAACCTGATATTTAAGGTCCCACGAGGTTTCATACTAAAAGAAAGCACTGCTTTTCTCCTGACAGCTGTATCACTTAAAGGGTTTTGCAAATCTCTATAGTAAAAGAAAAAAATACAACAATTCTAAGAGGAGTCATCACACTCTATCATTTTAGCTGTGTTTACATGAAACCAAGAAGTAAGTGATGTGCACCCGGGGAAACTAAGCAGAGTGAACTCCTGTTACCGTCACTCTGCCTT
This sequence comes from Capra hircus, assembly GCF_001704415.2. Taxonomy (NCBI): domain Eukaryota; kingdom Metazoa; phylum Chordata; class Mammalia; order Artiodactyla; family Bovidae; genus Capra; species Capra hircus. Next base: position 61,378,280 of record NC_030824.1, on the reverse strand, counting down.
TAAGGACAGTCCAGAGTTAAGTGATCTGTGGAAATCTCAAACATGGTTGACAGTCCTAATTCCAGAATCTCAGATAGTGCCTTGAGAAGCCTAAGGGTTCTGACAGTGAAGTTCTTGACCGAACCCGCTACAAAAAATAAGATAATTTCAAGATATTTTTCTTGCTATTGCAGAGTCACCTCTGTGCTTCAAAGGCATAATCAAACTAGATGAATACAAAAAGCTAATTATTCATAATAAATCTTTGTTAAACACTTAGCAATCGTAGAAAATACATGAATGTCAACAGGTTCAGTGGCTCAAGGCATTTTTGAGCTCTCCCCCACACTCATCTCTGAAATGGAGGCTTTCACTTGTCTTTTTCCATAAAGATGAGCACGTCTTCCTAGAACTGATGTTGTGGGAGCTGGGCAGCAGAGAAAATAGAACAGATGAATCCTCATGACCCCTCCCTCAGCAGATTCAGTGATTCTCGCTACCCCCCAGCTTAGCTGGAGTATTGGATTATTAACTGTAAAACTTTTTTTCCCCACCTCAGTCTGTTGCAGTTTCCTGCAACTGAATATACGCATGAAAATGAAAAAATAGAAGACTTTTGTTCTAATACTACACTTTGCTCTTTTCTGAACAACACCAATCAATAGTCCTGGGCCGTGTGAGTTACAGCGTCAATGTTGTAACACCATAGAGTTGAAAGGGACTTTTTAAAGGTTCTGGTCCCAGCCTCTCATTCTACTGACAAGGAACTGGGGTCCCAGAGATATGATTACTTGTCCAAGGCCACACAGCTACTGGACAATTAAGGACTGAAATTCTATTACATTCTACCACACAAATTTTTCTTGCAACAATAAGCAACCGATTTCATTTTCTTTCTTTCTTTTTTTTGCTTCTCTCTCTCTCTCCCCCTCCTTCCCTACCTCCTTCATTTCTATCTTTCCTTCTTTCTCTCTTTCCTTCTTTATTTCTTTTGAACAAACACTGAAACCAATCATGAAAAGTATTAATATTCCATTCTTTAACTGACTACACTATCCGTCCTTTTGGGCACCATTAAGAAGCCTTCAATATTTTTTTAAACTGAAATGTCATATTCTCAGCCTAAACACAACCTCATTACTTTTTTTTCTAATTTGAAAATAACTCCTTATGTATTCTATGTTTTGTTAACTTTGCAAAACTCACTTTATCTCTGTACTATCTATTTTTAACAGTATTCTTGCCTGGAAAATTCCATGGACAGAGGAACCTGGTGGGCTATAGTCCATGGGGTTGCCAAGAGTCAGACACAACTGAGCACAGCATAGCAGCAACATCTATTTTAACATTAATATCCTACATGGAGGGCCAACACAGCCATTAAAATCACTTAAAATGTGTCCACTGAAGCAGTGAATGGCATTTTGTGACACAGATCAACAAAATTTAGCACAGTTCCATACATCGAGACTTACTTTAGCACAGATATAATTTTAACTTGGTCTTTATACTAATGGAATTTTAAAATTGAAAAACATAAACTTGAACACTAATCTAGTTTAATGAGTAACTGTTACCTGGAAGAGTTAAATGCTGTACACACCGAGATCATAGAGTTAATTAACAATAGAACCAGCATTAGAACCCAAGTCTGCTGGGTGGACAATCTTTTCAGTTGTTTGCTCCAGCACAACATGTTGCCCCCCTAAAAGCAGTTTGTAGATAAATATAGACCTATTTGCCTCTTTCCAGCCCTAAAGTAAACTTCTGAGTTCTTCTTCAATATTTTTTCTTTTTTATTTGGAGAAGGAATGAAGAGAGGATGTGTTGGTTCTCTCTTCCTTTCTTGAATTCCACCTTTCTTTCATCTATGAGCCTTTGTTGCAGTTGCCCAACTGAAATGAAAAACAAACCTCCAGGTTCTTTTCTGATAGCATCAAAGAAGAAAAAAAAAAGCAAGAGCAGTTCCCCGAATTCATGAAACAGGTTTCCTTCCTTACTGTCACACGCCATCAATTCTTAAGACAGTAGCTTCACCAAGAAATCTACTTTACAGTTCCTTAAGGATTGGGGCACGGGGGTTGGGTGTGGGATGGGGCTGAGTGTTCATGTTTCAACCTTCAAAGAGACTACAGCTTCTGTCTCAGAGGAAAAGCATAACTTTGCCTTTTTACCAACAACATCGTTTAGTTTAGAATCCTACCCCCTTGTCTCCCAGCACCTTGAGTTAGGCTTCAAATCCCACTGCTTTTATTTCTGAACTCGTTCACTTCAGCATTATCCTAATTCAGATACTAATCAACTCTGCAAGACCTAGACTTTTCAATTAACCTCCAAATGTCTCCCTACCTCTAGAATTTCCTAACTTCAATCCTTCCAAAATGTTTCCATTTTACCTGAATGTCCTATAGCATAAGAACTTTGATTACTGTTAATCATTCCCATCTTGACCCTCTGAATTTTTTTGACCACCAAAACAAAACCCTCTCCTGAGTCTCACTGCCAATCTCTTAAAGATGGTACCCTTCTGTTTTCTCTTGGGATTGACACATATATTCTATTTTATTGTTACATTGTTGTTGTTCAGTCACTAAGCCATGTGAACTCTTTGTGACCCCAAGGACTGCAGCACGCCAGGCTTGCCTGTCCTTCACCATCTCCAAGGCTGCTCAAACTCATATCCATTGAGTCGGTGATGCTATCCAACCATCTCATCCTCATTACATTACTAATTACATTGTATGATGCATAAAATAGATAGCTAATGAGAGCATATTGTATAGCACAAGAAACTCTACTTAATTCACTGTGGCAGCCTGAATGCGAAGGAAGTCCAAAAGAGAGGGGATATGTATATGAATGGCTGATTTATTTTGCCATACAGTGGAAACTAACACAACATTGTATGCTCCAATAAAAATTAATTTTAAAAAAATATACAAGACACTGGTCTTGTATATTTGGCCTACTCTGTAGGCCAAATGCATTGACAAGTCCTATGCCTAATTGTTTTGTTCAGTTACTCAGTTGTGTCCAACAAAGATACCACTCCAGGCCATGTCTTTCTCTCATTATGGATAAAAACTAGAAGTACATTGTCTAGTCGAGAGACATAGGACTTTTCAAATGTAAATTATTTAAAATTTAATATCATTTAAAACTGTTTAAATTTGTCACTACCCACATATGGCTAGTGGTTACCATATTGAACGGCACAAATACAGAATATTTTCATCAAGGCAGAAAGTTCTATTGGACAGTGCTATTCTAGAACTTCCTACAACTGACATTAAAAAGAAAAAATAAATACCTCTGCTTAAAGCGCCTCTTATATGAATGTCTCAACTTGTTCTTCCATATGAATTTTCTCTCCTGTCCCTCCACACTAACCCTACTACTTAATTCCCATTAACTTTGCTATGTATCTTACTTGATCTCCCCACTCACACACCTGCATGCCCCTCAAAATACACTTTCACAGTGTAACCAAGCATCTCTTTCCAAAGTGTAAACCTGTTTGCGTCAGTTTCCTAGTAATAAGTCTTCAGTGGTATTTAAGCCTTCCTAGGGGCAGCCGTCTATGGGGTCGCACAGAGTCGGACACGACTGAAGTGACTTAGCAGCAGCAGCAGCAGCAGCAGCTATATAAGTTGATTGCATAATTTAGCATTGAAACCTAAACAATTTTGATAATAAAGGGGGATGCCAATAACAATTATGCTTCTACAATAGGGCTACGATGGGGCTCTCAGGTAAACCAGTCTGTACAGGCACCCTATAGGGAGTTTACATTTCTTAGCTTGATTTAGAGCATTCGATGCTGTGGCCCTGTCTGTCTCTTCAGATCTATAGATCTGCCATTCACAAAATGCAATGTGCTGTTTTACATTTCTGTGCATTTGCTTATGCTGATCCTAAACAAAGATCTCATGTACTCTTTGTGTCATGCCTGTTAAACATAGAATTTTAAAAGATCTATATAAGCACTACATATTAATTTTAAAGTGTATGTATTCCTGCTTATAAAATCATATACAATTCTCAGAGAAATTTGGAAAATATAGAAAAGTTTCAAAAAGAACAAAAGCATCCACATTTCTACCACTCAAAGACAATGACAGGTAATATTTCACTGTGTTTTTCTTTATCTATGTGTACACATTGTTTTCCTTCAAAATATATTTTGACCATTTTGCAATAGGCCTTTATCATATATTATTTGTATTTTCCATGTCATAGATGTTCTCTTATGAGTTTTAATGGTTGGACATTAACTCATTGTATGAAGATGCACTGGTCTTTTGTTAGATATTTCTTGAAATTTTATCAAATTTTACAACTATTAAATATGCTTTTTCATAACAAAAGCAATTTGTATCCACCGTAGGCTTTTGGAAGGGAAATGTACAAAGAAGAAAAGAGGTTTATCACATTCTGAAAAAAATGACTTGTATGTCTCTCAAAATTTAAGTCTGTATAAAACATTTCTAAAATTGATATTAAGTCAACAGAAAAAGATTGCATCTCTAGAAATATAACATTTCTTGGAAATATGCAGATTTTTAAGAATGCAAATATTGTATCAAGGTAGGTTTTTCCACAGCTATGCATATTTTTTTCTCTTAATATCTGATACTGCCACTAAGCAAAATTCTTCTAAATGCATACATGTTAAATGTTTGTAAAAAATATTTCTTAAGGTATGTACCAGCATTCCAGAAATTCTACCCATAAATGTTAAGGTAGAATGTACCCTTTCTAAAAATTTCCACTGCATTTTAATCACAGATGAAATAGAGATTCATTTTATAAATGTTATGCAAAATTTCTGACCTGGGAATATTTGAAAATATAACTTATTTCTCACCAAGATGTAAGACTTAACCAAGCAAACTTGGACCTGAATTTGTGGTTCTAGGAAACATAAACATGATGAATATATCATAGATACATTCACCATTTGCCATTTCAGCAAGTGAAAGGTAGACTTGTGAATATGTGAATACCAGAATATGTGCCAAAATGTCACCACAATTTTATTACTTGCTGCTGTTCTGCTAATTTTAAAATGACTCCATTCAATCTCAATTAAACTTTTACTATGCCACATCTTGGTACGTTTTGGCTTGGCAGGAAAATGCCACAAATTTATTCTGGTGGTCTCTCAACACTTAGCTATTGCAGAAATGTTTTAGCTACTTCCTTTCATAGAAGATATATCAAAATATTTAGAACAGAGAATGCAACAAGCTAAGACATATAGTACCTGAGTAATATTAATATGCAATTGGATTTTGAAGGAAGGAGTTCAGAACTATAAAAAATACCAATAATTCTTTGCTACAAGTCCTAACCATACACATAGTATAAAATCCAGAAATCATGGTTGAGAAATGCAACTCCAGCAAACACATCAGCACATAAATGTGGTGCCAACCAGCAGCCCTGTTTGCAAAGCAGAACCTAAGAGGCCAATGGCATTTGGCCCTTCTGAACGGGGCCTTGGAGAAGAACATGGAACTTGCCTTTGTGGATGGTGCCTGGGTGTAACAAGGAAACATCAGGGATGAGAGTGTAGCCTGCAGGCTCTTCACACTGTGCAGAATGTACATGTGCAAATAAACGTACATGGGTGTCTTGGGCCAAAGAAGGAAAAAAAGCAAGCTGAAGTGAATGGTTTGGAGCAAAGCTGAACACTCTAAAAGTGTGATGGTGATTCCAGGGGATACAGCCTTGTATGTCTACTAGTGAATCAAGTGTGATGTGCACTAACACAGCTATGAAGATTTGTACTAATCCTGATGTTTGGGGGGTGAACTCAAATTGGCTCAGATCAGTTCCTCTGCCTCAGTGTTCAGTTTCATTGAGGTCATTTCAGTTTGCCAATATACTGATAAGAAAGTGCGTGTTAAAGTGTTAGTCGCTCAGTCATGTCTGACTCTTTGCAACCCCATGGACTTCAGTCCACCAGGTTCTTCTGTCCATGGAATTCTCCATGTAAGAATATTGAAGTGGTTGCCATTCCCTTCTCCAGCGGATCGTCCCAAGCCAGGGATCAAACCCAGGTATCCTTCATTGTAGGAAGATTCTTTACAGTCTAAGCCAACAAAGATCCAAATTCCAGTTTGCTACAGGTCCATGCCAAGAGTCTCCACGGCTCTCACAGAACAGCAGAGGAGTGAATAGGTGATAAAGACAGCAGAGCTGATAGCAGTCTAAGTCCACAGCTGTGAACAGGCTTCTCCTGCGACTTGCACTTTTCACCCTGAAATGTGTAATCACTCCCTTGAGTAGGGCATCATGCTAATCTTTCTTTTCCCTACTTCGTTTGCACACATTCTTCCATACATATTCACAGAAATGCATTATTTTACTTCTTTAGCTGTAAATGCTATACACAAAAGAAGTATTTTTATAGATCAAATCACATTTTCCTCTGGCTTCCAAAATAAATTCTGTAGAAATCCATATATGGCTCTAAGACACATAAGCTAAGATGGTGACCAGTGCAAGCAAGTAAAAACAGGTGATATAATACTTGACCGTTGTATAGGGTATCACAGGTTTCAAATCATTTTCACATATATTACTTTATTTCATGCTTACAACCTGGTTAGTAGGACAGAAGTTAGTGCATCAGTGAGGAAACCAATCTGGGTTTAGAGATTTCATGTTGCTTATCAAGGTCCCACAACTGGGAAGTATCCAAGTTTTCAAACTCAGAATTAAGCATTCTTTCCTCTGCAATGAAAACTGGATTCAGTTCGGTTCAGTCATTCAGTTGTGTCTGACTCTTTGCAACCCCATGGACTGCAGCAAGCTAGGCTTCCCTGTCCATCACCAACTCGCACAGCTTACTCAAACTCATGTCCATTGAGTCAGTGACGCCATCCAAACATCTCATCCTTTGTCGTCCCCTTCTTCTCCTGACTTCAGTCTTTCCCAGCCGCCGGGTCATTTCCAATGAGTCAGTTCTTCACATCAGGTGGCCAAAGTATTGGAGTTTCAGCTTCAGCATCAATCTTTCCAAAGAATATTCAGGATTGATTTCCTTTAGGGTGGACTAGTTTGATCTCCTTGCAGTCCAAGGAACTCTCAAGAGTCTTCACCAACACCACAATTCAAAAGCATCAGTTCTTTGCCGTTAAGTTTTCTTTATAGTCCAACTCTCACATCCATACATGACTACTGGAAAAACCATAGCTTTGACTAGATGGACCTTTGTTGGCAAAGTAATGTCTCTGCTTTTTAATATGCTATCTAGGCAATGGCACCCCACTCCAGTACTCTTGCCTGGAAAATCCCATGGACAGAGGAGCCTGGCAGGCTGCAGTCCATGGGGTCGCTAAGAGTCGGGCACAACTGAGCGACTTCACTTTCACTTTTCACTTTCATGCATTGGAGAAGGCAATGGCAACCCACTCCAGTGTTCTTGCCTGGAGAATCCCAGGGACGGAGGAGCCTGGTGGGCTTCAGTCAATGGGGTCGCACAGAGTCGAACACGACTGAAGTGACTTAGCAGGTTGGTCATAGTTTTTCTTCCAAGGAGCAAACATCTTTTAATTTCATGGCTGCAGTCACCATCTGCGGTGATTTGGGAGCTCCCAAAATAAAGTCTATCTCTGTTTCCATTGTTTCTCCGTCTATTTGCCATGGAATGATAGGACCAAATGCCATGAATCTTAGTTTTCTGAATTTTGAGTTTTAAGCCAACATTTTCACTCTCCTCTTTCACTTTCATCAAGAGGTTCTTTAGTTCTTCTTCACTTTCTGCCATAAAACTGGATTGCTGCCTTATTTTCCCAAATTTCAAGTACGTTTATAAATAGGCTTCCCAGGTGGTGCTAGTGGTAAAGAACCCTCCTGCCAATGCAAGAGACATAGAGATGTGGGTTTCATCCCTGGTTTGGGAACGTCCCCTGGAGAAGGGCATGGCAACCATCTCCAGTTTTCTTGCCTGGAGTATCCCATGGACAGAGGAGCCTGGCGGGCTACAGTACATAGGGTCACAAAGAGTTAGCCATGACTGAAGTGATTTAGTACATATACATATATATATATATGAATAAGTTTCTCTATGTGTCTTATATGTTTTTATATAAAGACATGTAGATGAGATTTCTATAGCAATCCTCATATAGATATCTAGATAAGTTTCTGTGCAGGTTATATATTTCAATAAGTTACATTTTTTTCTAGAAAGGAGAGAACTCATCTGCCTAAATTCTTTCATTCCACCTCATCCGAAACTAGGAGAAGACGGGAATATAACATTTTCTTTGAAGTCAGGGAGGGTGGGGAGCAGGACTCTGCTCTGCCAACATGGAAAGAAAGACAGGAGGCACTAACTCCCCAACCTGGAAGTACACCCAGTGTGAGTCACCTATTTCAATGTAATGACAATGGCCTCCACACTTTGAAGTCACTTCTTATATTTGGAAAAGGTGGCATTATCACCTCTAACCTACAAGTCAGGAACTTGGGCTACAGGAAGTTTTATTTAAATGACCTTCGCTTTTAGCACAGTCTGAGTTTGAGGCTTCCCCCACCACCCTCACCTCCACGGGACTTAGGCTATAAGTAAAACGAGATCAATAGAAGAATGAAAATCCGAGAAAGAGCTGAGTTCATAATGGAAACACTGACACTACCACAATCTGATATCCAAAAGAGAGTCAAAACATGAAAGCAGCAAGAAAAGGCAACATGGGTCTCAGCTGATTTCAGTTTCTCAGTCTCAGGGGTGGTTTGGATTAGCTTCAAAATTTTACAGATTATTGAATTGGATTTGTCAGTGCAACGGCGATCAGGGAGTATTTCTTGTTGTTTCATTTGGCACTGCAGGAAGGCACTTTTGCACAATTATGTCAGCTCATCGTGTTAGCCTTTATCAAGAAAGGCAAGCACCTAAATCCTTGTCAGTCAAGCATTTCATTTTGAGGCAAGGATCTAAGAGTCTAGAACAATAGGCAACTCTTCTTGGCTCATTAGTGCCTTTAGTTTGATCCTTATCTTTTCACGCTCTTTCTCAGGCACGTCTGGGCAAGTCTACTTATTAAGCTCTATTTAAAGGAAATTGAAAATTCTACAGTGAAGCTCTCCACTTGACTGAAAGATTTCCACTCTCAGAAAGAGTGGAAATTGAACATGATTATCTTCCATTTTGAGATTCATTTAAAATAGAAACAGGTGCATCAAAGCCAGGTTGGAGTTAGTAATGAATGGGGAGAAACCACAGTAAGTTCAAGATTCAAAATTCATCATGAATAAGGCAGAGAGGTTGACAGAGTGAGCTAGGATATATTAGCAGCCACAAATCTCATTAGTCTACACCAAGGACAATAAATAGTAGAATGTACTAAGGGATATTTTGAAATGAAAGAAAACATAAAGAGGAGTCAAATTTTTTATTATTAATCAGTTATTATTATTAATGATTGATTATTAACTCAATTAGTTCACATTTCCCAAAGTAAAACAATACTCAGAGACATTTAATTTTCTGCTAATTATTAACAATTGTTAAAAATGTTAAGCGAAAAAAAGTCAGTTCCTGGAAACTGTGTCTGTGACTCTCATGATCTTGCTGTTCAGTTGCTAATTTGTGTCTGACTCTTTGTGACCCCAAGGACTGCAGCATGCCAGGCTTCCCTGTCCACCTTCTCCTAGAAATTGCTCAAAGTCATGTCCATTGAGTCGGTGATTCCATCCATCCAACCATCTCATCCTCTGTTGCCCCCTTTTCCCCCCGCCTTCAATCTTTCCCAGCATCAGGGTCTTTTCCAATGAGTTGATTCTTCGCATCAAGTGGCCAAAATATTGGAGTTTCAGCTTCAATATCAGTGCTTCCAATAAATATTCAGGGTTGATTTCCTTTAGGATTGACTGGTTTGACCTCCTTGCAGTCCAAGAGACTCTCAAGAGTCTTCTCCAGCACCACAGCTCAAAGATATCAATTCTTCAGCACTCAGCCTTTTTTATTGTCCAGCTCTCACGTCCATACATAACTACTGGGAAAACCATAACTTTGACTATACTGACCTTTACAGGCAAAGTAAAACTCCTCTACAGAATGGTAAAAGCCCAAATAGGGGCCCCCTGTTGGTTGTGTTCATCAATATAGACTCAGTTCTTATAATAGTACCTGGAACATAAAATTTGAATCAGTAGTTATAGAATAAATGAGTGAAAAGTACTGTATTTTTAAACTGGCTTAACTATCAAATATCTCTACACCCCTATATATCAGAATGTCTATGAAGATTGAAGAGGCTAGGATTTACAAGCAGACAGGATTCTAATCTAAGCCAATCATCAAACAAACTGCATCTCAGTTCCACCTAATACAAAATGAGACTTTTACTACTTACTTGGCCTGGCTGTCTAGGTTGGTCATAACTTTTCTTCCAAGGAGTAAGCGTCTTTTAATTTCATGGCTGCAGTCACTATCTGCAGTGATTTTGGAGCCCAAAAAAATACAGTCTGACACTGTTTCCACTGTTTCCCCATCTATTTCCCATGAAGTGATGGGACCAGATGCCATGATCTTCATTTTCTGAATGTTGAGCTTTAAGCCAACTTCTTCACTCTCCACTTTCACTTTCATCAAGAGGCTTTTTAGTTCCTCTTTACTTTCTGCCATAAGGGTGGTGTCATCTGCATATCTGAGGTTATTGATATTTCTCCCGGCAATCTTGATTCCAGCCTATGCTTCTTCCAGCCCAGCATTTCTCATGATGTAGTCTACATATAAGTTAAATAAGCAGGGTGACAATATATAGCCTTGATGTACTCCTTTTCCTATTTGGAACCAGTCTGTTGTTCCAGTTCTAACTATTGCATCCTGACCTGCATATAGGTTTCTCAAGAGGCAGGTCAGGTGGTCTGGTATTCCCATCTCTCAGAATTTTCCACAGTTTGTGATCCACACAGTCAAAGGCTTTGGCATAGTCAATAAAGCAGAAATAGATTTATTTCTGGAACTCTCTTGCTTTTTTGATGATCCAGTGGATGTTGGCAATATGATCTCTGGTTCCTCTGCCTTTTCTAAAACCAGCTTGAACATCTGGAAGTTCACGGTTCATGTATTGCTGAAGCGTCACTTGGAGAATTTTGAGCATTACTTTATTAGCGTGTGAGATGAGTGCAATTGTGCGGTAGTTTGAACCTTCTTGGCACTGCCTTTCTTTGGGATTGGAATGAAAACCGACCTTTTCCAGTCCTGTGGCCACTGCTGAGCTTTCCAAGTTTGCTGGCATATTGATAGCATATTGAAAAGCAGAGACATTAGTTTGCCAACAAAGATCCATCTAGTCAAGGCTATGATTTTTCCAGTAGTCATGTATGGACATGAGAGTTGGACTGTGAAGAAGGCTGAGCTCCAAAGGATTGATGCTTTTGGGACTGTGGTATTGGAGAAGACTCTTGAGAGTCCCTTGGACTGCAAGGAGATCCAACCAGTCCATTCTAGAGGAGATCATCCCTGGGTATTCTTTGGAAGGAATGATGCTGAAGCTGAAACTCCAGTACTTTGGCCACCTCATGAGAACAGTTGACTCATTGGAAAAGACCCTGATGCTGGGAGGGATTGGGGGCAGGAGGAGAAGGGGACGACAGAGGATGAGATAGCTGGATGGCATCACCAACTTGATGGACGTGAGTTTGAGTGAACTCCGTGAGATGATGATGGACAGGGAGGCCTGGCATGCTGTGATTCATGGGGTCGCAAAGAGTCAGACACGACTGAGCAACTGAACTGAACTGAACTGGCCTGGCTGTAGTGTAGTTCATGGACAATGCACATGCGTGTGCACACAGCTAGCACCCACAAGAATATCTGATATATAGTACATGTCCAATAAACTGAAACTATTTACCCATTTAGTACCTAGATTGTTTTATTAAGTAAGTTTAAATGAAATGCTAAGCCAAAGGCTAGTCTTTCATAAATGAGAAACAAATTGTCTAAAAAGAACAAGTGATTTGCTAAAGAATCAAAAATTAGTGCTCTTCAGAGGGATGGGGCCTGTACCAATTCCTGCTGAAGGCAAGTTTCACTGGATCAGTCCTCTATTTTTAATGGCATAGCTATTTTTGGTAAATTCAGCCCATGTTTTCTAAGACCCTGCAAAGCTAAATATATGTGGATCAGTTTCTGTAATCTTCTTTGATATTAATCTTAATTCCTTATATTTTTATAACTTCTCTGTCTTCAAAACAAGGTAAGTAAACTCAGCAACTTTACATGGAGTCAGTTATCCTGATGATTTTAGCATGTATCAATTCAGGTTGTCATAAATATCACACATATTGGTTGAACTGATCACTTCAAGTTTTTTTTTTGATCCAACACTTCAAGTTTTTAGTTTAATGAAGAGCTCAGTAATACTTAGTAAAACACTCTCTCAGCTTAGCAAAACACTAGAAAGACTTAGTCTATGCCTAACATGTACTCTGATACTGTTAGGTGGCATCTTGCCACTTTGCAGAGGCCTCAAATCACGGTATTCTTTTTAGCAAACTACAATAATCCTGGGTGGCTTGAAAACATCTGGAGAAGCCTTCAGCTCATATCTTCTTAGTTCCCTGCCCTGCAGCTTCCTCCTGGGCTTGCTTCCGTCATGCTGCCATCATAACTGGCTACCCCACCACCATTGTGTGTCTTATTCCTGCTTGTCCAATCACTTGAATCCTAATTTGCTGTGTGTAGTTAGGAGTCTGAACCCTCAGCATCTTCATCTAGTTGTTATTGTTTGTCGCTAAGTCATGTCCTACTCTTTGAGACCCCATGGACTGTACGTAGCTTTCCAGGCTCCTCTGTCCATGGGGGAAATCTTTATCTTTTACAGAGGCAACTGCAAAATCCAGCAGTGAAACATTTAGAGCAGTGGAAACACAGGACTTGGGGCAGATTCTCTTTGAGTCCTGTAATGCAGAGGCAATAAGCCTTGACCATCCTTAGCTTCTTTGACTGAGGCTGCCTCATCCATGTATCAAGGGTGGCAAAAACATGGATAGTTGCAATTCCTTACTCAGAGGTTGTAAGTCTGTGAAAACACTCCGAAAACTCTAAGTGCACTCCAAATACTGGTGGCTTTGGAGATGCTTACCGGAAGATCTCCTTCACCTTGGGTATACTTGCTACAACGAGATGGATGTTGATAACCACTAAACTGGTGAGTAATAACACCATTAGGAAACTTCAGCATGTAGATGTAAAGTATATTAGTCAGCTTGGGCTTCTATAACAAAACACCATTAACTGGGTTTCTTAAACAACAGTCATCTATCGCTCACAGTTCTGGAGGCTGAGAAATCCAAGACCAAGGTGCCAGCAGATTTGGTACCTGGTGAGGGTCTTCTTTCTGGTTTGCAGATGACTGCTTTCCTACTGCACCCCCTCACATGATGAAGATAATTCCAATCTCTTCTTCCTCTTACAGTGCTGGTGGTGGTTTAGTCACTAAGTCATGCCTGACTCTTTGTGACATTATGGACTACAGTCTGCCAGGCTCCTCTGTTCACAGGATTTCCCAGGCAAGGGTAATACTGGAGCAGGTTGCCATTTCCTTCTCCAGCGGATCTTCCTAACCCAGGGATCAAACCTGTGTCTCCTGCACTGGCAGATGATTCTTACCACTGAATCACCAGGGAAGCCTTTCCTTCCCCTTATGAGGACAATAATTTCATCACAGGGGCTCTCCCCTCATGACTTTTCCTAAGCTTGATTACTTCCTAAAGGCTCCACCTTGTAAAATCATCACTTTAGGGTTAAGGTTTCAGCACCTGAATTTGGTGAGGGGAACACAAATATTCATATTTAACATAAGTCAAACTATTTTGAAAATATCCAAGACATCACATATATGAATGCACTGAGCTAGGAGCTAGGTGTAGAATTCTAATTCAGACTTTCTTTCTTGCTCTATAGACTGGGAAAGTCACTAGGCAAGTTAGCAATTAACTATGTGCCACACACCATGCTAGGTATATGGTGTGTGGCACACATGTACTATTTCTAATCTTAAAATGTTATAGCAAAGTAAATAGAATTTTCCTGTTTTGTAGTTGACATTCCATGGCGCTTAGTAGCATGGCTAAGATTACAGGTGTACTAAACAGAAGCCCCAAGATTCAGACCTTGTTCTGTTTCCAAAATCCCCTTCCTGCCCCACTTTATCATGTTGTGATTTCTTCCTAGGTTGTCTTATCTGTGAATTTGATGGTCACTCCAAAGGTTTTCTTAGGTTCTGTTCAACTCTAAAATGTGACAATTGACTGTAGGTGATGGGTATCTAGACTGCACAGATGAGCCAGTAAAGTAGCTCTAAATAGATCAACCAGGGTACCTACAAGTGGAATTTAAGCGTACAAAAATGTAAAGGCTCTTTGTTCTCCAGCTCATGGGAAGCAGGTTGGTGTTCGGCTCTACCTCTCTGAGCATCCTTCCCCTTGATTCCAGTCTGCTATGCAAATTAGGCGATTTGGGCATGTCACAACCAAAAGTGTTTGGGAATCTCTGCAATAAATGAACCATCTGACTACAAATAACAGAGAGAGTGCTTCGTTGCTTGTAACTATTGAACCGATATTATCAGAGCCATGCTGTAACTCTCAAAATGACTTTATTTCCCCAGGAAAAAGTCATAACAAAACTTATGCATTCTCTAGCACGTACAGCTGAAGCAGCAAATAAATTGCAAAAGCAACTGACAGAGACAAAAAAAAAAAAAAACTAACCAGTGATCTTTTGAACATTCCTAAGTTACTGTACTTATGTGAAAGCTTCTTTAAACAAATAATCATGCTGCATTTTGAAGACTTTATTAGGTAAAGCAGGACATATTTTCACCTTCCACTGCTGACCAACATGTTCTGTGATGCAGTACAAAATTCTGCTTCTATGATTCTAATCTTTTCTTTCCATTGATTCTGTCATTTTCAAAGTACAAAGTACTTTGAAAGTACTGTAGAACTATGCAAAGTAGTCACCACAGAATGCACTCCTTGACCTAGGTGATGTTTAAAAGTTTATCAAGCATGCATATCTTTGAAATATTAAGATTAGAGTTTCCTGGACCAATCGTAGAGCTGGTACTTCCTCTTGGTTTGTAGGTCAGCTTCTACATTTTACAGCCAGAAACTGACCTTGACCTTCTTCATAGAAACAAAACTGTGGAAGTACAGGCTGCTGTGGTTCCTACAATGCCCTCCTTTCCAGGTAGCCTTCCAGGAATGGGAAAGACACTAAGGGACAAAGGAGAAAAATGCGAAATGTAGCCTCCTGGGGGAAAAACCATACCCATGCAATTAACTGAAAGCCACAACTCCTTAAAGGGAAAGGTGCCCTAAAACCAGCTCTTTCAAGAAACAGTGAATCTTGCAAACTGGGTGTGATTGCACCATACTGCTTCCGTCTAGAACAAGTAGATGTACTCAGCTCACATGCAAAAGAAGCCAAAGACCCATTACTTCTCTCGTTATGGCTTACTTCTCTCGTTATGACGTTATGGCTTCACATAAAAAATGTTCTGACTCATTCATGTTGAACGTTAAGAGAAGGGTGGACTTTTCTCTAATAGCGAATAATGAAATTATTGCCTTTAATTATGTCATGGAGCTTCCCAGGTGGTGCTAGTGGTAAAGAACCTGCCTGCCAATGTAGGAGACATGGGTTCAATCCCTAGGTTTAGGAAGATGCCCTGGAGAAAGAAACGGCAACCCACTCCAGTATTCTTTCCTGGAGAATCCCATGGACAGAGGAGCCTGGCAGGCTACAGTCCAGAGGGTCACAAAGAGTCAGACACGACTGAAGCAACTTCACACACACACAATTATGTCATAGATCACATTGCCTGTTAAAAGTGGTTCATGATTTAGGGTGTCCTTACTTAACAATAAGAATTAAAGATTTTAAAATTTAAAAAATAAAAAATAAAATTTAAAAAATAAAATAAAATAAAACTGGATGCTGTTATTCCTATGAGATTTTAAAAAACAGTAATTCATAGATACAATAATGGCAAAGATTTCCTTTCTTCCTCCAAAGGCAAATAATCCTCTCAGTTTACTTCCTAATTTAAAACTGAGGGTGGATTAGAAGTCAAAATTTACTATTCTTTAGAGCCTGTGCAAATTATAAAATGAAAACAAACTAGGTGTATATAAATAGAATAAATATCTCAAATTTAGTTTATAATACTTATTTTGTTAAAGATAAAAGGCAGTATCCTTTTGAATAAGACCACCCAATTTATAAAAACCTTAATTGAGATTTTCTAGACCAGAACATGAAATTTACACCCACAAACAGTCCTATAAACTATAACAGAATGTCTAGTGGGGCCTCTTGCAAAGATAAAACCTAGATCAAAAGGGCTCAGTAAAAAAATAAGCACCATGTCAGTGGGTTATTTGTTTTTGTTTTATTTTTTCAAAGAAAAATAGAAATGTACCAGGCTCTAGTAAACTCCAAGCCTTGTTTGAGTAGCTCCCTGGATGTGTAATGCTGTATCATGCCTAGATTATTTTCAAACTCAGTTCCCTCTGTACTAAGTACCTCACACCTTCTTTTCCTGACACATTTAGAGCCAGTACCCAGTTCCTTGGCCATTGCTTTAGGTACTGGTTAAATCAAACCACGACATTGGCAAGGCGACACAGTTCTCTTTCAGCACTTCTTACATCATTTGGGTAAGAAAGTCCCCATTGCTACACTTTTCCCTCTGGGCAGAAATGGAGCTAAGCTGTTTTTGCCCTGAGATTTTGATAGGATTAAACTTAATTAATTAAACTTCCTAGCACAAGATTATGTTCCAGCTACAATACGTAAATGCTATCTTATATTATTGCTGTTATCACGATTGGGCTGCTGAGCCTGCAGAGAGTACAGCCACAATTCAGCCAACACAACACGCACTGGCTTGTATAGCTGCAATGGTGACGTCACTCACGTTTTCTCCAGTCACCAGGTCCTTCTCTCCTTCCCCTGAGTTCCCACTGTACTTTAACCACGGTGGACAGTTGGTGGTGTGAGGCTGAGAGGCAACATGATAGATCAATGGAGAAAAATTTTACTGTGTGTTTGATTTTGCTACAGACACAGAACTGTGTATTTTTGATCAGTTCTTACTGACTTCTGGTAGAATCCCATGTTTATCTGGAATATAAAATTAATGGTTTTCTTGTACACTGTTCGTGGGAATGTAAATTGGTGAAGCCACTGTGGAGAACAATATAGAGGTTTCCCAAACACTAAAAATAGAGCTACTATATGACCCAGCGATTCTACTCCTCAGACTATATCCAGACAACAAACAAAAACACTAATTTGAAAAGATACATGCACCCCAATGCTCATAGCAGTATTATTTGTAACAGCTAAGATATAGAAACTGCCCAAGTGTCCATCAACAGATGGATGGAGATGTCACGCACACACACACACACACACACACACACACACACACACACAATGGAATACTACTCAGCCATTAAAAAGAACAAAATGTTGCCATTTGGAGCAACAAGGAATGGACTTGGAGGGCTTTCAGTTCAGTTCAGTTCAGTCAGTCATGTCCAACTCTTTGCGACCCCATGAATTGCAGCTCGCCAGGCCTCCCTGTCCATCACCAACTCCCGGAGCTTACCCAGACTCACGTCCATCGAGTCTGTGATGCCATCCAGCATCTCATCCTCTGTCGTCCCCTTCTCCTCCTGCCCCCAATCCCTCCCAGCATCAGAGTCTTTTCCAATGAGTCAACTCTTCACATGAGGTGGCCAAAGTACTGGAGTTTCAGCTTTAGCATCATTCCTTCCAAAGAAATCTCAGGGCTGATCTCCTTCAGAATGCACTGGTTGTATCTCCTTGCAGTCCAAGGGACTCTCAAGAGTCTTCTCCAACACCACAGTTCAAAAGCATCAATTCTTCGGCACTCAGCCTTCTTCACAGTCCAATTCTCACATCCGTACATGACCACAGGGAAAACCATAGCCTTGACTAGATGGACCTTAGTTGGCAAAGTAATGTCTCTGCTTTTGAATATGCTATCTAGGTTGGTCATAACTCTTCTTCCAAGGAGTAAGTGTCTTTTAATTTCATGGCTGCAGTCACCATCTGCAGTGATTTTGGAGCCCCCAAAAATAAAGTCTGACACTGTTTCCACTGTTTCCCCATCTATTTCCTATGAACTGATGGGACCGGATGCCATGATCTTCATTTTCTGAATGTTGAGCTTTAAGCCAACTTTTTCACTCTCCTCTTTCACTTTCATCAAGAGGCTTTTTAGTTCCTCTTCACTTTCTGCCATAAGGGTGGTGCCATCTGCATATCTGAGGTTATTGATATTTCTCCCGGCAATCTTGATTCCAGCTTGTGTTTCCTCCAGTCCAGCATTTCTCATGATGTACCCTGCATAGAAGTTAAATAAGCAGGGTAACAATACGGAGGGCTTTAGGTTAAATCAAACAGAGAAAGATCAATACTGTATGATATCACTTATATGTGGAATCTAAAAAATACAAGAAACTAGTGAATATAACACAAAAGAAACAAACACACAGATACAGAGAACAAACAACTGGTTACCAGGGGGAGCAGAATAAGAGGGGAGTGGAAATACAAATTATTGAGCATAAGATAGGCTTAAGGATATACTGTAAAACTTGGGGAATGTAACCAATATTTGTAAAAATCAAATCCCTTGTGACTATACAGTGGAAGTGAGAAATAGATTTAAGGGACTAGATCTGATAGATAGAGTGCCTGATGAAGTATGGATGGAGGTACATGACATTGTACAGGAGACAGGGATCAAGACCATCCCCAAGAAAAAGAAATGCAAAAAAGCAAAATGGCTGTCTGAGGAGGACTTACAAATAGCTGTGAAAAGAAAGGAAGCAAAAAGCAAAGGAGAAAAGGAAAGATATACCCATTTAAATGCAGAGTTCCAAAGAATAGCAAGGAGAGATAAGAAAGCCTTCCTCAGCGATCAATGCACAGAAATAGAGGAAAACAACAGAATGGGAAAGACTAGAGAACTGTAAATGGGAAGTAACCTTTAAAAATTTTACACAAAATTTTAGAAAAAAAATTTTAAAGAATTTACCAGACCAAGAAGGAAAATAATGGCTTTCTTTTTGTTTTAATATATGATATACACTACTAGTATAATTACATATACTAATCTATGATAAGTTATAAATCCGGTGGTTACATTACCAGATTGTTATGTTTAGGAATCTTAGATATTATTAATCTTCACTACTGTCTGTTCTTCAGGAAAAAAGTTTTTGATATCAAATATTTTTGCAAAAGGTAAACCAAAAAGCAAGTAAATATGTGAGATGATGGGATATGTTAATTAATTTGGTGGGAGGATTCCTTTTGCCCAATGTGTGTGTGTGTATACATATATATGTATATATAATCATCACATTGTACACTTTAGCTATTTTACAATTTTACCTGTCAATTATACAATAAAGCTGAAAAAAGTGAACTGAGTTACCAAGTGGGGCAATCAATTAATTAGTTTTTCATAATATTTAATACCACAGATACTTGGATATGTTTAGAAATTCAGAAATACCTACATTTTTGTCATTACATTAGTTCAGTTAAAACCTACTTACATATTTTCACTCCTAAATAACATATAATTGTAAAGTGATATAATTGATTTCATGTGGCATATGCAAAATTTCATCTTTATTCTACAGTCATATTAGCTGTGTGCTTTTCTTTGTCTGGAGATGCAATTCAGCAAACTACTCATAAATGCCAACCATTTGCAAATGAGAGTGTTTGATGATCTCAAGGAGATAATGATAAATCCCTGACTTCTAGGAACTTATGCTTTAGCAATATGTAAACTATATTGTATTTTTCCTGTCTTCTCTCCCTCTTTTTTGATTGACAATGGCCCAGGAAATTTAACTAGCAATTTTAGAGGCCTATAAAATCAGAAGCAGATTGACTCTCAGTCTTTAAAGATTTTAAGCAGAATTATAATGGCAGCAAACAGGCAGATACGGCAGTAAGAAAGTAATTTTTGTGATGTAACACTGTCTCCCTGATTCACCAGCATAGACTCAGCACCTCCGTATTAACAAAGGTTACCGTGATGCTAGCATCACCACGATCTCTGGGGAAAGTTCTTCCTGTTTGTCTTTTGCTATTGGTGTTGACTTTTAAAGTATTTATTGAATTTGTTACAATATTGCTTCTGTTCTATGTTCTGGTTTTCCGGTCATGAGTCATGCGGGATCTTGGCTCCCTGACCAGGGGTCCAGCTCACATCCTCTGCACTGGAAATCGGAGTCCTAACCACCGGCCCACCGCGGAAGTCCCTGCACTTCCTGTTCTAACTCGCAGCAATGGAGCCCTTCCATCCTGCGTATACGCTTAATTTCAGTCACTGTTGAACAGCAACCTTTTTGTGTGTATTCAGTCAATGGAAATCCAGGATGTGTCTATGATGCTCTTTTTAGAATGTGAATCATGTTAGCCAATAGAGAATAAATCGACTCCACACAGTTCGACAGTTTTACTAGAGGGCCGTAATACGGATTTCCTATGAGAATAAAGACCTCTACATCAAAGTATTAAATATGGTGTATTAGTTTGCCAGGGCTGCCATAACAAAATACCACATACGGGGTGACTTAACAGAGACTCATTTTCTCGGGGTTCTGGGTGCTGGAAACCTGAGATGGAGGCTTTGGCGGGGTGGGCTTCTCCTGAAGCCACTCTGCCTGGATTACAGTTGACTGCCTCCATGCCGTGCCCTGACACAACCTTTCCTCTGTGGACACACTGCCGGGACACGCTTTTTTATAAGGACATCTGTCCTAGTGGGTGAGGGCCCCACCCTTATGACCTCATTTAACTTTATCTCTTTGAAGGCCCTATTTCTAAAACAGGGCCATCAAGAGGTTATGTGATTTTTTTTTTTTTTTTTTTGGTGGGAGGAACACAATTCAGTTCCTAATGTACAACCCCCCAAAACCTTCAGTCTCATGGATATTATAATCCCATTGAAAGAAACTTTCCTTAATATTTAGGAGGATTCTTTCAAAACCTCTGAAACAGTAAATTAGGTAGAGTATAAAATGCAGCTGTCATCAGTTTTACTCCACATCTCAAGTTTAAGAAATGCCACATTTGTTATTTTTCTTAATGTTATTGAATCTGAACCACAGGCTCTTGGAAAATCAGTTGTGGTTATTACTGGGTCTCCATCACCCTACCCCCTTCATCCAGGTCAATGGAGATCAAGGAAGGCTTACTTGGTTGAGAATACTTGGAGAAGCTTCCTGGTGACCACCACGCTGGTCATCAGAGTGGGCAGGCTTCTCACTGCCCAACCCACATAGTGGCCCCAGAGCTGAGATGCGGTATGGATGCTCGCTGAGGGTGGGAGCTCAGTGCCTATTGTCCAACCTCCCTAGGGAGCACAGAGAGTTCTACTCTTCATGCTCGCAAACCGCCAGCTTGCCCCCTTTCTCAGATTCAGAGAAGATCCTCCACCTTCTCCCAGCCTGCTGCTAAGCTGCTAAGTCGCGTCAGTTGTGTCCAACTCTGTGCGACCCCATAGATGGCAGCCCACCAGGCTCCTCCTGTCCCTAGGATTCTCCAGGCAAGAACACTGGAGTGGGTTGCCATTTCCTTCTCCAGTGCATGAAAGTGAAGTTGCTCATTCGTGTCCGACTCTTCGCGACCCCGTGGACTGTAGCCTACCAGGTTCCTCCGTCCATGGGATTTCCCAGGCAAGAGTACTGCAGTGGGGTGCCATTGCCTTCTCCCATTCCCAGCTAGCACTTCTATTTCTCTCATCATTTACCCCTCTGCAGTGGGTCCTCCCCTCACCTGGGTTTAGAAGTCCAGTCTTCTCTCTGCAGCAGTCTTTTTTTTTCTCACTAATACAAAAATAAAAAATGACAAAAAGCCTGAACTGAGCTGTCTTGTAGGCTGACTTATTCACTAGAGATGACAGCTGAAGTCTACACAATCCCAGAAAATGAAAAACTCCACATCTGTCTCCTCATAGCAACCAGGAGAACATGAATCCTTTCTAAGAGACAATGAGACGTCATAAACTAAAAAGATAAAGAAATTGAATGAGTTTCATTATAGGCTCTTTAAATGTCTTTACAACTGTCTATGTTTTACTTTCTTCAACCTGCCCTGCATTCTAAACTTGTGAGGCATGTCAAAATGAGTCTCCATTCTCTTTCGTGGCGAGAGGAGAACTGACATCAAGAGCAAGGTGATAGGGGGAGCGATGTGTTTTCTGCCACCAACACTGCTTTCCCCATTACATATGACTCTGTTGTTCTAACTGGATCCAAATTTCAGAGATGGCACTTGGGGAAATCTCAATGGCCCAGGGACCATTCTGGAATCAAACAAATTTCACAAACGTGTTGCTAAGGAATTGGACTGATCAAACATGAATTAGGTAAACAGAGCTGAAAGTATTTTCCAGCTAAGACACCAAATCAGCAGTTGTGCTATTGGATATTTTACCTGTTCCTTCTAGCTAGCTTACAATAAATGAATAGGAAGAACCAAACTAATTTTTGTCTTCTTTGACATTACTCAGGATTTCTACATTCAGGATTTTTATAATAAAGAGATATTTTGTATACCTGTTTTTTTTTAATTACATCAAATATAATTCAAATGTCATAATTTTTAGAATTTGTCATGTCAAAAGTATTATCACTAAATTTTCCCATATTAAGCTTCTTTTGTCAAAGACTTACTTTGTCATATTTTGAAGAGATGTAAAGGATGAAATAATATGATTTCTGGGATTTGCTTCAAAATAATCCAGAACTAGCAGAGGAATGAAACACAGCTGACCATGAGATGTTAATTTCAGAAGCTTTGTGATGATTACATGGTGGTTCATTACAGTATTCACTCTACTTTTTGTATATAGTTCGGATGTTCTGCAGTTGAAAAAGTTGAAAACAGGAAGTAAAACTTCAGAATTGAATTTAGTACTCCTTATGAAAAATAAAGACCAACAGTAAATACAATAGCAGGGTAAATGTGTAACTTTACTAGAGAACATTGGACACCTGTCAGGGTGATGCAGGAAATTTCAACTTCTTCTTGGAAGTGCTCAGAATCCCCAGGGAACCAGGCTCTTTTGTCTTCTGTCATGATTGTGAAAGCTGATGGGTGTGTCGGTCACCCCTGAGAGTAGTTCTTTGGGGAATAGCATCCTTATGTCAGCTACTGCCAACTGGTGCTTGTGCTGTTTTAATATTCTCTGAGGTCTTGTCAACTAGCTGTACTTCTGCAAAGAATCTAAAACCTAACCCCAGTGGCAACTCTCCCTGCCCTCGTAATCTAATAATGGGATAGAGAAACAGCAAGAGGCAGTGCAGCTGACCCTTCCCCTTTATTTCACCTTAATCTTGGGGTCCCACTAAAGAAAAATATACTCATTCTAGACTTATTCATTAAATGATAGAGGGAGCCTTTCCAGGTGTTACAAGGTACACACAAAACCGTCAATCATTTTCTCTCCCTCCGAAAAGCTCACAACCAAGTTAGAGTCAGAATACACAAGGATGAAATAAGTTAGAAATGCAAGGTTGTGTAGGATGCATGCCCACTGATTAAAACAGACACCAAATATCATACTGTGGCAGGGTAGGGAAGACCCCATCGTGGAGGGAGTAAACTGGAAAAGTTTTCACGAGAGGATGACATTTAAGTGGAGGCTGTAACCACACCTAAATTCACACAAAGAGGGACTTCCCTGGTGATACAGTGGTTAGGAATCCACCTTCAAATGCAGGGGAAGCAGGTGTCATCCCTGGTCGAGGAGCTAAGACCCCACATGCCACGGGGCAGCTAAACCTGTGCACCTCGAGCCTCATAACTAGAGAAGCCCGCGTGCCACAGCAAAGACCCAGCACAGCCAAAGAGCTAAATACAGTTCACCCAGAGGGTAAAGGACTAAGCTGGTGGCACATTATACAGTAGAAAGCGCCCCAGAACTGAAGCCAGACAGACCCACCTCCGATTCCCACTGTCATCTCTGAACTCTGTCCACTCATTTGTGAATCACGCAAGGAGGTTGCAAGATCTGAAAATATTAACACTTGACATTGTTGTTGTTGTTCAGTCACTCTTGTCCAACTCTTTGCGACCCCATGGACTGCAGCATGCGAGGCTTCCCTGTCCTTCACCATCTCCTGGAGAGTGCTCAAACTCATGTCCATTGAGTCGGTGATGCCATCCAACCATCTCATCCTCCGTTGCTCTCTTCTCCTCCTGCCTTCAGTCTTTCCCAGCATCAGAGTCTTTTCCAATGAGTCAGCTTTTTGTGTCAGGTGGCTGATGTTTTGGGGGAAAGCCTATTACTAAGTAGGGTGCTATAAATGATTGCTTTTTTCTCCATTGTGTAGGAAGCCATAGGAAAAACATTTCTAAGTAAAAACTACAGCCAGATTGGAGAGACCTTGAACGTCAGACTAAGGGGTTTAGACTTTTATAGGTGTCCAGTGGATTTCAGCAGAGAAAGTCATGGTGAAAGTTGTATGTGGAAAGATGATTACTCTTGCAGTGATTATGCAAGGTTGTTGAGAAGGGCGACTTGATCTAGAGAAGTTACACTAGAGTTAATACCATGATCTGAACAGTAAGTATTAAGGGTGGGAATGGGGTTGTGGCCAAAGATGAATTTACCATGGAGCTAATGAAGCCTCATTTTTGGCCCCTTACTTTGAAGAACCTCATCTGGGGCCTCAGAAATGAGATGTAGATGACAACAGCTTTACATAATCATGCCGTGTTGTCAACGTTTGCAAAAATAAGGTATTAATTGGTGAAGACTACTGTCTCTTTCTACCTATCAGTCATTTTGGACATCCATAACAAAATACCATAGACTGGAGGTGCTTCAACAAAAGAGATCTATTTTCTCATAATTCTAGAGGCTGGACATCTGAGACCAGGTGGTCAGCATATGAAGGTCTGGTGAGAGACCTCTCCTGCCTCATCCTGCCTTGGAGAAGCTCACTGTGCACTCATGGGGCCCTTCCTGTGTGCTCAGGTGGAGAGAGTTCTTTTCTTGCTCTTGTTGTTTAGTTGCCAAGTCATGCCTGACTCTTTGTGACCCCATGAATCGCAGCACGCCAGGCCTCCCTGTCCATCACCAACTCCCAGAGTGCACCCAAACCCATGTCCATTGAGTTGGTGATGCTATCTGGCCATCTCATCCTCTGTCATCCCCTTCTCCTCCTGCCCCCAATCTTTCCTATCATCAGGGTCTTTCCAAATGAGTCAGCTCTTGACGTCAAATGGCCAAAGTATTGGAGTTTCAGCTTCAAAATCAGTCCTTCCAATGAATGCCCAGGACTGATTTCCTTTGGGATGGACTGGTTAGATCTCCTTGCAGTCCAAGGGACTCTCAAGAGTCTTCTCCAACATCACAGTTCAAAAGCATCAATTCTTCAGCACTCAGCTTTCCTTATAGTCCAACTCTCACATCCATACATGACCACTGGAAAAACCATAGCCTTGACTAGATGGACCTTTGTTGGCAAAGTAATGTCTCTGCTTTTTAATATGCTGTCTAGGTTAGTTACAACTTTCCTTCCAAAGAGTAAGCATCTTTTAATTTTATGGCTGCAGTCACCATCTGCAGTGATTTTGGAGCCCAAAGAAATAGTCAGCCACTGTTTCCACTGTTTCCCCACTATTTGCCATGAAGTGGCAAGACTGGATGTCATGATCTTAGTTTTCTGAATGTTGAGCTTTAAGCCAACCTTTTCACTCTCCTCTTTCACTTTCATCAAGAGGCTTTTTAGTTCCTCTTCACTTTCTGCCATAAGGGTGGTGTCATCTGCATATCTGAGTTTATTGATATTTCTCCCGGCAATCTTGATTCCAGCTTGTGTTTCTTCCAGTCCAGCGTTTCTCATGATGTACTCTGCATAGAAGTTAAATAAGCAGGGTGACAATATACAGCCTTGATGCACTCCTTTTCCTATTTGGAACCAGTCTGTTGTTTCATGTCCAGTTCTAATTGTTGCTTCCTGACCTGCATATAGATTTCTCAAGAGGCAGGTCAGATGGTCTGGTATTCCCATATCTTTCAGAATTTTCCACAGTTTATTGTGATCCACACAGTCAAAGGCTTTGGCATAGTCAATAAAGCAGAAATAGATGTTTTTCTCAAACTCTCTTGCTTTTTCCATGTTCTTACATGGACACAAATTAATCTGACCTTGAGGTCACCACCTTTATGCCTTTATCTATTGCTAATCACTTCCAAAGCCCCCTCCTCCTACCTATCACATTTGGCATTTGGACCTCAGCACAGGAATATTGGAGGGACACACTCATTCGATTCATGATGCACCCATACTTCCCTCCCTTGTCACTTTCCTCTTGTGCTCTACAGAAACTGTAGGCATTTGGGGAATGAGAGTACGGGAATTTGAATTGAAGAAAAATTTACTTTGGGTTCAGTGAGGCATATTTCTGTGGTTTTATCCATCCCCCCCACCCCCGTATATTTAAGTTGTTAATGTCTTTCCCTATGCAGAAACAGTTTCAGAAGTCCTCCCTTGCCTCAGTGCTAACTCAACAGGAAGGTGCAGGACAACAGATTATAACATAACATCCCTTGAGGCCCTTAGGATCTAAAGGTGCACGTGATGGAAGAAAAACACATTTTGAAATATACGGAGCCTGTAGAAAGTCTGTGAAAGATTCTTCCAACCATCAGGTGTATAAAGTTGGAAGTAGATTATTTAGTTCTCATTGATAACTAGTCATAATAGATGGCCTCTCCTATAGGGAATTATTCAAGAATGCAGCATATACATTATAACTGTTTAACTGTATTATAACCGTAGATACACAATACTTTGTTTCTTTTTAAATCATAGTTGTACAAAGTAGAATTTCTCAAAATTCCTAGGTTTATATAACACAAACCTTCAGCACCAACTCACAGAAAATCTAAAGCAGATCATTCATGGGACAAAAAATTGACAGTTTTTTCATAAATTTGAGAACAACTTAAAATTGAAAACAATTTACGTGACATTTCCCATAATGATTTGTGATGCTGAAAAAAACTTTTACAAACTATTAATTTTTTAAAATTTTAATCCATCAAGTTGGAAAAAAGACTTATCTTTCTAGTCTCTCTCTAGTAAATGTTCCACAATCCTTAGCTTATAAAAGTTGATCATCAACAAGTATGCAGCCAAGAAAAAATGTTTCTGGCGGGGGCGGGGGGAGGGGGTGGGATTGGGATGCAGAGAATTATTTTAAGTGTTTTGTTTCTTAATGGATTTTGTAATGTTTGTGGTATTTATATCTGATCCTTTATCTCAGTCTAAATATTGGATTAGCCAAAAATTTTGTTCATAAAAGCTTACAAAAAAACCTGAAGGAACTTTTTGGCCCACTCAGTAAAAATTAACTTCAATTTCTAATTTTATGTTTGTAACTTCTTTTGTTTTTTTCTAAAAAGGGGTTCCTATGGCACCTGACTCCAGTACTCTTGCCTGGAAAATCCCATGGACAGGCGAGCCTAGTGGGCTGCCATCTATGGGGTTGCACAGAGTTGGATACGACTGAGCACCTTCACTTTCACTTTTCACTTTCATGCATTGGAGAAGGAAATGGCAACCCACTCCAGGGTTCTTGCCTGGACAATCCCAGGGACAGAGGAGCCTGGTGGGCTGCCATCTATAGGGTCGCACAGAGTCGGACACGACTAAAGCGACTTAGCAGCAGCAGCAGCAGCAAGCCTAGATCTACCCTCTGACTATAGCAATGAAAATAAAACAAAAAGCATGAATCCAGACATTGAAGACACTTCAACACATCTCTGTGAGTTCTATTTGCTCTCCAGGAAGGGACCTTATCTCGCTCAGTCGCTCAGCTGTGTCTGAGTCTTTGCAGCCCATGGACTGTGGCCTGCCAGGCTCCTCTGTCTATGGGAGTCCCCAGGCAGGCATACTGCAGGGGGTGGCCATTCCCCAGGATTTTTCTGAGCCAGGGCTCAAACCCACATGTCCTCTGTCTCCTGCATTGCAGGTGGACTCAGTACCACAGGGCCACCTGGGAAGCCATGTTACTCCCCTAGAGTAGGCTATTTTATTGGCTACAAAAATATTTCCCACCCCTCCTTCAGTGCTAGACTTTTTTCCGAAACATGCTCTAATGACACAGTTTGAAACACTCAAGTGGAAAATAAACAGAAATTTACCACATCTTCAGCGCCTCACAACACATTCTTTCTCCCCTGCAGCAAGCTACAAACTCATCTTTCTCTCTGTGACCTTATCATCACCACCCCCAGACCATTTACCAAACTCTGGACAAAGTTATCTTTCTTATATGCAAATCTGGTTATATTGCCATCTGATCAGAACTCTATTACTTTTAGGAAAAAAGCACCATCTTTAACAGAGAGACGTAGATATTGGGGGATCCTTCCTCCAGTAATTGATCCCATTTATCTATTTGAGTGACTAGAAAGTTTGTTTGGGTTTTTCCATAATATCTTACAGAAAAATCCAAACAAACTTTTTGGCCAACCTAATACATGACTTCCACGGGCTCTTTCCTGACTGCTATTCTGAGTCATGCGCTGCTCACAGCTGCTGGTCTCCTGTGCAAAGACTTAGCTCACTATATGTTGTTCCCTGTTTGTTTCCTCCACGGGGTACTTGTTCACCACAAACCCCTTTTGAAAAAAGAGATGGTAACCATGACTACTTTATTGCTGCCTCTCTTCTCCCTGCCTCCCACAGCTCAGGCACATACAAGGCTCTCAATATATATTTGCTGAATAAACAAGTGAATTAGTCACTCAGCATGAGCAAAGTTGCAATAAATGAATGGAGGGTGGGATAAACACTCATGACACCATCCCCCACCTTACCAGCAGAGCAGCCCTGGGACCTAGAAACTCCTCTGTGTATTGTGCTCCATTCCTTCATCTCAGCACCCAGAATGCCCCAGAAGTCACCACCCTTCCAAACTTTGCTTTCCCTTCTCTCACTGGCTTGCTTGTTCCTTAGGATCATATCATAGATGTAGGTAAACCAAAACAAGAAAAAAAAAATGCGTTGCTTACTTTTAGTAATCTCGAACTTTGTAAAACTGGCGGCATACTGTAAGTACTCTGCATCTTGCACTCTTAATGACATAGTGTTTCTAAGCTTCATCCGTTAATAATGTGTGTAGCTGTAGCTTGCTCGTTTTCACTACTGTGTGGTACTGCAATGAATAAACTTACTACTACCAACTTATCCATTTTGTTCATATTCTTCCAGCCACCCAACTCCCTGGATCCTGACCGATTTTATTTTCCAAAGATGGTACCTCAGTATTCCTCATGCCATATGTGACATCTTCTTTATCCATTCTATCAATAGACATTTAGATCATTTCCATGTCTTGGCTATTGTTAATAGTGCTGCAATGGACATAGGGGTGCATATATCTTTTCTAATTATGATTTTCCCTGGATACATGCCAAGGAACAGGGTTTCTGGATCATATGGTAACTCTATTTTTAATGTTTTGAGGAACCTCCATACTATTTCCTACACTGGCTATACCAATTTACATTCCCACAAACAGTGTAGGAGGGTCCCCTTTCTCCACGCCCTCTCTGGCACTTGTTATGTGTAGATTTTTTTTAATGAAGATCATTCTAACTGATATAAGGTGATACCTCATTGTAGTTTTGATTTTCATTTCTCTAATAATCATTGATGTTGAGCATCTTTTCATGTGGCTCTTGGCTATCTGTATGTCATCTTCAGAGAAATGTCTGTTTAGGTCTTCTGCCCATTTTTCAATTAGTTCTTTAGTTTTTTGGTTAAGCCAAAAAGCTTTTGGTATAGTTTGTTTTATAGTAACTGGAATAATCTCTTTAGAAACTGTCCATTTTCTGGGCCCCATGTCTTTCTGGGGAAATTTTCCCTTTGCCTTCAAGGCTCTTCCAATTCTAATCAACCAACATCCATTTTTCCTGATACCCATCATAGCTCCATCTAACCAGATTAACTCATAACTGTTTATTAAAATTCTCTATAAAAACAATTCTGTAAAATGTGTTTGTTAAAATCCTTTCTCCCTGCCCTCACCAATGTCCCAGGACTCCCTGCCTCCTGCTCAAGCTGGATCACCATTTGTCCCTCAGTACATCATTCAGCTTCTTTAAAACTTCTTTACCTTTGAGTAAATTTTGGCTAAACAATGTTTCTCACAGTGTGATCCACCAATGATCTGCAGCAGAGGCACCTGGGTCCTTACTGAAAACACAGACTCTGGACAGCACCCCAGAAATGCTGAATCAGGATCTCTACATTTGTATCAAGCACTCCAGGTGCGCCTTAAACACATTCAAGTTTAACAATCCTCAATCTCCTGGGGATGATTTGGTGAGGGGGCTGGGAGCAGCACTTGGCATAAACTTGAGAAAAGAGACCTGGGAGAACTCAGGCAGAAATCCTTTTCTTTTTGCCAGTTAAAACAATTAAGTCCAGTGCTCTCTACCTCCAGAGCTTGCTTCTTTGCCAAGACAGTGTAAAACCATGGCCTCAAGTTATATAGCAGATGTGCAGAAAACATAGTAAACGTTGCACTTGACTAGATAAATAAGTAAATGAAAGGATCTAGAACTTATTGTCCACAAATCTAACAAAAGAGGCTTTGCTTTTCAGATCATGGTGGGGGTTAGTGTAGAAGCTGGGGAATATATTAATAATTTTCAATGGTACTTAAAACTCATGATGGTGGTATCTATAAACATGCAAGAGTAAACACTGTGTGACCTTACCCCAGGAATGGATATTTCAATTAAAGCTAACTAATCCCCTTATAGACCTTCTCTCTCACTATGTATCCTGTGGCAAGCATTCTCTCAGTCCTGTTTTTCGTTTCCCAAGTTGTTTACTGGGGCGCTGAAGAAGACTCTTGGGAGCCCCTTGGACTGCAAGGAGATTAAACCAGTCAATCATAAGGAAAATCAACCCTGTATCTTTACTGGAAGGACCGATGCTGAAGCTGAAGCTCCAATACTTTGGCCACCTGATGTGAAGAGTTCCTCATTCAGGATGAGCTCAGTGGAAAAGCCCCTGATGCTGGAAAAGATTGAAGGCAGGAGGAGAAGGGGATGACAGAAGATGAGATGGTGGGATGGCATCACCAACGCGATGAACATGAGTTTGAGCAAACTCCAGGAAATAGTGAAGGACAGGGAAGCTTGGTATGTTGCAGTCCATGGGGTTGCAAAGAGTTGGACACGGCTTTGGACACGATTTTGAAAAGTCCATGTATGTATAGAAACAAAAATAGATGTCAAGGGTATTTCCATACTCAAGCCAACTGTTCCCCAACATTAGAGAAGCAGAAGCAAGGAGCCAACTTCTCTGCATTCTTGTTTATCTGAGAAAATTTGCCTGTTGCTTAACTTGTCATGAAAATACCTATAATGGTGTTTGAATTGAACATTAAGAAATGTGTTCTTAGCTATATTCATGTGGTGCTATAAGTTCCTCCTTCTTCAAAGTCAAAGTGAAGTCGCTCAGTCGTGTCCGACTCTTTGTGACCCCATGGACTGCAGCCCACCAGGCTCCTCCGTCCATGGGGTTTTCCAGGCAAGAACACTGGAGTGGGTTGCCACTTCCTTCTCCAGGGGATCTTCCTGACTCAGGGGTTGAACCCAGGTCTCCTCCTTCTTAGCCACTATTCATTACTGTGTTCTTCTTGTGCCTTTATGTATGCTAAGTTGCTTCAGCCTTGTCCAACTCTTTGCGACCCCATGAACTGTAACCCGCCAGTCTCCTCTGTCTGTGGGATTTCCCAGGCAAGAATACTGGAGTGGGTTGCCATCTCTTCTTTCAGGGGATCTTCCCGACCCAAGGATTGAACTAGCATCTCACGCATCTCCTGCATTGACAGGCAGGTTCTTTACCACTAGTGCCACCTGGGAATCCTGTTCTTCCTGTAAGCCCCCTCAAAATGTGTGTGCAAGAGGCAGATGAACAAGAAAGAAAAAGAAGGAGAGAGAAAGAGGGAAAGCATATAGAGAGAAGGATTCCTTAGCAGAGAAATTAATCTCAGTATTGTAAGAAGCAGAGAATTCTCAGACCTCAGAGATGATTCAGCAGACTGCTAACTGCTCCATCATCTGACCTTTGCCTTATTTTCTCTTATACGCTACTCTTCCTGCAGACTTCTGCTGCTGCTGCTGCTGCTGCTGCTAAGTCGCTTCAGTCGTGTCCGACTCTGTGCAACCCCATAGATGGCAGCCCACCAGGCTCCCCCGTCCCTGGGATTCTCCAGGCAAGAGCACTGGAGTGGGTTGCCATTGCCTTCTCCAATGCATGAAAGTGACAAGGGAAAGTGAAGTCGCTCAGTCGTGTCCGACTCCTAGCGATCCCATGGACTGCAGCCCACCAGGCTCCTCCGTCCATGGGATTTTCCAGGCAAGAGTACTGGAGTGGGGTGCCATCGCCTTCTCGGAGACTTCTTCTAGTGTTTTATAAATTCTTTGAAGGTAAAATATGGTTTCACTGTGAACCTCAAGATTATGGCACTTTTTACATGTCCTTTAAGTTTTCTGTCCAAGAAGTTCTCTCTTTTTATGAAACATAAAATAGTTTACTTTTCGACACAAGGGAACATCTCTACAAAACAGAAACAGACTCACAGACAAGAAGAAGAGACGTGTGGCTGCCAAGGGGCAGGAGGCGGGGGGAGAGCAGGACTCGCAGTTTGGATTAGCAGACGCAAACTAGTGTATATAGCATGGATAAACAACAACAATGGCCCACTGTATAGCACAGGGACTATATGCAATATTCTGTGGCAAACTATAGTGGAAAAATGTGAAAAAGAATATATATACACATACATACATATATGTGTATAACTGAGTCACTTGGTTGTTCAGCAGAAATTAGCGCAGCGTTGTAAATCAACTATACTTCAATAAAATAAAAAACAGTGCAACACTCAAAAAGAAATAGAAGAAGAAAAGAATAAATCTTACAGCACGAGCAGTGCTAGTTCAAGAAGATAATAAATGACAGCTTTATATATGTATATAAATAGTTCATGTTGCAACAATGAACCATAAAAATACTAGCTGTAACAGCAGTGAAGATGGGTATAACACATAACAATATTCAGATCACATATATTAGTTTCACTTGATGCTTATAACAGCCATATAATGACAGTGGGGAAAAAGGCTATTTTTTTCCCCTCAAGCTTCTTATTTGTGTCCTGCCTTCTTCCTGCAACACTCTTTGCCCGGATAGACACATTGATGTCTCCCTCATCTCTTCCAAGTTTTATTTAGATGTCACCTATTCAGAACCATTCCTGACTCCCCCAATAAAACTGCATTTTCTTCCCTAAAAGCACTTTTTGTCATCTAACAGCATGTGGTTTCTGTCTGTCTTTCTGTACTTGAATGAATGCTCCATGCAGGTGGGAATTGATTTTGTTCTCTACTATTTCCCCAGTCCCCACACAGCACCCAGCATACAGCAGGTGCTCAATAAATAAACAAATGAATGCATTATTCCCATTTAATGAATAATGAGTCAGGAATAGGAGGCTTAAAATAGTTGACCATGCTGGGGCACCTAATGAGTGACACCTTAGGTTCTGGATCACAGATGGTCAGGCCGAGTCTTGTCCTACATTTTTTTCTATTATAGCTTATTGTAGGATATTGCATCTAGTTCCCTGTGCTATACAGTAGGACCTTGTTGTTTCTCCATCCTGTATATACTAGTTTGCCTCTGCTAGTCCCAGACTCCCCCCACTCTTGGCAACCATAAGTCTTGTTCTTCATGTCCCTGAGTCTGTTTCTGTCATTACATTTGCAAGACCGTTACTGAGACATCGCGCTAATCTACACGACGCTAAACTAATCTACACTATTGACTTCACCGGCATGAATTTCTGGAACAAAGGAAAACCTGGAAACTTCATTATCATCTCCTGAGTGTTATCTGGAGCAAACATGGAATTAAAGCCATTACATTTCCTGACACTAGATAGGATGGTGAGAAGACCTCTAAGCTATGGGGGAGGGGACACCCCACTGAGAGCCCATGCATTTTGTTGGGTGTTCGTACTATTTGCATGGTCCTTGAACAAACGCTTGGCAAACCATTCCAAAGTGCTCTTTGTCAGTAAGCAAACAGTTATTTCAGCTAAAATCATAGCATCTTGAGAGATGATGCTATTAAGATAAAGAAAGGCATTGGCTGCTCTCAGCGGTAGACCATTTAGCAGCCTCGCAGGTATGTGACGTCACATGAGCTGTGGAGAGGGGAACAGGCCTGGCACATGGGCCAAAGAATTGCAATGCTACAGTCTGATTACATGCGTAGCAATAGAGCAGACCATACATAATTTTAGATAGCGTTTTCCCCCTGCTATTAAGGATGATTAACACACTTCTAATATCAAGCACAACTTCATTTAACAACTTGCTTAGAAATTGTAAGCACCCATTGACTGTCATTCTGTTAGTCTATTAACCAGCCTATCTCCTGTTAACCAGCACTTTCAAATAGACCCTGGAAGCAAATGTTAAAATTTCAAGAGGCCTAAAAGATTATCCATTAAAAGTCCATGATTTTAAAAATGAAGACATTTAGGCCACTTAGGCTCGTCAGTCATACCCAGCCAGGAAGCAGTATAGTCATACCTTAAGTCCCCCCAAGCCTCTTTATACTACACACAGTAGGACCACACTTTGCACAGGATCTGGCCTGCCATTCCCAAACACATTATTAAAGAGATAGAATCTGAAATGAAAGGCCTTGAAGCATGGCAACTTCATAAAGTAATTCTGAGTGATTTGTAGATTGCTGTGCAGAATAAATATCAAATTCTTTTCATTACACTGTTAGTGTTCTTAGGACAGTGGTCTATCTCTGAACTTTTATAATGTCAATAAGAATTATATATAATGAATATGAATAAAGAAAATATTTGGCTAAGCTGTAAATTCAATTTCCTTACCAGTTGTATAACTGGTCATATGGCATAATGTTTTTCTTGAATTACAATGTTGGAAACCAATAAGGACTCTGAATGGTAGGGTCATACATTGGCATAGACTTAACCACAGCTAATGGCCTTTCTGTAATAATCAAGTTGATTTATTCACGTTCCAAATGTATATACTAATCATTGCCCATGTGCCAGTGTGGAAAGACTTTCACTGGTAGCTCACTGGACCATTTCCCTTTTCCTCGTGGGCACAGTAAGATGTTTACAGCCTCCATTGCAATTAACTGCAGCCACGTGATGGAGTCGTGGCCAATGGCTTGTCAACAGCAGTGGTGTATGCCGTCAGACCCTCATACATGTGTTCCTCCATTTACCTTCCTCATCTTCTAATCAGATGCAGAAATCTAGTGGAACCCTGAGCTGCAGGAGATGGCAGAGCTAAAAGGAGAAGGAGCCTGGGTCCCTGAGTCAGCATTTGAGGAGAGAAATAGTGCTTGGGGGACACAGCAGAAATCCTTTGGAAAGACTACTCAGAAATCATATCAGAGAAAAGCATTGAATTATTAAGTTGGAAGGAAAGAAAGCAAAGTCACCTTGGTTTGAAGAAGAAGCTTACACAAAGCTTCAGATGTGAAATCTTGGGTTCAGTTGTATGAATTAACGTTGACAAACATAACTAGAGCGCAGAGGAGAAACAGGCAACCAGGTGAGCATTGAGACCAAAATTGAGGAGTGGGTCAGATTATGAAGGACTGTCAGTGCCCAACTAGAGGGTAGCTTTTACCGTATAGGCAGCAGAATCCAGAAAAGGTTTTAAAGCTGCAGAGTGGCAGAAGCAAAACTCTCCATTAGCAGGCAAGCTCTCTGATGCAAAGTGGAAAACAGCTTAGAAAGAGAAGCAATTGTGAGAGGAAGACTAGTTACCAGACTGTCAGAAAAGTCTGGACAGGCAGATATTGCAAGAGGTACTGCAAACTGATCTAAACTACAGTAGAAGAAACTGACCTGAAAACAAACACAAGAGACCAAGCAGAGGAGGCATTTCAGAAGCGTAAAGTTCGAGTGGCTGTCAGGTATAGAACTTGAAGTAATGTTAACTGAGATGGGAAGATGAGAGAAGATACAAGGTAAAAGGAAAAGATGACGAATGTGCTTTTAAATATGCTGAATTTGAAGTCCAAATTCAAGAAGCTATCCAGTGTGCCGTTTGTATTACATATGCAGAACTCAAAATTGGAATTATAAATTTGGGAGTTGGCAACACGGGGATGATGGTTAAGCCATGGGAGTGGATGAACTCTGCCAAGAAATGTGGATCGAGAGAGATGAAAAGGAAGAAGAGATTTCACAGGATGCTTGAAAGAGTGGTCGGGGTAGTATAAAAAGCATCAGGAGAGGAGAGTATCATGAAAATTGAGGGAGGAGAGGCTTTAAGATTCCTACCCACACAGAAGGGATCAGACCAGCAGAGAAACCAGGTATGCTAACGAGCCAGCAAGTGGGACTACAGTGCTTGAAGCTCTATCAGACTTTGTGGGCATGTTCTAAAGATTTGCCAGAGAATGCAAATCTGTTGTCAGATTCAAGTGATAAACATCACTTGGAAATCTAAGATGGAGCAAGTGGGCAAACAGATAAATGGGGCAAACAGGTAAATGCAGAACCAGGGAGGTGAAGTATCAGGATGGGAAAAAGCCAGAAAAGTTCCAGGATTTTTCACGGAGCTGCTTCTTATCAAGTTCTGGCCAGGGGGTGGACTGGATCAGAACAAACACAAGCGATGTTCAATCATTTCCAGGAACAAGAGGCCTGAAGGGCCACTGAGGGGTTCCAGCAACTTGGTTAGTTTGAGAGGTTGATATTATGCTGCCCTGGAGTGAAGCAGAGATTGGTAAGTGAAGGCAGTGAGTGGAGATGGAATGGAATTTATTGGAATTTTGTGATGGAAGCCTGAATAGCAGGCAGAGTTCAAAGAAAGCGTGTTTCGGATGTTTGTAAGCTGAGGGTAAGCATCTTTCCTGGGGAGGAGGAATGGAAGATGGAAAGAGCACGTAAGCTAAGGAATCAAGGTGGAAGCCAGAGGTGCC
The DNA here is from genome assembly GCF_001704415.2 of Capra hircus. Lineage (NCBI taxonomy): Eukaryota > Metazoa > Chordata > Mammalia > Artiodactyla > Bovidae > Capra > Capra hircus. The sequence continues at coordinate 61,341,173 of NC_030824.1, read as the reverse complement.
TGTGGAGAAGTGCAGTGTGCCAGTTACATCATATCTTGCTTCCTTTGTTTCTTTACAGAATGTGAAGAAAGAACGGATGAAGGGTGAGGGGTAGTGAGGCAGCTCATAAGTGGAAGCCTTTGTTTTCTCGGTGAAGTGAGACCGAGCCATCCAGGAAGAAAGCACCCAGGTAAAAACTTGAGAAAAGAGTAACATTCTGGAATGGCAGCTGCAGAGAAACATGGGTGTCTGCGGTGTGAGGGATTAGATTTTCCCTGAAGGCCCAGCTCAGGCAAGAGACAGATTTTTATCCAGCCACAATTGGAACTGGAAGGTCTAAAATCAGAGACAATAAATAATAATAAAAAATAATAAACAGGTATTTTCCAGGTGGAAACAAAGGAAAGCACAGAGGATAAAGAATCCAAAGTGGTCAAGAGGGCAGACCAGGCTACCCTGAGTCATTTCAGGCCTAGGATAATGGTCTATCACATGTCCTACCATAGTGTCCAACACACAAAAGGCACTTAATAAATGTGGAACGAATGCTCAGATGAACAATTAATGTATGAATGAATGAGTACATACTTGAAATTCAGGCTGTTTGTGGGGGAAATGAAGTAAGACGTTAATAGGCTGAATGGCTATAAAGGATTTGAGAAGCAGGATTGTGTGATGAGGCTGATCAGGTTTTGTGGGAGTCAAAGAGTTGGAGAAGAGAAAGAATACAAGGTTATGGGCAGACAGAGTCACTTCAAAATTCAGATTTTCAGAGGAGCAGTTCCACATGATAAAAGGTCCAAAGTGTGCTTCTGCAAATGGGGTTGGTAAAGTGGAACGGAGGAGATTGTCAGTATGAGGGCAGGCTGTTGGAGGGCTCATCAGTATATAACATGAAGTCACTTAAGATGACAGCGGATGCTGGAGTGAAGAGATAAACTGTGAGCCAAGTTTCAAAGTCCTTGAAGACTGACAAGAAACGGCCCAGAGGTAACACTAAAACGCACCTGTATATTTCATCAAGATAATATTGGCTGTCCTTGCCACCCAGATTCCTTGTGATCAAATAAAAGGATAATTATCTGAAGTTTTTATTGTTAGGAACCAAGAGATAGAAGCGGGCAGCATATCCTTCAAATAAGGAGAGATTTTAAATGAAAACTACTCAAAACTGCCAGGAAGCTGCAGGGAGACAGGATAACGTTGAGTCCTTTTCAAGAAGCCAAAATCCAGGAGCAACCTTTGGAGTGTTCTGGGGGAAACAGTGACACTGAGAGTCAGTATGGGTCTCGATGAGAGGAAACAAGCAGAGAAAATCATTTGAGCTGCTAATTATGTGCTAACTTCTGAGAGCTTTATCTACATCATCCTGAATTCCCACAGCAACCATGCAAATTGGCTACGCGTACCTTCAGATTCCAAATGAGGAAACAGGAACTGTGGTTGAGTAAATTTCCCGAGACTACACAGTTATTAAACAGAGTCGCAGAAGTCGAGCCCAGCTCGGGTGGATCACATCCCATCCTATCTCCACTCTACTCCAGTACATTCAAACCTAATGTGTTCAGAGCTTTATAGGGGAATTGAAAACAGGACAGATGATGCACGAAGGACTAGTGGAGGACGGAGGGAAAGATATGGGGAAATGAGCAGGAGGAGACTGGAGCGTGGGCCAGGGTCACTGACAAGAGCGACCTTCCATTATTGATCAATAATGACTTTGGGTATATAGGAAGCTGGGAAGTGAACAGAAGAGCAAATGAAACTAACCAACCTTGAGTTTCAAGTGGAACTTTGACATTCAGTGGTTGTAACGTCTGTGTAAAGTCCATTCCCATTGGTAGGGAAGTTAACTGACTGCTTTTTTAAACATCTATTTGAACAGTTAAACAACTGTCTTGCCATTTAACAAGAACCCTTGAGGAATCAATTAAAACTTCCCATCTCAGAGGACTTACATATGTACACAACAGCTTGGGTTAATTTACTAATTCATCTAATCAGCCTGCCAAATTATTAGCCAATTTCCCTAATCTTGTAATAATTCACACTTTAAAAAGGCAAAGTCTTCCAATTATCATGCTACGAAATTAGAGAAAACATATAGATCCATCCTTTTATATCACCAGTCATGACTTTAATGTGTTTTATGGGGGATAATTGATTAGACTGTGTTCCTATTTAGGATGTTTGAAAAGTGCTCTTTCAAGCATTTTGAGTGTCATTTTTATGATCTTGTTTGTGCCATGCATTTCTTTGACAAATCTTTTATATATAGCACAGAGATATACATCAGCCAGGTCCCAAATGGCTCATCAAGAATTCTGAGTTAGAGAATTTAGGATGAAGAGAACTGTTGTTTGGTATAAATGCTGTGAAGCAGGGGCTGCCTTTCTAGCCAGAGATTTTTAGATGTGCAAGGAATCTTATGTAACCCACACATGACTGGGCTTTTGGGGGGCAGCTTTTTTCCCCAGATCTAGTATTGGTTTGGCCAAAAAGTTTGTTTGGGTTTTCTGAAAGCTGTTAAAAAACAACAAAAAACCCAAATGACATTTTTGGCCAGCCCGATACATGTGAGATCCCCTAGATACACTTGGTTATACTTCTCAGTCTGTTCCCTACCCCTTCCCAATCTGCCTCAATATTTACTCCAACTCTGAAAGTATTGACAATATTTATGGGGAAACTCTCATAGTATCCCAAAGAAGCATCTCCAAATTCTTCCATTAGACCTCTTTTCTCTGTTTATGGCATCTGATGTCTCTCTTTTTCCCCTTCATCATCTCAAAAACCCTCTCTGTTTTCCTCAGCAATTCAACTCTTCTTCACCATCTTTTAGAATTCAGGGAGGAATTATTATAATTGCCGTCTCACACAGAGATGTCATGTATACCGAAACTCTCATTTTCCGATCAAACTATTGGCTAAAGAAGGTCCATGTGGCACAGCCATTGATAGAATAGGGTTATTCATATACTGTTGCTTTTTCCACCACCACACTCAGAAACCTCTGAGCTGCCTTCTAACTTTAAAATTCTGCCATTTGCCCACTCTGATGAATTTGGACATTGATCTATAATGGCTGAAACAAACTTGCAGTAATTTGAAAGTTTTGGCATGGTGGGAGAAGAGGACTTAATATCTCTGCTTTAATAGAATGGTGCTTGACCGATCTGAAATGCCCAGATACAGAAGAACTGATGATGTTTCATAATGTTATGTACACACCTTTAGCCTTATTATTTGGTTTCCAGTAGGTCTGTGAGGTTTGTTGATTTCATCTTTTTTTGTTTTGTTTTCAACTTGATTTAATCTGTGGAACATGTTACTTAATCAAGCAAGAACACCTTTGTAATAGTTCTACACAATGGAAGAAAGTATAAAAAATATAAATATAAATGTTTTTATATGATATACAATTTTTATAAATTACCAAAAGTTACTGGTGATCAGTCTGACTTACGTATGGCTTTCCAAAACACAATGCTAAAGATAGTTTAAAGATAACAGTCCATACAGAGATGTGGCTCCATGTATTTGTATCCTGAATTATGTTTCAGTTTCAGGCGGCACAGCACTAATTGAGGACAATTGGTCATCATCAATTTACAACGAATTTGTCTTGGCCGGCCATTTATTTTTCTCACGGTGATTTAGGCTGAGCTCAGCTGAGCTTCTCGATCAGCTATAACTTTGGGTCAGATCTGAAGCTTCAAATCAGATATCAATCTTAGATGGCTTGTCTCACCTGTCTAGGGCCTTGGCAGGGAGAGCTAGGCTGACACAGCTCTGGTCTCTGAGGTTCCTCACTCCCATAAAAACATGTCTTGCTTATTGGATGGAGGAAGGGGTCCCAAAAGAGACAAGTCAACGAAGTTTCTTAAGTCCAAGGTGGAAACTGGTACACCGTTGCTTGGGCCACATTCAATGAGGTCAGTGCCAGTTAAAGAAGTGGGAATATGGACTCTACCTCTTTTTTTAAATTAATTTATTTTTAATTGAAGGATAATTGCTTTACAGAATTTTGCTGTTTTCTGTCAAACCTCAACATGACTCAGCCATAGGTATACATATATCCCCTCCCTTTTGAACCTCCCTCCCATCTCCCTTCCCATCCCACCCCTCTAGGTTGATACAGAGCCCGTGTTTGAGTTTCTTAGCCATACAGCAAATTCCCAAAATTGGACTCTACCTCTTGATGAATAGACTGCAAAGCACATTGCTGAGAGCATAGATTCAGGAAGTCCCCTACGTACAAACAAGTTATGTTCTGAGAGCACGTTCTTAAGTCCAATTTGTTTGTAACTCCAGCAAAGTTAGCCCAGGTACCCAACCAACACAACTGGCTATATAGTACCGTACTGTAATAAGTTTCTAATACTTTTCACACAAATAAAACACAAAGAAACAAACACAAAAATGAACATTTTTAGTCTCACAGTGCAGCACCTTGAAAAGTACAGTAGCACAGAATAGCCCCTGGCATACAGGGGCTGGCATTGAGTGAACAGGCAAGAGGATTTACTGACTGGAGGAGGGGGAGGAGGTGCGAGATGGTAGAGCTGAAGGACTGTCAGCAATCAGAGAGGGAGGGCAAGCTGCAACTTCGCTCCTGCCCCACGATGGCACAGGTTCTGGCTGCTTGTTGGATTCAATTCTATCTTCCCTCTTGCAAAACCGATCCAGCGATGTCTGGATAGGAGCATGCTGGCATCTGTGAAAGTCTGCACCTTGAAGGTTCGTTTGTTCAGGCATAGAGGCGAGCAGGAACAATGGAACGGGGAGACTGCTGTGAGGGACCTGCACCGCAGAGCTTGGCTTCACCAAAAAGTGTTTGAGCAGCTAGTTCAATAAACATAAATGATCCTACTGCCTTAGGGTTACTTAAATTAATCATGTGAATCAGACTGCGGTCTTCACTCCTATTAAATAACGTTTTATAAACACACAATGCAGTGTTGAAATTTCAGACCAAAAAAAAAAAAATATATATATATATATACACACACACATGGTTCTTTAAACTCCCATTTCCTCAGACACTGGGACTTGAGCATTCCCCAGTAACATGTGGAGTTGTTTTATGCTTTCCTGAAGGCAGGGCAGAGGCAGCAGCAGCATCGTCTGATAGGATATGAATTTTGGTCCTAGAAATTTTTAAGTAGACAAACTAATGGAAACTTACCTGGCCTCCTCCTGGAAGCTGGTCTAACCATCTTTATCAACTAGAGATGGAAAGGATTAAAGAACATAGCTCCAAAAATACTGCATTGTACCAGGTAATGGGATCTCTGATTCTTCATCCTGGAGTTTATATCCTAAATGCTGTTTGGAAGCAGGATTTCGTTAAGTGCTCCATGATAAGTAGTTTGTTCAGATTAAGCTTCTGAATTATTTTCATTCACATTCATGCGATGAGCAAGATAAAACTGGAATTCAATTTTGAAGAATCTTTTTCTGTACCTATAGCTTTATCCATCCTATTTGTGCTGCAGAGACGTTGAACTAGTGATATAACAACACAAATGTCTATTTACCTGCAATTTGAAAATGCTGTATTGCTTTTTGTTGCACAAAAAAGTGAAATGTGCTTTTCTAAGTAGACCGTCTTATATCCTTGTCATTTTAAAAATCTCACTGTATAGAGTTTTTTCGTTTGTTTGGTCAGTTGTTTTATAAGCTTATCCTTTATATCCTAATTTAGCATCTAATGATAGTAGATTTAACAGTCAGATTTCTTTCAAGATATTCAGATATAAGAAGATATGGTGTCCTTAATTTGATTTTTTTGATGGACACTGAATTATAAATCCGGAATGGAGAGTAGCTGTTTACTGGGGTTTTAATTAGCATCTCACTCATCTCCTAGTTGTCTTAATAAATAAATGCTGTCTAATTTAATATAAGAAGTTTGCCAAACTGGCTGCTGATTTATGAATTTGTAAATGTATTCAACTCTCACCTTTAATAGAGAACAACAGACTATATTTATTACATAGTAAAACTTTGATTACTTTTACTATATTCAAAAATAGTTACACCCCATCAGATATGAAATATTATATATGGAAGAGACAATGAAAACTCAAATAGAAGACAAAACCCAGACTCAAGATTTAAATATTTATGAAGGGAACTATCTATGATTCAGCTTTTAAAACACATTTTAACTTTCCTTATCTACTTACATACAGTCTATTTTCAGAAAAAAAAGGCAAGAAATTGATTTCAGAGTAATACTTTTCAATTAAATGTAGCACTGAAATTAATTTTTAATAGAAAAAACACGATTTTTCATCATTATAATTTTTTTAGAAAGAAGAGTCTCAGAATCACCATGTGAATTTTCTAAAAACTGTGACTAATTTCCAATGAACGGAGAAGGCAATGGCACCCCACTCCAGTACTCTTGCCTGGAAAATCCCATGGACAGAGGAGCCTGGTAGGCTGCAGTCCATGGGGTCGCTGAGGGTCGGACACGACTAAGCGACTTCACTTTCACTTTTCACTTTCATGCATTGGAGAAGGAAATGGCAACCCACTCCAGTGTTCTTGCCTGGAGAACCCCAGAGACGGGGGAGCTTGGTGGGCTGCCGTCTCTGGGGTCGCACAGAGTCGGACACGACTGAAGCGACTTAGCAGCAGCAGCAGCAGCTCCAACGAAAGTGATATGAGAAACTTTTGAGCTCAGCATAACCACTTGCTCTTTTTTCAAACTGGAAAGTGAGAGTGAAAATGTTAGTTGTTCAGTCCTGTCTGATTGTGACCCCATGGACTATAGCCCTTCAGGCTCCTCTGTCCATGGGATTTCCCACGCAAGAATAGTAGAGTGGGTTGCCATTTCCTTCTCCAGGAGATCTTCTCAACCCAGGGGCAGAACCCAGGTTTCTTGCATTGTGGGTACACCAAATTGGAAAACTGGCCTACTAAGCAGACCAAAGACTTTTGGAAGCTGTGGGGTTGGTGGGGAGCGCTGGAGAAAGGAAGAAAGAAGGTGTTCGAAAAGGTAATTTAATGTAAGCACAGATAACCACACTAAAGGCATTAATTACTGCAGTTTGCAAATAATGGAGGTCAGGCTTTTTTATCCTGTGGAGGGTTTTTTTTTTTTACTTTGCTTTGAAGGCAATAGAAATGACCAACTATAGTGATGAAAATAATGCCCGCTCGAAAGCTCAGCAGCCATCCCTCATTGTTTAATTAAAACTCTTATTGATAGGATTTTATTTTATGTGTATCTCAAAAGTAATTGAGCTTCCCTGGTGGCTCAGACAGTAAACAATCTGCCTGCAATGTGGGAAACCAGGGTTCGATCCCTGGGTTGGGAAGATCCCCTGGAGAAGGGCAAGGCTACCCATTCCAGTTGATGATACTGTGAATTTTACTCTTGAAAGTTAATTTTTGGTTTTTACGACACGATAATCTTGTATGGTACACAACTTCAGGCGGACATAAAATATGCAGATTTCTCTATGCCAAAGAAAGGCCAACTAAACAATCACAATGACTTTGAACTCTTCATCCCAAAGATGCATTGGGTGCATTTTTTATACATTGAAATAATAAATAATAGATTGGGTCTGAAAGTAATTTGTGTTTTTGCTGAGCCATCGACTCTCAAAATATCTGGGTTCTGAGTCTCTAAATCATTACACTGTGAATTGTAATCCTATCTCAATCTATCTGTGTGTAGGCAAAAGCAAGACTTTGGTAATTTGGTGTTTCTTTTAAAGTTTTCGTCTATTCTTCCTGTCTGCGAAAATAGTTTCCTTTTCATTCAGAACACATACAGAGGAAGAAGAGGAGGTTAGAAATTATGTAACATTCTGCTCCACCCATTCCAGGTTGTCAACCCCTCTAATTTATTAAAATATGGAGTTTTCATTCAAGAGAAGTAATTCCTTAACTTCTTTAAATTCTGTAAGAAAAAAAAAAATTATAAAGGCACAGGCAACCGTCTGCCCTGCCTCCTCATTCTGAGTGGGCCATTTTCTCAGCCAACAAGCTATCATTCGCTGCATTGACAAGGTAGGCAGGCAGGCAGGCATTTTTTGAACTTTGCCAGGTTGGAAAACTGGCAAGTATTCTTTTGTTTTCTGACACCATGATGGAAATGTACAGAAATGCTAATCACTCTAATTGTTTGTGTCTAAGATTCAAGTTCTTTGATATCACACTTCAGGTAAGAGATTCAGAATGTGATCAAAGAGTGAGTCTTCCACGACTCATGGAATCCTTGATTCTTGGATCCAATACATGGGGTGTAGATCCCAAGTCTGGCCCTCACTCGTGGTGTGATCTCAGACATCCTTAAGGTTCTGTCCTTACCCACTCACTTGACAGTGATTATGTACGTATATTGCTCTGCTTTCTACATGTCTGAGTATTATTTTATAAACATACTGTCAGCCTTAGGTGGTTTATGTGATAAAGGACTGCATATCACATACATATTTGTGTTTTCTAGTCTATAGATATGATCTGTGTGTTGACTGATCTTGAAGCCAAATGAAAGTTTTGCTCTTTCTCTGTTAGAGAGAAAGGCTTGTAGAAAGGCTTTCAGCTCTTGAACCCACTATACATAAGTCCCAGCTCCTTTCTCTTCAAGTAGACCCTCTGGATGTGTTTAATTTGGCATGGAAAGAAGGAAGATTGCTTAGGGCAGAGTTTCCAAAAATGTGCTCAGATGTTAATAGATTTTATTTTTAGGGTTCCATAGTCAAATGAGTTTGTGAAATGGAAGATTAAAATTAGTTAAAGCAGGTTTCTTTATGGAAAGACTGTTCTGGAAATGTAATATGCTAATGAGCAATTATAAGTCCCTGAGAGTGGTAAAGTGTGTGGTTTCCTACCTAGCTGACCATCAAAACCATGAATTTGGAGAGCAGCTCACATGACCATGTCAAGCTTTCTGAAGAACACTTTCATTTTGTGAAACCCTGATCTAGGAAACAACACAAGCAAGACCATTAAGTAAACATGTGTGGCAAGCAAAGGAGAGCTCAAAAATGGCAAGAGTCACACTTGGAATCAAGAGACAGCATCAGTCAGGATACCTAGGTTATTGTACATCAGTGACCAAAAAAAAAAAAAAACAAAAAAAACCCAATGTATCATTGATTGAGAACAGAGACAGTATATTTTTCATTTATGCCTACTGTCAGTCACATGACAGCTGAAGGCGCCGCTCCACACAGGCAGCAGCCCAGACACGCAGGTGGAAGGGCTTCCACAGATCTAGAATGTCCCAGATCGAATGGAAGAGGAAGGGACGTGGGAGAATCACATGTGCACTCTTAGGAGTTTCCACTCAGAAGCTGTCCTCTTACAACTTCTGCTCACATTCCATTCGCCAAAGCACATTACATGCCCAAGTCGAAGGACATGTGACTGCACAGTTCATACTTCTAAGAGAAGAAAATCAGAATATTCATGTGAACATTCTAGTGACTGCATAGAGACTGAGGACATCTGCCTACCCCAAGGTCATGCACCTTTCCCACATCCAGGGACTTGTCATTGCAGGTGTGTAAAGGCCAGGGTCCTCACCCCAACTCAGGATAATTCTGGGGAGCAATCCCAGCTTCACAGGCTTTCCGAAGGGTTGGCAAAGGCCATTATTAAGACCCCGTCTTGGCCCCCTCATCATGCCCAAACCCTCCCTCTGCCCTGGCCTGCATCCTTTACTTCCTTCCCAAAAGATGTTCCTAGGGACCTCCCTAGCAGTCCAGTGGTTACAACTTTCCCTTCCAATGCAGGGACACGGGTTTGGTTTCTGATTGGGGAGATCCCACATTCCTTGTGGCCAAAAAACCAAAACCTAAAACAAAAATGATATTGTAGCAAATTCAATAAAGACTTTTAAAATGGTCCACATCAAAAAAAAAAATCTTAAAAAAAAAGTGTTCCCAAAGGTGCTCCCTAAAGAGCCACCTGCTGGGTAATTGCTATCTCAGAACCCGCCTTATGGGGAACCTGGTCCACTACACTATACAACATAGGTCTTGGAATAATAGGAAAAATTGTTCTGTGTATTTTTAAACTTTAGGTAAATGGTATTGTGTTATGTTCTATAATTTGCTTTTTTCCCTTCAAATTATGTTTTTAAGGTGTATTGACATTGACTCACATAGCCCTAATCTATTTATTTTAACTGATTTTTGGAAAATACCACATGTACTTGTTTATTCCCCTATAAATGAAAATTTGGGGTTTTTTTCTAATTTTTAAAATTATAATTTTGCTGATATTCTTTGTATATATATACTTGTTCACATACATAAGAGCTTCATATATATAGATAATATGTATATATATATATATATATATATATATATATATATATATATAGCTTCCCAGGTGGCTCAGATAGTAAACAAGCTACTTGCAATTCAGAAGACCCAGGTTTGATCCCTAGATTGGAAAGATCCCCTGGTGGAGGGCATGGCAACCTACTCCAGCATTCTTGCCTGAAGAATTCCATGGACAGTGGAGCCTGGCGGGCTACATACACAGTCCATGGGGTCCCAAAGAGTCGGACACAACTGAGCAGCTAACACACAAATACACATATGTGTGTGTATACACATATATATGTATATATATACCAAAAGAAGAATTACAATAAAATAGAGTATGTGCCTTCTCAACTGTATTAGATGTTGTGTTTCCCTGAATACTAACAGGGTGAACCTTAGGTGGCCATTTTTTTCTGTAATCTCCTATCTATCTCTTTGCCATCCTGATCTTTCTCTAATTGAGCTTTAAAATGTACATTCCTGATATCATTCTTTGTCAGATACATGACTTGAAATATCTTTTCCCTGTTTGTGACTTGCCTTTTAATTTCATCTTTTTTTTCATAAAAAAGCCTCAAATTTGAATACAGTCAAATTTATTTATCTTCTTTCCTTTATGACCTATGCATTATCTGTGTTATTTAGAAAAATTCTCCCCATGTCATGTCTGAAAAATATTCTGTATTTTTCTTGAAAGTACTGTTGCTTTTGCTTTTTACATAGTGACCTGTTTCCCTGCATGGAATTTATTTCAGTTTTGATATAGTGAATATACTTCTAGTTTCATATGATCAATCAATTGTCCCAACATCATTGTTTCACAAGCTGATATTCACACTAATTTGTAATGCCATCTCTGTGTGTGTGTGTGTGTGTGTGTGTGTGTGTGTGTGTGTGTGTGTAAGGCGGGGACCCCTCTGTTTTGTTTAGTCTGTTTGTCTATTCCTGGATTAACATCGTTCTGATTTCATTACTGTGGTCTTACAACAAATCTTGATATCTGAAAGGTCTAGTCCCTTTCCTTTGCTCTTCTTTAAAATCACCTTTGCTATTCTCAGCCTATTACACCAAGTGAATTTTAGACTCAGCCTGCTAACTTCCACCAGAAAAAATTCTCTGTTGGGATTTTTCTGGGAATTGCATCACATTTTAATTCATTAATTTGGGGATAAATGATATGTTTATGATGTTGAGTGTTTCCATTTATAAAAGTTATGTACTTTGTGAATGATATATCTTTAGAGAGATTCATTTTAGCATATAAATGCTCAAGGCCCACTTTTTCAATACTGTGATACGCGCAGAAGAGCCTGGGAGTGAAGGAGGAAGCCATGCACAGGCATCGCTGCCCCGTTTTCGCTTTCCGTATAAATAGATTAAATTTGGCACAAACGTGATTTGAAATAAATGCAGTGCTTTTAGAATGATAGATTCCATAGTAAAGGAGCTAGGTAGCACCATGTGAAATTATCTAAAAGACTGAAAAATCCAACAAAAAAAAGTTATTAGATTCAAAAGAATTATGAAAAGGCCTTAAACATTAGATGAGAAAGACAAAGTAAAAAGACTGGTCTTCCCTGCTGGAAGCCTTAAAGATGGGCATTTGTTTGATTTGATAAATGGCATTTGATATTTGTTCATTCATTAAACAAATATTCATTGAGTAGCTACCATTTTCCAACGTTCTGACACTGGGGGAAGAATTTGTTGCTGTTCAATTGCTAAGTCCGACTCTTTGCAATCCCATAGACTGTAGCACGCCAGGCTCCTCTGTCCTCCACTATCTCCCAGAATTTTCTCAAATTCATGTCCATTGAGTCAGTGATGCTGTCTAACTATCTCATCCTCTGCCTCCCCCCTTCTCCTTTTGCCTTCAATCTTTCCCAGCATCAAGGTTTTTTCCAGTGAGTCAGCTTTTCGCATCAGGTGGCCTAAGTATTGGAGCTTCAGGGGAAAGAATAGGAAATCAAATAAAACTGCTGCCTTTTGTGAATCCACTTAGAGGAGGGATATCTTAAATGCTTATTTAGTACTAAGCACCTGAGGGCTTCCCTAATAGCTCAGTTGGTAAAGAATCCACCTGCAATGCAGGAGATCCTGGTTTGATTCCTGGGTCAGGAAGATCCCCTGGAGAAGGGATAGGCTACCCACTTTAGTATTCTTACCTGGAGAATTCCATAGACTTGTATAGTCCATGGGGTCACAAAGAGTCAGATACAACTGAGTGGCTTTCACTTTTCAAGCACCCATTGTATAAAAATGATAACCATTCTTTCAATACTTAAAGTGCTTATGAGATGATTAACCATCATAGGATCACTAGAGCATTAATCAGTGCTATGTGACATGGTCCAAATTATCAATGCAATTAGTGTGAGAAGAAAGATAACTGCAGATTGATTGAAAGTCATAACAGGTTTCCTGAAGGAATGGGGTCTTGTGCTGGAATTTGAAGACAAGCAGGTCCTCAAATGTAGGAATGTAGAGAGTGTCATAGGTGAGAACAGCAGCATTAAAAAAGAAAAAAAAAGACATGTGATATGAGTACACAGGACCCCTCAACATTTCTCAGAAAGAGAATCGCGCTGGATAAGAGAAGGTGAGTTTGGGCAAATCAGATGAGGCCAGATAAGGGAGGAGTTTGATCACCAGCAGAGAAGTTAAAAATGGCTGCAGAGACCAATTATAGACGATCGTCCTCTTCCTCCTCCTTCTTTTCCTTCTTCTTTTTTCTTAGATCAGGAAGCCAATATGATAAAAGAAAAACTGTAAGAGTCATTAGCCTAACATTGCTGTGAGGAAGCATTGGAAAGTGAAGAGCAGAACTATGTAGAAACAGGTCTCTGAGCCTGAAGGCATCTGAGGCAGGGAACAGCACCATCCCTACCTATGAAATGTACAGTCACAATGTGGGAGGTGAGACTGATACATTTAACACTAAATTAATAAACACTCATAGCCCAGATGTTGGCTGGGACCTTTTATCCCTTAGCTTGAACCCCCAAATCCAGACCAAGTTGGATGTCAAAACTTTCGCTTCTGCTTCTGTTCCCTACCCCTTGACAATCTATACCCCAAACCCTATATCCCTTCACTAATTTCCATCAACTATACTTGCTCTCTAAGCATTTGATGAGTTTATTTTAATTTCCTGAGCAACTGAGGATCACGGAGAATGATCGCAGTGGACAATCCACAACCTTCTCTTCACTGCTAATGCCCCCTTCCTCCTGGTCTTCCCTCTCTGCCCCTCATTTCTCCTTTCCAGAATTACTTGCTAGAGCCTAATATTTAGCACTCTTTTTTTGTAGATCAATTCAATGCTCCCTCAATTCTTGCCCCAAAGTATCGTACCCAAACTAATCAAAGTGCCAACAAACAAAGGGGAAGATAGCATTTCTGTGTGTGTGTGTGTGAGTGTGTGTGTATATGTGTGTGTGTGTGTGTGTGTGTGTGTGTGTGTATGTTTTAATCTCTCAGTTGTATCTGACTCTTTGTGACCCCAGAGACTGTAGTCCACCAGACTCCTCTGTCCATGGGATTTTCCAGGCAAGAATACTGGAGTGAGTTGCCATTCCCTTCTCCAGGGGATCTTCTCCACCCAGGGATCAAACCTGGGTCTCCTGCGTCGCAGGTGGAATCTTTACCATTGGCGCCACCGAGGAAGCATTTCTTGTGTTTATGTGCTAGTCACTCAGTCACGTTCGACTTCTTTGAAACCCCATGGACTGTAGCCCACTAGGCTCCTCTGTCCTTGGAATTCTCCAGGCCAGAATACTGGAGTGAGCAGCCATTCTCTTCTCCAGGGAATCTTTCTGACGCAGGGATCAAACCCAGGACTCCTGCATTGCAGGCAGATTCTTTACCAGCTGAGTCACCAAATGGATAAGTAATAAACCAGACCAACAATCCTCTGATACAAACACAAGAGAGAACAAAGGCAGAGAAATATGTTTCAGACAGCATGGCAAAAGCTGGGTAAATAACGGCTACAATAGTTCAGAGAAGGGAAAGATCAATCAAGAAGGGTTTTAATGGCGAAGATAGATCTTGAAGTGGACCTGGAAGAGAGACCTGAATTAGTACTGCAGAGTGAGGAGGCAAGAGGTCATTCAAGGTAAGGAAATAACTGTAGGAAAACCACAGAGGGAAGAAAGAGCCTGGCATCTGGAAGAAGGCAGCTCTCAACTGAGAATTTAGAAAAAAGATAAGGCTGACTGGGTGCTGGAAATGCTGAATTGTCAGATTCAAGGGTTTGGTCTCTTTCCAATAAAAATCAAAAGACACTCTAACAAATGCTTTTTGGAAGGCAGGCGATGAAGGAAACTTTGGGAGGGGGGACGTTTCAGAAACAAGAACCGGGGGTTCAAATGCTATCAGAATTCTCTTTGTGAGCTTTGCTTCTTTCTGGAGGAATTGGCTTTAATTTCTTCTCTTGAAAATCCGCTTTCTCTACCCAGGGATTGTCGTGATTCAGCAAATTCCTGCCTTCCCATCCATGGAGAAAAGACTCTTACCTCTTGTTCCAGCTCCAGAAACCAAGAGAAGGATTCTATTTGGCTTGGCTTGAAATAATTACCCATGCCTAGTACCAGCCCTGTGGTCAGGAAGGTTAACTTGTGGAAGAAGATTGCAATTTCTAAAGGAGCACATAACAAAGCATGGCCAGATGTGGCTGGCAGGCAGAGGTGGGGGAATAGGGAGTAAATAGGGAGGATAAGGCATGGACGTCACCACTGGGAGTTTTGAGTGAAGAAGCAAGTATAGTTTGTGTCTAAGGCTGACCTCACTAGCAAGTGTTACATAAAGAAAATTGATTTTCTTTTTTTAGCCAGCATTGATTTATAACCTACTAGTCTTGATTTTTTATTAAACCTCTCTTATTTTTTCTCATTTTCTTCTAATTTAAGTTATTAGCCAGTATTTTGTGTCCTTCTAAGCCACCTTAAATTTGGGGGGGGGCGGGGAATGGGAAAAAATAAAGTCTATTACTTAACAGTGGTTATGAACCAACTGTTAAGATATAGTTGCTGTTTTCAAGGAGCTCTTAGTCTAGGAATAAAGATAGTGAAAGGAAAGTGAAAGCGATGTCACTCAGTCGTGTCTGACTCTTTGAGACCCCTTGCTCTGTAGCCCACCAGGCTCCTCCGTCCATGGGGATTCTCCAGGCAAGAATACTGGAGTGGGTTGCCATTTCATATATGCAAATAACCGTGGGTAGAAAATAATAAATGCCACTAAAGAGGTATAGATAAATTCTATGAGTTCAGAGTTTCACACTATAAGAAATAGTATTGTTGAACTGATATTTTGAAGGAGAATGCAATAGATCAAATTAAGACCTGAAAATGTGGCAATGAAAGGCTTTCTATAGGGAGGAGCTGCTTGAGACTAGAAGAGCATGGAAGTGATACAGAGCAGAATATCTGGTGAAAACAGTTTATATCTGACAGGATGGACTTGACCCTAAAAGGAGAGAGGACCACAAGGAGGGGAACACTTCCAAACCCACAACTACATAGTGAGATAGCCTTGGGAAGGTGACAAAGAGCTACACTGAAACTTGTTTAGAAAAAAATATATGGTGGGACTTCCCCGATTCTCCAGTGGTTAAAACCCCACCTTCCAACGTAAGGGGTGCCAGTTCAAACCCTGGTTCAGAAGCTAAGATCTCACATGACTCTTGGCCTAAAAACCAAAGCATTAAACAGAAGCAATGTTGTAACAAATTCAAAAAGACTTAAAAAATGGTCTGCATCAAAAAATTTAAAATTTGAAAAAAACGTATGGGACGTCATGGTAGGTTAATAGAGGAGCAAGTGCAAGAGAAGCCAAACAGACTGAGATTTTGAGGATGAGGGAGAAGAGAAATTAGCAGTGTCCTGGGGCAGATTTACATAACATCGTAAAGACCATCTTCATGATGAGAAGTGATCACCTTCCATTTTAAATGGCCCTGGATTCTAATCCTAATCCTCTGAGACACACAGGAGAGGAGAAGAGCACCTCACACCAACCTTTGCCAGAGCTGGTGGTGCTTCCGTGTAGTGGATGGAACCCACAGGTCATAAGCCTTCAGTAATGGTGCCACAGAGAAGTCCTTGCCACTTTGCATCCACACATGTGTCA
Organism: Capra hircus; assembly: GCF_001704415.2. Taxonomy (NCBI): domain Eukaryota; kingdom Metazoa; phylum Chordata; class Mammalia; order Artiodactyla; family Bovidae; genus Capra; species Capra hircus. The sequence continues at coordinate 61,324,764 of NC_030824.1, read as the reverse complement.
GTTGCTTAGTCATGCCCGACTCTGTGCCACCCCATAGACTGTAGCCCACCAGGCCCCTCCATCCATGGGATTCTCCAGGCAAGAACACTGGAGTGGGTGGCCATGTCCTTCTCCAAAAGGAACTATAGAAAGAAAGAAAGTGAAGTCACTCAGTCGTGTCCGACTCTTTGCGACCCCGTGGACTGTATGTAGCCTACCAGGCTCCTCCATCTGTGGAATTTTCCAGCCAAGAGTACTAGAGGGGGTTGCCATTTCCTTCTCCACATGAGAGAGGTTCAAACCAACAATCCACTCCTTGTGGAAGTCCAAAGATTTTTGCACAATCCAGGTGAATACACTTACCTTGGTTCTAAGATGCCTTTTCCTCTGAATTAAGTAGCCTTTCCACAGGAGCTGTCCCTGTTCCACCATGCTGCATCAGCCCAGCTAAGGAACTCATTTTTTTTTTGAGGGCTCCAAGCTAACTGCCCTCACGAGGTGATGGTGTTCACGATCCATCTTACTGAAAGTTTGGGGAAACAGAGGGTGTTGTGTTCCTATAACAGAAAACAGATTCAAAAGAGATTTTAGACATGTCTGATTTTTAAAAGGCGTCAACCATCTGACAGCTAAGAATTTTTCAAAGGCTGTTTCATCTTATAGAGTGTCCAGTCTTGGACAATCTAGAAGGCTGCTCCCACCCCTAACCACCCATGTTTCCTGTTCACTTCTTCCTGGCAAGATTTCAAACCCTTCCCATTTTATTATATAGAGTAACATTTCCCAGTCAAGGGTGGCTTTGCTCCTCAGGGATGATTTGGCAATGTCTGGAGATGTTTTTGGTTTTCACTACTTGGTGGAGGGAGTGCTTACTAGAGGCACCTAGTGGGTTGAGGAGGCCACACTGCTAAATACAGCCATACTCCTACATTGTGTGGGAAAGCCCCCCGCAACAGAGAACTATCTGATCCAAAAGTGTTCATAGAGCCAAGGTTGGAACACCACCATATAGAGCGAATCAGTTCTCTCTAGCCTCCATTTCCCAGACTCTAAGTCTCCCCCATCTTTCAATGAACACAACTCATGAGACGGCCCCCTTCTTCTAACAAAGGAGCCCCCAATTCTCACTATGACGCTCAAGAACAACAGAGACCCTGAAATCTTTAACATGAGCTGCCCTTCTCAGAAAAAGTTGTGGTTTTAAACAGAATTTTTCCTTACATATAAAGTTCTCACCCATACTCAACTCTACTTTCTCTGCCAGAAAGAGAAAGAGAGAAAGAGAAGAATGTAAATAGTGTGGGAGATTCTGTCCCACGTTCCACTTGAGCATATGCCCCAGAGGCGCGCAGGAAAGGAGATGTGAATCTGATGTTCCTTCAGTTGGTCTCAGTTCCTGAATCGCTCTCATAGTATGAGCAGCTCACCATACTGAGTGCGATTCAAGTGTTTAAAGATACATTTTTTTTTCATACAACACGGCCCCTAAATGCAAGCCAACTCCTTCATCAGGTGTTTAGCTGAGAAAACAGCAATCTGTTCCGACGCTGGAGGAAAAACTGGCTGAGTTGGATGCTATAGTAGCTTCGAATGCACATTAAAAGGGCCATATATGTTGTACTTTCCAAGTGAATGAAGAGATTTTTGAGATATAATTTTCCACTTTGATCATTGACTTTAGAACCAAATTCTATGTAAAAATGTAACTACCTGTTAGGAGAGTGGTAGTGAGGAAGCAGAGATCTTAGGGTAGAGATTTGAGGGAAATTAAAGGGTGGGAAGATGAGATGGTTAGGTAGCATCACCAACTCAATGCACATGAATCTGAGCAAACTGCAGGAGACTGTCGAGCACAGAGGAGCCTGGCTGCTGCAGTCCATGGGGTTCAAAGGAGTTGGACACAGCTTAGCACTTGAACAACAACAACATGATGAGAATAAAGAGAAAAGAAATTGTGAGCTAAGATCAGAAAGGCAAACAAATCTGAGCGACCAATGCCTTGTCAATCCATTTACAGGGCCACCTATTTGATAATTGAAAGGAGAAGCTTACTAATTTTATCAAAGGCAAGCTGCACCACAAAGAGCTTAGTTTGTTGCAATATTGATTTTTAAAAGACATTACTGCGCAATGTGGGTTCAAAATTTTGTAAAGTTCCAATGTAATAATGCCTGTTGAATTGTTAACTCTCTCGTCTATGATGTCTAAGGTGAAATTTTGCCATATTTGTCTTTTAACATAATAAGTTATGTGTTAGCTTGTTTTTTAATTAAAAAGCTGCCAAGTATATGCCATAAATTCTAAATCATTTTAAAATTATTGAACAGCAAGGAACAATGGCAGCTCTTGTGGGTGTACCTTGGAAGTCTGTTCATGTTGTGTGTGCAAGTGGGTTTGTGTGAAAACAGGTTAAAAAACAAGTGGTTGCTAGTTATCTCTGTCTTTGCTGGTGTATGTTCTACCAGTGGTCCACCCTTAGTAACTTGAATTAGAGAATATTTTTCCTATTGTTAAGATGAGATTGGGGAAAAGGAAAATTAACTCATCAATATTGCATGGGTCAAAAAATGCTGTTTGAGGTTTGGAAAGACAAATTCTATGGTAATCATGTTCAGAAATTCCCGTTTTAATTACATACAGTATTTTCAGAATTGTGCTATGGCGCATGGTACAGGCATTCTCTGACTTGGGGGCTTTCTGAATAACTCACCAAATACAGGGGAAATTGCTCTCTGCTAAGCACTATTTTCAACACCAAAAAAAACCCTGTAGTGCTTTCCTTTTATTTGGGCACACATTATGGATATAGATGGGCTTCCCTGACTGCTCAGTTGGTAAAGAACCCGCCTGCAAGACAGGAGAGCCCGGTTCAATTCCTGGGTCAGGAAGATCCCCTGGAGAAGGGAAAGGCTACCCACTCCAGTATTCTGACCTGGAAAATTCCATGGGCTGTGTAGTCCATGGGGTCTCAAAGAGTTGGACATGACTGAGCGACTTTCACTTTCACTTAAATATATAGATACTTTGTCTGGACCTAAGTGTTACCGCTTCTGTTGCTCCTGTAAAGTCAAATTTATGAAAATCAGCTTAGAATGGAGAATCGCAGAAACTTAACACTGGATTGGAAATATTGGAATACTGAGAAGGGATGAAAGATAATTTCCTAATAGGGTTTAGTTTATTTACCCCATAATGCTACTAGAAAGTATCATTTGGATTCCAATGAAAGAACACATTATAGTCAAGGTAATAAGAATTTGAGACAGAATTTGAATCTGGTTCAGTGGGATTCCCTGGCAGCTCACATGGTAAAGAATCTACCCGCAATGCAGGAGATCTGGGTTCAATCCCTGTGTTGGGAAGCTACCCTGGAGAAGGGAATGGCAACTCACTCCAGTATTCTTGCCTGGAAAATTCCATGGACTTAGGAGCCTGACAGGCTACAGTCCATGGGGTCGCAAAGAGTCAGACATGACTGAGCGACTAACACTTTCAGTGGGATTCCCACCCTTATTCTTTTCTCTACAACATTCTGCTCAGCTAGCTAACTAAACTCCATGATGAATTCAGTAATCTTGAATATAGGAACCATTAGGGTACAAAAACATTCAAACTTCCTACAATACTATTCACTGTAGGCTTATATTCTGTACAAATATTCTTATTCAGTACCAGCTGAGTTAATCAGGGCAATGTATCAAAATCTCATGAAGTACACAGAATAAAGATATATTTATCAGTTACATTGCAGTCCAATGCAGTTTGGCAACTCTCCTTGGTAGCTTTCCTCCACAAGATGATTCAGAGATCTAGTCTCCTTCCATTCTGTGATGTTGCCATCCCAGACTTGAGACCTCCCAGGCATTAACAGTAAGGGAAGTGAGAGCTGAGACAATCATTCATGAGTGTTATAACCAGTGAGCACATCATTTCCACCAAAACACTAGCATGCAGACCCAGGCATATGGACCCAACCTAAGTGCAAGGGAGCCTGAGCTATGTAGCCTTCCTGTCCACTTGAAAAGAGACAAATGAAATTGAATTTGGCAAGCTCATAGCACTGTCTCTTCTGAACCATTTAAGGGAATTTATTTCTTCAAGTAGCAAAAACACCCAATGAATTTTATGGAAAGGTCAAAGTTATGATGTGGACACTAGGTTACAGGTCACAAGAGTAACATGTTTTTCGATGCAAAGCTTGAAATATTAGAAGAAAATCCTCCTGGATGTTAATGGGAGGAGCTCAAGCAGTCAGTCCTGAATATCAAATAGCCCAGTAAGGAAAATACAGAAAAAGAAGTGATCAAACAAGGTCAGAAGCCAAGCTTGGAGAGTGCTAAAGAATATGGGTAGAAGAGTGAGTGGGTGTATATGGTTTAGGATTAAAGGGATATAGAAATATCATAGCTAACATTCATTGTTTACTATAAGCAAGAGTTAGGTTATTAATCCCCATAACAACCATATAAGGTAAGTTGTATTATTTTATAGGTGATGAAACCGAAGTCCAGAGTTTGTGTAATTTACCCATGATCCCACAGCTAGTTGGGATTCAAACCCAGGCTAAGTCTGGGTCCAGGGTCTATGCTTTTAACCTTTCTTCTTTACTGCCTCTCTTAAAGACAAACACTGCTGGCTGGATTTCCTCTTTTATGTGATACCTGGTTTCTGACTGAGGGGCCACTGTTCTGAAGAAAACATAGAAGGCTGGATTTTGAAGTTCCAGTGTACTTTATCACCCACTGATTCATCAGGCTATATTGCGAGTTTCTTTTTTCCTGATCTCTTTGCAAAGTAATTATTTATTTAAAAGGCTACACAAACCAATGCATAACCCTACTCCATCACCCCTCTTACAGACCTCTGTCTTTGCCATTCCAGCTCAGAGGAAATCCTACTTCTAAATTTCCTCCAGAGTAGAAAACTCACAGCTTCCTTGGTAATCTGTCTCAATATTTTGTAATCCGTAGGCAGAGTAGATATACAGCATTTGGAATGTATAGGAAATCAGAAAATTTTCATCAAAATTCTGAGAAGGCCAGTAAATTCAGAATAGCATATGAACCAAAATGGCAAAATGTATGCTTTCTGCAGACCCTTCACACTTAAAGAGAAGTTGATAAATCGATCAGGGTGTTATCTTTTACTTTCTCTATTTTATCTATTTCAAATACAGAATGATTGCAGACTGGAGAATAAAAAACTACTGTTTTTTTTTTTTTTTTTACGAACCTTCTTCCTTGGCCCTTTGTGGTCTGAATATCTTTCAATAAAATTTTGAATAACCCCTGAAAACAGGGGTAACATTGATAATATTTAATGGCCTGTATGGGCTTTCCTGATGGCTAAGCAGGTTTCAAGCTGAATTTAGAAAAGGCAGAGGAACCAGAGATCAAATTGCCAACATCCGCTGGATCATGGAAAAAGCAAGAGAGTTCCAGAAAAACATCTATTTTTGTTTTATTGACTATGCCAAAGCCTTTGACTGTGTGGATCACAATAAACTGTGGAAAATTCTGAAAGAGATAGGAATACCAGACCACTTGACCTGTCTCTTGAGAAACCTATATGCAAGTCAGGAAGCAACAGTTAGAACTGGACATGGAACAACAGACTGGTTCCAAATAGGAAAAGGAGTACATCAAGGCTGTATATTGTCACCCTGCTTATTTAACGTATGTGCATAGTACATCATGAGAAATGCTGGGCTGGAAGAAGCACAAGCTGGAATCAAGATTGCCAGGAGAAATATCAGTAACCTCAGATATGCAGATGACACCACACTTATGCAGAAAGTGAAGAGGAACCAAAAAGCCTCTGGATTAAAGTGAAAGAGGAGAGTGAAAAAGTTGGCTTAAAGCTCAACGTTCAGAAAACGAAGATCATGGCATCCAGTCCTATCATTTCATGGGAAATAGATGGAGAAACAGTGGAAACAGTGTCAGACTTTATTTTGGGGGGTTCCAAAATCACTGCAGATGGTGACTGCAGCCATAAAATTAAAAGACGCTTACTCTTTGGAAGAAAGGTTATGACCAACCTAGATAGCATATTCAAAAGCAGAGACATTCCTTTGCCAACAAAGGGCCATCTAGTCAAGGCTATGGTTTTCCCTGTGGTCATGTATGGATGTGAGAGTTGGACTGTGAAGAAAGCTGAGTGCCGAAGAACAGATGCTTTTGAACTGTGGTGTTGGAGAAGACTCTTGAGAGTCCCTTGGACTGCAAGGAGATCCAACCAGTCCATTCTGAAGGAGATCAGCCCTGGGATTTCTTTGGAAGGACTGATGCTAAGGCTGAAACTCAAGCACTTTGGCCACCTCATGCGAAGAGTTGACTCATTGGAAAAGACCCTGATGCTGGGAGGGATTGGGGGCAGGAAGAGAAAGGGACGACAGAGGATGAGATGGCTGGGTGGCATCACCGACTTGATGGACATGAGTTTGAGTAAACTCCGGGAGTTGGTGATGGACAGGGACGACTGGTGTGCTGTGATTCATGGGGTCGCAAAGAGTCAGACACTACTGAGTAACTGAACTGAACTGAACTAACTGAAGCAGGTAAAGAATCTGCCTGCAATGCAGGAGATTGGTTTTGACCTTTGGGTAGGGAAGAGCCCCGGCAAGTGGAACTGGCAGCCACTGCAGGATTCTTGCCTGAAAAAGCCCACAGATAGAGGAGCCTGGTGGGTTATAGTCCATAGGGTCACAAAGAGTTTTTTGAGCAACAGAGCATAGTATAGCAATGACCTGTATAGTCGTACTGCCAATGGATATCAGCCAATCAGAAGGAAGTAGGGTGGTGAGAAGAGCCCAGTAGTCCTGGTATTGACCAACTGAACGTCAGTCCTACCCTTAACCTTGTTCTGTAGTGTTCTGGCAGGCAGGCTAAAGGAGATTGTGATCTCCTGAGATTGCCCCAGTGCTAACATACACACCAAGGGCTACATGCTAGCTCTCTCTCTCTCTGTCAGGCACAGGTTAAAATCTGAGCATTTCTGGCTTTCCAGGGAATAGTATAATTTGCATCTCAAACTCTGCTGATTTATATTATACAGCTGAAATTCTTGTTATACTTCAATGATTTCTTTGGAGATTGATTTATATTGGATACATTTCCTCCCACTCTGAAAAAAATCATTAATTGGATCAAGGTGGTTCTGCAAACTTACCATGGGGCTCAGTGAAAGATGAGCCTATCTTCACTAGTTATCTGGTTCTGCTGTTTTGGTTGATTGCAAAAGATGCCCCCCAACACTGATTTTGAGGGTATAAATGGTGATCACAGCATCTATATCCCAGCCTGTGACCCCACCCAACGTTTCTTGCACCCCTCCTTAACCATAACCTTAGGTCTTTGTGCCACAGCTAAAGCCCCATCCCATTTTCTACTTGGGCTTTCAAGGTGGTACTAGTGGTAAAGAATGGGCCTCCCAATGCAGGAGACACAAAAGAGCTGAGCCTTGGGTGGGGAAGATTCGCTGGAGGAAGGCATGGCAACCCACTTCAGTATTCTTGCCTGGAGAAGCCCATGGACAGAGGAGCCTGGTGGGCTATAGTCCATAGAGTTGCAAAGAATCAGACATGACTGAAGAGACTTAGCTTGCATTTTCTACTCTGCTTATTGGAACTGGTTATCTCTTAACAAAGAGTGATCATCATTCCCTGTATTTATTTACCCCTTCCTCCTTTCAGTAGAACTCCAGTTTTAGCAGGGAACACAACCAGTTAAACTTCTTGAAAACTGCTCTGGTATCAAGATGTAAACATCCAGCTGCGGCAAGTGGGGAATACGCTCTAGTTGCTGGCTTCTCATTATGGAGGCTTCTCTTACTGCAGAGCAAGGGCTGTAGGGTACACGGGCTTCAGTAGCTGTGGTTCCCAGGTTCTAGAGCACAGGTTCAATAGTTGTGGTGCATGGGCTAAGGTGCTTGGGGGCATGTGGGGTCCTCCTGAATCAGGCACCAAGCCTGTGTCTCCTGCATTGGCAGGTGGATTTTCATCACTGAGTGACCAGGGAAGCCCCCCAAATGTTTGCTCTTTAATATAAAACTGTGGATATGATTCTAATGACACAGCCTCCACCATATAGATAAGGACAACACTCTGCAGAATTGGGGCACCTCAAGGGACACAGGGTCCTAAAGACCCCACACAGCAGAACCACCTATCTGCCCTAGATCACATTCATTTTTCTCAATTTTATGTAAGATAGAATTAAATTTCTTTCTTATTTGAGCTACTGTATTGTGGGGGTGTCTTTCTATAGGAGCTTCATGTATACCTGACGTCAGAATATATGAAATACCCAAAGATTATTTCTAAAGTAAAGGTCAATATATTGAGAAATGAATGAGCCAGATAATGGCTAAACACTAGATTCTTAAGCCCTCTCATTATGATCTGAAATTTCCTGTCTCCCTAGATTCATATCTTGAAACTTTAATCCCCAAATATTATGATACAACACATGAACCCCCTAGATTCATGTGTTGAAACCTTAATCCCCAAACGTGATGATAATCGGCAACTGAGAATATTGAGCAAATGAGAATATTCCGCTCAATATTCTGTAATAACCTAAATGGAGAAAGAATTTGAGAAAAAATAGATACACGTATACGTATAACTGAATCACTTTGCAGTACAGCTGAAACTAACAAACATTGTTAATCCGCTATTCACATATATATAAAAGAAGTCTGTTCTTCAGAAGAGTCCTCATTCAACTATACTGCATCCTGATCTTGGACATCCACTTCCAGAATTGTGAAATCTAAATTTATGCTGTTTATAAATTACTCATTCTATAGTATTTTGTTATTGGAGCCCCAACAGACTAAGATACCTGTCCAAATTGGACTGAACATTTGTCTCTAGGATGTGAGTCAAAAGACTTAACAGTGCATACAACATGGGCCGATAGAACTAATCAGAAAAGTTCTGGTAATGACTTAAGATAAGCATGCAATTATTTATATCAGCCCTGGGTTTCACTGAGGCTATTAGAATTACTTGGGTTAGGAGAAAATATGATTGGAAAGTGACCCAAAAAGCAATACTATTGAAATGAACTGGACTGGAATTACTCCTTTGCAAGGATCTGTAGTTTCCTAGGTGGGCAGTTCTCGTGGTGCTGAAGTCATCTTCATTCTTGAGAATCTCTGAGGGAATAGCTTGACTTTTATTCTCTCATTTATCTATTGGCTGTGCTGGGTCTTCGTTGCTGTGTGAAGGCCTCCTCTAGTTGCAGTGCTTGGACTTCTTATTGCAGGGGTTTCTCTTGTTGCAGATCACGGGGGCATGTGGTCCCAGTAACTGTGGCCCACAGGCTTGGTTGCCTTCTGACATGCGGAAGCTTCCCAGACTCGAGGTCAAATCTGTATACCCTGCAATGGCAGATTCCTAACCACAGGACCACCAGGGAGGTTCTGAATTTTAAATCCCTACCCTCAGTGAAAACCATGATTTGGGATTGGGATTATCTACCAGCCCCTTTTTGAATGTTGTTTGGAAATATTAAGAACTAATTCTCTCTCATTAAGATCTGTGTCTGAAAATGCAACACTCAGGGCTTCTAACAATGGAAGTACTACTCCCAGTGGATAAGAGACAACCCCTATATTCTTGTCTCCCCTCCCCTTCAACAATAACCCCTATTAAGAAATAGGAATGTATCACACTCATGCAATATTTTATACTTCTGCAGCAAATATGACAAAATGTTTCCGCCTCAAGGAGAGTGGCGGCTACATTGAAGCCTGTTATTTTTGGTGTACTTGAAATATTTTATGAAACATCTGTAAGCTTATGAAATATGTTATGACTTATAATACTAAACTTAAGTATTAATATAACAATATTAAAGAAGCAGCCAAATACTCTAAGTGATTTTCACACTAGCAAAAAATAAAATAAACTCAATGGACTACCTGACTTTTTTATGAGGTCACTGTTTACCAGGTTAAGGAAATCTATTTTCTTCATGTATCTCTTAGTTTATAGAACTGTTAATGATGTTTGTTCTTCTTTCTGAACTGTTTTCACAAACTATGGATAAAGTAATGCTCCAATCAAGGTCTATTGTGAAGTACTGGATTGGTTAAAAAGTTCGTTCTGGATTTTTTGTAAAATGGCCAACCACCTTATATTTGGCCAACTGAATATAACAAGTTTCCTCACATGGACTATATTCCTCTCTTGCTTTTACAATCTTGCTTACCCAAGATCGAGTTCAATTTAAGTGACACCAGGAAAGCAGTTTTATTATCTTTCTGTCAGCTTTCCTTGATTATTCTTCAAATTCATCTGTCTAAATTGGGGGGTTTCATCTATCTTGATTGAATTACATTTTTCAACTTCTTCAGTTCAGTTTAGTCACTCAGTCATGTCTGACTCTTTGTGACCCCATGGACTGCAGCAAGCCAGGTTTCCCTGTCCATCACTAACTTACTCAAAACTCATGTCCATCGAGTCGGTGATGCCATCCAACCATCTCATCCTATGTCATCCCCTTCTCCTCCCACCTTCAATCTTTCCCAGCATCAGGGTCTTTTCAAATGAGTCAGCTCTTTGCATCAGGTGGCCAAAGTATTAGAGTTTCTTTTCAGCTTCATCATCAATCCTTCCAGTGAATATTCAGGACTGATTTCCTTTAGGACTGGTTGGATCTCCTTGCAGTCCAAGGGACTCTCAAGAGTCTTCTCCAACACCACAGTTCAAAAGAATCAATTCTTGGGAGCTAAGTTTTCTTTACAGTCCAACTCTCTCATCCATACATGACCACTAGTAAAACCATAGCTTTGACTAGACAGACCTTTGTTGGCAAAGTAGTGTCTCTGCTTTTTAATATGCTGTCTAGGTTTGTCATAGCTTTTCTTCCAAGGAGTAAGTGTCTTTTAATTTCACGGCTGCAGTCACCATCTGCAGTGATTTTGGAGCCCAAGAAAAGAAATTCACTGTTTCCAATGCTTCCCCATCTGTTTGCCATGAAGTGATGGGACTGAATGCCATGATCTTAGTTTTCTGAATGTTGAGTTTTAAGTTAACTTTTTTGCTCTCCTCTTTCACTTTCATCAAGAGGCTCTTTAGTTCTTCACTTTCTGCCATAAGGGTGGTGTCATCTCCATATCTGAGGTTATTGATATTTCTCTTGGCATTCTTGATTCCAGCTTGTGCTTCATCCAGCCCGGCATTTCTCATGATTTACTCTGCTACTGCTAAGTTGCTTCAGTCGTGTCCGACTCTGTGTGACCCCATAGACGGCAGTCCACCAGGTTCCCCATCCCTGGGATTCTCCAATCAAGAACACTGGAGTGGGCTGCCATTTACTTCTCCAATGTATGAAAGGGAAAAGTGAAAGTGAAGTCGCTCAGTCGTGTAGACAAACTGTTGTTTCTTGACCTGCATACAGATTTCTCAAGAGGCAGGTCAGGTGGTCTGGTATTCTCATCTCTTGAAGAGTTTTCGCGACCCCATGGACTGCAGCCTACCAGGCTCCTCCATCCATGGGATTTTCCAGATAAGAGTACTGGAGTGGGGTGCCATTGCCTTCTCCATGATGTACTCTGGATATAAGTTAAATAAGCAGGGTGACAACATACATCCTCGCACTCCCAAATAACCAAAGTTAATGCCTTAAGATAATACAATAGAAAACTAATAGGTGCTTTAAGAACCTGAAAGTGGTAAAGTACTTCCAAAATACTTATTCAGAGTAAGAATTTAGAGGTGTAAAATAGATGGCCAGTGGGAAGCTGCTGAAAAGCACTGGGAGCTCAGCTAGGTGCTCTGTGATGACCCAGAGGGGTGGGATGGGGCCATGGTGGAAGGGAGGTCCAAGAGGGTGGGGACGTATGTGTAAATATAGCTGATTCACTTCATTGTACACCAGAAACCAACACCGCATTGTAAAGCAACTATATCCCAATTAAAAGAAAAAAAAAGGAGGTCATGATAGATCAACATATAGTCCAAGGGCTGTGGAGATAAGAGTTCTCACTCAGCAACAGCTAGCCAGCCTCTGGATCCCAGTGATGCTGGACTGTGAAGACCCACCCCTGCCCCTTTCAACAATAACTGACACTTCCTTTCTTTCGTCTCCTACTTCCTGCTTTTCATCTCTCCCTTGGGCCCACCCCCCTCTCCTCCCTGCCCGCACCATCAGCTGCTGCCAGCAGTAACTTACCCTTGCAAAGTAAGCAGCCTGGGGGCGACTGCTTCTTTTCCATATTCTAAGGTGTGTGTGCAACATGCTTAATTGCTTCAGGCTTATCTGACTCTTTGTGACCCTGTGGATCTATGGATCATAGCCCTCCAGGCTCCTCTGTTCATGGGATTCTCCAGGCGAGAATACTGGAGTGGGTAGCTATGCCCTCCTCCAGGGCATCTGCCTCATCAGGGATCAAACCTGCATCTCTTAAGTCCCCTGCATTGGCAGGTGGGTTCTTTACCACTAGCGCCATATCTGGTTCTCGAAGAGTAGTTCCTAGAGCACCACCAGCAGCATCTACCTGGGAACTTGTTGGAAATATAAATCCTAAGGCTCCACCCCATACCTACAGAACAGGAAACTCTAAGCCCGGGGCTGAGAAAACTTTTAACAGACTCTCGCAGTGATTCAGATGCATGATAAAACTTGAGAATCACTGTTCTAGCAAAGAGAATTCTTAGACGTCTGAAGCCCTTGAAGACCTCAGGTTAAAGCTCTGATTCTTGAGGGACTTCAAAACCCATTTGAAGTGTAAGAAAGATTTTGAATCTTCAGAAGAATCAACTTTGAGTTTTCTATGACAAAACTCTGGAGGTACACATTTAACACTTTTGGGAAGCACTTACCACATCCAGGTACTGTGTTTAAAGTTCATATCCACTCATAGTATCAGTTGTCTCTTGTTACAAATAAGGAAACTAAATTTAGGAAGACTAAGCAATTTTCCCTGAGTCATATGGTTAATAAGCGATGGAGCCAGGATTCAAAGCCCTGCAACTGGCTTTGAATTTTACTGTGCTGTTTGATACGCTGTATCTGTGAAAAAGGGTAATGAAATACAGCTCCAGGCTGAAAGGTACTGATCAGACATTTCACTCAAGGAGATTGAGCCTCAGAGCTCTTGCTTTTACTGTGGGCTTTTTGAATTATCTGTAGAAGTTAGCGTTTGCTTTAATTTCTCCCTGTAGGTGAGAAATTGTTGTGATTAATAATCTTGACTTCCCTACTGGATCCCAAGTTTGTTTAGTAACATACTAGTAGTTGTATCCTAGGAGTATAATCATCTGGTACCATGGAAGTAACATAAAATAGATAAAAAAATATGTGTATATGATCTTACCGTTTGTTCCTTGGCAGTTTTTATTGAATTTTAACAGTAATATTTGTTTACAAATAAAGGTAATTAAAAAAAATTTTATTTTCAACAAAACTTCAGTTCATTTCATATTCAAATTAGAAATAGAGCCATATAATTTACAAAAGAACAGAGTAATAGCATATATTGAATTGATGTAGTGATAAAAATAATTTTCCTGGATTTTTTTTCTTTTGAGATAGATAATTATTATGAAAATATGTACTTTTAAAATCAAAACAACATAAAATTTACATATATAAATATATTAGAAGAATCCCAAGACTTTACTTAGGTGCTTACTTGATCCTTTATGTAAGCTAGCAATCTGTACTGGCAAAAAGTACAAGTAAATCTACACAGTTTTACTAAGAGGAGATGGTTCCACCACATTTATAGTGAAGGTCATTAAAAAGCTTTTTTTTTTTTTTAAAGTAATGAACTAGCTTAAATTTCCACTTACTTTGATAAAATATTAAAGTCTAGCTATAATTAGCACTAGGCACTTCAAAATAGATTGTGGTTTAAATATTAATAATTGATGTGACCTGTACCTTCCATATACAAGATGTTGATACATGTTTCATTTTTACACATGGGTATTTAATGTCCAAAATGTATGAACTAAGAAAACCATGTCGTGCTCTGTGCAAAATGATCAACACTAAAAGATTTGCATCTGGCAGGGGTTTGTGCAGGGCAAGAAGAAAGGATATCTACTTCAATTTTTATGACTTCTACACATTTTGTTGAAAAAAGTCCTACCAAGCAAGGAAGTGGTAGTGAACTGGTACCACCACAAGGATTAGGATTTTTAAAAACTGCAATATAATTGTCAGGCGAGTGTATGCCCCTCGGTTCTGTCTTGTCACGACAAAGATTTGGAGTGACGGACATAAAGCCCTCGGCTTGTCACAGCTCTTGGGTCTTGGACAAACCGTGTTATAGCTCTTAGACAAATCAGTGTTACAGCTCTATTTTATTTAGAAGATAGCAGGAGAATGCATCTTCGAAGCGTGAGGGCATGCCAACCCAAAGACGTGAAGAGAAGAGAATGGAGGAGCGAGAGAGAGCCCTTTGGCTCCTCTTTTTATATGTTTTTCCCTCCCCCTGGGCCTGCCCTATGCAAACTGGGCTAGCCAGGAGTGCTGTTTGTTGTACCTGAAGCCCTCACTCAGGTCCTCAGACCTTCCTTTGACCTCCTTTGTTCAATTTTCGCAGGCTTTTCCCTTCCTTGTCTTTTAGCCACCGTCATTTTGGACTCCTATTTCCTATTCTAACTACCTAACAATAATAAAAATATCATTTGATCTAAGAATGCCTTCATTCCCCACCGTGCCAGCTAGATGAAGTGGAAATACTCAGCTGCCTTAGTTGGGACAAACTCAAAACACGGATTAGGTCCTCGAAATGAGCAGATGACCCCTGGATAGGATGATTCAGTAGGCTGCTTTAGTAATATACCATGCCTTCCCTTAGAACAGAAACCACTATGTTTGGGGAGACTGCAGGTGAAAGGGAAATTTGACACTTGCAGAGCTTAGCGTAAGTTTGCTTTGTAATACATCACCCACAGCAAATTTACCTCTATCTTTAGAAATGAAGATGACATCTGTCATGAAGCCTCTTACGTTTTTTTTTTTTTCTATCTGCTATTTCCAGTGTCATATATCTGACATGTGATAACCTCCCTTTATAAACTCAAATGTTAGGGACAAGATTTTATTCATTTCAGGTGCCCACATGGCTATTCTTGACCTACTTGCAAATACATGACAAGATCCACTGCACATTCTCTTATGCTGAGGTTTCCGTTTCTGACTCTGAACACACCTTTCAAGCCTAATGTCATCTTATTAGACATACCTAGGCATCAGAAAATTAAACCTTAAATATCCACTGGGCTTCATTTTAGGTAGATACCTTTCTGCCTGCCCTTGAGGCATTAACATTTTATGTTACAAGAAACTATCTTTTTTGGTTTGTTTTTCAGAGCTAAACATTTAAATCTTGAAGCATTTTGTTTCTTTGCAAACATCTTTGTTAGAATTTAAAAAAAAAAGAAGTGTTGATCAAAATGTTGTCTTAGTTGTTACTGACAGCTGTTAAAATGCTGCTAAAAATACAGCGCCGACTACTGAAAAGCTAACTGCTCCTGTGAAGTCCTAATGAGAAATTCTAAATGAGTTTTTCATCAAGTTCAGCAGAGACTCATATTTCCCACACCTGACCCACTGGATTGTTTCACTTTTCTGTGGTTGTTATTGCCTATAATATCAGAAAAGCAGCCGGATGCATAATTCTAATGAGCTCACAAACCATGCAGTTATTTATGTAAGATTAGCACAGTTATTTAAAGGTGATGAATTTCCTGCAGTAAACCAAGAAAATGAGAAGAGAAGGAATTGCAAATATCTTTACTTTTATTGAAATACATGGCTCTGAGTCCCCCTCCCCTTTTCAACCACTGTACATTATTTCTAAATTTAGAACATCAGTGTAGGCACAGTGCAATCTGATTTGCCTCTAATAATGTGGCACGCTAATTGTGATGCATGATCTGTTTGGTGCTCTGTCAGCTCAAAATCTGGTCATCGAGATGGATGAGGTTTGTGTGTTTTCTGCTTAAAATGACTGCAAATGAAATTAAGGTAGACAGATGAATAGTTAGGTAAACAAATATGGAAATTAATGAATAAGCAAAGCTAATAAAAATATTCCAAGTAGTCCAGAAACTTGAATTGGGTCTATTTTGGGTATTAACAAACTCTGATATGTTTTGTATTTCTCTTCTGGTCCACAATTTCTTATTTGCTTGCAATGTTTATAAACTGTAACATGTGTGTTTTGCAATAAACAAAGAAGAAATTCAATTTTATATTATTCCCCTACCCATCTTTTCTCTCCAACACCGCCTGCCCAAGCCCCGCCTTTCTCTCTCTGACTCTCTCTGTCTTTCTCAACTCTTCCTAACAGCTGGTAACAGACAGGGGGAAAAAAAGCTTAGCTTTTTTGAAAGAAAAAAAAAACCAGTGCCAGCATGACTAGGCTTATTAATGAAGTTATCTATGTCCAAATGCTTAGCCTTTAACTTTTTAAGATTATTGAATACAATTAAATTATATGCTACTTAACAGGCTTTACTTTCCTACCAGTAAATACAGATCTAAAGGAGATCTAATACATTTCAAAATACATTCATGGGGGTGGATTGCTTATCATTTCATGGCTTAAACAACTCCATGCATTTTTTTTTTTTCTCCCCCCAGTGTCAGCTGTTGGATGAAGTGAGATTTGGATCAGAGATCTAAGGGGTTGCTCTGCTAAAGCTGAAATAAAGAGCAAGGGAGGATTTTTTTTTCCAACACAAACTTAGATGATATTAGGCTTTGTATCTGAAGTTATATAATAGAGGATGTGATGTCACATATGTAAATTGCAAACGCTGAGTCGTGCACTTTAGGTAGCAAACCTCAGGAAGCTTGACGCTAATGGGTTGAGGGAGGAAAGTGTCCTGAGGTACAGGACTGTGATATGAGGGTGAGCAACTGTCAAATGGGAGGAGAACTGATGCTGCTTCAAGGTTTCAGACTATTTGGCAGCTGTAAGTAGTCTCCAATAATTTGGAGATGAAGTTAAGGTCCTGTTCTGTTCTTTTTACTTCCTTAATATTCATTTTTCTTAAAAACACACTTCTATCCTTTTGCAAAGAAAAATCTATCTAAAAGGATCAAAAGAACAAAGTTTGTTGTGAGCTTAAAAATCAGCAAGGAATGACATTTCCTAGATGTACATTTTCAAAGTCGACAGGACTCTTTATTGTCAAACATTGGAACCAAGAGTATTCTGAATAACCAAAAACCCTGCATCTCCATCTTTGATGGAGTCTCTCAAGAGACATCACTTGTGGGGTGATTCCCAGTAACACCAGGGCCACCTTCTCTTCAGATAAGGGAGCCAAAGATTTTATGTTGGAGCTGTTTTCCTTCTAGGGTGGCACAAGACCACCTCTTACAGCCAGCAAAAGAAAATGATTGTTCAAAAGTTTGGGCAAATATTCAAATATCCAAAAATAAAGGTTTGCCTAATAGTAATGGCAAGATCCCCTAATATCTCTTGTTGAAGGATAAGAGAAATTGATATACATGGGCATACGGATGTCCCCACAAGCGAGTTTGGTGTACAAAAGTTTCAAGAGAATATACGTAAGTGCTTAAAAACTCAGTCTCAGTTTTATAATACCAAACTGCTTTAAAGCATGAAAGATTAAAATTTGAGATTGGACAGAAAGAAAAGGCAGGAAGAAATCTAGATGTCTAAAATGTTGCAGTTACAATAACCCCACTTTACATCAGAATCTGCTGCCTGATAAGTTGTCCGTGACAAAATTACTGATTAAAATAGTGGAGGAGCACCTAGGTAAAGAAAGTTTAATGAAAATCATTTTATAAAGGGGAAAGGAATAATCAAATGCCAGATTTATCAATTTTGTAACCTGAATTTGCACTGTAAAGATTACCTTCAAGGAGGGTTCGTTTTCTCTAACATTTCATTAGGAAAAATCAAAAACAAAAAACCCACTACCAAGATTCTACCACTAGTATATAATGCCTTAATCACATTAACTATCCATCCTTCTGTCCATTTTATGAACTCATGAGTGTCAGTCCATCCTATTTTTGATGCAGTTCAGAATTCATTTTTTTCAGTCAGTATAATTCTACATGGTGGTTCTTTTTAAAGTTCATTGAATATTTATTATGTTATTTTCTTGATTTCACCTAAACATAATACCTAAAGAATTTCACCTTCTCTACGCCTAAGGAAACAGGCAGAAGGTGGTTCGCCACAGGCCAAATGCCACTTTAAGAACAGGGGAGTGCCAACACTGTGTGGGTGACGCCGCAATGGACAGCTAGACTGGGGCAGTGGGATTGTGGGGCTGTAATTGTTTTAACAGGACAGTTCCGCGTTTAACACGGTGGGAAGGGATTACCAACTTCCACAGTTCCTTAGGAAGAAAACCGGGAAGGAGCACAGCAAAGGGCAGGGGGAAGGAGTCAATAAAACCTGTAGGAAAAGGAGTGTAAAGCCGGGACAGGGACCAGTGTGGTCAGTTTCTGGAGTTTAACTGAGTGATAAACGACAAGGGGAGCCTGTTGTGATATTCACAGTGGGTCCCCTCTACCCAAAATCTTCCACTAAGGCTAAGTGTAACGGTGAGATAGAAGATCTGGGGCTGGTGTCCCTCCCACGCGTGACAGTTCGTGGACACGCGCGCGCACACATACACGCACACGCACACATTTGCCCTAATGGGGGTGATATGTGTGGTTTGCGGCGGGAGCGGGGGTGGGGGGGGGCGGTGCGGAGATGTGGGACTTGGGGAGAATCCAGAGCCAGGAGGCGCAGGCGGCTCCGCTAGGCAGCCGGAGCCAGAGGCTCCCGGGATCGCGGGTC
Source organism: Capra hircus (assembly GCF_001704415.2). NCBI lineage: Eukaryota > Metazoa > Chordata > Mammalia > Artiodactyla > Bovidae > Capra > Capra hircus. Next base: position 61,305,981 of record NC_030824.1, on the reverse strand, counting down.
GCAGCTCCATCCCCTGCCCCGCGCCGCGCTCCCGGGCGCCGCCGTCCGCCCTCCCGGCTCGGTCGCCCCCCTTTCCCTTTCGCGTCTGCGTAGGTGTCCGCCGGAGCGGCGGGAGGGCGCGGGGGCGCGCGGGGCGGCGCGGGGGCGCGCGGGGCTCGGCGCGCGGCTGGGGGAGGGGGCCTGGCGCCCGGCCGCGTCCTCGGCTCGCTCGGCGGAGCGGGCGGCGGCGGCCCGGGCGCTGTCAGAGCGAGGGCACAGCCGGCGGCCGCCGCTGCTCGCCAGTCTCCCCCGCGCGCAGACACCCGGTCCTTCCTCGGAGCCCCCCGCCACGGCGGGGGTGGGGCAGAGGCGCAGCGAGCCCGGGAGAAAAGGCGAGGGGTGGAGAGAGGAGCAGCTTCGCCGGGTGGGCAGCGGAGGAGCAGGAAAAGAAACTTTTCCCTCCCGCCCCCCGCGCACGGTCCCCAGCCCGCGTCTCCCCTCCCGGCGGCTGGGAACTGCACCTGAGGCCGGGGGCGCGAGGTCAGGGCTGGACTTTAGGGAGTCGTGGGGAGGGCTGTGGGGTGACGTGCACTGGGGTTCCGTTTGCCATCGGCCTCCTCGCAGCCAGTGGCCAGGCTGGAGAGGGGGCCCCGGCGCCCCCAGCCCGGTTTCACCCCAGACGGTGGCCGGACGCTCGGCTGCCTGCTCCTTCTGCGGAGGGTGTGACCCGGGGAGGGGGCCGCGGCACACAGGGCTCCCCCTGCGGCCACCCCCCTCAAAACACACACTCACACACACACACGCTCTGGCGCCCGAGCTGTCACCGGTCACCCCAGGCTTGGGGAGGGGGCGCGGAGAGCCCGCTGCGGGGCGGCCGGCGCGGGGTCAACCCCCCTAACTTCCCGGCTCCCCAGGCAGCCGCCGCCGCCGCCCGGGAGATCGGCAGCCCCGAGAGGGCCCGCCGCCTAAGGCCCGGCCGCCGCCGCCGCTGGGGGCGGGCGGGCGCCCGCGTCCCCCTCTGCGCGATTTGGCTCCGCCGCCTCGTCTCCTCCTGCCGGGTAACAACACTACGGCTCTATTGCTCTACCCACCGTCAGTAGGACGACTGCCGGGAGTCTCTTCCTCTCCATCCTTACCGCCGATCTGCTAATATCGGACTTGCAGGCAGCGGCGGCGGCGGCGGCGGGAGCCTGGTTGCCCCCACCCAACCCCCGCCCCGCGCCCCAGCCTCCCCACCATGTCCTAGAAAAGGTGAGTGTACAGCGACAGTCACTTGGCGCTGACAGCGGCGGGAGGGGTCCGGGGAGCGCAGGGCGACCCCGGGGAAGGCATATTCCGCGCAGAGGGCGCGGGTTGGCAAGCCGAGGTGGGCTGAGGGCAAGAGACGAGGTTCCCACCCGGCCGCCTCCGGGCAGGGTTGTTGGGCGGCGAGCGAGCAATCGTGGCGGCCAGTCCCTGCAAGATTCTAACCTAGATTTTGCAAGAAACTGAGATCCAGGGCAAGACTGGCCCTCCGTAAAGGTGGTAAAAACTTAGTAAAAGAGACACGTCCATTCCTTTAATAATGAATAATTTGGCAGCGCAGGCGGAGCCGTCTTCTCGGTTGCCCGAGCGCTAGGTCCGGGACTCCCCTCCTTCCTGACCGCCGTCTGCGCTCGGGCCCGGCAGCTATCGATGCCCGGCTGCTTGCTTGGCCCGGAAAGCGCGCAGGACCTCGGGCCCCGCGGGAAAGTTGGGAGACTTGCGGGGACTCCCGGCTGCCGGGGCGCCGGGAGCCGCTCCGAGCGGGGGACTGCTGAGCACAGGAGTCGGAGGGTCGCAACCAGTTCTTGTGCGCCGCCGCCGTCTCTCCCGCGGCCAGGGAGTTCCCTACCAGGAGCGACTGAGAGTTCGAGTCTTCCTCGGTTCGGGGTCTGGAATCCCGAAGCCTAATGAACTGTAAGGAGAGGAGGGGCCTTTGGGCACAGGGTGAACTCCCTCCCTCCCCAACCCCCTTCCGAGCTTGGCTGGTGCGGGGCACGGGTGAGGCGGGAGGACGCACAGCTGCCGCCGCCGGGCTGCGGGTCGCCGAGGCCCCGGGGACCAGATTTAGGTGTGTACGTCACCGGTGCTGACTCTGGACCAGCCAGGAATATAAAACGGAGCCTCATACTCCGAGCCTCAAAGTCCTTAGAAATCAAAGTTAAGAAGCCCATCCTTTTGCTTAGTAACTACAGCCGTGGGGTGGGCGGGAGGAGAGCCGAGGTGGAGGCGGCTGGAGGGAAACCGAAATTTCTTCTTGCAGACGCTTGATCCTTAGAAAACAGTTTTGTTTCCTTCCCCGCTCCTGTTTGTTTCTCCCAATGATGTGCACCCCTCCCACCCATTATTAAAAAGTGGCTATCCTGGATGGTCAGCTTTCTTTCAAATTGAACTACTGGAAAAATCCAATACGAAAGCAATAAATACAGCCACAAAATTATAAGGAAGGAGTGCTTCAGCTCTTGACCCCAGAGGTGGAGGGATGGGGAGGAGGGTGGGAGAGAAGCCGTGTTTAAAGGGCTTTGGCTGCACTGAAATCACTCGCTTTCCGCGCACGGTTAAAACAAGGAAATTCAAATCGAGTGGGAACGTGATCCTCTTGCTTGCTGGCAGCGGGCTGCGGCTGCTGTGTTGAGAGGTAACTCTGCAGACTGACTACTGGGGCGGGGAACGAACCTCCAGGGTCGGGAGAAGCCCACTGAGGGTCCCTCCCTGCGCACGGACGCTGTGGGCGGTGCCTGGGCTAGGGCTGCCGCTCACCTGGCGCTGCAGGTGGAGAGCATCAGGGAGGACACCTTGACTGGCTTTCTAAAAACCGACTTCTTCAGCGTCCCCAGACTTTTCGCGTCTTTACAGACATTCTGGGGTAGGCCAGGAGGAGAGCCAGGTGGGCGTGGGCAAGTTTGGGGTAGTGGAGCGAGGGGCGTGGGGGGCAGCGAGTCGTGAGTACCTAGTGGCGTAGCCGCTGCCCTGCACCCCGAGCAGCCTCCGCTTCTGCGGCTTTAAGGGAGCTGCCGAGTCCAGGCTGTGTCGCAGCAACTTTGTAGCAGTCATGTCGTCCTCCTGGTGACTGACAGCCTGTATTGTCCAATGAGAAGCCCGCCTGACCCGTGTAGCGTGGAGCCTTGCTTCCCCCCGGGCCAATGGAAAGGGCCCAAGGGGGCGGGATGGCAACCTGAACTTTTTATCTGGACATGTGACCCGCTTTTAAAAGGGCCGGCCCTGAAGCTGGCCCACTCCCCCTCCGGGCTTTCGCCCGCCCTCTCCTTCTCTCTCCCTCCCAGCTTCGCCCGCTCTAGCCCTGCCCCTGCCCCCTCCTCTCCACCCCCCCGCGCCCGGGGTGTCATTGGACGGGTGAGACGCAAGCCAACTTCAGGCTGCTCCGAGGAAACCCGTGCAGTCACCTGGGTGCAAGAGCATTGCTGCCTCGGGCTCTCCCGCTGCAGGGAGAGCTGCACTCGCTGGCCTGGATGTGGTTGGATTTAGGGGGGCTCCGCAGCAGGGGTGTCGTGGCGTTGGCGAGCGCTGCAACAGGTAGACGCGGAGAGACGGACCCCGGCCGAGGCAGGTGTGTAGGGGTGCGCGGCTGGGCGCCGCTTGCCCGGCTCTGCGTGTGGCCGCGGCGCGGGAGCGTGCACTTTGCAGGGAGAAGTGGCTGCGTAATCCGGAGGCACTGTCAGTAGGGTGCTGTGTGCTTGTTGTTTTGTTTTGGTTTTCCACTTTCCCCCCCTTTGGCCGCCAGAGGACTATTTTGGGAAAGTTTGGCCACTTTGGATAAATGCCCTCTAAAGAGCAGCTTTCTACCGCCTTTGGCAGTGGGAGGTCTATCACCCTTCCCTTTCCCCAAAGATGAATTTCGGGTCGTTTTTCTTGTACAGTTTTTAAAGAACGTTTGAATAATATTTCTTTCCTTTATAAATTGCGGAAGCACCCAAATCTCAGCCAGAGGTGTAGCGGAAAAAGGGCAATTGAAGGAGATACAAATCCCGACAGATTCTGTAGGAAAGGGGCTCTGGAAATTCGTGCATTTCCCGTGCCTTAGGATTCACGAAACTCCTGAAAGAGATTATGCTTTCTGTGGCATCAGTTCGAATTCTAAAAGCAGGAGAGAAAGGATGAAGCTTCTTTCGGTGACATCCGTGCCCTGCTACTGAATTTAGGTGCACAGCTTTTCCTAATGAATTTTAGAAGACCAGGTTTAAATCGTAATGGTTTACGGCACCAAAAGGTTTAATTATTTGTTATAGCATAGAAGTTAGGAAAACTTTGATACCAGACAAGTTTGGAAACCACTGAATTTCAAAGGCAGTAAATTGCATTTTAATATTTGAATTGGCATTTCTCTAGGTGCTGTTATTGATGATACTTACATAGTAATGCTAACAGCATTCTCCATCTGTGAAGTTCTGGGAAGTTTTCATTTTAGATTTGACTTCATGACAGGCTACCATGGAAATGCTTGAGGAAAGAAGTTTTTTAAAATAATAAAAGGGGAGCTTTTTCCTTTAAGGGAGACATAGTTTAGTTTGGGGCTTTTGGAAAGATCAGGTGGCTCAGTGAATTAGGTGAGTGAATAGAAATCAGGTGTGTTCAGTTCTAACTGGTTCTCTGGCTCTCTTAGGTGACCTTGGGCTGATTTCTATCATTTATCTCATCTGTTAAAACAAGGAACATGGTTATAGTTAAGTAATAGGGATGACAGGAAAAGAGTTACAGTGAACTTTTACAACTATGCAACCAATACAAATTATAAAATTCTTAAGGTTCTGTCTTGAGGATGTAATATTAGAGTCAGATAACTATAGAAAATGATGCATTTAAAATGGAACTGTGTTTGGGAGGTTGTAAAAGTGAAACTGTTTTCGGATAAAATATATAAATTTGCAAGATTCTTTGTTAATATTCCTGAAACAAACAAACAAAACTACTTCCTTATGGGAAACAGCAATTTAACAGAGTCTATAAAATATAAAAATTTAAAGTCAGGTTTTCCCTTTGCAAAAATAATGTTTAAGAGCATATTTATGACAAGATAGAACTGTCAATATTTTTCCTTACTTTCCCTGTGTGAAAATTCCTTTATTTTAAGAGGGGAGGCATTTGCCTGAAAATTAAAGGACCTTCATGTTTTTTGTCTTTGCCCGAAGGGGAGTATCTGTTATAGTTTCCATTTTAAGGGAGACAAGCCTGATTTTACATAAGTAGATTTGTATATCAGTATCTGTTTAATCTTATACTTTAGTAACAAAAACTTTACCCTCTGGATATTAAGTTCTATGAGGATCATATTCATCAATTAATATTTTCAATATTCACTAGTGATTGACTGAAAATCTGCTCAAGCCATGGACCTTATGCCAGTTTCAAAAAGACAACCTGGATTTCCTGGACGACATTGGAAATAACTTCCTAACTGATCCATTTGTTTTATAGAGAAGATCAATTAAGATAATATAGGACAGAATAGCATGGAAACTTACATACTACCATATGTAACATAGTGGGAATTTGCTATGTGACTTAGTGAACTCAAACCAGGGCTCTTGTGGCAACCTAGAGGGGTGGGAGGTGGGAGGGAGGTTCAGAAGGGAGAGGATATATATATACTTATGGCTGATTCATGTTGATGTATGGCAGAAACCAACACAATATTGTAAGGCACTTATCTTTTAATTAAAAATAAATACTTTAAAAAAAAGAAAGGAAAAGATAATAGGGAGAATTCAGCATAAAATATTTTAATAATCATATTTTTTTAAAAGCCTGATCCTTAAAAATATTTCCAGCGGAAGCCATGCAGGTCCTAGATATCTTCCATTCTTTCTTGTTGGTTGCCAGCCTTTATATTCTTTGTTGAGGGGTGTATTAGGTTGACAGATCAAAATGTCTTAAAGCTAATGTAGATTTCAGCAAAGCCTTTGCAAATTCTCTAATGATAGCCTTGTCAATAATGTGGTGAAATGCAGGCTGGTTCGTGTTATTGTCAAGAGAGTTCAAGGCTAGCCAAACAGAACTTGGAAAGTTGTGATCAGCTGCATGATGTTAGCTGATAAGGTACTTCCTTGTAGAGTGCTTTAAGATGGTTCTTGCCTATCCGCACTCACATAAAGGTTCTCTTCAAATCTTCATATAGCCTTATGTATCTAAGACACGGCTCCTGGCTTGAGGCACAGTGATGAAAAGGGTCCCTCAGCATATTAGTAGATGTTGTGTGAAAAAGAAAGAAGGTGCAGTGGCCAAATTATTTAGGGAACTCTGAATTAAAAAGGAAATGGGTTTCTGTTCCTTAGAACTTTCAAGAGTTTTAGCATGTGAATTTCCACCCTGAAGCTTCAAAACAGGCAGTGAGTGATCATCCTTTCCTAAAGAGAGTTTAGAGAAAGAATTTTTGGAGAGAAGTCTGGATGATGGTGATCCTTCAGACTCAAGGCAGATGGTCCTGTTGTCTGGGAGACTGTAGGTGTGGGAGTGGGGAGGGGTGAATTTGTGGAGACCTTTAGTTAGGGTGCCAAGGCAGGGGTGATTTCTGGGCATTTGAATAGACGGTAGTGCAATTCACCAAGACAGGGAATGTGGGTTTAGGAATAGGATTGGGGTGTGGGAGGATGATGCACTGAAGGTGTTCAGTTTTAAACAGGAACAGACACATTTCTTTTGGTTTGATGAATTTGGGACTGAAGTATCTATCTGTACTGTTCCAGTTTGGTATGGGGATAGCTGAATATTCTCAGAAGTAGAAGCAGCACATATTTACTAGTATTTTTCAACCCATGGCTATTACTAAATGGTTTTTCAGTAAGGTACAAAAGGCCAGTATTAGCTGTTTTGGTCCCATTTCACTATATTCAGTTCTTGGCTTTCATCCACACTAATTTTTCCTGCTGGAATTATCAGATTACCTTCTCAAACTTCATAACTTGGCTTACTTTCTACTGTTTTGTGATTAGGAATTTATAGAATAATGTTCTTTAAACAAAAGCATGCTACATAATTGGGAGATTTTAATGTTCACAAATTACTGGGTATTGATTATTTTATAATAGTTTAACATTTTTTTATTTGCACTATGCTGTCATCTTGGGGTGCAATGGTAAAGTTGATAAAGTTTCCTCCTCCTGGGAACTTAAAAGCCTAGTGTAGAATACAGAAAAATAAGTAATTATGATCTTCGGACAATTTGGGCATTAAATTTTGCCAGAGAGCCCTGTGATATCTGATGCCAATTTATTTAGTAGAGTCATTATATTATTTTTCCCATGTTAATGTAATTTCTGGAGCAAAAAGTCTTTCTAGTCTTTTTTTAATGAGAAGAAGGTAGGGTGGTTGACAATCGTGAGTGGCAGAGGAGGGGAAAGGACTGAGAGGTCTAAAGTAATATCTGTGTTCACCACTGCAGAAGCTGCAGCTTTTAGGTCAGGACCTTTATTTGGGTCAGAGATTGTTTATACACCTGAAAGGATTTGAAAAATGCATAGTTAAAGATTTGAAGAGTTCTATGCATGAAAATGCACAAATGAAATTTTATTGAGTGAATTAATTTTCTTTGAGAGATGTTTCTTTAGAGTGGTGCTTCTCAAGCCAGTGGTGATTTTGGCCCCCCTCCCCCTGCCCCTAGGGGCTTTTGGCAAGTCTGGAGGCATTTGGGGCTGTCACAGCGGGGCAGGAGGAATGCTACTGGCATCTAGTGGGTAGGGGTCAGGGATATGGCTGTACATCTTACAATGCACAGGAGAGATCTCAACAAAGCATTATCAGGCCCCCAGTAGGGCCATGGTTGAGAGACCTTGGTGTAGACACCTGGGATCAAATTCCAGCTCTGCTGTGTGGCTTCTGACTCTGTTTTCCCAGTTGTATCATTTGGGACAGTACTTTTGCCAATCTTGTAGGGTAATTTATAAGGGTATGTACATTAATATCTGTGAAAGGCTTGTAATAGGTCATTGAACCGTATCAGGCATAAGAATTCTATAAATACAGCCTGTTATGATTATCTATGGAATAAATTTATAGAGAGAGCCAGTAGATAAGATAGTATGTCTAAAACAATCCTGGGGACTCCTTGAGGATGGGAATTGAGCCTGTTTTGTTTATCACTGTAGATTCTGTGGCTAGTTGTAGGCCCAGGATACAACACACACTTGGTGAGTATTTGTTGAATGAATGAACACAGAAATTGTCAGGACCCATCTCAAACTTCCTCCATTAACTGTGGAGAATGAAACTGGCAGTCTGGAATCTTTTCAGCAGAGCTGCCGCTAGGTCAGGCCGCATGTCAGAGTCCTCGCCAGGACTGAAATACAGACTAGAGTCCTGACATTCTCAGCTTGTCATTCAGCCTCTGAGTTATGGATGAGCTTAATTAATCAGGATATATGACTCTTCACTGTTCAGAACTGACATTAAATTATCTCCACCAAAATCTATTTTATGAAAATCTTACTGTTTTGAAAATAATCCTCAAGTTATCTTGCCTGTGATCATTCACGGGATGACTTTACATTGGGAAATGGTAACATTACTTACATTTCCTCATTGTTTTTTAATCAAGTCACATATTAGCTATGAAAAGCAGCTTCCATATGCTGGAAAGACTCCAAAGACTTTGGCATTAGATTTAGTTTTAAACCTGACTTTGTCACTTACTGTGTCTTTGACCTTGGGCAAGTCGCCCACTTGGTTAAACCCTCAGTTTCCTCTTTGGATGCATCAGGAGTCCCCAGGATTACTTTGCATATTAAATAAGTTAACATTTGTAAATATTCTTTGTAAACTCTACAGGCTGTATTATAGCAAAGATGTTTTATATGTAAAATTTCCTCCAAACTCCAAAGGCTGTAGTATAGTAAAGATGTTACTCAGATGCAAAACGGTTTTATTGCTTGCTCTATTATAGCAAACATGTTGCTTTTATTTAGATGGAAAATAGTTTTACTGCTGCTTATATTCTGGCTTCTGGACAAATTATAGTCAAGACTCTGTTGTATCAGCACCTAAAAAGGTAATAACTTGAGTATAACTGGAAGTATTGCTTATCATCAGTAGTATATATACTTATAGCTCAGTCAGTACAATTTCAGAATGTCTCTTAGAGTAACTGTGCTATCCACGACTCTAATTCGATTTTTTTAATATAAATTTTTATGTTAGCTATGGAGACCAAAGGCTACCACAGTCTCCCTGAAGGTCTAGAAATGGAAAGACGGTGGGGTCAAGTTTCTCAGCCTGCAGAGCGTCCTGCCCTGGGACCCGGACCCACGGAGCAGCCAGCTGAGAGTAACTACATGGAGATCGTCGACGTACGCTGCGTCTCCGGTGCTATTCCAAACAGCAGTACTCAAGGAAGCAGCAAAGAAAAACACGAACTACTCCCTTGCCTCCAGCAAGACAGCAGCCGGTCCGGGATTTTACCATCTGATATAAAAACCGAGCTGGAATCAAAGGAACTTTCGGCCACGGTGGCCGAGTCCATGGGCTTGTACATGGATTCCGTGAGAGAGGCCGACTACGCCTATGATCAGCAGAACCCACAGGGAAGCGGCAGTCCAGCAAAGATGTATCAAAACGTCGAACAGCTTGTGAAATTTTACAAAGAGAACGGCCACCGTCCTTCCACGCTGGGGGGTGCGAGCAGGCCCTTGCGGTCCTTCCTGCCAGACTCTGGGGGCTCTGTTAATGGCGGGGTCATGCGCAATGTGGTGAAGAGCCCCATCCTAGGGCACGAGAAGGGCCCGGCAGTTTGCAGCCCTCTGACCCTGTCATCCTCGGGTTGCAGCCCCGCCAGCATCAGCTGTGTGTCCTCCACTTCAGCCAGCTTCGGCAGTTTCCCAGTGCACAGCCCCATCGCCCAGGGCACCCCTCTACCATGCTCCCCCAATGTGGAGACGCGGGGCTCCAGGTCACACAGCCCAGCGCATGCCAGCAACGTGGGCTCACCTCTTTCCAGTCCATTAAGTAGCATGAAATCCCCGATTTCCAGCCCCCCGAGTCACTGCAGCGTGAAGTCTCCGGTCTCCAGTCCTAATAACGTCACTCTGCGATCCTGCGTATCCAGCCCTGCAAACATCAACAACTCAAGGTGCTCCGTTTCCAGCCCTTCCAACACAAACAACAGATCGACGCTGTCCAGCCCAGCCGCTAGTACTGTGGGGTCTATCTGTAGCCCTGGAAGCACCGCCTTCAGCTACACCACTTCGGGCACCCCAGTGGGGTCCAGCGCAGCCCGAGATGTGGTTCCCAGTCCAGACACCCAGGAGAAAGGTGCTCAAGAGGTCCCCTTTCCTAAGACTGAGGAGACAGAGAACGCCATCTCCCATGGTGTGGCTGGCCAGCTTAACATCGTCCAGTACATAAAGCCGGAGCCAGACGGAGCTTTCAGCAGCTCGTGTCTAGGAGGAAACAGCAAAATAAATTCTGATTCCCCCTTCTCAGTACCAATAAAACAAGAGTCAACCAAGCATTCATGTTCTGGCACCTCTTTTAAAGGGAATCCAGCAATCAACCCCTTTCCGTTCATGGATGGCTCATACTTTTCCTTTATGGATGATAAAGACTATTATTCTCTATCAGGAATTTTAGGACCACCTGTGCCGGGCTTTGATGGTAACTGTGAAGGCAGCGGGTTCCCCATGGGGATAAAACAAGAACCGGATGATGGGAGCTTCTACCCAGAGGCCAGCATCCCTCCATCTGCCATCGTTGGCGTGAATTCAGGTGGACAGTCCTTTCACTATAGGATTGGTGCTCAAGGTACAATATCTTTATCACGATCAGCTAGAGACCAATCTTTCCAACACCTGGGTTCCTTCCCTCCTGTCAATACCTTGGTGGAGTCGTGGAAATCACACAGTGACCTGTCGTCGAGAAGAAGTGATGGATATCCGGTCCTAGAATACATTCCAGAAAACGTATCAAGGTAAGTTGGCCTTTTTCTCCAGTTTTGAAAAACCATGGCTGTGTGAAATGCTGAAGGTTAGCGTTATCTTTGCTGTTGATAAATTCAGACACATTTCAGTCTCCTGTTTGTTTCCTTTTCAGCATGGTCACTGTATGCTCACCCGTTAGCTTGTTGGTGTGTTAGGAAGGTATTGTTGTTGAGTCGCTAAGTTGTATCCGATTCCCTGCGACACCATGGACTGCAGCACTCCAGGCTCCCCTGTCTTTCATTATAAAGAAACCAAACATTTTGAGAGTCTCAAATGGTACCATCGATTTGGAAGGAGCATCTGTACGTGTTGTACATAGGTCTTCCCCTTCTGCATTGCCGCTAGTAGGTGTTTAAGATAGGTTTGTTTCCTAATGCCTTGCTATTATGTATGCTTTAGCAGATTAGTGCTAGGGTTTTGTTTTTTTTTCTTTTCTTTTCTTTTCTTTAGCTGTGTACTGGTTCACTAACATTGCTTTAAATTGTTTTCTTTGTGGTCATAAGTCTTTTTTTTTCCCCCAGAGTTTCCTTTATTAATCACTTCATTGGTTGTGAAAAGTGAAATGAAACCCCAAATCTGTTACCCACAAGCTCCCCACCCTTTTCATCTTTTTCTAGATTGGTTAATCGTATGTAAGTTGTGGTCTTCAGCACAAATAAATCATTTCCTTAACTCTGGAGAGCTTTTTAAAGACTCAGCACATCTAAAATTACTAAGTGGCCCGTTTTGCTTTCCTACTCTTTGGAAGTGAAGTATGTCACTGCCGTTTCAGATTGGTATATTTATAACTTCTAAGATCTGCAAGGAGACATACTTTACTTACTGTAAAATATCTTCTTGGCTTTCCTTCTTATAGATAGCATATTGTATATATTTAGAAAAAAACAAGGAAGAGGTTTCAGATATGACTGTAAAGGGTGGTTCTAAGTAATACAGTGAATACTTATGTTGGACTTTGCTTCAGCACTGTTTTTATTACCTGGATGTGGTCAATGATCCCTTTATTGAACATATAAAGAATAGATTTCCTAGATATAGTTCACAGAGGCTTCTAGGAAGATGTGGCTATTTTCCTTAAAAACTTGTTTGGTGGTGAAAATGTCCTTTCCCGTCAACAAAACGTAAGATTGACGTGCGTTCTGTGTTTTCTCCTTTTGTTTTTTACAGAAGCAAAAGCAAAAACTTTCATTTGTGCTTTCTTTTCCTCTTCATTGACTCATACCTCGCTCCTCTTGCTTTTATGGACGCACACATTCCATAAAGGAGACTTACACGCTCTTACAGTTCTCAGTAGCATGACTAGTTAATCCTGTACTCACACTGTTGCTGTCTCCTAAATTCTAAACTCTTTGCACAAATGCTGAAATGGCATAGCTTTCGTCAGAACCAAGCTCAGCAGGTGCTTTGCTTTACTTTCTGATAAGGATGGTTTGCATACACTATACATACTTTTATTAAGTGATGTTTGTAGTGGGTTAGTTGGAGGGAGTTTAACCTGGTTGTTAAAAGCATGGCTACCCTGGTTGAAATCCCCAGCTCTGCTCCTTAGCTGCTTTGTGACCCCATGCACATCTCTTCACCTCTCTGGCCTTCAGGCTTCTCATCTATAAAAAGGGAATTCAGTAGTACCCATCTCAAGGGTAGTCAAGACAATGAGTTAAATTATGGGAAGCCCCTTGACTATCATCTGGAATACAATATGCATCATAGAGTATTATATACATTTCAGCAGTTGCTCTTAGCATTTAATGGGATTGTTCATGACCTTTAGTTTCCATTTCTTTTAGTGTTCTCTTTTGTGCATTAAATGAAATTCCATACAGTCTTTTAAAGAAATGTACAAAGTATAAGGAAATAGTTGTTGATAAATTCCTATGATTAATTTCTACCGTTTTATAGCTAGGCACTCTACATTTCTATTTATGCTCTTTTAGTTTTGAAGACCGTTGCTTTGGATAATGATATTTCTGGTAGAAACACTAGACAGATGCTAGCTAAAATCATTAACTCTCCTCTGTTTGTTCTGTATCCTATTTATACTGTTTTGTCATTTCCGGACTCAACTCATGATGCCCCTCTTGGTGGTCTTGGGACCCATAGCCTTACACATTCCTATGAATCAGTGACTTTGAGCCTCCTGTGCCTTTGTGGGAAACTGGGATGTTGTCTAGTGTCTTTTCTTGAGCATTCCAAAATTCTTAATAAGCTTGTTAACATAGCTAGAGGGGATTCATTTGTTTACATATATACTATTGTTAGTTAATGTTTTCCACAAACTTTACTATCAAAGCTTTTAATATTATTCAAAGTTTTAGATTACTGATCTAATTAGATTAGATTACTAATTCCTTGCAGCTTTTCCTTGTGAATATTGTCCAAATCTATTTGTTTTGATCATTCTCAGAGGAATACAGACTTTTTTTCTGGATTTTAGTCTACATTTTATAATACTTGATTTAATCTCATCCAAGCTTCATTATTGGCTTCTTGTTTTGTGTTTTTTGGACCAAAATCTCAACTTTTCTGTCTACTTCATAATTTATGATGATGTTACCCCATTCCAGGTAATGTCAGATTAATGAATTAAAGACTGTAAAGGATCAAGGCAGTGTGTAACTGCTTCTAAGTTTCATAACATTCTTTATCTTTAGGTTGAACTCTTGTTTTCTAGTAAATGTCAAAGTATGGTTTGGGGTTTCTGAGACTTTATCCAGGAGGGCCACAAACCTCAAAAATTGTGCATTGGTAGACGAGCCATGCAAAATGGAAGATAGACCAATGGCTTTACTAAAATAGTGCATGAAAAGTTCACTGATATGGTTTCGGATTCCATGTGGCAGCTAAACTTGAAGAAACCACTGACTGTCCATTTCCAGTGTGCTGAAGGATCATATCTCCATTGATCTGAGATGACCGTTAAAATGCTTCTCCTTTTTCCAACAACATAGCAGCGTAAAGCCAGATTTTCTTCATATCCTTGAACCAAAACACATCATCACACGTTGGCCACAGAAGTAGATACGAGATACTTCCGGTGGTCTTCTATTAGGCGAGACAATAGACTCGCAAAAATGTAAAATAGTACCTACCACTCTTCTCCCTGAAGTTTTTCGTTCTGGGAAACACAAGTTTTTTGTTTTTTTTTTACATATGCATGTTTATGTTAAGTTGTGATGACTTATTTTAAGTGATTTAAAAGAAGTACTCACTTCAAGTTGTACTAAGGTAAATATCAGTAGATAGATGATACATAAACAAAAGATCTTGACCTCAACACATTTCCAAGAGTAGAAAGGCAACTCAGAAATTGAGAACTATCGGTCTATCCTATAAAACTTTGGTGGTTCACACAGAAAGAGGATATTATGTTATTTACCTTAGCTTACTTGAATGTTATGCTGAAGAAGGGGTGCCTCGTCCATGCAAGGACAGTGATTCTCATCCAGGTGAATTTTTCAAGCTGATTGAAGTGAGTGATCACAGAGAGTGTATCTCCTGCAGCCTGTGGGTGTTCTGTGAGAGTGGTGGCCAGAGGCAGCTCTCAGAATTTCCAGCAGGCGGATTGTCTTGAGTGCCACACAGGGAAGGATAGGGTTGGCCAAAAAGTCTGTTCTGGTTTTTGTACCATCTTATAGGAAAAACGCAAACTAACGTTTTGGCCATCCCAGTATATGATGACGAAAGTTGACATAAAGCTCTGCGGTAGACACTGGACCCGCTTTGGTCGTACAGATGGAGGGTCCCCTACCCACTTGGACACAGACGGAGCTGTGAGCTTGAGTGAGTGGCAGCGTCTCTTAGCCTCCATTTCTTCATCTGAGAAAAAGTAAGTTGACCGAGAAGCTCTCCGAGGACCGCCAGCCACACTTCTGAGTGTCTGTATAGTTTCCTTGGAGTCGTGTATGTTAAGAATGAAAATAGAAACATCCCTTCACATATTTACTAGTCTGGTTTCAAGTTTATCTTAATCACCAGTTCAGCTCTGTAATTTCCAGCGTAGTTGAGATAGGAAAATATCATTACCATTTATCATTTAAAAGTAAGGATGAGTGAGGGTGACCTATCATTGTGCTTGGAAAAGCCATTTTGTTTTATTTTCAAATCAGAACTTTTCCTTTCATAAAACTTGACACTTACATGATGAGTTTCTGGTTCTTTTAAATTTGCAATATTCCTTTTGGAAACGGGGTTGGTCTGTTGACATAACACTGGGTGTTTATGGCGATGGTCATGGTCACTTTGATAGCATCATAACACAGTGCTAACATTGACTTAAACGTTCGAATATAAAGTTCACCGTTTCAAAGGGCACGTTCTCATAGGTTTCAAGACACGTAATCAGGAATTTATCTTAATATGTACTGCACTTTTTTTTTTCCATGATAGAAGGAAACAATTCAGTGATAACCTCTGGTTGGTTTTCTCTTTTTCCCAGTGATCCCTGAAGTTTTTCAATACCCATCTTCCATAATGAGCTAAAAGCTTCAGAATTCAAGGAGTTTGTTGCAGTTTGCCACATCTGTCAGTAAACTTCTGTAAATAAACCATTGAGATAGAAGTATCTTCATGTAATGCAAAATATGATAAATGGTGGGTTTTGCAAGGGAGAGATTAATTATTGGTGCTTATTTCTATAATAAATCCATTACAGAATAACTTAGGTCATTTGGAAATGAAAGCATGGAAACTTTCTTTCTTATTTGTCTCATAATGTTTTGATTTTGAAATTGCTAGTGTGCTTAGAATTTCTCCAGGTTAGTGTTCTAAATAGTATTTTTAGAAATGGTTTAAAGGGAGACTTGCTTCTTCTGATGATTCATTCACTTTCATTCATTTATGGTATTTCTGGTAGAAGTAGCGATCATTTTATTGGGGAAAACCCCCTTATTCCTCTTTAATAAGCAAATCACGATGCAGTGTCCTTCCTTACATTTTGCTTTTCACAAGTATCCTAGATTTATGTCAGTGTGTTCGCCTTTTATCATCTAAAGTGTTATTATTTTAAAACTGTTTACTTCATACGTAAAGTGAAGATAAAAGCCCTGGTTTCAGTTAAATAAACTCAAATTATTCAACTTCAAGCAGTTCTCATACAGAGCAGTGACATGCTGAATCTGGGACCTAGATATGTATCATTTATGGATTTGATTCCTTTCGCAATATTGAAATTCTGGGTGTGCCTGATCTTTTCTGTCCTTGTAATGTTTAGAGTAAGAGCAGATGTTCTATTGATCACCAGTAATTTAGGCGTGTTACTTCACTTCCCCTGATATCATTAATTTTTTTCTCCAAAATAAGGCTTGCCTTTCCAGACTTTCAACTGTTGCTGTACTTTCATACAACTGATAAAATTTCATCTCTGCTGCTAAGTAATTTATTGTTTTCTTTCATTTACTAAATTCAGATTGAGAGAAAAAAATGTTGGTTTCTTGAATCCGTTTAAATATAGTCATTAAATTGTATGTCTTTGTGGACTGCATTCCAAAGGTTATTAGTATCCAGGAAATATAAGTGCGTTTAAATGGATAGTGTCTTAATCTTAAATTTTAAAAATTTGAGTTTTAAACTTGTCAAGTATAGGATTTGTTTTCAGTTTTAAGAGTTTTATGTTGTTTTTTATATAATAAGGCAACGATGAAGTTAAAATGTAAATATATATGTGAACATGTTACCTAATTAATACTCTGGAAACCTCTGGATTTATGATTGTCAGTGGTATGGCCAAGGCCAAAATTTCTATGTAGAAAATAGGGAGAAATTGTTATTTATGCAAGAAATAGAACACTCTAGTCCAAGGAAGGAAAAGAGGATAAACGAAAAGTAATATGGATATTTATAAAGTTAATACCCGAGAGGGACTGATGTGAGCTGATGACTGGCCCCTTGAATTCACAGCTGTGACCATGACTTAGTTTATCAGTGATGCGTACTTTCATTGACGTGTATTTCCACCTTAATATCTTAAAAATTGTTGAAATAAATATACAAAAATCCATAACCTAAAATAGAATGAAATAAGGCTTGTAATGGACAAAACCAACTTTGAGTGTTCCAACAGGAAAGGATCTGGGCAAGATTTGGAAAATGGGGAGATGGGAGGATGAGACTTAGTATTTATCATTAGTCTTGAGAAATTTGCACGGGATTGAGCAGGGGGACACTTCCTGGTGGAGGGAGTGATGTGAGCAGAGCCAGGATGGGCAGAAAGCCCTGAGTGTGGCCCAGCTGTATGGCTGGCTGTGATACGGGGGACTCAGGGAAAGACGGCCCGGAAGAGCTCAGTTGGAACTAGAAGCCCGTGGAACTTGAAAGTCACATGAAGACGTTTGTTTCTTGATTTGGCAGGTAATGAGGAGTTACTGAAATGTTGGCGCAGGGGACGGCCTGAGCTGAAGTGCACTTGGGAAAAACCTTAATTAGGCAGCGGTTGTAGGGTGGATTGGAGCGTAAGGAGCCTTGTTAAGAAGTTATTGTAACAGTGCTGGAGGATGGGAACTGGGATCTCTGAAGTGAGGATGTCGGAGCTGGTGAAAGAAAGGGGTATATGTGATGTACTGTAGAAGACTGTGTAGCAGTTGATTTTTATGTAATGGTGTTTTTTTAAATAGTCGCAGACACAGAAAAAAATTGGGAGGCCATTACAAAGAATGATGAGCAACGATAGTTCTCTCACATAAGCACAATACAGCCACTGAAACCAGAAAGTAACATTAAGTTACTGATATCTGGGGGACTTCCCTGGTGGTCAGTGGCTAAGATTCCAAGCTCCCAGTGCAGGGGGCCCAGGTTCAATCCCTGGTGAGAGAACTAGATCCCGCATGCCACAACTCAAGATCCCATGCAGCCAGATAAAGATGCTTTAAAAATGAAAAAGTTACTGACATCTTGATTTCTGGCTTTGCCGGTTGTCCCGATAATATCTTTCGCAGTGAAAGGACCCTGGTGCAGAATTTTTGTGCGTTCAGCTGTCAGGACTCTAGTCTCTGTCAGTCTAGGACAGCTCCCTGTCTTTTTCTAGATTTCATGAGCTGACTTTAGGGGATGACAGGCCAGCCCTTGAGTAGAAAGTCCCTCGGTTTGGGTTTGTCCTTATTTCCCCAGGTTTCTGTTCTGGTGCTGCCCCCTAGGCAGGAGCACCACAGACAGCAGGCTGTATTCTGCTTCCTGCCATGTGCCAAGCCATTTCCCTTTGTGCCTTTATTGCCCGTCTGCAGCGCTCCATCCAGGTGTTGTCTGACAGGCTTCCCCGCAGTCAAGTTACTCTTTGCCCTTTGCAATTAGGAGCTATTTGGAGGAGCAGTACTTTGAAGTTGTATACACATCCCAATCCTCATTGCATTTTTGTGTTCATTAAATTAGCCATAGGTGGCTGAGACGGTACAGCGGCTGCCTACAATGTGGGAGACCCAGGTTCGATCCCTGGGTTGGGAAGATCCACTGGAAAAGGAAATGGCAACCCACTCCAGTACTCTTGCCTGGAAAATCCCGTGGACGGAGGAGCCTGGTAGGCTACAGTCCACAGGGTCGCAGAGAGTCGGAGACGACTGAGTGACTTCACTTTCACTTTCTTTTGTTGCTTCCGTTGTGGCTCAGCTGGTAAAGAATCCGCCTGCAATGCGGGAGACCTAGGTTCCATCCCTGGGTTGGGAAGATCCCTGGAGAAGGGAACGGCTACCCACTCCAGTATTCTGGCCTGGAGACTGTGGCCTGGGTCACAGAGAGTCAGATACGAATGGCAGCTTTCGCTTTGGGGCATCACTGTTTCTTCTTTTACGCCGTGGATGATAACCTCTCACTGCCCTTACTTTTGATACTCAGTTTGTCCCTGATTTCGCCAGTGGGGACCCATCCAGGCTGGTTTCTGTGACCATTTTGCTACGTTCCCATCACTTCTCTGAGGGCTGCCTTGCTTCAGGCCCACCTTGTCCTTTTTCTTCCTCAGGCCTGGAGTCACCCCTTTCTTCAGGGAATTCCCCCATGCCCGCAGACACCTTCCTGTCTGTGACTGGAGTCTAACTCCACGTTCAAGGTCACAGGGCCACACCCCCTCCGCCCTCCCTGGATGCCCTTCATCTAAACTCGGGCCTTGACTCCCCCTACTGGGATGTCCTCACACTCGAGTTCCAAGGCCCTGCGCTGGACCAGGGAGCATGGGGTTCCCCCTTCCTGCTGGGACTCTGACTCTCTGCCTGGGGCTTGCTGCCCCGCCGTGGGCCCCTACCCCCACACTGTAGGTCTCTGCTGTGCTATGTATGGCAGAATGACATTAGAATTAAATCATTAAGGATGGATAGTAGAGGAGTTGAGGCTTCCCTGGTGGTTCAGACGTTAGAGAATCTGCCTGCAGTGTGGGATACTGGGTTCGATTCTTGGGTCGGGAAGATTCCTTGGAGGAGGGCATTGCAACCCATTCCAGGAGAATTCCATGGACAGGGGATCCTGGAAGGCTACAGTCCATGGGGTCCCAAAGAGTCAGACACGACTGAGCGACTAACACACACTTTCAGTAAAGGAGTTGATATTTGAGTACAAGGGGAAAGATTTGTGGAAAATCAGTGAAAACTCGCAGCTTATGAGCTTGACCATCATGGAGGATGATGAGCAGTTAAAGAGAAATGGAGAGGTCGAGAAGTGATGGATTTATCTTGGTTACCTGAGTTTTATGTTCCAGACCACCTCTAACTGGGGGAGTTCTTTGCAGAGGTGGAAATGCTGGTATGGGGGTGTGCAAGGCCTCCTTACAGACATGGCCATCGAGGGGCAGCGTTGGTGCGATCCAAGGAGCAAAGGTGTACACGACTCAGTCTAGTGTGAGGTGCCTTTGCTAGGAGTTCGGAGGAATCGAACGCCGTGGAGGAGATGAGCAACAGATGCTACTAAAGGCCACGGGCGTTGTTTTGACAATCAGGTGCTGCATTGTGGATACCAAAGGGAGGAATCATGGCAGCGCAGAATTTCCAAATTAGAAGGGACCCAAGGCTGTCTCTAATCTACCCTCTACCGGCACAAATAATGAAACTAAGGCCCAGAGAGATGCATGCCTCTTGCAGTCTTATTCAAAGCAGTTAGTAACAGAGCTTTCCTTTCAGAGGGAGATGGTGCTTCAAAGCCCAGAGAGAGGGTGGAGATGACCAGGAATTAGGCTGAGTAGTTGGGGCTGGTGGGTTTTCGGGAAGGAATTCTATAGAAAGGCAGGACTGGGACTCAGAGTGATTGGCTGAGGAGTCAGTTAGGGATGAAGAGGAGAAGCCTGGAGGCGAGGGGACAGTGCTCACTCTTGGGACGCGTCTGTCCAGTGGTGGAGGCAGAGGGGTCGAGGGGAGAGTTGGTGGCATGAAGAAACAGAAGGATCAGGATACGGGTTTGCTGGACAGGTAAGGTCTGAAGTGGGCTGTGGACCTGTGCTGAGATTGAGATTGAAAACGTCAGAGGGAGGGAAGGTGCTTGATGGGGGCCATGTCCTGGAGAGAAGGTGAGGATAGGAATGAGACTGCGGTTAGCCAGGGAGTCAGATTTTAACTGCCAGCTTGAACCGACAGGTGGAGGCTGTCGATAGTATCTGGTGTCACCATTTTACAGACCTACAAACTGAGACTCAGCTTGTAAACATGATCCGCCTAAGGCCGCAGAGCTAAGGAGGATGAAGAAACAAACCCTTGAGCTAGAGAAGATGAAAACTGCATGTCTGGGAGAAATAGGCTATCTGCCGTTTACATAGATCAGATTGGGTGGCCGATGTATAGCCCTCAGGCCCCATCTCACTAGAAGCAGCCTGAAGTAGACTAACTCAGGGTCTGCAAATCACTGAGGTACCAGGCCCCTGACAGCCTGATGTAAGATGCTTCCTCCATGCTCATCTCTCACACTGACCTTTCTGGGGGCTCAGTCACCCAAGCCCCTTTCCTCTGGGGGCCTCTGCTCGCTGGCCCTCTGACAAGAAGGCTCTGCCTCCAGATTTGGGTTGGCTGCCCTCTCTTGTCACCGAGGGGCTTCTCTGGTGGCTTAGACGGTAAGAAATCTGCCAGCAGTGCAGAAGACCTGGTTTCGGTCCCTGGGTTGGAAAGATTCCCTGGAGAAGGTAATAGCTCAAATGTCACCCTCTCCAAAAGGCCCTCCCTGACCACTCTGTTCAAAGTGGTAAGCCCTGCTTCCTTCCTCACTCTCTTTTGTTGTCTTCAGAACACACACCTTTCAGAAATTATGTGTGTTTATTTCACTTCTCTAAATAGAATGGCAGCTTCCTGCAAGCAGGGACCTTCCTTAGCTGCTCTGTTTTACGAATACCTTTGCCACACTTGGGATTTCCTGATAGCCCAATTGGCAAGGAATTTGCCTGCAGGGCACGAGACCCTGATTTGATTCCTGGGTCAGGAAGATCTGCTGGAGAAGGGATAGGCTACCCACTCCAGTATTCTTGGGCTTCCCTTGTGGCTCAGCTGGTAAAGAACCCGCCTGCAAAGCAGGAGACCTGGGTTTGATCCAGAAGGGAACAGCTACCCAGTATCCTGGCTTGGAGAATTCCATGGACTGCATAGTCCACGGGGTCTCAAAAAGTCGGACGCGACTGAGCGACTTTCACTTTCGCCATACCTGCACCAGGGCCAGGGGTGCTGTGGATGCTCGGTAAACCCTGATGGACTGGACTGCATGCCTTGATTAGCAGAGGGGCATGGGGTGACAAGTTGAGTGTGGGTGATTGGATACGATTATTGTTACATAACAGTGAGTTCTGCTGGGTTTAGCAAAAATTCTTGTGACCTCTCTCAGCATATTTTTAAGGACTTTCAGAAAATAATCAACAGATGCTGTTCTTATTTTTTCTAATCTCGGCATCATAGAGGAGTTGGTAAGGATGTATTCCAGGCTCTCTGGTGACATTCTTAGTCTTCTTTATGAGGTCATTTATTTAACTTTAATTTATGAACAGTAAAATTGTCTCTTTTGGGTGTACAGTTCTTTGAGTTATGCCAAATGCAGAATCATGTAACCGCCGCCCACTCAAGATACAAAATAGTTCTATCACCCTCCGAAATTCCCTTGTGTTGCCCCCTCAGAGCCCAGGCCCTCTCCTTACTGTCAAACCCTACTGACCATTTTTATATGTAGCCCCTCTCTGTAGTTCATTTTTTCCTAGATTGTCATATAAATGGAGTCATACTTTATACAGCATTTTAATTGTTGGTTCTTTCTTTTTGTTGTTGTTTTTTGTACCATTAAAAAATATTTAAGTATAGTTGATTTACAATGTTACATTATTTTCAGGTGTACAACATAGTGACTCAGTATTTTTGTAGATAATACTCTGATTAAAGCTATTACTAATGGTTCTGTTTGTCTGTGCTGTACAATATATCCTGTTGCTTATTTTTTCAACACATATTTTAATATGTGCGTATGTGTATTTATTTTATAGTAAATCTTGTTGGAAAAAGAGAAATCTCTTGGCCCTTTCATTTAGCATAGTGCATTTAAAAGTTGTTGGTAGAGTTGCAGGCACCAGTAATTAGATTCTGTTCAGTGTTGAGTGATATTCCATCTATGGCCACACAATTGTTTGCTCATCCATTCACCTGTTGATAGATACTTAGGTTGAGTCTAGTTTGGACTGTTAAAAACCAAGCTGCTCTACATGGTCACATACAAATCTCTGAAGTGATGTTTGCTGCATTTTTTTTCTAAATACCTACAAGTAAAAATACCTAGGTCACGTAGTACTGCTGCTGCTGCTGAGTCGCTTCAGTCGTGTCCAACTCTGTGCCACCCCATAGACGGCAGCCCACCAGGCTCCCCCGTCCCTGGGATTCTCCAGGCAAGAACACTGGAGTGGGTTGCCATTTCCTTCTCCAATGCGTGAAAGTGAAAAGTGAAAGTGAAGTCGCTCAGTCATGTCCGACTCCTAGCGACCCCATGGACCGCAGAGCACCAAGCTCCTCCATCCATGGGATTTTCCAGGCAAGAGTACTAGAGTGGGGTTTTAATTTTTAAGACTCTATTAAAGTGTTTCTTGCCAAAATGGTTGCACCATGTTACATCCCCGCCAGCTGCAGGCGAGTTCTGCTTACATTACGTCCTTGCCAACACTTGGGAGAGTCGGTCTTCTTCATTTTAGGCATTAGAGTACCCGTGACTCACTGAGGTTTGAATTGGCGTTTCTCTAACGTCTGCATGATTCTGGACATCTTTTCATGTGCTTACTTGCCATGCACGTACCTTACTTCCAGGCCTGTTAACTCTTTTGCCCATTTTTACTGGGTGGTTTTCTTCTTTTTGAGTTCTGTTGTCAGTATCTTTTTAAGATAAGCTTTTCTGTAGAAGACCTAAAACTAAGGGAAAAGTAGCTTTTAAAAATTTCTGTGTTGGCAGTGGAGAAAAGTAGTAGGCAACTCTCAAATTATTTAGCATGTCCTGTGTGCTTAACATGGGTGAGCAAACCAAAAGAATGTGAAGCAAAGCAGGTATCCCCCCTGTAGTCCCATCTCGGTGGGGGAGAGGACTCATGTGAGTTTATGCAGCCCTTCTTCCTGTGTTTCCCTAATTATGTGTTTGGTTATGTGATGCAGATAAGAAGCATTATTGATCCCAAACTCCCAACTGACATGTATACAGTACTATATTTAAAATGACCCACAAGGACTTACTGTATGACACAGAGAACTCTACTCAGTACCCTGTAATAATGTAATTGGGGAAAGAATTTGAAAAATAGATACATGCATATGGATAACTGAATCTCTTCGCTGTAAACCTGAAACTAACAAACGTGGTTAATCAGCTATACCCTAATGCAAAATAAAAATTTTAAGAAAGAAATGTCACCAAAAATTAGAAAAGGAAGTGTCTTATGTGGGCTGTAATTGATGAGGAGAGCCTCCTATAGGAGGTGAGATTTCAGTTGAAGTTTGATGACTGGTGGTCTTTGGTTAGGAGTAGAGAGGTGGTATGGGCTTCCCTGGTGGCTCAGATGGTAAAGAATCCACCTGCAATGCAGGAGACCTGAGTTTGATCCCTGAGTCGGGAAGATGCCCAGGAGGAGGGCGTAGCAACCCACTCCAGTGTTCTTGTCTGGAGAATCCCCATGGATAGAGGAGCCTGGCGGGCTACAGGACACGGGACACAGAGAGGCAGACAGGACTGAAGTGGCTTCAGCACCGCACAGAGAGATGTCATAGGAAGAATAAAAACACAGGTTACAGGTATGGGCACAGAGCAAACAAAGCCTGCTGGGAGGGGTTTATTGGCAGTGGGGGAAACTGACTACAGAAATCTGTGAGGGTGAAAAAGAAGTGCTTGCTAGTTTAATATAGTACTAGTAATATAGTTTAATATAGTACTAGTAATATAGTGCTTCTTTTGTCAAACCTAGAAATAACATAAAAGGGTAGAAAGGTCCGTCTGGAAAGGGGGATAGAAAATAGTGACAGAAACAAATTTTAAAAAGCAAGGGAGGGGCTTTCCTAGTGGTCCCTTTCCTAATGGTTTAAGATTTCACCTTCCAAAGCAGGGAATGAGAGTTTGATCCCAGGTTGGGGAACTAAGAAAAAAACCCAAAAAAATGTAGAACAGAAGCAGCGTTAGACTCAATAAAGACTTTAAAAATGGTCCACATCAGACAGACAAGAAAAGCAAAGGAGAGACATATTGGTAATTTAGACTGAGCTGTTGGAGTGGTGAACATGGGATAAATATTAGTCAGTTTATGTGAAGAAGTCTTTGAAGATCAGATTATCTGTCCCAAAGCCTGTTTCTTCCACCTACTCCTCTCAAGCCATGTGTGCTAACACCCTGACAAAGAGTGCATTGCCAAAGATCCTAGGGAAGAGAGAAGCAGAGTTTACAGTAACGAGGAGAGGATTTCTGCATAATCGTAACTGTTAAGGGCAAAGGAGCACAAGATGGTTTCCTTACTGGTGCTTTGTTGGTGCCCAGTCACTCGGTCGCTTCCGACTCTTTGCAGCCCGTGGACTGTAGCCCACCATGCTCCTCTGTCCATGGGGATTCTTCAGGCAAGAATACTGGCGTGGGCTGCCATGCCCTTGCTTACTTGGATGAAGGTAAAACCGATCATTTCCATACCAAAATAGAATACTTTTTTATTAGACTATGGAAAAATACCCCTGGAGAATGGAGACAGGAAGAGCCAACTCCTGGCTTGACGAAGTTGGAAAGCATACTGGTGACAGGTTATGTAAATGAATTAGAAATAGTGACATATGGAATTCTGATATGCGTACAAGGATATAAAGGAACAGAAGAATCTCAGCTTGTTGGAAAGTCCATTTATTTTGTCCTCAAGTAACTGGTGTTTGAATTCACAGGGCTCTTTCCAAAAGTGGAAACGTGCTGATTTTCCTCAGTCACATGGTACAGTTTGTATTTACTTAAAAAATACTTTTCTGATAAGTTTGAGATAAGATTCCAAGTGCAAAGTTTGGGAGTGTAGGGATGTGATGGGAGCAGATATTGTTTTATTTACTCTGGTTTGTATTCTCACTGTATTTCTTTTGAAATGGAAATTGTGTTCAGAGAGGCTTTTGTCCTTGGAAACTTTAAGGTAGACCGAAGAATTTGTGGTTGTACAAAACAAAGTGTTTTTTTCCTCCATCTCTCTGTCATTTTCAGACTCAGGCGAGGTAAAAGTGTTCATGTGAAGTATTCCTTTGAGACCTCTGGAAGCATTTGAGTTTCTGTATGTGGCAGAAATATGATAATTTTGTTGACATATACCCTGTATTTTGGACTTGGTTGCTATGATTCAGGTGAAAACAGCACTTTTTTCCTCTTCTAAGTACTGTTTTTTAAGGAACTGAAGAAATTGACAGAGGCCTGAAGTGGGGGAAAGAGGAGTTACAAACACAGCAACCTTTTCATGGTGAAAATCTGGAGCTGATAGCTCTTTGCATTTACATGACTTCGGAAACATTTAGCTCCATGGGTGGTTCTTGAAAGTTCATCGGCGGGGATCCCCAATTTTAGAGCTAATGTTCATTAAAAGCCAAAGATTTTTATAAGAGGGTATAATTGCCTGAACTGTGCATTTATTTTTTGAAGGATGAATTTGTCGCCAGTACCCGAGGATGGAAGAAGTAAAGAATAGAAATCTAAGTGTCGAATGCGATCTAGCCTCTAAAATTTCATAACACTGATGAAATATGCTTTTTTAAGAAATTTGATTCTTGCCAATTCTACTCTAGCAGAAATAATCAAATTTAGTATCATGAGGGTTTTAAGGAAAGTAGACATAAAACAAATGTTAAGAAATCAATGTTTTATTTAACGGGGAAAATGACTACATTTCCAAGACAGTGTCAGAGTCCCTACATAGTAGGTCTCCTCCAGCCATGGAACTGATGCAGAGCAGGCTAACCCCGAGTTATTTAAGGCTCTTAATCAATGAAGAATGACTAGAGTGTCCTTGTCATACTATTCTTAGACAGTGTTGATATTTCAGCGGCTTGGCTTTAAAAGGGGGCGCCCTTCCCTGGTCCTTAGCCCAAAAGAGACTGTGCAAGTCAAAAAACATGGAGAATATTTTAAAGAGGTGTGCAGTGCTACCTTAAGTAACTAAATGAAATACCAGTCTGTTTACTGAACACCAAGGAGTCTATAACAATAACTCACATTAAAAGCACTTACTTGGAAGTCGATAAATAATAAAGCCTGGAGAGGTTATGGAGAAAGAGGAACCCTCCTCCAGTGTTGGTGGGTATATAGGTTAGTGGTTAGAGCAGCCACTATAAGAGAGTAGTATGCAGTTTCCTTAAACTAAAAATAGAGCTACCATAAGATCTAGCGATCCCACTCCTGAGCATGTATACAAAGAAGACTCTAGCTGAAAAAGATACATGTAGCCCGGTGTTCATAACAGCACCATTTACAGTAGCCGAAACATGTGCATGTGTCCGTACGTGCTAAGTCACCTCAGTCATGTCTGATTCGTTGCAACCCTATAGACTGTAGCCAACCAGGCTCCTCTGTCCATGGGAGTTTCCAGATAAGAATGATGGAGTGGGCTGTCATGCCCTCCTGCAGGGGATCTTCCCCACCCAGACATCGAACCAGCATCTGTTACATCTCCTGCATTGGCAGGCAGGTTCTTTACCACTAGTACCACCAGGGAAGCCCCAGACAAGACGTGGCAAAACCTAAATGTCCATTGACAGATGAATGGATAAAGAAGACTGGTACATATATACAATGGAATATTACTCGGCCATGAAAAATGAAATAATGCTGTTGGGAGCAACATGGATGGACCTAGAGATTATCATAGTAAGTGAAATAAATCAGAGAAAGATGAATACCACGTATCACTTATATATGGAATCAAAACATAGATACAAATGAACCTATTTATGAAACACAAATAGACTCAGACATAGAAAACAAACCTACAGTTACTGAAGGGAAAGGTAGGGGGCAGAGAGGGCTCAATTGGGAGTTTGGGATTAACAGATACACGTGCGTGCATGGTGTGTGAAGTCCCTTCATTCACGTCAGACTGTTTGCGACCCCATGGACTGTAGCCCACCAGACTCCTCTGTCCATGGGATTCTCCAGACAGGAATACTGGAGTGGGTGGCCATGCCCTTCTCCAGGGGCTCTTCCTGACCCAGGGATCAAACCCGGGTCTCCTGCATTGCAGGCAGATTCTTTACTGCTTAGCCACCAAGGAGGCCCCAACAGATACACACTACTATGTATAAAATAGATAAATAGCAAGAACTGCTACGTAGAAGAATCTACTATATATTCAGTATCTTGTAGTAACCGGTAATGGAAAGAATCTGAAAAAAAGTATAGATGTACTTTTTTTTACTTACTTGGCAAAAGTTCTGGTGATGGATGGTGGTAATGATTGTTACGTGAATGTACTTAACATACTTAAAAAGCTTTTGCACAACAAATAAAACTATAAGCAAGGTGAAAAGACAGCCTTCAGAACGGGAGAAAATCATAGCAAATGAAGCAACTGACAAACAACTAATCTCAAAAATATACAAACAACTCCTGCAGCTCAATTCCAGAAAAATAAATGACCCAATCAAAAAATGGGCGAAAGGACTAAATAGACATTTCTCCAAAGAAGACATACAGATGGCTAACAAACACATGAAAAGATGCTCAACATCACTCATTATCAGAGAAATGCAAATCAAAACCACAATGAGGTACCATTTCACGCCAGTCAGAATGGCTGCGATCCAAAAGTCTACAGGCAATAAATGCTGGAGAGGGTGTGGAGAAAAGGGAACCCTCTTACACTGTTGGTGGGAATGCAAACTAGTACAGCCACTATGGAGAACAGTGTGGAGATTCCTTAAAAAACTGGAAATAGAACTGCCTTATGACCCAGCAATCCCACTGCTGGGCATACACACTGAGGAAACCAGAATTGAAAGAGACACGTGTACCCCAATGTTCATTGCAGCACTGTTTATAATAGCCAGGACATGGAAGCAACCTAGATGTCCATCAACAGATGAATGGATAAGAAAGCTGAGGTACATGTACACAATGGAGTATTACTCAGCCATTAAAAAGAATCCATTTGAATCAGTTCTGATGAGATGGATGAAACTGGAGCCTATTATACAGAGGTGAAGTAAGCCAGAGAGAAAAGCACCAGTATAGTATGCTAACGCATATATATGGAATTTAGAAAGATGGTAATGATAACCCTGTATGTGAGACAGCAAAAGAGATGCAGATGTATAGAACAGTCTTTTGGACTCTGTGGGAGAGGGCGAGGGTGGGATGATTTGGGAGAATGGCATTGAAACATGTGTAATATCATACGTGAAACGAATTGCCAGGCCAGGTTCGATGCATGATACTGGATGCTTGGGGCTGGTGCACTGAGATGACCCAGAGGGATGGTTTGGGGAGGGAGGGTGGAGGGGGGTTCAGGATGGGGAACATGTGTATACCCATGGCAGATTTGTGTTGATGTATGGCAAAACCACTACAATATTGTAAAGTAGTTACCCTCCAATTTAAATAAATTTATATTAAAATGACCAAGCTAGTAAATGTATGTATTTTATCACAGCAAAAATAGCACCTAGTCCTAACAGAAATGGGGGTTCCTTGCTGTGATGCAGTTTAGCACACAGTGAAAGAATTGCGGGTGCCCTGAAGGCCCAGTGTGGGAGCTCCTGCAGGAGAGGGACTCCATCACACAAAGCTTTGACTTTTCTACACTTATATGTGGAGTGCCACGTGTGTGCTGTGTTCAGGACCGATTTCCACTGGACAAGCCTTTATTAAGCACGCGATTCTGTGAGGGCAGAGTCCTGGGTGTATGTATGGTCAGAGCAAGAATGGGAACTTCCTCAGCCTTTGGAACACCCCATCTGGACCCAGCCAAGATCCTATCACCGAGTAGATCGTGGTGAGTCCTTTTCGGGACATACCAAGTAATGTTTTGAGAACATGGGGAAGGAACACTTTGAAAATATTCATTTCATTAATAAAATGACATGATGGCCACAAGCGAATTGAATGTGATTAGTCAGAACTCTTGGTTTGTAAACAGCACAGGAAACCATCTCATACTAATTTAAACAAAACAGCATCTCTTGGCTCGCAAAATGGGAGAAGTTCAAGGGGTAAACCTCAGGCTTGGCTGGATCCCAGGTTTCAGATGATGATGTCATGAAGATTCCTTTGTTCCTCCATCCATTGGAGTTTTTCGCTTTTCATTCAACTTTGTTTTGGGGAGCTGTTGCATTTTCGTTAGTTGCTGATTGTGGGAAAAGGAACAGCCCCTTTCTTGATAGATTCTCGTTGGCCTGGCTGGGGTTTCGTGTCCAGCCTTGAGTAGAGGTGGTGCGTGTGTACATGTGTGCGGGCAGCGGAGTGAAATGCTTGGCTTCATACAGCACTGCGGTCTGAGAACACAGCAGAATGGGTCTCCAGAGTGCTCTGGGCTAACAGAGAGTGTGCTCTAGATCAGTGCTTTCAGAAACTGACGATGTAGTCAGTTACTCATGATCTCTTATTGAAACAGAACTGTTAAGCACAGTGGTTGATTCTTTAAGCTTTATCGTTGATGAAGCTCTACTAGTATTGAAGTGAACTATTTAGTAATGTTGAGAACTTGTGGAGGATAGAAAAATAATGATTGGAAAGGGCCAATGCATTATTTTTTAGAGGGAGAGAAGATCTGATGGTCTCTTTCGTGGAATACATTTACTTATGCTTTGATAATGAGAAAATGTAGCAGTAACAAGAATGTGTTCCCAAAACAGTATACTACAGATTCAATCCTACCCTCTGATACAGAGGGAAAATTGGCAGTAATATAACTCCAAAAAATTTATTAAGTTGACCGCATTAATAAATACAGTCCTAGACCATTCAGAACTATTTATTATCACCCACGTAGGAGCACCTAAGAAGTGCGTATATTGTGTTTTCTTTGGCTTGTTCATTGAGAGTGTCTGCCATTCTTGGTATAAATTTCATATATATATAATTTTTTTTTTTAGTGTGGGAGGATTACTAATAAAATGGATTTATACCTGTTCACCAGTACAATATGTGTGTGTACTTACTTATACATATAACTTTGCATATGGCTTCAGAAGATTGATGGATCAGCTCATGAACCTATGGACTGCAGGTTAGGAACTACTTCTTTTGGTCATTGTTAAAACATAATTCCGTAACTACAGAATGAGGACTGTAGCGATCAATTACCAATCGGACCTGCACGGTTGAAAATGCAGTTGGAATCGTGTGTTCAACATTAGTGCCAGGTTGTAACTTATGCACTAAATATTTATGCAAGATGGCTATCTGGGCCAAAGAATCCCACGAAATAGGGAATCCTAAGTGGCTGGTATAAACAGGCCAGAGGTATCAGTTGACCTGATTAGTTGACATCTGACAAGTTGAAAAAAATGAGGATCGATAAGCTTGCAGATACTGACAGGTAAAGATAGTATCATTTAGGAAAAATGATCAGAAGCCAGAGTAATCTCGTTAAATGAGAGGAAATGTAGGAGTTGAATATATAGGAGAATGGTGGTGGATAGAAAGACCAGCTTTGAGGTCATGCTTCCACTTGCTTGGTGTGTGACCGTGGGCAACCTACCTACCCTCTCCAGCAGTGAGTTTCTACATCTTTAAAAGGATGACAATAATAGTCCTTACTATTAAGGACTGTGGCCATGGGAGATATATCTGAACAAGTCCATGTAAAGTGCTGGCATACAGCAAGTGCTCAATGGAAATCCTAGTTCTTACCATTATTGTTATTATTAATAGTTTCGATTATAATGGAAATTGAGGAATAGGAACAAATAGGAAGCCCATGTGTAAATAATTGCTCATGTGAAAGTATGACCTAAGAGATTCCATCATGAAAAGAATTAGCAATGTAGACTTAATAAATTCAACCACAAAACATTATTTTAGAGTGAAGAAATTCTTCCACTTCTTTGTGCCCTCATGAGATCCTTAACTGAGAACTCTATTCTTCTCTGAATTCCAAAAATAAAGATTATTATGAAGATAGTTTAGACTAGTGATTCTCAATGCTTTTTTAGAGCAATACAAATTAAGATTAATATTCACACATATCACATACTCCCTGGCAGATTTGATTTAAAAGCATTGTGTGGGTATGTGTGTGTGGGAAGCAAAGCAAATAGCACCATGAGCTTTTTGTTTTGTGGTATTCATAAAAATCAATACTCGGCATAAAGATATTATTCACGAAGAGTTGCTTACTGTGGGCTGTAACGTAGATCAGACAGGCTGCGTGGTGATATACTGGGATGGTTTTTAACTTTCATCTCTTCCCACCTGTGAAAGCATTAGGATGCAAATGAGTACATAGCTATATTGTAAGAAGAATTGTGGACCTGTTGTGTGTTTCTATTTTAAAAGCAAATAGTTCATAAACATCAGTTTCATTATTATGAACAACTTACTTGGCACGCTGCCCACAGCTGATCATGCCCTATTGTATGGTACTCTGGTATAAAGGAGAGTCTGAGACATCAGTAAAACTACCGCAATCTGCCCCCCACCCCCACCCCCATCACCACACACACGCAGTTAAAATCACTTACTGGAATAATGCTATTCAAATCAGAGAACCATTAAACTGATGATAGATATATAGTTGCTGTCTTCTTTGGACAACAGAATAAAACAAGAAATCCTGTTAGGGATTGAGATCAACTATGAAAATCTGCTGACTTTATGTTACTGTTAAACATTGAATTACTGCTAGGAGAAGATCCATGACAGCTTTTACTCTGCCAGTATTTAAAGGTAAGGATCATTTTCACGTTTGAGATGATTTTGATGCGGCTGTAACCAGAATAGAAGTGTCTTAGATTATAACTTTTCCTCAGATTGGATAATTCTGCTGTAATAAGTCAGCATATGTTGCCGTCTAGTCTAAAAACTACATGAGGATAAAAACATATTATGTAAAACCATCCATAGTATCAAGTCTCTCTCAATTCCACTCTGTGGAAGATTTAATGCCAGCACCACACACTAGTTAATTTCCAGGTTCTCTGAAAGAGAGCCTCACTCAAGAAAAAATATTTGAACAAATATCTGAATCCTGGAGGGAGAAGTTGTGTATTTAGTTTGATTTTAGTTTGACTTTAGGTTTCAGGTCTCAAAAAGATAGACTATAATTTATGAATCATTTTTTATATTGAAAAATGCAGGAATGTTGGTGCAATAATCTGTTAATCCAGTAGATTACTGTTTTTAAGGGGGGCGTGGTATGGTTTTATTAACATGTGCTTTGGTTTTCGCTGTTTGTATGCAGGTCTTATTTATTGACTGAGACTACATTTCACAAAACATGTTGAACAAATAATGTTTTTATACATATTTTTATTGAGGTATAATTGGC
Organism: Capra hircus; assembly: GCF_001704415.2. Taxonomy (NCBI): domain Eukaryota; kingdom Metazoa; phylum Chordata; class Mammalia; order Artiodactyla; family Bovidae; genus Capra; species Capra hircus. The sequence continues at coordinate 61,273,173 of NC_030824.1, read as the reverse complement.
ATAGCAGTATAATTTTTAGATGTGTAAGTATGTTTCTATATATATCATAACTTTTGTAACTGAAAATACATAGCTTTTGACCCCCTTCACCCATTGCAGCCCCCACCACCCACCAAAAATTGATATTTTTGACTTTAACAGTTGCTTATAATTGTCATTTATAAATACAAATTTAGACAAATCAGTTTATATATCTATGTAGCCTCAATTATTGCTGCTCTAAGCAGCTCTTAGTTGTGGACTTAGAGGAATTTCCAAGGTTAACGTGTTGATAATGTAATTTTTTAAAAAAGACTAGAGGAATAGAAGAAAGCATACACATATAAACTGAGCATTTTGATTATATAAAAATTCAAATTGCCTACATACCAAATAAAATTAAGATAAAAATGAGAAATGGTGATTAGGTTAATTATCTCTCTATTAGCAGCTAATACAGGGACTTCCTTGGTGATCCAGTGATTAAAACTTCCCCTCTCAATACAGAGGGTGGGATTTGACCCTGGTTGGGGAGCTAAAATCCCACTTGCCTTGTGGCCAAAAAAAAAAAGAAAACAATATTGTAAGCAATTCAATAAAGACTTACAAAATGACCCACATAAAAAAAGAATCTTAAAAAGAACTAATACAAGCCAATAAAAAGACCATGGATACTTCCAGGAGGGATTGGAAGAAACAGACAAAGTACATGAACAGACCGCTCATAGAAACGCAAATACAGAGGGAGTGTATGAACTTCTAAACTGTCTAGTCATGCTAGTAAGTAGAGAGAGGGAAAGAAAGGAGCAGTTATTTCCCATCTGTCAGATCTTCAGGGAGAAGAGCAAATGATGGTGGGGTAAATTGATACCTCTGTGAAGGATGTCGACAGGGAGTTAGTGTAAAGAGACAAGTAATTTGGCAGCAGGTACCCGGTGGGCTACAGTCCATAGGGTTGCAAAGAGTCAGACACGACTGAAGTGATTTAGCGCGCACATACGCATGCACGCACCATGGGAAGCAGTTTGATACAATTCCACAGCATCAACTCTTCAGCCAGAAGGCCTTGTATGAATCTCAGCTTACTAGCTCTGTGGTCTTGATTACTTAACCTTGATCAAGTTACTTAAACTTGGTTTTCCCACCTGTAAAATGAAGATAATTATAGAATTTATTAAATGGAATTGTTACAAGGGATCATTGAGTTTGTATATGTAAAGGCCTTAGAAAAGCACTTGGCCTATAGTAAGTCCTATTTTTATGCTTTTGAACTGTGGTGCTAGAAGAGACTCTTGAGAGTCCCTTGGACTGCAAGGAGATCAAACCAGTCAATCCTAAAGGAAATCAACCCCGAATATTCATTGGAAGGACTGATGCTGAAGCTCCAATACTTTGGCCACTTGATGCGGAGAGCCGACTCATTGGAAAAGACCCTGAGGCTGGGAAAAATCGAAGGCTGAAGGCGACAGGAATGGCAGAGGATGGTTAAATAGGATCACTGACTCGGTGGACGTGAATTTGAGCAAACTCTGGGATAGTGGAGGTTAGAGAAGCCTGGCATGCTGCATGGGGTCACAAAGAGTCGGACATGACTCAGCAACTGAACAAGCCCTATATAAGTATGTTTGCTTTAGTGTTACTGAACAAGCCCTATATAAGTATGTTTGCTTTAGTGTTGTTATCATCATTGCTTTTATATACCTAAGAAAGTCCAATTTCTAGGACTGTATCATCAGGAAATTATACACATGGACAAAGATTAGTTTATAATGGTGCTCCTTTTAGCATAATTTATACTAGTTTTAATAGCTTCCCTCCCCCCAGTTAATTGGGGATTAGCAGAATGATGGTAAATTTATTTTTATTATTATCATGTAATATATACAGTCATTTCTATGGAGCAAATTTAATAACTTGGAAAATCATTAACATCTAACTTTTTCATTTACTATATACGTAACTGTATTTGCAGAATTTGTGCACATTTGTGCCCATGTGTATTTTCATTCCCAGTGGGCATAAATGTGTATATTTCATCCTCAGTGGAAAGAAAAGTCTCAAAATCAGAAGTGTTTATCACTGAATAATAGAATTTCTGTTTCACTAATTGGTATTTACCCAATTTTTTGTGATAAGAATGTATTATTTCTACAGCAAAAAGATTACTAAGAGAACACCGGGAATGATCTTGAGCGTATAATACATCTCTCACATATAAGAGCAAGATCGTCTCTGCCTCCAGATGGCACTACCACTTTCACAGAGAAGTAAACAGTTCCTGACTGATGGGCATTTTGTTTCTTCCTGCCCTGTGCTTGATGGATATGTGTGCCTTGCTCTCCAGACCAGCCTTAGAAGACCCAGGAGGTGTGGGAGGAAGACTGGAGGGAGAGAGGTGGACAGGCCCTGCACACGGCCATCAGAAAGTTGCTGTTTCTTGCAGGTTTTACCTGCTTCCAGATTCTCTAAGGTTGTAGGACCATTTGTTGTAACATCCATTAAAACTACTTGAGAGTAAATTAAATTGTTACATTTATAATTATCTGAATAAGCAAGCGTGATGAATAAAGTAAGTTTTCCATAACACAGTTTATTTCCTAAGCTAATAAAGGAATTTAGGAGCTATTAGGGCAGAATAAAAATGTTGCATAAAAAAATCCATTATCCTCACATTTATTTCTCCTCTACCGTAATGATCTTCCCTCTTGTTCCATCATAGGGTCCCAGTTTTATCAGGCCTGAAATTCACTCCCCTTCATTTCCTTTGACTGTGTAAGAATGGTTCTTTCAGGGACTTAGATAATTTTGATTTCTCTTGTCCTTTCCAGTTTTGTAAAGTTGCGCTATTCTCACGTAATGATCCTTTAGCTTACCAATATGAAGAAAAGTTAAATGTGAATGAACGGGAAAAGTGATATTTATTAATTGGGATTAGGTGATCTGTGGAACTTGGTAAGCCTCATAGATTTGGGAGGGGTAGACTAATCGGTTGATAAATATTTTAAAGGTTGACTTTTATGTATAAGTATGAAATTCTTATTGTTTGAAACACTCCTGAGATGAATAATGTCATGGTTTGGAGTTGTTCTGCTGACTAGATGGTATATTCATGGGGGCTCTAATGCCCATGGAAGTACTGACTTGTCTAGATTTATATTTGTAGTTATTAAGCTGTTACTGTTAACTAGTGTTTCTTTGTAGTAAAAACTAGATTTTTAATGAGATAAATTACAGGAAATGTAATTTATACATAAATTAATTTTCAGAATCCTTCATGTTTAACATCAGTACGTATGACAAATTATATCTTCCAAAAGACCTTAATGTGTTTGTTTGACCTACTGGTAATTTGGGGGTGTATTTTTCCGAAGTGGCATAACGTTCAGAACCTAGTTACTTAAGGTGGGCAATAGTCAAGGTAGATTACAGTTACCTCCCTGGAAGCGAATTAGTTGAACCAAAACCTAGCTCATCTACATGGGGATTAGGAATTTGCACTTGATGCCTTATTTGTCCCTTTATTTTAAAAATTAAGCCACCAAGGACAATAATAATATCCATATTTTACCACTGAGTTAATACATGCTCATTTGTCATTGGTTCAGATCTGTCTTTAAATTATTAAACACAAAATGTCATAGTTGAAGTTCAAGTCCTATTTGAATCCCTCCCCCTCACCTGAGCTTTTGCAGAGATGGTTGAGTCAAGAACGTCATATGTATTGTCTGCCCATATTTTTATCCTCTACACATATACATATGTATACATTTAACAATTTTATAGAAATGGAATCTCGCCCTTGCACAATATCTAACAATTTGTGAGCTCCATGTGTGATGATGCATCTGATTTAGTTCTTTCCACTTTCATTACTTGTGGCTTACCTGGCTGTTCCTGGGCATTGAGGTTGTTTCTGCTGCAAAGACCAGCTTTGTAAATGTCTCCTTACAAAGACATGTCTCCTTATATGAGCAGAGATTTCTGTCAGATAGACAGCTGGAAGTAGAATTTCTGAGTAATGGAGAATGTGTGTATCTTGAATTTTGCAAGTCTTTCATGATGTGGGGCAGTGTGTTTATACTGGCTTACATTGTCAACAGTGTGTGTAGGGTCCTGATCTCCTCACCTCCTTGGTGACACTTTGTATCGTGAGTAGGAAATAGCATCTCATTTGTAGTTTGTGAATCTCCCCATAACTAGCGAGGTTAGCATATTCTCCTAGGTATATCGGACTGAGTTTCCTCTTCTGTAAATTGCTATTTGTTTCCTGTTTACCCAGATTTCTTTTGGCTAGTCTTCTGTATTTTGACTATAAAAGTGATTCATCTGTACATTAACCCTTTGGTTATGTAAATTGAAAATACGAACTTGCAGTCGATGACCTGTGCTTGACCTTATGGCATTCTTTTTTCATGCAAATGCTTTACATTTTGATACAAAATTCATTTTTTCTCAAGGTTTGTGCTTTTTCTGCCTTACCCAAGAAACCCTTACCTAACTTACATTCATAAAAATATTTTCTAATATGTGTTTTCTGCAATATTTCTGTTTTAAGTCTCAAAACTTTTCATGTAGTAGTAGACAAAAAAATTTATTTTTCAGAAATGTGGTTATTCTAGAAAATATTCCACAGCCACCACCATCCTATAAAATAATTTTCACAGCAATAAAGATACCATATTTAAGGAGCTAAGAACAAAACACTCACTGATTTACCAAGAGCAGCAGCTACATAGCTATTTAGAATGTTTTTTAATAGACACAAGGTAAAACAGAAATCAGGAGTGTGTTTATTTCTGATTTGGTTTGAAGGTTCAAATATTTGTGAAAATAATACATGGGTGTGGGAAGCTGAAATAGAGGAAACTTCTACTTTTGATGATTCCAGTTCAGCGTAGATTTAGATCATTATCTTAAATTACTTGGGAAATGAACATTAAGGCAACACAGACTGGAAAAGCACAAATGATGTAAATATGGGCTCTCTTCTCCCAATATACTTTGTCATCAGATGGAGGGTAGAGGTGACCTGGAGCTCTTTGGGCATGACCCCTAATTCAGACAACTTATATTCACAGTGGCGTGGCCTGGGTCAGAGAGGGGAGCTCTGTCACAGACTCAAATTTGAAAAATGACTCATTTTTAGAAACCATAAGTAAAAGAGTGTTCATGAGACTGAAAAGCTGGCAATTGAGTTTTCGAGGCTACAGTTGGCGTTGCTGTTATAAGGCTCTCAGACGAACCTATTTTTCCTTTCTAAGGAAGGAACGTGTCTTTTTAAACCATCTTTCTCTACTTCTCTTGTTTCTGCTTCTCTCTTCAATTTGAATTACCGATAGACACTGCCTGCATTTAATCGTCGAAGGGCTATATCTGAATCCCCAAACTGTGACTACTTAGCCAAGAAGCAAGTTAGAATTCCAGCTCGATCTTTTTTTTTTTTAATTTCACTTATATATTCTAACACAAATGGAGCCTTCTGAAATTTAACTCAGTTGAACTACACTTTTAGGAAGAAGCCAGTCTCAAGAAATCAAATGGTTCAGCACGAGGGATTCGTTGCTTCCTTAGCAGTACGAAGGGCATCGCCGCACCCACCTGTCCACACTGCCTGCAGTCAGCCCGCCGCACCCACCTGTCCACACTGCCTGCAGTCAGCCCTCCCTTCCGTGCTGCCTGTGGGCCCTCCCCAGCCGCCTTGTGCATGGGTCTCTGTGGCGACACCTAGAGACAGCTGTGCTGTGTGGCTGTCAAGAGATGCTTTTACCCGGCTGCGTAGACTATGAGACCTGGATCACACAGTAAACGTGGAATTGGGCTGACAACATCGCTCTGACAGACCCTTAAAAAAAAAAAATTCTTGTTTGTACTGTCTTCCTAATTAAAATGAGCAGAGGTTTTAGAATTGTATGACTTTGAGCCTTGGTGTGAGTGGCTTCCCCAGTTCCTGCTTGGGAAGATGCAGAGTTGGAGAGCGAGAGCCTTGGGATTCTTGCTGTGTGCTTGCAGAGGAGGCAAGGTGAGGGGAAAGAGCTTATGTATTCCTGCAACACTGAAGACTCAGCTTTGCTTGTTTAGTCATTCATTTTAGAGCTTATTTTGGATCTGGATGCAGATAGTAACCTCCATAAGCGTCTCATGTTGTGGTGGTGTCTAAAGACAACATAAGTAACACTACACTGTCCAAAAGATTGGAGGGTGGGTCTCAATGGCACTGTGTCGAGTTTTTTTTTTTTTTTTCCTTTTTTAAGGAAAAAACAAAAGTAGGTCGTAGAGCAGTACACACGAAGCTATTTGTGTAAAAATTTTAAAGCATATAGGATCCACCATTTATTATTCATATGTGTGTTCATAGCGAAGTTTAAACATATGGGACAAAAACCAGCCTTTTATTAGTGCTTGCTTCGGGAGAGAGATGGACATGCAGAGACATCACTCTTGTCTCTAATGTTTTCATTTTATGTTTGGAAAAGATCTGAGATGGATTTCATGAATGTTAACATCTTAAAGGTGGGAGATCTATAAGCCTTTTACATGTTTATATTCTTGCTTCTACTTCTCTGTATTTGGATTTCCTCCCCCCATTAACCACCACCACAAAACGTGATGAGAAGCTACTGATAACCGTGCCCCTAAACAAAACTCTCTGGGACCTAGAACTAACGAATTTCTTTGATTCCTTGTTTGGGCTATAGAAAAGAGACGCGTGCTGTGGCCAGCTGAAAGGAGAGACTTTGAGCTCTTGCCAAAACTAAGAGTATGTAGTTAGGACGTGATAATAAACTGTACTTCAAGCCCCCAAATTGTGTCAAGGTGACGTTGACTTGAGAGCTGGTGACTGAAGATGATCCAGGGCATCATTGAATGTGCTGGATTGTGGCTCTGGCGGCTGTATCTGTTCTGTATCTCTGGGAACTCGGGCAGTGGGCTGCAGAGCACACCTTGTCACTGCTTCTGGCCAAATGGTGTGTGACATCACTCTGCTCTGTGGACCCAGAAATGATGGAAGCACAACCTCCATTATTATAGGCAAGAAGGAAACTTGGATGACCAGTCTGTACGTACTCACTGCTTGGAGTCAGTTTTCCCCTAGAGCCTGAGATGGTCACGTTTACTTCCAGATAGGCAAGAAAAATCGTTTCTCTGAGAGAGCAAAAGGTCTCCAACCATGTAGGTAAGGTCACAAGACACTCATTCGTATTTTAATTTTATTTCTATTATCTTAAATTTTTGTTTAAACTTCTGCAGTTAAACTGCAATGTGATATTAAGAGTTCTCTGAATTTAAGTCTCTCAAAATTGGAAGCTCGTGAATGCCAGTTATTGTTCCAGTAAAGTGGGGGATGCTGTGAACTCCAGGATGTGAGAGAATCTGATTTATCTTGCAGAGGATGGTCTGGCTTCTTGGTGCAATCTCTGTCCCTGGCCTCAATTTCACAATGGACTTTTATTGTAAATTTTATTAGTAGATCATTTAAGGACTTTCATTTATTGGAAGCATAGGTCACCTGATTTGGAAAACCATGGGTGAGAAACAGCCAGTTGGTTTAAGATGAGCTTAGTTCCAGAGGCAATTCTCTTACATTTAATAATAGGAAATTTACACATACAAGATTATTATCATATTTTCTAAGACCTCTGACAAGATTTTTGAACTGGACAACCCATAGATTGAGAAATGAATAAATATAAGTTGTTTTTTGAAGAGTTTTCTTTTCCTTTATGTTAACAATATGGTATCCCTTTAAAAGTACCTGATTTTTCATTGTTTATTGGAGGACAGTTGCTTTATAGTTTTATGTTGGCTTCTGCCATACACCAACATGTATCAGCCATAGGTATATATATATGTCCCCTCCCTCTTGAAACTCCCTCCAAGCTCCCACCCCGTCCCACCCCTCTAGGCTGTCATAGAGCAAGGCTCCCTGCATCTACAGCAAATCCCCACTGGCTATCTGTTCTGTTGTGTATGTTTCAACGCTACTCTCTTAATTCATCCCACCCTCTCCTTCCCTCGTTGTGTCGACAAGTCTGTTCTCTTTGTCTGCATCTCTATTTCTTCCCTGCAAGTAGGTTTATTGGTACCATGTTTCTAGATTCCATCTGTATATATTAATATGCGATACTTGTTTCTTTCTGACTTCACTCTGTGACAGGCTCTAGGTTCATCAGCTTCACTAGAACGGACTCGAATTTGTTTCTTTTTGTGACTGAATAATATTCCATCATATATATGTACTAAAACTTCCTTTTTGGGGTATTTTTTTTCTTTTTTATTATTTTTTACAAAATCTTGTTTTCTAATTAGAGGAAAATTGCGTTACAGTGTTGCGCTGGTTTCTGCCACACAACAGTGTGACTCAGCCGCAGGTGTACATACATCCCTTCCCACTGGAGCCTCCCTCCCCTGCTACTTCAGGTCGTCGCAGAGCACCGTGCTTGGCTCCCTGTGTTCATAGCCACTTCTCACCAGCTGTCTGTTACACGTGGTAGTGTGTGTGTGTTGATGCTATATTCTGTATTCGTCCCACTCTCTCCTTCCCCCACTTTGTCCAAAAGTCTTATCTCTCTATCTCTGTCTCCATCCCTTCCCTGCAAATAGGTTCATGAATACCATTTTCTAGATTCCATATGTATATGTTAATATATGATATTTGTTTTCCTTTCTCTGACTTCACTCAGTGCAATAGGCTCTAGGTTTATCCACCTCATTAGAATGGAGTGAAATTCATTGTTTTTTTCTGGCTGAATAATATCCCATTTATATATGTACCACAATTTCTGTATCTGTTGATCTGCTGAGGGACATCTAAGTTAATTCCATGTCCTGGCTATTGTACCTCCTGCTGCAATGAACATTGGGGTTACATATGTTTTTCTCAGTTAAACATGAATGTGCCCAGGTTTTCTCAGGGAATATGCCCAGCAGTGAGATTGCTGCGTCATATGGTAGTTTCATTCCTACTTTATTAAAGAATCTCTCTACTGTTCTCCATAGTGGCTGTAACAATTTAAATTCCCACCATCACTGCGGTAGGAGTCCCTTTTCTCTACATCCCCTCCAGCATTCGCTGTTTGAAGTTTTTTGTGTGTTTGTTTGTTTTGACGATGGCCATTCTTACTGGAGTGAGGTGATACGTCATTGTAGTTTTGATTTGCATTTCTCTAGTAGTGAGCGATGTTGAGCATCTTTTCATCTGTTTATTGGCCAGCTGTATGTCTTCTTTGGAGAAATGTCTGTTTAGGTCTTCTGCCCATTTTTTTGATCGGGCTATTTGTTTTTCTGACATTGAACTGAATGAACTGCTTCTGTATTTTAGAGGGTAATCTTTAGTGAGTTGCCTTCTTTTCAGTTGTTTTCTCCTGACTGAGGGTTGTCTTTTCCTCGTGTGTGTGGTTTCCTTTGCTGTGCAAAAGCTTTTAAGTTTAATTAGGTCTCCTTTGTTTTCTTTTGTTTTTATTTTCATTTCTCTGGGAGATGGGTCATCGAGGATCTTGCTGTGATTTATGCCCAAGAGTGTTCTGTCTATGCGTTCCCCTCTAAGAGTTTCATAATTTCTGGTCTTATATTTAGGTCCTTAATCCATTTTGCGTTTATCTTTATGTATGGCAGTAAGAAGTATTCTAGTTTCACTCTTTTACATGTCGCTGTCTAGTTTTCCCAGCAACACTTATTGAAGAGACTGTCTTTTTTCCCCTGTATATTCCTGCATCCCTTGTCAAAGATGAGGTGCCCATAGGTGTGTTGGCTTATCTCTGGGCTTCCAGTCTTGTCCCATTGGTCTGTATTTCATTTCTTGTGTCTTGATGATTGTAGTTTTGTAGTGTGCCTTGAAGTCAGGAAGGTTAATTCCTCCAGATCTGTTTTTCTTTCTCAGGGTTGCTTTTGCTCTTCAGGGTCTTTTGTGTTTCCATACGAACTGTGAAATTTTTTGTTCTAGTTCTGTGAAGAATACCATTGGTAGTTTGATAGGGATTGCTTTGGGTAGTATAGTTATTTTCACAATATTGATCTCTTTGAAATCCAAGAACACGGTACATCTCTCCATCAGTGTCATTGATTTCTTTCATCATCGACTTCCAGTTTTCTGTGCACATGTCTTTTGTCTGTTAAGGTAGATTTATTCTGGCATTTTATTCTTTGTGTTGCAGTGGTGAATGGGATTATTTTCCTAATGTCTGTTTCTGGATTTTCATTGTTAGTGTACAGGAATGCAAGGGGTTTCTGTGTGTTAATTTTATACCCTGTAACTTCACTCATTGCTTACTGGCTTTAATAATTTTCTGGCGGCATCTTTAGGGTTTTCTATGCATACTATCATGTCATCTGCACACAGTGAAAGTTTTACTTCTTTTCTGATCTGAATTTCTTTTATTTATCTTCATTGATTTCCGTGGCTAGGACATCCAAAACCATGCTGAAGAATAGAGCTGAGAGTGGACACCCTTTCTTGTTCCTGATCTTAAAGGAAGTGCTTTCAGTGTTTCACCATTGAGAATGTTTGCCGTATATGGTCTTTATTATGTTGAGATAGGTTCCTTCTATGCCCATTTTTGATGAGTTTTTTAAATTATAAATAGGTGTTGAATTTTGTTGAAAGCTTTTTTGCATCTGTTGAGATTATCATATGATTTTTAGCTTTCATTTGGTTAATATGGTGTATCACATTGTTTGATTTGCATATATTAAAGAATCCTTGCATCCCTTGGATAAACCCAACTTGTTCATGGTACATGATCCTTTTGTGTGTTGTTGAATTCTGCTTGCTAGAATTTTGTTGAGGATTTTTGCATCTATGTTCATCAGGGATATTTGTCTGTAATTTTCTTTTTCTGTGATTTCTTTGTCTGATTTTGGTGATGGTGGTCTCATGGAATGAGTTTGAAAGTATTCCTTCCTCTGAAATTTTTTGGAAGAGTTTGACAAGGGTAGATATTAGCTCTTCTCTAAACATTTGATGCAACTCACGTGTGAAGCCATTTGGGCCTGGGTTTTGTTTTTCGGGAAATTTTGGATCACAGTTTTTATCTCAGTGCCTGTGATTGACTTGTCTATGATTTCTGTTTCTTTCTGGTTCAGTCTTGGAAGGCTGAACTTTTCTAAGTATCTGTCCGTTTGTTCCAGGCTGTCCATTTTACTGGCATGTGGTTGCTTGTAATGGTCTCTTGTGATCCTTTGTATTGCCATGTTGTCTGTTGTAGCCTCTCTCTTTTCATTTCTTTTCATTTCATTTGTTGATTTGAGTCTTCTCCCTTTGTCTTGAAGCGTCTGACAAATGGTTTGTCAATTTTGCTTATATTCTCAAAGACACAGTGTTTAGTTTTATTGATCTTTGCTGTTTCTCCCTTTTATTTCGTTTTCATTTATTTCTGATCTGATCTTTCTGATTTCTTTTCTTCTACTAACTTTGGGACTTCTTTGTTCTTTTTCCAGTTGCTTTTGGTGTCAGGTTAGGTTGTCTACTCGATGTCTTTCTCGTTTCTCAAGACAGGGTTTGATCGCTGTAGATACCCCTCTTAGAGCTGCTTGTGCTGTATCCCATAGGTTTTGAGTTGTGTTTCCATTGTCATTTGCTTGTGCTTTTTGACTTCCCCTTTCATAACCTTTTGTTTATTTATAAATATATTGTTTAATCTTCTTGTGTTTGTGGATTTTTTTTAACAGTTTTTCCCCCCCTGTAACTGATATCTAACTGATATCTAATCTCATGGGATTGTGGTCAGAAAAGATGCTTGATACAATTTCAAGTTTTTAAAATTTACCAAGGCTTGATTTGATTTGTGACCCAAGATGTGATCTATCCTGGAAACTATTCTGCATGCACCTGAGAATGTATTCTTCTGCATTTGTGTGGAGTGTCCTGACAATATCAGTTAGGTTCCTCTGGTCTAATGTGTCATTTAAGGTTTGTGTTTCTTTATTAATTTTTTGTATTGACTATCTGTCCATTGATGTAAGTGGGGTGTGGAAATCCCTGCTACTACTGCGTTACTGCCTGCTTCCCCTTTTCTGTCTGTTAGTGTTTGCCTTGTGTATTGAGGTGCTCCTATGTCGGGTGCACAGATATTTACAGTTGTTATGTCTTCTTCTTGGATTGAGCACTTGATCATTATGTACTGTCCTTTCTCGTATTTTGTAGTATTCCTTATTTTAAGGTCTATTTTGTCTGATAGAGGAATTGCTGCTCTAACTTCCCTTGAGTCTCTTTGCATGGAGTGTCTTTTCTCATCCTCTCACTTTCAGTCTGGATGTGTCTCTCGGTCTGAAGTGGGTTTCTTGTAGACAGCGCATATATGGGTCTTGTTTTTTGGATCTGTTCAGCCAGTCTGTGTCTTTTGGTTGGAGTGTTTATTTCATTTACATTTAAAGTAATTATTGATATGTGTATTCCTATTGGCAAAAAGTACCTACATTTTGATATGACTTTTACTGGATAGTTTTATTAAAAAACACGTGAAACGCTAGTTTATGGAATTTATCTTCAAGGTTTTTAAAAGATAGGATAATTTAAAGGCTTTTATTTACACTGTTATTTAGAATCATCATATCCTCTTGTGATTGATTAAAGTATCATTCTTAAACCCACTATTATATAAAGGAGAATTTTTAGCAAAGAGAAAGTATGTTTTCTTTAAATTCCGAAGGAAAATCACTGGTAAAAACAGACTGTAGGAGGGTGGGAGTGGGTGAAATGGGTGAAAGAGGTCGAACGGCACAAACTTCCTGCCATAAAATAACTGAGTTCTGAGGAGGTAATGTATAGCATGGTGTCTATAGCTGATAACACTATAGTTATATTTGAAAGTTGCTAAGAGAGTAGGTCTTAAAAGTTCTCATCATAAGAACAAGAATTTTATGGTTATGTAAGGTAATGGGTGCTAACTAGATTTATTCTGGTGATCATTTTGCAGTGTGTATAAAAGCATTTTACACCTGAAACTAATTCAGTGTTTTTTTGTCAGTCTATTTCTGTTTTTTAAAAACAGACTTTAGGACTAAGTAAGTTACTTTCCTTAGAACATTTTACTGTGAACTTATTTAAAGCTATGATAGTTGAAAGAACCACCTAGATAATCACATCTTTATCTGAAGTTTCCATACAAAATTTCAATTTTACTAATATATGTTTTTAGTTTCAACATTTTATCATCTTAATTTACAAAGAGCCAAGCTAGAAACTGACTTATTGACTTAATAATCAGGGGCAATTTTTAGGTAATTCTCAGGAAGATAAAAATAGCAGTTAAAATATATTTACTATAACTGGAGAAGTATTGGGTCTAAATGCTGGAGTCTTTGTTTGGAACTTTTGACAAAAATAACATGTGGCAATGAAACAAAGACTAAGGCTAGCAGATGAATACTTGGAAATGCACAGTTACCTTGAAGATGTCAACATATGGATTACTGAAATTAGGCTCTGAACACTTTACAGTTCTTAACAGTTCATGGCTTATACTAAGGAAAAACACTAACAATTTTTGTGCAGAAGGAGAAAATATAAATGGCTAATAAACACACAAAAAGTTGTTTTATCTCACTACTAGGGAAATATAAATTGAGACACTAAACATCTTTGCTTGCTTTCCATATTGCTAAAAATTCTACATTGTATTTTTTGAAATGAGTGATACACATATGCTTCTAATGAGATTACAAATTGGGATGTCTTTTCTGGAAAGCACTTTGGCAATATGTTAATAGCCTTGTTTTGTTTACCCTTTGACTCATTATCCCCACTTCTAGGAAACTATCCTTAGGGAAAAATGTGGACAAATATTTATAGTGATTTATTGCAGTATTAGCATGACCAAGAAAACAACTAATAGGGGAATTCGTCAACAAAGTTTGGTACATTCCTATTATTTGGGACTTTATAGCTATAAATATTTTCCAATAACTTTCAAGAAAACAGAAAATAATAAAAAAGCAGAGTTTAAAATAATCTGTACAGCATGACCTTTTCATATATCTATATAGGTAAAATAAACATTCTTAGTTTTATTCATAGATGAAATACAGTAATTATTTCTCTGGGTGCTGATATATTATGGTTTCACTTTTCTTAACACTTGTATATTCTCTCTTATCTATAATTAGTGTATTATTTCTTTTTTTATAGGACAGGAATGTGCTCCTGTACATCTTATTTATTTATTTATTTTTAGAGTGATCCCTTTTTAAATTTTTTTGTCTCTTTTATTTGGGGCCCTGCTGGGCCTCTGCTGTTGTGTGGCCTTTCCTGTAGTTGCCGCAAGTGGGGGCCACCCCCCAGCTGCAGTGCACGGGTCTCTCACTGCAGCGGCCTCTCCTGCGGCAGAGCACAGGCTCTCGGGCGCATGCGTCTCAGTAACTGTAGCTCCTGGGCTCTGGAGCACGGGCTCAGTAATTGTGACACACACACCCGGCTACTGCACAGCACATGGGATCTTCCTGGACCAGGGATCGAACCCTTGTCTCCTGCACAGTCAGGTGGATTCTTTACCGCCGAGCCACCAGGGAAGCTCCAGTCTGTTGTTTTTATAATCAGAAAGTTAGAACAGCTTCCCTTTTATTCATTTAAAGTTTTTTTCAATTGAAGTATAGTTGATTTATAGTGTTAATTTCTGGAGTACAGCAAAGTGATTTGGTTTTATATATATTTTTTCTCCTTATAGTTCATTATGCAATATAGAGTATAGGTCCCTGTGCTATACAGTAGGACCTTGTTATCTATTTTATGTGTAGTCTGTTTCTCCTAATGCCATGCTCCTAATGTATGCCTCCCTCCGTCTTTCTTCTTTTGTAAACGTAAATTTGTTTCCTGTGTCTCTGAGTCTGTCTGTGTTTTGTAAATAAGTTCATTTCTGTCATATTTTAGATTCCACATATATATGAGTGATAGCACCTGGTATTTGTCTCTTGATTTACTTCACTTAATATGATAATCTTTAGGTCTATCCATGTTGCTGCAAATGGCATTATTTCATTCTTTTTTATGGCTGAGTAGTATTCCATTGAATATATGTAGCATTTCTTCTTGATACATTCATCTGCCAATGGACATTTAGATTGCTTCCATGTCTTAGCTGTTGTAAATAGTAACAACTGCCCTTTTATAATCGAAGACAAACCATCTAGCATTTAGAAAAATATGCTTTGAATTGTAAACTTTTAATGGATGATTTGGTTATTTCACTTGAGTTTTAATTATTGAGTTTGATGCTGCAGAGTATAAAGAGATAGAGTATGATATCCATCTGCCGGGAGTTTAAAATATAGGAGAAGCAAGATAAAGCTCTGCTAAAAATCCTACAAGTGCTCTGAGTTTTCAGAACCTACTTCTATGTATATATAGTTACATGAAATAAAAGGATTTACAACCACCAGATAACCAGCAGTGATTAATAGAAGTATTGATTTAATTATGTAGTTAATTGAGGCCTGGTTTGGCCCACCTGTGATTACATGTTACACCCTGCCACCCTCCCCTTTCCATATTTAGGTTAAAACATAAAATATCTTTTCCTTCAGGTATTGGGTCCCTGCCAGTTCATGTGTGACTGATAATAAAGGAACCTTCTTATTTTTTAGCTAAGGATATAAGTGTGGCCATATGTTGGCTTGCCTGCTACTCAGCCCAATAGCAAAAGGAGGAAGGTTGGTGGGGGGGGGATTCTTCTAAGTTTTTTTCTTATCTAAAGATTGTTGCCTTTTAATTTTCAGGAAGGCATTGCTGAGGGCCTGTCACCAAGTGATTGGAATTCTCTTTATTTCCACTTGCTAGCCGGGTATCAGTGGGTAAGGAATCCGCCTGCAATGCAGGGGATGCGGGTTCAGTCTCTGGGTTGGAAGATCCCCTGGAGGAATCCTCCCCCTCCAGTAAGCTTGCCTGGAGAGTCCCATGAACAAAGGAGCCTGGCAGGCTGCACGCAGTCCATAGGGTTGCCAAGGGTCAGACGTGACTGGAGCGATTGAGCACAAAGCAACCTGCTATTCGTGGTGATATTCTGGATTGGACGTTCCTCTAGTCATAAACAGTAATGGGGCAAAGGACACTGCTCTTTTGTTGGAAGAAGTGTGGCATTTTTTAATACTAAAACAGTCGAAAGAGCTCCTAACTAATGTAAAAATGCGATGGTGAACTAATGTCTTTAGAAGGATGTATTCCTAATGAAGTGGGACTTCTGTTAGATTTGAGTGATTTACAATTCATTTAGATTCATTATGTGCATATGCTTGCAAATCATATTCTAGAACTATGAAAAAAGATATTTGGCGTGCTTGCCAGTCTAGTGAAATCCTGTCTATCAGTGGTAATTTATGCAGACTTTAACACTGTTTTCTTTGCAGAATAAGCTGTTTAATGAATGGATCAATACAGTTTCACAAAAGTAAACCATTCAATCAAAACTAATTATATGTTTGGGAGGCACGATAAAATCATTTTAATATGGGAAACTATATGAAAAGAGAGCTTTTTATGACCCCTCTATACAGTTTATGGCCATATACTTTGATTTGAAGACTTTGTTTGGTTAAATAAAATATGATTGAGTGAACTCTGCATGTTACAGCATTTTTGTTGTTGTTGCTAATGAGCTATACTTCTCTTCGATTGTAGATAGCATCTTCCTAGCAGACATCTTTGACTCTGATTGCTGTGCGGTTTTGGGAGTTGAAATTGCACTGACTTGTATTTGCGTTCTGGTTCTGGATGGCTATTGGCTTCCCTGGTGGCTGCGTGGTAAAGACTCCACCTGCCAGTGCACGAGTCGTGGATTTAATCCTGGGGTTGGGAAGATCACTGGCGGAGGAAATGGCAACCCACTCCAGTGTTCTTCCCTGGGAAATCCCATCGTCAGCGGAGCCTGGTGGGCTATATAGTCCATGAGGTCATGACTGAGCATGCGTGCACGTTGGATGGTTGTTAGTGCTGTGACCGTAGGAAAGTCATTAGGTTCTGTAAGCGTCAGTTTCTTCAGTTGTGAGAATCTGCTTAATGCATTGGGATTGTGAGGAATCAATGAATAATACACACATGGTCCTTAGCACAGTGCTTGGCACTGACATCAGTGTTCACTCTGCAAACAGTTCCTGTTATCAAGACACATATTTTTAACCACTTGGTATCACATTTTCTTAGACTAAAACATGTAAGTCCGGTAATCACGCAACTTAAATTCACATCTCTCTGAAACTGCCAACTGTCTGATTTCAACACTGAGATATGTATCTGTTTCATGTTCTCCAGATCATGTTCCCTGATGGTCAAGAAACTGAAAAACAGTTTTTCCTTAACAATTATTTTGTCTGATAGTGAATTGTCTTATTTTAATGTTCTTAGAATTTAAGATTTGAAAGGATCCTGTTGGTCAGGATCTCTCTTTCAACCTTTTTGGTGGCATCATATTGCCATTAAGATAAAAAGTCCAGACTTTCTATCATGGCCTTTAAGATCCAGTCGAGCTCTCTTTTCTCCTGTCTTACTTTCTCTCTCACAGCACAAGTGTCTCTGGGCTGAATTTCTTCCCAGTTTTCCAACAGGGGCCAGTTTTCTCTGCGTGCCTCTCAACCCCACAGCTGCCTTGCCCCTTAGCTCATAGGACTTCAGGGCTCAGCATTCCATTTCTCCATCAAGAAGGCATTCCAGGGGACTTCCCTGGCGGTACAGTAGTGAGAACTCTATGCTTCCACTGCAGAGGGTTGTGGGTTCAGTCCCTGGTCAGGAAACTAAGATCCTGCATTCTGCCCGGCACAAGCATTCCAAATTCTATGATCTTAGATTCCCCTTCTGGGTATTCTTACTGTTCTTCATGGTTTTCTATCAAGGATACATTAATGCATTATCAGTATTGTGACTGTTAGTGCTCCTAATAACAGCTTTGTCTTCTGTGTAGAATGCATACCCACGTGAGGACAGTGCTGTGACTCTTCTCTTACTGTGTTTAGCCTTTGAAGGCTGCAAACCTCGGAGGTGGAGAATAGTAGCAAGAACTGCTGGCAGTGATGGGGCACTCAGCCCCTGGCAGGCAGCTGCTGTGTGGGTGCTCGTGCACACAGGCGCCTTGCTGCCTGCGCTTGTATGAAGCAGGAACTTCCCTTAAAAAACTTTCTCTAACTTAGCATTGGAGACCTTGCATTTGTAAAATGGTTTGTAATATCAAAGGGCTCTTAAATGTTTATTAATTCAGAGCATACAAACCTTGCTGGAAATAGGCAGACTCCTCATAAAATCTAGTTATGACTCATTCAAGGACTAGTCAATGTTTTATTGCAGTGGGAATTTTATTAAAACTTGACAACTTCCAAAAGTGAAATCCTTTTGAAGAGGGTGTGGTATATATTTACAATGGAATATTATGTGGCCATAAAAAAGAATGAAATCTTGCCATTTGTGATAACATAGATGGAGCTAGAGTATTCAATGTTCTTGCCTGGGGAATCCCAGGGACGGAGGAGCCTGGTGGGCTGCCGTCTATGGGGTTGCACAGAGTTGGACATGACTGAAGCGACTTAGCAGCAGCAGAGCGTATTAAGATAAGGGAAATGACTCAGAGAAAAATAATGAATGATTTTACTAAAATCATTAGTAAAAGTCCAAAAAGCAAATAGAAATGAACAAACAACAAGAGAAACAGAATTGCCTATATAAAGTAACAAGCTAGCGGTTATCAGAGGAGAAGGGGGTGGTAGTATAGGAGAAATGGTGAAGGGGATTAAGAGGTACAGACTTCAGCAATAAAATTAGTTAGGAGGATGTAATGTATAGCATAGAGGGTAACGTCAGTAATACCGTAATAACTTTGTATGGTGACAGGTGATAAGCTGACACTGTGGTCATCGTTTTGTAATGTGTGAAAATATCAAATCACTCTGTTGTACATCTGAAACTAATATAACATTTTAAGTCTTGATACTGCAATAAAACCTGTAAGTCCCTCACCAGTGAGAAGTGAGTGAAGTTTTTGTGCCTCTGTTATGAATGTCTGTAAGAAGAGTTGATGATTCGGGGGGTTGACAGATCTATCTGAACCTGCTCTCTTGGCTACTCCCAGTTGGAAAATATGAGACAGATTTGTGTGCTGCACATGTGTGCAGTTGGTGAAAGATTTGCAAGGTATTTTCGCTCGGGAGTTGGATATAGAAAGGTGTTGGCTGTAAGTGATGCCCTTCCCATAGGCTGTTGGTGAGAATTGTGTATCTCTCTGTCAGAGGCATATTGCATATCAGATTGTCATAAATGTGATTTGTTATTTCCATGTACTGAATTTTCTTTAAGAAACAATAAGTCTGATCTGGGTTTGGATATTATATGAGCAGAAGACAGCTTCTAAAACATTACTATCTTATTAGAAATTAATCTTCAAGAATATAAAATATTTGGAATGTCACAGTCCACTGACTTTGTGCACTGAAATAATTTGCTAAAAGATCCAATATATAAAGTTGGAACCATTTAGTTCCTCACATGCATTTTAGTTTTATAAGCTTAGAGTTTCTGCTAAATACACGCTTTTATTTCTTATTATTTTAAGGCAGCTAAATTTGATTATAATTTTTTCCTTCAGGTAACATTCTGAGAAGCAAATATTACAAATAAATTGTGAATGTAAATGAAAAACATTACACAGACTTCCATCATTACCGAAAATATGCCCCTAAGTATATTTCCTCCTTTTTAATTATTTTTTTATGCTTTGGTGTTATGTTTTAAAATCATTTTATCATTTTCCTTCCAAAAATTCATTAAGATCCATGTATATTAGTTTGAATTTGAATTTCTAGATGAGCTGCTAGATCATAAGTGTTAGAAAATGATTCCTTGAAATTAACAAGAGCATTACGATAGCATCATATTTATGCTGTGGCAAGAAATATGAAATCTTTTCTGTTTGCTCTTTTGTGTGCATACGTTTCCCTCCATCCCACAACACACATACACACCCTTGTACCAAACAAAAAAACGAAGACTCTGGGAGCCTTGAGATAATCTTTGGCCATTAACAGAATTTTGACTGTTAAATATTAGTGTACACCATTTAATAAATGAGTTCTGATTCCTTTCTGTGAATTTAAGTTCCATATGTCATAAATTTTATTCAGAAGAATTTAATTTTTAAAATCTTTAAAATCATATGCTAAAGAAAAATGTTATCGAAGATAAATAATCAGTGAATCATTTGTGATTCACTGATTTATATAAATTTTTATAAACTTGCATTTTCCATTATTTTATGCAAGTGTACCAGGTTTCTAAGCCGGAGCTATAAAATGAAGACAAATCAGACATGAATTTATACTTTACAAAATTATTGCAAGTCAAAAGCATCAGAGGCAAAGATTTTAGCAGTCAGATATATTGATTTTAAATTCTAACCCAGCCTGAGCAAAATATGTAACTGTTTTCACTCTTGTATGTCCATCCAAGAAATGAGGATATTACTTACTGAAAAGAGTAGACAAATAAATATGTAAGTTTGTTGAAGAATGTGAAACTTTATAAATTTAACAAATTATCACTGGTCTCTTCGTGGTAAACAGTTCCCCTGGTATATGAGAAATAGAAAGTGTATAAAAGAGTATGTAAAAATATTTGGATTCCGAAAAGACTTAGAAAACATACCTTCATTAGAAACATAAACTAGTTATCAAAGAAAGTATGAAATGTGCTCCTAACTTTTAGAATCTTGAGCTTTTGCTGGTATTTATTTTCCACCCTATATTATTTAGCGGGGATTCCCAGGAGGCATAGTGATAAAAAATATACCTGCTAATGCGGGGGACTCGAGAGATGTGGGTTTGATCCCTGGGTCAGGAAGATCCCTTGGAGAAGGAAATGGCAACCCACTCCAGCATTCTTGCCTGGAAAATTCCATGGATTGAGGAGCCTGGCAGGCTGCAGTCCTTGGGGTTGCAAAGAGTCAGACACGACTGAGCATGCACACACCTGATCAAGTCTAGTAAAAAGGTTATCTTATTTTCATGGCCTCATTTTCCCACCAGCATCTGGCTCGGTAAAAAAGAAAAAAAAAAAAAAAAGTGTTTCCTGAAGAGTGAGAGTAATTTGTAAAGAATATTCTTAAATAAAATTGAGTAACATTATGTAAAGAGGGCAGGCATTGAAATATGCTAGAAGTAGATATTTTCCTCCCAAGTTATGAGAAAATAGAATGTCTCCCTAAATTTCTATTTTCCTTTAGGCCTGATCACCTTCCTTTCAACAGATGACTACTTTCTAATGGAAGATTTCCTTTTAAAGCCAGGAGGGGATTTAGTCTGTAATAATGATATTATTACCCAGTAAATGGAAAGCAGACCGTAACAATGAATAAAAAATTAAGAGCTAGTGAAATAGAGAGACCTCTTTCTGTTTCCTTTTCAGCAGCCAGTATCTTATTTGGATCTAAAATAGTAATTTATTGAAACATGCAATCGAAGCTTTGTGGTAGTATGAGAGAGGAAATGTGAGGATTTCATATTATACTCTTATTTTTTGTTTTTATTTCAGTTTTGTGATTAAACTGAGTAATACCCATCTTTTCATTTAGATTCCTCAAATGATTAAAAACCTATTTTAAGTGCATTATTACAGAATACATTTGTAAAATATGCATGTACGTTTATGAGCATATATATAGGTGTGGTGGTGTGTAGCCACTAAGTCATGTCTGACTCTTGCAATCCTGTGGACTGAAGCCAGGCTCCTCTGTCCATTGGATTTCCCAGGCAAGAATACTGGAGTGAGTAGCCATTCCCTTCCCCAGGGGGTCTTCCCAACCCAGGGATCAAACCTACATCTCCTGCATTGACAGTCAGATATTTTACCACTCAGCCACCAGGGAAGCCCTCTATATATGTAAAAATAAGATAATGCGGAATTATATAGAGTAGAAACTTCCTTATTGATCCATACTAACAACAACAACAAATACCCTCAAAATCAGAAGAGCCCCTATTTGGTATTATATCCTTTCAGAGATTTGTTGGTCCATTTAACAGTTACTTATTTTTTCTGCAACTACCATTTTTAATTCAACAGTAAATTTTGGACTTCTTTCCATATCAAGAAAGCCTCATAAACTTCTTTCCTGTTGTTTTTACGTCTCAGTCTTAAGGCATTTATTTCTTCGTAAAATAAATGTTATTGACTACCTATTGTTTGCCTGGACATAGGAATGAAGATGTAGCTCCCTGACCTCAAAACAGACTTAGATAGCGAATTCTTGTGTCTGTGCATGTAAATAGCATAAATATTGAAATACTTTCCAACTGCAGGTTTAACAACCCTGAGACGTCCAGTGAGTCTAGAGCCGCTGTATTAGTCTCTGAGGTGATTTGTTCCCAGATACTTCATGTGAAATTTATGTCTATCACAAAACCTGAAAGCTGGTGAATACGGCTTATTGATTTGAATATAGCAGATAATGCCCTGGCAAGATAGTTCATGTTCACATACCATCTGCTATAATACAGATTACTGATGATGTTTTCCATGTCAGATAGATAGTTTTATTATTATGAGTTTCACGTTGATTAGCTCCTCCTCTTTCTCCTGTCTCAAGTTATTCCTGGCTCACAATAATTCAGTTCAAGTCCAATTCAGTCGTTCAGTTGTGTCTGACTCTTTGCGAACCCATGAACTGCAGCACGCCAGGCTTCCCTGTCCATCACCAACTCCCGGGATTTACTCAAACTCATGTCCATTGAGTCGGTGATGCCATCCAACCATCTCATCCTCTGTCGTCCCCTTCTCCTCCCGCCTTCAATCTTTCTCAGCCTCAGGGTCTTTTCAGATGAGTCAGTTCTTTGCATCAGGTGACCAGAGTATTAGAGTTTCAGCTTCAGCATCAGTCCTTCCAGTGAACACCCAGGACTGATCTCCTTTAGGATGGACTGGTTAGATCTCCTGGCAGTCCAAGGGACTCTCAAGAGTCTTCTCCAACACCACAATTCAAAAGCATCAATTATTGGATGCTAAGTTTTCTTCACAGTCCAACTCTCACATCCATACATGACTTCTGGAAAAACCATAGCCTTGACTAGATGGACCTTTGTTGGCAAAGTAATGTCTCTGCTTTTTAATATGCTGTCTAGGTTTGTCATAGCTTTTCTTCCAAGGATCAAGAATCTTTTAATTTCATGACTGCAGTCAGCATCTGCAGTGATTTTGGAGTCCCAAAATATAGTCTCTCACTGTTTCCATTGCTTCTGCATCTGTTTGCCATGAAGTGATGGGACCAGATGCCATGATCTTAATTTTCTGAATGTTGAGTTTTAAGCCAGCTTTTTCACTCTCCTCTTTCGCTTTCAAGAGGCTCTTTAGTTCTTCTTCACTTTCTGCCATAAGGGTGGTGTCATCTGCATTTCTGAGGTTATTGATATTTCTTCCAGCAGTCTTGATTCCAGCTTGTGCTTCAGCCAGCCTGGAGTTTCTCATGATGTACTCTGTATATAAGTTAAATATGCAGGGTGACAATATACAGCCTTAACATACTCCTTTCCCGATTTGGAACCAATTTGTTGTTCCATGTCCAGTTCTAACTGTTGCTTCCTGACCTGCATACAGATATCTCAAGAGGTAGGTCAGGTGATCTGGCATTCCCATCTCTTGAAGAATTTTCCACAGTTTATTGTGATCCACACAAAGGCTTTGGCATCGTCAATAAAGCAGAAGTAAATGTTATTCTGGAACTCTCAGAATAATTACTGAAACACAATTTAGTCTGGCTGTGTATTGTGAAGAATTCAAAGACCAGAAGGTAATTGCATCTGTCTACTGTTCATGAAGCTTATGACTATACATGTAACAATGACTGCTGCCCTGGTCTAAGATTAAACACCTGCAGGAGCCTGACACCTGTGCCCCATTTTGGATACTTCCACACTTGAAAAATGCAATCTTAGGTATTAAAATGGAAGTGAATAATAATATGGTAAGTGATGGCATGACATTCAGGGGAATATCCCGGTGCCATTTTAACAGTCATGAAGCTCATACAAGTGTGGTGAATGTTCACTGTGTATCACACGGAAGTATCTTGTATGTCTTCTGAGTAAAAGTAGTCATACCAGGACACGTACACAGAGGCCAAGGGGAAGAGAAGGTGGGCTGTTTTAAGGGACTGAAAGTGGTTCTGAATGGAAGACTGAAGCGTTGAGTTTGAGCTGCACAGTGTGGCAAGTATGACCCTGCAGAGATAAGCAGGAGTTGGTTGATAAGGAGTCTTGCCTGTGCCATCCTAAACATGCATGTTTCTCTTCTTAGAAGGTTCTCCCCTGTCTTCTCCTGTGACTGCTTCAGACTGTGGCTCAACAGGCCCCTTCATAAGGGGCTCCCCAGACACACCCTGAACTCCTCACCCTCATCCAATACACACATTCAGAATCTCCCTCCCTCCCTCCTGCCATGGTGGGTATGTCTTTCTTTGCTTATCATACTTGGTCATCATCGAGAATCTCTTAACTGCTTATCTCCCTGCTGCTGCTAAGTCGCTTCGGTTGTGTCCAACTCTGTGTGACCCCAGGGACGGCAGCCCACCAGGCTCCCCCGTCCCGGGGATTCTCCAGGCACTGGAGAATCCAACCCACTGGAGTGGGTTGCCATTTCCTTCTCCAGTGCATGAAAGTGAAAAGTGAAACTGAAGTCGTTCAGTGATGTCTGGCTCTTCGCGACCCCATGGACTGCAGCCTACCAGGCTCCTCCATCTAGTGGGGTGCCGTTGCCTTCTCCGGCTTATCTCCCCATAAGAATGTAAACCCCATGAGAGCAGAGACTATCTCCATTTCTAGATCGATGGCTGTTCCATATGGAGCATTTGGTAAAGATTTCTGAATGAATGAATCAGGAGTTCCAAGTCTCTCCACAGACCATTTCTTGCTTGCTGTGAGTCTCTCGTGTACAGATTCGGAGTATACTTATACTTTAGGTTCTGGTCTCAGATGACATGGTGTCAAAGGTTACATCATGGGACTGTCAGTGTGACAGTATGTCTTGGTAGCCTCTGTGAGAATGAGGCTTGTGTATCCATGGCCCTGATGTCGCCTGACAGGCCCAGGCCATGTGGTTCTTCAGTGGCACGGCCAGGATGAGAACCCAGGGCACTTCGGCTCCAGGACTGTCCACCTTTTCACTGCACAGTCCTGCCTTGAAAGGGATGGTGATGAAAGCGCATGACTCCCCAGGGTTGGGAGTGGGCCCCCTGACCCTGGGGGATACAGGGCCCAGCCTGGTGCTCAGAACAGCCCATCAAGGACTGAGGTTGTGGGGGAGGCTGGTCCTCTCTGGTGTTTCCTACCGTGGCTTCCAGGAGGTCTGTTCCGTGAAAAGCAGGGCTTTGTAACATGGTGTATAATGCATGACGTAAAATAGCAAAGTAGCTGTTCAAACTGTAAACCTAAACAGGGTTCACGTGGGAAATTTTTATATTGGAACTTCCAGAGCACATTTGTAAATGAGTGTTTACATTTAATACGTAAAAAACTTTGAATCCCTCAGAAAGAAACTCTTAAATGTCTAACATCTAAGAAGAAAATATTCATCGCCTTCTCTAAGTTGAGTTGTCCTTTATGCCAGCATGAGGCTTGGAGAAAATCACTTCCTTTTTGTAGTGCATTTATGTTGTAAGGAAAAGTTTAAAAAGGTAATGAAAAGATTAAAAGTTGCTTTAAAATTATTCAAAGTTTATTAGAGTATATTAAGTTTTCAGCTAATCAAGAACAAGTTTTACTTCATGGAATATGCTCAGATGAGCTATTGTGTACTTTCTAAATGAATTAAAAAATATCTTTTAGTGCCTACAGTGTTTTCTAAGGAGGTAATTTTATGCGAACCTGTTTCCAGGGACTTAGATTTTTCTGTCCCCGTATTATCATTTAGGTTGAAAAATATCAAATTCATGGTATGAAAATTGTGCTTATTCTTTATAGTTTAATGAAACTTTCTACCAACTTACTCAGTTGACTATGGAAGGAAAATGATCTCTTTACTTTTTGTGCAATTAAATTCAAATAAGGCTTCAGTTATTTTTCTCAGGCCTTTGTTAGTTAGAGGTGCTTAGTTATACGGCGTTGAGGGTAGTTTAAATGTATACAGAATGGCTGGATATAAATTTTTCTCAAATTGCCTTGAACTCTTAATGGATAAAATGAAGAAACTCTGCCCCAGGGAAAGCATAACCGTTTCAAGTTATATTACTCATAAGCACTAACATACGAATTTAGTCTCTGTTTATATATGTAATTTATTTCATGTGCTGCTTTATATTTATATGATGTATCGTGAAATATTGCATATGATATGTTCAGTACAACTTTGGCGTTGGGATTGTTCCAGGGAGCTGAGAGTTTGCTTAAAATTCAACACTGTTTTGTTTTAGACATTTGGAATGGAAGTCTGTCTAAAATAAATTGCCCGTTTTCCTGTCTTCTTAAATAGATTGCACTGAGCAAAAACCTTTCCTTGATGAATGATCAAACGATGGTTTATTTTGAGCTCCTTGGAAGCTTAGTTGCTGTCGCAGGGTAGTAAGATGCCTTATCCTCGTGTCTGCTGGACCTGTTCGTATGTGGTGGTCCCTGAGGGTAGGATTAACGTTGTGCCGGACACCTAGCATGGCACACGGGCAGTGCTTTTAGTTGAATTAATGAAACTAGTACCGAAATACAGTGCCCTCAGTACCAACTGATACATTGAGGGTACTCTGCCATAAAATAAATGACCTCGGGCTGCTCTCGCTGCTTCCTGTTTGAGGGCTGTAATCTTGTCTAGCTCATCCTAGATACCTTTTCCTTTTGGCATGAGTCTGGAAAATTTAACTGAGTATCCTTCAGTTACTATGAGAATAAATACGCTGTAAGTAGGTGTCTGTCACTCTGCATGAGTGTTTTTGGCACATAAATTTGCAGTCATCAGTTTTAATCACGGAGGTCTGCTCTTCGTAACTTTTCTGCCATTTGCTTCCATCCTTCTCTTTCTTTTCGTTGATTTAATTGCTCATCATTAGGGAAATGCAAATCAAAACTACAATGCAGTATCACCTCATACCAATCAGAATGGCCATATCATTAAAAAAAAAAAAAATCTACAGACAGTAAATGCTGGAGAGCGTGTGGAGAAAAGGGAACCCTCTTGCACTGTTGGTGTGAAGGTAAGATTGGTACAGCCTCTATAGACAACAGTATGGAGATTCCTTACAACCTAGGAAGGAAACTACCGAATGACCCAGTAATCCTATTACTGAACACATACCCTGAGGAAGCCATAATTGAAAAAGACAAGTGTGCCCCAGGGTCCTTTGCTTTGGAGAAATGGATCTGTGAGGGTTGGAATACAGTCATATCCTTTGTATACCCTTGGGGCCAGTTGTCTTTCTGGGGCTCTGTGTTGCTTGGGAACTTTAAACGGATGCCCAGTTTCTAAGATGGGAAGTGAGGACTTGCTGGGTGGCTTATCTCATTGCTGCCCCCCTTTTCCGTCTGGTACTCCTCATGTGGAAGAGGAATATGCCCATCTTGGAAGATTTAATGGTGTATCCCAAACCACCAGCCACAAGAATAAAATTTATTTGCAGTCTTACATTTTATCTTAAAAAGTTGATGCCAATTTAGAATCTATACATAGTATATTCATATTTGTTTAATGTAAAGCACTATTTTAAATACATAGTAAAAAAAAAAAACCCTTTACATCTACATACACATGTGAACACTTCAGCATGTGGTTTTCTTAAGCATTACATGCCCACTCTGCCCTAGCACGTGTGCACACACACATACATACACTTGAGTCACAGAGGTCATCTACCACGTTGAAAACTTTCAAGATGAGAGGTTTATTTTCAGCCCACCAAATCCGAGCTCTTTTTCCCTTACATTCTGCTTGCAAACTGAACAATTCCTTATTTTAGCGGCTCGTCTTTCCCCTGTGCCTTTCTCAGCTGCTGCTGCTAAGTCGCTTCAGTCGTGTCTGACTCTCTGCGACCCCATAGACGGCAGCCCGCGAGGGTCCTTTATCAGCTACAGAAACCAAACTATGTTTTCAGCATTCTTCTAGAGATCTTCTTGGCCAGATCAACCAGTTCATTAGGTAGGTTTTTATCTGCCACATTATCGCAGGCAAAAATGCCATCAGTTGTTTTGCCACAACAGGCCACTGTTTTTCCAACCTTTAATTACCTCTTTATTGGTTCCCCGGCTTCTGTCTACCACCCAGTCCGAAAACTGACTCCACGTGTTTCCAGTGTTGATCATGGATTTTTCTTATCCCATTTTATTATGGCAGCACTGTTCCCAGTACAGCTTCTGTATCAGTTTTCAATTTCTGCTGAGTCAGCCTCCCCAAGGTGGCATGGCTAAAGCAATAGCTACTTGCTCACATTTCTGCCTTTTGGGTGTGCTTGGCTGGGCAGCTTTCTGGTCATAGCTGGACCCCTTCAGGAGGCTGTGGTCATCTGATGCCTTGCCTGGCTGGGGCTGGAGAGCTTCAAATGACTGCAGCCATGTGGTGGGGGTGCCTTGGTGTTGGGTGCTGAGCAAGCTTCTCCCCAGGGGTTCTCTCATTCACTGTCTCCTGTCCCAGGCATCCTTACCTGGCAACAGGAGCATTCAAAGCAGGGAGAGGGGAAGGTTGCAAGGCTCCTTGAGGCCCCAGATCTGGAACACACACAGTGTCACTTGGCTGTGTTCTAGTGGTGAAAATAAGTCACAAGGCCAGCCAGACTCAAGGGATGGGGAATAGACCACAGTCGCTTAATGGAAAGAGCTGCAAAGTACTGTGGCCGTACTTTCCAGCCTCCTCCCCTCCACACCCTGCCATGACATCCCTTCAGAGCACTGTAGCTGAGGAGCAAAACTTAATCAATACTGTGGATCTTCTGAACCTGAGATCAGACTGCCAGGGCCTCAGTGTGATCGTTGGCATGTTTCAGCGGTTAAAATTCAAGAAACTTTTCCATTCCGCTGAATCTTTGTTTTAAAAATATTTTTATTGCTTTACAGTGTTGTATTAGTTTCTGCCACACAGCAAAGTGGATCAGCTATCAGTATACATACATCTTCCTACTGAGTCTCCCTCGCACCTCTTCCCCCATCCCGCCGCTCTAGGTCATCGCAGAGCACTGAGCTGCCTGTTCCACACAGCATTCCCACTAGCTCTCTGCTTCACACGTGGTAGTGTATATATGTCACTGCTAGTCTCTCAATTCGTCCCCACTCCCCTTTACCACCCTGAGTCCACCTGTCCACTCTCTCTCTGTGTCTCTGTTCCTGCCAGGGCTTCGTTTTGCTGAACAGAAAATAGAATTCCATTGTATTATTCAACCAAAGTCTTGCATTCTGTCTTCTCTTTAGTAAAACGGAAGCCCTGATTATACAGGCTTGCATCTACAAATTCCCAGGGAGCCGGAGCTCAGTAGGTGGTATCTTGCACTTTGTCGCCATCCCCGCCACTGACCCTTCTGGTTGACGTGACCCACCCAGCGGCTAAGGCATCTGAACCCGTAACACCTCATCATCAACCAGGGCTGCGTCAGAACCACCTGTGCAGCTTTTCAAACTTCAGATTCCAGGGTACCACCTAACAGAATTGATGCTTTTGAGCTGTGGTGTTGGAGAAGACCCTTGATAGTCCCTTGGACTGCAAGGAGATCCAGTCCATCCTAAAGGAGATCAGTCCTGGGTGTTCATTGGAAGGACTGATGTTGAAGATGAAACTCCAACACTTCGGCCACCTGATGCGAAGAGCTGACTCATTAGAAATACGACCCTGGTGCTGGGAAAGATTGAGATCAGGAGGAGAAGGGGACGACAGAGGATGAGATGGTCAGATGGCATCATCGACTCAACGGACATGAGTTTGGATAAACTCCGGGAGTTGGTAATGGACAGGGAGGCCTGGTGTGCTGTGGGTCATGGGGTCACAAAGAATCTGGCATGACTGAGCGACTGAACTGAACCTAACACCCTCTGATTAGATGTGCTGGGAAGCAGGGCCTCGATACATGTGCGTTCACCCAGCTTCACTAGGGATCCGAATATCCCCCCATCATTAAGAACTACTGACTCAAGATAAGGTTCCCACCTATTTGAATCATATTCAATGAGAAATGACTGTACTTTACGTTTACTTTCTTCTCTACTTGGCCACCTCATGCGAAGAGGTGACTCATTGGAAAAGACTCTGATGCTGGGAGGGATTGGAGGCAGGAGGAGAAGAGGGCAACAGAGGGTGAGATGGCTGGATGGCATCATCGACTCGATGGACATGAGTTTGAGTAAACTCTAGGATTTGGTGATGGACAGGGAGGCCTGGCATGCTACGATTCATGGGGTTGCAAAGAGTCAGACATGACTGAGCGACTGAACTGAACTACTAAAAAAAATGTCATGTGCTTTCACATTTATTTCATTTTTCCTCATAATTCCTCTGATGAACATAAGATAGGGAAATTAATTTGTGAATTGCTGGCAAATTAAATTTTGTCTACCTTCTCCATATTAAAAAAAAGTCAGCGTTTATTGCAGCTTCAGGGATATTCCACTTATAGGAAATTCAAATAAATAATAAATTTTAGTAGTGATCTTTCTATTACTATTAGCACCTGAATCTCTACCTGTTGAGAAAGATCTTTATAAACTCAGACCAAGAGAATGAGTTTATGGTTACCTGAGAGCGAAGGGATAATTAGGGAGTTTGGGGTTGACATGTACACACTGCTATATTTAAAATATATACCCGGCAAGTACCTACTGGTAAAAAGAGGGGACAAGAGAATGATATAGATGAGACCAAGGTGGGAGAGAGTTGTGAATGTTAAATAGATGCTGATTACCTATAGAAGTTGCTGTGGTGATAGTACTACTCACCTTGAAATGAAGGTAAAGCCTTAAATTATGTTAGAGGGATGAGCAGGCATGCAGACTTTATCTTATCTCTTCTCTGTGTCTCAGAAGGCAGCTTCTTCTAGGACATTTTATTTTCATAAATTACTTTTCATATACCATAATAAAATTTTACAGTGTCTTGGATGTGGTCAGTGCTTATTTGAGATTCTTTCAAAAGAACCATTTTTTTTTCTTTTCATTTTTTAAACAATATGAAACACTTCATGAATTTGCATGTTATCCTTGTGCAGGGGCCGTCTTCATTTTCTCTGCAAAGAGAAGCAGGTTTTAAGGTCGGCTTTTGTTTTCCTTGACCTGCCTTCTCATTTTGTCAGCCCTGTCTTCTCTGTGTCATACATACCCATGGAGTCATAAGCAAGTGCTGGGCTAAATTCTAGGGACAGTGGCCAGATATGCCGCAAGAACAAGGGGAGCAGGAAATTAGAGTGTGTTGTAAATACCCTAAGAGAGAGTCAACAGGAAAAACACTGTTTACCTCTTGCTGATAGCAAACATTTCAGAAACACATTAGTTCCCTAGAATGAACTCGATGCGATCTGAACCTTAAACGGGGGTAAGCATAGAACTTTGTTTCCTATTTCACATTTTAAGGTGTTTATAGAAAATCGGAGTTGATGATATTACCTGAAAAGACTTATAAATTGTTTTCCTTAAAATTTCTACCAAAGTGCATCTCTTCTGATTGAAGTTTCTCTGTTAATATTTGGTAAGTGATTGTAATTTGTCCTGTCCAGATCTTTGGAGCTCTGTGCACTCACTTTATTTGGCTAACTAGATCCTTTTGGACCTTAGGAATATTGCTTCAGATTTCAGATTTGGTACTCTACTTAACCCAAGCACCTGATATTATAAATCAACTTTGCATTTAGAAAATTATTCGCTGTCCTGAGACGTGCAAATTTCTTTAACTTCCCCAAAAGTTTTCTACCATTTTATTAATGATGATAATTTATTATTTTAAAAATTCTCACATAGCTTGAAGACATGTGACCTTTTATTTAAGTACTGGACATAATACTTATTAGTATATGGTTTGTCAGGATCCTGTTAAATTGGGATCAGGGCCATGAAATACTCTGATCTCTCTGGGGAGAAGTCTCCATTTTACTTACACCCACTAAATGTTTACTGACACCAACTAACTGGTGGATGGACAAATTTAAAATATTATCAAGGCCAAAGACAATATTTTATGAATTATACAACATGCTATTAAGATTTTTTCTAAAATTAAGAAAACCTTGATTTTTTTTTTCCTTGCAAACTATTATAGCTCACTTTACATATGTAACTCCCTGTCTGTGAATCAAAAGTAAGGAGGAGGATAAAACCATTTGTGTTAGCTATTTCATATATTGTTATATGTCATGGTTTTGTGAGATGGATTTTGTGAGCCTTTGGATCTAATGAGAGGCCCAGGCCCTGTTTGGTTTATAAATACGTGTGGGATATTATTTAGGTCTTCAGAAATAAAAGCAGAGAATGGTTTCCTTATGTTATCAATTCCTCTATGGGAAAGCTTATTAAAATGTAGAAAATATAATAGTATATAATTTAGCAACATAATAGACAATGTGGGTTGAGAGACAATTACAGTGTTTTATTTCCCTATATTTTCCATTTTAACTGAATGCATTTTAGCAACCATTGGTTTCTGGCTGTAACATTACTTTAGCTATTTCATAAAGCTTTATAGCAAATTACTGTGTGTACCAGATAAAATAAATTTCTGACTTCACTCTTAAAAGTACTATTACGAGCAGGCATCATCTCTTACTTTTCTAAGTAAGCTTGTCTTTGCTAACGGCTTTTTGTGTGCTGTCAACATCTTAGTTCAAGATTGTTGTTTCTAACAATATTTTAGTGGTTTCCTCTGTGTTTGAGGTTGGCAAATCAGGCATCTTCCTACTTGGTTCATAGTAAGCCGGTGTAACCATTTCTAAGTTCTGGGGTCACACATCACCAGGTGAACAGCATCTGCTTGAGTGGGACCTTGTGTTTCCCATTCACACTGGGCCCGTAGTCTTCTGTCTCCCGATGCAATCCTGCTCTGTCCTCTTTTCAGGTGAGACTGGCCCTGCTCTTCGATCCTTCTAAATACCCTGCCCGCCTCTCTGCTCAAACCTTTGAATCCTTCCTGTAAGTCTGGCACTTCTCACCTGCCCTCTGATGCCATTGGGTCATGTTTTCACCTGAGAATATTGCAAACTCACTCCCAAGACTTTTGTCCATGCTGAAGAAACTAGAAACACACTCACAAAACTGTCCTTCCAGTTTGTCAACATTTCGCATATTTACTGCAGTTTTTTTTTTAAAGGAATGTATAATTAAAAGATGCCTAATCACATTTCCTTTCCTTTTTCTCAGATGTTGCCACTCAACTGGTGTCCCCCCTTTCTAGCACAGTTTACGCCTTTAGCACAGAGCTGTGTATCCACAAGGACTTCCCAGGAGGCTCAGTGGTAAAGGAGCCACCTGCCAGTACAGGAGACGTGGGCTTGGTCCCTGGGTCATGAAGATCCCCTGGAGAAGGGGATGGCAACCCACTCCAGTATTCTTGCCTGGGAAATTATGTGGACAGAGGAGACTGGCGGGCAGGCTGCAGTCCACGGGGTCCCCAAAGGGTCCGATACAGCTTAGCGACTAAACGAGAACAGTATGAATACACAGTGTGAACTGTCGCATTACATATTCATAATCCGGCATCTGTGAAAGATACTGATTTTAAAAATGGAGCCGTTACATTACAGATGAACTTTTAAAGACTTTTTAAAAGAGCAGTTTTAGATTGACAGCAGAGTTAAAAGGTGCAGTGCCTTCCCACACACCCTGCTCCTCTCCACACGCCTGGTCTTCTCTGTTACCAACATCCCCCACCAGAGTAGCCCTACACGGACATCCTTATCACCCACAGTTGGTAGTGTCTGTTAGGGTTCGCGCTTGTTATATGTTCTGTGAATTTGGACAGATGTATAATGATGTGTTGGGACCATCATAGTGTTATACAGAGTATTTAATTGCCCTAAAAACCCTCTTTGTTCCACCCGTATCAGCCCACCCGCAGCAGCCACTGATCTTTTTCCCGTTTCCATTGTCTTGGCTTTCCCAGACTGTCATAGTTGGAGTCGTATAGTATGTTGCCTTTTCACACTGGCTTCTCTCACTTAGTTCTATGCACTCCTGAGGTCCCTGTATATCTTTCACGGGTTGACAGTTCCTTTCTTTTTCAGTTCAGTTGCTCAGTTATGTCCGACTCTTTGCGACCCCATTTCTTTTTAGTGCTGGGTAATATTCTTTTGTCTGGATGTACCACTGTTTATTCATTCACCTACTGAAGGACATATTGGTTGCTTTCAAGTTTTGGCAATTATGAGTAAAGATACTATGAATGTTCTTGTGAAAGGTTTTCTGTGGATATAAATTTTCATTTGGGTCAGTGCTAAAGGGTATGATTACTGAATCA
Source organism: Capra hircus (assembly GCF_001704415.2). Classification (NCBI taxonomy): domain Eukaryota; kingdom Metazoa; phylum Chordata; class Mammalia; order Artiodactyla; family Bovidae; genus Capra; species Capra hircus. Next base: position 61,238,849 of record NC_030824.1, on the reverse strand, counting down.
TAGGCTTAGAGTAGTTTAGTTTTGTAAGAAAGTGCCTAACTTTTCTCCCAGAGTTGCTGTGCCATTTGGTTTACCATCAGCAGGGAATGAGAGCTCCTGTTGTTCCACTTGCTTGCCAGCGTTTGATGTTGTCAGTGTTCTAAATTTTGGCCTTTCTGTAGTTTGTCTCCTTCTTTTAATTTGCATTTTCCTGATGACGTATCATGTTCAGGTGAAAAAACGTTAATAATATGATTATATTGCTTAGCGTTTAAATTTCTTGTGTGTGCGCTCATTCTCTGAGTTGTGTCCAACTCTTTGTAACCCTATAGACTGCAGCCTGCTGGGCTCCTCTGTCCATGGGTTTTTACTGGCAAGAATACTGGAGTGGGTTGCCATGCCCTCCACTAGGGCATCTACCTGACCTAGAATTCAAACCCACATCTCCTGTGTAGCCTGTGTTGGCAAGCGGATTCTTTGCCACCGCACCACCTGGGAAGCCCTTAAATTTCTTAATTCATTTAAAACATGAAAAATAGTTTGTGAACGTAAGTTTTTACCATCAGCTGTACCCTTTTTTCTCTAAATATTTTTGCTCTTAAAGTTCTGGTCTAGTTGGTAACCAATAGCATGTCCTCTGTATGTTTAAATGAAATAATATACAACTAAGACTTGATTATTCCTATTATATTTATATAATGTAATCACTGTAAAATGCATAAAGGATGCAAGATATTTATCTGTCAGTCCAAAGAATGTACTTTTTTGTGCAGTCGAGATTTTAAAATTCTTATCAATATAGATCGTCTTATTAAAAGTTAAACTGACACTCTCTCTAAATGAAGGATTTTTCCTGTAATTGGGAAGAGAGGAAGGCCTCATATTTTACAAAAGTAAAACTAAAGAGATAAATGGGGAAAGAAAAAAGCAAAGGGCAAGAAGATTTCTAAAACTGTGAAAAAGTATGTTTTCAGAATATACTATACAAGTACATTTACAAACTTAATATCCTGAAAATGGTGCATTTACAGTGGAAACACCCATTTTTGAATCCTGCAGCTGAGGCACTGTAGCTGTTCATTGCAGAATCACAGCAAAGCCCCTGCCACATTTCTTTTCAAGTATAGGTGAGCCAGGTTCTCTCTGCAGTGAGTTCTTTTTCACCGGGGGCTCCACTCTTTCTGTAGGATCTGGCCAGGCCCCTCAGTGCATTTAATTGCAAGCTGGCTGGCTTCAGAGACCTGGGGGTGTGGCTAAGAGAGGCTTTCCTGGTGTCTTAGGAAGAGCCACATGTGTTGCTTTGGTAGATGAAAGTGGAACTCTTAGATAAAAGCTAGATCTCAACATTGAACATTGAGTCAGTTGCGATATAACCTGTGTCTTTAAAGTTATTGACCTGTAGCATACCGCAGTTATGATCTTAGCTGAGCAAAGCTTCCTCTGTAAGCCAGGGTGCCATAGAGTGCCTGCCAAGGCAATGCCTATGAGCCCATATGTCGCTTTCCAACCTGCTTGCCAGAGGTATAAGCCACCCAAGTCCTCTGCCTGAGGATGGCCAGGCTTCAAGAGAGTCAGAGAAACTGCGCTTTCTCCTTTGGGTCTCCTGCAAGCCCTGTGACTGCAGCTGTCCCTCCTGGTCCTTCCCCTTACAATATTTAGGCAAGACAGCAACTAAGTGAAGGGCTTCCCAGGTGGCACCAGTGGTAAAGCACCTGCCTGCCAGTGCAGGAGGCGTAAGAGATGCGAGTTCCATTCCTGGGTCAGCAAGATCCCTGAGGAGGGCCTGGCAGCCCACTCCAGTGTTCTTGCCTGGAGAATCCCATGCACAGAGGAGCCTAGCGGGCTGCAGTTCATAGGGTCGCAAAGAGTTGAACATGACTGAAGCAACTTGGCACAGCACACATGTGACTAAATGATACACATTGGTAAATAATAGGATTACTTATTTCCAGATAAGTGAATGTTTAATGTTTTCCTACGTATAGCTGGGCATTTTGTCACTTTCTGTATGGTTTTATACATTGAAAAAGGGGCTGACACTTGGTATGTTTTTATGTGAAGTCATGATGTGATACAAGTATACTTTCTGAGTATACTTTCTGAGGAGTAAAATTGGTATAATTTAAAATTTAGACGTGACTGTCTAAGGCTGAAGTAGCCTTGCAGGACCTTATCATTTTACCCTAATGTATTGGACTTTTATTTGCTTGCCTAACATTCTGAGAAGTAAACTACTGTAGCATATAAGTTATTTTCTGAAGCCATCTTCTCCTTTCAGCTTATTAGAATTTGCAAGTGAGACAAGAATTAAAATGCGTCTGGCAGATGCAGAGGTGGTAGCAGCTGAGAATTTTGGGGAGGTCTCAAGGAGGAATCTGGACGCGGAAAATGGTTTATTAAAAATGCAGTGCAGGAAGCAGGATGTTCAGGGGAGTGTTCATATTCTGATTGTGTTTCTGGCCACACAGTATTTGATAAGATGTGGGGAACTGGCTCCTTGGATGGTCTTTGCACCACCCAGAATATATTGCGTGCTTTAAATTTCAGAATTCAGACATTGAGAAATCAGCTGTTTAGAATAAAAACACATCCTTTGGAGAAAACAGCATCCCCAGTTCATACAGGGGATGTTGTGTCACTGTAAAAAATTCTTAGAGATTACCGTAAATTACGAGATTACCGTAAGTTACTGACCCAGTTTACCTTGACTTTTCTCAGGATACAACCATATTTAGCACTTTCTGCATTCAGATGACTGTATTATTATTAACAGTGGGACACATTGAGAACTTCATGTTAGTTCCAGTAAGTTAGATAGCATTTAGTTAGTGGTTGGTCTCGGAGAAGGCGATGGCACCCCACTCCCGTACTCTTCCCTGGAGAATCCCATGGACGGAGGAGCCTGGTGGGCTGCAGTCCATGGGGTCACGAAGAGTCTGACATGACTGAGCGACTTCACTTTCACTTTTCACTTTCATGCACTGGAGAAGGAAATGGCAACCCACTCTAGTGTTCTTGCCTGGAGAATCCCAGGGACGGGGGAGCCTGGTGGGCTGCCGTCTACGGGGTTGCACAGAGTCGGACATGACTGAAGTGACTTAACGGTAACAGTGGTTGGTCTAAACATTCGAACATAAAAACGTTTTTTGAACTATGTCATTGAAAATACACAATTGTGATTTTTTTTCTTGTTCATGGTGACATCTTTTCATTTCATCTGTGTGTACCTGAAAACTCAAGCCACAGTGGGTTAATCAAACAGACGTCTTTTGCTTTGCTTTAGAGAAAGGCAGCCCAGGGTAGGTTAGGTGACCCTACAGTGTCATCGGATCTGAGGATCTTTCTGACCCTCTTTTCAGCCCTCCTTTCGGTCGTCCAGCTTTCCTCATCATGCTCGTTGCCTCATAGTGACAAAGTGGCTGCCACACCTCCAGGATCCTTCTAGAGATGAAGAAGCTGAAAGGAAAGGTGCAAAAGGCAGAAGCCAGTCAAGTCTGCTCCCTTTCAAAGAACTTTCTTGGGAGCGCTCACTGGCAGCTTCTGCTTGCATCTCATTGGCCAGAGCTAGGTCCCTGCCATCTGTAGCTGAACCAAAGGCTGGGGTATGTAGTTTCTTATCTGGGAATTGCTGCTCTGAATGTAACAGAGGTTGTGTCTCTGAAGAAGAAGAGGACTAGACAGGCAGGTGGAAGAACTGCCCCCCACCACCTGTGTGCAGCAGTGTCACGGCAGAGAGGTCAAGACAAAACCCCGGAAAACTGCATCTAAGAGGGCACTACATTTTAATTTAATCTTTCCTTTAGAAACAGGGGAAAGCTCTAAAGAACGCTAGAATAGAAGAAGTTAACATTCTGGAGTCCTTTCTTTGGAAATTGACCCCAGGAAGTTCTCGAATTCCGGCAATCTGTAGTGTAATAGCAGTTCTCGTGCTCATGTGCAGTCGTGTCCAATTCTTGGTGACCCCGTGGACTGCAGCCCAACAGGCCCCTCCGTCCATGGGATCCTCCAGGCAGGAATACTGGAGTGCGTTGCCACTTTCTCCTCCTGGAGAATCTTCTCGGACAAGGAGTCGAACCCATGTCTCTTGCCTCTTCTGTGTTGGCAGGTGGATGTTTTACCACTACGCAACCTGGGACTGCTAAGTCGCTTTAGTCGTGTCCGACTCTGTGCCACCCCAGAGACGGCAGCCCACCAGGCTCCCCCGTCCCTGGGATTCTCCAGGCAAGAACACTGGAGTGGGTTGCCATTTCCTTCTCCAATGCATGAAAGTGAAAAGTGAAAGGGAAGTCGCTCAGTCATGTCTGACTCTTAGCGACCCCATGGACTGAAGCCTACCAGGCTCCTCCGTCCATGGGATTTTCCAGGCAAGAGTACTGGGGTGGGGTGCCATTGCCTTCTCCACGCCACCTGGGAAGCCCCCAGTAAAAATGCTACAGACCCAGGATTAGGGGAACATGGGGTCTCACCGTGTGAATGCCCATGTCTGACTTATATCTGCTCAGGAAGCTACTTCATTCTTAGCATGAGGGCTTCCTCCCTCTGGCCTCTAAAATGAGGGAGTGGAATGAATCGCTGTGATCCCTCCAAAGTTAAAGATGCTTTGACTGTCTCAGTCTGTTGCTGATACCTTACTCAGTTTGAGTCCAAATCTAGCTTGCTTTTACATCCCCTCACATGAGGTTGATTAACTGTATATAGTCCTGGTGGCCGTTTTTAGGAAGCATTACCATCAGGTTACTTGTTAAGGCCTTTGTGTGAAAAGGAAAGCCAAGGTGTGCTGTTGGTCCAGACTGTCACCCCTTTGAGACTCCTCTGGGGCTCAGACCTGGGTCCACACCAGGGAGTGGCCGTGTGTGTTTCGGTGTTAAGACGTGAATTCTCCTACTTAGATGCTCATGTTCAGAGCCATGGAGAGAGAGGTGGGGAGTCCTCAATGTCACATGGGTGAGGGGACCTAATTCGCAGGCATTCACCAGACTGGTCGGAGAAGGCAATGGCACTCCACTCCAATACGCTTGCCTGGAAAATCCCATGGACGGGGGAGCCTGGCAGGCTGCAGTCCATGGGGTCACGAAGAGTCTACACGACTGAGCGACTTCACTTTCACTTTTCACTTTCATGCATTGGAGAAGGAAATGGCAACCCACTCCAGTGTTCTTGCCTGGAGAATCCCAGGGACGGGGGAGCCTGGTGGGCTGCCGTCTCTGGGGTCGCACAGAGTCGGAGACGACTGAAGCGACTTAGCAGCAGCAGCAGCAGCATTAGACTGGTATCAAGAGTGCAGACACCAGAGCAGAACACCACCCCCCTTGCCGCCCTGCCCTGTACCTCCATACCTCTGTCTGCTTCTCCAGCAGAGAACACCTTTGACTCACCTGTGTATCAGAAATAGGCAGATGATTAAACTGGTGGCAGTAGCTCTGTCTTTAGGGACAAAATGTGCCCAGAAGCAACTCAAGGAGACAATGGCATTATCACGGATGGGCAGCCATGTGGAAGCTTCTGGAAAGTTCCTAGCAATGCTTCAGTTAGCCTTTGAGGCTGCAGAGGGCCCTGGACCCTGAGAAGAACACGGGTGCATGGGGAATGCAGATGGGCTGGGAGCATGCGCAGCCAGGGTGCAGAAGGAGGGACCCTGGGGCAGAGTCTGGTTGAGAGGTTCGTGTGATTTTCAGTGATGATGTGACGCATTTGTCTCTTCTGTTTTTCTCTCCTATATTTCCCCCCTCTGTTTCCATGTGTTTCTTTCGGGCTTTAATTTAGTATCACATGCTGAACAAATAGATCTTTGTGTTCTGTTGAAAATCATAGAAATTTTGGTCTCTTAAGGCATTTGCCTTTGAATAAGGGGGGAAAGAAACAGGATTTCAGATAGAAATCTGAGCAACCTGAGGTTTCTATATGGAATGTAAGCAGAGTTGCAATGAATAATTAAACAAGTTATAGCTAATAAAATATACAGCACATTGCTTCAAACTAAAACATTCTAACTCTGCCTTGGGATAAATGCTTTTCATTATTTTTTAATTGTTGCCAGGGTTTGACCTTGAAGGTCTTTGCTGGCAGATAATTTGTTATGGTAAGAGTGAGATCACTAAGCGTTTTAGCACAAGCCGCATGAGGCATCGGGATTCTTCCTATTACATAACGCTGATGTGATAAGCCTGTTTCCCTCAGGATTTGTTCTTTCATTTCTGTGGTGGCTTCTTTCTTGGGCCCCTGTCCTTGGCCATCCGTGTTGCTGAACTAGGGGAGGATCTTCGTGGTTCCACTGCAGCCAAGTCGTATCGGTGCTTAGAGGCCTGCTGGCTACTCGGATGGACCCATAAACAACCGGAGGCATGACCCTCCACTTTGATAAAATAGACACAGGAAGATCTAGAATCTGCTTTCTACCCTCAGCATCCTGTTGTGCTGGGAGGTCATTCTTCCAGGAATAGGGTTGTGCAGACTTTTGCCCTGATGACTCTTGGTCACTATGGGGTCTTCCTTTGCAGTCACTATAGGACCTAAGATTGCAAAGGGCTTACCAATATGCCTAGTTGCCAGTATTTTCAGAAATGTCTTTGAAAAGAAGCGATACAGTGTGATTAAATGTTTTATTGTTAAACTAATTCACAGTTCTCCATTTATATGACATCTTTTGAAGCCAGTTATAGGACATCTTAGGAAGAACAGGTAATAGTTGACTGTAGAATTGACTTACGCATAGCAAAAATCTGGAGTTTTTACCAGATAGAATAAGATGAACCTGTTGTATGCAGTTTGGGGAATTACCTTTAGCAGATGGAGTTTATTTGTTTGGAATGTGTATTGAGTTGTATAGGCTTGAGGAGTAAGTTCAAAACCACGTGGGGTTGGAGGACAGAATATTAGTAGGTTTTATGTAAGGTATTTGAATAAAAAAACTCAATTGATGGGGTCATATGTTATGTCTTTTTGTCAGTAACATTTAGAAAAAAATAAATTTGAAACAAATTTCTCATGATACTGTGAAAAAATTTAGCTTCAATTATTGCAGGTAAAAAAAATTTGTTTTTATATTCTTAATATTTTGGGTAATAGAAAACATGTATTATTTATGATCATATGCGATCATCTGACTTCTATTTTGAATATGTTGAACAATAGATGACAAGTATAGTCTACATAAAATTTATTTTGTTTCCTTCCCAGAAATTGCCAGTGAATCGTGATTCTTAAAAGACAAAAAAAAAAAAAAAAAAAAAAAAAAGAAAAACCCTATCATTTTACTAAGTGTGTAGTTCCTTATTGCTGTCATTCAGCTTTAAAAGGTGCTTATTTATAGACCCTGTGAAGTCAAACTGTGTCCTTGGATTATGGCGTTAAAGTCGTAAACTTAGACCCTTTGCACTGGTGATGTTCGTTTACATTTTGGTATGGTAAATCCCTAGTCAAACAGCTGTTGTTTAACATTTATAAAACTTCAAAAAATTGCGGCAGAGCTGTCATGTTTAATTTCAGACACATACAAAATATAGAAAACCCATAATTGTTAACCAAAGACTCAAGCATGAAGTCATCCTAAAAGAAACAAAGATGTACGAGATGTCTCTGCTGCTGTATGCTGGAGCGTAACAAAATTACAGCTACGCTGTCTTGATTTACATAAAGGTAAAGTGCCTCTTAATACAGATTTATCTCCACCCTGATCGCCTAAGGCTTGGTTTGCTCAGCTCAGAAAGGAGAATGCTAAGAAAATCGTCGAAAAGGGCTACTTTAGCTTATATTAATGTAGCCACTTTTTATACAGTATTATGAAACATGCAGCGTGATAGTTCATGCTATTCCCATGTTATCATGCATTAAAGTAATCAAGTTGTGAATATTTTAACTCTTGGCACAGATTAATTCTGAGAATATTCTGTTTGCTTATTATCTCATTTATAGGCCTTCTTATTTACACTTTGGGTAAATTGTCTTTATCTTGTGGTGACAAGCTAGATTTGAAAATACTGTCTCTGAGGAAATGTAGACTTTACCATTTCCTTTTTTTTTTAAGGATATGGGTTGGGAGCAGGTCTTTCTCGTTGGGAGAGAAGAGGTCATACTGTTTCACTGCTTTATGTGTGGTCCTACTTCAGTTACAAGATCCTAACTATCTCCTTATTTTAGTATTGGAGTGACTTTCAATTTTAATATTGGACTGTTTTTTTCCAAAACAGATCTCTTGATTGGCAGTAAGAAGTTAGTAACCTATAAATACATGATGTTTTAAAAATTTTACTAATTACTGCCATTCATAGCATATTTTTATAATTTTTCAAAAACTGATAATTTTTATAAAGTATTTTATAAAAGAAATCAGGGTATAATTTATAATATTAAAACTAGACTAGCATATTTATTGTATAATATCATGTTAATTATGGATACTAATTTTATGTGCTATAAAATGCATATGATTGCATCTATATAACATGTATTTTATACTTTAATACATTCCTCACTAATTGAGTTGCTTCAGACTGAGACTGAGTAACTTTGGAGTTGGACGGATTGTTTTTTCCTCAGATTTGTCTTTTGATCTTGGCTGGAGTACTGGTTAGTTTTATGAGTTTGGGCAATTTCACTTCTAAGGCTGTTTTTTCTCTGCAGTGGATAAAACAGTAGGGTCTTTTGTGAAGATTAAAAATATAGGCGTACCTCTTTTTATTGCTCACTTTTATGGTGTTTTTTTTTTTACAAATGGAAGGTTTGTGGCACCGTGCATGGAGGAAGTCTTTCAGCACCATTTTTCCGACAGCATTTCCTCACTTCCTTGTCTCTGGGTCACATATGGTAATTCTCACATTTCAAACTTTTTCATCACTATATTTGTTATGGTGATCTGGGGTCAACGATCTTAGTTATCACTAGTAACTAAGGGTTACTACCACACATATATGAGATGGTGAACTTAATGTTGTGTGTGTTCTGACGACTCCGCAGACCAGCCATGCCCCTATCTCTCAAATCCTCAGGCCTGTCTGTTCCCCAAGATACAACAGTATTGAAATCAGGCCAATTAATAATTGTGCAGCGGCCTCTCAGTGTTCAAGTGAAAGGAAGAGTCACATCTCTCGCTTTAAATCAAAACCTGCAAATAATGAAACTTAGTGAAGAAGGCATTTTAAAATCCAAAGAAAGCCAAAAGTTACGCCTCTTGTGCCCAACAGCCAAGTTGTGAATGTAAAGTTCTTGAAGGAAATTAAAGTTGCTCCTCCAGTGAACACATGCAGTAAGTGAAACAGCCCTATGGCTGATATGGAGAAAGTTCTAATGGTTTGGCTGGAAAAGCAGACAAGCCACAATATTCCCTGAAACCAAAGCCTAATTCAGATCAAGGCCCTAATGCTCTTCCATTTTCTGAAAGCTGAGAGAGGTGAGGAAGTGCAGAGGAAAAGTTTGAAGCCCAGCAGAGTTGGTTTGTGAAGTTTAAGGAAAGAAGGAAGGCACTTCTCTAATATAAAAGTACAAGGTGAAGCAAGAGGTGCTGATATAGAAGCTGCAGCAGGTTATCTGGAAGATCTAAGTAAGATAAGTAATGAAAGTAGTTACACTAGACATCAGATTTTGGGGAGATGAAACAGCCTTCTTTTGGAAGAAGATGCCATCTAGAACTTTCATAGCTAGAGAGGAGAAGTCAGTGCCTGGCTTTAAAGCCTCAGAGTGTATATGGACTCTTGTTAGGAGCTAATGCCGCTGGTGATTTTAGTTGAAACCAGTGTTCACTGACCATTCTAAATATCCTAGAGCCCTTAAGAATTATGCCAAATCTATTCTACCTTTGCTCTGTAAATAGAACAACAAAATCTGAATGACAGCACATCTGTTTGCAGCATGGTTTACTGAGGTGTTTAATCCCACTGTTGAGACCTAATGCTGGGAGAAAAAGATTGTTTTCACAATATAACTGCTCACTGACAATGTACCTGGTCACCCAAGAACTGTGATGAAGGTGAGATGTAGGGAAAGATTAATGTTTTCACATCTGCTAATACATTTAGAAAAGGCAGAGGAACCAGAGATCCAATTGCCAACATCCTTTGGATCATCAAAAAAGCAAGAGAGTTCCAGAAAACATCTACTTCTGCTTTATTGACTATGCCAAAGCCTTTGACTGTGTGGACCGCAACAAACTGTGGAAAATTCTGAAAGAGATGGGAATACCAGACCACCTGACCTGCCTCCTGAGGAATCTGTGTGCAGGTCAGGAAGCAACAGTTAGAACTGGACATGGAACAACAGACTGGTTCCAATTTGGGAAAGGAGTCCATCCAGGCTGTGTATTTTCACCCTGCCTATTTAACTTACATGCAGAGTACATCATGAGAAATGCCCGGCTGGATAAAGCACAAACTGGAATCAAGATTGCCAGGAGAAATGTCAATAACCTCAGATATGCAGATGACACCACCCTTTTACGGCAGAAAGCAAAGAACTAAAGAGTCTCTTGACAAAAGTGAAAAAGGAGAGTGAAAAAGTTGGCTTAAAACTCAACATTCAGAAAACTGAGATCATGGCATCTGGTCCCATCACTTCATGGCAGACAGATGGAGAAACAGTGAAAACAGTAAGAGACTTTATTTTTTGGGGCTCCAAAATCACTGCAGATGGTGATTGCAGCCATGAAATTAAAAGATGCCTTCTCCTTGGAAGAAAAGTTCTGGCCAACCTAGACAGCATATTAAAAAGTAGAGACATTACTTTGGCAACAAAGGTCCGTCTAGCCAAAGCTTTGGTTTTTCCAGTAGTCATGTATGGATGTGAGAGTTGGAGTATAAAGAAAGCTGAGCGCTGAAGAATTGATGCTTTTTTAAAAATTAAAATTTATTTATTTTAATTGGAGGCTAATTACTTTACAATATTATATTGGTTTTGCTATACATCAACATGAATCCGCCACAGGTGTCCACGTGTTCCCCGTCCTGACGCCCCCTCCCTCCTCCCTCCCTGTACCATCCCTCTGGGTCATCCCAGTGCACCAGCCCCAAGCATCCTGTATCCTGCATCAAACCTGGACTGGCGATTCATTTCTTATATGATATTATACGGGTTTCAATGACATTCTCCCAAATCATCCCACCCTCTCCCTCTCACACAGAGTCCAAAAGACTGTTCTAGACATCTATGTCTCTTTTGCTGTCTTGCATACAGGGTTATTGTTACCATCTTTCTAAATTCCATATATATGCATTAGTATACTGTACTGGTGTTTTTCTTTCTGGCTTACTCCACTCTATATAATCGGCTCCAGTTTCATCTACCTCATTAGAACTGATTCAAATGTATTCTTCTTAATGGCTGAGTAATACCGCATTGTGTATATGTACCACAGCTTTATCCATTCATCTGCTGATGAACTGTGGTGTTGGAGAAGACTCTTGAGAGTCCCTTGGACTGCAAGGAGATCCAATCAGTCCATCCTAAAGAAGATCAGTCCTGGGTGTTCATTGGAAGGACTGATGTTGAAGCTGAAACTCTAATACTTTGGCCACCTGATGTGAAGAGCTGACTCATTTGAAAAGACCCTGATGCTGGGAAAGATTGAAGGCAGGAGGAGAAGGGAATGACAGAGGATGAGATGGTTGGATGGCATCAGTGACTCAATGGACATGAGTTTGAGTAAGCTCAGGGAGTTGGTAATGAACAGGGAGGCCTGGTGAGCTGCAATCCATAGGGTAGCAAAGAGTCAGACACGACTGAGCATCTGAACTGAACAGAGTTTTGTTCTGCAGCCCATGGATCAAGGAGCAGTTTTGTTGCCATAGATAATGATTCCTTCATGGATCTGGGCAAAGTCAGTTGAAAACCTTCTGGAAATAATTCACCATTCTAGATGCCATTAAGAATGTTTGTGATTTGTGTGAAGAGTTCAGAATATCAACATTAACAGGAGTTGGGAAGAAGTTCATTCTGAATCCTCATGGATGACTTTGAGAGGTTCAAGACTTTGGCGAAGGAAGAAACTGCCGATGTTACAGAAATAGCAGGAGAAATAGAAGTGTCTCATGATAAAACTTTAATGGATGAGGAATTGCCTCATTCATGAGTAAAGAAAATGGTTTCTTGCAATGGGAGTCTATTATTGGTGAAGATGCTGTGACGATTGTTGAAATGGGAACACTGAATTTAGAATATTACATAAACTTGGTTGATAAAACAGTGGTAGGGTTTGAAAGGATTGATTTCATTTCTTAACTGAAATATAGCAGACATACTATGTTGGCTTGATTCCAGTTTTGAAAGTTCTACTGTGAATAAATGCTATCAAACTACATTGCGTGCTACCAAGAAATCATTCATGAAAGGAAAAGTCAGTTTAAGCCAGCAGACTTCATTGTTGTAATATTTTAAGAAATTGTCACAGCTACCCCAACCTTGAGCAGCCACAACACCGATCAATCAGCAGCCATTGACACTGAGGCAAAATCTGCCACTAACAAAAAGATTATGGCTCTCTGATATCTCAGATGTTGGTTAGCATTTTTTAGCAGTAAAATATTTTAAAATTAAGAAATGTACATATTTTTAGACGAAATGCTATTGCGCACTTATAAACTATAGTGTAAACATAACTTTTATGTGCCCTGGGACACCCCGAAATTCGTATGACTCACTTATTGGGTTATCTGAACTGAACCCACAGTATCTCCAAGGTACAACTGTAATAGTGGAGATGTGGAGCAACTGTTACATGGTAAGTTTTTGGCTAATATTAAATATTTATTAAATATATGTTCCATCTTCCTATCATTATCCTTGCATGTATGCATGCACAGTCACTCAGTCATGTCTGATTCTTTGCAACCCCATGGACTGTACCCCACTAGGCTCCTCTGTCCATGGGATTTCCAGGCAAGAATACTGGAATGGGTTGCCATTTCCTCCTCCAGGGAATTTTCCCAGCTCAGGGATGGAACCCACATCTCCTGTGTCTCCTGCATTGTAGGTGGATTCTTTAATCACTGACAGTCGGGGAAGCCCCATCTTTATCCTTAGGGTCCATTTAGGAAGAGGTGGAAAAAATGTTGACTAAATGAATGAATACATAATAGTGAATTCATTCAGAGGTCTGGAAAAGGACCTTTTCCAGGTCCTTTGTGCAGCTACCTTTGTGCCCTCTAATTTGGAGGCTGCTCTCTTTGTCTTGCTTCCAGCTTCATAAATGTTTATGGAAAAAGGGATGTGTCCTGCATAGTCAAACAGATGAGAAATGTAGGAGTCATCCTTGGTTCCCCAAAACCCAGCTCCTCTTACCTACCTGTGAGTTTAATTGCCCCGACTGATATTTGGTATAGCGAACTGTTCAGTGGAGGAAATAGTTACACCAACAGCTTTATGTAAACTTTATGGAGTTTGTATTGGATGCAGTTAGATGGCAATGGTGTGGAAAAAGACTGGAGAAAAGAAAATTCCAGGCAGAGAAACTTACATGAACCGATGTATTAAGGCTAGAAACACAAGATATATTAGGGGGATTTAGTGGTTAGACCTGAACACCTGAAACATATACGCGGAATACTAACAGTGTTCACTGAATGGTTTGGTACTTCCACTGGGAAAAATTATGGCATCATTTGCTGAATGATCAAGAGAGCATACCCTGAATGAGTTAAATATCATAGCTTGAATGAGTTACTTGTGACCGTCAGCGGTACTTTGAGCTTTCAACTTCTCATTTTAGATTTTGAAAAATCACATTTTTATTTTAGTTTCCATGCTTTAAACATCAGTCTCCCTCCTAGCTTTTATTGTACAGAGGTCTTAAATGTCATGAGTGTGGCCAGTAATGTATTGTGTCATATGAGGAAGTATACCTTCTAGTACTTAAAATTCATACTGAATGTTTCTGAATATAGTTTACATTAATGTTTTATATTGGTCTAGCACATAGGTCAGAGGAGTGATTTCAAAGCAATTTTAAAACTGTTTCAAGTAATGAAACTTTTCTCTCTTTTTTTTTACTTTACAATATTGTATTGGTTTTGCCATACATCAACATGACTCTGCCACGGGTATACATGTGTTCCCCATCCTGAACCCCCCTCCCATCTCCCTCCCTGTACCATCCCTCTGGGTCATCTCAGTGCACCAGCCCCAAGCATCCTGTATCATGCATCAAACCTGGACTGGTGATTCGTTTCATAGATGATGATATACGTTTCAATGCCATTCTCCCAAATCATCCTACACTCTCCCTCTCCCTCAGAGTCCAAAAGACTGTTCTATACATCTGTGTCTCTTTTGCTGTCTGGCATACAGGGTTATCATTACCATTTTTCTAAATTCCATATATATGTGTTAGTATACTGTATTGGTGTTTTTTTTTTTTTTTCCTGGCTTACTTCACTCTGTATAATAGGCTCCAGTTTCATCCACCTCATTAGAACTGATTCAAATGGATTCTTTTTAATGGCTGAGTAATACTCCATTGTGTATATGTACCACAGCTTTCTTATCCATTCATCTGCTGATGGACATCTAGGTTGTTTCCATATCCTGGCTATTATAAATAGTGCTGCGATGAACATTGGGGTACACATGTCTCTTTCACTTTTGGTTTCCTCGGTGTGTATGCCCAGAAGTGGGATTGCTGGGTCATAAGGCAGTTCTATTTCCAGTTTTTTAAGGAATCTCCACACTGTTCTCCATAGTGGCTGTACTAGTTTGCATTCCCACCAACAGTGTAAGAGGGTTCCCTTTTCTCCACACCCTCTCCAGCATTTATTGCTTGTAGACTTTTGGATCGCAGCCATTCTGACTGGTGTGAAATGGTACCTCATTGTGGTTTTGATTAGCATTTCTCTGATAATGAGTGATGTTGAGCATCTTTTTATGTGTTTGTTAGCCATCTGTATGTCTTCTTTGGAGAAATGTCTATTTAGTTCTTTGGCCCATTTTTTGATTGGGTCATTTATTTTTCTGGAATTGAGCTGCAGGAGTTGCTTGTATATTTTTGAAATTAGTTGTTTGTCAGTTGCTTCATTTGCTATCATTTTCTCCCATTCAGAAGGCTGTCTTTTCACCTTGCTTATAGTTTCCTTTGTTGTGCAGAAGCTTTTAATTTTAATTAGGTCCCATTTGTTTATTTTTGCTTTTATTTCCAGTATCCTGAGAGATTGGTCGTAGAGGATCCTACTGTGATTTATGTCAGGGAGTGTTCTGCCTATGTTCTCCTTTAGTAGTTTTATAGTTTCTGATCTTACATTGAGATCTTTAATCCATTTTGAGTTTATTTTCGTGTGCGGTGTTAGAAAGTGATCTAGTTTCATTCTTTTACAAGTGGTTGACCAGTTTTCCCAGCACCACTTGTTAAAGAGATTGTCTTTTCTCCATTGTATATTCTTGCCTCCTTTGTCAAAGATAAGGTGTCCATAGGTGTGTGGACTTATCTCTGGGCTTTCTATTTTGTTCCATTGGTCTATATTTCTGTCTTTGTGCCAGTACCATACTGTCTTGATGACTGTGGCTTTGTAGTAGAGCCTGAAGTCAAGCAGGTTGATTCCTCCAGTTCCATTCTTCTTTCTCAAGATTGCTTTGGCTATTTGAGGTTTTTTGTATTTCCATACAAACTGTGAAATTATTTGTTCCTGCTCTGTGAAAAATAGTGCTGGTAGCTTGATAGGGATTGCATTGAATCTGTAGATTGCTTTGAGTAGTATACTCATTTTCACTATATTGATTCTTACAATCCATGAACATGGTATATTTCTCCATCTGTTTGTGTCCTCTTTGATTTCTTTTGCCAGTGTTTTATAGTTTTCTATATACAGGTCTTTAGTTTCTTTAGGTAGATATATTCCTAAGTATTTAAAGACTCCACCAGAAAATTACTAGAGCTAATCAATGAATATAGTAAAGTTGCAGGATATAAAATCAACACACAGAAATCCTTTGCATTCCTATACACTAATAATGAGAAACTAGAAAGAGAAATTAAGGGAACAATTCCATTCACCATTGCAACGAAAAGAATAAAATACTTAGGAATATATCTACCTAAAGAAACTAAAGACCTGTATATAGAAAAACTATAAAACACTGGTGAAAGAAACTTTTCATGATTGTTTAGAATCATAATTTTTCTAGAGAAATAATAAATGGCATTTGAGCAACTAGGGTAGCTACTTATAACCATTTTCTACTTTGCGATACAACATATTAAACTGTTTTTTTCAAACTTTATTCTTACATAAAGAATTAGTGTTCCTTTGATCAACCATTTTTGCTAAAGAATAACAGTGTATGCGTGTTATAGTGTCTACATGTATACATTTCATAAGTATATAAATGTTTAAAGTCTTTTATCAGTATATGTACTTTTTAAAGATTTACTTACAGTTTCCTTACTCACGAAAAATACTCATTGACTATGTAAATATTAGTGAGGTCTAATTATGAAAGGAAACAGTGGAAACAGTGGCTGGCTTTAGTTTTTTGGGCTCCAAAATCACTGCAGATGGTGATTGCAACCAGGAAATTAAAAGACACTTGCTCCTTGGAAGGAAAGTTATGACGAATCTAGATAGCATATTCAAAAGCAGAGACATTACTTTGTCAACAAAGGTCCATCTAGTCAAGGCTATGGTTTTTCCAGTGGTCATGTATGAATGTGAGAGTTGGACTATAAAAAAAGCTGAGCATCAAAGAATTGATGCTTTTGATCTGTGGTGTTGGAGCAGACTCTTGAGAGTGAGAGTCCCTTGGACTGCAAGGAGATCCAACCAGTCCATCCTAAAGGAGATCAGTCCTGGGTGTTCATTGGAAGGACTGATGTTGAAGCTGAAACTCCAATACTTTGGCCACCTGATGCAAAATGCTGACTCATTGGAAAAGACCCTGATGCTGGGAAAGATTGAGTGCAGAAGGAGAAGGGGATGACAGAGGATGAGATGGTTGCATGGCATCACTGACTCGATGGACATGAGTTTGGATAGTCTCTGGGAATTGGTGATGGACAGGGAGGCCTGGAGTGCTAAGGTTCATGGAGTCACAAAGAGTCGGATATGACTGAGCAACTGAACTGAAGTATGAAAGGAGACTATTATGTAAGAGTTAACTAATTTATTATTGTTAACTGCTGCTGCTACTGCTGCTAAGTTGCTTCAGTGATGTCCGACTCTGTACAACCCCATAGACAGCAGCCTACCAGGCTCTCCCATCCTTGGGATTCTCCAGGCAAGAACACTGGAGTGGGTTGCCATTTCCTTCTCCAATGCATGAAAGTGAAAAGGGAAAGTGAATTTGCTCAATCGTGTCCGACTCTTCGCAACCCCATGGATTGCAGCCTACCAGGCTTCTCCGTCCATAGGATTTTCCAGGCAAGAGTACTGGAGTGGGGTGCCATTGCCTTCTCCGATTATTGTTAACAGCACTTGTTAAATCAGTATAAGCTATATCATTCTTCTAAAAATCTTTGTCCTGAAAGATGCTCAATATTATTAGTAATTGCCAGTTTGTGGCCACTAAGACAGCTTCAATTAAACAGAGGATAACAAGCGTTGCTGAGGATGTGGTAAACTGGAACTCTCATGCTTTGCTGGTAGGAATGGAAAATAGTGAAACTCTTGAAAAAAAGCTGGCAGTCCTCAAAAGGTTAAATGTAGAATTACCATATGACCCAGCAATTCCAAGAAAAGTGAAAATATTTATGTTAACACAAAAATTTACAGGTGAGTGTTCCTAGTAGTGTTATTTCATAATAATCAAGAAGTCCATTGGCTGAGAAATGAATAAACACATGTTGTATAGTGATACCGTGGAATATTATAGAGTCATATAAAGGAATGGAAGCACTAATACTGCTACAACATGTGTGAAATTTGAAGTCTTTATGCCAAATGAAAGAAGCAAGGCACAAAGGCTGCATGTCGTGTGATTCCATTTATTTGAAGTGATCAGAGTAGTCAGTTCCACAGACGTAGAGCATAGGTCCGTGGTTGTCAGGGGCTACAGATGGATGGCAGAGAGGGAGTGGAAGGGTGGGGAAGGCTGTGTGGGAGGGACTGCTAATGTGTAGGGTTTTTTGGAGAGTGTTAAAAATATTTTGGAAGTAATTAGAGGCAGTGATTGTATCACTTCATGAATATACTCAAAATCACTGAATTGCATACTATAATAACACAAGCTATATGGGATATGAATTATATCTCAATAAAAACAAAGGAAAAAGTTTCTGTGTATACCGAGTAGCACTGGTGGTATATTTACCCTAAATCACTGTGTTTTAAAAAGATATCTAAATTTCCCATGTGCCTTTTCAAATAATATAAAAATCATCTAAATCTATTTTTATGAACTTTTTCATATAATCTTTAATTTTTGTTTTCTAAATTAGGTGAAAGGAGAGGATTAGTTTGTATTAAAGTGTATTCATTCTGAAATATGGACTTAATAAGTGTGCATCTGTGAGGAAGACTTAAGTACAGAGGCCCAGCTTAATGTTATCTTGCTTCTGAATATCCTCAAGCTTTTGAAATAGATTTTTCCCAATTATTCTTTGAACCCTTCATGGCATCTCATCTTTCTCTTTATCACGGGCATCCAGAGAAAATTGAAATCGCTTGTCTAGGAGATAATATGGGAGGATGCTATACAGTTCTGTTTTTCTTTTATTTCAGAATTGGCCTGTCATCTCTTGTCAACTCTTGTTTCTGAATAGAAGCCCAGATAGTTGTTCCAATGGGACAGTTTCTTAGATCTTTTTACAAATTGCACCTAGGCATTCTGCTGGTACGTCACTGGTACAGGACCTTGTTTTGCAGAGTAGAGACGGCCTGTCTCCGGTGGGAGGGTGAGCTTCCTGTGCATGCTGCTTTCATGCAGGAGGATCTGCTCTGCCCATTTGCACTACCAGGATTGACTCCTTCCCTTCCTCATGCAAACGTGGAGAGACCCTGTACACTTGCCTGGATTCCCTGATGAATTCTTGGCCACCCCTATCTGAGACTGGCATAAAGAAAACTTGATTTACATCGAATTCCTAAATAGAAATTATATAAAAATAATAATATGCATATTCCCAAAGAGAAATCTAGATTTCTGCAGTTAAATTTAGACAGATAATTAAATTATGAAATAAAATTTAATTCCCAATCCTTTTTCATTAGATGCTTACTCTCCCACTAATGTCATTTCCCAACTTTTACTCTTTGTATTCTACTATATATTGTTATTATTTTTTTGGCTGCACCTCAGGTCGTACAGGATCTTAGATCTGCTACCAGGGATTAAACCCATGGCCTCTGCAATGGAAGTGCGGATTCTTAACCTCTGGACTACCAGGGAAGTCCATATTTTTTTTTTAGGTTTTTTTTTGTAACTTGCATTGTTTTGTTCATCTTTTCCTTTCTTCTTCTTCTTTTTTTTTTTCAGATTTTGCTGGTGCAGATTGATCCCATGAATTCGTTTTTATTGCTCTTTCATACCCCATTAATATAAACATAATTTGTTTCTTTTGTTTCCTTTTGATGAAAATGCCTTGTAATTTTTCTTTAAACCATGATGCAATGAATACTTTTATGCATTTCTGTGTACAGAGACGCAACCATTTTCCTGGATCTGTTCCTGTAAAGAAATTGACAGGGCATGGACTGTGCCTGTCTTCATTATATTCTAGTTGTTGCCAAGGTCTTTGACAATTTATAGCCCTACCAGCTGTGTATGAGGGTCCTCCCAGTTTCACATTCTTGCCCACACTGTTATTAATGAGTTAAAAATTTTTGCTACTATGATGGGTATGAGTGTTTTCTTATTGTTGCCTTAAAGTTACATTTCTCTTTCCCAAGAGCTCCTAAACAAGCCAGATTGGAAGGAAGTTGGATCCTCCTCATTCCTACTCAGTATTATTCCTGTAACTTTCTCCATGGCTGATGTGAAAGACCCAGAGGTTTTACCGCTTAGGACATACGGGGAGGTCCTCCAGCTGTGAGTCTATGCAGTCCCCTCACGTATCTGGTGTGTCTTGTCCAGATCCACATCACCCCTTAAAGGTGACGTGAGGATTTCCGTGCCAGATCAGCACAGTCTACATCGCAGCACACACCCATTTATCTCTTGGGGCCTGCTATTTTCCTGGGCCCTGGGAAGCCCGACAGCCTGTGTCCCAGAGAATGTCCTTCCCCGATCTGTCCCCACAAGGAAGGAAGCAAAACAAAATACTGGAAACAGAACAAAAATAAAATCTCAGTAAACTACCCTGCTGTAGACGTATCCTGGTGATTCCTCTTGGTAGCTACTCATACTCTCCTGAGAAGCCTCTTCCAGGCTGCAAGAGTTTATACAGACTCTCTTTCCAAATGTCTAATGTCCAGCTATTCTACTGATTATTATCATTATTATTTAGGCCACTGCCTCAAAACCTTTTCTCTCCACATCATTCGCAGCTGTCCATGGCTTTTCCTCTCCCTTTTTCATCTGCTTTCTTTTCCTCTAAATTCCTTTGGTCCCTGCACGAGCTCCTTTGTCTCATTTTGGGAACAGCACTGTGTTTAAAGAAGAGGCTCTCTACTGTTCTCCCTCCTCCTCTTGGGAAGAGCTAGCTTCACAGTCTTGCTTATTCAACACTTATTCAACTTTCTCTTGTCTTCTTTTTCCACTTAGAATGTCAATAAGGAAACTAAAAGTGAAATCAGACATGTAGTCCCATTACATTGATATTTAAAATATTTTTTTTTTTTGGCTCAAGCAAATATGTAACCATAGACATAAAGAAATAGAAATTGGCTTCATCTTCATTTGCTTACGTTGTATTTGGGCATAGTTTCAAAAGAAGTGTCACTTTGGGGGAGAAGAGTTTTTGTTGTGGTTGATTTTTATGCTGGTCATAAAACTGTCACTTTAAATTTTTACTTCTGGAAACAAAGTAGGAAAGCTCTCTATTAAAATAGATGTTGAGTCCCTATATGTAATTTTCCTGGTGTCATTCCATTCATTTTATCAGCTAAACATGTGTCATAATACAATGGAAAATATAGATACTCAGTCTCACCAAGAAAATCATAGTTAAGTTTCATGTTTAACTGTTCTCTAAAGACAAGAGCCCCCTATCTTGTTAAACATCATGTGCTTGTAAGCTTTCGAAATTTGAAAGTTCAGCCTATTTATTTAATAGATATGCTATCTTGGCAAATAAAATAATTGGTTCTTTAAAGTTTCAGTAAAAACTCTTAGCCCAGGAAGCTTTCTCTTGCCCTTTTAGAGGCTCTTGTGACGATAATTTGAGAGTCATTGAGGAGAGAGAGCTGTAAAGAGGAGAGGGTCTATTGCATGTGGGGAGACGTTCCTTCTGTCCACAATATTTGGAACACACAAACCCAGCAGCACTACACTGAGTCCTTTGTTCTTCCCGTTGGGCAAAACACTAGATAGCTTACTGTAAATATGGCTGGCTGCCAAGCTGTGGCGCAGATCCTTTTTTTTAAATACTGTAAACTGGCACCAGGTCAAGAATTACAGTTCTTCCTCCTATTTACTTTCCCCTTCTTTACTGAAGAGTTTCATCTGTCGGGAGATAGAAAAATACTTGTTGTGGTCTGGTCTTGGGTGGGGGCGGGGGGCGGGGGTGCGGTGGAAATGCCCAAACAATCCTTTTTTTTTTTTTTCTTTTCCCTCTTGCCTTCCTCCTCCTCATGTCGGGTAGATTTCTGATGAAACAAGTGGAATCCTTTCATTGCCCTTAACTTTGAAAAGAACAGTGTCCTCTGATGACACATGGGAAGTGTGGAGCGGGGTGAGCTGAGTTGAAGGCAGACCACTGCTGAACATCATGCCGCTTTAAAAATGGATCCTGCGTCGCTGTTTCCCTGCTTCCTTGGCATCTTGGCTTTAGCTGTCGTCCTGGAGTGTTTTTTGTTTACGATTCTCGTTTTCAAGGGCCTGCTATATTTCTGGCGTTACCGAGTTGCCTTCCCTTGTGTTGGAATTTGTGTGGCTGCAGCTGAATTGAAACGAGGTGGAGGGAAGTGAAGGGTGGGGAGTTCTGCCTTTCAACTACAGGGTGTGCCCCTTTTGAAACTTTGTTTTTAATATAAGTAAAAGCTTGGGAATGTATTTTTGAAAGGATTATTTGCTATGATATTAAAATCAAGGTGCCAGAAAGAAGTGGCTATCCTTCTTCTTTTTTTTTTTTGATATAAATGTCATCTTGTCAAATGAAAATTTTGCAGCTTTCTTAATTTTTCACATAGAAACTTCTAGACCTAAGTAAAAATTAAATGTATATTGTGATTATTTTTTTGAAAACAGTCAAGCTAAGAGTGAATGTACTATCCTTGCCTACTTCACTGACAATAAAAATTTTCAACATGTTTACTTTTTTCATTTTGTTCATTAGTCTTTGTTCCTTAAAAAAAGAGAAATTTCACTAGGATGTAATTGGAGGCTATTTGTCTTATTTCTAGATACAGTTCACAGTGGAGGATATTATGTTGATAATCAGATTTTATGACATCTTTTTAGAATCTGTGGAAGACCCGAGAGAGTATAAATGATTGAGAGAGGGAAACTGCTTCTACGAAGAGCCTCTCAGTTACTGTGATGAAGTTTCTCTGTACCCCAGTATACACTGTTTGAGGGAGGTCTTCATTGGAATGATTAAAAATACATTTAAAGTTTAGGCAAAATATATCAGTTTATTTGTGCATCAGCTCTCTCATATGAAAATTTAGATCATTATACTAAAGTATAAGGATCCAGTTTCTTTGAGCTATTGACATATGTAATGAGTAATTCTTACTTTCAGTGTTCCTCTAGAAATGCGGTATATAATTATACCAGCCAGTGTAATTATAGTATAACCAGTGGACAGAGTAATCGGGTTGGTGTTCAAAGGGTCCAGGTCTTCTCTGGGCCTTTATTAATAATAATATGACCCTGAGGCAGTTGACTCATTCTGGGTCTGGTTTTATCATCTGTGAAATAATCGGGAGAACTAGTTGATCTTAGATGTGTCTTCTAACATGAAGAGTCTAGATAACTCTCTGTGATCATTTTGCCTTCTTTATAGACTGGAATTTGTGAATAACGAGAACATGGTATGCTAATGTAGGGAAAATTTAATTCACATTCATAGAATGTAGGTGTATAATTTTGTAATGTATAATCTGAAGCAATTTTTCTTATCTCCTTACTTCCTACTGATTTTAGAATCCCTTTCGTTTATGATAACCCTTTGTCATTTGACGTCATTTATACAGAGAATGTGAGCAAAGTGGCTCACAGATAGGGGGGTATCTGGTAGTTTTGAAGAGCTCTAGTGCATGTTAATACTTCCAGATGGGGCATACCATTTCTTATTTTGAGCAGCAGCCTCAGAGCACCATGCCATGAGACTTTAGAGTCTGGACCCTGCATTTGAATCCTGGTTTTGATATTTGAAATTTGAGGCCCTGGCATACTTTATTAAAATACTGCAATTCTGAGATTTTCTTGTCTGCAGTATGAGGATATCAATGATATTTCCATAAATACATTGTATTAACTGGTCTTAAATTAGATTGTGTGTGTGACTACCCTTCAATTTTAACATTTTTGAAATATCATCTTTCAGTTTAAGTCAGCAAATTTTTGTTGAATATCTAAGTTACCATGTTCAGGGGGAAGTGTGTTTGTGCCTAGATAAAAATACGGAAAAGTTTGTTGTAAAATGGTGAGTGAGAGTAAAGTACTGTAGAGGACAGTAGTTACAACTAGTAAGATTGTGCAGCACCGCATGAGAAGGTCAGTTTGGGCGAAATAGAAGTTGGTTCAGGAGGAGATCAACAGTAGCAGTACTTTATGTAGGAAAACATAATCTTTACCTTATGTAATCATTACTTTGTGTAGGAAAACATAATCTCCTTAGGAACTGGAAACTTATATAAAGTGCTGGTTTACTCTAATGTCCTATGAAAGATACTTACCTTCTCTGGATAGTTTTGCCAATTATGTAACAAGTGTGTGTATATATATATATATAATCAGATATAATTGGGTATTGCTGAAAAAAATCTTTCAATTACAAGTGGTATATAAATTCTTCTTGTAGCAGGAGAGTGTTATACTCCTGATATTTTTTAACTAATTAGGATGAAAAAAGTGCTTTAAAGGGATTAAACCATCTAAAGCATAGTCAGAAATCAGAGGAAGGATTGGAGTTTTAATCTTGGTTATTATCACTTCAGCTATAACTGAATCACTTTCTTTGGAATTGATCTAGTTAGTGTCTGAGTTTACATGTTACTAATTTTGAAGAATTAAAAAGTTATCAGCTTTTTCCTTCTGTATACCTTCTTTTGGCAATAAGCCATTCTTAATATTATAAAATATATAATAAACATATTATAAAATATAGTGTTTAAAATAAGATACTCTAAATTAGATTGTTTATAGATACATTGTATTACTAATTGCCCATAGGAAATGTTTTTCTGAAACCTTGAGTTAGCTTATTTTCTTACATGTTAAGAAATTTTCTTTCCTCTTTGATTACATCTGTTCAGCTTTTGGGAATGCTGAGATTATCAGTCACATCATCTTAAAGGATATGAGTAGAATTACAGAGAAGAAGTGGTCAAGGCCAGGTCTTTTGTTTGAAGAATATATTAACAGGACATAAAAATAAAGGGAATATAGCATATGCATATTTTAAAAAGAGGAGATCACAGTGTCATGCCTAGAATTCTATTTCCGCTATTGTCATTAACTCACTAGGATATTTTCAGAAAATGAGACATCTTTCTGCTTTGGTTTATTTATCCATAGAACACCTTTTAATGTGGACTATGATATTAATGTTATGTTTATCAGAGGCTAGATCTTAATTTATATGCCTTATGGCTGAAAGATTAGTCTTCTTTTGCTAAAGCATGATGCAGGTATATTTGCTTCTAGGTTTAGATACAGTGTATTAAAATTGTGACCGTGAATTTTTGGTACCTGAGCAGTATTCACCCCTTATTTCTTTTCTGTCCAGGGCATCAACAGTAGTAGAATGTTTACAGAATGAATAAGTGAAAAATCAAGGGCATAGAAATAATGATTTTCATGGAAAGAGTCGAAAAGCTGACTTTCTCCACCTCGTTCTTTTAATCTTGTCCCTTTCGGGTGCTGTCCCTCACTAGCTTATGACCATAAGCCATGCTCTTATTGATGTATCTAATCTTCAGTTTCTCCATTTGTGTTCTCTCTGTCATAGTACCTGTCTCTCGGGTATGTGAGGGTTAAGTTAGATCACGTTTTCATTTCAGCAAAATTTTAAGGAAAGCGTTCCATATAAATTTGTTTGGCACCCTCCGAAGTTCTGAGCGCCTTTGAATGTTTCTTGCCTTCGTTTTTTTTTTTTTTTTTTTTTTTTCCTGTCTGGTGAGTTGGAGACTGCATTTAAAGGGACTGTTACTACACAAGATTATTGCTATAAAATTTTCACTTGCTATATGACAGGTTATATGCCTATATGGGTTTAATTCTGTGCTGTAATAGTGTCTTTGAGAGCCTCTTTTGTCTCTATTTATCTTATTTATAAGACTGTAGGATTATCAAGTTGTCAAACCAGTGGGTCCTTGGGCGTTTATCTAGTTCCCTCTGCAGACAGGTCCAGAGAAGTTCTTACCAGCTGCCCTTTTCCTCTTACGAGTATAAGAATAAAGGTGACGAAGGGGACTTAACGTTCACAACTTATTTTCTAAATAATAACTTATTGGTAGGGTTGCTCTTTGTGTTTTATTTTAAAGTAAACCTGGCTGTGAGTGTGTCTGTTTTTTCCCAAATTTCAGCATGCGCTTCCCTTCATTCATTTATATTTCTTAAAAACGACATAGTTAGGGAGACTCTTACCTAGACTTCCTGAGTTTTGAAAACATGCCATGTAATTTTACCCAAAGTCATACACATCTTTTTCTTTCACATGTAGGCTTGCACTCGTACATACATGTTGAAACAAAGTTACATAACAAGACTAATTATTTGACTCTTCTAACGGTACCGCTTTTAGGATTACCTTCACAAGAACAATTTGAGCAAAATAAATTGAGTAGCAACCTTGGCATTGCGTAGTAGAGTTCGTTGTTGTTTTTTTGCTTTTAACTGTTGAATTATTGGTTTGAATGAAGTATATGTTGCGCCATAGGAAAATAAGTATTGGGTAGATGGAAAAACTGCCTTCTGAACTCTGAGGTCAGCTTCTGTGCTTCCTGTCTGACCTGTTTGAGCAGGTCAGTTCTGCAGTGCGTGGGGTCCAGGTCTTCCTTCCAGAAGGAGCAGGAACTCTGCTTTGCTGTCTGGTCAGGCTGCACGGCCCAGTCTGGCCAGTTGTCTTGCACCTGTCCCTGACCATCCATCCCCACGGGACAGATCTGCCCATCCATCACCAATGCTAGCAAAACACTTCACAGCGCATGCCTCCCTGCGGACAGACTGGCCGCACCATCTCAGACGCTGGGAAAGTGGGCTGTGACTGATTTAGAAAGCTACTGCTGGATTCCAACCCTTCCATGCCGTCAGTCGCGTCTGGTTCTGTGTGGCACGTGGAGACACCGACAGCCAGCACGGCTAACCCTGCGCTCAGAGGCGTGCCTTGTTGCTCTTTGCACTGTAACTCACCACGCCTTTCCTCCTGCTACGTTGCTGTGCTTGTTGGGTCTTGTTCTCCTCAGTAAGATCCTGCCAAGGCGGGGAAAAGATGTCTCTGGATAAGAATTTCTTTACTGACATTCAAGTGGGCACAATCCATTTGTGGTAGAGAAATGGCAGTTTACGCTTTAACATTTAGAGAAGCTGAAGGATTTAAGAGGGATGGTGATCATGGTGATTATACTTGTGCTGAGCAAATAATTCTCAGTTTTCAGATCTGTTACCAGTTAGGTTCTGTCTGTCGATCTCTTTTTTTTTTTAGTCCAACTCTTAATTTTTCATGCTTCAAGTCTAGCTTATGTTTCTGATAATGCTGCCATTTGGGACATTTAAATTTCTATGGGCAAATGCTATAGTCGTGAAACATGGAGGGTGAATACAAATGAGGGGCATTAGATGGTGACTTGTAAATCTCAGTGTGAAATTGTATTGTAACGTATTTTTAATTCACATCGTGGGCACCTTAGACAAAATTACAAAATAGCTCTAGATTCTGTCCATTTTTAGCCAACACTTTTAAACCACATAAACTCAGGAATGCAGTGCCACATACGGAATCACAATTTCAATACTTGCTTTTGTAATCCATTCTGGATCATCTTTGTACAAACTCTGTTAAGGGAACTATTTTTTTTTCCCCCCCTGGATAACAGGTAATTGCCAAATGTGAACAGTCCCATGACTTGCAAGGAACTCTAAAGTGCTGACTCCATTTTTACAGAAAGGGGTTAATGGCAGCAAGCAGTGAAGGAGACGCAGACCCAGAGAGAAGCTGCGTGTAACATGCTGAGAAAAGGCAGAGAAGGAAATACCCAGAAGATATCCTGATTATGGTGGGGGAAAAACTGTCTGCACAGGGCTGTGTCTTAAATCACCCCAGACAGAGTGAAGCTGGAGACTTATGAATTGAGATGCCCACTTCCCCAGGTCTCCCTGTAGACATACCTCCTAAATAGTCATTTGTATTTTTTATATGGCTTCCCTGGCAGCTCAGCTGGTAAAGAATCAGCCTGCAATGCAGGAGATCTCAGTTTGATTCCTGGGTTGGGAAGGTTCCCTGGAGGACGTATAGGCTACCCACTCCAGTATTCTTGGGATTCCCTGGTCACTCATATGGTAAAGAATCTGCCTGCAGTGCGAGAAATCTGAGTTTGATCCCTGGGTTGGGAAGGTCACCTGGAGGAGGGCAGGGAAACCCGCTTCAATATTGTTGCCTAAAGAATCCCCATGGACAGAGAAGCGTGGTAGGCTACAGTCCATGGGGTCGCAAAGAATGGGACACAACTGAGCGACTAAGCACAGCACAGCACATCTTTTATACTGTCCTATGTTTCCTTTATATTTTTTTCTGGTGATGGCCTGCTTTAACTTGTTTTTCTTTATTAATTTTTATTGGAGTATAGTTACTTTACAATTTGTGTTAATTTCCAGTGCACACTAAAGTGAGTCAGCTGTGAGTATACACATATCCCCTCTCTTTTTGGATTTCCTTCCCATTTAGGTCATCACAGACCACTGAGTAGAGTTCCCTGAACTATACAGTAGGTTCTCACTAATTACCTGTGTTACATTTAGTGTCTTTCTTGGGTATTAGTTATAGAAGGTCTTATAGGTCTTCATAGAACCGTTCAACTTCAGCTTCAACATTACTGGTCAGGGCATAGACTTGGATTACTCTGATATTGAATGGTTTGCCTTGGAAACGAACACAGATCATTCTGTCATTTCTGAGATTGCATCCAAGTACTGCATTTCAGACCCTTTTGTTGACTATGATGGCTACTCCATTTCTTCTAAGGGATTCTTGCCCACAGTACTAGATATAATGATCATCTGAGTTAAATTCACCCATTGCAGTCCACTTTAGTTCTCTGATTCCTAAAATGCCAATGTTCACTCTTGCCATCTCCTGTTTGACCACTTCTAATTTGCCTTGATTCATAGCCCTAACATTCTAGGTTCCTAGGCAGTATTGTTGTTTACAGTAAAGTGATGGACTTTACTTCCATCACTAGTCACATCCACAGCTGGGTGGTGTTTTTGCTTTGGCTCTGTCTCCTCATTCCTTCTGGACTTATTTCTCCAGTAGCATATTAAGCAGTTAGAACTGAACATGGAACAACAGACTGGTTCCAAATCAGGAAAGGAGTCTGTCAAGGCTGTATATTGCCAGCCTGCTTATTTAACTTCTATGCAGAGTACATCATGAGAAATGCTGGGATAGATGAAGCACAAGCTGGAATCAAGATTGCCGGGAGAAATATCAAAAACCTCATATATGCAGATGACACTACCCTTATGGCAGAAAGCAAAGAGGAATTAAAGAGCCTCTTGATGAAAGTGAAAGAGGAGAGTGAAAAAGTTGGCTTAAAACTCAACATTCAGTTCATGGCATCTGGTCCCATCACTTCATGGCAAATAAATGGGGAAACAGTGGAAACAGAGACTTCATTTTGGGGGGCTCCAAAATCACTGCAGATGGTGACTGCAGCCATGAAATTAAAAGACGCTTGCTCCTTGCAAGAAAAGTTATGACCAACCTAGATAGCATATTAAAAAGCAGACATTACTTTGCCAACAAAGGTTCATCTAGTCAAGGCTATCGGTTTTCCAATAGTCATGTATGGATGTGAGAGTTGGACTATAAAGAAAGCTGAGTGCAGTCCATCTTAAAGGAAATGAGTCCTTAATACTCGTTGGAAGGACTGATGCTGAAGCTGAAGCTCCAATACTTTGGCCACCTGATGGGAAGAACTGACTCATTGGAAAAGACCCTGATACTGGGAAAGATGGAAGGTGGGAGAAGGGGACGACAGAGGATGAGATGGTTGGATGGCATCACCAACTCAATGGACATGAGTTTGAGTAGAATCTGGGAGTTGGTGATGGACAGGAAGGCCTTGTATGCCGCAGTCCATGGGTTTGCAAAACGTCAAGACAAGACTGAGCGACTGGACTGAACTGAACTGATGCTTAGTATCAGTAGTGTATATATGTCAATGCCAGTCTCCAATTCATGCTGCTCCCCACTCGCCATTCGGTGTGGTATGCTACTGCTGCTCCCTGCTAGGTCACTTCAGTTCATGTCTGACTCTGTGCGACCCTAAGGCCTTCAGCCTTCCAGGCTCCTTTGTCCATGGGATACTCCAGGCAAGAATACTGGAGTGGGTTGCCATGCCCTCCTCCAGGGGATCTTCCCAACCCAGGGATCGAACCTGGGTCTCCCGTATTGCAGGCCGATTCTCTGCCACTGAGCCACCAGGGAAACGTGGTATAGATGATCTTATTTGCAAAACAGAAATAGAAACACAGAGGGAGAGAACAAACCTGTCTTTTCTTTCCCTCACACTCTTTTTTCCAATGCCAGTTACCATACCCATTCAAGTCTTCAGATCTCTTCTGCTGCTTCCTCCCTCACCCACAGCTAATGAACCATTATCATTGGTAGAATGTATAGGATTCTGATTGTCCTCGGTGTAACCAGGACCAGGGAAAGATGCGCTTTGCGACTGTGTATGTTAAAGTACCATGTTAATTTTACGAATAATAAAAATACTCCACCATTGGTTGCGTATTATTATCATCAAAAATAATGATGCTGTAAGAATAGCGATGTAACAGCCGTCTCAGAGATGGTGTGGGGAGCTAAACCACCACTGCCATCCAGAGTGGGGCTGCGCAGTCCAGGGTTCTGCTCCCTCTCTGGGGTTGTCCTCTTTGAGGAGGTAGTAATTCCATTGAAAGCCTTTCTTCATATTAAAAGCACATCCCCACCTGAGAAGTTAGAGCTCTTCCGCCATCCACAGTAAGTGACTTTAAGGGGAAACTGAAGTCTTTGGAGGCTCGAGGGTGAGGGAAGCTGCCGCCCTGAGCGAGGGGAGTGATGATGAGGGAGGGTGGAGAAGAGGCGCCCGGGCTCACCTGGGCAGAGGCATGGCCACCCCCCTGGTAGGGCCTGGGGGCCAGTGACGTGGAGTCAGCAGGGCTTGGTGAGTGGTTGATAGCGGAGGTCAGATGATACTCGCACTAGCTTTGTATCTGGGTAGACGGCTCAGGAAATACAGGAGGAGAGCAGGTTTGGGACAAAGATGGCCAGTTGCTTTGGTGTGTCACTGGGTGGATACCTACTGGGTCATTTTCCGTTTGTTGTTTTTTTGGGTTCTGTTTTTTTAAAGAAGGGTGTATTTCTGTTTTTCAGTATGTTGGCACTGAACATAAGAAAAACAGGTTTTAATGTTTTGGTTTCTTTTTTTTTTTTTAAGTTAGCTTCTTCCTCAAAGGCTTTTCTGGGTTTCTCTTCACTGTCATTAAGGTAATACTGAACATAAATCCTTGTGATGTAGATAATGAAAAATTTGTGTAGTTCTCTACACTTACGAGGTACGTTACGTCTGCCTTTGTGCCTTTATGGATATTAGGTTGGTATTGCAGTTAAGCTAATGAACTGAAGAACTCAGGCTGATAGTCTCATCATTCAATCCAGCAATGTGTCTTAAATTTCAGGCTAATATCTATCTATACATGATTGCTTAGCTAGCATTCTTTTGGAACATTAACATTTTTCATATTAAACCCCAGTTGAATTTTAATAAACTTTTTTTTTCAGTTGGAGAGTGCCTTTAAACTTCTTATATTTTATAGGTTCCAGTTAAATGATAGCATTGTTGATTTAATATTGTGATGGTATGTAGATCTAGACCAACAGAACAATTACAGTATGTTGAAAGTGTTTGCCTAATATTTGGATTGCCATATCAGCGCAAACAGTTGCAGTCATTGAAAATCACTTTTTAATTTTTAGGTAGCTTTTGAAGTGTATATACATATATATATATATATATAGCAGAGTGACTCTCAAATGTAGCGGTGCTGGAACCTTTTTGCCCTTTTCAGGTGATGTCCAGGCTTGCCAGTGAGTGTCCAGGAGTCTCCAGCAGAGGCGTGGGTCGGCGGTGGCCGGCTGCAGGGCTGGGGGCACTAAGTGCGTCAGTGCATGCAAGGGACCTTGTGAGGAGGTCACCATTATCTTCACCACCTCCACCATAGTTTGGTCTCAGGTCAAACAAGAGGGAGGGAACAAGGCCTCACCCATCAAGAGAAAATTGAATTAAAGATTTACTGAACATGACCCTGCCCATCAGAACAAGACCCAGTTTCCCCCATAGTCAGTCTCTCCCATCAGGAAGCGTCCATAAGCCTCTTATCCTTCTCCATCAGAGGGCAGACTAAATGAAAACCACAGTCACAGAAAACTAACCAAACTGATCACATGGACCACAGCCTTGTCTAACTCAGTGAAATTATGAACCATGTCGTGTAGGGCCACCCAAGATAGCTGCGTCACGGTGGAGAGTTCTGACAAAACGTGGTCCAGTGGAGAAGGGAATGGCAAACCACTTCAGTATTCTTGCCTTGAGAACCCCATGAACAGGCAAAAAGATAGGACACTGAAAGATGATTTGCCCCTGCCAGGAGGCGCCTAATACGCTACTGGAAAAGAGTGGAGAAATAACTCCAGAAAGAATGAAGAGATGGAGACAAAGTGAACATAACGCCCGGTTGTGGATGTGACTGGTGAGGGGAGTAAAGTCCGATGCTGTAAAGAGCAACATTGCATAGGAACCTGGAATTTTAGGTCCTCGAATCAAGGCAAATTGGAAGTGGTCAAACAGGAGATCGCAAGAGTGAACATCGACATTGTAGGACTCAGTGAACTAAGATGGACCGGAATGGGCGAATTTAACTCAGATGACCATTACATCTACTATTGTGGGCAGGGATCCCTTAGAAGAAATGGAGTAGCCATCATGGTCAACAAAAGAGTCCAAAATGCAGTACTTGGATGCAGTCTCAGAAATGACAGAATGATTTCTGTTCATATCCAAGGCAAACTGTTCAGTATCATAGTAACCCAAGTCTATGCCCCAACCAGTAACGCTGAAGAAGCTGAAGTTGAACAGTTCCATGAGTACCTACAAGACTTTCTAGCACTAACAGCTACAAAAGATATCTTTTTCATTATAGGGGACTGGAATGCAAAAGTAGGAGTCAGGAGATACCTGGAACAGGCAGATTGGCTTTGAGGTACAAAATGAAGCAGGCCAAAGGCTAACAGTTTTTCCAAGAGAATGCTCTGGTTGTAGCAAACAGCCTCTTCCAACAACACAAGAGAAGGCTCTACACATGGACATCACCAGATGGTCAACACCAAAATCAGATTGATTATATTCTTTGCAGTCAAAGATGGGGAAGCTTTATACAGTCAGTAAAATATAAGACCAGGAGCTGACTGTGACTCAGATCATGAACTCCTTATTGCAAAATTCAGAGTTAAGTTGAGGAAAGTAGGGAAAACCACTTGACCATTCAGGTATGACCTAAATCAAATCCTTTAGGATTATACAGTGGAAGTGACAATAGATTCAACTGATTAGATCTGATAGACAGAGTGCCTGAAGAACTATGGACTGAGGTTCATGACATTGTACAGGAGGCATGGATCAAGACCATCCCCAAGAAAAAGAAATGCAAAAAGGCAAAATGGTTGTCTGAGGAGGCCTTACAAATAGCTGAGTAAGGAAGAGAAGCTAACGGCAAAGGAGAAAAGGAAAGATATACCGATTTGAATGCAGAGTTCCAAAGAAAAGCAAGGAGAATTAAGAAAGCCTTCCTCAGTGATCGATGCAAAGAAATAGAGGAAACGAATAGAATCTCTAGCAGTCCAGAGATTAAGAATCGGCCTGCTAGTGCAGGGGATGTGGGTTCCACACCTTGGTCTGGGAAGATTCCACATGCCATCGGCCAAGAAATAGAGAAAAACAGTATAATGGGAAAGACTAGATATCTCTTCAAGAAAATTAGAGATACTAAGGGAACATTTCATGCAAAGATGATCACAATAAAGGACAGAAATTGTATGGACCTAACAGAAGCAGAAGATACTTTTAAGAAGAGGCAGGAATTCAAAGAAGAGCTATACAAAAAACATCTTCATGACTCAGATAACCACAATGGTGTGATCCCTCACCTAGAGCCAGATATCCTGGAATGTGAAGTCAAGTGGGCCATAGGAAGCATCACTGCGAACAAATCTAGTGGAGGTGATGGAATTCCAGTTGAGCTATTTCAAATCCTGGAAGATGATGCTGTGAAAGTGCTGCACTCAACATGTCAGCAAATTTGGAAAACTCAGCAGTGGCCACAGGACTGGAAAAGGTCCGTTTTCATTCCAGTCCCAAAGAAAGGCAATGCCAAAGAATGTTTAGACTACTGCACAATTGCACTCATCTCACACGCTAGCTAAATAATGCTTAAAATTCTCCAAGCCAGGCTTCAACAGTACATGAATCTTGAACTTCCAGATATTCAAGATGGATTTGGAAGAGGCAGAGGAACCAGAGATCAAATTGCCAACATCCATTGGATTATTAAAAAAATAAGAACGTTCTAGAAAAACATCTGCTTCTCCTTTATTGACTACACCAGAGCCTTTGACTGTGTGGATCACAACAAACTGGAAAATTCTTTAAGAGATGGGAATACCAGACCACCTTACCTACTTCCTGAGAAATCTGTGTGCAGGTCAAGAAGTAGCGTTTAGAACTAGACATGGAAATTGGACTGGTGGAAAATTGGGAAAGGCGTACATCAAGGCTATATATTTTCACCCTACTTATTTAACTTATATGCAGAGTACATCATGAGAAATGATGGGCTGGGTGAAGCACAAGCTGGAATGAAGATTGCCGGGAGAAATATATATCAATAACCTCAGATATGCAGATGACACCACCCTTACGGCAGAAAGTGAAGAAGAACTGAAGAGCCTCTTGGTGAAAGAGGAGAATGAAAAAGTTGACTTAAAACTCAACATTCAGAAAACTAAGGTCATGGCATCCAGTCCCATCACGTCACGGCAAATAGATGGGGAAACAGTGGAAATAGTGACACACTTTATTTTCTTGGGCTCCAAAATCACTGAAGATTGCATCCATGAAATTAAAAGACACTTGCTCCTTGGAAGAAAAGCTATGACCAACCTAGACAGCATATTAAAAAGCAAAGATATTACTTCTCCTACAAAGGTCTGTCTAGTCAAGGCTATGTATTTTCCAGTAGTCATGTATGGATGTGAGAGTTATATTATAAAGAAAGCTGAGCACTGAAGAATTGATGCTTTCAAACTGTGCTGTTGGTGAAGACTGTTGAGAGTCCCTTGGACTGCAAGGAAATCAAACCAGTCTATCCAAAAGGAAATCATTCCTGAATATTCATTGGAAGGACTCATGCTGAAGGTGAAGTTTGGCCACCTGATGTGAAGAACGGACTCATTGGAAAAGACCCTGATGCTGGGAAAGATCGAAGGCAGGAGGAGAAGGGGATGACAGAGGATGAGATGGTTGGATGGCATCACTGACTTGATGGACATGAGTTTGAGTAAGCTCCAGGAGTTGGTGATGGACAGGGAAGCCTAGCATGCTGCAGTCCATGGGGTCGCAAAGAGTTGGACACAACTGAGCGAGCGACTGTACTGAACTGAACACTTAAAATTCAAGACTGGGTTCATGGAATGTGGCATACTTTATGAACTTTTTAAGGACTATTTTTTCTTACTAACAGATCAGGCAATATTAGCATGTGTATGCTAGGTCACTTCAGTCCTGTCTGACTCTTTGTGACCCGGAGGACTAACGCCCACCAGGCTCCTCTGTCCATGGGATGCTCCAGGCAAGAACACTAGAGGGGATTGCCATGCCCACCTCCCAGGGTTCTTCGCAACCCAGGGATCGAACCCACATCTCTTATGTCTTCTTCATTGGCAAGTGGGTGCTTTAGCACTAGCGCCACTTGGAAAGTCAGTGTTAGCATAGCATTGTAGAAAACCAATACCTTACATTAAATATTAGGACTTCCCTGAAAGCTCAGTTGGTAAAGCATCCACCTGCAAGGCAGGAGACCCCGGTTCAATTCCTGGGTTGGGAAGATTCACTGGAGAAGCGATAGGCTACCTACGCCAGTATTCTTGGGCTCCCCTTGTGGCTCAGCTGGCAGAGAAACCTGCCTGCAATGCAGGAGATTAGAGTGAAATTTTTTTTTTGTAGATTGGCATCATTAAATTATGTTGCCGGTGTAATTGTACATCTAGCTATTGTTTTATTAATAAAATCCAAGAATGATCGTTTCACTGATTTGATATTCTAGAAGATTTCATTTCTATTATAGTTCTTGGAGAGTTTTGTTGGTGTTGTAATTTTAGCTTTTGGTATTAGGGTAGGTCATGATCACTCTGGATTTAAGTTATGTGGGAGAAAGAGGAAATCAGAATTTTTTTGATGGTTTGATAGGTCTTATCTTTGCCTTCTAGGTGAAGGGGCTTGTGAACTGATGAAGAAGAACAGAGATGTTCCTTTGGTTTGAACTGTACAACATGTACAACAGGTGTATTTGCAGGTGTATGTACAGGAAGGTCACCCATTCCCTTTAGGGGGGAAAGACCCTGCATGTGTGTGCACTGAATCATCCCTTAGGGGCTCTCCAGGAGCCTTCTGATAGCAAGTGTTCTGTCTAGCTGTCCCCACAGTTACACTTCTGCTGCTTATTTTGAGTTTAGAAGCTGTGGTCTCTGTATCTACCAGGAATGAATTTGGGGCTATTGCGAGGTCTCTCTCCAAGGATATCTTGGTAGAGTTGTACAGGATGATGTTGAAATCGGCGAGTAAGCAATGTGTAACAGAAGTCTTGGGGAAAGGTACAAACAATGTGGGAGGGTCACCAGTGGAGGGGACCTGGGGAAAAGGCACACAAATACATCCTGCTTCATAATATTTAACGTCCTTGTGTTTAGATACACTTGCGCTGTTAACTTTTTCTTTGATTTGGAAACTCAAGTACATTTATCCAACTAGGTTTTCAGCACACCAGGTATGCTGAAATTCCATATTTCTTGAAATTTGTTTTAGAGATTTATGTTAAGTTTCAGAAACATTAAGATTGGTGAGTGTTAGAAAATAAAACTGAATTTATGAGAAATAGAATTTTCTGGCTTTTTTTTTTTTTTTTTTTGGTTTGGACAACTTTTCTGTCATGTATTGAAATGCTTTGAAACACCTGTGGTCATACTATAAATTGGTGAACTTTGTTGTGACAGTTGTCAAGGGTCCAAGTGGCATCAGTGGGTAGAATTTTCCAAGAGTTTGTGAGCTTGGGTGAGGGAAAATAATTATGCTTTCATTTTCATTAATAGCGAACCGAAATTGAGCATTTCTGTTAATTACGAACACAAGCAATAAACCATAGTTATATTGACAGCCAGTGACTTTGCCACTGAAAGAAGTCACAGATAGTTTCCTATCACATATAGTTGTTGATGATATCTCAGAATAGCGTGTCGCTACTTTAAAATTGCATATTAGAGCCACCCTTGTTATTTAATAGATTGATATAGCAGCACGTTACTTTGTCACATTTTAAAATATTTTGGTAACTGTCAATCTTTGTTTTTTTTAATGTAATCTAGTTATACACTCAACAACAACAACAACAAAAGTCCATTATTCTGAGAAGGGGGTCCATAGACTTTAACAAACTGCAGAAGGATCCATGGTGCAAATAAAACCCTCTGGGCAGGAGAGCCCAGCAGAGTGACATTTTACATCCAGTATTACCAGCACCTCACTGTGTGATCTTTGCCAACCTTTCATATGTGCCATATAATGATGCCACCCATCCACCTGGGAAATTACTGTAGAGAGGGAACAAGGGAAATTGTTTTGAAAACCTTTAGTGTATGTGCACGGAAGACTTATTGAGTGGAACTGGGTGTCTTTCCCTTTGTACATGTGCGTCTTGTTATTGTTAAGAGCACAAATGAGGCGTCTCGTGGAATTTCTGCGTTCACTCTCCATTTCACAGTATAGCTCAGCATCATCACACTTTAGGGTGAAAGCTGCAGGGACACACTGGTCTCACTGTAGCTCCAGAAACATTACCATCCATGGAAGCAAAGAGACTTACTTCCCCCTAAATATTTCTTTTTCAATTGATTCCTGTAATCCTCTAATCCAAACCAGCGGGCTTCAGCGCTCCCCACTGCAGTGTGTCAGTCAAGCAGATCACAGGAGAAAAGTGCGTGCTTCCTTGCCAGCAAGCCAGAGGGTAGCAGCCTGGTGAAGTTCCTCTACTGACTCAGTATTTACTCGGTCTTATTAATCAAGAAATCTAAGACATGGAAAGAGGAAAGAACAAAGGTATGGGAATGATATTTAATGTTTTATAAAAGTTTCATTTTTATGGTGACCAAATGAACAAATAAATAGGTATCAGCTTATTGAATGGTCATGTTACTCAGAAGTTACCTAACTTAGCTTATGGTTCAAGACTAACTGTAAAGCTGTTTAACTGAAATAGAATGTAATGACTGAGTAAAACTAATTAGACATTAATTTTGAAATGTGAGATTTTTTTTCTCTTAGAATTTTCTTCCTCTATTATAGCATCCATTTTTTCCCTGATGCCTGAGATTGATTACACAGTTTGAGAAGGAGGATATTTTGACCTCTTTGAAGTTATAGAGGAGACGATATGTTACATTAACCAAAAAGTTCATTTGGGGGTTTTCTATAATATAACATAACATCTTATGGAAAAACCCCAAATGAACTTTCTGGCCAACCCAATAGAGATATGTGAAGAGTTAACTTTAGTTATTATGATTAGCGCCACATCTTCACTTTTCAAATCCTGTCCTCTCATGCCTGTGACTTCGGTGCATAAAGAACATATTTTAAAGGTCTGGTAAGTGAGTGAGTGATTGGAAGGAAGATGTGTTGTGTTGTGATGGAGGTTGACTTGGAGATATTTCAAATGTTTTTTCATTCAGAGAAAGCTAACATAGTGGAGAGACCAGAGGATCAGAAGAAAAAAGAAAGGAGAAATGTAACGAGAGAGATACCCACGCACAGTTAAGTAGCCCTGAGTCCCCGGGATCTCTGGCCTGTGTCGTTTACATCCAGTCTCATTCCCGGGGTCTCTGGAGGAGCCGCTCGGGCACCTGTCAGCTTCACAGGTGAGGTGCAGAGCTGGGTCTCCTGACTGAGTCTGGCTGTGTGTAGACCTATCCTCCTGCTGCGCTGTGAGAAGGGAGAGGAGCTGTGGGCAGAATGAAAAGCGATAGGAAGAAATACAGGAGCGAGAGAGACACGCCACGGGAACCTTGCTGTGGGCACCGAGGGGTCTCCTTCAGCCCTTGGCTGACTCGCACATTCCTCCGAGATGCTTCCTGGTCTCCAAGGCTCCTCGGCCCGCCCCTCTGCTGGATCTGGTTTCTCTGGGAGGTGATGCAGTCTTGTCCTCCCCAGCAGTTATCCCACTTTGTAATTATTCATTTGAGTAATTGTTTCTTGAAATACCTCTTTCCTCTGTGTGTGAGAGAGATGTCTCCTTTATCTGAAAAATAAATGAATGGATAGAACAAAAGAAACAGGCACACTGACAGGTCAAACCAAGGGTCACCAGTGGTGAGAGGGAAAGGGGGGCAACATAGGGGTAGGAAACTAAGAGCTACAAACTACAATATATGGAATGGATCAGCTACGAGGATATGTTGTACAGGAAGGGAATATAGCCATTATTTAATAAGTTTGAGTGGAGTATAATCTGTGCAAATATTGACTCACTCTGTTGTACACCTGATGCTCATTTAATACTATAAATCAACTATACTTCAAAAAAAAAAAAAAAGCCTCTTTCTCCCTCAGGAGTCTAGCTTGTAAATTCCATAACAGTGAGAATAGTAATCATCTCTTCCCTGCTGTAGCCTCACAGCGTAATGTCTGGTATACTGAAACTTTTATGAAAGCAGAGATGGATATATAGGATATTGTCAGTGAGTGGAAATGAAAGAGTAGCCAGTGTGGAGATAAAGACTCGGAAGGACTTTTAATGAAAAGAAGTGCAGACAGCTTGCCATGCTGGGGAATGCCCTGGACCCTGAATTCTTCAGGAAATCCATCTTTTAAATATTAGTCTAGCTGTGTGGTTATGTACCCACATTTGGGGTTCAGAAAGCATGTTTACCTGTACATTAGTGCCTTGAAGGGGAGGTGCACCTTGAAAGGAAGGAGGAGAAGGAAGGGCCTTGAAGCTGGAACGAGTGTTCATTCAAGCTCTGCCATAGCCCTCAGTGGGTAGTCTATCACAAACTTGATCGTTTCAGAGATGGTAGACCAGAGAGGTTGAACTTGTCTAAGATTCAGATGACTAGGCGTGAAAGCTGAGATGGAAACTGGAGTCCGTGGTTTCCCATGAATTCTATCATATTTGAGGAGGATGGAGAACAGTGTAGGCGGCTTGCAGAGCTGCTGCTGGGTCAAGTTGCAGTGTGGTCCTCTCCTTCCTTGGCTTACGCTGTCTGTACTTAAAGGTGTCCCTAGTGAAAGTGAAAGTCACTCGGTCGTGTCCAACTCTTTGCTACCCTATGGACTGTAGCCCACCAGGCTCCGCTATTCATGAATTCTCCAGGTAAGAATACTGGAGCGGGTTGCCATTTCCGACTCAGGGATCATCCCGACCCAGGACTTGAACCTGGGTCTCCTGCATTGCACACAGATTCCTTACTATCTGAGCCATCAGGAAAAACCCCTTGAGTTCTGTATAATAAGTGATATTCACAATAATTAGTGAGTCATGGGCAGACTGTTGAATTGTATTACATTTGAGAAAGAAAACTATATCGTAGTGTAGGAATTTTTCTTCAAAGTGATTGAAGTTTTAGCACTTTAATTCTGTTATAGAAGAAACTCACGTAGAAATTGATCCTATGTAACTGATGTGGGCTATCAATTTAGAGGTTCTTCCTTTTCATTTAAAATTCATTCTTGATTTGTATTATCTTTGCATTTTTAAATCCCCAACAGGTTACCTGTAAACAAACATTCCATTTTTTAAAAAAGTCATCAGAGATTTATTATCAGGTACCAGTTAATATATGGCTTCTGCCTTGTAGGAGCTTATATGCCAGAGAGAGAGAAAGACATGTACATAATATTTACAATCCTGGGGTCCTGATTCCACAACAGGGATTGAGTGGCATCCTAAGAGGCTTGTCTGCAAAGGTGAGAGCTGTGGCCCAAGTCATGTACTCCATTGTCCAGGGAGTCCCATACGTTGTGGGTTTAAAGTGTAATTTCTTGTCAGTCTGTATTCAGTACTGTCTCATGAAAGATGTTGTATGTGTGAGTGCTTAGTCATGTCTGACTCTTTGCAACCGTATGGATTGTAGCCCACCAGGCTCCTCTGTCGATGGGATTCTCCAGGCAAGAACACTAGAGTGGGTTGCCATTTCCTGCTTCAGGGGATCTTCTGACCCCAGGGATCAAACCCACATCTCACGTGTCTCCTGCATGACAGGCGGATTCTTTACCTGCTGAGCCATTGGGAAGGCCCCCATGAAAGATGTTAGCATTGTATAGTTAAAATGAAAACTTGCCTGAAAACTCCTGTTGAAATAACTGGCACATAGCATTTTGACTTGTTAAAAAATCTCTTTTATAAACCCAGTCAGTTACTGTGTGGATTGGAATATTCCAGAGTCTGAGACCATTCTACCAAACAGTGATTCAAAAGCATGATTCTGTTTATAGCCCCAAACACATCCTAAAACCAAACAGGAATGATTAATCATTAGTTAATATGTCAGATGCTTATACATTTAAAAAGTTCTTTAGGGACAAGTGGGTTTGTTACTGAAGAACGCATACTTCTAATTACAATAGAGTTTTTGTGATGCTTTTGGCCGAGTTGTTTGCCTTTCCTATGAGCCTCACAATAAGATCCTTTAATACCCATAGCGTACAGTAAGACATTAATGAGCATACTTACTGCAGTTACATAGCGTATAGATCTTGGCCTGTGTTACTATGATCCAGTTTCAGTTACAGCTTATTTTTGGTTTTGTTTAAAGAAGAAAGCATACACTGTCATGTGGAGAAAACCATGCATACAGCATACTTAACGCGCGTGTGTGTATAAATTAATAGTGTTAATTATATAATTAGTTTTATTTTTATAAACTTCTCCACAGTGCTTGGTGCTAAATAAGCAAAATGAGAACAAGCAGGGGGAGATGAAAAACGCCTCTGTATTGGCCAAGATTTTTCTAAATGACTTGTGATATCCTTTCTATATTTCTGTGCTTGAACAGGCTGCCTGAGGAAGTTCCATTTCTTCTTGTCCCTGTCACTGAACACTTGCTTTCCTTTTCGCTTTTCCGCCTGTGCTTCCTGTGTGAGGGTGAGCAGCGTGAAGCCAGCCCCGCGCTGCACTTCTGGGCCTCAGGTTCCCGTCCACACCTACCTGCCGCGGTCCTTGTCCGGGGAGCTCAGCCTCGGCCCGGAAGCCAAGTACGCAGGGCCATCCAGTGGGGTGTGTGTGTGCAGAAACTTAGCTCCCCTTATGTGTTTGCCACTGCCATGTTCACAGTTTACAAATTGTTAATTGGGGGCCTCTATGAACGTCTTGAAATTATATCTGACATTCTGTGTTACCTGTGTGAGAGGAGTGGGTGCCTAGCTGTACCTCAAAGGGCTGGGACCCCAAAAACATAGGGAAAAAATAGGAGCTGACTCTTAGATCTCCTCCACCTCCACCAACACCACCATATTCTCTTTAAAAATAATAATAATAAACTGTGGATCGCGAGCAACTGTGAAAAGCTGTAGCGATGATTCATTTATTCTGGCACCTATACATTTTATTGGTACTCATTTGTTTCTCATCTAGTTTGATAGCTGTATTTGGCAATTTTCGAGTGGGAAAGCTGAAGGTAGCTGGAATCCTTTTGCTGGGCGGGGAGGGGAGGTATAGGTCTTACATATACCCCAAGGGGATGTGAGAAATTAGAGGCTATAAAGTTCCTCCTTCCTATCGGGAATAGAAGAACCATGTGAGAACCATGTGGTGCAATAAATTCTGGTTGTGAGGTATTAAATTATTAGATTTTCTTTTCTTTTTTTTTAATAGCTATGGTGAGGACAAGCCAGAGAACTCAACACCTTTGGTCAGATGGCGAGTGCAGTTGCTCTACAGGCTTATCTTTTTGAATGATAGCCGAGTTCACTGGTCCAGAAAAGAAGATTAATAAAGTGAGAGAACTGTGTAAGGAAGTTGGCCCAAAATTACAGATTAGAAAAAGCAGTTCATTTATTCTTTCCTTCCAGCCTGACTTTTTCCTTTATGTAGCTTTACTCTGGCATGATAGTCCAAAGGCATGGAGCTTGAAAAATAGGTTACTTTCGTGACCCAGCAAGTGAATCACGTATGTATCATTTTGGATTGTTTTTGCAATCTATGTTTTTTTGTGAGTTGTGGTTTAGCTTATTTTATCTTTTCTACTTAGCATTTTTGTACCTGCTTCCCATTTTCCTAGACTAAACTTAGTTTATAGAAATGCTGTTGTTCATATGCGATTATCCTATTTAAAGGAACTTGCCAATTAAATATTAACTTACTGGCCAGGTACTCTAATGGATTAGGATAAGCACAGCTCTAAGTGTCTTGAAAATGGAAGCTTTTTTTTTTTTTTTCCTTGAGATTCTGGAACCTACTACTTTTAGAAACCTCAGTGATTAAGCAGTTTCATATAATTTAAATTTAGGAAACAAAGAACTGAGGCATGGCATTTTAATAAGGGGTTTACCTTGTATTGGGAACACATAGTTGAATAAATATAGCCCTTTTGAAAGAGAGTACTTTCAGTGTGTTTTCATAATTTCAGGATACTTGGTTTTGGTTTTCTCTCATAATAATACTCTATAAGCCGAGAAGTAAGAATTTTTGGCCTCTATGTGTTTATTCCCTTTTTTATATTTATTTATCTATGTCTTTATCTGGCTGCATGGAGTCTTAGTTGTGGTAAGCAGGATCTTCATTGCACTGTATGGGCATCTCTGTGTTTGTGGGTCAAGGGATTAGTTGCCTCGTGACGCGTAGGATCTTAGTTCTCTGACCAGGGACTGAACCCAGGACCCCAGCACTGGAACATGAATTCTTAATCATGGGACCCTGTTTATCCCTTTTTTGACCCATCCTTCACCTTCATAGCCTTTGCCTTACTTTGGATTTTTACACGCCAGAAACTTGAGTGGGTTATACCGCTATTCTATTTTCATTTTAAGTGGGAATTGAAAACAAAAGTATATCATGAGGCTTGATAAACAGAGAAAAATTAACCATCAATATGCTACAGTTTAACAGAGATAATTAATGCTAAATAAAAAAAGAGCCATTGATAAAAGTTTTGTCATAAAAGTTTATCTTGTTAGCATTTTCCTATGTTCATCTAGAGAGAAATTAATTTTTTTCTAGATATTACAAAAGTGCTTTATATTTGGAGCCATATGTGCATGACATTTGTTTAACTTTGATAAAGTTATGACTTGTGGGGGCCTTCCATGTTATAACTGCCATATAAAAAATACTTACAGTCTAGTCATTTAGAAAGCTACCTTAGAGTTCAGTCCTCTCACTATAGGGGAGGATGAGGAGGAAGGCTATGATATTTGAAAGCATAGGTATTTTGTCAGTAGGTAAATAGGCTTGTCTTTTATTATATGTGCTAATTTTAAAGATTTATAGCTAAGATTCTCCCAGAATTATAAAGTCATGAGCAGAAAGTTGTGGGAAAGTGAAATTTAATTAGGGTCACAAGACTTTTTTCTGTGACAGCATTTTTATAAATGTCTGTTCTTGGGATATGTCCTGTACACACAAGGAAGAAGTGGTCTTCTACTTGAAGAAGTCTTCTACTTGAAGAAGTGGTCTTTTTGTCTTGAAATAATGTTACAGTGCTGTAGAGGTCCTAAGTATCTCTCTTGCATGCATGCTAAGTTGCTTCAGTTGTGTCCGACTCTGTGACCCCATGGACAGTAGCCTGCCAGGCTCCTCTGTCCAAGGGTT
Organism: Capra hircus; assembly: GCF_001704415.2. Taxonomy (NCBI): domain Eukaryota; kingdom Metazoa; phylum Chordata; class Mammalia; order Artiodactyla; family Bovidae; genus Capra; species Capra hircus. The sequence goes on along the minus strand of NC_030824.1, from coordinate 61,194,305 downwards.
GCTCCAGGCAAGAATGCTAGAGTGAATTGCCATGCCCTCCTCAAGTATCTCTTTTAGCAAATGCCAATTTAGAATGGATAAGTTTATATTACATTCCCGATGTATTCTCTTTACGTGTAGGAAATTGTGGCTCAGTAAGTTGCAGCCTAGATCTACTTATGGATGAAACTACTGGGAAAAAAATATCCATTTTTTTTACCCGGGGTGTCTGTTTCACAGGTGTCTGTCTTCAAATGAGACATTGCTGTTTCTACTTTCATATAGTTTTCTTCAGAATTATATAATGTACATGTAAATACAGGACACATACAATTTAATACAGTTTAGCAAAATCATTTGTACATTTATGAGAGAGTTTAGTTTCATCAATATTTTAAATACTTTGGATAGAATTTTTTCATATACAGAGAGCATATTTTCCTTATTATAGCAACAGTAGCTTCCATTGTTTGATGAGTATAATATATAAAATACTTTAAAAGGTGTCTCTTTTCATGCTGTGACTAACTGGTGTGATGAGAGTTTTATCCTGTGTGTCTGAGGATTGTGTGTGAACATTATGTGATATCAGGGGCACTCAGGAAACACCAGCTTATGTCGGGTTCTATTCTCAGAACCTCGTGCACACGAGTCATGTAATAGACACTTAACCCCATGTGTTGGGAATTTGCCCTGTCCCCATTTTAACAAGGAAATACAGGTGAGTTCCAAAAGGTGAACTGACTTGGTCAGGTGAGGTAGCAGGACCAGGATTTGATCTCCAAAGCCGAAACTTTGCTTTTCCTCTTTGGATTTCTGACAAGAAGCCTCTTCTATTCAAAGTGTTCTTCTTACCATTAGTTTTATTCATTGGCAGCTTGTCGGTCTCCTCGCGGTGATCACAGTGGATGTCCACGCTTTAGAGAACTTTGTACCACGTTTCTTGTTTGCCAGCTCACGGTGGATGAATGCAGGGAGCTGGGAGGGTCCCAGTCCCCCCTGGGAAGGATGCTGCCCGTAGGGGTGTGCTGCAGGTCATCAGGGGCTTCGGGAGTACTGCCCCAGATGGTGTAGGCGTGTGCGTGCAAGTCCTGTCGCTAAGTCACGTCCAACTATTGCGACACCATGGACTGTAGTCTTCTAGGCGCCTCTGTCCACCAGATTCTTCAGGCAAGAGCACTGGAATGGGTTGCCATTTCCTCCTCCAGGGGATCTTCCCAACCCAGGGGTTGAACTCGCGTCTCCTGCATTGGCAGGCAGACTCTTTACAACGGTGCCATGTGGGAAGGCCTCCCAGATGGAGCCCTGCCTGGGCAAGGCAGGAAAGCTTTCTTCTGGCTCTACACCAGGGTGGAAGTTCACCAGTTATTGATCTGGGAAAGAATGGGGATGCGAGTTGAGGAAGGTGTTCTGGACAAAGAAAATATGAAACGAATCGCCAGTCCAGTTTCCATGCAGGATACAGGATGCTTGGGGCTGGGGCACTGGGATGACCCAGAGGGATGGTACGGGGAGGGAGGAGGGAGGGGGCTTCAGGATGGGGAACACGTATACACCCGTGGCGGATTCATGTTGATGTATTGAGCAACAAACTTTATAAATGTTAAAAAAAAAAAAAAAAAGAATAAACAGATCAAGAGAGAGCATTGCGGTGAATGCAGGGCCCATCAGCAGGTTGAGACTTTGGTCTCAGATGCTTTTGTTTGAAAATATTCTGCTTCTAAAGTATAACAACCTAAGGTAACATGCTGTCAGTTTTCTTGGGACTTTAATCTCTGGCGCCCCTCACTCCCCAAGAGGTCTGTGGACCTCACCTTGAGAACGTTGATATTAAGATATCTTACTGATAAATTGCTTTGGGAGTGGAACAGTGAGACAGCTCCTTAGTCTATGCAGAACAATGACGTCTAGACAATTCCTGACAAAACAGCACGTTACACTCTGTTATTGAAATAGGTAATAGTTGGTTGGTGTTTAGTTGCTGAGTCGTGTCCAGCTCTTTGCGACCCCATGTACTATATAGCCCGCCAGGCTCCTCTGTGCATGGGGTTCCCCACCAAGAATACTGGAGTTGATAGCCATTTCTTTCCAGGGGATCTTCCCTACCCAGGGATCAAATCCCTGTCTCCTGCATTGCACGTGGATTCTTTTACTGCTGAACTACTGGGGAAGCCCCAGGTGATAGTTTAATTGTACTCAATTCCATTAAAAGCTGTTATTTGATTGACCCCTTCATTGAAATAATTAATGGTATTATGTGATGGAGGTATTTTAAAAAATATAGTGTGAACTCAGTATAAAATCATGAAATCAGTTCATTTCCTTTGCTAATTTGAAGTTGAATGTTTTTGTTCTTGTTTTATGTTTATCCTAGCTACAAAAGATTTAATTTTATACTGCTAAAGTGAAACTAACCTTGGTGAGGCAAACCTGTATCATTTTTAATTGGGTGTGGTGCAGTTTTATGATATTTTCCTTAAAGACAGCTTCATAAACTGTATTTCTTTTGGAGATACTTTGTATACCCAAAGCACTGAAAAAAAAAAAAAAAAACTGTTTGATTATAACTATTAGCTTCCTATCATCATTTTTTGTCAGGATTTAAAAATTTTTTAAATACCAAGCATAGGTTTGAAAAGTCAATATGCCTTTATAATCATTTATCCTCTAGAATGGACTTCCCAGGTGGCTCAGTGGCAAGGAAGCCACCTGCTGATGCAGGGGACACGGGTTTGATTCTGAGGGGGGAAGATCGCCTGGAGGAGGAAATGGCAACCCACTCCAGTATTCATGCCTGGAAATTTCCACAGAGGAGCCTGGCGGGCTGCGTACAGTACATGGGGTTGAAAAGAGTGGGACACGAGTGAACATGCATGCCTCCTATAGAAAAATGTAATATGTTTTATAATGCATTCTACATATACTCTAAAAATGTATTTCATTTTTTGATTCTTTTCAGTTATTTCTCCTCATTGGGTGAGTGGCTATTTGCATGGTTGGGTAGGTTTAAAATAAATTTTACATGGCCAGAGGTATAACTGATAACTTGTGATTTGTGTAATAATTTTTCAAGCTGTGTGATACTAATTTTAGGGGGGTGGGAAAAGAGGTTTACATCCTTAAGTGAAAGAGCCATTAAGTTGAATCCTTTTATATATATAGTGAAACATCACTAGGATATGGTTCCTTATTTACAGTACATGGGTTGGCCTAGGGTGAAACTCTGTCCTATAAAACAATAAAATCTTAATGAAACATGTTAAGTCAGCAAGGAGACTGATACTAAATCCTCTACTATAACTCATCTACAGGAAGTCTGTGGTTTTGAGTAGCAGGGATGGTCTTTTTCTGTAGGAATAGTATGCATTTTTCTGAAAAGTATAGTTTTCTGCTTTATAGCAAAAAATATATTTTTAGGTTATTTTTATGTAGTCTTTTCATTACCACTTGGATTTACTGTATCTCATATAAGTTATTCAGTGGTGTTATATATTCTAAAATATATATATATGTGTGTGTATATACATATGTATGGGAGATATATCTATACTTATTTTGGTATATTTTAAAAATCCCCTGTTGATAAATAAGCTGTTTCTTATGGTGATTTTGGCAAACTAAATTTAGCATTGACTCTGATATATTTTCCATAATTTAAAATTATGATAGATTTGTATTAAAAGAATATATTGGTGCTTCAGTTGTATATTTTACCAGGTTTTGTAATTAATTTAACTAGGATTTTTATTGTAAGCCTCCTTAAAATTTTTTGGAATAAAGCAGTGTATAAATGATATAAATATATATATTAAAATACAACATCTGGTTTAATTATATCTTGGGAGCATTTTGAGATTAATTTCACTTATTTAAGCAGAAGAGATCTCTCTGTTTCTGTGAAAATGGATACATGCCTTATAGTGAGTACTTTTTTTTTTTTGCTACCTGAAATCTATACAAAAAAATTTTTAAGGAGTTTTTTAAAATGTTAAGACCTGCTTTGTCATCTCTGGGGATCTCATTAATGTTTATTCATTCACCATTTGACTTTATATTTTATGTTATTTCAGAAAATGTGTTAAGTAACTTGTTAGCTGCTCTATGTTTTTAAACCACATTTATATAAGAATCTTTATTTTTCAGGCATTTGCTTTGTGTTTAGCATTCCCATTATTTATATATCTATACTTGCTGGGCATTTCCAAGATATTTAGTAAGATAAGATTTTTAAATAGGAAGAGTGTATAGTTGTTCGCTGTTGGGTTCATTGTGAAGGGAGCTAGATGGCTGATTGATTTTAGGAATAAGACAAATAAGACATCAAGGGCCACAGCTTCACATCCTTTCCTGATTGCCCAGAGATGCCAGGAGGGGACCATCTGCGATGCAGTATTGGGGTGAGGCCTTTCATTTCATCTGAGCAGCAGCCTCCATGACTCACTGTGTCGTTGGCACCTCTGGCTGAATAGAATCTGAGATGCCAAGCAGTACTTTAGCCAGATGAACAACTATGTATATCTTCATAGTTCTATGTAGAGTTAAGATTTATGATTTTAATTAACACAGACAAGAGAAATAAAATACTCTTAAGTGACCTCAAAAAAAAAGTAGCATCCCATAAGAAGCACCCCACACATCACCCTTTCTCAAGGTGACTTCCAAAAACTGAAAGAGAAATCTAGAAAAATATCTTCACGTGTTTTACTGCTGGAAAATGGGTAGGACTCTGTTGTCCCAGGACCAGTATTGCAGAATCCATTCTCGGTTTAAGGAGCAGGTCTGATCTCTCGTCAGCCCTCCTCCCTCCAGCAAAGCAGGAAGAATAAATAACTTCTGCCTCCATTGTTCATTTAATAATCCCATAATTCCTTCCTTTTTCAACAAGACCATTCATCCTTGTGGTATCCCGAGTATAGGACACTGAGGAAATACCTTATGGTACTTGAGCTGCTAAAGCTTTAAAACCAGGATAGAGACCGACATAGATGCAGAGGGTAGATTGTTGGTTACCAGAGGTGGGGGTGGGGGGAATGGGTGAGGTGGTTTAAAGGTATGGACATCCAGTTATAAATCCTGGGGATGTAATGGGCTTCCCTGATAGTTCACTTGGTAAAGAATCTGCCTGCAATGCAGGAGATCGTGGTTTGACCCCTCGTTGGCAAGATCCGCTGGAGAAAGGACAGGCTACCTACTCCAGTATTCTTGGGATATAATGTACAGCTTAGTGACTGTGGTTAACAATATTGTGCTGCACGTTTGAAAGTTGTTAGAAGAGTACATCTTAAAAGTTCTCAACACAGGAAAAAAAAATTTTGGAACTGCATGTGGGAATGAATGTATTTAAACTTAATTCTAACAATCATTTTGCAGTGTATAGATATGGCAAATAGTTATACGTAAGCAAATACAGTGTCATGTCAGTTATATCTCAATTAATAAAAGAACAGAGGCTGAATTTTGCCTCCTGAGGCAGTCATATCAATGATAATATCTAATATGATAGGCAGCCTTTATTACCTTTTTATGACTGAAGAAACCCAGACTCAGAACTGGTCACTGTGAGTCAATTCATTTGCTTTTGTTCACTCATTTACTCAACAAGCATCTGCTGACCACCTCCCAGCTGCCCTGGGAAGGAAATGCCTGCCACTTTGCCCTCAGGTGGCTGAAAGCCTTCCAAGCTTGTCACTAACAAGCGGGCCCTGTGTGGGGCTCTTGTCTCCATGGCACAGCCAAGAAAGCAGAGGGAGGGGTGGCCACGGGCAAGGGCAGCGGTAGACGTTCCTGGCCAGTGAGAAAAACAGACAAAGGTTACCCGGTAGGAAAGATGAAGCGGCCCAGAATATGAAATTGCTGTTAAAACAGGAGACTTGAATTTCCTTTGCAACACTTTTTAAATGTTCAGGGGAGAAAAAAAAAACAACAACCTGAGTCTGGTAAGGGCATTATATTTATAATAAATTATTTTTCAAGTTGAGCACCTACTGTAACATACCAACTACTTGTGCGTTCAGAGATGTATACATGGTTTCTAATTCTCAGGATGGAAACCAAGGAATAAGACAAGAAAAAAAATAGAATGATAAAAGAATATTTTGTGCCAAGCTTAAGGCTGCTAATTTAATTTGTGTCAGTAAACCTTTATTGATCTAATAAACCTTTTTTCTTGCCCTTGAGTTCACAGCCATTTTAAGACAGATAAGTGACGAGTGCCCCCCAATAAGCACTCTATATCCCATGCCAAGGAGACAGGAGTGTGTTTCGATGATGAATTTAAGTTTAAAATGAGCTGTTCTTATTGACAGAAGTTGTCTAGATGTAAATGTTCTTTCCCCATTTAGGCAGAGGAGAAGTAGTTTTGAATTTGAATTTTAGTGTGGTGGCTATGAAAAAAACAAACAAAAAAAAACAAAAAAAGGAGATCTTTTAGGAAACTAATCCAGTAGTCTCAGTATAATAGAATGGCCTGAACAAGGGTGTAATTTGGAAGTTGAACTTAAGAATGAAAAAAAAAGTCTATTAGAACTATTTCTAAACCTTTGATTTTTTTCCATTAAAGTATTAATGCCAGTTATTTGAAAAGTTAAGTAGGGGGTGTGTAGTTGGTCTTTTGTATTGAAATATATAGTATTTAAAGTCTTATTTGTATGCTGTGGGTATGAACACAGAGTTTCAATCCCACCACCTGAAATTTCCTGGAAATTCCCACGTTCAGCAGTGGGAGGTGACAGTAGAGTGCTATCGAAATGGTCAGCATGCAAGGGCACTAACTTTGGAGTCAAACAGACCTTCCCTACTTGGCAGTTGTATTTCCTGGGCAATTTAATCTTTCTCAGCCTCAATATTCCCCTCCATAAAATGGGCCAATGCTATTTCCTGGTGTATAGAATGAGTCAGTATTAAGATGATGATGAACACAGAGCATCTGGCACAATACTAGCTCACTTTCTAAGCAACAAGCAAGTGCTTCTTGGTTTTACTTATAATAAGGTACTTGTCTTTCAGGAAAGACAACTGTGTTGTAATTTGGGGCCGCTGAGTTTATTTTGCCACTTGTATAATAGGACCCTTGTTTGTATATTTCCTCAATTTTATGTTTATACATCTTTTCTTCTTCCTGCAAATGTTTTCCTTCAGTCTCATAACGTCACCTTGGGAGCAGTACACTGTAGTGTTACTTGATACCAACAGTATACACCATCAGCCTTTCCTTTACACTATTCTGGGGACTCAGAGAAATTTAGCAAATAATGAGAAATTGTCTAATGGGACATGAAAGTCATGAAATTAGGATATTGCGTGTCATACGTTAACATCAACAGCAAAAAATCAAATGCCTTGTAAACACTAAGAAAAGTGGTCATTATGAACTGTTTTCCCAAGCAACCAATAGAGCCTTCATAAAAGGGAAATAATTCTCGTTTAAAAAAGTTTTGCTCAGTGTTTAAACCAGGAAGCATCTATGAACCCTTGTTTTGTTTTGTTTTGTTTTGTTTTGTTTTTTGAAGGAACCCTTATGGGGTCACATGGGCTTCCCTGGTGGCTCAGCTGGTAAAGAATCTGCCTGCAATGCAGGAGACTCTGGTTTGAATCCTGGGTGGGGAAGATCCACTGGAGAAGGGCTAGGCTACCCACTCCAGTATTCTTGGAGGCTCAGCTGGTAAAGAATTTGCCTGCAGTGCAGGAGACCTGGGTTCGATCCGTGGGTTGGATAGATCCCCTGCAGAAGGGAATGGCTCTCACTCCAGTATTCTGGCCTGGAGAATTCCATGGAGTGTATAGTCCATGGGGTCGCAAAGAGTTGGGCATGCAGCGACTTTCACACTTATGGGGCCACATAAGAACATGCTAGACGTTTGTCATATGCCTTCCCTTCTCTGAGTTTCTTTTTTTTTTTTTTTTTTCCAGCCTGCTTTCTAGCTGACTTTAACAGCCTTTCCAACAGGCAAAATCGTGAGCTGTCCCTGGAATGTTGCTATATCTCAGATTCAAGTTATAGTACAAGTGAGACGTAATGAAACCAGAAAAAAAACCTGTAGAGACAGCCAAACAAAATAATCAGTGAAAAGGAAAGGCTCTTGTGAGAGAGAACACTTTTTTTAATACCAGGAATATGATGACTTATTTTGCACAGTGTGTAATGGAATTTTCTACACCAAAAGGTGACATGTTCCAAATTCATTGTGTTATCCAAGTCAGGGTCCAAGTTAGAAAGCATCTCCTTCGTGCCTTTCAAAATTGTTGCCACATCTGTGTAATTAAGTGGATACATTAACAGTACATGTTCAGCTGTGCTGTTTTCTTTCGAATGGTTTTCCTTGTGTTTTTGGTAATACTGCTTTGAATGCAGAAAAAGTCAGGTAACAAGTTAACCTTAGGGCGTGAGAAAGGTTGAAAAATCGGAAGGAAAAAGGAAGAAAAATCATTCTAATAGTTAAAATATATATCACAAAATGTCTACACTATATTCCATGTCCTAGTGATAAGGCCAGTAAACATGTATTAGGTTTCTTGGATTATCGTGTATTAGGAGCAGCAAATTAGGGGATGAGAACAGACAGATTGAAAGTGGTAGGACAGGACATTAAAGCCCATACAAGCACTTAGCACAGCAATTAGGGAGCAATTTGTTATCCAGGCAAACGACCCTACAGACCTCGTTAGCTCCCGATGTTATCACTGCATTTACAACCAAGAACAAAAATTAGAGTCCACAGTGATGACCCTGGGAAGATACAGTTACATCCATTCTGCACAGTACATCAAGGCAGACACAGAAAGTTTTCTTAGAATGGTAAAAATACAAGTTTAGGCCTATACATGAATAAATTTCCTACATTTGGAAAATTTACTTTCATTCATTCAACTAATGGTTTCTGAGCACCTCCTATGTCCCAGGTGTTTTTTTGTGTTTTGTTTTTTTTAAGTGCTAAGGATATAAATCCTTGATTCAGATACAGTCCTTGCCTTTGTGCAGTGTACAGAACAGTCAGCGAATCAGATGTAGATCACGTAGGATAAGTTATCACCGTGGTGGGTGCAGCTTTGGGCAGACGAAGCATGTTGTAACATCAGGTTTATGGCGAATATAGCTGGCAGGGGAATGTCACATAGGTCCCCAACCAAGAGGCAGAGTGTGGCTTGAGGGCCGGCTGCTCTGTCTTGACTGTTTTTTCATAGGCTCAAAGAGTGACCTAACTCATGAATTAATTGCAAGCATTAAATACCTAATAGGTGTAAAGGGCTTAATGGTGCAGTTGCTGCCAGTTGTAAGCCTTCTAAACCACTGCTGCTGTGAGGGTTCTCTATCGACTGTTACTACTATGGAGCAGTGGTGTTTATTTTTTGTGCCACTAGATGATAAACTCAGCGAAGACGGGCCCTCTGTGTTGCTCACTGCTGTGTCCCGACACAGCGTAGGTTCTCAAAAAGTATTGCCTGCATGAATGCTTTGGGGATGCTAGTAGTAGTGGCAGAGGCAGTAATGATCATAACAGTAACAACCACCAAAGGTCTTTGAATCTGTTCACCCTTCATCGTCAAGGCCAGCTGCTTGGGCCACAGAACCATCGTTTCCCATCTGGGCTTTCGTAAGGGCCTCTGACCTGGTCTTCCTGCTGCAGTTCCTGCTGTGGCACCATGTTGCCCAGAGTTCCTGCCTGATTCTAATCATCCCTTCACCGTTTAAGGTCTTTCCATAGTTTCCCTTGCTCTTGGGATAAAATCCAAACATTTTTATTGTGTCTGTCAAGGTCACTTCCTGCCTCCCTTTCCAGGCTTTGACACCCGCCCTCCCATTTCAGCCATCCTGACGTTTCTTCACTTCTCACTCACAGTTTTCTGCCTGGAGAATTCTGCTCTCTCGTCTTGGGCAGTTAACTCCAGTTTGTCTTCAGACGGGTTTGGTAGAGAAGTCTTTCCCTGCCCCAGGCCTAGGGCTCTCATTAACATCCCGGGGGCCCTTGTGTTGTTAATAAATTCTTGTATTTAATCTTCCCTGTTGGACTCTGAGCTCTGAGACAGGAGGGACGAGGTCTGGCCTTTGCTCTGCTATCTGTAAAGGGTGTAGTAAGTTACCCGACGTTTAGCCAGGAATTCATGAAACAAACAAATATAACAAAACAGAAGCAAACTCACAGATACAGAAGACGAAGAAGTGGTTACTAGCCCTGGGTTGGGGGAAGTGAGATACGTATGCTACCAATTGTAAAATAAGTTGCACGGAGGTGATGTCTAACCCAGAGAATAGGGTCAGTAGTTTATAACTTTGTGTCCATATGTTTTACAGTCACTTTGTGTAGTCTATAAAAATATCAGTCACTATGTTGTACACCTGAAACTAATATCATATTGTAAGTCAACTGGGCTTCAGTAAATTAAAAAATGTATATATTTGAAATGATGAATGAACGAACAAACCCAAGAAGAATGCAGTGTAGTGGTTTCCAGGTTTAGTTTAACCTTTACCCACTACATGCATTACCTTTGGGGCATCCCAGCCTCTGCTTGAATACTGGCAACGCAAATGTAACTAAATAGATGGGCATTTCTTCTTTTGAACAAGTCATTATTTAAAAGTTGTTTCATTATATAGGGAAAGACTTTGTCTTCTATAAGTAAATTTTCTGTAAACTGTGAAACATTATACCCCTCCGAAGAGAACTGTGTGATGAAGTTTGTATTATCCTCAGTTTTCTGTTTTGGCTCAAGTATTATTGTTGAGTTTGGGTAAAAGTTGCATCATGAGTTTCATTTTCCATTGAAAAACAGAACAATGCATATATGTATTTTTTTATTCTCGCCAATTAATGTCTGCAGGGAAGAGAAATGAAACACATGTTAATTCATCTTCTGCCTTGTTGACATGTCTCTGTGTATGTGTTCATATGTCTGTGTATGTATTGTCTGTTGCTCCCTGGAGAAAAAAAAAGTGATTGTTCTAACTATAAAGCATCCAGTGTTTTCCATTAGGTCTCATTTGTTACACATTTCTGCTTTTAAATTACTTCTGAACCACGGAATCTGGCAGGCCTCATTGGAAGGCATTTGAGGATAACTACTCTTATCTGGAATCCAGCCATATACAGTATTTGAAAGCAAAGAACAAAGCAAAGCAAATCGAGATTATTTCACTGAATGTTTAAAAGTTTTGGAAAGAACAATTAAAATTAAAAGGAAATCCTCCATTGGCACATGCTTTGGAAATGCCAACTTTTCTCAGTCTTTAACTTTGTGCATCTGGAAACCAGTCTGAATTCATACGTCTTTAATCTTTTGCTGATCAGTGGAAAGGTTTACCTTCTGCCACGTTATGGCAGAATTGCTGATCCTATATGGCCCTGGAACGATGTTAAAGAACCAGGTAGTTTATTGGGTTAATTGTCCTGCTCTCCACCCTTAGAATCAGATGCAAATCTAGCGGAGAAGCAAATCTTGGTCATGTGTATTACCCCAGTTTGTCCTCAAGGGACTTCAAATTGCATCATTTGGTTTAAGAATTTCTGAACCTCTTAATAATGTTAAGCATGTTGAGCAAGAGTAGCAGTGCTGACCTCAGACTAATAACAGAGAAGCAGTGGAAAAACTCAGGCTTTGAAGGTGGACAGATGCAGACTCTGCTGAGAGCGTCTAACACACGCCAAAGGCTGATGTGGTGCAGAGCACTGTGCTAGGTACCATAGGTGCGTTTTCTCATTGAGGATGGGGGCATATACCCATTTCATAAATTACCAAGGTTCAGTCACTTGCCAGGTCTATGAAGCTCCAAGTGGAGTCTGACCTCTAATCCTGGTGTCCGGCTTTAAAGCCTAAGCTGTTTCCAGCCATACTCTCTTGTGTTTAGATTTCTTGAGTTACTCACTTTGTCGTCACTTACAGTACCAACATTGTGTTTTAATTGAGCATAATGTAAGGGACACATTTGAGTATTATTCAGAAAGTTTAAAATCTGTAGTTGTTAATATTTCTGAAGATACTGACCTGCAAGGAGCTATTCCTTAAGGAGAAATTGGATGGAAATTTATTTTCCTTAAGGGAGAAATTGGATGGAAATTTCTTTTCCCTGTTGGAGTATAGGCAAAAGAATATGGGCTTTAGAACTATTCTTTGTGAAGTTTTAAATAAAACTTGAGTCTGTTGTCCTTTCTCTAGATAAAGCTTATGCCTCTGTTGGCATTCAGCAACCAATTTAAAGCTATATCGGGAATTGTCAACAACTTCAGTCTTGCTTATCACTCTTCAGTTCAGTTCAGTGGAGGCTTTGCAAACAAGAACGCAACCAGCCTTGTAAGTTCTGTGGCTCAACCAGGAACCACTCTGCAACCTGCTTTCTTTTTCTATTAAGATTCTTTGATGGGGACCTTTGCTTGTTTGTTTCTGGCTGCGTGGGGTCTCAGCTGCAGCAGTCTGAACCTCTGCTGCAGCCTACAGGCTCTCTAGCTGTGGCATAAAGTTCAGTAGTTGTGGTCCATGGCTTAGCTGCTCCGTGACATGTGGGATCTTAGTTCCACAACCAGAGATTGAAGCCACGTCCCCTGCTTTGGAAGGCAGATTCTTAACCACTGGACCACCAGGGAAGTCCCTGCAACCTGTTTTTCTATGTAGAAGTCATAATTTAATGCCCCCCCAATTCTGAATGTCCTGATCTCCGAAGGCTAATAATTATTAGATTTTCTTTTTCTTTTCTTTTTTTTTTTTTTTTTTTTTTTTGAGTGTGTGTTTGTGTGTGGGAGAGGTTTATATTACTCAGGGACTTTTGTTTCCTCATCTGACTTTAACTTTTCTCAGAGATATCTCTAAAGTTCTTCTTCGGGGAGAATTTTCTCATTGAGAGAAAGGTTTACTCGCTGGTTTTTGGTGGAAATTGGCTACGAACAAAATGAGAAATCAGGGCTTCATACCATCCAGTTCCATCCCAAATGCTGAGAATTCAAAAATGAACCTGGTAAAATCCCAGGGACCGAAAGCATGCCAAACAGCATGGGTATTGGTAGCAAGGAGGCAGCCCTGGAATGCCCCACTCCTGCCTTGATGCTTGAAACAGAGATGCAGAGAGTCTGAATTTGGTCCAGAGTAATCCAACCAGTCCATTCTGAAGGAGATCAGCCCTGGGATTTCTTTGGAAGGAATGATGCTAAAGCTGAAGCTCCAGTACTTTGGACACTTCATGTGAAGAGTTGACTCATTGGAAAAGACTCTGATGCTGGGAGAGATTGGGGGCAGGAGGAGAAGGGGACGACCCAGGATGAGATGGCTGGATGGCATCACGGACTCGATGGACATGAGTCTGAGTGAACTCCGGGAGTTGGTGATGGACAGGGAGGCCTGGCGTGCTGCGATTCATGGGGTCACAAAGAGTCGGACACGACTGAGCGACTGAACTGAACTGAAAGGAGTTACAGTCTCTCGTTGCTTAGCAGTTGTCATTCAGTAATATAGACACTGATAAAGGTGAAATAATTGAACTTGAGATAAAATAGTAAGGATTAACAGAACCAGAGACGGGGATGGGGTATGAGTACTTGGCCATGACAGTAAGGGGGCTTCCCAGGTGGCTCGGTGGTGAAGAGTCTGCATGCAATGCAGGAGGCATGGGTTTGATCCCTGAGTCAGGAAGACCCCCCAGAGAAGGGAATGGCAACCCGCTTCAACATTTTTACCTGGAGAACCCCATGGACAGAGGAGCCTGGCCGGCTGTATACAATCCATGGGGTCACAAAGAGTTGGACACAACTTAGCAAATGAACAGCACAACAGCATGGCAGTAAGGACTGGAAATGCCCTTTGTTTGGCCTTAGATCCTGCAGGTGCTGGAGGGGTGGATGTGTCCGCTTTACAGTTTCCAGAGATGGAGCTACTCAGGAATCTTTCCCAAGTCTGATTAGGGAAAGAGCCATGATACTTATTTTAATAATTACCGTGGGCTTCCCTAGTGGCTCAGCTGGTAAAGAATCCACCTGCAGTGCAGGAGACCTGGGTTCAATCCCTGGGCTGGGACGATCCCCTGGAGAAGGGAAAGGCTACCCACTGCAGTACTCTGGCCTGGAGAATTCCATGGACTGTATAGTCCCTGGGGTCGCAGAGCTGAACACCACTGAGCAACTTTCACATGGAGTCAGATGAACTTCATTCTGTATCAAACTGTCATATAAATCTCCAAATTGGGTTCTATTTTTTGTTTCAGGATTTGATGGCTCAGGTAAGTGAAGAATCTACCTGCAATGCTCAGGAGACCCAGGTCCAATCCTTAGGTGGGGAAGATTCCCTAGAGTAGCAAATGGCGACCCACGCCAGTTTTCTTGCCTGGAAGATCTCATGGACAGAGGAGCCTGATGGGCTACAGTCCTTGGGGTTGCAAAGAGTCGGACACAACAGCGACTAAACCCCTACCACCACATGAATCTCCAAATTGGGTTCTATTTTATGTTCCAGGAATGGACTAAAAATCAACCCTTGTCTTTAGTAAACTCCAGAAAGATTACTTTATATCTTAAGTAGTGGCATTAGTAATGGATTCATTCCAAGTTCTTTGAAGTTTTCTCAGAGCCTTTGAAAGATGTCAATTAACCTGATAGCCAAAGTAATTTACAGTAAAAATACAGACGAAATGACTGAAACAGGATTTCCGTGAAAATTGTACTGCGATTTCTTTGTTAAACAGTGAGATTTAGAAATAAGGTTTTTGGCAGTTCTTTAATGGTACAGCATGATAATTGTACGTGTTAATAGTAAAGGTATAGCAGGGGATAAGAAGTTCTAGTCACTGCTAATAGCAGTTAAAAAAAATCCTGCAGCAGGTTTGGATATGTGGGGAAGGATTATCGTGAAAGCACAGCTTAGCTCATAAGGGGCTTATTACGGATCAGCAACCAGAGCCTCATCAGGTATGAAGTACAGGTGCATTCTCAGAGCTATTTTACTTTGTGCCACTCGATACCCATCACAGCACATTTTTGGAGTGCTGAATAAAGAAGTTTCTAATGTGTGTTTAATTGTTCAGTCTCTTGATAGTTGGTGCTTTTAGGTAGCCATGATGTTAGAGAGATAGGATGATAGTTTTCTTATAAGCCTTTCTCTTTCTGCACTTTCTCAGCTAATGTATCCTATTTCGTTGAAACTTCTTCTCTTAAAATGGACCCTCCTCCACTGTTGGTGGGGATGTGAATTGGTGCAGCCACTATAGAGAAGGTTTCTTACAATGCTAAAAATAGAGCTGGCATATGATCCAGCAATCCCACTTCTAGGCATGTATTTGGGAAACGTGAAAGCTCTAATTTGAACAGATACATGCACCCCAGTCTTCATAGCAACACTATTTACAAGAGCCAAGACAGGGAATCAACTCAAGGGTCCATCGATAGACGATCGGTTTTAGGAGATGTGGTTTAAGAATATATATACATACGAAAGTTCATTTGGATTTTCTCATAGCATCTTACGGAAAAACACAGATGAACTTTTTGGCCAACCCAATATAATGGAATATTGCTCAACCATTAATAAGAACAAAATGATGCCGTTTACAGCAACATCAGTGGACCTAGAGAATAATTACCTACTAAGTGAAGTAAGGGCTTCCCTGTTGGCCCAGCTGGTAAAGAATCCACCTGCGATGTGGCAGACCTGGGTTCAGTCCCTGGGCTGGGAAGATCCCCTGGAGAAGGGAACAGCTACCCTCTCCAGTATTCTTGCCTGGAAAATTCTATGGATTTTTATAGTTATTGGGGTCACAAAGAGTCAAACACAATTGAGCGACGTTCACTTTAAGTGAAGTCAGAGAAAGACAGATATTGTATTTTTATCACTTGTATATGGAATCTAAAAAATAACACAAATGAATAATATAAGCTGAACAAAAATAGATTCATAAACATAGAAACCAAATTTATGGTTACCATAGGGAAAAGGGTCGGGGGGTGAGGGATAAATTAGGAGCAATGGATTGACAGGGCCAAACTACTGTGCATAATATAAGTAAGCGAGAAGGATTTACTGCATAGCATAGGGAACTGTATCTTGTAATGATAACCCAGAAAGGAAAATAATCTGAAAATATGTATATAGAACTGAACCACTTTGCTCTACACCTGAAACTAATACACTATTGTAAATCAACTATACTTTAAAAAGAAAAAGGAAATTCCCCTCATTGCTTTGGAGAAGGCAATGGCAACCCACTCCAGTAACTCTTGCCTGGAAAATCCCATGGACTGAGGAGCCTGGTAGGCTACAGTCCATGGGGTCACGAAGAGTCTAACATGACTGAGCGACTTCACTTTCACTTTTCACTTTTATGCATTGGAGGAGGAAATGGCAACCCTCTCCAATATTCTTGCCTGGAGAATCCCAGGGACAGAGGAGCCTGGTGGGCTGTCGTCTTTGGGGTCACACAGAGTCGGACACGACTGAAGTGACTCAGCAGCAGCAGCAGCCTCTTTCTAATTTGAATTGCAGTCTTCTTTATTATTTCCCTTGATGGCTGCTATGTCACAGAGCTTGACTCTTTAGGAAAAACTACTTGGTATAAACTGTAACCTTTGTTCTTATGCTTCTAAAAGTAAAATTTGGAGCTATTCTGATATGAGACATGCAGGCTTTTCTCACCTTATTCAATGTATTTGAAATCTAAGTCTTTGGAGTTAAAAAATAAAAAGATCCCAAATTTTTAAATGAAACAGGATACTAAATAACGTTGAGAAGTGAAGATTTAGAAATAATTTCTTTAAAAATTCACTTAGAAATGCTTTAGGGGCTTCCCAGGTGTCACTAGTGGTAAAGAACATGCCTGTCAATGCAGGGGTCGTAAGAGACACCGGTTCCATTCCTGAGTCAGGAAGACCCCCTGGAGAAGGAAATGGCAACCCACTCCAGTATCCTTGCCTGGGAAATCCCGTGGCCAGAGAAGCCTGCCAGGCTGCAGTCCATAGGACCACACAAAGTCAGAGACACGACTTAAGCAGCTGAGCACACACAAAAATGTTTTATTTATTCAACATTTTTGGTATCTCTTGTTTTTCCCACGCTTAGAAATTGTATATCTCAGAGAAATAAATAACTGTGGCCTAATAACAGCAAAATGGAGGGCATCAGTTCTTAAATGCTAACTCGCTGTGAGTTGAGGAAGACAACGCCGGCCTGCCTGTTAGGTACAGTTCTTTGGGCGCTCTAGGCTGGAGGTTAATTGCTGCTGCTTCTTCCCCTGACCCTGTTAGCTAAGAGGGAAAGCCTAGCCCCGCCTCCTGCTATCAGAATGTGCCCTCAGCAGTGACAAGAGGCGGCATTAGGATCTGGCCTGGCCACAGAAAAGGTCTGATCATAGTTACAGGGCAAAGTTGGAGTGACGGCCTGATGGGAGGAGGCTTGGTTTTTGATGCGGTCGGTGATAGCTAACATCCTTAAACGTGAGAGTCAATTTTTTTTTTTTAATTTAACCTGATATCTGTAGTCATGATTCTGATTGAAAACAAAACCAACCCCTTTATTGCCACCATTAGGAACTCTTACAGGTTAAATCTGATTTTCTGGAAAGTTTGAGTGTTTAACTTCTTAGGAGAAAAGTACGGGCCGGTTTTGAAATTGTGAGGTCCTTCAGAGATGTAGTCTAACCTATAATGAAACATCAGCTTTTAAAATAATTCTTATCCAGTATTTATATAATGGCCCAGGGCCTTGCACGTGATAGATTTCTTATAAATGTTTGTTGAGTTAAGCAGATATCTCTTGGCATGTAATGCTAACCATCACGCACCTGTGTCCTAAGACCCCAGGGCAGTGTGTGCGTGTGCACGCGTGTGTATGCACAATCAGCATCGTATTTGCAGCACTGGTTTGAACTATTATGCTTGTAGAAGAGCCGTCAGGGCCCTTTGGTAAAATGCGTTACAGAACTTTGAGCTTTGTGGGCCCTGTTGGGCAGTGTGACCCTTCACCAAGGATCCCAGGCTCTGACTGCTGCTGGCTGTCACTCTCTGAGGCTCTTCCTGTTGTTTTGGAGTCTTTAGCGTCAAGTCTGTTGTTAATCAGTGGGTCTGCCTTCAGCAGGCCCATTCCTCCCCAGGTTGATTACAAAACATGTAAAACCAGAGTAAGAAAAATTAGCAGGGGGCATCCAAGATATCCGTGTAAGTCCACTGACCACATTTTCTGTTCAGAAGTCCTTTTGTTTGTTGGTTGGCTTTTGACTGTGTTGCAAACACGCAATGTTTGGGGTTATTTAGATTATAAAGACATGATTTATTATTTTAGTTTTCAGGTACTTTTTTCCAGATTTTTTGAAAAAAGTGTTTATATTATGGGGAGGGAGGTGGGAGGGGGGTTCATGTTTGGGAATGCATGTAAGAATTAAAGATTTTAAAATTTAAAAAAAATAAATAAATAAAACATTTCTTAAAAAAAAGGAAATAAAAAAATAAAATTAAAAAAAATAAAAATAAAAAATAAAAGAGATGTGTACATGTATAGTGCAACTTTTAAATATTAAAAATGTATATATTTTTCTATTTCAAGCACTCCAAAAAGGATGCACTGGAAATGTTTAAGGTGATTGGGAACACTCAGGGCGGATGTCACAAAACTGGCACACTCACCAAATTTGGCCCTGCAATGTGTTTCGTTTTGCCTCTGCGTTGTAGAAATTAAATGAGTTCCCAACTTTTAAAAATTGAGTTATTTCTGGTTCTTCCCAGCAGGGGTTGGGGAACAGCAGAGACCAGACTGTCTGGTGCTGCTGGGTGTTGAAATCTGCCTTGTCCAGCGCACCTGCCTGCTTCTGAGGGGACCCGTGTCACCAGGTCACCGCATTCGCCCCTGTTGCTCCTTCTTGCTAAGATCAGGGCCTGGTTTGCTGTCATTCAGCAACAGGCTTGCCCTGCCCCAATCTGACACCTTTTTCCTTTATTTTACCTAGCTCCTATAGCCATTTGAGTTTTGACCCCTGGTTTTGACATGAATAAGCCAATCCTAGATAAATCATGAAAAAGGTTTTTGTACCATGAGCAAAGGAAAATTTATAGACAATTCCATCATATCACTATTTAAAAATAAAAACATCGAAATGATCTTTTTAAAACAACACTGTTCTAAAAATCATATTACGTTTCACTCTTAGATAGCTTCTTTTTGATTTTTAGTCTGTAAATGCATTGTTTGAACTTAAAAGACTTTTGGTAGAGCAGATGCCGTAACTTTAGAGCACAGAATCTGCTTAATTTGTCATTTACAGTTTCTTCCTTAATTAATTGGACAATACTGTAGTACAGTAAAAAGGAGTTTATACCTTAGTGTGTTTCCTTCTAAAGTAGTTAGTAATACTATAAGAAACAACCTAAATTTCTAAGGGAAAGTGACTTCTGTGAGTTTCATAGTAGTTCTGCTGTTCCCCATAATGAAGAGAAGCTTTCCTTTTTGAGAGCAAGTCCTCTTCCCAGAAGTAGCAGTAACAGTGGAGTCATATTGATGCTCACTTTGTGCCCATGTACATTACGTACAAAGATACTGTATTTAATTTGATTTAGATATTGTCTTTAATCCTCATAGTATCTCAGTGAAGTCAGTTCTTATATTATCCCAACCCTAAAGATGGGGGACAAATGAGAGAAGGAAAGTTCAGAAAATGTATAGCTGGTCACAAAGCTGATTAGAAATCCAAGATACACATCCAGGTTTTCTGTCTTTGTGAGCATTGAACCACCATGATGTTTTTCAAAACGGACAAGAGAGACACCCTTCCTTTGGCTCCTCTCCCACCAAAAACGAACAAACAAACAGAAGGTGAATTCCCCCTTTGTGTGCTGGAATCCTTGCATCATAAGTGTATTCATGAAAATACTGATTATTTTCGGCCTGAAATGTTAACTTGATGTTGGAAATGTGCCATGTATGTCTTGTCTGAAAGAGCATTTTTAACATTGATTTTCCTTTGCATTGTTTGAAACAGGGGTAGCAAACAAACATATGCCAGTACTGAAACCAAAGCTTTTCCGATCGAATTAAATTCTTTATGAAAACGGATAAATTATGTTTAGACTTGTTATCAATAGCAAGTCCTAAATCTTAAATATCTTTGAAAATTCACATAAGTTTATATAAAACCTTAATTAAAAGACCTTTCTTCTTAATGTTTCTACTTTACCATGTACTGCTTAAACAATCACTTAACCAAACCAGCAAACTAACCACTAAGCTAAAATTTCTACATCAACAAGCGATGCTATGAACTTTGGAGATTGTAAAAATAATCAACAGAATGCCAGGTGAACCAAAAATTTAAGTTTGAAAGGAAAGAGTATCCTAATCGTGTGTGTTTATCTTGAATGGTTTTTCCGTTTTAAATGTACTATAACTGTATTATAGAAAAGAAAGAGAATATTCCCTCTTCCCAGGCCACTGAAAAAGAGGAAACAGCAGCTATTGGCATTCTGATATATTTCCTCACAGGCATTTTTCTTGTGTGTACGTCATCAGACTTTCACCTATTTTTTTATTTTGCCTTTGTTTCCCGTGGTGTTTTACAACACTTCTTGGCATAATTACTGTAGTAGTAGTTGGGTTAGTCGCCCAGTCATGTCCGGCTCTTTGTGACCCCATGGACTCTAGCCCTCCGGGCTCCTCTGTCTGTGGGGTTCTCCAGGCAAGAATACTGGAGTGGGTAACAATTCCCTTCTCCAGGGGATCTTCTCGACCCTGGGATGGAACCCGGGTCTCTTGCATCGCAGGCACATTCTTTGCCACCTGAGCCACTAGGAAGATCCCATAATTAAATGTACATTTGTGCCATTTAAACGGTTAAGTAAATAGAGGATTCTTCATCTGAGTCTAGGGTATAGAAGACCCTTGGACATAATTTCTTTTGAATTGTGTAGACTCCGCTCTGACAGGTTGGAGAGAGGGGCATCAGCTTGTCACCTGCTGCTTTCTCCTCCCAGGTCCTGGCAGAGACCCTGTGGTGTTTGTGTGTGGAGTCTCTCGTAATCCTGTGGAGGCCCCCCAGCTAGGGGTCCTTGCGCCCTCCCCACTCAAAGGCCTGTCATGCGAGCCACCATGCCCCTTCAACAGCTGACGGATCTGCATCTTCACTGGGCGTGGAAATCCCACCAAGTCTGCGCCCTCTGGATCTTGGAGCTCTGCCCGAGTAGACCCATCAGACGACCATTTCTCTTAGCGGATCTCCCTCTCCCAGAGGCCTGCTCTGGCTTGCAGAGGTCTCCCTCCTGACCTCACTGCTCTCAGTCATGCGCCTCTCTTCCATTACCACCCCCAGGAGCACAGAGTCTGATCCCACTGAGGAGTGCAGGATTCCGGAAGATGTAAGGAAATCCCATTTTCCGCCAGCAACAACTGCCTCTGGCTCTGAGGCAAGGGAGGGACAGAAGATGCGCTCAGGTGTTAGCCGGTCACAGTTGCAGGGTGTTACCTAGACCGTACTGTACTTTGCTAACCATTCCCCTAATCGTCTTAGACGGTGGTCATCCATTATGTTTCCAGTGCGGTAAGTAACACTGCAGGGAACTTTCTGTGCATATACTTAACTTTGCTATTTGTGGTGTTTTTGGGGTTAAATCCTCAGAAGGAGCATTTCTGGTTATGAAAAAAAAAAATCATGACCTTTCAAGATACTGTAAAGCCAAAAGTTTTTCCAGTGCTGGGTTTGAAAACTGAGTAGAACATTCTGAGGGTTACAGCTCTGTAATGAGTAGAGCAGGCGTTCAAAGTCTTTCTTCTTCAAGTTTTCCTAAAATGATGAGTATTCGAGTAATTCTCATCCACTCACTTTCACCCAGCTGTTCCGGGAATGAATAAGAATGACCATAGCATCTTACCAGTGTTACAGGTCTGATTGTGTCCTGCTAAAACCCACATGTTGAAGCCTTAACCCCGCAGCACATCACAATGTGACTTTACATGGAAATAGTCACCACAGATGTAATTAGTTAAGGTGGAGTAGAGTGGACCCTCTAATCCAATGTGACTAGCATCCTTATATCCTGGGGTAATTGAGACATAGACTCTCACAGGAAAATGCCATGTGAGGATGGAGGCAGAAATCAGAGTGATACAAAAGGGGCCAGGAACACTTGAGATTGTCAGTAGTTAGCTGAGATCAGGCCAGAAGCTGGGACTGATTCCCTTCCGTGGCCCTCAGAAGAAATCAACCCTGATGAAAGCTTGCTCTTTTTATATCCTCCAGAACTGTGAAACAGTAAAGTTGTGTTGTTTAAGGCAGACCAGTTCATGGTTCCTGTTACATCCCTAGTAAACTAATACACCTGTTCAAAAATATTTTACCTCTGTTTGATAACCATAGGTCATTTTTTCTCCTTTTAAGTTGGTCGTACCTGTTCTTTGTCATCTAGGACAAAATATGGTCACATCAATGATGAAGTTTCTAAAGTTTCTTTTTGTTGTACTATCTTCCCTTTATGTCTATTCTGTTACTATCCTTGAAGGATGCTTTAAGCACGTTTTTCTGTGCTTTGGGCTTTCCCAAAAAAAAAAAAAAAACCACACACACACACACAACTCTCTCATTTTAGCCATAAATGTCTCTAGTATTCTTCATCATTTTCCTGAAGGCTTGTATGATCACTGTGCTCAGGCCAATCGTGGCATTGCATGACTTCCAGGTTTTGCAAACACCTGTTACTGTTTCGTGTATTCTTCTGTTTCCACGTCACAATTTCTGTTTTCTAATGATCAAGCCAGAGTGCCAGGTGAAACCACATTTAGAATTCTTTTGATGTTTAAAGCGGACAATCAAAAGTAGAAGCCAGTCACTGCTTTGTAGGCAGTTTTTTCAGAGCTAGTTTCAAAGACAGCTGCCTGGGCATCTTCAAATCAGTTCTGAAATCATTCCTTCCAGCTTTCTGACTCCTTTGGCCCATTCCTAGGAGTGGGTCAGTGGGCGGGGACCCGGGACAGTCTGTTCTTGTAGCAAAAATACCGGTTTCACTTTAAAACAACTCTTATATGAATACTGCCTTGCTTGTCCTTATTTTATATCAGCAGGGGTTAGGTTTGACTACGCACACAAAAATAGCAATATAAATAAGGTTGCTTTCATGTAAAAGAATCTCGGGGGTGGCCGTCTGGAGAGATCATGTTGGTTGTACTTGGTTATCGAAGACTTGTGGTCCTCCCAACGCTTCCTTCTACCACTAGGGAGAGTTTAAGGAGCTCCATGAGCAGCTCAGCTAGTATCTCATTGGCCACAACTTACTCACATGGTCACATCGGCTGCAGAAGAGACTGAAAAGTCGAGTCCTTTGGGAAGCAACAGTGTGCCCAAGCTAAACTCAGAGTTATTTTACTAAGATGGGAGACCAGATATCAGGTATCCATTGGTGGTGCAAAACACCAACCTTTGTAGCTGTTTACAGCCTAGAATGGTTTTGTTAAACCCTGAGATTTATTTTTTTGCAAGCAATAGACAAAAGTCATATGAAAAAATAAATTGCTATAAATTTTAGTTGTATTCTTATGTCCAGTAAATAAGACAACACAAAATACCAAGGTGGAAGCTCTGGGGGAAAAAAAAAAAACCCACATACAAAACAAACCCTTAATTTGGAAAAGATTTAAAACTTCCTCTGAAACTGAATAAAATCAGTGTTCCATGAAGGCACACCACCATCTCCCATGACTGTCTCAATGTTCCACTTTGAGACACCAGCAGCCCCATGTGAGAAGCAAGGCTTTAAGGTCAGGTGGCAACTTACTATAGAGGTGTGATGTTTTCACTGAGGTCAAATGCCAGACATTAGTGTACTGAGAATAGTCTGCTGACCATTTTTTTAAATGTTACAAAATTATGTATTTTTAAATTTTATTTATTTTATTATTTTTCATAATATCTATCACTGTCTATTGTCATTGCTGTTTGAATAATCTTCCCTATGTTAATGTAAGCCATATATGCAGTGTATACTGCTGTACCCCAGTCTGCTGGTCATTTTAATATAGGGCATTTTGA
This sequence comes from Capra hircus, assembly GCF_001704415.2. Lineage (NCBI taxonomy): Eukaryota > Metazoa > Chordata > Mammalia > Artiodactyla > Bovidae > Capra > Capra hircus. Next base: position 61,170,361 of record NC_030824.1, on the reverse strand, counting down.
CAAAATTCAGCAAAGCAAACAAATCTTTCAGTGATAGCTACTGCTAACAAGTATTTGCGTATAGTCTTCCAAGCTTGATAAATGGGGAGGTGTGTGTATATTCATATAGGGGAGTATATTCATTTTTTGTAAGAAAAAAAAGACTTTTCTGGTGGAATCCTGCCTTAAAAGTTGTAATTATTTAAATAATAAAGCATTTTAAAAAGTAGCCTTCTAAGAGATTGAATTAATTTACTTTACCAGTGGCAGTAGGCATTATAAATATTGTAATCTTGGGCAAAAGAAAAAGTGTTTTTATTTGTGGTTTTTTCCTTGCTGTGATTATCTATTTACCTAGATTTATTAAGCGTCTTTCCCCTTCCTTCCTTTTCTGCCTTCCTCCCTCCTCACCCCTCCCCTCCTTCCCTTTTCTCTCTGCAGAGTTTTGTTGAGATCTAATCTCCATATCATACGATTTGCCTATTTAAGGTATATAATTCAGTGTTTCTTAGTCTGTTCACAGGCATCATCACAACGTTTCTTTTTATAATTTTTTTAACCTTTGTGTTTCTTGTTCAATCTGATATGAAAGAGTCTGGAATTTAATTATCACAATATGTTGCATTTTTACTATTTTCAAGTTCGTAAGTTGTCGATATTTTTAAAGTGTTTTTTTTTCTAAAATATAATAGCTGTCAACCTTCATGATTCCTGGTTTTAGTGACAGATTTGCAAAGTTCTTTCTAACCCCAAGTTCATAGAACAGTTCTCTTAAATTTTCTCTGACACTTCTATAAATCATCAAGCTTTCAGGTTTTTTTTTTTAAGCAACTAATGTGTGAAGCAGAAATTCTTACCCCAGCTCTCCTCCCTCATGAAAGGGAGCTATGAGGAAGAATGGATGAGCCCCAAGGGAAGAGTTGACAGTTGAACTTATTACTTAGTAATAAAAGATGGTATTTCATATGTGACAAGGTCAGATGTCCTCTGTGAGGTGTCATGCTTCATTTTCTCACACCCTTTGTTCACTTGGGTGTGGGATATCAAAATACACAGATGATACACATTTAGTTTATAAACATTATTATCTACAATATAGGTATTACTATATTTAAAATAGAGGTGTTACTGAATCTAATATACAGATGGTAGTATATCTAATACAGAGCTATTATTATGTCTCCTTGCAAGTCACTATTCCTCTTTTACTAGAAAACCTTTTGCCTTCTTTTGTTCTAAAATCAAAGTGTATCTCTGTGTTTATGATAAAGGCAGTTTTTCATTGGGTTCATAGGACTTTTGCTGACTGTGGGAGAAAGCTTAGGTTTAAACTGTTGCTTAGAAAGCTTGTAGAAATGTCCTTTATGTAACTTCCATCCTGGACTTGCCTCTAATAGGTAAATGTTTTCTAATTGTCGTGTGTGTATTTGTTGAATGAGAGAATTCCCTTGGATCTTAAATGTAACATTCCCAGTGGAAACAGGCTACCATCTCCATGCTGCCCCCTCTTGTCAATGTTTGTTGTTGACTTAGGGGACTTTAAACCCTTATTCAACTGATTTCTTTCCATATATGGGACAATCTCTTTTGTCAATCATTTGTTGTTGTCTTTTAACCCATCCTTTTTCCTGTAAGAAGAAAATTCCAAACGCTTCTAGGTATAAGTTTTGCTACTAGTAGGATGAGCTTTTATTTTCCCTTTGCACCTTTTCGAGAAATCTTATAAGAGTCAAAGGCTAAGATTAGATTTACTTCTATTGACCTGTTTTGGAGAATATGTATATCTCATTCATATACCATGAGTGAACTTCTGAAAACAGAGTCCAATAGGAGAATAGGAGTATCCAGGTATGTCTCACAAAGGGATGTATGTACCTAATGGTTGGAGTTTAAAAAGAAAAAAAAAAAAAAAAGTGTGTGGCTTATTTTCAATCTTTAATTTCTAGAAACAGAGAAAGAAAAATACTATTAGTAAGGTACAAAAAGATTAAGCACAATAAAAAAGTTATACTTTGCGGTCTAAGTTGGATCACCTCTGCTTGTGACACATGAGTTATTTTCTGGGATGCTGTGTAATCAGAGGGGAGGGAATGGAATCTTTGTGAAACACTGGTTTATAAGTCAGTGAAGCTTGTTATTTTATCAGGACTTAGATGGGCCGGTTGTGAATCTAAGGCTGTATTTCATAATGTTTTTGAGCTGAAGACCTCATAAATTTTGAAACCACAACTTGTCTAGTTTATCAATGCCTGTTGAGAGTGAATTTGACCTTATGCACATTGCAGGGTTAATTACTTAATATTGGCTAAGCTTTATGAAGTTGAAAAGCACGTGTAGGTGCTCAGAGGCATACTATGATCGTTTTTTTCCATTCTTCGAAGAGGTTAACCTTAGAAACTCTCAGCTGAATTTCCAATTCAGTCACGTATTTCCTAAACTCACCCTCAAACCAGTATTGTAGAAATGTTTACATTGTTGAAACACAGTCTTCCTGGATAGTCAAAAATAGGTAAGAGGGACTTCTCTAGCGGTCCTGTGGTTGAGAATCTGCCTTCCAATGCAGGGGATAAGGGTTCGATCCCTGGTTGGGGAACTAAGGTCCCACATGCCGTGGGGGCAACTAAGACCCAATGCAGCCAAATAAATAGATTTTAAACATTAAAAAAAAGATGCTCAGTGGCCAGGTATATAAACGTAACAGGTGATCCCAGAGTGAAAATCTGTGACTTAGGTTTCAAGGGTTCAGTTCAGTTCAGTTCAGTCACTCAGTCGTGTCCAACTCTTTGTGACCCCATGAATCGCAGCACGCCAGGCCTCCCTGTCCATCACCAACTCCTGGAGTTCACTCAAACACGTCCATCGAGTCGGTGATGCCATCCAGCCATCTCACCCTCTGTCATCCCCTTCTCCTCCTGCCCCCAATCCCTCCCAGCATCAGAGTCTTTTCCAATGAGTCAACTCTTCGCATGAGGTGGCCAGAGTACTGGAGTTTCAGCTTTAGCATCATTCCTTCCAAAGAACAAGTGCTGCTAACAATTAAATAAAACTTTTTTCCAGTTAACAGATTCTAATTTCATAGAAGAATCACTCAATAGTTTTATCTGAATGAACTGTTGAGTTTAGAATTGGTCAGAATTCGATCCCAGTATCCACCACCTTGGCCAAGTTCCTTGAGCTTTCTCTACCTCAGTTACCTCGCATGTAAAATGTAGACCATCCTACAAACTTTCGTAGCTTCTCCCGGAGTTGCTTGAGGCTGTTGTATGTAAATCTGCTTGTAGTCCCACCTGGTGCAAGGTAGATATTCAGGAAACGCCAAGTTGTCTTTCTCCCTTCTTTTTTCTTAAAAGAAGTGCCATCTCACAGAGATAATATCTTGTGATGTCAAATTGGTATAGTGGGGAAAAGGAACTTGAAATTTTAGAAGAAAGAATCAAAAAGTATAGAATCTGTAAGCAGTGTTAATGAAAGAAATCCTAGTTGTTCTTTGAAGAACTTGGAAAATGAAGATGTCCCATTTTAGATAATTCAAATAAAATTAGGAGTTGAGACTTAAGTATATTGAAAAATGGTTGATATGGAACATACACAGCTGTGTGAAAGTGAAAGTCCCTCAGGCATGCCCGACTCTTTGCGTCCACATGGACTGTAGTCCATGGAATTCTCCCGGCCAGAATACTGGAGTGAGTAGCCTTTCCCTTCTCCAGGGGATCTTCCCAACCCAGGGATCAAACCCAGGTCTCCCGCATTGCAGATGGATTCTTTACCAGCTGAGCCACAAGGGAAGCCCAAATACCTGTGTATATATAGATGAATATTGATTTTCTATAGTACAGAGTTCTCTAAGGGTGAATCATATTACAGTCAGTAGGGGAGGCAGAACAGAAAAGAGAGCAATGTGAGAAAAGAGAAAGGAGTAAATGTACAACACCCAAGGGTCCTTTCAGTGGAAGGGTTCTGTAGACCTGTGTCCATGGATGCTGAGAGGAAGGGCCTGGCGCCTCTCCAGTAACACAGGTCCGTACACCCTGGAGCATCATCCCTCAGTCCAGGGACCGCATTTGCCTGATGGGCCACCAGACCCCAGAAGGTGTTTGTACTTTACACCTTCATCTGAGATCATTCTGATGTGTAGTCTTTCGTGAATTTAAAGATCTACAATTTCTACGAGTATAGCGTATAAAAGGGAAGAATGGGAAAACAAATTGTATCATCAAGAAATCTGGCAGGAGCATGGTCGGAGGTTGGTTGAGAATGTGTGCCTCTCATGGATTCTGAAATAACAGAATTCATCTGGAATCCGAAAACCCAGGGTTAGAATTTACACTCCCCCATTTATCAGTCACAGGGCCTTGGATAAACTCTTGGAGCCAGCACAGAGCCTGGCTCTGGGTGGTGGTGAACTTGTCGTTGGGGTCTTCCCTTTGTTGATTAAAAATTGAATATAGTTCTGCAGTGAGAACACTCTCTTTACGATTCAGACTAAAGAATACAAACTTAAGAAACTGGATAGGCTGGGCAGGTAACACCTGAAAACTGAGAACCAATAGCTTCTTTGCTCTTACTGGGGTGAAGCCTTTTTCTTTTATTCTCTCTCTTTCGGTAGGTGGAGGTCTACTCTCACTCCGCTTAAATTGTGCAAAATTAGCCATCGTTTCTGTTTCTGTGGCAGAACGTGACCAAGGAAAATGCTTGGACCTAGCTTCCAGGCCTGGTTTGGGCTTTGTACCTTTTCTCCCTGTGGATGTATGTGTCCACCTTACACAGAGGAAACTGCAGAGGGGGCAGGTGGGGAGCAGGTCACAGGGATGCTGCTCTTTGCTGTAGGTACACCTCCCCACCCACACACACACTGACTCTTGTGCCTTTAATTTCGCCTCCCTTTATTACAGCAGGAACCAGGACCTTCCATCTACAACCCCTTCACGCCACCCCCCTGTGCAGGCTTGGGTTGCTGCAGGCAAAAGAAAGGAAAGGAGAGCAGTTCATTCCCCCTGCCGCTGCCCCCTCTCTCCTCATCCCTCTAGTCCTTTCTACAGCCAGGGCAGCTCTGGCTACCAGGGGTGGAGCCTTGGCAGGAAGCCAGTTTTAAAATGAATACCCAGAGTTGATGGATCCCAATTCTGCCTTGGGTTTCCCTGATGGCTCAGACAGGAACGAATCTGCCTGCAATGCAAGAGACCTGAGTTTGATCCGTGGGTCAGGAAGTCCCTTAGAGAAAGGAATGGCAACCCACTCCAGTATTCTTGAATGGAGAATCCCATGGACAGAGGAGCCTAGTGGGCTACAGTCCAAGGGGTTGCAAAGAGCTGGACACAGATGAGCGACTAATCCTTTCACAGTTTCTTGATGTTGCCTCTATAAAAGGACAAGCTGGGGCATAGGATTGAGGCAAGAAAGCGCAACTGCAGAGACTGAAAGCCCTCTACAAGAAGGAAGAGGCTGTAGGGGAAAGGGATGTGAAAATACTTTGCCGTTAATGGTTGGGCTCCCGTGTGTCTGTCTTGCTAAGCTGTATAGCTGTAAGCAGGTAAGGGTGTATATGTGAGGGGCCAACCCTAAGGAATGGAGAGAACAAGGTGAAGTCCAGCAGGTGCCATGGAGATGAGACCATAGAGTTTCATCCCGTTACCAAATCCTCATTATCAAGAGAAATTACCAAGAAGTAATACTAAGTTGCCAAACCCCTAGCAAAAACAACAGGTCTTATTTGACTTCTGTAACAGAGCCTGCCCACCTTGTCCCACTGACCAAGCATATTCACTCCTATCCCTTGACTCTTTCCACTCACTTTGGTAAAATCATTAGGAGGGTGTCATAGGCAGGGTCTTGGGAGCTCCAGTGTAGTGACATGTCAGCTGATTACTGACTGTGGAGAAGAACAGGCCTTCCAAAACCCATGATGATTGTATGTTTGGAGGTGCTCCATGCTGCAGACATGTTTTTGCCACAGTAATAGCCCCCAGGATGGATCCCATGATACTGTAAGACAAGGGTCCCCAACCTCTGGGATCTGAGGTGGAGCTGATGTAATAATAATAGAAATGAAGTGCACAATAAATGTAATGTGCTTGAATCATCCCGAAACCATCCCACTCCAGCTCCATGGAAAAATCGTCTTCCACAAAACCAGTCCCTGGTGCCAAGAAGTTGGGGACTGCTGCCCTAAGGGGCCCCTGGGGTGAGCTTGAAGAGGACCTGAGGATATCCATGATTAGCGTGTTTGGTTGTTTGTTTTTAGGTTGGGATTGTACATGATTGAGCTTGAGTTTAAAGATTCACAGATTTTCAACTGTTAGCGTCATATCCTTGATTTTTAAAGTATTCTTTTTCTCCCATCCAGTTTTGAACTTTCAGAAATTGAGGTGTTTCTTTCAATCAGTAGAAACATGTTGTATAGGTTTCTTTCCAGATAAATCAGTATTACCTCTTACCATTGATAGTGACTTAGAATTGAGGAAATTTGATTTTTTTATTTATATTCTTACTGAGCGACCCCTAATTCTTAAAGATCATTGTCCTAACCCTACTGGCATCTTTTTCCAGTTTAAATTTCATTTCTTCCCATTATGTAGCTTCTCCTTACACAGAAAATCTAGAACTGGGATTATCAGACAAAATAATTCTTACTCAACTATGGACTTATCTTACATGGTGTATCTCTAAAGAAGTATTTAATAGGATTTAAGATCTATTTAATTGTGTTTTATAAATGTAATGTATTCTTGGTAGTATTAGTATTACTGAGCTTCTATGTCTTCTGGTCATTTTTGCCTTTGTATTAATTTACAAAGCAGATATTCATTTAGAAGAAAAATTCAAATATTTACATTTAGTTGTAAGCATTACACGCTTTCTCAGCAGTGTGGCACAATTTCCTTTCATGAAAAGTAAATATTGTTAGTTGTGGTGAAGCCTCACCGTCCCAAAGGTTAAGTTTATCAGTCCTTGTTCTAAATGTATTATTTTAATCTGTGTGTTATACAAACAGTTGGGGTCAAAAATCTTTCAAGCCCTAAAATAAAAAGCCTGAGAAGCTCAGATCTCAAAGACTGACAGTTTCCATGCTAAGACAATGAAAATAATGGATGATAATAAAACACTATTACCTAGACCAGCTTTAGCTGTGTGTAGCCTTCTCTTTCGGAGAAGGTGATGGCACCTCACTCTAGTACTCTTGCCTGGAAAATCCCATGGACTGAGGAGCCTGGTGGGCTGCAGTCCATGGGGTCGCAAAGAGTCGGACATGACTGAGCGACTTCACTTTCACTTTTCACTTTGATGCATTGGAGAAGGAAATGGCAACCCACTCCAGTGTTCTTGCCTGGAGAATCCCAGGGACGGGGGAGCCTGGTGGGCTGCTGTCTATGGGGTCGCACGGAGTTGGACATGACTGAAGCGACTTAGCAGCAGCAATAGCAGCAGCAGCCTTCTCTTTAGTTCTTTTCCCTAAAGAACTTGTTCAGTTTGCAATCCTAACACTGGCAAGCTTGAGGCTTTATCTAAAACTTATAAAGATGCTTTGAAAAATACGTATTAGAAATGAAACGTATATAGTTATTATCACAATCTGAATTCAGTGATCTTGCTATTGGGAGTTTATGTCTAACCTTGATTGTAACTTAGAGATTAAGTGTATTTTGGAGGATCAAACTAATCCATCCATAGACTTGTTAATAGTGCTATGATTCATGGAACAAGAGGAAAATAAAGCTTACAGAATCTGAATCGATGCAGCTAAAGTACCACATGCATGTATATTTCCTACTTAACAGACAAACTAAGATCTTAGATCTTGTATTGTAAAGATCTTATATTGTGGGGATCTTGTTTTGAATATATTAAAGGAGATCAGTCGCTCACTCTGATTATTACATAATCAGAAAGCAAGAGGAAAATAAAGCTTACAGAATCTGAATCGATGCAGCCAAAGTACCACATGCATGTATATTTCTTACTTAACAGACAAACTAAGATCTTAGATCTTACATTGTAAGGATCTTATACTGTACGAATCTCGTTTTGAATATATTAAAGTTGCTCACTCTGATTATTACATAGGCAGGGGGAAGTGTTTTGATGACATAGTCGTTGGGGGAAGCCATTCACTACCCCCTTGCTTACTTAACAGCAGTAGGGAAATTCTGGGTTCTCTCTCCCTAATGAGTACATCTGTTTTGATCTTACCCTTTTTGTGCTATAGTGCACTTGGTAGATGACAGTCATGTGTGTGAAACGGCCCCCTCTACCCCTGTGAGAGAGAATACCCATATTTCTTGCAGAGTTACTGTACTTTACATGTCATAACTTCCTGATGATGACTGTAAGTCCAGTCATGTCTTTCTCAGTGATCTATAGCACAATGATGTGGTGTAACATCTCTGCTCTTATAGAGAAGGCAAACCGCGGGGACAATATAGTGGAGAGAGAAAAGAGAGACGTTAGAACACACATATAGACGAAGACTGCTGTGCAACATTAGTCAGCTTTCTTTTCTCCCACCTCCTGTGATTTGGTGGCTCATCATACCTAGTCATGGGAAGACATCATTTACAGATGAGGATTCCACGGTGCAGGATGGCCTGCTCAGGGTTACCAGGCTCTTTGGCAGCAGAGCTGAGAGACTTGGGTGTGAAGAAGTGCACTCCTGGTGGTGCCCCCTCCCCATGAATGTACGCTAACCCCCGTTCTCCTGGCTTAATCACAGCGGCAGACCCCATGATGCTTGTTTTAGGGAACTGTCTTGGTGAATGCATGGTTATACAAATGATCTAGTGATCTGAATCTTATTTTTATACTCATGACCTTACACTCTGCTCATCAAGTCACTGTAATCATTGATCCTGTAATGTGGTTCTGACTTTTTCTCTCATGCCCATGTCCGTTTTGAAATAACATTTGGCTTTTGCCACAGAGGTTTGCCATGTATTTATTTATGTCTTTAATTTACCAGCTTGTGAACAGTTTTGAAAAAGAGAGGCTACCATATTGTTAAGGCAAGTAGAATGTTTCTTTATTCAATTAAAGAGAGCTAGTCCTTCTTAGAGGTATGCTGTCTTCTCTGGTTAATAATAGAGCATATAGGAAGATTAATGTGACTGTTACGATGCTGGTCTCACCAGCTAGTTGTCATTCTGCAGTGGGATTTATGTTTATCTTTGATAGAACCATATAGAGGTTTGAAATGAGTAATTTGTGAAATGAAAACGAATGTAGGCATTTGAAAATTATATCATGTTTAGAAAAAATCTCAGGATTGTAGACTTTCTTTTAAAAAAATGAGACACAATTTTATTTTTTTTTACTTTTCCTATAGGTCCATTATTTTTCACTTTTTTACCTTAACACTTCTCCTTCATTTGTTCATATATTTAAAACAATGCCAAAATGATTTATGATGTAGATTTCAAGGAAAAATTAAATACCGTTTCTCTTTAAGATCATTTTCTGGTTTCTTAATTTTTTTTTTTGGCTAGTTTGTGTTAATATGTTTATCATCCTTAAACCCCCCTGTGCTTTCTCTGCAACTTTATTATAACCACATTCGTTGTATTTTCTTTTATTTAGCTTCTGAACTTTTTATGGGTTACTCAAAATAGGTACAAAGCAACCTTGTTTAGTTATATTTAGTTGGGCTACCACAGTTACAAAGAAAACTGATAAGATGATACTGTCTCAAATTTTATAACTGGAAAATTTTGGAGTATTCTTTTTTCCACTTAGAAAAAGATCTTTCATGAAAATCCTTCTAATATATGAACTGAATTTCTAGTATCTTAGGTCAGTAAATTCCTAAGTGTTCATAAGACTATGATTTTTCTTTTAAAATGAACATTTGACTTTTAAGTTGTACGTCAGGACTCAAAATGAACATTTTCCTAATGTGAAGTGTAGATATATCAAATTGGAGTCACATCAGTAAATAAAAAAACCTATATAATTCTAATCATAATTATAAATTTATCCTTCTTAAATCAAAAAGAATTTCACAAATACCTATTGATTTTTATTTCTTAAAAATTCTAATAAACACATTTGTGTTAAATTATGCCAGTTTCTCCACTCTATCCTTTTTGTAAAAATGTGTAAGATGTTTTTCTTTCATATTCCATATGAATTAGCACTTGTAATAAGTCAGTGCCTTTAGAAATTTGTGCACAGCAAATTCAAGCCACATTTACAAGACTTCCTGGTAGGGGAGCTGAGATCCCACATGTTGGGCAGCAGCTATGCCCATGCGACCGAACTGCTGAGCCTGAGGTCCGACTAGAGAATCCTGCACTGCAAGGAAAGATTCCGCATGACCCAACTGAGATCTGCTGCAACCAAATAAATAAACAAAAATAAATATTTTTTAAAAGCTACGTTTACATGGATTGAAGTTCCCAGAAGGTAATTTCCCCTCTTAAAGAGGTAATAAACACAATAGAAATTCAAATAAATTTGAAAATTTTCAGTTCAGTATAGTTTTAGAAAATTGTTATATATAGTAACTCATACTATATACATAGATAGATAACTAAAGATAAACAAGCCAATATTATTCAGCCACACCAGAAACAACCACTAAAAGTATTTTAAAAATTCCTTCCAGTCTCTTCTGCCTGTGTATGTGTGTTTTGTGTGTATTAACTTATATATATTGAATCTAATTGTGATTGAGTTTTATATTTAGTCATTTTCTACTTTTTTTCCATTGCCACATCATAAGCATTTTCAATTTAAAAATATTTTTAGTGCTTGAGTAAAAACTAATATAGCCTTTAGAATCTGCCTGCCAGTCCTGGAAACGCTGGTTTGATCCCTGGTTGGGAAGATCCCCTGGAGGAGGAAATGGCAGCCCACTGCAGTATTCGTGCCTGGAGAATCCGTGGACAGAGGAGCCTGGTGGGCCACAGTCCAGAGGGTCGCAGAGTCGGACGTGACTTAGCCACTGAGCCTGTAGCACACATGCATCCCATACTTAAGTTTTCACCTTTTGACCATTTAATTTCACGTTTGGTTTTTTCCGTCATATAACTTGTAAAAAGTGCACATTTGCACTTCAGTCTTTCCTGAATTCTGACACTTGAAGATAAATTCCCAAAAGGGGTCTTGCCAGATCAAAGAGTGAGAATTTTTGCAGGTATGCGTCATAAACTTGTTTTTATAAATGTAGTACAACTTACATTACCATCAGCATTACTTTTCAGAGTTCTCTGAGAGCAAAACATCCCTATAAGAGGCTGCACCAAGAATAAATACTCAGGAGCTGTTGCGGGATCTTCCAACCGCAAAGCATCGTTGTGAAGACACGTTACTTACTAGTTATAGAGTAAGGGGTTCGGAGTTTTCCAGAAGAGTTTGTTTTTATCTCAGATTGTAGCTAGGTGTTGGGTAGTTGAGAATGCTGACACCCAAACGTGGTAGCTTGGGGATGATACCGCAGGTCATTCTGCACGACAGGCGGGCTTGGGCACTGTGTCAGCTCCTCAGGGTGGCCGTGGCTTCCCGTGGAGCAGACATCACAGTGGCTGGGAGCTGGGCACAGCCAACCCCGAGGGGACCCTGTCCGGCTTTGTAAGTAACTGGCTGATCAGAGTGAGTGAAGAGTGAGCCAGGATGTAGGAGGGGATCCAGCGCCGGCCCTAACTATTCCGGTCCTATGACATACTGCCAAAGCCATTTTGTAAAAATAAATTCTCACAGCAACTTTGATCCTGTCAAAACATTGGCTATTTAAAAACTTTGACTTGTCTGAGTTATAGATAATCAAGTTTTCCACATTAAAAAGTACATCATTGTCATTTATTGTTAGGATATTTGGAGAATGCTTATTTTCAGTGTTAGAATTTTCCATAATAGAGATTTTGCATCCTTATCACTATATAAAGCACTCAAGGTGTTTACCGTGTGCACCAAAGATTCTGTGTCGTTACTGAATGTTTGTTTCCTTAGTTGTGAGAATATTGTGGTTTATTTTGATGTCAGAAATAGGCATAGAGGGAGTTCCCTGGCAGTCCAGTAGTTAAGACTCTGAGCTTCCACTGCAGGGAGACAGGTTCCATACCTGATTAGAGAACTGAGATCCTGCATGCCATTTGGTGTGGCCAAAAAAAGAAATAGGTACAGAATTTGCAATTGTTTTTACGAATGAGTGGCAATAGATGGCTTGAATTTTAATTTTTCTTTTAGAATCTCCTGGATTATTAGGAATTCAGAAACTTGTTTTTGCTTTAGAACCAATGTGGACATTATCTCTAAAAATCAGTTACCCTTTCTAGGAAATTACAGAACTGTTTGCAAGTAATTATTAATAACCCCAAGATCATGTTTAAAATATATGGACATGTAGTTTTATAGTAGTATACTTCTGTAAAATACTGTACAGAATAAAGGCTTTAGGTACTCAAGGGTCATTACTGTATACATTTTAAACATAGATGTAAAAGATAGTTTTATAGGCCATTTGTGGGAAAACATGTAGAACAATGTTCATTGTTGTTTTAGTCAGGGGTTTCCCAGGCAAGAATACTGGAATGGGTTGCCATTTTCTTCTCCAGGGGATCTCCCCGACTCAGGGGTTGAACCCATGTCTCCTGCATTGGGAGACAGATTCTTTATCACTGAGCCTCCAGGGAAGCCCCAAACCATGTATGTAATGAGCCCATAACATCTTTTCCATGACTGATACTGAAGAAAACTCTTAAATGTAAAATGGTCTCATATTTTAAGCCTGAAAGGATCATAATATTTTTTATGGAACTAAAAAATGGCCCAGTGTAATATCATGCTGAAAATTGTGCACTTAGGTCTGAAACTGTGTTGATTCCTGGTGACATGTAGCAAGATGGATGCTTCATCTCCCTCCATAGCCTTGCTCTTTCATCTCTACCTCAAACTATGTGAGATTTCTTTGGAAGATCTTCTCCCCACGTGTTCTTTCAGTTCTTACTTTTAACTGAATCTGCTCTGTTGCTCTCAGTAGAGTCTGCTTCCTAAGTCAGATTTGGAACTGCGATGCCAGGCATTTGCTCTTATAACAAAGTACTACATCTTTCAAGTAGAGCTCAGAATATTTGCAGCTTCTGTACATGAGACCCTTCCGTCACCTGCTTTCCTCCTAGGAAAGACGGAAGATGCAGGGTATGTTAGCCATTTCCATACAACCTAAAAGAAAGTGCTAGCAAAAAAAAAAGCCAGCCATAGAATTTTAGGATCTAAGTTTTTACCATTGAGCTTAGCAAGAAAATTGTTTTGCCTGGGGGTTTGTTTACCATTTTGCAAAACAGAGTACACAGAAGAAGGGGAAGGCCAGGCTGCAGCAAGGATGGTCAAGGCAAATAAAGTTTAAAAACAGGAATATGAAAAACAGTTGAAAACTCAGCATAGCATAGTAGAAACAGCAGAGAATTCAGGGCTGAAACTGTGTCCCATTTTTGTACCTTATGGTGTAGTCTGGGCCACGCCATTTAAGTTCATTGTTCTTTTATTTGTAAAACCGAGAATAAACCCCAGGTTTGTCCTCAGATTTCAAAGGATTTTAGCTTTTAGCTAGATATATATAAGTGTTTTGCTGGTTCTTTTTAGTGCAAAATGTACATTGAATGATTTTTTAATCAGTGCAAAGTCTAGTAGGAGCCATACCCATGTTTAACTGTTGTCCTCTAGGTTAGTTTTCTTGCAAATGTAACATGTTGGATGGTTTAAAAATACTTTTATGTATCAAAGCTTTCACTGAGTGAAATGGACTTGTTATACATTTGGACTTCTTTGGGACTTAAGTATGGGTATGTTAAAAGTGACCGTGTTTTATAGGTTTTTTCTTTAATAGATTATAATAAACCTGTTTACTAATCACAAGATAAATGTCATTGGACTATAGCCCAAGGACTTTCTAAAGACTGAAATTTTCCCTTTTCTTGGTAATATATCCATCATATTTTATCTTAATTTGGTATGGCTTATTCCTCGCAGTTGGTAGTAAAAGAAAGTCCCAGGTCATTTAAACAGGTAATTTAGAGGACCATTTGCTATTTTTTTGCCTTTGAAATGTGTTAATTTTATTTGTTTTGGGTTGATGACGCACTTATTGTCTATGCTTATAGCTGTCAGTAGCTCAAAGGTGAATCATTCCAACATTTAAAAAAAAAATCTAATATTTAATTATTATATATTTTTAACTAAAAACATGCTTTTTTTAATTTTTATTTTTACTTTATTTTACTTTATAATACTGAATTGGTTTTGCCATACATTGACATGAATCCACCACACCCCCCAGAATTCTGGAAATAAAAGCAAAAATAAACAAATGGGATCTAATTAAAATTAAAAGCTTCTGCACAACAAAGGAAACTATAAGCAAGGTGAAAAGACAGCCTTCTGAATGGGAGAAAATAATAGCAAATGAAGCAACTGACAAACAACTAATCTCAAAAATATATAAGCAACTTATGCAGCTCAATTCCAGAAAAATAAACGACCCACTCAAAAAGTGGGCCAAAGAACTAAATAGACATTTCTCCAAAGAAGACATACGGATGGCTAACAAACACATGAAAAGATGCTCAACATCACTCATTATTAGAGAAATGCAAATCAAAACCACAGTGAGGTACCACTTCACACCAGTCAGAATGTCTGAGATCCAAAAGTCTGCAAGCAATAAATGCTGGAGAGGGTTTGGAGAAAAGGGAACCCTCCTACACTGTTGGTGGGAATGCAAACTAATATAGCCACTATGGAGAACAGTGTGGAGATTCCTTAAAAAACTGCAAATAGAACTGCCTTAGGACCCATCACTCCCACTGCTGGGCATACACACCGAGGAAACCAGAATTGAAAGAGACACATGTACCCCAATGTTCATCGCAGCACTGTTTATAATAGCCAGGACATGGAAACAACCTAGATGTCCATCAGCAGATGAATGGATAAGAAAGCTGAGGTACATATACACAATGGAGTATTACTCAGCCATTAAAAAGAATACATTTGAATCAGTTCTGTTGAGATGGATGAAACTGGAGCCAATTATACAGAGTGAAGTAAGCCAGAAAGAAAAACACCAATACAGTATACTAACACATATATATGGAATTTAGAAAGATGGCAATGATAACCCTGTATGCAAGACAGCAAAAGAGACACAGATGTGTAGAGCGGACTTTTGGACTCAGAGAGAGAGGGAGAGGGTGGGATGATTTGGGAGAATGGCATTGAAACATGTATACTATCATGTAAGAATCGAATCGCCAGTCTATGTCCAATGCAGGATGCAGGATGCTTGGGGCTGGTGCACGGGGATCACCCAGAGAGATGTTATGGGGAGGGCGGTGGGGGGGGTGGTTCATGTTTGGGAACGCATGTATACACTGTGACCAAGTGGGCTTTATCCCAGGGATGCAAGGATTCTTCAGTATCCGCAAATCAATCAATGTAATTCACCACATTAACAAATTGAAAAATAAAAGCCATATTATCTCAATAGATGTAGAGAAGGCCTTTGACAAAATTCAACATCCATTTATAATAAAAACTGTCCAGAAAGCAGGAATAGAAGGAACATACCTCAACATAATAAAAGCTATATATGACAAACCCACAGCAAACATTATCCTCAATGGTGAAAAATTGAAAGCATTTCCCCTAAAGTCAGGAACAGGACAAGGGTGCCCACTTTCACCGCTGCTATTCAACATAGTTCTGAAAGTTTTGGCCACAGCAGTCAGAGCAGAAAAAGAAATAAAGGAATCCAAATTGGAAAAGAAGAAGTAAAACTATCACTGTTTGCAGATGACATGATCCTCTACATGGAAAACCCTAAAGACTGCACCAGAAAATTACTCGAGCTAATCAATGAATATAGTAAAGTTGCAGGATATAAAATCAACACTCAGAAATCCCTTGCATTCCTACACACGAATAATGAGAAAGTAGAAAAAGAAATTAAGGAAACAATTCCATTCACCATTGCAACGAAAAGAATAAAATACTTAGGAATATATCTACCTAAACATGCTTTTTTTATTGAAAAATTTCTTTATAAATTTGCTGAAATGCAAACTAAACAAAACTGAGGCAAGAATGTATTTCTTTTAAAAGTCTGATTATTTGTTTGGAAAAATGCCAACTGTAGCTAAGTTGAATCATCGTTTTATGAGACATTTATTTGAATTAATGGGATGTTATTTAATAGAGTACATATAAAACTGTATATAACTTGTCAAAGAGAATACATTGTAGTTTGGCAATTTATTTCTTCTTCTTATACTTTTGCAAATGACTTTCAGGGAAGCTTGTTCTAGTGTCCCTTCAGATTTTAATGCCTGCTGTGTTCCGAGCACTGTGCTAGCTGCTGAACTATTGTATAGCAGAGTCAGGCAATTAGTGCAGAGCTCATCATGGTGAGTGTTTAACAGCTGGCTCTCTGGGGGTGAAGGAAGTCCTGATTTCTAGTGTTTGCTGATTTCTGTGGTGTAAATACTCCCACCATAGCTGGTTTCAAGCAGTGAATGTGATGTTACTGAATTTCAGGTTGAGAAAAGGGGCTGAGTAGCACGTGGTTATGTAATATCTCCACCCAAAGAACGTAGAGGAAAATGGAGTAAAATAATCAGGAAGCAATGAGTTTTTTTTTTTTTCTTTTCTGTGTTTATGTGTAAGATGTGCTTAAGTAAAAGCTAGCCGTTTTAGTAGACTAAGCATTGAAAAAATAGCACTTCCATCTTTGTGGCTTATTATATGGTTTGTGGAAAGTTAGTAGCTTTAAGATTCTTGCTTTGTAAACTATGCCATATTTAGCTGATTCTAAGTTTTATATAGAAGTTTTATTTATAAATAGCAATATATAACTTGAAAGTGAAAGTATGTAAGTGTTAGTTGCTTAGGCGTGTCCAACTCTGTGCGACCCCATGGACTGTAGCCCATTAGGCTTCTCTCCGTGGAATTCTACCGGCAAGAATACAGGAGTGAGTAGCTATTTCCTTCTTCGGTGGATCTTCCCAACCCAGGAATTGAACCCAGATATCCTGCATTGCAGGTGGATTCTTTATTGTCTGAGCCACCAGGGAAGCTCATAAAACTTGAAAGTTATTTTTTATTTTTGGTAACAGAAAAATGTTACATTTTTGTGATTGAAAGTCTGTTATTGAGAACTTGTGATGTTCCACACTGTGGGCTAGTTTCTGGGAATATAGATTTGAACAGGACAGATAAAATTTCTGTGCTTATTACTTAAGAGTTTAGAAAGAAAATTATATGGTAAATAAATACCAACATCATTTGGTTTATCAGAGTTATAAAGCTTAGACTACTACAAAAATAGTGCATTAGAAGAGTTGGAGCCTCCTAATTGGAGCCTCCAAGGACATATAGGAATTCTGCTCCTGAAGGACATGTATGAGTTAAGTACACAAAGGTGGTGTTAAGTTGGGAGGAGCTGTTTGCATCGGGACAGGGGAAAGATTGTGGTGGCTAAAGCCACAAAGGGTGGTCCAGATTGTTGAATCTAGCAATGTATTTTAAAGACTTACAGGCCATACACTTTACATTGTAATAAATAGCTTGTGGGTGAGAGATGTGTGTGTATGTGTAGAAAGCTCTTGTGTGTGAATATGTACATATGTGTGTGTGTGTGTAGAAAGCTTTTATATAGTATGGGGGGAAAATGATGATAGCTAGGACTCATGATGGAAAGACATCTTTTGATTTCAGAAATATTTAGCAGGTAGAATCTACTCCTTAGGAAGCAATGAGTTTTGAGTACTTATTACTCTTTTGCGCTTCCCTGGTGGCTCAGTGGTAAAGAATCTGCCTGCAATGCAGGAGACCCAGGTTCCCAGGTTCGATACCTGGGTTGGGAAGATCCCCTGGAGAAGGACATGGCAACCCACTCCAGTATTCTTGCCTGGAGAATTAGTTTTTTTAAATGCAGTTAATTATTTCTAAGTTGATAGACAGTAGTTTTTAATAATAGCTGTCTGGTAACAACCAATTGGCCGAATTCCTGAAACTTCACAATTTGGTTTCATGACGCAGGGAAAGCCGTCTCAATGTACTGCAAAGGGACAAGCCAAATAAAAAATGAAAACATGGTATGTTCAGAGTAGTGATTGATGAACACGTGTGTGTGCACATGTGGCCATATGCTGCTTTAGGAAGTGTGGTCACTAGTGACTTTATCGAGAAATGGGCATTGCAGCAACTTCCCGAAGGAGGTGAAGGAGACAGTCACGTAACCTTTAGGGAAGGACACTCCAGGCAGAGTGAACAGTGAGTCCAAAAGCTTTGGGCAGGAGTGACTTGGCACACAACACGTTCGTGATGGAGACCAGTGTGGCTGTTGCAGACTAAGTGATGGGCCGATGCACAGGCTCTTGGACAGGTAATTGGGCAAGGTAGGAAAATATTGGGAACTTCTGAGCAAATGAATGATGGTGTCGCAGGAAGACTCTGGCTGCTCCTGATTCTAGGGGACGAGGACAGAGGTGTGAAAACCTGTTAGGACACTATTGCAATAATCGCTTGGATGATCATCTGGATGTGGTGGTATTGATGGAGGTGGTAAGGAGTGACCAGATTCCAGGTCTGTTCTGATGGTACAGTTGATTGGATTTGCTGACAATGTGTGAGAGAGAGGACCACGACTCCGAGGCTTGTCCTTCAGCACCTGGAAGAATAGAGATACAGTTCATTGAGGTGGGGAAAGCTGCTGCAGATTTGGAGGGAAAAAGTGTTTTGTTTTGTTTCTTTTGGTATGTTTGAAGTAGCTGTCAGGCATTTAAGTAGGTACATTGAGAGGGCAGTTGGATTTCAGGATCTGCAGAGAGATTGGCTTTGAAGATAGAAGTCTGAGAGTAGAGGTGGGTGAGGAATTACTAAGGGAATTACTAAGGAATTACTAAGGGAATAGAGAAAAGATCAAGAGTAATCTAACAGAGTGGGGAGCTGGGGAGCTGATGAAGTAGCCCAAGCTACATAGCCTGGCGTTAGAAGGCAAATAAAGGACTTACCTGGTGATCCAGTGACTCAGACTCCACGTTCCCAGTGGAGAGGGCACAGGTTTGATTCCTGCTCACGGAACTAGATCCCACATGCTGCAATGAAGATCAAAGATGCCGTGTGCTGCAACTAGGACCTGGTACAGCCAAATAAATAATAATAAGGGGGAAAAAAGACAGTTAAAGGGCTTGGTGTGGGAAAGCAGGTGAAGTGCACGTTTCAAGAAGAGAGTGATCAAATATGCTGCAGGTTATAGGTCGGGTAAGGTAGGAACTGAGAATCCTCCGGTAGACCTGGAATGTGAGGGTCATTGGTGAGCATGGTGAGAGCATGACTGATCATGTTCAGAGAGGCCACAAGAATACGGGAAGAGAGAACTTGGAGACCCAGAGCATCGGGTTTTTCTCCTTAGTTTTGCTGTGAAGCCAAGCAGAGACATTGGTGGTAGCTGGCTGGGGAAATGGAGTCGGAGTGTGTTTCTTTAAAAAGAAAAATAATTGCATCCTTGTGTGCTAATGGCAGTGAACCTATAGGTGCAAACTGAGGCTCAGATCCATTTCTGAGCAGGCCTGAGGGTGGGGGGAGCTGGGACTCCAGGGGACACTGACACTCGGCATTCATTAGAAGCATCGTTGGGGCCTCTATGGAAACATGAGGGGATGTGGAGTCCATGAATGCAGGTGGGCAGATGCCCTGGCAGACACCTGCAAGAGGTCTCTTCCAAATGCCTATGTCTTCTCAGTTAAAGGGAAAGGGTGAGTAAATGTCTATGTAAGAGCAACTAGAACAGGAAACTGCTCTGGGCATCTGAGGAGATTGGGGGCTGCCCTGAAGGTTCACATGCATTTGTCAGTCTTGAGATTAAAATGAGATCCATCTTCTTGGAGTTTTATCTAGCCGTGTTCAGCAGCGTGGATGCAGGGGTGGAATTGGTGGGTGGAGACTTGGATTATAGCAGGGTTAGGGTTTTGCTAGGCAAGTATGATGAAATGAGATAGTAAGAGGAACTGAGGATTTATGCAATAGAAGAGATTAAAATGTATGGGAATCAAATAATATAATTCTGGCATAAGTCTATGCTGGTATTTTAGGAGGTAGCTCAAAACAATTTTTGTTGAAAGAACCATTGCAGTTATTAATGTGGGTGAATCATATCACATTTATTTATAGTTCTTAGAGGCAAAGACAGTATTTTTATAAGCCCTGTGATCCCTTTTCTAATTTTCTCCTCCACCCCACCTGCCACCCCACCATGCAAAATCTTTATATCGGGTTGGCCAAAATGTTAGTTTGGTTTTTCCAAGGATGTATGGAAAAAACCCCAATGAACTTTTTGGCCAACCTAATATTTCTGTTTGCTCATTTCTGGCCCATTAAACTTGTATTGATTAAATGCCCGTGATGGTCGAGGAGTGTCATCTAGGTGTTCACTTGACGCATTCTGTGAGTTCCATAATCATTCTGATAAGAGATCAGTAGGGAGTCAGATTATTTAAATTCACATACCACATCGCTACATGTGAGCTTGAACAATTCCCATGGTCTTCCAAGGTCGTTTGAAGATTTCTGAAGTCTGTTCCTACTTATAAAACACTACACCCTTTCCCCCAAATTTCTTTATTGTGGTTAAGTATACAAACATAAAATTTACCATCTTTGCCTTTTTTGCATGTACAGTTCAGTGGTATTAAACACATTCGCAATATGCTTCTGTCACCACAATGCTTCTTCGGAACTCTTCATCTTCATCTTTTAAACCTGCAATGTACCCATTAGACACTGTATCTTTTAAACACTGCATCTTTTTTTTTTAATTGAAGTATAGTAGATTCACTGTGTTGTATTAGCTTTTGGTGCACAACAAAGTAATTCAGTTATACATGTATATATGTGTGTGCATATATATACACACACACATTCATTTTCATGTTCTTTTCCATTGCGATTTGCCACAGGATATTGAATACAGTTCCCTGTGCTACACAAGACCTTGCTGTTTATCTGTTCTGTATACAGTAGCTTGCAATTGCTAGTCCCAGACTCCTGATCCCACCTCCCCAAGGCCGTGTCCTTGTTCTGTATGTCAGTCTGCTTCTCATTCATAGATAGGTTTGTTTGTGCCATATTTTAGATTCCATGTAAAAGTGACGAGCCACCTGGTAGCTTAGCAGTAATGACTCTGCCTGCTAATGCAGGAGACATGGGTTTGATCCCTGGGGCAAGAAGATCCCCTGGAGAAGGAAATGGCAACCCGGTCCAGTATTCTTGCCTGGGAAATCCCATAGACAGAGGACTTGGCGGTCCATGGGGTCGCAAAGAGTCGTAGACAACTCAGCGACTAAACAACAACAAAATATAAGTGATCTCATATGGTATTAATATTTGTCTTTCTCTTTCTGACCTACTTCCTTAATATGGTAATCTATAGGTCCACCTATGTAGCTCCAAATGGCGTTATTTCATTCTTTCTTTATGGCTGAGTTACCGTTCATTGTATTTATGTACCATTTCTTCTTTATCCATTTAGGTGATTTTCATGTAAAAGGTATTTTAGTAGTTGTTCTGTGTTATGCACAGATTTCACATTCTGAGTCTCTTCATTTGTCAACTGTTACCTACCAGTCTCTGTTTTCATCCTCCTGTTAATCTGTAAGTTAAAACTACAGGTGATTATGTTGAAAATTATAAAGTATGATAGAAATATAATACAGAATAATTGATTAATTTCTTCACTTGCTATTTAATTTTTGCATTCTAGTAGAATACATTTTAACTGCAATCATAAGTTAGATCTGAAATTGTCAAAAATGCTGCAAGAGAGAATTCAACAGAAAAAAACTATCTTAAGAAGGAAAATTCCTTCAAAGATAGTTGTCATTTGGCTTTGCCAAGTTTTATCTTATTTTTTAACCTAATGTAATACAATAATAAATTCTCCTAGTGTTTAAATATAACTTGGTTTCTTATTAGTGAGGGAGCAATATAAAAAATTTAAGTTCAAAAACCCTAATCTGTCACAAAAATATTTGTTAAAAGGAAAATCTTTGCTCTTTTACTGTGTTTGGAATAGAACTGTGTCAAAAGCTATCACATTTAATCCACTCATTTTATTGAAAGGGACACATAGTTGCAAATAAATATTATCTCTTATGAGTTTATCTACTACAGAATCTTTTTTATCATTTCATTTGCCCCATAAGGCGTATGTGCTGTGATCTATTTTTAATGCTTTGCAGCATATTTATAGGGTGGAATTATGCATTTAAAGCTATGGTATGTGTTCTGAAAGCATCTGTTAGAACTTATTGGAAACTATAAACTTCTTTTATTAATGTGTTTCCTTATTTGGGGGGCTTAAACATTGGGCTTGCCTGGTGGCTCCGATGGTAAAGAATCCGCCTGCAGTGCAGGAGACCTGGGTTCAGTCCCAGGGTTGGGAATTTCCCCTGGAGAAGGGAGTGGCTACCCACTCCAGTATTCCTGCCTAGAGAATTCCAGGGACAGAGGAGCCTGGTGGGCTAAAGTCCATGAGGTCACAAAGAGTGGGACATGACTGAGTAACTAACAAGGTCACACTTCTAGGCCAGAACTGAGAAAATGAGAAACATTGAAAATGAGTTATATTGTGTCTTCCCCACAAGGGGATTCAAATTGCTCTGTGTTCAGTCATATTTCATAATCATTATTGTATAAAAATAAACTCTTAAATGATTTCCCAAAGCAGAAAAAAAAGTGTGACTGGTTAATAGTGATTTGGTATTTAAAGTTCAGGATATGTTGGAGGGAATATTCATAATAGACTTGTCCTCAGATGTAGGAATGATAAATCGATTTATTTGAAAATTCTCTTAGCTAAGTTAGAGAGGGTACAGTAGGAGGTGGATTCACAAATGAATACAACAGAGTCCCTGATTTTAAGGAAGTTTAACTGAGCTATAAAATATGCATAATACTTTATAACCAAGAGTTATGATGTCTCAAAAGACAGCTGTTAAGAATTTTGTACAAATTGACACAGTTTGTTTCACCGTAATCAGTAGATGTATAGGTAATGATGCTAAGAAAAGTATTCTACTTACCTTTTCTTGACTTTGATCCCTTTGGAAAATATCAGATGTGTTCTCTTTTCTCTCAATTTTTCTTTTTTATTAACTGGGAAATTTTATCTCTGTTTTGAAAGTATATTAAATCCCTCCCTTCCCCCAGTTGTATCCCTCCCTTCCCCCAGTTGTGGAAATGATTATGGATAACTTCCAGTGTTAAAATAAATATACTCCCTCAAGAATTGCAAGTGCAAATATTTTGTTGACTTACTGTAAAAAGTTAAGGATGAATAAGGAGAGAGGCCTCCAGGTATAGTTCTCATCATTGCTGTATAACAGCCAACAAGAGGGAGAGACAGACACCACTGATTCATCTTGGCACTTGTATTTCAAGTTCATATTTAAATGTGTGTAAGTGAAACACATGTGTAGAGGTGCTATGTAGAAAGGGATGACAAAATATACCTGGGCCAGCAGACCCTCTTCAGTTCACTAAAACCAAGAAGCTTATGTCTCAGAATGTTTCATTTAACAGTCATTTCATTTTCTACTTCACTTAGCATTTTTCCTGAATTTCTTCTGGATTTTCACGTATGAGCAGAAAGGAAGGTAGAATATAGAAATTCATTTTACTTGCATCAGAGTATGAAACAGTCATGTTGTTATTTTTAAAAAGTGAAAAACAAACAGAAAACCCATTGGCATCCTAAGAAAGAGATGGTTGGGCTTTAGTTTCCGCTACAAAATTTAGTAAGCTCCACTTAGGAATTTTATTTCCCAAGAGATCTGGAATATAAAATTGGTCTTGAGCTTTGAAAAAAAATTCCAAACAACAAAAAAACAAACAAAAACAAAGTAAGGATTGTACAGAAAACCAAAGAAGGGAAGTGACGGGGATCTGGTTTCTTAAAGTGAGTAGCGGGGTGACAGACTAACCTTGCTCCTGGTTCATCCCCAACAATTAATTGAATAAGCAAGCCCTTTGAGGTGAATTATCTTTATTTTCAAATTCTTACTTTAAAGTCTGAAGATCGTTTTACTTTGGGGGGGCATAGTTGATTTACAGTGCTGTGTTAGTTTTAGGCGGATAGCAAATCAGTTACGCCTTATGCACAGACACGCACATTCTTTTTCAGATTCTTTACCTCTCTTGGGGGCTTCCCAGGTGGCGCTAGTGGTACGAGAACCTGCCTGCCGCCATGGGAGATGTAAGAGACGCAGGTTTGGTCCCTGGGTGGGGAACACCCCCTGGAGGAGGGCATGGCAAGCCACTCCAGTACTCTTGCCTGGAGAAGCACATGGACAGCGGAGCCTGGCGGGCTACAGTCCATGGGGTCACAGAGTCGGACGCGACGAAAGCGACTTAGCTCACACCCATATCTTAATCATGGGATCATGGCCTGCTGTTTCTGTAGGTTGTATGAAATGCAAGTTCCTTAAAAGTATTTGGTAAATAATTGTAACAGAATCTGGACCAGAAGGGCAGTATACTTGGTATTGATTTTTTTGTTGTTTAAAATTGTTAATGCTTATCATCAGAGATAAAATAACCTGATATGTTTTATGTTTCCTGACGTGACACAATAAAGAATGCCCAGCATCACCTTATGTAGAATTCTTGTAAAAAACAGC
This sequence comes from Capra hircus, assembly GCF_001704415.2. Taxonomy (NCBI): domain Eukaryota; kingdom Metazoa; phylum Chordata; class Mammalia; order Artiodactyla; family Bovidae; genus Capra; species Capra hircus. Next base: position 61,145,723 of record NC_030824.1, on the reverse strand, counting down.
TTGTAGACCGGATTTTAGACCCTGTTTACAAAGTCTGTTTCCTGAAAAAAGATGGCTTTTTCCAAATGCAGTGAATAGTCTTTGGTTGGGTCCTAAATAAAGCAAAGTACAAAAGACATTTTGGGGACAACTGGGAGAATTGTAATATTACCTATATGTTAGATACTGTTGAATTAAACCCAGTTCTCTTAGGTGTGATAATAGAATCATATTTATGTAGGGGAATGTTCTTAATCTTAGAAGATACATATTGATATATATAAGGTATAAATTTATTATGTTTGCATGTATTTTCACATTTCAGCAGAGGGGAAACATGTATTCATCAGGGTTCTCTAGAGAAACAGATCGGGGGGGGTGGTATGGGTGTGGGTGTGTGTACTGATTGGTTGGTTGATTTTAAGGAATTAGCTGGTATGATTACATAGACTATTAAATCCAAAATCAGACTGGAAACCCAGGCATAGCTAAGGTTGCAGTTTTAAGTCCGAAGGCTGGCAGAATTCCCTCTTGCTCAAGGGAAGTCAGTCTTTCGTTGCATTCAGGATTTCAGCTGATTAGAGGAGACCCATCCACGAGTCCCAAAATTTTCTTGTGATCTAGGCTCCCTGATACCTGTGGCATCTTGTCACCCCAGTTACAAATCTGGCAGGCAGAAAAGCTAAGGTGCCCCAGGTGTCTATCTTAAAAATAAACCAGAAAAAGGAAATTCCCTGGTGGTCCAGTGATTAGGACTCTGCCCTCTCATTGCCGAGGCCCTGGGTCCCTGGTTGGGAAACTAAGATCCCACAAGTTGCAAGACATCACCAAAACAAACAGAAAAAAAAAAGTCGTTTCTTTAAAAAAAAAAAAAAAAAATTGAAAGAATCGTCTTCTCTCCTAAGTCCCAACATGTCAGCAAGAGGGACTTAAGAAGTTAACAGAAGGAAGAACATTCTGAGTCAAATGCATTAGAATCCAGAAAAAGTCTCTATGTCTGAGTCTCTATTCTACCTCTTGCTTCTGGACATTTACTTAATTTATGTCCCCTTTTGGGGGAAAATGTAGGTGATACTGCCCAGAATAGTTGGTGACAGGCAGCAGAACAGTAACTCCGTTTGTGAAAATGCACCTTAAACTATAAATTGCTACCCAGACGAATGCAGGGCAGTGGTAGAGCATGCACTGTGGGCCAGACGGCTCTCATGGGCTTCATCGTAAAATAGAATCCGCTGCTGTCCTGTTGTTAGTGGATCCTCAGAACCCCTTCCCTGGCCCTCCAGCTCCTGCAAATCTGTCTTCTCTAAGAACTGTGGGAGCAGTCGCTCACTTAGCGTTAAAGCATCTAGAATAGTCAGCACACATATTGAATCTATAACTTCCATGAATTTTTATAAAATATTCATAATCTTAAAAGAATGTTCACCTGTTTTCATAGTAGTAACTTGTCTTTAATTTCACATCCTCAAATTGAGTTAACTGCCTGTAAGCACCAGCTTTTTCCGAGCTCCGAGGCATACATGCTCATGTATAAACAATGTGCTGTTTTGCTCCATTAGCCAGGAGCTCTTATGTGGACGATTATAGATCAAGGTTGTCCTAAAGTTCCTCCAAATAGCCTTTTCTTCATTTTGGAGATTTTCAGAGAAGTCTTGGAAGTTGTAACATGTTTAAAGAAAGAGCGGGAGACCCAACAAAAGGATCAAGTGGGCTCTGCATGGATCTGCAACCTTACCCCTGACCACCCATCCCAGTGTGCCCAGGCCTGCGAGTAGGGGGCAACAGGTGGGACTCTATCTAGATCCCCTGGGAAAAGCTGCTCTTCAGCCTCTGCCAGCCTCTTTTGACTATGGCTTCTGTCTCTACTCACTGGCTGTAAAAGAAAACTGTGAAGGTTTTTTTTTTTATCACTTTTATTTTATATTGGAGCATAATTGATTAATGTTGTGTTAGTTTCAGGAGCGCAGCAAGGTGATTCAGTTGTACATACACATGCATCTTTTCTTTTTCAAATTCTTTTCCCAATTAGGTTATTACAGAATACTGAGCAGAGCTCCCTGTGCTATACAGAGAGTTCTTACTGGTTTTTACAATTGAGGGGAGTGGTGGAGAAAAACTGTTTCATTCCAGATTCCAGGGATATTTGGTCTAAAACAAAACTTGAAAAAAAGTTAAGCAAGAATCCAAATTAATTAGATGGAAAATGAATGACATTATTTCTCTTTTCAGTGTATATGTACCAGAATTTTAAATTATGCCAGTGACACCAATGGAGAAGGAAATGGCAGCCCACTCCAGTGTTCTTGCCTGGAGAATCCCAGGGAAGGGGCTGCCTGGTGGGCTGCCGTCTCTGGGGTCGCACAGAGTCGGACACGACTGAAGCGACTTAGCAGCAGCAGCAGTGACACCAAAAATACTTTGCACTTTTTTCACTCTTTTGTGAATGAGAAAATTTTTCTATTATCATTTCACTGAGTACCCAAGACCTGCAAGAAATGTTAAATTAATGGCAATATTATATACAGATTGCTTAGTCATTATGGATTAATTCTAAATATGAAAGCCCTTATGGAGAGACGTAACATATTGTAAAAGCATTTATAATTTCTTTGCCGCAGAAAAACTGGAATGTCTGTGCCTTGCTGAAGTCTGATAAGTTGACAGTGGGTGAGGAGAGACACATTTGTTCTAAGACATCTACACAAATCTTTTGATCATCTTGTCATATCTCAGTATCTCAAGTCTCTATTACTGATTTTTAAACTAGCTGTGTGATTGCCAATAAAGAGGAAACTCAATTAGCAATTAATTTATTCTTCTTTTATTCCAGTTCTTTGTTTCAGTTAAAAAGAACACCTAGAAATTGTAAAAGTAACAGGCAGCATACATCGCCTCAGTCACTCTTCCCCCTTGTTCTCTTCCAGAGGCAGTCCCTGCTCTGAGTTTTGTTTTGCTTTATTTTGTTTCACCATAGATAAGCTTTGTGCGTTCTAGAACTTCGTATCAATGGAGTCCAACAGTATGTTCTTGGTCCACTTATCATAATGTTTCTGAGATATATTCATATTGTGTAAAAAAAATGGCTTTTTATGGCGACATAGTATGCCATTGTCCAAGGGATTCACGGGTGACTCAGTGGTAAAGAATCCACCTGACAATGCAGGAGACGTGCGTTCAATCCCTGAGTCAAGAAGAGCCCCTGGAGAGGGAAATGGCAACCCACTCCAGTATTCTTGCCGGGGCAATCCCATGGACAGAGGAGCCTGGCGGGCCACAGTCCATGGGGTCACAAAGAGAGACACGACTTAACTAAACAGCGCCGTCGTCCAAATATACCAATAGTTTATCTCTTCTGTTAATAGACACCTAGGCTATTTCTAGTCTGTCTGTTGCAGATGAAGCTTCTGTCAGTGTCCTGTATCGGGCTTTCTGTAGACGCGTTTTCATTTTCTTGGATCACTAGTAGGGGAATTGTTGGGTGATAAGGCAGGTAAGTGTTTAGTCCTGTGAGTAACTGCCAGCCATTTTCCTAAGATGGGTATAACATTTGACACTCCCTCCAGCATCAGAGTTATTTTTTTTCCTCTTTACAGCCTCACCAACATTTTGTGTCATCTGACTTTTTAATTTCAGCTATTCTGGTGGATATAGACTATAACTTTTTAATATATGTATAGGAATATTAAGTTATACTATCTACATATTTTTGTGAATTAGAAACTAAATGGACTCTTTTCAGATTGGCACAGATATTTTTGTTAATTGGTTTGAGTTGAGATATTCAACAGAGATAATAGATAATAATTAAGGATAAAAGATGTTGAAAGATAACTAGGCAATTATGAATCTTTAGCACATGAAATGTGGAGATTTATGTTTTTATAGGTCTGTTTGTTCATTAGCTAAGTCATTTATTCATTGATTCACTCATTCATAAATCACTTTTTATTTTTAATATTTTACATGAGTGTGTGACAATGCTGTCTGATAGAACTTTGTGTCCTGATGGATGGACATTTCATTCTGTGTTGTTATGGCAACATGTGACAACTGAGTACTGGCTCATTAAGTGCTATTGAGCAGTGGATTTTTGTTTTAATTATGGCAAGTGGATACTGTGTTGGATAGTGCATGTCCAAGCAAGTGTATTCAAGTATTATCTGATCTTATATTGTAAAATAAAGAAAATGTCTTCCTTATTTACATACTTGGAAGTGCAAGCCTGGCTGTAATCATTGCTCCTAATGTCACTGACATTTTTATATTTGGAATTTTTAAAGATTATTTTTATTGACACTTTTATTGACACTTTTATTGACACTTTTATTGACACTTTAATTATTGAGGTAATTATTGATTCACATGTAGCTGTAAAAATTAATAAAGGTCCTTTTTGCCAAATATATAAAGAAGAAATAATACCTATCCTTCTCAAACTGTTCAAAAAAAATTGAAGAGGACTGAACACTCCCAAATTCATTCTACAAGACCATTGCAACCCTGATACCAAAACTAGACAAAGACATTACAAAAAAAGAAAATTATAGGCCAATGCCTTTGATGAATATAGATGCAAAAATCCTCAAGACAATAGTAGCAAACCAAACCCAATGATATAAAAAAGATCATACACCATGATAGGCTGGATTTTTTTCTAGAACACAGGACAGTTCAACATTAGCAAATCAATTAATGTGAAACTTCACATTGACAAAAGGAAAGATAAAATCCAGGATCATCTCAACAGACTCAGAAAAAGCATTTGACAAAATTTTAGTGGTGTGAGTGGTAAAGAGCCTGCCTGCCAAAGCAGGAGACGTAAGAGATGCAGGTTCAGTCCTGGGTCAGGAGGATCCCCTGGCGGAGGGCATGGCAACCCACTCCAGTATTCTTACCAGAAGAGTCCCATGGGCAGAGTAGCCCGTTGGGCTACAGCCCATAGGGTTGCAAAGAGATGTACACGGCTGAAGCGACCTAGCACAGCACAGCAGCAACACCCATTCATGATTTAAAAAAAAAGTCTCAGCAAAGTGGGTAAAGAGAGAACATATCTCAACATCATAAAAGTTATTTATGAGGAGCCCACAGCTAACATCATACAGTGAAAAGCTGTATGATGCCCACACTTGCCACTTCTATTTAACATAGTATTAGATGTCCTAATCACAGTAATCAGACAAGAAAAATAAATAAAAGGCATTCAAGAAAGTAAAACTCACTGTTTGCAGATGACATGATACTGTGTGTAGATAACCCTAAAGCTTCCCAAAAACTATTAGAACTAATAATTCAGCAAAGTTGCAAGAGAAAAGATTAATATATAGAAATCTGTCACTTTCCTGTATACTAATAATGAAATATTAGAAAGAGAAAGTTGAAAATTCTGTTAAAAGTTTCATCAAAAAGAATAAAATACCTAAGAATACACTTGATCAGAGAGATGAAAGAACTGTACTCCCCAAACTGTAAAACATTGATGAAGGAAATTGAAGATGATACAAAGAAATGGAAAGATATCCCATGCTCTTGCAGCCATGTTTAAAAACAGTTGGACTATATGATGATCTTTTACTTTTATGAAGTTTGTTTCACTTTTTCTATTCATATACAGTGCTTGTATTTCATTTAATTTATGTTTTCCAATTTGGAGAAGACTCTTGAGAGTCCCTTGGACTGCAAGGAGATCAGCCCTGGGATTTCTTTGGAAGGAATGATGCTAAAGCTGAAACTCCAGTACTTTGGCCACCTCGTGCAAAGAGTTGAATCATTTGAAAAGACTCTGATGCTGGGAGGGACTGGGGGCAGGAGGAGAAAGGGACGACAGAGGCTAAGATGGCTGGATGGCATCACTGATTCGATGGACGTGAGTCTGAGTGAACTCCGGGAGTTGGTGATGGACAGGGAGGCCTGGCGTGCTGCGATTCATGGGGTCGCAAGGAGTCGGACACGACTGAGCGACTGAACTGACCTGAACTGAACTGAATTACTCCATTACTTCTTTTTTTTTTTTTGTGATGCTTTTTTCCAAGGCCTTATCAAGTGTAGTAGAAATGCCTTTGTATACATATATATATATACACACACACATATATAAAGTATTTATTTTAAAAAACTTATGAATTTTTGCCCTGCTAAAAAAATTATGACATTTTGTTTCTACTTGTTTGACTTAGTATGAATAGAATGCTAGATTTCTACTTTAATTTAAAAAGATAGATACACAGTTAGCAGCAGAGGTTTACTGTACAGCACAGGGAATTATAGCCAATATCTTATAGTAACCTATAATGGAAAATAATCTGAAAAACAGTACATGTATACGTGTAACTGAATCACCTACCTGTGTGCCTAAAGCATTGTAAGTTAACTATGCTTCAAGTATATATATAGTTAAAATGGCCATATTACTCAGAGCAATCTATAGATTTAATGCAGTCCCTATTAGAATACCCATGGCATTTTCCACAGAACTAGAATAAGTAAGCCTAAAATTCACCTGGAACCACAAAAGACTCTGAATTGCCAAAGAAATCTTGAAGAATAAGGACAAAGCTGGAGGTATCATGCTCCTAGATTTCAGACTGTGTTACAAAGCTACAGTAGTCAAAACACCAGTGTTATATCGGCACAAAACCAGACACAGAGATCAGTGGAATAGAACAGAGAGCCCAGAAATAAACTCACATACCTAGGTCAACTGACAGAGGAGGCAAGAGTATACAATGAAGAAAAAATAGTCTTTTCAATAAGTAGTGCTGGGGATACTGGACAGCTACATGTAACAATGAAATTAGAACATTTTCTAACACCATAAACAAAAATTAACTCAAAGTAGATTAAAGACCTAAATGTAAGACCTAAAACCATAAAACTTATAAAAGAATGTAGGCAGAACACTTATTTGACATAAATCATAGCAATTATTTTTTGCATCTGTCTCCTAAGGCAGAAGTAATAAAAGCAAAAATAAATAGGACCTAATTAAACTTAAAAGCTTTTGCACAGCAAAGTAAATCATTAACAAAATGAAAAAGAACCTGTGTACAAAATGGGACAAGATATTTGCAAATGTTCTGATCAACAAAGGATTAATTTCCAAAATATATAAATACCTCAGACTACTTAATTTCCCCCCCCCCAAAAAAAAAGAAAAATGGCTCAGATGTTAAAGAATGTGCCTGCAATGCAGGAGACCCAGGTTTAATCCCTGGGTTGAGAAGACCCCCTGGAGAAGGGAATGACAACCCACTCCAGTATTCTTGCCTGGAGAATTCTTTGTCCGTAGGAGCCTGATGGGCTACAATCCATAGTGTTGCAAAGTTGAACACTACTGAGCGGCTAACACTTTCAACAGCAATGAAAAAATGGAAAGAAGATCTGAATAGACATGTTTCCAGAGAAGATACATGAATGACCAACAGGCACATGAAAAGCTATTCAACTTTGTTAGAGAAATACGAACGAAGAAAACTAGGTATCTCCTCACACTTGTGAGAATGGCCATCATCAAAAAGAAATCTGCAAATAGCAAATGCAGGCAAGGATGTGGAGAAGAGGGAGCCCTTGTACATTGTTGGTGGGAATGTAAATTGATACAACCACCCTAGAAAACAGCATGGAGACTTCTCAAAAAAGTAAAAATAGAATTACCATTGTTGTTGTTTAGTCGCTGCCGTGTCTGTCTGACTGCGACCCCATGGACTGCAGCATGCCAGGCCTCCCTGTCCTTCACCATCTCCTGCAGTTTGCTCAGACTCATGTTCTTTGAGTTGGTGATGCTATCCAGTCAGCTCATCCTCTGTCACCCCCTTCTCCTACCATCAGTCCTTCCCAGCATCAGGGTCTTTCCCAAAGAGTCGGCTCTTTGTATCAGGTTGCCAAAGTATTGGAGCTTCAGATTCAGCATCAATCCTTCTAATGAATATTCAGGGTTGATTACCTGTAGCATTTACTGGTTTGATCTCCTTGCAATCCAAGGGACTCTTAAGAGTCTTCTCTAGCACCTCAGTTCAAAAGCATCAGTCCTTTGGTGCTCAGCCTTCTTTATGGTCCAACTCTGGCATCTGTACTTGACTACTGGAAAAACCATAGCTTTGACTCTATGGACTTATGTCAACAAAGTGAGCTACCATATGATCCAGCAATTCACTCCTGGATATACATCTGGAAAAAGTGAAAACACTAACTTGAAAGGATATATGCACCCCAGTGTTCATAGTAGCACTATTTATAATAATCAGCATATGAAAGAAAGTAAACCAGTCGCCCATGAACAGATGAGTGGATAAAGAAGATGTGTTGTATATGTATACAATGGAATATTGGTCAGCCATTAAAAAAGAATGAAATTCTGCATTTTCAGCAATGTAGATGGACCTAGAGAATATTATGCTTAGTGAAATACGTCAGAGAAAGACAGCTACTGTATGATATCACTTATATGTGGAATCTAAAAAAATAAACAAATTTATATGCAAAACAGAGGCAGACTCCCAGATATTGAATACAGACTAGTGGTTACCGAATGGGAGAAGGAATGGAAAAGGGGTAAATCAAGGAGGATATGAAATTAAGAGATACAAGCTACTATTTAGGAAATAAGCAACATACAAGCTCTATTGTATACCACAAGGAATTATACCCATTATCTTATAATAACTTTTAATGGAGTATAATCTATAAAAATACTGAATCACAGTGCTGTACACCTGAAACTAATATAATATTGTAAATCAACTATACATCAATAAATAAAAAGATCCTAAATGCCCTTCATCCACTTTTCCTCACATTTTGCAGAACTATAGTACAACAGAACATCAATGCAAAGACACAGACAAACCCCAAATTGCAAGTACTACAAAGGTATGTTTTATGTATATTTGATATAACTCAGTTTATTTAGGACAGTGACAGCCTATACAAGCTCTCATTCTGCTGGTCAGTTGTCCCTGCGTCTAAAATGAAATAGCTGATTCAGACCTCCTCCTGTTTATACTGTGAGACACTTTTCATATGTCCCTTTTATGTTTTAGGCATGCTTTTTTAATTGGTCAGATCGTTACTGAGCAGATTGAGGTCATAAAGACAATGAATTATTAAAAAACAATCCAGTCGTCTTAAGAATGAAGTCATTTGGTTTCAGTGATGATGTGTTTCTGAAAGGTATAATGTCTTGGTATAAAAAAAGAAAACAAAAAATCCTAATTAGTAGTCTCTTTTACTATTGAACATAATGGGACAAAATAAAATATTACTTGGTGTTTTTTCCCCCAATCTAGATTCTTTTATAGCTTTTAAGGAAGACTACCTTTTTGGGTCAGTTCCCAGAAATGTGGTAACATTTTAAGTGATGCTGTATCACAGATAAGTTGACAGTAGAAATATTACTTTTTCATTCTTCAAAATAATCTTTTACAATAAGAGATATTTGTTTTGATAATGGATTTAAGGAGGATGTGAGTCTAATATATTTTGCGACCTTCCTAAACACATTTTAGGTCTGCCTGTCCGTCCATTCTTCCCTTTTCTCCCTCTCAGCTGATATTAAGTATGCCTGTGTTTCAAGAAAAGTATTAACTTGAACAAGAGAGTCCTTGTTTTCCACACTTGCTGCGTTTCCGGATGAAGTGGCTTGATGCTGAGACTTAAAGTGCACCGTTCCTAGCTCCTTGTCAGCGCCACTGTCTGTGCTCTGAGCTGCACGGAGGTGAGCAGTGACCTGGGCAGGCAGGGCGACATCACCTGCCGTTGTCCAAACCCCTTCTGGGTGCCTCTGCTGGGGCTTTTGCCGGGGGATGGGGTGAAGTGGGGATGAGTTAGTTAAGAGGACTATTTTGTGTCCTTGATTCAGCTGAGGTTCAAACAGAGTAAGGCAGATGGGGGTCAGATGAACCCAGGGTGGTGCCAGCAGTAAGGGTGGGAGGGAGAGAGAGACCGCCCATCTTGGCCTCTGCAGGTGCTGGCATCTGGGCCTAGCCTTACAGGATGGGCAGGATGTTTGATGAGCAAAGACGGCAGGAGTAGGCATTTTAGATGGAGTGCATGATACGGAAAACAGTTCAAAGGCTGGAAACATCAGAAAGGTCTGTCCTGGAGTGGAGGGTACAGGAATTAGCATGAGGATGGAGGGAGTTAGGAAATAGAGCTGGAGACTAATTGTGAGTTTCCAGTCAGGCTGTGGCTTGGGGTGAGGGCACAGGGCTTATTTTCGTACTTAAATGTACTTCTCAATTCATTTGGTTTTCTCACAATTTTTTATCCACTTTTTTCTGATTATGTCCATGCATTTTAAAAATACTGGGTTCCAGAAAAAAAAAAAAAAGATCTTACAACCTATTTCAAAGAGAAACTTTCATTTGCTGGGATATTTAAAATAAAGTAGAATTTGGTGATCCTGCCATTCTCTTCTGTAGTTTTCATTTTCTAATGAATGTATTGAAATAGATTTCTGAATTTTTTACCTTTTGTCAGTGTTTAGATCACATGAGAATGCTTATTTCTTTGTCATTTGATTAACAGTATTACAGAGCAACATGGTTTTATGTCAGTGAGGAACTCCAAAAGGAATTCTTGAACTAGGATGAAGGTACAAGTGTTATCCTGCTGCTGCTAAGTTGCTTCAGTCGTGTCCGACTCTGTGCGACCCCATAGACAGCAGCCCACCAGGCTCCCCTGTCCCTGGGATTCTCCAGGCAAGAACACTGGAGTGGGTTGCCATTTCCTTCTCCAATGCATGAAAGTGAAAAGTGAAAGGGAAGTCGCTCAGTCATGTCCGACTCTTAGCGACCTCATGGACTGCAGCCCACCAGGCTCCTCCATCCATGGGATTTTCCAGGCAAGAGTACTGGAGTGGGGTGCCATTGCCTTCTCCAACAAGTGCTATAGTATTAGATTAAAATTCAGATTACCCACTGTTGAGGTACTTGCATTAAATTACAGTAGAAAACAGGGCTATTTTGTGAAAGAGCGGGTCATGATAGGCTTAAGATATTTCAAGACAATTTAAATACAGTATTGTCAAAACTAGTTTTGTACAGGTTGTGTATGGAAAACACAGAGTAGCTGTATGTATAATATAGCGAAAATCACCTGGACTTCATTAGAGGCTGGCAGTACTAGGCAAGCCTTGTTCAAGTTTAGGACATGTAATTGGAGATCAATAGCCAGTGCCGACCGTGTCTGTAGTCGTACTCTAAGTGTTTGTCTCGGTTAGTCCTCCAGACTGTTAGGAGCTTGAGATGAGCATATACATACTACTCTATATTAGACAACCAACAGGGACCTACTGTATAGCACAAGGAACTCTGCTCAGTACTCTGTGATGAGCTAAATGGGAAAAGAATGTGAAAGAAGGACTGTATATACAGCTGAATCACTTCGCTGTCCCTGACACTAACACAACATTGTAAATCAGCTATACTCCGGTAAAATTTCTTAAAAACCGGTAAAGCAAGTACTGTCCCCATCTTCTGGGTGAGGAAGCTATGGCTCAGAGGCAGCGCATGTTTAACTCAAGATCTCCCATGGCTAGTGGGACGCTGCAGGGTAAACCCGGCTCTGTTTGCCCACAGAGCTGGTGCTGGTAACTATCAGTAATTCTCCTGGCTCATAAGGGCATATAGGCCAGCCTCCAGGTGGTTTAGGGCAAACACAGAAAGCACTCACGGGTAGCTCAGATTTTGCGGCCTGAAGAGCAATACTAATTGTGATTGATTACAGGGGGAGAACAAAACCCAAAATATGAGTGAGAGCATATTAGGTGACTATATTGGGCTGGCCAAAAAGTTTGTTCTGATTTTTTCGTATGATGTAACATTAAAAACCCAAATGAACTTGGCCAACCCAATATGTTGTTATTAGGCATTTCTGATCAGTAGTGGATTGGAGAAGGGACCAACACCAGCCTTGGCACCCCTGGCACTGTCAGTGCCTGGGAGTTTCTGAGCAGTTTTTGTCTCTAAATTTCCTAAATGTTCATAGCAGAGTCTGATAAGACGCCCTTCTCTCCAGTGAATTCTGATACCTGAATCTGGCCTGAAAACAACTATTAACAAAATTAGTCCCCTGCACATACCCAAGCAAGGAATTTGATCTTCTAAATAAATGGTTATAAATTAGCTCAACTTTTTGGGGAAAATGTTTCTATTCGATCTTCTCTGGCCCATGTTCTGGTATTACACATATTATAAGTGAATAATATTTTTTAGAAATACATATTGTATTTGTTGGAAAAGAGTATAGATTTTTACTTGTTATAATTCTAAGTGAAATAACACAGAAATGATTGCTGTGAGTTCAGATGTTCGTATTTTGAGATTTTTTCGAGGTCTTCTAACCACTAAGTTAATTGTTAACCTTGTTTCATATCGTGCATTCTTTCAAAAGCTCTAGATCAATATATATTTTAGTGTTCTGTACAGCTGTTACTCAATATCATCTCTGCATCCCTTTTACCTGTCACAGCCCTGGTGCCTGGAAGGCAGTGACTCTGCTTTGAATTGCTTGTTGAACAGAGTAGATAAAAATAAATACATTCTAAAAGGTTAGCTGTTGAATCCTATTTTTATAAACTTGAACCTATCATATCAAAATTATGTTCCGTTGCCTAGAGTCTGGCAACAGCCCTGACTGGTCTAAAGACCTGTGAGAGTCAGGGTTGGGAAAACATTCAAGAACTCAGCTGTTTGACTCTTGAAAAGTCCTTATTCAGATTCTCTATATTCTAATCCTTCACGCTCATTGAAACCACAATCTGAAGGAAGCCTCAGACCGTGGGCACCAATGGGTTACTTTGGACGGCAGCTATCGTAGGGCAGGGAAAGGAGAACTGCTATGTTCTCATGCATAGGTCTTTGCTTTCCAGTTTTACAAATCAGTATAGCAAAATGTGTAAAATACTAGATTTTCTGTTTTAGATCCTTCTACAATGCATTGTGTGTGATAATCAGGATTTTAGCAATAGTAACATGGCGTTTTATATCTATACATCAGTCTTCTTAAGGATATATAAACAGCAAATATTTACTGGGCATTAATACATGCCAGACAGCATTTCAGTTAAGTAACTGTGAGACGAATATCTAGAGCTAGAGTGGCAGCTCTTGCAGGGAATATCAGGGTGACAGCCGATTTTACATGAATCAAGCACGTTTACCCTTTCGATGCTTTGAATGACATCCAGAAATAATGGTGATAGAGTGTAATAAAGATCAAAGGAAGAAAGAAAGGGAGGTAATAGGAAAGTATATGAAGAAAATTAAGGCTATTTCAAATAAAGAAAAGTGATACATAGGAGTAAATACTACAAAGTAAAGCTGAGCTTGACAGTGCTACTGTTTGCTCAGTGGTAAACTTGATTTCCAAGGCTTGATCTTCTTGCAGTCCAAGGGACTCTCAAGAGTCTTCTCCAACATGCAGTTCAAAAGCATCAGTTCTTCACACTCAGCTTTCTTTACAGGCCAACTCTCACATCCATACAGGACTACTGGGAAAACCCTAGCTTTGGCTAGATGGACCTTTGTTAGCAAAGTAATATCTCTGTTTTTTAATATGCTGTTTAGGTTGGTCATAGCTTTTCTTCTAAGGAGCAAGTGTCTTTTAATTTCATGGCTGCAGTCACTATCAGCAGTGATTTTGGAGCCCAAGAAAATAAAGTCTGTCATTGTTTCCATTGTTTCCCCATCTATTTGCCATGAAGTGATGGGACCAGATGCCATGATCTTTGTTTTTCGAATGTTGAGTTTTAAGCCAACTGTTTTTGCTCTCCTCTCTCACTTTCATCAAGAGGCTCTTTAGTTTCTCTTTACTTTCTGCCATAAGGGTGGTGTCATCTGCATATTTGAGGCTATTGATGTTTCTCCCGGCAATCTTGATTCCAGTTTGTGCTTCATCTAGCCTGGCATCTCACATGATGTACCCTGCACATAAGTTAAATAAGCAGGGTGACAATATACAGCCTTGATACTCCTTTCCTGATTTATAACCAGTCTGTTGTTCCATGTCCAGTTCTAACTGTTGCTTCTTGGCCTGCATACAGATTTCTCAGGAGGCAGGTCAGGTGGTCTGGTATTCCCATCTCTTTCAGAATTTCCCACAGTTTGTTGTGATCCACACAGTCAAAGGCTTTGGCGTAGTCAAGAAAGCAGATGTTTTTTGTGGGATTCTTTTGCTTTTTCTATGATCCAACGGATGTTGAAAATTTGATCCCCGGTTCCTCTGCCTTTTCTAAGTCCAGCTTGAACATCTGAAAGTTCACAGTTCACGTACTGCTGAAGGACATCAGGCTCAGAGGCACTGAACAGAACAGCGTGGGCATAAGTCCTTTTGCAGGGAGTCGCCAGTACAGTCAGTGCCCATACCATAGTTTGGCCTCAGGCCAAATAGCAGGGAGGGAACACAGCCCTGAGCATCAGCAGAAAATTGGATTAAAGATGTACTGAACAATACCCTGCCCATCAGAATAAGACCCAATTTTCCCCACAGTCAGTTTCTCTCATTAGGAAGCTTCCACAGGCCTCTTATCCTTATCCATCAGAGGGCAGACAGAATGAAAACCATAGTCACAGAAAACTAACCAAACTGACCACATGGATCACAGCCTTGTCTAAGTCAGTGAAACTATAAGCCATGCCTCGTAGGGCCACCCAAGATGGTGTCATGATGGAGAGTTCTGACAAAAGGTGGTCCACTGGAGAAGGGAATGGCAAACCACTTCAGTGTTCTTGCCTTGAGAATACTGTGAACAGCATGAAAAGGCAAAAAGATAGGACCCTGAAAGATGAACGCCCTAGTTAGTAGGTGCCCATAGGTGGAGAAATAACTCCAGAATCAATGATGAGATGGAGCCAAAGTGAAGACGCCCAGTTTTATGGATGTGACTGATGATGGAAGTATAGTCCGATGCTGTGAAGAACAGTTTTACATAGGAACCTGGAATGTTAGGTTCATGAATCAAGGTAAATTGGAAGTAGTCAAACAGGAGACGGCAAGAGTGAACATTGACAGTTTAGGAATCAGCGAACTAAAATGGACTGGAATGGGTGAATTTAACTCAGATGACCATTATATCTACCACTGTGGGCAAAAATCCCTTAGAAGAAATGGAGTAGCCCTCATAGTCAACAAAAGAGCCTGAAATGCAGTACTTGGATGCAATCTCAAAAATGACAGAATGATCTCTGTTTGTTTCCAAGGCAAACCATTCAATATCACAGTAATCCAAGCCTATGCCCCAACCACTGATGCTGAAGAAACTGAAGTTGAATGATTCCATTATGACCTACACGACCTTCTAGAACTAAACCCCCCAAAAGATGTCCTTTTCATTATAGGGTGCTGGAAAGCAAAAACAGGAAGTCAACAGATAGCTGGAAAATGGGCAAGTTTGGCCTTCGAGTACAAAATGAAGTAGGGCAAAGGCTAACAGAGTTTTGCCAAGAGAATGCAGTGGTCATAGCAAACACCATCTTCCAGCAACACAAAAGACAGCTCTACACGTGTATATCACCAGATGGTCAGTACCAAAATCAGAGTGATTATATTCTTTGCAGCTGAAGATGAAGATGGAGAAGCTCTATACAGTCAGAAAATATAAGACTGGGAGCTGACTGTGACTCAGATCATGAAGTCCTTATTGCAAAATTCAAACTGAAATTGAAGAAAGTAGGGAAAACCACTAGACAATTGCGGTATGGTCTAAATCAAATCCCTTATGAATACAGGTGAGAACTAAATAGAGGATGATGCTTGTAGAGATGAATTGAGTTTCATTGACTAGTAGCCTACTGAAATATTGGTAGTCACAGGAGAAGCAATAAATGCTTTTCAGACCCTCAAAAAAAAGATCAATGAAAATAATACATATAACAACTAGTATACAAAGCAGTCCTCTATGATAGATTTTATTGCCTAGAACTTAAGCACAGAAGCATTTTTGGAAAATACTCTGTCAAAGACTAAATTAAAGATATGACCTATAAGTCTTTCCTTGTAGCAGACTGGAAGTTCCTGGCATAAAGGTTTAAATGAATAAAGACTGTCTTGAAATCATTAGTGAAAAAAAAAAGAAATTCTAAGTCATAATCTAGTTACAGGCTTATAGTTAGCAGGGGGGAAATTAAATTGAATTGAAAAGTGTGTTTTCTTGGCCTTTAAGTAATGTTGACCATTCATTTTCATTAACAAACAGAATAAAGAGTGGATGTCAGCATAAAAAACCTGATGTGTTAGTTTGTACCATCTTGCAATAAAACACTAATTTACTTGAGATGGTTTGTAAGTGGATAAGCAGTGAAGGAAGTTTTTTACACAAAATAGACTGAAAGGCAATTAATAATACAGAGATGATAAAAATCATGTTATTGCTCATTGTGCTGGTCAGTACATTCTAATGGGTTATCATAAATCTAAAACTGAAAATATTTTCCAAAACCACAGCATAGAAAATGACTCTTCTCTCTTGAAACTGATGAAATTCAAACTTTTCAAAATATTGCATTTGATGGTGTAAGTGCAGGAAGTACCAGAAGTGATAATAAACTTGAACCTCTTAGAGAGGAATTTGAATCTGAAATTGGTGTTTACCAGATGGAAATGCTCCAGATTTGTGCATGACATTAGTTAAGCAGTTTTCTGCATTCAAAGGACATTTGTCATTTAAAATACATTTACCTTTAAAGCCAGGAAAATGTGAAACAAAAAATGGGAGTTTGTTAGCTTTACGTTCATATGAAAAGTTTTAATGAAGTTGTTTTTTACTGGGCCCAGATGGCGAATGGTAATAACTATTTTACCTAGTATATTGTTTATGTCACCACATATCAAATCATTCCAGACCTTTGTGGCTTGAAACGTTTATTATCTCATGTTTTCTGTAGCTCAAGAATCTAAGAATAACTTAGTGAAGTCCTTTACTTTAGGGTCTGTTGAAGGCTGAATTGTGTCCCTCTCAAAATTTGTATGTGGAAGCCCAAACCCTCAGTATCTCAGAATGTGACTGTATTTGGAGATGAGGTTTTTAAAGAGTAATTAAGTTTAAAATGAAGCAATTAGGGTGAGTTCTACTCCAATATGACTGATGAAGGGGAGAAAATTTGGACACAGATTTGTATGCAAAGAGAAAAGGCCATGTGAAGATACAGAGAGAAGGCTGCTGTATGGAAGCCAAGAAGAGGCCTCAGATTCAACCAGGCCTAGTTGAATCTACATACTTGATTGCATACTCCTAGCCTTCATAACTGGAGAAGGCCATGGCACCCCACTCCAGTACTCTTGCCTGGAAAATCCCATGGACGGAGGAGCCTGGTAGGCCAAAGTTAATGGGGTCGCTAAGAGTCGGACACGACTGAGCGACTTCATTTTCACTTTTCACTTTCATGCATTGGAGAAGGAAATGGCAACCCACTCCAGTGTTCTTGCCTGGAGAATCCCAGGGACGGGGGAGCCTGGTGGGCTGCAGTCTATGGGGTCACACAGAGTCAGACACAACTGAAGCGACTTAGCAGCAGCAGCCACCTTTGTAACTACGAGCAAACGCAGTGTTGTTTAAGCCACCCAGTCTGCGGTACTCTTATGACTGCGGCCTAAAACAAACTAACCTAGAGTCTCACAGGCTACAGCCTTCTCAAAGCGTGGCTGGGGAAGGATCCATGTCCGAATGCGTTTAGTGGTTGGCAGGTTTTTAAACTGGGGGCCCCAGTTCCTCACAAGCTGTTGTTCTGAGGGAATCTGTGGGAAGCCTCCAAGGGCAGCTCACTTACAACATCAGTTCAGTTCAGTTCAGTTGCTCAGTCGTGTCCGACTCTTTGCGACCCCATGAATCGCAGCACGCCAGGCCTCCCTGTCCATCACCAACTCCTGGAGTTCACTCAGACTCACGTCCATCGAGTCAGTGATGCCATCCAGCTATCTCATCCTCTGTCGTCCCCTTCTCCTGCTGCCCCCAGGCCCTCCCAGCATCAGAGTCTTTTCCAATGAGTCAACTCTTCACATGAGGTGACCAAAGTACTGGAGTTTCAGCTTTAGCATCATTCCTTTCAAAGAAATCCCAGGGCTGATCTCCTTCAGAATGGACTGATTGGATCTCCTTGCAGTCCAAGGGACTATGGCAGCTGCTATATCAGAGCCAGCAAAGGGGAAAGACCGAGCAAGGGAGGGGAGTCCACAGGCCCCAGTGTTTTATAATCCAGTCTCCCAAGTGACGTCTCGTTGCTTTTGCTGTATTCTAACAGTTAGAAGTTGTCTCCAGGTCCATCTCAAGACTCAAGTGGAAACGATTATACAATGTTTGACCACCAGGAGGTGGGCCTCATTGGGGCTGCCTACCATACCTGGTTGTCTGAGGGTTTTACAGCCCGCATAAGTATACATTTGCCATTAAGTTTATCCATAATCATAAAAAAAAAAATCAGAGCATGGCAGAGATCCATCACATGGTAATAATTCTGTATAATTTGTAAACCATCTATTCTTTATAGTGGTAAGTCATTTTGATATTTTAAAAATATGCTTTAATTGGATTATATAACTTTTACATACAAGACTAACAACTTGTATATAGTGTTAATTCTTGTGTCTTCAAAGGAGGTTTAAGGCCTGTTAGGGTCAATAAATGCCAATAAGAATTGCACATACTGTATATTTTGAAACTTTTTAATGAAATATGTTAAATGTACAGAAATGAGAAGTATACAGTGCATACTCATCACCAGGATTTAACAGTTGTTGATTGTCATGTTTATCTTGCTCTCTTTTGGCTGTATTAGAAATAAAATTATAATATGGCATTTCATTTCTAAGTATTTCAGTAGTCCCCTCTTAAAAAGCATGTTTTGAACATAGCATAGTATTGTAGTAATACATGACAAAATTATTACGTACAGCTGACTTATTCAAAACCAGGAGTCCGTCAAGAACCATTATTCCATTTGGTTTTTATGTCTCATAAATTTCTTTTACTGCGTTAGAACCTTTGTCCCATACTCATTTCTTTTTTTCTGTACATCAACTTGATAAAGAATGGGATATATTTTAAATCAGTGCTATTTCCTTTTTCCTAAGCCTGTATTTCCTTAGTGCCAAAGTTATTTATTAATACCAGAATCTTGCACCGGAAGCCTAGTATGTTAAGTAAAAACCATAAAGCAGATAAAATCTGCACTTACTTAGGCAGAGCAGAGAGATCTTTCCCCCTAGCTTCCCGATCCCTACTCCTGGCCACCTTCCTGGCTGAACTCCTGTGTTTGGCACAGTTTGAAGCACTGTAGTTTAAATCATAGGTGGTTGAGACTGAAAAGACGAGGAAGAGTAGAAAGTAGCAGCCTGAGAGAACAAGAGCAAAAAAGTGAAGCAGCCGGCCCAGATTCAAATCTTCAGCCTCCTGTCTGCTCTCGAGCCATTGGCTGGTACCCAGCAACCCTGTGGTGAATGGAGGGGTGAGGCCAAGTTGACTGAGGGGCCACTTGTCGGCATTTATGCTGTTAATACAAGCTCGCATCTTCCCGGTTAGTCCTGCTTAGGATGATGGCTCCACGTGGGCACTGCCTAGAAGAATGCCTGGCTCTTCAGCATGCTCAGTTAATACTGGCTGAATGAATCTAGCTGTAAATGAATCACATGTGAACTGCCGTTCACAGAGCGCTCGTTTTATACCGGTTATGGGGCTTCCTCAGTGGCCCGGTGGGTAAAGAATCTGCCCACAATGCAAGACACGCAGGAGACACAGCTTCAGTTTCTGGGTTGGGAAGATCCCCTGGAGCAGGAAATGGCAACCCATTCCAGTATTCTTGCCTGAGAAATCTCATTAACAGAGCCTGGTGGGCTACAGTCCATGGGGTCGCGAAAGGTCAGACACAGCTGAGCGATATGCTGGTCATATAATTAGTAAGATTTTCATGTATTACTAGATTTTTATCAGGTAGGTATTATTGTCACCAACTTTCATATAGAGAGAAATTTCTCTCAAGTTACCCAAAGTAAGGTCCAGCAGATTCTAACATATCTATTACTGGCTTTAGTGGAACTAGAAACAAGAGAATCAGATTTTAATTTCAGCATTTCTTCATGCTATTGACAGAGAGTTTTGTCTTATGGAAATAATTTTGATTTTTTTTTGCTCTTCAGTTCCTTTATGGAAAATATAGGTTATTAAATATGTTTTATGGATCAGTTATGAAGGTAAATTTAATATCAGGAAGCACAAAATTAGTTTAGAAAAAAACTCACACTCTTCTCTAAGGTATTATTGACTGTGTATTACGATGTTTAATACGTGGTTGGCACTTAAATTTTTTGTCTGACACTAATAACTTCTGAATGACAGAGTGTATACATGTCATTTTGTGCATGCTGTGTTTTTAGGGCTGTGTAACCAAAGCCGTTATACTCTTTTCTGGGAGTTACTATGTAAAAATAATATTTGCAACACACATCCAAGGAACTGTGTCAAATATTTTATACTGGAACTTAGTTGAACATAATAGTGAACTGAAATGCAAATAATATGGTACCTGATTACTTTATCACATAGTTTTCTTTTAATGGTATTTGCCTTAATAGAATTTCAATTTTTTAAGTATAGTAATTTTATAGGAAAAATTTGAGAGTTTAAGTTGGCAATTCCAAAGCAGCCCACTCATTGTGTTCACCAAAGTGTTCCTCCAAAAATAAATGAGTAGGCTGGCATTGTGTCTTAAACATCAAGCTAATTTTGGTTAATTATATAAATCTAAAAGCCATGGGCAAGGCAGCAATTCAGTCTTACTAGATGATCATCAGGGAAATTGTAAGACAGCCTGCTGAATGATGCCCATCAAGCTAATAACCTGAATGCATTGTGTCCAAAAGGACAGTGCCTGGCAGAGTATCAGATAGGAAGCCTTCCCAGTGCTTTAATAAGGGGCTTGTGAAAGCTTGCAAAAGAGGGTACAAAGTTAGAAACAGTAGTAACAGCTCTGATCGGAATGCAGAAACATCAGAGAAATAAAAAAACATGGACACCATGCACAGCTAATAATTGTGTTAAATAATGGAAAGCTGGCTTGAGCAGTATGGTGGGCCATCCCTGCCTTGCTCCTTATCTCTAGTTTTTGTTTAAATAAAATGAGAGTGCTACATTATGTGGGGCTTTCATTGAAATTAGTTGAAATTAGCATTCTGCCACAAGTGAGCAGGAAACACAGATGCAGAATAAGAATGCGGTTGAGGGCAGGAGAGTTTAGAGCACTTGATTCTCTAACAACTTTGCCATTCAGACAAAAATCATGACTCCCTCTGAACATGGTTGTAAAGTAATGATGAGCAGAAATTGTTGCTCGATTTGTGCTGCACCCAAGCTCAATTGGTGGATTTATGTTGTATCTGTGAAATAAAAGGTTGGATTTATTAAAATGCTTTTATGATTGGACATAGACTAGCCCTCATTCCATCTTATCCCTTGAAAAAGCTTATTCTCTATTGAGAAAACTATGTATTTGTCTGTTGCATGATTTATTTTATTTTATTTTTACTTTACAATATTGTATTGGTTTTGCCACACATCAACATGAATCCGCCACGGGTGTACGTGTGTTCCCAATCCTGAACCCCCCTCCCACCTCCCTCTGTGTGATTTCTTTATCTCAGTTGGATAACCTGTGGTTGTCTCTCAGATTTATTTAGGAAAGAGGTATGTTTCTCCTTCATCAGGATTTCTTCAGTGAGCCCAAGAATGATGTTTCAGGCTATTTTATTTCATGAAGTAATAGGTTTGACTGAACATTCTTTTTCCAGTGACCATATGGTCATTGGGAAGATCCATGACGTTATTTGTAGAAATGAATCACAAAGAAATTATGTTGCTATAGAATCTGAACAGTTGATTCATATAATTAGGTTATTTTCCTCAGCTTTGGTACATCCTGATTTTTACTGACCTATACGTTCACCAGCAGTTGAGTGGAAGTGCTTAAGAAGACAGACAGACTTAAAAGCTATTCACAGTAACTGGGTTTTTAACAGTGATGCCTAGTTTACTCTGTAACTGTAATCAACCTCTGCCTAACGTTGTAATATCCTTACAGTTCAACATCTCCCAGGAAGATTGCATTCCTCTTCATTGTGATCTTTCATAGAGTTTGATGGCAAAAAATTAAATAAAAGAATTATTTGTGCCACTTACCCAGACTTATCCTGCAGTGTCACGTAAAGAAAAAAATTCCCATGCAAACTATTATATAGAGAATGGATAAGCAACAAGGTCCTGTGTAGCACAGGGGACTGTATTCAATATCCTTGATACACCATAAAGGAAAAGAACATGACAATGTATGTGTACGTATAACTGAATCCCTTTGCTGTACAGCAGAAATTAACACAGCATTGGGAATCAACTCTAATAAATTTCTTTTAAATTTCCCAATTGTCCCTATTTAACCCATTGCTTCCACACTCTCCTAGTCATATTAATTATGAAACAAATGATATATAAAACTTCATTTACTTTTAATCTTCTTTTTAAACACATACTGTAAAATCATTCTTTGAGTAAACAAGTTAATCTGTTCCTCTGGAATAAGTTCTATGGAAGATAAATGTATTTTATAGCATACCACATGTGTGCAGTAGATGGATAGAGATTACATGAGAAAGCATCATACTTCTTAACCGTCACTCAGTTTGACTGTGGCCGAAGTTTATATGGGACTCTGGTGCCTCGTCCTATCCCCACGTGTAAGGGGCAGGATGCAGCCACGGAGGGCGTTTTTAATTCCAGAAGATGAAGTGTGCGTCCTCTCTTGACTAATCTGTAAAACCAATGTGTTGCTTCTCTCATTGGCACCCCCAGAATCTGCCCAACTTCAGCCTCATTCTTCAGGGAGAGTCCATTGTTTTTGTTTTTGTTTTTTTTCTTTGTCTTCTGTGATGTAAGTTACAGATCAGGAAGCCCTGAGCTTTTTTTTTTTTTTTTTTTTTTTTAATGCATTCGCCCCATGCAAAAGGCTGCAACAAAGAGAAAAGCACTACCTTCTTGGAGCAGGAAACATCCTGGACCCTGTTCCCTTCTGACGTTCTCAATTCACTGTGGGGACTATGAAATAAACACATGACAGCCCTAGAGCAGGGCTCTCAGAGCTGCCACAGCTGAGATCAAGCAGTCTGGACCTTGGAAATGAGCTCTATGTTATACAGTCCAGAGAGATATCAAGAGACTTGTGGCTTCTTAGTCTTACCCACCCGCGTTCAAGTCTGTCTCCTCCAGGTACTCACTCTGTAACCACAGAGCAGTTATATTTCAGTTTTTCTGAGCCTGGGATTTTCATCTGTAAAATGAGAACCACTGTCTATAGCAGAAAGACTTGTTTGTAGGATGAAAATAAAAGACTGCGCTTTGACTCCAGCCCCTCAGTGCTTTTCAGTTCAGCACGTGTGAATTTCCTTCCTCCTCCCCTTGAAGGTCAGAAGGTTTAGGCAGTTGGGGCTGGCATCACAGAGCGGTGGGCTAGTGTGCCATCTGATGGCAGCAGGCGCTCACTGGAGCTCTGTGTGTCAGAATCAAATGAAGCTTGGCTCACGAGACAGAAAGGCATGGCTGCCTTCACCTTCCTAGCTGGTCGGAAAGCAGTTGCAGGAAGATTCTGGACACCAAGACGAACTAGCAGGGATCCTTATGGAAATAACCTAAATGTACGTATTCACCTACCTGATGTTGTTACAACAAGAAGCAAATTTAATATTCCTCTAGATAAAAGTAATGATCGTTTAGGCAGGACCCAGACGTGGTTCTTCCATGAAGATGTGAAGAGTGTTCATGATTCTTTGCTGCACTTGTTCACGCTTTTATGTCAAAGAAACATGTACTGCAGATCAAGATACGTCAGACCTTTTGCTGGGGCCCCAAAGATGAGAAGGTTAGCCTGTACGCTGAAGAAGTCATGAGGCTTCTGGAAGGCTTCTGGGAGACATGTGTATGCAAAGAAGAACCCAGAGAAATAAGGGTCAGTAGCGGGAAACATGGGTTCTTGATAGTTCAGTTGGTAAAGAATCTCTCTGCAATGCAGGAGACCCCAGTTTGATTCCTGGGTCGAGAAGATCCACTGGAGAAGGGATAGGCTACCCACTTCAGTATTCTTGGGCTTTCCTTGTGGCTCAGCTGGTAAAGAATCCACCTGCAATGGGGGAGACCTGGGTTGGGAAGATCCCCTGAAGAAGGGAAAGGCTACACACTCCAGTGTTCTGGCCTGGAGAATTCCACCAACTGTATAGGCCGTGGGGTCACAGAGAATCATCTTTGGGCTTTGCTCATAGCTCAGTCAGTAAAGAATCTGTAATGCAGGAGACCCAGGTTCAATTCCTAGATCAGGAAGATCCCCTGGAGAAGGAAATGGCAACCCACTCCAGTATTCTTGGCTAGAGAATCCCCATGGACAGAGGAGCCTGGTGGGCTACAGTTCATGGTCGCAAGAGTCAGACACAACTTAGCGACTAAACCAACAGAGGGAGGTATGTCCTCGCTGAGCCCTCCTAGGGGCCCCTGTATTGCTCCATCCCTGTACTATTGCGTGGCCCCGTCCTTTTCTACAACGTTGTTTCTCATGTAGTAGAAGATCAATAAAATAGTGCTTAAGATGAATCGGATTGATATAGGAACACCTTGGAAGTCATAATTACTCACGTGGGTAGAGCTGGGCTGGTAACCATCCTCACTGACCTAAAGAGGCTCATATTGCTTTTGAATTTTCGTCCTGACTCACTGAAGAATGATTTACCTGAAACTGATGTAATCAAATATGAATTAATGAACTAAGTTATTTGTTGTCCTGGCCACAGTTACGAATTAACCAAGAATTGAATTGTAAGTCGCTGGTTTTTTATTGCTATAGATGACATCATTTTTTGCGCTTTTCTTCTGTATTCTGAAAATGGAGGGAAATTAACAGTACCTTTTGCCAGTTACTTTACAGAACAAGGTAGATAAGGAACTGAACCTGACTAGGTATGCAGTTCAACTGAAAAACGACGGTCATCTGCAGTTAAGGTTTTTAATACTCTTAAAATTTCTTGATAGTCGTTCAGGAATCCCAAAACGCTTGTCAGCATCAGTCACAATGAGGACGAACACCCTGGGCTGTGGGGTCGTGGTCACGCACGTGTTCCCTTATTAATGGATTCTTGATAACAATATCTCTTGACATAAAGGAAATGCTGTTTATAAAGCTGGTATCATCTATTTAAAATTTAGTATTCTTTTGAAAAGCCTTACCCATTTTGTAATGTTATTTCTATAAAATTGAGAGTGACCTATGGTGTTTGTATTTTTCTGATCCTTCCACATGACTAAAATTGGCTTACCTGACCATATTCTGAAGCAATGTTATTTTAACTGTTATTCGCTTATAGCTGTCTTCCTTCATATGCTCCTTCTTACCTTCAAAATGACCCACTTCCTCTGTTCACTTCTTTCCTATGTGATATATTTCCACTAGCAGCACATAAAATATCTGATTTTTTTCTGAAAAATCGCTGGGTGTGATTTTTCTCCTTCCCAGCTCTGTGTTTCCTTTTCCTTCTAAGATTGTCTCTCTCTTCTTTGCTGTTTTCTATTCTTCACATTCCCTGCGGCTGCTGAGTCGCTTCAGTCGGGTCTGACCCTGTGCGACCCCATAGACGGCAGCCCTCCAGGCTCCCCCGTCCCTGGGGTTCTCCAGGCAAGAACGCTGGAGTGGGCTGCCATTTCGTTCTCCAATGCATGAAAGTGAAAAGTGAAAGTGAGGTCGCGCAGTCGTGTCTGACTCTTCGCAACCGCATGGACTGCAGCCTTCCAGGCTCCTCCATCCATGGGAATTTCCAGGCAAGAGTACTGGAGTCGTGTGCCGTCGCCTTCCCTACAGAGTCCTTAATGCTCATCCTTCCAGACCTCCCTCTGTCTCTCTTCTCAGTCTTGTAAATTCCGCTCTTCCTCTAACTGCCATCTTTTACAGCGTCTGCCTTGTATGTCTTCTTTGCTACTCTGCCCTTTCATCTACCCCAGTCTTTCCTTGACTTTTCTTTTCCTTCCTTCATCTCCACTCCTGGAATTCTTTACTCTTGCCAAATGAGTTTTAGGCAGTTTCCTTGATATTTTTGTCCCTTTGGTTATCTGCACCTCTCTGCACGCATGCACATTCCCAGAGTTTAATTTGGGGCTTTCTCTTTGTGTCCATGCTCCTTCCCTACAGGGACTTTGTCACCATCCTCTCTGTATCCTGCTCATCTGTTCAGTGAATGTTGGTTGAAGGAATAACCTATTTGACTTTTAGGCTTGTATCTCTACTGCACATCTCTTATGCTGTGGTATATGTTAGACTTGCCTGCAGTATTTTGAAAATAACACACTTTCTTCTAATATTCCTGTTACATAAAATGGTTCTGTTTTTAATTGTTGTCTGAATCTACCATGTAGTAAACAAATAATCTAAGAGAGAGATTCAGATCAGTTAAGGAAAATGTATGCTTTAAGGCCCACTCAGGTATTTCTGCTTCTAAATGAATTAACCTCTTCCTACTTTGTGATACAATTTCTATAAATTATATAGAATTAATAAATGTTGTATATAATTACCTTTACACATATTTGTACTTCTGTTAGTTACTTGAAAAGACAATCACTTTTCCATCTCCCAGAACATGCCCGACACAGCATAGATGCTTGTTGAATATGTTAGACTGAATTGAGAGGTGTAGAGAGCAAAGAAGATGAAAATTCAGAGAATGTTAATATTGAACCTGATCTCTTCATAAGGCATAAAGCAGAAAGAAGCAGTGGCTCTAAGGGAAAGATTGGAACTTAGTACATTGAGAAAGTGCAAAGTATAGGAAATAACTGAGGAAACCCTGCCTTTTGATGGTTGAAAATACACAAATATTTGAACGTTTTGCAGTTGAATGTTCTCCATCATGAAGAAGAAAATGTAAATTAAAATATTTGGTAATGACAGAAAGCACCCAAATGTAAATAAAATGTTTATTTTTTAAAAAATAAGGAAAGAAGACAGAGTAATTATAATACAGAGAGTTATAGAATGTGCTCAGTAATGTTTGACTGAATTGAAATTTTTGTTTCCTTTACACACGGTTCACTGCAGTTAAGCAGTTATCCCTGCATCTTCTTGCACTGAGGGGCACTGGTTTTATAAAGGAAAATGAAATCTCTCTCATCTTTTCCCCACTTTTTCCCCATGGGGTTAACTAGGTAGTGTCGCCGTCTGTCTCCTCTCCTTTGAGGATCGTAATTAAACAAAGGGATAAAAGGAAAGCAGAGATAATGTCAAAGCCAGGACAGCTTGGGCTCAGAGAGCTGGGGAGCAGGAGAGGATGAAGTGTCAGTGGAGATGAGGGGGAGGGTCAGGCTGAGTGGCGTTCCCAAGGAGGTGGCCCCTGGGGTGCCTGCAGCTCTGGCCTCGGGAGCACGGGTGGCCTGGGACTCCGTTTCTGCTCAGTGTTTTCCCAACTGGCCTCTACTCGTCGTCTCAAACACATTTTACCATCAAAAATCAGCATCTGTCTGTGTTAGTCACTCAGTCGTGTCTGACTCTCTGCAGTCCCATGGACTGTAACCCGCTGGGCTCCTCTGTCCGTGGAATGCTCCAGGCAAGAATCCTGGAGTGGGTTGCCGTTTCCTCCTCCACAAAATTATCATCAAAGGAGAATTAATGCATATGAATCTGTTTCTCTTACCTTAAAATGGGTTTATCAGAGAAAATATCATACATATACCCTCAAACAGACTTACTTTTTTCTGGATATACTAGGCCTGAAAGCACGGTCTTTCCCATTCTTGGCATCTCGAAGTACACTGAATTGTTCTTTGCTATAACCAACATTCTGTTTGGAATTGTTCATAACTTTCTCCCCACGTTAACCCTTCTAGCTGAACAGATAACTATATTTATAAACTGAAAAATTGCAGAACACATCATTTTTATTTCTCTGGGGAAGTAGGATCATATTAACTCTTACAGTAGTTAGCAAAAAGTACACTTCAGAAAAACTATGAAGATACACTATGTTTTAAAATTTCTTTGAACAGTTGTTGAAAACCAGATTTAGTCTCCTATAGGAACTCCGTGAAATTCTGTTAAAGGATACACTTATCTCCTGTTACTAAGTTTTCCTTTTTTTCTGATGTAAACTGATTGTTTGAAGGTGAAAATAAGATATTTTTGTCAGTTTGAAGCCAGCTAAATCTGCTCCTTTACAGAGTATGATGGGTAATGGAGGCAGTGCTTGGTTTGACTCCAATTAAAGTCTTAGTTCATCCTATATCAAGGAAAGTAGACGCAGTTTATGTTTCTGTACATGGTCGTCAACACGTACATTACCTTTTTGTAAATGCTCTGCCCCCTTTACGGTTGATAGTCTGAGCTGGAAGATGTGGAGCCAGGCGCTACTCATGTTTTATTTTGATTGTTAGTCACGAGTCTTTAGACTGCGTTGTTTGCTCTTTCCATGAGTCTGGCATACAGTACACATTCTTGGTCATTATAGTACTTCCAGTAATAGGAAGAAAAGGAATGAAAGATTCTGCTCGTTTAGTGTTCTGTTCTCCACCAAGTTTTGGTCTAATGTAGTCAATTTTTGTTTTAGCATAGCAATTTCTGAAATATTTCCACCAACATGGTGGGGTAAAATTTAGTTACTTTACAAGCCAAGAAATCAGTCTTGATTCCCCCCCCCCCCTTTGACAGTTCAGTTCAGTTCAGTCGCTCAGTTGTGTCCGACTCTTTGCGACCCCATGGACCGCAGCACGCCAGGCCTCCCTGTCCATCACCAACTCCCGGGATTTACTCAAACTCATGTCCATTGAGTCGGTGATGCCATCCAACCATCTTATTCTCTGTCGTCCCCTTCTCCTCCTGCCCTCAATCTTTCCCAGCATCAGGGTCTTTTTCAAATGAGTCAGCACTCTGCATCAGGTGGCCAAAGTATTGGAGTTTTAGGTTCCAACATCAGTCCTTCCAGGGAACACCCAGGACTGAACTCCTTTAGGATGAGGTGGTTGGATCTCTTTGCAGTCCAAGGGACTCTCAAGAGTCTTCTCCAACACCACAGTTCAAAATTATCAATTCTTTGGCACTTAGCTTTCTTCACAGTCCGACTCTCACATCCATACATGACCACTGGAAAAATGATAGCCTTGACTAGATGGACCTTTGTTGGCAAAGTAATGTCTCTGCTTTTTAATGTGCTATCTAGGTTGGTCATAACTTTCTTTCCAAGGAGTAAGCATCTTTTAATTTCATGGCTGCAGACACCATCTGCAGTGATTTGGGAGTCCCAAAAAATAAAGTCAGCCACTCTTTCCACTGTTTCCCCATCTATTTGCCATGAAGTGATGGGGCCAGATGCCATGACCTTCGTTTTCTGAATGCTGAGCTTTAAGCCAACTTTTTCACTCTCCTCTTGCACTTTCATCAAGAGGCTCTTTAGTTCTTCTTCAGTTTCTGCCATAAGGGTGCTGTCATCTGCATATCTGACAGCACTTGGGTTTAAAATTCAAGATAAAGCCAAAATGTTTTAAATATATATAGTAGTTTTCACTTTGGAGAATACATTTGTTTACATGGTAGCATGAAATATGGTAATCTACATGTGTTACATATGTGCATACATGTATTTTATGTTTAAAAATTCAGTGTAGTTCTCAATAGGCATCAGGTTTATTAAGGAGTTATTTCCTGACAAGGTCATAAGAAATACTGAGCTTTCTTGAGAAGTGAAGTGTTTTGGCTGTGGTAGGGGAGAAGAGCCAGGTATTATCCAAAACTTAAAAAAAAAACATGTTTTTTATTTATGTTCACGGGTGCATTTTCAGTCTTCCCAAGACATCGTCTGTAATCAGACCAGGATCTTCTGAAATTTTTATGCATTATTTAGCCAATCTGAATGCAAGCAGTTTTCAACTTATAAAATAAGTTATATCTCAAAACTTGATTCCGTAGGTCTTTTGGAGCATGTCCTTAAAGATAGTACCTTAACCATAATGTTAATCCATAGCATAGAGTTCCATTCTGAGATGCTAGGAATCTTTTTTTTCGTTTCCTTTTAGAAAATACACCTGGGCTCCCAGGAAGGTAATTTAGAGAATGACTGACGTTGTGGACTTTTATTTTATGAGGTTCTGTAGGTATAGAGGTGTTTCCTGCCTTCTCAAGTCTTGACCTTGCCAATAGGCTTTGGGTCACTAGGCAAGCCGCTGTCACAAAGCTCACAGGATTTGTAGCCTGAGTGCCGGGGTGGTAGGGAATGGCGGCAGGCTTCCAAAGGTGGGGATTATGCTAAATTCAGCTGCATTTGTAAAACTTTTATTTCCTGTTACTTGCTTGAACTTTATGGCCTAAATAAAAGAACACATGTGGTCTCGATGTCGATTAGTTAGAGGATGTTTTGACACTTTATTGTAAGATTTAAAATCATGTGGTATGCCTCGTATGCCTATGAGGACGACCCATAGCCACGATGATTCCAGGACACATTATTTTCCGTATAGCAATGATTGATATTGTTTTAATAGTCTTTAAATGTCTTCTTTGGGTATTCATTATTTTGCTTAATTTTACAACATGATAACAGACTAGAATTCTTTCAGAACTGAAATTTAAACTTTTAATATGAAAATATTCCATTTTGTAGGATTTTATGCTAATACTTATCAAAAAGTGAGGTGAATACTGATCTTTAAGTTTCTAGTAAGTATCTAATTCCCCTAAAATGTTTGATTATTAAAGAACAATCCAAAAACTATTATTAATGAATATTTTCATTCCTTTTAGAAATTGGATATTTACTTCTAAAGATCAAGTGAAACAAATTTCTTAGATAGTATTATCAAGTCAATCAACACATAGTAAATTACGATCAGTCTTTATCTTACTTGAAATAATGTATAAACACATGTAATTAGTTATTTTAACTAGAGTTAAAAATGGCTGTCAGTATCCTTGAAATTGTTTATAAAAGAGAAATTTATCACTGGGTTATGATATTAATGTTATAACTCAGCAGTAAGTCATTTCATGACATAAAAGAAATATAGTAACTCTTTACAATATTACCACTGTTTCTCTTGAACAAATAATAGGAAATTGTGGTACCCTTGTGAATGAATGGCATTTGTTTCTCAGGAACAGCCTATATTACTAATTGTGGGGAGAGGGGGTTGTCCATCCTTACCTGTTTTATCCCGTTACACATCCAGTCACAAAAGCGTTACCATACGGTGATCTTTCCTCTGGTTTGGGGTGAGGTTTGCTAGGACTGTACCTATTGTTAGGAAGGGGAAGTACTTGTCCCCATGTTACTGTAATGCCATTATTTGTTTAGCTCTCTAAAACTAGATCTTTTAAATTTTTTTCAACTGTGAGTAATAAGTGTAAACTCCCCTATCTTTGGACTCTCATTACTAGATTCTGGGTCAACTTCAGGATCTATAAAATGCACATCACAGGACCCGTTATGTCACAGTTGTGTGCATTTTAAAAACACCCCCAAAACACACAGTTAAATAGATCCAAGTTAATCAGAGCCCCCAATTACTAATTTGTATGCAGAATTTCAGTGGTTAACAGGAAATCACCAACCAAATAGCACCTCACTCCCGTGCGCTTCTTTCCCCCCTCCCTGTTCCCAGGTGAAACACATTAAGGCTCTCCTCAGATGTTTACAGTAAGGATTGTGAGGTTCTGAGTGAGGTGAAAATTTTCCATTGAGTTCGCTACACTCTGTTTATTTTAGGATGATTTTCATACTTGTTTAAGGAAAAAGTTTATGAATAAGAATCAAGTAGGACTGTGAAATCCCACAAACCAAATTATCCCATGTCCATTACAATCAGATTTTATATTATTAATATATAATGGTTTATTTAAATAAGCCTGTTGAAATACTTTCCCCTATTTTAGGGAGTATAAATTGAATTAGAAGTTTGTTCAGAATTGCTTGGATTCTGTTGACTTTTATAAAAATCCAGATTTTCTTCTTATTAGTTGTATGAATGGCTTGTAATTATTTTCATTTTAATTTTATATACGTAAGTACATTTTACATACATACATTACTTTAAGTATTTTATATTTTTCATATGGTTTTTGATATAAGGTTAGCATAATCTACTTTATAGCAACTTTAATCCCTCAAACTCCTGTGTGCTTCTATAATTTAAATCTTGAAAATAAAAGTGAACCAAATTTTTAACTTTATTTTAGAATTCACAAAATTATAATATTTTACAAACATGGTGGAAAATTCTTCTAACACATCCTTTTTTCTGCTTTTAACTTCTTACATTATCACTTTATCATTGATCTTTCCATTTAGTATGGCTATAATTATTTCAATAAACAAATAGTCTTCTTTGCCCAGAAGATAAACAGTGAACTTGAACACATATTTCAGAATTATGTTTCCCTCTGTCTCAGATCAATTCCTACCATTATTTTCCTTGGAAATACAGACTATGTCTGGGTAACTATCCTGACTAAACTTGTATATACCCACCCTTCTAGAACTCCAATAAATTATTTCCCCTTGTCTCTTTGGCCGTCTTGTCCATCTGTTCTTAACTGTAGTTCCCTTCAAACGCTTAACATATTTGGAAAGTTTATGCTACATGCTTTTATTTTTTTAGAGCTTTTCTCTCCTGATTTTCTTACCTGCATTAACTTGCCGTTTTTCCCGTGCACCGGCTTCCTCCTGCCTCTTGAGCATGTTGGCCTGTCTTTTGCTGCTTGTTGGTCTGGGCTGAGGGAGGGCAGGCAGGGCTCCAGTGCCCCTGGGGAAGCTGGGGAGGCTGCCTAGGTGAGGCAGACTTTGACACCACAGGGTTTACCTGTCCCAACACTGTGATGGACTTCCCAATGGCTCAGACAGAAAGGAATCTGCCTGCAATGGAGGAGACCCAGGTTCGATCCCTGTGCGGGGAAGAGCCCCTGGAGAAGGGCATGGCAACCCACTCCAGTATTCTTGCCTGGAGAATCCCATGGACAGAGGAGCCTGGAGGGCTATAGTCTGTGGGGTTGCAAAGAGTCAGACTTGACAGAGTGACTAACACTTCCACTTTCATGTAAGAATTAAAGATTTTAAAATTAAAAAAAAAAGAAAACTGAAAATAAAGAAAATGAAAAAAAAGAAAAACACATCTGTATTATGTTCCCTCTATTTGAAAATATTTTATATTAATGTTTACCAAAGAGATTGATAGAGTGTTTCAAGCTCTAGAAAGGGAATACGGATTCTGATTTTTTTTTTTTAAGATTTAAAATGTTTTATTTTTTATTTTTATTTTTTTTTAATTTTAAAATCTTTAATTCTTACAGGCGTTCCCAAACATGAACCCCCCTCCCACCTCCCTCCCCATAACATCTCTCTGGGTCATCCCCATGCACCAGCTCCAAGCATGCTGTATCCTGCATCAGACATAGACTGGCGATTCAATTCTTACATGATAGTATACATGTTAGAATGTCATTCTCCCAAATCATCCCACCCTCTCCCTCTCCCTCTGAGTCCAAAAGTCCATTATACACATCTGTGTCTCTTTCCCTGTCTTGCATACAGGGTCGTCATTGCCATCTTCCTAAATTCCATATATATGTGTTAGTATACTGTATTGGTGTTTTTCTTTCTGGCTTACTTCACTCTGTATAATCGGCTCCAGTTTCATCCATCTCATCAGAACTGATTCAAATGAATTCTTTTTAACGGCTGAGTAATACTCCATTGTGTATATGTACCACAGCTTTCTTATCCATTCATCTGCTGATGGACATCTAGGTTGTTTCCATGTCCTGGCTATTATAAACAGTGCTGCGATGAACATTGGGGTACATGTGTCTCTTTCAATTCTGGTTTCCTCGGTGTGTATGCCCAGAAGTGGGATTGCTGGGTCATAAGGTAGTTCTATTTGCAATTTTTTAAGGAATCTCCACACTGTTCTCCATAGTGGCTGTACTAGTTTGCATTCCCACCAACAGTGTAGGAGGGTTCCCTTTTCTCCACACCATCTCCAGCATTTATTGCTTGCAGATTTTTGGATCGCAGCCATTCTGACTGGTGTGAAGTGGTACCTCATTGTGGTTTTGATTTGCATTTCTCTAATAATGTGATGTTGAGCATCTTTTCATGTGTTTGTTAGCCATCCGTATGTCTTCTTTGGAGAAATGTCTATTTAGTTCTTTGGCCCATTTTTTGATTGGGTCGTTTATTTTTCTGGAATTGAGCTGCAGAAGTTGTTTGTATATTTTTGAGATTAGTTGTTTGTCAGTTGGATTCTGATTTTTAAATTTTTATTACAAACAGGTATTTATGGTCCAGTTTTGAAAGAGGATGTATGCAGTGTCCTTGAAATCAAGTTGGGACATCTAGCAATCCTAGTTCTATGGCACTGAGATAAAATATAGGAGGCTTAGTAAAGCTTATTTTAGGGAATTCCCTGTAATAGAGAAAGGCCACTCAGTGCCTCAGGCCTCTGATGATCAGTCATCAGGGTGGTATCACGGCCATCCGGCTGTTTCTCCTCCTCCAGCAGTAGTTGACATGGAGACATTTTTGAAGCAAGATAGATCTAAGCGACTTGTCCACTGCCTCTTGCCTTGTTGCTGTTAAAACTAGAGGAACGCCCTTCCTCAACATCACCACCTTTCATCACTATTTTTAGGCATTCTGAAATTTTTTTCACCAGCTCTGGTGGAACTACTTCTGACCACTAAACAATGTCATATTTGCTTTGATAGCAATGCCATTTGCCTCATTTTAAAAACCTGCTTCATCTTTTCTCAGATCCATTCCAAAAGCAAAAGCCTAACTTGATTTTTTAAACTTTTGGGAAATACTTCCGTGATTGCTTTTAAGAACATCAGGAAAATGATCAAAGTTATTTGGGGGCAAGTTAACAGTTTTCTTTCGTTAAATACAGATTTTCACAACCTTGGAAGATAATTAAATGGAGTATTAATGCCAACTGTAAAAATATGAGTACCTTTTATTTGAAGGACAACCACATTTCACTGAAAGCAAGAAAGACTTACATATTTACTTAAATTCCAAAGGCATTTTCTCACACACACCATGACTAAACAGTGAAAGTGTGTCTTTAAATCCTGATTCAGTACTCTTGGGGGCACTTTCTTTAATCTCACATCTCTCATCTCAGTTTTAAGAAGTAGAAGTTACACTGAGTTAACTGAATCTAGACTTTTCATTTTGATTTTTCTTGCGTTTGAGGAAGCACTCTTTCAAGCAAGCTTGATTTATTTTGTAAGAGTGAGGAAAATAATTTCACATGGACACAGAAGTTAATACATATATCAGTATTCCTCTGCTTTCCAGTAGAGATTTGTCCACTCCCCTGGCCACACCACCCTCATTCCTGTCCAAGAACATGACTTCAAATTGTGGGGATTTTAGTGGATTTTGAGAACTGGTCAAGGACTTAGAACAATGCTGGCATATGCTAGGTGCTTAGCAACGGTGTCAAGTGAATGAAAGGAGGGACGGATCAGCTGTTCAGCACCTTATTGCTCACAGCGCATGACCTCTGGGCTTGGAAAGAGACCTGGAGGTAATGAGGAAAGAAGGATAAGTGAGGTAGCTAGGGGAAAGGCTGGGTCCACTACTGGCAAATATCTAAATGACCCTTTCAGTGTAAATATTTAAGCACGTTTAGTGTTTGCATTGTTGTTTAGTTGCTAAGCATGTCTGACCCTTTTGTGACCCCATGGACTGTAACCCACCAGACTCCTTTGTCCTTGGGATTCTCCAGGCAAGAATACTGGGGTGGGTAGCCATCCCCTTCTCCAGGGGATCTTCCCAACCCAGGGATTGAACCCATGTCTCCTGCATTGGCAGGTGGATGCTTTACCGCTGAGCCACCAGGGAAGTGCTAACGTCTGTTCTATGAAGACCAAATATACTTACATCTCTGATGATGATAGTAGCTTTTTTCTCAAAGCCAAAATATGTACGATAGTGGGGTTAGGCAGAGGAAGTGAGACAGAAGACAGAGCTAGAAAGGAAAGGAAGAACAAGCAGGCTATTTGGTAGATATTTTTTCCTTTTTTTTTTTTTCCTTAGGGTTAAAGTAGCTTACAAGATATCTGAACAAAATGGTTGCTCATGAAATAAATAAATCATGCATTTTTATGTACCTTTGTTTTTTTATGTACCTCGTGGAGCAACATTGAGTTAGCACATGGGTACGTATGATCTTTGCTAGCCAAAAGGCAGCCTTTCTGAAACCTTGGGCATCACGTGTTTTTGGAGGGAGGCAATCAAAGAAACAGACCCAAACATCAAACCCTAAGAATAATAAATCCCCGAAGAAAGTACACAGGATTCTGTCATTGTTCTGTTCATGTTAGGTCAGGAAATGAGCATGCAGTTTTATTTGTTAACTTTTTAAAACTAGATTTCACCTGAAAAAAAGTAAAAGTGATGAAATTGATCAGAACAAAAATGAACAAAGTCTGACACAACATTTTTTTTTAAATTATAGCCAAAATTGCTGGGTTATATGATAATGGAAGGAAACTCAGTGGTCTGGGTGTGGAATAAGCAGTAAGCAATTGGAATAAGCAGTATTAAAGTTCACTTCAATACTTGCGTGTGTTACTTTGAAGACCTGAGACCACCAAGCTTAATAGAATGCTGTTGCCCACATAAGAGCAGATGATCATTTTATTGATTTGGAAATGCTGTACTGTGATAGACCCTAGTTTTATCATTAAAGCCTGTGGCAGAAATGTGTTAAATGAAACTGTAAGAAATGCCTGAATTGCAAGTAAAAAACATAGGAGCACAGCAATTTCACATGGGTTAATCCTGCAAACTGTGCTTGAGTGGGAGAAATTTGAAAGGGAGCTCTGTAGGGAACTTCAAGGCGAGCATAGGCAACTTTTGATGGAACAGTATAGCATTGATCCCTGGGTGCTGAAGACTGTGGGGGCGGGGTCGACGGGGCGCCTCTGAATTTCTTTGCAGACGCAGTCACCAAGTCTACTGACTAGTGCCCTATGCTGGCTCCAACTTAAAGCCTCTGTCATTTTCTTCCGAGGGCATTGCTAATGAAGAATACCTGCACAGCAGAAAATTCCTGCATGTTCAAGGGTACGTGCGTTCCTCTTGAGCTGTCTGTGCACACGTGCCTTCTTTTCAGAGCTTATCAGTGAGGTCGGTCATTTCCCTGATCAGCATTTGGCAGCTCTGACCAAACCTCTCTTTGTGGTGCTATCTACAGACAGGAGCAGCCCCTAGTCACCCTGCCTTCAAGCAGAATGAGGACAGAGTGGCTCTTTTTGTGTGTGGTTAGACCTAGGCTCCCATGAAGAAAACCCTCGTAACTAGAAAAATTCATTAGTGTTTTGGAAAGGGACATATTTTTTTTTGCCTGTTAAAAGCTAAGGTATGAATGGGAAGGATTTTTTTTTTTCCTGATAGATTCCTTATACCTTTATTGAAAGGTCATTTCAGGTATTAAGCTTATCTGAATGCAGTGATGTCATTTCACAATTATAGAATTAACCCTAAGAAAATAAGCTTATTATTTGGGATTTATTTTTCATTTTTTCCCCTTAACTCTCAAATGATGATACCTCATTGATTATTCAGACACTGAGATGGTAAAGAAGGAATTTATTTGATTCAGTTGATATAAGCATTTCTTCAGACGTTTGATGTTGTACTAAGATGCTGTTTTCGAACTCAGGATTATCAAAGCGGAAAGGTGGGTAGGAGGGATGAATTAGGAGATGGAGATTAATATATATACATTACTGTTTATAAAATAGATAAAAACAAAGGACCTACTGTATAGCACAGGGAACTCAATATTCTATAATAACCTATATGGGAAAAGAGTCTGAAGAAGAATGGATATATGAATATGTATATCTGAATCGATTACCTTGCTCTACACCTGAAAATAACACAACATTGTAAATCAAAATGAAACAAAAATTGTAAATCATATAAAATAAAAATTAAATA
This sequence comes from Capra hircus, assembly GCF_001704415.2. Taxonomy (NCBI): domain Eukaryota; kingdom Metazoa; phylum Chordata; class Mammalia; order Artiodactyla; family Bovidae; genus Capra; species Capra hircus. Next base: position 61,107,752 of record NC_030824.1, on the reverse strand, counting down.
TAAAAAAGATGCTATTTTTAATATTTCAAGGGTGATAACGCTGCTCAAAATCAGATATTGAGTAGATTTGAAGTAAATATGGCATGGTGCCCCGTCAGGAAAAGTGCTAGAATATTGTCGTTAATTTATAGATTTTGCAATGAGCTTCTCTAAATCGGTCGCATGTAAGTTGTTGAAATAATGAAGGCTACCTCTCTATCCCATGTGAGAATCCTGAGTATGAGGCAGGTAGCATACAAGGTGCCGTTTGCAAAACCTCTGTGAACTTACATATGAGTCTTCGCAGCGGTCAGAGAGCAGTACCAGTGGCGATGAAAATGATTATGTCTAGAATTGAAGGCAACTCAGAGAAAAAGCAGCTGGAGTTGTGGACTCATTACTTAAATTTATAAAAAGAAGCCATATTCTGTTGCTCAGAAAGGCCACAATGAAGCATGTTTTTCCATCAACTTCTTGCAACTGTGATAAGCATACTGAACTCAGTAATATCTAACTGACTCAGGCTCAGGACCCATAGCTCGGCCCAGTGCCCATCAGAGCTCAGTGTCTCAGGCCGCTGCAATAGCCTCTAAGTCCGTGTCTTAGCGAAATTCAGGGAAAAAACTTACATCAGGTTTAATATTTATGGTGTGTTTGTTTTCTCACAATTTTTATTTCTGTTTGCTTTTTCAGTTTAATTTCTATTTTATATTGGAGGCTAGTTGAATTACGGTGTTGGATCAGTTTCAGGTGTACAGAAAGGGATTCAGTTGTATGTAAACATATATTCATCCTCTTTCAGATTCTTTTCCCGTATAGATTGCTACAGAATATTGAATATAGTTCCCTGTGCTATACAGTAGGTCCCTGTTGGTTATCTGTTGTTATATATACAGCATATAGTTAATTCCAACCTCCTTATTTATCCCTCCCCTTTGGTAACCATAAGTTTGTTTTCTAAGTCTGCGAGACTGTTTCTGTTTATAGTATGTTTCAAAAGCAAAGTCATGTCATTACAAACAGTCAAGCAAGCAGTTTGTGATAATCTTCTTAAAATAATAACTTTACACTCAAGCAAGTATTTGAAGGTAATCTCCTTCAAACATACTTTATAAAGTACTGACCCATTGATTGTGTGATTAGCTCATGATTCCTTCTGTGGGGATTCTCAATACATTTACTAACTTATAATGTAAATAAACACACATGCCAGTGACTACAGAGGCAAAATAAAATGTGGACGCATTCTTTAGCACATATGGTCATTGTATTAGCAACCACTGATTGGCATATATATGCTCAATAAGTGTTTCTGGAGATGATTTGGTGTTAGAGCTTTAGAGACTTATGTGCAAGTTACCAGGTAGTAGTTTTATGAGAAAAACAGTTTCCCTAAATGTGGAAACTTCTTAGCAGAGAAGATGAAGATTCTCTTTTGCAAGGCTTATATGTGTATCTTACATACGCAGGAAAAACCACCATCACTAAGGTCAACAGTGACCACATCCCAGCTGTCCACCTTTAGTCTTGTTCCCTTGACGGCATCAAACACTGTTGGTCCACCCTTCTTGATCTCCTCCCTTTGATTCCAAGACGCTGCATCCTCTTCTTCCTGCCTCTTTGGTCTTCCTTCCTCAGGTTTGTTAGCAAATTCTTTCCCTGCCTAACCAGAAATGTATTTTCTGCAGGTTTCCATCTGTGCCTTCTTTTCTCCTAATTTCACCTTTTGCCTGGGTGACTTCATTCATTGTTCCATGAATAAAATCTAGAGTTCCCAATCTCAAAAAGTCACTACCTCTTTAGTACGTCCTAACCTTTCTCTTCTTCAACTGCTTCCTCCATTCAGTGGTCCTTAGTTTTCTTCCAATTTATCAGCCCTTTTGGCTGCCATTGTCTGTATTGAACATATTAAAGTTGTCGTCAGTCAGTTAGTGTCTGTCAGTGTGGTAGATCTCTGTACCCATCTCTCTTTATTTTCCATGTCACTATTTTAGTTGTCTACCAGGTGTTTCAATTCATGATCCTAGAACCATCTCTAGCTACTGAATCTGGTCTTAGAGACGCATGATTTGGGCCTTTCTCCACATTTGTCAGGGTATAACTATAACTCAAGTTCTGGATTTCAGTGCATTTGTCCTTGTTTGGACTTTTTTCTTGGTCTAGCTCATTTTCACCTTGCCCAGTTTCTTCATGAAATTTTCCTTCAACCCAACTGCAAGTTATTGGACTCTCTGTGGATTATGATTTCTTTTCAAGCCATGCAAAGTGAAAGTCGCTCAGTCATGTATAACTCTTTGCTACCCCATGGACAGTCGTGAAATTCTCTAGGCCACAGTACTGGAGTGGGTAGCCTTTCCCTTCTTCAGGGGATCTTCCCAATCCAGGGATCAAACCAAGGTCTCCCACATTGCAGGTGGATTCTTTACCAGCTGAGCCACAAGGGAAACCCAAGAATACTGGGGTGGGTAGCCTATCCCTTCTCCAGGGGATCTTCCTGATGCATGGATCAAACCAAGGTCTCCTGCATTGCAGGTAGATTCTTTACCAGCTGAGCTATCACGGAAGCCCTTCTTAAGCTATGGATGACTGCTATTACGCAGTGACTTTAATATTTACCAGTCTCCAGGTCTTACCTAGAGTGTAAATTTGTTGAGAATAAAAGCCATTTGCTATCTTTGTGTTCTCAGAAGTACTTTCACATAGCTTTTGTTTAGTAAAAAAAAATCATTTGAATAAAATGATTCATTAACTGTACAGTGGCCAGTAATTGCACTTGATCATTTGTTTTGTTAAAACATACATTTTCAGCTAGATTTAAATGTTTGCCCTATTTCCCAAAAAATAGATTTTGCATATTTTGATCAAATGTGAATTTGTTTACCCATAATTGAAGGATAAAAAGTCACTTGAATGCCCTTCTAGCATAGATTCTTATCTTTAAAATGAAATTTTGCACATATTAGGGTGGGCTTAAGCTTCCTATAATCCAATATATTCTTGCCTTTTTCTTCCTTTTAGATCTCTACCAAAATACTTCCCTGCCGTGCTGAAGCTACCCTCTGTTGATTATTATTTTAAATCTTTTAAGGGAAAATTACATTCACGTAAATGAAATTTAGTGTGTAGAAAATACTTACCTTATTAAACAGAGCCACTGTAATGAATGTTACTAATGGTGTAAGCTGTTGTGAAAACAAACAAAAGTAGATTGAAAAGACTAATCAGCCATTGTTGTGCTTTACATTTTCTTTTCCAGACTATTCATATCCTTAAAGTTTCCATATGAGGTAGCTGTATGGTAACTGTATCTGTAAATTTTATTTATGTACCTGAGATTGAAAGATGTGAACCAATTATTTAATTCCTGTCTATGATACACTTTGTGGTACACTTTATGGTACATTAAGAAGCAGAGACATTACTTTGTCAACAAAGGTCCGTCTAGTCAAGGCTATGGTTTTTCCAGTAGTTGTGTATGGTTGTGAGAGGTGGACTATAAAGAATGCTGAACTCAGAAGAGTTGATGCTTTTGAACCGTGGTGTTGGAGAAGACTCTTGAGAGTCCCTTGAACTGCAGGGAGATCCACCAGTCCACCCTAAAGGAGATCAGCCCTGGGTGTTCATTGGAAGGACTGATGTTGAAGCTTGCAACTCCAATATTTTGGCTACTTGATGTAAAGAGCTGACTCTTTTGAAAAGACCCTGATGTTGGGAAAGATTGAAGGCAGGAGGAGAAAGGGACGACAGAGGATGAGATGGTTGGATGGCATCACCAACTCAATGAACATGAGTTTGGGTGAACTCCAGGAGTTGGTGATGGACAGGGAGGCCTGGTGTGCTCTGGTTCATGGGATTGCAAAGAGTCAGACATGACTGAGTAGCTGAACTGATATGAATACACTATGAATAGCATCTTAAGAGAAGGAATCTTATTTAGTGATGAATCGTCTCCTGAGACATTAATGATCTTATTGTCAAAAATGAAACCATTAAAGAAAATAGACCACAAGAATCACTCCCAAACATTCCTCCTAAATAATGGGAAAACTACAATGAGATACCTCAGGTTAAAAATTGTGACTCAAAATATATGTTTATTAAAACGAAAGGAAATAGCAAAAAAAGTGGGGTTTTTGCCTGATTTGTGTGTAGATGAAAATAGGGATTTTAGTAAACAAGTTATTTAGAGTTGATTTGTTTTTGAAATGTATTTTTTGTATACTGAGTGTTCTCCAGATTCTTAAATTTATTTTTCTTTATATAAAAAAGTATATGTTTGAATCTCAATAATTGTTTATCCTAACAACCTTATGGGGCTGTTCCCAGTTACATGTACAGGAAGAGAGGAGCCAGAATTTTTTAAACGGATGCTTGAGTCTGTATTCACACAGGACACTGCCTGTACAGTAAATAATCAATATGGTTATTGTTGTACCATTCTCTTACGCTGTATGTTTAAAAGCCTTTTTGTCCTGCTGCTAACCAGTGTTATGCATGCTTGTATAAATTTACAGCATAACAGAAAATCACAATACAGAAGAGTCGAGCTGTCTGTAGTTCTGTTACTGTGCCAGTCAATAGTCAGTTTAGTTCAGTCACTCAGTCGTGTCCGACTGTTGTGACCCCATGGCCTGCAGTATGCCAGGCCTCCCTGTCCATCACTAACTCCCGGAGATTACTCAAATTCATCCCATTGAGTCGGCGATGCCATCCAACCATCTCATCCTCTGTCGTCCCCTTCTCCTCCTGCCCTCAGTCTTTCCCAGCATCAGGGTCTTTTCAGATGAATCAGCTCTTCACGTCAGGTGGCCAAAGGATTGGAGTTTCAGCTTCAACATCAGTCCTTCCAATGAACACCCAGGACTGATCTCCTTTAGGAAGGGCTGGTTGGATCTGCTTGCAGGCCAAGGGACTCTCAAGAGTCTTCTCCAACACCACAGTTCAAAAGCATCAATTCTTCGGCGCTCAGCTTTCCTTATAGTCCAACTCTCACATCCATGCATGACTACTGGAAAAACCATTGCTTTGACTAGATGGACCTTTATTGGCAAAGTAATAATGTCTCTGTAATACCGATTCATACTGGCCAGAATTTAAATATCACTAAATGTGTGACAATGTTATAAGTGCTCTTGAGTATACTGATTAATTTAGCCATAGAAAAGAATGAAATAATGCCATTTGCAGCAACATAGATAGATAGAGCTAGAGATTATCATATGAAATGAAGTGAATCAGAGAAAAACAAATACCATATGATAGCATGTATATGTGGAATCTAAAATATGGCACAGATGAACTGATTTATGAAACAGAAATAGACTCACAGACCTATAAAACAAATGTACGATTACCAGGGGCAAAGGGGGTGAGGGAAGGACAAATTAGAAGTTTGGGATTAGCAGATACAAACTAGTATGTGCAAACTAAACAACAAGGTCCTAATGTATAGCACAGAGAACTATATTCATTATCATGTAATAAAAACCATGATGGAAAAGGAAATACTTTGATGAAAATACTTTCTATTTTTTTACAATAAAAATTGGATTCCTAAAAAAATATGTATACACACACACACATATACACACACACACATATATATATATATATATGTTTGTTTTGAGTCATTTAATCTATAAGAACCCTATAAGGTACAACTTGTTATCACTGCTTATCAAATGACAGAACTGGCCCAGAATGGTTAAGTAACCTGATATGCTTGCTCGCAGTTTTTTCTGTGGGTAGATTATCATTTGATATTATTGCTATTGTATTATTTACAAAAATAGGAACAGAACATACTGATGCTGTTTTACCATGGTCAGGTCCAAAACAAACTCCCCTGAACCACCAAAACTGCTCTTCACTCCACTATGTAAATATAAGTAGCACCAGCATATAATTTTTCTGCAAGTCTGGTCAGTACCATCTACTTTAAGAATGAAAAGGCCATTTCTCACTGTCTTCACTCCTTTAAGCTGAATCCAAGCTGTTATCATCTCCTGCCTGGATAATTGCCGGAGTCGTCGTAGCTGGTCTCCCCGCTTCCAACATCACCCACTCCTGTAGTCCATTCTCCAGGCAGCAGCCAAAGTCTGATTTTTAAATGTCACTCAGATCATGTTACCCTTCTGCTTAAAACATCTCAATATTCACATCCCTCGTGACGGTGCTGAAAATAGCACCCTGAGTCATCGTCACAGCCCTGGAGACCCGTGTGGTCCCTCTCTGTCCTCCTGGGCCCACTCCTGCCTCCTCCCATCTCCCTGCCTCCTTGCAGCCACGTTTCCATCTCTAGACCATGTCATGCTCATTCCTACCTCCGGGACTTTACACTTTCGCTTCCCTTCTTTGTCACCTTTGCACAGTTGGCTCCTGTGTCCTTTCAGTCTCCCCAAAGCAGCCTTCGCAGGCTACCTTTCTAAAGAATCCTAACCCTCCAGTGCCCCATCCAGTCTTGACCTCTGTCATTTTCTTCAAAGCACTTACCACTATCTGAATTTATTTCCTTATTTCTGTATTGCCTTTTTCTCCTACTGTGGTAAAAACTCCATGCGAATAGGAATTTTCTCATTCATCCGAGTGCCTAAAAAAGGAGGAGCATGTCAGGCTTTCAATGAATAGCTCAATTAATGAACAATTTAGACACCAGCAATAGAAGGATGTTTCCTGAAGTATTATTTGCATATGCCTCCGAATTCTCACTTTGCTCTAGGTTGCTGAATGAATGCTTGAATTGATTGCACATGGAAAGAAACTTTTCAGCAGCTAGGGATGTGGGTAAAAGCATCTATCTGATTAAATGAAAGTACAAAAGACAGGTTTGCTAAATTCTTACTGAGTGGGCTTCAGAAATGAGACAGAGTGTTCTTGTTGTATGAAGAATTCTGGTCACTGAATAGTGGGCCAATCACTGCAGTATTGTTCGGTAATTGTTCTGAAGATGGGGAAACAACACGGTGGTTCCTGGGAAAGCAGAACGTGGTGCATTAGCATTCACAGCCAGATCCTCCAGTTATATTTTGATCAGTAAAAGTTCCTTTTTCTTGCACAGCTTCTTATTGCTTCTCCCTAAACGTCCAGCCATTTGGGGAAGAAAGCTAGCCCAGTAAGTGTTTTTAATGATGGGTTAGTATAGCCCCTTCCAGTTGTCACAAAAATCAGCATGAACCTTGGATTAACCTCTTCAACTCTTCACCGAATCATTAGAACTGTTCTATTTGGTACTGAAAATACTTGGATCTTACTTTTGTTTCCCAAAGAGAGACACTTGTCTTTACAAGTGGAAATACAATGCTCACTCATTTCTGCTTTAATGATACTTTAACGTATGTGTTCAGTCCTATGAACTACCTTTGTCTGATTATAAAATTCTTTCTGAGAACAATATTTCTTTGATTACCAAGACCAAAAATGACCGGGTTGGGAAAATTTTCCCAACTCTTTAATATTAAAATGGTTTTTAGCAGGTGGAGTACCATTTGAGTACATACATGTCTACAGAAATTTCAAGCAAAATCAGCATAGCACTCATATGGCTGCAAGTAAGATTTTAAGTGCCATAGGATTAGCTATTCTAGAAAGAGTAAGTTTTTACATGTAGACGTTTTTCTGCTGAACCAGAGCAAAGAATGGCTATGTATAGGACACTGTCTATAATTTGAACTTGAAGTCCATTTTTTGGATAAAACTTTATTATGACAGGCTGTTCCATTTATCTTTTGTGCTCATCTTTATCTTAAAAGGATATCTTAAAAAAGATCTTAGAGATCAGCTATTCAACCTTTTTTATGGTGAGAAGTATAGCCCGAAGAGGAAAGGCGGCTTTGTTAAGGTTTTAGCAGTTAGCGGCTAAGCTGAACTGAGAACAGGAGGCTTTCTTGCTAAGTCCCTGTTCCTGCCTCTACCCCTGTATGTTTGGGGCTCACATCCAATGAAGATGTTTAGCTGTAATAAGATGTTAATGTCTTGTGCATACTATAAAGAAATTCTGACGTTCAGAGTCACTCAGTGAGCTTTGTGTTCTGATAAAAACTTCCTCTCCTCCCTGTCCCCACTTACAAAATGTGGTAATGCGTTTCTTAAAACTGGATGGATACCCTCCCAACCATGTACCATCTTTCAGTTTCAGAGATATCACATGATAGGATGTCAGTGGAGATAGGAGTTTTCCTGACCCGTCCACCCATTATGGCCTGTCTTATGTGTTAATATTGCACTTGGTTGTGGGATGGCTTGCTGAGCTTTTGAGGATAGTCTGTCTCCCTGGATGCCTTTTTCCCTGCTCTGTGCAAAGCTAAATGAACCATAGGGGAATTGAACCTATAACCTTGGCCTCATTAATTTACCTGCTGTAAAAAATCTCCTTTTGGAAATTTATGTTCTGCTGTGATGAGATTAAGGGTGTGATTTCATTCATTCAATAAGCAGTCTCAGCATGACACTAATGGCAGCATAGAGAGGACAAGGTCTTTGCCCTCGAGGGTTTAAGATGAGTGCTCCAATCAAGAGTGTCAGGGCAGAAGTGATGACCGCTGAGGCAGGGGGATTAGCAAAATGCAAAAGCAAATCATGAGAACAGAGAGGGGTGTGTCCTGCCGGGAGAACATCAGGGACCCTTGAAGGATGGTCGGGTTTTCCAGGAGTTGGACTGGGGGTGGGTATACAGATGGTGGTGCCCAAGCCCGTGGATGGGGAGATTGCAGTGTGGAGAGCACAAGCGTGAGAGGACCTGCAGGAGAAGGCAGAGTCACACAAGCGTTATCGTGTATGGTGGTATTGGGCACAGGCATGATGGAATATTTCTAACCTGGAAAGAATCAGAGCTCTGTAACAGGAAGTGTCATTTGTCAGCCACCATAGAATGAACTGGAAGGGAGGCTGGGGTTGAGGGAGAACCCTGAGGAAGTGATGAGGGTCCAAAGCGGGCTTCCCAACAGGGTGCGGGGAAGTGATGGAAGTGGGTCAAGGCTGGACCAGCAGGGCTTGGTAACTGAGCAGATGTGATAGTGGATGTTTCACCCTGGGTGCCTAGCAGATGGCAGCATCCTTCCTGAAGCCAGAAGAAGACAAAGGTAGGGCAGTTTTGTAAAGGAAGTGGACACATAAAGTTGGCACATCGGGGAGAAGTTGGAGTTGAATGTAAAAATTCAGGAATCGTTCATTAGGAGAGCTGTCTGAGCTGGGATAAGTAGATGAGATCATCGAGATAAACTGTAGAAATGAGAAGAATGGCTCAGACGGTAAAGCGTCTGCCTACAATGTGGGAGACCCGGGTTCGATCCTTGGGTTGGGAAGATCCTCTGGAGAAGGAAATGGCAACCCACTCCAGTATTCTTGCCTGGAAAATCCCATGGATGATGGAGCCTGGTAGGCTACAATCTATGGGGTTGCAAAGAGTCGGACACGACTAAGCGACTTCACCTTCACCTTCAAAGGTAGAACACTGAAGAAAATCTACACTGGTGATCAAGACAGTGAGAAAAGAGCCTCAGAAATAGAGAGTGAGCTCAGTAGACCATTACAGACACCGAAGAAGCAGAGCACCACCGAGAGGTATGTGGAGGCCCTCTTGTAGTTGAGAGATGTCAGCAGACAAGAAGGGAAAATAACCCAGGTTTGCTTTAATTCTGTCATTGGCCAAATTATTGTTTTAATTAGGATTCATAATGCATCTTTTTGATGCTTCTCTTTGATTTTATCTTAATTCAGTTCCACTATATACTTTTCTCGAGAGAGCTAAGAACCAGGCACATTCTTGTATGTAAGGAGTGCAGTAGGAGTTCAAAACTGATGATGGTTGTGAAAAGGCCAGTCATCTTAGACCACTCATTTATCCCAAGTGTTAAGCAGGAGCCTTATATGTACCGAGGACTGTGCCATGCCCTGGGGACACAGTGGCAGAGAACCACAGACACAGATCCAGGCCCCTGTTGAGTTTGCCTTCTTGTGTGAGTGAAGCAAAATAAAGAGGAAAATAAGCAGACCAAAGAAGGGAAATAGACAACATGTTCAGTGGTGACGTGTGCTAGGGAGAAAGTAAAGCCAAAGAGCAAGGGGGTCCAGAAGAACAAGTGATTTCAGTAGAGAGGTCAGGGAAGGACTGATTGAGGAAATAACATTTGGATGAAACCCTGAAGAAGCAGGGGACATACATATCTAGGTGAACAGAGGACAACATGTGCAAAGGCCCTGAGGTGGGTGCATGCCCAGTGTGTTTGAGGTCTGGCAAGGAGACCAGTGATCCTGAAGGACAGCAGTCATGTGAGAAAGGTTAGTAAAGTTATAGGAACCATACCGGGGCCCTGTGGTCATAGGTTGACCCTGACTTTTCCTCCGAGTATAAGGGAAAGCCCTTGGATGAGCAAAGAAATAAATAAGAATCATTCTGGCTATAGGAGAAGGAGGGGGACAAGGACAGACAGGAAGATCAGTGAGCAGGCTTCTGCACATCCCAGGAAGAGGTGTTGGTGGCATGGACTAGAGTGGTCCCAGAGGAGCTGTGGGAAGTGATCCAAATATGTATGCTTTCTGAGGGTAAAGAGGAATAACAGATTGAGAAAGAAAACGGAGGTAAAGAGTCAGGGATGAGTCCAAGTTGCTGTATTGGTCTGCTAGGGCTGCATAATAAAGCACCCCCATTGGGTAGCTGAAATAAGAGAAATGTGGCCTTTCATGGTTCTGTAGGCTTGGCCATGCTCAACGTGTAGGCTGAGTTGGTTCCTTCTGAAGGCTGTAGGGGAGAATCTGTTTCATCCCTCTCTCCTAGCTTCTGGTGGTTTGTTGGCCTTCCTTGGCTTATAAGAGTATCACTGCCTTCATCTTCGCATAGCATTGTGCCTGTGTGTGTCTGTGCCCCAATGTCCTCTTTCTAATAAGAACAATCAATCAAACTGGATTAGGGGCCCACCTTCTCCAGAAGGACCCCGTCTCAACCAATTATGTCTGCTGTGGCCATATTCCCAAATAAGATTCCACTAAATCCAAATAAGATTTAGTTTTAGGTGAAAAACTAAAAATAAGATTACCATGCAATCTAGCAATCCCACTCCTGGGCGTAAATCCAGACAAAACTGTAATTCGAAAGGTGTTTTGTACCCTCATGTTCATAGCAGCACTGCTTATGAAAGCCAAGACATGGAAGCAGCAACCTGAATGCCAGCTGAGAGATGAATGGATAAAGAAGTTGTGGTACATATATGCAGTGGTATACTGCTCAGCTATAAAAAAGAACAGACTAATGCTTTTGTGGTAACATGGATGCAAGTAGGGATTATCATCCTCAATGAAGTAAGTCAGAAAGAGAAAGACAAATACCACATGATACCACTTATATGTGTAACCTAAAGCATGACAAAAAATGAACCCATCTACAAAACAGACACCAGCTCACAAACATGGAGGATAGACTTGTGGTTTGAGGGGGCTAGGGAAAGGATGAGGAGAAGGCAATGGCACCCCACTCCAGTACTCTTGCCTGGAAAATCCCATGGATGGAGGACCCTGGTGGGCTGCAGTCCATGGGGTCGCTAAGAGTCGGGCACAGCTGAGCGACTTCACTTTCACTTTTCACTTTGATGCATTGGAGAAGGAAATGGCAACCCACTCCAGTGTTCTTGCCTGGAGAATCCCAGGGACAGAGGAGCCTAGTGGGCTGCCGTCTATGGGGTCGTACAGAGTTGGACACGACTGAAGCGACTTAGCAGCAGCAGGGAAAGGATGAACTGTTAATGTGGGGTTAGCAGATGTCAAGATCACATGTAGAATGGAAAAACAACAAGGTCCTTCTGAATAGCACAGGGAATGGTATTCAATATCCTGAGATAAACCGTAGTGGAAAAGAATATATATACGTGTATAACTGAGTCTCTTTGGTGTTCAGCAAGTTAACACAACATTGTAAACCGACTGTACTTCAATTTTTTAAAAAAGATTGCCCTCTGATGCCCTAGGGGCCAGGACTTCAACTTACGGATTTGGGGTGGGCAGGGAAGTCCATAGCAGTTGCCAAGAAATTGTGTTTGGAGAGAAGAGGAGAGTTCCAAAGACTAAAGTTAAGAGGCTTTTAAGTTTGAGGACCCAGACCAAAGTTCACGAAAGTGTTCAGTGCAAATCCCACGTATGCTTGCAGTTGTGGAAAAGCACTTGCATGCTAGTGATGACTTTTAAGCTATATTCTCATTGTTCATGGCTTCCTGGTACTTCCCTGTGCAGCATAGGAAAGTCAGACAGGGTATGGATTGAGCTTTACTGGCTAATATGCCAAAGAATTTATTGGTGCTGAAATGGAATGTTTTGAATGTCATAAAGAAGTCAAAGGACACTAATAAAAATAATAAAGAGCACTTTTCTCAGAAGGAGAAACAACTTTGGAGAACATCATCTCAGCCCTTGATTTAAGAAGTCATTTTCTAAAAAGTCCGTCATGCTGCAGTGCCTGAGCAGTGGCAGTTTGCTCCTTCATCTGTTTTTGATGAGAATGTACTTAAAACACATAAAATCATTTTTTAAAAAAAATCATCAAGGCAATAGTACCAAGTTTTAGCTAATTCAGAAAATAGAGAAATTATCATGGTAACTTAACCATTCTAGCCTTTTGATATGTTTTCTTTGAGTCTTTTTTTCATGTTCCTGCTGTTTAACATAGAGACAAAAGCTTGGATAGCAAGGTGATGGTAGTGACACGCAACAGATCTACCCAACATTTCCTCAGCATGTCCAGCTCAAATTTCTCTCGCCTTGCAGCTCATATTGCGCATTCTGCCTCCTCTGCCCCTTTTTTGTCTGGCCAAGGTCTAATCATCCTTCAGAACTCAGAAGGCTTTGGGGAAGCCTTCTGACTGGTGTATTCCCACCCTTACTGGTATGGAAAGCTGTGCCGCCATATTACCCCACACCTAAGCACATACCATAATACTCCACGCCTTCACCAGCTTTGATGACAGGAGCTGGGCAGTTCATTTATTTCCTCGGGACCTTTCGCAGGACCTGTGGGTAGATATTCAATAAATGCATGTAGACCAGGAAAGGAAAAATTACCTGCCTGGTCCACATCTGCCACTGAGCCATGAGACCTTATTAGAATTTAAAATTGTTTTTTTCAGATTGTGCCATAAACCAGTACAGGAATATGTAATATATCTTGAGAAGCGTCTCCTTAAAAAGTATTCCATGTATACTGTTGCTTCAGGGGTTAAATTTATCCCTCAAAACGGAATCCTTCAGTTTGTAACCATGAAAGTCACCTTAGATAGTTACATATGTGGCTTGTTTTTAGTGTTGACTGTGTCCCTTCCCGGGTGGCGCTAGTGGTAAAGAACCCGCCTGCCAACGCAGGAGACGTAAGAGATGTGGGTTCGATCCCTGGGTCAGGAAGATCCTCTGGAGGAGCACATGGCAACCACTCCAGTATTCTTGCCTGGAGAATCCCATGGATGGAGGAATCTGGGGCGGGGGGAGGGGGGATGCTCTACAGTCCATAGGGTCGTAAAAAATCAGGCACAGCTGAAGCGACTTAGCACACACACATGTCTCTTTAAATCAGTAAACACAATGAACTGAATTGAACATGCCTAGGTAAGTTAACATGGAAAAAATGCAGGAGCTTAGAGGGTGAAATTGCTGGCAATAGAGATAAGAATTAATTTTAATTTGTGCAATGTTTTGGAGAGGGGAGAGTTTCTCACCTAGCATAATTGAGATACAATCTGAGGCCAAGTGAATAGAGTTGAGAAGTATTGCAATAGTCCTTCGACGCCAAAAATACTTTCATGATGACTTGGTTCAAGATTTCTCTCCTCCCTGTTCGCCTAGAATGCAAATAATATTTTTGGTACGCAGTCTCAAAATTAGGAGAAGGAAGAAAAAGTTTACATGAGATTGTTTATGGTTTCCTAGTACTGAGAAGAGGCTTTGCTATAGGGGATTCTTGATACATTACTCCTCTTAGGAAGGTTTTGGCTTCATTTCCTATGTGGTATGGGACCTTATTGAATTTATTGATGAAACCAAGATGAATGACAGATATTGAGCTGAGCTGTACAGCATGTCAAATGTGCCACTGCAGTGTAGTTACTTAAATCTTGATTTCTTTCCCCAGCTCTACTTTACGAAGTGTTTCTACTGGATCCTCAAGACCTTCCAAAATATGTTTGGTGTGTGGGGATGAGGCGTCAGGATGTCATTATGGGGTAGTAACCTGTGGCAGCTGCAAAGTGTTCTTCAAAAGAGCAGTGGAAGGTAAATGTTCATGTGGGTGTTCCTTTTACACATTTTTCTCCTAGTGTATAGTTTACTTGCACAGTTAACTCTATAGCATTATTGAGAAATAATCAAAATGTTTTTAGATATAATCTGTCAGTGAAAAATAATCACAACACCTTGCCTAAAAATCACTTGGAGATTTTTCACTGAACAATATTTAATGGCCAAAATTTGAAATTGTGAATTGGAAACAACCAGTCAGAAACACTGGTTGTTTGGTTGTTGATTTAATCTCAGTTTGTTTTTCACTGAGACGTAGAAAAATAGTTGTATGTCACCATAATTTAATTTGCATGACCTGAGAGGGCGTTTTTTAAACAGCATGTCTGCCTTGTCTGTGTTTCTATATAAATATACGTGTTTGTGGCAAGTTAAAACATATCAGGATCATGTGTGTAATTTAAGTTGTGTTCCTTACAGAATCATGTCATTTAATAGCTGTTTGAGATTCCATGTCTCCATTTTAGTCCTAGCTTTGTTCTTACTGAAAGTTTTCAAACCACTATATTAAATGAAAAATTATCCTGAGAGTCAAGTATACGTAGGATACCTTTTGCTTCTGTCCAAGTAATCATACTTCCTAAAAAGAAATGGTCTTTTGGTTTGTTTCTGCCTTACCCCAGCCTCACTTCCAAGCAATTAATTAACATCATATTTAGGCCAGATGGTTTAATTAATGATGAGTACAAAGACTGGTCAAAGTGTAGAATTCTTTTGCTATCAGAAGTATTGTGTTATCGACACTTATTCTCACTAAAGAGTTCAGCCTTAAGATATCTGCAGGTGTATTTCTCAGAATATTTTTCTGAGAGATGAATTGGTGCTTTAGAGACTTCTAAGCATAAATGATTTGAATGTTTCATCTTTTATTTTGCTGATGACCACAGGAAATGTCCTTAGTTCTCAGA
Organism: Capra hircus; assembly: GCF_001704415.2. NCBI lineage: Eukaryota > Metazoa > Chordata > Mammalia > Artiodactyla > Bovidae > Capra > Capra hircus. The sequence goes on along the minus strand of NC_030824.1, from coordinate 61,092,600 downwards.
TGAAAAAAGCTGACTGAGTAGTTATTTCTGTGCTTCTGAGACTGATTCTGCATTATTTAATTGATAGCACATGATTCATGTTATTTATACAATTAATTATTTAATAGCCCCCAATCCCAGTATTGAATTGATAATAGGAGTTCTGTATCTATTTCTCAGGAGATGCGCTTTTGTTACAGGTGACAGAAAATTCCGCAGAAACTGGGTTAAGAACAAATGGAAATTCATTGGCTCACATAAGTGGAAAGCACTCTTACGGGTGTGGCTTTGGGCAAGCCATGGTCTTAATCCGGGTCCTTCACGCGCAGTCTCCTTCTCTCCATCGCTGGACTTTGCTCTGGCTCTGTTTTCATGTATTTTCTCTCATGGTGATAAGACAGCCACCAGACCTCCTTTAGAAAGAGGTTTGAAGTTCCCAGGAGTTATTATAAAAACCCCCAAATGAATCTCCATAGTCTGACTTGACTCGCACAACCCCCTCCAAACCAGTCACCATGGCAGGGGAGGGCAGCGATCTGATAGGCTGGTTCTGGCCAACCTGAACCACTTAGACCAACCGTGGGGATGAGCGTTTCCTGGAGAAAAAGGTGGGGTCTGTTACAAGAAGGCTGATTTCTAGAAAACAGCGGAAAGAAGTATGTATAAAACTGAAATCAATATAATTTTTTAAGACTGTCTTTCTGCCACCCTCTTCTTTCTTAACTCTGTGATTGACTCAGTAGTAGAAAAATAAATAAGGTTTAACTCTGACATCTTTCTAAGTCACTATATACCTTCCAATATAAGGGTTCCCCCCCTAGGCTCACTAATGGGTGAACAAAGGTGATAAGTAAAAATAAGGCAATGAAAGAAGGACATTTAGAGAGAGTGTCCTGTATTACCCTACCTACAGGTCAGCTTTCATATCAGAGCCCATGTTTTGGCTAATTACAAAGCCTGCCCTTCTCTGCAAAAAGGTTTTCTAGGTGTTTTTGGTTAGTTATTGTTGCTTAAAGTAGTTTCTCTAGAAGTAGCTAAGGAAAGAATTGTTTTTATAACTTAGGGACATATAAATGTGGAAAAGCCTAAATGTGGATACGCTTTTGTTTCACTGGAATGCGATCAGTAATAATGGATAATGAACTTAGATGAATGCCTTTTAAAACTTTTATTAATATAACATATTTACTCTTTACTGGGGAATTAGAATTTATCACTCACTTGTGTGAAACAAGGCTATATATTTTAAACATAAACTTCATGAGAGTAATGACTTGTTTTTGCTTTGTAATTTGTATTTGCTTATTCTCTTATCGTGGGTGCATGTGAAAGAAACAGGACCATCTTTGAATCGGAGTTTTTTGGTTTAATAAGAAATTATTTTAAAAATATTATATCTAACTCGGGGCATTAATTTCATAAAGCTATGGTATATGAGTGTTATTTTTATTCATCTTTTTACAGATGAAGACATTTGGGATCAGACCCAGTCAACTAACCTGTTCAGAATCATAAGATCAAACTTAAACCCATGTTAGAGTCTTACGACTCCAAAGCTAGATCCAGCCAAAGGCCTCATAACTAAATCTCATAATCTGTTGTTTCCACTTTTCATAATCCTCAAGTTTGTGAAAACCCTACTCTGTGTGTCGTGCTTTATGCCTGCTTGGTGACCATGGTGGCAGTGGTGTAAACACTGAGAAACTGCCCCAGTGTGTGTACACACACACATTTGCAAGTGTGTATATGTGCTTTTATATTTGAATATTTACTAGTTTTTTTCTGGTTTTAACCTTAAGCTCCTCCTTAGAATATAAAAACAGGGTTCTAAGCACTTGAGCATAGAGGGAGCTGAGAGAAGGGGAGTCTGTTAAAAGTCAAAAGGAACTGCCAATACCAGGGCCACTTGAGAGAGAACGGGGGAAAACCCAACACTGTGAGTTTTGAGCTTGTTGGCTTAATTAAGACTTTATGTGCTAGAACATGCCTCTCAGAAGCTTGGTCTGAAAGTGTAGTGGTGACTACCTAGGAGAACTGCACACCATTTAAGTGTAAATTATGTTCTCTGTGTTCTGTCTAGTGGGATATTATAGATGTGGTTTTTTTTTTTAATTCATAAACATTTAATATAAAAACCCTTAGAAGCCTCATCTGGAATACCTTTTTTTTTGGCCAATAATGTCACTTCAGAGTCATATTACTTTGCCTTTCAATGGAAATGTATCATTTTATTTTTTAATTTGAATTGCTTATTTGCCTTGAATGTTTGTTAGGACCTTTCCTCTCCGACAAAAGAAAAAGAATGAGCGTGCGTGCACACATAGACACACACACTCATGATTACCCACCCCGACACATAGATTTTAAACAAGGTTCTCCCTAGTGGTGGAAAGTGGAGCTGGCTTTAGGGTCAAAAGACTTGATTTAATTTGCAGATTTGCCACTCATTAGATGTGAGATTATTGCAAATTATATAGCTTACCTGGGCCTCAGTTTCTTTATATACACAAGGAAAAGGTAACATTGCCCTACTTAATGCTTTGAAAAATTACATGAAAACAAGATCTTTTTGCAGATTTTATAAATCATCAAACTATTAGATCTTGACTCTTCTTTAAAAACAAAATGCTGAAGTTCTTCGGCCACGTCTGTACACAGGGACCACGTAAATGATTCAGTAACGTTGCACGGTTAGGTCTGCATTTTTTATCATCGCAGCTTCATTTTTCCTATAGTACTTTATTTTGCCCATAGAACTGGGCTTTGCAATTGTAAGATCTTTCCAGACTAGCAGTTCTCAAAGAATGTAGAGGCCAAGGGTCAAGTGTGGGGGAATGGAGGGTCTTTCAAATTTCCCTCGAGGGACTTTTCCACATTTTCCAACATGGACTGAACTACCAACGTTCACTCCCGTAATGAACCTTCAGAGCTGACTGGATCAGTGCCACCTGTGAGGGCTGCACAGTAGAGAAAATGTTGAGAGATACCAAGTGAAATTTCAGCGTCCAGGTTCGATGTCTTTAGGACAGGAAAGGACCTTATCTCTGGAACTTAGCAACACTGCAGATATTTATTAGCCGCTAAAAGAATGTTTGAGTGTACACATGAATGGACCTGCATGACATAAGAGCATTCTGGGTTAAATGACTCCTCCTCCCTGCAAGTCAGTAGATTAGCAGCAAACCTGGCCCAAGAATTTACACAGGCCTTTTGACATCTAATCTGCAACTTCTGATTCTACTCTTGAGTTTTTACTGCCTTTGTCTCTTTTCAACTGTAAATTGCCATTGGTTTCATCACATGTGTATTTTACTTTGCGATCCCTCAATGAATAGAGCTGACTACATTCAGCAGGCTATTTTATAACCTAATTTTGTTTCTGGATGCTCAGTATACAGGTAGTGTCTGGAAGACACAGCCACCACAAATCACTGAAGAGTTGCAGTGTTGTAAAAGAAGAGAGCTCATTATTATGTGAAGTCAGCTGGATTTGTATTTTTGTAAGCAGACCTGTTAGGCTAAAGAGTCCATATCTTGGTATGGCCAGTCAAATTATATGATGCCTGTTTCAACACTCAGACCTTTCCCTTTAAGTTAAGAGACTTATAAATCTATTTCCTGAAATGACACAGCTTTGAAAGACCTAATTGCAGATTTATCTCTGGAGTCCTCAGATTTGCAGTATTTAAGGTACGCAACTCTGGACATGTACTCCTCATCCCTGTCCTGTGTACTTCACAGCATATAGATGAGAAATCTTTCGTATCATCAACAATATCCTTTGGGGTGAAAATGTTTTTAAGGACCTGTAATGGTTGACTGAGAGTTAATTTTCTTCAGTTTTCTAAACTTGAACGAGTAAACTGAACAGGTCCAGAGGAAAGTGTGTCTCACTGTTTCATGGACCCAAGTTTTGCCCGTCAGGCTGTGTACTCTTGAGCAAAAGGACCAGCAAGTGAGAGTGTGAGCAAATGTGAGGTCTTGGGGGCTGGACAATTGATTGACAGTGAGATTATCCTGCAAAATAGAGCACTTAAATTGAGTTTGACATGGGATTAGGATGGTATTACATAGTAATCAGCTATTGCCTTATAATTGGCAGTATAAAATTCAGGAAATAACACATACTTTATTAGGTGTCTCGGGTCATGGTGTGATATATTTCTCTGTGTGCCACATATGGGAATCTAGTGTACACCAGAGGCCATTGAGCCTCCTGTGAAACTGCTGTCAGAGGTTGCAAACCAGAGACTGTTTAGAGTTTTCTCATGAAACACTTTAAAGATTAAGTCTTTTTTTTTCCTTTTACCAGAAATTAGGAACCAGGTAACCCGATTCTAGCTACTTAAGCACTTAAATAAATACCTACCTGGTTGATCATATCTAGGACTTTTATAGACACTTCTTTCCTCCTGACTTAAGCCTAAGGCTCTAGTGGTTTTTTGTTTGTTTGTTTTTAATTTTTATTGGAGTAGAGTCAATTTACAATGTTGTGTTAGTTTCAGGTGTACAGCAAAGTGAATGTTACACATATATCCACTCTTTTCTAGATTATTTTCCCATATAGGCCAAGGCTTTAGTGTTAATTGCAAATATTTGCCCAGATTTTTTTTTTTAATATCCTTTCAGTTGGTTGCCATGGGAACACACAGAGCCAAGACATTTAGGCCAACCTGGAAGGTCAGGGAAGCTTCTTAAAGAGTTGACCCCCCAACTGAATCTTGAAGGATTGAGATTGGCAGTGCTGAGGGGGAGAAAGGACAGGCTGTCTGCACAGGGCACCAGAAGCAATTCCGTGTTACCCCTGGGAATGTGTGAGATGCAAGGAGATAGGAGGGGAGACTAAGGTGCTGATTGGACCGAGGTCCTGGACTCTAAGGAGGGACCTGCATTTATTTCTGGAAAAAAACAGACCCTCTCAGTGTTTCCATGCAGCAGAGTGGTGAGCGCAGGTTCCCATGTAAGATCTGGCTGCAGGGAGGTATGCTTATTTAAACAGGGTCAGCTCCAGTGGCTCTTTCAAATCATTTTCATGAGAGATGACAAGAGATAGAACAGTGTTAAGGGTAGAGAAGAGGAGACAGCATGCCAGACTGTCGGGAAGTAGCACTGGTGGGTCTGTATTGGAGGTAAAGAAGCAAAGCTTTGGGATGGTTCCCCAAGCTTCACTGCTTCTGCCCTCTGCTGAGATTGGGGACCTGGAATGGGAGCAGCTTTGGGGTTATGGGAGGCAAAGGTCATTCATTCAACAAATATATATTCTGTATTCACTGAATGGCAGGCACTATTCTAGACAAGGTCTTCCCAGATGGTGCTAGTGGTAAAGAACCCACCTGCCAATGCAGGAGATGTAAAAGATTCAGGCTCAATCCCTAGATTGGGACGATCCCCTGGAGGAGGGCATGGCAACCCACTCCAGTATTTTCGCCTGGAGAATTCCATGGACAGAGGAGCCTGGCGGACTACGGTCCATGGAGTTGCAGAAGAGTTGGACACGACCGAAGCAACTTAGCAGCAGCAGGATTCTAGACAAACCTAAGGACTTCTTGGATGAAGATCAAGCGAACAAAATAGGCCAAGATCGTTTCCACGGTGGAGCTTAGATTCCAGTGAGAGGCAGGGGAGAGATTAAACATAATAAATGAGTTATTTGTGTAGCATATGAAAAGGTGATAGCTGCTCAGGAAAATAAGCACTGCCAGAATAAAGGGGGTTGGAATGAGATTCTGTTCAGGACAATGAGTTTGAAATGTCAGTAAACCTTCAGATGTGTCTAACCGGAAGTTGCATTTGTGATTTGGAAGCTTGGGGAGTAGGGCAGGATAGAGAATAAAAGTTTATAGAATCCTCATCCATGAAAATAGATGCATTTGCCCAAGAAATAGACAAGGAATAAGGCAAGATTAGAACCTCAGAGAACGTAAATCTAGGGCAGTGTGTGTGTGTGCGTGTGTGTGTGTGTGTGTGACACACGTGTCAATAATGTCCTCCAACTTGTGCACAGAAAATTTTCAGTTACTTTATCTCTGGTTCTTCCAAGTTAAGCTGAACTTCAGATCATTGCATCTGTGGAACTTTCAATCCCAGTTTTTGCTCTTTGTTTATCATTAAGCTTGATTCTTTTTGAATCTCAGCCAGTCCAAAGCCCACAACCAAACATGGTAGCAAGGAAATTTGATTTGCCAACTCTGGACAAAAATAATGCCACATATGTAGCAGATGCTCAAGCCAATTTGTTGATCAGTGATCACCAAAGTGTGTCTGTGTGTGTGTGTGTGTGTGTGTGTGTGTGTGTGATTCCCCTTGTTTCTGTCACGGTTTCTCTGAAATCAAAACTATGTTGAAGTGATTTATTTGAAAATGATTTTGAGTAGGGACATGTAAACCAAAAGTAAAGTGGTATTCCAAGAAGAGCTTGTTGTTTAAAATTTTAAATGAAGGACTTCCCTGGGGTCCAGTGGCTAAGACTGCAAGCTTCCAATGAAGGGGGCATGGATTTGAACCCTGGTTAGGGAACTAAGATCCCACATGCCCTGTGCTGTGGCCAAAAAATTTTAAAAAATGAATAAATTAAAAAATGTAAATGAAGGCAGGCGCACTTCAAATAGTAAATTTGAAAAGTCTAAATTAGAAGCACAGTAATTTTCGGGTATTTCCCATGCCTCTATGTTTGTTTGCAACCCATCTATCTAGTTCTAAAGCAACTCACAGGGTTCCATGAGACAAAATGAAATTTCTTGTAAGTGAAATGAAAAACAGGACAAAGGGAAGATGAGAGCAAGAGAAAGGAGAGTGAACCAAGAATTGGGATAGTATAGAGAAGATATGCCCTTTGACCTTGGCAGAGATCAGCCACATGCTTAGCTTTCTCATCCCAAGCCCACAGACAGTGGTGACTCACCTGACTTATAATGTCCTTAAAGATTAGATTAGGAAACCACCTGTTTAGAAGAAAGTTTTCATGAGCTGCTTTGGTTGTAATGTCCCTCTACTTCGCATGTGAATTATAACCCTGATGCTGGGAAAGATTGAAGACAAGAGGAGAAGAGGATGGCAGAGGACCAGATGGTTAGATAGCATCACAAACTCAATGGACATGAGTTTGAGCAAACTCTTGGAGATAGTGGAGGACAGGGAAGCCTGGTGTGCTGCAGTCCATGGGGTTGCAAAGAGTTGGACACGACTTCGGGACTGAACAACAGCAATAACCTGAGTTGTTTTTGTTTTTGTTTTTTTAAGTAACTCTCCCACTGATTCATGGAATTGTTTGGTTTATCTTGAGGCACACTGCTAGGAACACACTTTATTCTGTCAACTTCCTGCTCCTGTAACAATCACTGTTTATTTGTGGAGCAGTTGCTCAATCCAGGCAGGAACTGTGCTGAGTCCTCCAGAGTGAAAGAGTGAAAGTTCTGTGGGTTCTGCATGGTTCTGCCTTTAAAACTGAGCCCTCTAAGCAATCTTTATGACAAGGAAGACAGTGACTATTTTTTAGCAAGGCTTAATGGTACGATCCTTCAATTCTTAAAATTAATAGCCGCAGTAGTAAATAGTTGAGAACTTCTTTTGTGCCTATTATGCTAAGAACTTTATTACATATTATCATTTTAATCCTCATGATAATCCTATTAAATAGGTATGATTATTATCTCCCCCACGTTAGCAGTCAGTCATCTGAGGCAGGTGAGAGGCGAGTAAGTTAGTCCGAGGTCACCCAGATCAAATGAAGTGGCAGCACTGGGATTTGAACCCTGGAAGCCCAGACATGGTGACTCTGTCCACTTAGCACACAAGCTGTACTGCCCCTCACAGAGTCATATCAGAGCCCAACTATTTTTACGCCTTGAAAAGTAGGGCAACATTTCTGGCTTTAGAACACTTAGGAAGAGTACATTATAATTCAACAGTTACCTCGCTATACCCTAAATAATTAACTCCTAGCCATTCCAAGTTGAAACTCTCATTTGAATTTCTGTTGCCCTAATGAGAAAGAAATTGGGTAGTCTCTATTTTTCTTCTTAAGGGATGAACTCCCTATTTTTAAAAAAAAATTACCATTACCACCCTAAAGTACTTCTTTAACATCTTGATATTAATCTGAAGCCTTATGGAAAATTTTTATCTTCCTGTGTTTCGTTTCCTGTGTGTGATAAAAATTAGATGTAGCCTATCAGGCTCAGAGAGCCACTGCAGGAAGAACCTTTCTTCCCGAAAGCTGCAAGCCCCGAACCCTTCAGCCCTGCTGTCCACTTGATGCCTGGCGGCTCAGAGACAGACCCAGCAGCCAGAGGACGCAGGGCTGCTCTCGCAGAACCCAACTCAGGATGTGATTAGGATCATACTGCTTCTGCGATTCCCTCCTCGTGAGAATGATTTGACATCGAAAATGAAAATTGCTCAGTTGACTGCAGTCAATACTAAAACATAGCTCTGGAAGATGGGAAGGATGAGGAGGCATTTAGGCTTTAAAGTGGAGGCCAGTGGTGGAGGAATGGGAAGATGGGGGCTTGAACCTGAGTCTGCTCAGTTAGGCAGTTCAGTGAGGGCCTGGCCAGTGCCTAGAAATGGAGAAGGTGGCTGAACAAAGACACGGGGGCCAAGTGGAGGCTGTCATGGTGCAATGAGAAGTCTTAGACCTTCTTAAAGCCCGTGAGTCTTCTATCACGAAAAAATCATTGCAGTAGTCCCATGGACAGCAAGGAGATCAAACCAGTCAATCCTAAAAGAAATCAACCCTAAATATTCATTGGAAGGACTGATGCTGAAGCTGAAACTCCAATACTTTGGCCACCTGATGTGAAAAGCTGACTCACTGAAAAGATCCTGATGCTGGGAAAGACTGAAGGCAAGAGAAGGTGGTGGCAGAGGATGAGATGGTTGGATGGTATCGTTGACTCTTTGGACATAAGTTTGAGCAAACTCTGGGAGATCGTGAACAGGGAAGCCTGGCGTGCTGCAGTCCACGGGGTCGCAAAGAGCGGGACACGACCAAATGGCTGAACAACAATAACACAGCATAGACAGGGTTGCCCCCTTGGTGTCTGGGCAGTGGCTCGTGGCAGGTACCGCCTGGAGGAAGAGATGACTGGGATGGGGTTGTGGCTGATGGAAAGTGGAAAGGGCCTGGCTTGGGATGGAATTGGGGCAACTGAACAGAAGGCCTGATGGGAGAGGTGAGAAGGAAGAAGGGGCAGGACCTCATGATGGGTTAGTTCTGAGCAATGTTGGAGGTCTCTGATGGAGATTTGGGAAGAAAACACTTGGAGAATGGAGAGAATGAGAAGCATTTAAAACTGTTGACATTGAATCACCCAAAGAGATGGAGCAGTCTGTATGGAAAAGCAGAGACAAAATTCTAAAGCAGTTCAATTTTTCCCTGGAGATACTTCCTTGTGCATTTGAAAGTGCCCAACTAGGTGTCGGGTAGTTTGGCAGATGGGTCTAGTTTTAGGCGACAGATGTCAGCGACTGCTGGATTTGGTGCAGAACATGGGAAGCTAGTGGGACTGAAAGCCTGGTGAAGGTGCTGGGTGCTCAGCACTGGAGAAACCGCCCTGCGGGGTACGATGACCATCGGGTGGACTTGTGCCGCTGTTCCTGCCCGTATCAGAGGTACTAAATGACGACTCTAGCAGCTCATGGCATCACAGGAAAATACAGCATGAGATCTTAATGATAAGGAAGGCAGAAAAATTCTGTAGCCAAAACAAAATGCCCATGTTTCAGGTCTCCAGAAGCTTTGCTCTAATTTTTTGCTCTTTAAAGACAGACATATTCAGCATAGTGACTTTTTTTTTTCTTTTACCCTTATTCCTTGGGTATTTTTGTTCATTGCCCATCCTGACTTCTTAGGTCAGGAAGAGAGTGAGACTGACGATTTCTAGAGAGAGAAGATACCTGTGAAAAACAGTAGATGTGTATGTTTAACTGATTTACTTTGCTGAACGCCTGATACTAACACAGCGTTGTAAAGCAACTCCACTCCAATAAAATCTTTTTTAGAAAGATATCTGTGACATGTACACGTGCAAGCACGCGGTGTGTTCAGAGCTCTGCTCCACCTCACCCTGTCACCCTGTGATAGGCATGCTAAGGGGCGGGGGAAAGCTTGAACACCAGCAGGAAGACTCCAGAACCACTTGAAATGATCACAAAAGCATCTGTGCGCATGGTCATGTTTTCTGAATCTCTCATGCTTACCTACCTCCTCCCTCCGATATCTGAGGCCAGATCCACTTCTGGGTAGGTCACCCCCAAGGAATGAAGCTCGCCCCTCTCAGCAAAGCAGCTTGTTGCCAATGGCCCTCGGGTTGGCCCTATTTGAAGCTCTTTTCCATCAGTGTCAGCACTTGGAATGTGTTGACTATGACATTAGATTTACAGAAGCATCGCCTTCCTGTCCATGCTGTGTTGCTGATTAATAGTGAACTCTTCCACCACATAGAAGAAAGCCCAATCCCTCCAGAAGAGTGAGAAGTGTGTTGGGTTGGCCAAAAAGTTTGTTTGGATTTTTTCATAACATCTTACAGAAAAACCCAAACAAACATTTTGGCCAACATATTTTCTCCTTATATGTATCAGGCTAAAGGCTCTGTGAAAGCACTGGCCTTTGACAACCTGATGCAGCTTCACAGAAAGGTTCTGTTTCCTTTTTTAATGGTAAGGGCAAACCTGGGCCTCCCACATTGCAGGCAGATTCTTTACCGTCTGAGCCACCAGGGAAGCCCTAGACCACAAAATAAAGCAAATGAAATAAAAGATGAAAGAATAAAATTCTAGAGGGTCATCATAAATGTGAACAAGAATTGAAAAGCCCCTTGTAGCAAATTAGGGGGCATAAATGGGATGAAGCTTTTAGAAAGTTTAATTGAAATTCACACACACAGCACTGCAGATGAGTGAAAGTGAAAATGATTGTCGCTCAGCCGTGTCCAGCTCTTTGTGACCCCATGGACTGTAGCCCACCAGGCTCCTCTGTCCACAGGGTTTGCCGTGCAAGAATACTGCAGTGGGTTTCCATTTTCTTCTCCAGGGGATCTTCCCGTCCCAGGGATTGAACCTGGATCTCCTGCATTGCAGGCAGATTCTTTATCATCAAAGCAAATACATAGACTCAATATTATATTTGTTTCAAAGGAGTCAAAACTGTATAACTGGCAGGGGGACACAATTACTTCTTCCCTCCTAATCCCTTCTTTTATTTTCTTCTACAATTCTGAAGGAATAACCAGGGCTTAAGTTTGGAGATTGACACCATCCTCTTAGAAGCCATAATGACCACTTAATGTCTTAGTGAAAGGCTCCTTGGCTATTATCCAAAAGTTTAAACCCTGCAAGAGTTCTCCAGTTGTTGTTCAGCCGCTAAGTCACGTCCGACTCTGCAACCCCATGGACTGCAGCACGCCAGATTCCCCTGTCTAGAAGCTGTGTGATAAAACATCACCAGCACGGGCTCTAGGGTCATCTTTATATTAAGTTATAGCGTGAGGAGAGAGAGAATAGACCCTGGGGTCAGACAATCTGCCTTGAGTCTGGAATGATTTGAGCAAATATGAACTTCTGCTTCCACTTCTGTAATCAAGAGAAAATAAATCTTGAAAGTATCTGTCCTACCCATGTCTCAGAGTGAGGAGGGTAAAAATTAGTTCACCTGTATTGAAACTGCTTTAGTGTAAAGGGTTTATAGAGGGTTACTTTATAAACACTGCATTAAAAAATCAGTATACCCTTCTGAAGTCATTACATTAGAATGCTTTGGTTCTCAATAAATTGTAGAATATTTAATTCCAGCTACTTTTTGCATGTGTTAAATATTTGCTTTGAAGGGGGAGGAACAGTAAAAATTAAAAGCATATTTCACTTTAGGTAAGACTTAGGCAGGTCCATATTGCTCATGGACTGAAAGGTAATACTGGGGAAACCTTTGTATTTAAGATCAGGGTTTTTTTTAACTTTTTATTTTATGTAGGAGTATCCGGTGGTGCTGGCGGTAAAGAATCCTCCTGCCAATGCAGAAGACGTAAAAGACGCAGATTCTGTCCCTGGGTCAGGAAGAGCCCCTGGAGGAGGGCATGGCAACCCACTCCAGTGTTCTTGCCTAGAGAATCCCTTGGACAGAGGAGCCTGGCGGGCTATGGTCCATGGGGCCAACACGACTGAAGCAACTTAGCATAGCTGATTAACAATGTTGTGTCAGTTTTAGGCGAACAGCAAAATGATTCAGTTGTGCGTGTATGTATTCTTTTTCAAATTCTTAGTTCATTGTAAGATCAGGATTTAAATTTAACCTGCCTAACCAGACAAGAACAGAGAGAGTTTTCACAGTCTTTCTTCATCTTAAATAATTTTGGAGATCACAACTACTTTTTACTTTCTTCCTATTGTAATTAATTGCACCAGGATTTCTACCAGGATTTCTTCTCCTGCCCTCCCACCCATGCTGACCAGCTTAATTGGAAAACCAGTACAGAATTAGTCTGGGTTGATTGTTTTCTATCCGGCCTGTACCAAGCATTTTCCCAGTTGAACCAGGCTCAGCAATATGATATTACATTACATGAGCACTAATTGTCCTGTTTTTTTATTATCCAATATGAATTGAAGTTGCATTCAGAAAGAGAATAGGAATGAGGATTATTAGTAGCTATTAATTAGAAATCTTAAATAAAAATCACCATTTTTTATTTTATTTATTTTTTGTGGTTAATTTGTGCTTTTCTTTGCCAGCATAACTACAGTGGACAACAAACTTTTTAGATCTAAAAAAACATTTTTCATCACAATACAACAAACATGTACACAATATTGTATACTATATAATATATAATTATATAACATACATAATATGGTCTATATTTTGTATGTTTATATATAAATAAAATAATGTGATTTTTATATATTATATACAAATATATAAAATATTATGCATATGATATATATACATATTTATAAGTAAACAAAAATTTTAACCAAAAGTGTCTACCCTGAATGTTAATTCTTCTTTGAGACTTCTTTTAAAAGCAGTTTTAAGTTTACAACAAAATTGACAGGAAGGTACAGAAATTCCCCATGTACTCCCTCTGCTCACATTAATAGTCATTATTAACAGAGTGATACATGATACCTTTTTTTTTTTGAGTTGAAGATGAGCTGCATTGCAACATCATAATCAACAGAGTCCACAGTTCACCTTAGAGTTCACTTTAATAAAATGAGTAGAAAAATCACTGGTTTTCAAGGAGAATAGTGGGTAAACCATTACTGAAATGTCATTAAATGATAATAGATGAAAAGGTCCTTCAAACAGCCTTTGATTTCAGTATTCAAAATTAATTGCTGACACAGTGGAGGAAGGAGAGGGTGGGACATACTGAGCAGGTAGCAATGCAGTATGCATATGCCCATATGTAAAATAGCCAGCTAGCGGAGGTTGCTGTGTGATGCAGGGAGCTCAGCCTGCTGCTCTGTGATGGCCTAGAGGAGTGCGCTGGGGTGTGGAGTGGGAGGGAGGCCAAGGGCCGTGTATATGCTTATGGCTAATTCACCTTGTTTTTATAGGCAGAAGCCAATACAACATTGCAAAGCAGTTATCCTCCAATTAAAAATTAAATGTGCTTCTGACACATCTGATTAAGGTGTATTTGAAGACCATTAGTTGCTATCACTGGTGATACTTAAAATTCAAATTATTCATATGACATCACCCAAAGATTGAAATAGCTGACCTGCACCAAATTTAACTAGCGTTTCACAGAATAGAGCTGTAATCATGACTAAGGTCAGATATCAGTGAAACATGAAGAACTTGGTTCAGAACTTGAAGAATCAAACCAGGAGCAGGTGCTCAGAAGACAGTGGAGGAACTTTTGTGGTGGTCTAGTGATTAAGACTTCGCCTTCTAAAGCAGGGGGTGTGGGTTCGAGCCCTAGTTAGGGAGCCAAGATCCCACATGCCTTGTGACCAAAAAAATCAAAAAGCACGAAACAGAAGCAGTATTGTAACAAATTCAATAAAAAATGGTCCACATCCAAAAAATAATAATGAAAAAAGAAGTAGACAGTGAAGAGCATGGGAACCAACAGGGCCAGGGCCAATGTGGGGTAAAGCAGTCATTGAAAATGGAAAGGAAAATGCCGTATATGTGCCCACAGTGTAAACTCAGACAGAAATCAGGCACTTTCCTTCAGTTCAACCAGCATCTGTTGGATACTTAAAACTAGGTATTGGGCTAGGTATAGGCTACCGTCCATTCTTTTTAACAGAAAGGCATGGAATGCTAGATACCACACTTTTTAAGTCTAAGCAGTATATCTTCTTAGCCTCTGGTGCTGGTGGTTTAGTTGCTAAGTCATGTCCGACTCTTGTGACCCCATGGACTGTAGCCCGCCAGGCTCCTCTGTCTGTGAGATTCTCCAGGCAAGAACACTGGAGTGGGTTGCCATTTCCTTCTCAAGTTCTTATCCTCTTAGTTCACTTCAGTCGCTCAGTCGTGTCCGACTCTTTGCAACCCCATGAATCACAGCACGCCAGGCCTCCCTGTCGATCACCAACTCCCGGAGTTCACTCAGACTCACGTCCATTGAGTCAGTGATGCCATCCAGCCATCTCATCCTCTGTCGTCCCTTTCTCCTCCTGCCCCCAATCCCTCCCAGCATCAGAGTCTTTTCCAATGAGTCAGCTCTTTGCATGAGGTGGCCAAAGTACTGGAGCTTCAGCTTTAGCATCATTCCTTCCAAAGAAATCCCAGGGTTGATCTCCTTCAGAATGGACTGGTTGGATCTCCTTGCGGTCCAAGGGACTCTCAAGAGTCTTCTCCAACACCACAGTTCAGAAGCATCAATTCTTCAGCACTCAGCCTTCTTCACAGTCCAACTCTCACATCCATACATGACCACTGGAAAAACCATAGCCTTGACTAGATGGACCTTAGTTGGCAAAGTAATGTCTCTGCTTTTCAATATGCTATCTAGGTTGGTCATAACTTTTCTTCCAAGGAGTAAGCGTCTTTTAATTTCATGGCTGCAGTCACCATCTTCAGTGATTTTGGAGCCAAAAAAAATAAAGTCTGACCCTGTTTCCACTGTTTCCCCATCTATTTCCCATGAAGTGATGGGACCGGATGCCATGATCTTCGTTTTCTGAATGTTGAGCTTTAAGCCAACTCTTTCGCTCTCCACTTTTACTTTCATCAAAAGGCTTTTTAGTTCCTCTTCACTTTCTGCCATAAGGGTGGTGTCATATCCTCTACCATATAAAAATTTCTATGAAGTAAAAATAATCATATCAAGCCTTAGGAATTAACCTTGTCTTTTTCGGTGAAGCAGTGCAAATTGCGCACTAGGGAACCGGAACTAGGAACGATTTCCCTTTTTATAAAGTTTCTCACTGTCAAACTGTTTTCTAGGCAGAAAATTGGTGTTTTCAGGTACTGATAGCTATTTTCTTTAATAGGCTGAGTAAGTTATAATTTACAGTCATGACCCACAGGGAGAGGACGGGAACAAAAAAAAATTATTTTAGTAGTGAAAATTAACCTCTATTGAGCCACTACACATCCTTTGTCACACAAGCCAGGAAATTAAAGTGATTTTTAAATTACTTGGAAAATCAAGCAAATTGTCTTTCTTCTAGTGAGGAAAGACTGTTAGGAATGTAACTAAAAAGTATGCTTCTTTATTTATGTAATAAAACAGACTAGGCCGTCTCTCTTGTCTTTAGTGTAACTTTCCATTACATAAGTACTAATTCTCCTTTTTTTTTTTTTTTTTTACTATTCAATATAACCTGAAATTATGGCTTATAAAAGAATAGTAATCTAAAACGGTATTCAGTAGATGTTAATCAACATATCTGATTACGATCTTTTGAAAATCATCAGTTGCTAGCTGGATTACAAGAAGAATTTTGTAATTCTTCTTGTTTTAGATAATCACAAGTATCCATTTTAGATACTTGTGATTACTGCTTTCAGTAAAGTTTTTTTTAAAAAATCAACTCTGTATTAAACACTTTTACAGGTACTGAAATATGTGTAAGATTTAAGTTGAAACATTAGTAAACTTTCTTCACGTGTACGCAGTTTTTCCTTTAGGAATTGCATTATGACATCATTCTGCTATATGTTCTGTGAGATTTGTTTTGGGAAAAACAATTACCAAGAGCAATGTCATTCTGCAGGGAGGGGTGTACCGGTGTTGCAATCGTGGTGCTTCCATAGACCAGGTCTTTTAAAATAGAAAGTGCTGTGTCTAGAATCACAGAAGGGGCCCTCTGCCTTCTTTCATCACATCTGATAAGGCAATGCTGACCATTTTGTTACCTTCAAGTTTCTAGAACACATTGCAGGTACCCACTTATTGTTATCAAATAGCTAATTAAGAAATCAGTTGGAAATTAATCCCAGGCAGTTACTTATTTATTTATGTATTCATATTATACAGGTAAATCATAGGGTAAATATTCTTCCCACTGTTTAACATTCTACTAAGATCTCATAATAAAACAAATCTGTTATATCTAAAACAGATTGTAATTCCATTTCCTTATATAAAATTTCCAGCAAAGACCGTACTTCCAGATTCGGTCTCATAAAGCTTATTGTTTAATTTTGGTTTTAACGGTGGTAAAACACACGCATGACATAAAAATGTACATCTTACCATTTTTTAAATGTACAGTTCAGGTAGCAAGTACACTGACATGCTTGTGCAGCTGTAACCACCTCTCATCCTCACAACTCTCGTTGTCTTGTGAAACTGAAACTGAGTCCGTTAAACCATCATCCCCCAGGCTCCCCTCCCCCAGCCTGTCAACCACGATTTTACTTTGTCTGCATAGGTTTTGTCTTTCTCACATCTGCTTTTCCTTAATTTTAAGTGTAACTGAAATTACACTGATGGTATCTCATTTTCTAGTCCAGTGTAGACATCCCATGCTATAGCTGGAACCCTAACCTTAGGAATCTGTGTTCAAAGTCCAATCACTGTCTCTGGTGTTCATCATGGTGAACATGCATTAAATGCAGCTATGATCCGGGCACTGAAATGGACAGTCTCTGGTTTCATTTCTGTAGTGTCTGTAGGTGTGAAGTGGTATCCTTGTGTTTGGATGAGGAAGTTAATTAGAGGAATTAAATCATACATGCACAGCCACCCAGTGAAAGACAGAGGTAGGCATGGCAGTTGGATATTCCTGTCTCTCGACTCCCCATTGTCCAGTTTCACCATATGCTGGGCAAGTTCTCCCTGACTCCTTGCTGTAGAATGGAGATGGGGAAGCACCTTGCATATCGTGATGTTTTGGCAGTGGGAGGTGGGAGGTATATGTCGATTGCCTGGCACATTGTCAGCATGAAAGAAATGATAGCTGTTCACAGTGCTCTCATTACTTGTCAGACTGAACACATTCTGCAGAGTAGGCATAGCTCCCTAAGTGATTACTTGATGGAATTGTGTCTAGACGTCAGGGGGCCCGTAATTTTATATGTCCGATGCCAAAAACCCCTGCACATGTCTGTTTGAGACCAGTAAAGGGGCTGCTCTGAATCCTGGTGAGAATAAATGCCACTGAAATTGGATGTAGACCGAAGGTGAGCAGCTTTTCCAGTTGTTAAAATAGTTCTGTTTTATTATCAAGTCAGTGATTGATGACATTAAAAGCTGTAATACTGTTTTGTAGAAGAGATTCGCTGCATGATACTAGGTGTGGGCAGAGATCAAAAGTCCTAAACTGTTAGATTTCTCAAAGAAGTAACCTAAATCCTAACTTGAAACAAAAGTTTACTAAAATTCTGCCCACGTACATCTGACGGGGAAGTACCCATTAAAAATCTTTTAGAAGGAAAAGCAAGGAATGCAGTAAGTTGATGAAAATGCTAGGCACTTTCTCTCCATTCAAGACCAGATCTCCAGAAACCAAAAGACACTGGCAGCCGAAGTTAAGATCCTGGAGGCTCTGCTCCTGCGAAGAAATATACAGGGAGGTTCACCTCCATATGTGTGTATACCATTGAGATAATAACTGTGTTGTGCACTTCGTCACACCGGCGGACACTTGCCACTGAGCAGCTGCAGCAAGTGGCACAGCTAATCAGTGACAAAGGCTGTGTGTGTGCTCAGTTGTTCTGTCCTGTCCGACTCTTTGCGACCCCATGGACTGTACCCTGCCGGGCTCCTCTGTCCATGGCATTTTCCAGACAAGAATACTGGAGTGGGTAGCCATTTCCTTCTCCAGGGGATCTTCCTGACCCAAGGTTATCTCTAGCATCTCCTGCGTTGGCAGGTGGATTCTTTATTCCTGAGCCACATCAGTGACAAAGCTGAGACTCAAACCCAACTCTGACCTCAAAGCCCTGACTAAGTAGCTAACGCTGTTAGCATGGTTTATGGAGAAAAGTGGAAAGAGGAGGGGTGTTCCTTGGTTAAAATTTTTAAGCTGGAGTTGATTTCCATTGTCCCAAAATGCTTTCATAAACCTCTAATGGTTTTCCCTGAAAACAGCCTGAGATGCCCACCGTTCTCAGCCTAAACCTGTAGCTGACCTTTGAGAGACAAATAGGTAGACGGAGATGGAGAGCTGTTAGCTGAGGATGCTGCCTGTGTCGCTGACCTCTCAAACCATGGAGTCAATAAATATCTCAGAACATCTATCAAGGTTGGTGGTTTGTCAGCTCTTGCCTCTACATGTGGCTCAGTCTCCTGGTACATGTTAGCAAGAATTTATTGTGCTATAAACTCATTATCTGATGTCAGCGACTGTCCTGGAAACTAACCCACCTTAAGAACTTTGTCCATAGTGCCAGTTGTAAAGGATGAAACCGCAGGAAACTTTTCTGTTTTTGCTTTCGAAGATTTCCCAGTGCTCTCTGCACCGTCGTAAGAAGTTAGAATGGCTTGAATTGTAAATATGTCACTGTAGATTTGGGGAATGGTATTTAGGGCAACAACTGGTCAGGATTACTTTTCTCAACTGTTCAAGGATATTCTGTTAAGAACGCCTGCTCTGTAGAAGTCTGTATCTGTTGACATGGAAATGATAGAAATGATCAGTGAGTCTTCAGTTGGTATATGCTATTTCTGAGTGTTGTCAGGAGATGGGTAGAGCCTTTGGAAATTCAAGGAGACAGGTCTGGTCTCAAACAGAACTCAGAACATTAAGTGAATACTAGAAAACCTTCTTAAAATTAACCATTGAGGCAGGGAAATGAAGTAAAAGTAACTTTGCTCTGAGTTTTCTTTTTTTATAATCATATCAGCTGATTAGTGGTACTTGAGGAGATTCTGTTTATCATGGGATCATATTTCTCAGAGTTTCTTTAAAAAAAAAAAAAAGGCTGGCTTACTTCACTCTGTATAATCGGCCAGAAAGAAAAACACCAATACAGTATACTAACATATATATGGAATTTAGAAAGATGGTAATGATGACCCTGTATGCGAGACAGCAAAAGAGACACAGATGTGTAGAGCGGACTTTTAGACTCTGAGGGAGAGGGAGAGGGTGGGATGATTTGGGAGAATGGCATTGAAACATGTATACTATCAGGTAAGAATCGAATCACCAGTCTATGTTCGATGCAGGATGCTTGGGGCTGGTGCACGGGGATGATCCAGAGAGATGATATGGGGTGGGAGGTGGGAGGGGGGTTCAGGATTGGGAGCTCGTATACACCCGTGGTGGATGCATGTCAATGTATGGCAAAACCAATACAGTATTGTCAAGTAAAATAAAGTAAAAATAAAATTTTTTTTTTAAAAAAAGGCTGTATAGGAAGAAAGAGCCAACTACCTATTTTAAATGAATAAAAATCCAGAGAAATCATGCTACCTATATGGTAACCTTCTTGTGACCAGTTAATGTTCCTACTTTTATTAGGATCATTTTAATAGTATTTCATTTTTGCCTTAAGTTAGTCTCATTGAGGAGACATAAAATTTTTGATTTGACACGATATTTTGGAAAATTTAATGTTTGAAGCTTAATGTGGTTCACTCACCCTCATTTCTCAGCTTCTTATATGTTCTCACTATTTCTCTTACTTTGTAATAGACTTTTAAACTTCTCATCCGTAAGAAGTCAATTATGATGATAAAATTGCATTGGTTAGACAGCTTTTTAGCAAGTAGTCTTTTCTTCTGCTTATGTAAGAGAATATTTTCTGTAAAATTTTAGAAGGAAAAGAATGAGAAAGACAGAAAACATCTATGCTTTGAGCTTGGCAGGGAATTCGATGAGAGTCGGTTGGTGTTGTGATGTGAGCTTTCCTGCCCAGTGAATGCCTGGCCCACAGGAACGCAAAGAAATACATGTGCTCTCTTCTCACGTGGAGGGAGAATGTTTCCACAAAGATGTTTCCTATAGACGTCCTTATATATATATTTTTTTATATTTGATAGGCTTTCAGAATGAAGATTTCTGAGTCAAATGAGGATTTTAAATTTTAAGAAATGTTGCCAGATTGCTTTTCCAAAAAGCTAGAATCATTCACATGTCCACTCGTAGTTTATTCGAGTACCCTTCCTTCATCCCCACCAACAGCAGATACTGCCACACTTTTTATTTGCACTTTTTCACCTTTTACTGCTAGTTTGACGAGTAGGTATCACTGTTATTTTCTTTTTTAATTGTGGTAAAATACAGGTAATATGAAATTTACCACCTTAACCATTTTAAGTGTACAGTTCAGCAGCCATCCCCACCTTGCATCTCGTGAACTCTTTTCATCTTTCCCAACTGAAATGCTACCCAAGAAATCCTAACTCCTCACCTCCCTCCCCGTAACCCCTGGCAACCACCATTCTGCTTTCTGTTTCTAGGCATTTGATTTGTCCTTTTGTGACAGGCTTATTATTTCACCTAGCAAAATGTTTTCAATAAAAATGTATTTTCTACGATGAAAGAGAACTCCTCGAGACCTGAGCAGCACTTCCTGACAACTAACGAGTTGCCATGCTCTGTATTTGGGTAGTTGTCATGGTACCCTCCTTTTAAAAAATTTTTTTGATGTGGACCACATTTTTAAGTCTTTATTGGATTTGCTACAATATTGCTTCTGTTTTATGTTTTGGTTTTTTTGGCCCCAAATCATGTGAGATCGTAGCTCCCTGACCAGGGATCGAACACACACCCCCAGCGCTGGAAAACAAAGTGTTAACCACGGGGCCGCCAGGGAGGTCCTGGTGCTCTTCACATAAGAGGAACTTGGAGATCACTCTCGGCTCACTTGCGATGCTGCTCCGAATAGTCTAAACCAGAGGCGGACTCAGACGTCCTCAGCGGTGGGTAGATAAGGAGTGGCAGTAGCCAGTTAAAGGAAATGGGACCCATGGCCGAACCAAAGACCCCGTGCCTTGCAGAAGGCCTACAGGTCCCACGCGCGTGAATTGTGTTGACCAAACTCATCTGGCCAGGCTGAGAATCTGGCCTTAGTTTGAAAGGTCTGTTATATTTAGTAACAAGGCAGAAGCACCCCTTTGGCTCCCTGGGTGGGAAGCGGGCACTGGGGAGAGGGAACAGGGAGCAGGGAGAGCAGACGAGCCTGCCTGGCATGCAGTCATCTACGTGGCTTGACTTTGCAGGAGTCCTCAGAATTCCTCAGCGTTGTGCTTGAGCTTCGCAGCCTGCCTCCCTCTGTAGCTGGGTCGCTTCCTGCTTATGCCTCAGAATCCGTTGCATACCTGCGCTCAGAGTCTGAAGGCCTCTGTCCCTCCTGTGGGTGTGACTGGCTGCCCGTCCCACGCCACAGGCTTTGCGTGCGTGGTTCTGTTTGATCACCCCTTCATCCTCCCTGTCTCTGATCTGTGCCAGCCGGCTTCTCCCCGGGCTTCAGTTCTCAGACGAGAGGTGGCTGCCTCTGGGAGGCTTCCCTGACTCCTGGGTGTCTCGTCACACTGAGCTCGCCCCATCACAGATCTGAAAGTGGCCTGCGTATGTCTTCCCACTGTAACCTGAAGGGTACAGATGCACCTGGTTTCATCTTTTATTTCTATAAGTAACACAGTATCTAGTGCATTGGTTGGATGGCATCACCAGCTCAGTGGACATGAGTTTGAGCAAGCTCCGGGAGTTGCTGTTGGACAGGGAAGCCTGGTGTGCTGCAGTCCATGGGGTCGGGAAGAGTTGGAGACGACCGAGTGACTGAACGACAACCTAGTGCATTGCAGGAGAGTGAATTAATGAGCTGAAAACTCAGACGCCAGTGTCTCCTCACAGTCATATGTAGTTTTTGAACGTGTGTCTCAGATCTTAGAAAATGCAATATTTAAAATTTTAACTGTGGTAGAGAAACGGGCGCTGATTATCTTGAGTAGGGTCTCTGCAGTGCACTGTCTTTCAATCCTCCATGGTGATCATTTGATGCCGTTGATATCTGTTACTATCTTTCAATTGTTCTCACACTTTTGGTGGCTTTCTTCGGTTCCTTTTCTGTGTTGGCTTCTCCTTTGTCTCGCAAAATGACATTTTTTTGTTGCCAGCGTCAGTCAGAGGATTTACTCCAATTTCTCACATTCTTACAGATGACATTAAGAAACTAACTCCTTTTGACTTACAGGATCAGTCCAGCAGTGAAATTCAGCTGAGGGGAAACATTGTTTTGGCTTTGGGAAACAAAGGAAAATCCTGAGTGTCGTTTCCATCTGTGACTAGGTAGCCCTTCCTGCTGAGAGGCTTTTTTTTTTAAATTTATTCATTTTAATTGGAGGCTAATTACTTTACAATATTGTATTGGTTTTGCCATACGTCAACATGAATCCGCCACAGGTATACACGTGTTCCCCACCCTGAACCCCACTCCCTCCTCCCTCCCCGTACCATCCCTCTGGGTCGTCTCAGTGCACCAGCCCCAAGCTTTTTAAATGAATCGTAGTTGCCTTTCTCTCATCTTGACCCATGTACTGGGCATACCAAGAGAGGATGCCTAACAGTTGATACTTTTGCAAATAGTGTGTGTAATTTTAAACAGAAATATAAAATAATGCTAGCAGTAATTATCGTGATCAGTGACGGAAAGGGAAATACATTCGATGGTGTCCTCAGATGGTCTCTTTTAAATATTAGTCAAAAAGTGACACTGAGGTTTCTCATTTGGGATCCTCAGACTGTATCTAAATTTCTCCTTCTGATATCTTGTAGAGATGGAATAAACTGTCAGAATCCATATCTAAACCGCTATCATCTTGCTGTCAAGAATATTTAAATGAATGATAGTAGTACTTTTGGACATTCATTTGGAGATAGTTTTTGCATGTGTGTTGCTTTTTTCGTGACAGGTAAATTCACATTGCTATTACTTATCTATGAGAAAAAATTTCAGCATCACAAAAGAAATGCGGCACCCTATTCTACTCTATAAAATGCATCAGCTTCACATATCAGTATTCTTAACTTGATTTTTTTAATGCCATGTATTTTCTTTTGTAATTGAATTTTTGAATGTAAATGATTTTGATTTCTACATAAAAAAAAAACAAGAAAAACATTATCATTTTGTTTTTGGGCAGTGCTCCAACTTATAAAGTTATTGAAGTGCTGCAGAATGTAAATTCACTTAGTTGAACTAATAAGTTCATAAAATTGTGTCACACTTCATTATAATCTCTTTACCAAAGTGGAAAGACCTTTAGGTTTATAAATTCCAGCTGTTTTTAATTTTGTATTTTGATTTTGATTTTAACTTTCATGGATACAGGTACTGCTGAGAATTTTAATTATGACACTTTTAGGGTGAGGCAACCTTAAAAGAAATTGAAATGTTATTCAAATTCTAAGGTTATCCAAATGAGATAAATGTGGGGAACACCTCCAAGTTCATTCTTTTTTTGTGTTAGATTTCTAACTTAGGCATACATTCTGAATCTCTAAATTGTCGTTGGTATTTGATAGTCCTACTGGGTTTGGATAGTATTTCTTAAACAATTAAATTGTCCGATTGGGAAGTGAAAGTATTCTTCCTGGAATTTGATGTTGTTTTCAAAATATTACAATTAGGTGACTGTCATAATTCTCATTTGATAAATTATATTTTACTATATTCAGTAAGGTTCATTAAAGTTCATAGTTCAGTGACATATATTGTAAATATAAACATGTTAATAGTACAGATATAAAATATCAGAATCAAGGGATAAGATAAAAAAAGAAACCCTTTTACCTTCTCCTATTTTATTTTATTTTATTTAGTTTTTTATTTTTTTAATTTTAAAATCTTTAATTCTTACATGTGTTCCCAAACATGAACCCCCCTCCCACCTCCCTCCCCATAACATCTCTCTGGGTCATCCCCGTGCACCAGCCCCAAGCATGCTGTATCCTGCATTGGACGTAGACTGGCGATTCGTTTCTTACATGATAGTAAACATGTTAGAATGCCATTCTCCCAAATCATCCCACCCTCTCCCTCTCCCTCTGAGTCCAAAAGTCCGTTATACACATCTGTGTCTTTTTTCCTGTCTTGCATACAGGGTCGTCATTGCCATCTTTCTAAATTCCATATATATGTGTTAGTATACTGTATTGGTGTTTTTCTTTCTGGCTTACTTCACTCTGTATAATAGGCTCCAGTTTCATCCATCTCATCAGAACTGATTCAAATGAATTCTTTTTAACGGCTGAGTAATACTCCATTGTGTATATGTACCACAGCTTTCTTATCCATTCATCTGCTGATGGACATCTAGGTTGTTTCCATGTCCTGGCTATTATAAACAGTGCTGCGATGAACATTGGGGTACATGTGTCTCTTTCAATTCTGGTTTCCTCGGTGTGTATGCCTAGCAGTGGGATTGCTGGGTCATAAGGTAGTTCTATTTGCAATTTTTTAAGGAATCTCCAGACTGTTCTCCATAGTGGCTGTACTAGTTTGCATTCCCACCAACAGTGTAGGAGGGTTCCCTTTTCTCCACACCCTCTCCAGCATTTATTGCTTGCAGATTTTTGGATCGCAGCCATTCTGACTGGTGTGAAGTGGTACCTCATTGTGGTTTTGATTTGCATTTCTCTAATAATGAGTGATGTTGAGCATCTTTTCATGTGTTTGTTAGCCATCCATATGTCTTCTTTGGAGAATGAATTCTGGAAATAAAAGCAAAAATAAACAAATGGGATCTAATTAAAATTAAAAGCTTCTGCACAACAAAGGAAAATATAAGCAAGGTGAAAAGACAGCCTTCTGAATGGGAGAAAATAATAGCAAATGAAGCAACTGACAAACAACTAATCTCAAAAATATACAAGCAACTTATGCAGCTCAATTCCAGAAAAATAAACGACCCAATCAAAAAATGGGCCAAAGAACTAAATAGACATTTCTCCAAAGAAGACTTACCTTCTCCTTTTAAGGGCTTCCCTTGTGGCTCAGCTGGTAAAGAATCCACCTGCAGTGCCAGAGACTTGGGTTCGATCCCGGGTTGGGAAGATCCCCTGGAGAAGGGAAAGGCTACCCACTCCAGTGTTATGTCCTGGAGAAGTCCATGGAGTTGCAAAGAGTTGGACATGACTGAGCGACTTTCACTTCACTTCTGACGGCTAAGCTTTCCAGAGGTAGAAACTTGAGAATAACTATTGGAGACGTCATTATAACCCACAAAGAATTGAGAGCTGTAGATGCGTCTCGTTAATCTTAAATGTTTGTGTGTTGAACTGGTAATAACTAGGATGATCGTATGTCCCAGTTTGCCTGGAATAGTTTTGAATTAAGCCTGTTTTCCTGGTGTAATTTTTAATAGCATCTCCTTTCACACTCAGCAGTGTTTGGATAATAAATGATATGCTTTTTCTATGTACGATGCATTGTAGTTGTGACTGTGAGTGTCTGTGTACCACACTTCCCCCAAATAATTTCATTTTCTTAAATGCTCAGAACAATGAAATATAAGTATTACCGTTGTTTAGTTGCTAAGTCATGTCCGACTCTTTGCAACCCCATGGACTCTAGCCCGCCTTGCTCCTCTGTCCATGGGATTTCCCAGGCAAGAATACTGGAGTGGGTTGCCATTTCCTCCTCGAGTGGATCTTCCCAACCAAGGGATAGAACCCACACCTCCTGCTTGGCAGGCAAATTCTTTACCACTGAGTCACCTCAGAAGCCCACGTTATTACTCATGGTAGAATCTTATATATTTTATTTATGGTGTTTCCTAAACCTTCAAATAAAAGTCTTATGAAATTTTATTTTTAATTTACAGAATATCTATCATTAGTTGTGTATATTAACAATATATGTCCAAAGTGAATTGTCCTAATACTGCTAAGATTAATAAGTTATCTTTTCACCTATATGAAAAGCCGATAGGATTTCATTAGACAAACCAACCATTCTTTTTTGGTTGAGACTGGAAATTTGAAAGTGAGAGCACAAATGCGAATTTCTAGAATGGATACTAACACAGAACTGTTTGTGTAGAAATGAATGTTAGAAACCATAGTTTCCTAGGTGACAGTTTACCTCATCCTTTACGACCTGAGTGGGGATGATGGCGGAGAAGTAATGGTACCATTATAGTCAGACCTGCTGTAGCGTATTCAGTTTTTTCCTGCTTCTTGAGAAGTGGGAAAGATAAATTATATTCTGCTCTTCGCAAGAGAACCTAAGTGGGGGTGTGGGAACCCTGGTCTAGCCTTACAACACAGAAGTCAGGTCACTTCTCTTGTTTGCCCACCACTACTGGCCCTGGCCATCTGCCAGCAGAGAAGTTACATAGAAAAGGGAGAAATGTGTATTTCTTCCTCATAACTTGGCCAGGAGGAAATATTTCAGTAAAGACAGAGGAAGGAAAAGATAGCTGTAGTCGTAGTCTCAAAATGTAATTGCTGATAAATGCTGTTTGTATAGGATTACTAGTATTTCAAGCTCAGCTGGTAAAGAATCCGCCTGCAATGCAGGAGACCCTGGTTCAATTCCTGGGTTGGGAAGATCTGGTGGAGAAGGGAAAGGCTACCCGCTCCAGTATTCTGGCCTGGAGAATTCCATGGACCGTATTGTCCATGGGTCGGCAAGAGTCAGACATGATTGAGCGGCTTTCATCTTCATCATCGTCATCATCATCAGTATCTCAAGAGCAGGAAAATAGGCAGGGTTCTAAAGCATAACTAAGCTGTTATGCAACCATCATTCAAGTAGAACTTTTTCTCAGCAACAACAACAACAAATGCTCAAAAAATTTTTCTCAAAAATAAAAAAATTTAAAAATTAAAAAAGCAAATTTCTCTTGTTTAAAATTAGATCGTTGTTCTGATGATTGTACAACTGTAAAAACTAAATGAAAATCAGTGAACTGTGCACTTACAGTGGGTGAATTGTATGGATAGAAATTGTACCCAATTTCAGAACAGTTTTATTGTGTCTTAAAAAATCCAGTGAACCATTCTGCTCTTAATTCCTCATATTTTAAAATAAATGTTTTTTAACTTCGTTATGGAGAATTTTTTTAAATATACAAAGGCAGATAAAATAGTGTAATGAACCACCGGGCTCAACCATTATCAGTATATTCCCTTTGTTGCCTTTCTGGATTATTTTAAAGCATGTACTGGTGTCCATAAGTTCTTCAATTTGTATCTTTAAGAGATAGGATTCTTTTAAACATAGAACTAAAATTTAATTGTCACTTAAACTGTGAAATGTAATTATCACTAAAAGAATAGTCATTGAAAATTTCCTTAGTGTTTTTTTGGCAAAGAGGAAATAAATGTTTTTTTTTTTTTTTTTAATAATTGTTGAAATCAAGAATCAAACAAGCTACATAGATTTTAACATCCTGAACAGCATTTAACTAGGATTTTAGCAGCTGCTGCTGGTAAGTCACTTTAGTCGCATCCAACTCTGTGTGACCCCATAGATGGCAGCCCACCAGGCTCCCCTGTCCCTGGGATTCTCCAGGCAAGAACACTGGAGTGGGTTGCCGTTTCCTTCTCCAATGCATGGAAGTGAAAAGTGAAAGTGAAGTCGCTCAGTCATGTCTGACCCTTAGCGACCCCATGGACTGCAGCCCACCAGCCTCCTCCGTCCATGGGATTCTCCAGGCAAGAGTACTGGAGTGGGTTGCCATTGCCTTCTCCAAGGATTTTAGAAGCTAGGAGCTATAATTTTAAATGTGATTTAGGAACCACACCAAAGGTCTTGCACATATTTTCATCATTTCACAAAACAGCGGATGTAGTTTAGCCTAAATATCCTGTGAAAATATTTTCATGTAGAGCAGATCTGTCCAACTTGTTTTAAAAGTCATTATAACGTCACCTTCCTAAAATCTAATGTGGAGGGACTATACATATTGATACAGTGTATTCCGTACGCAGATGATTCACCATATACAACAGAAACCAAGCTTGCATATGGAGGTTGCTTCTGGTGGCTTGCTTGTGGATGGTGGTCAGCCTCATAATTATTGAGTGAATATGGGCCATTTATTTCAAGTGATTTGTCAGTATGCTATTTTATCCTCATAATAAGTGAATATTTATTGGTTGTTGTAGCAAGTGTTGTTTACTTTTGGGATGGGGAGGGGGCAAAAAAGCTGAGTTCAGAAAGTTTTAATTAGTCATGCAAAATCATTATTAGTTTACCTAGGCCTAGAATCCAGGTCTTTCTTGCCATAGAGAATTATGTTTCTTGTCTCTTCAAGGCACTGTGCTTCTAACTGAATACTGTCTAATACCTGAGATGATTAATTTGTCTAGGAATTGGAATTCTCACCAAGGGGTGAAAATCAACTTGACAAATAGGTTCTAAGATTTTAGATGGTCCTAAAAATAAAAATATGTCTTATTTTTTAAGCATGTACACAAGACCACCACTATGCCTGCCCACTTATGAATTTCAGATCTTAGAATTTTTATTTGGAGTTTGTATTGCAAGAGCTTATTTTCAGTAACTGATATTTAAATGTTGAAAATTCGCTGAGCCCATCTTTCTCATTCTTTAGCTTTTGCTAAACGTTACTACAATCCTAGGAACCACCTGGTCTGTTGAATTTAGGACTAAGACTTACAGCATAATTATATTCTCACATTTTTCCTGTGGAACTTGTGCTCACTGCTGTCCCAGCCTACTGCGTGGTTAGGACTGAGCAGGCAAGCTTAAGTGAAATGAAGGGAGAAAGTCCTTAACTGAGGCAAAAGTATTGGATATTAAGTAGTATATTCTATTATTTAGAATGCTTTTGGCTGTAATTAATTTTCAAAAATCCAACACACAGAGACTTCGATAATGCAAAATATTACTTGCTCACATTCTTGCAAATTCGGAAGAAAGGAAGGCATCAGGATTGGTGAATAGCGAGTAACAAGATCAGGATCCATGTTATCACCCTCCCTTCGTTCTCCCCACTAAGCGAGGGAAGTGAAGTCGCTCACTCGTGTCTGACTCTTTGCGACCCCGTGGCCTGTAGCCCACCAGGCTCCTTGATCCATGGGGTTCTCTAGGCAAGAATACTGGAGTGGGTTGCCATTTCCTTCTCCGGGGGATCTTCCCGACCCAGGGATCGAACCCGGGTCTTCTGCATTGCAGGCAGATGCTTAGTGCCTATTTTACCCCCAGAAGCAACTGGAGCTATGTGCTTTTCATTCCTGTACAAAGGGAGATAGAACTCATTAAGAAAATAAGTAAGACTGCTTTGTTTTTCCCAAAGTCCTCAGCAAACCTTTGGCCTTGGAGTTGCACACTCAACTGGTGAATCATTCTCGACATGGGAATTGGTATAACCTGTAGGATTAAGAATTTTCCTGGGGCTGAGATGGGAGGTGGATATCTTGGTGTACATCTCTGTGTGGGAAGGGGTGGAAAGGGGGCATATTTAGAGATAGGAAGGGGAAAGGAGATGCGGGAGGCTCTGTGGGCAACAGTAGTGACCCCTACTAGGTCTGTTCAGATTCAAACAGCCTATGGAAAAGTCCACTTTCTTCTGTTCGCTTCTTTTCATTGAAGTCTAGTTGATTTATGGTGCTGTGTTCATTTTCGCTGTGTAGCAAAGTGATTATATGTATATAGTCTTTTCCATTATCACAGGATGTTGAATACGGTTCCCTGTGCTGTTCAGTAGGAGCTCGTAGTTTATCCATGCTGTATATTAAAGTTTGCATCTGCTAACCCCAACCTTCCATTCCATCTGTCTCTCAACACCCTCCCCCTGGCACCCACCAGCCTGTTCTGTATGTCCTTGATTCTGTTTCATTGATAAGTTCATTTGTGGCGTATTTTACATTCCGCAGATAAGTGATATCGTATGGTATTTATCTTGCTCTTTTTGACTTACTTCCCTTGGTATAATAATCTCTAGTTGTTCTTCTGACTGTTTCAGTTGGGACCTGTGGCCAGGGGTCACCCTGGTGATTTCCCTTTGGTGTCTTTCCTCTTGCTGTAGATCGTAGAACGGGGAGACCTGAGTAGCATAGGAGTGTCTGTGACCTGTCACAACGCGCGTTTATGAGTGAAGAACGTCAATAGTCTCTAACCAGGCCTTATCCCTTTCTGCCAGGAGAGCCACAGGCCAGATAGCATTTCTTTCTTTAGAATCAGGTTCTTGGGATCCCCTCCAGCCCCAGAACTGGCGTGTATACTGGGCTGTAATCTAACTTAATTTGGTCTACTTTCAGCAATGAGAGGTGGAGTCTCAGGCTAGACTTTGTCTCTTTGTCAGGAGTCTGTTTTCATGGAGTCTGGACCACATGTTTCTCTTAGTACTCAGATCTCTCACTGCAATTGTTCATCTCTTCTGTGCTTGCCAACCCTTTTATTGGTGTTATGCAGAGGTTTGGACTATGTCCTTGCCTTTCTCTCCTGCCAGCAGTCTGACTGCAATGGAAAGATTCTGTTTCTCTGAATGCTGTTATTATATAGGCTTGAATATAAGGTTTCTTAAGCTGCATATTTACAATGTGTATAGCTGACCCATTTTTTAAAAATAGGTATTTAGATTTCAGTAACTCTGCAGACACTCCTGCTTTACTGTCTTTTCATGAAAAAATGGGGCCTCATCAAAATTTTGAACTCTGTTCATCAAAAGATACCATTAAGAAAATGCAAAGGAAATAAGAGATTGAAGAAAATATTTACAACATACATCTTATACATCTGACAGAGGGCTTGTTTATATAAGATATATGTACATTTTTAAGAAAAAAATTTTTAATGGAAAAATTAATTGCAACTTTGCATATTATAGCAAAATGTTGGAAACAACCTACATGTCCTTACATAGGCAGCTGCTGCTGCTGAGTCGCTTCAGTCGTGTCCAACTCTGTGCGACCCTATTAGACGGCAGCCCACCAGGCTGCCCCGTCCCTGGGATTCGCCAGGCAAGAACACTGGAGCGAGTTGCCATTTCCTTCTCCAATGCATGAACGTGAAAAGTGAAAGTGAAGTCGCTCAGTCGTGTCCGACTCTTAGCGACCCCATGAACTGCAGCCTGCCAGGCTCCTCTGTCCATGAGATTTTCCAGGCAAGAGTACTGGAGTGGGTTGCCATTGCCTTCTCCACCATACATAGAGTAGCTAAATCAGTCATGGTACATCATCAATACAGTGGAATATTATACAGTTTCATGAAAGAATGAGAAAGATCTCAGAATTGACATGGAGGACATTTTGATGATTGGGAAAAGCAGAGTACAAAAGTGCATCTATGTAATGCTGTTTATTTGAGAAAAATGAAAATACAAGATTTAATATAAAAGTATCTGCGTATTTGTACTGGAAGGATAAACCAGAAATTAATGAAAGTGGTTGCAAATAAGGGATGAACCCTAGACTGTTGGACTGGAACAGAAAATAGTATGAACTCATGATTTTTAATCTTTATACAGATATATTTGTCTTTTTTATATACACATACATGCTATCTTGTTCTGTCTCCTGAGAAGGCCCAAAGCAATGACACCAGTAGCAATGAGCACACCATCCAGATCTTGATTCTAATAAATAGCATTCTCCCACAAAAGGGTCAGAATCTTTGGAGGAATGGTTGAATTTAGGCTGGGGTCAAAGCACATAAGATAATCCTGGAACACTTTGTGGCACTAAGAAGTAAGTGAAGTGAAGTGAAAGTCATTCAGTCTGTCTGACTCTTTGTGACCCCCTGAACTATACAGCCCATGGAATTTTCCAGGCCAAAGTACTGGAGTGGGTAGCCTTCCCCTCTCCAGGAGATCTCCCCAACCCAGGGATCGAACCCAGGTCTCCCGCATTGCAGCAGGATTCTTTACCAGCTGAGCTACTAAGAAGTAAGGAAGTCTTTAAAAAAATATGATGCTGTTGTTGTTCAGTTGCTCAGTCATGTCCAACTGTTTGCAACCCCATGGACTGCAGCACGCCAGGCTTCCCTGTCCTTCACCATCTCCTGGAGCTTGCTTAAACTCTTGTCCATCGCTTGTCCAACCATCTCATCCTTGTTGTCCCCTTGTCCTCCTGCTTTCGATCTTTCCCCAGCATCAAGGCCTTTTCTAATGAGTCAACTCTTTGCATCAGGTGGCCAAAGTATCGGCGCTTCAGCATCAGTCCTTCCAGTGAATATTCAGGACTGGTTTCCTTTGGGATTGCCTGGTTTGATTTCCTTACTGTCCAAGAGACTCTTAAGAATCTTTTCCAGAACCACAGTTTGAAGGGATCCAAAAAAAAAAAAAAGTGATGGGAACATGTCAAAAACACACCAGAGCCAATTTGTAGGAGCTCCCGGTGGCAAATTATTACCAACTTGAGGAAAAAATGACTGATAGTAATGGGTTATAACCCATAGCATAAGTAAAATATCCATAGTCCATATATACTATATGGAAATGAGGTAAAATAAATAATTCTTCTTGACAGTAAAATTCCATTAATTCATGTAGAAGAAAACAGGGAAATAGAGAATCACCACTATTACTGCCGACGCTGCTGCTGTTGCTGCTGCTGAGTTGCTTCAGTCGTGTCTGACTCCTTGCGCCCCGTGGACTCTAGCCCACCAGGCTCCTCTGTCCATGGGGATCCTCCAGGCAAGAGTACTGGAGTCAGGTGCCATACCCTCCACCAAAGGATCTTCCCAACCCAGGGATCAAACCCACATCTCTTATGTCTCCTGCATTGGCAAGCGGGTTCTTTGCCACTAGCGCCACCTGGAAGCTGACACTGCAGTAATAATTATTGCAAGCTAAAGATGCTAAATTAGTGGATGAAGCTATAAAAAGCAGGATACAGTGGTCCATCAGTATCTGCAGGAGACTGCTTCCAGGACCCTCTACAGATCCTGGCATCCAGTCCCATCGCTTCATGGCAAATAGATGGGGAAACAGTGGAAACAGTGTCAGACTTTATTTTTCTGGGCTCCAAAATCACTGCAGATGGTGATTGCAGCCATGAAATTAAAAGACGCTTACTCCTTGGAAGGAAAGTTATGACCAACCTAGATAGCATATTCAAAAGCAGTGGCATTACTTTGTCAACAAAGGTCTGTCTAGTCAAGGCTATGGTTTTTCCTGTGGTTATGTATGGATGTGAGAGTTGGACTGTGAAGAAGGCTGAGCGCCGAAGAACTGATGTGTTTGAACTGTGGTGTTGGAGAAGACTCTTGAGAGTCCCTTGGACTGCAAGGAGATCTAACTAGTCCATTCTAAAGGAGATCAGTCCTGGGTGTTCATTGGAAGGACTGATGTTGAAGCTGAAACTCCAATACTTTGGCCACCTGATGTGAAGAACTGACTCATTGGAAAAAATCCTGATGCTGAGAAAGATTGAGGGCAGGAGGAGAAGGGGATGACAGAAGATAAGATGGTTGGATGGCATCACCAACTCAATGGACATGGGTTTAGGTGGACTCCAGGAGTTGGTGATGGACAGAGAGCCCTGGCGTGGTGTGGTTCATGGGGTCGCAAAGAGTTGAACACGACTGAGTGACTGAACTGAACTTATGTACATTCTCCTCTGTGCTTTAATTTATCTCTAGATTACTTCAAATACCCGACACAATATAAACAGTTGTAAATTCACTGGAAATACTATGTAAATAGTTGCAAACATATGGAAAATTCAAGTTTTGGTTTCTTGGCACTTTCTGAAAAAAATTTTTCCCCAAGTATTTTTGATTTATGGCTAGTTGAATCTGTAGATGTAGAGTCCATGGGTATGGAGGGCCAACTGCATATTTTCAACATTTTTATAAGTCTGAAAGCATTTTAAAATTAAAAGTTAAAAATACTAGCAGAAAGACCTGAACACACACCCCACCAAAGATGCTGGCCAGTAAACACATGAAAAGATGTTAACATCATTAACAGAGAAATACAAATTGAAAATTAAGACCTCAAGTCACGATTTTACGCCTATAAGATTTGATAATAAAGATGAACATCATCACATATCATCAAGGACATGTATTAGCTGGAACCCTTGTGACTGAGATGGTAAAGAATCTGCCTGCAATGCAGGAGACCAGGGTTCAATCCCTGGGTCAGGAAGATCCCCTGGAGAAAGGAATGGCAACCCACTCCAGTATTCTTGCCTGGAGAATTCCATGGAGAGGAGCTTGGTGGGCTACAGTCCATGGGGTCACAAAGAGTTGGATACGACTGAGCAAGTAACACTTTCACTTTCACTTTTCATATTTGCTGGTGGGAATATAAAATAGTATAACTGATTTAGAAAGCAGTGTTTTAGATTCCTATAAAATTCACATGTACCCTATGCCTACCATATTTATTTAAAGCAATGAAGACACATATACATACAAATATGTACATCAATATGCATAGCATTTTTGTTTATAATATGATAGACTGTGTATGTTCATGTAATGAAATACTACTCAGCAGTGAAAAAGAATGAGCTAGTGATATATACAACACTGTGGGTGAATCTTAACAATTTATGTTGAGGAAGTCAGACACAAAAGAATATTGACTGTGCAGTTCCATTTATATGAAATTCAAAAAAGGCAAAAACCCAACTGTGGTGATTGAAATCAGAATTGTTACTGCCCAGTGGTAGGTGGGGATTGGCTGGAAGAGGGTGCAGAGGAATAATCTGGGATAATGAAAATATTCTGTATCTGATTTGATGGGTGTATATTTTTTACCCAAATTTATTGACTGCAGATGGTGACTGCAGCCATGAAATTAAAAGATGCTTACTCCTTGGAAGAAAAGTTATAACCAACCTAGATAGCATATTCAAAAGCAGAGACATTACTTGGCCAACTAAGGTCCGTCTAGTCAAGCCTATGGTTTTTCCAGTAGTCATGTATGGATGTGAGAGTTGGACTGTGAAGAAGGCTGAGCACTGAAGAATTGATGCTTTTGAACTGTGGTGTTGGAGAAGACTCTTGAGAGTCCCTTGGACTGCAAGGAGATCCAACCAGCCCATTCTGAAGGAGATCAGCCCTGGGATTTCTTTGGAAGGAATGATGCTGAAGCTGAAACTCCAGTACTCGAAGTGTTGACTCATTGGAAAAGATTCTGATGCTGGGAGGGATTGGGGGCAGGAGGAGAAGGGGACGACAGAAGATGAGATGGCTGGATGGCATCACGGACTCAATGGACGTGAGTCTGAGTGAACTCCGGGAGATGGTGATGGACAGGGAGGCCTGGCGTGCTGTGGTTCATGGAGTCGCAAAGAGTCGGACACGACTGAGCAACTGAACTGAACAGTCAATTTTAGCTCAGTTAAACCCAAAGCACAGAATGGAACAAAATACCTGATGTTGAATAAGCTCTTAGTGCAATTTGCAAGGAATGATAACTTAAGCAAGAATGGCATGTATAAAACTGGAACCTTAAGTTAATATTCATGTGGATAAAGCTTTCAGTAACTATTCTGTGCTAGATACTGTAGGAAATTTTATTCTATATTATTTTTGATTAGATATATCTTAGGAAAGCATTAAGACATTATATCTAAATTTTATTAATCTATTTTGCATTATGGATTGCAAACATCTGAAAATGTTCTCACTTCAGTAAACTTCTGTATAAAGCTAGCACATTTATTAGTAGGTCATAAACATCCTTTTTGAAAGAGGTAAAATGGCCCAATGAATAATAGACTAGAATGCCAGATGTCTGAGTTCGGCTTAAGGAAGAGTATAAGAATGTTAGGTTTATAATCTGCCAGATGAGTCTGCTGTTAAATTCTTTGCATCCACTTTATTTCCTCAGGAGGTTGATTTTTGTTAATAAGAATGTTTTTCACGTTATGTCAGTGGCATTTTTCTGGAACTGAGTCAATCTGTTAATAGTATAGAAGTGATATTGAAATTCTCTTTTCAGAAGAGCTCTAATTATTTCAAAATTAGTCAAGTTTTAATATTCACAAATTATATGTAATTCATTAGGAGCTGATGGGAATGAATATTTTCTAAATGAATATTTGTGTCAGTTTCAGCAGAGAAAAAAATTAAAACTCCTACAGAATTCATAAAATTATTATGTATAAACTTTTGAAAACAAAGTTCTGGAGATGAGGGAGTTTATATTTTTCTATCTGTTTTTTGAGGCATGATTTGATATGTTTCATAGTGAATTATATTTGCAAACATTAACTCATTTTCTAATATGTAGATGAACAAGCTTTGCTAGAAACTCACATAGTATTTTTATATACTGTTGTTTATTGATCATTCAGCAGAAGATTTCTGTTGGTTGTCAAGCCTCAGTGCGTTTCCTGTTGTCCACCAAAACCCTATGTATTGGGTGATAGAATTTTCTAGAATCTTGTGTCAGCTGGGGTAGTGGGTTAAGATTGGATTCCACTTAGAAGAGAAGCCCTTTATGGGAGAGAAAATCAATAGATGTTTTGTCAACAACATACTATATATCATCATAGTTTCCTGTCTTCCCAGTGAAGATTTAAGGTTCCAATTTTATACATGACATTCTTACTCAAGTTATAATTCCTTAATATTTAATTCCTAGTAATATGTTCCTCGTTGTTCATCAGTTTTGCCTTGATTCAGCAGGAGGAGGAAAAATTTGATTAAAATGGAAATGAGATGCTGGAACCTCAACTCCAGGAGGTTTTGTTTTGTTTTGTTTTTTTCTGACAGTAACTTGACTCAGATGAGAGGGAAATAAACAAATTTCCTTCCTTTAGCCAGGTCCTCTCACTTATTTTATCTCTTTTACTCCTCATAACAATCCTTTTAAATATTACTACCATTTTTAAATGAGGACATTGAAGTTGTTACTTCCAGAAGCTTCAGAGTTTTCAAATAAATGGCAGAATTGGGAACTGACCCATTTTGTTCACCTCCCCAACCGAAGTAGTTTCCCACATGCCACATTATGGCTTGAAGTGTGGAATATGTTGAAATCTGTCAAGTGTGATAATGCTTGAACTGTTCTCCAGCTGTGGAATATAAATACAGAGTCATTGCTGCTGTGCATGCTTTCCTATGGTTGCAGCGAGCCGGGCTCCTCCCTGGTTGCAGTGTGTGGCTCCTCGTTGCAGTGCCTCCTCTTGGCTCAGAAGTTGTGGCACAGGAGCTTAGTCCTCCACACCACATGGGATCTTCCCAGACCAGGTATCAACCCTGTATCTCCTGCATCGGCAGATGAATTCTCATCCACTGAGCCATCCAGGGAGGCTGGCTTATAGTCAAGTCAAACTTCTTGACTGCAACAGTTCGTTATATTGATTGCAAGATAACCTACTTCTTCTTGAGTATAGGCTCTTTCAGGCTGTCTCTGCTAGTTCCCTTTTCTTCCACTTTTTTCCGGGAGAGTTCTATTCATTCTCCAATACATATTCTTCCCACCTAACTTGAGGTTCTGACTCTGTGGTCTTGCCCTTTTTTCACTTAATCCCTTTGGCAAATCCAGTCAGTGTATGTTTATAAAACTATTTCTCTCTCCAGTTTCAGTTCTCAGTTATGTTTTTTTAAGTTCATGTGCTTAGAGAATTTTCCTATGCCTATATTTCTCAGATGGTTACGATATATATAAGTTGCTAATATATATATATAAGCATAAGCTATACATGTAAGCATCTTATATATATCTTATACATTTGTTGTCAGCCACTAAGTCGTGTCCGACTCTTTGTGACCCCATGGACTGAAGCACGCCAGACTTCCCTATCTTATACATTGGGTTGACCAAAAAGTTCATTCAGGTATTTCATAACATCTTATGGAAAGATAGTTCAGTTCAGTCACTCAGTCGTGTCCGACTCTTTGTGACCCCATGAATTACAGCGCACCAGGCCTCCCTGTCCATCATCAACTCCCAGAGTCCACTCAAACTCTGAGTAAACCATCAAGTCCGTGATGCCATCCAGCCATCTAATCCTCTGTCGTCCCCTTTTCCTCCTGCCCCCAATCCCTCGCATCATCAGAGTCTTTTCCAGTGAGTCAGCTCCTCGCAAGAGGTGGCCAAAGTACTGGAGTTTCAGCTTTAGCATCGTTCCTTCCAAAGAACACCTAGGACTGATCTCCTTTAGAATGGACTGGTTGGGTCTCCTTGCAGTCCAAGGGACTCTCAAGAGTCTTCTCCAACACTACAGTTCAAAAGCATCAATTCTTCGGTGCTCAGCTTTATTCACAGTCCAACTCTCACATCCATACATGACCACTGGAAAAACCATAGCCTTGACTAGACAGACCTTTGTTGGTGAAGTAACACCTCTGCTTTTGAATATGCTATCTAGGTTGGTCATAACTTTCCTTCCAAGGAGTAAATGTCTTTTAATTTCATGGCTGCAGTCACTATCTGCAGTGATTTTGGAGCCCAGAAAAATAAAGTCTGACACTGTTTCCGCTGTTTCCCCATCTATTTCCCATGAAGTGATGGGACCAGATGCCATGATGTTCATTTTCTGAATGTTGAGCTTTAAGCCAACTTTTTCACTCTCCTCTTTCACTCTCATCAAGAGATGCTTAAGCATCTTATATAAGAGGAAATTTTAACTTCTGAACTCTCCTGCAAAAGTGGCAGTTTTTTTCCAACTTCCACATTACTGTTAATGATAACACCATTATTATTCCAGACACCAAGGTTTATAATCTTGAAGTCGTTTGGATTTGCCTCTTGCTTTTGTTCTTCCTGTGAGATCAGTCTCCAAGTCTTAACTATTCTTCCTTCACAGTGTCTCTGCTTTCCCTCCTCCACTTATCCAGGTATTTCTCCTCCATCCCTTGGCAGACTCCACCCTGTCCCCAAACTAAGTGGACCACTGCTCAACTAGTATTTCTCCAATGCTGATTGCTTTGAGCCTTCCTTCAGTAAGAGCTTGTCGTAGCTCAGTAACAGTCTGACTTTGCTCCTAAACCAGATTCTACCTTAATCAACTACCAGATATTTATTAAAAGCCTGCCAAGCACTATGGGGAATACACAGATTTACATAATACACAGGCCATGTGCTCAAGCAGTCTTATGGTCTAGGTGGAGAATAAAACAGATGTGTGAAAACGACACTAACAGCTACATGGCAGGGTTTACTGAGGACCAGAGTAGGGGCTTCCTTATGAGGCTTAAAGCTGAGCCCTGGAGAATAATAAGAGTTATAAAAGCAAGGAAGTTATAGAGGCAAGGAAGTGGGAATGCATTTGAGACTGGGGCAAGAGAATCAGTAGAAATTGCAAGGGGGTGTAAGGACTGCTAGCAGCTGAATGCACAGCTCTGGAACATTGCTTCCAGGGAGTCTTGGTGTAGCGTGGAGTGGACGATCAGGTTAGAAAGTGGGGCTGGAACCAGGGTGCCTTGGGCTTCTCTAGCTATTCAGTTTCTACTCCCTTTTTAATATGCTTTCTTAAGTCTTTCTAAAGAATTCCAGTTCACTTATTTTTATTCCCTTTTACCCAGATGCCCATATGAATTTACAGTACATTTTTACCCCCTATAGCTTTTTTCTTCCTGCCCACCCACTTTTATTTTCTTCCCCTCCCACATGTTGAGGTACAGTAAAACCCCTTTATATAAGGGACTTGAGCCTCTGTGGATTTTGTTTGCCAAGGGGAGTCCTGGAACCAGTCCCCTGTGGGTACCAAATGATGACTGTGTGTAGATCGTGACACAGCCAGTCTATTCTATGAACTGCAAAGGTGTAATATGCTGTCTGAAGTATCTTTGTATTCCCGTAAGATCCACAAAGCTGGTAGACACACCGTACATGATCAGTAAACACTTTAATGAATTGTGGCAAAGGAAATACCAAAATTTCTACCTTCTCTGCTTCTTCCTAGTGAGTGTTTCAAATGGCAAGCTATAAAATTATCTGAATTAAATTAAGGACTCTCAGTCAAACAGAGGGTAAGAGGGTATGTCCTGCATTTTAAATTGTACTGCTCTTTGTTATGTTTTCTTAATTTCCTAAATGCTGCCATTTGTCATGGAAAAGAAGTGCACTGGAAATTTTCAGTCTTTCAGTGGTCAATACATCAGAGTCGACCCTACCAGGTACATTGCTTCTCTTTCAACTATTTAAAATTTTTTAAAACAATTGTCCCTTTTTTAGAGAAAGAGAGCAGAGCTGCTATTGAAGGTAATAGGATCTTTTGTCTTTTTGTGACTTTTTAATTCCTTATTTTATTTTTTTAAGTTTTTATTTGAGTATTGCTTTACAGTGTCATATTACTTTCTACTGTGCAGTTCAGATAATAGGAATTTGTCCAGCTGTTAGTAGCATTGGGTAACCAGAGTGAATTTCTTTCAGGTAAACATTGTAGGCTAAAGTGGGCTCTGGGTTCATTGACTAAATCAACAAGCTTCTGTGTACTTAGCACCTGACACCTTCCTAAGAAATAAGAATCTATTGGGGAGTTTCAATTGTTCATGCTCTCCTCATTGCTCATTAACTACAAAGAACAGAAAATCTGTCACTTTAGATGATGTCTTATGGCACTTCATAAGCTACGTCCTAATTCCAATGACGTTTTGTTTCATTTCAAGACAATATAATGACAGTGTTCCTCAGATTAAATAAACAAAAATCCTATTTGGTATCAGTGAGTTTTCTTTTGTATCAATAACAACAGTGATAATAGTGAACACTTACTGATTGCCTACTTAATTAGTGATTGAATAGTCAAGTAAGCTTAGTGATTGCCAAACATGGTTCTAGTTCTTTATATATTATATTAATTCATTTAATCCTCATAAACATGTTCGCATACATACAAATCTGTAAGTTAGGTTACTATAATTATTCCATTTTAGAGTATAAGATTATAATACTATTTTTAAACTGGCCTTACAGCCTAATAAATATATGATTTGCGTTAAGCTTAAATCTGTAGTTATTGGAGGTTTTTTCCTAGTCTCAATAAAGAGGAAAAATGATAAACTTTCATCAATTTGTTTAGAAGAAGCTTATCTAATTTCCTCTTCCAATTTTTATCATCTATTTACTGTTTCACTTATAATACTTCATGACATATGATGACCAGCAATTACACGGATAATCCCCTTCCAACTTAAGGATGTGTGACGATAAAGTGCGGTGATTGGGAAAGACTTAACTCTAAGACTTGTACATCTATGTCATATGACTGTATAGTGTTACTACACTGTTGGGAAAGCTTGTTTGAGATTTAGCAGATGTATTAAAAAAATACGATTGGTAGATTCAAATGATAATATAGGTTTACAATGTACCTTTCAAACTCCTCAGCCACTGTTTCCGACAGCAGTGTCCCAGGAGGTAGATGGGACCAACATCACATTAACAGGCTTCAACAGTAATCTCATCAGAAATTTGGGCTCACCTTCAGATAGTCTTTATCTGTATTTTGCTGTTTGCCAGCTTCTTTATTCTCCTCCTCAGCATGTAATGGCAAAACCCTCAGAGCCTTCAGAAATGTTAGTTGAATCTGAAGTAAAGAAGCAGATGTAAAAAACCTGGGATTAACCAGCGTCCACTCTGTGTGTTTTCCATCAATGCACTGCTCTCTGCCCACAGCCCCACATCCCTCCCACCCTGGTCCAGGTGAGGAGCCGGAGCAGAGACCCTTACCACCAGCCCCCGCCCAGCACTCACCCTCTCCAGAGCTGTGCCTCTCTTGTCTGCTGCACCTCCTGCTGGATTCCATGAGGAAATTTTCCTTTGATGATAGGTTTCACCAAAATGCTTTCTGAGAGTTGCTAAAATCACAGCCCACTCCAGCATGTCCTTCACTTAATGGTTTTTATACCTCAGTGATTCTCAAGTCTTGGTTGCAGAGTTCCTTGATACACTTGAAAATGTGGAAGACCTTTCGTTTATGTAAGTTACAGCTATTTATAGTTTTCATGTTAGAAATTAAAACAGACATTTCGAAAATATTCTTTTAACAATAAAACCCATTCCACATTGACATTAATTATATATTTAATTATATATTTTATCAAAAATAACTTCTGGAAAAAGCGAGAAGGATGGCATTGATTTGCATTTTTGTAAATCTCTACTGTCTGATTTACTAGAAGACAGCTGGATGACCACACTGTTTTCTTTGCAGTATATAGAGGCAATGTGGCCTTACCCAGATGTATAGTTGAAAAAAGGAACAGTATTTGAGAACCTTATCAGATAATTGTAGGTACTTCAAGTCTCTAAAAAACTTCATTGCATAATCATAAAAGAATGAAAATGAAAAAGGCAAATAATGTCTCAGTATAGTTATGAGAATACTTGGAACCTAGAACCCCACTTAGAACAACTACCCCTAGTTGTTTATAAGATGACAAATAGCTTTTTTTTTAAATGAACAAAAATTTGGAATGGATATACATTAACGAAGACACATGGATGGTTAACAATTCCATGGAGAGGTGTTCAACATCATTAATCATCAAGGAATCGTGAGAGTTCACTTCACACATGCTAGAATGGCTATAATAAAAGTGCAAAATGAAACAGATGATATATTAAGTTTAGTGAGGATGTATAAAAACTAGAACCTGGTCATATGTTGGTAGTAGAAATATAAAATGGTGTTTGAAAAACAATTTGCCAGTTTCTTAAAAAAGAAAAATAAACAGAAACTTACCTTAAAAGAACCCCCAATTTCTACTCCCTAATTTTCTGTCTAAGAAAAATGAAATTTTATGCCCACACAGTTTAATATACAAATGTTCATATGAGCATTCTTCAGTACCGCAGTAATGTAGAAACCCTGCAGTGTAGAAACCACCCAGTCAGTGAAGGAACACACTGTGGGACATATCCATATAATGGAATACTCTTAAGCAACAAAAGGAAATTAACGTCTCTTGCATGCTGGAACACAGATGAACCTCAAAAGTGTGCTAAGTAAAAACCACCAAAAACAAAAGACCATCTATTATATGATTCCATTATACTTGCTTTAGACAGTTCTAAAGAGACGGAAAACAGATTAGCGATTTATGAGGGTAGCAGAGATGAGAATTAACTGCAAGTGAGCATCAGTTCAGTTCAGTTCAGTCGCTCAGTCGTGTCCGACTCTTTGCGACCCCATGAATCGCAGCACACCAGGCCTCCCTGTCCATCACCATCTCCCGGAGTTCACTCAGACTCACGTCCATCGAGTCAGTGATGCCATCCAGCCATCTCATCCTCGGTCGTCCCCTTCTCCTCCTGCCCCCAATCCCTCCCAGCGTCAGAGTCTTTTCCAATGAGTCAACTCTTCGCATGAGGTGGCCAAAGTACTGGAGTTTCAGCTTTAGCATCATTCCTTCCAAAGAAACCCCAGGGTTGATCTCCTTCAGAATGGACTGGCTGGATCTCCTTGCAGTCCAAGGGACTCTCAAGAGTCTTCTCCAACACCACAGTTCAGAAGCATCAATTCTTCGGCGCTCAGCCTTCTTCACAGTCCAACTCTCACATCCATGCATGACCACTGGGAAAACCATAGCCTTGACTAGACAGACCTTACTCGGCAAAGTAATGTCTCTGCTTTTGAATATGCTATCTAGGTTGGTCATAACTTTTCTTCCAAGGAGCAAGCGTCTTTTAATTTCATGGCTGCAGTCACCATCTGCAGTGATTTTGGAGCCCCCAAAATAAAGTCTGACACTGTTTCCACTGTTTCCCCATCTATTTCCCATGAAGTGACGGGACTGGATGCTATGATGTTCGTTTTCTGAATGTTGAGCTTTAAGCCAACTTTTTTTGCTCTCCTCTTTCACTTTCATCAAGAGGCTTCTTAGCTCCTCTTCACTTTCTGCCATAAGGGTGGTGTCATCTGCATATCTGAGGTTATTGATATTTCTCCCGGCAATCTTGATTCCAGCTTGTGTTTCTTCCAGTCCAGCGTTTCTCATGATGTACTCTGCATATAAATTAAATAAGCTGGGTGACAATATATAGCCTTGACGTCCTCCTTTTCCTATTTGGAACCAGTCTGTTGTTCCATGTCCAGTTCTAACTGTTGCTTCCTGACCTGCATACAGATTTCTCAAGAGGCAGGTCAGGTGGTCTGGTATTCCCATCTCTTTCAGAATTTTCCACAGTTTATTGTGATCCACACAGTCCAAGCCTTTGGCATAGTCAATAAAGCAGAAGTAGATGTTTTTCTGGAACTCTCTTGCTTTTTCCATGATCCACCAGAGAAGGGAATGGCAAGCCACTTCAGTATTCTTGCCTTGAGAACCCCATGAACAGTATGAAAAGGCAAGTGAGCATAGGACACCTTTTTGGAGTGGTGGGAATGTTCTAAAACGGGAT
This sequence comes from Capra hircus, assembly GCF_001704415.2. Taxonomy (NCBI): domain Eukaryota; kingdom Metazoa; phylum Chordata; class Mammalia; order Artiodactyla; family Bovidae; genus Capra; species Capra hircus. The sequence goes on along the minus strand of NC_030824.1, from coordinate 61,048,039 downwards.
TGTGGTGATGGTTGCTCAAGTGTATCAATCAACTAATAAACATTTGAGTCATACGCTTAAAATGGGTGAGAAAAAACCTGTTGGTATTAAATGTGTACTTGAAAAATACGACAAGGGAAGTATACCAACATTTTAACGAAAATAAAACAGGAAAACTACTGTAGACTAACATGAACTCTTGTTACCTATGAGAAAGTATGTGATTATATCCTGTAACCTTTTGGATCCGCTAGAATGGGAACATCTCCTATGATTCTTTCCAATTGTGCTTTAGTCTAGTGGACTGTACTACTGTGTCTTTTTTGCCTGAAGATTCTCTTTGAGCCACACTCTCAAGATATTATCTTGTTTTCAAGATACCAGTTTCCAGTGATTCCATGCACTCTTATCATTAACATCTTCTCTTATTTCCATTTTTTCAATGGCATTATTAATAGGCATTATTGCCATACAGCATTTACCATTGTTTTTGTACCTAAACTTATAGCAAATTCACACATTGGGTTCCTAGTACCTTAAGAAGTTAAGATCAAATATTGGTAATATTTTCTTTTGTACCACTCTGCTGAAGTTACAGGGTTCAGTTCAGTCACTCAGTCATGTCCAATTCTCTGTGACCCTATGGACTGCAGCACACCAGGCTTCTGTATCTATCACCAACTCCCAGAGCTTGCTCAAACTCATGTCCATCGAGTCGGTGATGCCATCCAACCATCTCATCCTCTGTCTTCCCCTTCTCCTCCTGCCTTCAGTCTTTTTCAGCATCAGGGTCTTTTACCCCTTAAAAATCAAAAGAAGACAGCAAAACTGCTTATCTGAGTAAACCCTCCCAGCAAGGCAAAACACGTAGCTGCGGTAGATTTGCTCTCGTTTTCAGAGGTTTTCATTGTCCTTTCTGTTCAGTGGTGCCATTGTTGAAGTTTCTTGCTGATGGCAACAGATGTTCATTATAAGAGCCACAGCTCATTATACGTGGAATCTGTCTGCCCCTTTAGATATGTAGTTATTCTCCATATCTGTCTTCTCTGTTTATTGCTCTTAGCTTCTTGAGTACTTGATAAGCAGGGAGCACACAATCCCTTCTGGCTCAGCTGGTAAAGAATCCTCCTGCAATGCCGGAGACCTGGGTTCAGTCCCTGGGTTGGGAAGATCCCCTGGAGAAGGGAAAGGCTACCCACTCCAGTATTCTGGCCTGGAGAATCCCATGGACTATACAGTCCATAGGATCACAAAGAGTCAGACACGACTAAGCAACGTTCACTTTCACACAATCCCAGTGAGAAGGTGAAAAAGTTAAAACTACTCTGGGTCCCAAGGCCCTGAACCTATATTTGGGGTCAGAGACTTGTTAGTAGGAAAGAGTGACTGACTGGTGTCAACAGAGACAGTGGCCGCCATATCAGCACAAGTCATCAGAAAGAAAAGATGGAAGGAGGCAGAAACTCCATCACAGTATGAGTGTGGATCCGCCCCAGGAGGGCTTCAGTAAAGACAGTCACGTCATTTGTGTGCATTGCCAAAAGTCCATTGCATGAATGACCTCTGATAAAGGGTAGTTCAGGAAGACATGACTGGCCCTGACCCCAGGTTGAAAATCTCTGAGGTGTATGGTACCAGGTTGGACTCTGTGGACCATGAGGGATTTTTGTGCATGTCTTGGAAGCTTTTGTATCTATTCCCTGAGCTGGCTACTTTCTTTTGTGATTTCCATTGGGTTAAATCTAGCAGGGATATCACAGGAGCTTCTTAAGGTGTGTTTCTTGCTGAGCCAGAGGCTTGATTACTTCCTGGAGTCCAAGAGGAAGTTCTGACCATTGGGAACCCATGGCTGTCATGCAAATAAGCGTTTATCTGTGATCTGTTTATGTGTCCATACGATTATCCTGTTGAAATGTATTATTTAACGTTCTTACGTGATTTGTATTGCCTTTTCTAGACGTATTGCTGCTTTTTGCTCTTGATATGCTTCAGGCATCCCAGTTTTAGTCAGCTTTGGCTCATCCCCACAACCGTGGTAGTAGTTTTCAGCAAATAGGTCTTTGGCAAGAAGCCTCCAGGCCCACAAGAATCTAAGACTTAGCTTCTTGTGAGCCTGGCCTGTACCTTTAAAGCACTTGCCTATGATTGTGAATGTGAATTAAGTAACAGATCCAAAAAGCAGTGATGTCCATTCAAGATAACGCTAGACATAAACTCTTTATTAGTAAGAACATGTTTGATAATACTTGGTGCCACAAAGCAAGTGTCTAGGCAGATAGTAATCCTCTTTGTAATTCCAGAAATACTAGTGGAAACTAAAAAAAGAAAAAAAAAAATGAAGATGTCTGACGCCCGTGTCTAGTGATTCTATTAAATCCAATGATTTAATACATTGGGGGAATTTGGGTATCTGTGTTTTTGAAAATTCTCCAGGAAGGTTGCTCAGCCAGGGTTGAGAACCACTGTGAGCATATGTAGCCCCAGCATGTAGTATGGAGCCCACAACCAGTGTGTTTGGGTTCAAATTGTGTCCCTATACACTTAGGCAAGTTCCTTGACTATGCCAAGGCTTAGCATTCTTTATGTAAAATAGAATGAGAGTGCTTCAGAGGGTTGTCATCATAGGTAAATGATTTACGGTAATTGACCACAAAATGCCGTTTCCTCTTGTTTGTTTTATTCCTCTAGATGAGTGGCCAGATCTGGGTCACTAATGGGTCCTGTATGGTCTTTGAGCTAAGAATGGAAAGGACCGGGGAATTAAAAGAAAAATATTTTGTGATACATTAAGAATACATGAAATTCACACGTTGATGTCCACAAACAAAAATTTTTCTTGCAACCACAGTCATGTTCATTCATTTACATGATTGAATTGGATTTATTTACATCCTTTATAGGTGCTTTCATACTCCAGTGGCTTCGCCCCGCAAGGCCTAAAGTGTTTACAGTTTGGCCCCTTTACAGAAGACTTGTCCACCCCTCCTCTAGATCTTTGCAGTGCTCAGAGCCCATTGGGTTAATCATGCTGCTGCTGCTAAGTCACTTCAGTCGTGTCTGACTCTGTGCGACCCCATAGACGGCAGCCCACCAGGCTACCCTGTCCCTGGGATTCTCCAGGCAAGAACCCTGGAGTGGGTTGCCATTTCCTTCTCCAATGCATCAAAGTGAAAGTGAAGTCGCTCAGTTGTGTCCGACCCTCAGCGACCCCATGGACTGCAGCCTTCCAGGCTCCTCCGTCCATGGGATTTTCCAGGCAAGAGTACTGGAGTGGGGTGCCATATACCCTCTATCTAATAGGACAGAGAGTGAGGAAGCCTTTTTGCCTTGATGTTCTTGTGTTTTTGAAGCCCCATGTTACTTACCAGAGTGGGTTGAAGGAATAACAGATTCAATAGCTACTTTGATCCTGAGGTTACAAATGCATATCTTGGGTCACGTGTGACAGTGCTATGATCTGAGTTAATAAATTACCTCCACCTTCTCCATCTTGTTTATCCACAGCATTTGCTGTCTCACAAGGAAGGCCTGGCTCAGCTTCCAGAAGCATGCCAAGCACAGTCACCACCAACACACAGCAATCCAGGGATAAACGGCTCAAGGGCATTTAATAACATTTGCAGCTTAGTGAACTGAAATGGTTTTCCAGAGAACTGAGATTCGATTTGAATGTATTTCCCAATACTCCTTGAAACACCAGAGGCATATAGCAGTGGATCCCAAGGACATAAGGCTGACGAAATTCGGGGACGTGCCTACGTTGTAGATACCCTGTTTTCCCTTCTCATACACTGAACAGGGTTTGTGTTATCTACCCTAATACCAGTTTCCAGGGTTTCCTCTGAATTCTTCGCCAGAAAAATACAAATCCAAGTACAGAAGGCCGCTGCCCTGCAGTGCTTCAGCAGAGAATCCACTCCTCTCTCCAAGTTCCCATCTGGTTGTTAAAGGCTGCAGGCAGCCCTGGCCCCCACACCTGGATATGCCTGTCCTTTCAAGGCTTGCCTTGAATGTGACTGAAATCCAGCCTGCCGAGGTGTGATTTGGCCTATATAAATTTTTTTTTGAGTTAGTTGCCAGCATTTAAAAATCAGGAAATTTCATGCAAAATCCAGATACCTAGCCTCTCTCAAAGCAGTGATGGTCTGGCATCACCACCCCTGTTTCCCACATGCCAGCAGTTGGCATGCCTTGAGTAGCAGCTGTAGCAGCTGCTCTCTGCTTGGCCAAGGCCTGCCATCCCCCAGACACTGCCTCCTTGCAACTTGCTGGGCCACACCTTTCCTAGATGTGGTTTAGGGAGCCCTTTGCAGAGTCCTTGATTCCTTAGTTACAGGGAATTTTTCACTTGTCACCTAACATGCTAAAGAGTCATGAAGCCAAATCCATTCATTTTGACCTAAACTGTCATGTGGGAAACGTTTTTGTTTTATTTTGTTTCTCAGATTGAAAAAACAGCTCAACTTGTAGGAAGTGGGTACATGCTTGTATTACACGGTAGTTTTTTTTTTTTTTTTTTAACTTCTCAAAAGAAGAGCAGGATAAAAACAGCCCAGGCAATTTGGTGAACTGAAGCCAGGAGATCTTGGTTGGTTCTGGCCTCAACTTTATAATCCATATTAATAGCTATGCTGTTTGCAAACTTAATGGTAAGTGCTAGACTTGACACCTTAGATATGCTTTTTTTCTTTCCTGTCCTTTGTAGTAGCAAAGTAGATTATATATTTACAGTTGTACAGATAAAGAAACTAGCCCTTAAGGAGTGAAGTAATTTGTTTCAAGTCACATAGCTAGTAACCGGATGAATTTGATTTCAAATTCAGGTCTCTGGATTTAAAGTCTAGCATCTTAGGCATATGCTTGCATTATATCATTGCAACCCTATGAAGATAGCGTTACTATCTTTTTTTTTTTTTTTTTTACTGGTGAGTAAAATGAGACTGATGCAGTTAAATCAATGGAGGAAGCTGAGTTGATTTTTTTTAAAAAGCAAGTAAGTCCAGCGTGGGTTTCCCAGGTGGCACAGATGGTAAAAAATCTACCTGCAATGTGGGAGACCTGAGTTCAGTCCCTGGGTCAGGAAGGTGCTCTGGAGAAGGGAATGGTTACCCACTCCAGTGTTCTTGCCTGCAGAATCCCATGGACAGAGGAGCCTGGCGGGCTACCGTCCATGGGGTCACAAAGAGCTGGACACGACTGAGCGACACACACACACACACATATCTCGTTATCTCTGTGACTTGGGTAAGCCCTCGGCTGGAGTGAACTATTTCCCTCCAGCTCTAAACTGATATCATTTTCTAAAATAAATAGACCAAAGCTCTCTATTTTCTTCAATAAGAAACAAAACTTTCAATTCAACAATTGAATGTAGTACCTGGGACTCCAGCTTCAACGAGAGCCATTTATACCATTTTCTTCTGCCTTCTAAGAGTTCAAGAACAAGAGGGCTAAGTGAGTTGAAAAGTATTTCACAGTCAGTGACTGTGGCTTCATAGCATATTCATTCTATGGTTTTACTGGGTGAAACAGAATCAGATTACAAAGATCTCATTTGCAAAAAATTCTGAGACCCTGGCATGCCCTATTGAAGAAGATTTTATTTTATCTTTAATCCGAATTCAATTTAAATAATTTAGAGTATTTTTAGGCAGAATGGCTGTCTGAAACGTATCTTCTGTAAGCATTAGATTGTATTGACTTACAGGTTGAGTACGTGCGAAAGACCATAGTCTTCAGAGCTGCTGCATAATAAGGCTCAGCTTTAATTTCGTATGAGAGAAACATATGCAGTTCAGAGTGCTGTAAGTATTACAGTGGAAGACTGATTCTCCAGCAAGTTATCCTGTAACTCCAGACCTGCCAGGAATGCTATCAGCTTAGCGGTTTGGTGTCTCACCTTCCCTTTGACTTCCTTAGACTTAAGAATCATGTCAGTGACAATTTCTGTTTTTTTCCTTGGATTTGGCAATATGATTGTCTCCATATACTCACATTTTGTGGATATCTTTATGATACTGATGTTAAAGTTAATCCCGTGATGTCATTGAATGTCACCATCCGGTTATTTTACTGATTCATTCCACGTCCCGGGTAGAGGGCATTGTACCTGTGCTGTGGGCCCGTGGCGAAGCCCCTGTGACCCAGTCTGGGGATATATGATCTTGTCTGAAAGAAAGCGTCACCCTCTCTCTTCTCAGCCTGGGCAAACTGCATTTCTTCTCTAAGGTCTAGATAAAAAATGACCTCTTCATCAAGCCTCTCTGCCCCCACACTGCTGTATCCCCTCCTCCTCTCATTACGTTCTTCCTCCTCTGTGATCTCCTAACATTTTTTTTTTAGCTTCATTGAGGCACTGCTGACAAATGAATTTGTAATATATTTAAAATTATTTAAAATGAACAGCTTGATGATTTGTTGGATGTATACATTATGAGAGAACTCCCACCACTGAGTTAATTGACGCCTGCATCACCTTGAATACTTACCCTTGTAAGAATTTTTTTTCTTTTCTTAGGTTCTGCTCTTAGCAAATTTCATTTATGCAATACAGTCCTATCAGCTATAATCATCATGTGCTTAGTCGCTCAGTCATGTCCAGCTCTTTGCGACCCCATGGACAGTAGCCCACCAGGCTCTTCTGTGCATGGGGATTCTCCAGGCAAGAACACTGGAGTGGGTTGCCATGCCCTCCTCTATAGTCACCATACTATATATTAAATCCTTAGGCCTCCTTCATCTTATAACTGAACCTTTGTACTCTTTTACCAGACTCGCCCTATTTTCCTAGCCCCTAGCCCCTGGCCACTATCATTCTACTTTCTGTATCTATGAGTTTATTTTTTCTGTAATTCCATGTGTAAGTGATACCATGTAATAACTGTCTTTCTCTGATAGTTCTCTCGTGGCATAGTGATACCATGCACTCTGGGTTCATATATGTTGTTGAAAATGGCAGCATTTCCTTCTTTCATAAGGCTGAATAATATTCCTTGTGTTTAGGTTGTTTCCATACCTTGGCTTGTGACTAATGCTGCAGTGAACATAGGAGGACAGATATTTCTTCAAGATTGGGATTTCATTTCCTGTGGATAAATACCTGGAAGTGGAATTGCTAATCGTGTTGTAGTTCTATTTAATTTCTTGAGGAAACTCCACAGTTTTCCATAGTGGCTGTACCAATTGCAGTCCCATCAAGAGAGCACAAGGGTCCCCTTTTCTCTGCTCCTCATCATCTCTGATCTTTTTGAAGATAGCCGTTCTAACAGGTATGAGATTCATAGCACCTTTTATGCCTTAATCGTAAGTGTACTGTGAGTAGGTATTTTTCCTTACAACCATTGTGTGCTTGATACAGATAACATCTGTCACACAGTAGGTGCATATAAAGAGAGAGAGGCTAAAACCAAGCAATTAGAAAATACTTCTGTTTTATCAGAAATCATTTTGTATCCTAAGATTAAACTTTGATTAAATGAGAATCTTTTTTTTCATCTTGTTGCAGACCACTGAAAATAGTCAAAATGTACTTAAAAAATTTTTTTTTTCATTTCATTCAAATGAACTTCAGTTTCAGATATTTTCTTGTCTTCTTGTGTGTATTAGCCTTATTATATGGTGATACGATAACTAATGACTCCTCCAGGGCAGGGTTTTAAATATTAACTGAAAATCCCATGGACAGAGGAGCCTGGTAGGCTGCAGTCCATGGGGTCGCCAAGAGTCGGACACGACTGAGCGACTTCACTTTCATTTTTCACTTTCATACATTGGAGAAAGAAATGGCAGCCCACTCCAGTGTTCTTGCTTAGAGAATCCCAGGGACGGGGGAGCCTGGTGGGCTGCCGTCTATGGGGTCACACAGAGTCGGACACGACTGAAGTGAGTTAACAGTAGCAGCAGCAGTCTGCCAGCCTGGGCGTTGCAAGGTTTGGGAGGAAACAGCAGTTCACAGCACAGGGTTGGTGCATTAGCTGAGAAGAGGGGACATTCCTGCCCCAGGTATGATCCCCTTGCTAAACAAGAGAACCACACACGCTCCTCAAGAGGGCGAGGATGTAAACTCCTGTCATGTATATTTAATACTCCCCATGTACTAGGCTTCCCTTGTAGCTCAGTCGGTAAAGGATCTGCCTGCAGCGCAGGAGACCTGGGTTCGATTCCTGGGTTGGGAAGATCCCCTGGAGAAGGAAGTGGCAACCCACGCCAGTATCCTTGCCTGGAAAATCTCATGGACCAAGGACCCTGGTGGGCTGCAGCCCATGGGGTCACAAAGAGTCGGATACAACTGAGTGACTAACACTTACTTATGTACTAAGCAGGGGCTTCCCAGATGACTCAGTGGTAAAGAATCTACCTGCCAATGCAGGAGATACAGGATTGTGGATTCAATCCCTGGATCAGGAAGTTCCCTTGGAAGAAGAAATGGCAACCCACTCCAATATTCTTGCCTGAAAAACTTTATGGACAGAGGAGCCTGGCAGGCTATAGTCCATGGTCTTGCAAAGAGTCAAGTATGACTGAGCAGCTGAGCACAGACCCACACACATGTTCTAGGAACCCTGGCCCTGGCCTATCTTGATACATAAGGCACGCTCCCTCCTTGAAGGTATTTTGATACAGGTATGAAGAAAGGTGGTGCTGGTGGTAAGGAATCCGCCTGCTGATACAAGAGACGCAGGTTCAATCCCTGGGTTGGGAAGATCCCCAAGAGAAGGAAATGGCAACCCACTCCAGAATTCTTGCCTGGAGAATCCCCATGGACGGAGGAGGCTGGCAGGCTGCAGCCCATGGGGTCCCAAAAAGTTGGACACAACTGAGCACACACAGAGATGAAGAAATGATGTACAGACACCCAGCCTTTAAGTAGGGAAAGCAACAACAGCTAGTAAGAACTTGCCAGAGAAATAAGAACAACATGGAATGGGAGGTAAGTTTAACAGTGTACAATGTTCTTGCAAAGCTTCGTTAAGATAATAATATGCTGTAGGGCCCAACTCATAATAGTTATCAGCCGATTAGCTGGGTCTTGGAGGTTAAAAAGCCTTCTTGATGAAAGTGGAAGAGGAGAGTGAAAAAGTTGGCTTAAAGCTCAACATTCAGAAAACTAAGATCATGGCATCTGGTCCCATCACTTCATGGGAAATAGTTGGGAAACAGTGTCAGACTTTATTTTTCTGCGCTCCAAAATCACTGCAGTTGGTGATTGCAGCCATGAAATTAAAAGACGCTTACTGCTTAGAAGGAAAGTTATGACCAACCTCGATAACATATTAAAAAGCAGAGGCATTACTTTGCCAACAAAGGTCCATCTAGTCAAGGCTATGGTTTTTCCAGTGGTCATGTATGGTTGTGAGAGTTGGACTGTGAAGAAAGCTGAGTGCCAAAGAATTGATGCTGTTGAACTGTGGTGTTGGAGAAGACTCTTGAGAGTCCCTTGGACTGCAAGGAGATCCAACCAGTCCATCCTAAAGGAGATCAGTCCTGGATGTTCATTAGAGGGACTGATGCTGAAGCTGAAGCTCCAATACTTTGGCCACCTGATGCGAGGAGTTGACTCATTGGAAAAGACCCTGATGCTGGGAGGGATTGGGGGCAGGAGGAGGAAGGGACAACAGAGGATGAGATGGCTGGATAGCATCACTGACTCAATGGACATGAGTTTGGGTAAGCTCCAGGAGTTGGTGATGGACAGGGAAGCCTGGCGTACTGCGGTTCACGGGGTTGCAAAGAGTCGGACACGACTGAGTGACTGAACTGAACTGAGGTTGAAATGAAGTGTGGGAGTGTTTTAGAAAGAGGAGGTATATCTGTCCAAGGTCAGTGAAGGTTTCAGGCAAAGCTGAGGGTTAGTCGGTCATGTATAGAAAGGGGGTGAAAGCGTTCTGACCTTAGTCTCTAGAAAAGGAGAAAGAATGAGCTGATATTAATGGCCAAAGTCTCCTTTGCATAAACATTTATATTAATATGAATTCCATTTTTTTTTAATGAAAGTGAAAGTCTCTCAGTCGTGTCCAACTCTTTGTGACCCCATATACAGACCATGAAATTCTCCAGGCCAGATTCCTGGAGTGGGTAGCTGTTCCCGTCTCCAGGGGATCTTCCCAACCCAGGGATCGAACCCATGTCTCCCACATTGCAGGCAGTTTCTTTCCCAGCTGAGCCACCAGGGAAGCCCAGGAATACTGGAGTGGGTAGCCTGTCCCTTCTTCAGCGGATCTTCCCGAACCTAGGAATCAAACCAGGGTCTCCTGCATTGCAAGTGGATTCTTCACCAACTGATGATGGTTGATTCTTTTTATGGTTAATGAAACCAAGTCCCCCAAAAGATTGAATCAGTCCAGCTACATTTGCACTGCTGGTATCTGGTGAATGCCATCCACCTTATTTTGACAGATGGAATTCAGAGCTGGGAAAAACTAGGCTATTTTTGGCCTACAAGCTGTATTTTGTTTATCACCATCCTGATTCTTAGGGGCACATTCTCTCACAGAACTTGATTTCAGGTGTTAACCACAGCTCCTTTTTCTTTAATATTCTTGCAGCAAAGCCACAGCTCATCAAGTATAACAATCTCTCATTTTTCTTTAACTTGAAATAGTACTGCTGGACTTCTCAACACTTTTTTATCAATTTTTGTAATTGTAATATAAGAAAGAAACTAAAGCACATAGATGTATATATAAATACGTAAACAAATAGCCTCCTTAAAAATTCTAGGACTTCAGCAAGCAGGGAAGAAAAGGGGAGTGAACCTTCCATTTCTGTATTTTTCTTTTATCATGGAATAACTAATAAAAGTGTTTAGCATTTTTTTTTTAAGAACAGTGCTTCAAGTTTGATGTCTTTTTAACTTTCAACCCTGTTGCAGTTACTTAAAACATATGTATGAATAGATATCTGTACACGAATGTCTACAACCTTGTTGGTTTTATTTTATCTCCTGGAGTACTTTCCTTAGAAGTTATTTTCCAAAAATAGAAGTAACTTCCCATATCTTTGACTGCCTTTCTCATCAAAGGCCATAGTGACTGCTTTTGAATTCTTTTAATTCATTTGCAATTCTAAGACTCTTTTGTGGGGTAAGGATGCTGATTGCAGCTCCCTCTCCTGTCTTTAGCAGTTTGCTCTTAGTCGGCTTTGCCAGCTACTGTCTGTATTTACACGGGCCACAGGGTGTGACCCCGTAGCCCTGTCTACTGCCTATTCATTCCAATGCTGACATTGTATCTTTCCCTCAGCAGTTGTTCTTTGGGACCATAGAAGCCGAGAGAGAGAGAGGGACAGAGACTATGGAATCCATCTAATGCCATGTCCGCGCTTTACAGAGAAGAGGAGGGGTGTAGAAAGGCTATAACTGGACCAGCGTAACCAGCATGGTAGTGAGTCACAGATACCGCAGAGGAACTTATGTATGAAAACCCTGAACGTAGTAACACCATAAGTGTTTGGTACTTGTGGATAATAAAGGCTTCAAAGCCACATCATGATTGCTTTGCCCTTGTTATAGCTTAGGGTTTCTTCATCCTCGCAGCATGACCGTGCGCTTCTAACATATCTTAGGACAGATTGAAAAGGTTGAGAGTGGAGGGGTGTGCAGTTCCCAGGCTCAGTCCAGGACGATGGATGATGTGATGCTTGGGAGATTGCGGAGCGGCCGAGTAGGGCTTAAGAGGAAGAATCCAGGTAGACAGTGACAGTGTCGGAGTTTTACCCGTGGTTTGTGGAGCTTAAGCCACGTGTAGGATACAGGAGTAAGCAATGGGGACCACTAAGGGCACAACAGCCACAACAGACAGATCTCAGGGGAAGTGGCTAGATGGGCACTACCACCAAGGCTCAACCTTGCCTGAGACCCTAGTCCTTTCTCTCCCATTAGGAGTATGCGCAGGGACACTGACCAGTGGGGAAGCAAATTACCTTTTTTTTTTTTGGCCACAAGGCATATGGGATCTTCCCTGACCAGGGATTGAACTCATGCCCCCTGTGTTGGAAGTGCAGAATCTTAATCACTGGACCACCAGGGAAGTCCCGCAAATTACCTTGCTACGATGCACTGGGCTTGGGTCCAAACACCGCAGGAGAAAATTCTTTTAAGAGAGTCAGGATTAGTCAGGCATCCCCCTCAAAGCAGTCGTCTCTGTGCCCACTTTCATTCTCTGATAGCAAAAAAGGGACCATCCTCTAGACTGACTACCAGACCCTTCTCTGAGGAGAAGAGGATGGGAAACAGAGAGGCCATGCTCACTTAGGACATGAGGCCCAGCAGGGAAACTGAGGCCTCGGAAACTCTTGTCCAGTGAGACAATGATGCCAAAAAAAAAACTCGGCCTCTATGCTCAGAAGCCGAATTGAATTTTAAAGACAGGGTTTTGGGTGATGTGGAAAAGAATAGGTTTATTGCTTTGCCAGGCAAAAGGGGACACAGTAGGCTCGTGGCTCCAAAACTGTGTGTCCCAACCTGGGAGGGCTTGGTGAAGAGTTTTATAGCAATGGTTCAAGGGTAGGCTTGCTAATAAGATGAGGGCGTGTGCAGGACTTGCTCTCCTTTGGCCTGCAGTGGTCTCCTGATAAGCTTCTTGAGGTTATCAAACTCTGATCTTCTCTGGAATGAAGAATGCTAGCATCTGGCATTTGTTGGCAGCTGTAGTTCTGTGAGTTCAGTGCAGTGCAGTCACTTAGTCGTGTCCTACTCTTTGCAACCCTATGGATGGCAGCACGCCAGGCTCCTGGAGCTCACTCAAGCTCAACGCCATCGAGTCGGTGATGCCATCCGACCATCTCATCCTCTGTTGTTCCCTTCTACTCCCACCTTCAATCTTCCCCAGCATCAGGGTCTTTTCCAGTGAGTCAGTTCTTCACATCAGGTGGCCAAAATATTGGAGTTTCAGTTTCCACATCAGTCCTTCCAGTGAATATTCAGGACTGATTTCCTTGACGAGTAACTGGTTGGATCTCCTTGCAGGCCAAGGGACTCTCAAGAGTCTTCTCCAACCCCAAAGATTAAAAGCATCAATTCTTCGGCACTTAGCTTTCTTTATTGTCCAACTCTCACATTCATACATGACTACTGGAAAAACCATAACCTTGACTAGACAGACCTTTGTTGGCAAAGTAATGTCTCTACTTTTTAATATGCTGTCTAGGTTGGTCATAGCTTTTCTTCCCCGGAGCAAGCATCTCTTAATTTCATGGCTGCAGTCACTATCTCCAGTGATTTTGAAGCCCCCAAAAATAAAGTCTCTCACTGTTTCCATAGTTTCCCCATCTATTTGCCATGAAGTGATGGGACTGGATACCATGAATGCTGAGTTGTAAGCCAACTTTTTCACTCTCCTCTTTCACTTTAGAGGAGCGTGAGAGGCTCTTGAGTTCTTTTTTGCTTTCTGCCATAAGGGTGGTGTCATCTGCATATCTGAGGTTATTGATATTTCTTCCGGCATTCTTGATTCCAGCTTGTGTTTCATTCAGCCTGGCATTTCACATGATGTACTCTGCATATAAGTTAAATAAGCAGGGTGACAATATACAGCCTTGACGTACTCGTTCCCAATTTTGAACCAGTCTGTTGTTCCATGTCCAATTCTCACTGTTGCTTCTTGATCTGCATACAGATTTCTCAGGATGCAGGCAAGGTAGCCTGGTATTCCCATCTCTTGAAGAATTTTCCACAGTTTGTTGTGATCCACACAGTCAAAGCCTTTGGTGTAGTCAATAAAGCAGAAGTAGGTGTTTTTCTGGAACTCTCTTGCTTTTTCGATGATCCAACGGATGTTGGCAATTTGATCTCCGATTCCTCTGCCTTTTCTAAATCCAGCTTGAACATCTGGAAGTCACAGTTCATGTACTGTTGAAGCCTGGCTTGGAGAATTTTGAGCATTACTTTGCTAGTGTGTGAGATGAGTGAAAATTGTATGGCAGTTTGAACATTCTTCGGCATTGCCTTTCTTTGGGATTGGAATGAAAACTGGCCTTTTCCAGTCCTGTGGCCACTGCTGAGTTTTCCAAACTTGCTGGCATATTGAGTGCAGCACTTTCACAGCATCATCTTTTAGGATTTGAAATAGCTCTACTGGAATTCCATGATCTCCATTAGTTTTGTTTGTAGTGATGCTTCCTAAGGCCCACTTGACTTTGCATTCCAGGATGTCTGGCTCTAGGTAAGTGATCATACCATCATGGTTATCTGGGTCATGAAGTTCTTTTTTGTACAGTTCTTCCATGTATTCTTGCCACCTCTTCTTAATATCTTCTGCTTCTGTTAGGTCTATACAATTTCTGTCCTTTATCAAGCCCATCTTTGCATGAAATGTTCCCTTGGTATCTCTGATTTTCTTGAAGAGAGCTCTGGTCTTTCCTTTTCTATTGTTTTCCGCTATTTCTTTGCATTGATCACTGAGAAAGGCTTTCTTAATTCTCCTTGCTATTCTTGGGAACTCTGCATTCAAATGGATATATCTTTTCTTTTCTCCTTTGCCTTTCTCTTCTCTTCTTTTCTCAGCTATTTGTAAGGCCTCCCCAGACAATCATTTTGCCTTTTTGCATTTCTTTTTCTTGGAATGGTCTTGATCACTGCCTCCTCTGTCTGTTGTTCTTCAGGTACTCTTATCAGATCTGATCCCTTGAATCTATTTGTCACTTCTACTGTGCTATCGTAAGGGATTTGATTTAGGTTATACGTGAATGGTCTAGTGGTTTCCCTACTTTCTACAATTTAAGTCTGAATTTGGCAATCAGGAGTTCATGGTCTGAGCCACAGTCAGCTCCTGGTCTTGTTTTTGCTGACATATTGAGTGCAACACTTTAATTCCATCATCTTTTAGAATTTGAAATAGTTCAATTGGATTTCCATCACCTCCACTGGCTTTGTTTGTAGTGATGCTTCCTAAGGCCTACTTGACGTCTTGTTATAGTTCTGTAAAGGTATTTAATTTGGGGGACTCCAAAATCACTGCAGATGGTGACTGAAGCCATGAAATTAACAGATGCTTGCTCCTTGGAAGAAAAGTTACGACCAACCTAGACAGTATATTAAAAAGCAGAGACATTACTTTTCCAGTAAAGGTCCATCTGACTTTGTCAGCTATGGTTTTTCCAGTAGTCATGTATGGATATGAGAGTTAGACTGTAAAGAAAGCTGAGTGCTGAACAATTGATACTTTTAAACTGTGGGGTTGTAGAAGACTCTTGAGAGTCCCTTGGACTGCAAGGAGATCCAACCAGTCCATCCTAAAGGAAATCAGTCCTGAATATTCATTGGAAGGACTGATGATGATTCTGAAACTCTAATACTTTGACCACCTGATGCAAAGAGCTGACTCATCTGAAAGGACCCTGATGCTGGTAAAGATTGAAGGTGGGAGGAGAAGGGGACGACAGAGTATGAGATCGTTGGATGGTATCACCAACTCAATGGATATGAGTTTGAGTAAACTCCACAAGTTGCTGATGGACAGAGAGGCCTGGTTTGCTGCAGGCCATGGGGTTGCCAAGAGTCGGACAGGAATGAGCGACTAGACGGAACTGAAAGGTATTGTTATATGTATCCCTTGAGGAGGAACCAAGACCCTGCCCCAAGGCTGCACTATTGTTTCTAGGCTGCTCCTCTTTTGTCTCTGCCTCTCCTCCCTTCCCTGATTAGCAACTTTTTGAATCCTTTGGAACTCAGGGAAGGTCATGGAGGCTGGAGTCTTTGCCCAACAAACAAGAAAGAGGGGTCAGAAAGGCTTCCATGTCCAGGAACCCCACAGGGTCCTGCTCCACTTTAAGAACAGTATACAGCAGTGCTTCCCACATGGCCCTAATAGTAAAGAACCTGCCTACCATTGCAGGAAACATAAGAGACATGGGTTCAATCCCTGGGTCAGGAAACCCCTGGCGGAGGGCATGGCAACCCACTCCAGCGTTCTTGCCTGGAGGATCCCATGGACAGAGGAGCCTGGAGGGCCGCAGTCCACAGGGTCACAAAGAGTCGGACACAACTGAACCAACTTAGCATGCATGCACGCACATACACCGGTGCAGCTCAGACCCAGGGGGGCAGCATCATGGATTGGAAGTAGGAGTGGGGAAGGGCAGAAATGTTAGAAACTTCTTGCCTTAAGCAGGATCAACCCAGGACCTGAAGCTTCAGGAGACCTGGAAGTAGGATTTCTGGAGGATCAGGGGAAGACCCAGACAGTCCTGGAGATAGAGACAATCGTCCCAGGCCTCTTTACGTTCTCTCAATGAGCTAAAAATCAGCTGACAGTTTCTAGTGACGTGGGCTACTAAGATGAATGTGTGTCTCATTTACAGGTGACTGCAGTGATGGCTATCAGCTTGTGAATCTGTACACTCTCTTTATGACTGAGTAAAGCAATTTGGTATCTTCCTCATGACAGTTTTGGTACGTTCCTCATGACGAGCTCTTGTTTTTTGAGAGAGAAAAAAGATAAACTAAATGTTGTTGTGTATTTCTATATATGTCTTATCTCTTTTGTGTAAGAGAAATGGTGATGAGAATTAGAGAAAGTACATATATCTTTTGAAATTAACTAAGGACATATGGAGCAAGCTGGAAAGTCCTGGGCTGGGAAACCATGCCTACACCCCAGGCCAGTGATGGGGCCTGGGCACAGGTGCTGTGAGAAACACAGTCCAGAGGCAGAGCTCAGAGGCCCCTGTGATCTGGACGAGACATCGATGGTGGTCTTAGGATCATTAAGGGACAGGTAGACTCTTGAGAAAGGCAAGTGTCAGAGCCCCAGTCTTCAGCTGGACTTTAGAGGGATCCAGGGTTATAGGGATTTGAAACTGTTAGTCACTGAGTCATGTCCAACTCGTTGCAACCCCACGGGCTGTAGCCCATCAGGCTCCTCTGTCCCTGGGATTCTCCAGCAAGAATACTGGAGTGGGTAGCCATTCCCTTCTCTAGGGGATCATCCTGACCCAGGGATGGAACCCAGGTTGCATTGCAGGCAGATTCTTTATCACCTCAGCCACCAGGGAAGCCCTGCAGAAGTGTGAGTGTGTAAGAGCTGGGGGTACATTGCAGGCTACAGAACAGACAGTGGGACATACGGGAGGAGGCATAAACCCAGGAAACAGAAAGCGAACCTGAAGCACAAGCATAATTAGAAGAAAAGTGGCTTAACTCCGAGATCCCAGGTTTAGAGTAGGGGGATCCTTGCTGCTCAAAGTCAGATTTGGAGTGGACAGGGCTGAATGCAGCCGGAGGAGAGAGGCTTCATTACTGCCCCCATTTTACAGATGGGGAGGCTTAACCCATGAAGCTGGCTAACCCCGGGTCTTGCAGTCAGGGTTTGGGGAGACCAGCTGGACCCAGCAGTCTGCTCCAAGAGCAGTACTCCACTTCCTGATCTCCATCCCTAAAGGCATGACCTTGGGGAAGACCAGAAGCTTTGTTCAGGCATGGTGCTAGGCTTTTTAAATACGCCACCACGTTTATTCTTGATAATCCCCGGGGAGATCAGTTTTGTTCCTCTCCGTTTATGGATGAGAAAATACGAGGCTGAATGGCTGGCTCGGTGTTACACAGCTGATAAGTGACAGAGTCTGGATTTTCACCACGTGTTTCTGACTCCGAACCCCATCACTACATTAGGAACTGTTAATACAGTTAACAGGCTTCCCTGTCCTGAAGTTTGGCTGTAAGTAAGGACTAAGGTAATGGACAGGGAGGCCTGGCGTGCAGTGATTCATGGGGTCGCAAAGAGTCAGACATGGTGAGCGACTGAACTGAACTGAACTGAAGGAGTAAGCTGTTCGCTAAATGGGAAATTTTTTTATTTTAAGCCATTTATTCAAATGAGGACATGTACAAAGTCATAATGTATAAGTACAAAGCTTTCTCAGAAAGCAAATTGAGATATTTTTGTGCATGTTGAGATTTCCAGATTGCTTCTGACGATTTGCCAGATGAGCACGGGTTCTTGTAAGACCTGGGTTTCAATCCTGGGATCACCTCCGGCCATGTGAAGCACTGAAGACAGCTGCTTAACTTATTTCCTTGTCCAGGACAGGAGGATAGTATTACCTGTTAGGAAGGTTATCAGAAACATTAAATAAGAAGAGTGTATAACTTTCCCAGCCTGGGAGCTTGGAACATAGAGATACCAACAAGCAGTAGTCTTCTTCAATTCTGTCTCGTGCTGTCTGTCACATTTCATGGCTGCCGCCCACTCTTAGGAGTGGGTTCATCATCCTGCCCTGCCTTTCTTATTCTCAGCCAACAGAATGAATGAAATCTGATCACGAAAAACCTAGCATACAGGAGTTTTCACTGCCACAGGGCTGGGCACGTGGATGCTTTGAAGTCTGGGGTTTAGAGGTATGTTTGGATCAGGCAAAAAGAGGTGGAGTATGCAGTAAGTATGTAAGCTTGTCATCCTTCAGCTGAGGCTTGGACTTGCAGGTACACCTATCTTCATACAGTGTGTTGTCCATCTGTCAGAGTGGTTAGTGATGTTTCCATGTAAGACGTATGCATTACAAGGCAGCCTAAGTGTTTTCCACTGCAGAGATCCTGTTTCTGTTCTGTATGACCCTCTAGGTATAAATATCTAAAGGAAGCTTCTAATATGTATGAAGTCATAGAAAGAGCAAGTGCCGTAACAAAAGAATTCCAAGTATGAATCCCAGCCAAACTAGTCACGTGATTTAAAATTTTATTTATTTATTATTATTTAGTTCTGGCTGTGGTGGATCGCTGCTGCTGCGTGTGGGCTTTCTCTAGTTGCAGCAAGTGGGGGCTACCTGCTGGTTGTGGTCCGTGGGCTTCTCATTGCGGTGGTCTCTCTGGTTGTGGAGCATGGGCTCTAGGGCACAGGCTTAGTCACCCCACAGCATTTTGCATCTTCCCGGACCAGGGGTCAACTGGTGTCCCCTGCATTGGCAGGCTGATTCGTAACCACTGGGCAACCAGGGGAGCCCTTTCTGTGTGTCTAGTGACAAAATGGAGATAATAGAACCAATCTCACAGGGCCTCCTCCCCACAGGAGTTTAAATCACGGATTAAATTATATGATTGGGAAAGCACCTGTCACATAATCGGAATTCAACAAATGTTAGTTCCCTGCCCACTGCCCTGAATAGCATATTAGTTTATCTAGATAACAGATGCTTTTGCGTAGTCAAATACAACTAGGTTAAATTCCTACTGTTAAATGTGTAGGATGCAAGTCATGCCTCCTGAAAAAAAATGTTCCTTGTTCCATGGTAGTAAGTTGCTTGTCTTTTCTTATTACGCATCATAATAACATGTTTCTCAGGGTTAAAAGCATATAGCACTTGGCTTTTGTCGTACAGTATTTTCTTGGATTATCTTTTCCTGAAATAGGCAGCAGGCCTAAAATTTAAATCATGATAATTAGAAGTTTTATATATGTATATATTTATATATATAAATATGTGTGTTTTTTTTAATGAAAAACATCTTTCACACTGAGAAAAGTGTTTATCTGGGAATCTTGTGCTGACCCACATGGGAAGCGCTCTTATAATACCACAGGGAAAAAATATAAGTCCATTCTGACTTGTAAATTAAAATCTTAGACTCCCCAGATCACAGCTTCAAAAGATCTGCGTTTAAAGGTGGCAAAGGCAACCTGTACTTACTTCTCAAGTGAGTTTTTTTCCCTTCTCTGGCATTTTAAAGCCTGTTAATCCAGGCTCCCTCATAAAGCTCAGCAGTGGGGGATCATTGTTCATTGGTTTATTATGGGCAGACCAGACTGGTTTCAACTGAGCAGAGGAAGTTAATTATCAAATGTTTTAGCTGGCTCGAACAATGAGTAACCAGTTCTTGTTGGACACCCTCTGGCTCACCAGGCAACATTATAAGATGGGGGTGGGGCTGGGGGGGATGAGAACTCACCCATCAGAATCTGCTCTGCGGGAATTTGCTGGGACTGCCCTAATCTGTTTCCCAGGTTGTTCCAACCAGTTCAAGAGCAGTTAAACAAGGTTATGTAAGTGTCATGTGATGTAGCCCAAAATAGTGACTGCAAACACAGGCTGCTGTTGCTGGGCAGTTGTCGACTGCTTTGAAGAAAAAGAAGTCCTCCAGCTGGACGACAAATGGACCTCTGAACGTGAAAAGGAGGTTTTTTTAATTGTCGTTTTTACTTGAAGGATAATTGCTTTACAGTATCGATTTCTGCTATACATCAGTATGAATCAGCCATAGGTGTGCATAGGTCCCCTCCCTCTTGAGCCTTCCTCCACCCTTTCCCACCCCTCCAGGTTATCACAGAGCCCCAGTTAGAGTTCCCTGAGTCATCCAGCAAATACATATGGGAGCGGATATGCTTCCATGCTGCTCTCTCCATTTGTCTCACCCTCTCCTTCCCCCCCCCCCCCCGCCCTTGTCCATAGTCTGTTCTCTATGTCTGCATCTCCATTGCTGCCCTGAAATAGCTTCATCAGTACCATCTTTCTAGAGTCCACATATATGCTTTAAGATACAATATTTGTTTTTCTCTTTCTGACTTCTAAATGTGAAAAGGAGATTTAAGCAAGAAGTTCATTTAAAAAGGAATTTGGTCAAAGTGCCTTTCTGAGGCTGAAAATGCATGAAATGTTTGGAAAAGCATTAGCTGCTGCTAAGTCACTTCAGTTGTGTCTGACTCTGTGCGATCCCATAGACCACCAGGCTCCCCCGTCCCCGGGATTCTCCAGGCCAGAACACTGGAGTGGGTTGCCATTTCAAGATCTGATTATTCAAAAGCATCCATCAGGGGTAGTTCAGTGAAAAGGATTCTTTAAAAGTTTGGTTTGCCATTAAAATGCTTATGTTCTTATGTTTTGAGAAATAGCAACAACAAAACCATCAGGTTTGCTCACGGCTTCGGGCGTATAACAAAGTTATTGAGCACTATTTCATTCAGAGACTGATAAATATTAAACTGTTTCATGTTACTGTCCCTCTTAGTTAAATTCTGTGGTAGCTTCAAGGTGTGAAAAAGAAAATTACATTTCACGTAGCACAGTAAGCATGAAAATAGGTTTTAAAGGAAAACAAGATTCTGTGGTGAAATGTAGTTGACAGTTTTTTTTTTTTTAAAGGGAAACAAAAACAACAGAAAAAGGTTTAAAATCTGCCTTAACTGTCATCAAGAATTTGCATCCTAAGATGTGGATTCCCGCAGCGATCGCATCCACCGGGTTGCCTGCCTTTTAAGAAGCTGTGGATCTGGGAGGGGCAGAGATCCTGAAGCAGGCTTCCCAGGAGGTGGGCAGAGGGGCCCATGGAATCCTGGGCACAGAATTTGCACCTGGGAGGCCCCGGGTATCTGTCCCTGTGGTTGAGATCTGGGTCTCAGAGCCTCTCTCTGGGGTTCTTTCGTCATCTCAAAGGGACGTGCGAAATAGCCCTGCATTTTCCCCACCTGGATTCTGAGCAAACCAAAAATGAAAGAAGTGGTGGGTGGAAGGGAAAATAGAAACTTTTTTTGTTGTTTGGTAAATAACTTGAAGGATATGGCTTAATGGTAAGAGCGGGAGAAATACGAAAACCGAGGGAGGGCCCTCCTGCCTGTGTCCCAGATTTGGATGCAGGGACAGGCGGCAGCACTGGGTCATGGCAGGGCCCCCAGGATTAGAGGCCATGCCTGCTCCCGGAGGGAGTCCTCCCGGATGAGGAGAATGGTGCTGAAGCAGGCAAGTCAGACTTTTGCAGGCGCACTAGTCAAGGCAGAGAGAGTAAGGCAGACAGAGCGGGGCCCTAGGTGTGGCTCCCACAGAGCTGCCTCTGCCTGGAAGGAAACAGTGGGCCGGGGGTCGGGGCAGAGGCCATCCCCTGCAGGATGCCCAATCTAATCCCCAGGCATGGCTTTTCTGGGAGGATGGGAGAGGACCTGGCATGCTAGGCAGGGCCAGATAGCAATATTCAGTGTGATGAGAAGTCATTTTGTTTTTCAAGATGTGGAATTTGGGGCATCCTGTTCAGTTGAAAATCACTTTTATTCTCTGCCTGGTGCAATGCCTGCTCCTAAGATTTAGTTCAACCACCTTCTCCGTGCCTCTTTCTTTAAAGATTCTAAAAGGTATTCGTGGGCTTTGCTGGTGGCTCAGTTGTCAAGAATCTGCCTGCCAAGCAGGAGACGTGGCTTTGATCCCTGGGTTGGGAAGATCCCCTGGAGGAGGGCATGGCAACCATGATATTCTTGCCTGGAGAATCCCATGGAGGAGCCTAGCAGGGCTACAGTCCATGGGGCCATAAAGAGTTGGACACCACTGAGCGACTAAACACCACCACCACCAAAAGTGTTTTGTTGTTTTTCAAGCTTCTAGAACACGGTTCTTTCCATATCTAATCTGACCTGAGAACTTCAGTATTTTACTTGGTGAAAGGGGACAGTCTTGATTATCAGCCTTGTGTAGCTCCCACGTGGAAGAAAAGGAGATGGAGTATTTCCTAGATGAGGTGGTTAGAGGCACAGAACATTGCTAGGGACGTGAAAGAGGTGTGCATACGCATAGATGGTGCTAAATATGAGATTAGTGAAGCCAGAGAAGAGCAAAAAGAGGACTCCTTCCTAAGGTCAGAAAGAGCTGGGAGGGGCACGACGATTCACAGGTGCTGTCCCAAACTAGGGCTGAACGTCCGCCTGGGTCAGCCCGCCTTAGGATGCCTGCAGCCTTAGGACCTCTCTAAGGATGGTGCTTGTGATGCAGGACTGACCTACATGTCTGTACATATGAAGTGGAATACAGATATAAACAGTGACCCATCTTCTGACTTTTTCCACTTTCTTAAGCCTCGAAATACATTGTCATTAATCCCAATAATAATAGTAAAACACCAATAGTAAAGACACCAGTGAAGATAACGACCCAGTGTTACTGTATCAGATGCCCCTGAGGCTTGCATGTCCCCAAATGGCAGTCAGTTTTGCTCAGCACATCCTTGAGCCCTGCCTCCCTACCTCTCTCCCCTCTCCAAGCTCCAGAGGCTCAGTGTCACTTTGAATATGTAAGAGTTTGGACTTAAGAGTTTAAGTAGTGAAGGGCCCAAGAAGGCCTTTAATCAGAGGGATGAGCTAATCAGATTTGTGATTCAGAAGGCTCACTGTCCAGACTGGGCTCATGGCCCCGAGTGGCTGCTTAGAGGAGACCTGGGGGTCCAGGGGGTACCTCCTGGATCACTGCTGGGTACAAAGTGGAGGGCAGCACCAGGGAGCCTCCCTGGCATTCATTTCAACCAGAGTAGCTCTTCTTTTCTGGTTTTCACAAATTGAGGTCTGCGTAAGAATTATTTTTTTTTTTAGAAAGCTTTTGAAGGCTAAGACTTCTTTGATTTAGAAATGGGGAAATAGTAGAGGCAGGTAGACTCATCACTAGTTCCTTGAGATAATGAAGATAATATGGAATAATGGATGAAGACAGCAGTAACCCGTGACAATAGCAATAGTCCAGTGATAACAACTGTGACCAACCTGGACAGTACATTCAAAGCAGAGACATCACTTTGCCAACAAAGGTCCATCAAGTCAAGGCTATGGTGTTTCCAGTGGTCGTGTATGGATGTGAGAGGACTATAAGGAAAGCTGAGCGCAGAAGAATTGATGGTTTTGAACTGTGGTTTTGGAGAAGACTCTTGAGAGTCCCTTGGACTGCAAGGAGATCCAACCAGTCCATCCTAAAGGAGACCAGTCCTGGGTGTTCACTGGAAGGACTGATGCTGAAGCTGAAACTCCAATACTTTGGCCACCTCATGCGAAGAGTTGACTCATTGGAAAAAACTCTGATGCTGGGAGGGATTGGGGGCAGGAGGAGAGGGGGACGACTGAGGATGAGGTGGCTGGATGGCATCACTGACTTGATGGACATGAGTTTGGGTGAACTCCGGGAGTTGGTGATGGACAGGGAGGCCTGGCGTGCTGCAGTTCATGGGGTCGCAAAGAGTCGGACACGACTGTGCGACTGAACTGAACTGAACAGCTACCACCAGTCATGGCGCCCTTACTGGAGGCCTGTGACAGTTCCCAGTGCCGCGTGTGGGGTACTCATCTTCGGGGGAAACTCATGAGATAGACACCTGGATGCTTCCCATTTAACAGAGGAGGAAACTGATGGGCAGAAAGGTTGAGTCACTCGTCTGAGGTCATACAAATACTAAGCAAGAATCCAGACTCCAGAAGTTTAACCAGAAGAGCCTGAGAAAAGGGGCGGAGGTCCTGGTGAACATGGAGAGGATTCAAGGAAAGCTTGAGGGAAGGATCGTGGGATCTCGTGAGGATCTCAGGGAGCGGGGTGTAACCCAGGCGGCTCCTGATTGTGACCACTGGTCGAAGCTTGAAGGATATGGATTTGAGGAGGCTGGAAGGGGGCTGTGTGAGTGGTAGGGTTGTTAAGCTTAAGGTGTTGGGCGTTCGGGTGGGATATTCCACAGGTAGGTGCTTGTGTGGGTCTGAGCCCCAGAAGGCAAGAGAGGGCTCAGGAGCCCGAGGGGCACTGCCAGCCCCGGGTCGTCCTCTCGTCACCGGCGTGCGTAGATGCCGCTGGCTCCTCCTCTGAACCCCTGCCCTCCTGGGCTTCCACCCGCCAGACCACTTGCTCCCTGAACATGGAGCTGTGTGTCTGCCTTCCCTGTGCTCACCCTTTGCTGGGGGTGCCTGATGTCTGTCCTCTTCCATGTTTCACATCCACAACATTCTCCAAGGCTTACGTCAGATGCGTTCTCCTTCTATAAACCTTCCTCATCTCCCCATTCAGGTATAATCTTTTCTGCCTTTAAAGTCACAAGAGTACCATATGATTCCTCTTAATCATTTAAATTTTCCCAGCCTTTAGAAAGTAAGGTCTTGGAAGAAATGGACCATGTGTTGCTTCTTTTTATCTTGGTTTAGCTATCTTTGCTGAATGGAATTAAATCATGGTCTGGGAACTCATTTTAAATCACAGACATAGAAAACAAACTTATGGTCTCCAAAGGGGAGTTTGGGATTAACATATACACACTATTATATATAAAGCAGATAACTAACAAGGACCTACTGTATAGTACAGGGAACTATACCCAGTATTTTGCAATAACCTACAAAGGGAAAGAATCTCAAAAATAAATATATGTATGTGTAACTGAATCGTTTTGCTGGATACCTGAAACCAAGACAACATTGGGAATCAACTATACTCCAATAAAATCAATCAATCCCAGAACCTCTTTTTGTTCTTTGCAAGGGTCTTTATTTTGGGGGGGCTCCAAAATAACTGCAAATGGTGACTGCAGCCATGAAATTAAAAGACGCTTACTCCTTGGAAGGAATATTAAAAAGCAGAGACATTACTTTGCCAACAAAGGTCCGTCTAGTCAAGGATATGGTTTTTCCATTAGTCATGTATGGTTGTGAGAGTTGGACTATAAAGAAAGCTGAGTGCAGAAGAATTGATGCTTTTGAACTGTGGTGTTGGAGAACACTCTTGAGAGTCCCTTGGACTGCAATGAGATCCAACCAGTCCGTCCTAAAGGAGATCAGTCCTGGGTATTCATTGGAAGGACTGTTGCTAAAGCTGAAACTCCAATCCTTGGGCCACCTGATGTGAAGAGCTGACTCATTTGAAAAGACCCTGATGCTGGGAAAGATTGAAGGCAGGAGAAGGAGGAGACAACAGAGGATGAGATGGTTGGATGGCATCATCAACTCAGTGGACATGAGTTTGGGTAAACTCCGGGAGTTGGTGATAGACAGGGTGTGCTGCAGTCCATGGGGTGGCAAAGAGTCGGACACGACTGAGCAGCTGAACTGAAGTATTTGCTGTCCTTACCAGGCAAAATGGAGTTCAGTCGCCCAGATTCACCTTTCATCTGCCCCTGAACATGTGTGCCTACTGAGTTTGGGTATTAAGTCATAACAGAAAACAGGCAGGGGAGATGAGGATCAATAATCAAGGGAGCTATAACTTTCCAGTATCTTACACAGCTCTTACAGTTTGGAGCACTGCTCTAAAATTCTTAGCTGAGTTGCAGACAGCTCAGAGAGTCCAGCTTTTTGTCCTGTGCTGACCTTAAAGGATATAGTTCTCCATTCTCACACCCTTGCCAGCTTTTAGAAAACGTTAAGGCTTGAAGATGAGATCAGAGCTGTGTAGTATTTGTCCTGTCTCAAGTGGACACTTTTCATCTAGAAACCTTCCTAATTCAGTGGTCATATTTGTTTCCAACAGGAAATTCTTTTCTTACTTATATTTAATTAAGATTTGACTGTGTTTGTTCTTTGAAATTTCCCATACCATTTTTTTTTTTGAAAGACTGAGCTAACCAAATGAATGTGGATGATAAATATCACCTTTTTATTCTGAGTCCTTACCTCAGGCCAGGCATTGCCCTTCTTGTTTCTGTATATTAATTTGAATCCATCTAACCTAGTTGTCAGGGCTTCTCTGGTGGCTCAGATGGTAAAGCATCTGCCTGCAATTCGGGAGACCCAGGTTCAATCCCCAGGTCAGGGAGATCCTCTGGAGAAGGAAATGGCAACCCACTCCAGTACTCTTGCCTGGAAAATTCCATGGACAGAGGAGCCTGGTAGGCTACAGCCCATGGGGTCGCAAAGGGTCCGACACCACTGAGCGACTTCACTTTCACTTTAACAGCCTGGTAGGGCTTCCCAGGTGGTGCTGGGGGTAGAGAACGTGCCTGCTAGTGCTGCAGAGGTAAGAGGTGCAGGTTTGACCCATGGGTCAGGAGATCACCCCTTAGAGGAGGAAATGGCAACCTACTCCAGTATTCCTACCTGGAGAATTCCATGGACAGAGGAGCCTAATGGGCTGTTACAGTCCATGGGGTTGCAAAAGAGTCGGACACAACTGAGTGGCTTAGCACAACAACCTGTAAAGTAGGCATTACTGTGCCCATTTCATAGATCAGGAAACTGAGGTTCAGAGCCATTCCACTGTTTTTGGCAAAGAAGCTGGTAGTTCCCTGTTGACTGAGGTGGGATTGGTAACCAGGTGTATCTGGTTACAAAGTCATCCCTTCCCCCTGTGCCTTCTTGCTGCCTTCCGTGTTTCTACCTTTTCCATTCTAGCATTATTGATGCTTTGAGACAAGATTCCTATGTTATACAATCTGTATTTTCTCATAGGGGATCAGCCCAAGTATAACAAAAATTTGTTTCTTGATTTCAAAGTAATTGACAGTTTTAAAAGACACTGTATTGGGTTTGGTAATTTTTTAAAGAATAAAATTTAAGCAATGTTAAAAGCAGTATCATTGTTGAAAAAAGCAGAATTATTCTACAATTAAAAGCAGTATCATAGTTGAAAAAACAGGGAAGTTGATACTTTTTTAAATTTTTAACTCAACTTTGGTTTGTTTGGGATTTTGGTTTTTTTAAGTCTGTAAGTATTTCCCCTTTGATATGAGTACTTGTTTCCCTGTAATTAATATTGCACTAACTAATCTTCCTGGTGCCCCATCCAAATTTACTCTAACCTTCGCAGCCTTCTATTTTCGAGAATGGCTTCCTTTTCTCCTAAAAGTAACCACTCCTTCAGGCAGGAGGTACCTTGAACTGGTACAACAGATGGATGAGTGACTGAAGTTCCCTGAGCCCTGCTGGACAGAGTTGTTTCTTTTTTTTGTTTTGTTTTGTTTTTTTATTTTTTTAATTTTAAAATCTTTAATTCTTACATGCGTTCCCAAACATGAACCCCCCTCCCACCTCCCTCCCCATAACATCTCTCTGGGTCATCCCCATGCACCAGCCCCAAGCATGCTGTATCCTGCGTCAGACATAGACTGGCGATTCAATTCTTACATGATAGTATACATGTTAGAATGCCATTCTCCCAAATCATCCCACCCACTCCCTCTCCCTCTGAGTCCAAAAGTCCGTTATACACATCTGTGTCTTTTTTCCTGTCTTGCATACAGGGTCGTCATTGCCATCTTTCTAAATTCCATATATATGTGTTAGTATACTGTATTGGTGTTTTTCTTTCTGGCTTACTTCACTCTGTATAATCGGCTCCAATTTCATCCATCTCATCAGAACTGATTCAAATGAATTCTTTTTAACAGCTGAGTAATACTCCATTGTGTATATGTACCTCAGCTTTCTTATCCATTCATCTGCTGATGGACATCTAGGTTGTTTCCATGTCCTGGCTATTATAAACAGTGCTGCGATGAACATTGGGGTACATGTGTCTCTTTCAATTCTGGTTTCCTCAGTGTGTATGCCCAGCAGTGGGATTGCTGGGTCATAAGGTAGTTCTATTTGCAATTTTTTAAGGAATCTCCAGACTGTTCTCCATAGTGGCTGTACTAGTTTGCATTCCCACCAACAGTGTAGGAGGGTTCCCTTTTCTCCACACCCTCTCCAGCATTTATTGCTTGCAGATTTTTGGATCGCAGCCATTCTGACTGGTGTGAAGTGGTACCTCATTGTGGTTTTGATTTGCATTTCTCTAATAATGAGTGATGTTGAGCATCTTTTCATGTGTTTGTTAGCCATCCGTATGTCTTCTTCGGAGAAATGTCTATTTAGTTCTTTGGCCCATTTTTTGAGTGGGTCATTTATTTTTCTGGAATTGAGCTGCATAAGTTGCTTGTATATTTTTGAGATTAGTTGTTTATCAGTTGCTTCATTTGCTATTATTTTCTCCCATTCAGAAGGCTGTCTTTTCACTTTGCTTATATTTTCCTTTGTTGTGCAGAAGCTTTTAATTTTAATTAGATCCCATTTGTTTATTTTTGCTCTTATTTCCAGAATTCTGAGAGGTGGATCATAGAGGATCCTGCTGTGATTTATGTTGGAGAGTGTTTTGCCTATGTTCTCCTCTAGGAGTTTTATAGTTTCTGGTCTTCCATTTAGATCTTTAATCCATTTTGAGTTTATTTTTGTGTATGGTGTTAGAAAGTGATCTAGTTTCATTCTTTTACAAGTGGTTGACCAGTTTTCCCAGCACCACTTGTTAAAGAGATTGTCTTTACTCCATTGTATATTCTTGCCTCCTTTGTCAAAGATAAGGTGTCCATATGTGTGTGGATTTATCTCTGGGCTTTCTATTTTGTTCCATTGATCTATATGTCTGTCTTTGTGCCAGTACCATACTGTTTTGATGACTGTGGCTTTGTAGTAGAGCCTTAAACAAGATGATTTTACATCTGAATGACTCCGCAATGGCTGTAATTTAAGGCAACCTAACCAATGTCAGTGGAGGGGAATGTGAGCCTTACGGGAAATGTATTTAAGACTTAGAACACCAAGAAGGCACATGTGTCTGGCTTGGGATTCTGACTCTGCTTTAAGCTGTTTCTGCCTTTCACAGAATCTTCTACTGCCTCCTTGCAAGCCCTCAGAGGTCTTTTTCTAAACTCTCATGTGTGTAGACTTGCCCTCTAAATTGTTATATGTGAAAGGTGTGATGCTGGAGATGGGACAGAAATGATTTGTGTATTATATGGGTCTTTTGTAAACCAGTGCGTTATAAGCCAGTAGGTCTTGTGTGAGTATTCATTACTGCAGGTTTGTGTCTATATACAACATTCCAAATGAACGTAAAAGTTCTGTTTGTCAAGCAGGATACTGTTTGTACCATATCTTTACTTTCTCAATTAGTTTGTAGACCAATACTCCATAGTGTTTCTCCTAGAGTGCCTTAGTGCCTATGGATGGATGCTTAGCCCATTTGTGTAAAAGTTTTACTTTAAAGGAATATTTTGGAATTTTTCAATCATATCCCATTTATTTTAAACTTTTATTTCTCTCCATGTTGTGAAAATATGCATTTTTTTCCCCCTTTGGTGTATCTGTTACAGTGCTTGCTACCGGGTAGCTAGACCAAACTGTCTCTAAATTTCTATGAGGAAAAATGATCCCTTCTAAGCTTTAATTGATTTGCCTTCCATTTTGGGGGGTACAGATTCCTGAGGATGTATACATGTTATTAGGGTACTGGCATTGGCGAAATAGGATATGGATTTCGGGGCTTAGGGTGGAGTGGTCACTGGGTTCTATTCGTTATTAAAATAGCCAGAGGTGTTGATTTCTTTCTCAAAAAATACATTAGTTGCTGGTCCCATCATGTTTTGAAAAGTTTAGCTATTTATAGAAAGGGCCCTCACCTTCATCCATTAAAATCTGTCCCTCAGAAAGCAATAATGTGAGTAGTTTAATACTTCTGAGAGGAAGTAATATGAAGATTGAATCTTATGTTCTCATCTCCCTTTATGGAGGTAGTCTGCAGTGAGGTTCCTCATTCATTTCTAGCTCTTTGAGTTCTGACAAGAGGTAAGATTACAGTTCTGGTCTTCCTTGTGCTCGAGTGGGGTCGTTGGACTAAATCTGAGCAGTGAAGAGTGAGTTGCCCCTCTGGGCTGGAGCGGTGGGTTTCCTAAGTCAGACTCCACAGCTCCTCTGCCCCGACTCTCAGCACTCACTGTGGTGGCTATTCCCGTCAGCCTGGGGCCCAGGGTGGGTACACAGGGGACAGAATTCCCAGCCTGTCTGCTGATGCCTAATTAATCTGTACCAAAACCCAACTTTTAGCTTGGCTTATTTTTCTCTCTTGCTTTTTTCTTTCTCATTGATCTCTACACTATAATTTCACTCTTTCTATTTGATTTGCTCTCAGTTTTTACTTTTTCTAGTTTTTTAAGCTAGAATCTTCAATCATCAATTTTAAACCCTTCTCCTTTCCTAGACTAAGTATATGAAGCTAAAAATTCTACAAGGACTGCTTAAATGTATTTAATAAGTTTTATGTTTTTGTTATCATTCATTTTGAAATCTTTGCTAATTTCACTTGTGATTTCTTCATTGACCCATTAATTTTCTGAAGTATGTTGCTTAATTATCAAATATGGGACTTGTCTATATATCATTTTGTTGTGTGATTTCTAATTGAGTTCCTTTGTGGCCAGCAAATATATTGTCCGTGATTTCAATCCTTTCAGAATTTTAAATTTGTTTTATAGCTCAGACTATGTCTGTCTCAGTGAATACTTCATGTATACTTGAAAAGAAGATGTGTATTGTTCAGTTATGTGCCTGTGTTAATTGATCCAAGATGTTTGAAAATCTCCTGTATCCTCACTAATTTTCTACATAGTGGTTATTCTATCAATTGCTGAGAGAGGGGTTTTTAAATCTCCAACTATGATTTTGGACTAAGCTTTATTTGCCTTAATCCTGACAGTCTTCACCTGATGAATTTTGAACCTCTGTTGTTAAGTGTGTTGATATTAGGGCTGCTTATATCCCAGCTTGATAACTGTGAATGGTAGTTTTTATCTTTTGTGGTGCTTTTCTCTTGAAGTCCACTTTGTCTGACTTTAATGTAGCCGCATCAGCTTTCTTATGCTTACATTTTTCATTGTGTATATATATTCCATTTTTTAACATTCACCCTATATGTACCTTTCTATTTAAAATGCATCATAACACACACTGAAATATTGTCTTTTTTAGAAACTTCAGTCTACCGTCTTTGACTTTTACCTGGAGTGTTTAAACCGTTTACGTTTAGTATAACTGTTTCTGCACTTGAATCTGTACTTGAACTTCTCTCTCTTAGCCTCGTGTTTGCTTTCTTTGCGTTTCCTCCTTTACTTGTTCCTCTGTTTCTTCTTTTCTGTCCTTTCTGGATTGAGTATTTTTAGTATGCCATATCTTTTTTGTCCCTTAAACTACACTTCGTGTTTTTATTCTACTGGCTGCTTATGGTAGTATTTCTCAAACATTAGTATACATCAGAATCACAGTAAGGGTTACATAAAACAAAGATTTCTAGGTCCCACTCCAAAATTTCTGAACTAGCAGGTCTGAAATTGGGTTTATGGATTTTAGTTTCTGATAAATTATTAGGTAATGCTGATGCTGCTTGCCCAGAGCAAGAAAATCATTGCTTGAGGGATTACAAGATGTACTCTTAACTTATCATAGTCTACCCGGAATAATTTATGCCATTTCAAGTACAATGTAAGAAACTTAGAGCAGTAAAATTTCATTTATATCTTTCCCTATACTTTACGCTATGTTTTTAGATATTTTACTTATATATATTTTATAAATCCCATAATACACATTTACTTTGTTTTAAACATTTGACTTTCGAATTTAAGAAAAGAAAGAAAATTTCTCTAAAATTTAGCTGTCTGTCATTTCTAGTTCTTTTCTGTACATCCAGATTTCACATTTCTCTCTGATATCATTTCCCTTTAGCATAGAACTTTCTTTTTTATTTCTTATAATGTGATTTATTATCAGCCAATTCTCTTCACTTTAGTTTATCCAAAAATGTCTTTATTTTACCTTCATTTTGAGGAATGTTTTCACTGGTGCTACTGAATTTGAAAATAATTGTATGTTGTTATCTGGCCTTGATTGTTATAAACAATCAGTGTTTACTCTTACCTTTATTCTCCTTTACATACTGTAATTGTGGGGGGTTTTTTTGTTTGTTTGTTTTTTGCTTTGTTCTGGCTGCTTTAAATTTTTTTTTATATTTGTTTTCAGCAATTTAACTATGTTGTACCTTAGTGGTTTTCTTTGTATTTATCTCTTGGGGCATTTGATAAAATTGTTGTTTTAGTCAATTTGGAAATTTCTATATATTATTTTCTGACCTATTCTCTCCATTCTTTTTGGGACTCCTACTACAAGTATGTTAAATTACTTAATGCCACCACATAGGCCACAAGTACCTTGTTCTTTTATCTTTTAATTCTTTTGTCTTTGTGCTTTAATTTTTATGATTCTATTTCTGTTTCTTTAATTTCACTGAGTTTTGTGTCCAATATATTGTTAATTTCAACCCAAAATGTTGTGTCCTCAATAGTATATTTTACAGTTCTTTGATTTCAGTTTGTTTTTATAGTGTCCAAATCTCTTCTGAGAGTTTCCATTTCTTTCTTTTCTTTTTTTCATATTTTCTTGACTTGTCTAAAATATCAATTTAAAAATCCTTATCTGCTAGTTTCACACTCTGAATCATCTGTGAGTCTGTTTCTACTGACTCAGTTTTCTTTTGACTCTGGTTTGCATTTTTCCAGTAATTACTACATTTTGGAGACTCCGGGTTCTGTTACGTTTCTCGGAAGAGTATTGTGTTTTATTCTAGTAGTGAAATTACTGACAGATCATTTTGAACTTACAGGGCCTTTGCTGTACGATTTTTCAGGGATGATCTGTTTTTGTTATACCTTTAACCCTAAAATTAATGCCTTAATCCCGGGATACATTATTTCCTTCTAAGGAGGAGGAAATTTAAATGGAATTTAAATGGCAAGCCAAAGGAAATGGAAAGATTGAGTCCTTCTAATTTAGTGAGATTCAAATTCTTTCTCGTTGTGATTGATAGTAACTAAAATACCCTGCTTAACTGTTTAAAGCATTAAATTCTTTCACCCTTTGACTCTTTGGAGTCTTATGCTCAATTCAGAGGTCAGCTGCAAATGTGAGAGGAGTTAATATATCCACACCTCATGATATCCCCTCCTTTCTGGACTATCTATCCTTCTTCAATTTTTGTGGTTTGGTTGGTAGGTCATGTGTGACTCTTTGCAACCCCATGGACTGTAGCCCAACCAGGCTTCTCTGCCCATGGGATTTCCCAGGCAAGAATACTGGAGTGGGTTGCCATTTCCTTCTCCAGAGGATCTTCCCTACCCAGGGATCGAACCCACGTCTCCTGCTTGGCAAGCAGATTCTTCACCGCTGAGCCACCTGGCAA
The DNA here is from genome assembly GCF_001704415.2 of Capra hircus. Classification (NCBI taxonomy): domain Eukaryota; kingdom Metazoa; phylum Chordata; class Mammalia; order Artiodactyla; family Bovidae; genus Capra; species Capra hircus. Next base: position 61,014,379 of record NC_030824.1, on the reverse strand, counting down.
GCCCTTGTCAGTTTCTGGCTGTTCCTAAAGTTCCAAAGGGGCTTCCCTGGTGACTCAGCAGGAAAGAGTCTGCCTGTAATTCAGGAGACGCAGGAGATGCGGGTTCGATCCCTGGGTCAGGAAGATCCCTGGAGGAGGAAATGGCAACCCACTCCAGTATTCTTGCCTGGAGAATCCCGTGGACAGGGGAGCCTGGCAGGCTACAGTCCATAGGTCACAAACAGTCAGACACGACTGAAGCGACTGAGCAAGGGTGCACACATTTACAACAATCCAAAGCCTGTTCTCTGCCTTCTCTGGCAACTAGGACTTAGGATTTTGCTTTGCTTCCATTCAGCCTCCCCTGAAGGACATGAGTCCAAGACCCTCAGGAAGAAAATCCATTCAACCATGAGGCAGTCTATGGTGTTCTCTTTGTTCCACAGTCAGTCTTCTCCCAGCTTCTGCTTGCTTTTGGTTGCTCCCCAGTGCCTTCAGATCTTTTTTCTCCCCTTTTGTGGACAGTTATAATTGTCCTCTATAGGAGGTTTATCTGATTCAAGCTATTCTACTACTAAAACTGAAATTCCTCCTCTAATGGACATATAAGTGAAATGAGAAATCTTTGTTTCCTTTACCACTAACATTTTTTATCCATAGGATTATTCCTGTGGCTATATATTCTGACTAAAATAGAGCTATTAACTTGCATAGAGGCCATCTCAGAGAACCTCCAGTTGAAAGTAGTAGTGTCTGCTACTTCTTTTCTACCTCCTTAAGACATAAACCAATACAATATTGTAAAGTAAAATAAAGTAAAAATAAAAATTAAAAAAAAAAAGACATAACCTTCAGATTCATATTTCTGAAATACACCTCTGGACTTCACATCCTGTAAGCAAGAATCTCATCACCTGCCGAATAAAATGAGTTTCATTCAAAGCCTCCACTGTCCGGCCCATGTTAACGTTGTAGTAGAAAATTACTTACCTTTGAAACCCTGGGTTATGACTTATACTGGATTAGCTATTTTTATAACAGGAGAGCACAGTGTTTTTTAAAAGACATGATCAAAAGTTTTTTAAGTCTTCTAAATGCATTCTCTCATTTTCATTGTGGTTTTTTGGTTGTTTATTTTATCATAGATTAATGGACAGGATAATATTGCCTATTTGTGTAGCTGTGATTCAGATCTTTCATGTTTACAGATTTAAAAATATAAATGACAGATAAAACTAGTATGACATCCCCACAGCTGGCCTTTAAACTCTCCCATTCTGTTTGGATGGGAGATGAACTGGTGATTGTGACCAATGTCTGGTTTCTACTAACTGGTAGAAACCAGATACAATAATTCAGTGTATATGGAAGGACATTTTCTGCAGCTCTTACAGTAACATGAATTTTTAAAAGATGTTCATTAAAAAGAAATCCCTGTAGTATAATCCTAACTCTTAGAAGTCTGTTTTTGAACACCCAGAAATAGTGTGTTTATTGGACAGTGGCCATTTCTTATGCATTATTGTATGCTTACAGCTAAGAGACTTTGTAATATTTTATCATGGATTCTCAGAAATGGAAGGGACCATAGAACACCCCAGCTCCTGATGCAAATGGTTTATGGCCTTGCACACATAATAGGTTCCCAATAAATAATTGTTGAATTGAAACCAAAGTTGCATTTAGTTATTTGTTTGGACATTGACATTTATTCAACTCAGTGTACATTAGAGATGAAATTTCTGAATTTGTCTTTAATTTCACATCATGAAAAAAGGCACATAATGCTGATTGCCAGTGGAAATACTGGGTGATAAAGTAAAGTATGCATCATTCAAATAATGTTCCTTTGCTTATTCTTTCCAAAGAGCATTCAGCATCCTGTTGGACCACCAGTAAATTATATTTCAAAATCGACATTTAGAAAAGACTCTGACCTTGAGACACAGCAGCATTGTCCGAATTCTGCTTCCGGTTCCACCTTTTGGGGAGGTCACCTGATCAGTTCTAGTATGAGTTTCTTCTTATGAACAATAGCAGTAATAACTGCCTTACCTATGTCGTAGGGTTGTTGTACGACAAATAAAATAGTGCCATAATAGGCCTTAAAATTTTATTTTTAACTTCTTAAGATATTGTGCAGCATTGTGAAATGTTAGGCTAATCGGTTCTAGTCTTTCCTGTGGGTGTTGATTGCCTTTTTGTAATTATCGACACCTACCTATAGTGACTGAGAGCCTTTCATTTTTTTAAGAAGTCATTAGATTATTATAATGATGGAGTTTCATTTCTTCCCTTTGATAGATTTCCCTATTCTATTACTGTTCTTTTATTGAGATCGCCATTACTAAAATTTACCATAATGTTACCGAGAATGAGCTCTAGGTTAAATTATTTTAATACCATTAGCAATACACATTAAATCTATTGAGTACTTCCTGTAATTTCCTTAGTAATTATCAACCCAGGGAATGTGATGGTACTGGGTTGAAGCGGGGTTTTGGAGCCTGTTTCCTGCTTTACAAGCATCACTCAGATTCCATTTGCTTAGTCTACAGATTTTCAGAGACCCATGACTCAGTTCCCACACCTCTTCCCTTTCCAGTCTCCATATGATCTCATCCAGTCTCATAGCTTAAAATAATAACCACAAGCGGATTACATCTGCAGCCCAGACTGCTCCTGAGCCCCAGGTCTCTGTATCTCACTGTCCCCTACCCCGCCCCATACTTCCACTGACATACCTCTCAGGGGTCTCAAGCTTAGCATGTCCAAGACCAAGCCAGAGTAGTTCCCCCTAAGCCATGGCTCTTAATTGTCTGCCTCATTGGAATTTACAGCAGTTCCATTTTTCTGTTTGTTCAGCCCAAGAGTCTTAATGCTTCTTCAGATGCCCTTGTTCTCAGATCTCTCAGCAGATTCTAGCAGCTCTGCCTTCCAAGTGTACCTTGGACCTGACCACTTCTCATCGCTGCTCCCCCATCATCGTCCCCTGAAGTATAGGGACAGCCTGCCACCCATTCCCTCTGACCCTGTCCTCTGTCCACTTCAGTCGGTTTCTTAGACTGTGGCCAGAGCAGTCCTATTAACCATGAGTCACGTCACTCTTCATCTCAAAGCCCTGGAAACCAGTGGTTTCCCATCTCACTGAGCCCACGTCTTGACCATGATTGATAAGGCCTTACATGGGCTTACTGAGGTTAGCTCTTTTTCTTCATCCCCTGGTAATGTTCACTGACCCTGTCCACCTTTCACACTTGGCTGTTCCTTAAACACGCCAGGTACCCTCAGGCCCCTGTCAACCCTCGTTTGCTTTTCTCTCTGCCCTACCGTATTTTCTCCCCAAGATGTCCACACAGTTAGCACCTTCCTTTGCTTCAGACCTTTATTTTAAAGTTGCTTTCCAGTGGAGTTTTCCCTTCATTCTTTCTAAAATGTCAATACCCTCCTCACCTCTACCGCATTCTATGCCCTTGCCTTCTTTCTCCTGAGCACCTGTTACTGTCCAGCAGTTGACCATTGTCCCTAAGTACTTTGTCTGTTGACTCTCTTTCCCTCATTAAAAGGTCACAAGAATGGAGACTTTGGTCTTTTTCATTGCTGCCTCCAACAGAGCTGATCTCTAGTGGAGGTTCAGTAAATATGGTATGCTAATTTGGATATGTAAATGAATAATAGAGCTAGGGTACAGTTTAGCATTTTGCCAGTAGACGCCACCCTCCAAGCATATTCCACATCTGAATTATTTTGGTGCCAGTTTGACTTGCAAAATGAAATTGTTCTACATTTCTAGTTCAATGATTTGAAAGTCTTCCCATTGGAGTGAGATGTATAAATGGGAGCAGGCAGAGCAGCTTAAACAGCAGCAGCAGCTGGGAGTTTGGGATGAGCAGATGTAAACTAGTATATGTAGGAAGGATGAACAACAAGGTCTGCTGCATGGCACGGAGAGCTATGTTCAGTATCCAGTGATAAACCGTAATGGAAAAGATTGTGAAAAGAATGTATATAGATTTATAGCTGAATCACTTTGCTGTACACTTAAAACTAACACAACATTGTAAATCAACTATACTTCAATAAAGTACACTTTTTAAAAAAGCTGAAGCAAGGCCTTTGTTTAGTTTGGTGCCGGGTGATGGCTGGATAAAATGTGCACCATCTCCTGAAAGGACACATGCCAATAAAGTCAAACAGTGGGCAGTGCAGCTTTATTTCTTTGGAAACCTGTTGGAAGTAAACATAGTTTTAAGCTTATCATCTGCAACCTGAAGTCTCACCTGTATTCAGCTGGCCGTTCCTGTGCCTGTAGTATTCGCAGATCATGTTTCTCTTCTACTTTTATTGACAAAGAGATTTTAAGGCAGGAAAGAGGATGTTTCATTATCTGATTATACATATTAGTATTTTATATTAATATAGTAGTCTTTATTTTAACAATTATTCTTTATTATTTTATTCAGGGCAACACAACTATTTGTGTGCGGGAAGAAATGACTGCATAATTGATAAGATTCGGCGGAAGAATTGTCCTGCGTGCAGACTTCAGAAGTGTCTTCAAGCTGGAATGAATTTAGGAGGTAAGGTCTGTGGGTGTTAGTTTAATAAGAACTGTTAATATGTAATGTAACACTGCTAGACTCTATGTACTCCCAAAATTGAAGGTGAAGCTAACATGAAGCAAAGATTTTTAAAAATCTAGTAAGTTCTGTATTCATGCTAAAACATTTTAGGAGAAAAATATTTCTTAGAAGGAGTTAAAAACAAGTATGTTACGTGGCTATGGTCATAGTGAAGTTTTCAACTCTTGAGTTTGCTAAGGTTTCAAGAACTGGGTACATAAACAAAACCAAAACAAAAATGAATGACATTTTGTACAAAACTGTAGCTAATAGTTTTCATTACCATGTGTGTTTAGAAATAAGACCTATTTGTGTTGACATTAGCCAGACAGGAATATATTGCTAACTCTAGGAGTAAAAGTAGTAAAGGCTGTATGAAAAAAGTTTTTAGTGTTACAGAAATTCACCAAAAGAGTGGGGGAGGTAAAGACTTGTATCACAGAAGTATACAGTGTCCATGGATGGGAAGATTCAACATCCTGAAAGTGTCAGTTTTCTCTAAGTTAATTTATGAATATAACAGAAGTCTAACAAAAATACCACTTGGTGATTCTAAGTTCTTAAAGAACAGCCAGCAAAATTCTGGAAATGGGGTATATAATGAGGACAACTATCTCTGCCACATAGTAAAGCGTGTGAGAGCTACAGTAATTAAAATGGTCTATGTATTTGTTTATTGATAGTCAGATGAGCAGAAAGTCAAGAAATGAGTTCAAATAATGTGAGAAGCTTGCTCCTAATAAAGTTGGCAGTTCAGATCAGTGGGGAAAGGATAGATTAGTTGATAGGATTATTGTGACAGCTACGAAACAAGAAAGTTAATCCGAATTCTTAACAATCCTCCAAGATAAATTCTGCTCTTCCAAAGATAATAAACTTTGAAATATAACACAGAAGTGCTAAAGGATTTTTTAATATTCTGCAAGTGGAATATTATTTTATACTTTTTAAGTATGAAATAAACCCAGAAGCTATAAGTGAAAAGAATTGAGAAAATAAACCCTGCTTACAAACCAAATGTCACCACAAAAACAAATAAAAAAAAACTGGCGGAAAATACTTGCAGCTTATAGACAAAGGGTTTATTTCTCACGTAGATAAGCACTTCTGTAATTTCATAAGATAAAGAAACCAACTCATTAGAAAAATGAGACTGAATAAGAATATGAATAAAATATTCATAGGTAAAAGAACAATAAAAGAAATGCAGTTGGTTCTTGAAACACATGAAAAGATTCTCAATCTAAACCCAGTAAGAGAAATGTAAATTTAAAGTGTGAGATATGATTTCTTACAAATGGCAAAGATAAAACATTTTTCTAATATATTGTTTGAGTATAGCAATAAAAGTGAAAATAAATGTTAATCTTGTGCATTTTAGGTGGAAGTAGAGATTGATATAACACCTATGGAGAGCAATTTAGCCATTTCAATTAAATGTTAAAAAGGCACATACCCTTTGACTCACCAATTCCACTTCTAGGAATTTATCCTAAGTATGTTCTGGAAATGTAAGAAGTGATATATGCATAATATGTCCAGTGTAGCCTTGTTAAATATCAGGCATATAGTAGCCATTTATGTGTTCAAAATTGATTAAATAAATTGCAGAGAACTCTTCAGACACAAATAAGAATAAAGGGAGCTCTATATGGTCTGATTATCAAAAATACTCTTTAGGGAAAAAATCAGGTTGCAAAATAGTATGATTTGTATATTACACGTAGTATATCTGCTTTCAAAAAAGAATACATATATATTGTATAGCATATTTCTGGAATGATATACAGGAAGCCAGAAATGGTGGTTAGCTTAGTGGAAAAGAGCGGATAGCTGGGAGACAAGGATAGGAAGGAAAATTAATTGTCACTGTCTATTCTTTTGCGCTTTTGAATTTTGTATTGGATTAATGTGTCTATTGTGTACTCCAGTTACCTTCTTAAAGGAAAGTAATCCAAAAAAGAAGCACAGTTTTCTAGATTCCATAGATATGCGTTAGTATATGATATTTGCTTTTCTCCTTCTGACTTCTCTCTATATGACAGACTCTAGGTCCATCCACATCACAACAAATGACCCAATTTCATTCCCTTTTATGGCTGAGTAATATCCTGTTATGTATATGTACCACGTCTTTTTTATCCATTCATCTGTTGATGGACAATTAGCTTGCTTCCATGTCCTGGCTTTAATGTGTGCTGCAGTGAACGTCAAGGTACATACATCTTTTTGGTACAGATGAACCTGTTTGCAGGGCAGGAATAGAGATGCAGACATGAATTTAACAGTCGTGTGGACACAGGGGAAAGGGGAGGATGGGACAAATTGGGAGATTAGGATTGACATATATACATGATCTCCATATAGTCAAGGTCCATATAGTCAAGCCTATGGTCTTCCCAGTGGTCATGTATGTTTCTGAGAACTGGACCATAAGGCAGAGCACCAAAGAATTGATGCTTTCAACTGTGGTGCTGGAGAAGACTCCCGAGAGTCCCTTGGACTGCAAGGAGATCAAACCAGTCAATCTTAAAAGAAATCAACCCTGAATACTCATTGGAAAGACTGATGCTGAAGCTGAAGCTCCAGTATTTTGGTCACCTGATGCAAACAGCTGACTCACTGGAAAAGTCCCAGATGCTTTGAAAGATGGAGGAGAGAAGAAGAGGGCATCAGAGGATGAGATGGCTGGATGGCATCACCGATGCAATGGACATGAACTTAGGCAAACTTTGGGAGATGGTGAGAGAGAGGGCAGCCTGGCACGCTATAGTCCATGGGATCACAAAGAGTCGGACACAACTGGGCGAGTGAACAACAACAATAACATATACACTATTGTGTGCAAAATAGGTAGCTAGTGGGAACATGTTGCATAGCACAGGAAGCTCAACTCAGTGCTCTGTGATGACACAGATGGGTAGGATGGCAAGGATGGTGGACGGGAGGCTCAGGAGGGAGGGGATATTTAGATACATATAGCTGATTCACTCCATTGTATGGGATATTAATTAACATTGTAAAGCAATTATATTCTAGTAAATAAAAAGACAAAGAGACTTCATTCTTTGATGAATGAACCAACTGGCTGACTAGGTAGGCCTGGGGAGGAACGTGGCTGCACGTAGAGCAGAGCAACCCTTGGGAATCAGGAGGAGGATGAGCTGTGGCCAACCAGAACTGCTCCTGTGAGAGCCTCCTGGGTGTCCTGGCCTCAGCCAGAGCAGCCCACGCTGGTCCAGAGGGCAGGCTCTGGAGCCACACTGCACGGTGAGACCCCTTGCTCTGTCACTTGCTGACCTGTAACCTCAAAGGCAGGCTGTCACCTTTCCAAGCCCCTGTTTCCTTCAGCTTGCCTTGATCAGCACGCCTACCTCCCAGGCTGCAGTGAGAAGTAAATGTCAGTGTGGAGTGACCACTCAGTACATGTCGCTGGAGTGATCACTCACGGCACATTCCATAGTACTTTCACGCACGATCTGAGGGACGTGACTGCCCCACGTGTCGGTGACGTCCAGGGAAATTAAGAAACGTGCCCCAAGATGCCACAGCCAGTGAAATGATGAAGCTATATCTTGAATCTCTGGACTCCTGGTCTGAGTTTCTGCTTTCTTGTCTGACATCCCAATCAATGCAAATGTGGTGCAAAAGATCTCCTTCTGAAGCCTGTGAGCGAAAATCTGGCAAGATATCAGCAACTTACAATCTAAATGGCACCAGGGTACAGCTATGGGTCAGAAAATGAAGTCGAAATCAGTTTTTGTAAAATCTGCCATCTGAGTTTTAAGTGTACACACTGCTGAAGTGTGTGTATCCCTATGTAATTTTTGTACAAGTATATAAATCTAATATATTAATATTTACATATTCTATATATCTATGCATATGGGGCTTCCCAGATGGCACTAGGGGTAAAGAACCCTCCTGCTGAGGCAGGAGACATAAGAGATGCAGTTCAATCCCTAGGTCAGGAAGATCCCCTGGAGGAGGGCATGGCAACCCTCTCCAGTATTCTTGTCTGGAGAATCCCATGGACAGAGGAGCCTGGCAGGCTATGTAGTCCATAGGGTTGCAAAGAGAGTCAGACACAACTAAAGTGATTTAGCATATGCTATATATATACACACACATACACACATACACACACACACACTTTAGTATAAATACTGTATCATCACACTTTATATAAAGTACCATTACTGGGACTTCCCTGGTGGTCCAGTGGTTTAAACTTTGCCTTCCAATGCTGGGTGTGCAGGTTAGATCCCTGGTTGGGGAGCTAAGATCCTATATGCCTTGGGGCCAAAAAACCAAAATATAAAACTGAAGCAGTATTGTAACAAACTCAGTAAAGACTTTAAAAATGGTCCACATCAGAAAAGTCTTTTTAAAAATACCATTACCATTGTTTACCATAAAATGCTATGAAATAGCAATACTTATAATCCATATCTTATAGGGCTGTGTTAAGAATTAACTGAGTCCATGTATAATCTCTAGAACAGAGTTTCTCAGTCTCTGCTCTGTTGACATTTGGGGCCAGATAGACCTTTGTTGGGCTTCCCTGATCCCTCCGCCTGCAATGCAGGAGACCACAGTTGGATTCCTGGGTTGGGAAGACCCCCTGAAGAAGGGATAGGCTACCCACTCCAGTATTCTTGGGCTTGCTTGGTGGCTCAGGTGGTAAAGAATTCGCCTTCAGTGCAGGGGACCTGGGTTTGATCCCTGGGTTGGGAAGATCCCCTGGAGGAGGTCATGGCAGCCCACTCCAGTATTCTTGCCTGGAGAATCCTCACGGACAGAGGAACCTAGCAGGCTACAGTCCATGGGGTTGCAAAGAGTTGGACACAGCTGAGCGACTTAGCACAGCACGTCACAGGTCTGTGTTGTGGGGCCCATCTCTGTGCTGTAGGATGTTTATCAGTATCCTTCAACACTACCTATTAGATGCCAGTCTAGCTATCCCTGCTCCCCCAGTGTGACAAGCACAAATATTTCCACACTTTGCTAAGTGTCCCCTGGGTGGCATTGGAATCCAGTGGTTTACCAGTAATAGTAAATAATTGTAAGCTGCTTAACTGTGAGATATTTCCTGCTAGAATATATATTCCATCAGAGGGAGAATTTGGGTCTGGTCTGTTCATTGCTTTATCACCAGTGACTAGAACAGTGCCTGGCACAAAGCAGGTGTTCAGCAGTTGTTTGTTGAGTGAATGCATGATTAACTGGCCCTTTTAAGGGTTCTGTATTGTGAGCATTCTTCTAAGCCCTTTATATGTGTCAAACCTCACATAACATTATGTGATCATACTGTTAATCTGCCCATTTTATTTTTAAATTGATTTTCATTGGAGTATAGTTGCTTTACAATGTCGTGTTAGTTTTTACAGTACAGCAAAATGAATCAGCCCTATAAATATACACACATCCCCTCCCTTTTGGACTTCCTAAGAAGCGAGTTCATGGAGGCTCACAGAAGTTGAAGCGCTGGCCCAAGGCCGCGGCCCAGGGAGTGGCAGCGCCAGAACTGAAATCTCTGTTCCTGGCACAAAAGCTCATCCCCAGCGTCATTCTTCTGCATGACATGGGTCCACTGTTTATAGACTGACATTTAAAAATAGGCCTGCTTATCTGTTAGTGGCAGCTGTGGCACCAGGCTTCTTACTTGTGTCTATGATGGTCTCTAAGTGAGGCTTGGCGCAGTACACAGTTCAGGCTCACCTAACTTTGTCGCTGGTTTCTGTATACATGCAGGATAGGTTTTACGGATTTCGGTAAAACATTTTCCTAGAGAAAAAGCTTACCTTGAATCCTGAGGTCATTGAAAGTCGTGAGTCGAAAATAGGTAGAGTGGAAATTAATATTCATAAGAGTAGTACTTTCTTTAGGTTCAAGTTATAATATAACTCCTTCTGGTTCTTGGGTTAAATAATTAACTTTTATTAATTATCCAGTCGATGTAACATACATTGTCATTTTTCTTTTATTACTTATTTAGAAGCCTTGCTTTCTGTTTCAATGTAGGCAAAAAGAAATGCAAACAATTTTATTATTTTAAAAGAGATACTATAAAATTGTATTAATTAGGTAAATAGATTAAAAAATTAATAGATAAATAATAAAATAGATTTAAAAGTTTAATCTTTTAGTATGAAGCAGTTTTTTAAATGAAATATGTGAATTAAATAAAAATCTATCATACATGTTCCAATCCAACCCTATTTTCCTAGCAGAGCAGGCCTGCTGGGTCTCTCTTTATTCACCCTTCTTTCCTGTTACCTCTCTTGAGATAAGGCAGATGCAACCTCATGTGATACTTGAAGACATTTTCTTAGTGGATGATTGTGACCCCAGGAACAAAATTAGTCATTCCCCTTCTAAATACAGGGCTTCCCTGGTGGCAAGAATCTGCTTGCAATGCAGGAGACTGGGGTTCTATCCCTGGGTCAGAAAGATCCCCTGGGGAAGGGCGTGGCTACCCACTCTAGTATTCTTGCCTAGAGAATTCCATGGACAGAGGAGGCTGGTGGGCTACAGTCCATGGGGTCGCAAAGAGTCGGACACGATTGAGCGACTAACACTTTCTAACACACTTCTAAAGACATTGACAGTTCAAAATACTTCAGAATTTCTTTTTCCTGTATCCTATCAGCTGGTTAGCATATAATCCGAACCATGTCCCCAAACAGCCTCTCTGTTAGAAAGTGGAAGGAAGGAGGAAGAAAGAGTAGGTTTATATTTATCAGAAACCAAAGCCATTAAATGTGCCTCTTCCCCTTTCTCTGGATCCACATCCTTCCTCTTATTACAAGCTCTATCCCTTTTCTTTAAAATCCTGCTGATGTTTATGCTTCATGCAAAGGAGAATAGAACAGAAGATGCAAGAATATCACCAGAGAAATTGAAAGGAAAATAACAGTTTTTCTGCCCCCACGCTGGGCCACACACTTTAGCTCCTAAGAGTAGATGTAAAAAAGGTGTGGTCTGGTTCCATGAGAATTTACTATTTAGCATAGCCTCCTCCTAAGAAATCCATCACTTTGCTTTGACCGCTAGTGATCTAAAGAGGATGATGTATGTGTGTTTTTGAGCTGTGCCTAAAATATATAAAGCACAACATTAGGGCTCCGTGGTCCTCGGACCAGGAATGAGTCCTTTGGGTGTTTCTAACTTGACTATACTCTGGCTGTAGAATATAGAGGGGATCTTGGAGGTTTTCCTCTCCCGGTCCTTCACTCACAGATGAGGAACTTGGAATCCAAGATGATATCATCAGAGGCTTGAGAAATGCAACCTAAGGATTCTAATGCAGTTGTCTTTCCTCTTTTTCAAGCCACCACCCTGATTCATTTTTCATCATCTGTGCTAAAGCCCAGTTTCATATTCCTTTAATGAAGACTCTAAAATATTCAAATCTTGCTTCCTGGAGCTTTAAAAATGTAAATTTCACAGATCTCGGAGTAGTCCCATTTCTGTTTTCAATTTACTTCCAAGGCTACCTGCAGCCATCATTTTACGTGGTTGAGCAGGACCCTTTAAAGGGTTGCTGTCTCAGGTCCACCTTTTTCTCTCAGAATGGAGCATGTCATGTGAAAAAAGAGACCCTCAGACACAGGGAGCAGTAGCAACTGCAGATCTCTGGTTGCTTTTAAAGCAGCTAGGTGAGAAAGGAAGGGAGACATGGGTTAATTCTGGAAACTGTTCGAAGAAACAGATGCTCTCATATTCCTGATGAGAATGGAACCAGAGACAGAGGAAAATATTTAAATTAAAATCCATCCACATAATGCAATATTAATCAGGCAATAAAATTATGGTTATGAAAATTCGTAACAAAATAGAATTCTTTCTGCACAAAAGTAATAATGAAAAATGAGTATGCGAAATGATTTAGGTTCCTATTATGTGATTACAGCTCTATAGGAAAAGATTTGCATGAGTCAGGAGACTGGGAAGAAATGGAAGGATACGAAAAGTGCTCATATGTGTGAAGTAAAGTGACAGATAAGGTTTTTCTTGCCTCTTTTCTAGTTTATCAATCCTGATGAATGTGTCTGAGATAAAATGTTTTAAAAATAGCATTCACAATTTTGAACCAGAAAGAAGGGAAACAAGATTAATTGTGCTACTGAGCAGAAGAGGTAAAAGAATTCGACATACAGAGTGACGATCAGGAAGGAGGTAAAAAGGAGAGAGGAAAAAAAAAATACCTAGAGACATCAGTAAGTCTTCCACTGGGAAATGCTTTGAAAACTGAAAGGGAAAAGTGAGTGAAAAACAAAAGACCCAGAGAGCAAAAAATGACAGAACCATGACTGACATGGGAAGTCCTGAGAGAGAGATCTTTTTACTTGAGGAAAATTGGCTTTATTTGCCAGCAGCTTGCTCCAACTAGCTCATCTGGTCACCTGCAAAATTCCCACACAGTGCAGGTCTGGGGAGAGAAATCACAGGATCAATGCCAGTGAGAGAGAAGGTTTAATATCTGAAATCCAATAAGAAAAACAATTTTTGTATCTTTAAGGGTCTCCTGAGGCCAGATAGGCAGTAGTCTGTAGAAGTTTAGAAAACCCAAGTGTACCGAGTTTCATGAAGAAATACCATTCCTTGGGTTTTTCTTCCCCTTTCCGTTCCTCTTGCTTGTAAACAGTAAGAATTTCAGTGGGACTTCTGAGCAGGAAAGTGGAGAGGAAAATGACACATTCCTATAAATCAGTGAAAGTATGGTTTCTGAACCTTCATATATAAGTGAAGCCTTATTCATTGTCATAGTAATACAACTTGAATTAAACAACTGGTATTTTTACCTTGTGAAATTTCCAAAGGAGAGTTCAGGATCAGTTCTGAAACAGGCAGCATTTCAAGATTTATTATATTTCTTCAAATTAAGGCACTTTTTTTTGTAGGCTTTTAACTGTTTTGGTTACAATTTGTAACCAATATGTACATTTAATTTTTATTCGTTCCCTTCAAAACTCTAATTAAATTGGAATCTGAAAAAGAATGGACTTCTGTATATGTGTAACTAAATCACTTTGCTGTATACTTGAAACTAGCACAACATTGGAAATCCAATATAAAATAAAAATTTTTTAAAGGAAAGAAAAACATCAAAGCTAAGCAAAAGGGGGGAAATTGATGTCTTATTTTGTCACTGATGGTGTCTTAGAACAGAAGCAATACAGACATTCAGTATAAATGCTCATCCCTGCCAAGAATATATATACTTGTAGGTGCTCACTTGAGCCTTGTTGAGCTTATCTTGGGTCTTTTTAAATATAAAATCCAGGGATGTTGGAAACCTTCCACTGGGTATACACGCGTGCTCAGTCACTTCCATCATGTCTGACCCCCTTGAGACCCCATGGACTGTAGCCTGCTGTCCATGGGATTCTCCAGGCAAGAACACTGGAGTGGGTAGCCACATCCTTCTCCAGGGTATCTCCCGAACCCCGGAGCTGAACCCTTGTCTCTTGTGTCTCCTGCATTGGCAGGTGGGTTCTTTACCATTAGTACCACTTGGGAAGCCCAGATGCCCATTTTTGCTTTCATTTCCTTTCTCATTTGCAGTCTGTCCTGGTAGGTCATCATCCCAGTCATACTTAACCGGCCAGTGGGCCTGAGCGCTTAACCTGTCTACCTTTGGGGTCCAGGGTATCTAACGTTTGTGGTTTCGGTAGGGCTGAGTCAGAACTGTCCTTCCGAGACGCGTCTCAGACGTGCAGGTCTCTGTAAGCTGGTCTGTAGCAGCCCTGCAGTCTACACACTTGCCCGTATTTTCTGTAATACACAGTTGTTTTCCTAACTCCCTGGTAAAATAGTGGAGATTTTGTTTTGTTTTTGTTTTGTTCAGGGTGTTTTATATTATTGTTACACTCTTTCGAGTTACCTCAGATGATGGAGTTTTATTATAAAAACATTGCTAGTTTCATGTTTAATCTTTGGGAAATATGAGGATGTCATTTAGGAGACAATAGGTTTCTGGTTTTAGAACTTTTTCTCTTTGATTTTTTTCCCTTTTTTTTACCAGCTTCTCTCTGTCACTCTCTCTCCTCCCTCCCTTGTTTGCTTTTTTTAATTTTGCTACACCTGTTTCTACTTACTGCCTTCTCTCTGTCAGCTTCATTGTCATCTAAGTATCTTGTATTCAGAATTCCCCAAAGAAGGCCCGGCCAACTGCCTGGTCACCACGCAGAACAGAGCTTCTCACTGGGTTGAGATGAAGACAAATGGCTGCCTTTGACTCTGCTGCCCCACCTTACCCAGCCCGGCATGGCCAGTTACAGGTCGCTATGGTCCAAAGCATGACAGCCTGTGACAAGGAGCCTTTTGATCCCATTTTTCAAAAAGGAACCGTAAGTGTAGCTAGCGATCCGAGGACTGTGGATGCAAGACAGACTCCCAGCCGTTACAATGATCTCTTCATTGTGGAGCATCTCTTAAACCATAGCACTTTCTCCAACACCCTGATTTTACTCTGAGCTATCTATATGTTTAGAAGTAAAAAGTGTCCATTTTTAGAAAACTGATGGACAAAAGGAAATAATAGCTTTCTATGCTTCTTGGAACAGAACTGCTAGGGCTTCATTTTGGAGTTTAAGACTTTTTGACATGGCTTTGAAAACACACAAACCAAGACATAACACAAAAAGCATAAGGAAAACAAATGTTGATTCTTTTTAATCATTCAATGTATAAGATGGGTATTGTCTTATAGAATACCTCTCTAAATCTGAACTATTCTCTGCCCCTAAATGCCAGGCTCTAGAATTTTGGGTGAGCTCGGGGCTCGTGGGAGAGTAGGGATAGAGGTAATTTGGAAAGAGGGACAGTCCACATAAAACCAAGTGTCATAGGTTGTCTGCACTCAGTCATGTTAGAAAGAGCTGAAATATCATGCCAGGTAAAGTCCCACCTATTCTTCAGGTATCATCGACCTCACAGACTCTGATTTCTCAAAGTTGCAATCATTTATTTCATTTACTTTCAATTTACAGGTATGCATTTTAAGGAATATAACTTAGGCTTTTTTCTTGCATTGGAAAAATCTTAAGAGACCAGTGATCTGCAGCTTGTTCCCTCTTGATAAAAATCCTCTTCTCTCCTCTTCACCTACTTATATTCCAGTAAAGTCTCTGTTCTTACTTCTAAGATACACAGAAAGCCATTCAACTGCTTAATATGTAACTCTTAGAAAACAATCCTTCATGTCTTGTGATAAACCATAATGGAAAAGAACATGAAAAAGAATGTATGTATGTGTGTATAACTGAATCATTCTGCTATACAGCAGAAATTAACACAACACTGTCAATCAACTATACTTCAATAAATTAAAAAACAGAAGTCAGCCCCCCAGTCTTCAGGAATAAGTAAGTATGATATTTAATATCATAGATGATGATTTTTCTGGGACAGATAGCATAACTTTTAACAGCTAATGCAATTCTAACAGATTTTAAAAATATTTTTATTATCAAGTCATAAAATACATAATCATTACAGTGATTAATAAGAGAAAGGAAAAGTTCTTTGTATTAAATTGGGGAAATGAAGGTGGAAGAAGAGCCAAGACTTGCTAATTAAAAAATAATGATTTACATTTTGATGAAGAGGCTCTTAAAACCTGAACTAGCGGAGCTAATAAAAAGTTTCTTCTGAATGTGGTGCTTCATTATTTTGAAAAGGAGATCTGTCAACAACAGTGTAAAGCCAGTTGCTGAGTCAGGTTATGAAAACAAGAAAGTCCAAAATGTAATTGTTCTATATTCCTCCTTCAGGGGTTTTATACGATATTTGTTTTGAGAGCATAATGATGTAAAGTATGTTTAATAGTGATGAAGATAAGCAGTTACTCTGCTATCACTTAATTATTTTTATATTAAAATTAATCTAGCCTGTATAGGAGGGGATCATACGATTCAAAAAGTGTACCTCTGGGACTTCCCCGGCTCCAGTGGAAAAGGCTCCATACTCCCAATGCACAGGGCACAGGTTCAATCCCTGGTCAGGGAACTAAGATCTCGCTTATGTGGGATGTCATCTGGAAAGGAGCAGTTCTGCATCATGAAATCAGAAGACCCACGCTTCTCCCTACCTGCAGACGACCTCCATTCTGACCTCAGCATTCATCCATAGACAACATTCTTCATTTGATGTTGGTGCTCTGAACTAGAACTATGAAAATTAACCCTTCCCATTCTTACCAAAAATTGAATACAACTTGACTTAAAGTTTCTGGCCACGTTAGGGATTTTTAGGGTTTACCGGGTAGCTCCAGTGGTAAAGAATCAGCCTGCAGGAGGTGCAAGAGATGGAGGTTTGACCCATGAGTCTGGAAGATCCCCTGGAGAATGGAATGGCACCCCACTCCAGTATTCTTGCCTGGAGAATCCTATGGACAGGGGAGCATAGCAGGCTACAGTCCATGGGGTCGCAAAGAATCAGACATGACTGAGCACAGAAACACACAGAGATTTTTAAATCATTTCTAGCCTGGGGATGATTGAGGCAGTTCTGGTCGATGTCCTTGGAATGCGAGGCTTGTCTATCTTTTGTATCTCTTGTCAGTCAGTTCAGTCGCTCAGTCGTGTCCGACTCTTTGCGACCCCATGAATCGCAGCACGCCAGGCCTCCCTGTCCACCACCATCTCCCAGAGTTCACCCAAACTCATGTCCCTCGAGTCAGTGATGCCATCCAGCCATCTCATCCTCTGTCGTCCCCTTCTCCTCCTGCCCCCAATCCCTCCCAGCATCAGGGTCTTTTCCAATGAGTCAACTTTTCACATAAGGTGGCCAAAGTATTAGAGTTTCAGCTTTAGCATCAGTCCTTCCAAGAACACCCAGGAATGATCTCCTTTGGGATGGATTGGTTGGTTCTCCTTGCAGTCCAAATAGGAAAAGGAGTATGTCAAGGCTGTATATTGTCACCCTGCTTATTTAACTTCTATGCAAAGTACATCATGAGAAACGCTGGGCTGGAAGAAGCAAAGCTGGAATCAAGATTGCCAGGAGAAATATCAATAACCTCAGATATGCAGATGATACCACCCTTATGGCAGAAAGTGAAGAGGAACTAAAAAGCCTCTTGATGAAAGTGAAAGAGGAGAGCGAAAAAGTTGGCTTAAAGCTGAACATTCAGAAAACTAAGGTCATGGCATCTGGTCCCATCACTTCATGGGAAATAGATGGGGAAACAGTGGAAACAGTGTCAGACTTTATTTTTCTGGGCTCCCAAATCACTGCAGATGGTGACTGCAGCCATGAAATTAAAAGACGCTTACTCCTTGAAAGAAAAGTTATGACCAACCTAGATAGTATATTCAAAAGCAGAGACATTACTTTGCCAACAAAGGTCCATCTAGTCAAGGCTATGGTTTTTCCAGTGGTCATGTATGGGTGTGAGAGTTGGACTGTGAAGAAAGCTGAGCACCGAAGAATTGATGTATCTCTTATAACAGACGCTAAGAAACACCTGTAAAGATAGGCTGTGACTCGTGGGAGCCATTTGGTGCCAGCCGACCTCCTGACATCTCCTTTCAGTTCTTGACCCGCCCCAACACCTCTCTGTCCCCCTGAAAACTCTTCAGAGCTCACTTCAGCACCACCAGAGAAACTGAGAGACACCTTGATGAGCAGTTTTGTAAAATATTTATGATTGAAGATTTCTTTTAACACAGTTTTCTTAGTCTATCAATCTTCAAACCAAGCCGTTCTTCATTCTAAAATTAGACTAATTCACAAGTGAAACTTCCAACAGTTACATCTTCATTTGCCACGTAAGTGACAGGAGTTTCATGTTAATTAGTTAGAAATATTTGCATATGTTAATTAGCTACATTTTTAAAGCCAAAACTTAAATCCCATACAGTAAAAACACTTTTTACATTTGTAAATACTCATATTTTTAGATAAAGTTGAGTCAGAGGAGAAATTTTAGGCTAGTTTCTAAAGGTGACTTATAAGAATGATGGGAATTAGGAGGACTGTACAATTAGCTGTCTTGTGGGGCTGCTGTTCCTCAGTTCTCGCTGCCTCTCCAACTCATCTTCAAGTCTTTGTTTTATTTTTTTTAATTTATTTTATTGAAGTATAATTGATCTGCAATGTCGTGTTTCTACTGTGTAGCAAAGTGATTCAGTTATATACATATATACATTGTTTCATGTTCTTTTTCATCATGATTTGTCACAGGCTATTGAATATACTGTGTGTGTGTGTGTGTGTGTGTGTGTGTGCGCGCGCACGTGCGCACTCAGTCACATCCAACTCTTTGTGACCCTATGGGCTGTAACCCACCAGGCTCCTCTGTCCATGGGATTCTCCAGGCAAGAATACTGGAGTGGGTTGCCATGCCCTCCTCCAGGGGATCTTCCTGACCCAGGGATCGAACCTGTGTCCCTTGCATCTCCTGCATTGGCAGGCAGCTTCTTTACCTGGGAAGCTAAGGTGGCACTCGTGGTAAAGAACCCAGCTGCCAGTGCAGGAGACATAAGAGATATGGGTTCAATCCCTGGAACAGGAAGATACCTTGTAGGAGGGCATGACAACCCACTCCACTACTCTTGCCTGGAGAATCCCATGGAGAGAGGAGCCTGATGGGCCACAGTCCATGGAGTCGCAAAGAGCTGGACACGACTGAAGTGACTGAGCTCACAGCACACACGCTGAATGTAGTTCCCTGTGCTGTACAGAAGGACCTTGTTGTTTTTCTCTTCTATATATAATAGTTTGCATCTGTTAACGCCAAAGTCTTGATCCTTCCCTCCCCAAGCACCGCCTGCCCCTTGGCAACCATGAGTCTATTTTCTGTGTCTATGAGTCTGTTTCTGTTTTATAGGTAAGTTCGTTTGTGCCATATTTTAGATTTCGTATATAAGTGATATCATACGGTATTTGTCTTTTTCTGACTTACTTCACTTAGTATGATAATCTGTAGGTCTATCCATGTTGCTACAAATGGCATTATTTCATTCTCTTTATGGCAGAGTAATATTCCAGTGTGTGTGTGTGTGTGTATGTGTGTGTGTGTGTGTACCACATCGTCTTCATCCATTCGTGAGTCAGACATTCAGGTTGCTTCCATGTCTTGACTACTGTAAACAGTGCTGCTATGAACATAAATGTGCATGCATTTTTTTTTGAATTATAGTTTTGGTTTAGATAGAACCAATCCCAGGAATGGCATTGCTGGATCATATGGCAACTGTTTTTAACTTTTTTTTGTGGAAGCTCCATACTGTTTCCACGGTGGCTGCACCAATGCACAGTCCCCCCAACAGTGTAAGAGGGTTCCCTTTTCTCTGCACCCTCTCTAGCATGTCAGGTCTTTGTTGTAAACACACTCACCCATGCCCTGTGCCTGGAGACTCTCATGCAGTAAATCTAGATGGAGCAGAGGCAGCATCTTTCCTTTATAAAACTCTAGACAGTGTACAGCATCTCACTGGAGCTAAGAACGACTATTCGAGAGCTTGCTATAACATTGGGAGCATTTTTCTTAGGATAAGAAAACCCTTTCATTGGTTTCATTTTTTAAACCCTTTAATTTTTTCCCTAGTTAATCTTATTTCTGTTTTTCTCAGGTAGATCACTAACTGGCATCTGGTAAATATTTCCTCAGTAGGAGAAGGCCCCTAAAAATATCTTAAGTTAGTATATTTAAATTTTCTTGCCCCCCCCAAAAAAAACTTACAAAGGGCCACGTTAGCTTTTAGTCCACTAACTTTACTAGTTTTATGCCTTACCAAGCAGTAACTTTAAGCATAGTTGATAAGCTGCACATTTAAATGCTACACATCCCTGGGGCAGATTGTTCAGAACTCAAAGATGAAGGTAGGTTCCTTATCCCCAGAGAGCTGTGTGTGTGTTCAGTCGCTCAGTTGTGTGACACCATCGACTGTAGCTCACCAGGCTCCTCTGTCCATGGAATTTTCCAGGCAAGAGTACTGAAGCGGGTTGCCATTTCCTACTCCAGCAGATCTTCCCAAGCCAGGGGTTGAACCCTCATCTCTCGTGAATCCCACATAGGCAGGCAGATTCTTCACCATTCGCACCACCTGGGAAGCCCTCCCCGCCACCACCCCCAGAGAGAAATGTACTGAAACAATGATTCTGACTTTCCATATCGGGGAGAGAAAAGTGAGGTAAGAAAGAGAAGGTGGGAATAATCCCAGGAGGGAAATGGAGTGGGGAAGAGGGGTCCCTGGTGAGGTTTATGATTTGTTACAAGAGAAGAAACAAATTTAGAAATGCCACCCCGTGTCGCCGCACTTCTGCTCACATGCTCCCACCTGGACACACCCTCGACGTGTGCAGACGTCTGTATCCATTGTGGAGACGCAGGAGAGGAGAGAAGGAAGCTGGGGCTGCAGCTTACCCCTCGCATGCATAGTTCTCAGGCCCCACCATGGTGGCCTTCTCTCACACTTGTGGTCAGTGGGTTAGAAGGAAACCCCTGTGTACCTGGTGTCTTCTGAGCCCTCAGGAAAGTTTCTGCCCAATGCTTGTTCTTCATAGCAAGTAACCTCTTGACCCATGTCCCTGTCTTTACTTAGTAAAGTTGGTTTGGGCCACATCATTAAACTTTTTCATATAATATTAGTGATGACACTATTGTTGGCTTTCCAGCTGTTTTGTGGTTAAAGAAATGTTCTTATCAGGCTCAAAATATGATATAAAAGACTTTATTGCAAGACTTTTATTGCAATTGAAAACAGGTTCAAAATAAAACTTAAAAGACCTTAGCTTTACTTGATTCATTTACTCTAAGGCTCACTAACTGCTGTGTTCCCAAACAGGCTTTCTTTTACAGTAGGTCAATTTTTCTCAATATATTTGACATATTTAAAAAGAAAGAAATCTAAAGCTCCTTAGGCTGTTTGAAATTCAGCAGGAACGAGATCCCGTGACTCATCATAAAGCAGTGTACGCGATGCTGATGTGCCTCCACTCCCCCCACACGCATCCGTCTCTGCTTCTCCCTGCTCCCATGCTCTTTGGAAGGTTCTGAGCCACTTCTGTGTATCGTCCTGTGTGACCCATCCTGCCACCTGCTCTGCTGTGCCCACCCATGGTCAGTGACTTCTCCACCCTGACTCCTCTTTCTGGTTCAGTGCTGTGGACAGTTTCTGCCAACTCCTCCTTGTGGTTTTCTCAGCTCCCTTTTTCAGGCCCAACAAAGGCCTCTCATTTGCACCAAACATAGGAGTGCTAAGAGGGAAGCACCTATGCACCTAGGTGTATGCGTTTCCCCTTGCTGCTGTGACAAAGCAGCGCAAGCTTAAAATAAGGCAAACTTGTTACCTTACATTTCTGAAGGTCAGAGGTCCAAAATGGGTCTCATTGAGTTGAAATCAGTGTGTCAGCAGCCACTGTTCCTTGGTGGAGGCTCAAGGAGAGAATTCGTATCCTTGGCTCTTCCAGCTTCTGGAGGCTGCCCACATTCCCGGGCTCCTGGCCCGCTTCCACCTTAAAGCCCTACTATGCGCGTTCTGCCTCTGCCGTCGCTTCTTCTCTGCCTGTCCTTCCTCCGCCTCTCACTTATAAGGACCCTTGTGATTATATTCGGCCCATGTCAACAATTCAGAGTAATTACCTTATCTTAAAATTCTTAGTTCCGTTAAGCCTGCAGGATCCTTTTGCCTGTAAGGTAACACATTCACAGGTTCTGGGGATGAGGAGGTGAACATCTTTGGGAGACCATTATTTTGCCCATCACCTATGTTATGGTCTATATCCAACAAAACTCTGGATTTTTTAAATTTTTATTGAAGTGTATTTGACTTACAACATTATGTTAGTTTCAAGTGGACAGCAAAGAGATTCGGATATATGTACTCTTTCCCAGATTCGAACCATTATAGGGAAGGTGTATACTACAAGTTGCTGGCTATAGTTCCCTGTGCTATACAGTAAGTCTTTGTTGTTTGCCTCTTTTGTGTCTAGTTGTGCGTATCAGTTAATCCCATCCCCCTAGTTTATTCCTCCGTCTGCCCATTCCTCTTTGGTAACCAGAAGTTTGTTTTCTACCCTTGTGAGTCTGCTTCTGTTTTGCATATACATTTGTTTATATTAGTTTTTAGATCCCACATGTAAGTAACACCGTATAATGTTTGTCTTTCTCTATCTGACTGTACTCAGTATGATGATCTCTGGGTCTCCCCATGTTGCTGAAAATGGCATTATTTCATTCCTTTTCATGGCTCAGTAATATTCCATTGCATACATGTACCACGTCTTCTTTATCCATTGATCTGTCTGTGGAAACTCAAGTTGCTTCCCTGTCTTGGTAAGTAGTGCTGCTGTGCACATTGAGGTGCATGTATCTTTTCTCTTTTTAGTAATTAAGTCTTATTTTTTTTATTTACCATGTGCATATAGTTACATGCTTATTCATAAATATGTAGACTTCTATTCCTAAGGAAGATATACACACACACAAAGAGCCAGTGAAAAATGATAGATTGCAACATCATGAGTTAGAAAAAGGGTGTTTCCTTACTCTAGGGGAAGAACATTTTAAAAAATTGAATTATAGTTGATTTACATTATTGTGTTAACTTCAGGTATACAGCAAAGTGATTCAGTTATATAGATTTTCAGGTTATTTTCTACAATAGGTTTTTACAAGATATTAAATCTAATTCCCTCTGCTATACAGGGAACCCTTGTGGCTTATTTATTTTATGTACAGTGGTTTGTATCGGTTAAGTTAGTCCCATATTTTTAATTTTTCCTCCCCACTTCCCTTTCCCCTTAGGTAACCAGAAGTTTGTTTTCTATGTCTATGAGTCTCTCTCTGTTTTGTATATAGATTCATTTGTATTATATTTTAGATTCCACATATAATAATATACAGTATTTCTTTTTCCTCTGACTTACTTTACTTAGTATGGTTATCTTTAAGTTCATCCATGTGCTGCAAATGACATGGATGAATTAGATTTTCTGTCTTTTCCAGATATGTTCCCATCACTCTGGAATTTTTGGATGCCTTGCTGATTTTGGCCCTGTACATGCTCACCCACCTCATCCCTGTCTCTTCTTACTCCCTGACACTTCCCTTCCTTTTTGAAAAGCCATTCGCGTCACTGGTTCACAGCCTTCTGGTTGTGCCTTTGTCTTCACAGTTCTTAAATGGCCTGCATATCCCTCCCTTGTGCTGATAGTCCCTGTTACCCATTCCAGACTGAACTCAAAAAATTCATCACTTCCACCTCTACTTAAATTGTACCCCTCCCAGTTCTAAGATGTTATGTACGTATATACATTTGTTTTTCAGTTTTTATTTTTACTCATTTATTTGACTGTGCCAGGTCTTAGTTGCAGCATTTGGGTTCTTTAGCTGTGCATGTGGGATCTAGTTCCCCAACCAGGAATTGAACCCAGGCCCCCTGCATTGGGAGCATGGAGTCTTAGTGACTGGACTGCCAGGGAAGCCCTGTATGTATATGCTGTATTAACATGTCTCCTGTAAAGCTTTTTATGACTTATTTAGGTCACATTCATTAGTGCCACCTCTGTGCTTCCAGAGTTTCTATTGTAGCACTTTATATATTTTATTGTACTTACTGTTTACAGGTATTTCTTGCCAAATAGTCTTTGAGTTTCTCAGGAACAGAGTTACCCTTTTGTCTTCATATCCAGAGCATTTAACATGTAGGTTCTTAATAAATGCTTATTGAATGAATGAATGAGTAGGAAGTCAAACCTTGTTCATACATTCAGTTCAATTCAGTTGCTCAGTCGTGTCCAACTCTTTGTGACCCCGTGGACTGTAGCTCACCAGGCCTCCCTGTCCATCACCAACTCCCAGAGTTTTCTCAAACTCATGTCCATTGAGTCAGTGATGCCATCCAACCATTTCATCCTCTATCATCCCCTTTTCCTCCCACCTCCAATCTTTCCCAGCATCAGGGTCTTTTCAAATGAGTCAGTTCTTCACATCAGGTGGCCATACATTAGTAAGCTGAATTTAGGAAAAAAAACTCTTATTTGGTTATACTGTTATTAAAGGCACAGTGGATTTCATTTTAAAACAAACTCATAACTATAACAAAGATTCCAAGGATGGTATTTTAAGAAAGTTCTGTATAAATATTATTTTTCCATTTTTGTACCAGGAAGGTGCAATTTACATGTTGAGCTTATATTGACTTATATACCTTAACTCAGCACCTTCTTAAATAAGAAAAAGTCTTGGCAAATCTCTTTATTCCCTAATGAGAATTTTCAAGTGATGTCTTGATTATGCTTGTTGAACCGCAGTTTTTGTCACGAGCATGGGAGGGTGGCCTTTGGGGACAGCTGTGGTTGTTGTTAAGGTGGGCATTCTAGCTCCGATCCAATAGTTCATAGTGACATGTTAAATTCAAAGTCAAGGCAAGTTAGGATGAATTGACCAAGGGTAAAAGAGCTAGAGGAATGAGCCTCCAAAATAAATGAGAACACAAGAATGCGAAGGAATGCAAAGAAAAGGAGACAAAAAAGAGTGAGGCAAAGCCAAGAAGAGTAGGTTAAGACGAAGATTTGACTGAGGAGGTTAGTGGAGTGTATTCCAAGGATCATTAACTAAATCAGTGGAATGAATTCAGGTGTGATACAAGGTCAGCGTCAGGGGGAAGTGCTGGTTTCAGAAGAGAAGAGTTTGTCTCCCCAAGAACTTAAGCCAAGATTAACAGAAATGCTCCACCCATATTTGAGGGGCCAGTTGAATAAAGTAGAAATAAGCGATGCTGTGTCCATAGCCGTAAATACAGAGACAGTCTTTCAGCCCCGTTTCTGGGAAATAAATCTATCATCTAAAGAAAGACAGTGTTATCAGGGAGCATTCATAAGACCTTCTTTCTTGAGATAGCTGTGTGCGTGCCAAGTTGCTTCAGTCGTGTTTGACTCTGTGTGACCCCATGGACTGTAGCCTGCCAGGCTCCTCTGTCCATGGGATTCTCCAGGCAAGAATACTGGAGTGGGCTGCCATGCCCTCCTCCTGAGAAAGATGAGTGCCTACATAACTGAATAGCATGAAACTTCACCCGTGACTGAAGTCACTCTTGGCAGGCCATACCTGAAAATCCCTTTACACTGTAGTCGTGTTTAATTCTGCGCTTCAGTTGGTGGGTACAGGGCTACCATTCCTGGGTAAGGTGCAACTTCCAAGATGAGAAACAAGCTGTAAACCTGGGGTTGTGGACCTTTTACCCTCCAGGTGGTGTCAGCAGGAAGTCACCCATGGGGAACAGTGCCAGCCACACAGCTGAAGGAATATTATGTTTGGGGAGGGCGTTTGATTCCAGGAACACATATTCTTTTTAATGGATGGTTAGTAAGGATACCTATTGTAGGAAGCCCAGCTTGAACTTTAATGTAAGAATGTCGAAACCGCTGAGCCATTACTCATTTATTTTTTAACCGAGTGCAATAACATACAGGTTGTGTGCTTGTCAAGTCAGTGGACACACGCAAGTGGTGTGGCCGTGCCTGTGAATCCTACACCCGTTGGCTGTGCTTACACCAGACTGCAGGACCCTTTCTGGCGTGCTGTAGCTGTGTGCCTATATTGCTTGCAAATATCGTTTGTAGTTTAAAAGTGTGGCGCTGATCGTAAAATTTGTATTTCTAAGAAACTAAATGTAATTTTTAACCATATGGATAGGTTCTCATCTTTTACAGACCCCATAACCTACATCAGAAATTTTATGCAAAATTTACCTCTGTAAAGCATAAGGGGAAAACTTTAGTGCTCCGTTCGAAGGGAATGACCAGCTATCCGTTTCAGCTATTTGTTGCCATAGGGGAGATCGGGCAGATATGGCAAGATTTTCCTTTCTTTTCGAGATATTAGAAATACAAACTTTTGTGCAAAATATGTCAAATTCTGAAAGATGAAAAGGAGTTTTAAAATTAACTTCAGCTCACTGTCTGGTTTATGACTTCTGCTATCAAGGAAACTAACTTTCGGAGTGTAATGAATTAGCATGCTTCTCATCTCAGTGCTCACTTGATTGTTTTTGTTTTTGTTTTAATATAGTCTAGGGATTTAATTATCTTCCTAGCTTACTGTTCTTGTTTTTATCAGTTTCCTTAGTGTAGGCCAGTGGTTTTTAATCAGGGGCAATTATACCCCCAGGGGGATGTTTGGAAAAGTCTGAAAATATTTTTGGTTGTCACAGTTTGCAGTGGGAGGATGCTGCTGGCATCTAGGGATTAGAGGGCCTGGGATGCAGCTAAATATTCTGTGTTTGCACAAGACAGAAACTAACAACAAAGAATTATATGGTCCATAGAATGCATAGTTATGAGGTTGAGAACTCTGATATAGGCTGTATTTTTACCCGTTTATCCTTCCCTTCCTCCCTCCCTTCTGTATTTCTTCTGAAGAATCTTTTCGCAGATACTGTTTTTCCGTCTTTCTCTAATCTTATTCAGGTCGGTAGTTCTCATTTTCAGAATACAGAAATATACTCACATGGGAGTATTTAAAAATGAAGAGTCCCAGCCCCCACTTGTAGACATGCTGACATGCAGAATTGGGATGGCTCAAGATTTTGCATCTTGAAAAAGCCCTCAGGTGATTCTAAGAAAGACCATCCCTGGACCACAGAGAAGTAGTAAGATGATCTTTGTTTTCATAATCTCTGGCCCTACTCTTTTCTTCATTTTAAAAATCCTTTAGTAGTTGAAGTTCTCAATTACGCCCTGTTGCTTTGATTAAGGCCCTTAAGATATACATAGCTTTTAATGTTTAAACTTTGGGAAATAAGTACATTTAAATGTATTTATTGATAAAGAGTTGAAAGTATAATTGTATTCGGCTTCCCATGTGGCTCAGTGGTATAGAATTGGCCCACCAATGCAGGAGATGCAGGTTCAATCCCTCAGCTGGGAAGATCCCCTGGAGAAGGAAACGGCAACCTGCTCCAGTACTCTTGCCTGCAGAATTCCATGGGCAGAGGAGCCTGGCAGTCTCCAGAGTCAGACAGGACTTCGTACACACACATGCATAATCGTATTTGGTCCTTACAAGTTATCCAAGTAGTTGGGTAATATATCTTGGAGTTTTTCCCCAAATTTCTAATCTCTCCCCTATTTTTGTCTTATGCCTTATGTTTTCCCTATAAGATGCTCGTTGATAGTGTTTCCCTAAAGATCTATTTGGGGACTTCGCTGGTGGTCCAGTGGTTAGGAATTTGCTTTGTAATGCAGGGGATGCAGGTCAAGGAACTAAGATCCCACATGGTGGGGAGCAACTAAGCCCTCATATGAGATAACCACTGAACTGCATGTGCTCTGGAGCCTACATGTCATAGCTAGAGTCCATGCACCACAAGGAAAGCTCCTGCATGCATCAGCTAAGACCCAGCCCAGCAGATCAGGAAGATCCCCTGGAGAAGGAAATGGCAACGCCCTCCAGTATTCTTGCCTGGGAAATCCCATCAACAGAGGAGTCTGGTGGGCTACAGTCCTTGGGGTTGTGAAAGAGTTGAACACAACTTAGCAACTAAACAACAACAACAAAAAGAAATATTTTTAAAATAAAATTAAATTTTTTTAAACATGTGAACTAGTCAAAAGCATGGACATGATGGCTGAAAATGTTGAAAATAATTCATGTTAGTGATTTCTTAACCACACTTAGGCGTATAGAATGTACAAAAGAAGTATTAGATTATGCTGTGTGCTTTTTCCACGAAGGCAGAACGGTGAGGGCAGTTGTAAGTTCCGTAAGAGCTTCTCCTCTAAACCCTGATTGGCATTTAGAAAGACTGCATGTTTACATCCCTGTAGGTCTCTTCCTTCAGAGGCTTCAACTCATGTCTCACATTCTGTGCATTTTAATGTATTGAAATCACAGGGCTTTGATAGTCAGGAATTCAGTGTCTTCTTGAAATTTACAGCGTGAATGATACATAGCAATGACTGGGTCATTTATCAATGACCATCCTCTGGTATGTGATTCATTATTGTTGCTGTTTAGTCACGTGCCCAGTGGCATAGGAATAGTCAAATAGAATATTAAGTTAGAAACTTTTCCAAGTGCATGTGAATTTTAAATAGAATAAATATGATTCTATAATATATGGGATAAAGTGCACTTTATTCAGTTACTGTCCATCTGGAAAAAATAAATTATGTCGTATTTAATACTGTACAATAAATAAATCATACATTTAAAAAACTAAATGCCAAAAAAAAAGTTTAATAGTAGAATATTTGAGATATATGTTTAACTGTGAGAACAGAAGATAAGAACATTGTGAGGAGACACAGACGTAAAGAACAGACTTTTGGACTCAGAAGAGGAGGGTGGGATGATTTGAGAGAATAGCATTGAACATTCCTTGTGAATATTACCATATGTAAAACAGGCAGCCAGTGTGAGTTCTACGCATGAAGCAGGGCACCCAAAGCTGTGCTCTGGGACAACATAGAGGGACTGGGTGGAGAGGGAGGTGCCAGGGGTTCAATATGGGGGACACATGTATACCTATGGCCGATTCATGTTGCTGTATGGCAAAACCATCACAATATTGTAATTATCCTCCAATTAAAATAAATTAATTAATTTTAAAAAACATTGTGAAGCCCAGAATCCATAAAGAGAAGTATCAACAGATTTGAGTACATACAAATTAAAACTTTCCATCAAAACTCGAAAATAGGCTGGGAGAAAATATTTTCAATATATGACAAAGCTTATATAAAATAAAATGGCTGAATAAATCACATTTTTAAACTTAACATTATTCAGCTTATAAAAAAAATGTATGAGATCTGTACCTATTAACCGAGAAAACAGCCGTATCTTTTAAGAAGGAAAACGTGACTTCTGTCCAGATGAAGGCAGGAGCAGAGCTTTCAGATCTATAGCACAGCTTTTTGTTGTCACTGTTGTTTGTGGCTAAGTCATCTCTGACTCCGTGAACCCATGGATGGTAGCCCACCAGGCTCCTCTACCCATGGGGATTTCCAGGCAAGAATACTGGAGTGGGTTGCCATTTCCTTCTCCAGGGGATCTTCCCTCGTAGGGATCGAACCCATGTCTCCTTCCTTGGCAGGCTATCCTTTACCCCTGAGCCACTGGGAAAGCCCACAGGCTTGTATCGTCTCTGGCAGCTGCAGAAGTGAAGTCATTATGGGGTTAAAAACTGCGTTTTGCCTAATATGTGACTTAGACCCACATCATCCATTTGAAAATCTTAGCATAAAACTGGCCTTAACCCAAGTCAGCAGTGAAGAACTGACTCCTGGTCAAGGCATCTGCTCGGGGTGACAGCCATGGGCCACCCTGTGACTCCAGAGGAGGCTGTTCTAACACTAGCAAAGCCATCAATGAAATCCCTTAATGGCAGCATCCATTCTCCAGAGCTACGTATGGGGCGCTGACATCACACCATGCTAACAGACTGTTTTAAAGGAAGGGAAACCTATCTTTGGAACAGAAGCAGAATTTTAATAGGAAAAGGGGAATCCATTTGTGAGAATAAACAACTAAGTTCTTTGTTAAATCGCTCTACTGTAAATGCGATGTTACTTTAAAAATTACTAACAGTCAAAGTGAAAGTCGCTCAGTTGTGTCCGACTCTTTGCAACCCCATGGGCTATACAGTCCATGGAATTCTCCAGGCCAGAATACTGGAGTGGGTGGCTGTTCCTTTCTCCGCGGGATCTTCCCAACCCAGGTCTCCCGCATCGCAGGCAGATTCTATACCAGTTTGATCCCTGGGTTGGGAAGATCCCCTGGCGAAGGGAAAGGCTACCCACTCCAGTATTCTGGCCTGGAGAATTCCATGGACTGTATAGACAATGAGGTCACAAAGAGTCAGACCCGACTGAGCGACTAACAGTGACTTAGGAAAAACTTGCAGAAGTGGCCCGGTTATCCCTCCTTCTTGAACTACTTCTATCATCTCCAGAAGACAGCTCATCTTCCAGCTTTGATGGAGAAGAGCTCACTTGCTCCCATCCAGTCTGTGGTTCAGTCTTATATGCGAAGGAAAAATACAGATAAGAAATCACTGAAAGTAAAAGGACATTTAAGATTTCCTTCTCCTAAAACTTTCTTTTTAACAAGTTAGCTTCATATTCAGAACTTAAATTCTTGGACTTTTTTTTTTCTCTTAAGCACAGCTAAATGCTGTAAATTTAAAGAGTCCTTTGAAACCTAAATGGAAAGCATATTCTTTTAAAAAATGCTTTTTCTCAGCCTGCTGAGCTAGGTTTGAGAGAGTCACCAAAAGCTTTGGAATTTACACTGTGGCAAAATACCAAGTGAAAAAAAAGAGCAGTGTGTCTTTTCAACAGAGCTAAGAGGTCAGACCTGGGCATCGGCCCTACCCTGGCACCACCCCGCTCAACACCAGGCAGCTGAGAGGGCTCCTCCCCAGCAGTGACCTGCACCTGCCAACACCAGACATCATCAAAGGGCCTCTGGATGTTCCGGCACAAGCTCTGTGTGCACAGAGAAGCTGGAATGAAAACGCGAGAAGCGAATGCGAAAGAATCACTTATTCACAAAAGGCCATTTGGTTTGGCTCAGCTTTGTCTGGGAGTTTCCAAACCAATTCTGCCTGTATCCTGAAGAGATCCTAGCCTAGAAAAATAATTGTGTTCCAAGCCTGCACATCATTGGCGACTATTAATTCTTAAAGTCAATGCATTCTGATAATGTCAGGGGAAAATAGAATGTGGAGTAATATTTACTGAAAATGCATAAGAGCTAGCAACATTGGCGTTTGTTTTCTTTTTCCTCAGGCCTATTTAATTTTTCCCCCAAACTTAAGTGGCAGCCTGTTAACTCATTAACATGTCCTCATTCTACTCATTGTTTTTTATGTTAGTGTTTAACATGAGGATTTTTTCTGACTCTGCTGACCTGCTTGGTCATGCATTTGTAAAATGTTCTTAATACTAGAGGGATAATATTTAGAGATGCAGAATATTTTCTGTGTTATACCAGCTGTGAAAAATGTTTTTGTATCAATTCATGGGATTACTATTTTACTTCACCTGTTCTTCTGAGACAGTTTTAATCATTTTTAATCTTCAGTTATAATCTCAGCATTAGTAGTCTCAACTAAAGTTCATCAGTTTCCTTTTCAGTTAAATAAGGTAAGGCATTACTTATAATTTGATTTAAAAACTGAAGGTGATTTTTATGTAGAACATGCTGTTAAATAATAGTCTTTGAAAGAATAATTGTAATGTGGCTCTTAGTAATTATTTTATAGTAAGAATATTGACCTAAGAGGGATGAAATATTTTGAAAAAAAATTGGTCCTGGAAATAGAGCTGTTTGACCTCTATATATTTTTTCATTCCACGTCATGGTTTGTTATGTCTCATATACACAAATACTAATTATTTTAAAAATCCTGAAACTGAATTTAGGCAACTTCCTTGGTTACATTAGAATTCTTGATCAAGTGTAAGGCTACAATTAAGGGGACCAAGGTGAGGAAACCACTGCAGTGAAGTAGCAGCAAATGCCGAGAGAGAAAAACAAGAAAATTTATGACAACCTAGAGGGGTGAGATGGGGTGGGAGATGGGAGGGAGGCTCAGGAGGGAGGGGACATTGCTGTACCTGTGGCTAATTCATGCTGCTGCATGGCAGAGACCAAAACAATAGTAAAGCAACTATTCTCCAATTAAAAACAAATAAAAATTTTAAAATACCTAAAAATGATGTGCAGACAAACATTCATGCATTATATTTTATATGTTCTTTGAGAGCTTATGGGAGGAGTCTTCCATTGATATTTTTATATAGGAAAATGGCATTACCCAGTGTAAATACCCTCCTAATATATCTGTTGGGTAAACTCTTATTTTCCTATATATAATTTTGCTTAAGGTAGATCTGCTTAGCCGACTTGCCAGGTGAGACAGCTTGCTTGGAACCATCCATGTTGGTTTTCTGCATGGCATGTGCTCCAGTTTCTGACCACTTCTTTTAGGTCTGAGCTTATGGAGGGTCACGCCAGGCCTGGGGGAAAGCACAGTAAATTAAGCTGGGTGCCATTGTCCGTTTCCAGGTCACTGCCTTTTGCCTCTTTCTCATACCTTGCTCACCCTTTGACCTTGTTAGAACAGTCACGTTTCTTTATAAAACATTCTTAATGAGACCATTTACCGTGCATACCCAGTGAGCTCGTACTTCATGTAATAAATTTTCTGCTCAAACACATGCCAAGAAGGCAACTCTTGGACCTATTAAAGAATTAGCTTTTTAACTGAGAGACGGCCCTTTGGCTGGGTGGCCACAGCTCTCAGAGTGCTCTTTTTCTCAATTTAAGTAGATTGTAAAACTAGAGGGAGATTTTCTCTCTTCTTTTTTGCTTGTGTTGTTTTTTTTTAAACACACATATCTCAGTCTTGAGTGTGGCATCCTTATTCCCAATGAATAAAAATTAACAGAAACAAACGTGTATTTTCTAAAGAATACTCATTTGATTTTTAAAAATATATTTGTTTAAACTCAGAGCGCAGATACCAGTTGCAGTGGAGTGTAGGAAATTTATTTTTTACCTAAGAATTCTGTTTTTTTGATGTTGCAGAAATAAAATAAGATGATGTGTGAAGTTTAGCTAAACTCATCCTTATAAAAGGTGACATTTTGGTTTGTACGTTGATTAATGCATCTCTACTAACCATTTCAGTATTCCTGAACATAGGAACTTTTATTTTTAATCAGAAGTAGTAAGTCCTTCCCACACAGGTCCTGGTTTTATAATATGGATTGGTTTGATTTCTGCATTTGATTTCTCCTCCCATTAGAGTTAAGGTGTCCAAACCAGATGCAAAAGCAAAAAGACAGGCTTATCTGCTATGGCAACAGCCCCCAAGTACCCAGAAGTTGACTGTCCTGCCCAGGGGATGAGGACAGAAAGCTCCCGCGTATTGGTACAGGTTGTCCTGTGCCGTCCGCTGAAAAGTCTGATCTCTTTACTAGAGATGCCACAGTGGCTACCTTGCTGATCAGCTAAAAAGTCACTTGGGCTCTCGGTCCTTTTCACACCCCTTTGACCTGTCGAGTTGATGCCGTCTGCACATGTGATGGGATTTCTCTATTCTTGTTTCCTATGCCATTACAATGGAGAAGGTAATGGCACCCCACTCCAGTACTGTTGCCTGGAAAATCCCATGGATGGAGGAGCCTGGTGGGCTGTAGTCCATGGGGTCACTAAGAGTTGGACACGACTGAGCGACTTCACTTTCATGCATTGGAGAAGGAAATGGCAACCCACTCCAGCGTTCTTGCCTGGAGAATCCCAGGGACGGGGGAGCCTATGGGGTCACACAGTCAGACACAAAACTGAAGCGACTTAGCATGCCATTACAATAACTCACCTTCTCCTACCCTGCCACCCTAACCACATACCATCCTTGTGACCCTGTACAAACTATTTACCCCTGTGTACAATGGTGCTAACAACAGTACCTACCTCGCAGGGCACTTATGAGGATTAAGCAAGATATTTTTAAAAGATTCTGTTTATCCTAGACATACAGATTCTCAATTAATGAGAGCTCTTTACCATGAACTCTTCTCCCCACTTTAAAAAAAAATTAGTTAATCTCAGGATTAGGAGAAACCACAGAGCCCATTTTAAATACAGACTTGAGCAAATAGTTTTGTACCTTAGATGGTAAAACTGAAAAAAAAAAGGGGGGGGGAAGAAGCGTGTGAACATAGGGTAGATGGGAGTGTATAGAACTTTTTAGGGGATTTCCCATGGGTCTGGATGTCCTTCCAAGCCTGTGTTCAGAGATCACAGTATTTGCCCTGGAAGTATACTTTGGAAAAATCTTTCTAAAATTATCTCTCACCACACTTACAAGGGTCAAGGATTTAGTCCTGTTTTTTAGACACATATGAGACAGAGAAGTTCCGTTCAGACACACGGAGGCTGGAAGGTACATGGGAGGTCGTAATTCCTTCCACCGTAGGGCCACGGCGTCTCAATAGCTCATTCTGCCACCCTTCCCCCGCGGGGCAGGGCTGCGCTCAGGCAAGTGGGGAACCTGCCTACTTGTTTGTTACTTTAAGAGTTTTTAGAAAAGAATATTACATGTTCTTGCCGGTCATGCATTCCAGGCTCTCTCCATAACACATTCCAGAAAACTTGAAGGAAATTCTCCTACTGTCTCATCTAAATCCCTGCTTCTGCCCTGTAAGCCCTTTAGATCTTATCTTGACCCCAGCAGAAATAGAAAATAGATGCTCACCATGATTTGGCAAATGTCAAGTGTTTGAAGTTGCTGCTTGGTTTCTCGTATTTCTTTCTTTTTTTTTTTTTTCTAATTTTTATCTTTACTTTATTTTGCTTTACAATACTGTATTGGTTTTGCCATACGTTGACATGAATCAGCTTACTTTCTCCACTAGGATACCTTAATCCTCG
Source organism: Capra hircus (assembly GCF_001704415.2). NCBI lineage: Eukaryota > Metazoa > Chordata > Mammalia > Artiodactyla > Bovidae > Capra > Capra hircus. Next base: position 60,979,375 of record NC_030824.1, on the reverse strand, counting down.
TCTTTTCTCACATTGTTTTTCCATAAGCATTTTTTACCCAAAATTTTTTGTGCATGGAGACTTTGTCGTCTTGTCAATCCCTTCTGATACTTCCTGGTGGTATATATCGACACAGCAGTAACAAGGCCCAGGTAGGAGGTGTTCTGTGTAATAAAGCCATTGTCCACCTCACCTGGCCATGGGGCGCTAGCTACCTCCCTTCCCCGCTACTGCCTGCGGTTCTTTAAAACTATGCTCAAAGGAGTTTCGGAATTACAGTGGCTCAGCACCCTGCCACTCAGTCCAGTGGCATTCTCTCTCATTTTAGTACCAAACCAGCAAAGGTTTCAGCAGAAGAAAGTACTGGAAATTTATCACCAAGAGGCCACTTCTCAGACCTTCTGTCTCATCTTCTGAGATATTTGCTTGGTTTCATGCAGTCCCGGCCTTGCCAGCCTCATAGATATGTTGCCTCACCTTCAGAACTCTGGGCAGAGATTGAAACCCACCTCCCCCCACCCCCAACCCCCCCCCCCCCCCCGACACATCCTTTCATGTGCAGACATTCCTGGTTCTGACTGGCAGTGAAAGGAAAAATGGGAGGTAAAAAATGTTTCCAAGTATTAAAGGAGAAAAAAAGAATATTATCACAGAAAATATAAATGCCATGAAAACCATCATGTTAATCATCCATCTAGCCCAGGGAGTATCACACAGGCAGCTGCTGGCTTTGCCCCTTTCTGCATCCCTGTCTCCAGCAGGGAAGGTATCAGAATATGTTTTCTGTAACCTTGTCACTGTGTCTGCGAAATCAGTGGCCCCTTACTCAGTCTTGCTCAGATTCCTTGCGTCTCTACTCGGATCTGGCTTCTGGTCTGAGGGCCTCTCCTCTGAGAGTGTGTCAGCCGTGCTTAACGTGGAATGGAGCGGGCCCTCCTGTGAATCACACCTAAAGCACAACAAGGCACAGTGGGAATTAACACAGAGGGATGCAGGAAAGTAGGAATGCTCATAAAACGCAAACCAACATCTCCCTGCCATTGTCTGACTCAACACATGTATAGTCAGGAACACTGACCCCACACTTATCATAGCCTGCTTTATAAACATAACTACTTATGTGTTGATCCAGCTTCCCCAAGATGGTAAGTGATGGTCTGGGCTCAGATTTTGTTATTTTTGTTATTTATCATTGCATTGCTCACAAAACCAGGGCACTTTCTACACAGTGGGTGAATATCAGTTACTTGTGAAGTGACGGATAAATGTATGCTACAACAATAGTGACAAAATTATGTTTATTAGAGCTAGAGCTAGCTATGGTTATCTTTATATACACAATAAAAGGTAATATATGGGGATTCTATATATACCTGTATCTTCTGGGCTTCCCTGGTGGTTCAGATGGTAAAGTGTCTGCCTGCAACACAGGAGACCTGGGTTCGATCCATGGGTTGGGAAGATCCCCTGGAGAAGGAAATGGCAACCCACTCCACTACTCTTGCTTGGAAAATTCCACAGATGGAGGAGCCTGGTAGGTTACAGTCCATGGGATTGCAAAGATTTGGACATGACTGAGCAATTTCACTCACTCACTCATATGGAGATCCACTAATCTGGATTGTCTCCGCCCAAGATGTAGTGAGGTTATGATTGACAAAAGTTATATATATTTAACATGGACAGTGTGGTATTATGGCAGCAATATACCTGTGTAATGAATCCCACAGTTGAGCTAATTAATGTGCCCAACACCTCACATAGTTACCACTGGTGTGTGTGTATGGTGGTCCAAGGTTGGGTTTGAGTTTGCCTTAGCATGTTTTTTATACTAATAAAAATCAATAATGCCTGTGATATACATGATTTATTAAATTATGTATATTAATGTGAGCATATCTAGGGATGCTTTTAAGAACACTCAGTTTTCAGGTTCCTTAACCACTCAAAGAGATTTACAAGCAACTGGAATGCCACTTCCTTATTATCACTTGAGCAGCTAATGATTTATTTATTTATGCCGCTGACCCTCACACCAGTTCTGTTCATGTGTGTGGCTTTGAGAAACATCGATGCTCTTTTTTCTGTTGGTAAAAACCGAGAAGTTTTTCTGCCAAACAGTTAAATCTGTAGGAAGATGACATTCCTTCATTTGATATTATGACATAAAAATACCTAGTTTTTTTCCCCCTTAACTCGGAGCACCTTCCTCCACTCAAGGGAGAAAGGGAGAAATCACGTGGATGAGGAAAATAGGTAAGCACGATCAGGAGGAAAGTAGCAAGAAACAGGGTCTGTGAAAGAGAAAAGACAGGCTGGATGCTGGTATTGTCCTGTGGGTTTAAACGAGTAATTACATTTGGCCTGTGAACAGAAAAATACATGTTTTCATATAACCTCAATATATCCTCTCTAATATTTACTGCCAAGACCTAAAATTTCAAGACATGACATGAAGCATTTCTAAAATGACACAATTCTCCCTTGAAATGTTTCCAGTGCAATGTTGTGATTGAAAAAGCTCTCCATCAGTCTTTTATTCTACATTAGATTGGAGGGGGACCAAAAAAAAAAATGTCCTGATGACCCACCTAGAAGTCTGTAAAGAACCTGTAATTGAACACACTTGACAAAAATCACGACGAAAGTACGATGATAGCCCCGTTATCCCATCATTTTACTGGGAGATGCAGAAGCTGTCTGTATCATTCCTAGCCGGCCATTGTTCTGCACACTGATAGTTGGTCAAAAGGATGTGTAGCAGGCCAGGTGGGCCTCAGGAGGCAGAGCAAACCAGAAAGGAAGTCAGGGCATGTTTCAGGACCTTTGTGCATCTTGAGACCCCATCGGGAACTTTTCACAATTTTTATAGGGTCCTATCAGCTGCTTCCTGCCTGCTGTAGTGCTTGTCAGTCTGGATAAGAAGCAGGGCCTCCATTTCACAGCTCCTGAGGGAATAGTTCATGGGCAGTCTATAGCATTCTGTCCCCCAGCCATGCCAGGAGAAAGGGGCCACCAAGATGCTGCTAATAATTAAGGACTTGGTAGTGGGGGCAATTGCTAAGTATATAACATTACTGTGACATCCAGGTAAACAAATGAAAATTCCTCTAGGCCCATGTGGGACTAGAGATGTTCACAGACATATTAATACTCACCCACCCACCCCACCCTGCAACTGTTGCTGGCAGTTAAGAAATGAAGTGTGTCTGTGGCCACCTGGGAACATGAGTTCCCAAGCCCAGAGGTCATTAACTCCATGGTAATTTAGTAAGGTGGTAGGTAGTGATAAGACCCCAAATTTATGTTCACAGATGCTCTGGATAATAGAAACATGCTCATTAAATATCTTTGGCCAAAATTTTCCTGTTTAATTAGCATACATCTTAATTATACACTTGGATTTGAAGCTGGTGCTAATCTTTTAAGTGTGAAAAAAATTAGATAAAGAGAAAAGGATTAGGAGACTGCTTATCATAGAGGTTAAGAATGTGGGCTCTGGCTTTATCCCAGGGATGCAAGGATTCTTCAGTATTTTCAAATCAATCAATGTGATACACCACATTAACAAATTGAAAGATAAAAGCCATATGATTATCTCAGTAGACGCAGAGAAGACCTTTGACAAAATTCAACATCCATTTATGATTTAAAAAAAATCTCTCCAGGAATCAGACATAGAAGGAACATACTTCAACATAATAAAAACCATATATGATAAACCCACAGCAAACATTATCCTCAGTGGCAAAAAAAAAAGTGTTTCCTCTAAAGTCAGGAACAAGACAAGGGTGCCCACTCTCACCACTACTATTCAACATAGTTTTGGAAGTTTTAGCCACAGAAATCAGAGAATAAAAAGAAATAAAAGGAATCTAGATTGGAAAAGAAGTAGTAAAACTCTCACTGTTTGCAGATGACATGATCCTCTACATAGAAAACCCTGAAGACTGCACCAGAAAATTACTAGAGCTAATCAATGAATATAGTAAAATTGCATGGTATAAAACTAATACACAGAAATCCCTTGCATACCTATACACTAACAATGAAAAAACAGAATGAGAAATTAAGGAAACAATCACATTCGCCATTGCAATAAAAAGAGCAAAATATGTAGGAATAAATTTACCTAAAGAGACAGAAGACCTATATATAGAAAACTATAAAACACTAATGAAAGAAATCAAAGATCCCACAAATAGATGGAGAAATATACCATGTTCATGGATCAGAAGACTCAATATAGTGAAAATGAGTATACGACCCAAAGCAATCTATAGATTCAGTGCAATCTCTATCAAGCTACCAATGGTGTTTTTCACAGAACTAGAACAAATAATTTCACAATTTGTATATAAATGCAAGAAACCTTGAATAACCAAAGCAGTCTTGAGAAAGAACAGAATTGGGGGAATCAACCTGTCTGGCTTGAGACTATACTACAAAGCTGCAGTCATAAAGACAGTATGATACTGGCACAAAGACAGAAATATAGATCAATGGAACAAAACAGAAAGCCCAGAGATAAATCCACGCACCTATGGACACTTTATCTTTGACAAAGGAGGCAAACATATACAATGGAGAAAAGACAATCTCTTTAACAAGTGATGCTGGGAAAACTGATCAGCCACCTGTAAAATAATGAAATTAGAACACTTTCTAACACCATACACAAAAATAAACTCAAAATGGATTAAATATCTAAATATAAGACCAGAAACTATAAAACTCCTAGAGGAAAACATAGGCGAAACACTCTCTGACATAAATCACAGCAAGATCCTCCATGACCCACCTCCCAGAGTAATGGAAATAAAATCAAAAATAAACAAATGGGACCTAATTAAACTTAAAAGCTTTTGCACAACAAAGAAAACTATAAGCAAGGTAAAAAGACAGCCTTCAGAATGAGAGAAAATAAAGCAAACAAAGCAACTGACAAAAAATTAATCTCAAAAATATACAAGCAGCTCATACAGCTCAATGCCAGAAAAACAAATGACCCAGTCAAAAAATGGGCCAAAGAACTAAACAGACATTTCTCCAAAGAAGAGATACAGATGGCAAACAAACACATGAAAAGATGCTCAACATCACTCATCATAAGAGAAATGCAAATCAAAACCACAGTCAGGTATCATCTCACACTGGTCATAATGGCTGCTATCAAAACATCTACGAACAATAAATGCCGGAGAGGGTGTGGAGAGAAGGGAACTCTCTTACACTGTTGATGAGAATGCAAACTGGTACAGCGACTATGGAGAACAGTGTGGAGATTCCTTAAAAAACTGGAAATAGAAGTGCCATACGACCCAGCAATCCCACTGCTGGGCATACACACCAAGGAAGCTATAGAGTTGAAAGACACACGTGTACCCCAGTGTTCATCACAGCACTGTTTACAATAACCAGGGCATGGAAGCAACCTGGATGTCCATCAGCAGGCGAATGGATAAGAAAGCTGTGGTACGTATACACAGTGAAGTATTACTCAGCTGCTATAAAGAATGCATTTGTGTCATTTCTGAGGTGGATGAAACTAGAGCCTATTATTCAGAGTGAAGTAAGTCAGAAAGAAAAACACCAATACAGTATACTAACACATATTATGGAATTTAGAAAGATGGTAATGACGACCCTATATGCAAGACAACAAAACAGACACAGATGTAAAGAACAGACTTTCGGACTCTGTGGGAGAAGGTGAGGGTGGGATGATATAGCACTGAAACATGTACATTCAGTTCAGTTCAGTTGCTCAGTCATGTCCGACTCTTTGCGACCCTATGAATTGCAGCACGCCAGGCCTCCCTGTCCATCACCAACTCCTGGAGTTCACTCAGACTCACATCCATCGAGTCCGTGATGCCATCCAGCCATCTCATCCTCTGTCGTCCCCTTCTCCTCCTGCCCCCAAACCCTCCCAGCATCAAAGTCTTTTCCAGTGAGTCAACTCTTCACATGAGTTGGCCAAAGTACTGGAGTTTCAGCTCTAGCATCAGTCCTTCCAAAGAACACCTAGGACTGATCTCCTTTAGAATGGACTGGTTGGATCTCCTTGCAAGCCCAATGGACCCTCAAGCGTCTCCTCCAGCATGTGAAATAGATGACCAGTCCAAGTTTGATTGTGCATGAAACAGGCACTCAAAGGCAGTGCACTGGGACAGCCCAGAGGGATGGGGAGGGACGTGGAGGGGGTTTGGGACAGGGGGGCACATGGACCCCCATGGCTGATTCATGTCAATGTATGGCAAAAACCACCACAATATTGTAAAGTAATTAGCTTCCAATTTAAATAAATAAATTATTTTTTTAAAAAAAACTTTAAGAGTGTGGGCTCTGAGCTATGACCAGATTCCAAACCTAGCTCTGCTGTTCAGCAACCTTGCAACCTTAAAGAAACACTATCTCTGTGCATCAGTTTCTCCACCTGTAAAATGAAACTAATAATTGCCTAACCATAGGGTCCTGGTTTGCATTGGAATGCTTAAGGCCATTAGAACGTGTTTTGAACTGTACTTGGTACATAAGTGCTCAGTAAATTGAGTTCATTATTATTTTAGTTCTGAGATTTTCAGAGTAATAACTCTATAGATTGAAAAGGAATAATAATTCAGGAATTTTATCCTAAAATCTCAGAAACTTGTCTGCATTTCCTGCACAGAAGTAAATTAATACATTATATATGTAATAGTTTATTCAAATGTGTTACAAGGTGAAAATGAAATAAATTTAGTCAACAAACATATTATTGAGTACCCACAAGCATCACAGACAGTGATGTTATAGGAATATATGAGACATTAACAACTTTCAGGAACTTTAATTTTAGAACACAGCATGTGTTGGAGAACAGTATAAAATTTTCAAGCATTTTAGAAGGGCTACTTTGAGTAATATTATTATGTAACTATACTCTTTTAGAAAAAGATATTGGATGAAACACTTGGCTGAAGAATCTACACACTGAAAATATTTATTTTCTTGAACTATTTAAGGACATAGAGATAATTACTCAATTACAGGTGTCCCACATATAAGATCATAACATAAAATTAAATGTAGCTGAAATGCTAAACAGTCTATAGACTATCTCAATAGGTCCTGCTACAGGCCACAACCTTGTGTATAAATGCTAGAGAAAACATTAAGCATTCTTCATGTTTCATAACATTGACCTTAAATCAGTCATGAAAATAGATGCAGCATTATAGATTGAAGGCCTAAAACCAGTATGAATCTCATAATTAATTTGCAAGCAAATATAACTTTTAATAAAATTTGAGAATACCACCCTTAGCTATTTCTTGTCAATCAAATGTTAGCTATCATTAGATGTAGTCTTCTAAAGAGTAAGGACATGTTAATGAACTGGAATAGTTTTAATATCTGTGAAATTATGTGAAAGAATGAAAGTAATGTTGAGGCACTCTTTCAGAGGTTAATAATAATTTCCAGCATTGTTTTAGTTTTCTTATCCATGTAGCCCTCTGTGAAATCAGGGATAGAAACACTGTCATTCTCGTTTTCTGGATGTATCAGCTGAGGCTTAGAGAGAACTTTGTGACACAGAAACAGTTAGTTCCAAATATCTGACTCCTCAAATGGCTAATCTGTGCCATCGAGGATTTTCTCAAGCTCTTACAGAGTCATCCGTTGACCAGCATTTGGGATTATCTGCATGTTGGATTCTTTTCTTCTCCTTCTCGGTTTGGCCTAGTTTTTGAGGCATTTAGTGATGATTTTTTCTTCAGTTCATTCACTCATTCCTCCATCAGAAGCATCTTGGTTCCCTGCTGCACACTCAGAACTGCTGGGTAGTACTCTGTCAGCAGCTCTCCTTCACCATATGTAAATAGACTGCATCTGCTGCTCATTCAGACAGTTCTAAAACTCAGATTTTCCTGCCTCTTCTATTGAAGGAGACAGTCCATGAGAAATGAAATGATCTGAAATAATTGAAAATTTTAAACTGTTAATTGCTAATTTCAAACTCCTTAAAGATAGGAATGACATCTTATTCATCTCTTAAGCCCAGCTTCAACATTTAATGAATGGGTGGTAGATATGTCTGTGGTTGGATAGTGGCTTGTCTTTTATCTGTATCAGTAAGTGCTTTTGTGATGAGAGTGGTATTAATGACAAGCACGAATGGTTATTTTGAAAATCAAGTTAATTGGTGTGGCATAGGTCTTAGCTCAGTTCAGTTCAGTCATTCAGTCGTGTCCAACTCTTTGCAATCCCATGGACTGCAGCTCACCAGACCTCCCTCAGTTCAGTTCAGTTCAGTTCAGTCGCTCAGTCGTGTCCGACTCTTTGCAACCCCATGAATTGCAGCATGCCAGGCCTCCCGTCCATCACCAACTCCCGGAGTTCACTCAGACTCAGGTCCATCGAGTCTGTGATGCCATCCAGCCATCTCATCCTCTGTCATCCGCTTCTCCTCCTGTCCCCAATCCCTCCCAGCATCAGGGTCTTTTCCAGTGAGTCAACTCTTCACATGAGGTGGCCAAAGTACTGGAGTTTCAGCTTTAGCATCATTCCTTCCAAAGAAATCCCAAGGTTGATTTCCTTCAGAATGGACTGGTTGGATCTCCTTGCAGTCCAAGGGATTCTCAAGAGTCTTCTCCAACACCACGGTTCAAAAGCATCAATTCTTCGGCACTCAGACTTCTTCACAGTCCAACTCTCACATCCATACATAACTACTGGAAAAACCATAGCCTTGACTAGATGGACCTTTGTTGGCAAAGTAATGTCTCTGCTTTTGAATATGCTCTCTAGGTTGGTCATAACTTTCCTTCCAAGGAGTAAGCGTCTTTTAATTTCATGGCTGCAGTCACCATCTGCTGTGATTTGGGAGCCCAGAAAAATAAAGTCTGACACTGTTTCCACTGTTTCTCCGTCTATTTCCCATGAAGTGATGGGACTGGGTGCCATGACGTTTTCTGAATGTTGAGCTTTAAGCCAACTTTTTCACTCTCCACTTTCACTTTCACCAAGAGGCTTTTTAGTTCCTCTTCACTTTCTGCCATAAGGGTGGTGTCATCTGCATATCTGAGGTTATTGATATTTCTCCCGGCAATCTTGATTCCAGCTTGTGTTTCTTCCAGTCCAGCATTTCTCATGATGTACTCTGCATAGAAGTTAAATAGGCAGGGTGACAGTATACAGCCTTGACGTACTCCTTTCCCGATCTGGAACCAGTCTGTTGTTCCATGTCCAGTTCTAACTGTTGCTTCCTGACCTGCGTACAGATTTCTCAAGAGGCAGGTCAGGAGGTCTGGTATTCCCATCTCTTTCAGGATTTTCCACAGTTTATTGTGATCCACACAGCCAAAGGCTTTGGCATAGTCAATAAAACAGAAATAGATGTTTTTTTGGAACTCTCTTGCTTTTTCCATGATCCAGCGGATGTTGGCAATTTGATCTCTGGTTCCTCTGCCGTTTCTAAAACCAGCTTGCACATCAGGAAGTTCACGGTTCACATATTGCTGAAGCCTGGCTTGGAGAATTTTGAGCATTACTTTACTATCCATCACCAGCTCCCAGAGTTTACTGAAACTCATGTCCATTGAGTTGGTGATGCCATCCAGGCATCTCATCCTCTGTCATCCCCTTCTCCTCTCACCTTCAATATTTCCCAGCATCAGGGTCTTTTCCAATGAGTCAGCTCTTTGCATCAAGTGGCCAAAGTACTGGAGTTTCAGCTTCAGCATCAGTCATGCAATGAACACCCAGGACTGATTTCCTTTAGGATGGACTGGTTGGATCTCCTTGCAGTCCAAGGGACTCTCAAGAGTCTTTTCCAACACCACAGTTCAAAAGCATCAGTTCTTTGGCACTCAGCTTTCTTTATAGTCCAGCTCTCAAATCCATACATGACTAATGGAAAAACCATAGCTGTGACTAGACAGACCTTCGTTGGCAAAGTAATGTCTCTGCTTTTTAATATGCTGTCTAGGTTGCAAAGCTCTACTATATGTTAAATTTGTATCCTGTTAAGTTCCTCATTCATGTTAGAACTAAGTTGAAGATGTCTGGTACTTCAGGAGTTTAAAAATAAATTACTTAATAAAATGGAAAAGCTTACAGTTGCAAAGCAAGTTATTACCAAAGCTCTAAACTCATTTGGATGTGAGAGTTGGACCATAAAGAAAGCTGAGCACTGAAGAATTGATGCTTTTGAACTGCGGTGTTGGAGAAGACTCTTGAGAGTCCTCTGGACTGCAAGGAGATCAAACTAGTCAATCCTAAAGGAAATCAGTCCTGAATATTCATTGGAAGGACTGATGCTGGAGCTGAATGAAAAGAACTGAGTCATTGGAAAAGACCCTGATGCTGGGAAGGATTGAAGGCAGGAGGAGAAGGGGATCACAGGGGATGAAATGGTCGGATGGCATCACTAACTCGATGACATGAGTTTGAGCAAGCTCTGGGAGATGGTGATGGACAGGGAAACCTGGCATGCTGCAGTCCATGGGGTCACAATGAGTCAGACATGATTGAGCAACTGAACTGAATTGAAATGAAACTCATTTGGCATTTCTGAGCTTTCTCTATTATTCATTTATTCACTCATTCACCCATCTTTCTCATTATCTAGTAAGCTCTTCATCAACCCCACCCACCTGCTATCCACCCACCAACCCTCTCATCTACCTTCCAGTTCTCCTACCCCACCCCCCATCTTTCTTTTACCATCTCTATCATTGTTGCTATTATTGTTTAGTTGCTAAGTTGTGTCCAACTCTTTTGTGACCCTATGAACTCTAGCCTACCAGGCTCCTGTGTCCTTTGGACTTCTTAGGCAAGAATATTGGAGGGGGTTGCCATTTCCTTCTCCAGGAGATCTTCCCAACCCAGGAATTGAATCTTCATCTCTTGCGTCTTCTGCATTAGCAGGCAGATTCTTTAGCACCACCTGGGAAGCGCAAAGTTCAATACAAAACCGGAAATCCACATTAACATCCCATTGATCACAGAAGAAAAAAATCCACTCAAACAAAGATAGACTTCTGTTATTGAATCAGTACATTTTCCTGGACAAAACTGGAGTACCCCATGGAGAGCAGAGAGAAGACTCACTTGTCACGCAAAGAGGGATCTCTTCTGCATGACTGAGCCATCAAGAGAAATGTGAATGAAAAGCAGTTGCTGTTGCACCATTTACAATAGCCAAGACATGGAAACAACCTAAATGTCCATCGAGAGATGAGTGGACAAAGAAGAAGTGGTACATACATATGGTGGAATATTACCCAGTCATTAAAAAGAACAAAAGAATGCTATTTGCAGCGACATGGATGGAACTTGGGATTAACATACTAAGCAAACTAAGTCAGAGAGTGAAAGACAGATACCATATGATACCACTTACATGTGGAATGTAAAATACAGCACAAATGAACCGATCTATGAAACAGAAACAGACTCACATAGAGAACAGACGTGTGGTTGCCAAGGGGGCAGGGTTGGGGAGAGGGAAGTTTGGGGAGTTTGGGATTGGTGGATGCAAAGTACTATATATAGAATGGATAACTAAAAGTCCTGTATAGCACAGGGAAATATATTCAATATCCTGTGATAAACCATAATGGAAAAGAATATGAAATATGTATGTGCATACCTGAGACACTTTGCTGTACTGCAGAAATTAACACAACACTGTAAATCAACTATACTTCAATAAAAAATTTGTAAGCAGTTGCTTAAAGTTAATACTGATTCTTTAGTTTTAATTAAGATGAACACATTATTTGTTGTCCAAAATGTGGAACTTTTAGGAGTAAAAGGGGGCACTTACTAATAATCATGCTGGAAAATAAGCATAAACCAAATTGATCTAAACCAGGACTGTTCTAGATAAATTAGAACATGGTCTCTTGTACATATATTCTCCTGGAACTCTAAAGTGGTATTCCTATACAGCATTTTGTGATCTCTTTTAATTATAGACCATGTGATATGTGAATTGTTTATTTATAGTAAAAAAATAGAGATTTTTAAAGATTGTGTAATGGTATAACTCACACCTGCCTTTTTAAATAGCATTAATTTCCTGTACATTTACTAGTTAGCACTCCAATTTGGAATTGTCTAGATACTTCATTTCTTCCCTTCTGTTGTCTTGCTTTGGGGTTGATTGCAACCCCATTCATTGAGTGGAAATGTGTAAATTACTTGTGCAGGCATAACATTTACCAGGGTGACGTGGGGGCTGTCAAAGAGGAGGAACACCCAACCCTTATGTCTCGGCAGTTCACAGTATAGCTGGGGATCCTGGTCTAAAAGCATTTGCACAAAATTACTACTCCAAGTAAGCAGTTGGTTACATGTAGGCCACAGCAAGATCAGGTGACAGAGAAGCACCAAAGGGGAACAAGTGAAGGGCCAGGGAAAGCTAATTAGAGGGAGCAGAGACAGGGCTCAGACAGTAACTTCACTCAGGTCAGACTAGCTCTTGTTGCCAACTCTGGTGGATAATAGGTGGGAATTTTTTATTTATAAAAGATGTGGTTGTGGCATGTATAACTTGATAACATCTGAAGTAACTTATCCTTCCTCTGAACTCTTACATCTATTTTACATATGCTAGCTGTGTGATCTTGGACAGACTTCTCAGCCCTCCTGGTCTCAGTTTCCTCATTATAAAATGAGAATTGTGATAGTACCTAGTCATAAAACTAAGTTGTTAAAGTGGTTAATTTATAGAAAGCATAGAGGACAATGCCTGGTATCAGAAAAATGTTGGAAAAGGACTGTTCCTACCAATATAACAAGACATTTTTAGAGAAAAAATACATTTTCATCAATATAAGTTAATGCTGCTGCTGCTGCTAAGTCGCTTCAGTCATGTCCGACTCTGTGCAACCCCATAGACAGCAGCCCACCAGGTTACCCTGTCCCTGGGATTCTCCAGGCAAGAGCACTGGAGTGGGTTGCCATTTCCTTCTCCAACGCATGAAAGTGAAAAGTGAACGTGAAGTCGCTCAGTCCTGTCTGCCTCTTTGCTACCCCATGCTCTGGAATTCTCTCGGCCAGAATACTGGAGTGGGTCGCCTTTCCCTTCTCCAGAGGATCTTCCCAGCCCAGGGGTAGAATCCAGGTCTCCCGCATCGCGGGCGTATTCTTTACCACTAGGGAAACCCAACATGCACTATATATGTTTACAGTGTGCAGCTTCATGATTTTAATGACTTTACATTATGAAATGATTATCCCAGTTTAGTGAACAGTCAGACCCTCATATGGACACAAAATGAAAAAATAAATATGTTTTCTTGTAACTCTTAACATTCATTTATCTGTAACATATGGAAATGCTGTACTTGACATATTTATCAGGCCAAACATAATCTTAATTAGCCCTTATTGTTTATCACTTTGTTTTTACAGCTCGAAAGTCCAAGAAGTTGGGGAAGTTAAAAGGGATTCACGAGGAACAGGCGCAGCAGCCTCCACCGCCACCCCCGCCCCCCCAGAGCCCGGAGGAAGGCACTACATACATCGCGCCTGCGCAGGAGCCCTCGGTCAACTCGGCGCTGGTCCCGCAGCTCTCCACAATCTCGCGAGCGCTCACACCTTCGCCTTCTATGATCCTTGAAACCATCGAGCCCGAGATTGTGTATGCAGGCTATGACGGCTCCAAACCAGACACGGCCGAAAACCTGCTCTCCACCCTCAACCGCTTAGCCGGCAAGCAGATGATCCAAGTTGTGAAGTGGGCGAAGGTACTTCCAGGTAAGGATGGGCTCTCCTTTCTGGGGCTCCATCCTGGACTGGGCGCCTCAGGGCCACAGAGTGCGCCATATGCGGCGGTGCGATTGAGTTAGCGTTCGTCTCAATCCTGAGACCCAGTTTTTTGTTTTTAACTCGATGTCAAATTCAGTGTGTAGAAAAAGTCTGGTGAGTGTGCTCATCTCTCTTGAGAAGTTAGAGTTAAGTATTCTATTGTTAATATAATGTATGCATTTCTTATGCTGAGGATTGAAATGGAACATTTCATCCCAGTAATATTAATAAGGTAAAACACATTCTAGGTGTCGAAGCCCAAAATAAGCCCATTATTAGCAGCTCATAACAAGAGCTAATCTAAGCCTAAACCAGGTTAATTAATACATACACACTACTGTATATGAAATAGTTATATATACTATATATGGGCTTTTCAGGCGGTGCTAGTGGTAAAGAACCCACCTGCCAGTGTAGGAGATGTAAGAGACCTGTTTTAATCCCTGAATTGGGAAGATTCTCTGGAGAAGGACATGGCAACCCACTCCAGTATTCTTTCCTGAAGAATCCCATGGATGGAGGAGCCTGATGGACTATGGTCCACAGGGTCACAAAGAGTCAGACATGAGTGAAGCAACTGAGCATGCACGCACATACTATATGTATCTATATATAAAATATATATAGCACAGGGAACTCGACTCAATACTCTGTAATGACCTCTATGGGAAAAGAGTCTAAAAAAGAATGGAGATATATATATATATATATCCTGATTATAACTATATATAAAGTTATATATTCTGTATATAAACTGATTCACTTTGCTATACACCTAAAACTAGCACAATATTGTAAATCAGTTATGCTCCAATAAATATTAATTTTTAAAAAAGACCTGTCAAGTAAGCTTTAGGGGACTCTGCATCTTGCTGAAAATACCATCTTACTTCGAGCACCCTTTAAATTGTCCTTGAAATTCCTAATTTAGTCATTTTTTTATGCTGTAGAATTTTATTAATAAGGTCCCTGTTAATCTATGGAAGCATCGCTTAGAATTGCACTCACATTGTCCCAGTTCATTAATCCAAAGCCATTTCTTAGATGACCCGTGGTCATCCAGCCGCCATAAAACAAAAGATCATCAGAAACCCCAGTTCTTTGAAGGGAGGCTTGCCCAGGTGAAACTACATGAACAGAAGGATGCCCTGGTGCCCCTTGGAGTACAGAGGGTGGAAAAAGAAACGAATGAAGGACTTGAGGCCCAGAAAGGGAGACTGAGTGAGGCAGGACCAGCGCCAAGGATGCCTGAGGACATGCGTGCTCAGTTATTCACTTGTGTCTGATTCTTAGACCCCCATAGACTGTAGCCTGCCAGATTCTTCTGTGTTAGGGATTTTCCAGGCAAGAATACTGGAGAGGGTTGCCATTTCCTCCTCCAGGGCGTCTTCCTGACCCTGGAACTGAACCCGCGTCTCCTGCATTTCAGGCAGATTCTTTACCATGGAGCTATTGAGGAAGCCCTGCCAAGGATGCATATTCTGCCTCAAAAGTCTGGTTATTCCCGACTAGGGGAAGCAAGGAATAAGACTTTTTAAATCTCTGCAAACTCATGAAAACTAACCAGGAAACCAAGCTTCCCTGGTGGCTCAGACAGTAAAGAGTCTGCCTGCAATGTGGGAGACCTGAGTTCGATCCCTGGATTGGGAAGATCCCCTGGAGAAGGAAGTGGCAACCCACTCCAGTATTCTTTCCTGGAGAATTCCATGGACAAAGGAGCCTGGTGGGCTACAGGCTATGAGGTCACAGAGTCATACTCGACTGAGTGACTAACTTTCACTTCACTTCATGAAAACTAAAATCTTCCACCACTATCGCAGGTATGCAGTAGTAGACAGTCATTAAATTATCTTTGGTTTTGAAGATATCAGTTGTGAGTAGGCTGAAGCAAATGGCACAGGTTAACACAAATTCTTTCCGTCTCCCATCGGACACGACTGAGCGACTGAACTGAACTGAGCTGCAGGGTGGTAGACCACCATCCACAGTGAAACGTCCAGGATGTCTTAGTTTTCTTTGCCCTGGCAGTTTATGCTTCTTGAGAATTTAGAGTGAATTCAACATAAAATGTTAAACAAGGCCAGGTCCATGATAGCTACTCTGGAAGGAACTGTGGAATTGCTTTGAGTCGATGAGAAGAGAGGGGGCAATGGGGGTGGACTTAAGCTTTTTCCTGGGATGTACTTAAATGCTAAGTGTGTTCTGTGGTAAATTGTTCTGTTCTTCAGGATTTAAAAACCTGCCTCTTGAGGACCAAATAACCCTCATCCAGTATTCTTGGATGTGTCTGTCGTCATTTGCCTTGAGCTGGAGATCGTACAAACATACAAACAGCCAGTATCTCTATTTTGCACCAGACCTAGTCTTTAATGAGTAAGTACCTATTCATTAGCCTTCATAAAATAAACTGAAGAGTTATTCATTATGCTTTTTTATGATTTTTTTAAGTGAAGCAAATGTTTTATTGAAATCAGTTGTCAAATCACAATCTATCCAAATGAACATAATGCTGCATTGTTCTTAAAAGAGTGGACACAAATATGGCACAGATAACAATCCAGCCTCTATCAAAATACCATTTGTAAAGACCCTGACTTATTTCGTGCTGTGTGTGAATGGGGGTCTAGCATGTAAGGTGGACTCAAAAGCAGTCAGTTCTTTTCCTGATAACGTGAAAACATTTCACTACTTTGCCTCAAAAGGAAAGCACATGCATCCGTCCAAACAACCGTAACAGTTAGGAGAAAAGACTCCAAATGATTTCTAAACAGATGTACCTTTATGAAAGAATACACTGATATGTGGTTTTTTTGGTTGTGCTGGGTCTTCATTGCTGCACGCAGCCTTTCTCTAGTTGTGGTGAGCAGCGTGTGGACTTTCTCTGTTTGCAGTGTGTGGGCTTCTTGCGGTGGCCTCTCTGGTTATAGAGCTTAGGTTCCAGGGTGTGTGGGCTTCAGCAGTTGTAGCACATGGGCCCCATAGTTGCGACTCACAGGCTCTAGAGTGCAGGCTTCAGAAATTGTGGCAAATGGGCTTTAGCTCCTCTGTGGCATGTGGAATCTTCCCGGACCAGGAATCGAACCCATATCGCCCACATTGGCAGGCGGACTCCTATCCACTGTAGGGAAGTCCCACCAATATTTTTCAAGAGTTAAAAAGCTATCAGGACTTTCCTGGTGGTCCAGTGGTTAAGACTCCCACATTTCTTTGCAGTAGGTATAGGTTTGATCCTTTACTGGGGAGCTAAGATCCCACATGCCGTGCAGCAAGGCCAAAAAATTTTAAAAATTAAAAAACAAAAGCAAATAGAAAAAGCTATCATTTGAGAACTTAAAAATTACTTTTTATAAAATTATAATGCACATGTCTGAGTATATGTAAGAAATTGTCCCAAAGAAAGACAATCCAGTTGGCTCCCAAAACTTGATTGGTATAAAGCCACAATTAATAGAAAGGCATCTCTTTTGCTGTCTGCTCCAGTTGGGAAGACTGTCTAATTTCTAGGAAATGTGAGCGTATAAAGTGCCAGTTTTTGAGCACGTTCATAGAATGATTCTTTTGTTAACAGTATACAGCTGCTCAATGTGTTTTCATGACAATCATAATTACCCTTCTTTGCAATCGTAAGAGAAGCCAAAATGTTATTCTGTAGTGAAACATTTTTAGTTTTATCATGCATTTTAAAAAGATTGAAAGAACTGTAATAGACTTTTCTTTGGCCATGAATTCCTCCCTATGTTAAGTTTAACATTTTAATATTGTTTGCATTCTACATTAGCACATTCCGTTTATGTTTATATCTAGCCATGCTTCTTTGTAATTGTTGGGTCAAGAAATACTTAAAATAAAAAGGAACATTTGAATGATGATAGTAACCACAGCCATATTCTAACAGATGGCTCTCTCTAGAGATATGAAAATAGGGGAGGAAGCAGATGAGAATTAGATTGGTGAGGTAAGAGAGAGAAGGGACATGAAAGATTCACGGTGGACACGTAGTGCCTAAATACCTAAACTGTACTGGTGGTAGTTTTCCTGAGAAAATCATTTCACCCAAATATAGCGGACCAGAGGCAATTTTAGTTCAAGTTAAATGAGGAGCATCAGTTGTTGGTTCCTGGGGTGACCCTTCTTTTGGCAATCAGAACAAATAATTCTATGAGTACATAAATTTTTACCAAAAGCATGAAGTGAGGCCAAACAACTGACATGCATGTTTTAATTTGTTTGTTTTCCTCAATAATCAGCTGATATTATTAAATAGGAAGCTTGTTTTTCAATGTGGTCTATAAACCAAAAGGAAAACATTTTGGGATTCCCCGAGGGTCCACTGGTTAGGCCACTGTGCTTCCAATGCTGGGAGCCCGGATTTGATCCCTGGCTGGGGAACTGAGATCCTGTAAGCTGCTCATTGTGGCCAAGAAAAAAAAGAAAGCATATTAAGGAGGGTCTTTGCTTTAAGAGGACATGTGGGTAAATTAGAATCTCTTAGTTCCATCCAGATGTCTCCTTCAGGTTTTAACAGAAGATTCAAATAATCCATTTAATCTTATTCAGTGACTCTTTTGATTCTTTATTGTAAAGTGTGTTTAATATAAAGTGTTCCTCTTTAACCATTTGTGGTACAACAGTAGCATTCATTACACTGACTTCGTTGTGCTCCATCACCACCCATCTCCATTCCTTTTTCATCATCTCAAACAGAAACTCTAGACCCGTTGAGCAATAACTCAGCATCTTCCTTTCCCCCAAAGCCCTGATAACTTGCCTATTCTAGATATTTCGTATAAATGGAACCATGTAATATGTGTCCCTTTTTTTTGGTCTGGCTTATTTCACTTAGCATAAAGTTTTCAAGGGTCATCCTTACTGTAGCAGGTATCAGAGTTTCATTTCACGGCTGGATAATATTCCACATTGCATGTGTGTAGACTTTATCTCATTATTTGCAGCTTCTGTATTTGTGCATTGGTCTTCTGGCACATTTATCTGTAAACCCAGTAAGTTTGAGGTGTCTGACGTGTGCATTTCAGCTGAGATTCTGCCGCCTTGTTTCAGTTCTCATACGGTAAACAGGTATCTTTTACATGGTCTGTTTAGTACCATTTTTGCATTGTTGTGCTGTTTTCTGATGATTTCACTGTTTAAGATGACCCATGAACAGAATGCTGTAGTGCTTTCTGGTGTTCCTAAGTGCAAGAAGGCTGTGAGGGGTGTGATGTATTTTTTAGGGAAAAAATAAAGATGTTCGATAAGCTTCTATCAGGCATGAGTAATGGTACTGTTCGCTATGAGCTCAGTATTAATGAATCAACAATATATGTTAATAGGGTGTCTTTTAAACAGAAGTACACACAAAGCAAGATTAGGTGTAGATCAGTTGATGAAAATGTTATGAGTGGTAGCTCCCAGGAACCTTACCCTGTATGTCCCTTTGAAGGAGACATAGCTCAGTATTAGCTATTTTTGTGTCTGCTGTAACTTTATAGAACATAATTACCATATTTGTTTCTTTTATTTTTACCAAGTAGAATTGACCACATTTTATCCATTCACAGACACTGATAAAATTAATGTCATTGAAGGTTTTTTAGAAGTAGACAAGAAACCGAATACAGATGAAAAGGTCATATAAGCTCTATGCGTTTATTTGTTCTAGAAAATATTCATAGAAATAAAATGGAAATAACCAAAAAATTCCCTTCTAACATTAAAAGTAATTAAATAATATGACATTGAATAATTACTAGAATGAACATTTTGTTCCCTGTTCTTAAAAGCTCTGACCTCAACTGCAGCCTAGACTTACTATGTTTTCTCTCAAGTAGAAAGAGCAAGGCAGAAAAAAAATTTTTTTTTGCATTTTTCACAGTTGGGAGGAAAACCTACTCCCAGTAAAGATTTGGAAATGGCATAAAGCCTTTTGGTCAAATCCCATCAACAAATACAGTTGTTGTGGTGACTCAATCACAAGGTTGCTATCACAGACCCTATATATTTTAGGGAAATTAATAAGTTGCAGAGTATGGGGTACAGCTGAAGTTTGTATATGCATCCTTCATCCTGCATTTATTGAGGAGATATTTACTAATACTCATCAATTTTCTAAGCAGTGATTTTTGAATTGTGAAATATATTAATATACCCTATCTCATGGAATATATAGTCTAATGGAAGAAACAGACATTATCAAAAAATTCTAAGATCATAATTGTGATAAGTACTGAAAGAAGAGTACTTTGAGAGCAGTTAAGGAGAGGTATTGGTCTAGACAGTGAAGGATTCCCTGGGATTGATGAAGCTAGTGTCATCCAGGGCCAGGAAGTACAGGAGGAGGAAAGTTGATTTAGGCTGAGGGACCAGCACTGAATGCAGGGCAGCATCACAGTGGACCTGGATACAATACAAAGATGCCCAGTGGCAGAATCAGCATGAGTTGTGGGTGGTTGGATTCTGATAGAAATTGGAGAGGAGGAAGAGGAAGTAGGTGTGTAAGATGACTTTCAGGCCTCAGCCATAAGTACCAGGGAAGACATGGCACCACTCACTGGGTTAAAGAGCTGGATTAGAGGACCAGGGTTTGAGAGGGAAGAGCATGAGGCCAGTTTTAAATGTGTTAAGATTGAATTGCCTTTGACTCATCGTCTAAGAGGAGATGCCAAACGGTCAGTTAACTGTACAGATCAGAAGCCTAAAGAGAGGTCCTGCTGGAGCGAGAAATTTTCAAATACATCTTAGAGGTGGGGGTTAAAAGAAGAAAGATAGGAGAGTGTTATCTCACAGATTCCAGGGAAAGAGAGAACTTTGGAAAAGGAGCTGTGGTGACCAGTGCTAAATGCTATCACAGTCCCAGTAAAATGGGGGCTGGAAGGCTTGAACATGCTTCTCCCAGGCCTGCCAACAACTTCTGAACATGCCCCCGCGTTCCCCCCAGCCAGTGCCCATACCTTTTACCAAAGAGAAGGAGGCAAGGTGCCTTTTTGTGCAGGGAGTAATGCATGCCATTCAGCTGAGGATAGAATGCACTGATGGGGCCCACCCTTGCTCTCCCACTCATCCTCAACTTCTTGGACCCCTCTTACCTGTGTTGGCAGCTCTTTGTCAGTGTCCGTATCCCTCCCCTGTTTGATAGCACCTCCTCCTTGAAATCACAAACTCTGTCTTAATCATTTGTTAATTTCCAGCCCTTGGCATTGTGTCCAAGGCATAGCATGTTCTCCATAAATATTTGTGGAATAAATGAAGTATTGAGCAAATGCACCAAATAATCTATTCATCAAGAGAGATTTTAATTATCACTGCTATTTATGAGGTTAAAGTTTATGACCAAGACTGTGATGCAGAAATGATTTATTTTCACCAATAGAGGTGTAGCTATATTTAAAATGGAGAAGAAAACTTGAATAGTTGATTGTGTGTTTGCCTTCAACTGTGAAATGATTCTGAGAGTTCCCAAAGATCTTATCCTTCAGCTGTTATTGGAGCTAAAGGAAAGATGCAAAGTAGGGAATAAGGAGAACGTTATTTTAAAGTTTTTATTAAAATTTGGGGTGAAGATATGAGTTAATACTTTAAATTAGAATACTAGAATTTTTATTATAAACTCAAAACTTTCAAATATGTATTAAATGATTCATTATTCAATTTTGCCTTGAAACAGCTTATCAAATATGGCTTCAGATCACTGCAAGTATTCAAATTTCTTATCGATTTCAATACATATATTAAAACTCCCATTTAAGCCTGTAATGAAATTTCTTCAAATTTTTGTAATTTCTGAAATGAAGGTTCAGTGTTTTGTTCTCTTTTAAGTCCAACCAATAAGACAGATGGGTCATGGTGGAGAGTTCTGACAAATGTGGTCCACTGGAGAAGGGAATGGCAAACCACTTTAGTATTCTTGCCTTGAGAACCCCATGAACATTATGAAAAGTCGGAAAGATAGGACACTGAAAGATGAACTCCCCAGGTCGGTAGGTGCCCAGTATGTTACTGGAGAAGAGAGGAGAAGTAACTCCAGAAAGAATGAAGGGATGGAGCCAAAGCAAAAACAACACCAAGTTGTGGATGTGACTGGTGTAAGAAGCAAGGTCTGATGCTGTAAAGAGCAATATTGCATAGGAACTTGGAATGTTACATCCATGAATCAGGGCAAATTGGAAGTGGTCAAACAGGAGATGGCAAAAGTGAACGTTGACATTCGAGGAATCAGCAAACCAGAATGGACCGGAATGGGTGAATTTAACTCAGATGACCATTATGTCTACTAATGTGAGCAAGAATCCCTTAGAAGAAATGGAGTAGCCATTATAGTCAATAAAAGAGTCCAAAATGTAGTACTTGGATGCAGTCTCAAAAATGACAGAATGATCTCTGTTCGTTTCCAAGGCAAATCATTCAATCACAGTAATCCAAGTCTATGACCCAATCAGTAATGCTGAAGAAGCTGAAGTTGAAGAAGTCTATGAAGACCTACAAGACCTTTTAGAACTAACACCCAAAAAAGATGTCCTTTTCATTATAGGGGACTGCAATGCAAAAGTAGAAAGTCAAGAAACACCAGGAGTAACAGGCAAATTTGGCCTTGGAGTACACAATGAAGCAGGGCAAAGGCTAATACAGTTTTGCCAAGAGAACGCACTGTTCATAGCAAACACCCTCTTCCAACAACGCAAGAGAAGACTTTACACATGGACATCACCAGATGGTCAACACCAAAATCAGATTGATTATATTCTTTGCAGCCAAAGATGGAGAAGCTCTATACAGTCAGCAAAAACAAGACCAGGAGCTGACTATGGCTCAGATCATGAACTCCTTATTGCCAAATTCAGACTGAAATTGAAGAAAGTAGGGTGTGTGGCTGTCTGTGGGGTCGCACAGTCGGACACGACTGAAGTGCCTTAGCAAGCAAGCAAGGGAAAACCACTAAACCATTCAAGTATGACCTAAATCAAATCCCTTATGATTATACAGTGGAAGTGAGAAATAGATTTAAGGGACTAGATCTGATAGATAGAGTGCCTGATGAACTATGGACAGAGTTTGTGACATTGTACAGGAGACAGGAATCAAGACCATCCCAAAGAAAAAGAAATGGAAAAAAGCAAAATGGCTGTCAAGGAGGTCTTATAAATAGCTGTGAAAAGAAGAGAAGTTAAAAGCAAAGGAGAAAAGGAAAGATATAGCCATTTGAATGCAGAGTTCCAAAGAATAGCAAGGAAAGATAAGAAAGCCTTCCTCAGTGATCAGTGCAAAGAAATAGAGGAAAACAATAGAATAGGAAAGACTAGAGATCTCTTCAAGAAAATTAGAGATACCAAGGGAACATTTCATACAAAGATGGGCTCAATAAAAGAAAGAAATGGTATGGACCTAACAGAAGCAGAAGATATTAAGAAGAGGTGGCAAGAAGACACAGAACTGTACAAAAAAGATCTTCATGACCCAGATGATCACAATGGTGTGATCACTCACCTAGAGCCAGATATCCTGGAATGCAAAGTCAAGTGGGCCTTAGGAAGCATCACTACAAACAAAGCTAGTGGAGGTGATGGAATCCCAGTGGAGCTATTTCAAATTCTAAAAGATGATGATGTCAAAGTGCTGCACTCAGTATGTCAGCAAATTTGGAAAACTCAACAGTGGCCCCAGGACTGGAAAAGGTCAGTTTTCATTCCAATCCAAAAGAAAGGCAATGCCAAAGAATGATCAAACTACCACACAATTGCACTCATCTTACACATGAATTAAGTAATGCTTAAAATTCTCCAAGCCAGGCTTCAACAATAAGTGAACTGTGAACTTTCAAATGTTCAAGCTGGTTTTAGAAAAGGCAGAGGAACCA
Source organism: Capra hircus (assembly GCF_001704415.2). NCBI lineage: Eukaryota > Metazoa > Chordata > Mammalia > Artiodactyla > Bovidae > Capra > Capra hircus. Next base: position 60,955,746 of record NC_030824.1, on the reverse strand, counting down.
GAGATCAAGTTGCCAACATCTGCTGGATCATCGAAAAAGCAGGAGAATTCCAGAAAAACATCTATTTCTGCTTTGTTGACTATGCCAAAGCCTTTGACTGTGTGGATCACAATAAACTGTGGAAAATTCTGAAAGAGATGGGAATACCAGACCACCTGACCTGCCTCTTGAGAAACCTGTATGCAGGTCAGGAAGCCACAGTTAGAACTGGAAACTGGACATGGAACAACAGACTGCTTCCAGATCAGGAAAGGAGTATGTCAAGGCTGTATATTGTCATCCTGCTTATTTAACTTATATGCAGAGCACATCATGAGAAACACTGGGCCAGATGAAGCACAAGCTGAAATTAGGATTGCCAGGAGAAATATCAATAACCTCAGATATGCAGATGACACCACCCTTATGGCAGAAAATGGAGAAGAACTAAAGAGCCTCTTGATGAAAGCGCAAGAGGAGAGTGAAAAAGTTGGCTTAAAGCTCAACATTCAGGAAACTAAGATCATGGCATCTGGTCCCATCACTTCATGGGAAACAGTGGAAACAGTGGCAGACTTTACTTTTGGGGGCTTCAAAATCACTGCAGATGGTGATTGCAGCCATGAAATTAAAATATGCTTACTCTTTGGAAGGAAAGTTATGACCAACCCAGATAGCATATTAAAAAGCAGAGACATTACCTTGCCAACAAAGGTCTGTCTAGTTAAAGCTGTGGTTTTTCTAGTAGTCATGTATGGATGTGAGAGTTGGACTATAAAGAACGCTGAGCACTGAAGAATTGATGCTTTTGAACTATGGTGTTGGAGAAGTCTCTTGAGAGTCCCTTGGACTGCAAGGAGATCCAATCAGTCTATCCTAAAGGAGATCAGTCCTGGGTGTTCATTGGAAAGACTGATGTTGAAGCTGAAACTCTAATACTTTGGCCACCTGATGCAAAGAACTGACTCATTTGAAAAAGACCCTGAAGCTGGGAAAGACTGAAGGCAGGAGAAGGGGATGACAGAGGAGATGGTTGGATGGCATCGCAGACTCAATGGACATGAGTTTGGGTAAACTCTGGGAGTTGATGATAGACAGGGAGGCCTGGCGTGCTTTAGTCCATGGGGTTGCAAAGAGTCGGACACTGAGCAACTGAACCGAATATTTTATAATTAAAAGTATATATATTTATTAATTTTATTGAGGTATGGTTGATTTACAGTGCTAGGTTAATTTCTACTGTACCACAGTGACTTAGTTATACAAATATATTGATCTATTTTTTTCATTGTTTCCCATTGTAGTTTATCATAGGATATTGAATATGATTCCTGTGCTATACAATAGAAGGTTGTTTCTCCATCCGATATATACTAGTTTGTATCTGCTAGTCCCAAACTCCCAATCCATCCCTCCACTCACTCTCCCCCTTGGCAATCACAAGTCCTTTCTCTATGTCTTTGAGTCTTTTTCTGTTTCATAGATAGGTTATTTGTGCTGTGTCTAATCAGTGCTTTAGATTCCATGTATATATATTTTATGGTATTTGTCTTCTTCTGTCCAAGTTAGCTCACTTAGTATGATAATTTCTAGGCCCATCCATGCTGCTACAAATGAAATTGTTTCATTCTTTTTAATGGTTGAGTAATAGAGAATGAAAAGTGTATTTAAAAAGCATGTTTGTATTGTTTCAGAGCCCAATTTTTTTTAAAATGCATTTTGGATGAATTTTCACTGACTTTGTAGCTCTGAACCTTTAATTGTTTGGGTTCAGAGACTGTTGGTAAGAGAGAGTTTAAGTCTCCGTGCCCCTTTCTGAGTCTCTCAGGTGAGAACTGAGTGCGACTACATGGGGGACCTTGTTTGACCAGCTTGTGAGCTCAGCCCACCCTGCCCTCTGGGCTCAGAGCTGCTCATCTGTTGGCAGTGCCCGTAGAGAAGTGCAGGAGGCAGTTATCAGCCGCTTCAGACCATGGAGGGCTGCCTGCCCTTGTTTTATCCCTACTGAGGGCCGCCATAGTCCAGCTGACTTCAGTGAGGGGCTCTCCCCAGGCCGCTCTGCCCAAGGAACCGTCCCTTCAAGCTCCCTCTGCACCTAAAGTCCTAAAGCTCCAGGAGGCTTGCCTGAGAGGGGCTGCATCTTGCGGGCCGGTCCAGGTTGTTCAGGCTGGAATCGGTGTCCCCACAGGGGCCTGGAGGGTTGGAGTGAGACTGAGACATGCCCCACCCTTGCTTCCTGAGGGGCTGATCAATATTCCTGAGCCATAGGAGGTGACTTCGGTGCCTGGGCCTTTATCCAGCCAGGCTGGGGCGGGTGACTGATGGGCAGGGCGTGGGGTGTGCCTGGCTCACACCCCTAGCACTGGCTCCCTCTGCTTACCCCTCTGTGCCCAGCCTCTCCTCCCCTCCCCTGTTCCCTTGCTCCTGCTTTCAGGTCTGATTTCTCCCCTCCCTCTGTTCCACTGAACTGTGGAGTTGCGGTAGTTTCTAGTTTCTGACCACCTCCTTTTCCCCCTCCCCTCCCCACTTACTCATCTCTTCCCTCCTCACCTTTCACTTCTGGGGCAGTATAGGGGAATAAACTGTGTAAGAAGAAAGTCCTCCTCTGTCTCCATTAGCCCCTCCCATGCCCCAGGCCCTGGACCAGAAGCTGGAGGGCCAAGGCCGTCGGTAGAACGATCTGAGCGCTTGGCTTGCCAAGCAGGACTCGGACCCCCACTTAGATAGTATGAAAGCTGCTCATCTCATCACATGTCCCACCTCCACATGCCCATCTGCCCTCCTCACCCAGGCCTAGCCTCTGTAGATGGTCGAGTGCGAGACTCCTGAACAAAGAAAAACAATTTCGCAAATAGTAAGTGATAATTCCTTGTCTCCAAGGGACAGAAACATTGCAGAATGGGACTAGCTTGTTTTGCACAAAAGTGGGCATAAAGGTTTGACATAGTTATCCTTCCAAGGAGCAAGAGTCTTAATTTCATGGCTGCAGTCACGATCTTGCATTTACTTTGGAGCCCAAGAAATTGAAATCTGACACTGTTTCCACATTTTCCCCATCTATTTGCCATGAAGGAATAGGACTCTTGAAAGCCCTTTGGACAGCAGGAAGATCAAACAAATCACTCCTAAAGGAAATCAACCCTGAATATTCATTGGAAGGACTAATGCTGAAGCTCTGATACTTTGGCCACCTGATACAAAGAGCTGACTCATTGGAAAAGACCCTGATGCTCGGAAAAATTGAGAGCAAGAGGAAGAGGGGGTGACAGAGGATGAGACAGTTGGATGGCATCACTGACTCAACTGACATGAGTTTGAGGAAACTCAGGGAGATAATGAAGGACAGAGAAGCCTGGCGTGCTGCAGTTGATGGGGTCGCAAAGAGTTGGACACAATTGAGTGATTAAACAACAACAACAAGGCATAAAGGACATCTTGCCATTGGAAGGCAGACAGGCAGAGGGAGCTGCAAGGAGGGTATAGTGGGGTCTTATTTGTAAGCAACAAGCAAGAAATAGTTAAGTTAGAGGACTTCTCTGGTGGTCAGTGGTTAGCACTACAGGGGTCACGGTCGTCCCTGGTCTGGGAACTAAGATCCCACAGGAAGATTGGTGTGGCAAAAAAAAAAAAAAAAATGCTGGAGGAGGCCTAACATACTTCTGTCTTTGACATATTTGAATACTGTTCTTCCCCCTCCCATATTTGTATAGGATTGGTTAATATAGTTAATGAGGTTTACTTTAATAATTGAACTGTATACCCAACAAATAAAAGATACTCATTTTAAAAAATACTCAGTTATGTATGAGGGCAAAGGAAATGTAGGTAAAGTTCCAAAACAGAAGGGACTGTATTCTTTTTTAAAAAACAATATTTCTTCTTTATTTCTCTTCTTTTTAAAAAAGTGTTTAGAAAGATGGTAATGATAACCCTGTATGCGAGACAGCAAAAAGAGACACAGATGTATAGAACAGACTTTTGGACTCTGTGGGAGAGGGAGAGGGTGGGATGATTTGGGAGAATGGCATTGAAAAATGTATACTGTCATGTAAGAAACAAATCATCAGTCTAGGTTCGATACAGGATACAGGATGCTTGGTGCTGGTGCACTAGGATGACCCAGAGAGATGATATGGGGAGGGAGGTGGGAGAGGGGTTCAGAATTGGGAACTCCTGTACACCTGTGGCAGATTCATGTCAATGTATGGCAAAACCAGTACAATTTAGTTCAGTTCAGTCGCTCAGTTGTGTCCGACTCTTTGCGACCCCGTGAATCACAGCACGCCAGGCCTCCCTGTCTATCACCAACTCCCGGAGTATTGTAAAGTAAAATTTAAAAAAAATCCTTTTTTTAAAGTATTTATTCCCCTTTGTCAAACAAGCGGGGTAATGAGAGGTAGAGTTGCAATCAAAAGTTACTTTCAGGTATTTCAGCGGAGGAAGTGAAGGAAGGAAGGTTCCTGATGGAATGGGTAAGCTGCTCACATTAAGAAAAGTCCATCACAGGGAATTATAAGCAATATCCTGTCGTGGATAACAGTATGAAACCACGATGGAAAAGAGTATGAAAAAGAACAGAAAGATGTGTATGACTGAATTACTTCTGTATAGCAGAAAGGAGCACAACATTATAAATCAACTCCGCTTCAATAAAAAAGAAAAGCTCCTGAGAGGAGTGTGCAAGGGCCAGGGACCCCCTTCACCCGAGAAAGATGAGTACACTGAGGTTAGCAGTCTGTGTTTTACTTTCTAAAGTTTTTTGGGGGATATCATTGCTTTGCAGTGTTCTTTCAGTTTCTGCTCTATAGCCCAGGGAATCAGCTACACGTGTACATATAATCCCTCCTTTTTGAATTTCCTTAAAAAAAAAAAAAAAGCCGTATTTTCTTTTCCTCCCGTTCAGGTCACCATAGAGCATTGAGTAGAGGTCCCTGAGCTATACAGCAGGTTCTCGTTAGTTACCTGTTCTATATATAGTATCAATAATGCGTGTGTGTCAATCCCAGTCTCCTGATTCATTCCACTCCCCCTTTCCTCCTTGGTATCCATACGTATTTTTTCTCTACACCTGTTTCTATTTCTACTTTGTAAATAAGGTCGTCTACCAGTTTTTTCAGGTTCCACATAAATGTGTTAATATATGATATTTGCTTTTCTCTTTCTGACTGCCTTCAGTCTGTATGACAGTCTCCAGGTCCATCCATGTCTCTACAGAAATGACCCAACTTTGTTCCTTTGTATGGCTAAGGATTATTTCATTGTATAAATACACCACGCCTTCTTTATCCATTCTTCAACTAGAACTGAGGCATTCTGAAGTTAGGCATTCTGATTCACTTCTTGGCCCGTCTTGTCTTTCCTTATCCCTGCCCCTCGTTTGGGACCACTCTGAGGAGGAAGAGATAAGTGATACTCAGTGCGTTCATTCCACAAGCACTTCCTGAGCAGCTTGAATACACCGAGCACTGTTTAAGACACTGGGAATTCAACAGTGGACAAAACATGGGGCTCCATTACTAGTGCCAGGTGGGTGGAGCTGTGGAGAAAATGAGGGCAGTGTCAGGCAGAAATCCCACCTGCCATATCCCCAGGGAATATGGCTTAGCTAACATACCATCATCCTCATAGAAGACCATGAAAAAGTGGTTCTGAAAATAGGGGCAATTTAAAGGAGTCCTCTCTCAGAGGATTTGCTAGTACCTTTGGTTAGCCCCATCGATGACCTTTGGGTGCTTTGAAAGATCCAAAGTCATTCCTGACTCAGGCCCTCTGCCTGCTGTCCCCTCTGTGAAGGATGGTGGTGATTTCTTACCTTGTCTTAGCTCAAAGTATTCCTCTTCAGACAGATTTTGCCTTACCCCCAGATCTAGGGTAGACACCCACCCTGCCTAATCCCTCCCATCATGTCCCATGTTTATTTTCTTCAGAGCAGGTGCCCTGACACCATGATGTAGGCTCAGGGAGGGGAGGAGTTTGACCTGTGTAGTTCACCGTGGCCAGCACCTGGGATACTGTCTGGCATTAGTAAGTGCTTGATGAGCTAATTAATTTTATTTTTTTCTGTGTTTTTTTTATTTTTTATTGGAATGTAATTGATTTATAATGTATCAGTATCAAGTGTACAGCGAAGTGAATCAGTTATGCATATACATATATCCATTCTTTTTTAAAGAAATTCTTTTCCCATATAGGTCATTACTGAGTATTGAATTCAGTTCCCTATACTATACAGTATGTCCTTAGTAGCTATGGTTATCGGAGTAGGGGAAGGAGAGAGGATAAATTGGGAGGTTGCGATTGACATATACACACTGCACTATATAAAATCACAGGAATTAGGTTTTAAATACTATGTGCAGCGTTATTTCCCCACAGAAACTCTGTAGCAGCCAAGTGACCCTTCCGCATCCCTTCTTCCTGTCTCGCCACTGCCTCGCCTGTGCTCCTGTTTTCCTTTCCCCTCTGCCCCAAGCCCAAGCCAGAGGGTGCTTCCTCTGATCACTTCTCTGACCATCAAACTCAAGAGTGACTTTTCCCAAAAACCTCTTTTCTTCTGTCAGTTTTTTCCTGTGTTTTACATACACACTTTTACTCCAAGTATACTGTAAACTCCTAGAGTACAGGAATTATTTTTAAGTTTGTCTTTAACGTCTGGCAAAATGCTTTCTATATAATTGACACACAGTGGTGACGTTTAGGTTCATAATGAATCTTCTTTCCAATACAAGGGTCAGAAGCAAGAATCCTGATGTGGATTGACCCTACAGTGCTTTAAGGGCTTAGCATGTGGATTTCATGAAAAGGCTCTTTCAGGATTGACTTCAAGAACAGTACATGCTGTAATTTATTAGTTCTTGCCTGATGTTTCTTGTAGTGTACTTGAGAAATTTCCTAAGTAGTTAATGAAGCTGAGTAATTGTCAGTATAGTATGAAATTAAAGCAAAACAAATAGACTGCAAATGGAATGAACTGTTTAAGCTATTTTTAACTATATTGAAATCACAGAGTAGTGATGATGCAAGAAATATGTCCCAGCTTTACTGTGGCTAACTAGAGGGAGCTATTTTTCATTTTGAATAAAAGTCAGAATCAGCTTAAGATCATATGTTATGTTTAAAAGGCTTAGTGTGGCTAATATTAGCATGTTGTCCTTTATTCCAGTTAATGTGCCCAAGGACTGTGGTCTCTTTGGCTAAAAATACTCTCCTTTTCCACACAAAATAATAGCACTAGAATTAATTTCTTTATTGAAAAAATAAAAGAGAAAGTTTTGATGCAGTGATTCTATTGCAAGATGGGGCAGATGACAAGGAATGGATTAATTAAATAACACAGTTAAAGAGGGCTCCAGGCTTCCTCCCTTGACACAGGTCATAAGATACAAAGATGTTAGTTTGATTGTGCACCTGTCATTGAAGGAAAACAATCTTGTCTTGATATATAAAGTATTTTCTGAACTTGCGTCTTTATACACTTTTAAAACCCAAGCCATGTGATTAGCTATTTTTATTGTGTCACACTGAGAGATGATTTTGGTTTTAGATCCTCACTTCCACCCATAAAGTCATAAACTAATTTAATGCAGTTGTTTATAGAGGGCTCTGGAGAAGTTATTTAAGTTGCCTTAAGTTTTGAGATTGATATTTTTCTGAAACAAACAAGTGGAGAAGGAAGAGAAGTCAAAAAAAGCCCCATGTGTGGAGACCCTCTGCCTCCTTATTGAAAGCTCAGCCATGTATCTGGGTCACGTGCACCTGCACTGCAGCACAAATGTCATCTCAGACAACATACAAGTTACAGGTGTCACAAGCTTTGTCTAACTGGGCCCATCTTGGTCCATCCACCTTGGAAAAGATACTGTCTATTCCATAGTCAGTGTAATGATTGGTTTATAAACTCTCTTTTTTTTTTTAATTTAAATTTATTTATTTTACTTGGAGGGTAATTACTTTACAATATTGTATCGGTTTTGCCATACATCAACATGAATCCACCACAGGTGTACACGTGTTCCCCATCCTGAACCCCCCTCCCACCTCCCTCCCTGTACCATCCCTCTGGGTCGTCCCAGTGCACCAGCCCCAAGCATCCGATATCCTGCATCGAACCTGGACTGACAATTTGTTTTTTATATGATATTATACATGTTTCAATGCCATTCTCCCAAATCATCCCACCCTCTCCCTCTCCCACAGAGTCCTAAAGACTGTTCTATACATCTGTGTCTCTTTTGCTGTCTTGCAAACAGGGTTATCATTACCGTCTTTCTAAATTCCATATATATGCGTTAGTATACCGTATTGGTGCTTACTTTCTGGCTTACTTCACTCTGTATAATAGGCTCCAGTTTCATCCACCTCATTAGAACTGATTCAAATGGATTCTTTTTAACAGCTGAGTAATACTCCATTGTGTATATGTACCTCAGCTTTCTTATCCATTCATCTGCTGATGGACATCTAGGTTGCTTCCATGTCCTGGCTATTATAAACAGTGCTGCGATGAACATTGGGGTACATGTGTCTCTTTCAATTCTGGTTTCCTCGGTGTGTATGCCCAGCAGTGGGAGTGATGGGTCATAAGGCAGTTCTATTTCCAGTTTTTTAAGGAATCTCCACACTGTTCTCCATAGTGGCTATACTAGTTTGCATTCCCACCAACAGTGTAAGAGGGTTCCCTTTTCTCCACACCCTCTCCAGCATTTATTGCTTGTAGACTTTTGGATCGCAGCCATTCTGACTGGCGTGCAATGGTACCTCATTGTGGTTTTGATTTGCATTTCTCTGATAATGAGTGATGTTGAGCATCTTTTCATGTGTTTGTTAGCCATCTGTATGTCTTCTTTGGAGAAATGTCTGTTTAGTTCTTTGGCCCATTTTTTGATTGGGTCATTTATTTTTCTGGAATTGAGCTGCAGGAGTTGCTTATATATTTTTGAGATTAGTTGTTTGTCAGTTGCTTCATTTGCTATTATTTTCTCCCATTCAGAAGGCTATCTTTTCACCTTGCTTATAGTTTCCTTTGTTGTGCAAAAGCTTTTAATTTTAATTAGATCCCATTTGTTTATTTTTGCTTTTATTTCCAATATTCTGGGAGGTGGGTCCTAGAGGATCCTGCTGTGATTTATGTCAGAGAGTGTTCTGCCTATGTTCTCCTTTAGGAGTTTTATAGTTTCTGGTCTTCCATTTACATCTTTAATCCATTTTGAGTTTATTTTTGTGTATGGTGTTAGAAAGTGTTCTAGTTTCATTCTTTTACAAGTGGTTGACCATTTTCCCAGCACCACTTGTTAAAGAGATGTCTTTTCTCCATTGTAGATTTTTGCCTCCTTTGTCAAAGATAAGGTGTCCATAGGTGCGTGGATTTATCCCTGGGCTTTCTGTTTTGTTCCATTGATCTATATTTCCGTCTTTGTGCCAGTACCATACTGTCTTGATGACTGTGGCTTTGTAGTAGAGCCTGAAGTCAGGCAGGTTGATTCCTCCAGTTCCATTCTTCTTTCTCAAGATGCTTTGGCTATTCAAGGTTGTTTGTATTTCCATACAAATTGTGAAATTATTTGTTCTATCTCTGTGAAAAATACCATTGGTAGCTTGATAGGGATTGTGTTGAATCTATAGATTGCTTTGGGTAGTATACTCATTTTCACTATATTGATTCTTCTGATCCATGAACATGGTATATTTCTCTTTAGGGTTTTCTGTGTAGAGGATCATGTCATCTGCAAACAGTGAGAGTTTTACTTCTTCTTTTCCAATTTGGATTCCTTTTATTTCTTTTTCTGCTCTGATTGCTGTGGCCAAAACTTTGAAAACTATGTTGAATAGTAGTGGTGAAAGTGGGCACCCTTGTCTTTTTCCTGACTTTAGGGGAAATCCTTTCAATTTTTCACTATTTAGGATAATGTTTGCTGTGAGTTTGTCATATATAGCTTTTATTATGTTGAGGTATGTTTCTTCTATTCCTGCTTTCTGGAGGGTTTTTATCATAAATGGATGTTGAATTTTGTCAGAGGCTTTCTCTGCATCTATTGAGATAATCATATGTTTTTTATTTTTCAATTTGTTAATGTGATATATTACATTGATTGATTTGCAGATATTGAAGAATGCTTGCATCCCTGGGATATTGAAGAATGCTTGCATCCCCACTTGGTCATGGTGTATGATCTTTTTAATGTGTTGTTGGATTCTGATTGCTAGGATTTTGTTAAGGATTTTTGTATCTATGTTCATCAGTGTTATTGGCCTGTAGTTTTTTTTGTGTGTGTGGCATCTTTGTCAGGTTTTCGTATTAGGGTGATGGTGGCCTCATAGAATGAGTTTGGAAGTTTACCTTCCTCTGCAGTTTTCTGGAAGAGTTTGAGTAGGATAGGTGTTAGCTCTTCTCTAAATTTTTGGTAGAATTCAGCTGTGAAGCTGTCTGGAACTGGGCTTTTGTTTGCTGGAAGATTTCTGATTACAGTTTCAATTTCTGTGCTTGTGATGGGTCTATTAAGATTTTCTATTTCTTCCTGGTTCAGTTTTGGAAAGTTGTACTTTTCTAAGAATTTGTCCGTTCCTTCCAAGTTGTCCATTTTATTGGCATATAATTGCTGATAGTAGTCTCTTATGATCCTTTGTATTTCTGTGTTGTCTGTTGTGATCTCTCCATTTTCATTTCTAATTTTATTGATTTGGTTTTTCTCCCTTTGTTTCTTGATGAGTCTGGCTAATGGTTTGTCAATTTTATTTATCCTTTCAAAGAACCAGCTTTTGGCTTTCTTGATTTTTGCTATGGTCTCTTGTTTCCTTTGCATTTATTTCTGCCCTAATTTTTAAGATTTCTTTCCTTCTACTAACCCTGGGGTTCTTCATTTCTTCCTTTTCTAGTTGCTTTAGGCGTAGAGTTAGGTTATTTATTTGACTCTTTTTTTGTTTCTTGAGGTATGCCTGTATTGCTATGAACCTTCCCCTTAGCACTGCTTTTACAGTGTCCTGCAGGTTTTGGATTGTTTTCATTTTCATTCGTTTCTATGCATATTTTGACTTCTTTTTTGATTTCTTCTGTGATTTGTTGGTTATTCAGCAGCGTGTTGTTCAGCCTCCATATGTTGAAATTTTTAATAGTTTTTCTTCTGTAATTCAGATCTAATCTTACTGCATTGTGGTCAGAAAAGATGCTTGGAATGATTCAATTTTTTGAATTTACCAAGGCTAGATTTATGGCCCAGGATGTGATCTAGCCTGGAGAAGGTTCCGTGTGCACTTGAGAAAAAGGTGAAATTCATTGTTTGGGGGTGAAATGTCCTATAGATATCAATTAGATCTAACTGGTCTATTGAATCATTTCAAGTTTGTGTTTCCTTGTTAATTTTCTTTTTAGTTGATCTGTCCATAGGTGTGAGTGGGGTATTAAAGTCTCCCACTGTTATTGTGTTATTGTTCATTTCCCCTTTCATATTTGTTAGCATTTGTCTTACATATTGCAGTGCTTCTATGTTGGGTACATATATATATATATAAAATTGTTATATCTTCTTCTTGGATTGATCCCTTGATCATTATGTAGTGTCCTTCTTTATCTCTTTACACAGCCTTTGTTTTAAAGTCTATTTTATCTGATATGAGTATTGCTACTCCTGTTTTTTTTTTTTTTGGTCTCTATTTGCATGGAATATCTTTTTCCAGCCCTTCACTTTCAGTCTGTATGTGTCCCCTGTTTTGAGGTTGGTCTCTTGTAGACAACATATATAGGGGTCTTGTTTTTGTATCCATTCAGCCAGTCTTTGTCTTTTGGTTGGGGCATTCAACCCATTTACTTTTAGGGTAATTATTGATAAGTATGATCCCATTGCCATTTACTTTATTGTTTTGGGTTCGAGTTTATACACCCTTTTTGTGTTTCCTGTCTAGAGAATATCCTTTAGCATTTGTTGGAGAGCTGGTTTGGTGGTGCTGAATTCTCTCAGCTTTTGCTTGTCTGGAAAGCTTTTGATTTCTCCTTCATATTTGAATGAGATCCTTGCTGGGTACAGTAATCTGGGCTGTAGATTATTTTCTTTCATCACTTTAAGTATGTCTTGCCATTGCCTCCTGGCCTGAAGAGTTTCTATTGAAAGATCTGTGGTTATCCTTGTGGGAATCCCCTTGTGTATTATTTGTTGTTTTTTCCCTTGCTGCTTTTAATATTTGTTCTTTGTGTTTGATCTTTGTTAATTTGATTAATATGTGTCTTGGGGTGTTTTGCCTTGTGTTTATCCTGTTTGGGACTCTCTGCGTTTCTTGGACTTGGGTGATTATTTCCTTCCCCATTTTAGGGAATTTTTCAATTATTATCTCCTCAAGTATTTTCTTATGGTCTTTCTTTTTGTCTTCTTCTTCTGGGACTCCTATGATTTGAATGTTGGGGCATTTAATATTGTCCTGGAGATCTCTGAGATTGTCCTCATTTCTTTTAATTCGTTTTTCTTTTTTCCTCTATGATTCATTTATTTCTACCATTCTATCTTCTACTTCACTAATCCTGTCTTCTACCTCCGTTATTCTACTATCTGTTGCCTCCAGAGTGTTTTTGATCTCATTTATTGCATTATTCATTATATATTGACTTTTTTATTTCTTCTAGGTCCTTGTTAAACCTTTCTTGCATCTTCTTAATCCTTGTCTCCAAACTATTTATCTGCAATTCCATTTTTATTTCAAGATTTTGGATCATTTTCACTATCATTATTTGGAATTCTTTATCAGGTATATCCCCTATCTTTTCCTCTTTTGTTTGGTGTGGTGGGCATTTATCCTGTTCCTTTACCTGCTGGGTATTCCTCTGTCTCTTCTTGGTTATATTGCTGCGTTTGGGGTGGCCTTTTAATATTCTGGCAGTTTGTGGCGTTCTCTTTATTGTGGAGTTTCCTCGCTGTGGGTGGGGTTGGAAGGGTGGCTTGTCAAGGTTCCTTGGTTAGGGGAGCTTGTGTCGGTGTTCTGGTGGGTGGAGCTGGATTTCTTCCCTCTGGAGTGCAATGAAGTGTCCAGTAATGAGTTATGAGATGCCAATGGGTTTGGAGTAACTTTGAGCTGCCTGTATATTGAAGCTCAGGGCTGTGTTCCTGTGTTGCTGGAGAATTTGCATGGTATGTCTTGCTCTGGAACTTGTTGGTCCTTGGGTGGTGCTTGGTTTCAGTGTAGGTACGGAGGTGTTTGGTGAGCTCCTGTCAATTAATGTTCCCTGGAGTCAGGAGTTCTCTGATGTTCTCAGGATTTGGACTTAAGCCTCCTGCTTCTGGTTTTCAGACTTATTTTTACAGTAGTCTCAAGACTTCTCCTTCTATACAGCCCCATTGATAAAACATCTAGGTTAAAGATGAAAAGTTTCTCCACAGTGAGGGACACCCAGAGAGGTTCACAGAGTTACATGGAGAAGAGAAGAGGGAGGAGGGAGTTAGAGGTGACCCGAATAATTCCCTTCCTGCTACAGGCATGGTATCCCTCTTTGTCTTGGCACCTCAGGTTGCTATTAAAAAAACAAAAACAAAGATGTGACGGTTTACACAGCAGGCATTTTTTTCTCACAGTTTTGGAGGCTGAAAGTCCAAGATCAGGATGTCTGTATGGACAGGCCTGGTAAAGGCCTTCTTCCTAGCCTTCTTACTGCCCTCATATAGTGCAGAGAGGAAGCTCTGGGGTCTCCACTGCTTTTTGGAAGGGCACTAATCCCATCCTGGGGGCTCTACCTACGTGACCTCATCCGACCTTACTTACCTCCCCTGAACCCCACCTGCCGATACCATGACATTCAGGGTTAGAGCATCATCAGCATATGAAGGGGGAGGACACAAACATTCAGCCCATAACACTGCCCATTCACAAGGACACTAGAGTGCAAAAGTTATTCAGAATCAAGTAGTTTAGAAGGTGAGTTTGAAGGGTGATAAGCTGATGCTGAGAGCTGGTTAAAGGCATTATGCTATAATACATGCCATCTCCCACACGTTATCCTATTTTATCTTTACAGCCATGACATGGGAAGTTATTACCCTTTTTTCAAAGAGGGGACAGAGGCTCAATGTTTCAAGCCCAGATGTCTCTTAGAATTTTTCAGCTACATCAAGGCTTATTCCTTGACCATGGAACTTTATTTCTCAGGCAGGACTTTTGGTGCTAATATTGGTTTCATTAGATGGTTTCAGAGACTGTGTATATTTGGAAACTTTACTGACCAATCGTGTTATCTTTCATAAGAGTTTCTCTCTAAAATAGGTGAGACCATGCCAAAGGTATAAAGAACACAAATGGGAAATAAAGTATTCTTAGAAAAACTGGGACTGTGATTTGGAGTGTGACTTAATCCTCCAAGTCTGTTTCCTTGTCCTCTGACATCGCCACAGTATTTCGGAGCTCCACTGTTGCAGACCGGGGGCCCAGTCCCTGACTTTGCTAAGTGCCACAATGTTGTCAGGTGAGGGACTCACTTCACAAGACCCTCTTCTCCCTTCAACAGAAGGAGGAAATTGGATCAGATCAGTGGCTCACGCACTTTTTGTTCTCAGGACTCCCTTTATGCTCTTAAAATCATCAAGGACCCCAAAGACCTTTTGTTTATATAAGTTATAGCTATTGGTGTTCACCTGTATCAGAAATTAAAGCAAATGTTTTTTAAAATTTTGATTTATTCACTTTGAAATAACATGAACATATTACATAAATAACAACATAAACATATAGCAATACATATTTTATGAAAGATAACTTTTTCCTAAAACCAAAGAAATTAGGCAGTCAGTTCAGTCGCTCAGTCGTGTCTGACTCTTTGCCGCCCCCTGAATCGCAGCATGCCAGGCCTCCCTGTCCATCACCAACTCCCAGAGCTCACTCAGACTCACGTCCATTGAGTCAGTGATGCCATCCAGCCATCTCATCTTCTGTCGTCTCCTTCTCCTCCTGCCCCCAGTCGCTCCCAGCATCAAAGTCTTTTCCAATGAGTCAACTCTTTGCATGAGGTGGCCAAAGTACTGGAGTTTCAGCTTTATCATCAGTCCTTCCAAAGAAATCCCAGGGCTGATCTCCTTCAGAATGGACTGGTTGGATCTCCTTGCTGTCCGAGGGACTCTCAAGAGTCTTCTCCAACACCACAGTTCAAAAGCATCAATTCTTTGGCACTCAGCCTTCTTCACAGTCCAACTCTCACATCCATACATGACCACTGGAAAAACCATAGCCTTGACTAGACGGACTCTTTTGCCTTTTGGCAAATTCCTTCAATCTGACTTAAAGGAAGATAGTTCACCCTCTTACCTGCTTCTTACATCCAGCCTGTTGTGATAGGTTGTTTGGCCAAAGTGTAGGAAAATATTTGGCTTCACCAAGATGTGTAGTCAGAACAGGAATACACAGAGAAGGAACTTCACAGACTCCTGGGAAAGGTCCTGGGGGTACTCCTGGGTCCTCAGACCACACTTTGAGAACCGATGCTGGAGAAGACTCTTGAAAGTCCCTTGGATAGCAAGGAGATCAATCCAGTCAGTCCTAAAGGAAATCAACCCTGAATATTCCTTGGAAGAACTGAAGCTGCAATACTTTGGCTACCTGATGTGAGGAGCCAACTCCTTGCGAAATACCTTGGTGCTGGGAAAAATTGAGGGCAGGAGTAGAAGGGGGCGACAGAGGATGAGATGGTTGGATGGCGTCATCGACTCGATGGACGTGAGTTTGAGCAGACTCTGGGAGATAGTGAAGGACAGGGGATCCTGGCTTGCTGCAGTCCACAGGGCCACAAAGAGTCACACGTGACTGAGTGAGTGAACAAAAGTCTAGGTGATATTTAAACCCAACCCAGGCTCTGATTTTCCTTGTCTTTCAGGACACCTCATTCAAAGTTTGCCTCCTCCAGAGAACCCAGGGCACTAAAATTGTGAAATATGAGCTTTAACTCTCTTTGCTCCTAGGCAGTGAACACAAAACCCCAAAGAATCATTTGTTTGTCAGTAAAGAGAGATTTCATGGCCCTTCATTTTGATTTAGGGGAAGTTCAGAAGTTCAAAGAATTTCTGAGTGAAAGAGGTTAGAAAATGTTAGCTATGGTCCTTGGCTATCTTGACTAGCAGCTTTCTACAAGCAGATTAAAAAAGAAGAGAACTGTTGAGGCTGCCTGTTGAATAAGCATCGTGCTCCTTTCACTCCGCGTCTGTGTGTGTGTGTGTCCCGGTGTTGACATTTGTGCTGTTGGTGGGGTGGCCTGGGGTGTGGTGCTGACCCCACCCCATCATGAATGATGCAGGTGTTCACAGTGTCCTGAACAAAGCCTGCCTGGTGACAGATGTTCAGAATCGGTAATAAGAAAGGACACATGGCTAATCTCTGCTAAATTAATCAAGTCGAACATCTTTTGTTTTTTAATTTCGGCAGAATAAAAAAAAGAATGAAATAATGCCATTTGCAGCAACATGGATGAACCTAGCGATGATCATATGAAGTGAAGTAACTCAGAGAAAGACAAAGATGATATGATATCACACGTATGTGGAGTCTATAAAAAAATGCTACAAATGAACTTATTTACAAAATAGCAAGAGACTCACAGACGTAGAAAAACTGATGAAGACGAGAAACGGGGAAGGGTGGCAGAAGAGGGGTAAATTAGAAATTAGGCAGTAACAGATACATGCTGTCAATACAATAGTTGTGTGTGTGCCCATGTGTTCAGTCCGTCAGGTCTGACTCTTTGCGACCCCATGGACTGCAGCCCACCAGGCTCCTGTGTCTGTGGGATTTCCCAGGCAAGAATAGTAGAGTGGGTTGTCATTTCCTCCTCCAGGGGATCTTTCCCACCCAGAGATCAAACTTGTGTCTCCTTTATCTCTTGCATTGGCAGGCAGATTCTTTACCACTGAGCCACCTGGGAAAACCATGCCACATTATATATTTATATTTATATATATATATATATATACACACACACACACACACATGTATATATATAATAGATAATCAGTAAAGACCTACTGTATGGCACAGGGAACTTAACTCAGTATTCGGTAATAACCTATATGGGAAAAGAATCTGGGAAAGATATATGTATACGTATAACTGAATCACATTACTGTATACCAGAAACTAACACAACATTGTAAATACACTATACTTCAATAAAAAGTAAGTTAATGTAAACATAAATAAATTTAGGCAAATGGATTTTTTGGCTTTTAGAATGAGTCAAACAGAAGAAACTACCATTCCCCCAGAATTATGGCACTATGGAAAATGTTTTCTAGGTCCCTGTTTCGTTAATGAGTTGAAGCGGGTCTGTAATAACGATCACTGGAGGTTTCAGTTCAGTCAGTTCAGTCGCTCAGTCGTGTCCTATCTTTGTGACCCCATGACTCACAGCACGCCAGGCCTCCCTGTCCATCACCAACACCTGAAATTCACTCAAATTCACGTCCATCGAGTCAGAGATGCCATTCAGCCATCTCATCCACTGTCGTCCCCTCCTCCTCCTGCCCCCAATCCCTCCCAGCATCAGAGTCTTTTCTAATGAGTCAACTCTTTGAATGAGGTGGCCAAAGTACTGGAATTTCAGCTTTAGCATCATTCCCTCCAAACAACACCCAGGACTGATCTCCTTTAGGATGGACTGGTTGGATCTCCTTGCAGTCCAAGGGACTCTCAAGAGTCTTCTCCAACACTACAGTTCAAAAGCATCAAATCTTCGGTGCTCAGCTTTCTTCACAGTCCAACTCTCATATCCATACATGACTACTGGAAAAACCATAGCCTTGACTAGATGGACCTTTGTTGGGAATGTAATGTCCCTGCTTTTGAATATGCCATCTAAGTTGGCACTGGAGGCTAAGCTGCTTTCTTTTTCCAAAGCAAGACTCTGAAGGTAGAAGAAGGACTCTGTGATCCAGTGGCTCCCCACCTCCTACACCTACATCCCATCCTAGCACACCCATTGCTAAGGCCGCCTCTGCAATGGTGAGCTGCTCAACTATTGCCTCGGAAGCACAGCTGCACACCTGGGCTTCATCAGAGTGAAGTCCTTCTTTATAACCCATGACAGGTTCTGGTTACTAGAAGACTGTGGCTTTTGCCCCAGGAAGAAAATGACTCCAGAATTTGCAGTTTAATACACAACTTGTATCAAACTAGGAAAAAATGATTTGCTATCACCCTTTACTCAAGTAAGAGTCCAGTGACATTTCTGAATTCAGCAATTCATGTTGTTTACCTTCTTGAAATTCAGTAGTTAGCAAGCAAGTCAGGAAATGCTGGTCATTTATTGAAATGAAGCAGTGTCTTTAAGTATGTACCTGAAATGCCCGTTTGAGGCAGTAGCTCACTGTAGGTTTTCTGTCTTCTGTTGAACCACCTGTCGTCTTCATACTACTGCATTTCCAGAACTTTACTATTAAAATCTACAGCCTACAAAAATGAGGCTTAATAATTGTTCTTTTGTATCCATTCTGCGTGCAGAGCAATTCTGGTGATAACTCTTAACATGGTTAACTCTGATGAAGTCTCATAAGGTTCAAAGCACACTGTTGGGTGTTTTAACCTGAATGTAACAGTTCAATGCAGGCTCTGAGACCCAACTGCTTGGATCCGAATCCTAGAATACGATTTTCAGTGAGGGTTGCCTTTCTCGTTTATACTTAGAATTTTATCTGATCAAGAACTAGAGCCTGCTCCTTTGTCAAAGACATACACACTTCGTTACCATGCTGGATGTCTCTATAATTTTGTTCAGATGACTGCAGAATTTGGAAAAGCTGTTGCTGCTCTTGATGCATAACATACTGCTATTGGTCTTTTTATATAAATAAATAAATCTATATATATATACATATATATATAATTTGAATTTTTGGAAACTTTAGCTGTGCTGTCAACTTTGGAAAAAGTATCCCAGTTGTACCGTGTTGGGTTGGCATTGTACAGAAATTAACAGCCATATTGGTCTAGAAACATTAAACATAATTTTTTCCATTTGTACAGGGGTAACACACTGTATTAAATATGTAAGGTCTTATCTACATGGGTTTGATTACAGAAACTAATAAAGTATTCTCTAAATAAAAATTTTAAAAAAGGAAAAAAAAAGAATCAAAACATTTGTGGGACTTCCCTGTCAGCCCAGTGATTAAGACTCTACCCTTCCACTACAGGGGACATGTTTGATCCTTGGTCAGGGAACTGACATCCCACATGTGCCATATGTGCAGAAAAAAAAAAATCAAAATATTTGGTTCATTAGTTCTTAAAATGTCCAGGAAATAATCAGGCCACTTTCTGCCCCGGTAGAGTGGCTGCTGTCAGGAGGAACACACTGCCTGCAGTGTTCACCTCTTTGCCTTTGCCAAGTTCAGTTGGACACTCCGTCGTGTCCAACTCTTTGTGACCCTATGGACTGCAGCATGCCAGGCTTCCCTGTCCATCACCAACTCCTGGGGCTTGCTCAAACTCCTGTACATCGAGTCGGTAATGCCATCCAACCATCTCATCGTCTGTCTTCCCCTTGTCTTCCTGCCTTCATTCTTTCCCAGCATCAGGGTCTTCTCCAATGAGTCAATTAATCGATCAGGTGGCCAAAGTATTGGAACTTCAGCATCAGTCCTTCCAATGAATATTCAGGAATGATTTCCTTTAGGATTGGCTGGTTTGATCTCCTTGCAGTCCAAGGGACTCTCAAGAGTCTTTTCTAGTATCCAGTTCAAAAGCATCAATTTTTCAGCACTCAGCTTTCTTTATAGTACAACTCTCACATCCATACTCGACTACTGAAAAAAACATAGCTTTCACTGGATGGACCTTTGTCGGCAAAGTAATGTCTCTGCTTTTTAATATGCTATCTAGGTTGGTCATAGCTTTTCTTCCATGGAGCAAGCATCCTTTAATTTCATGGCTGCAGTCACCATCTGCAGTGATTTTGAAGCCTCCCAAAGTAAAGTCTTTCATTGTTTCCCTATCTATTTCCCATGAAGTGATGGGACCAAATGCCATGCTCTTGGTTTTTTGAATGTTCAGTTTTACAACAGCTTTTTCACTCTTCTCTTTCACTTTCATCAAGAGGCTCTTTAGTTGTTTGCTTTCTGCCATACGGGTGGTGCCATCTGTGTATCTGAGGTTATTGATATTTCTCCCAGCAGTCTTGATTCCAGCTTGTGCTTCATCCAGCCCAGCATTTCACATGATGTACTCTGCATATAAGTTAAATAAACAAGGTGACAATGTACAGCCTTGATGTACTCCTTTCCCAATTTGGAATCAGTCTGTTGTTCCACGTCCAGTTCTAACTGTTGCTTCCTGACCTGCGTACAGATTTCTCAGGAGGCAGGTAAGGTGGTCTGATATTCCCATCTCTTTTAGAATTTTCCACAGTTTATTGTGATCCACACAGTCAGAGGCTTTAGTGTAGTCAATAAAGCAAAAGTAGATGTTTTTCTGGAATTCTCTTGCTTTTTCAGTGATTCATTGGATGTTGTCAAGTTGATCTTGGTTCCTCTGCCTTTTCTAAATCCAGCTTGAACGTCAGGAAGTTCACAGTTCACAGACTGTTGAAGCCTACCTTGGAGAAATTTGAGCATTTACTAGCGTGTGAGATGAGTGCAGTTGTGTGGTAGTTTGAATACTCCTTGGCATTGCCTTTCTTTGAGATTGGAATGAAAACTGACCTTTTCCAGTCCTGTGGCCACTGCTGAGTTTTCCAAATTTGCAGGCATATGGAGTGCAGCACTTTGACAGCATCATCTTTTAGGACTTGAAATAGCTCAACTGGAATTCCATCACCTCCACTAGCTTTGTTTGTAGTGATGCTTCCTAAGGCCCACTTGACTTTGCATTCCAGGATATCTGGCTCTTGGTGAGTGATCACACCAATGTGGTTATCTGGTTCATGAAGATCTTTTTGTATAGTTCTGTGTATTCTTGCCACCTCTTCTTAATATCTTCTGCTTCTGTTAGGTCCATACTGTTTCTGTCCTATATCGAGCCCATCTTTGCATGAAATGTTCCCTTGGTATCTCTAATTTTCTTGAAGAGATCTCTAGTCTTTCCCATTCTATTTTTTTTTCCTCTGTTTCTTTGCACTGATCACTGAGGAAGGCGTGTTGTGTCTCCTTGCTATTCTTTGAAACTCTGCATTCAAATGGGTGTATCTTTCCTTTTCTCCTTTGCCTTTAACTTCTGTTCTTTTCTCAGCTATTTTTAAGGCCTCTTCAGACAACCACTTTGGCTTTTTGCATTTGTTTTCCTCAGAATGGTCTTGATCACTGCCTCCTGTACAGTGTCATGAACTTCCGTCTGTAGTTCTTCAGGCACTCTGTCCATCAGATCTAATCCCTTGACTCTACTTGTCACTTCCACTGCATAATTGTAAGGGATTTGATTTAGGTCATAACTGAATGGTCTAGTGTTTTTCCCTACTTTCTTAAACAATTTAATCTGAATTTGGCAATAAGGAATTCATGATCTGAACCACAGTCAGCTCCCCATCTTTTTTTTTTTTTCCTGCTGTCTGCATAGAGCTTCTCGATCTTTGCCTGCAAAGAGTATATAATCAGTCTGATTCCCATGTTGACCATGTGCTGATGTCCATGTGTAGAGTCTTCTCGTGTGTTGTTGGAAGACGGCATTTGCTATGACCAGTGTGTTCTCTTGGCAAAACTCTGTTAACCTTTGTTCTGTTTCATTCTGTACTTGAAGGCCAAATTTGCCTGTTACTCCAGGTATCTCTTGACTTCCAGCTTTCGCATTCCAGTCCCCTATGATGTCAGGAGGAAGGCAGTGCCTGCAGTGTTCACCTGTTTCCTGTGCCAAAGTTTATAGGTAATAGATAGTGAGCCATCATTCTTGTAAATATTCTGCGGTTTGCTGTGTTCCTGACTTTCCTCTAGTGTGAAGTATTAGTCACACATCTCAGGGACAAGGATGTCATCAAAAGTTGCTTCAAAATCACTTTTTTATTTTTGCTTATTTTTTATTGAGGTATAGTTGATTTACAATGTTGTGTTCATATCTGGTGTATAGCAGAGTCACCCAGTTATACACATACGTACATTCTTTTATATTCTTTTCCATGATGGTTTATCCTAGGAGACTGGATACAGTTCCCTGTGCTATGCAGTAGGACTTTTTAAATGAATTATATCGTAACTGGTCTGTGGAAATTCACAATGCAATGAATATAAGATTGACTTGGTCAGTCCAAAACATTTTTGTCATGCAGGTACCTGCAATTAACTTGCTCTAGAATCTGACCTCTTCACAGTGAATTATGGCTACATGTTTCTTTCTCTACCAAAAAACATGGTCCTGAACCCAAAAGAAATGATGCTGTATAAGTATTTTAAAATATAAGGTACAAAAGAATGTTTTACTAAAAACTATCTATAGAATATATGGTTAAAAATAAAACATTTGTAGATTTCTAAGACCATTGGTGGTCGATTACAGTTACCATCATATAACCAGGCCCCTTCTAGATTTTTTTGATGGGCACATATTCTTTTGATCTGTGTAACATCCATTAAAGTCAGTGAAATTGTATGGTTAAGTCAAGGTCAGTTCTGTGAAACACATCCCTTCTGGAACATCAATTAAGGTAACAAGCAAAACACTGAACTAGCTTTTAACTATTCCTGGGCTTTCACCATGTAAAATTAATGGGGAATACATGAATGTTATAGAGATAGTAGGGAGACCACTCCCTTAGGCACACCTGTCCAGAAAAGCAAACCACAAGCAACACTCTCCAGCAATTCTTGAGCAGCTGAGTTCTGCCCTGGCTGTTAACAGATGATGTCAATACTGTAAAACCAAACAGACATCAAGACTGCAACTAGCAAAATGGTCCTCCTACAGATATATTCTGTTTGTCCCTTAAGGAAAAATCTAGTAAGACTATGAAAAAAATGAAAACCATAAACTAGCATCATTTGAATGCTCAAATTGAGGTCATTTTTATTCTAATTAAGATTTGAAAAAGAAGAACTGTTTCTGCATGCTGTTTTTAGGAAAATAACAAGCTGGAGACAGGGACCATCTGTTAGACTGACCATGTAACAAGATGTTAGATTTATTCAGACATAATGATGTGGTTTGGTATCAGATATAAGGTCTGGTCCTTCAGATCTGCTGTAATTATCTGTGTGCACTACCCCACTCAAATTATTTAACTCTCTGCTGCAAGATTGGCACTACTGATGAGTGCATTCTAACATAGCACTCAGCATACACATACGCACGCGTGCATACAGCTGAGCAATTGATAGAAGTAATTGTATGTTAGCAAACAAGTTTATTAAGAAACTTCTTCTGGAGATTTCAGAGACTTAAAGGAGTTCAGCCCTGAGTGAGCACTGACTTTGTATCTATGTTTGAGAAGCAAGCAAAGTCTGTGAAATTTGTTGGATTCACCTGTTCTCTGTAGCTATCAGATTTTTATTTAGCACTCATGTAATTTTGGACCTGTGCACTGTGCAAAAGATATAAAGGCACACTCATATAAAGATATGTGCTTCAATCCATCTCCAAAATATATAAGCAGCAATACCAGAAAAACAACCCAATCAAACAGTGGCAGCAGACATAAACAGGCATTTCTCCAAAGACATACAGATGGCCAACCGTCACACGAAAAGATGCTCAACATTGCTCATTATCAGAGAAATGCAAGTCAAAATTACAGTGAAGTGTTACCTCACACTGGTCAGAAGGGACGTCGTCAAAACATCTGCAAGCAATAAACGCTAGAGAAGGTGTGGACAGAAGAGAACCTCTTGCGCTGTTGGTGGGAATGTAAACTGAATTCCTTTAAAAACTAGGAATAAACTTATCATTATGATCCAACAACCCCACTATTGGGCAGATACCCTGAGAAAACTTTAATTGCAAAAACATATGTATCCCAGTGTTCATAGTAGCACTATTAACAATAGCCAGGACATGGAAGTAACCTAGATGAACATCAACAGATGAGTGGGTAAAGAAACTGTGTTACAAATACACAATGGAATATTACTCAGCCATAAAAAGGAACACATTTGACTCAGTTCTAATGAGGTGAATGAACCTAAAGCCTGCTATATAGAGTGAAGTAAGTCAGAAAAACAAATTTCATATACTAGTGCATATCTATGGAATCTAGAAAAATAGTACCGATGAACCTGTTTGCAGGGCAGGGATAGAGATACAGACATGAGAACAGACTCTGAACACAGCAGCGGATGCAGAGGGCAGGAAGAGTTGAGACAGCAGCATTGAAACATATGCATTGCCATGTGTAAGGAGATAGCTGATGGGAACGTTGCTGTATAACACAGGGAGCCCAACCCCGTGCTCTCTGACACCCGAGAGGCGTGGGATGGGGTGAGAGGTGTTAGGGGGGTTTAAGAGAAAGGGGACGCATGTACACTTGCAGCTGATTCACACTGTTGTATGGCAGAAGCCAACAGAATGTTGTAAATCAGTGATCCTCCAACTAAAAATAGATTTTTAAAAATGATTTGTGCCTTAGTATCCAGAAGAAGGATACAGACTTTCCAGGTGATGAGAGTTGCTTGTTGTTTGATTAAACAGTAGGATTCAGTTGGAGTCAAGGGTGAAAATGAAATATTTCAAAAACTGTTTTCTAGTCTCTTACTAAGTCAAGTGATGTCTTACACACTGAAAAGGTGTTTGGGTGACGAAGGTACAGTTTGCTGCAATATCGCTAAAGGATATTACGTTTTAAAATGTCACTGTACCATCCATAGGCTCCCATAGGTGGAAGGGTTGGGACCTTTGCTTTGGCATTTATGAAATCAGCCAGTGTAAAGTAATTACATGTATTAACTGTCAGTTCTTGGAAAGAGAAAGGAGTGATAAAGGTAGCTGTATTTTCCCTTCCTCCTTGGGGTACAAAAGCAACAGCAGACAGGCCTTTAGAGAACCATTTCTAATTTTTAAAACTATGGCTTTTGAAAGAATTTTCACTCTTCCTGCTTTCAAAAAGCATGTAGTGCAGCGTATAATAAAAACACCAATACAGTAAGACTAAAAATGCAGCAAAACACAAAAGGCAAATAGTAAAGAAGTGGAGGAAAATTATTTCTATATTATAAAAGAAGAATGAATAAAAAGCCTAAACCGTAAGAGACGTTCCATAATTAAACACAGATCTTCATTTCTAATCCCCATCAAAGTATAGCAGTATGGTGAGTTGCAGATTTTTTTGTTGTTATTGTTTAGATAATGTGGGCTCCCCAGGTGGCTCAGTGGTAAATAATCTGCTTGTCAGTGCAGGAGACACAGAAGATGGTTTGATCTCTGGGTCAGGAAGATCCCCTGGAGGAGGAAATGGCAACCCACTCTAGTAATCTTGCCTGGGAAATCCCATGGACAGAGGAGCCTGGCAGGCTACAGTCCATGGGGTTGCAAAGAGCTGGCCACGACGGAGCACACACTCACTTGGTTAATGCACAGCATTACGTAACGTTCAGTGTACGGCGCAGTGATTGACAGTTTTTAAAGGCTTCACTCCGTTTACAGCTTTGATGAAATATAAACTGGCTTTATTCCCTGTTGTGCAGTGCACCCTTGTACCTTACCTGTTTCATACATACAGTTTGTGCCTCTTACTCCCCTAACCGTATCCTGCCCCTCCTCCTTTCCCTCTCCCCACTGGTGATCACTGGTTTATTCTCTATATCTGTGAATCTGTTCTCTTTTGTTATGTTCACTAATTTGTTTTTTTTTCCTAGATTCCACATTTAAATAGTATCATATAGTATATTTTCTTCTCTCTTTCGCTAAGTATAATACCTTCCAGGTCCACCATTGGCTGTTGCAAATGGCAAAACTTCATTGTTTTATATGGCTGAGTAGTATTTCATTGTATATATACATACCCCATCTTCTTTACTCCCTCGTTTGTTGACGGACACTTAAGTTGCTTCCATACCTTGACTGTTGTAAACAGTGCCTCTGTGAACATGAGGGTGCATGTTTCTTTTCAAATTAATCTTTTCATTTTCTTCAGGTATATATGCCCAGGGATGGAATTGCCAGGTCTTGTGGTAGTTCTGTTTTTAATTTTTTGAGAAACCTCTATCTGGCTTCCACTGTGGCTGCACCAATTTATATTCCCACCGGGGTTCTCATTTTTCCTGCGTTCTCGCCAACATTTGTTATTTGTGGTCTTTTTGATGATAGCCATTCTGCCAGGTGTAAGGTGATATCTCATTGTAGTTTTAATTTGCATTTCTCTGATGATTATCAATGTTGAACATTTTTTCTTGTACATGATGGCCTGATGGTCTCCTTTGGAAAAATGTTTATTTGGGTCTTCTGCCCATTTTTTAATTGTGTTGTTTGTTTTTGATATTGAATTATATGAACTATTTATATATTTTGGACATTAACCCCTTATAAGTCATAATTTGCAAATATTCTCTTTTTTAATTAACAGTTTTAATTGTGATAAAAATACTTGTACCATACAATTTATTATCTTAACCATTTTTAACTGTATAGTTCAATGATGTTAAATACATTGACACATTGTTGTATAAACAAGTCCCTACTCCCCCCTATTCCCAGCCCTGGTGACAACCGTTCTGCTTCCTGTCTCTTTGAATTTGACTACTCTAGGTACCTCAGAGAAGTGGGCTCATGCAGTATTTGTCTTTTTGCGACAGCCTTATTCACTTTGCATGATGCATCCATGTTTCATCCAGGTTGTAGCACATGTCAGAATATCCTTCCTTTTTAAGGCTAAATGATACTTCAGCATAGGTATGTGGCACACTTGTCATTCAGCTGTCGATGCGCATTGGATTGCTTCCACTTGCTGGGTATTTTCAATAGTGCTGTTATGAACATGGGTGTACCAGTATCTCTTCAAGACCCTGCTTTCAATTCTTGCAGAGATTCTGTAAGTTGAAGTTAGCTTGCATTCTCCTTGAGGAATGCCTGTAGCTGTTCAGGCTAAAACTTAGAGCTTCTGAGTCCTGTGGTACCTGTAGCCTGGATTATTTTGTGGTTTGGGCTTATCAACTGTCTGTTTCTATCAGAGCAGAACATGAATATGATTCCAGGAATGTATTTAGTTCGGACAGTAATTTCCTAAGTCAGCTGTGTCCAATATGGACCTCCAGATAATTGAATAAGATTTTCAAGCACATCTTTAGTAATATTTTAGTAGACCAGTACTTGAATACCAAAACAAGAGTGTTCCTTGTGGCAGCCATTGGACAGTAGGTTAAATGGGCTATTCTCATAATGTGAAATAGGGCAAAACCGTTATCATATTATAATAGCAAGAACACATGGATCCCGTAGACACACAGTTGTTCACATCATTTAGCCACCAAGTTAAAAGCAGGCAACTACCATGCAAATCATTTAAATTGTGAAGCCCTTCCCGCTCTGATTTAAATGGGCCTTTTTCTAAATCCCACTCTTTTTTAAAGTGCTTGTTTATTTGGCTGCATCGGGTCCTGGTTGTGGCACATGAGCTCTTGCATTGTGGCGTGCAGACTCCTCTCCAGTTGCAGCTTGCAGGCTCGGTAGCTGTGGCACGAGAGCTCAGTTGCTCCAAGGTATGTGGGATCTTAGTTCACTGACCAGGGATTGAACCCAAGTCGCCTGGACTGGAAGGCAGATTCTTCACCACTGGACGAGCAGAGAAGGCCCTCTAATTCCCCCTTTTATTATGAGAGTAAATTCTATATCCTACTCAGAATTCTTTCAAAAGGAAAAAAAAGTATTTTCTCATTCTTTGATTCTTCACTTTTGTTCCAAGTAAATCAAGTTTAGAGACATTAGATTATTTTAATATAGTATCTTAAAACTACTTCCAAATGATCATATGATTTCAATTTAGTGTAATAGGTGTCCTAAGAAAGGACCAGATAAAGTTATAGCTGTGAATAAAATTGGTTTCCTAGTTTGAGAAAATGATAAGACAATTGAAATGTTTCTTTCTTTTTCTCTTTTTTAAGAGTTTCTTTGAGAATATTTTAGAACTGTCATTCTCATGGATTTAAGCCCAAGGTCTTTGCATTGAAACTGGGTCTCTGTGACTATTTTGTTATTGTGTTTATTTAAAACTGGAGTTTGTGCTATTCCTACAAATGAGACGATGTTCATGAACGATGTTGTATCCACATTTAGAAGTAGAGACCAGTGACTGTCGGGTCTGATGTTCGCTTTAATACAGGGCTGTTTCCTACATCAAAAATCTCCTACGGGCTCTATATCAGCCCCACTGTTCCCAGGTAACTTTTGCATTCACTTTTATTTTTTGTACAAATTTATACAAATTTCATCTCTTTCCCAAAGTAGTCTGTGTATTTTTACGGGTTTTTTTTTTTTTTTAGTCAAAATGAGGTAAGATTATCTAATGAATAAAAGCAGGTAGCAGAGATAATTTTTATGTTGTTGTAAAATTAATCCCTGTATCATGCTGAAAAGATTGTCCTTGTTTCAACTTCTTTGGATGTACATTAAATTTCTGTGCATTTAATCTAATTGTGCAAAAAATGATGTGATGTAAGATGCGTTTTTAAGATGGCCTATTTTCTTGAAATTTCAAGCTATATTGAGTACACAGCACTCTTCATTTAGAGAACTCAATTTCATGCAGTGGCAGCAGTAATGGAATTGGAAAAACAAAATCTTACCACATAATGGGGAGCAAAATATAAACAAGTGAGCGAATGCAACAGCAAAACATTCGAGGCACCAAATACCTCTTTATAGTTGTGAAGAGACGCTCTGAGGGAGAGCTGTAAATGACTGAGCCAGCAGCGTGGAGAGAGGAAGAGGCCTGAGGGACTCTCCCCTTTCTGTTTACGTGTGGCCGCACTGGGCCCTCGTTGCTGCATGCCAGCTCTCTCTAGTTGTGACGAATGGGGCCGACTCTTGGCTGCGGTGCCAGGGCTTCTCATTGTGGTGGCCTCTCTTACTGCAGAGCGTGGGCTCAGCAGTTGTGGCACGCAGGCTTAGCTGGGGAGCCGTGTTTGTGATGGAGGTGGTTGAATCGCTCAGCCGTAAGAGTCTCTGAATTGGAACTAGAGTGAAGAAGAGTGAAGTCAGTGCGACTGGGATGTTAACTTGGCTGGAAACAGCTTCAGGTGGTTCTCTTGAGTCAGAAGCCTGAAAGTAATCCAGTTCCCGCCGTCTCATGGCATGGACTTAAGCAGAGTGGAGAGGATATGTCTGTCAGAAAGGAGTTCATCTCTTGGAGGTCTATTTTAAGAATATCTTCGCCTCTTCAGGGCTTCCCTTGTGGCTCCACTGGTAAGGAATCCGCCTGCAATGCCGGAGACCTGGGTTCGATCCCTCGGTTGGAAAGATCCCCTGGAGAAGGGAAAGGCTACTAATTCCAGGATGCTGGCCTAGAGAATTCCATGGACAGTCCATGGGGTCACAAAGAGTTGGACACAACTGAGTGACTTTCATTTCACCTCATTAGCCTCTTCAAGTTGTCTTTTGAGGAACTCTGTTCATAATCTAGGATCATTTTGGCTTTCTCTCTTATTCCAGTCACTGCTGTGGTGACCAGTTCAGTACAGATTTCCCCCAGTTTCATGGATACAGAGTGCTGTGCTCTTCACTGCGAGTCTTTTCCACTGCTGCATCATGGGGGCCGGTCCTTCAGGAATTGCTTGGCTCACATGCAGAGGCCTGTGTTTTGAAGAAAAAAACCTGGGTTTAAGTCCAAGGCTCGATTGTGTACCTAAATTATTTCCTTGTCACGAACATGAGAATGAGTCTGCACAAGGCATGATGAGAACTAACAAGACGAAATTTTGGTATGGTAGGCATTCCATAAGTGATAGCTCTGAGAACGGTGGGGATTATTCAGGTAATAATGCCTCAAGAAAGAGTTAAAGAGATGCTTTTCCTATACAGGTGACAAAAAAAAGTGCTTTTTTTAGGTGTGTTGTTACACATTAACATTCTGATCTGTTTTTCAAGAAGAATCTGAGGTCTCTCTGTAAGCAGTCTTTACTCTGTGTGTGGACGTTTTGCTAACACATCTGATAACAGAAACACTTTGGCATGAGACCTTTCATCCTCCTGTTCCACCCTGGGCAAGTCACCGCTGCCTTCCTGAAAATCTGCATCCTCTCTGGTTTTTCTCCTGATTTATTTACCATGCTGTGTGTAGAAATAACAACAAGAATGCAGTCTTATTTTCCTGAAAAGTAATTTTAAGAATTTGATATTTTCTTGGTCTGTTTTAACCAAAATGGTTATTGGTCTCTCAAGAAGCATTTTGTTCTCCCCATGACAGCAGCAGCAAAAGCTAATGTTCATAGAGGGCTTTATAATTTAAGAACTTCCATACAGTTGCTCCCTACAACTCTGCACAGTGGAATTTAGTGTTAATTCCCAGTTTTACATATGATAAGCCTAGATCTCAGAAGTGACATGATGCCAGGCTCATAAAACCAGCACACTCAGGGGCCCATGGGCCATGCATTCCTACCCCCTACTGGGGCGAAGCCAGGGATGTCTGTTCTGCCTCCAGCGCAGGGAAGCTGAAGGGATCAAGTGCTTAGGAGTGCCCTTTTTAAACTGCGTATCATCAAATATGTGTTGCATCATATTCCACAGACATCCAGATTTGCTATCCGCTTCACCCCGTTTTACAACCTATATCTCTCCTTTTGTTCTTAGAAACTTTTCAAGAACTTAACAAAAGCAGTATCTAGTTTATTAGCCACTTGATCTTTCTGTGAATTTTCAGTGTTACCTTTCTCTAATCATCACTATCACATGTACATCTGTGTGTCTGTCGTTGATTTGGCTGCCTTCGCTTGTCCTCTTCCCTTTTGGCTTTCCTTCTCTCTCATTCATTCATGAAACACTTTTGCATAAAGATGGACACAGGGCACTTGCCTATCTGACTCTCTTTGACCTTCACAAGGTCAATCAGACATGGATCTTGCCTTTAAGAAGCTTAAAGTTAGCAATTGGAATGGTGAGAGTGAAGTGAGCCTTTTTTTCCCCCTCTGTGTACAAAATACATAGAAATTTTGTATTTTAAAAGATCTTAAATATATAACCAAGCTCAAAAGGAAAAAAAAAAAAAAAAACAGGTGTAAGAACAGAGAATTCACAGCCAGATAGTTCAACTTGGAGTTAAAGCTAGCTACACATGGCCCTCAGACTTTTGGATGTAGAAAAACGCCTTAGGGATGGGTGTTAGAAAACAGGAACAGGACAGGAGAATGTACGGTCCAGCAAGGCTGGGCCTGAAATGGAGCCCCCAGGCTCTGAAAAGACTTCACTGTCACAAGCAGGGACAGTAAGCCAGCCAGCCCACCAGCCCAGGGACGTGGCAAGGAAGCTGAAAGAAGCAAGAGCCGCAATCCTGCATCACGTCAAGTGTGGAGTCCAAATTTAAACTACACGAGTCTTGCAAAAAGCAATTAAGCTGAAAATTTAGCATCCAAACTGGTCCAGATCAAGTGAAATGCTTGTACCCCTGATAGCTATAAATGCTAAAACTTCCTGTAGAGTCCCTTCCACAGGACAATGCCCCTGGGACTCGCCCAGAAAACAGTATATGCCTTAATAAAACATGCTGGACAAGCTTATGAGCATCCCCCCAAAATGAATTAAAAACATTTTAAACCAACTATAAACTAAACATGTTGAAAGTATTTAGAGATATAATAGATAAGGTATGATTTAGAGAAATGAGATATAATAACCATAAAGTACAAAGTATCTCATGGAAAATAACAGAAATGTTTGAGGAAAAACTAAAGTGTTTCTAGGCACCTAGCCTGCCATTTCTGAAGGAGGAAATGGCAGTGTGCTCTAATATTCTTGCCTGGGAAATCCCTGGGACTGAGCAGCCTGGCAGGCTCCAGTCCGTGGGGTCGCAAAGACTCAGACACGATTCAGCAAGCAAGCCCAAGACAGGAAAAACATTGAAATAAAAACGCCGTAGACATTAAACAGATTACACAGAAAAATAAAAAAATATATATTAGAAAACAGATGAGAAAGCCACCTAGAATGCCATGCGGGTGTGCTTGCTGAATCGCTTCAGTTATGTCGACTCCTTGTGACCCTATGGTCCATAGCCCACCAGGCCCCTCTGCCCATGGGGTTCTCCAGGTAAGAATATATATGTGAGTGGGTTGCCATGCCCTCCTCCAGGGGATCTTCGCGACCCCAGGGTCAAACCCACATCTCTTTTGTGTCCTGCATTGGCAGGCGGGTTCTTTACCACTAAGCCACCTGGGACACAGTACAAAGAGATGAGAAGATAGAAAATATGAAATGGCAGTTAATGCAGAAGATTCAGTGAGACGGTCTAACCCACGAGTAGGAGTTCAAAAAGGAAAAACGGGGGGATGGAGTGATATTTGAAGAAACAATGTCTAAGAACATTTCAGAACTGAAGAAATAACTGCATCATCAAATCAAATAAGGACACTGAATCCTGAGAAACAGGAGTAAAAATAAGTGTATACTTCAGTTCCTCATATTGAAATTGCAGGCATCAAAATAAACAGCAAGTTTTTATTAAGCTACCAAAAGAAAGTACTAGTTCTCTCCCTATAAGGGAAAGACAATCAGACCAACAAGAAATTTCCCAGAAGTGGTGGTGAAGATCCAGGTGTAGTAGGATACTATCTTCAAAGTACCAAAGGAGGTTACCACACTAGAAATCTATAATGTTAAGCTATCATTCCAGAATGCAGGTGAAATAAAAAATACTTTCAGGCATAGCAAGACTGAAAGATTTCAACATTCAGTGATTGACTGCTGCAGAATTTTAATTATATATGTGTATATATATATTCTTCAGTAAGAAATTGAACCAACCCAGTAGTAAGGAGTGAAGTACAGTTAACAGCAGTGATCAAGGAAATAACATTTGTAACTCTAAACAGACATGAGGTGTGGATATAAGAATGAGAGAGAGAGACTTCGGCAGTAATTTGAAAACTAGTGGAAGTTTAGATACTGAAGAGTGATACTGTGAAAATGGGAAGCAGTAGGCCAAAGATAAAGTACTCTACATTTTTTCTGTTCCTCATGGAAAAGCTGTTGATTAACTTTAGATTTTTAAATATGCACGTTCATAACTTAATTATTTTAAGAGTAAAAATAGAATGTGAATCTTCTAAATCCAGTAGATGAGCAAATAAATTTTTTTTAAGCTGAACCCATTTAATAAAAGGAAACGAAGTAGAAAGACGGAAAGGAGGAGAGGAAGTTAAAATGGTAGGAAAAAATTCCAAATAAATCAATAATCATGATAAATGAAAACAGATTAAACCAAGCTATTATAAAACAGAGACTCTCAGACTTTTTAAATTCAGCTTTTTGCTGTTTGTAAGCAACTTGTATGAAATATAATTATGTGGGGACTTTGTAAACAAGGGATTTTTTTAAAAGGGCATTCCAGGCAAATTCTTTTTTTTTTTTTTTTCCTTTTGACTGCACCATGTGGCTTGTGGAATCCTAGTTCCCTGACCAGGGATGGAGCCTGGGCCCTCGCAGTGAGAGCAGAGTCCTTACCACTGGACCACTAGAGACGTCCCCAGGCAAATTCTAAAGAGAGAGCAAAAGAAAGAGCCAGAGGGAATAAGGAAGAAACAATATTAATATCAGACAAAAATTTTAAGGCAAAAAAATTATGAATAAAGATTGGTGACAGAAGGAGGAAAAAAGCTTAAAGTATTTAAAGATATGAAAAGACAAATCACAAAAGAAGAAACTCAAACGGTCAAAAAACATTTGAAAAATGTTCAGCCTGCTGGTGATCATGACCCTGCAAATAAAGGCAATAGTGGGCCTAACCTTTCAGCCCTCGTCAAGTAGCAGAAACAATTTAAACGGGTTAATGACGAGTGTTGGCCGGACTTGGAACAAAAGGACATCTCATCTCCTCCTGGTTGGAATGAAAGCAGCAGCTGTGCACACATCCATGACTCAGCAGTTCTATTTTCATCCTATATCCTAGAGAAACACCCAAGGATGTCCCTGGGGCCTCATCTGTAATAGCCATAAAGCGGAAACAACCCCGGTGTCCATCCGGAGTGGAAGGGATTAGCAAACTGTGGTGCGTTCAGACAAATGAAAGGCGCTGCAGAGAAAATGACTTCACTTGGAGTTACCTGTATTAAAGCAGATACAGCGCAGAATCACAACATTGAATAAAAATAAGTTGCAGAAGGAGGTGCATACCTAATTTTAAATTTACATAAAACAAAGTGGTACTGGGTGCTGTTTTTATGAATACATACATGTGTGTAAAGTGTACATAGCTGAGAGGAAATGGGAATCTCCCAAGGTGGGTGGCTCCCTTCGTGAGTGAGGAAGATGAATGGGACGAGGAGGGAGGCAGAGCAGGACTTAACTAGGCCGCGTTCCCTTTTTAAAGATCTGAAGCAAGTATGGCAAAGATATTAGCATATATTTGCATTCTTAATTCTTCATGGTGGCTCCGTAGTCTCCCGCTGTTTTTCTCTGTGTAGTTTGGGTTTGGATGTGTGTGCAAGTGTTTTGAAAATATTTCCTTAATTAGAAATGGCTCCCCGAAAGACAAATACCAAGTGATACCACTTATATACGGAATCTAAAATATGACCCAAGTGAACCTATCTATGAAACAAAAACAGACTCACAGATACAGAGAATAGACTTGTAGTTGCCAAGGCAGGTGGGTGGGGAAGGATTGGAAGTTTGGGATTAGCAGACGCAAAGCATGCTATATAGAATGGATAAACCACAAGGTCCTGCTGTAGCACAGGGAACTATATTCGATATCCCACAATGAACCATAATGGAAAACAATATGAAAAAGAATGTGTGTGTGTGTATATATATGTATAACTGAATCACTTTGCTGCAGAACAGAAATTAGCACAGCATTGTAAATCAACTATACTTCAGTTAAAAGGATTTCCCTGGCAGTCCAGTGGTTAAGACTCTGTGCTCCCAATGCAGGGGTCACAGGTTTGATCCCTGGTAGGGAAAATAAGATCCAACATGCTGCATTTTTTATTAAAATTTTAATTAAATTCAAAATTTTGTAAATTAAAAAAAATTGTTTTAATTTTTAATGGTTAAAAATATCTCCTGGCTTATTACAGGGAAAGAAAAACATACAGCAATAATACCAAGAAAATGATGAGTTTTTTACAAATGGCTTTTAGAGAGAATTTTGCCATTGGAATCCAAGAGTGCACCCTGGAAGAGGGATCCCAGGGTGGCTTTGCCACAGACACTCACCTGCGTTCAGTCACTCATAGAAGTGGATCAGCCATCATCAACTCCTCTGTGTCTATGGCCTGAGTCAACAGGCCTGTTTCTCACTGTTGCTGCTAAGTCGCTTCAGTCGTCCGACTCTGTGCGACCTGATAGACGGCAGCCCACCAGGCTCCCCTGTCCCTGGGATTCTCCAGGCAAGAACACTGGAGTGGGTTGCTATTTCCTTCTCTAATGCATGAAAGTGAAAAGTGAAAGTGAAGTCGCACAGTCGTGCCTGACTCTTGGCGACCCCATGGACTGCAGCCTACCAGGCTCCTCCGTCCATGGAATTTTCCAGGCATTCTTCTTCACTCATTTCTTTCTGGTCATCATAACTTGGTACTTACCCAGGGCCTCCCAGAGGATTTATCACTTTGAGGAAAAACATCTGAGCAATTAAATGATGCCTGCCTGCCTTCTCATGGAAAGAGATAATCATGACTTCTGTTGTAATATCTTGTGGATTTTTATGGAAACACTGGATTTGGGCATAGAGAGTGGCTCTGTTGGTTGATTGAATGGGCATGTGTATGTTTCATACAGATTCCCAAATCATCTTCTCCTGGACCAGAGAGGTTCCATTTGAGGAATCTTTAAATGTTGTCTGATTTCCCTTCATTTTTCAAAATTCAGTTTCTCTTTTTTTAAGTCTTTATTGAATTTGCTACAGTATTGCTTCTGTTTTATGTTTTGGGTTTTTGGCCACAAGGCATGTGGGATCTTAGCTTTCCAACCAGGTGTTGTACCCACATCCACTGCCTTGGAATGTGAAGTCTTAACCACTGAACTTTCAGGGAAGTGCCTGGTTTGTCTTCTTAAATGTGTTGCTGCAAAGCGTTAGCAGGCACATTTCACGACCTCGATGGGAGGGTAATGGAGGTCCATGTGGAAATGAGACTGGTCATCCTTGTCATGTTTCCATAGCATCCAACACAGCTCTTCCAAACAGTAAGGGCTTGGAATCTCTGGGCTTCACCCCATGTCACAGCAGCGTCTCCACTCCGTGGACGATCTCAGGATCACACACAGCACCATCACACATTATCACCCTTGATGTAAAGTGGAGTCATGGCACACTTTGAAAAAGGTTGGTTTCGGTGCTTCTGACATTCTCCCAGGGGACGAATAAACAGCCTGGCTAGGTTGGTCGAGAGGCAGTTTACCAGTCACCGTGCGAGGCAGCTGACTTCTCTTGCAAATACACGCCTGCTCTGCATTGAAGCCAAAGGCATAACTCAGACTCAGATTTCTCTGTGGGCTCCCTGGGGCTGCTGGTCTGGGTCTGGTCCTGGACCTCCCAATCTCAGACGTCTTTGCTTTTCCTTTGCAGAGAGAAGATGCACCAGTCTGCCATGTATGAGCTCTGCCAGGGGATGCACCAGATCAGCCTTCAGTTTGTCCGGCTGCAGCTCACCTTCGAGGAGTACACCGTAATGAAAGTGTTGCTGCTGCTGAGCACAAGTAAATTGATGTCCAACTGGCACTTTTTTACACTGTCACATCATCTTCCCTTTCGGAGACTAGCCTATTTCTAGGGCCAGGTAGTCAGTATTTAAAAGAAAAAAAAAAAAGAGGAGGTGGGCAGAGGGCTTTGGTGCAGGATGAATTAAGTTACTTGCAGAGTTTGGGTGGTGCATCTGCCTTGATCCCTTCACCCATCTGGCCACTAAGGATTCGTTAAGTGTCTGTTATGTGTATGGTCGGACTGGGCAGTTCAGGAACTACCAGAATAAATGAGGCACAGTCTCAACCCTCGGGGAGTTTTTGTTTTTCTCGTTCAGTCGCTGAGTGATGTCCCGATTCTTTGCGACCCCATAAACTGCAGCACGCCAGTCTTCCCTGTCCTTCACCATCTCCCGTAAGATAAATTCAAGGTAATTTTAATACACTGTGGAAAGTGATTGTCTGCCATGATAAAGACTTGTCCTGGGGACTCAGAGGAGGGAAGCACATGCTCACTTCTTGGCATCGGAGGACTCTTGATGAAGCTTCATGAGGTGAGGGATTGAGTCCGAGGCATGAGCTGACCTCCCTGCTGGGGAGCATGAGAGAGCATGGTGGTGTGGGAAGCAGACCCACTGAATAGTGCTTAGCTCTGGGGAGTTGTTTTGCCCGTTTATGATTTTTGTTTTTTATCTCATTTATGTATCCACTAATTTTTCAAGGCATATCAGGTACTATTGGATTGGGGAGGCATGGTTGCCCTGTAGATTGAACCGGAAGATTCCCACCTCTTGAAGACATCTGCTGTCTATTAGGCAAGCAGGGGAGTGTGGTCCAGAAGGCTCTGGGCAGCGGGCTGACATGGCCCAAGGGGTCCTTCATGGCTTCGTGAAGATGTGTCTGGCAGTAGATAGACTGAAGGAAAGGGAATGGAATGAGGAGAGAGAGAGGCCAAGTCAGACAGAGAACTGAGCCAGACTGGAAGCCCAGAGACCTGCTGTGAGGCTGTTGAAATAACAGCTTGAATACTGGTGTATTCTTGCCTGGGAAATCCCACGGACAGAGGAGTCTGGCGGGCTATAGTCCATGGGGTCACGAAGAGTCAGACATGACCGAGCGACTACACTTTCACTTTCTTAATGGTGGTGGGTAGCTTGCTGACAGCACCAGATGCATTCGAGACACACTGCAGAGTCAGCCTTGACGAGAACGGGGCACAAAATGGTCTGGATCAGAAGCAACCCGGGTTTTGAGGGCAGAGATGATCGTGAGGTGGTAGTGATACTGTGAGGAGAAATGCGTTCTTGTTGGGATTGGAGCGGATTTTACGGAGGTAAAATGACTTCTCCAGGTGGCTGAGTGGTAAAGAACCCACCTGCCAATGCAGGAGATACAGGAGATGTGGGTTCCACCCCTGGGTCAGGAAGATCCCCTGCAGGATGTGATGGCAGCCCACTCCAGTCTCCTTGCCTGGAGAATCTGATGGACAGAGGAGCCTGACGGGCTTCAGTCCATGGGGTTGCAAAGAGTTGGACATGACTGAGTGACTGAGCGTGCATAGCCTCAGAGAGAGGCCTAAAGAGGGGGAAACTGGGGGACTCGAACTCAGGAAACAAATTTGGGTATTGACATATAAGCTTGACATGATCCTTGTTGAACAGGAAAGTCCAATGGCAAGTGGGGTTGCCAAGGCACAGGAAGAAGCGGGAAGACCCACTGAGGTGCTGGAAAGGAGGAACGCAGTGCTGAGGGACGGGGAGAGCCATCAGGGAGGCAGAGGAGCTGGCAGAGGGCCAAGAGTTCAAGGCTTCCCAGAGGTGCGACTCGTGGCAGAGCTTCCAGTAGAAGCCAGGAATGTTGACAGAAGCCCACTGGGGTTGACCATGCGGCATCAGGCAGGTGCCAGATGGCCAGGGACTTGCAGATTGATGGGAAGCTGCTTCAGACATCTGGAGCCAAGCATGAGAGGAGAGACCACGATGGCAGAAGGAGCCAGAAGAGACGAGGGAGGCAGGGTTAGCCTTGGCAGGGATGCTAAACGCTTCTTCCCCTGACAGCAGCCCAAGCCTTTCCAAACAGAGTGGAAGGAATCTGAGGAAGCTCTCATCAGATGAGGGTGAGGCTGGGATGGTGGCAGGAGACAGGCTGGAGAGGAAATCCCAGAACTGAGTGCCGTGACCACTGAAGAGAAGGAGAAGTGTTCTGGGTGCCAGGATACCAGGGCGAGTGGCGCCAACTTCGGAGGAGGAGAGGCTGTTGCGTGACCCCTGGGAAGCTGAAAGCAGCATCTGAGACATGCCCAGCCCTCCCCCCAGGGCCCAGGAGTTAGTGGCTGTGGTGAAGGGTTTTCAGTAGAGCTATTTGGAAGTGAGTGGTATGAGCAGCCAAGCATCTTGGATAGAATGGATAAGAAAAGATGCTGATCCCAGCACAGAGGGATGGGGTCTGGGGAAGAGTGAAGCCTGCACCTAGCAGGGCAGGAAGCGGGGAGGCAGGGGCTGATGTGTCAGTATCCGCTCTACACACACCTAGCGTCTCTCAGTTTCCAAAGAGGTTTTCCATCCATCATCTGATTTAATGCTGCAAGACTGCTAACTTGTCTAAAGTGGACAAAACAGAGGCGTGCAGGTGTGACTTGTGCAGCCTTCTTGGTAAATTAGGACTCAGACCCAGGGCTTTGGCCTTCCCTTCCAGCCAGATGCAAGGGTGGAAAGCAGGCTGGCAACAGGGGACAGCCGCAGGGAGGGAGCGGGTGAGCCGGCTGGGCTGCACTCCAGCAGGGAGATGGACCAGCAGCCTGGGAGGGCGGTGGGTTCACCATGTCTCAGCTGTGTTTCGCTTGGCCAGCAAGGCTTTTCAGGTTGCTTTCGGCCTCTTGTCATGTTTGACTTTCATGGACTTTGATTGCACAGGCAGCCTGTGCTCTCCCCAGTTTACCGCAGGCCCCACCAGTCCTCAGTACCCACCGCTCCTCACTGTATGCTCAGCCCACATTCAGGAGCTTGTGTTTGCAATCCTCTGTCCACAGGCTCAGTAGAACCAAGCTCTTCTCCCTGCTCCATTGTTCTTCAAGGTTTCTGAGGCTCCCAGCTTATCCTTTCTAGAACATAACTTGGGAAATGTACTTTTAGTTCCCTGCCCAGGGATTGAACCTGCACCCTCAGCTGTGAAAGCAGAGTCCTAACCTCTGGACTGCCACAGAATCCCCTGGAAATGTACTCTTTAAATTCAGCAACAGTGATTTTAGTCCCCTTTCCAAGCTGTATCATTAACCATTAGAAGAAATTTTAAAAAAGAAAAAAGGAAAAAAATATCAGATGGGTGATAGAATTTAAATTTTTTTCTAAAAATATTCATGATAATAATCCTTTGTAAACATTGGCCACTCAGTTGTTATTGGTGTCTTGTCCTTTCACATCCATTTAATCAGTCAATTCTGATATCAATTCTGATACCATTTAGCTCCCCAAATTAATTTATTAGCTTCCAGGTAATTCAGTACATTCAAGGCTGATTTTTATTGATGCAGAAAAAGCAAAATAAAAAACCAGAACAGAAGTAAAGAATTGTATAAATCATGAAAACTTCAGGCTCTAGTAAGCTTATCTTGCTAATCTCTGATAGAGTGTATGAAAGTTTTTCTTCTTATTTAGAAGGTTACATTATACACCTGATGTCCGGTATATGAGGTAAGTTAAGCTGTGACATCAAGATCATGTTCTTTTTGCTCACACAGGAAAGCAAACCAGCTTCCCACCCAGCTGTCTCTTTGCTCTTCTCCAGCCCATGGATTCTGGATGGTTTCCATGAGCCCGGCTGCATTTAATAAGTAAATTCAGAGAATCTAGGCAGACCTCCAAAATTTGAGGTTTTGCCTAAGTTCTCTTTTATTTGTGGGTCTGTTTCAACTTCTAAAATATCTGGCTGGGAAACTGGTACAATATATTTCAGTCACAGCAGTAAAACACAAGTAATATTTGACACAAGTTGATCATAC
The DNA here is from genome assembly GCF_001704415.2 of Capra hircus. Classification (NCBI taxonomy): domain Eukaryota; kingdom Metazoa; phylum Chordata; class Mammalia; order Artiodactyla; family Bovidae; genus Capra; species Capra hircus. Next base: position 60,915,086 of record NC_030824.1, on the reverse strand, counting down.
TCTTGAGAATTTTTGATAACACAACTGTCAGAAATAGGAAAGCTTTTGGTTAATCTCAGTAGCTGCACCAAATAGCACTGAAACATAGTCATGAAATGTACTCACTCCATTCTAATTTTAGGTAATTTTTTAAATGTGTTATATCCATAAGTATCTGTATTGAAAAATGAAAGGTTTACTCCATAACATTTTGAAACTTAAAAAAAATGTGTATCAATAAGTGGGCTGTGAAAGCTTTTATATATAAACTCTCAGTTTCTTTTATAAAGTTTTGGGTTAATCATAAAATTTTGGTAGAAAGTGAATCTATAGTTTCACAGTTAACATTCTACCTATTACCATTCTTCTTTATGTTTTTTAAATACTTTTAAAACAAGGGTTTAATTTGAAAGAAAAAAACTGTTACATAATGAAGGACATTTAATTCTGATTGTGAATGTCAAATATTTGAAACCACAACTAATATTGTGGCAGCCGCAGGAATGTGTGCAGTGCCTACAAGGGATTTATTTTTTCCCCTCGAAAATAGAGTTACGATAAACCACAAACCAAAAGCCTCAACAATTAAAACTCAAGGAGGTCATTAATATCATGTGTGAAGTTAATTTGCAAGATAATCCATATCTTTATATAGGACAACAGGGTTTATTTGGGAGCAGTGGTATTCTTGACTCCCGGGGTTACATGTAACACTCAAAAACATACTTAGCTGTTCTGAAGAGCTGATGACCCAAGTGAATTTTTATTGCTGCCACTTACGATAAATGAGCAAATAGCATGTGCAATTGAGAAATGAAAGTTAGAGCAATTTCATACTCAGACTATTACTATCACAAGATGAATTTTTCTCATCTTCATCTTCCAAAAACGGAAGTCCTCAGTGACTGTTTGTCAGAGTTAAAGCATAAGTGCTTATTGGCTGTAGTGAACAAAAGCAAACACGTAGGTAGATTTTCAGAGGGAGCCTCTGTAGCTTACGCTCTGCCCTCCATCTCCTCGCAGAATGCAGGCACAGGTTGCTCCCTGTCTCCATAAACCATGTTCACGTGTGTCCTGGGAAAGATCATCTCCTTTCCGGTCCCAGAAGCACTCATTATGCTTACAGGTGCTGAATTTCAAAGTATTATTTTCAGTGAGATGTTTCTCATTTAATTAGAAAAAACTAGCAACTCTATGGAGAAGGCAGTGGCACCCCACTCCAGTACTCTTGCCTGGAAAATCCCATGGACGAAGGAGCCTGGTGGGCTGCAGTCCATGGGGTCGCTGAGGGGCGGACACGACTAAGCGACTTCACTTTGACTTTTCACTTTCATGCATTGGAGAAGGAAATGGCAACCCACTCCAGTGTGCTTGCCTGGAGAACCCCAGGGATGGGGGAGCCTGGTGGGCTGCCATCTATGGGGTCACACAGAGTCGGACACGACTGAAGTGACTTAGCAGCAGCAGCAACTCTATATGCCTTCCCTGGTGGCTCAGATGGTAAAGAATCTGCCTGCACTGCAGGAGACCCAGGTTCAGTCCCTGGGTTGGGAAGATCCCCTGGAGAAGGAAATGGCACCCGACTCCAGTATTCCTGCCTGAGAATCCCATGGACGGAGGAGCCTGGCGGGCTACACTCCATGGGGTCGCAAAAGTCTGACGCGACTGCACACACACACATACACACAGGGATGCTGTATACAGGGAGACAGAAACCATACTTCTTCATTTTCTCTTATTGAGGATAAAGGTGAATGTGATTTCTTCACTTCGGGAGTTTTTGATCTTGTTTTGTATGTAGAGCACTGTCCTGTTACCCATCACACACACAAATCTGGGCACAGACCTGCCAGCAGGCTGTCTGGGTGGTCACGTGACAGTGCCTCAGTGGTCATGTGATCCTAGCGCAACAAGAATAGGAAGTGCTTCTTTGCAGCATGTCCTCCCCCGATAGACAGCCAGTTTCCCCAAGTATCTTTGACATTTGAACTTGAATTTCTAATTTCAGCTCCAGCTTAGATTGTCTGTGTTTCCTCCAGTTGTCCTGAAAAATCAAAGTATATTTTCCTACATCAGAGGTATTGGCAAGTAAGGGCTCATAAAGCCTTTGATGGCAGGCCACAGGATAGTGTAGCGTTGTGCTTAAGAGACAGGCATGGGAAGCAGACCTAGGTTTCTGCTCCTTCTCTGCCATGTATGTATTGTGTCCTTAGGCTAGTGGTTAAGCCTCCAGTCTTCAGCTTCCACACCTGTGGAACGAGGAGAATATAGTGACTGTGTCATAAGACTGACGTCAAGATGAAGCAAGTTAATATAAGCAAAGTGCATTCTAACATACACCTGCTACGCCAGTTACTTGTTTGTATGTGTGTGTACAGAGGTTAACCGGTATATAGCTGCCATGTTTACTCATAAGGGATTCCCCAGTGGCTCAGTGGCAGAGAATCCTCCTGCAGTACAGGAGATGCAGGAAACGCAGGTTCGATCCCTGGGTCAGGAAGATCCCCCAGAGAAGGAACTGGCAGCCCATTCCAATATTCTGGCCGGAAAAATCCCATGGACAAAGGAAGAGGAGCCTGGCAGGCTGCAGTCTGTGGGGTCACACACAGTCAGACACAACTGAACCCACACACATATTCATAAATGCAGTAAGCAAGATTCAGTGTCAGTCTCAAAGTGTGAGCCTCACGACCTCAAAATAGCCTAAGCCATTTAACCACGAAGATGCTAAAGCTGATTTCCGCTTTGAGAACTTACATGTCTGTATTCCTTCACCACAGTTCCAAAGGATGGCCTCAAAAGCCAGGCTGCGTTTGAAGAAATGAGGACAAATTACATCAAGGAGCTGAGAAAGATGGTAACAAAGTGCCCCAGCAACTCTGGGCAGAGCTGGCAGAGGTTCTACCAACTGACCAAGCTTCTGGACTCCATGCATGACGTAAGTAGAGCCTCTTGGCGTCTGTCAGCCACACACTGGACCCAGGGAAACCGGAGAGCTGAGAAAGTTCTTGAGGCTTTGGGAAGAACAGGAGTATATTATCCACAGTAGGCAATGAGAGGTTAAAACTGATTAGGAGACTTCCCCTTCAATCCAGTGATTAAGGCTCTATACTTGCAATACAGTTCCATTCCTGATCAGAGGACTAGGATCCCAACATTTTTAATTAAAAAAAAAAACTGATTAGGAAGAAAAAAATTTTTTTTCAGAATACCTTTGAAACAAACTTCATTTAAAGTGAAAGGTGTGGCTCTTTCCCCTCCTGAGCAGAGTGTAAGAGAAATGGGTGCCATCGTGGCAAAACCCTGAGCTTGGGGCCAGAGAAGGAAGGGCCTCAGATTTGCTGCAGGTGTCCGGTCGAGTTTCTCATTTCTGCTGGCAACTTAGGAAATGTTTGGTTAATGGGAATGTTTGCTTTAACATTGCATAAATAATGTCCATCTTCTACAACTGTTCGTCTCATAACCCAATCTTTCAAAAACATTATTAGTGGTCCAGGGCCAGCTGGGATCATCGCATTCTTTGCCAGATTCAGAATCTTATACTCACTGTTCTTCATAGGAGTCACCTTTCCTGTCTTGTGTAAATATGCAAAGTAAACTCTTGAGCTTGTTTCTAATTTACTGAATTACAGATGTAGTCAAGGTGTTAGCACTTTCTACAAAATACTGATTCGAATAACTTGGTTTGTCATGTCACTTAAAATGTGCTTCTCATTTCATTTTGCAAGCAGTTTCTTCAGTTCTGGTTCAAAAAATGTTGTACAGGGTCATGCTAATTTAACATTTTTATATTTGCTTTCTTTTGGAACATTTATTGCCCAAATTCAGTCCATGTGATTTGGATAAGAAATCCTTTTTCAACTATCTCTGTGTTGCTGAGGACAGTGTTGACAGGCTTGATGACCAATATTATAATTGTGTTGCTACTGAAATAATGGTTCATCCTTTAGAGATTTGTCTATGCCACTGGAATGGTATGTCTTTTGGGGTTGGTTGATAAAAGAATGTCGCTTTCCAGGGTTTTTACACTGAAGACCCAGTACGTATCACACTGGCCTTTATTTTCTCTGAACATTTCCCATGGTAAGAGTCAAATTCCCACAAGGTGAATTCAGTGATAGATAGTTGGGCTAGTTATCAGTGGCCTCAAAGCATGACTTACTGGAAAATCTCAGGGATAATGAATGATGGGCCACAAGACTTTGGGGAACACAGCCAACAATGCTGTCCACAACTCTCACAAAAGGAAGGAAAGGAAAGTAGAGCATGAGGCAGGGTCGTCCACCCAGGAATCAGGAGCACTGTTACTCTCTCCTGTTGGTTTTGTTGAAAGCCTTTCTTAGTGGAGCTGTTGCAGAAAGGGGGACCCCTTCCAGGATCGAGGGGCTTCCCTTGCAGCTCAGTCAGTAAAGAATCTGCCTGCAATGCAGGAGACCTGGGTTCAGTCCCTAGGTTGGGAAGATCCCCTGGAGAAGGAAATGGCAGCGCACTCCAGTATCCTTGCCGAGAAAATCTCATGGACAGAGGAGCCTGGTGGGCTGTAGCCCATGGGGTCGCAAAGACTCAGAAACGACTGAGCGACTAACCCTTCCTTCCTTCCTTCCAGGATCAAGAGTGGGCTCTTGTCTGACACTCAGAAATGAATTATCCAAAAACATGTGCATGCTGAGAAAGCCAAAGACTTTACTGGGAAGGGCGCCTGGGTGGAGAGCAGGAGGCTAGGGAGCCAGGAGGACTGTTCTGCCACGTTGCTCGAAGTCTCGGGTTTTATAGTAATGGGGTCAGTTCCCAGGTTGTCTCTGGCCAGTTATTCTTCATTCTGACTCAGAGTCCTTCCTGGTGGCGTGCGCCTCATTCAGCCAAGATGGATTCCAGCGAGCAAGATTCTGGAAGGTTGTTAGGACACGTGGCATCTCCTTTAGACCTTTCCCAAACGCTTCCAGTCGGTGGTGGCTTGTTAGTTCTGTGTTCCACAGGACCTCCTGTTGTAAAATAACTCATGCAGATAGTTACTATGGTGGCTTGCCAGGGTGGGCAGTGTCAGTCACTGTTTCTCCTAGCAGACCTGGGCTGGGAGCAGGGGGCTGGGGAGCAGAAGGGTGATTCTTTCTTGATGAATTATGTTATTCATGCAAATGAGTGGGCAGGCACAAGTGCAGCTGTAAAATGAGTGTGTAATTGGCACCATGTAATCTCATGAAAAAGGTGACACGCTTTGAAGTACTTTGCATATAATGAGACTTAACAACAGAAGTTAAAACTTGTTTATCTACAGCCTTAAAGAATCTCAATGCCTTTGGGAATCTCAGTGCCCAGTGGGATGGTGAAAACCCCCAGAGGCCACACCAGTAGTCAAGGTGTCAAACCGTCCTCTGCTGGCTTGTTTTTAGCACCAGCTCAGTGAGCTGATTGCCAGTGGCTACTCGGTAAGCAGTTGCCAAATGTCTAAATCATAATTGATGATTTCCTGCCAGACCCCCCCCACCCACCCACCCAGAGCAAATCAGTGTCTTGTTGTTCAGTTGCTAAGTCATGTCTGACTCTTTGCCACCCCGTGGGCTGCAGCATGCTAGCCTCCTCTGGCCTTCACTGCCTCCCAGAGTTTGCTCAGATTCATGACCTTCGAGTCGGTGATGCTCTCTGACCATCTTATCCTCTGCTCCTCCCTTTTCCTTTTGCCTTCCCAGCATCAAGATCTTTTCCAATGAATCGACTCTTCATATCAGGTGACCAAAGTAATGGAACTTTGGCATCAGTCCTCCCTATGAATATGTTTTTAGTATTTTTTTTATTACGGTGAAATTGATACAAAATAAGCTGAACATACTTAAAGCGTACCGTTTGGGATGTTTGAGACATGAAACAATTATTGAAATCAAGACAGCAGGCATCCCCATCACTCCAGAAGTTCTCTTGCCCCTTTTTAAAAAATTGAAGTATACTTGATTTACACCGTTGTTAATTTCTGCTTTACAGCAAAGTGCCTCAGTTATGCATATATAAATATATTCTTTTCTGCTATCTTTTATCTTTTATCTTTTATTGAACACATCACCTGTGCTCTACAGTAGACTTTGGTGTTCATCCATCAGCTGTCCTGCTGCCACCCCTCCCCAGTTGCTTTCTGGGTTACTTTCCGGCAGTGTAGGTTGGGTGATACATGTCAGTGGAATCATGTTAGTGGACATATGTTAGTGATACATGTTATGGGATCATACAGTGTTATAGTATGTGGCCTGTTGTATCTGGCTTCCTTCACTTGGCATAATTATTTGGGGGTTTCATCCACAGTGTTGCCATATAGCAGTACTTCATTCCTACTTACTGCTGACTGACCTCCCATTGTGACGATAATCCACAGTTTGGTGGTCCCGTCACCCATTGATGGACATTTGGATTGTTTCCAAATTAGGGACAATTTCAGAGTAAGTTGGACTTCCTTGATAGCTCAGCTGGTAAAGAATCTACCTGCAATGCAGGAGACCCCGGTTCGATTCCTGGGTTGGGATGATCCCCTGAAGAAGAGATAGGCTACCCACTCCAGTATTCTCGAGCTTCCCTGGTGGCTCAGACAGTAAAGAATCCTCCTGCAATGCAGGAGACCTGGGTTCGATCCCTGGGTTAGGAAGATCCCCCTGGAGGAGGGCATGGCAACCCACTTCAGTATTCTTGCCTGGAAAAGCCCCATGGACAAAGGAACCTGGCGGGCTATAGTCCACGGGGTTTCAAAGAGTCGGACACAACTGAGCGACTAAGCACACACACAAAGCTGTGCACCGTGTGTGTGTCGATATATGGACACTGCTTTCTTTTTCTTGAGTGAATAACTAGCGGCCGTGGAAGACCTGGGTCACATGGTAGGTCATATGGTATTTTCCAAAGTGGCTGCATAGTTGTGCATTCCCTCGAGAAGTGTGTGTGAATACAGACTGCCCCACATCCTTGCTGACATGCAGTATCATTGGTCTTTTTAGTTTTAGCATTCTAATAGCTGTGTGGTGATGTCTCCCTGGAAAGTAAGTGTTAGTCGCTCAGTCGTGTGTCTGACTCTTTAGGACCCGTCTTTGTGACTGTAGCCCTCCAGGCTCCTCTGTCCATGGAATTTTCTGGGCAAGAATACTGCAGTGGGTTACCATTTTCTATTCCAGGATAGAGTTGTTGCGAAGATAACAATAGTGGTTAGTTTAGTCACTAAGTCATGTCCACCTCTCTGCAAGCCCATGGATTCTAGCCCGCCAGGCTCCTCTGTCCATGGGATTTCCCAGGCAAGAATACTGGAGTGGATAGACATTTCCTTCTCCAGGGGATCTTCTGACCCAGAGAGATCAAACCCTGAGTCTCCTGCACTGCAGCAGATTCTTTATTGTCTGAGCCACCAAGGAAGCCCCAGAGTCTCCCTATGGTTTTGATTTGCATTTCCCTCATGATTAATGAATGATCTTTTCTTATGCTTCTTTACCATCTCTGTGTCCTCTTTGCTGAAATATCTGTCCAACTATTTCTCATTTTTAAAAACTAGGATGTTTGCTTGTAATTGGATTGTTGAGTTTTGAGAGTTCTTTGTATATTCTGGATACAGTTCCTTTGTAAGACATATAACTTGCAAGTATTTTTTCTCTGTGGCTTATCTTTTCATTCTCTTATCAATGTCTTTTGAAGAGCAGGGATTTTCAGTTCTAAGAAAGTTCAGTTGATTATTTTTTCTTTCATGAATCATGTTTTTGGTGTAGCTAAGAATTCCTTGTCTATGCCAACATCACAAAGCTTTTCTATTTTGTTCTAGAGGTCACTGTCCTTCATTGACTGATACATAGTATCTCAAAAACCATTTTTATGTTGTTTTTGGTGGAAGGGTAGATCTAATCCACCTGACTCCACTTTTGCTGGAAGGAGAATATTCTTCCGGGAACCACTGGAGTCACTTTAAGTCTGAAACCTTTAATTTTAAACAATCAGAGATGTTTGCCCTTAGAAGTAGCTTAACAGAAGCATCTTCAATGCTCTATTTATTAATATATTCCCATCCCAGACAGAACATTGAAAAACGCATTGTAAGTCTGGAGGGACCTTTCTAACATTCACGCTTACTCAGACTTGAGACTGCCTGCAGCTTTTTCATTAGAGTAAATTAGTGAGTCAACATTTGTGGAATTTTCTTCCAGGGAACAAAGAGCTACAGGAGGACTGGCTCTGTACTCAGAGCCTCGTTCTGGTCACTTTGTGGAAAAAGAGCATGTGTTCCTGAGAGTCACACAAACAAGAACCTTGTGCCTGTAAATCCAAGTTCTGTTTGAATAGCATGCCTAGTATGCCTGGCCTCGGGACACACATATCTGGGGACACGTGTACACAATGCTCGGGACATATGGTTTTCTCCCAAATGGTGCGCATGTGTGTTGGCAGAACAGGGCCAGGGTGAGTGAAGGAACAGTGTCTGAAAGATCAGGTTGGGAGTCAAGTATTTGAACTGGTCAGCAGCTTGAATGAATCCCAAGCCCTCCGAACACCAGTCTCCCTCCCAAAAAAGGTTCAAAGAAAGCAGTTGTGGCCAGGCCTCTAGGGATGGGTGTGTTTTTGCATTCTAAATGGGTGTTATATGTAAAGCACACAGATTCCTTATTGTTCCAGAGAGAATTGAGAATTACTAGTCACTTTCTTCCCTGATGGCTCAGCAGGTAAAGATCTGCAGTGCAGGAGACGGAGATGCGGGTTCACTCCCTGGGTTTGGACGATCCCCTGGAGGAATCCTGGAAATGGCACCCCACTCCAGGATTCTTGCCTGGAAAATCCCATGGGCAGAGGAGCCTGGGGGGCTACAGGCCACGTGGTCGCAAAGAGGCGGACATGGCTGAGCAGCTCGGTGCGTACAGGCACTTTCTGGGTATCGCCAGGAGTGGCAGTTAATTTCCTGTCAGCGAAGAAGGCACGTTTCTCATGGATTTGTTGGCAACTTCTATTCATTCATGGAGATCGAGGCCTATTTATGCTATGATCAGGTTGTAGAACAGCTGCGGCTGCTGTTAAGTCGCCTCAGTTGTGTCCGACTCTGTGTGACCCCATAGACAGAAGCCCACCAGGCTCCCCTGTCCCTAGGATTCTCGAGGCAAAAACACTGGAGTGGGTTGCCATTTCCTTCTCCAGTGCATGAACAGCTAGTAAACATTAAAGGATGATAGTAATAGAATTTCTCAGAAGCAAAAATGTTACCCTTTCTCTGTTAAGTAGTATCACGGTCATAGTATTGTAATTGACTTTATTTCCATGTATATGATATGTTGCCTCATGCCTAGCAAAACTGTTGTGACTGCAGAGGATACAAAATACCTGTAGGACACCAACCTACCCCTCAAACTTCTTAGAGTCTAAAAGAGGCAACTAGAACATTCCACAAAGCAGAAGGTAACTATGGACAAAGCAATCTTTGAGAGCACACACGCTGCTCATTCATTCACATGTCTGCGAGCCCCTCCTGTGTTCCAGGACAAGAGGTACAAGTGGGGACAGAATACCTGTCTTTAGGTATACCGCTTGCTCTTAAGGGAGAGCATCCCGTTCTAAAGGGGAAGCAGAGGGATCTGTTCAGATGCCTCAGTACCTGTGTTATTTCATGCCCTTCTAAAAACTCCCTATAAGATGGGTATTATTCTCATTATTCCCATTCCTGTCCTTAGGATTCCCATTTGTTCTGATAGAGGAAGAGGTTCATCTGATTCAACAAATACATTAGCCTCTAAAAGTGTCAGGCAGTGCAATGGAGGAAGAGACTCAAATCTGGCCTCGGGGAGCTTTCCGCATGCTCAGGACCACCTAACAGCACCGTACAGGGTAGGGGCTGAGAGCTCTGCAGACATGAGCACACTGGGCATTGTGTGCTCACGGGTGTTTATTCTGAGTTGCTGGAAAACCTTGTCGGGTAGGTCTAGGAGCCAGTCACGCTGGGCAGGGGTCATGGAAGGCTTCTGGAAGTGGAGTAGGGGTGTCTCAGAGAATCTTTATTTCGTGGAAGATGAGGCAGAGATCCAGAGAGTGACTTCTCGGGGTCCTTAGGGAGCCAGTGGCAGCTGGAACCCTCTTTGACTGTCTGGTGCTCCCCATACCCCCCATGAGATGCAGGAGGGCCTCAGACTGCTGGCTGCCGCTGGGTCCCAGGCTGGGCTGCGTCTCCAGAGCTCAGAGAACAAGCAGGAGGAATACTGCAAAGGGCAGCTGCACTGCTCTCTGACTCTTCAGACGCATTTGCGCTTCGCTGGCAGCTTCTGGAATGCATTGTTTTGTAAGGCCCGGGATTGCATCTGAAGGCAGTGAACCTGGTGTTATACTAAAACATCACGTATGTTTAGCAGTTCCCAAAACCACATGTAGGGTCTGCCTCACCGGAGGCTGAGCTGGTTTCAGGGCGGAGGGGAGGTTTTCATCTGCGCTAATGATCATTAAACAGTAAACCGGGCTAAGGACCTACGCATTGCCGGGGCAGGCACTGGAGACTCCCTGGGTGGGACTGGAAGGTCCTCTCCCCTGTGATTGCTTTCTGTGGTGGCAGAAGGAAGGCTGCACAGCCCAGGTGGCTCTCAGAGCTAAGCTGCTCCTCTGCACGGGGGGAGGCGGGCACGATGGGAGCAGACACAGCGATACAGGACCTACCACACGTGCACACCAGGAGGCTCCCTTCTTTATGTGGAGAGGGTGTGAATTTCAGTTTCATGATCATCAACAAAAGAGATGCTGCAAGCAGCCACGTGCATTAAATTATTTCGAGAGCCCCGTTGCTCCTTTAATGAGTGGGTGCTTTCATGTCAGGCAGCGATAGTGGCGATTTCCATCATGACTGCCCTCAAGGTGGTTTCGAGAGCGGTGCAGGCCCGCTGCTTCCTGCATGCTGAAGCATGCCAGCCCTCAGCCGGCTGGATCCACCATGTGAGCTGCCTGCCGCTTTCCTGTCCGGTTCTGTTCCACATCTTCGCAGTCAGTGTCCCCTCCAGAAAGGTTCTGAGGCCCACATCGGAATCTGCCACAAAACGATGACCGCTGGGGACAACAATAGAGCATGGCCTCTGCTCCTCCACCAGCATTTCTCTCGGGCACTCCACTTACATTTCTTGGTCCTCAGTTTCTTCCACTGTAAAATGGGAATAAGACCCATCTTAACTATACGGGAATTTTTGAAGTGTGTGAAATGACACAGCCACAGGGTAACAAGCACCAAACAAATGTTCATCATTTTGCTTCCACTTTCCCAGATTGGGCTTGCATTTCCCCAAACCATATCTCTGCACCACCAAAAAAAATCCATCAGGCTGTTTTAGTTAACTGTAAACAGAGACAAACAAGCATATGGCAGGGCCCTCAAGGGGGTAACAGTCTAAAGTCGGCAAGGCCCGGCAGGGACATGGGCAGGAAAAGCCATTCTGCACTGGGGGCAGTCTTCCGGTGGTGAATCCCATAGACTCAGGTCAGCATAGAAGCCTTTCCAGGTGCTTCCGTTCCCAGTGCCCTGATGTTGTTCAGTCACTAAGTCACGTCTGACTGTCTGCAGTCCCATGGACTGCAGCACGCCAGGCTTCCTGGTCCTTCAGTATCTCCCAGAGTTTGCTCGAACTCATGACAGTTGAGTCAGTGATACCATCCAACATCTCATCCTCTGATGTCCTCTTCTCCTCCTGCCTTCAGTCTTTCCCAGTATCAGAGTCTTCTCCAATGAGTCAGCTCCTCGCTTCAGGTGGCAAAAGTGTTAGAGCTTCAGCTTCAGTTTGCAGTGAGTATTCGGAGTTGATTTCCTTTAGGATGGACTTGTTGGATCTCCTTGCTGTCCGGGGGACTCTCAAGAGTCTTCTCCAGCACCGCAGTTTGAAAGCCTCTGTTCTTTGGCACTCAGCCTTCTTCATGGTCCAACTCCCAGATCCATTCGTGACTGCTGCAGTGCTCTGTGCCTCCTGCCCTGGGCCAGGGGAGGCTGGTGTTGCTAAAACATGCTGAATGTGCTAGAGATGCTTCCTGACTCACTGATCAGATGAAAGATGCTGGTGATGGAGACAAGGGAGGATTGCTGTGAGGATCCGCATTGCTGAAGGGAAACCGTTGGCCTGGTATGGTCAGGATGCTGCTAGGAAGTGAAGCCTGGCCATACTGCCCCTGGCTCCTGGGGGGACACCTCCCTCTCTGCCCCTTGTTCAGGTGACAAGGAAATGAGAATGTATGATACTACATGTGTAATAATAAGCTAAAGTATGGACAACACCATCACCACCCCCCACCGTGTGTGTGTGTGTGTGTGTGTGTGTGTGTGTGTGTGTGTGTGTGTGTGTGTAAGAGAGCTCAATCAAGATTTAAAGCCTTACTCTGTCTCCCAGGTGAAACAACCATTTAATACAATTGTTAGCCATATTACACTGCCGCCTTCTTTGACGAGACCATGACCAAGAAAGAGTCTAAATAAAGGCAGGGTTGTTTATGCCAGAGTCAGCGAAGTGAGCAAAGCATTATCTTCAAGGGCACCAGGGAGGGGCCCAGACCTACTCCTCCTGGGAAGGAAATCATCATAGGTAACGATTTCAAATTAACATTCTTTGCCTGTTCAGTGAAACCAACAGGACAATTATTAATGGTTTGTGGCACCTCTTTCTGCAGCCCTATTTTTGAGTTTGCCTTTACAGATTTCTTGTTTCAAGGGTGCGGTGGAGTTCAGACTACATTGCCCTGGGTGCACTGTACCAATGAGTGCTTATTTTCCTCTAAGAAAATTATTTTATGTTTGCATGACTGAAAAAACATGTATCACATATATTTAAACATTAAAATGAGGGAAGTGGGATAAAATAGGTCAGAATGTTCTGGGTTGGTTTTTTTTTTTCAATATTGTGGATAAATAGGGAAAGGATGACTTCGGGTATGACGTGGAGAGGTCTGGGTGGCCTCAGGATGGGTGTGTTTCATGTGCTGGTAGCTGGGGCCACGAAGCATCACGAAGATGCGAGTCCCCATGGACACACAGGAAGTCCATGCCCGTTGCACCTCCTTTGTTCGCCATGTTCATGGTTAAGGGTGCTGGTGCTCAGTGATCACTGTCGTATTTCTCCAGGCTCCCCTCTGGATGCCCCCCGGAGGCTGTTGCTTGATGTAGTCGTACTTGTTGAACTTTGCTTCTGCCACTTGTGCTTCTGGTGTCATATCCCAAAAAATCATTTGCCAAGACCAAGGTCGAGGAATTGACAGGTAGGCACATGTATGGAGGCCTCCACTGGGCAAGGGGCCGTGCTAATCCTGAGGATATACGAGCAGCCGAGGGGGACTCAGTCCCTGCCCGCAGAGTGTGTAGTCTGATAGGGAAGAGAGGAGACAAGTAAACTGGGCATTAGAATGTGGCATGCTGGGTGCCTGAGGTCTATGGGTAAGGCCCACGTGTGTCAGGGTAGGTGTCCTGAAGGGGAAGTGGCAGGGTAGAGGTGGTTCAGGGCATGAGATGAGGGAAGTGACTGCTAAGCTCAGTCCCAAAGGCAAGGAGGGTGTTGGCCAAACAGACAGAGGGAAGTTAACCCAAGCCAAAGGAGTTCCTATCCCAAGGGAGACAGCACATGGTGATTTTGAGAAATAGAGAATTCACTGGATCCAAGAGCATCAAAGAGGAGCAGAGAGGATTAAGGATGGGGACAGTGAAAAGATCTGTAAACCACCTTGAGGTAGCTAGTGAGGGACTTTGAGCACATCTGTAGAGTCTAAAGCTGTTCCTTCCAGTCTGGTAACCACTGGCCACAAGCGGCTGCTGCTGCTGCTAAGTTGCTTCAGTCGTGTCTGACTCTGTGCGACCCCATAGACGGCAGCCCACCAGGCTCCGCCATCCCTGGGATTCTCCAGGCAAGAACACTGGAGTGGGTTGCCATTTCCTTCTCCAATGCATGAAAGTGAAAAGTCAAAGTGAAGTCGCTTAGTCGTGTCCGACCCTCAGCGACCTCATGGACTGCAGCCTACCAGGCTCCTCCGTCCATGGGATTTTCCAGGCAAGAGTACTGGAGTTGGGTGCCATTGCCTTCTCTGCCACAAGTGGCTACTGACATGTAAATATAACTTAAAATTGAGTCCCACATTTCACGGGCTCAGCAGCCACATATGGCCAGTTACCATCACGTTGGAAGGGCAGATGGCTGAATTGACAGTGCTGATCTAGAGGGTCTATTGGAGGAGAAGCAGAGGGCCAGTAAGGATGCTGAGCTGGTAGTCCAGGTAAGAGATGGAGGCTGGGCGCTAAGGTAGAGCAGGGGCAGGGGGACCGTGGACATACTCAGGTAGCGGAACAGACAGTTCTCGGTGGTGGATAGGACAGAGGGGTGGAGAGAGGAGGGAGGGGGTCTAAGATGGCCCAGGCTTTGGACGTAGGTTGTTGTAGGGTGGCAACAGCGCTGAGTGAGGAGATGCGGAGGAGGAGCTTTGTGAGGAGAGGTTATGGGCATGTTTTGGACGTGCTAAGTTGAGGTGCCCTGAGGAATCCCAGGAGAGATGTCAGGTGAGCTCAGGGCTCTGTGGAGATGAGGATGAGTGCTGATGCAGCCTCGGGAGGTACAGCGCATGGCTGTCCATGCAGCCCGGGGGTCAGTGGAGCTGCCCAGGCATCGGTGTGGCTGTGTGATGGACAGAACCAAACCCCGAGGAACAGACCCACCAAGGGACCAAAACCAGGAGGGCGCTTGCAGAGAGTCTGGGCAGGAGCTGCTGCTGAAGTGAGATAAGGAGGCAAAGATACCGACAGGAGCCAGAAGAGAGTGTGTCCCTCACTGTGCAAACACGGGGAGGTAGGGGCAGAAGGTGCCGACGGGCCAGTCAGCAGACAGACTGAAAACTGTCCAGTAGCCATAGCAACAAGAAGGTTATTGTGAGGGATAGCTGATTGATTCAACTAGGTTTCCAGTAACTCACCTCTCAGAAACCACAGAGCAAACAGGGACTCCAGGAAACTCGGGAAAAGGTCGAGGTGACACCGGTGAAGCTCTTTAATGAAACTGCTTTAAGAAGACGGGACTCTGAGTCTTTCTCTGCTGTGATGGCATGGATGTAAGACAAGCGTTTCTGAATGTGGTTGAGAGAACTTGCAAAGGTTGAATCTACGTGTTTAAATACAGCGAAGAAATCACAGTAGCTTAGCAAACTTTATAAAAAGCCCCCAAACAAACGATTATGGACCTAGACCCATGTCTGAAAAATGTTCAATTAGTGAAAGCTGTATTATGTATTATATACATATATATATATATATAATGTACCATATACATGTATGTGTACTATTTATACACATAGATGAGGGACAGACTCACAGGTAGGTACATGGGTGATGGATGGATGAGTGTTCGGCCCTGAAGAGCTATAGATACACATGTGAGCATTTGGCACCTAAGGCATCCATGATGCTTTGGAGCTGGTCTTGTCCTTCAAGTCATGATTTTATCATAAGGTTAGTCCTGAGTCCTTTCTCACCGTCACTTTCACATCTCACCGTATTTATAATAACAGTTAATTTCCACTTGCAGTCACAGAACTTTATCTCCTTTGGTCATTTGTGTTTGCTCATGGCTTTCAATGGCTAACTTAATGCAAAATCTTGGTTATTTCCAAATAATGTGAAGTGGTTTAACAGTGTGAATGTTTTAATTTAATGATGTGAAATGTTTAAATATTTTCAGTAGCTAAGTTTAGACTATTTCAGACAGTGCTTACCAACTGCCGATCAATCGCCTGGCAACATTCTGATGCAGTTGTACTTGACTGTAGAGAAATGAGGAAATTATCTTCAATATAAGAGCTTGTTATTCCCATCTTTAAAACTGTGGTAAAATACACCAACGTAAAATTTACTGCTTTAGCCATTTCTAACTGTTTGGCTGAGTAATGCTGAGTACATTCACGTTGTTGTGCAGCCAATTTCCAGAACTCTTCACCTTGCAAAACTGAAGCTCTGTACCTGTTAACTCCTGTTTCCCCTCCCGACCCCAGAACAACCGTTGCACTTCCTCTCTGCACCTGACTGGGTGCCTCTTCTATGTGGACTCATACAGCCTTGGTCTTTCTGAGACTGGTTCATTTCACCTAGTATTAATATTATATCCTCCGTGGTCACACACATCATAGCATGTGTCAGAATTTCCATTTTAAGGTAAATAATAATCTGCTCTGTATATAAACCGTATTTTGTCCGCTCATCCACCAACAGACGACTTGACTTGCTTCACCTCTAGGATGTTATGAATAATGCCACTGTAGACATGGGTGTGCAGGTATCTCTTTGATACTCTTTTGGAGGTATAGACCTAGAAATAGAATTGCTGGTCATATGGTGATTCTGTGTTTAATTTGTTGAGGAATTGCCACACTGTTATGCAGTTTTTTATCTTCCCATTAACTGGGCACAGGGTTCCAGCTTCTGTACTTCCTCAACAGCACTTGTTATTTGTTGGTTGTTTTATATATATATATAGTGGTCATCCTAACAGGTTTTCAAGTAGTATCTCATTGTATTGGTTTGCATTTCCCTAATGGTTAGTGGTATTGAGCATCTTTCCATGTGCTTATTGGCCATTTGTATGTCTTCTTTGGTGAATTGCCCATTTTTTTTAACCCATTTTTTAAAAAACTGGTTGCTTTTCTGTTGTAGGATTCTTTATATATTGTGCATCAGTTCAGTTCAGTCACTCAGTCGTGTCCAACCCCATGGGCTGCAGCACTCCAGGCTTCCCTGCCCATCACCAACTCCCGGAGTTTACTCAGACTCATGTCCATCAAGTCAGTGATGCCATCCAACCATCTCATCCTCTTTCATCCCCTTCTCGTCCCGCCTTTGGTCTTTCCTAGCATCACCTCCTCCATCACTCAGTCGTGTCCAACTCTTTGCGACCTCATGGAGTATAGCCCACCAGGCTCCTCTGTCTGTGGGGTTTTCCAGGCAAGAATACTGGAGTGGGTTGCCATTTCCTTCTCCAGGGGATCTTCCCAACCCTGGGATCGAACCCAGGTCTCCTGCATTGCAGGCAGATGCTTTAACCTCTGAGCCACCAGGGAAGGGTCTTTTCAGATGAGTC
Organism: Capra hircus; assembly: GCF_001704415.2. Taxonomy (NCBI): domain Eukaryota; kingdom Metazoa; phylum Chordata; class Mammalia; order Artiodactyla; family Bovidae; genus Capra; species Capra hircus. Next base: position 60,898,050 of record NC_030824.1, on the reverse strand, counting down.
AGTTATTCACATCAGGTGGCCAAAGTGTTGGAGTTTCAGCTTCAGCATCAGTCCTTTCAATGAATATTCAGGACTGATTTCCTTTAGGATGGACTGGTTGAATTTCCTTGCAGTCCAAGGGACTCTCAAGAGCCTTCTCCAACACCACAGTTCAAAAACATCAATTGTTCAGCACTCAGCTTTCTTTATGGTCCAACTCTCATATCCATACATGACTACTGGAAAAGCCATAGCTTTGACTAGACAGACCTTTGTTAGCAAAGTAATGTCTCTGCTTTTTATTATGCTGTCTAGGTTGGTCATAGCTTTCCTTCCAAGGAGCAAGTGTCTTTTAATTTCTTGGCTGCAGTCACCACCTGCAGTGACTTTGGAGCCCGAGAAATAAAGTCTCTTGCTGTTTTCATTGTTTCTCCATCTATTTGCCATGAAGTGATGGGACTGGATGCCATGATCTTTGTTTTCTGAATGTTGTTTTAAGCCAACGTTTTTGCTCTCCTCTTTCACTTTCATCAAGAGGCTCTTTAGTTCTTCTTCACTTTCTGCCATAAGGGTGGTGTCGTCTGCATATCTGAGGTTATTGATATTTCTCCCAGCAGTCTAGGTTACAGCTTGTTTGCAAATGTTTTCTACTATTCCATGGTTTGTTTGTTTTTTTTGTCTTGGTGTCAGAAATCTTTCTCCTATAAATTTATAATGATAACAGACAGTAGTGTGCTTATTAATCCTTGACTGGCAGAATTAAAGGTTATGTCTGATACCAGTTTATTTAAAGAGGGGGAAAAAGCACTTTTCTTACGATAACCATTTCTTTGGCTTCGTTATTCATTTCATGCATTTCCCAAGTATACCCACAGAACATGCGCCCTTGTTCGCGGCTAGTTTTGAAGCTCCATGAGAGAAGCACATCCTATAGGAATGCTGGGGGTGAGTGCAGACCTTGCCTCGTTTAGGGAGGTTAGGGAATTGCGCATTCCATTTCCGCCTGACCCCATGAGATTTATGATGCTATGGGGTAAGCTTTCAGGGGGAAAAACCTCAGCTAGAAAGAGCCACTGAGGGTCTGGGAAAATGTCCTCGTAGAAAATCACATCTGACATGCAGGAATCTTGTCCTAATCCAAAATCTGCGTGGGGAAGTTTTTTGGAAAACTCTGTCATTGTCTAACACCTGTGTCTATAAATCCCCCCCTCTTAGGCGCCCTAAATCCCTCTTCTTACATATAAAATAATTCTATAATGCCTGGGATTTGCCTAGTGCCTTTCTTCCTCAGTCCTGTCTATAAATCCTTCTAATAACTCCATGAGGCAAGGATGTGTAAATATTACTATTTACACTTAATTACCTCATCTTAACTCCTTTCTCTATGAAAAGAAAATAATAGTAATATTTACTCAATTTTTTTTTACCCTTTTTATAGAGAAAAGAAGGCAAGGAGTGATTAAGTGGGTTTTCGCTGGTTCATGAGAGAGGCAGGCCCAGAAGGCAGGAAAGAAGGGAGGAGAAGCCCCCGGGGGACAGGAGTGCAGAGCCAGCCCTGCACCTGGTTTAGCCCTGCCGCCCCCGGTAGCTTCGCCCTCCTTTCGGGGCCCTCACACGAAAAAGGGCCTCCGTCTTGGCTTAGTGGTCTACTGTTGCCATCTTGAAATTCTTAGCAGACTTTGAACAAGGGGCCCCGTGTTTTCTGGCACTGCCTCCGCAAACAGTGCAGCCTGTCCCGGGCATAATAGAATCTGTTTAAGATCCTGTTGATCAGAGGAGATGCTGAGTGTGAAGAGAATTTTGCAGCCTGTGGTGAACTGTGCACGTGTGTCTGTGAAGGAAGTGAGGGTCAGAGAGGCAGAAAGCGTCAGTAAAGCAGGGCGTGAGGACTGAAGGGAATGAGGGAAACCAGTGCACGGGAAAGGAACCTTGAAACTAACCTCAGCCTGCAGTGTGAGAGACTTAGGTTCTCGCGGATCCCTGGGTTGGGAAGATCCCCTGGAGAAAGGAATGGCTACCCACCCCAGTATTCATGGGGTTGCAAAGAGTCGGACATAATTGAGTGACTTTCACTGGTGGTCCAGTGGTTAAGACTTTGCCTTCCCACGCAGGGAGTGCAGGTTCAACCCCTGGTCAGGGAATGAAGATCCCACATGCTGAGGGCCGTGGTCAAAAAGTAAAACAAACAGGAAACCTGAGATCATTTTAAAAGCTGGGAGGATGCCGTTGGATCACTTTTATTTATGAAGGTCACGGTTCGTGGGACTAGAAAGTGTATAGTGTTTCACACACACAGCCGGTCATCCTTTCTTGCAGATTCTGTATTTATGAATTTGCCTACTAATTAAAAGTTATTTTTAACCCTCAAATCAGTAATTCTCAGGGCACTTTCACAGTCATTCACAGACATGCAGTGGAAACTTCAGGTCACCCCCAAGGAGCATGCTCCCAACAAGGCCAAACAAGGTGACGTTCTGCCTTCTTATTTCAGCTCTTGGTACAGTGAGTGAGTGTCCTTTGGGTGGACTGTGTAATGCCACTGCTTTTTTGCATTTTGGTTGGTGATCTTGCTGTCTACAGTTGCCCCCAGATGTACTGCTCACACACTGTCTTGTGTGGCTCAGTACAAGGAGTCTGCCATATGCCTTATGGAGATGGTAAGTGTGTCCACCAAGCTTTGTTCAGGCGTGAGTTATAATAGTGGTCTTGACCATGAGTTCAGTGTCAAGGAATCAGCAATATACATGGAATAAGTTGTCTTTAAACAGTTACATGGCTTCCTGGGTGGCACAGTGGTAAAGAATCCACCTGCTAATGCAGGAGATGCAAGAGACAAAAGTTCGATCCCTGGGTCGGGAAGATCCCCTGGAGAAGGAAACGGCAACCCACTTCAGTATTCTTGCCTGGGAAATCCCGTGGACAGAGGAGGCTGATGGGCTACAGTCCATGGGGTCTCAAAGGGTCAGATACAACTGAGTGCACACACAGAGACATACGTAAAACAAGGTTATGTATTGAGAGTTTAATGTTGTGACCAGTAGCTCATGGAAACCTGATCCTCTGTTTCCCTGGGAGCAAAGGGTCTGTATTCACTGATTCACTCCTGGCAGTGACTTTATAGGGCATAACTACTGAGAACAATGAGAATCAATAGTAAATGTGTGTAACCCACATGACATGAGTGATGGCAGCTCTCCGCTTAAATGAAAAATTCTGAATCCTTTAAGCTGGGCCCTGTCTTAGCCTAGTTTAGCCCCCTTATGGACAAGGATTCTTCCTAAAGCATTTCTTAAAGGCTTAGAGAATCTGTATAATACTTGGAACACCAGATCCAACCAGAACCATATCACTTGATTCACAGACTTTTCCCCCCACATTTAATATTTCTGAAATCAGGAAACATCTTATACTGGATTTATATAACTAACAACCAAAGCCCGTTCTCCCAGAGCCATTGCTGAATCCCTGGCGCTCCTTCCAGTCCAGAGCCAGCAGACTTTTTTCCATAAAGGACCAGGTAATAAATGTCACAGGCTCTGTGGGTCCTGTGGCCTTTGCCACAGCCAGTCAGCCACGGATAATATCTAAATGAAGGAGCATGGCTGGGTTCCAGTAAAACTTTCTCATATAAATTTCACATGTCACAAATATTCTTTAGAGTTTTGTTTTTCCAACTGTTTAAAAGTATAAAAAACAAAATGAAAAATTCTTACAGAACCATTATTAGGTCAGATTTACCCTGGAGGCCATAATTACCGACCCCTCATTCATTCAGTGGCCTCATAGAATTAAAGGGATAAATTCAGCCACCTTGGTGTCTACTGGAGAGTCCCTATTTGGATTAGAAGAGGCCTTTGGTCCTTAGCCAGTGGTGTCTGCCTCTTGTTACTCAGTGATGCTTTGCTTTCAGAGACTGAAATAAGGATTTAACTGCTTCATCTTGATGTAACCAGATATTAAAGTTGGTAACTTATAAATATGAATTGGTTTAGATTTTTACACTGCTCCGTGGAGCCTGTATTTGCAAGAGGAATCTAGGAAATACTGAAAACAAAAGTAGCAAAAGTTCATACTTCTATATACAGTAACATGCCAATGCATTTCACACACAACCCTTTCATTAGATTTCCTTTGTTCAGCGATGTTCTAATTACCCCTTTATCTTTAAGCTCTACTTTCTGCTTTTCCATTGTGTCATTTTTCTTTGTGGTTTCCACATGTACAATAGACCTTATTCACAAGAAGGCGGAGCCGTGATCTAGAACGAGGCTAGTAATGCAAGGAAAGTTAAACAGGGTGGAAATTAAATAAATTTAAGGACAAAAAAAAAAAATCAGAAGGAAATTGAACCCATCATGCTATAGCACAGCATCCAAATAACATATTTTGAAGATTGAATATTCATCACTGACCAAAGTTGGATTCCTGGTGTTGAATTTATTATAAAAACGGTGATGAGAAGTGAATTCAGATGTAGCCTCAGATAACAGTCAGATACTAATGGATGGGAGCAGCGGGGAGTGCTCAGAAATGCCCTTGGCTTTTCATGACCTGATTCTGACCCCCGCAGCCAGCCTACTCCTGGGCACCTGGTGTGGCCCAGCTGCTCGAGCCCGTACCAGCCTAGGCTCGGGAGCCAGCCCTCTGAGGCCACGTGGGACAACCCTGCCTCTCTCCCTCATCAGGCAGCTGGGCCTCTGGAAGCAGAGCCAGAGGTGCCCATTTGGCCTGAAGTCACCCTCACAGGGGATCCACTTGTCTAGAATTTGCAGGCAGAGCTCACATGAGCAAGCAGCCGCATAGAGGCTTATCTCCTGCATCTGGGACACACTTGAACCCAGATGCCTGTGTCCATGCAGGCTGGCCCTTGGCAGAGGAAGGCAGTTTTTTAAAATAGGGAATCCAGATACCCCTCTTCTAGATGGCAGCTTTCCTGCCAGTGGTAACTCAGAACCCCAGAACCTCCTGCTAAGTTCCCCAAATGCCTCCTGTAGGCCGAGAATTTAGTTGATATCCTGAGTATATTCACTTGTAAACTGGCCAGGAAATGCCTTTTGGTGAGTGTTTGAAAAATAGCCTTTCTAGATACTTTTCTGACCATACCTGTTTGTTTTTTTTTTTTCTAAGTATAGTTGATTTACAGTGTGTGTTTATTGCTGCTGTACAACAGAATGATTCAGCTATATATATATACCCACATTGTTTTTTATTCTTTTCCATTATGGTTTATCTTAGAATATCAAATAGAATTCCCTGTGCTACAGAGTAGGACCTTGTTGTTTACACACACATGCACACGTACATAAGTTTACACCTGCTAATCCCAGCTTGCAGCCCCATCCCAACCCCCACCCCTTTGGAGACCATCAGTCTGCTCCCTGTGTCTCTGCTTTTGTTTCACAGATAGGCCCATTCTTGTCATAGTTTAGATTCCACACGTAAGTGATCATACGGTATTTGTCTTTCTCTCTGATTTAATTTCGTCCGATAACCTCTAGTTGCATCCAGGTTGCTGCAGATGACATCACTTTGTCCTTTTTGTGACTGATATTCCATGGTGTATATGCACCACGTCTTCCTGATCCATTCTTCTGCTGAACATTTAGGTTGTTTTCATGTCTTGGCTATTGTGAATAGTGCTGCTATAACATAGGCGTATATTTATCTTTTTGAATTCTAGTTTTCTCTGAGTATATGCCCAGGAGTGGGATTGCTGAATCATACAGTAATTCTGTTTTTAATTTTCTGAGGAACCTCAATACTGTTTTCAGCAGTGGCTGCACCAACTTATATTACCGCTGGTAGTGTAGGAGGGTTCCCTTTTCTCCACCCACTCTCCAGCATTTGTTATTTGTAGACTTTTTAGTGATCACTGTTGTGTCCAGTGTGAGGAGGTATTAACTGCCCTCACTGTAGTCTAGATTTGCATTTCTCTGATAACTAGAGATGTTGAACAGCTTTCTTGTGCCTAATGGCTGTCTGTATTTCTTCTTTGGGAAATATTTATTTAAGCCTTCTGCCAATTTTTTTTTTTATTGGGTTGTTAGTTTTTTGTTGTTTAGGTGTATGAGCTGTTGGTATGTTTTGGAAATGAAACTCTCTGTCAGTTGCATCATGTGCAAATATTTTCTCTCATCCTGTAGGTTGTCTTTCCATTTTGTTTATGGTCTCACTTGCTGTGCAAATCTTGTACGTTTTATTAGATCCCACTTGTTTGTTTTTATTTCTGTTGCCTTGGGAGACTGACCTACGGTATGATTTATTTCAGAAAATGTTTTGCCAATGATCTCTTTTAGGAGTTTTATGGTGTCGGATCTTATGTTTAAGCCCTTAAGCCATTTAGAGTTTTTGTGTGTGTGTATGGTGGGAGGGTGTGTTCTAACTTCATTGGTTTATATCCAACAGTCCAACTTTTCCACATCCATTTGGTGAATAGCCTGTCTTTTTCCCATTGTCTATTTTTCTCGTTGAAGATTAATTGATCAAAGGTGTGTGTTTATTTCTGGACTGTCTGTTCTGTACCATCAATCCATATGTTTGTTTTTGTGTCAGTACAACGTTTTTTTGATTACTGTAGCCTTGTCGTATTGTCTGAAGTCTGGGACAGTTATGTCTCTTTACTTTGTTTTTTTTCTTCAGGATTCCTTTGGCAATTCTAGATCTTTTACAATTCCACATGAATTTTAGAATTATTCTAGTTCCGTGAAAAACGTCATAGGTAATTTGTCAGGGATCACATTAAATCTGTAGATTGCTTGGGGTAACATGTTCATTTTAACAATATTAATTCTTCCAAACCAGGAGCATCGCATATCTTTCCAGGAGCATCACATATCTTTCCAGAAGCATAGCATATCTTTCCAGGAGCGTTGCATGTCTTTCCAGGAGCATCGCATATCTTTCCGTTCCTTTGAATCATCTTCCGCTTCCTGCATCAGTTTTATGGGTCTCAGCACATCAGTCGTTCACTTCCTGGTCAGGTTTATTCTGAGTATTTATTTCGGGTGGTGTGATTTTAAAAGTTATTGTTTTACTTTTACGTTCCCTTTATATTTCATTGTTGGTGTAAAGAAATTTCTGTATGTTAATCATGTATCCTACTACCTTGCTGATTTTCTTGATCAGCTCTAGTTTTTGGTGGAATCTGGGAAGCCACTAAGGGTTTTCTATATGTAATATCGTATCATCTTCATATGACAGTTTTACCTCTTTGCTTCCAGTTTGGATACGTTTTATTACTTTTTCTTACCTGATTGCTGTGGCTAGGACTTCCAGTACTATGTTGAATAGAAGAGATGATAGTGGGCATCCTCGACTTGTTCCAGATTTTAGCATGAAGGCTTTTGCCTTCAGTGTCACTGAGTATTATATTGGCCGTGGATCTGTCATAAGTAGATTATATTGTCTTGAGTATATGTTCCTTCTGAAGCCACCTAGGTGAGAGTTTTTATCATGAATGCATCCTCGAATGTTTTCAAATGCTTTCTCTGCACCTTTTGAGATGAACATGTGGTTTTGTCATCGGTTGCTGTGGTGTATCACATTGATCAATTTGCTTACGGTGACATTCTTGTGAACCTGGCGAGAATTCCACTGGCTCATGGTGTATGATCTTTTTTATGTGTTATTGGATTCGAGTACTTTTTTACTGAGATATAACTGACATGTAATATTATAAAAGTTTACGATGTCCAGCATACTGCTTTTATACTTTTATATATTGTGATTAGCTAACCTCTCTATCATGTCACGTAATTACCATTTCTTTTTTGTGGTAGGAACAGTTAAGATCCAATCAATCCATGCAGTCCATGGGGTTGCAAAGAGTCAGGCACTGTGGAGTGACTAGCACCTTTATAGTGAGTTTAAACTGAGTAGCAGCTTTATAAACTAGTATTCTTGTCTGTAATCACTATGGTGTGCATCAGATCTCTAGGACTTACCTGCTGGTTGCAAGTTTGTACCCTTAAACAACATCTGTTTGTCGACGTCGCTCTTCACCCTGGTAACCAGTCTTCTGATCTCAGTCTTTAAGAGTTTGGCTTTTTTAGATCCCACATATAAATGGGATCGTCCAGTGTTTGTCTCTGTCTGGCATGTCTCACTTAACATAACACCCTTGCGGTCCATCAGAGTTGCTGCACAGCTCCTTCTTTCTCGTGGCTGAAAAATCTCTCTTATATGTGTGTGTATCACATCTTCTTCATCCATTCGTCTCTTGACTCTCAGGTTATTTCCGTGTCTTGACTACTGTGCGTATTGCTGCAGTAAACGCAAGAGTGGGTATATCTCGCTCATGTCCTGTTTTCCTTTCCTTCAGCTGCATAACCAGGGATGGGGGTGCTGGATCGTAGGGTTGTTCTAATGTTTTGAGGAACTCTGTACTGTTCTGCATAGTGGCTGAACCGCTTTGCCTTCCCGCCAGCAACAGTGTGCAGGGTCCCATTTTCTTCACATCCTCACTAACACATATCTCTTCTCTTCCTGGTGACAGCAGTTCTAACTAACAGGTGTCATTCTCTGGTATCAGTGGAGTTGGTATCTCATTGTGGTTTTGATTTACATTTCCCTGATTAGTGAGGTGGAGCATCTTTTTCATTGTACCTTTGGCCATTTGGATGTCTTCTTTAGAAAAACAAAGGATATTCAGTGCCTCTACCCATTGTTCAACTAAATTGTTTATTATTGAGTTATGAATTTTTAATATGTTTTAGATATTAATCCCTTATCTTATATGTGATTTGAAGATATTGTCTCCTGTCCTGTCATTTGCCTTTTCATTTTTTGATCGTTTCTTTTGCTCTGCAGAAGCTTTACAGCTTGATGTAGTTGTACTTGTTGAACTTTGCTTTTCTTACTTATGCTTTTGGTGTCAATGGACATGAATTTGAGCAATCCAGGAGATAGTGAAGGACAGGGGAGCCTGGAATGCTGCAGTCCAGGGGCCACAAAGAGTCACACATGACTTAGCAATTGAACATCAGCAACTATTGTTCTAGATAGGATTTCTAGTACTATACTGATTAAGAGGGGTGAGAGTGGGCACTCTTGCCTTGCTCTTGATAATAGAAGAAAAACTTTGTCTTTCTCCATTGAGTATAACAATAGCTCTGAGTTTGTCATATGTGGCCTTTATTTTGTTCAGGTATTCTCCCTTAATACACAGTTTGCTGAGAGACTTTTCATGAAGGTGTCAGGGGTATTCATAATTTCCTCGGTTCTGTCTCGTTGCAACAAAAATTTGAAGCAACGGACAGACCAGTGTTAGAGCCCCGTGTAATTTTCTCGGACAGACCAACGTTACAGCTCTGTGTTATAGCTCAGTTTTATTTAGAAAGCAAAGGGAAATACATCCTCAAGGTGTGAGGGCGTGCCAACCCAAACACCTCAAAGGGAAGAGAAGCCCCCAACTCAATTTTGGCTCCTCTTTTTATACGTTTTTTCTCCTCCCCCTGGGTCTGCGCTATGTAAATTGGGCCAGCCAGGAGGGCTGTTTGTTTTACTAGTTCTGTTTTCATGGGCTTTTCCCTTCTTTGTCTTTTAGTCACTGCCATTCTGGACTCCTTTTTCCTATTCTTAACTACCTAACAAAGGGATGTTGTATTTTATGAGATGCTTTTTCTGCATTTATTGAGATGATTATATGAGTTTTAATTCTGTTAATGTAGTGTACTACATTTAGGGGCTTCCCAGGTGGCAGTAGCAGCAAAGAACCTACCCGTGCAGGAGACTTAAGAGATGTGGGTTTGATCCCCGGGTTTGGAATATCCCCTGGAGAGAGAAATGGGAACCCACTCAAATATTCTTGCCTGGAGAATCCCATGGATAGAGAAGCCTGGTGGGCTACAGTCCATAGGTTCACAAAGAGTCAAACTTGACTGAAGTGACTTAGAATGGATGGACCACATTTATTGATTTGTCTATGTTGAACTGTCTTTGATCCCAGAGATAAATCCCAATTCATTGTGATATGCCTTTTACTATTATGTTGAATTCTATTTGTTAATATTCTGCTAAGAATTTTTGCATCTATATTCATCAGGGATATTGGTCCATAGTTTCGTTTTCTTGTAGTATCTTTGGCTTTCATGTTAGTAATGCTGGCCTGGCAAAAGGAATTTGGAAGTATTCCCTCTTCTTCAGTTTTAGGAAGAGTTTGAGGAGGATTGGCATTACTCTTTAAATGTTTGGTAGAATTTGCCAGTGAAACCATCTGGTCCAGGGTTGTCTATATTTGGAGATTTTTGATTACTGTTTCAGTCTCTTTACCTATTATTGATTAATTTAGGTTGTGTATTTCTAGGAATTTATCTGTCTCCTTCAAGTTATCCCATTCATTAGCATATTATTTTTCACAGTAGTCTCTTACAATCCATTGTATTTTTGTAGTATCAGTTGTAATATCTCCTCTTTCAGGTTTTGAGCCTTATTTTTTTTTTTAACTCTAGCTAAAGTTTGTCAGTTTATTGTTTCAAAAAACTAGCTCTTAGTTTCATTAGGGTTTTTTTTTTTTTTTCTTACTGGTTTTCTGAGCTCTGTTTCATTTATTTCCATTATGATCTTTGTCATTTCTTTCATTCTGCTGAACTTTGTTTTTTTTTTTCCCCTGTTTTCTTGAAGTGTGAAGTTAGGGTATTGATTTGAGATCTATCTTCTTAATACATGCATTTATCACCATAAAGTCTTCCCAGAACTGCTCTTGCAGCATCCCATAGGTCTTGGTATATTGTTTCCATTTTCATTTGTTTCAAGATATAGTTTAATTTCCCTTTTAATTTCTTCTTTAACACATTTGTTGTTAGGAATGTGTTGTTTAATTTCTACAGATTTGTATATGTTCTGACTTTCCTTGTACTGATGTCTAGTTTAATAACTCTATGGTCAGAAATGATTCTTTGTATGATTTCGCTCTTCTTAAATTTGCCCAGACTTGTTTTGTGACTATCATATGGTCAATCCTGGAGAATGTCCCGTGTCCCCCAGAGATGAGTGTATATCCTACCTGTGTTGGAGGGAATGTTCTCTTAGGTCCGTTTGGATTAGTGTATGATTCAAGTCCAGTGTTTTCTTACCAATTTTCAGTTTGGATGATCTCTTCATTGCTAAAAGTAGGATGTTTAAGTCCTTTACTATTATTGGATTGTTGTATATGTACAACAGATATGTTAATATTTGCTTAATATACTTAGGTGCTCTGATATCACATATGTAAGTATATACATACACAATGGTTATGTCTTCTTGATGAATTTGCCACATTCTCATTATATATTGACATTCTTTGATTCTTGTTACCATTTTTGACTTAAAGTCTATTTTGTCTGTTATGAGGATAGTTACTCTCGCTTTCATTTGGATGCTGCTTGCATGGAACATCTCTTTCCATCCTTTCACTCTGCGCCTGTGTGAATGCTGCCTTAAAGCTGAAGTGAGCCTCTTGTAGGCGGCATATAGCTGGGTCTTAATGTTTTACACATCTAGCCGCTCTGTCATGTGATGGTAAATTCAGTCCATTTATGCTTAGCGTTGTTACTGGTAATGTGAGGACTTGGTAATGCCCTCCTGTTTGCTGTTTTCTGGTCGGTTTGTATTTCCATTATTTCTTTCACTCTGTTTCTGCCTGTCTTTGTAAATCAGTAACTTTCCATTTTGGTGTGCTGTTTCCCTCTTATCTCTTGGGCATCTGCTGTAGGTTTTTTGGTTTGTGGTTACCATGAGGCTTACATAAGACATTGCGTAGATGAAACAGTTCATTTTAAGTTCATAGCAGCCTAACTCCACTTGTATATTCTTACGTCATTATCTACCTCTTCTTACATTGTAGTCACTATAATAATTACTTTAATATTTACTTTTCCTTTGACCTGTATAGTAAAGTGGTTGACATTCCATCCTCTTACAGAATTGGGATTTTCTAAATTTGACTGTATATTGACCTTTTACCAGTGTGTTCTGTAGTCATGTGTTTTCATGTCACTGATTAGCATCTGTTCATTTCAGCTTAAAGGACTCCTTTCAGCATTTCTTGCAGGGTGGGTCTCGTGGTGATGAACTCTCTCAGTTTTTGTCTGTCTTGGAAAGTCTTTTTCTCCTGCATATTTGAGAGATAATTTTGCTGGGTAGCTCTTGGCTGGTAATTCTTTTCTCTCAACAGTTTGAATATGTGATTCCACTCTCTCCTGACCTGTAGGGTTTCTACTGATAAATCTTCTGAGAGCCTAATGGAAGTTCCTTTGCAGGTTACTATCTACTCCCACCCACCCCCCTGCCGGCTGTTTTTAGAATTCATTATTTTGGATGTTTGACAAGTTCATTATAATGTGTCTTAGAGTAACCTTGTGAACTTGGACATCCATTTTTCTCTCCAGGTTTGGGAAGTTCTCAGCTATTTCTTTAAATAAATTTTCTGCCCCATATCCCTCTCTGCTCCTTCTGGAACCCTGATTTCTCTAATGTTAGGTTTTTGATGGAATCCCCATCCCATAGGCTTTCTTCAGTGTTTTTCATTCTTTTCCCTTGTTTTCCTTTAACATGGGTATTTGAAATCTTCTGACTCACTTGTTATTTCTTCCTTAATTCTGCTCAACTGCTGATGCTCTCTGTAGCATTTTTTATTTCATTTCATGAGCTCCTCAGCTCCAGAATTTCTGCTTGATTCTTTTTTTATGATTTATGTTTCTTTGGTAAATTACTCACTTTTAACCTGTATTTTTTCATAATCTTGTTAAATTGTCTGAGTTCTCTTATAGCTCACTGAGTTTGTTCAAAACAGCTATTCTTGAGTTTAGCTAGATTGCAAAAGCCCATGCTTTTGATGTCAGTTTTTAGGGAATTAATGTCTTTTAGGATGACACGTTTTCTCGATTTTTCATGTTTCTTGCAGTTCTACATTGCATTTTTTTGCACTTGAAAGGGCAGATACTGCCTTAAACTACTGCTGGTTGCCTTCAGATGGGATATTCTGTTCTTTGGTGCTCTTTATTGAAATTTGTCTGCCTTTGTGTGGGTACATCTTTCCACTCCTTTTGCTTCCTATGGTGGCAGAATTCTTCAGCTTTTCTGTCTTGTTCTTACAGCACCACAGGCTGACTCCTAGACCGTTCTTTTGTTTCCAGAAGGTGGTGCTGCTAAAGAAGTTTGCGGGTTCTCCCCTGCCCACAGATCCCGGCCTGTTTTCTGAGCACACTTCCTGTCTACTGGAGCTTCCTCCTGCCGCACCACGTTTGGGACTGTGCACAAGATGCCAGCCACAGAGTTGGGGGAGTTGCGAGTTTAGCACTTGGGGATTTGGGGGTACTTGTGGACTCTCTAGGGAGATCTCCAGGTGTGGTATTCACAGACGCTCATGAGTGGACTTTAAAGAATGTGTGCCTTTAATGTCCTTTGATATTCCTACCTGTCTCTTTCCCAGTCTCCTCCCTCCTCCTTCCAGTCATGGAGGTCCACCTCAGTTCTCTGGGTGTTACTGTAAAGAAACAGGTTTCTCCAGCTGTGACCTGCAATAGCAAGGTAGCCAGGCACTCACTCACCTTTTCCCCTGAGGGATAGGTCACTGCCACCTGATAATTTGACCCCATGCAGTGTTGCCAGGGGTTGGAGGAACACTAGTAAACTTCTTTCCATCTCCAGTACTTACAAACTCACTTGTGTTTATTGCTCCAGCGGTATGCTGGCATCTCCCCTTGTGAAGGCTGGTTTTCTGCAGTTCCTCCCTTGTCGGTGGGTATCTGGCCAGGTCAGCCGTCTCCGGGTATTTTCTCAACCATGGCAGGAGGGCTCCAGGCAGGCCCACTGCTCCACTGGTTTCGTAGTCCTTGCCAAAATATGCCTGCCTGCTACCAGACGCACAGGTGGGCAGGCCTTCTCCCAAGGGTCCCAGAGTTCCACAAAGGAGCTTTTGTTCACAAATGGATGACTAATTCTTTGCTGCAAAGGGGAGACAAAAAGGAGGATGCATGATGCGGATGTACTCTGTGATGCTCTCTTTCTGATACTTCTTCTCTCAGTTGCATCTAGGAGGCCCTTTAGGACTCTGCTACACTCAGCCTCTAGGAGACCCTGCCAGGAACACTCAGTAGGGTAGCCTCACAGCAGGGCCTGGGATTTCCATGGGAACCCACTAGTAAAGAATCTAACCTTGTTGTTAAAGGTTATATTTTCTTCTAGATATAGAAGCAAATGCTACTAAATCAGGGTAGAAGGGGGCTTTGTTACCATCTCATTTTGCTAAGACATCACTGGCCAGAGAGAAGCAGTCCTGCCTAGCTGCAGAGGCCCCACCTGTGCACACCCTGGCATCTCCCACACTAGCCCATGCTGGGTGGAGGTGGGGGGTTTTGAACAAGGGCCAGACTCCTTGCATCATTGTCCAGCACTCACAAGGCTCTTGCTGGAACAACGAGGGTAAACGGCTGCTGATTGTTTCTATTACTGCTGCAATACTGAGAGCTAAAGCTGTGTATCTTTTGTCCCCTATCAGTATATCTGACTAGAATTCTGATCTTTGCAAATAAAGCTTAACCACCGACCCCACCCCCACCCCACCCAATGCTCAATTCAAGCAAAAGCTCCATCCTAATTAGGTGAAAGTCTGGAGTCAGCAGCTAATTTATTTGCCGTTGAAAACGCAGGGGACCCTTCTGCAAAGAAGCTGTATCTTTCAGGGGCTGCATCACTGCTCGCTGGTTGTAACCTTAGAACAACAGGGCTGGACCCTCCTTGTGTACCGCCACCCAACAAATAACCTCAGTTCATGGTGGGAGCAGGGCCCAGCTATCAGGCTGCCACAGGCAATGATGATTCATTGGAGAGAGTGGGGAAGAGGCACTGACCAAGCCCGGTAGCATCCAAGGCGAGCAAGCAGAGAGCCACTAGTCCCCCTGTGACCTTGCGAGGCTTCTCTGCGCCTCCCTCCCCCAACAGCTGTGGCCCTGACGTGGGCTCTCGGTCAGTCATGCTGAGCAGGCAGCTAAACTTCTGTGCTCCCAACCAGATGCATTTTGTACAGAATGATAAGTCAACACAGAGGGCTTTCTTTGATTCCTAATAATATGGACCCTTTTTTAAAAATAAATTTATTTATTTATTAATTGAAGGATAATTGCTTTACAGAATTTTGTTGTTTTCTGTCAAACGTCAGTGTGAGTCAGCCATAGGTATACATATGTCCCCTCCCTTTGGAACCTCCCTCCCATCTCCCACCCCATCCCACCCCTCTAGATTGATACCGAGCCCCTGTTTGAGTTTCCTGAGCGAGCCATACAGCAAATTCCCCCTGGCTGTCTATTTTCCATATTGTGATATAAGTTTCCATGTTACTCTTTCCATACATCTCACCCTCTCCTCCCCTGTCCTTATGTCCGTAAGTTTATTCTCTCTGTTTCTCCATTGCTGCCCTGTAAATACATTCTTCAGTACCATTTTTCTAGATTCTGTATATATGTGTTAGAATACGATATCTTTCTCTTTCTGACTCACTTTACTCCATATAATAGGTTCTTGGTTCATCCACCTCATTAGAACTGACTCAAATGCATTCCTTTTTATGGCCGAGTACTATTCCATTGTGTATATGTACCACAGCTTCTTTATCCATTCATCTGTCGATGGGCATCTAGGTGCTTCCATGTTCTAGCTATTGTAAATAGTGCTGCAGTGAACAGTGCATGTTCTGTTTCAGTTTTGGTTTCCTCAGGGTATATGCCTTGGAATGGGATTGCCAAGTCACATGGTGGTTTTATTACTAGTTTTTTAGGGAATCTGTCTTCCATAATGGCTCTATCAATTTACATTCCCACCAACAGTGCAAGAGCGTTCCTTTTTCTCCACAACCTCTCCAGCATTTATTGTTTATAGATTTTTGATGAGGGCCATTCTGACCAGTGTGAGGTGATATCTCATTGTAGTTTTGATTTCTCTAATAATGAGCGATGTTGAGCATCTTTTCATGTGTGTGTCAGCCATCTGTATGTCGTCTTTGGAGAAATGTCTGTTTAGATCTTGTTCCACTTTTGTTTGAGCTGGGTTTTTTTTGGTATTGAGTTGCATAAGCTGCTTGTATATTTTGAAAATTAATCCTTTGTCAGTTGTTTCACTTGCTATTATTTTTTCCCATTCTGAGGTTTATCTTTGCACTGTGCTTATAGTTTCCTTTGCTGTGCAAAAACTTTTAAGTTTAATCAGGTCCCACTTGTTTACTTTTGTTTTTATTTCCATTACTCTAGGAGGGTGGGTCATAGAGGGATCTTGCTTTGATTTACGTCATCAAGTTTTTCTATGTCTGTGTTTTCCTCTAAGGGTTTTAGTTTCTGGTCTTACATTTAGGTCTTTAATCCATTTTGAGTATATCTTTGTGTTTGGTATTGGGAAGTGTTTTAATTTCATTCTTTTACATGTAGCTGTCCAGTTTCCCAGCACCATTTATTGAAGAGGCTGTCTTTGCCACATTGTATATTCTTGCCTCCTTTGTCAAAAATAAGGTACCCACCCTATAGGTGCATGGGTTTATTTCTGAGCTTTCTGTCTTGTTCCATTGGTCTATATTTCTGTCTTTGTGCCAGTACCATACTGTCTTGATGACTGTAGCTTTGTAGTATAATCTGGAGTCAGGAAGGTTGATTCCTCCAGCTCCATTCTTCTTTCTCAAGACTGCTTTGGCTGTTCAGGGTCTTTTATGTTCCCATATGAATTGTGAAATTTTTTGTTCTAGTTCTGTGAAAAATGCCATTGGTAATTTGATAAGGATCGCATTTGATCTATAGATTGCAGTTAGTAGTATAGTCATTTTCACAATATTGATTCTTCCTACTCAGGAACAAGGAATATCTCCCCATCTGTTTGTTGTCTTAATTTCTTTTATTAGTGTCTTATACTTTTCTGTGTAGTTTGTTTGTCTCCTTAGGTAAATTTATTCCTAGATATTTAATTCTTTTTGTTGCAGTGGTGAAGGGGATTGATTCCTTAATTTCTCTTTCTGATTTTTCGTTGTTAGTATATAGAAATGCAAGTGATTTCTGTGTATTGATTTTGTATCCTGCAACTTTGCTAAATTCACTGATTAGCTCTAGTCATACTATCTTCAGGGTTTTCTACGTACAGTATCATGTCATCTGCAAACAGTGAGAGCTTTATTTCTTCTTTTTTTCATCTGGATTCCTTTTGTTTATTTTTCTTCTCTGATTGCTGTAGCAAGGACTCCAGAACTATGTTGACTAGTAGTGGTGAAGGTGGACACCCTTGTCTTCTTCCTGATCTTAGGGGGAATGCTTTCACTGTTTTACCATTGAGAATAATGTTGCTGTAGGCGTATCATATATGGCCTTTACTGTGTTGAGGTAGGTTCCTTCTATGCCCATTTTTTGAAGAGTTTTCATCATACATGGGTGCTTAATTTTGTCAAAGGCTTTTTCTGCATGTATTGAGGTTATCATGTGGTTTTTATCTTTAAATTTGTTAATATTGTGTATAATATTGATTGATTTGCATATATTGAAGAATCCTTGCATCCCTGGAATAAACCCAGCTTGATCATGGTGTATGAGCTTTTTGATGTGTTGCTGAATTCTGTTTACTAAAGTTTTGTTGAGGATTTTTGCATCTGTGTTCATCAGTGATATTAGCCTATAGTTTTCTTTTTGTGTGTTGTCTTTGTCTGGTTTTAGCATCAGGGTGATGGTGGCCTTGTAGAATGAGTTTTGGAAATGTTCCTTCCTCTGCAGTTTTTTGAAAGAGTTTTAGAAGGATAGGCAAATGTTTGATAGAATTCTCCTGTGAAGCCATCTGGTCCTGGGCTTTTGTTTTTTGGGAGATTATTGATCACAGCTTCAGTTTCCATGCTTGTAATCGAGTTGTTCATAATTTCTGTTTTTTCTTGGTTCAGTCTTGGAAGGTTGAACTTTTCAAAGAATCTGTCCGTTTCTTGCAGGTTATCCATTTTGTTGCCATATAGTTGTTCATAATGGCCTCTTAATAAGCCTTTGTGTTTCTGCATTGTCTGTTGTAGCCTCCCCTTTTTCATTTCTAATTTCGTTGATTTGATTCTTTTTTTCTTGATGAGTCTGGCTAAAGGTTTGTCAATTTTATCTTCTGAAAGAACCAGCTTTTAGTTTTATTAATCTTTACTATTGTTTCTTCCATTTCTTTTTCATTTATTTCTGCTCTGATCTTTATGATTTCTTTCCTTCTATTAATTTTAGGGGATTTTTATTCTTTTTTTTCCTAGTTGTTCTAGGTATAAAGTTAGGTTGTCTGTTCAACGTTTCTTGAGGTAGGGTTATATTGCTATAAACCTCCCTCTTAAAACTGCTTTTGCTGTATCCCATAGGTTTTTAGTTGTGTTTTCATTGTCATTTGTTTCTAGAAATTTTTTGATTTCCCTTTTGATTTCTTCAGTAACCTGTTAGTTATTTAGAAACATTATTTAATCTCCATGTGTTTGTGTATTTACAAGCTTTTTTTCTTGTAGTTGATATCTAATCTCATAGCATTGTGGTCAGAGAAGATGCTTGATATGATTTCAGTTTTCTTAAATTTCCTGAGGCTTGACTTGTGACCCAAGATGTGGTCTATCCTGGAGAATGTTCCATGTGAACTTGAGAAGATGGTGTATTTTTATACATTTGGATGGAATGTCCTGAAGATAACAATGAGTTCCGTCTCATCTAATGTATCACTTAAGACTTGTGTTTCCTTATTAATTTTCTGTTCTGATGATCTGTCCATTGGTGTGAGTGAGGGGTTAAAGTCTCCTACTATTAATGTGTTACTGTAAGTTTCTCCTTTTATGTCTGCTGGTGCTTGTCTTATGTATTGAGGTGCTCCTATTTTGGGTGCATAGATATTTACAGTTCTTAAGTCTTCCTCTTGGATTGATCCCTTGATCATTGTGTAGTGTCCTTATCTCTTGTAATTTTCTTTAAGGTCTGTTTTGTCTGATATGAGGGTTGATTGCTACTCCAGCTTTCTTTTGCTTCCTATTTGCATGGAATATATTCTTCTATCCTCTCACTTTCAGTCTACATGTGTCTTTAGGTTCTAAGGGGGTTTCTTATAGACAGCACATATATGGGTCTTGTTTTTGTATCTGTTCAGCTGGTTTATGTCTTCTGGTTGGAGCATTTAATCTCTTTACATTTGAAGTAATTATTGATATGTGTGTTCCTATTGCCATTTTCTTAATTGTTTGGGGTTGATTTTGTAGATCTTTTTCTTTTGTATTTCTTGTCTATATACGTCCCTTTTTATTTCTCCATCAATTTTGAATGAGATCCTTGCTGGGTACAATAATCTTGGTTGTAGATTTTTCCCTTTCAGTGCTTTAAATATACCGTGCCATTCCCTTCTGGCCGGCAGAGTTTGTGTGGACTCTCATTGCTGATTATAACTGGGCTTCATGACCCCTTCTAGCCTTGTACTTACTGATCTTCCAGGTTGTTGGCTGTGGCCTGCCCGCCCCCACCAACTGTCTGTGCCTGGGGCAGAGGACAGGACGGTGCCTCGTGAGAGACGTGCATCACACATACCTCGTTGTCCCTGAGTTTCCTGGCTCCTCTGGGCTCGGACAGAGAAGCCCCGCGCTGCACGTGGGGGCTGACACCCAGGAGACTCGTGCTTGTGTGCAGCATGACCAGTAGATGTGTTGGCAGGACACAGCAGTTTGTCCAGGAACTGGTGTGCATTCTGCTGGGTCAGCACTCCTGCCGATGCAAAAGAACGTGAATCCCTAGCTCTCAGGATCTAGTCCCCACCTCCTGCTCTGAGCATCTGCAGCCTCGCTCTGCCTGTGCCTTGTTTTTCTCCAGGAGGGATGGTTCCTTGTACCTACTGTAGCAGCAGGCGCCTCAGCATCTTTGAAGTGCCAGGGACACCTGGTGCTCTGGCTGTGGGAGGGCGCTGTGGGTCAGCAGGGGCCTGGCAGGCAGGTCCTACAGCCTGGACCAGGGGCTCCTGGCTTTTATTCTCAGATGTTCCCTGACCCCACCAACTGTAGCCACCAGCCCAGGTTCTGCTGGGTTGGGGTCTTTAGAGCGTTGCAGCCCTTCGAGGGCAGTGAGTCAGGCAGGCTTGTGAGGCAGCTAGCACCTTCTGGTAGCTCCTAGGGGCTTCTGGACATCTTGGCCACTCCAAGAGCAAGCAGTGAACCCTTTCCTAAGAGTGGTTAGTGCTAATGGGGGCCCCCCTCCAGGTGTTTTCAGGGTCAGAGGCTATCCCACGTGAGCCCCACTCCCTCAGCAGCTGACATCTCTTTTGAACAGAAGCCCTGGGTATAGCTCATGCCTGGAAGCAAGCTGCTTTCCTTGCCCATGGTCCAGAGGTGGGCAGGAAATGCCAGCCCCTCATTATAATATGCAGGGTCACAAGTAGCACCTGAGACACTTGTCCCCAACCAACCTGTCAGGAACGCCCGCCGAGCCCTGGGCGTGCAGTCTCTCCATCTGGTCCAGTTGCTCTGCATCTCCTAGGTGATGCTCACGTGGCTGGAAAAGACAGGGGGCCTGTCCCCATTTACAGAGGCACTCCCCTGCGTGCTGCTTCAGGTTCATGGACTGGCTGCCTCTGCTTCCTCGTCTCTCATTGCATACAGAAGTCACCAGTGCTGTTGCCTATTTGCAAACATAAACCCCTAAGGGGCCCTGGCCCTCGGCTGACGCGTCAGGGGTGTAGTCTATCGGCCAGCAGGTGCCGCCCACAATCTTCCTGCTGCTCTGAGTCCACTGAGAGACCCCACTCCACCGTCCTTGGGCCACATACCAAGGTCCCCTTTTCACTCTGGCCGCCGTCCACACCTGACCTCCTGCCCTGATGTCTCCTCCCAGTAGAAGAGGACTCTCTCGTGTCCACTGAGGGTCCCAGCACCTGGTCTGGGGTAGGTGCCCTCGCTGGGATGGATGGATGAGAGGTGGGTAAGACCTCCCCAGTCACTCTGAGCCACGGGGAGCCTTTCTCTGTGGATGTGAGCCCGTCCCATCCCCAAAGACATTTCGGCTGAGGCAGAGCTCTGCTGTCCTGCTCGGGAGCAGCAGGGGCGGAGACCAGGGTGAACATAAACTAGGCTCCAGGTGCCCTCGGCCGGCGCCACCGACAGGCATGCCTTGCCACCAACGGTGAGACTTCTCCGTGGCACCAAGTCTGGTGAGCAAGACCCAGCGTGGCTTTTAGTTCTCGCAGCCACTGGCCCACCACCTGAAACAATCAAGCAATTTGCCATTGCAGATCTCGTTCAAGAGTCTCTATCCAGGAAAGGCCAAAACGTAAAGTTCACACATCTCACATTTTATAGAAGGGGGGGCCTGAGAACCAAGTTACACAAAGATGCTCCAGAGCAGGTCTTGCAAACTGTGTCCTAGTTTGCAGAGAAAAGGTGGTGGGAGGAGTCTGGGAAGAGGGTTTGCTAGCCCAAGTTAGTTGCTGTGACTACCCGCGGGGCATTGCGGCCCGATCCTTACTCTAAGCAGTGCAGCCCCAGCCCCCACTTGCTAGTGGTGGATGCAGGCGTCTGCACTGCTTCTCTGCTGGGGGAGTTACCGTTGGGCTCCTAATCTTCGGGGTTTAGTTATTTATTTATTTTTCCTCCCTGTTATGTTGCCCTCTGTGCTTCCAAGGCTCGCCACAGACTGGGCAGGGAGAGTGCTTCCTGGTGTTTGGAAACTTCTTTTTAAGACTCCCTTCCTGGGACAGAGCTCCATCCCTACCTCTTTTGTCCCTTTTTTTGTCTTTTATATTTTTTCCTACCTCTTTTCAAAGACAATGAGCTGCTTTTCTGGGTGCCTGATGTCCTCTGCTGGCATTCAGAAGTTGTTTTGTGGAATTTACTCAGCGCTTAAATGTTCTTTTGATGAATTTGTGGGGGAGCAAGTGGTCTCCCCGTCCTATTCCTCCGCCATCTTAGGACCGCCTCCGGAGTTTGGGAAGAGGGAAAGGATGATTGCGAATTGGTACCCGTTCAGTGCTTACTCCATGCCAGTTCAGATTCAGTCACTCCTGCAACCGCATGCAGCAGGTACTCTTTTTTTTTTTGGCTGTGCCACACGGCATGTGGGCTCTTAGTGCCCTGACCAGGGATCAAATCCATGCCCCCTGCATTGGAAGCATGGGGGGTCTTAACCATTGGACCAGCAGGGATGTCCCAATAGCCGCAGGATACTCGTCTTGCCCCCATTTGACAGATGGGGAAGCTGAAGCCTACCATTCACTAAGCAAGCACGTGTGTGCCTGAATAAGCCAGAGCAGAGAGTGCCTCACGCTGTCTCACAGCCTATGAGGCCTCAACTTTCTGTGGGTACAGAGAGTTCAGTCCTTGGAACCTGCCTAGGGAGATACCAGTCTGCAGACTGAGGGCATATTCCGACACAAACAGAAGCGTCAGATACTGGGTTTTCTGAGATTCCTGGTTTGTTTTGAAGGCCTTTACCACAATTATTTACTACCTGACTCAATGTAAGCCTGCAGATTGCCTTTTTTTTTTTAATCTTGAGGGAAAGTTGCAGATTTTCACTTAATAAAGTGAAAATCACTCTATTAAGATGGCAGTTATTTTAGACGTTATGTTAATGTTACCTATTTTAATACAGTGGGAAACGACCAAAAGTCATCTTCCCCATAATAGGATATGGAATTAACTCAAGAAAAATTAGAATATATACTTTCTCATTTGAAATTATATTCCTAGTAAGCAACCAGTAATGCTATACTGCATTTGTGGGTTTGTCTTTTTTTTCACCTGACAGAATTGGGAGTAGTTCACATCCAGGAGGACAGCAAAGTCCTTGGGTCACAGAGGAGGGAAGATGGCTGGACAGGTGGCAAGACAGTTTCCCTTGATGCTTTCGTGTTCTCAGAGTGACTGAGAATGGATGAATGGATAAAGATAATATTATAATACATCAATATATATTATACACACACAGGAATATTATCCAGCCATGAGAAACAAGGAGACGCCACTGTTTGCAACAACATGGATGCATCTAGGGAAGACTGTGCTGTGCTTAGTCGCTCAGTCGTGTCTGACTCTTTGCAACTCCATGGACTGTAGCCCACAGACTCCCCTCTCCATGGGGATTCTCCAGGCAAGAATACTGGAGTGGGTTGCCATGCTCTCCTCCAGGGGATCTTCCCGACCCAGGGATCAAACCCAGGTCTCCGGCATTGCAGGCGGATTCTTTACCTAATCCGAGCCACCAGGAAAGCCCAGGGAGGCTTATGCTCGGTGAGATATATTAGAAAACTCCTGTACAGCCTCACTCACATGTGGAACCTAAAAAGCTAACGGATAGCGACAGTAGAATGGTAGTTACCAGAAGGTGGGGGAAATGAGACAACGGTCAGAGTACACATTTCCAGTTATAAGAGGAACAGAAAAGTTCTGGGGATCTAGTATACAGCATGGTGGCTATGGTAATAATGCTGTATTATACACTGGAAAGCTGCTAAGTGAGATCTAAAAGTTCTCACCATAAAAAAGAAATGGTAACGATGTGCCTTAATAGAGGTGTTCATGTTGCAATATTATAAGTGTGTCAAATCTACCCCTTGTACACCTTAAACTCCCACCAAGTTACATGTCAATCCCACCTTAAGACAAGACCTCTCAGCGCTCAGCTCAGGACTGGGGTCCTGAAGGAAGGAGTCTGGCCCCCCCAGCAGCCACAACTCCACTGGCAGGGCCCGGTCAGGCCTTACAGGCTGGGGAAGGCTCAGTGCCAGGGTCCAGAGCTACACACATGTACTAATACCTGCCCCACCCAACTCCACACTTAAAAGTGAGAGTCAGTGATGTTTGCAGCCACTCTGGACTCTGTTACTGGCCCTGAGCCACTGATAATGTTTAAGAGTCAACCCTGACACAGCTCCACTGGAATCTGTTTTGCACAAAAGGCATATTCCACGCAGCAGGTACATCCTCCTTCCTCCCCCAAGATGGATGACTTAGCCACATGAGCCGGGCGGCTTCGTAGACACGGGTTTATGAACATTGCCCCGGCTGCAGGCCAGAGTGGGAGTCAGGCTTTGACGTCACGGCCCTCTGTCTGTCTGTTGCAGCTGGTGAGCGACTTGTTGGAATTTTGCTTCTATACCTTCCGGGAGTCCCAGGCCCTGAAAGTGGAGTTCCCAGCCATGCTGGTGGAGATCATCAGTGACCAGCTGCCAAAGGTGGAGTCCGGGAACGCCAAGACCCTTTACTTTCACAGGAAGTGACGGCAGACGTCTCACAGGAAGAACTTTGCCTTAAGTTTCCCCGTGTTGTTCCACACCCACGAAGGACCCAAGAAAAATCCTATTTTTGACACACATGATGGTTTATTCCCACTTGTTCAGCAGTTTCTCAAGTTGAAAATCATGTCAAGGGTTGGGAGGCGGGCAGGCAGGGTGACGTGGCTTTGGCGAGACCTGCACAGTCTGGAAGGTTCTTCCTTCTCCAACCCCCAGCGCTTAGAAACATGTTCCTGTTCCTCTGGATGAAAAGCCATATCTAGTCAATAACTTTCTGATTTTGATATTTTAACAGATGGAAGTTTTAACTATGCCATGTCGTTTCTGGGATCGTTCGCGTGTGTTAAAAGGGTTCAAGAACTAACGAACTTTTTCAAGCTCACCCTTGGTTTGCACATAAAAACGTATAGTCAATATGGGGCATTAATATTCTTTTGTTATTTAAAAAAAAAACGAAAAAAGAAAAAACATATACAGATTCCTGTTGTGTAATAACGGAGCACGTGGAGTGGACTGGCAGCTCCCTCGGGGTGCGTCTTCACCCACGTCTTTCTGCATCACTGGTATCCACACCCTCTCCACTTATTATTTAATTAGAATGGATAAGATGTTCAGAAAAATGCCTTGGTTTCAATTTCTAGTATCTATTGTGTTGGCTTTACAGATAATTTTTGCAGTCTTTTGCTGTGCTGTACATTATTGTATGTATAAATTGTGAAGGACCTAAAATAAGGTATAAGGAACTTTTGTAAATGAGACACATACAAAAAAAAAAACTTTAATGGTTAATAGGATGAATGGGAAAGTATTTTTGAAAGAATTCTATTTTGCTGGAGACTATTTAAGTACTATCTTTGTCTAAACCAACAAGGTAAAAAAAAAATTTTTTTTTGTAAAGTGAAATGTTCTGCATGCATCATGAACCGTTTACAGTGTATTTAAGAAAGGGAAAGCTGTGCCTTTTTTAGCTTCATATCTAATTTACCATTTTACAGTCTCTGTTGTAAATAACCACACTTAAACCTCTTGGTTGTCTCCAAGCCTTTCTACTTCTGTACTTTCATTTCGTCCTTGGTCTCCCGCTTGGGGTGTTCGTGGGACTAGAGCGCATTTTCCAGCTTCGGCTCCATCCTCCTTCCAGTGG
Source organism: Capra hircus (assembly GCF_001704415.2). Lineage (NCBI taxonomy): Eukaryota > Metazoa > Chordata > Mammalia > Artiodactyla > Bovidae > Capra > Capra hircus. Next base: position 60,872,717 of record NC_030824.1, on the reverse strand, counting down.
GGACAGCGCAGCGTGCTGTCTGCAGCTCCTTGAAGGCGTCCTTCGACGACACCCCTGTGAGAGGATGTCCCAGGAGTGCTGTGGCTTTAGGAAAGCTGCCTCTTTCCCCTCAAGAAGCAGAATCTACTTTAGGAGAGAGACTGGAAAGGCTGTGGCTCAGAGTGCTCATCCTCATCCCATTTTAGAAATTGAATTTTCTGCTTTCAGGGGGGCGGGGAAAAATTCCATGCACTCTCTCTGTCTGCAAAAGGTGAAATGTTCACTTCCGGTCACAGAAGGGGGTGTTGCACTCCTGGAACTGATCACAGGAACACGTAGGTCGTGGCAGGAAGCCCTCGGAAGATGCCCCTGGGCACAGTTCAGTCAGAACAGCGTGGAGACCGCACGATAATTAGAGGGTTTTTAGATTTTTAAAAGGTAGGTTTTAAAAATAAAATTTTATATGTAAACAGTTTTGGAAAAAAAAAACACTACAGATCATAAAAGCAAGACAGTGGCACTAAAATTTTTAATTCACTAATCTGTTTGGCACTGAGGCAATTTATGGCTTTTTCTCTTGCCCCAAATCACAAACATATATATATATCTTTGGGGAAACTTAATATGATTGCACTAAATAAACTGCTTTGAATAGAGGCCAAATTAATCTTGGAAAAGTGATGATAATCAACAGGTACTCAGTGAAATCGTATTCTTTTCCAAAACCTAAAAGCTAGAGCTGGGGAACCCCAAGGCCGGGAGATGGCAGCGCTGGGATCAACCCTTTTCTCCAGGGTTCACCATGCAGGCAACATTACCCTGTCTCTCAGAAGACACCTGCCTTATGCAAGGGGAAACCTGTGAAAGCTGCACTCAGACAGAGGAGTTTTTTCTTACATAATTTGCAATTTCAGGAATTTAATTTATAGGCAGATCTCTCAATACAGTCAACTTACATGCACAGCAATATGAAAGCCACACTTGGAAGGCGATAAATACACCGCATGCAGACTGGGGGTTTCTGGGAAAGAAATGGCTTCATAAGAGCAGCTTTTAGCTCAGACTAACTTTTCATGAAATCAGAATTTCGACGTAACCGGGTTTGGGATGGAGACAGTCTGCATCAGCTTTTTGTATTAACAAAGTTACTGACTCTTTGTGTGTCTCCGGGTAACTTTGCTTGAGTAAACAGCAAAGCCATATTCTAAATCCACTGTTGAATGCCTGTCCCAGTCCAAATTGTCTGTCTGCTCTTATTTTTGTACCATATTGCTCTTTAAAATCTTGGTTTGGTACAATTCATAATTCACCAAAACTTCTTCATATAATTAAAAAAAAAACCACACTAAATTAGTTTAAAATGAAGCAATTTATATCTTTATGCAAAAACATATGTCTGTCTTTGCAAAGGACTGTAAGCAGATTACAATAAATCCTTTACTTTAATCACCTGTTGTTTTGGAAACAGTTCATTTGCACGTCTATAGGAATACATGGATTTTGTGGCCTTTTAAATATGGATCATATGCCCCTCTGCCTACATCCAAGATGGAATCACTATGCCCACGCCCTACCCATGTTAGGAAGCCCTGTGTTATCCACATATTAATTACTCTTTTGGGGGACTGGTGAAATGTTTTGTTTCTTAGTGCTAATATTTGGTTCACGGAAATATACCCCATGACAATTTTATAACAATAATTACTGCTGATGTAGCCACTAAATTCGATATGTACATGGCCTCATTTATCTTCACAACCACATGGAAGCTTGTTTACAGACTCACCTGAGTACACCAGATGCCCCGTCTCATTCCCAGGTCCTCTTCCACACAGTGGAGTCTTATTCTCACCCCAGGTCCTCTTGGGCTTCAAGAAACTCCATCAGCCATCAGTCATAATGCTCCTCACATTCCTTACAGGCTGCTCCTCTGGACTTCATTCAGCAATACAGACTACAAAAGAGCAGTCAGGAATTATCAGCTCATCTGAAAATTAGAAAACACGTATTTCCCACAAGAGAAATTCATGTGTCATTTTTAATGTGTCATTTAAGTGACGGATCAGTCAAACTAGAAGACTGACGGTTAAACACAACTTTGCTTTAATACAACTGATCTATTTCTGAAACACAACATTAGCCATGAGACACAGCGCAGGAAAAAACTTTTGAGCTTTGTGCACAGATTTGTTTGTAAAAATTTATTGAAAACGAAGATAATTTTACATCTTAGAATGTATGCAGTCTGACCTATGAGGGAACAGGGTTTCTCACAGAGAGCCTCTAACTTTAAACAAAAGCCATCATGGTCTGTGAGTCTGCGTAGCTAGACATGGGGCCCCTTGGATGTGCACCTTTGGCTAAAGTGAGTGCTCTTTCTTCATAGAGCAGGCTTGTTCCTGGGTCAATGAGCCAGGAACCTTCCTGTATTTCTAGGAAGGTCTTAACGTGCTCTCAGACCCAAAGGATCCACCTGCACATTTAGGAATCATTAGCTAAGAACTAAGTTTCTGCCGCTGAGCGAGCCAGCCAGCCACTGTACGCCAAAGCGGTAAAAATTATGCATAGTGATGCATATATAGTTAGGGGTTTGTTATAAGTGTCCCTCAAACAAATAGAAAACAACATTCCCTTATTTTAAAGTCAGCTTCACATGTGTGTGAGTCTCTCAGTTGTGTCTGGACTCTTTGTAACCCTATGGACTGCAGCCCACCAGGCTCCTCCATCCACGGGATTTGCCAGGCAAGAACACTGGAGTGGGGTGCCATTTCCTTCTTCAGGGCAGCTCCACATGCTTTTTGATAAAGTGCAAATGTCCACAGACTAAAATGACTTGATTACAAGTATCTCCAGCACCTTAATTTCAAATCATCCAATTGCTGTTGCAGCAATTTTCTTGGAAATAAAGCAGCGGCTTCCAAAATAATGTTGGATAAGAGAAGAGTAAAATAGGATTTTAACATTCAACACAGACCAAACCTGTTGTTAGTTGCTAAGTCATGTCCGACTCATTGCAACACCATGGACTGTAGCACTCCAGGTTTCCCTGTCCGTCACTACTTTCCGAAGTTTGCTCAAACTCATGTCCATTGAGTTGGTGATGCCATTCAACACCCATCCTCTGTCACCTGCTTCTCCTCTTGCCCTCAATCTTTCCCAGCATCAGGATCTTTTCCAATGGACATTCAGGACTGATTCCCTTTAGGAATGACTGGTTTGATCTCTTGCTGGCCAAGGGACTCTCAGACCAAACCTGAATCCAAAGGAAAGTGAATGAAGGAGCACAGTCACAGTTTGCTGCAAACCACCCAAACACTGAGTGCTTTAAAGCAGCCATCATTCATTATTCTCCTAAGTTAGCTAGTGGGGGAAGTGCTGCTGGTCTGGGCCAGGCTGGTCATGTAGCCAACTGGTCTGAGCTAGTTTTGCTCCATGCAGCCTCTCCTCTAGCAGGCCATCTGGGCATATTTTCATGGTATAAGCAAGGCTCTAGGACAGTGGAAATGTATAGCACTTTTCAAGCTTCTAATTGCATCAAGTTTGCCTCTGTTTCGTTGGCCAAAGCAAATTACGAAGTCAAGCCCATAGTTCACACGGGAGGGTTACCCATAAAGGGCATGCATCCAGTGAGGGATGAAATATGGGATAATTCAACCAATGTACCATGCACAACTTAGGTATTTTTCATAGAATTTATGTTGCCAAGACAGTGATTTTCAAGTTTTCCATGGCCAGAAAAAAACCATTTCTTTGGATCTTCATGCCCTGGTCCAGCCTGATCCAGAGACGGTTGTGGTGAAAACTTGCTTGAACTGAGTCAGATCATGTTCTGCCCACACTCCGAGCTGCTCCACCTGCAGCTGTTAAACCATCGAAGGAAGGAAAAATCCAGAAACTGTAACGCATGGTATTGAGCAGCCTCAATGAATCCCATGCACTTATTGCCTAAGTCCAAAGTGCAAGTCTCTTGGTGGGCAAAAATTAAAACTCTTCTTTCCAATCAGGTTGATCTTCTGATAGGAAAGAATTCTCCAAGGTATTCTACTCAGCAGATTGAGACACTTTTAGCCAGACATGAAAGCATCAGGAGAATGTGCCAGCTTACCCAGACAGGGTAGCAATAAATTACCACCCAGGCCAGTCAAGGATAAAGAGTGCTGACAAGCACTGGAGAAGACGTTCTCAGAGCTCAAGCCAGAAAGCTGTTTGAGGACACGCTCCTGGAATAACTTCCTCCCACAGGAGGGAGGGAAGAAAGTTGGGTGGCTCTGGAAGATTCAGAGTCACGTAGAACATCTGGCTGGGGAAAGAGCCACCCAGCCTGGTGAGAGTCTTGAAGGGACAACCAGTGAGCAGGTGATAAGGAGTCCAGTGGGAAATGGAATGGGGGGACTTCCCTGGTAGTCCAGTGGTTGAAAATCGGCCTTCCAATGCAGGGAACATGGGTTCAGTTCCTGGTTGGGGAACTAATATCCCACATACCTTGGAGCAACTAAGCCTGTACACCACAACTAATACCAGCCTCAACTAAACCAAATGAATTACTTTAAAAATAAAGGCATGGAGTGCCCTTGGGAAGGCAGGGGAAGGCGGGACAGTGTAGGGCAGAGGGAGAGAGCAAGGCATGGCCTTGGAGCGTGCAGGCTCGAGGGAAGCAGGGTGTGGCTGTGAGAGGAGAAGGGGGCAGAGACCAGCCCCCAGGTACCTCTGTGGTTGCCTTCTTCCATCTTCCGCATTTACTAAACCCCGTTTCTTGCTGGGTGCCCTCCAGACGCTTCACATCATCGTTTGTCACAGTCCTCCAGGGAGGCTGGTACCACTCTCTCCATTTCATGGCTGCAAACTGATGCATAAGAGGTCAAGGGAACACATTCAAGATCAGCAAGGTACAAAATAGGGAAAATAGAATTTCAAAATAGGTATATATGTATATTTTTTTAACTCAAAACATGCACTTTTAGCCACCATGTTTGTTTCCTAGAAATGTCACAAGGTACTACAAACGGGGGAGCTTAAAACAGGGATGTCTCGTCTCCCCATCTGGGAGCCTGGAAGTCTGAGATCACGAGGTCATCAGGGTTGGGTCCCTCTAAGGGAAGATTCGGCCTCTCCTCCTGGCTTGTACGTGGCCACTGTCTCCCTGTGTGTCTTGACACTGTCTTCCCTTACGCTTGTCTCTGTCCAAATTGCCCCTTTCTCTAAGGACACCAGTTCAGCCCCACCAGCCTCACCTGAGTTGATGACATCTGCCATGATCCTGTTGCCCAATGAGGTCACATTCAGGTACCGGGGTTAGGACTTCAGCATATGAATTTTGGAAGGGGGTACACAATTCAACTCCTAACAGCCCTTACCCCCTACCAGCCCCCAGAAGTAAGACAATAAAGGAGAAAGAGTGTGACCAGCTTACTGAACTTGAACCAAGCTCTCTGCTCGACATCCTTCATTAAAATAACTGCCCCTGGCTGAGTCAGGCCCGGTAAAGTACGAATGCACTGAATGTCCACCACCAACACAAACAGTCCAGTGTCCCCCCACCCCGCCACCCCCAACTATAGATGCTTCTGTTGCTACAAAGAAAGAGGGGGTTATAACCGCCCCCCCTCAGGCCACCTGGCTCTGTTCTCATCTGGCGTGTCCTTTCTGGGTGCAGGGACCCCCAGGGCCAGCCTTTTAGTGACCTCATAGAATGCAAGCTCCACTGCAAGTAAGCAATCTGAGTGCCCTCTTTTGCTCAAAGCCCACCTCCCCCCCATCATGCTTCTGAAAGAACACGGGATGACAGCTGGTGGAGGCAGCTGGTGCTGAACTAGGTGGGCTGAGGGGCCTGGGTCCTGAGGGAGGCAGGGCTGCTGCTCAGCCAGCCTTCAGTAGATGCTCAGGGAACTACTCCCACAGACCACCACACTCCTGTCTCTTCTGGGGAGAGATTTGCAGGTGGAAGAGAATACCTCCTGGTCCCGTTATTAAGCGTACTCTGGGCCAGGCCCAGAGGAAAGCTCCCCGGCCGGGGGCCGCCTGGCACCACCTGTTAGCAGAGGAAGACACCCCGACACTCCAGCTCCCCGCTGGCGTAACCCTGTTCTTCCTGGAACAACCAGAGAGGAGTCTGCAGGGCTGGGGGAACCCTTGCAGGCAGCGCTATCCTGAGGCTTCACTACTGTTACACTGTCATCCTACAGGGCACAGACGCCCCGACAACAAAGATGCAAGCGACTCTCACATCAGTTAACATCAGTACAGGGGGCAGCAGTGACCAGATGGTGGCCCATGGCAACGGGGGCTGGAAGCAAGTGACTCCATCAGTACCGGGACTAGCATTGCCCGCTGAGCAGATACTATCACTTCAACCCCAAATCTCAGAGTATCCTTGGCTTTTGAGGAGGCAGGAACAGAATCAGAGTCTATTTAATTTGCCCTAAACCATACAGGTAGCCAGTTTGTGTGCTAAGTCACTTCAGGCGTGTCTGACTCTGCGACTCTATGGACTCCAGCCCACCAGGCTCCTCTGTCCATGGGGATTCTCCAGCAAGAATACTAGAGTGTGTTGCCATGCCCTCCTCCAGGGGATCTTCCCGCTGAAGGGATCAAGCCCACGTCTGTTTCTTTACCACTAGTGCCATCTGGAAAGCCCACCCCGGTAGCCAGACCTTACAGCGATTTCCATGACCAAGGAAGTGGTGAGAAGTATACTTTGGGAGCTAACAGCAGCTTGGGGGCAACAGCAGAGAGCAAAGGCATCCAGTCGCAACTCGGTAGGTCCTCTGTCCACTGCCGATGGGTGGACTCCAGTGAAGAATACAGCTAGGAAACCGCTCCAGCGCTCATCTGAGTCCACTCACCCTGACTGCCCACGAGCTTGCACTTTCCCACAGAAATAGGGACGTTTGCTCCCGGTCGAGCTTCTCTCCTGTACCTCTAACCAGCAGGCAGGAGCAGGAAGGGAGAACTCAAAACAGGCGCCACCCCCACCCTCTTGCCAGCCTGGCCCACAGCCCCAGGGCCAGGCCCTGGTAGCTCCAATACTCTCCACTGGGCCCACAGTTCAGCATTTTCAATTATATTGCACTAATGGCAACACACTCCAGTATTTCTTCCTGGATGACCCCATGGACAGAAGAGCCTGGTGGGCTACAGTCCGTGAGGTTGCCAAGAGTCGGACATGACTGAGCGACTTAACACATTGGTCAGAAAATGGATACTTCTCAATGGGCCTGCCTCTCCACACACACCTGACCCCAAACTTGATACTTTACATGGTTCAGGGGAGGCGAGCTCCACACTGATAACCAGCACTCTGGGATCATCTCACCTGGGGAAGAGGGTGCCAGACACATCCTTCCAGGGACAATCTGAGGGGAGAACTGTAACAGACCAGGAAGCCTCTATGGAAAAAGAGAGATGCTGGGCCCCCCGAGCAGACCCTGGAGCAGGGCTGGCTTCACAGTCCTGAGGCCCCTACAAATGAGCTGCACACTCCAGGGACTCAAGGTCCGGGGGCAGAGAGGTCCCCTCTTCCCGGAGAGGTTGGTTTAGGCTGTGCCTGGGAGTCAGAGGCTGGGAAGACCACAGAAGCATCACTTGGAACTCCCTGTATGCAAGGATGTGGCAGAAGTTCCTCCAAGCAGGCTCTGGGTCCATATGGCCCAGACAGCCCTATAGCCCGGCTTAATCCAGACGGAGAGATGGGCACTGCAGTCTCGAAGAGAGGGAATGGGATTGGGAGGGTGGGGGTCGTGATACAGGGCTATACACAGAAGCTCATCAGGAGGTGGCCCTCACACACAAAGCTCTGGGGAAAGTGCCCCAGCTCCGTCCTGTTTGGGGTCCCCCAAGGCCCTCTGAGGTAGCTGGAGGGGACCCGCCAGGATCTCACCTGTCAGAGAGGGGACCCGTGTCCCCAGAAACACGCCCCATTCCAAAGCAGCCAGGCTGCTGGTTAATCCATCCGGCCTGTGAGCGTGTGCATGCCAACACCAGGGGAGAGTGCGAGCCCACCCACCAGCCACACCAGGAGATGATACAGAGCGAGTGAGTTCCACCACCTCTTCCCCACGTGAGGACACAAATCCCATAGTAAATTAGACTTTATTTCACGTACAGAAAACTCGGGGCAGAAAGGGGATGTCGGGCAAACAGCACACCAGTGGGCAGCACAGAGAAGCTTGTCGTGAGCCCGCAGGCGCCCTGAGTCAGCGAGCGTGGGTCCCCGGGGAGGGCGGCCGTGCGTCCGGGCAGGAGCCTCGGTCTGCTGTGCAGCCTGTGCTGGCCTGCTGCCGTCCCTCAATGACACCAGCGTTCAGGGCACATCTCGCAGCACAGTTCCCTTCCAGGTGTGAGGAGACGTGTCCCGTGACGGGGCTGCCAGTGGGGCGCCCTCCCCCTTGCTCTGGAGACCAGATAATTTAAAACCACAGGTCCCAAGGTGTGCCAGATGCAGAGTCTCTCCTGTCCATCTGGACAGCCTTCTCCTGCTGCTCAGATCCACACCGCCCAACACGGTTCACCCCCCACCTCAAGCCGTCTGTCCCCGCTCCCCACCCTGGAGTGTCCAGGTGGCCGTGGGTTCCGCCCAGGAGGTGGACGGCGCTCGCCGCTCCCAGGAAGGTGCTCTGGGGCCAGGGTCTGCGGCCAGGCGCTACAGCAGCTTGACGTAATTCTGTGGAATCAGCCCCCTCTTGCCATTCAAAGTCCCTTCCAGCCAGCCAGGTTCCCTTGAGGTTTGCACTGCAAAGGAAGAGACATCACTCGTTACCAAAACACCCCAGGTACTTGCCACCAGTGAACTCCCTGCCCCGCAGTGTGTCAATCAAACCCAACGGGGGCTACTCCTGGGTCGTCTGGTTACAAGTCTGCATGAGAGTTATCTACAGGGCCCCCCCTCCCACCAGTCACCCCAGCCTCCATTCCTCCTCCCTACGGCAGCCTCCTAACCCATCCCCTCAGCGTCTGGTGGGGCTCCTCCTAAACCACGGTGCACCAGGGAGCTCAGTGAACTTTCCAGAACACCCGGCTGATCACAGCACAACCCTCCATGTTCCGAAGGAACAAACCCAAGCTTCCATAGGCACCTGGCCCAGCCACCTCCCCACCCGCCCCGACTCTGCCCACAGCAGGTCACCCACAGGGAATGGCCCAGAGAAGCCCCCAAGTGAATCTCCAGGCCTCTGCACGGGCAGTGCTTTCCGCTGACGTCTACTTCCCCCACCTCTTCACGGGGGATTCTTCCTCTTCAGAGACCCCCAGACACCCTCTCCTCTGGGGAGTCTTCCTCGGCCATTCTCAGCAGTCGCCAGGCCTCACCAGCATCATCTGGGTACCGCGTCTGACTGGCATCTGCGTGGGGCGTCCCTGAGGGCAGGGGGAGGCCTTCCACACCCGAGCCAGTGTCGGGCGACTCCAGGTTCCACAGAACCACAACGATACGCAGGACAGTGACCACAGGCTGGACAGCACAGGGTCTCAGGCTCATCACTAGGGTCTGGAAGCATCTGGTCCCCCCACAGCCATGGGGCGATCCCAGCTCAGGCCAGACCAGGAGCAGACATGGAGCCATGTCCACAGAAGGAAGGGGAGGTGTGTCCCGGCCCAGCAGACCAGGTCAGGAACTGGCCAAGCACAGCAGGCGTGACCACAAGCCATCAGAATAGCTGAAACCTAGCACATGCGGACATGTGCCCAACACACAAAAGCTTCATGGGATAATGCTTCTCACTATGTTCAATGCACTTTTTTTTTTTTTTAATGCACGGTTTCCTATTTTTCAATGCTGACTGCAACTCAGCAAATGGAGTCCATAACCTACTTCTGTGTAGCCACCCACAGTCTGAGCTTTACACGGCTGGCCCTCTGCTCCTGCTCCCATTTACGCCTGGACAGCCTTCAGATGTTGGCACCCCACCTGCCCTCCAAGACCACTCTCAATGCTTCAGACCAGGTCAGAGGCCTCATAAATAACCCCTACACGTGCCTTGTGTATGTGTGTGTGTGCAGGCACGCACGTGTACATGTGTGTATTGGGAGGGGGCGGGGTGTCTCATGAGAACGTCATCTGCCCTGAGACCTTACACACACAGCGCCCACTATGGGAGATGGGGAGCACCGCCCCAGAATAACAGCTTAAGCATTAGGCGTCTCAGCACTTCATGGCAAATAGATGGGAAGAAAGTAGAAGCAGTGACAGATTTTATTTTCTTGGGCTCCAAAATCACTGCAGACAGTGACCGCAGCTGTGAAATTAAAAGATGCTTGCTCCTTGGAATAAAAGCTATGGCAAACCTAGACAGCACATTAAAAAGCAAAGACATCATACGATACAGTCAAAGCTATGGTTTTCCCAGCAGTCATGCACAGATGTGAGAGGTGGATCATAAGGAAAGCTGCACACTGAAGAACTGATGTTTTTGTACCATGGTGCTGAAGAAGACTCTTGAGAGTCCCTTGGACTGCAAGGAGATCAAATCAGTCCATCCTAAAGGAAATCAACCCTAAATATTCATTGGAAGGACTGATACTGAAGTTGAAGCTCCAAGACTTTAGCCACCTGATGCAAAAAGCCGACTCACTGGAAAAGACCCCAAGGCTGGGAAAGATTGAGGGCAGGAGAAGAGGGCAGCAGAGGATGAGATGGTTAGAGAGCATCACCGACTCAATGGACATGAATTTACGCAAACTCCGGGAGATAGTGAAGGACAGAGGGGCCTGGCGGGCTGTAGTCCATGAGGTCACAAAGAGTGGGACATGACAGCGACTGAACAGCAAAGACAAAGGGTCTTCCACTGTCTGTGACCTTTAAGAACCTCCTTAAGAAACAGTCAGTCTGGGGGCATGGGTTCTGAACACAGTCCCCATGTGTATTTGCTGCTGCAAAACGAGGGGGCAGAGCTGCAAGGTATGGAGTTCACATCAAATGACAGGCGAGTATGCTCGTGGAGAGGGAGGGTGTCAACACATCAGTAAGCACCTCTGGGGTAGCTGGCCTGGGGGAAGGCCTGAGGAACACCCGATACTCCCTGGGTGCCCCAGCCAGCCATCCAGACCAGCATCACAGACCGCCCAGTCTGAGGGCTCTGTGCCTTGGCTCAAATTGGAGCTGGGTCCACAGGGCACCAAGCGAGGCTCTGTGGTCAGCAACAGCCTCCTCAGATGTCTGTGCTGCACTCGGGCCCCAAATGCTGCCCTGACACATCACCACCCGTGAGAACATCCTTGTGCATCAGGATGGAGGACCTGAGGCAGAGAGAGCTTAAGGAACTTGTCCAGGTCACACGGAAAGGGGAAAAGCCAACTGACCTCGGGCAAGTAAGTGCAGAGTTGACAGTCCTTAGCTCTCTGCTCTCAATCACTCGCCTGTTCCCAAAACACACTGAGATGCACGTGTGTGTGCATATATGTGTGTACATGTATACATGGATGTGTTTGTGTACACACACACACACACACAGAGAGAAAGACACACACACACACACACACCTGTGCACACGCTATTTTTCTTAGAAGGACTCCCGCAAGCCACCGAGGGACTTTAGAAGTGGAGGTCTTCAATCTCCTGCATCAGACATCTGCTGACCTTTCCCAATATCATCCATGCTGGCAGAACTAGATTTGATTGAAATTCTGACTTCCCCTTCCTATATCTTTGTGCCGAGAGGAGGAATTTCTGGACCAAGTGTGGTCTGAAGTCCTGGCCAGCAGTGGGTTTAAGGTGAGCACCTGACCTCATTCTGGCTATTGAGACATGAGAACAGATAACACAGGAAGGAAGATGGGAGCAGTTTTCTCATAGCTAAAACACAGAACACAAGGATGAGGCACACCCTTTCTGCTGTGGCTGAGCGTGGCCATGATACCCAGAACTGGGGCAGCCTTCCCACCCCCGCTGGGGAAGCAGCCAGGGCCCCCTGTATTCAGGCTGAGATGGACACACTGTGGGCTCTGGTGACACCCTTGTGGCTGTGGTTAAGCAGCCCTGGAGCTCCCCACCTGCAGACTTCTTACTGCGTGAGGGAACCCATCTTCATGACTGCTTCCACCAGCTCTATCAGTTTTTGTTACCTGCAGCCAAAGGCACCCTAAGAGATACATCTTCCACCAACGTAAACATCACATGAACCACGCTGTGTTCAGGGGTTCCCAAACAAATCTAATCACACAGCGTCAAAAGCGGTCCAGTGGTTAAGCCGCCATGATTCCACTGCAGGGGGGGGTGGGTTCAATCCCTGGTGAGGAACTAAGATCCCACATGCTGCACATGTTGTTGCTGACTCACCAAGTGTCTGACTTTTTGCAACCGCATGGACTGTAGCCCGCCAGGCTCTTCTGTCCATGGAATTCTCCAAGCAAGAATACTAGAGTGGGTCGCCATTTCCTTCTCCAGGGGATCTTTCCAACCCAGGGATGGAACCCACATCTCCTGCATTGCAGGCAGATTCTTTACTATCTGAGCCCCTGGGAAACTCGATGCCATACATGCAGCTGCTGCTAAGTTGCTTCAGTCGTGTCCGACTCTGTGTGACCCCACAGACGGCAGCCCACCAGGCTCCCCCGTCCCTGGGATTCTCCAGGCAAGAACACTGGAGTGGGTTGCCATTTCCTTCTCCAATGCATGAAAGTGAAAAGCGAAAGTGAGGTCGCTCAGTCATGTCCGACTCTTCACAACACCATGGACTGCAGCCCACCAGGCTCCTCCACCCATGGGATTTTTCAGGCAAGAGTGCTGGATTGGGGTGCCATTGCCTTCTCCAGTGCCATACATGAGGGTACAGCAAAAAAAAGAAAAAAAAAGAATTCATCTTCATTCTTAAATGACATGTTTCAATGCTCTCAGCTCTCCCTTCTGCTCTATGGGCGTCAATATGCGACAGGCCTGGAGCAGGGCAGCTAGCCGACCACCGTCTCCTGACAAAACCGTGTGCCGTGTATGTTACAGTGGCAAAAGCTTCTACTCTTAAGAACGAAATTCCTCCACGGAGTTTAATTCTGTCACACGTGGGGTTTTCTGTTGTTGTTTGTTTGCTGACACTGTCGGCAGTCTCTGGCTCTCCAGAGTATGGATCCCACAGATACAGAAATCTCCTCTAAATGAGGCAGCTTGCGTTCTAAAACACAATCGTCGGCCCATGCCACATCACTGACAATATAGCACCAGGCGCTGTGTTGATACACTCCATATATTCCAAGCATGCTGGCTAATCAACCATTCCATTCCAAGCATCAAAGGGTCTCGCTGCTTCCCCAGAACTCTTTTGGGCAGCCACACCCCCACACAGCATCGCTGTTTCCATAGCAACCGATGAGTTTCATAATGAGGAGGACTGGGAAGGAAGAAATCAAGGGGGAGGGAAGAGATACACATGGAACCACAGGTGGAATTTGTGAAATCTGAAACCGGGCATAGCTCCTAAAATGCTTACGTGTGACTATTAAACACACAAATAAGATCTATACCCTGGTTTCAATATGCAAAGTCAATACCCACATCGAGAGATTCAGACACAATTCCAATGAGCAAAAATCGTGTCAAGCCTCAGAATGGAAGGGAACGATAAACCAAAATCGGCTGACAACAGCACTTGCCTGTAACTCAGGGCTGACAAACGAAGCATGTAAGAGAGCTGGGGACTCTGGGAGGAAAACAGGGGTGCAAATTAGAAACACTTCTTGATTTCACATTGCACCAGCTTCTCTACATCAGGACAAAAATGTCCTGAATGAAAGACCTTGAGAGTTAAAGTTTGGAGAAAAACCAAGATTAAAGCAGAAGAGGGCACGCACAGGCCCTGGTGTTCAGTTCCCAGGAGCCACGTGGGCTGGCCCTCGCCCATCCAAAGCAACAAGCTCCTGACAACCCCACAGCCAGCGACTGCTTGCCTGCTCTGGGCTGCAGACCCTCTGTGAGGGCAGAAGGCAACCTCCCGCAAAGCTCCCATGGGACACTTACCATCCTCAAAAATCGCTCCAATTTCGAAGGACAATTCCGAGCTGTGTTCTGCTTCACAGGGGTACACCGCCCGGGCCTTCCGACTGATGACGCTGAGGAGGGAACACGTGAGACACACAGATCAAAGCGTGAGAAACCTCACCTCTCCCCCACCCACATCTCCCAAATCTCATTTCTATGACACCCGCGCAGCAGTGCCTTCCAAAAGAGAGATTAGCGGGAAAGTGAACATCGGGCGAAACCATAGCCCCTGCAAGTAATTGACGAGTTTCAAATTCAGATCTTCCTTTTAGGGAGCCTCTCTGAAAAGCTCACCCTGAACCTCTTCACCTAATTCTCCTCTGCACTCAGTGGGATGCCCTTTCCTCTCATTCAGTGTTACTAGAAACATGGGGCATGTTTATTTCCAATGCATTTCAGTTTATTAAGGAAAAGCACCAGTGTCTTGAGACAGGGGCGAGTCAGTTAAGGGCAGAGGCACACAGATACTCAGTGGCTCCAGCCATGAGCCGAGGACACAATCCTCCACTGACAGTCTGTTTCCACGCCCCCGCCGGAAACGGCTTGTTGTTCTCAACCGGGTCTTCTATATTTGACCCCCTCACTCTCGCCCCCAAAAGACACATCAGGCTCAACTTCTCTCTGCTTGTCAAAACATCCTGTGTGTTCTCGTGGGAAAAGAACCCAGTGGGGAAGGATGGAAACCAGGCTGCCAGCCAGTTGCACACCAGGACAGAAGGCAGCATCCCATCTCTCGGCAGAAGGGGAGGCCACTGATGGGGATGGCCAGTCTGCTGGCCCAGAGGATGGGCTTTGCTAAAGCACTCTGGGCTCTGCATCACGAGCGCATCAAAGGGCCATGTTAATTACAGTGTCCAGTGCCCCATTTATACCTGATGCAAACAGCTGACTCATTGGAAAAGTCCCTGGTGCTGGGAAAGATTGAAGGCAGGAGGAGAAGGGGATGACAGAAGATGAGAAGGTTGGATGGCATCACCAACTCAATGGGCATGAGTCGGAGCGAGCTCCAAGAGACAGTAGAGGACAGGGAAGCTGGGATGCTGCCAGTCCATGAGGTTGCAAAGAGTCAGACACGACTGAGCTACTGAACAACATTTCCTTCTGGAAAACAAAGTATGTGAGCTTTCTATTTATGTATAAGGAGTTCTTCCAAACAATATGGTTTCATAAATGCACGATCAGAACCAGAAAGGGTAGGTTCAAGCAGGTCTCACATAAGGCAAATTTCTTGCAAGAATGTACTTGCTCTTGAACCTTTAAGATAAGGTTATAAATGTCCCCAGAGTCCAGGAGACAGGAAGCCTTTTCCATGCAGGGAGCACAAGAACCCGCTCAGGTTGATCAAGTCCCTCTGCGCGCCACCACAGTACTCTACATCACACTGAAAACCACATACCTTTCAGGTGGCTTGTCCACGACAGTGGCAGGAAGAGAGAGGGGGAACGGTGACAGCTTGGGTGAAGGAGGTGTAACAGCTGGGCTGCAGCTCGGTGTGGTTGGAGACTGAGGGTTAAGCCATTGGACTGTGGATGATCGGGCCTGGCTTGGGCTAAGGGTGCAAGTTTGAAGAATAGAATTAATAGTATAAAGGCCATAGGACACCAAATACATGACGCTCCATTCCTCAACAGCTAGGATGAGAGCTTCTTTCTCTCTCCGGATGATCCAAAGGGACAGAATCCTCCCCACCCTCCCCAGTCTGTAGCCCCAAGAGCCACACCTCAGAACTAGAGATGTCTTACTGAGCTTCTCCAGGTTTGTGGAGAAGATCTAGTCTTGTCCAACCCAGCATCATATTGATTCACTAATTAGAACACCAGAATCCAATGGCCAAAACAAATTGCTTGGACTTGCGAAGTATTTGTGTTTTCTGCTTAGAAGGAAAGTCACAAGAATCTATAGTTAAGCCCGTGACCTATACCTCTAAAAAGTCAACAGTGGCCTTTTCATGTCTAAAGTTCTTTCACCTGGTCCTATACATGTGGAAACTCAGAACAAAATGCCACTGGGAATTGAGATTCCTTTAGAGTAGACAAAAAAGCCAGCATTTAAGGGAGAAACCAGGGAATAGCAAACCCCTGGTAACCTGAACATTCCCTAGTATTTGCCAATTCTGAAAATAAGTTAATGTAAACAGATGAGTAAACAGACTCATGGAGGGGCCTCTAGACATCAAGAGTTCAATAAATATATGTGGATCTGAATTAAATTATTCTTCAATGGTCTCAAAACCAGAGGCTTGAGACTATGGTCAACAAAGCTTGCTTTAAAAGTAATGCGCTGAAAGCTGCTCGTTTCATTCAAGGACATTTTCAACACATGGGTATTCAGCATGGCTACACCCAGATGCTCTTCACCTTAATTTCACCCTCTTTGGCTAAAACCAGTTTCGACAAGCAGCTTCTGTCCTTCCACGTCCCAGAGCCTTCTCTTTGATTCCTCTTGTATACGAGAATGCACCTCATGTTCTGTCCATCTTTTCTGCAAAAGCTCCCAGGCTGTTCCTTTCTGTACCCTCTCGTCGTATCAGGAGGCAATCCCATTCTTCCTGCTCACGCCTGCGTTGCTGCTGTGGTCTCCTAGCCGAGCCCCCAGCCCCATGCTTCCCACGCAGCGAGCTCCATCAGCCAACCAGGTAAGACCCAGTCCACCCCATCTGCCTCCCCCAAGAACTGGTGCCCTCCCCCACCTGCCCTCCAGCAGCTCCCCCAGCAGCCCGGCCATTCTGCCCACGGTCTGGCCCCCAACGTTGCCCTCCGCCCCCGTCTCTCCCGCTCCTCTGCCTGTTCCAGCCTAGCCCGTCCCCCGGCTCAGCTCCAGCTGCCACCCCCCGCCCCACACTCCACCAACCACTTCTCCTCTGGCCTAAGTCACAGAACTTCTCTACAGGCACATCACACCAATAAACGGGAGGGGAGATGAGCATGGGTCGTCTGTGATGGTTTCAGGGATTTCTTCAGCCTCTGGATAACAGCAGGTTTATAATCCTTTCTGTAGATTGCATGAAGCCAGGCAGAGTGCTCGGCACGGGAAGTCTTCAAGCCACATCTGGGAACTCAATCCAGACAGTCTAACACTATCCCTGGCTTTTATCCATCAAGTACATGAAATGTTGCATGACTGACTTGATAGGCTTTTAGTACAGAAAAGGTTCCTATCCTCTTCATCAGAAGGAAAAAAAAAAAAAAAGGAGGGATGCACGTTTTAAGAACTTTATACTTTGGGGGTCTTCCCCAGCGGTCCGGTGGTTAAGACTCCACCCTGCCAATGCAGGGGTCAGGGGACTAAGACCCCACATGCAGCACAGCCGAAAGATGGCAAGTTATTCTTTGAACAACTTCTTTACAATCCCCCTCTCCAGCCATTCATTTGGAAGTCATCAAATCTACTTCATACCAAGCTATAAATATATACCATTCTATAAATCCCAAAGGGGTCCGTATATCCAACAGCAAAAGTCACTCCATTCTTTAGCAGAAAAGGAACCTTTAATGGTGTCTTACTAATCAGGAAAGGACAGCGGGAGTGAAGCTCTGACAGAGAATTTAAGACCACACTTAGCCAAACAATTGCCATTTTATCTCCCAGCAATCACTCAAGGTGCTCGGGGGTGGCGGCGGCAGAGAATGAAGTGTACTTCCCCACCCCCATCAACTCTTCCTGGTCGTAAATAGTCAAGCGATAAAATGATGGCCATCCATCCGCTGAAAGGGAGGACAGTCACGAGATGAAGACAGAGTAACAATGTGTATATTTATAAGGCTCTTTCAAAGTGAAAGTCATAAATTTTATAGCTATTATCTATTTCATCCTCATATCTTTTTTTTTTTTTAAAGAAAACTGTTTTGTTTTCTTGTAAAGGGAAAATACGCCTTCTAGAAAGTGAAAGAATTGTTGGATTAGCAGATGCAGAAGGCAAGGGCATATCCCTAGCTTGGCTTCTCCAACTTGTCCAGAGTCAAGCCCTCAGCATGAGCCTTTTTTGCTTCTTGGTTTGTTCTCTGTGATTTTTCTGCTATCTATCAACACAGAGATGTGCTGGCAATCCCACACTAACTGATTCATAAAGGGAGCCTTCCAGACTTCCCACTGAAGCCTAAACTTCTTTATTTGTGTGCGGTATGTTCAGTAGCTAAGTCGTGTCTGACTTTCTGTGACCCCAAGGGCTGCCATTTCCTCCTCCAGGGGATCTTCCCAACCCAGGGATCGAAGCCCCATCTCCTGTGTCTCCTGCATTGGCAGGGATATTCTTTATGACTAGCACCACCTGGGAAGTCCTTATTTATGTGAGTCCCTGGGTTTCTCCACATCTCAGAAGCCTCAGCTGAGGACTTCTCTGTGGATGTGAACTTTGCAGGCTGGGGTATTTGTGAGAGGTGAGAAGACACAAGTCTGGGAACAGCCTCCACTGGAGGGAGGCAGCATCGTCATATGGAGAAATGAAGTCCTGTGAGACTGGCCCAGCAAAACAAAGTTTGGGAAATAATAGCAAGTGGTCTCAAGGATACAAGAAACTTTCCACTGGCCTTCCTGCTGGGAAGGAGCCGGGACGAGGCAGGAAGCAGTTACATAAATATACTCAAGACTGAAGACCTGACTTCTCACCTCATCTAACAGAGGCTAGAAGATGCTTCACAGGTGTCTCCAAAACAATCTTCCCCCAATTTTTTTTTTAAGACAAGAAATAGTAAACGTGAGCATTTTTATATAAACCATTCCCTACTTCTCAGGGACTTCCCGGGTGGCTCAGATGGTAAAGCGTCTGCCTACAATGCAGGAGACCCAGGTTCAATCCCTGGGTCAGGAAGATCCCCTGGAGAAGGAAATGGCAACCCACTTCAGTACTCTCTCCTGGAAAATCCCATGAACAGAGGAGCGTGGTAGGCTACAGTCCATGGGGTCGCAAAGAGTTGAACATGACTGAGCAACTTCACTTTCACTACTTTTCAGAATTTGGGTTTGGTTTTGTTTTGGCAATAAGCATCAAAAAATATTTTTAAGTATTTAAATCTTTAAATATAATACTTATATCTTCTCAAAAAGCAGTTAAGTATTACTTTTAATATCTTATGGACCAGGGGATTTTTACAGAAACAAACACCAATCACATTAATATGTCTCCAGTTGATAATGTGTTAAGAAAGAATGTCTGGTGGAGTCTTTAGGGTTTTCCATGTAGAGGATCATGTCATCTGCAAACAGTGAGAGTTTTACTTCTTCTTTTCCAATTTGGATTCCTTTTATTTCTTTTTCTGCTCTGATTGCTGTGGCCAAAACTTCCAGAACTATGTTGAATAGTCGCGGTGAAAGTGGACACCCATGTCTTGTTCCTGACTTTAGGGGAAATGCTTTCAATTTTTCACCATTGAGGATAATGTTTGCTGTGGGTTTGTCATAGATAGCTTTTATTATGTTGAGGTATGTTCCTTCTATTCCTGCTTTCTGGAGAGTTTTTATAGAGGAGAACATAGGCAAAACACTCTCAGACATAAATCACAGCAGGATCCTCTATGATCCACCTCCCAGAATTCTGGAAATAAAAGCAAAAATAAACAAATGGGATCTAATTAAAATTAAAAGCTTCTGCACAACAAAGGAAACTATAAGCAAGGTGAAAAGACAGCCTTCTGAATGGGAGAAAATAATAGCAAATGAAGCAACTGACAAACAACTAATCTCAAAAATATACAAGCAACTTCTGCAGCTCAATTCCAGAAAAATAAACGACCCAATCAAAAAATGGGCCAAAGAACTAAATACACATTTCTCCAAAGAAGACATACAGATGGCTAACAAACACATGAAAAGATGCTCAACATCACTCATTATCAGAGAAATGCAAATCAAAACCACAATGAGGTACCACTTCACACCAGTCAGAATGGCTGCGATCCAAAAATCTGCAAGCAATAAATGCTGGAGAGGGTGTGGAGAAAAGGGAACCCTCCTACACTGTTGGTGGGAATGCAAACTAGTACAGCCACTATGGAGAACAGTGTGGAGATTCCTTAAAAAATTGCAAATAGAACTACCTTATGACCCAGCAATCCCATTGCTGGGCATACACACTGAGGAAACCAGAATTGAAAGAGACACATGTACCCCAATGTTCATCGCAGCACTGTTTATAATAGCCAGGACATGGAAACAACCTAGATGTCCATCAGCAGATGAATGGATAAGAAAGCTGTGGTACATATACACAATGGAGTATTACTCAGCCGTTAAAAAGAATTCATTTGAATCAGTTCTGATGAGATGGATGAAACTGGAGCCAATTATACAGAGTGAAGTAAGCCAGAAAGAAAAACACCAATACAGTATACTAACACATATATATGGAATTTAGGAAGATGGCAATGACGACCCTGTTATGCAAGACAGGAAAAAAGACACAGATGTGTATAACGGACTTTTGGACTCAGAGGGAGAGGGAGAGGGTGGGATGATTTGGGAGAATGGGAATTCTAACATGTATACTGTCATGTAAGAACTGAATCGCCAGTCCATGTCTGACGTAGGGTGCAGCATGCTTGGGGCTGGTGCATGGGGATGACCCAGAGAGATGTTGTGGGGAGGGAGGTGGGAGGGGGGTTCATGTTTGGGAACGCATGTAAGAATTAAAGATTTTAAAATTTAAAAAATTAAAAAAAAAAAGAAAGAATGTCTGATATTCTCTTTCTCTTCTTTGACTTAAAACATTTTAGAGGAACCCTAGGCATTTGGGGCAGGGTGGTGTCTGTCCTGGCAGCTCAGACAGTAATGAATCTGCCTGCAATGCAGGAAAACCAGGTTTAATCCCTGGGTTGGGAAGATCCCCTGGAGAAGGGAATGGCAACCCACTCCAGTACTCTTGCCTGGAGAATTCCATGGACAGAGGAGCCCCACAGACTATAGTCCATGGGGTGGCAAAGAGTTGGACATGACTGAAGCGACTAACACTTTGACTTCAAGCACTTGGGAAAGGGTACCCATAGCAAAGGTCTAGCAGTTTTTCTCAGCCTGCGCTCTAGGAGAGAAGGAAGCCCTAAGGCACCCATGTACCTAGTGAATGAACGTCTCTCCTGCATGTCCGGAAGTTCTCTAGCTGCGTACATGTTGGGAGACGGTTCTACATGAATCTCTGCTGTTTATGCACTTCTAGTGAGCAGAGGCTGGGTTATCTTTTCAAAGGTGTTTATGGAACATACAGCCTTGGAAGATAAAGTTTGTGTCTTCTCCTGGAGTGAAGAATAGGCTTTACCACCATCATTCCAGAGCTCTGGATTCTTTCTTGTAGCACTCCACAGGCAGGTGTTATCTGACCCACAGGGCATCACCCTATGAGAAATGTGACTCAAAGGAATCCTCTGAGGGCTGCTCTATCTGTGTTGAATACAGTCTTTTAACTCTGACCAGGAGCCCCATGTCCTGTGCCAGCATTCTCAGAATCATGGCGCGCCAATGTGGGAGCTTGCAAAGCAGAGTCAAATTTCCGATGTCACAGTTCTTCATGCCAGCATCCCTGAGGGCACTGAGAAAATACTCAGGTCATATCTTATAGTCTGCAGTTCACAGGAGAACTCTGGTTAAAAATATCCTCAGATGAAAGATCTAAGCTGATGGCTGATCCAAGAATAAAAAATACTAACATAATAAAACAAATATGCTGGAATATAATGAAATATTTTGAATGTTCTCTCTTTTCACTTCCCAAAGTTTCAGCACTTAAAAAAAAAAAAAAAACTAATTCCTTCCTCCTGCTACCCCTTTAACAATGGATTTTTGATGAACCAGACTGAAGTGATCATAAACCGCTGATTTTATTGAGTAAGAAGCCGCTGACCAATTATAAAAGAGCACCTCTAGTGCCCTGTTTCCTGAAAGCCAAGTTGTGGTCTGCAAAAATGGGAGGCAGAAGTCGACTCTTCCTGAAAAGCTCAGAAACCACATTTACCAAAAGAGAAATAAATTACAGAGAAAGATGAATGTGCGTCTCTGCTCTCTTCCCAACTTCTCACACAAAACTGAAAGCGTGGTGACTCTTCTCCATTTTCAGGGCAGAAGAGCCAACCTTCTTTTGAGGAGGAATATTTCCTTCTCAGAGAAAAGGAAGAAATGGAAACAAAAGGGTTTCACCAAAAAACACAGAGGTTTCCCCCTGCTAACTTAGAAACTCATGCTGGAAAACTTTCTGATACTGAAAGACGACAGGGATGTCTCCTGCTTTGGGGAGGGGAAGGGGGTAGGGAATGGAACTCACATTTGTGAAAATAATAAGAAAATTCTATCCAGGAACAAAAATCAACATCTTTGCTTTGGCAAAACAGGTCTGTACTCCAGGGAAAGACCCTGTAGCTCTCACCATGCAGAGGAATAAACCCTGAACACAAAATTATGACCGTAGCTGTATATGCGTACACTTTGCAGAGCTTATTTTTCTGAAAACGTAACAAATCAGCAGTAGATGCTGCTTGGGATTCCAACGGCGACCCAATCTCCAATAGCAGACTCCACGCACCGTGCATATTAAGAAACTTTTTGGCAGCAAAACAGCACAAACATTTCAGAAATAGGGAAGGGGACTTAGGCTTTTAACTGCTGAAATTCGGCAACAGCTGCACCAGTCACCAGAGCCTGTCTCTCTCTAACAAATATTTCTTGCATAGCTGAGGCAGGTCAGGCCTTGGGCAGTGCTGGTAGTACAAGTACCCAGTTCCAAGCTCTGGGAGCACAGGGCATAAGGTAACATTCAAGGGAGAATACATTTCAAGGAAAGAAATGACTGCTTTTCTAAAGTGATTAAATCCCCCAAGCACCAAGATGTCTGAAGATGGCCTTTGTCGTGTCGGCATCAAGTCAGAAGTTTGCACTGGAAGGAAAAATTTTAAAACCTCATTTTCTAGGTCTCCAAGCAGAAGCTAACACATTAGTGAAATGATCTTTCATTCCAGTCCGGGAAGCGTACAGCGTAAGTCTAGAACAGCTGTCCTGGGCAATAGTGTTTGAAAATGTTAATGAAGACAGAAGGAAATATTGTCGATCTGTATATTATGGGAAATCTCTGTTCAAATAAATGCCACTGCTCTTCCTGAAGTGCCCGAGAAGGAGAACTCCCCAGCCAGCACCCTGCTGGCTCCAAGTGAGGGCACAGCAGTTGGGGGAGGCACTCTGAGAACTCACCAGAAACCGCAGTGGTGGGCCAGGAGGTCAGCGCTGACCACTAGGAGGGCTCAAAACGCACCCTGTTCACTCATCACTCAGGATCTGAGAACTACCAGTCAGGCCCCACGCCTGCCCTGGGAACACCCAGGGCACTACGACATCTGTTTTCTACGAGCACCCATTCAGGTGAGAGGAGAAGGACACACTGATGATGACGATGCAGCGTGATTAGGGCCGTACGTAGAGGTGCCCAGGGTGCCGCAGAACAGAGGCAGCCGTCACGTGGGCATCCGGAGAGACCTTCTGCCCTAAGTCGACGCCTCGCTCAGCAGGATCCCCACCCCCTCCCTACACCCTGGCCGTCGGCACTCTGCAACACACACACGTAACTGCGCTCATTCCAACGTGACTCATGACAAGCCAGTAGCAGAAAGGCGAAGGTGGCTTATTCAAGGTCATGTTGGGTCAAAGCTGCGTTCTGACAAGACTACGAGGCCTCAGAGTCTCAGGTCCCTACCAGTGAGTGGCTGGACTGAAACATGAGCTGAATGGAGAGAGAGAGGGGAGGCAGAGGTACCCAGGGGACAAGACCACGGAGTCAAATGCCCACACGCAGGGCAACTGAAGGATTTCATTCACACCATGACACGCTGCTCCTCTACAGAGACACCTGGGTTCCAAGACAGCTCTGGCCGGGTGCCCATCTGCAATTTCGTAATCTCCCTAAGCTTCTTCCTCTTTTTGTTGAAAAAAGAAAAAGAAAAAAAATGAGCCCGGTGGGGAACAGAGGAGGACACTTCTCACTCTCTCGGAGGCTGGGAGACAGCTGGCATTATCAGCCCTGGCTGAGGGTCAGCCACAACTCAAACAGGCGGCTAACAATCTCCTTGGTCTCAGCTTCCTTGGCTAAAGTGAGAGTAATTGTTAAGAGGCTGCCTGGCAGTAAGATATGAATAAAATTACGGCAGAAAGCATCCGGGAGTGACTGGAGCCCCAAGTTCACTTTTTATGACCATTAGGTATTCTAGCCTCTGCTTTTCAGACTTGTTTCTTCACTAATGAATCATCTTCTTCACCTAAAGAAACGAACTATGTTAAAGAAAGAAAACTCTAAACATTAAGGAAATGCCATCACTGGGGAAGAAAAGTTGCTAAATGCAATATGACTATATATGATCTAGGACTGGTTCCTAGAACAAAAGGACATGAGTTAAAAAAAAAAAAATATATATATATATATATATTTCTTTATTTCTTATATATGTCTTTATTACTTATTTCTTATATATTTCTTTACCATTTTAACTGTATCACACATTTTAGTACATAATATATTCACTTACATTTGTTTCTATGATTTCCCTAAATTCTGTCATGATTTCTTTTTTAGGTTTTCATTCATAAGTTATTTTAAAGTTTAGAAAAATATTCAAACATATAGAAAATTTCCAAATAAACTGAATTTAAAAAAATATATATATAGTGAAATACAAATACATTCTGTATGTGTTGTACCAACATGAATTTCTTAATTTTAACCAAAGTAAGTTTAGTTAAAAGTAAAACTGTCTGAGAGTGATAATTCCAACCGATTTCTTAGTTTTAACCAAAGTGGTTCAGTGTAACATGTTAACAGTAGAAGCTGAATGAAGGGTCTCAGGAACTCTCTATACTATCTTTGTATATTTTCTATAAATCTAAAACTATTTCAAAATAAAATGTTTATTTTTAACAATAGGTTTTAAAGAGAATAACCCCAAATAATTTTTTAAATCATTGGAACAATAAAAGCCTTTTGAAATTATCACACACTTGCAGGAAACCTTTTGGTTAATTGAATAATAAGAAAAAATTCATAAGGGTTCTATTTAAAAATCACCCAGACCACCCATCTGAAAGGTGGCAAATAACCACAATTGTTGAAACTGGTTTTTAAGGAATGTGGGCTTTTCCAAAAAGATTGGTTTTGTTTATATGATAGACTGAAGTTGGCAAACTTTTTCTGCAAAGGGCCAGACAGTAAATACTTTGGGATTTGCAGGCTCTAGGTCTTGCACCCTCTTAACCCAATTGTTATCACAGCCGCACAAAAGCAGTCACAGACAGAATGTCAGTGTCTGGGTGGCTGTGTTCCCATAAAACTTTATTTATATATTAAAAACAGGCAGCAGTGGGATGCAGTTTGCAGACTCCTGAATGAGATGGATTAGATGTGAATCTATTTTGTAGTGGAGAGTTGGAAGACATGAAGACACTGATGGAAAACTCCCCAGGGCTCAAGAAGCCCACTCCCCTTCCTCCATCTTCCTGGGCTTTGCGGCATGGGGCTCCTGTGAGTGTTAGAAGCCGATGTGCAAATACCCAGGCCTCTCCTGCAGCAGCAGCTCTCTTGACAAATTGCTCAAGATCACCTGCCATGCAGGAAGGAGACAGCCCATAGATCAAGCCAGCACTGAAACGCCAGAACTTGCTCTCCCTTGAGAAAAAAAAGTCTTCTACAGGAGGGAGGTGAGCAGTGAGAGAAGGAAGGGAATGGGAGGAAAGCTCTCCAACGCAGGTAAGACAGAACCCTTTGAGGCTGGACACGACCACTGAACACTCAGTCCCCACCCTGCAGGATGCTAAGGCGGCTGGTGGCTTTCCTCCCTTGACAACAAAGGACATCACCATTGAGTCAGCCAGTATCTTATGAAGTTCACTCCCAGGAGGATCATTTACTTGGGTTTCACTATGAAAGAAATATCTGAGAGTGGTAACTCCAAGAACTATCTGAGAGTGACTAACCAATCTTTTGCTCAAAGTGTTCCTTGAATCGCATTTCTCTTCTTTCCAGATGATCTGTGGAATCAGGGACAGGGCTTGCTAGCTCACTGGAAAAGGAGCTGCAGCTGCATTTCAGAGAATTACAGGGCTGGAGGGGTCTCGGAGTTATGGTCCTGCAGGGCAACTGACAGGAATGTTTCTACAAGCTCAATCTGGATGTGGAAAACAGCCGCCACCCAACACAAGAATGGAACATAGAGAACAGGGGAGCTCCCGAGCACAGCTTAAAAGGGGCATACCACTTCTCTGCTATGAAGAGCCTCTGGTCACTCCCCAAGCTGTTTTACAGGTTACCTGTCATGATGGGTGAGCTTCCCAAACTGCTCAAAACAGCTGAGGGAGTTCACTGGCCATGGGAACCCCATGCCCTGGTCACGCAATACCCAAGGGCCATTTTCTCAGAAGTTTCTCCAGAGGAGGTTCCTGTATAGCAAGGTTAGGAAAGGAGCCCTGGGTTCTCCTGGAATAACTACTGTAACTGCTGGAAACAACACAACTTCGGGTCAACGCCAAAGGCTCCTGCAGGACTAGAGAGGGCATTTTTCCTAAGCCATTTGGTGGGGAGATTATATAACTGATGAACCAAGAAGTCAGGTCAAGTTCAACTAAGACTATCAAGTTAGGTTCTTAGAGGAAAGCAAAATGCAAGCAGGTGGCCACCTAGGGCTCCCAGGGGAGCAGTGGGGTCTTATTTCACTTGGCACCTAGAAACCTCACAACAATTCAGAGGGGTAGGTGCTCGCACTCCCGCTTTGCAGGTAATCTCGCTAAGTCTTAGTTTGCTCAAGTAATTTATATAAGGCCTCCAAGGGTTTAAGTGGCAAAAAAAGAATGCAAAGCTAGGCTTGTTTGACTGTAAAATCAGTGCTTTGGGGAGCTCAGCTCAGTGCTCAGTAATGACCGAGAGAGACGGAATGGGGGATGGGGGTGGGAGGGACATTCATGAAGGAGGAGGATATGCATGTGGGCTAAGTCACTTCAGTCGTGTCCAGCTCTCTGCGACCCTATGAACTGTAGCCCATCAGCTGTATATCAGCATGTATACATACAGCTGATTCACACTGTTGTACTGCAGAAAGCAACACAATGTTGTAGAGCAATTATACTCCAATTAAAAAAATTTTTTTAAAGGAAAAAAAAATTATTTGATAAGTTAAATAAATGATAAAAGTCAGTGGTTCACCAGTCTACACCACAGTCTTCCAACTCAGAGAAAGCTCACAAGGCCCTGCCTGCATTTCAGTACTGAGATACAGCCAACCAATCCATGAACAGCCAGTGACCAATTACAACAAAAACTGATAAAATGAAAATGAAAAACATAATAAGTCTCAAGACAATTTTTTTTTGAGCCTTAAGTAGTAGAGAAGCTACTATAAAAATTCAGACAAGTGTCTTTATTTTGGAAAGTCAACTTTTCGTTATGAGGCTTTAAAGTTACAAGAATAACCAACAATCTGGCTTGAAAATAAAACCTCTGAACTTCAGAACCCGTAGTTACAGCACTGGAAAGGAAGAAATGAATCAGGCCACAGGCAAGTGCCAAGTACACAATACAAATACCAAAAACACCTAGCAACACCCTAGGGACATGTATGGAAGGCTGCGAGGAAGCTAGGAGGTCAGGGCAGCATAATTTCTGTACCAAGTTAGAGAAAAGAGCCAAGAAAATATACAGGACAAAAATTATTATATTACCCCACCCTCTCCACCAATGAACATGCAGAGACTGATGGTGGAAGGCCAAGAATGTGGGCTCTGAGATTAGCTTCAAGAGCTTTACCAGATATCACATTACTCATCAAAAGATTATGGATGCTGCTCTGTTGCAAAATATCAAATTTTCAAGTCTCCCAGCTCTGCTGTGGGGTGGGGTGGGGGAAAATGCCCTCCCCGCTCCCAGATTTCAGCCAAAGGTGTTGGACGGTGAATGTGCCAATCAAGTGTTTATTCCCCATAGATAATTATAAACCGCAGCCACATGACCTAACACTGGGTCAGTGCTCCCACTTCAAAACAAGGGCAGCGGCCAGCAGACAGCCACCCTTCGCCAGTTCACCGGGTCTCAGAATCAGGGGAAAGCTTCAGTTCGGCGGCGGCCCCCTCTACAGACAGACAGTCTCCATGCTGACAGTGAAACAGGCAAGGGAACCACAGATCCCAGGGACAGACAGATCAGGGTCGAAAACAGCCTCTGCCCTACTAGTCTCCTGGCTTGGGGCAAGATTCTGACCATCTTTGTGCCTTCATTTCCCTATGTTTAAAAATGAATATATCGGGACTTCCCTGGTGATTAACACTTTGCCTTCCAAGGCAGGGGGTGCAGGTTCGATCATTGGTTGGGAAGCAAATATCCCAAATGCCTCACTGCCAAGCCAAAAAAAAAAAAGAAAAAAAACCCCATAAAACAGAAGCAATATTGTAACAAATTCAATAAAGACTTTTTCCAAAAAATGAATACATCAGGACTTCCCTGGTGGTCCAGTGGCTAAGACTCCTTGCTCCCAACGCAGGGGCCCGGTTCAATCCCTAGTCAGGGAACTAGATCCCACTTGCCTCAATAAAGACCCAGAGAAACCAAATACATATATTTTTTAAAAGAATATCTCTCTGCCTTACCAGGTTTGATGTGAGGCTCAACATGAAATATTTATAAAGAATCTATAACAAAGTCTGTGGCCCTTGAGAGTCAATGCTCTACTATCTGTCTCTTTCTGAGAAATGCAAGAGGTGATTTATTGCGTCAAACCTTCCCTGCAGCCTCTCACCACCAGCCCCTGCTGAAGCATAAACTCGTCCCGTTCTAAGTCCCCAGCCCACATAGGTCCAGAAGGCTTCAACCTCTGAGCAGACGTCACAAGACTGCTGGGGCTCACAGCAAGGCAACTCTCTCCTCTTGCTCACTGCCCTGTGTTTCCTTACAGGCTATCAGACACGTCGATCTTTCTGAACCCACCGGGGACTTTGCTGCTCACTTAGGTACGGGACACTGGCTTCCAGTCCACTCCCCATAGCACCGGGGGGTACATCCTCGCACACGCACTACTGCCCCCAGCACGAGCTCTACTAGAGACCACGGTCAATGGGGCCCACCACTTTCTGTACCGAGGGCCCACCCTCAGGTAAGCAGAGAAGACAAGGTGCTCCCATTATAAGGATATGATCACCTGATTAGCCAATAAAGACTCTGGAAATTCCTATGATGGGCAATTCATTTGGGAGAGTTAAAGACTACCCTCTCTTGATCTCTTTTTTAAATCTGCATCGGTTTTCTCCCTTTGTTATAAAAGCCATTTGTGTTCATCTTAGTCAAGTTTAACAAAATACAGATACGCAAAAATGAAGAAAGAGAGAGAGAGAGGGGGAGAACGTTTAAAAGATAAATTCCCAGGATTCCGTGGTGGCCCAGTGGCTGGCACTTTGCCTTGCAGGGGTATGGGTTCCATCCCCAGTTGGGGAGTGAAGATACTACATGCCTCAAGCCCAAAACACCAAAACATAAAAGAAGCAATACCGTAACAAATTTCATAAATATTTTAAGAATGGTCTACATTAAAAAAAAAAAAAAGGATGAATTCCCTATTTTCTTTCTAAACAATCATAGTAATAGAGATAAAAATTTAAGACATCAACTTCTAGGGTGAACTGACTGCCCCTGGCAGGGGTGAGAGCGGTAAAATCAAGAGCAACGGGGTTGAAGAAGCCCTCCCTGAAGGAGTGAAGGAGGGAGAAAGGGAAAGAGAGAGAGAGGAAGGGAAGAAGCAGAGACACAGTCTGCTAAGACAGCTACCTGATCCCTTCTAAGTGTGCACCCAATTTCACCAAATCCGGTTAAAAATTGTTTAAGAGGATTATTTTTCTGATTCAGACAAATCACTGTTGTGGTAGACACGAATACAATTGAAGCGGTACTTTGCTATCTCCCAGCAAAGTTTATCAACTCCTTGAAAAGCAATCAAGTAACCAAAAGTCAAGGAATTTCACATGCCATGTAACTGTCTATGGGAAACTTCTATTTGTCGGCCCACATTAAAAGCAGCAAGTTATTTCATTGACGAGAATAAAGATGGCCACCAGTGAGTGCACACAGAGTCTGCAACGGGCACGGGAGTCTACCATGTGACGACTTCAACTAACAAGCACCAGGTCTGGGGAGGCATGAACCTCTGATGCAGTTCAAGGCAGCTCCGAGGACAGATGTGCCAGGAACACTTTCACACTCAGGATAAACCAAACCAAGAGCCTCACAGTGGGTGGAAGGAAGAGCCGCATCTATTGCCCTCCCAGCCTGCCAGAACATAGACTGACTTACACCTCAGGGTATCAACATCCCCAGTTATGAAGAGCTATTCTACGATGCAGCCATCTTTCTTTTTTTTTTTTTTTTGATTGTGTGATGTTATTTACAGGATTCATAAGCAAATCCATTTAGGCAGAAAGTAGATTACTGTTAGTCTACAGATGACGGGAATGTTGAAGAGAAACAGAGGCTGACCATACAGGAATGAACGGATACAGGGGGTGATAATGTTCTCAAAACGCCTTTGCTGCTGTTGTCCAGTCATGTCCGACTCTCTGCAACCCCATGGAAAGCAGCACACCAGGCCTCCCTGTCCTCCACTATCTCCTGGAGTTTGCTCAGACTCATGTCCATTGAGTCAGTGATCAATGAGCCATCCAACCATCTCATCCTGTCACCGCCTTCTCCTCCTGCCCTCAGTCTTTCCCAGCATCAGGGTCTTTTCCACTGAATTGACTCTCCACAGCAGGTGGCCAAACTATGGGAGCTTCAGCTTTGCCTTTCGGTGATGAAAACCTTTCAAAACTGATTGTGGCTATGCTCACACCTCTCTGGGACGATGTCACAATCAATTCTTTTCAATGGGTGAATTATATATCAATAAAGTCACTCTAACAAAAGTTATGGTCCACGTTAAATGAAGCATTGGTGCCAGAACCACCACAATGACTGTACAGGAAGACATGAAAAGGCATGGAGAACTGGGCATGCTGGGATAAAACAAGATCCAGCTAACTATTTCCTAAGGAAAAGTGTATATGAGGCAATAATAAATGAGCAACGGGGCAGAGAATTAACCTCCCTATGTCTGTCCTTCGTAGTGGAGGCTGACCTAGGAGATAATATTACAGCAGTAACAAGGATAATAGGATTCCAGAAAGCTGGGGGGACAGGTGACAGGAAGAGCTAAATTTTTAAACTCCCTAACAATGTCAGAATGGAAGCAGGAAATTCTGACTGTGAGGGGGCTTCTGGAAATGTCTAACAGATCACGGTATTTCTAGAGGCAAGGCAGATGGACAGCCAGCAAAGAGTGTTGCTTAGTATCATAATTAATAGATCAAGAATGACTGAATTGAGGGCTGAGATTAGTTACCTAAAAGAAATATCTACTTCTACTTCATTGACTATGCAAAAGCCTTTGACTGTCTGGATCAAAATAAACTGTGGAAAATTCTTAAAGAGGTGGGAATACCAGACCACTTTACCTGCCTCCTGAGAAACTTTTATGTAGGTCAAGAAGCAACAGTTAGAACTGGACATGGAAAAACTGACTGGTTCAAAACTGGAAAAGCAGTATGACAAGGCTGTATATTATCACCCTGCTTATTTAACTTCCATGCAGAGTACATAGTGCAAAACAGCAGAAACCACTCTAATGGTAGAAAGTGAAGAGGAACTTAGGAGCCTCTTGATAAGGGTAGAAGAGGCAAGCGAAAAAGCTGGCTTAAAACTCAACATTCAAAAAAACTAAGGTCATGGCATCTGGTCCCATCACTTCATGGTAAATAGGTGGGGAAAACGTGGAAGCAGTGACAGACCGTATTTTGGGGGGCTCCAAAATCACTGCTGATGGGGACTGCAGCCACGAAACAAAAAGACACTTGCTCCTTGGAAGGAAGGCTATGAGAAACACAGACAGTGTATTTAAAAGTAGAGACATCACTTTGCCAACAAAGATCTACATAGTCAAAGCTATGGTTTTTCCAGTAGTCATGTATGGATGTGAGAGACGGACCATAAAGAAAGCTGAGCACTAAAGAATTGATGCTTTTGAATTGCGGTGCTAGAGAAGACCCTTGAGAGTCCCTTGAACTGCAAGGAGATCAAACCAGTCAATCCTTAAGGAAATAAACCCTGAATATTCTTTGGAAGGACTGTTTCTGAAGCTGAAGCTCCAATAGTTGGCCACCTGATTCAAAAACCTGAATCATTGGAAAAGATCCTGATGCTGGGAAAGACTGAAGGCAAAAGGGGAAATGGACAGTTGTCTGAGCAAACTCTGGGAGACAGTGGAGGGCAGAGGAGCCTGGTGTGCATGACGTCCGTGGTGCCACAGAGAGTCAGACACGAGTTAGCGACCGAACGACATTAACTAGGGAATCATTTCCTAACATCAAGTATCGGGCAATTCTGAACACTCGAGAAGGCTTCCCAAAAGTGAAAACTAAATTACACCCTGAAGACAGGTCAGCCTTGTCTTGAGCAAAAAGGAACGGAGACACTTCAGGCAGAGGGAATCAGCATTTGCAGTAAGTGAGTGCATTTCAATAAGTGAGCACCCAGGAGCTGCTGGAAGAGAGCAAACACACAATCCTAGGAAGAGAAAAGAAAAGGAAAAAAAAAAAGGAAGTACTCTGCATGGTCACTTCTCTGAACTGTAATCCTCAGAGATGTACATCAGCACGTGCCTGGAACCATGGGGGGAGGGGCAGGCAGGAGGGTATATCAGGGTTTGCCAACACCATCAGGAAATACATTAGAAACACACATTTTCCGGCTCCCCTCTAACCCTAAGCGTCACTCTTGGGTGGGGTCCAGCACTGTGGGCTTCACAAGCCCTGCAGGGGATCCTCATTGGGCTCAAGTATGAGAAGCACTCCCCAACTTAATGAGAAACCTAGACTGAAACACGCTGACAAGCAAATCCTTTAAAAGATACACAGGAAACATTCTATGAATGTAAGAGAGAGATGAGTTTTGTCCAGCGCCCAGGGGAAAAGATCAAGTTCTTCAAATAGCAGGAAGTGTCCATTGTAACAAAAATCTCCTTTCCAGACTGGATTCATCTACTTACTTTGCCCTGTTCTTTTCAGGCCTCTCAAGGTTGGAGTACTTTCTGTGACATTTTAAGACATGTATGGGGGCTTCCCTGGTGGTCCAGGGGTTAAGGCTCTGTGCTCTCTATGCTTGGAGCAAAGGTTGGGCAACTAAGATCCCACATGCTGAGCAGGGCCTGGCCTGAGACATAAAGCAGGTAAATAAAGACTAAAGTTTTGGTTTTGTTTTTTTTTTTTTAATCTGTATGAATAAGAAGCTGGGGATTTCACTCTGCATTTGATTGACAACCAAAAATATCAAGCTTTTCATGTTTCAGCAGCGGATGTGCTATGAATTGTGGCTCAGAATGCCGCTTCTCCACAGAACCACCACGAAGAACTGACTAAACTGCTGTGCACTGACTGGGACAGTTACTGACAAGACTGGGAGCTTGGTCTGTGCTTTGACACACACGCACGCATGCACGCACACGCACACGCACGCGCGCACACACACACACACACACACACACACACACACACACACGCCAAGTCCCACCGCTCGAATGCCCTGCATTACAGATTCTGGATTCCGATACAGCCACTATCACTTTTGCCTGTAGCACAGAAGTGAGAAATTATTCTTACTTTTAAAAGAGAACAGTAAAAATGATAGGCCCATTTCAGTAACATGTAGTTTAAACCCACAATACAGTATTCAGCATTTAAATACATATATATGTGACAATCTTTCTGGGGGAAAAACTCCTCTGGAGAATGTGTACTCATATTTTGAGTTCCACTGGGATTTTCAGTGAGATTTTGCAAAGTCTTTAGGTCACCCCCAAATTTCAGGATAACATACCAGATTTGTCCCTGCCTCTTTTAATACTTAATAAGTTCATAATGATTTCATGTGAATCCAGCAGTAACTATAAAAAGCCAAGTACTGTGAGGAACAGTTTTCAATTCCATTTAAAGTCCCAAGAATGCTCAGCTAGGGTCAAATGACATCATTATCTATGACTTATTTTAAGCAACTTTGATTTTTTTTTCATTTTTTTTCACTTTAAAGGCAGGATACCAGATACTCTCATCTGTTGAATTACAGATGTAGTTTTGGATGTCATTTGATTGACTAATCAAGTAATGCCATGTAATTATTAGTGGAGTTGTTTTATTTTCCCTTCTCTGAGCATCTGTTTGAAGTCTGAGGCTGCACACCACCACTGGTGTGCATTTACTCCACAACTTCAGGAACCTAGAAAGACACACCCTCAAGTAGCCAAGCCAGGTCCACGCGTGGCATTTTGTTTGTATGGGAATTATTTGCCCTAATACACATGAGCATCTGCATATGCTTGGAACTCAACCAAACTGAGAAGACAAAATCCGATATTTCATCCATCAGTTGTCAATTATGTGTGTTCACACAGAGTAAACAGAGTAAGACATTAGCATGAAACTCATAAAATTCCTATCATTAAGATATCATCCTATAGAAAACTTAAAAGTCTACCGATCACAAGGCAAGCATTTTCGTCTTTCTAAAAGTCTGTGGTAACTATTGAGGAAACCTCCTGAACAGGACAATAACAAACTTCCTTTGTGCAACCCCAGACATCCTACAACTTGAACTTAAAACAGATTTGAAATAGCATCCACCCACCCCTTCCATACTGGGAACACACAGACCCTATTCCCTTTGGTTTATGGACCCTCTCCTCTGTGGCATCCCCACAGATTAAGAGCACAAAGGTCCTGAGGCCTAAGGCTATAGGACTGACCCAGCACATAAAACTTCAAAATAAAAATCACCACCCACCTCCCCTCCACCCAACAGAACAGCACAGCCACTTACGCAGTGGATGCCCAGTCCCCAGAGCTGCCCCCGTCTGTAAGCAGGTGGTTCCGGTCTGGTCCAGGGGGCCCAAGGGCAGCGGCAGTCATGGGAGACGGAGAGGAAAGCGAGTCCAGGCTGCTGGGAGGGGTGTCCTCCTTAGGAAGATTGGGACGGTCACCTAGGGAGGAGAAAAAGGCAATAACTTTTTTTCAAACAAACGCTCAGAGGAGAAAAAAACAACTCCACTAATAACTACATGGCCTCGCTTGATGAGTTGATCCAGTTATATCCAAAATTACATTTACAATGAAGTCTGAAGAGTATTTTGGTGCCCTGTTTTCAGGGATTTTCTTTTTTGTTTGTTTGTTTGTTTTTAATCAAAGATTCTTAAAATAAATCATAGATAATACAAAATGAGGAGGGTTTTCCCCACAAGAAAAAAAGACGGAAGATGAAAGCCTTAATGGTGGCCACGATGACTTCCTGGTCTCTAAGGAACACAGGCATAAATCAGTGATAACCTCAAGAGCAATGCAGAACAGCACATCAGCCCTGCTGGGTCCAGCCTCTTTCTTTCCAGCCATGGGATGACTCTTCAAGCTACTGCCAATCGCCAACTACCACATAAATTCAACAACTTGCAAGGGACCTTGTTTTCTGAGCTGAAATCTTAGATTACAATTTAACAGCCCAACTGATTAAATCGTGGACAAGGAGAAACTTCCATTTGCTGGTGAACATGAAGATGTTCTACAAGAACTAGGCCCAGGCAGTGACTGCAGGGGATGACTTTTTTTTTTTTTTTTTTTTTTTTTTTAAGATTTATTTATTTATTTGGCTGCACTGAGTCCTTGTTGCCACAGGCTTTCTCGAGCTGCAGAAAGCAGAGGGCCTCTTCATTCACGGGCTCCTCACTGAGGCGGCTCCTCTGGCTCCAGGTGCTTCAGCAGTTACAGCACTCGGGCTCGGGAGTACAGGCTCAAGAGTCGGGATGCTCGGGCTTAGTGGCTCAGCAGAACATGGGATCCTCTGGACCAGGCAGCAAACCCGTATCTCGTGTACTGGCAGGCACATTCTTAACCACTTGACCACCAGACCAGGGAAGTCCCTGGAGGTGACCTTACACTCAAACAGAAGAAGTGTTTCTTAAATGGGTTCCATGATTTACTCACGCAGAGAGGACCATTTGGTGAAATACGTCTAGCATTTGTACACATTATGAGCTTGGGTGGAAAATGCAGAAGGTGGGTAGGAGCTCAGAAGCGCTTCTGTTTCTCCCAACTGGTCTCCTCACTTCCATGGTACTCTCAGCCCCCATCACAGCTTGGCCCCTTCAGCCACAGTCATGGGCCCCATTAAATCGTAACCCCTCGAGAGTGTCCTCCAGAGGCAGCAACTTTCTATTAAAATGGCAATGACCTGGCCTTGACTTTTATAAATAATGGGTCACGAGAGTTGCTCAACAGACTGCCACGGCAGCAGATGACACACAGTGTGGAAGGTCACACCCTAGCCACAAACCGCCTCCAGCTGATTAAAGCTTCCTTCTTCCTCAGGCCTAAGTCCCAGAAACAGAGGATGTATGAACGCCAGGAACCCACTCTCAGAAAAGCATCTTAGACAGACTTCAGCTCTACTCATCATGGAGCACATGCGAGATCCCTGGCCTCTGGTTAGGCTCACTCCCAGAATACGAATCTTGAAAACTGACTGGGTAAAAAATTTTTACTTAACTCTGACCCAGCTTACAACAAAGGCTAAAAGGATCTGAGGAGCAAACATCTGGAAAAGCAGAATTCAGGCAAGAAGGAATTAGAGATGGTGATGGCTAGAAGAAGGGATCCCTTAAGGAAGCAATGAGGGGGATGCATGTCCTGTGCAGAAGACTCTGGTGAGGGGGAGTTTTCTGAGCTTTTTTCCTTTTTTAAATGCATGGTTGGGGAAGGAGATACAATGAGCAAGAGGTGAACATCATGTGATCTCTGTGGGCAGGTCTTCTCCCTGAGCAAAGTCCCTCTATAAAAGCCTTGTTCTCTCTCCCCATTCACAAACACACGGTCCAGAATGCTGCATGGACATAGAGAATAAGCATATGGGTACTGAGGGGGGAAGGGGGGGTGGGATGAACTGGGAGATCTAGGTACATGATTGATACTGCGTATAAAATAGATAATTAAAGAGAACTAGGGTTCCCTGCATAGCCCAGGGAACCCTACTCAACACTCTGTGATGACCTAGACGGGAAGGAAATCAAAAAAAAGAGGGGAGGGGATATATGCACAGCTTCTGGCTCTGCTGTGTAAGCAATGTAAAGCAACTATACTCCAATAAATTAAAAAAAAAAAAAAACAGAATAAATACCATATGCTTCCTCTTCCAGTGAGCTTCCTTTTCCTACAGCCCTTCACCACAAACACATTTAGCTAATTGGGATAATTCAGCCCCAAAGAGAAGGGCTCATTTTCAGGCAAATGAACCGAAACCCACTGCTAGATTTCTGTGATTTCCTTTGGGTTTATTTTCGTTCTGGGATACAGTCCACTCTGCAGCAAAGGCTGCCTCCCTCTGTGCCCAGAGAGCTCCATCCATCCAGTTCTCTGCAAATGAGACCTGGAGCTCCAGCTTTTCCCGGGCCCTTCCGGGTAACGCTCAGTCATTCTGGGCAACCACTCCCTTTAAAACTAGGACGGCCTCTTGTGTAACCACAGCACAGAGTCTAAAGCAAACTCTGAAATGTTTCCTGGCATGACAGTTGCCAACTCGGGGTTTGGCTAGAAGGTGCAAACGGGGACCAGTTCTGCAGGAGGACAGGGTAACCTCCGCAGCGGGTCACACGCCAGCAGCTTCCTGGGGGCAGGAGGCTGGACGCTGGCCCTCTGCTCTCTGGGCCACGGGCCCTGTCTCCAGGGCAGGGCCTGACCCAGCAAAAGCAGCAAGCAGGCCTATTACTCCCTGCCTCATTCCTACAAGAAGAAAGCTGACATTGAGAAGTAGCTTAAGGAAGTGGAGCCCAAGGTCCCAAGTTCCTTTCCAAAAGTACATGCCTAAAACATTGGCACAGCCACAGACCCTAGCTCATCGCCAGCCCCTCTGATTCTGTCCCCAAGCAGACTGACACAGCACACACTGTCACTCAGCACATTCAATCACACGCCAGTAAGAGAATTTCTCCCTTCCTTCCTGCCAAATGGTGGCAATCTGAACCCTCAAGTGAAAAAAAAAATATTGATACAAGAGCATAGGTGTATACAAACAGATCAAAGAGCTTCCTCAAAATTCCCTTCTCTCTTGCTGTTTAGGAAAGTGCTTTTCTACTTAAGAATCACTGAATTTGAGGAAACATTAATATCAGGCATGAAAACTTAAATATTCTAAAACTTTAGTTTACCAACACCAAATGACTTCTTTGTAACTATTAACAGGAGGAAAATAATAAAGCTTTAAAAAATTCTATATTTGACAATATCAGGAATAAAGACGTTAAATCCTGTGAAGCTCCCTTGTACTTGAGAATCAAAGTCAGACACCCTCATCATTTTTCACCTTGCATTTCTTCAGAGTGTCACACAACCTCTTTGTTTAGGTGCTACCCGTCAACAGGCATCTCCAGACAGACACGTCACCAACAAGTAACAAGGCTGAGCTGGGTACGTGAACAAGAATGCTGCTGAAGGGCTTTCGTTAGCAACAGACTCCAAGATGAGAAAGGCACTAGAAAAGAACCACCAGCATCTCGAAGAGAGAATGACGTCCTCACCATCAACCCTGGATTAATTCCCACCTTCTCCATAAGCTCTTGCCAACCACATTTTTGGCCTGTTCTCTCCTCTCACAACAGCAAGCCGCAGTCAAGTCTACAATGCACCGTCAATGCTTCCACGACCTGATTTTAGCTCCCCACCACTGTTACACATCTTCTGAGGGTGGAGACCACCTCTCATCTTGGTAACCCTAACAGACCACAAGGCAGTGCTAGGCAAATCAGGAGGCTTCAGGAAATACTGTGGACTCACTGCCAGAGAAGAGATCATGATACTGCAAAGCCAACACCTCCAGGAATTAACAAGGAAAAAAGCCTACAAACCTCAAAGTAGTCCTGTTATAAAATCTGCACACAGTTTCTGAGGATTGTCCTCTCCCCTTTGAAGCCACAGATATCAGCCATCCTCTTTCTTCAATTTGCTGAGGTTCTGCTTACATACAGCAAGTCCCAGACATACGACCCTTCAAGTTGCGAATTTTCAAAGACGCAAAAGTGAGCTCCGTCAACGTCAGGCGTGAGTCAGAGATCAGCTTGCTCCCTCTGATTGCTGACAGTCCTTCAGCTCTAACATCTCCCACCTCCTCCCCCTCCCCCAGTCAGTAACTCTTCTTGATGCCAGCCCCTGTATGCCAGCGGTTGTACTGTTCTACTGTACTTTTCAAGGTACTCTACTGTAAGATTAAA
The DNA here is from genome assembly GCF_001704415.2 of Capra hircus. Lineage (NCBI taxonomy): Eukaryota > Metazoa > Chordata > Mammalia > Artiodactyla > Bovidae > Capra > Capra hircus. The sequence goes on along the minus strand of NC_030824.1, from coordinate 60,833,462 downwards.
GTGTTTTATCTTTGTGTTTATTTTTTAATGTGTTATTTGTGTGAAAGATATGATAAACCTATTGCATCACTGTACTATATAGCCGATTGTGTTGGTTGAGTACCTAGGCTAACTTTGTTGGACTCACAAATGTGTTCTCGGAACACAACTCATTCATATGTAGAGGACATACAGACAAGGCACACAACCCTCAAGTTCTCGCCTTAGATAACGGGGTGAATGTAGAGTTATCTACATTGAAAACAAGGAGCAAGTGAGGTGGATGTGGGACATAAATCAAACCAGCTGTGGACATGTTAGGTTTGAGGGATGAGGAACAGATCCAGGGGCTCTGGTTAAACAGCTCCAGAGCCCTGCAGAGAGGTCTGGGACAGTTTTGTTGATGTGAGAGGCATGTGGGCGGAGGTGAAGTCCTGGCACTGGATGGAGAGAGCAATGGAGAAGACGTAAAAATGGAAGCGAACCCTGGAGGAACTTTAGTGTGAGCAGCAAGCTTCTCCTTACTGGTGGCGGTGGTGGTTATTGCTGTCCTTCTGGTAAAGAGAGAGAAGAGTTATAAGTATTTAGGACTTTCCCCTAGACACTGACTCGCATTAAAAATGGACCAAAAACAATATTCACGAGGACATGCCTTTCATGCCAGCTACTGGGATGGCCAAAAAGTTCATTTGAGTTTTTCTGTTATGGCTTCTGGAAAAACTCAAACAAACTTTTTGGCCAACCCAATAGATTCATTACTTATTCTGATTTCTTTATGACCCTGAGCACATGCAGAAGTGCTTTGTTCTCACGAGCGACTAAAACAATCTTCAATGACTGGCAGAGAACTCAGCAGGAAGAGGGAAGAATAACTCTATAATTCTACTACAGTGAACAAACACAGAGGATGTTTATCTCCTATATTTTAATATACTGATCAACTTTGACTCTAGTCAATTGAACTTTCTTGTTCTGATGATGACAAAGTGAAACTCTCCACTCATCTTCTGCTAATTTCACTTAAACAGAACTGCTGTTACATTGTTGGAGGGAATGAGTTATCCTTCCCATTTCATTCATTTCTTCTTTGTCCGCCTCTCAAAGACACTTCCTAATTGTTAAGAAGTCAGAGTTGGTTCCCTTTGAATCTCTTTCCAGCTGTTTCCTACTTAGCCTAGAATGTTTGGGCATGGGCTGAAACTGTAGAAGGTTTCTGTTATTTCTCAGAGACAGGTTATCTGCACTAGTAAGGCTGGTCCATGTCCCCCCTCTCAAACATCCTGGCTGATGAATTAGCAGAAGTAAGAAAGAAAAGGAAAATGGACAGAAAAGAGGAAAGAAAGAAAGCAAGCAAGCAAGAAAGAAAAGCGCTAATGCATTAGTTAAACTCTTGACAAACCCCACAGTTACATGTTTGGTTAATTGGAAGACAACAGCAGACTCCCTCTGTAGTTCCCCTGGCACACAAACACCCCTTCCATCAGATCAGAATAAACTTAGATGCTCCTAAATTGAGCAGCTAGTCAAGAGAACCAAAGAAAGATTTATTGAGAACAAAGTAACTATACTTAAAACCACACAGTTAACACTTTTACAATACAGATCAGAATAAACTTAGATGCTCCTAAATTGAGCAGCTAGTCAAGAGAACCAAAGAAAGATTTATTGAGAACAAAGTAACTATACTTAAAACCACACAGTTAACGCTTTTACAATACAGATCAGAATAAACTTAGATGCTCCTGAATATCAAGCAGCTAGTCACTAGAATCAAAGAAAGATTTATTGAGAACAAAGTAGCTGTACTTTTGGCAACACTAACTGTACTTATAGCAACAGTAACACTTTAACAATAAAGATCAGTCAGGAAATGTTCAGTCAAAAGACAATGAAATTTTAAAACGACACCCACATTTTTTCCCCATATATCCCCAAAACAACAAAACTGAAATGATTTCTTTTTTATTTTTTAGAAATAAACTTGTAGTTGAAAACTTGCTTCACATTTCTGTGAATAGAAATAAAAAGCAAATTGTTTCAGAAATCAGCGGGAGCTCAAGCCAGAAGCCTACTGGCTCCAGGACTCATCAAAACCAGCAGAGCCGGTAGACGTTCCAGTCCCGAGGTGTCCTTAGACCAATATACCTGCAATACACCAGGCGTGATTCAGGGGTAGAACCGGGCTCCCTGCTGTGGAATTAGGAGTTGGGAGACACCACACTAAGGGAAGGCCAAAATTCTATGATTGAGTGCCCTACTCGCCTGTGAAGTGGATTTAGTAAGCTTGTCTGCTCCCCTCCCCGGAATGAGAGTTATGTACATGAATAATCGCTGGTTCTGAACCAAAGCAACTGGTTCAGCCCGGTGAACCCGATAAAGGCAAAGCCAGAAATGGAAAAGAAAGAAAGAAAGAAAGAAGGAAGAGAAGGAGACTCCAAACCATCCCAAGCACGGGCACACACACTACACAACCCTCCTGCACAAGGGACTTGTACCTACAATGTCTAAGAACACAAGAAAACCAGGACAGCAAACTCAACAAAAATTCAGCAATTTAGAGATCCGTAACATAAAAGGGAAGTGAAATTGCCCACATCCAGACCCCAGAAAAAGAACTACACTGAGAAGAAGAAATATTTAAAGAAATAATGACCAATTCCTCAAAATTAAAGAATCTGAAAGACCTCGAAAGACTTCAATCTATTTAATAAAGGACTCAGAGTACCAAACAGGGAAATAAAGAAAATGGTGCTCATAAGATATGTTATTGAGGAATCTGAGAATATCAAATACCGAGAAGAAAATAAACAGCATCCTGACGAGGAAGATATTTTTTAAAAAGACCCAGAATGACATCAGAGTTCTCAACAGTAAAACTGAATTCACAGCAATATGTTTTAAGTACTGAAGGAGAATTTTGAGCATTCAACTGTATACTCAAACTGCCATTCAAATGTGAGGGCAGAATAAACATATCAGACATACAAACACCCAAAATTTTGCACATAAAAAACTATAGCGATAACACTCTTAAAAGACAATTTTCAAATGTTTAAATAAATGAAGTGCTATGAGATTTTCAATGTCTACTGTTGTCTTCTGAAAACTTTAAGATAAAAGAAAAAAAGGAAAAAATAACCAAATTGGTCCAGAACCTAGAATCATATCAACATGATGGGGGTGGGCAGCCCAAAAAGGAAACGTAGAGTTCATTAGTTATTTATCTTATTAGAGATGGAGAAAGAAACATGGTTGAGTTTAAGAAAAGTGAAAGTTGTTCAGTCACGCCCAACTCTTTGAGACCATGGACTGTAGTCCGCCATGCTCCTCTATCCATGAATTCTCCAGGTAAGAATATGGGAGTGCCTAGCCATTCCCTTCTGAAGGGGATCTCCCAACCCAGGGATTGAATCTGGGTCTCCTGCATTGTGGGCAGATTCTTTACCACCTCAGCCATCGAGTTTAAGATGCCAATAGATAAATGAGGGCATAAATCTCACAGCTACCTTAGAAACAAAGAGAGACTATACAGTAGTGGAAACCACAGAAGAACACTTGCTTTAGTAGAGAGAAAAGAGGAGAGGAAAAGAGTAAAAAGCAAAAGGTATCAAAAATAATTATTAAGTAAAAACTGCAAAATCACAGAAATCCTAACATAATGGTAACTGCAGTATATTATATATAAATGGATTAGACTCACAAGTTAAAAGGCAGTGATTCTCCAATGTATTTTTTAAATCCAACAATACGTTGACTACAAGACACTTAAAGCAAAAAGACAAAGGTTGAAAATAAAAAATAAAGCTATACTGGACAAATATAAATCAAAATAAAGTTAATGACCTTAGTAAACTACATGAAACACAAAGAGGGTCATTTTACATCGATAAAGGGATAAGATTATGGAACAAGAAGATAAATACCTAACAATATGCCTCAAGCAACATATAGAACTGTACAGAAAAGTTAAAAAATCAACTACTGTAATTGGAGATTTTAACATACTCTTCTCAGGCAGTGCTATCAGACAGGACAAAAATAAAGAGAAATTAAGGTATCTGTAATCAATAATGTCAAGCATTCTGTTTTATACATACATACATGTGTATGCACATACTTTGAAAGAAACAGAGGATAAATATTCTATAGAACAAACTGTTTTTGAAGGAAATATTTTGAAGGATGAAATTATACATACTCTTGTCTCATGCCAAAATTGTAAAATATTTAGAACTTAATAAAAGGATAGATTTTTATGATTTCAATATGCTGTTAAACTAAATATGGTTAAAAAGAGAATCGTAATCGAAATTTTAAAAGATTTAGGACTCAATGATAAAGACATTTCATATCAAAATTTGTGAAACACGGCACAATAATACCAAGAAGAAGAATTTTAGAGCTCTAAAATATTTATTAGGAAAAAAAGAAGATTCAGAACATTTTCTATGCCATATTTAAATTGGCAGTTTTCCTAAATATTGATAGTGAAAGGGTCATCATGACTGAATATTTAAGTTAAATTCAGTCACAGTAAACCCTGAAAACTAGAATTTATTAAAATCTACTTGATGTACTATATATTTTGCTGTGCTCACTCAACAAGGATTGCTTGTATACTATAATTAATATACACAGGCTATCCCTTAAAGTAAAAAACTAATACTCTTAACTGCTATTTTTATTACTGATTGGTACGTATGACTTCCTTAGGGGGGAAAAAAATCTCCAAAATCACAATGGAAATTGACTAGAAAATATAATCAGACATATAAAAATTCACTACCTAGGAACAGAGAAATAAATCTCAAGGCTAAAATAACCTGTTTTACTTTGGAGTGTGCACGTGTGAGTGTGCATGCTCAGTCAATTCTGACTCTCTGCAACCCCACAGACTGTATCCCCGGCAGGCTCCTCTGTCGGGAGGCTTCTACCAAACCTAGGTGTACCCCTTCCGCAGCAGGGGGTGAGGAGCTGATGTGGTAACAGGCACCTTAAATCGCTCTCCCCTTGCGCGCGCATCCACCCTCCTGTCATTCTGCATTCTCTACCTTTTAAACAGGGCCTTCCAATAATAACCAATAATGTCTTGCTCAGAGTGTCAACATCTTCTTTGTCCATTTGATGGGTGTGTTCTCATGATGCTGCTCCAAGGAAGACTCAGGTGCCAAACATTTGGGCTTTGTGTCTGAAGTTGAAGAGCATGCAGCATCGGGAGACTGAGAAAGGCTATCCCCAAGGAAAGACATGTCTGGGTACAAGTCACAGGAGCAGACAGACTAACAGTTGTAATGAAGCTAAATGCGAAGAGGCTGAAACCGGGAGGGGATGATGAAATGCTGCAGGAGGAGACTTTTGTTTGTTTTGCTAACTTATATAAGCCTGTTCAAAACACGACCTTTGAACTAAGCAGAAAATAGTCATGCTGCCCTAGTTTCCATCATGCGGTAGATATTATGACATCAATAAAATCTCCTTCGAGCCACAGTGGTCTTTCCTCCTAAGGTCACCCGGGACATACAGTGCACTGAAAAGGAGAGGGGTGCCTGGTGTCAGGATCAGTACTCCCAGACTCATTTCACAGATGCTCTGACTAAATAATTCTTACTCTGCTAAAATGAAGTCTGAGGTGCCGTATTTCATCATGGCAAAAACTAGTTTCTAAAACTGCACTGACTAGTGTAAAGCAGAATAAACCAAACCCTCCCCTTTACTCCATATGCGGTAGACTTGACCTTGTAAACAAAACCTAATGCTGAACCAGTATGGAAGTGACCTCCAAAAATAAAGCTAGATCTGTCTAGGAGCCAGTGTGAAGCTTCAGCTATACGAGACAGTACAGAGAAAGCAGGACTTCAGTGGTGGCGCAGGGGATGGGAGTCGGCCTGCCAATGCAGGGGCTACAGGTCTGAGCCCTAGTCTGGGAGGTTTCCACGCGCTGCGCAACAGCCAATCCTGAGCATCATAAATACAACTACAGAGCTCAAGAGCCACAGCTACTGAACCCGTGTGCCTCAACACGAAGTCCACGCACCTAGAGCCTGCGCTCTGCAACAAGAGGAGCCTCTGCAGGGACAAGCCGAGGCACTGCAACAGGAGCAGCCCCCGCCGCTGCAACCACAGAAAGCCCGTGCAGAGCGGTGAAGACCCAGCACCGTCAAAGGGAAAAACAATGCCCCCATCAACCTTCATAAGGCCAATATAACACACGGGATGTGGTCCGACAGTGGGGTTTTAAGGTCGACAGACATCAAAGGATTAAGCCACAGCTGGTTCTTTAATGACTTCGTGCAAGGAAGAGTGGCACGCACCAAGTAGTGCTAGTCCCCGAAATGCAGCTGTGAACGTATGTTAGTGGCTCAGTCGTGTCCAACTCTTTGGGACCTCATGGACTGTAGCCTGCCAGGCTCCTCTGTCCACGGAGTTCTCCAGGCAAGAGTACTGGAGTGGGCCGCCATTTCCTTCTCCAGCAGATCTTCCTGACCCAGGGATCAAACCTGGGTCTCCCACATTGCAGGCAGAATCTTCACCGTCTGAGCCACCACAGAAGCCCTGAAATGTGGTTAATAAAAGTCAAAGTATACTACTTAACTCATGAGGAATGAGACCTCATAGAATTATCATGCTGGATCAGAATACTCACCCACCTAGGATAGCACTCCACTTTTAACAAGGACACTCAAGAACACTTGAGTCATTCACGGCCTTACTCTTCCCACCTAAGTCTTGAAAGTACAGCGTAATGTCTGCTTGCTTTCAAATCACTGGGTGAGACTGCTCACCCAGTGAGCAGATGGAACATCCAAGGGTTCCAACCCTGAGTAACGGAGCATGACTTTCACAGCAGTGGCTGGAGCACAACTACGGCTCCAAAGGGGGGATTACAGTTTTGTCCAGCATTTTGGCTTTGCCTCTGGTCCTTAGTGCTAGCATCACCATAAAAACTAACATGCAGATATGAGGGTGACCAGATATTCAGATTTACTGTGAGACTGAGGGAAATGGGAAAAGCCTACATACAGTCTAATAACATAGAACAGCCTGTCTTGCCTAACTGGACTGTCTAGGCCTGGTTTTATCAAGTGGTCCACTCTTTGGCAGTGAAAGAAAGTGAACAGGCTTGATTCCTCATAACCTACTTAAACACTCACCCAGAGCCTCATGGAGTTCTATGAGCTTCTAGAACTAAAAGCTGCAGCACACACACGGAATGACCAACATACAGCAGAGCAGTCTGTGAGCAGCATGGCTGAGAAGTGACAGGATCAGGTCCCAGACTCCATTAACACCTAAGAGCCAAAGAAAACGCAGCGCTGCCTTCAGAGCTTTGCGTGTGCTAGTCCATATCAACTAAAATGGCCAAGGAATTAAGAGAACTTGCCTATGAGACACCGTCAATAGTGGCATTAAACAGGTAAGAGCAACAGAGAGAAAAAGATGTCCAAAGCAGGACAAAAATTAAAGCTGATATAGTTTCCAGGCCAGGTATTCTTATATCCTTCTCAAAACATAGGCCAAAAGAGCTACATCTTAAACAGTAGCTTTAATTAACTGAAAAAGTGTACACACACATGCACACAACCCCATGTATACTTGCACATACATGCAATTTCTGTCTTAGTTAGAATAATAAAGGCGGGTTAGGAAACTCAAAGTTTGAATTTAAAATTAAACTTTTATAATGGCTAATATGATGGGGTACATTTCTTTAAAAAGAGCAAATCCAACCCTCCCATGCAAAAGGAATTCTCCTTTGCTATCCATAGATCAGTAGGTAGTAAACGACTACTATGAGAAAACAGTCTGGATTCTCTGATTAGAAAATCTATCCTAAGTCTTCCATTAGGGAAGGAAAGGGGAGGGGACTATAAGAAATTAACCCAGCCAATTGTCTGTTAAGGAAAGAACACTAATTCACTTCTCAGCAGTGAAAGGTGCAGGGAGGGACCAGTCCTAATTGTCAAGTGGAAAGAAAGCTTCCTAAAGTCCCCGCGACCCCAATTCTTGGCTCTGCTGCAAGTCAGTGCAATGTCATGCTGGGTGGGGGGAGAAGATGTCTCAGTTCCTCGCATTTCACTTGGCCTCATGGAACAAAACAAACCACAATGGGAACCATGATAAAGTTAATAACATGCAAATTAATGACACTCAGGGTCTAGCTAAGAAAAATGCACTTTGGCAATATAATTTCTTTATCTGAAATAGTGTCTAAAAAAGCGAAATGTGACTCTAATAGAATAACCTCCCACCCTCAGTCCCCAAAGTCAAAAAAAAAAAAAAAAAAGTACACATAGAGACGCATCCTCCCCACTGACACACAAAGCAAATCTGAATAAAAGTAAACTCCTGTCACATTAAGGCACGAAAAGATGTAATGAAATTTCCATACAATTATAAAGCAGATTTTATTTCCTACTGCCTGAAGATGTTAAAAATGGAACATAATGCTTGCCTGAAAAGCTACCGAATGGCTAAGATTTGCCAAAAGTGTAAGCTGGGAAAAGCTGATGAGAGAATCAGCTGTGTTCTAATCACATGACATAAAACACAGACCCAATTATAATGTTAGAGCAGCAGCTAATAGGCATTAGGTTACCACTCCAGGAACCACCTCTGCTACTTGTAAAGGTCAATGGAAGTCTGCAGCAATTCAATTACAGAGTGAGTAAGACCAGTTCAGTTGCAATGTCAACAGAAGTCAAAGCAAATTGCTTTACTCTGTAAAGCAGAGAACATTTTTATATCATAATCACAGTCCTCAAGCATTATTTACAGATTGAGATTTCTGCCTATATAAACAAACAAAAAATATGACCGCCATCTACTATTGTCCTTAGGAACCAAAAAGTAATCAGATACTGAATCAAGCTGTCTTCCATAAACTTCTGAGGAAGCCTGACATTTTGACAGCTCAGGAAATTTAGAGCACTATGCTCGGAACACCTTCCAGTCCAGCTGAGAAAGCAGGGTGGTTGGATTCCTAGCTATTTACCTGTTCCCCTCCCCTCCATTCTTTTCCCCTGAACAATATAAATTATCTATTGCCAGATGAAGACCTTAAGAAGCAACCATTAAGTCTCCTTACTAAGCTGGACAAAAATAACCAAAACCCCATGACTAAGTTACATTTTCTTGGAAAGTTATATAAAAAGTACAAATAGTTCCTCAATTTGTCCTCAGGAAAATATAAGCTAAAATTCTTGAGTATGTACTAAATGTTGGGTGCTTCAGTTCAGTTCAGTCCAGTCGCTCAGTTGTGTCTCTTTGCGACCCCATGAACTGCAGCACGCCAGGCCTCCCTGTCCATCACCAACTCCAGGAGTTCACTCAGACTCACGTCCATCAAGTCGGTGATGCCATCCAACCATCTCATCCTTTATCTTCCCCTTCTCCTCCTGCCCCCAATCCCTCCCAGCATCAGAGTCTTTTCCAATGAGTCAACTCTTCGCATGAGGTGGCCAAAGTTCTCATTTGTTCTTGGCAAAAGCCATGTGAAAGTTTACTAACCCAAACTCATGAGGCTTGGAGGGGAATTTGCCTAGGTCATAAAAGACAAGAAGAGGACAGGGACTGAAATCCAGGTTAGGTTACACCCAAACCTAGCCACAAATAATGCTGCCATTCAATAAAACTCATCGCTGTCTTAAGTGTTTCCACAAATATGTTGAGCTCAGTCGCTGTGTCCAACTCTTCTGTGACCCTATGGAGTGTAGCCTGCCAGGCTCCTCTATCCACAGGATTTCCCGGGCAAGAACACTGGAGCGGGTTGCCATTTCCTTCTCCAGGGATTTCCAGTAACACTGATCCCCAAAATGCCAGGGCAATGAGACTGTGAGAGCAGCCCAGGGGGGAGATGAAGGATGCACTAAATCCAACATGGAAACACTAAGCAGGGAGGGCTCCCCATTCTCAGTGTGTGGCCACGGAAGCTTCTCCAGGTCAGCTCAGACGAGCGGGACTCCATGTGTTTCTCCTTGGGCTTTGCTTCGTTTTCTACTTCAAAATCTTCAACTTACACCCAAGACACAAAATAGTAAGCACAGCTTACATCAGTCAGGCTGAAACTATTGTAACTTAAGTACACATATTGGTATGCGTGCTTTATGTGTATACGTGCCTTTATGTACGTATGTAATGACAAGGAAAAAGAAAGAGGTACGTTTAAAGATGAAAATCAGATTCTCACTCTCTAAGGAGAACTTATGTCATAGCTGACTAATATTCTTCCAGGTTTATTTCTATGCTTATACATTTATTCACTTAGTTTTCCTTTGAGAATGGAGGTGATTCTGAAATTCTGTTTTATAACTTACTTTAGCCACTCAAAAACACACTATGTGTATTATTTCTCTGGACACATTTGTGTGTGTGTGTGTGTGTGTGTGATCCTTGGAAGCTGAGGAGCCTGTGTGTGGTTAGTAAGGGACCTACATTGCTTGCGTTTGGCTGTACAACACGAGGCTTCTAGGAGCACACCCACACAAGAGAACATGAGGAATAATACACAGCAATATAAAAGGAGAGAGCTCTGTATACGGGCATGAAAGTAACACCAGATATACTGTAGTTCTTTTTTTAAATAAAGGACTCAACTATATATATGCTTATATATATATATATATATGAAAGATTCTAGAAGAAAAAAATAAATTATAGGTTGAACCATGTCAAACGGCTGCTATTCAATCATTTTTGACACAATCAGCAGGGCAGTTTCACATGGAACGACCCTACTCATAACAGTGGCTAGCAATCCAATTTGGAATTTTAACTTTCAAAGGACTTTAGAAACTACAGGCTGAAATGACATGAAATTAATGTTGCTTTACTATTTTGAAGCACTGAATGAAAAAAAAAAAAAGTGTGACGGTGCGGATATTACATAACTCTAGAACAGAGATGGCACTAGGCATGGCTCAACCTGTTAACGGCAGTGGCTACAGATCTGGTTTGCAGATGCACCTAGGGGGCAGGGACTGAAGTACTGGAATTGAATGGAGACTTTTCACTTTATTACAACTAACATAAGACCAGACACTGGTTCACTGAGGTAAATGGGTACAAGCATCACGATAAAACACATATAATACTGAAATAAAATTACTATTTTCCCTCCTCCTTGCCCATAAAAATGAGCATCCCTCTTTTCCCTGGGGGTCCGTTTTTGGAACTGTGTATTGTATCCTAGGTTTAAAACCATCCTCATTTCAGTTCAGTTCAGTCGCTCAGTCGTGTCCGACTCTTTGCGACCCCATGAATCGCAGCACGCCAGGCCTCCCTTTCCATTGCCATCTCCCGGAGTTCACTCAGACTCACATCCATCCAGTCAGTGATGCCATCCAGCCATCTCATCCTCTGTCATCCACTTCTCCTCTTGCCCACAATCCCTCCCAGCATCAGTGTCTTTTCCAATGAGTCAACTCTTCGCATGAGGTGGCCAAAGTACTGGAGCTTCAGCTTTAGCATCAGTCCTTCCAAAGAAATCTCAGGGCTGATCTCCTTCAGAATGGACTGGTTGGATCTCCTTGCAGTCCGAGGGTCTCTCAAGAGTCTTCTCCAACACCACAGTTCAAAAGCATCAGTTCTTCGGTGCTCAGCCTTCTTCACAGTCCAACTCTCACATCCATATATGACCACTGGAAAAACCATAGCCTTGACTAGACGGACCTTAGTCAGCAAAGTAATGTCTCTGCTTTTGAATATGCTATCTAGGTTGGTCATAACTTTCCTTCCAAGGAGTAAGTGTCTTTTAATTTCATGGCTGCAATCACTATCTGCAGTGATTTTGGAGCCCCCAAAAATAAAGTCTGACACTGTTTCCCCATCTATTTCCCATGAAGTGATAGACCATGATCTTAGTTTTCTGAATGTTGAGCTTTAAGCCAACTTTTTCACTCTCCTCTTTCACTTTCATCAAGAGGCTTTTCAGTTCCTCTTCACTTTCTGCCATAAGGGTGGTGTCATCTGCATATCTAAGGTTATTGATATTTCTCCCGGCAATCTTGATTCCAGCTTGTGCTTCCTCCAGCCCAGTGTTTCTCATGATGTACCCTGCATGTAAGTTAAATAAGCAGGGTGACAATATACAGCTGTGATGTACTCCTTTTCCTATTTGGAACCAGTCCGTTGTTCCATGTCCAGCTCTAACTGTTGCTTCCTGACCTGCAGACAGGTTTCTCAAGAGGCAAGTCAGGTGGTCTGGTATTCCCATCTCTTTCAGAATTTTCCACAGTTTATTGTGATCCACACAGTCAAAGGCTTTGGCATAGTCAATAAAGTAGAAGTAGCTGTTTTTCTGGCCCTTTCTTCTCCATCTCTTTCAACCATCACTCTGATTTCTTTATAACAAGCCACTGTTTCTAATGAAAAAACTAAGAATTATTCTTAAAATTTAACAAGTAAATCAACATAGCACTTGAAAGGCACATGATAGCTCAGCAAAGATTGGTCGTGGAAAACTCCAGAGAAGAGAAGATGCTGTGTTGAGGCACTTGGGTTTGTACTTGAGCAGAGTGGTAAGGAGCCCAGACTGTGGGATCTGACTGGTCAATCTTGGGTCTGTCCCTCACCAGCTGGGAGACTGATGTAAGCTACTGCACCTTCTCTGAGTCTCAGTTTCCTCAATTATAAAATACCAATAATAGTACTACCTAAAGCATTGTTATAAGGATTACCTAAGTTTAACAAATATTGCTAACAACAGTAACTGGCATATAATAGGCTATCTATACCTATGCAGTAGTGTTACCCTCTCAATTGTATATTCTATTCTCACAGTAAGTATTAAAAATGTTAAGAGTCCACCTTTGAAATAATTAAGACAATAACCAGAGAATTAAAGAGTCACTCTTTCTATTCATACCCAAAGAGAAAAATAAAACCATGACCATCATCACATTTCAAGCTCAAAAACTCATGCTGCTGAGTTCAGAGAACAAATATTAGTACCCACAAAATATTAGACGTATAATTCACTGTAAAAAATCTTCACTGAAGATTTTGTTTTTTCCCCTATCCAAGGGTGACACTGGGCTTCTAAATACTGGCTCAGAAGACACGCAGGAATGCCATGGCAAGTAGAATGAGCATCTAGGAGGAGCCAGGCTGCTAAGTTGCGACCCAGGGTTCATAAAGAGCGACGTGAAGACAACTGGTTATAGGAGTAGTCTCCACAGTTGACTCAACCCCAAGTCATTTTTTTCCTTCAATAGCTGGGAAGGATTTAGTAAGCACAAATTAACTGGCCACAGGTTTGTTTGGTTATAGTAATTGTATATGGCACTCTTTACTCTGGGTAACATTTTTCTTTTGCTCCTCTGCACAGCTTGGGGATCTTAGTTCCCTGACCAGCAACTGAACCTGGAACCCAGCAGTCAAAGTGCAGAGTCTTAACCACTAGACCATCAGGGAAGTCCTGGGCGCCTGGTAATTTTTATCATGGTCCATAAGAGTTTTCTGAGCAATCAAAGTCATCTGGACTTGGCCACATTGAGATAATATCTTTCCCTTCAAGATTTCTCTTCATCTTCCTGGCTACCAAAGGAAATGTTTCAAATCAGTCACTCCTGAAACCCTTAAAAAATCTATTTCATTCAGGATAAACAATACTTTGGTTGGTTTGAAAAGATGTTTCTTAGACAGCCCAGCTACCTCCTACGCTGTAAGTGTTTCAAAGGGGGCCATAAAGAGAGTGACAGCTGCTTGAATTCAGAACTAGAAATTAAAATAAAAGCTATTAGAAGTGAAGGAAAAAACCCACACCACAGGGAGACAAGCTTGAAAGACTTCTTCTCTCTTCTATAAATTCAAGTTACCTGCCATGAACTTATTTTCACCACAGAAGCAGCTATGTATTTTTTTTAAGGCATTAAATAAGCCTTTTTCCCCCCTCCAGAGAAAGGGGGAAATGTTCATCCCACACAGAAGCACAGTTAAGATTATAGAGGAAGTCATATAAGAAGCTGCCTCGTGCTTTGTCGCTAATACGCCGGGGGCTGAGCTCCAGGGAGGCATCTGGGGAGACGGCCGTGCAGAGGAAGCCGCATGCGTGATTTACGGGCAGGCCACAATTCAGTCACAGCCCTGATATTCCGGCTGCCTTTTCCAACCCACTGATCTAATCACTGTAATAGTGAGACATAATCTGGCTACACAGGCTGTCACTGAGTCAAGCGTGGGCTTAGATTTAACTTCACAACACGGTAATTCCATGCTACGGAACCGTGACTGTGCTCTGTGAAGGTGACAAGAGGTCTTGATCCTCGGGGAAGTTATTATCCAGGGTCCACCCATGAAGGGTCATGCAAAAAATAAAAATGGTAAGAATCAAGAGAAGATGACCAAGCCTGAGACAAAGACCTACCTGGGACCAGTTACTTGGGGTGGTCATCCTATGCAAACTGAACAGATATGTCTACAAGGAAATGCCAATAGCTCTGAAAGTCCACATCAACCAAGGTTTTACACCGGTTCTTCTCTCACATAAGGGCCCTGGTACAATTTGAGAGAGGATGGGGTAGTAACAATTTACTTACAAAAGCATGCTTTCGTGACGGTCATTTTTTAAAAAAATATCGGAGTATAGCTGATTAAGCCCGTATAGATGGACTTCCCTGGTGACGCAGGGGTAATGAATCTGCCTGTTAATGCAGGAGATGCAAGAGGCTCAGGTTCAATCCTGGGTCGGGAAGATTGCCTGGAGAAGGAAATGGCAACCCGCTCCAGTAATCTTGCCTGGAGAAGTCCATGGACAGAGGAGCCTGGTGGGCTACAGTCCACGGGGTCACAAAGAGGCACACACGATGGAGCGCACACATGGTTGATTAACAACGCCGTGTTAGTTTCAAGTGTACAGCAAAGTGATTCAGTTGTACATACACAGGTATCTATTCTTTTTCAAATTCTTTTTCCATTTAAGTTATTACAGAGTACTGAGTAGAGTCCCCTGTGCAATACAGTAGGTCCTTGTTGATCATTTTAACTCTAACAGTTGTACACGTCAATCCCAAACTCCTCATTTATCCCTCTGAAGATACTCTGTTGGGCCTGAGACTGGGGAGTGCATAGCTGCCATGACTGCCAGCCTTCCATCCTTGACATTTACTGAAATAACCATCTTTGAGTGTGGTGGGTGCTGCCTGTCCTTTACAAAAGCCTATGAATGAATGGATATGTCTGTGAGGCAAAGTAGGAGAAAACTGACTTCTGTAATACACTGTTCATAATTTACGACACTATACTTTCTCTAGGAAGATAACATTTTAGGCATTATGTAATATTTCTCTATCCACTGGTTTTTATATACACTACTTATACCAAACCCATTTTCTAAAGCAGTTACACACAACAATATGTACTGATGACACTAACGAAATGAGATCGTTTCTTCCTTTTGATGAGAAGATGATCTAAATATTTTTATTTAAAAAAAGCCTCAGAACCAGACTAACATATAAACACAAGGAATAGATTTACCTATGAGCCTAAACTGCTGTTGATGACGTCTGTTTTAATGACCTGCTTTCATCTCCCACGTCTGATCAGTGCAGAAGTCGCAAACCTGCTTTAACACCTCTACCAGGCAACCACTTATTTTCAGTTCCTACTGCTGATTCAAGCCCAAGCAACCCAAGCTTAAATTGTCAACCCAGCGTTTTTCAAAAGCCTCCTTGATTCCTACTGACAGATTTGTTCTAATCTGATTTTAGAGACTAATGCGCATCAGGAGAGGTTCCCTCCTTTAAGAAAGGAGAGAAACGGTCCCGTCTCATTGTTAATCTATCTCCCCTTCAGCAGTTGTGTTTTCACATTTCTGCTTACAACGCTCTGCACTGTCGTCATACTCCCCACCACAGTGCAGGACTATAATACATGTTCAACAAAATGTGCCGCAGTTAGCACATTGGGGATCCAAGTGGGCAAGTGCCAACCTAACGATACCCAAGTAAGAACTACTCTAAAATAATATCAAATCTTGCCAATTGGCTTGCAAGACGATTTTGTTTTCAACTCATTATAAGTCATATTTTTTATGTTGTCTAAACAAACAAACTGCTATATCATGTACAAAAGAAGATAGGCATAGAATACCTAATTACCCAAGAAGATACAAATAAAAACTCGTCCTGTGAATGTCTAGTTCTGTTTAAAATTAGAGCTAGCATACAGGAAGAATTGGAGAGCTTAGTCAAAATTCAGATGATAATCTTCTCACTCACTCCCAACCTTCTTTTAAAATGTTTCTTCTGCCTTGAATAGAAAATAGCAAAGAATATACTTCATATAGCCTCATGAACTTTCCTTATACATGAGGACATCAAAACAAACAAAAGTCTCTCTTTATATGAAAGGGCACTAAGGGTTGAGGGGCCAGCCCCATCCACCAGACACCACAGCAGGAGCCACAGTCCCACCGTAGGAGAGCTCATGCTGCCCACACCGTGAATATTCCCTGAGCACCTAGCTCTGGTGGGCCAGTCAGGAAAACACTTCTGAGCCCCACAGGGAATCTCCTAAATGAGGCCATTCCTTCAATTCAGGGAGAGAGGACTGATTTACCTAATACATAATGTCAACTACAAATTGACACCTGCCATCCAACTCTCCAAGGATTAAATCATGAGCTGCTGCAGTTGCTGATTTTCAATACACCCTGGAAGGAATTCATGGTGTGGAGAGCAGAAATGAGGCGCTCTGTGCTCTGGGAAACGGACAGGACAGGGTTTTAGAGAGCTAGATATTCTCAGGAGCTGATCTTATGAGCACAATTCTTATATCTACTCACATCTAGAAAAGCACTAACATCCTTCATGGTGACAATGGCTCCTTGTGACTAGTAGAAATCTTCTGAAAAGAAGATTATGTGCTTGATTGCATGTACTCCCCCTTTACTGAAATCACATATATACTGACCTTCCCCTCTCCATCCCTGCCACCTCTTTGGAGCAGTTTCTCAGAGCTATCTGAAATTTTGTTTACCAGGCTATAGTCCTCATTTTGCCCCAAATAAAACTCACAACTTTCACATTGTGCATTTTTTTAAAGTCAGTAATAGAAACAAACACAAAATGAGACAAAACGAAGAGACAATGGAATATGTTCCAACTAAAGAAAAAGACAAAGCCTCAGAAAAAGAACAAAAGAAAGCAAAGATAAGCCATTTACCTGTCAAGAGTTCAAAGTAACAGTCAACAAGGTACTCACTGAACTTGGGAGGAGAACAGATGAATACAATGAGAACTTCAACAAAGAGACATTAAAGATAAGAAAGTACCAAACATAAGCTATAACTGAACTGAAAATACACTGCAGGAATTCAACAGGAGACTAAATGAGGCAAGAGCATGAATCAGCAAGCTGGAAGACAAACCAATAGGACTCACCCAGACAAAGCAGCAAAAAGAAAAATAAAAATTTAAGTGAAGATAAGCTAAGGGACCTTTGGGACAACATCAAGCAGAATATATTCATATACAGGGGTGCCTGGAGGAGAAGAGGGAGAGAAAGGGGCAGAAAAGTTACTTGAAGAAAGAGTGGTTGAAAACCTCCCTAATCTGTGGAAGGAAACAGACTTTTCAAGGGTCCAGGAAGCCCAAGAGTTCCAAACAAGATGAAACCAAAAAGACACATGCGAAGACATACAGTTAAAACAGTAAAAGTTAAGGATAAAGAGAGAATTCTAAAAGCAGCAAGAGAAAAATAATTTGTTGTATACAAGCAAAGCCCCATAAGGCTATTAGCAAATTTTTTAGCAGAAACTTAGGCCATAAGGGAGTGATACAACATATTCAAAGTGCTGAAAGAAAAAAGAATTCTGTACCCACAAAGTTATCATTCAGAATTGAAGTAGAGATTAAGAGTTTCCCAGATAAGTTAAAGCTACAGGAGTTTATCACCACTAAATCAGCCCTGTAAGAAATGATAAAATGAGTTTTTCAAGCTGAAAAGAAATGGCACTAATAACGAGATAACATATAAAAGTAAAATGATCACTGGAAAAAGTAAACATATAATAATGAACCAGCCACTTAAAACGCAAATATGAAGGTTAAAACATGAAAAGTAGTAAACTTAACTAAAATTAAAATAATTAGTTAAAAGATGCACAAAATAAAAAGATGTAAAATGTGTCATCAACAGTATAAAATGTGGGACTTCCCTGGGCCAGTGGTTAAGACTCTGTGTCCCAATGCAGGGAATATGGGTTTGATTCCTGGCTAGGGAATTAAGATCCCACATGATGTGCAGTGTGGCCAAAAACAAATTAATTTATTAAAAGTTACTAAAATAACTTTTTTTCAAAGGTATAAAATGTGATTGGGGAGTAAAAAGATAAATTTGGACACATTCCAACACTTTAAGCAGCTATCAACTTAAAATGGGCTACTATGGAAATGTTATATGTGAATCTCATTGTAACCATGAGAAAAAGCTTACAGTAAACACAAAGAAGAAAATGATGAAGAAACGTCAATATACCACACACACACACACACACACACACAACCACCAAGACAAAAGAAGCTATTAACAGAGAAGGTACAGAGAAGAACTACAATAACAGCCAGAAAACAATTAACATAAAGGCAATAAGTACATTCCTACCAATAACTGCTTTAACTGTAAAAGGACTAAATTTTACAATCAAGAGAATGGCTGAATGGAGACAGACTTCAGAAGACAGGGCACATACAAACTCAAAAGTGAAGGGACATAAAAAAAGACATTTCACACAAATGGAAATAAAAGGAAGCTGGAGAAAACTCTACTCATATCAGACAAAACGTTCTTTAAAACAAAGACTGTAATAAAAGACAAAAAAGGGCATTATATAATGATAAAGATATTAATAGAGCAAGAAGAGATAAGATTTATAAACGTATATGCACCCAGTAGAGGAGCACAAGATATACAAAATCCAGTATTAATGGACATGCAAAGAGATTAATAAAGGCAATACAATTATAGTGGGCGACTTTAACACCTCACTTACATCAGTGGGTAGATCATCCAGACAGAAAGTCAACAAGGAAACACTGAATTTAAACAATGCATTAGATCAGATGGACTTAACACAAATACAGAACATTCCATCCAAAAGCAGAGTATACACTCTTTTAAAGTGCACGTGGAACATTCTCCAAGATAGGCTACATGTTATTTCGCTAGTTTCAAGACTGAAATTATACATCAAGCATTTATTCCAACCACAGTGGTATGAAACTAGAAAACAATCACAAGAGGAAAAAAAAGTAAAATCTACAAAATCATGGTGGTAAGTAGGCTACTGAGGAACCAATGCATCAGAGAAATCAAAGGAGATTTTAAAAATATTTAGAGGTAAAAACAGAAATACAACATGCCAAAATCAATGAGTTGCAGCAAAGAAAGTTCACAGCAATACAGGCCTACCTTACGAAATAAGAAAATTTCCAATTAGACAACCTAACTTCACATCTAAAGAAACTAGAAAAGGAACAAAGTCCAAAATCAGTAGAAGGAAGGGAATAATAGAGTGAAAATAACGAAACAGAGATGAAAAAACAATGGAAATGACCAATGAAACTACAAGCTGGTTTTCTGAAAAGACAAAAACTGACAAGCCTTTAGTTAGACTTACCAAGAAAAAAAGAGAGGACTCAACTAAATAAAACCAGAGATGAAAGATGGGAAGTAACAACTAGAGAAACACAAAGAATCATGAAAAACTACTACAAACAATTATACACTAACAAACTGTGGACAACCTAGAAGAAATGGATCAATTTCTAGAAACAGGCAGTTTTCTAAGACTAAATCATGAAGAAAGAGAATATCTAAACTACATCAATTACTAGTAAGGAGGTTGAAACAGTAATCAAAAATCTCTCAACAAACAAAAACCCAGGCAGATGGCTTCACTAGCAAATTCTACAAAACACTCAAAGATTTAAAATCCAACATGCTCAAGCATTTCCAAAAAAAAAAATGAAAAGGAGAGAAATCTTTCATATAGCGTTTTATGAAGCCGGAATTACCCTGATGCCAAAACCAGATAAGAACACCACAAAAAAGAGAAAATTACGGGCCAATACCTTGATGAATATACATGAAAAAAATTCTCAACAAAATATTAGCAAATGAAATTCAACAACAGATTAAAAGGATCTTACATCATTATCAATTGGGATTTATTCCAGGGATATAAGATTGGTTCAACACCCATAAATCAATCAATACGATACATCACATTAACAAAGCGAAAGAGTGTTAAAAAAAAAAATCGAAAGAGTAAAAACCATATGATCATCTCCATAGATGACCAAAAAAGCATTTCACAAAATTCAACATCCATTTATGGTAAAAACTCTCAACAAAGTGCGTGTAAAGGGCATGAACCTTTACATAACTGAGGCCGTATGTAACAAATCCACAGCTAACATCATATTCTAACAGTGAAAAGCTGAACATTTTTTCTGAAGATCAGGAACAAGACAAGGATGCCCACTCTCACCTTATTTTTATTGAACACAGTACTGGAAGTCCTAGTCACAATAATTATGTTAAGAAAAGAAATAAAGGACATCAAAACTAGAAAGGAAGAAACAAAACTGTCACTATCCACAGATGACATAATACCATATATAGAAAACTCTAAAGCTTCCACCAAAAACAAAAAGACTGTTAGAATAAATGAATTCATTAAAGTTGCAAGATACAAAATCAATATAGAGAATTTTGTGGTGTTTATATACACTGACACCAAACTACCAGAAACGGAAATTAAGAAAACAATCCCATTTAAAACTGCATCAAAAATAATGAAATACCTGGTAATCAAGTTAACTGAGGAGGTGAAAGATCTGTAAACTGAAAACTATAAGACACTGGAAAGAAATCAAAGGAGACACAAATAAATGGAAAGATAGTCCATGCTCACAGATTAGAAAAATATTGCTAAAATATCCATGCTATCTACAGATTCAATGAAATTCCTATCAAAATGCCAATGGCACATTCCACAAAATAAAGGGAAGGGGAAAGAATAGGAACAAATAATTCTTAA
This sequence comes from Capra hircus, assembly GCF_001704415.2. NCBI lineage: Eukaryota > Metazoa > Chordata > Mammalia > Artiodactyla > Bovidae > Capra > Capra hircus. Next base: position 60,812,440 of record NC_030824.1, on the reverse strand, counting down.
ATTATATGGAACCACAAAAGACCCCAAATAGCCAAAACAATCTAGAGAAAGAACAGCAAAGCTGGAGGTATTATACTCCCTTTATTCCAAGTATACTACAAAGCTATAGTAATCCAAACAGTATGGTACTGGAACAAAAACAGACACACAGGTCAAAAAAACAGAACTGAGATTCCAGAAATAAACTTTCACACACATGGACAATTAAATTATGGAACAAATCACATAAAATGTAGAAATGACAGTCTCTTCAATAAACAGCCCTGAGAGAACTAGACAGCCACATGCGAAAGAAGACCAGACACAAAAATTAACTCAAAATGGATTAAACACTTGAATGTAAGAGCTGAAACCATAAAATACCTTGATGGAAACATAGGCAGTAAACTCACTGACATTGGCCATAGCTAATTTTTTGTGGATCTGACTCCAAAGGCAAGGGAAACAGAAGCACAATAAATGAATGAGACTGTATCAATCCTGCACCGCAAAAGAAACTATCAACAAAATGACAAGCCAACCTGCAGAATGGAAGGAGATATTAGCAAAGCACATATACAATAAGGCTTTAAAATGTCAAAATATATAAAGAACTCAAACAAATTAACAATGAAAACAAAAAAATAAATAAACCCACCCATGTTAAAAGTACCCACTCATGTTAAAAATGGGCTGAGGGCTTCCCTGGTGGTCTGGTGGCTTAAAGCCGCCTTGCAATGCAGGGGACACAGACTCGATCCCTGGTCTGAGAAGATCCTGCATGCTGTGGGGCGACCAAGCCCCTGACCCACAGCCGCTGCAGCCCACGTGCCCTAGAGCCTGCGGTCCTCCAGAGACGCCACCATGATGACAAGCCCACGGACCACAGAGAGCAGGAACCCGGAGTCAGCACAACAACGGAAAGATCATGGGCAACGACGAAGACCTAGGGCAGCCAAAAACAAGGCAATCAATCAACAAAACTTTAAAATGGGCAGTGAATATGAACACTTCCCAAAGAAGGCATAGAAAGGGCCAAAAGACACAGGAAAAGACATTCAACATCATCCATTACAAGGAAAATGCAAATCAAAAGCATAATGAGGTACCACCACACACCTGTCAGAATGACTATTATCAAAGATAAGAAAACGCTGGAGAGGCCTTGGAGAAGAGAGAACCCTGGGGCACTGCTGGTGGGAAAGTAACTTGCTACAGCCATTAGGGAAAACAGTCCCTCAAGAAATGAAGAACAGAACTGCCACGTGACCCAGCTCTTCCACTTCTGAGTATTCACCTTAAGAACACAAAAACACTAATTCAAAAAGACACATGCAGCCCAATTTTCACTGCAGCATTATTTATAACAGCCAAGATATGGAAAACAACCCGTGTCCACTGACAGATGGATGGATATGTATATATGTTCCATGTATATTGCATATGTATATATGTAACTCAGCCACGAAAAAGAATGGAATCCTGATATCTGTGACAACAAAGAAGGACCCTGGAAGTATTCTGCTATATGAAGTAAGCCAGAGAGAGAAAGACAAATACTATATTATTTCACTCACATGTGGGATCTTAAAAGACAAAACAAATAAACAAAATAAAACAAATACGCAGATACGGAGAACAGATTAGTGGTTATCAGAGGGAAAGAGGGTTGGGAAGTGGATGAAAGGGTTGAAGGTCAACTGTATGGTGATGGATGATAACTGATTTGTGGTGGTGATTAACCTCTAGTGTATATAGATGTCAAATTATAATGTCCATCTGGAATCCATATAATTAAAAAAGAGGTAGTAAGGACATAGATTTGGAGTGGGCAGGTGAAATCAAAAATACAACATACACTAACTTTTTAAAAGTTCCTTTACTACCACTTCTGAGGAAATAAAAACACAGGAACATAAGTTGAGAATAAAATGAAAGGGAGCCTTTGATTTTTTTCATCTGCTTTTTAGCATTGAGCAGCTTACCTTACATTTCACTATTTCACAACTGACTTAGCTAAAGCTACTCAGCTTTAAAGTTTTGAGACTATAAAACACTATATTAAAGTGAACAATATGGCTTCTACAAAATAATAAGAATTTCAGAAAAGATTTAACAGTTGCTCTAGAAATCTAGCTAGATACTATATCCATTTCAGTTCATATTAATCATCAACAGAGATCCTTAGGAAACTAAATTGTAAAGTTTTCTGCAAATAACAAGTCTAATACCATTAAATCACATATTAACAAAGGAAAATAGCGAGCCTGCCTATGCAATATGGCTAAACGTGCCAAGGCCAATTAAACCTTTGCTAAAGTAAAGATGCTAAGTCTCTTTAATTAAATTTGCAGGGCGGGTATTAAAAAAACATAATAAGAACCACGTGTAACAGCAGAGGGTATCTCTCCCAGTTCACACAGGCGAAGCTAGGCCTCTCCGCTTTTCAAGCCTATCCTAACTTCCGCTCATGCCATCAGGCTTGCTGACTGGTAATCATGACTTTCTGATTTACTACATGCTAAACTAAAACTAATTCTAAGTGTTTTCCGGGGTTGGCTGTTCCATACATCACATATTATAATTTCACACTCTACTGCATGCAGAAGAAATAACAAACCACTTCACTCAAATACCAAATCTGTGACCAAAAGAGCTTAAGAAAATCCTCAAAGAACACAACACTGCAAAGCAACTTATACTCCAGTAAAAAGTTTAAAAAAAAAAAAAGAAAATCTCTAGTCATCCAAACTAATTCCTTGAATCTTGGCAAATAAATTACCTAACTTTAAACAAAAATAATTTGTACTGGACTTCATTAAATCTAACTTGTGCTACAGTGAATAAATGAGGGGGGAAGGGAAGAAACACACTTGCATTTAAATTTTCTATTAGACTCAAACCAAATAATTTGGAAAAATAAATCAACCAAAGGTGGCTATAACGCATACTTTAACCAAAACTAGATAAACACGAGAAGTGACCCAATGACCATGAATAAGAAAAGATGCATAAAAATATTAAACTTTTGAAAATTCCAAATAGAGCTGACAATTAGATGACTCACACTACTGAAAAACATTTAGTCCTGGTGATAAGAGATTTCTTTTTTTCAAAGGGTAGAGTTTTCAGTATGCTAAGTAATCAATAACGAAGCTCTTTAGTATCCTTTTTCTGTGTTTCCTTTCAAAAGCATTTTCACCACTTCATTTATTTCCTTTTTTAGAATATGTGGAATATGGCTTCCACTTTGTTCTCTCTGAAATAATCCTTTTTTACACAACTTGAGTTTCACTAAAGCTGAGCTACAAATAGTTGGGGTGAGGGGAGAAGATAAATAACAGTTTTTAGTTGCTTTATCTTATGACCCGTGAGATAAAATCACTCTATGACCAAAATCACAAACTTTTGTGATTGTAACAACATTCAAAAAAAAAAAAAAAAACACAAAGCCTGAAATCAAGAATTAACATAAAGTTTATAAAAAGACAAAATGTAGATTAAAACATCATATAAGTAGTGAATATAAAGACAGACTAAAGGAATTAAATATCTGTCAATCTTTTTTCCTTATAATTAAAAATTTTTAAGAATTATTATGTAGCCTAAAAATCAGAAAAGCTGTGATTGTACACCATTTTGAATATATCCATAAAAAATATATGCTAGATACCACTTCGGCAGTTTCTTACCCATTAATAATAATCACTCAGCAACCCAAAGATCAAGAGGTTAGTAAACTATATTCACATGACTGGATACTCTGATTCAATTGCTAAAAATAGCTGCCCCCCAAGCAGATGCAACTTGAAAACAAAAGGTCCCTCCTTGGTCATTTCTTTCGTGAAATGAGAGTCAATTCGATTTTGCTCAAAGTTGATAAGCCTGCGTAGGTACTGTTTCATGTCAACTCGATTTCTTTCCCCCACCTACTTCCCAACATTTGCCTCATTCACTAATCTTTTAACACTTCCACCAGAGGACAAGTGAGATAAAAGTCAAGGTGCAATTCAAACCCATCAGCTTTACTCCTTATTAGCAACTCTGTAGAGACAGTGAATGTGAGGGAAAAAGAAAAGGGGAGAGGATAAAAAGTTAGCTGGACTCAGAAGCTGAAACTAAGAACTAAAAAGCAGCTCTGAAATCAGAGGTTGCCTTAAATCATAGGGCCTCCCCGGTGACTCAGATGGTAAATAATCCGCCTGCAATGTGGGAGACCTGTGTCCCATCCCAGCATCAGGAAGATTTCCTGGAGAAGGGAACGGCTACCCACTTCAGTATTCTTGCCTGGAGGATCCCATGGACAGAAAGACTGGCGGACTACAGTCCATAGGGTCACAAAGAGCCATGACTAAGGGAATACACAACAAATCACGCCCTTACTCTGGAAAATGTGGATGTGACTGTAAAACTAACACTAGTATCACGCGCACGTATGTCTTAAATACTTTAAAAGAATACTGGAACGCCTTAGCCCTCACTGTTATTACAGGAGGCATTCTGAGCCGTCCTGCACAGACCCCGTGGGAGTTAAAGACACATGTCACATGCTGGCTTGGATCTTTGGATATCAGCTATACAGCTGCTTATGATGGAGGTACTGGATTTGTTTTTATCTTCATTTCTTCCCTCCCTTTCACAATCACTCCATACCTCCAAACCAATAAAATCTTGGTAGTTTCAATCTTATTCTCCACACCAATGACCACATGGTTACCAATCAGCAACTGGGGTGTCCAATGAGCGCACAGCCTTGTTTTGTGAGGATCACTGTTTAAAATTCCAATTTGAGACAGGTGGCAATACTGAGACAGGTGGCAACCAGAAGACAACAGTGAGCTGGAACGGGGCGGTTTGGATGGAAAGTGAGGGCTTCCACTGATCAGAGTCCCAGTGTAGCTTGGTCCACTCAGTCGAGCCCCAACCATGGTCAATTTGCCACCCCTGGCACAGGATAAGACACCTGCCTCTGGAGAAAGTCAGAAAACTGGGGCAAGGATGGTGCAGAAGCACAGACCTAGTGCAACCCTGACCTGCGCCTTTGATCTCAACACACTGAACATCAGACTGGATCTGCTCCTCTCGCAAAAGACCTGCTTTCACTGTAGTTCCTCTTCCATTTGTCTCAGGGTTATGCAACCTCACAGGAGGTCACACAAGCCTCCCAAAAAAGAAATGTAAGCTGTCTTTTTCTAAGTAGAAAAAGAACCGTGCATAACAAAGACAAACACAAACTGAAACTGTGCCTGCTCTCCCTGACACCAAAGCTGTACCCCCCCGCCCCCCCCGTTAATCTAAAAAAATTACAATCTTAAGGGTAGAAGGAAGCTAAAAACACAAAGGATGGGAAACCATGGCCTGCCCTGGGGACAAAGGCAAGAAGAAAAATGTAACGAACATCTTACCATCTTCCAGTTCAAGACAGAGATTATATACGGCCACGGGTCTCTTAGTCCTCTGGCCCTGCCTCTTCGATTGTCTTGGCGGAGCATTTGGGGGTGCTGACAGGGGGCCTGGCTCAGGCAATGTGGCATCAGGCGGGGTCCTAAAAATCTGCCATCGAAACACAAAGGACATTAATTGTTTTCCATGAACAGAAACTTGGGTTTTGCAACAGTATACCAATCCCAAACAACATTTGATTTGGAGTCCATCCAAAATGGGCTGTTGGAGCCAAATATCCATGCCTTTAAATTTTGGGCATAAGTCATAAATCTTGTATTTATTTTTTAACAGAAGATTTCAAAATAGAATTTCTCATTAACAGTAAGTAAAAGCAACATCAAATCATTATATTTCAAAATAGAGTCATGCCCAAACTAAACAAGTCTAATTATCTCCACCAGATGTAGACAATACCACAGCTCTTCATCCACAAAGGAAGTAACCAGGATAAAACACTAAAAACAAATATCCCATTCAATTTCACACAGGGTTATATTTATGCCAAAATGCTAGTTTCAATTTTTTTTCAAACTACATAAACAGAAACATACGACTGCAAATATTTTTTACACATTTAAAAATAAATAGCGAGTGCTTGTGAAATTACCTTTCGGAGTCCACATACATTTTTCATAAAATGCTCTGTATGTTTAACCAACTTGTTTAATATCCTCCAACCTCCCTTAAATATTTCCCCTCTATTTTTGAAACCTAGAATATCAGCACCTTCATTATCTACAGTGTCATTCATCGGTCAGCAACAACATTAATTAAAATGTGCCGATTCTTTTAGCAAATTTTTTTCTTTGAGAATCGCAAGCTGCACAATGCATGCATCCTAAGTTGTTTGTCTGACTCTTTGTGACCCTATGGACTGTATGTAGCTGCCAGGCTCCTCTGTCTGTGGGATTCTCCAGACTACTGGAGTGGGTTGCCCTGCGCTCCTCCAGGGATCTTCCCTATCCAGGGATCTTCCCTACCCAGGGATCAAACCCATGTCTCTTAGTCTCCTGCATTGGCAAGAGGGTTCTTTACCATTAGTGCCACCTGGGAAGCTCCAAACTGTGCCATAAAGGGAAGCATATCATAGAGGTGATTTATAATATAATTTCCATTGCTGCCAAGACCTGAGTTCAGAAGCTTCCCATCCCCAACACTGGAGTCCTTTCAGCCTTCAATGACGTCCTAATATAAAATATTTAGACATCACCCTAACCGATACTGTATCTCCAGAGCACTGACGTTCTAAATGTAGATACTTGGAGAAAGTCAGCTAGCATTAAATAAACCATAAATATAAAACTCGCAATAAAAGGCACTGAGTGAAAGCCCTCTTGTTGCACGGGCATTATTATTTATGCATCTGAATAAAAATAGATGTACGACCTACATATACAAGTGAGGGTACCACATATACGTATCACATTTACTGGCTAACCAACATGTCAGAATTATATTCACAATCTACAAGTTCTCATCTAAAAGCTATCATATACCAACAGAAATAAACAATTTCAACAGAGCTTTTGCTTTATAGTACCATACTGCCCCCTCATGTGTAAACGGAATAAAAAATGGTTTAAATTACTATGGACAAATATTTGCTTGTGAAAATTTAATTTTGTGCTCCAACTGGTAACCTGCTAATACCATATTTCCACAGACTTTGTGCTCCAATAGGGTGCTCTGGCAAATAGCAACTACTTATCTGCCTTAAAAAAATCCCCTTCTGTGTACGCTATCGTGCACAGCTGGCTTTACCGCCATGTGTCATCACTGCAATTGAGGAAGGCTGCAGAGTGATGGGAACAGGAGAGAATTTAGGTGGTGAAGAGGATGACCGTGGTGAAAGAGGGAAGAAAAGACGGGGAAACTTGATCCCATGAAAAGAAACGAGCACCTGCGTGCGACCAACGTTGGGAAGAGCCTGCGGTCTTATGTTCAATCTTTGCAAACATGGCACCTGCCTCTGGGACGTTACTGGAACAGGAAATCAAACAACATAGAGCCAGTATCCCCAAAGCATAAACAGTGGAAAGGGTATATATGAAGAAACAGTGCTGGGGAGCTGATAACCTTCTAAGCAGACCTTCCTAGAAGGTCGCACTGATTGGAATGATGTGAATGCTGACCCCTGTTTCGCATCCCCTTCCTCCCCCACCACACAGGGTGAGGGGTGGGGAGTGTGGTGTGAGAGCAGTCCCAGCCTGCAGAGCCAAGCAAATCGGGGCCCAGGCGTGTGACTCCTAGATTCCTGGGGGGCTGATCCGAGACATCCCAGGGCTGGGCATCCAGATGATACGAAACAGTTCAGTTTACATCAGAGCATCTAGGAGAATATTCAGTTAGTTCAGTCGCTCAGTCCTTTCCTGCAGCAAGCCAGGCTTCCCTGTCCATCACCAGCTCCCGGAGCTTGCTTAAACTCATGTCTATAGAGTCGGCAATACCATCCAGCCATCTCATCCTCTGTCGTCCCCTTCTCCTCTCACCTTCAATCTTTCCCAGCATCGGGGTATTTTCTAACGAGTCAGTTCTTTGCATCAGGTGGCCAAAGTATTGGAGCTTCAGCATCAGTACTTCCAAGGGGAATACTACTCAGCCATAAAAAAGAAGAAAGCCCTGCTACAAGCAACAGTGTGGATGAGGGCACTGTGCTCAGTGAAGTAAGTCAGACAGATAAAGACACACATGATCTCACTTACACTGGAATCTTACAAAGAAAGAATTCTCAGAAGAAACCAAATTCATAGGAACAAAGAACAGATTGGTGGCTGCCAGAGGCAGCTCTGGGAACAGGTGAAGCTAGTCAAGATGTACAAACTTCTTTGCGTTATAAAATAAATAGGTTCTGGTGGTGCAAAGTCCAGCATAGTGACCATAGTTACCAGTACTATATCATATACTTGCAAGTTGCTAAGAGAGTTCCCATCACAGGAAAAAAAATTGTGCAACTATGTGACGTGATGTTGGATGGTAACTAAACTTACTGGGGTAATTTTTCACAATATATACTCTTATCAAATTAGTTGTACACCATCAACTAAAACAACATTATATGTCAATTATAAAACTGAAGGAGGGAGTATATCTAAGAATGGGGATTGGGCTTTTGGGGGGGTGGGGTGGTTCTGTTTTTCTGTGATTTGCATTTTAAAGCTCCCCAGGTGATTCTTTTGTGTAGTCCAGGCTGAGAAACAATTATTTAGATAGTCATTCCACAGTCATTCCACTTTTCTTGGATGGACTAAATCTATATTGAAATACCAGAAAAGTTGTTTCAGGAAAACTGGCCCTGGACATATGCAATCAATTCCTTGGATCTTCCCAATTCCTAATTAGGCATGAAATGTTTCAAAGATTCTAATGACCCACCATTCTCTATAAACTCTATGTGAATTAGCTTTCAAAGAGCTAACCTATTAGCAGATTGGTGGTGGTGGTTTGCTCAAAATTCTCCAAGCAAGGATTCAACAAACAGTACCTGAACTGTGAACTTCCAGACGTTCAAGTTGGATTTAGAAAAGGCAGAGGAACCAGAGATCAAATTGCCAACATCACTGGATCATAGAAAAAGCAAGAAAAGTTCCAGAAAAACATCTACTTTGGCTTTAATGACTATGCCAAAGCCTTTGACTGTGTGGATCACAACAGACTGAGGAAAATTCTTAACGAGATGGGAATACCAGACCACCTGACCTGTCTCTTGAGAAATCTGTATGCAGGTCAAGAAGCAACAGTTAGAACTGGACATGGAACAACAGACTAGTTCAATATTGGTAAAGAAGTATGTCAAGGCGGTACACTGTCACCCTGCTTATTTAACTTAATGCAGAGTACATCATGCGAAATGCCAGACTGGGTGAAGCACAAGCTGGAATCAAGAATGCCAGGAGAAATAGCAATAACCTCAGATATGCAGATGATACCACCCTTATGGCAGAAAATGAAGAGGAACTGCAGAGCCTCTTCATGAAAGTGAAAGAGGAGAGTGAAAAAGCTGGCTTCAAACCTAACATAAGATCATGGCATCCAGGCCCATCATTTCATGGCAAATAGATGGGGAACCAATGGAAACTGTGTCAGACTTTATTTTTTTGGGCTCCGAAATCACTGCAAATGGTGACTGCAGCCATGAAATTAAAAGACGCTTACTCCTAAGAAGAAAAGCTATGACAAACCTAGACAGCATATTAAAAAGCAGACACATTACTTTGCCAACAAATGTCCGTCTATTCAAAGCAATGGTTTTTTCAGTGGTCATGTACAGATGTGAGAGGTGGACTATAAAGAAATCTGAGTGCCGAAGAATTGATGATTTTGAACTGTGGTGCTGGAGAAGACTCTTGAGAGTCCCTTGGACTGCAAGGAGATCAAACCAGGCAATGCTAAAGGAGATCAGTCCTGAATATTCATTGGAAAGACTGATGCTGAAGCTGAAACTCCAATACTTTGGCCACCTGATGCGAAGAACTGACTCCTTGGAAAAGACCCTGATGCTGGGAACGATTGAAGGCAGAAGGAGAAAGGGACGACAGAGGATAAGATGGTTGGATGGCATCACTGACTCAATAGACATGAGTTTGATCAAGCTCCGGGAGCTGGTGACGGACAGGGAAGCCTGGCATTTTGCAGTCCATGGGGTGGCAAAGAGTTGGACAAGACTGAGCGACTGAACTGGTGGTGGTTTAGTCACTAAGTTGTGCACAACTCTTTGCAACCCCATGGACTATAGCGCACCAGGTCATTTCCTTCTCCAAGGGATCTTCCAGAGTCAGGGATCAAACCTATGTCTCTTGCTGGGCAGGCAGACTCATTACCATTGAGCCACCTGGGAAGCCCATTATCAGATTGCGGGGTTCCAAAACACAGATGATAACCTGAGAAGGTACTACCCTGGTTTTTAAGTTTTCCCAGTTACTGAGATTTAGACATATTATTAAAAGAGTGTTTCCTCATCTTTTCATTTACATAGTAAGAGCCATAATATGTACATCTCAAGTTATTACAGGGATTTAATGAGATATTTATAAAGCATTTGGTACAGTACTTGGCACCATTAAGTAACAGAAATAAATAGTAACTACTGTTTTATAATGGGATCACATCCAGTAAATAATGATAATAAAAATGAAGGCAGATCCTTATTGCCCTACTCAACTGCCATTTTAAGAGGTTGTTAATTCTTTGAGGTATTGAAAATCCCTTAAATTCAGTTTAGTTAGTTGAAAGTGTTTGTAGAAAAGCTCATCAAGCAACGGACTAAAAGGAAGCAATGAACAGCACCTCCTCAAAACTGCCAAGTCACCTAGAATCACACAATGGTTTCAAATATTTACTTTTGTATTTTCGCACTGAAATTTAAAATTTAAATTACTTCCTCTATCATTCAATACGTTTCACATTTAATAAACACCTACTAGGTGGTAGGCTCTCTCTGTAACAGTTTAACATTCTCAAGGAACTCAAGGACCTTTGAGAGAAGTATTACTCCTCATGGTTTTTTAAAATGATAAGAGCTCAAAGATTAAATAGTCTAGTCGGCCCAGACGGCAGAGTTGGTATAGTAACTCTCAACTCTGATTTCAAAGCTCCTGTTGCCCATTTAAAAAACAAATAAATTTAATTCTTAAGGAAAAAACCACCAATTATACTGTCCTATATCTATTCAGGAAAGTACATCTGGAGATGATCTACACAGAGTTACCATCATTGTGTTCTGCTCTCCTAGACATTTCAAGAATACATTACCTTTCATGTGTATTTAACCTTGTTTGCCAATGCACCGACCACAGTTCCCAATTCTTTTTTTTTTTTTTTCCAGGCTGCAAATCTATGTTCTCATGGTTCTCTCTGAAACTTCAGTCAGAAATTATTTTAAAAGATACTTTTTTTTTTTTAGTTTTAAAAGATGCTCTTTTTAAATTCAAAAGAGGAAGAAAGAGTAAATTATTTCCTTTAAAGTGTTGTCTTTCCTGGCAATCTGATTCTAACAGTTAAAATTTAGCTTATCTTGTTCTATATAGTCAAGACATTTGTCTGCTTTAACATTGATTTTCCAATTCCAGAACCACTGCACGGATGCAAATTCCTCTACCTCCCAAGTCTCATTCCAAAATCATGCGACTCTCCCAACTTCCCCACATCATGACATCTTTGCTCTAGGGCAAAAGATGAACTCAAATCAAGCCTACTCAAAATCTGTTTTTTCCAGGGTAGAAAATTTCTCCATAGTACCTATGTATTTACGACATAAGAAAAACTCAAACCACACAATCCAATGACAAAAAACAAAAATCCACACGTAGGCCTATCAGGTAAAGAAGCGCTTACTCGAAGAGTGCCAGCACAAACAGAAGTCTGGCACGACTGCTCAGAGTCACAGATTCCTCAGACTTAACAAACTGGATGTTTATACCCAAGGGATACATATAAATACCTCCCTGGGTCGCTCACGCTCTGCTACCAGGGGCCTGAGTGGAAACGACCAGGCGACCTCTGCCGGAAATACTTTGCAGAGAAGAGGAAACAAGAATGGGCTTCCACAAATGTCACTTTAGTATCCAACTCGAGCCTAGAGCATTTGGTTCAGCCGAAATCTCATGGACAGAAGAGCGTGGGGAACTACAGTCCATGGGGTCACTCAGAGTCGGACATGACTTGGCAACTAAACACCACCATCATGGGTAAAGGAAGTTAAGGGGAATGAGGTCATTCTTTTTAAGAAAGCTCTTTCTCTAGAAGAGTTCAGTGGTCTTTCTTGTGACAGGGAGATTACTAATATGTTTGTATATTCCTGGCACCTTGAATAGTAACAGCTGCAACTACTGGGTACTTGCAGCATGACTGACATTGTGGCCGATGCTTAACTCACAAAGATCTGAGCCCAGATTTCCTGATGCCAGCATCCCTGTCTTCATCACCATGCCCGTCCACCTCCAATACTACCCAGTTATATCAGGCCCCATTCATCTTATGTCCTTATTGGTGATGCCATATCTCATATAACTACATCTATCTGTAAACAGGTTCAAGAAGACGACATTGGAAATCAGCGCATATTCTCCTTAGTAAGCCTTTAATATAGAAAGGCGGGACAAATAAGATATCCAATCTCTTTTAATACAAAACTACATTGGTATATACCTGAAACTAACACAACATTGCAAATCAACTATACTCCAATGAAAATTTAAAAAAAATAAAAAATACAACAGACTAGGGCAAATAAGTAACAAAAAGGAAGCAGACTCACAGGGAAGGAACTAGTGGTTACCAGCGGGGAGAGGGAATGGGGGGAGGGGCAACACGGGGGTAAAGGATTAAGAGGTACAAAATATTCGGTGTAAAATAAGTTACAAAGACATGCTGTACAACATAGGGAATACAGTCAGTATTTTGTAATAACTGTAAAGGGAGGTTCATCTTTGAAAACTGTATTGTTGTTTGGTCGGTGAGTTGTGCACGACTCTTTGCGACCCCATGAACTGCAGCACGCTTCCCTGCCTTCTACTATTTCTCTGAGTTTGCTCAAACTCATGTCCATCGATGCCATCCAATCATCTCATTCTCTGTCAACCCCTTCTCCTCTTGCCCTCAATCTTTCCCAGCAAAAAACAATCATGTAAAAGATAAAAAATTTTAAATAAAACACATAACTATAAAATGGCCAAATATTTCTTTCAGTTCAGAGTCTCTAGTGTCTCTAGACGAACACTTGTTACCTAGGGGTGGTGTGACTCTAACCCTGACCAATCCATCTACAACATACTTGCAGAGTTAAGCTGGGGGGTGAATAGTACACCGAGAGCTCTGAAAACATCCTACTGTCTGTTCTGGAATCAACATTACCCCAAGACTAAATGTGTGTTTTACAGAAAATTTAACTAGCACTCATAATAGCAACTGACAGTAAGACTAGACCCTGGAAACAGTCTAAGGCTTCGAGTTTTATTCTGGTTGGAGAATAAACTCAGAATCGGCGAGCTGCAAAGGTTCCTAGTTATCGCTTCCCTCACGCCTGCATTTCGGTGGAACAGACTGAGGCCCTGTGGCTAAAGATTCCCTCATATTCTATTCACACCACCAGCTAACAGCAGACTCGTTCCCAGATGAAGGTCTCAGCGTTCACTGCTCGCTCTCAACATGCTGGCACCGGTCCTTTCTTTCCAACAGACTATCCTTTATGCATGCACTTCCTCACCGGGGAGATTTTTGCTCAGTAGCTGAAATTCTTGAAAGTGCTTTCACATGCATTATTGGACACAAGCCTCAACACACAGACCCAGGAGGCTGACATGGGAGCCCAGTGCAGGGGCTTGCTCCCAGTTCTGCTGACACCCACCAGCACGAGGCTGTTTCCGTTTTGTCACAGAGGAGCGGGAGGGGGCGTCCAGGAAGAACGAGCAGGAGGAAGGAGCGGGAGACACGACAAGCCCCGGGGCGTCCACGCCCCGGACCCGGCTCTGACACTGCTCCTGACTCACTGTGAATGTTTGAAGAGCAACAGTTTTGGTTTACAATCTCCCCTAAAAGAAAAGAAAGGCAAAAAGTGTACTGAGGGTGGGGGTGGGGGGGGTCCTTGCATGCGCGTTGTTACTTCAGTCATGTCTGACTCTTTGTGACCCCATGGACTGTAGCCCACCAGGCTCCTGTGTCGGTGGGATTCTCCAGACAAGCACACTGGAGTGGGCTGCCATGCCCTCCTCCAGGGGATCTTCCCAACCCGGGGATTAAGGTGGGTTTTTTACCGCTAGTGCCACCTGGGAAGCCCCACTATGGGGTGGGGAGGGATTTATCAAATTGGTAGAGCTGTTTTTCTTTCTAAGATTCCAACCGTGGGGACTTCCCTGGCAATCCAGTAGCATTTTTCTGACCTTTTCCCAAGTCCTAGGGCAATGTATGCTTTGATTCCTGCAGCTCTCTGTGCTCCAAATAGGAGAATACATAGCTGACTCTGGATCTTGCCTTCAAGCTTTCAGTAAATGACAACCTTTATCAACAAGCTTTATAAAATGGAACGTACCCCGAAACAACCCACCCAAACCATAGGCATTTTTTCAGTGACACAAACTGCAGATGCAACATCAGTGCTTTGGTCTTCCCAGTGTTCCACAAAGACCAAAAGAGGCAAGAAGAAGAAAAACTGATAACATGTGGGAACCAACTGGTATTAAAGAAATTCACATACGCTCACCAAATAACTTTCTCCCTGATCAGTTCATGAGGGGAACCCCTCCCGATCAAGCCAAAACTGCATCGTTCTTACATTCACGGTGCAAACACATATTCCCAGTTCTAAAATGTTGTTTTCTAGTTTACAAACCTTTAAAAACACTCCAAGTGCATTTTTTTTTAATCAATCTGCACCTGCAAACATTTGGGAAATGCAAGCATACACTTTCTGAAGTCAGAAGAAAACACTTTCCCAAACACAGCTGTAACCTGACTTTCATAACCCAAATGTCTACAAATATTCTTAACTGAATAAAGAGCCAGTGGTTAGCTAGAATTTTTTTCTGATCACTATGTCCTCTGCTCGCATGCAAACAGAAAGCTTATACTTCTCCTACAGAAGCCTAGAATAACACTGAAGAAACATACACCATGTTAACAATACAGCGTATTCCACACATGATATTCCTTTGTTTTTCTCTTCCTCCTCCTTCAATTTATTTTTTTTTATTTTATTTTATTTTTTTTTTAAATTTTAAAATCTTTAAGTGTACAACTTCTTCTGAGGTTCTTTTACTTCTCTGTTACTCTAGCCTCTTTCCAGGACTCAAGCCTGCCTTAGAAATCACGTGGTCCTAACAGCGGCACAGAAGATCAGGACACAGGAAGCCTAGCGTCTGCAAAAAGAGATCTCTGCCAGCCAGGGCTAGCTCTGGCTATGACAAAAGGAGGACTTGCCCTCAATGTTACCTGTGCAGCTTTAAACTGAATATAAGTAAATGCATTTAGAACTGACTCATCAAGGTAAATGACATTTTTTTCTTTGGGCATGTAAGCCAGGACTCCTACTCATTTGGGTAGGCAGCAATGATCATTTCTCTGAAAAGAAAAATAAGCCCTGGACCTACTAATTCTACAAAAGGAAATGCGTGAATTTTCATCAGTGAAGAAAACATCTGAAGACCTGCATATGATCACATTTAACAGAATCATCTGAAATCTTTTTCCAAATATGCACGCCCCCAGGCATGGCCCACATATTTAAGAGATAATGCAACACACTTTTTTTTTCCATTTTAGCTATCAGAATAAAATGCCTAAAATGCCTAAAGCAAAACCATGTTCTGTATGCGATCAATGGTGGGATTTTATGAGAAGTTGCATAAGGGGAGAGGTGAGTTGTGATTTCAGCCTTTATATTTTATCACTGCTTCTAAAATTTACGGGACTAGGTTGTCAGTTTTTAATAGCAAGTTTCTTTCAAATTACAATTTATTTGTTACAGAAGTGATAACTAATACACATTATATTCCTTGCAGAAATTCTGATAAACACTCAAAAAAAAAAAATCTCTTTAAAGATGCAACCACCCCTCAGCCCACACACAAAACCATTTCTGTTAAAATGCTGATGACTGTTCTTCAGAGCCTTTTCTCCCCATGCAACACCTGTCTCTTTAAAGAATCAACCTATCAGGACAACTGCATGTGGAGCCCAGGTTCCTAGAGTTTACCAGAACACAGTCCCTAGCTGTACTTGAGAGGTGACCTCTGCTGTATGCATTTGTTAGAAACAAGCTTTGGGCAAGATTCGATTTCTCAACACATTAGGGCCCAGCTAGATTTTAACCTCCCAAGTGAAACGTGTTTCTAACTAAGGGTTTAGAAACCAGGCGTACATTTTTTTAAGAACATTCCAAACAACCCAATGTTTTAGACCTTCATCTTTGCCAACTCAAGGCTACATGAAGGGCATACATACTGGAGACCAAAAGTAGCCTTTCTTTCAGTGCGGATGCAGAATTCATCTTCTTAAACCTTAACTGTGATGAAAGCATCCACTCTACCTAGTTCCTGTTTCTTACAGGGAACATCTCAGAAGGTTAATGCTTAGATGCTTAGATTCCAGCTCAGTTTGGAACTTGTGCATCCTCCATCTTTATTTAGTAGCTGTGCTTGAAGTGAAAAAGGGAAGATTTCCCTCCACTGAGCTCACTTCACCTAGGACCAGCTTTGACATACATGTTTCCAATAATGACAAAGGGTGCGAGGATGCGTTAAGTATATTCCTTTAACTGGAAGGAGAGAGAACGGTCAGGATAAAACAGCCAGTGAACCACACACTGAAGAGAGCAGAGCCCTTTCCTGTTTTGCTGTCGATATTCTAATTATCAAGTATCACTTAACATCAGTATGAAATGTTTTTATTTATTTGTTCAGTCTCTCAGTCATGTCCAACTCTTTGACACCCCACAGACTACAGCACGCCAGGATTCCCTGTCCTTCACCATCAACTCCCAGAGTTTGCTCAAACTCACGTCCATGGAGTCAGTGATGCCTTCCAACCATCTCATCCTCTGTCGTCCCCTTCTTCTCCTGCCTTCAGTCTTTCCCAGCGTCAGGGTCTTTTCCAATGAGTCAGCTCTTTGCATCAGGTGGCCAAAGTACTGGAGCTTCGCATCAGGTAGCCAAAGTATTGGAGCTTTGGTTTCAGCATCAATCCTTCCAATGAATATTCAGGGTTGATTTCCTTTAGGATGTCCTTGCTATCCAAGCACCACAGTTTGAAAGCATCAATCCTTTGATGCTCAGCCCTATTTATTGTCCAACTTCTCACATCCATACATGACTACTGGAAAAACCATAGCTTCGACTATACAGATCTTTGTCAGCAAAGCAATGTCTCTGATTTTTAATACGCTGTCTAGGTTTGTCATAGCTTTTCTTCCAAGGAGCAAGCGTCTTTTCATTTCATGGCTGGAGTCATTGTCTGCAGTGATTTTGGAACCCAAGAAAATAAAGTCTGTCACCGTTTCCACTGTTTCCCCATCTATTTGCTACCATAGGTTTAGAACCTGTCAAATTGGGTCACGCATGATTATCCTTATCACAAAAGATTCCAACAATGTATCATTATGTATATGCTTATTTACTGAGAGATGAGCACCTTATGTTTAAGATTTTTATGTAACATAAATCTTAACATCAATGAATGTTAACTTAAAAGGGTAAAAACCTGCTGGAGGGAATGGATTCTTAACTATTCTGGGGTATCTCCTAATGGATCAATTATCATCAATTACAAAGAGATCAATGCATTTACGATTGAGAAATCTGGCAGTCACCACCCATAGCAAGGGTTTTTGTTGTTGTTGTTTATTTATTTTAAATTGGAGGATAACTGCTTCACAATATTGGGCTGGTTTCTGCCATACATCAACATGAATCAGTCACAGGTGTACATATGGCACCCCACTCTTAAAACATGGCTACAAATCCCTCGACATTCTTCCCAACAAGAAGCGGTGTCCCTGTCCCCTCCCCTTGAGCCTGGGCAGGCTATCCACTAAGTCGGTCAACAGCACATGCTCGGTGATGCTCTGTGGTCTCTGATGCTAAATCACAAAAGGCCTTTTGGTCTCTGCCCTGTTGGCTGAAATCCTCGCTCAGAGCCCTGAGGCTGCCACACTCTATAAGGAAGCTCAACATACATGAAGAAGCTCGTGTGCACGTCCTCTGCTCAACAGACCCAGAGGAGCCCACTCTCTGGTCACCCCAGCCCAGGCATTAGAGGTGAGTTACTACAGAAACCTCCAGGTGATTCCAGTCCCCAGCCATTCAAGACTTTCCAGCAAAAGGATTCTGAACAATCAACATTATTTGTCTATTGCCCCAAAATATATAACCAGAATCTAACTGTGAAGAAAAAGTCAAAACAGATCATTCTGAAAAATAACTGGCTCGCATACTTTGAAAAGTACCAGTATCAGGCTTCCCTGATGGTCCAGTGGTTAAAAATCCACCTGCCAATTCTGCGGACATGGGTTCGATCCCTGCTCCAGGATAATCCCACATGCCACGTGGCAGCTAAGCTTGGGTGCCACGACTCCTGAAGCCTGTGTGCCTACAGTCCGTGCTCCACCACAAGGGAAGCCTGCACATCACAGCTAGAGAGGCGCCCCCACTCGCTGCAACTAGAGAAAGCCTGCCAGCAGTGAAGACCCAGCACAGCCAAAAATAAATAAATCTTAAAAAAAAAAAAAGTACCAGCATCATGAAAAACAAAGACGGAGAAACCAGTTCCAAATGAAAGGAGATGAAAGAGACATGACAATTGTTAAATACACTGCACGACACTGGATTGGATCCTGCACTGAGGGCAATTTTTCTGTAATAAATTATCATCTGACTACTGGTGAAGCATGCATATGGATAACCCATACATTAGTGCTTCTCAAACACTGATGTATGTTCACTCACTTGGAGGTCTTGTGAAAACACAGATTCTAATTCGCAGGCTGGGGTGGGGGCCCGAATTCTAATTTCTAAGAAATTCCCAATTTGTATTGACATGCTGGACTATGGCCACACTTAGAATCACAATATATTCAATACAGTGTCCATGCAAAACTTCCTGAACTTGTCCTTGTTTTTGTAAGACAAATGTTGAAGAAGTGAGGGTTCACGATGTAAAGAAACTTAGTCTCAAAGGGTTCCACAACAATAGCTATAATAATTACATTGTACAGGGTTTACAAACCTTTATTGTACTATTGCTGCAGCCTTGCTAATGGGTCTGAAAATTTTCAAAAGACAATTTTGGAACAGAAAGGGTATTATGTAAATAGGTAGATATCAACAACCCTATAAGGTTGCTATTTTGATTTCAATGGTACACCTGAGGAAACAGATATTTGGAGAAATTAAATAATTTGTGTGTAATCATGCTACTAATAAAGGGCCCCAAGGCCATAAAGGTTAAATGATGACCTCGCTTATTTGACAAGTACTGTTAATAACTTGCCATTTGATTGTCACAACTTGCAAAGTAACTCCGACCTTGCAGAGTAACTCAGCCTTCTAAGCCTCAGTTTCCTGATTTGAAGGGTTGTACCAGACCAAGTGACTTCGAGCAACTCCAACACCACGCTATTAACACAAGTCAATGCCCCATCCAATCACTCTATCCTCCCACACTTCACGATGGCAGAACTTCATTCTTCCTCCCCCTTCATGGCAGAATGAAAGGGTAAAAGCAAACATTACTGGAAAGCTTACCTATCCAAGCTAGACCAAATCACAGATCTCTGTGAAGTTTTGAATTAGTTAACCAGAGTAGCCATGATTTCAAAAACTAGCAAAAGTGCAAGAGTTAAGCCCCATTTTTACTCTATGAAACAGTATTATCCCTTCTTCAGATGCCAGACTTAGTTTTCATGTGAGCAGATTTCAAAATATTCTGCATGAGGTTAAGGATGCTTCCAACACTTTAGGGCCTGAAAGGAAAGCCTGCTCAAAGGGCCAAAGTGAAAGTGAAAGTCTCTCAGTCCTGTCCAACTCTTTGCAACCCCATGGACTATACGGTCCATGGAATTCTCCAGGCCAGAATACTGGAGTAGGTAGCCTATCCCTTCTCCAGGGGATCTTTCCAACCCAGGAATCAAAGGGCCAAAGATATTTTCAAAAATTTAATCTTGACTCCACCTTTTTTTGGCATGCTGCAGTCCATGGGGTCACGAGGAGTCAGACATGACTTAGTGACTGGATAACAACAACCTTAACTGTGCAACCAAGAGATGGTACATGCGAATGGGACCAGGGGCCCGAAACTGACAATTCTGAAAAATGGAGATTCCAACTTGGGCTCTGGGCTGATTTCTAAAGGAATGGCGAGCAGCTGGAAAAGCAGAAAGAATTTCCAGGACTGTGCAGGTTAACTAGGAAGCTGCCAATTAATTTCCTTCAGTCCAGGGCTTTCAGGCTTTTTAGATCAACATTTTGTACATCTGCATTCTTTTTCTTTCCTATTTTTTGAACTCACTTTCTAAACCTATGTTTATTTCATATTGGAGTATAGTTGATTTGCAATCTCGTGTTAGTTTCAGGTGTACAGCAAAGTGAATCAGTTACAAACATGTATCCACTCATTTTTAGATTCTTTCCCCATGTAGATCATTATAGAGTATTGAGAATTCTCTGTGCTAAACAGTAGGTCCTTGTTAGTTATCTATCTTATATATAGTAGTGTGCATATGCCAATCCCAGCCTCCTGATTCATCCTCCCTTCAACTCCTCTTGTCAACCACAAGCCCACCCTCTTAAGTCTGTGAGTCTGTATCAAGGCCTTAGAAACTGTTGCTCATAATAGGGTATCCCTGCATAGAAAATGAAGAAATACAGACCAGTCAAAGGCACTTAAAATCTGTCATCTCAGCACCTCTTTATACTCTTAAAAATGATTAGGTTACAAAGAACTTTTCTTTGTGTGGATTCTCACTAATGATATTCCCAGTGTTAGAAATAGGAATTAAAATTTAAATTTTTTCAAAGACATATTCGTTGATTAAACAACCATTACATACTGTCTTACAAAAAAATAACTATTTTCCAAAACAAAAATAATGCAGTGAAAAAAATGGCATTGTTTCCTATTTTGTGAGTATTTCTTGTCAGATTTAGATGAAAACAGCAGGATTCTCATCTCTCTTCTGCATTCAATCTGTTTTGACACCAGATGTCACATCACCCCTGGAAAACTCCACTCCACAGTTGTAAAGAATAAGTGAAAAAGGCAGTCACCTCACAGACCTCTGAGAGGGTCTCGGGGGACCCCAGTTCATACTTTGAGAATCTCTATCTTACATGCTGATATAATAAGTGTGCTTAACTAAATTAAAAATATCATCCCCACCAGACACTCTGTAGGAAAATTACATTGGTCCAGAGAGTTTCTCACCCTCAGAAACACAGATTTTTTGGGTCTGATCATTCTCTTTTTTTTTTTCTCTTGGTCACTCAGCATGTGGAATCTTAGTTCCCTAAACAGGGATCGAACCTGCTCCCCCAGCATTGGAAGCACAGAGTCTTAAGCAGTAGACAACCAGGGAAGTCCCGGATCACTTTTGTAGCAGCTATTCTGTGCCTGTTAGCAGCATCCCAGACTCTATTCCACCCCAGATGTAACAATCAAAAATGTCTCCACACTTTGCTAAATGTCCCCTAAGGATTGAGAACCACCACTTTAAGCCCAGAGAAACATTTCTAGTGGTTTGTCTCAGAGTGCTGGTTCAATATCTGTTATCCATGGCTTCATCTTCATCAGCAGACAACACAAAATCGGGAGAGGTACTGAATAATTTTCTGAGCGAGAAATGTGCCCAAAACTTTCAGCAGTTTGCAAACAAACCAACAAGCAAGGCAGGATCTAAAGGGAAAAATTATCAAGCAGTACCTACATGTCTACAAAGCAGTCCCACAGTTACAGTACAGAGACTAGCTACTTCAACAACCACCAGGTAAAAGCCAGCTCTGTGGACAGTAAAGGCATGATGAGGCTACCACAGGGCATGGCTGGCAAGCTGATGACATCACAGATGCATTACATGACACAGAATACACCTAGACAGGAGGGATGGTCATCCCAACTGTACTCCTCACTGACTGGACCAGGAGAGGGCATTACACTCTGTCGCATGGTAAGAGACAGTAAGCAACAGAAGTGTCCCTGGTGGGGTGCAAGGATTCCAGTCACCAATTCCAGCAAGTAGTGAAGGTTTCCCCCCATTAATAAGCAATTTCCTGACACTCACTGGGTATCCCACAATCTGACACAAGTCTGACCCTATCTACCTGAAGACAGGATCAGCCCCCACAGGCTGAAATTTCAGTCCCACAAAACTAACCCCTACTTCAGGTGCCAATCACAAGTCCTGGTTGTTACCTGTGGTTCTGATTGTTCAGTTCAGTTGTTCAGGCATATCCGACTCTTTGCGACCCCATGGACTGCAGAATGCCAGGCTTCCCTATCCATCACCAACACCCGGAGCTTGCTCAAACTCATGTCCATCAAGTCAGTGATGGCATCCAACCATCTCATCCTCTGTCGTCCCCTTCTCCTCCTGCCTTTAATCTTTCCCAGCATCAGGGTCTTTTCAAATCAGTCAGCTCTTCACATCAGGTGGTTAAAGTATTAGAGTTTCAGCCTCAGCATGAGTCCTTCCAACGAATATTCAGGACTGATTTCCTTTAGGATTGACTGGTTGGATCTCCTTGCAGTCCAAGGGACTCTCAAGAGTCTTCTCCAACACCACAGTTCAAAAGCATCAATTCTTTGGCACTCAGCTTTCTTTATAGTCCAACTCTCACATCCACACATGATGACCGGAAAAACCATAGCTTTGACTAGACAGACCTTTGTTGGCAAAGCAATGTCTCTGCTTTTTAATAGGTTGTCTAGCTTTGTCATTGGTTTTCTTTCAAGGAGCAAGCATCTTTTAATTTCATGGCTGTAGTCACTATCTGCAGTGATTTTGGAGCCCAAGAAAAGAAAGTCTGTCACTGTTTCCATTGTTTCCCCATCTATCTGCCATGAAGTGATGGGACCAGATGCCATGATCTTCGTTTTCTGAATGTTGAGTTTTAAGCCAATTTTTTCATTCTCCTCTTTCACTTTCATCAAGAGGCTCTTTAGCTGTTCTTCACTTTCTGCCATAAGGGTGGTATCATCTGCATATCTGAGGTTATTGCTATTTCTCCCAGCAATCTCGATTCCAGCTTGTGATTCATCCAGCCCAGAATTTCACATGATATACTCTGCATTAAGTTAAATAAGTGGGGTGACAATATTCAGCCTTGACGTACTCCTTTCCTGATTTGGAACCAGTCTGTTGTTCCATGTCCAGTTCTAACTGTTGCTTCTTGACCTGCATAAAGATTTCTCAGGAGGCAGGTAAGGTGGTCTGGTATTCCCATCTCTTTAAGAATTTTCCATGGTTTGTTGTGACCCACACAGTCAAAGACTTTAGTATAGTCAATAAAGCAGAAGTAGATGTTTTTCTGGAACTCTCTTGCTTTTTCTATGATCCAGAGGATGTTGGCAATTTGATCTCTGGTTCCTCTGCCTTTTCTAAATCCAGCTTGAACTTCTGGAACCAGAACATCTGGTTCTGATAGACTGGCTATAAACCAGAGGTTCCTAGATCCCCTCTCCTTGGGTTCAATTAATCTTCTAGAGTGGCTCTGAGAATTCAGGAAACCCACACACTCACTAGTTCAGCAATGTATCACAAAGGACGTTTAAGGATATGAATCAACAGCCAAATGAAGAGATATATGCAGGAGGTTCTGAAGGGGCTTCCACCTTCTGGGAGTTTGGGGATGGGCAGAGTAGCATGCAGAAGCTTTCTGGGTCCCCAATCTGAATGTTCTCTGAAGTCCCCCTTTTGGGTTTTTATGGAGGCTCCAATACACAGGCACTATCGGCCCCTAGTGACTGATTCAACCTCCAGCCCCTTCCACCTCCCCGCAAATCAGGGGGTGGGACTGAAAGTTCCAATCCATTATTCATGGTTGGTTCTCTGGCAATCTGCCCTCACACTTGGGCACTTTCCAAAAGCCACCTGATTAACATAAGCTCAGTCGTGGTGCAAAGAGAATTCTCATGAAAGAAAGATACCCATTTCATCTTCATGACCCTGAGGCAACTTGAGCAACTGTGGATGAGAAACAAAATATAACAAAGACGCTCCTAACACTCTTATTACTCAGGAAATTCCAAGTGTTTGGGGAGCTGTGTGCCAGGTACCATGGATGAAAACCAAACATATATTTCTTATTATAAAGTACATCAAAGCAAATAATGGATACTAGCTTAAAATTCTGTGAAATTGGAACATAACCTGTACTTTAGTTAATAATACTCTATCACTTGTTACATGCAACAAATTCTGGTAGATTCTCTTTCCATTTTTTATTCAATTACAAATATTTTCTACTTTTCCTTGTTATGGCTTCTTAGATATACCCATCATTTAAAAGGGGACATTTAATTTCCAAATACATGGGATTTTGTTTAAAGTATCTTTAATTTCTCATTTTGACACTAATTTCTCATTTAAATTCTTTCTTCTCTGCAGTCAGTCAGCCTCTGTTTTTTTCAGTCTAACTCAAAAAAAATTAATTTACTTTAATTGGAGTCTAATGACTTTACAATATTGTGGTGGGTTTTGCCATACATTGACATTAATCAGTCTAACTTTTTTGAGGCTTTCAACGGCTAAGTCAAAGATCTCTCTTGGTAAATAATGTCACACTGCACCAGAAAATATGTGGGTTATTTTCAAGTTCTTTTGATACTGATTTCTAACATAATTCCACCGTGATAACAAACTCCGCATGATTTCAACACCTTTAGACCATGAAACTGCTGCACCTTGTTTTATGTCCTGGGATATGTTCTAGTGTCTGCTAGTTTACAGTCTATGGGAACTTCAACAGAATTTGTATCCTATGGTCGTGTGAAAACTGTTTTGAGAAAATTGTATGTAAAATCAACATAAAATTAGGTTGAATTGGTTCACAGTGCTTTTCAGGCCTACTATATCCTTCTACTTCTCTGTATATTCATTCTATTAATTTTGAGAGTTTGATATTGAAATTCCAATTAAAAATCTTAATTTATCTACTTAAAAAAGAACTATAATATGTAGTGGAACTATATATAACCTTGATTTGTATTTTCCAAGTCTTCTATAAATGTGTTAACATACTTTTATAACTTAAAAAAATTTTTTTAAAACAAAGTACATTACAGAATGTAACCAGGAAGGTAAGAAATTCAAACTGAAGTGATACAAGTGACGGACCCAGAAAGAACCTCAACAGGTCACTGCACCAATTCTCAGATTCTAAAATTCGCCCTGTGTGGAAGAGGGATTCACCTTGTACTTGACCCAGAGGTTTAACCAGGGCTAATGGGCTGAGAAAATAAAAAGGCACATGTCAGCTGAGTATGAGGGGAAACAACTTTCTGGGTTGGTGAAGTTACACAACTGCTGGGCAGGTCAATTTGGGAGATACTGAGTTCCATATCACAAAAGTTTTATAAGATAAGACTGGGGCATTCCAAAAGAGGTTCAAATACAACACACAGGGCTCAAATAGCTGACCCATGCACCTGTAGGCAAGAAAATACATGCCTATCCCCTCAGACAGTCTCATTCACCAAGTTCTTTGAGCCAGCTGACTCACTCTTCTCGGTACAGAAGCCATCCTGTCAAGCTGACCTGTCACCCCTTTCTGCAGGACAGGGCAACCTTACCAAATCCCTGATAAGCACAGGCTGTGCCATGTAAGGACTTGAACTTTCTTTCTGGACTCCAAGTTGGCCACACTCAGGGTTCTGACTTCATCTGCAGTGCATGGATATCAACATGCCAAAGGGCTGACCCAGACCCATCTTAATATTCCTTTTAATCTGATTTTCTCTTTCCCGAAGAAGAACAGGCCAAATATTAACAAGTAAATGCTAAGGCTTTGTAAACTGTTACCATTCACAAATATATTCATCGTCAATAAAGTCACTCT
This sequence comes from Capra hircus, assembly GCF_001704415.2. NCBI lineage: Eukaryota > Metazoa > Chordata > Mammalia > Artiodactyla > Bovidae > Capra > Capra hircus. Next base: position 60,786,482 of record NC_030824.1, on the reverse strand, counting down.
TAATTGGCCCTTGAAATACTTACTCTATATTTCTTCCACAGACATATTCAAGAGCATAATAATTAGCCTCTTAGAAGTTTCCTAAGAGCCACAGCACCTGTTGGCATTCCAACCTGAGTTTCCTATATCATAGTACACAAAAATATGCAGACACACACACAAAAGTAAGCATGTGTTACAGTCCCGCTGTTACTATTCCCCCAAAGACCTGAGAGTTCAACTGAGAAGTCAAGTACATGTGTGGCGAAAGGATGAAAGAGAGAAGGGCAGAGGAGGTGGACATCTTAGCCAGGGGACCAGAGCTCTAAAAGTGCTGCTAATATGGGGAGAATGGTATGAGAAGAAGCTATATAACCTGCAGAACCTGCACTGCATTTTCATTTTTAACAACTTCTATTGAATGAAAAGATGTAGACAACATATTGGTCTATAAACACATAATCTTTAAAAATATTCCCTTTTCAGAACCCTCCTAACACTGTTGGTGGGAATGTAAATTTGTGTAGCCACTATGGAGACTAGTACAGAGGTTCTGCAAAAGACTAAAAATAGAACTATAATATGACCCAGCAATATCACCACCAGGCATATACCCAGAGAAAACCTTAATTCAAAAAGGTACATGGTACTAGAGAAATGCAAATCAAAACTACAATGACGTATCGCCTCTCACTGGCAAGAATGGGCCTCATCAAAAAGTCTACAAACAAATGCTGAAGAGGGTGTGGAGGAAAGGGAACACTCTTGCACTGTTGGTGGGAATGTACACTGATACAGCCACTATGAAGACGGTATGTAGATTCCTTTAAAAACTAGGAATAAAACCACCATATGACCCAGCAATCCCACTCCTAGCTATATACCCTGAGGAAACCAAAACTAAAAGAGGCCCATGTATGTTCATTGCAGCACTATTTACAATAGCTAGAACATGGAAGTAACTTAGATGTCCACTGACGGATGGATAAAGAAGCTGTGGTACATATAGACAACGGGATGTTACTCAGCCATAAAAAGGAATGCACTTGAGTCAGTTCTGATGAGGAGGATGAACCTAGAATCTATCATACAGAGTGAAGTCAGTCAGAAAGAGATAAATACCGTATTCTAACACATATATACAGAATCTAGAAAAAACGGTATTGAAGAATTTATTTAGGGGGCGGTCCTAAGATGGCAGAGGAATAGGACAGGGAGACCACTTTCTCCCCCACTAATTCATCGAAAGAACATTTGAACGCCCAGCAAATTCCACAAAACAACTTCTGAATGCTGGCAGAGGACATCAGCCACCCAGAAAGGAAGCCCATTGTCTTCAGAAGGAGGTAGGACAAAATATAAAAGATAAAAAGAGAGACAAAAGAGGTAGGGACGGAGATCCGTCCCGGGGAGGGAGTCTTAAAAAAGAAGTTTCCAAACTTGGGAGAAGTTTCCAAACACCAGGAAACACTCTCTCCGGTGGGTCTGTGGTGAGCCTTGGAATCTCAGAGGGCAAGATAACCGGGAGGAAAAATAAATAAGTAATTAAAACCCACAGATTACGTGCCTAACAGCAACTCCAGCAGAGCAGCAGCCCAGATGCTTACATCCCCCATTAGCAAGCGGGGGCTGGACAGGCAGGCACAGGCTGCATCGCTTAGGGTGAGGACTGGGCCTCAATGCCCCAAAGGCAATCGGAGGGAACTAGCTGGAGATAGCAACCCAGACTGTGGGATAACTATCCTGCGAAAAGCCCTAACCTAAGACACTGCCAGGCCCGCTCACAGAACAAAGGACTGAGCAAAGCTAGCTGGCTGTGGATGGGCCCATCTCCCGCCAGAGGCAGGCAGGTGAGGGCAGCCAGAGCCGAAGGGGCCAATCACAGCCCCAGAGAGGCATCCTATACTAAACTGCAACCAGACTGCAGTTTAACTTCCCAAGACTTCTTGGGACTCCGGATGGTCGACATCCGCCGGGAGGGTCACAGCCAGAGACCAGCTCCCCAGAGGAGACACACGGCACACCTGAGAAGGCACGTCCATTGTACACCCAGAAAACTGAGCGGCTGGGACTGGGAAGGCGACAAGTCACATCCTTCAACTGGCAGCGACTGTGCTCACCAAGCGCCTGGTCACCTAAGCTGCTCGGACCTGGGACAGGCACAAAATGCAGGCCCAATCAAGTCTGCGCCTTTGTGGAGTCCTCGAGAACCTGAACCTGAGCGGCTTATACCTGGGGAGCGCATGCAACCCAGGGCCAGCATCAGACAGTTCCTGGCAGAGCAACACAGAGCCTGAGCAGTGTAGACCAGGAAGGAACGCACGCCATGAGCAGGGGCAACTCCAGTGTGGCTGAACCAAGTGAGCACACGCCAGTGATACTTGCTTGCGGTGTTGCTCCCTCCCCACAGCACAACTGAACAAGTGAGCCTAAAAAAGTGACCACCACCGCCCTCCTTGTGTCAGGGTGGAAATTAGACTCTGAACTTCAGACCAGCAAACAGAAGAAGCTAAAATAAACAGAGGGAATAGCTTTCGAAGCGACAGGTGCAATAGATTAAAATCCTGTAGTTAGCACTGACTACATAGGAAGGAGCCTATAGACCTTGAGAAGTACAAGCTGAACCAAGGAACTATCTGAAAATGAACTGACCCCACAATGTCTGCAATAGCTCCAGAGAAAGTCCTAGATATATTTTTACTATTATCATTTTTTTAATTAAATAAAAATTTTAAGTCCCCTACTACTCCTTTAATTTTCATTTTTATAACCTACTCAGTTCAGTTCAGTTCAGTCGCTCAGTCACGTCCGCCCCTTTACGATCCCATGAATCGCAGTACGCCAGGCCTCCCTGTCCATCACCAACTTCTGGAGCTCACTCAGACTCACGTCCATCGAGTCAGTGATGCCATCCAGCCATTTCATCCTCCGTCGTCCCCTTCTCCTCCTGCCCCCCAATCCCTCCCAGCATCAGAGTCTTTTCCAATGAATCAACTCTTCGCATGAGGTGGCCAGAGTACTTGAGTTTCAGCTTCAGCATCATTCCTTCCAAAGAAATCTCAGGGCTGATCTCCTTCAGAATGGACTGGTTGGATCTCCTTGCAGTCCAAGGGACTCTCCAACACCACAATTCAAAAGCATCAATTCTTCGGTGCTCAGACTTCTTCACAGTCCAACTCTCACATCCATACATGACCACTGGAAAACACGTAGCCTTGACTAGATGGATCTTTGTTGGCAAAGTAATGTCTCTGCTTTTTAATATGCTATCTAGGTTGGTCATAACTTTTCTTCCAAGAAGCAAGTGTCTTTTAATTTCATGGCTGCAATCACCATCTGCAGTGATTTTGGAGCCCCCAAAAATAAAGTCTGACACTGTTTCCACTGATTCCCCATCTATTTCCCATGAAGTGATGGGACCAGATGCCATGATCTTTGTTTTCTGAATGTTGAGCTTTAAGCCAACCTTTTCACTCTCCTCTTTCACTTTCATCAAGAGGCTTTTTAGTTCCTCTTCACTTTCTGCCATAAAGGTGGTGTCATCTGCATATCTGAGGTTATTGATATTTCTCTCGACAATATTGATTCCAGCTTGTGCTTCCTCCAGTCCAGCGTTTCTCATGATGTACTCTGCATAGAACTTAAATTAGCAGGGTGACAATATACAGCCTTGATGTACTCTTTTTCCTATTTGGAACCAGTCTGTTGTTCCACGTCCAGTTCTAACTGTTGCTTCCTGACCTGCATACAGATTTCTCAAGAGGTACCTTGCAAAAAAAAGACCCTATTTTTAAAGCAAACTTCATATATATATATATTTTATAGTTTTTGTGACTTGGTTTTTTGTTAAATATTGTATTTTTTAGAATCTAACCTCTATTCTAGATTTTTAATCTTTGCTTTTTGGTGTTTGTTATCAACTTTGTACCTTTAGGAACCCAATCTTCAGTACCCATTTTTACTTGGGAGCGAAATCACTGGACTGATTGCTCTCTCCCCTTTTGGACTCTCCTTTTTTTCTCCACCAGGTCGCCTCTATCTCCCCCCTCGCCCTTTTCTTCTCTACCCAACTCTGTGAATTTCTTTGTGTGTTCTGGGCTGTGGAGAACACCTAGGGAACTGGCTGACTGCTGGCTGGATCTGTCTCTCTCCTTTTGATTCCCCTTTTATCCTTCTGGTCACCTCTGTCTCCCTCCTCCCTCTTCTCTTCTCTGTGTAACTCCGTGAACATCTCTGAGCAGTCCAGACTGTGGAGAGCACATAGAGAAGTGATCACTGGTTAGCTTGCTCTCTCCCCTTTTGATTCCCCTTCTTCTCCTCCTGGTCACCTCTATCTCCCTCCTCCCTTTTCTCTTCTCCATGTAACTCTGTGTACCTCTCCGGGTGTCCCTCACTGTGGAGAAACTTTTCATCATTAACCTAGATGTTTTATCATCGGTGCTGTATAGATGGAGAAATCTTGAGGCTATTGTAAGAATAAGACCGAAAACCCAGCCAGGAGGCTTCAGTCCAAATCCTGAGAACATCGGAGAACTCCTGACTCCAGGGAACATTAGTCAACAGGAGCTGATCAAACACCTCCATACCTACACTGAAACCAAGCACCACCCAAGGGCCAACAAGTTCCAGAGCAAGATATACCACAAATTCTCCAGCAACACAGGAATACAGCCCTGAGCTTCAATATACAGGCTGCTCAAAGTCACACCAAACCCACTGATATCTCAAAACTCATTACTGGCCACTTCATCGCACTCCAGAGAGAAGAAATCCAGCTCCACCCACCAGAACACCAACACAAGCTTCCCTAACCATGAAACCTTGACAAGCCATCTGTCCACCCCCACCCACAGCGAGGAACCTTCACAATAAAAAGAACTTCACAAATTGCCAGAATACAGAAAGGCCATCCTAAACACAGCAATATAAACAAGATGAAAAGGCAGAGAAATACCAGCAGGTAAAGGAACAGGACATATGCCCACCAAACCAAACAAAAGAGGAAGAGAGAGAGAATCTACCTGATAAAGAATTCCGAATAATGATAGTGAAAATTATCCAAACCCTTGAAAACAAATTGGAGTTACAGATAAATAGCCTGGAGACAAGGATCGAGAACATGCGAGAAAGGTTTAACAAGGACCTAGAAGAAATAAAAAGAGTCAATATATAATGAATATAGGCTTCCTTGATAGCTCATCTGTCAAAGAATCTGCCTGCAATGCAGGAGACCCTGGTTCAATTCCTGGGTTGGGAAGATCCCCTGGGGAAGGGAAAGGCTATCCACTCCAGTATTCTAGCCTGGAGAATTCCATGGACTGTATAGTCCATGGGGTTGCAAAGAGTCGGACACACGGACCAATTTTCACTCGAATAATGCAATAAATGAGATCAAAAACCCTCTGGAGGGAACCAACAGTAGAATGAGGGAGACAGAAGATTGCATAACTGAGGTAGAAGACAGAATGGTAGAAATAAATGAAACAGAGAGAAAAAAAAAAAAGAATTAAAAGACATGAGGACAACCTCAGAGACCTCTGGGACAATGTTAAATGTCCCAACATTCAAATCATAGGAGTCCCAGAAGAAGAAGACAAAAAGAAAGACCATGGGAAAATACTTGAAGAGATAATAATTGAAAACTTCCCTAAAATGGGGAAGGAAGTAATCACCCAACTCCAAGAAATCCAGAGAGTCCCAAACAGGATAAATCCAAGGCGAAACACCCAAAGACACATATTAATCAAATTAACAAAGATCAAACACTAAGAACAAATATTAAAAGCAGCAAGGGAAAAACAACAAATAACACACAAGGGGATTCCCATAAGGATAACAGCTGATCTTTCAATAGAAATTCTTCAGGCCAGGAAGGAATGGCCTGAAAGAATGGCCTAAAGTGATGAAAGAAAATAACCTACAGCCCAGATTACTGTACCCAGCAAGGATATCATTCAAATCTGAAGGAGAAATCAAAAGCCTTACAGACAGGCAAAAGCTGAGAGGATTCAGCACCACTAAACCAGCTCTCCAACAAATCCTAAACGATCTTCTCTAGACAGGAAACACAGAAAGGGTGTATAAACTTGAACCCAAAACAATAAAGTAAATGGCAATGGGATCATACTTATCAATAATTACCTTAAATGTTAATAGGTTGAATGCCCCAACCAAACGACAAAGACTGGCTGAATGGATACAAAAATAAGACTCTTATATATGTTGCCTACAAGAGACCCACCTCAAAACAAGGGACACATACATTCTGAAAGTGAAAGGCTGGAAAAAGATATTCCATGCACATAGAGACCAAAAGAAAGCAGGAGTAGCAATACTCCTATCAGATAAAATAGACTTTAAAACAAAGGCTTTGAAAACAGACAAAGATGGACACTATATAAAGATAAAAGAATCAATCCAAGAAGAAATATAACAATTATAAATATATATGTACCCAACATAGGAGCACCGCAATATGTAAGACAAATGTTAACAAGTATGAAAGGGGAAATTAACAATAACACAATAATAGTGGGAGACTTTAATACCCCACTCACACCTATGGACAGATCAACTAAAAATAAAATTAACAAGGAAACACAAACTTTAAATGATACAATAGACCAGTAAGACCTAATTGATATCTACAAGACATTTCAACCCAAAACAATGAATTGTACCTTTTTCTCAAGTGCACACGGAACCTTCTCCAGGATAGATCACATCCTGCGTCATAAATCTAGCCATGGTAAATTTAAAAAAACTGAAATCATTCCAAGCATCTTTTCTGACCACAATGCAGTAAGATTAGAAGTCAATTACAGGAGAAAAACTATTAAAAATTCCAACATATGGAGGCTGAACAACACGCTGCTGAATAACCAACAAATCACAGAAGAAATCAAAAAAAGAAATAAAAATATGCTTAGAAACGAATGAAAATGAAAACAACCCCAAACCTGTGGGGCACTACAAAAGCAGTGCTAAGGGGAAGGTTCATAGCAACACAGGCTTACCTCAAGAAACAAGGAAGAAACCTAACTCTACATCTAAAGCAACTAGAAAAGGAAGAAATGAAGAACCCCAGGGTTAGTAGAAGGAAAGAAATCTTAAAAATTAGGGCAGAAATAAATGCAAAAGAAACAAAAGAGACCATAGCAAAAATCAACAAAGCCAAAAGCTGGTTCTTTGAAAGGATAAATAAAATTGACAAACCATTAGCCAGACTCATCAAGAAACAAAGGGACAAAAATCAAATCAACAAAATTAGAAATGAAAATGGAGAGATCATAACAGACAACACAGAAACACAAAGGATCATAAGAGTATTATCAGCAACTATATACAAATAAAATGGACAATGTGGAAGAAATGGACAAATTCTTAGAAAAGTACAACTTTTCAAAACTGAACCAGGAAGAAATAGAAAATCTTAACAGACCCATCACAAGCATTGAAACTGTAATCAGAAATCTTCCAACAAACAAAAGCCCAGGACCAGATGGCTTCACAGCTGAATTCTACCAAAAATTTAGAGAAGAGCTAACACCTATCCTACTCAAACTCTTCCAAAAAATTGCAGAGGAAGGTAAACTTCTAATCTCATTCTATGAGCCACCATCACCCTAATACCAAAACCTGACAAAGATGCCACAAAAAAAGAAAACCACAGGCCAATATCAGTGATGAACATAGATGCAAAAATCCTTAACAAAACTCTAGAAAACAGAATCCAACAACACATTAAAAAGTTCATACATCATGACCCAGTGGGCTTTATCCCAGGATTGCAAGGATTCTTCAATATTTGCAAATCAATCAATGTAATACACCACATTAACAAATTGAAAAATATAAACCATATGATTATCTCAATAGGTGCAGAGAAAGCCTCTGACAAAATTCAACATCAATTTATGATAAAAAAAAAAAACCCTCCAGAAAGCAGGAATAGAAGGAACATACCTCAACATAATAAAAGCTATATATGACACACCCACAGCAAACAGTATCCTCAATGGTGAAAAACTGAAAGCATTTCCCCTAAAGTCAGGAACAAGACAAGGATGCCCACTCTCACCACTACTATTCAACATAGTTTTGGAAGTTTTGGCCACATCAATCAGAGCAGAAAAAGAAATATAAGGAATCCAGATTGGAAAAGAAGAAGTAAAACTCTCACTGTTTGCAGATGACATGATCCTCTACATAAAAAAACTCTAAAGACTGCATCAGAAAATTACTAGAGCTAATCAATGAATATAGTAAAGCTGCAGGATATAAAATCAACACACATATATCGCTTGCATTCCTATACACTAACAATGAGAAAACAGAAAGAAAAATTAAGGAAACAATTCATTCACCATTGCAACGAAAAGAATAAAATACTTAGGAATATATCTGCCTAAAGAAACAAAAGACCTATATATAGAAAACTATAAAACACTGGTGAAAGAAATCAAAGATCCCACAAACAGACGGAGAAATATACCATGTTGACAGACCAGAAGAATCTATATAGTGAAAATGACTATACTACCCAAAGCAATCTATAAATTCAATGCAATCCCTATCAAGCTACCAATGGTATTTTTCAAAGAACTAGAACAAATAATCTCACAATTTGTATGGAAATACAAACAACCTCAAATAGCCAAAGCAATCTTGAGAAAAAAGAATGGAACTAGAGGAATCAACCTGCCTGACTTCAGTCTCTACTACAAAGCCACAGTCATCAAGACAGTATGGTACTGGCACAAAGACAGAAATATAGATCAATGGAACAAAATAGAAAGCCCAGAGATAAATCCATACACCTATGGACACCTTATCTTTGACAAAGGAGGCAAGAATATCCAATGGAGAAAAGACAATCTCTTTAACTAGTGCTGGGAAAACTGGTCAACCACTTGTAAAAGAATGAAACTAGAACAGTTTCTAACACCACACACAAAAATAAACTCAAAATGGATTAAAGATCTATATGTAAGACCAGAAACTTAGAGGAAACTCCTAGAGGAAAACATAGGCAAAACACTCTCCGACATAAACCACAGTAGGATCCTCTATGACCCACCTCCCAGAATATTGGAAATAAAAACAAAAATAAACAAATGGGACCTAATTAAACTTAAAAGCTTCTGCATAACAAAAGAAACTATAACCAAGGAGAAAAGACAGCCTTCAGAATGGGAGAAAATAATACCAAATGAAGCAACTGACAAACAACTAATCTCAAAAATATACAAGCAACTCATGAAGCCCAATTCCAGAAAAATAAATGACCCAATCAAAAGTGGGCCAAAGAACCAAACAGACATTTCTCCAAACAGACATACAGATGGCTAACAAACACATGGAAAGATGCTCAACATCACTCATCATCAGAGAAATGCAAATCTAAACCACAATGAGGTACCATTTCACACCAGTCAGCATGGTTGCTATCCAAAAGTCTACAAGCAATAAATGCTGGAGAGGGTGTGGAGAAAAGGGAACCCTCTTACACTGTCGGTGGGAATATAAACTAGTACAGCCACTATGGAGAACAGTGTGGAGATTCCTTAAAAAACTGGAAATAGAACTGCCATATGACCCAGCAATCCCACTGCTGGGCATACACACTGAGGAAACCAGAATTGAAAGAGACACATGTACCCCAATGTTCATCGCAGCACTGTTTATAATAGCCAGGACATGGAAGCAACCTAGATGTCCATCGGCAGACAAATGGATAAGAAAGCTGTGGTACATATACACAGCGGAAAATTGCTCAGCCATTAAAAAGAATCCATTTTAATCAGTTCTAATGAGGTGGATGAAACTGTAGCCTATATACAGAGTGAAGTAAGCCAGAAAGAAAAACACCAATACAGTATACTAATGCATATATATGGAATTTAGAAAGATGGTAATGATAACCCTCTATGCGAGACAGCAAAAGAGACACAGATGTATAGTATAGAACAGTCTTTTGGACTCTGCGGGAGAGGGCAAAGGCAGGGTGATATGAGAAAATGGAATTGAAACATGTAAATTATCATATATGAAACGGATCACCAGTCCAGGTTCAATGCATGAGACAGGGTGCTCGGCGCTGGTGCACTGGGATGACCCAGAGGGATGGGATGGGGAGGGAGGTGAGAGGGAGGTTCAGGATGGGGAACATATGTACACCCATGGCAGATTCATGTCAATGTATGCCAAAACCAATACAATACTGTAAAGTAAAATAAATAAGTAAAACTGGGAAAAAAAATTTATTTACAGGACAGCAATGGAGAAACAGAGAGAATAGACTCATCAGCATGGGGAGAGGGGAGGAGAGGGTGAGATGTATGGAAAGAGTAACATGGAAACTTACATTACCATATGTAAAATAGATAGCCAAGGGGAATTTGCTGTATGGCTCAGGAAACTCAAACAGGGGCTCTGTATCAATCTAGAGGGGTCGGATGGGCAGGAGATGGGAGGGAGGTTCAAAAAGGAGGGGATATATGTATACCTATGATGATTCATATGGAGGTTTGACCAAAAACAACAAAATTCTGTAAAGCAATTATCCTTCAATAAAAATAATTTTTAAAAGCACAGGCAGAAATAAATAAATAAAATTTAGCAAAATGCAAAAAAAAAAAAAAAAAAAAAAAAAGCGGGTACATGCACTCCAATGCTCACTGCAGCAATATTTACAACAGCCAGGACATAGTATCCATCCAACCTAAGTGTCCATCAGCAGAGGAATGGATTAAGAAGATGTGGTTCATATATACAATGGAATATTACTCAGTCAGGAAAGGGAGTGAAATAGCGCCATTCTCAGAGATGCGGGTAACCTCAGTCCAGTTCAGTTCAGTTACAGTCCTGTCCAACTCTTTGCGACCCCATGAATTGCAGCATGCCAGGCCTCCCTGTCCATCACCAACTCCTGGAGTTCACCCAAACCCATGTCCATCAAGTCGGTGATGCCATCCAGCCATCTCATCCTCTGTCGTCCACTTCTCCTCCTGCCCCCAATCCCTCCCAGTATCAGTCTTTTCCAGTGAGTCAACTCTTTGCATGAGGTGGCCAAAGTACTGGAGTTTCAGCTTTAGCATCATTCCTTCCAAAGAACACCCGACTGATCTTCTTTAGAATAGACTGGTTGGATCTCCTTGCAGTCTAAGGGATCCTCAAGAGTCTTCTCTAACACCACAGTTCAAAAGCATCAGTCCTTCGGCGCTCAACTTTCTTTACAGTCTAACTCTCAAATCCATACACGACCACTGGAAAAAACCATAGCCTTGACTAGATGGACCTTTGTTGGCAAAGTAATGTCTCTGCTTTTGAATATGCTATCTAGGTTGGTCATAACTTTCCTTCCAAAGAGTAAGCGTCTTTTAATTTCATGGCTGCAGTCACCAACTGCAGTGATTTTTGAGCCCCCCAAAATAAAGTCTGACACGGTTTCCACTGTTTCCCCATCTATTTCCCATGAAGTGATGGGACCGGATGCCATGATGTTAGTTTTCTGAATGTTGAGCTAGAGACTGTCATACTGAGTGAAGTCAGAAAGAGAAAAACAAATATTATATACAAATGCACATATGTGAACTCTAGTCTAGAAGAATGGTCCAGATGAACTCACTTGCAAAGCAGAAAAAAGACACATATAGAACAAACTTATGGATATCAAGAAGGGAATGGGGAGTGGGATGCATTCGTAGATTGAGATTGACATATATATACACTACTATGTCTAAATGGATCAGAGAAAACGATGGCAACCTACTCCAGTGTTCTTGCCTGGAACATCCCACAGACAGAGGAGCCTGGTGGGCTGCCATCTATGGGGTCGTACAGAGTCGGACACGACTGAAGCTACTTAGCAGCAGCAGCATGTATAAATGAATAACTAATAAGAACCTAGCATATAGCCCAGGGAATTCCATTCAATGATCTTTAGTGACCTAAATAGGAAGGAAATCCAAAAAAGAGGGGAAATATGTACATACATATAACTGATTCACTTTGCCATACAGCAGAAACTAACACGGCACTGTAAAGCAACTATACTCCAATAAAAATAAATTCTTAAAAAAAAAAAAAAACAACCTCCATTTTCCATGTAGAAGCACACAGCTCTGGAAGGCAACAGGGAAAGATACTCACTAAACCAAAATTCATTTTCACCAAAATAGTGGAATACTCCTATTTATTACAACATAACAGGCTCTGCAAAAGTGAATGGTTTCCAACAATCTCTATTTAATTATGCTCCTAATTCTCTGGCCCAGGGATCTGGACATGGCACATCAGGCCCAACCAGCCTTGCAGTGATCTGGCAAGGGGCTGGACATGGCTATGACCAGGACTGGGCCCAGAGTCTGAAAGCTCAGTTTTGGCTGTCGGTGGGGTTCCTCAGTTTGGTCTGCTGGAGTCTGGGATAATGCCTAGGATGGACAGGCTGGAGGGCCTGGGGCTGGCCGGGCATCTCTCTCTCTCTCAGTTTGACAGCCTCTGCCTGTGGCGAGCAGGAGCCTCCTCACAGCGCGCCATTCTCAGGGAAGCCGGATGTCCTCCATACAGTGGACTTCTGGGTAAGCAAGAGGAAGGAAGGGCTCGGTCTCTCCCAGCCACAGCTCTGAGGCACTTCTGCCACAATCTAATGCTCAAAGTCATTTCAGAGTCCACTGAGGTTTAACAGAAGGAGACACAGGCTCTCCTGTCTCTACAAAAACAGTCAGAAAGAATGTGACAGGCCACCAAGAGACACATTTATTTCAGGTTTCATTCTGGTATCATGTGCAGGCCCAGATATAAGATGAGCAAAATAACCATCCCCAAAGTAACTTCAAGACAGACGCACTTTACAATAAATATAATGTGCTAAATAGGTCATAAATACCAATACTTCTTTCACGACTGCTTCAAGTCTTTGTCATCTGAGGACAAGACAGCCACACAACAGCTCCATTTATCACAAAGGATATGGAAGAATGTAAGGAGCTCAAACTCAAAAAAGCTTCTGACTTATCTTTTTTTAAAAGGTTCTTCAAACTGAAACCTGATCCCTCTAGTGATTTCCAATTTTATCCAATAGATTAGTCAAACTGACAGATATTCTTGCACTGAGACTGAGGGCTAGTGTATTTATTTACCTTGTAATGTAAATTTAAGTCTGTGGTACTTAGCTTGCTAGTTTTTTTCCTACATTCTTTCTATTGGAATATAGTTGCTTTACAATCTTGCGTTAGCTTCTGTGTATAACGTGAGTCAGTCACATGTACACATATATCCCCCCTCTCTCTTTTTTAATTTTTTAAAAACTTTTTATTTTGTATTGGGGTATAGTCGATTAATAATGTCACGATAGTTTCAAGTGAACAGCGAAGAGACTCAGCCATACATGTACACGTATCCATTCTCCCCCAAACTTCCTTCCCAGCCAGGCTGCCACAGACCATTGAGCAGACTTCCTTGGCTTATTATTTAAGTCTAAGAAGAAAACTACAAATGAGTCATAATCACCCCACCACGGTAATGATAATATTGACAAAGAACATTGGAAAAACACAAAGTCCCTTTCTCCCCACCAAGGTAATCGTTATCAATAGTTTCTTTGATTTTTTTCCTAAGAAAATTTTAAAAGTTGCCTACGTATATGCCTGCTTACATGAGTCATTTCTATGTATGTATTTTAACACACAAAGGATCACAATAGAGATACAGTACATCACTTCAATTTTTAATTATCCATTCAAATACAAACTGAACGCCTGCTACAGGACATGCAACACTCTGGACGTTGGAGATAGAGGAATAAGCACAAAGGCCCTAACGTAGAAATATACCTCGTGTGTTCCAAGGAAACCAAAGAGGCCAGGTGACTGGAATGCAGTGCATGAGGGTATGAAAGGGAAGCTGCATCAGTAAACAGCATGAGTGTTGTTGCTTTTAATTCACTGTGAGACAGGATGTCAGCGTCTTAGAGACCATTCAATTTCAGTGTATTCATTTACTATTACTAACAAAAGACGCTGATTGGAGGGATTGGGGGCAGGAGGAGAAGGGGACAACAGAGGATGAGATGGCTGGATGGCATCACTGACTCGATGGACGCGACTCTGAGTGAACTCTGGGAGTTGGTGATGGACAGGGAGGCCTGGCGTGCTGCGATTCACGGGGTCGCAAAGAGTCGGACACGACTGAGCGACTGAACTGAACTGAACTGAACAAAAGACTATGAATTTATAGGCTGAAAATAATACAGCTACTATTATTGTGTTTTCTAATTCTGTGCTATATAACAAAGTTAAATATACATTTTATAACTTTGCTACATATAACAAGAACTAGAAAAGAATTATCTCAAAGTTTCCAAGTGTCAGGCTTCCAGGCACATCTTAACTGGGGCCCCTGCCCAGGTCCTCAGCTCACAAGGCTGTCATCAAGGGGTCTGTCAACCTGAATTATGGAGGCTCAACTGGGAATGACTCTGCCTCCAAGCCCATTTGAGTGACTGGCAGAATTCATTTCCTTGCAGTCGGAGGACTGAGTCCTGACTTCTTGCTGGAGGCTGCCTGCAGTTCCCTGCCATGTGGGCCTCTCCATAGGCAGTTCACAACATGGCTATTTGCTTCTTTCAGGCCAGCAGGGGAACCTCTCTCCAGTCTGATCCACTGGAGTCTTATAAAACCAAACATTCTTGGGAAAGAATCCATCAGCTTGGGTCCAACTGGTTAGAATCAAGCAGGTCCCACCAGTGCTCAAGGGCCTTGAACACTGGGTCACCTTAGAATGTGTCCACCACAACCAGTATCGGCATTTACAAATCTACCTCATTTTTTAACAAGTTACCCATGTTTCTTCTTGGGAGCATATAGTTTAATTTTCTCCCCTGTCATTGAAGACTATCTGTTTCTGACTTTTTCCACTAAGATATACACATGGCAGCGAACATATTTGAGATATTTGCAAAATTTTGAGAGAATATCTGTAGAGTATTTTGTAGCAGAGATTGCCTTCAAAGTAGGAGTGCATTTTAATCTTTGCTGGATGCTGCCAAACCATTTCAGAAAGGCTGCGCCAACTCACACTTACATCAGCCACAGAGAGACCACTTATGTCAACCCTAAATAGTCATTGGAAGGACTGATGCTGAAGCTCCAATACTTTGGCGACCTGATGCGAAGAGCCAACTCATTAGAAAAGGTCCTGATGCTGAGAAAGACTGAAGGCAAAAGGAGAAGGGGACAGCAGAGGACGAGATGGTTAGATAGCATCACCAATTCAATGCATATGAATTTTAGCAAACTCCGAGAGATAGCAGAGGACGAGATGGTTAGATAGCATCACCAACTCAATGCACATGAATTTTAGCAAACTCCAGACAGAAGAGCCTGGCATGCTGCAATCCATGGGGTCAAAAAGAGTCAGACAAGACTTAGCAACTGAACGATAACAATGAGATGTACTTCTCTCACATTCCTTAGTGGAACCTTACAATTGTTATCAAGTAGGTGTTCTTCATCTATTGATTTATGCTTACAACTGGGTGTTTTATATTTTCTTGAGTTAGGTTTATACTCAGGTAATGTATCTTTTTCAAGAACATCAATGATACAGCCTGTTCTCTCACTGTATTTACTGACTTTGTTGTATATAAGGAAGTTATTGAAGGGGTGATAACTTTTAATCCTTCATCTCAAAGAATCATTTGATGTACCTAATAGTTCTTCAATCTGTTTTCCTGGGCCACCCATGCATGCAATCTAATTTGCAAATAATCTAACATTTTCCCCTTCCAGTTTTCATACCAACTCTTTTTTTTTTTCTCTTTTCTTCTTTAGTAATTCTAGGATAATAGTTAATTAAATAGCATGTCAAGTTAGAATTTCAACATTTTGAGCATTTTCATGATGAAAACGCTACCTTTTGGGTTAAAATGTACATTTTATATCATGTTAAGGAAGTATCCAAAATTTCTACTTTATTAAAGTGTTTTACTAGGAATTCAAGTGGGCCTTAGGATGCATCACTACGAACAAAGCTAGTGGAGGTGATGGAATTCCAGTTGAGCTCTTTCAAATCCTGAAAGATGATGCTGTGAAAGTGCTGCACTCAATATGTCAGCAAATTTGGAAAACTCAGCAGTGGCCACAGGACTGGAAAAGGCCAGTTTTCATTCCAGTACCAAAGAAAGGCAATGCCAAAGAATGCTCAAACTACTTCACAATCGCACTCATCTCACACACTAGTAAAGTAATGCTCAAAAGTCTCCAAGCCAGGCTTCAGCAATACATGAACTGTGAAGTTCCAGATGTTCAAGCTGGTTTTAGAAAAGGCAAAGGAACCAGAGATCAAATTGCCAACATTCACTGGATCATCGAAAAAGCGAGAGTTCATCCCTGAAATGCAAGGGTGGCTCAATATTGGGGACTACATTTTCTGAACTCAGAAAAACATCTATTGCTGCTTTATTGACAATGCCAAAGCCTTTGACTGTGTGGATCACAATAAATTGTGGAAAATTCTGAAAGAGATGGGAATACCAGACCACCTTACATGCCTCTTGAGAAATCTGTATGCAGGTCAGGAAGCAACAGTTAGAACTGGACATGGAACAACAGACTGGTTCCAAATAGGAAAAGGAGTACGTTACGGCTGTATTATTGTCACCGTGCTTATTTAACTTATATGCAGAATACATCATGAGAAACGCTGGGCTGGAGGAAGCATAAGCTGGAATCAAGATTGCCAGGAGAAATATCAATAACCTCAGATATGCAGATGACACCACCCTTATGGCAGAAAGTGAAGAGGAACTAAAAAGCCTCTTGATGAAAGTAAAAGAGGAGTGAAAAAGTTGGCTTAAAGCTCAACATTCAGAAAACAAAGATCATGGCATCTGGTCCCATCACTTCATGGGAAATAGATGGGGAAACAGTGGAAACAGTGTCAAACTTCATTTTGGGGGGCTCAAAAATCACTGCAGATGGTGATTGCAGCCATGAAATTAAAAGACGCTTACTCCTTGGAAGGAAAGTTATGACCAACCTAGATAGCATATTCAAAAGCAGAGACATTACTTTGCCAACAAAGGTCCATCTAGTCAAGGCTATGGTTTTTCCAGTAGTCATGTATGGATGTGAGAGTTGGCCTGTGAAGAAGGCTGAGCACCGAAGAATTGATGCTTTTGAACTGTGGTGTTGGAGAAGACTCTTGAGAGTCCCTTGGACTGCAAGGAGATCCAACCAGTCCATCCTAAAGGAGATCAGTCCTGGGTATTCACTGGAAGGACTGATGTTGAAGCTGAAGCCCCAATACTTTGGCCACCTGATGCAAAGAGCTGACTCGTTGGAAAAGATCCTGATGCTGGGAAAGATTGAGGTCAAGGAGGAGAAGGGAACGACAGAGGATGAGATGGTTGGATGGCATCACTGACTCAATGGACATGAGTTTAGGTAAACTCCAGGAGTTGGTGATGAACAGGAAGGCCTGGTGTGCTGTGGTCCGTGGGGTCGCAAAGAGTCAGACACGACTGAGCAACTGAACTGAACTATTAGGAATTATGAAAAAATTTTTTCAAGTACTTTTAGGCATCTGCTGAAAAATTTTCTCCTTTGCCCTAGCAATATGCTATATTATATTAATGTAGTCCCCAATATTGAGCTGCCCTTGCATTTCAGGGATGAACTCAGCTTAGACTGAAATATTATACTGTTAAAGTGCTGCTGTTATTTGCTAGTGTATTATTTAAGATCTCTGAGTAAATATTCATAAGTAAAATTATCTACAACTTTATCTTTGACAGGGTTTGTTAATGCCCTCCTCACATCACAGAAAGAATTTGAAGTTTTTCTTCACTATGCTGTGGACCAGTTCAAATGCCAATAACTGTTTGTTGCAAGTTTAAATGCATTCACCTGTGGAAATATCTAAGCCTGCTACCTCTCAGAGAATGTATGGTAGCTCGTCGAAAAATGTCTCGGTTTATCATTAGCTCACTAATTTCATTCAGGTCTTCAAAATTCTGTACACTGTGTGGCTGTGGTCATTTCCACATGTTTCTACTTGCACATGCAAGCAGCTCTCTCCTCCTTTTTTCCTGACTAACCTAGCCCATGGTTTAGCTGTTTTAGTTCATGCTCTGTAATCCCTCCACAAGTAGGAGATACTTATAAAAGCCACTTTTTTCTTTTCTATTAATTTTATCTTTTATATTTACTATTTTCTTCAAATTTAGGGGGAGGTGGGTGAGTGGAAAGCTATGGGTTTTCCAGTAGTCATGTATGGATGTGAGAGTTGAACCATAAAGAAAGCTGAGTGCCAAAGAATTGATGCTTTTGAACTGTGCTGCTGGAGAAGACTCCTGAGAGTCCCTTGGACTGCAAGGAGATCCAACCAGTCCATCCCAAAGGAGACCAGTCCTGAATGTGCATTGGAAGGACTGATGCTAAAGCTGAAACTCCAATACTTTGGCCACCTGATGGGAAGAGCTGACTCATTGGAAAAGACCCTGATGCTGGGAAAAGATTGAGGGCAGGAGGAGAAGGGGACGACAGAGAATGAGATGGTTGGATGGCATCACCGAATCGATGGACATGAGTTTGAGTGAACTCCGGGAGTTGGTGATGGACAGGGAGGCCTGGCGTGCTGCAGTCCATTGGGTCGCAAAGAGTCAGACATGACTGAGTGACTAAATCGAACTGGGTGAGTGGAAGCTTTTGACCTATTTCATTCCTTCTGTCTTATGTAGTTATTTAAAGTTATAATTTCCCTCAGAACATAATTTGTGCCTTATCCACCAAGTTCTAATGCACTTGTCTTCATAATAGTTTTCTAGGCATTGTATGATTTTTTTTAATTTCTATTTTGATCCAAGAATCGTGAAAGTTTCTAAATTTCCAAATGACCAGAGAATTTTTTTACTTCTATAATTATAAATGTTAAAATTTTCCTGGATTGAGCCTGATATGGCTCAGAAAAAGCAATATTTTTTTCTGCCTTCTGAAATTTATACTTTTAGTTTGTTGCCAAAAATAGATACTCAAGACTTATAAACATTGCTTTATTGCCTTCTGAGTTGGTATAGAAAAATACGAGGCAACCAGATGTATCATCCCCATTGGAATTTTGAATTTTCCTCCAAAATCCAATAACTGAGCCATACTCTGGCTCTATATGAATAATCCTGAATGACTTAAAATTCAGAATTGGTTTCTTCCAATTCAGTGACACTTTGATCAGATAAAGGTTTCACTTTGATTCAGGAAAAAAGACTCCTATTTTTATCAGCAAAATTATTCTTATTTATGCATGTGTTCCTGTAGCTCTGGGACCACATCTTACCCTGGGTCATCTCCACCTTGTTTCCCACTCTGACTGCTTCCATTTGTCTTTCTCCTTTCATTGAACAGGTCTGCGTCATCGATGTTGATCCCTTCTTTCTTAACTTCTGATTCTATTCATTTCCATTTTAAATTTGTTCATTTGTTTTGAAATATCACTGGAGGTGCCAGTCTGTTTTCTTGAAAAATTCTCATCACTATTTCTGAACTCCCACTTTACTGAATATTTAGTTCTCCCAGAGAGATAAATTGTAGTTAAGTCACTGCTCTTCCTTAGATCAAAATAAATCCCTCATCCACAGTTTGTATGTCTTCCCCTCTTGCTGCAACAGATTCACATAGACTCCACACTGGGTATTTTGGGTTTATTTCAATTATACGAATGCTCTGAATGGGCAGCTCTATCAACACTCTCTCTTCACACCACTACATTTGGGGTGACATCTCCCCGATTCCTGTCCCATGTTGTGGATGTCCTTCTTCCATGCTCTAGTTTTGCCTGCCCCAGTGTCTGCAGCCTGAGAATGGTGGATTTCTCTGCAAGAGTTGCCACAACAGAACACCACAGCTAGGTGGTTTAACAGCAGTTCTGGTGGCTGGAAGTCCAAGATTAAGGTGCTGGGAGGGCTGGCCTCTTCCAAGGCCTGTCTCCTTAGCTTGTATGTGGTTCTTTCTGTGTCCTCACGCTTGTTTTCTTCTGTACACGCACATCCTGGGTGCCTCTTTCTCTTTTTATAAAGACAGCAGTCCTATTGAACCAGGGCCCCCTCATTTTGACATCATTTTAGTGTCATTTATCTCCTTAAAGATCCCCATTGCCTAACAGATTCACACTGGAGGCCAGAACTTCAATATATGAATTTTGAGGGCATATAATTTCCTGGTGGCTCAGACAGTAAGGAATCTACCTGCAACACAGGAGACCCAGGTTCTACACTTGGGTCAGGAAGACTCCCCGGGAGAAGGTAATAGCAACCCACTCCAGTATTCTTGCCTGGAGAATTCCATGGACAGAGGAGCCTGGCGGGCTACAGTCCATGGGGTTGCAAAAAGTCTGACATGACTGACTGACTCACACACACACACACACACACACAATTCAGTCAATAACAACAGGCATGGAGAGGACAGGGATTCAGCCAGGACTGGATGCAGTAGCCTCTGACCTCACCTTTGTGGTTTGGCCAAAATGCCCCATATGTGTTCACTCCCCGTCTGGGCTGCACAAGATTCCTGCAGAGGGTGTGGCCCTTCAGCCCCTACCAGGAGCATCAGTCTTACTTAGGTGGCCAGTTTGTCAAACACCTCCTGTCATTCTGCAGGCACGAGGTGCACCACGCAAGAGATGATGACTTCCAGGTGCTCACACTGGAAGTTACCAGAGTGGGAAATGACACTCCTCCACTCTCAGGGTCCCTGCTCTTCCTTTTGCAGAAGCTCTTTTCCCTCTGAAGTTTTCTTTCTGTTTCTTGCTGGAGATCACTGATCCGGGAGTATCTCTGAGATGAGAGTATGATCTGCCAAAGCCCCAGCTAGTCTAGCAGAAGAGCTGGATGCTCAGGAGGAGCTTCAGCCTCTGTGGAAATTGCACATCTTGACCCAAAGCTGCCCAAACAATCTACCCCCTTACTCCAAAGGGAGGAGTCTGAGGACTGCATACATGTCTGCCCCATGTCGTGGTCTGTGGAAGGTTAAGTTAGGATAAAAATGAAGATGGCCCACACCAATGTTTGGAAATGCCATTTGGTGGTCTCTAGGCCTTTCCCCGGAGAAGGCAATGAATGGCACCCCACTCCAGTACTCTTGCCTGGAAAATCCCATGGACGGAGGAGCCTGGTGGGCTGCAGTCCATGAGGTCGCTAAGAGTCGGACAAGACTGAGCGACTTCACTTTCACTTTTCACTTTTATGCACTGGAGAAGGAAATGGCAACCCACTCCAGGGTTCTTGCCTGGAGAATCCCAGGGACGGGGGAGCCTGGTGGGCTGCCATCTATGGGGTCGCACAGAGTCGGACACGACTGACGCGACTTAGCAGCAGCAGCAGCAGCAGCAGCAGCAGGCCTTTCCCTCCATTTGGTTGATACCACAGTTTTTTCTCTCTTTTTAATCTGTTTTTATTTGTATTGAAAGATTATGAGACTTGTCTTTGCTCTTAAAGACTAGTCTTTACTTTTATGCCATGAGGAAGCATATGTTTGAGATGCCTATTTTAGATAATAAATGGATGACAAATAATACAGGTAAATACATTAGTAAAAAGTAATATACCATCTCATGTGGAAACCGATAACTTCACTTTCTCCACTCTGCACATGCCTAAAGGGGTCACATGCTGTTATTAAATTATTTCAATATCACTCAAGTTCATTTCACCTAGAGCAGAGGTTCCTTAACCAAGGTCTCTCCAGTGTTAGTACATGCCCTAAAGTCACACGCAAATGCCACATATACAGCTGTATTTTTTCAGAAAGTGGGTTTGTGACCCTTCAAAGTCTCAAAGCAGTATAAAACAGAAAGAGTAGCTAAGAATCACTGACCTAGAGTAATGAACAGGAAAGCTGCCAAGAATGGGAAACAATGGAAAATTAGAGATAATTTACAAAAGGTTGAATTCATCTGAATAATAAAGGCAACTAAAAGAATTTTCTTTTAAGATACATGGAATTTGGCTAAAGCCACAGCAGACTTCCAAAAAAGCTTAACTGCTGAGTATGTGCTTGTGGCCCTGGACACTGCAGGAAACAGTCTTGCAGCAATCATGGAATGAAATGGTTATACACATGAAACAATTCTCTCTCCAAGGACCTTTCCACATCAATCTGTCCATAAGTACAGCTGACTCTGAGCTTATAAGCACATTAATCACAAATGACTTAATTCCTTCATTAAGTTTTGAAAATGACAACTAATCCTCTTAGTGGTCATTGCCTTCACTTCCACCTAAAGAGAAATGACATTCCAGAAAAACCAAGTGTTTGAAGCCTTCCCTGGAGGAACAATGTCTCCACTTTTACTTACTGCTGAGGTAGACGGAAAAAAATTACCAAAGAAAAGCACAGCCTGTAAATACATTCCATTTTAAATATACAAAAAAAAAAAAGAAAAGTGGATTCAGCAACAAATAAAATGGGAGGTAGATGCAGAGAAAATTATACACTTGAGACTTCGATCCAGATTTTGAGTGACTTTCTGATGTGTGCTGTTTCTTTCCATGAACATACACAAAATTACTATCATTTACAAAGGATTATAAATCTCCCCCCAAACCTATTAATCCAACCACTTCAGAGGTTTAGTTTGGCACGATCGGCAGTCTGCAGGCCGTGTGCACTTTTGGTAATTAAGAATAAGGGATAACGATGACAAACGGCACACCAGCTGTACAGTGATGAATAAGAACTTTCTCGTGCGTACAACCAGGCGCTGGCATGTGTGGCTCAGGCGACTATGGAAAGCTCATGACTTTATGAAACCAAACACAGAGACTTCCTTTCTGACTCCCACACGTTCCAGGAGAGACATGCATAAGCACTTTTGCACAATTTAAACTTGGAGCTATCCGTGCAGTAATATTCACTGAAACGCTATGCATCATTTAAGCTCAAAAAGGAAAAAAAAACATAGCCTTGTTTTTCTTGGGATAGTAGAAGGACCACAAGGAACTTTCTAACTGTGTGGCTTCACGGCCTGAAATCCTTTTTGGAATGACGCAGGCTGTAAATGAATAAAGCAAGCTGTGTGACCTTGGGTTGGTTACTTTCAACTCCCCAAGCTTCAGATTCTTGCCCAAGTCTATAATCTGCAAACAAATATACACTCCCTGCCCTTTCAGCATTAGCTGGTTGATTTCTGCTCTGACCTAGAGCCAGACTAGTGTCTAGAGCACCAGGGGCTTGAGAAGCCCTCAGAGCCCAGCCTCTTACGAACATTCTAGTCTGCTAAGGAACCTTACATTTCATAATTACACACACTATCGCCCCTACAGGTCTCTCTTGCTGCTGAAAATGGAAGGCGTAAATACCTTCTGGAGAAACAATAAGGGATGCCCAGTACAAAGAATTCAAGTGCAGAAATGGTCTCATCCTGGCTTTGGACCAAGAAAGTAAGTAGCTTCTCATCGGTCCAAACTCAAACATACAACCCGAGGCCAGGGAACTAGACTTCAGCTGTGTTCAAGTTAGTCTCACTGTTCTTTCTCACTAAAATGCCATCCAGCAAGACCTGCCTTCGTGTGTGTGTGTGTGTGTGTGTGCATGTACGTGCACCTGTCCATACAGTACAAGGCAAGGAGCAGCTTAACAACTGATTGAACAGATAATGAACTGCAATAAAAGAAATGATGTCAGCACTAAATATCAGATCATTTAACTTTTATCATCAATCATTTCTGATGCTAAAGCTCTAATACTCTGGCCACCTGATGCAAAGAGCCAACTTATTAAGAAAGACCCTGATGCTGGGAAAGATTGAAGGCAGGGGGAGAAGGGGACGACAGAGGATGAGAAGGTTGGATGGCATCACCGACTCAATGGACACGAGACTCAGCAAACCCCAGGAGATGAAAAAGGACAGGGAGGCCTAGGGTGCTACAGTCCATGGGGTCACAAAGAGTCAGACACGACTGAGCAACTGAACAACAACAAATTTCAGATATATACACAAGTATATACAAGTAAAAAGAATACTATAACAAATTCCTCTGTCCACCTCATCACGCTGCACCAAGTCACTAACTGATGACCAATCTTAGTTCATCCACATCCCCAGATTGTTCTGAAGAGGATTCTAGGCTAAGGACTGTACGTCCAGGTCTTGAAGAAGCTTTAGGGGACTAAATTTTGCTTAACTCCAGAATTCTAGATATTAGTATCTCGAGAGTAAAAAGAAACATACACTATTGCACCAAGATCAGTAGAATTCACCACTGCGTGGTCAAGAAGTAAAAAACCATCCTCCTAAACCGCTATGGGTCAGTGTGTGCGTAAGTGCTAAGTCACTTCAGTCGTGTCCAAGATTCTGTGAAAACCAAAAACTATAGCCTGCCAGGCTACTCTGCCCATGGGATTTCCCAGACAGGAATACTGGAGTGGGTTGCCATGCCCTCCTCCAGGAGATCTTCCTGACCCAGGGATCAAACCCATGTCTCTAAGGTCTCCTACACTGGCAGGAGGGTTCTTTACCACTAGCAACCCCTGGGAAGCCCCACTATGGATCAGGGGGTACTTACAATATGGATATGATTAAGATATCCTCCCCCAAAAGAGTTAGATAATCATTTGACAAATATCTTCATGAAAAGAAACAATGACCTTGAGACATGTCATGGGAGAAGGAAGACAGTGTTAATACTGGATGGAAAGCTCACTGAGGAATACTGACGAAAGGCTGCAGGGATTTCATCAAAGTTTGCAATAAGAAGGTTTCTTGGAGAAAAATCCAGAAGATTAAACAGAGGCAGGAGCATATCTGAGGAAGGTCAGGCTGAGACAAGAAGGGGAGTTTGACCAGATGTAGAGGGAGGGGGGCAGGAGAGATGTGGCAGCACCTTGATCCTTGAGGACACGGATGGGGGGGCGGGGGGCTCCAAAGTCCATAGAACTGAAGGGTGAAAACAAACACGCCCAACAAAGCTGGCTCCTGCCTGCTGGGGTCACTCTCAAGGAGAAATCAACCAACCGGAAAGTTAAAACAGAGAGATTTTTGAGGGACATTTCATCCTGTGCCAAATTCATCCAGTGACATGAGCAGCCGCGGCTTACCGCATACTGACCACACCCTTCCTCCACTCCTCGGCAAAGCGAGCCCCGCACTTTCAACAGGGCTGATCACAGGGCACTTCCCTGCTTGAATGGGGAAGACGCTTTCAAAGCAAAAGAGGAAGGGCTCTGAATCCCAATGACAGAGAACATCCTTACAGACGAAACAGGAATTCACCCTCACAGCTGCCCTGCAAGTTCCTCACCGTGGCCGGTCGAAGATTCCCAGCGAACAGAAAAGCTGAGCCGGCCATCCTGAGAAAGCCCCGTCTGCAAGGCTGGCCTCTGGCTGGCATCTAGAAACCTGGCAAATTAACAGTTCTCTACATTGCTATACAGCATTCCCCAGGGGATTCCCCGGCCATCCAGCGGTTAGGGCTCCACGCTCTTACTGCTGAGAGCCCAGGTTTGAGCCCTGGTCAGGCAACTAACGTCCCAGAAGCTGCGTGGTGCACCGCCCCGCCCCCTCCCCCGCCAAATTCCTGAAATGATGCAGCCAAAAGAAAAAAAATTCCAAAATGGTCAGGATGGCCCACCATGCCTCAGCTATCTACACATAAATACGCACATACAGGTGTGATGCGGAACACTGGCTTTTCTTCCGGGAGTCTGGAATTTGGTACCCACCTGGCAAAGGATGCAGATATGACTACCTCCCAACAGGCCCCGAGTCTCTAAGGCGCTTCCCTGAACAGACACATTCTATGCTAGTGGCTGCATTTTCAGGGCTGGGGGAAAGTCTGCTGTGTGGGACCCCTCTGGGAGGTGAGACCACACGGCAGATTCCACGTGATTCTTCCAGACGCCTCTGGTGTCACCTTCTCCACTGTATGTCCTTACTGCACACTGTGAGTACAACCACAAGCGGAGTCCCAAGAGTCCCTCCAGCAAATCCCCAGGCACAGGGATGGTTTTAAAGACCCCAGACACACCCAGGGAGGCAGGCGCTAACCTCGATTTGGAGGATCCCCCCCCCACCGCCCATGGCAGCCTGCTTCCTTAAGCAGTCTACCCACTGTGACCTGTAGTTCCCGGGGAAATTGGAGGAGGATCAGAACAAGAAGTCTGGCAGAAAGACAACAGTTATGCCCCAGGATCCATGAGCTAAGACCGTCAACCCTTCGTTTAGCCAGTTCCTGGCTACCATTCATTATCAGTTGGGTAAGATGACACTATTGGCCATTCTGAAGATGCAGAAGCTGAGACACCAGCATGTGGTCAGTAATCACTGACTAAATGCAGCAGTGGGGTTTCAGAGCAGGCTTAACATCAAGGAAATGTGGAAGAATTCAAATGCAATAAAAGGGCTTGCTCTAGGAAGACCTGATGTGCACAGAATGGCCTTCTTCAATGTCTCCTGATTTCCTCCCTGTAGCCCCAGTGGCAGAAGTCTGAGCACCAGCATACCTCAAAATAATGCAGAGGCTGTCTCTCATTACTGGAGGAAAACGCCTCTCATTGGGGGTCCTTACTGTCTGTGGCCCACCTGAGCAACCAGTATCCTCACGAAAGGTTCCTTCAGTGGCTGGCCCCAGGCAGAGGACAGGAACCACCAAGTGTCACTGACGAAACAGAGTATGAATCCTTACCTACCCACACCCTGCCCCCACCTCGGTTCCTCAGCAGAAGCAGAGAAAGTAAGTCACCAGCAAAAGAGGAGAAAGGCTGAACATGAAGAAATGCTCTGGACCCGAATTCTTCGGGGATCATACTGTAGCTCTTGCTTTCCCTATGGTTCTAGGTTCTTGACCTGGGAGTCTCTAAAATTCCTAAAACTGTATATATGTCTCTTTTGTGTATAGATACTATACTACTTTCTGGGAAAAGGACCCAAAGCTTTCCTTAAATTTTCGAAGTGGGTCTTAATGTAATATGCCTTCAACAGATGGAATGGAGAAGGAAATGGCAACCTACTCCAGTGTTCTTGCCTGGAGAATCCCAGGGATGGGGAAGCCTGGTGGACTGCTATCTATGGGGTTGCACAGAGTCGGACACAACAGCAGCAGCAGCAGCAGAGGGAAAGGATGTCAGAGACGTGAGCAGACTTTAAGATGCCAACTGGCTGCCTCAAGGTAGACCAGAGGCCCATCATGCTGGGAGATATGCGCAGCGGTAAGTGCAAGGAAGAACGGGTACATGATACTGGAGAGCAAGCCCTAGGAAATCACTTACCTGGCAAAAAGGACCTTATGCGAGATTTGAGAAGAAAGTCACTTCTGGTTTCTACTTTGGTCCAAGATGAGAAAACTCAAGAAGAAAGTTAAAGAAGGTCTAGTCATAAAATTCTGGGAAGAGACCAACAGGTTCTGATCTGGGTAACTTCAAAGTACCAGTTTCTACCATTGACCAGACCCACTGGATCTGTTTTCATAAGGACTGGGCCCAAGGAGCAGCTGGACTCAGGGACACGCAGGGACTACCTGAGATTACCAAAGCATAAATTGAGCCAAATCAAAGCTAATGAATAAACGATCTGGGAATTCACCAAACTGCCAGCACTTTGCACTATGTATTTTCTCATACCATCCCAAGATGGCTTGGCTGCAACTAAAATGTCACCAAGCTGACCTAAGTAAAAAGGGATTTACTCAAGATCTGCTGGTTCTGAGCATCAGAATATCATGGTCCTGCTCGTTAGCAGCCCTGAACACAAAGCCTTCCACTGGAAGTGATTTAAATCAGGAGGAGCAGCAGCAGAGAAGAAGATGGGACAGCCCCATCTTCCGAGCCAGCCAGTCCTTAGTTCAAATCCCAGCATGGCCGTTTCCCATAAGTCACAAGTGAACCCTGAGTAAACTCTGGTGATAATGATGTGTCCAGGTGGGTTCCGCAGTTCTAACCATGGACCCCTTGGGTGGCAGGTGTTGATAATGGGGGAGGCTGTGCATGCGTGGGGGTTGCGGCTGGGAAACAGGTCCAGGAAACCTTTGTTACCTTCCTCTCAATTTGATGGTGATGAAGAGGAGGAGGAGAAGGACCTCCAGGGCTTAGCTAGAGCTTTTATCAGCAGTGAAGCTGAGAGGCCTGACGCTGTCCACTGGGGTGTGTGTCACAGGAAAGCTATCCTAGGGGTGGGAAGGAGGTCAGGGAAGAGGAGTCCTTACCCACTGGTCCTAAGAGTCATTTACAGAACAATCATCCTGGTTCTCTCAAACTACAAACAAGTCAGCACTAAAAAGAAATGAGCTACCAAGCCATGAGTCTAACTACATGACGTTCTGAAAAAGGCAGCATTGTGAAGACAATAAAAGATCAGTGTTGGCTGGGCTGGGGGTGGAGGGTGGAGGGGAGGGAAGGGATGAACAGGCTGAGCACAGCATATCCAGGACCATGAAAACACGCCGATGGTTATGATGAATAAAGCTCATAACGGGTTTGGCCAAACCCAAGAAGGTACAGTCCTGAATATTCATTGAAAGCACTGATGCTGAAGCTTTAATACTTTGGCCACCTGATGTGAAGAAGACTCATTGGAAAAGATCCTGATGCTGGGAAAGATTGAAGGCGGGAAGAGAAGGGGACAACAGAGAATAAGATGGTTGGATGGCGTCACCGACTCGACGGACATAAGTTTGAGCAATCTCCAGGAGGTGGTGATGGACAGGGGGCCTGGCGTGCTGCAGTCCATGGGGTCGCAAAGAGTTGGACGTGACTAAGTGTCTGAACTGACTGAAGAAGGAACCACACTACGAATGAACCCTGAGTAAACTCTGGTGATAATGACGTGTCCAGGTGGGTTCCTCAGTTCTCACAGATGGACCCCTCGGGTGGCGGGCAGCGATGATGGAGCAAGCTGTGTGCACATCGGGAAGGCTGTGTGTGTGTCGGAAGGCTGTGTATGTGTGGGGACGGGGACGGGGTCGGGGAGGGACGGGTATGGGAACTCTTTGCACCTTCCTCTCAATTTTGTTATAAACCTAAAACTGTTCTAAAAAATGCAGTCTGTTCAAAAATACAAATAAGTCACTACAGCTGTTTGACATAAAATGTACAGAGTTATGCACACTTCATCAGACAGCTATAGCACAGATGTTAGGAGCAGACTTTGGAGGCAGAAAGACTGTGTTCAAACGCCAGCTCAGCCCCTTGAGCAAGTTACTGAGCCTCGTTTTCTTCATCTGTAAAATAGCTCCCAACATCCCTGCATAGGTCTTGACTGGATACTTTAGCTTTTCTTCTTTCACGGATGAGAAAATTGACAATGAAGGTCAGTGGGGGGCCCTGAGGTCCCAAAGTCACACACCTGGTGGAGCTAAGATTCCAACCCAAGGACTTTTGTGCTCGAGCCCACTCTGCTGCACTCTGTGATCCCGTCTGCAGACTACTGCAATCAAATGTTGTGTCAGGAGCGGAGCCTGGTACCAGCACATCATCACCCCTCTGTTAATACTGCCTACTGGAATTATCACTGTTCTCCATTTGTGCTTGGGGTTTCACTGGTGGCTCAGCTGGTAAAGAATCCACCTGCAATGCAGGAGATCCAGGTTCGATCCCTGGGTCAGGAAGATCCCCTGGAGAAGGAAACAGCAACCTGCTCTAGTATTCTGGCCTGGAAAATCCCATGGACAGAGGAGTTTGGCAGGCTACAGTTCATGGGGTCACAGGAGAGATGACTTCTCAACCAAACCAAATTTGAGCTTGAGAGATACGGAAGAGCCAGCTCGGAAAGCTGGTTTCTTGATTTTACAAAGAAAATTTAAAGGAGGGTGGGGGGAGATTTGTCCATGCAAAAGCAAGTAAACACCCCACACTCTGCTGCCCCCTAAGAAAAGGCACTGATGGCGGTTTCTCCAGGGCTCTACCACACAAACCCAGCTCTTGGATCCTTATCTTCCCTTCCAAGACTTCTAGATGATGCTGGGAATATAAACAACCTAAAAGGGAGGCGAACAAAAGGATCAGAATCCTTCTTACTATTTTTAAGTATTTCAATACTGACTGAGTGCCAAGCTCCAAGCAATGAGACAAACTCTGAGGACCTGCCTTTGCAGCTCTGCATCTCCAGAGTCTCTGGCCAAGACTTCCAGATTGGGCCAGACCTCGGCCATATGCCAGCTTTTCTTCACTCCTCAGACCCATCTCTACCAAGAATATAGTCTCATCATTAAAAATATTATGGGGCTTCCCTGGTGGTCCAAGGGTTAAGAATCCGCCCGCCACTCTGGGGCACATGGGTTCGATCTCTGGTCCAGGAAGATCCTGCATGCTGAGGAGCAGCTAAGCCCACGCGCCATAACTCCCGAGCTCTCGCACCCTGGGGCTCGTGCTTCCACAATAAGAGAAGCCACCGCAGTGAGAAGCCTACACATCACAACGAAGAGCAGCCCCCGCCTACCGCAACCAGAGCAAACCCCACAACGAGAAAGACCCCGCGCAGCCCAAAGAGATAAACAAGGAAATTGCAAAACACTATGGAGTTCGTCCTTCTACTAAATTAAAAACTCATCTTCCGGCAAGTTCCACTCACTTGTTTCTTAGACAAGAGCGAATCATCTCCCCCATCTCCCTCTTCTGTGCTGAAGCTCTTCCATCCTCCTGAGACAGTCCCAGCGCCTCGTCTCTACTGGACACAAAAATGCTCCAGAAGGAAAGGCCCCTATCGCAAATGTTCTCACATCAAGCCACCCCACAGGCTCCTGGGGAAATAATGCCTACCGTCTACACAGTTACAACACAGCAGAGACGCCTCATGCTGGAGCCAAAGGAAAAGGACAGCAGACAACGTCATTATTATTTTCCAACTCACCTTAAAGGAAGGAAGAAGCAAGTTTCCTGTGCTTCTAAGGCTCCTTTCTTCAAAAAGAGAAAAAAATAAATATCGTATATCCACACACATATATGGAATCTAGAAAACCAGTACTGATGAACCTATTTACTGGGAAGAGATAGAGACGCAGACAGAGAAGAGACTTGTGGACACAGTGGGGAAGGAGAGGGTGGGACGAATTTAGAAAGTAACGTTGGCATATATACACTACCATGTGCAAAACAGAGCTGGTGGGAAGCTGCTGTGCAGGACAGGGAGCTCAGCTCAGTGCCCTGTGATGACCTAGTGGGTAGGCTGGTGGGGAGGGGGTGTTCAAGAAAGAAGACATTTTATATATATCTATATGGTGGCTCAGATGGTAAAGAATCTGCCTAAAACGGAGGATACCCGGGTTCAATCGCTGGGTGGGGAAGATCCCCTGGAGAAGGAAATGGCTACCTGCTCCAGTATTCTTACCTGGAAAATTCCATGGACAGAGTTGCCTGGCGAGCTACAGCCCATGGGGTTGCAAAGGGTCAGACACGACCCAGCGACTAACACTTTTTTCTCTTGAATATATATTTATATGCAGAAACCAACACAATATTGTAAAGCAGTTATCCTCCAATTAAAAAGAATAATCAAGCTTCTTTCTAAACACTCCAGAAAATGCATTGCCCTGTTGAGAGGGGAAAAAAAAAAAAAAAACAACAGTAAAGTATGTTTTCATGGCTATGCCAAGGAGGTCAACATTTATGAAAACTGGAAAGAAAGGAAAAAAAAAAAAAAAACACCTTTGAAAAGTTCTCAAAATAATCTTGCCACAGAGTTTGACCTCTACCCTGAGTGATCACAACTCAGGCAGACTCAACTTTCAGGAACTTAGGAGTTTTATTGTTGTTGCTGGGGTTTCAGACATTTCTTTTTCTCTCACATGAAAACTGGTGCTGCCTAGCAACCCAGTGCCAGCAAAGCTAAATCAAGATGCATTTTAGGTTGGGTTCTTTTTGAAAAAGAATCTTTCTCCCATTAAACAACAAGCGTGTGCTAAGACTGGAAGGTTCCTCATACTCAGTGGAAAATGGTTTGCATGCCGCTCACTTGGGTCTCACTGGCGTTAAAGGATGACATGAGATCAGGAGACGCCCAGCCTGGGTGTGTGGTTTCTGTATCTACAGGAATGGAGCCAGGCTCCCCGTATCCCAAACAGAACTCACATCGCTGCTGCTGGCCTGCAGGTGGGGCCCAAACAGGGAATCCATCCCGCCATCCATCCCACCAGTCGCGGGCAGACTCTTCTAGCTTTGGGAAAACCCACTGGATGCAAGGTCAGACAGTCAGTCCCAAGGTTAGCAGAAGTGAATCATCCCTGCCCCCACCCCCGTTGGATACCCTTCTCCACGTGGTATAATTTAACATCTGGGGATTACGCTGCACACCTGAGGGGAAACATGTGTGCCCGTCTCACCTTTATTCCTACTAAATGCTCTGTGATAAACAGCAAGCCTGCTCTGTTATTCAGTCCCGTCCAGCTCTTTGCAACCCATGGCCTATAGCCCGCCCGGCTCCTCTGTCCATGGAATTCTCCAAGCAAGAATACTGGAGTGGGTTGCCATTCCGTTTCTCAAGGAGATCTTCCCGACCCAGGGACTGAACCTGCATCTCTTGCACTGGCAGGCGAATTCTTTACCGCAAGCCACCTGGGAGGTTCCTGTGACGGGGATATAGGCTAGTCAAGAACTTTGCAACCCGTGTTCACAAAAAGAAGGATAAAGAAAGTCTACTGAAGAAAGTCATGAACAGGAACATGACATCAGCCTTTACCACAATGCATGACCATCTCCAACAGCTTCTGTTTTCTCAGCAAGAGAAAAAGACACAGGGATTTCCCTGGTGATCCAGTAGTTGGGACTCCATGCTTTCACCGCCAGGGTCCAGGTTCAATCCCTGGTCAGGGAACTAAGATCTTGCATGCCACACAGCACAATCCAAAAAAAAAAAAAGACACAGGCTGACTCTGAGCCTATTTCAAAGGCAAAAATGCTTCTTTTAGCAAAGTTACAGGAATCCTCATAGAGGAAAAGATTTATGTAAACAAAACGTGATTGTTGGTCAGCACCGTGTGGTCCCCAGAAATTGTACTGAACACAAGCTAAAACCAGGAAAAAACCTCATCACCTGCTGTCCCTCAGAATCAAATGACCTTGAGAGCAAACCCATCACACTGAAAATCCAACCAAAATCCTTAACAAGATAAATGTAACTTGGATTATAACTATAGTATGACACATACTTTGTGAAGTGATTTTCTTGAGAGTAACTTTATAAACCTCACCTGATAGAAATTGCCACTTTCAATAGGAACATAAAATGAAGCAGACAGTAAAAGAAAACCACTGTGATATAGGATTTTTGCTTTTTTTTTTTTTTTTTTTTTTTCCAGAAGAGCCTTAAAGGCTCTTCTGAATGTTCAAGGGCCCTAGGGGAACAGATCAGGGCAGAGGCATGGAGGGAGTCACATTATAAACATAAATTTCTTTTATGACATTAAAAATGTATAAAATAACAGAACATGCTCAACTGAAATAGACTCTATAACTCAAGAGGGTTCTTTA
The DNA here is from genome assembly GCF_001704415.2 of Capra hircus. Classification (NCBI taxonomy): domain Eukaryota; kingdom Metazoa; phylum Chordata; class Mammalia; order Artiodactyla; family Bovidae; genus Capra; species Capra hircus. The sequence continues at coordinate 60,753,051 of NC_030824.1, read as the reverse complement.
CACTTAGTTTAACTGAGCTCCTCTGAGGATCATCCCCACCCCAGCTGAGAGCTAACAGAAGGTCAGGTATGATAATGACGACCAAACCACGTACAATGCAGGTGAAGGCGCCCACATCATCCTTCCCTTCCCTGGCAAGCCTGCTCTGACTCTTCCTCCTGTACGTTCTTCTGTGACACGGGAAACACCGAAAGTAGGCCCAGACTAACTACCCACTCCTGAACACTCATGCACTTACGGCCTTAGAAGCTGCTCTCAACAGACCTCTTACTCTTGGAGAAAACATGTCTTCCATTAGCCCTCAAACTTGCCTGTCTCCTGAGAGCAACTGGCATCACTGAAAAACAAAGCCCAACTGTCTGCCGGGCTTTGCTGTTCAGTCGCTAAGTCGCATCCAACTCTTTGCAACCCAATGGACTGCAGCAGGCCAGGCTTCCCTGCCCTTCGTGAGTTTGCTTAAACCCACGTCCACTGAGTCGGTGATGCCATTCAACCATCTTATCCTCTGCCGCCCCCTTCTCCTCCTGCCTTCAGTCTTTCCCAGAATCAGGGTCTTTTCCAATGCTGGGTTGATCTTGCTAGATATCCAGACAACCACTAAAATCCTGCATGTTATAAACTAAACTCAATCTTACTGCTGCCCCGAACACATTTTTCCCTTCTTTGATTAATAACACCAATATTCTCCTGAGATGGAGTACCCAGCATCACTTATAGCCCCTTCCCCTGAGGCGCCCCACAAATCCGGCACCTGGATTTTGTCTCTTCCACCTCACAAACTGATGCTCTCCCCTGGAAACGCCCCATTCTCACCAGCGTTCCATGAGACCCCTCACCTGGTCCTTCACGCCTCCTCTTTCACGGCAAACCTTGCTGCCAGATGAAGCAGCTCACTTCAAAACGATGAGAGGCCCTGGTACCTCCAAAATTAACCCCCAAGTCCTGTGGTGGCAGTCTCAACCTCTCCACACCTGGCCTGAATCTCTTTCCAATCTCATCCCGTGCCACTCACCCGCATTCCAACAAGAGGTGCGTTCCCAGAACACACACCGACTCGCTGCTTCTCTGATTACATGATGCCTCATACCTGAAATGTCCCCTTAAAACACCTCCACCTGTTCAAACTCCATGCTACAACCTATTCAAGTCACCTTTGCAGGAAGCCTTCCAGATTCCCCGCAGCTGGACATAAACTCTGCTCATAAACTCCCGGCAGCTTTCCCTCTTCTGTCTGAGCACACTTACCCTCCACCACTCCATTTCTTTTCCCTACAGGACTGTCTTCACTTCTCTCAAATCTCACACTGTGTCTGACGCAGAGCAGGCGCTCGTGACAGATGTACTGAATTAATCCTCAACTAGCTGGCCCTCCATGGGTTCCCCATTAGCAGATTCAGCCCACAGCAGATCAAAACTATTCAGAAAAAAATTCCAGAAAGTTCCAAAAAGCAAAACTTGCATTTTCCCCACACTGGCAACTATTTACACAGCATTTACATTGTATTAGGTATTATCAGTACAAGTAATCTAGAGATGATGTAAAGAATACATGAAAATGTATATAGTGAAGTTGCTCAGTCGTGTCCAACTCTTTGTGACCCCATGGACTATAGCCCACCAGGCTCCTCCGTCCATGGGATTTTCCAGGCTAGAATACTGGAGTGGGTTGCCATTTCCTTCTCCAGGAGATCTTTCCAACCTAGAGATTGAACCCAGGTCTCCCGCATTGTGGGCAGATGCTTTACCATCTGAGCCACCAGGGAAGTCTCACAGGAAAATGTGTATAGGATATGTGCAAATACTATGCCATTTTATATAAGGGACCAGAAAATCTGTGGATTTTGGTATCTGCAGGGGATCCTGGAACCAACTCCCCACAGATATCAAGGGAACAACTGTATACTTTAAGAACAAAACAAACGCAAAACTCACACATTCTAAGGTGAAACCCCTATTTGAAAATCCTTGGGAATTTCACAGTACCCTTTCCATTTGGGAAATGCAATTTTCTGGTTTGCAAAGGAAAAAAGACCTTGATAATATTTTTGGCCCATGAACACTTTTCTTAAAACAACATCTTAATGTACTGAGTGGAAATGAAGCCAAAACATATGGATTAGGTTTCCTATAAAGTACATATGGATTTTATGAAAACAGCAAAGAGGCTTGGATAAAATGTGATCTCCAAAGATTAACCAGGGGTCCTTTTCCAACTCCAAAATTAATCTGGAGCTCTCTTGCTTTAATTACATGTTGAAAGTTTCCTTTTCTGACTTAGCAACTTTCCTGGTCAGAGTTAACGTATTTCACATTCCTAGGGAAGAAAAATAAGTAACTAAGGAAAAGAAAACATTTTCTTTCTATTGTCCTTTTGGCCGTTTCATTTCACTGCTAGTTTCCCCTCTTTTTTGAATTACAATTATTTTTCCTTCCTCACGAGGCTATTCTTTCTCACATTTCCTACCCTTTCTCATTTTCCTCTTTGCTCTCAAACATTAAAAGGAACTATCAACATATCCCTCTTTCACCACATTCAAGACAAACATCAGCCTCTTTACTTTAGGTGGTGTATGGAGATCAGTTGTCAAGGAAACGCATGGCTCAGGTGGGGCCAGACATCCACAGGAAGTGTTTCTATAAAACCACCCTTGTCGGCAGAAATACTCTTCCCCAAAGCACAGCACAGACTCTTACGTGAAGCCCAAACAGAAACAAAAAGCTGGGAGTGAGAGTGAAAGTGGCCAAGGATGGGACTTCCCAGGTGGTCCAGTGGTTAGGACTCCGTGCTTTCAATGGGAGGCGCTGCAGTTCAACCCCTGGTGAGGAAGACAAGATCCCACATGCCTCAGGGCCCAAAAAACAAAACATAAAACAATATCTTAACAAATTCAATAAAGACTTTTAAAAAATGGTCCACATTAAAAAAAATCGTTTTTTTTTTTAAAAAGTGCACAAAGGTGAAATTGAAGTGGGGGGCAGAAAAGAGAGAATGGAGAAATTAAGTTCTCAAAAATGTTCATTAATCCAAACTAACTGCCCTTGGACTGCAAGGAGATCCAACAAGTCCATCCTAAAGGAGATCAGTCCTGAGTGTTCATTGGAAGGACTGATGTTGAAGCTGAAATTCCAATACTTTGGCCACCTCATGTGAAGAGCTAACTCATTTGAAAAGACCCTGCTGCTGGGAAAGATTGAGGGCAGAAGGAGAAGGGGACGACAGGGGATGAGATGGTTGGATGGCATCATCGACTCGATGGACATGGGTTTGGGTAGACTCCGGGAGTTGGTGATGGATAGGGAGGCCTGGCGTGCTGCAGTTCATGGGGTCACAAAGAGTCGGACATGACTGAGCGACTGAACTGAACTGAACCGCCCCACCCCAAGCAACCCTTAGGGTGCCCCAGACGTGAGCCCACACATTCAGGGAAAAATCTGAAACTCAGTATCTCATCTCCTTTTGGTAGGAGGCCTCAGGACTTCAGTCAATATCAGCTGTGCGTTCACAGCACTATCTAGCGCGGCCACAGCAAGGGGGAGAGCGCAGACCAGAAGCCCTCCACTTACTTCTATAAAGCTCCATCTCTGCACATGGGTCCAGTCCCATCTGCAGTAACTACTGTAATTGGCTCGGCAATGCCACTTGGAAGTTCCTATAAGATTTGTTAACAGGGTGAAAGTAGCCCTCACTACTTCCCAGAAGGACAGAATCAGGTACTTATCTCCCCAGCACCAAATAAGAGAACAAAATGGGAAGCTGCAGCATTAGGTGGGGGACGCCTTTTATCCAAGAGCAAGACCCAGAGTGGGTATTTTCACAAATAAATTGAATAAAAGTTCTCTAATTGGGATTTAACTTAATGAGAGCTGCGCTCCTAAACATTTTCTCGAAGCTTAGAGTCTAATTATTTCTTTTCCACAAAACGAATAGTAGCCATTGTGCCATGAAGCTGTCTTCCTGGAGAGCTCACTGTACACGCTAACGAGGTTTAATGACTGTTTGACAGGACCATAAAAGGAGGCATAAATGCACCACTAGCTGCCGAAAAACAAAACCAAAAAAAAAAACCCCACCAATGTCTGACACCCATAAGCAAGCTGCTTCTGCCACCTCATAAAGTGAATCTCTAACTAGGTTTCAAGCCTTACTTTTCAGTGGGAAGTGATATTCGCATAAGCTAGAATTGCTCCAGTCAGCAGAAGACACAGCAAGAATCCAAGGAACATTCTCCCCAGGCTTTGTTCAAAGGGACTACACCTCTCTCTGTCTCCTTCCACTTCTTTGACCTCCATATATTTTACTGAATCCATTAATTCATCAAATAAATATTAACAGAGTGCCTAAGGAGTACCAGGATTTATTCTAAATGTGCAAAAAGATCTCTGTCCTCAGAGATCTAGAAGAGAGAAACGGGTAACAATTAGAAAAGTAAGCACCTTTGCACAGGATGTTAGGGATGTGAGCTGTGGGGTACAGTTCCCAAAACACGACTCCAACCCCCCAGATAGTGACTTACTTTCCATCTGGGGCTGTAATGTTTGTCTTCGCCTCTCAGCACCTAATACTTGCTTACCGTATAACACAAACCCAATTTTTTAGAAAATTTAGTAAGCAATTCAAGTTGTTGACCAATCATTAAGCGTTTTCCAATTCCCTGTCTTAGAAGTAAGAGAACCGTAACTCAGACAACACCTATGCCCCCTAATGTTCACTGCAGCACGGTTCACAATAGTCAGACACAGAAGCAACTTATCAATAGAGGAACGGATAAAGAAGATGTACATACATACAACGGAATATTCCTCAGCCATAAAATGGAACGAAATCGGATCATTTGCAGAGACATGGGTGGAGCCAGAGTCTGTCATACAGAGTGAAGGAGGTCAGAAAGAGAAAAAAAGTATCGTATATTGACACATATATGTAGAATCTAGAAAAATGGTATAGATGAATTTACTTGCAAAGCAAAGATAGAGACACAGATGTAGAGAACAAACTTATGGATACCAAGGGGGAAGAGGGATGGGGTGAACTGGCAGATTGGGACTGACATATATTCACTATTGACACTATGAATAAAATACGTAGCTAGTGAGAACCTACTGTATAGTTCAGACAACCCTGCAGAGTGCTCTGTGGTGACCCACATGGGAAAGAAAACCAAAAAAGAGGGGATATACGTGTATGCACAGCTGATTCATTATGCTGTAGAGTAGAAAATAGCACACTGTAAGGCAATTATGCCTCAATAAAAATTATTTTTTAAAAAAGAAGAAGAATGAGGAAAGTTAGGTCCTGCTCTATATGAACAGAAGAGGAGGAAAAAATCCTAGAAGATCTTGAAAGAGTCCATTTATTTTGAAAACTCACGTGTTCCTCTGAACACAGAGAAACAAACAATAGGATATGCCACCCAAGAGATTATTCATTTTAAGCCAGAGATTCTCAGCCTGGAGGCCCCAGGTTCAAGAATGCATGTGGATCTCCTGAAATTGTTGGCATAGCTGTGAGGAGAGGCGGGGAGTTGTGTGTGTTTTTCTTGGGGGGAGTGTGAAAGAGACCGACAACAAATGTTTTTCCTGTGTTACAGAAAACAGACCCTGCGTGAGAAATCCAAGGAGAGGAGCAAGGGCAGCAAGAAACAGCCTACAGCACGGCCGATCCTTATTTGCATCTGGAGTAAACGTTGCTTCCTTAAACCAGTGGAATAACCGAAGCCTAGGTAAGCTTCAGATTTATGGAACTCCACCAAAGACACAAACTCCATGAGGACTTCTCAGAGCCAGGCTTACCATCATGAGAATAAGATCATGACATAAAAAACTAAGAGGACAGACGTACCTCACACGGAAATAAGCCCCAGACAGGAACTACCCTAAGCAAAGGAGGAAAAAGGCACTTTTACCTTTTCATGGTTTTCGATTAAAATTTCCACAACGATGTTCTGAAACTTCAAATCCATGAGGGCAGCAACAGTCTCTTCCTGCGGCCTCATGAGAGTTGGTCCAAACACCACTCCTAAATTTGCCACGGTCATGAGATTCTGCTTGGAGTGATTTGAAACACTAGTAAGATGAAAGGGGGTAAGAAGGTCTCTGGTTAAAATAAGGGGCAGTGACCGTGGGATGTCTGCAACTCTGCCTTTCCCTACATGCAAGAAGCCAGACTCAGTGTCCGCCACTGTGATGGCCACGCCTGGCAAGGCACCACAGGTGGGGACCCCGCCTGCCTTCCCACTTCCTTCCTTTTCGTTGATGCTCTGTTCAACCACAGCACCCTTCTTAACAGTTCTATGTCTATGCTAAGCTTGCGTCCCTGAAGGCCCTCATTTACTGTCTGTTCCTTTCTGCTAAGAACACCCCTTCTTTCCCCTGGTCATTATACACTTGTTTCCAAAGACTCCCAGACCACCTGGCACCTTTGTAAGAAGCATCATCACAAGCACACAGAGCTTGGTCGGCACACCCATACTCCACTGTGCGGCCAACAACCTGGGCGACTGTTCTCAGCAGCCCTGCCACCCAATTCAAGTCTCAACTCAAATGTCTTATCCTTGAAAAGACCCTCCATCACAACTCTTTTTAGTCCCAAACCCAATACATATTCTTTATCCCTCACTCTTACTTAGCCTTTTTACCACTTACCACCCGACATGATTTTTATTTGTAGTCTGTTCATTATCTTTTCCCTTTCAGAAAGAAGGTACTTCACAAAGACAGGGACTTTATGTTGTTCAACTATGTGTCCAACTAACACCTCGTAAGGCACTCAGAAAATACTGGCAGGCCACATGAATGAATGGCTCTACAGCAGTAGAACCCTTGGAAGCACACAATATTTTCTCACCTTCAGTTTATTTTGTGTGTGTGTGTGAAATACAAGTTATAAAACATAGTGTTCCTCAGCTTCCTCTCACCTCTGAAATTCTACAATTATAGTGACCTAGGAGTCATTTACATATGAAGAAAGAGCTAATTTCCCCACTGAATTATTAGCTTTTGCTTACTTTGTAAAGAGGGAGCAAAAAAAAAAAAAATGGAATGGATTGAATGAAATAACTACCTATTATTGGATTAAACAAATTTCAAGGATATATCCATGCAGACTCAGAGTTAGGTAGGTGTGAAACCAAGCTAAATTTGCTAACAGGCTAGAATCGGTGCATAGGGAAATGTTTAAGATTCTCTTTTCTTACTTCTAATCAAACCCTGAGTTGCTGGCAGTGAAGTTAAGCAAATAATTACACAACTTCATGAACGCATCACATTTCATCACCCTTGTCCAAAACACACACAACGAGGCAAGCGTCCAGCCTGCCCTTGCAGGTGTGGTCCCTGGTATTGTGTCCGCAGCCCCAGTTCAAAGTGTTACAGACCCACATCACCACATGGCACCCAGAGCGAAATAAAGCAAGTTAGGAAGAAAATCTTACTTCGTTAAGTGTTTCACCAAAATATCCAACATTTCTTTATTTTTTTCTGGCAGTTTGTGTACCAAGAAATGGATGGCATTAACACGAGATTCCGGGCTGCCGCTCTCTTTAAAAAAAAAAAAGAAAAACAGAAAAGTTAGCAGAGAATTCAGAATGAAATATAGGCCTGAAAACAAACAATTGCAACAGCTCATCCATTAAATCTTCAAGCACAGAATTTACACGTATTTTGCCACCATTCAAAGGAAAAGAAAATCCATCTTTCTCCCTATTATGAATCTTCTGTGCCTCCCCTATGATGTAATTTCAGTGCAGCGGCAAATAACGCCTTTCCCTCTGCAGGTGTTTAAGAACAGAAAGGGACCATGACCTCTCTCTCTGGCATGCTGCTCCTCAAGTCTGTTCCTCACTTACCTGTTGACTCTAGTCATGGGTCACCACCTCACAGTGGAATGCAAATAAAATCTCACCAAGTGGCTTCTTTCCTTTTATGCATTAAATTTTATCCCCCAAATGATATGCTGAAATTCTAACTCCCGGTATCACAGAACGTGAATGTTTTTAAAATGTATCATCTCGTTTTCATCAGGTGTGGTAAGACACACAGACATGAAAACTGCCATGAAGGAAGAAGCTGATCCTCACAGATCCTAGAAAAAAGGGGAAATGCAATGCCAGGCAGGGCCACGCGGTGAAGCACCAGGGGCGGTCAGGAGGTGAGGGCAAGATGCTTTACTGTGCTATCTTTCTGAAGGAACAGGCAAGGCAGGGTAAGCAGGCTTAGGATTGGTTGGTGTAAATCTTTCAACAGGCTCAGGGATATAAAGATTGTTCCCGATTATCTAGCACCTGGCCCTGGGGTGATTAAGGCAGGAGAATGTTGGCCTGGAATGTCAGAACCTGAAAGATGGGGTTAGGGAGAGAATGTGGGCTCTGGATTGGTTAGTTCGCACATGGAAAGTGTGCTCAGGTTAAATATCTCTAGGAATTGGGTAGCCCTGGAAAGGACAGTCTCCCCAGGGTCAGTCAGACACCAGATGTCAAAACACTGGGATCACACGCTGTGCCTGACACAGTGCTTATTTAGAACAGGTCACTGAAGATGTCATTAGTTAAGATGAGACAACAGTGGAGAAATGCGGTGCTGCCCACCAGGCTCCTCTGTCCGTGGAATTTTCCAGGGAAGAATACTGGAGCACGTTGCCATCTCCTTCTCCAAGGAATCTTCCCAACCCAGGGGATGAACCCAGGTCTCTTGTGTCTCCTGCACTAGCAGGCAGGCTCTTTACCAGCTGAGCCACCAGGGAAGTTCCGAATCCAAGACGCCTGCTGCCCTTATAAGAAATCAAAGGCCCAGGGGAAGACGACCCCCATGAAGGCAGACACAGGAGAGACCATCAGGTGTTAATCGACGAAGCTACAAGCCAAGGGTCACCAGGAATTGCCAGGAAATGTCGGAAGGCGGAGGAGGCAAGGAAGGACCCTACCCTAGAGTCTCCCAAGGGAGCAGGCTCCGCTGACACCTAGATTTGGGACCTCACCTCTTGCGCTGTAACAAAATGAACCTCTCCTGCTTCAAGCCATTCAGTTTGCGGTTCTCTGTCACAGCAGCTTAAGGGAACAAATATAGTCCCTTAATACCTTAGACGTTGGTCTTCTCATCCAAGGCTCTTATGAACAATGCGCCCAAATTCCTTTTATTGTGTTGATGGAAAATTATGGAACACATCAAAAAAAAAAAACCACTTAATATTGAAAATTATGCTTGAGTTTTCAGAGGTGTCAAAGAAGTGGCTAACGAGAATTAGCTGCTCAGGTTACCACATCAGGAAGGAAGGTTGCAAACTGCTGTGGAAGTTCACAGAGAGCTGGCAGGGACACGCAGGAAGGCTTCACGTAAGGGAGAGCATTGAAGCAGGGGCTTGAAAAACAGGAAAGGTTTCAGGGACAGGCGGAACTGGGAGGTGAGGGGTACATGCTGCATTCTGCAAACTGTGAGAAAGTACACAGCCTCCTCACAGAGAGCAGCTTCAACTTATAGAAAGGTGTTCAGAACCAAACTTTGGTCTGTAAAGACCAATCTTACTCATCCATAAGAACAAAATGATGCCACCTGCAGTGACACAGATGGACCTAGAGATTGTCACACTGAGTGAAGTCAGACAAATATCATATTGCTCATATGCGCAATCTTTTTTAAAAGCGGTACAAATGAACTTATTTACAAAACAAAAACTGAATGACAGATGTAGAAAACAAATGTGTAGTTATCAAAGGTAACGGGGAGGATAAATTGGAGGCTGGGATTGACATGTACACACTATACAGAAATCAGTTAACTAGTAAGAACCTACTCTGTAGCACAGGGAACTCGACTTAATACTCTGCAATGGCCTATACGGGTAAGAATCTAATAAAGAGTAAATATATATATACGTGTGTGTGTGTGTGTATGTGTGTAACTGATTCACTTTGCTGTACACATGAAACTAACATCACTGTGACTCCACTACACCCTAATAAGAACTGTCTTTACTGATGGCTTCTAAATCAGTCACTGAAAGTAAATCAAGAAAGAATATGAGCAGAGGGGAAGATACACCTGAAATTTTTGGAGGATGAATTTGAATGGGGAAAAGGACAAATTAAGAAGGAAATGCTATGTGGGCAAGAAGTAGTGAGGCAGGAAGGGGCAGGCAGATGGGGAAAGCAGTTGTGTTAGTCACTCAGTTGTGTCCAGCTCTTTGTAACCCCATAGACTATAGCCCGCCAGGCTCCTCTGTCCATGGGATTCTCCAGGCAAAAACACTGGAGTGGGTTGCCAATTTCCTTCTCCAGAGGATCTTCCTGACCTAGGGATGGAACCTGGGTCTCCCACATTACAAGCAGAGTCTTTACCATCTGAACCACCAGGGAAGTCTGGAAACGGGTTGAACTACAAATGAGAAAATAGAGCAAAGAAGTGTAGTCTGCAGTTAGACAGCAGAATCACTGCTCCCAACTAACAGCAAAGTGGCCTTAAGCAAGTTGCCTAAGCTCTCTAGGCCTGTTTCCTCACCTTCAAAATGAAGTGGACAGCACTATCTCAGAAGGCCACTCAGATTCAGTGAGGTGACCAATGTCAAGTGCTGAGCCCCAGTGGCTGGCATGGAGAGGCACTCAAACTGTTAGCAAACATTACGGATGTCATCTGTGTGACTGTTGCGGTCTGTGTTCCTCTAATGTGAGAGCTATTACACAAGAGGCAGAATTCACAGGATCCAGCCTCAGATCGGCTGTGGGTCAGAGAAGAGGCAGAGATGAAGACGTTCCTCGGCTGGGTTATCTGGCAGTAAGAGTCAGTTCTACGGACAGACAGGAACCCAAGAGGCAAAGCACGTTTGAGGAGGAAGACAATGGTGAGTGATGGAGAAAGTGACATTCAAGGGCTGGCACTCTAACAGGTATCTGTGAAGGGGAAGATGCTTTAGAGCTGAAGACTAGCCACACTCAACAAAGCGTGTGACCTCTGGCACGTGGCCAATGTTGCCCAACTGCTCCAGAGGCCAACCAAGGACATGGTGGGGAAAAGAGCTCCAAAGACGTACAGGGGAGAGGCCAACAGGGAGCCAAGCAACACACAGGAGGAGGAAGAGACCGAAGACCAGGGAGGTTCAGCGTCATCACAGTCAAAGGAGAAGAGACCTGTGAAGACTGGGCAGCTCGGACCATCACACCACCGGGAGTTAAGGAGAGCCTGGGGAATCGAAACAAAGGAGGAGCCTCAGAGATGGTGACATCTACCTAACGGAAGTAGCAGGTTAAACAGTGAGGTGCTGAAGGGGACAGGGAGGGTGGGGTTCCAACCAACTCTTCAAAACAGGAGAGGGTTGCCCTGGTGGTCCAGTGGTTAAGACTCTGCCTTTCCACTGCAGGGGGCACGAGATTGATCTGTGGTCAGAGAAGTGCCGTATGTCAAAAGGCTGAGCCAAAAAGGAAAAAAAGGTGGGGACGGGGGTGGTGGGAGAAAGGACAAAGACGGGAAAAGAAAGGCAAAGCCGATTAAGAAAGGGAAATTTAGTATGTTTTTTTTTATTTTTTTAACTGTTTAATAATTGGCATGTAACATTATATTAGTTTCAGGTGTACAACACCATAATTCAATATCTGGATACACTGCAAAGTGAAAAATGATCACCGTAACAAGTTAACATCTGTCAACACATATAGTTACAAAATTTTTCCTCATGCTGAGAACTTCTAAGATCTACTCTTACAACTTTCAAACATACAATACAGTGTTATCACCTAGAGCCATCAAGCTGTAGCCATTACATCCTCCTGACTCATTTATCTTACAATTGGAAATCTGTACCTTTTATCCCTCTTCACCCATTTTGCCCACCCCATTGCCTCCCACCTCTGTCAACTACTCGTCTGATCTCAGTGTCTGTGAACTTGAAGGTTTTTTGTTTAAGTTCACAAATAAGTGAGATCATGCAGGATTTGTCTTTCTCTGCTTGACTTAGGGAATATGCTTTTTCAAAATAATAGTTTCACCTTCTTATCACTGTAAAAAAAAGTCTGTTCAGCTAAAATTTTAGAAAACAGATAAAGTAAAAGTCAGTAAAAAAAATCACTAAAAATCAGAAATACATATAGTTAATAAAGAACATGCAATCAGAGTACATAGAACTCCTACAATCAGGAGAGAGACAACCCAAGAGAAAAATGGGAAAGCGTAGAGCAAAAATATATGAAAGAGGATGGTTAAATGACCCATACATGTATGGAAAAAGCACTGAACCTCATTAGTTATCAGGAAAATAGAAATTAACACCACAATAAAACCTCCTACACACCTGTCAGGATGGCTTTAAGTGAATAATAAGCTTTGATGAGGACACGAAGCAAGTGGAACTGTCATGCATGAACTAGGTGGGAATAGTTAAATGGCACAACCAGTGTGGAGGACGGTTAGGCAAAATCCACTGATCCTGAACACACGTATTCTCGATGATCCCAAGACACCATAGGACCACTCACTAAAGGACACACAGTGGAATGCTCTTGGCAGCAGCAGCACTTTAGGGAATAGTCCAAAACTGAAGCAACTCAAGTATGCATCAGGACTGGAACGGGTGGATGACGGCATATTCACACAATGGCGCGCTGCACTGCCGTGAGAGTAATGTGCCGATTCCCTCCACAGGAAGACACCTCGTTAGACGAACTTTAGAAAGCCAGACACATCAGTATATCCTGTGTGATTCCATCCACATAGAGGTCAAATGCAGCAACCCTCACCCACGATGTCAGGAGACAGGAGCATGGGGGACGGGGGACAGTAACCGGGGGTGGCTGTTTCACCTCGGTGGTGAGGGCAGAGTCCTAACCACTGGGCAACCAGGCAATTCCTCGATGTTCAGTTTCTTGACCTGAGGGCTAACTGCACGGCTATCTCCACTGCACTGAAAATCATTAACTGCACAGTGGTTATTTGTGCACATTTGTGTTATGTTTCAAAGAGAAGTCCAAGTCACTCATAAAACTTATCTCACCCTAAGATAAAATCGTAATCTTTAAAATTCTTTTTCAGATCCTTTTTCATTTTAGGTCATTACAAGATGATGAATATAGTTCTCTGTGCTATACAGTAGGTCCCTGTTGTTAACCTATTTAATATCTGCTGCTGCTGCTAAGCCGCTCCAGTCGTGTCCGACTCTGTGCGACCCCAGGGACGGCAGCCCACCACGCTCCCCCGTCCCTGGGACTCTGCAGGCAAGAACACTGGAGTGGGTTGCCATTTCCTTCTCCAATGCATGGAAGTGAAAGTGAAAGTGAAGTTACTCAGTCGTGTCCGACCTGATATAGTAGTGTGTTTATGAGCTTCCCTGGTGGCTTAGCAGTAAAGAATCCTCCTGACAATGCAGGAGACTCGGGATCTATCCCTCAGGGGGAAATAGTCCCTGGAGAAGGAAATGGCAACACATTTCTGTATTTTTGCCTGGAGAATCTCATGGACAGAGAAGCCTGGCAGGCTACAGTCCACGGGGTCACAAAAGAGTCAGACACAACTTACTGACTAAACAACAACAAGTGTGTATATGTTACTCCCAAGATCCTAACTTATCCCACCTCACCCCACTTCCCCTTGGGTAACCATAAATTTGTTTTCTATGTCTGAGTCTGTTTCTATTTTGTAAATAAGTTCATTTGTATCATTTCTTTTTTTTTAGATTCCACACAGAAGTGATATCCGATGGTATTTGTCTTTCTCTGTCTGCTTTACTTCACTTAGTATGATAATCTCTGGGTTCATCCATGTTACTACTAATGGCATTATTTCACTCTTTTTATGGCTAATATTCCATTGTGTGTGTATGTGTGTGTATACACACAAATCACATTTTTATCCATTCATCTCTTGATGAACATTTAGGTTGCTTCCACGTCCTGGCTGTAGTAAATAATACTGCTATGACTGGTGTACATACAAGTTTCTGAGTTAAGAGTTTTCACCTTTTCCAGCTGTATGCCCAAGAGTGGGATTGCAGGATCATATGTAACTAGTTTTAGATTTTTTTAGGTCCCTCCATACTGTTCTCCACAGTGGCTGTGTTAGTAACTTTTAAATTTAATCCTTTCAGGGTTTTCCTTCTTTTTTTTCAATGAGATATTCAAATATTCTGTTTCATTTAATATGTAACAGACATCTCTCGGTCATTAAATGGACTCATACCATTAATATTATGAATATTTAGGTTGCTTCCAATGTTTGTAAAGTTGAGTTTGTTCCACTTGACACTTTCATTAGTACTGTTTGAGAAGAGGAATGAGATTTTACAACACAGGACATGTTGATAGAGCAAGAGGAAGTAAAAAAGGCTAAGAAATGAAAAGGCACATGATAAAGGATAAAGGAGTATTAATCAAATACTATTAAATAATAAAAGACTCTTAGATACAGACTACATTTGTCATCAAAAGTAAAAGTACAACTCTCTAAAGAGTTAGGTGATAAATTATAATCAAGTTTTTAATCTGGAGTTAAAACCAAGATAACACCTTACTACATCAAAGCTGGAAGGAAATGAAAGCAATAAAAATATAATAGCATTTTTCAATTCACAGCTTTGATTTTTAAAAATGAAATTAAAGCAGGGACTCTCAAAAACAGTCAAAAATTCCCAGGGAAAGAAAGGAAAATTGCCTGCAATAAAAATTTCATACTTTCAAAAACTAAAAATGTTTGAAAACTCTGCACTGAAACACTACTGCTAATGCATGTGTGTATCTTGTCAATAATCATCTTCTTCAAAGAAAATCTAATTCTAATATTTTTGATTTATCACTTATTCAGAAATGCAAGATAGGAAAACAGTTTTCCTGCCTTCTAAGGCCAAGGTTCTTCATTTCTAAAAATACTATAACCAGTTTTAAAAAACGGAATCAAAACCTTCCACGTCCTTTCCTGAGTCCCTCTCCCACCAGCTCACATCCATCTCATTTCAAGTGACACACACATTTTCTTCCCGAGTTTGATTTTCCTTCTTCCAAAAAGAAGATTTTGTGGATACAAAGTTTTTAAAGTGAAACTACTTTTTCTCCGTTTTGTTCCATTTTTATATTGATGGGCATTTTCATGCGGCTACAACATAATAATAACTTTCAGGTACTCAAAAGGAGTTTTCTAAGATAACTTGTCCTTAGCTGCTTATGCCACGTGCATTTCATTTTATTTTAACTAATATAAACTAACAAAGAAGGCAAGACATAACTTTTTTAAAAAATCTAAGATGCTAAATTCATCATAACACCAAATTCCTGCCATTTGCCAGGGACAGGAGTTTACTGTAATAGCAAAAGCATTTTAAATTGTGACACTACAAATCAGCATTTACAACACTTAATGTCAATCTGCTTACGTTGCTGTGCCAACTAATGGAGACTGGAAAAGATGCGAACGTAGCTTACTGGAGCTTATCAAAGATACACAGACAGATAAACTTAAATTCAATATTTAAATGTCATAAGTCAATAATACTGTAATTTTAGGAAACCATTAGCAGTAACCATTCAAGTACTTTCCACGGGACAAAGGGCTTCAATTAACAGACATCAAGGAATCCAGTTCTTCTGGGGGAGACCCTATCTACCAGATATTGAATACATCAGGCTCAGAGAGCTTGATGTCATTAAGCATCCAATTTCTTTAATTTCCAGATTTCTGAGTCCCTCTTCACCAAGACAACATGACTTTGTCTTGTTTCCCCTACAAGAAACAAGGATAGAACAATCTAGCTAGGCAAACACTCGTGCCTTTCCTGTGATAGTTTTCATTACAAATGACTCAAGAACTTTGTGATTTATAATTTTGCTTCCCAGGTAACTTGACTACAGGAACAACACACACTGAACTCAAGAGCACGGACTAAAGAAGACAATTTCTGATTTGGGAGACAGGAAGTTTTAGAGCGATGCCATCTTAGGCATCCAGGCTTCAGTTCTCATTCTCAAATTAAGTCTAGCATGAGTACAACCCTGAAGCCTGGGTCCAGTTCTTACCAATATGATCTATCGAAGACTGTGAGCCTGAAAGGCTGAGACACACACTGAGGACTACAACTTTCTCAAAGGAAATACACCCCATGTGCAGCAACAGATCCATCCAGGTAAATGCCTACCAGTCTTCCCCAGCTGGGTAAGCTCCTGATTCCAGCAGGACCAAGCCGACTGTATTTTCACCTTACAAATTTCTATACTAAAATCCCCTTATATTCTCTCACAAGACGGATGGTAAGAAATATACATATATTGGTCTCTGTGCCTGAGAGTTCCTAATACAGTTCCTGATACTGAGCTCCTAAAACCCTTGTCTTTGGGGGGTGCTCAGAGAGTCTTATGTTCTAATATTTCTAGTTCCTGACAGAATTCCTAGGAGCTCCGCAATTTCCTGAGTGATAAGAACATCTAACACCCAAGCTCCCAAGTCCCTCTGAATCTGGGGGTAATCAGAATGCCTTTTGTTTTAATGAGGTGACTTTTGGTGGGCTTCTAGGTGGCGGGTAGTTACCAGAAAGAAGCTTGAATTTTCAGGTCCATCCACCATTCTCTGGAGAGGGCCAAGAGATGGAGTTAATAATCCATCATGCCTACAGGATGAAGACTTCATACAAAGTCCCTCTAGCACAGGGTATAGAGAGCTTCCAAGTGAATGAACATATCTAAATGCCAGGAGCGTGGCACGTCCCAGCTTCTTGGGTCTAACACTCCTACAGTCAGGAGACATCTGGACTTTGCCCTATGAACCTGACCGTGTACCTGCATTCTTCATCATATCCTTTATGAAATGCATTACCATAAGCTGGTAAATAAATGTACACTTGCATTTTCACAAGTTCTATGAACCACTCTAACAAATTCTCATGTCCAGGATGGGGGTTATGAGAAAGTGGACTTCTAGCCAGTTAGTCAAAAGTACCAGGAATAACCTGGGACTTGGGACTGGTATCTTAATGGGAAGGCAGTCTTGTAGGACCAAGTCCTTAACTTGTGGGATCAGAGGTCAACTCCAGGTAGACAGAATCAGAACTGAATCCAGCTGCAGACCACTCAGCTGGCATCACAGAATTGGTTGGTATGTGGGGAAACCCACACATTTGGTGACCAGAAGTGAAGTATTGTGTGTGTGCAGGAGACACACAGGAGTGATTTTCCTACACAGACGGTTTCCAGTTTCTTTAGCAATTTCAAGTTAGCTCCATCAGCTGAAATGCTCTTAGTTTTACTAAGAAAAAAAAATTTTTTTTAATTTCTTGATGCATTCAACATGGATCAATAGGTTTTGTTCTGTTAAGAATGAAGAAGAAAAAAAATTATTTTCTGTGATGACAACAGAGAGGAAAAAATTTCTATTTGTCTTAAATACACCAGAAATGAACTCACAGGTTCTCAACAGACCTCTACAGGAAAGAAACTGACAAGGAAAAAAATGAAGGGAAGGATTTTTCTGGCAGTCCAGTGGTTAGGACTTTGAGCTTCCACAGCAGAGGGTACGGGTTCGATTACTGGTCAGGAACTGAGAGCTCGCTGTGTGAGATCCTCACAAAGTCCGGAAGCAAAAAAATAAGGCACTGGTCTAGAAGGTGATGCTACCCTTTTGTACTTACACAATCTCTTCCTTCACAGTGTTAAAGGACAGCCTCAACAACCCTTGAAACTCACCTCCTAGGACTTAGCAACCACTTGTGAGCTCCTACCTCTACATCTGGTAAAAATACATTGATGTCAGAATTTCAAACATACTGGCTTCAGTTACAAGGCGTGATAACGATACTAACTTATGGGAACTGAAACCTTTATTCCATAATCACTTTATCTTTCTCCAATTCTCAAAGGATTTTAGATTAAAACTGGCACTCTTCTGCTTTTTCCAGTCTCGGAGGCAAACAACATGAAACAATTGTCCTCCAACGAGAGTTTAATTTCTCTTTCCCCAGTTTGCCAGAAATGCCACAGGGAAGAATTCAAAACAACTAAGCGTTTGCTTGAGTTTTTGCCAAGAAAACTTTCCCCCACTTCCTTGATCATACTGATTCCCTTTTTTAAAACAGTCCTCTTCCATGTGAAAACAAGTGAATAGAACCATATTTTTGCCTTTTGCAAACACCTGTTTTATATGCAGAATCTAACTGGGTTGACCCATTACTCCTTTCTGCCACCTCCCAGGAACCTTCATGCTGGCTGGAGCAGGGACCTCACAAGGAGATAACATTTAAAGCAATGTTTGGGCAGCAGTAACATAGGACCCAAAGGGATTGTTCTAAGGTTTTCAACAGATTAAGCTATGGAATACATCCAAGGGAAAAAAATAAACGGAAATGAAAATACAATTACAGCTACCGTCAGTGCACCTGTGAAAACCAATACTGCAGGTTTTAGCCAACAGAACTGGGGTTTTAAATGTTAAATAAAGATCTCTATAACCTGGCAAGGTACTTAACATATCCCAACCTTGCTTTCCTTAACTATTAAATACCTAACACCAGAACATTTAGGAGGACTATGATGATTAAACATCATGTATCAAATATAAAAACGGAGTGTGTATAACAGTATAATTGAGTGTATAATAGAAAAAAAGAAATGAGTTAGGACTCACAAAAAAATGCAATCACAAATTAAAATTCTACCAACTATAAGCCTTTTTCATTTAACGTTTTATCACATAGAATTCACTCTCTACCAAATATTGTGTGGGTTTCTGGCATGAGCTCACAATATTCCTTCTGCCTGCAGTTTCCATCTAAATATCTTTCTATGTGAAGTCATTTCCAACCTGCTAATCTCTCCAAATCTGCTAATCTCCCCAACCTTCTGCAAGTTAAATATGTCTGCATTCCCATCACATTGTGCTCATGACATTATTATACATATTATGGTTTAGGGAGAAGTGTGTGAACCCCAATATTTGCTACAGAATCACTCCTGGGGGCAGAAATCCTTTCACAGCTCAATATATTCATTATCTACCAGAGACCAGTGCACGGTAGGCAGTAAATAAACGTCTGTGAATGTATGAATGCATATATTAATTGTTCCTTTTTTCATCTTCTAAAAGATGAAAATGAGGAAAATGTCAAACACCTCCTAAAGTGATTTCCATTTTTAATACAGATTATAACAAAAACAAATCTCTCATTTTAGTGGAAATGAGATTTAGTGGAAATTTAAATGGAAATTAAATTAGGGAGATTTAAATCAAAGTTCAGTTTCCATTTAGTGGAAATTTTAGTGTATACAGAGTTAACCACAGAATTCTTTCTATCACCTCGACACAATACTTACTGGCTGGAACAATGAAATCTCCATGTAACTCATAGGTCATCAGCGGCTCTGGAAGACTCCTACATGGAAAAGACAGCTCAGAATTACCAAAGACAAACAGGTCACCTCTCTTTGCACTTTTTATAAAAGGATATTCAATATGTCCTGCATTTCTTTATGTGCAAAACTCTCCAAGAAATACTTTTACATATCAAAAAAGATACATCATTCAAATGGATTCCTTTATTAAGTGTTATCTGCACCAGGCATTATCAAAAGCTTAAGCAGTCACAAATTCCTATCAGATCTAAGCACATAGTATTTCACATTTAATGTAGGAAAGTACCTTTACAAACATCTGATTTCATATATAAAACTTCCTTCCACAGACTAACTTATTTAAAGTCAAACATTTTATCCAACCAAATATAAACATAATATTGACAATCACCCCTAGGGCATTCATTGAAGACGCCACAAAAAATATATGGAGAAGATTAAACAAACTTAAAGATCAAGCCCCCTCCTCTCACATCTCTTATAAAAATATAATACTCAATTTTGATATATACCTATGAAACAATAAAGATATAAAATAAAATTGATGACAACTTTTAAAAAATCATTTTAATTTTCTACAAAGCAGATTAAATAAATAGTAGATTTCATACTGTGGTCAACAGAATGTTAGTTCAATCAACATTTACATGTATCTTAAATTTTAAACGACCAGATCTTCAAACGCTATAAACACTTAAAGAACATTAAGTTGAGTTATCAATCTGCACTCACTTTCTGGAGAGCAATCTGGCAACATAAAAGACAAAAACGTCTTAAAACGTTTAGATCATGAAGCCCAGAAATGCCTCTTCAAATGTTTTTTAAAAAATTAAAGACATATATATATATATATTTATATACACAGAAAAAAATTTAAAACACATTCCAATGACATTCAAAATGCCAGGGATAAAGAAGGTCATTTCACACTGACAAAGAGGTCAATTCATTGTTATGTTAAGAAGACATAACAATCCTAATTTTTTAAACAATCCTAAATGAGTTTTTAAAATTTATTAATTTATTTATTTTGGCTGTGCCTCCATGACTTGCAGGTTTTTAGTTCCCCGACCAGGGATTGTACCCTCAGTCTCGGCAATGACAGTATAGACTCCTAACTGGACTACCAGGGAATTTCCAACAATTATAAATGTTAATGGGTCTAATAACAGGATCTTCAAAATCCATGAAGCAAAAACCGATGGAACTACAAGGAGGAAAAAGACAAGTCCACAAGTGTGACCAGAGATTTAAACATCTCTCAGTTTCAGTAACTGATAAAAACAAGTAGACAAAAATAAAATAATAAATAACAAGTAGACAAAATCAATTAGGATACAGATTTGACCAAAGCTACCAGCCATCAATGTACCTAACTGATATCAAAGCGAAAGTGAGTCTCTGAGTTGTGTCCGACTCTTTGCAACCCCATGGACTATACAGTCCATGGAATTCTCCAGGCCAGAATACTGAAGAGGGTAGCCTTTCCCTTCTCCAGGGGATCTTCCCAACCCAGGGATCAAACCCAGGTCTTCTGCATGCAGGCAGATTCTTTACCAGCTAAGCTGTAAGGGAAGCCCATTTAACTGGAATGCCTGTCACCTAAATGACACTGTATCCAAAATCAACAGAAAACACATTCTTTCCTGGTGCGTATGGAGGACTCATCATGATAAAGGTATCCTGGACCATGAAACAAACCTCAATAAATTTAAAGGGTTCAATTTATACAGGGTATTTCTGTTTACAATTAAAAACTGAATTAGACATCAGTAACAGAGATATCTAGAAAACCTCAAAGAAAGGAAAACTAGGAAGTACTGTGAATTAAAATGAAAATAAGATATATCAGAATTTACCCTTACCAATATCCTTTATTGGTAAAACAGTATTTGGGGGAAATTTTATACCACTAAGTACTTATGTTAGAAAAAAGTCTTAAACTTTCTGCCCTGAACAGCCAAAAAAAAAAAAAAAAAAACAACCAAAGTAAATTAAACTGAAAATAAGCAGAAAAACAGAAACAAAGATCAGAGCAGAAGTCAAAGAGAAAACAAAACACAACAGAGAAAATAAGTGAATACAAAAACCGGTTCTAAATAATCCATAAAGCTGGGTACTCTGCAGCTGCTCACTTGCTTGTGTCTGACTCTGTGACCCCGTGGACCACAGCCCACCAGCTCCTCCATCCATGGGCTTCTCTATGCAAGAATACTGGAGTGGGTTGCCACTTCCTTCTCCAGGGGATCTTCCCCACCCAGGGATTGAACCCACGGTTCTTACACCTCCTGCACTGGCAGACGGGTTCTTTACCACTAGCGCCACCTGGGAAGCCTAGCCATAATAATTAGGAAATAAAAGAAAACACAAATCACCAATCACAAATAACAGAGGTGACTGAAGAATCACTGCAGGCTCTAAAAGCATTAGAAAGAAAATAAAATATTATGAAACTATTCATGCCCACAAACTCAACAGTTTAGATGAAATGGACAAATGTCTTAAAAGACATAAACCATCAAAGTTCACTCCATAAGAAGTACTTAATCTGAGAAACAGCTATCCCATGTCTGTTAGAGAAAATAAATTTGTAAACATCCTGCCAATAAGAAAACTCTAGACCCAGATGACTCACTGATAAATTTTACCAAATAATTAAAGGAGAAATACTACCAATTCTATGCAAATCCTTCCAGAAAATGAGGGAATACTATATTAATACCAAAATTAAAGACAAAAAGACTATAGACTGATATTACTCATGAATGTAGATGCAACTATTCTACATAAAGTGTTAGCAACTGGAATTCAGTAAGATAAATAAAAGGATAATACATCATGCCTAAGTTGGGTTTATCACAGAAATTATTGTTTTTTTAGTCGCCATGCCCAACTCTTTTTAGTAAGTCATGCCCAACTCTTTTGTGACCCCACGGACTGTCGCCTGCCAGATTCCACTGTCCATGGGATTTTCCTGGCAAGAATACGGGAATGGGTTGCCGTTTCCCCCTTCAGGGGATCTTCCCAACCCAGGGACTGAACCCACATTTCCCGCATCGGCAGACAAGATTCTTTACCACCAAGAAAGCTCATCACAGAAATGTAATTGCCTTAATATTAAAATAAAATTATGCAACTCACAACCACCACCACCATCCTAGCAAACTAAAGAAGAAAAACTGTAAGATCATCTCAGTAGACAATTTAGAAGAGAAAGGATAGTTTTTTCCCACAAATGGTACTGAAGCAACTGGATATCCACATTCAAAAGTGAACTCAGATCCATACTCTATATCTTAAATAACAACTAACTTAAAATAGATCATAGACCTACGTGTAAAACTTAAAACTATAAAACTTCTGGAAGAAAACAAAATCTTTGTGACTTTGCATGAGGCAAAAGTACAGTCCATAACTACTAATAAATAAATGCAACATCATCAAAATTTTTAAATGCTCTTTAAAGGACACTTTGAAGGGAATAAAAAGACAAGCCACAAAGGTAGGAAGAAAACATTTGCAAAGCAGATATCTAAGGATCTGTATGCAAAATAACAAGATTTGGCAAGGATATAAAGGAAATGGAACTCTTGTATACCATAAGTGGGAATGTAAAAAAACAGCCACTCTGGAAAGAAGCTTGTCCGTTTCCCCAAAAGTTAAATATATACCTATCATAAGACCCAGACACTATACTCTTAGGATTCACCAAGAGAAATTAAAGCCTCAGTGCTCAGTGGTGTCTGAGTCTTTGTGACCCCATGGACTGTAGCCTGCCAGGCTCCTCTGTGCCTGGAATTTTCCAGGCAAGACTATTGAACTCAATTGCCATTTCCTTCTCCAGGAGATCTTCCCACCCAGGGATCAAACACCAGTTTCTTGTATCCCCTGCACCGGCAGGAGGATTCTTTACCACTGGTGCCACCTGGGAAGCCTATGTTCACTCAAAAGATTTATACACAAACGTGTTTAGTAGCTGTATTTATAACAGCCAAAAGCAACAAATAATGCAAGTATCTATTAACAGGTAAATGGATAAAAGAAATTTGTGGTATATCCATAAAAAGCAACACCAGTTAGCATCAAGAAGGAATGGACAATTGGTGCTTGCCAAAACATAGGTGAATCTCGAATTATACCAAGTGAAAGAACCCAGATTTTTTTTTTTTTTTTACTTTTTTGGCCATGCAACATGTGGGATCCTAGTTACCCGATCAGGGATGGAACCAGTGCCCCCTGTGTTGGAAGAGCTGAGTCTTAACCTCTGGACCACTAGAGAAGTCCAAGAATCCAGATTTTTAAAAGTACATGCTGTATAATTCCATTTATTTGAAATTACAGGAAATGTCAATTAATGTATAGTGATAGAAAGCAAGCCAAGTGGTTTACCCAAGGATGAGGGAGTGAGAAGAGAAAAGTGAGAGAGAGGGAATTCAAAGGAGCTTGAGGAACCCCTGATGGCACGTTCACCATCCGGACTTTGCTGATGGCTTCGCAGATGTACAGGCACATCAAACTTGTCAAAGTATATTCTATGAATATATGCAGTTTACTGTACATCAATTACACTTCAATAAAACTGCTTAGCAAAACAGATGCAAAAATATATTTACAAACTATGCTCCGCCTACATTTAATTTTTTACTGAATAAATTTCACTTGGAACATTAGATACGTGGAAGGCGTACAGTGTGTTATTTTGATCATTTATATATTGTGACGTGATAACCAATGTAGCAGTATTTATCACATTACCTAATTATAGTCCACTGTTGTCGTCTGCAGTCATTATACTATGCATTACATCTCTGTGGCCTGTTTACTGCCCATTACAGGTCCGTCTCCTTTAACGCCAGTCTCATCCTTCCACCATGCCCTTGCAGCCACTGTTTTATCTTACATACAATGTACGATGCTGCAGAACACACACACACACACACAAACACATACACACACTCTCACACACACAATGACAGCCGGAGACAGTGGAACTAAACCGGAAAAGCACTAGCGAAGAAAAGCTGTTCTCTTGCTTCCTCTCTCTCCCCTTCATCCCCTATACTCAAAGAAAAACAACATGAATTACACCAGACTAAATAAAGAAAAAGAAGACACAATCAAAACGCAAAGCTCTGGTTTTGTTTCAAAGCGGGATCAAGCAGGAAGGAGTGATAAAGGAAACTGTCCATCTGTCAGGGAATGAAAGTTAAAGGGTCCCGACAAGGAAGGGGTTGGGGGCGGGGGGATATGAGATCGCTTAGAAATCCCATAGAGAGTGTTTCATTTCCAATAAAAATGAATTTGTATCTAAATATCTTCATGCTACTCACATCACTGCTGTATGTCTAGCCAAGCAATGCGGCATAAAAAAATAAGAATTAAGTATTGGGTGTTTTTAGGTTTATTTTCTTTTTAATTTTGGCTGCTCTGGGTCTTCCTTGTGGCTCATGAGCTATTTCCTGTGGCACACGGGCTCAGTAATCACTGTTCATGGGCTTGGTTGCCCTGCAGCATGTGGGATCCTAGTTCCCTGACCAGAGATTGAATCCAAGTCACCTGCATTGAAAGGCGGATTTTTGATCACTAGACCACCACGGAAATCCCTTAACTATTGTTAACACTGGGGAAGCAGTAATAAAAATGACAAGATTCCCATATACAACACATTATATTGAGCCACTACATCAGTCAGCTTCTCATCCAACGTGAGACATTTTGGACACCTGGGGGCAGGGGAGGCCCTCTCATTGTCCCAGCGTTTTGGGAATTACTGGAAATCCCTGAAGGGGGAAATGGCAACCCACTCCAGGATGCTTCCCTGGAGAATGCCACGGACAGAGGAGCCTGGCGGGCTACCGTCCAAGGGGTCGCAAAGAGCTGGACACGACTGAGCACACACGTATGATACAGTTTGTCTTTTCTATTTAGTCCCTTTTTTAAAGTCCTTATCTTTTCTGAGATACACTCAAATATTTCTGAGTGCAGCAGTATGATGGTTTAGAAAATCTCTAAAGTATAATCGCCAAAACGTGGCAGTAGGGACACTGACGAAACAAGAAGTGTCGAATGTTGAGAACTGAAGGAGCAGGATACTGGGGCGATGAGAAGTCATCATATTCATCTTCCTGCCTATTTGTCTGAAATTTTTAAAATATAAAATATGTCCTAACAGTTGACTCTAATGTGCTTGTTGGAACCCAAATAGCATTTCCCTGAAAAATAATCCTGCATGTTGGTTAAAAAGAACTCGCACCGGGGAGGCAGTGCCATTTGACTACCAGACAAAAATCAAAGTCCCCAGCAGACCCACAGCCAAGGAGTGCAGCTGTGACTATTTCCCATTCCTTTGCTCCATGTACTTGTCCTTCCTCTAACCTCCAGTTTTGTGATCATTCAGTTCCTTTATTTTTTCAAGAAAGGTGAATGCTCATAGAAATGCTGAACCTTCTTTGAACTCTATAGCAAATATGTGAAACTCAAAGTTCATCTTTAAAAAACACCTCATCAATTAAACTTCTTTTCAAATAGCTCTGTATCTTTGTGTCATTATCTTCAGTGTTTAACTTCATAAGGTTTACATTTAAATTAAGATATCTTCACTTTAGCCTACAACACAAAGAAAAGATTCAATGAAAGTAATAAATAGCCTTCTTCCTCACTGTTTCAGAGCATTTAATTCTGAAAACTCACATCCGCATTTCAAAACCCAAGTCTCTTCCAGTTCCCTTTAGTTGCAATTGATCTGTCAGCTGATGTTCACTGATTATGGACCACACCTCCTGGAGCACCACACTGGGTACCTCATAGTTTACACTTTCACATAAACTGACTTTTGAGTTGCACGTGCAGAGTCAGCATCGGCTGTGCGTTAAGACACCCAGTCTGCTCTTCCCCGGCTACCAAGAGAGGCTCACCTCAAATACTGTTTCAAGGCACTTGTTATTGTCTTCACTTCCCAATCTATGGAATTGTCCAGGTCCACCTCGTTGCAGGTCTTCACATCTAGTGAGCAAGCAAGGAAGAAACAAATATTAAAACCTGCCATTTAGAGGCCCTCTTGACTGGCTGACAATGCTTAGTTTCTTAAGCAACCAAACCACAAATATTGAATTCTGTGGTTTCCTATAAAAAACTTTACATACAATTTCTTATCATATTACAAGCCATGTTCTATATTCTCAGACATTTCTAGCCCTTCAGAAAATCTGTAGTGGAGATCAAAGTAAAAAGCTAAGGGTTGGGCTAGGAGTATGGAAGATCTTAAAAGAGCATTTCAGTATTCACAACTGCAAAGCATTTTAGTATTCACAACTGCAAAGCAGAGATCGCTATTACTACTACTGTTACAAGATACTACTCAGCAGCCATGGCTTATAGCATGTGATACGCGAAGTGCCTATGTATTTGAACTTGCTGTGGGTGGCTTTACTGTTATCACACTGTGTTATGACAGGGGAAACAGCACCCTTAATGTTAAAATTACTATGAGAAGATCAACAGCTCAGTGGAGAAGAAGGAAGCTAAGTCTGGTCCCACACTTCTAAGGTTTGCGCTCATCATGCTCTCTCTCCAAAGACTCATACATGATCAACCAAAACAGAAATATGATGACACATAAACTTATAAAGTCTTTTATGAGTAATCTTTCCTATTAACATTACAATTCATACTCTCATCCAGGAGGTATTTATTAGAAGCCGCTACAAAACATTTCCGACATTCATGCTAAATTGGTATTCTTTGTCCTAAAATTAATAATGTGTTTCTTCCAAATGCCCTTTCAAATACCTAGTAAGCTGTAAAGAAGACATAAAACATGCACTAAAAAAAAGAACAAGAAGAGCTGAAGAAGGGGCAGGAGAGGGAGGAGGGGGTGGAATGTACAGTTGATTTTGAAAAGGAAAAAGTCAGTTCTGAAATTAAAAAAAAAAAAAACAATGGTGGGCAAAGCAAGCATTCTGAGTGTGGTGGCATCTCCGAGCCTTGGAAGGCTGTGACCCAGTAGCAGGGAAGAGAGTTGCATCAAGGGATCACACACCTAGGCTTAAGTCCCGCTGCAAACCTGACCAGCTTCATCACTCCAAGTCAGTTCTAACCTCTCTGAACTTCAGCCCTTCCTGTGCACAATGGAGGTGACATAAACGCTCTATTGAGAGCATCAAAGTCAATCAGGGCTGTATACAGACTTCCATGAAACACTAAATGTGCAAGTAATCACCACAGCTGAGTCACCAAAAGTATAAGCATTCTACCCAATGAGAGAAGCAGTAAATGGGTTATGATGAATGACATCAGTCAATCGACAGAAACTGCTTTGAGTTTCTACACTCTGACCATGCAAAGGAGAAACTAAGAGATTTGTGAAAGAGACTTATTTCTCCCTCATTCCAGAATGTTTCAACTAAGACTCCCCAAAAAACTAGTTGTCTCAGCGTTTTTTTCTTTCATTGTACTATATTTATCTAAATATGCAAGGAAACACTTTGTTGGCATACTCTTTTCAAATTAAAGCTCAAAAAAGAAAATCGTGTTCAAACAGAACAGTGCATTAAGTCACGCATGCCCCTTAAAAGGACGTGCAACAACACAATGCTATCCTCAAATTTTTCAAAGTAAAACAGGAAGTGATGGTTATTTCACAGCCATAACATCAGATATATACAGTCAATTACTCAAAAGTCTAGAGACTTTTTAAAGCACTTTAACAGCTCTTGATTACAGCAACTGACAGCAAGATGCAATAAACTACAACAATGGCAATTGACACTGATTACATTTTGATCGGTTCCTACAATTCAGAACTCATTTGTTACTGCGCTTGTCAGACAAGCCACAGATACATTCAAGAAATCAAATTAAGCACCCTGATTAAAGGTGCAATCCTTTATAACAAGGACTAAATAATTCTGCTCTAAAGGCTTTGCCAACCAATTACCGCAGTAACTGAATATTCTCTCTCTCATTAAATCAATTATTTAAATCTCATACAAGTCAGATAACATTTTCAATCAACTTGCTACCAGCAAATCACCATTTTAAAATCCAGGAGGCTTCTAAAGGAAATCTTTCACTTTCAGCTTTTGACGATTATTCTATATTTTGAGAATCATAGTCTTTCTATGGGAAAATAAGCCACCTTTTGCATTTTTGGAATAAAAAGGAGCTGTCACAATAGAAACCAATGACTACATGGTGTCCATGGTATTACTCCTCCATTAAATTTTCACTGTTTTCAAATAACTCAATCATCCATCCCTAGCAGCTCTTGACAATCTGTGGATGCACTGCAACTAGATAAATTTGTTGGTGACTTATTTGGGATTCAAACTTAAAAATGCATTTAGAGGGTTCAATTAGAATATATGCTCTACTATAAATAAGGTAGAAATTCTGTTTCTTCTCTGGCCAAGGAATATTACACCACAGGGATTGGTTTAAAACCTACACTAGTGAGCAGAGACACAAAGAGTTGACTTTTTATTCGGATAGATGTTTCATAATTACATAACCAGTGGTCATTTTTCTTTTTGAAACTGGAAACTTTCAGCCCAGCCCGAAGGGCTGCCATCTTACTGGATACTGACTTGGGTCCTAAAGTACTTGAAGACGCACAGTGACTGAATGAGTTTTGAGAACATTCTTTATAATCCAAAACCAGAATCTTTTTCAGCTCCATTAGGTTGCTTTTCCCCTCAATCTATGTGAAAAGCTGTCCTACAAACAAAGTAAACGACATAATAGGTTTATGGTGAAAACAACTCTAAATCCGTTTGATTCCTGGCTTTCTGTGGTTCTGTGTCTTAAATAAATAAAATCATCCAGCTGTTTCTGCAAATTAAATTTAGAAACAGACAGAAGATTCACCCGCACACACAAGCTACCACTGAATTTTCCCAGCACTGCTCTGACGCTCTCCCTCCACAGTGGAGAAGGAAGCACACAGGACAGCTGGAACTCAGCTCAGTGCCAACCTCTCAATAGCGACTGCAACTCATCTGTTACATTCTCACCCCACTTACTAAAACACCACGACTCACCCAAAGACACCTCATCTGCTGTTTCTCCTTGCCCTTCCCAACTGCCTCAAGTTTCTCATAAAAAACAAACAAACAAACCAAAACAACTTCTAACAGACTATGTGTGCCCTCTATCAGAGAAAAAAGAGGAGGAAGAAGAAGGAAAAGAAAAACACATGTAAGGGGAAGGCAGGCACTGACGCACGTGTTTGTGGAAGCTTAAGAAGCATGGTCCCAGGGAACCCTGGGATGCTGCTGCAAAACTCCGCAGCCCCCGCAACCTTCTGCCCGGGGGATGGAGAATGACCAAGACAAACAACTCTCCTCACCAGGGGGCAAGGCAGCGCCCCCCACCCCCACCCCAGCTCACCTGGAGAAGTAAAACAATGTGTCTGTTTAGAGGGCCTTCTATGGTCAACTGTCATGAGGATTTCATGGGTGGTGGAGAGAGCAGAAGGAAGGGGAGGGGCAGACAGGAATGGGGAGAGGAGGATGCAGAGGAAAAGGAGGAGGGGAAGGAAGAGGAGGAGGAGGAAGAAGAAGAGAGAAATATTTCCCTCCGTTGCAATCTTAAATGTGAAGAGTGCAAGCACACCCAAGAGAGACAAGCAGAGAAATACATGCAAGACATTACGCATGCACCCTTCTCTTAGAAATCATCACAAACGTGTAACACAGGAATATTTAAAAAGTGCAGAAAATATTTTAAACACAAAAATATTTGATGTAAAAACGGCAATAATAGACAAATAATAGCAAAGTATATGACTGGTTCTTAAGAACGACAAAGAGCCAGGTCAAAGGAAAAAAAACTACAGAAATTCCTGTCAGAAAATATAAAACAAGTTAGAATTTTTTCTCAGATTCTTAATTAGTTATACTATTCTTCATTTCTGCAAAGAAAAAAATGCACTGTCAACAAAAACACTTTGAAAACAATCAAATTGGAAATAAACATTATCTAGAAGAACAGAAATTTTAAAAAATAACTGCCTAAATATGTTAAAACTTAGTAAATCTGAGGAAGGGTTATCATGGGACTCCATTGTACAATAGTTGCAATTTTTCTGTAGGCTTGAGATTATTTCAAAGTTTAAAAAAAAATGTTTTTTTTTAAATAAATGAATAGATACATATTTTTTTTAAATAACTACCTAATATCACAAACAGGAAAAATTAACATAATAAGTTATAGGAGGGAAAAACAGATTGGTACGATAGAGCAAAGTTAAAAATCTGGCAGACTCACCCTATTTTTTCTCTTTCTTTTTTTTTTTTTAATTTTTTCTCTTTAACATCTATAACTTTGAAACAGTGTAAAGAGTTTGGGAAAAGTTGGAAAGAAAAAACATCTATGGGATAGAATGTACACAACTATTCAAAATTCTAAAATTCTTTTTCTGAAAAAGTATAAATGAATTCAATTTGTACACGCGGAATCAGGAAGAAAGGAAAGAAACAACTTAAGGCCATCTTGAAATTCATTTGAAAACAGTGAATGAATCTAAGAACTAAAGTTCAAGTTGGTAACATAAAGTAACAAAAAATGGTGTTAATGCTAATACAAATCCGAAGTTTGTGACTGACCAACTTAAAATTCACGCTAGGAATTCTTTAGAGATGACGTAAAACAAATTTATCCAGTACTGTTCCCTTAAATGCATTACTTAATAAGAAAAATAACAAGTCAGTATCTTTCTCTTGTGTTAATTTTCTGATTTCCTCTGATGGCAGAATAATATTACTGAAAACACAGCATTTCTTTTGCCAGCAACTTAAATGTGGTGGTGTCACGCTTGTGTCCTGGCCTTCTCTACCCTGAGTCTCACGGAAAGTGAAAACAGTTTTCCAGGTCATGAATTTTTAAGGGTTTAGATATTTTAAACACCTTGCAAGTTAAGGGCTGTCTTGGGGCATTTCCCACAAGCACAGCAAAGCACCACCCGGGTCTAGGGATGCCGATGATCATGTGGGCTTTTATGAGATTAAGAACAAATTTGGAGGCAGCTTAACACCTCGGGGTAACCACAGGGACACCCACTTGTTCGAACTGCCCTTGAACATGAACGAGAAGATAATAATAACCCTAGGATCCTTATGACCCATTCACTGCCAAGTGGGCCTTTCAGCCAAATCTCCCTTTCTGATACCAACAAAGTCTTCCAGTTCTAATCACTATAACACCATCTTGGAAATGAGAGAAGTGTTTCTAATTTTAAAATTAACTAAAAGCAGATGCTGTTGTCCCATTAAACTCTGCCAGCTGCTACTGAACCACTGGCAACCTGAGTCTATTTAATTTGGAGCCCACTAATGGTAAAAAGGAAAATCTGACTGCCAAAACTGCACACCCAAGTTAAACCAGAGAGGCAGAAAATGAAAACAGCTCATGAAAAGCGAATGTATTCTAATAAGGCTCTTCCAAGTGATGACGAGCCATTTTTCCTGCGGTTAATGTCTAAAAAAAGGGTTGTTGCTTATTAAATCCTGGATTCAAACACAGCCAAACAAGCAATGCTGTCTGAACACCCCAGCTGATTTTATGCAGCTCGGTTCCTGCTTCCTCTAAGTGAGCCTTTGCAACAACACTTTAAGAGGCAGACAGGTTTAAATGCATTGATAGAACACCTGAGGGTATTGTTAATATTGATTAAAGTGAGACAGCAAATTAATTAATATTTAGCAAGGTCATAATGACAGGTCGGTTTGACACATGGGCCCTCAAGCCTGATGAGTTTTCGTCACCCGCCAGGAGGTAGCCTGCTTAGGGCCGGGGTGCAGGAAGTCGTGAGGCCTTTTACAGGTGGCACCGAGCTGACAGCAGAGTGCAATGTAAAAGCACTTTGTCATTCGCATAATGTCTGGGGTAACGAAATGAATTCACTTTCTGGCTTCCTCTTGTCTGCGATGCCAAAGAACACTGTGTTATCAGCACAGATGGAGAAGGCATGGTTCTGGAGAAGAGCCTGATACAAACAAGCCAGTGTGAATACCAATGAATCCCTGAGAATCAGACCCTCGCTGCCGAGTGACAGCTGGGGAGCTCTAGAAGAACGAACGGGTCCCAGCGGTCTTGTCCAACCAAATGTACTGTCAAGACTGCGCAGGCAATTTGGAAGCCAGGAGAATAAGAAGCCTGGCTTTTCCTTCCCTGGCAGAAGCAAGCAGAAGACATTCACCCGTCAGCTGTCTCCTTTTCTTCCTCCCTTTCTTAGTAAGAGAGGCCTGAGCAAACACTAATCGACTTATCTGAGCCAAGTCTCTGCTCAGGAGAAAACTCCTGGAGGCAGCACAACAGAATGGATTTCTGAGTTATGTTACTACGAAACATGAAGTTGTAAAGTCAACAAACATCAACAAATAACGCATGGAAAATGATTAGAAAAGAGGCATACCCATCAACATACTCAGAAGTCTCTGGACCTTTGAACTCACCCCCACAACTCTATACAATCCTTGGTCATTTATACCTATTGGAAGAGAAAAAAATGTTAGCAAAACACAGACATTCAAATCTGAAAAGCTGTTGACACACAGTTGCACACAGAATTCTTGCTAGCTCACGTTAATAGCATTTCTGTTGCCTATAAAAATAATGTTTGACAAGAGTGTTTACCAACTTGTCTTAGCAGCTTGGTATTCAAGAGGTACAGCTGGAAAAAAAAATAAAGTTCCATGTGGACAAAACGTAAGGAGTAAGCAGTAGTGAAAAAACACTGGTTAAGCAGTCGTCACATATGCCAATGCAATTTGTAAAGATGCTCTGTATCTTTCACGCTTCTCATGTTTAGGTATTCTTGAGAGTGTTCTTGACAAGTTTTAGCCTTTTAAAAATAATATGGTGCTGACTGGTACATAGAAAGAAATTGTTTGGATGATTCTTGAAGACCAAGGAAATCACTTAATCAAAAGTAAGGCAAATTTTGTTTTCTTTTGTGTTTCCTTAAGGGCAGTATATGCATCGTCCAGAGAAACACTAAAACTCCCAACGAGGATCACACCAAAATTATCCATCAAAATGAAATCACTGCATTCTCTCTCTCTGTGGAGACCTGGAAACAAAGTACCTCAAAGTACAACAGACAAGAAATAAAGGCAAGAAAATATATCAGCAAATGTAACTTAGTATGTTGGACATATGATTGTTTGAATTCTGATGTGAACAAGCCAACTGAAAAAGGACATTTTTTAAGCAATCGGGAAACTTGGAGTGGCATTAGGGTTATGTAAGAAAATGTCTTTATTGTTTACGTTGCATACTGAAAGGAGTAAGAGTAATCTATCTTAGATTTGCTTGAAGGAGGAGGAAGGGAGAGATGAGGAGACTAGCAAAATCTTGAAAACGTTTGAGTCTGCACAAGAATACACGAACGAGCTCACTGTACCCCCTACCTTTTCCGTGCTTGAAATTTCCATGATAAAACCACGACTCCCAAAAAATGTGACTTAATATCTTTATTTCTTAAAAGAGGTGAAACTGTGTTTATTTTCTGCATCACAAATGGTAAAACTAACAAGAACGGGCCTGGCTGGCCAGGAGATCATGACTCTAATCCGCAGAGTTTCCAAAACAAAACACCGCACCAAAAAGGCCAAGGGACCCAAGGGAACTTCTTTTTTTTTTTTTTTTTTTTGGCCTCCCTGTATGGAACGGTGACAAGTGTACCAGACAGAGTCTAAAGAACTGGATTCAAGTCACAGACCAGTCACTCCTGAGTTCTGAGACCCAGGGCAGACCAGGAACCTTCTCTGAGTCTCGACACTGCCTCTGAGGTCAGGACAGTATCTCTGCCCACATACTAGCATGGTGATACAGGCCAGGTCTCTTGGCCTTCCTTAATTAAAAGAAATTGACTAAGGCCAGAAAAGAAATTCGGGCAAGGCTTTACTGGGGCCCCTGCTGTAGTTTGGGGGAGCAAGAACAAATAACAGGTTCCCCAGCTCACTGCCCAAGGTGGGGGGAGAGCTGGCTCCTTACACAGGGTGAGGGTAGGGGCGGACACAGAGGTTGGGTTGGGGGGGGTGGCTTAGGTCGTCTGCCCACCCTTTTGGTGCCATGTGTGCAGAGGGGCACGTGCTTCTGCTTCCTGGCTCTTCAGAAGTGGCAGTTGGATTTTTTTGGTCTTTCTGTATCTTGTTGGCCATGATTTGCACCAACTGAGCATGCATGCAGTTATTTTTAGTCCCTTACAGTTTCTTTGAGCTGAAGCTCCAATACTTTGGCCACCTAATACAGAGCCAACTCATTGCAAAAGACCCTGAAGACTGAAGGCAGGAGGAGAAGGGGACAACAGAGGGCGAGATGGCTGGACGGCATCACTGGCTGACGGACTCCTGGAGACAGTGAAGGACAGGGAAGCCTGGCGTGCTGCAGTCCCGGGTAAGAGTTGGACATGACTGAGTGACTGAACACCACAGTTTCCTTGTATTACACAAAGACAAATACAATGTTTCTTTGTCTCAAGGAGACGTTTGTCCAGGTACAAGCATTGCAGCAAAGGGTCCCACGTCCCAGTCTGTCTCACTGGAAGAACACAAATGATATCTACATGTGCCCTGATCATTATAACACACCACATACACTATGATTCATTACTCCTTACAAAAACGAGGATTTCTGTTCCCTCTGTTTCACTTCCTGGCTTTTATTTCTCCTTGTGTGCATGCTCAGTTGATCAGTCATATCCAACTCGTTGTAACCCTAAGAACTGTAGCCCCCCGGGCTCCTCTGTCCTTGAGACTCTCCAGGCAAGAATACTGGAGTGGGTTGCCATCCCCTGCTCCGGGAGATCTTCCCGGCCCAGGGCTCGAGCCTGAGCCTCCTGCATCTCCTGCATTAGCAGGTGATTCTTTCACACTGAGCCACCTGGGAAACCCTTACGTCCCCTCACTCAGCTTCGAACTTCTGAATGTCCTGTTTGCCTGTTATGTGTCCCCCAAAAATTCATATGTTGCAGTCCTAAACCCCAGTATCCCAGAACGTGACAGTTTTGGTAACTAAAGTCTTTAAAAGAGGTGGGGAAGTTAAAACAAGGTCATGAGGGCGGGTCCTAATCCAATAAGACCGGTATCCTTATAAGCAGAGGTCAAGCCACAGATGCACAGAAGGAAGGCAACGTGAAAACGGAGGGAGAAGACAGCCGTCTGCAAGCCCAGAGGAGGGGCTCTCAGGAGACACCAGCAAGCCAATACGCTGTCCCGGACCCTCAGCCCCGAGAACTATGAGGAAAGAAATTTCTGTTGCTTAGACCCCCAGTCTGTGGTCCTTGAGTACAGCAGCCCCAGCAAACAGACAAACCTTCTTTCTGGATTTTCTCTAGAGCTCAAAGAACCAGGGCAGCCAAGGCTGGCCCTTCCGTCTATACACGGCTGTTCAGAAGGCTCAA
Organism: Capra hircus; assembly: GCF_001704415.2. Classification (NCBI taxonomy): domain Eukaryota; kingdom Metazoa; phylum Chordata; class Mammalia; order Artiodactyla; family Bovidae; genus Capra; species Capra hircus. The sequence continues at coordinate 60,717,351 of NC_030824.1, read as the reverse complement.
GAATCAGAGTAGCCGAGAGGCACCTTTGTGATGGGAAGTGCTGAGAGGGGAGAAAAATGCAGGTCAGCCCTGCCAAGAGTTAGAAACACTGTCCAAAAACACAAAAGTCAGAGCTTGAGCCTGCTAGAGGAAAAAAGACCAGGCCTCACTCCTTCCTTCTCCTAGAGGCTAGAAGGCTATGTCCAGAGAGTTTGAAACACCAGAGCATTTTTTTCCAACACTCCTCTATTTAAGAAACTTAAAATAGTTTGGCCTCAAAGCCCGAAGCCAAAAGAGCAAGTCATATTCTGCAGATTAACACGCCCCTCTGAGAAGCACCTGACAAACGTAGAGAAATGAAGTAAGAATGTTACTTCAGCAATAGTCTTCACTCTGCGCTGCTATTTACGATCAGATAATTGATCAAGTTCACATTCATCAACCCAAGAGAAGGAGAGTTAATTGCTAACGCACAATGAAAGGTGCATGGGGGAATTAATGCTACCCAACATTTTTTCACTTTTTAAAAATAAATTTAAATAAACCTTGTACAAAAGGAACTTGGAAACAGCACATGGACCACGTATACTCCAGTCATGCAGAATTTTCTGTTTCTTGTCACACTGTCCTTAAAAGCTCTGGACTAAATAATCAGAAAAACTACACCTATGAGCACACGCATGACGTACAACACACATCATATAAATAAACTTAAAGACTATCAGTTCAGTTGCTCAGTCGTGCCTGACTCTCTGCGACGCCATGAATTGCAGCACGCCAGGCCTCCCTATCCATCACCAACTCCCAGAGTTCACACAAACTCATGGGCATCGAGTCAGTGATGCCATCCAGCTATCTCATCCTCTGTCATCCCCTTCTGCTCCTGCCCCCAATCCCTCCCAGCATCAGGGTCTTTTCCAATGAGTCAACTCTTTGCATGAAGTGGCCAAAGTACTGGAGTTTCAGCTTTAGCATTAGTCCTTCCAATGAACACCCAGGACTGATCTCCTTTAGAATGGACTGGCTGGATCTCCTTGCAGTCCAAGGGACTCTCAAGAGTCGTCTCCAACACCACAGGTCAACAGCATCAATTCTTTGGCGCTCAGCTTTCTTCACAGTCCAACTCTCACATCCATACATGACCACAGGAAAAACCATAGCCTTGACTAGACGGACCTTGGTTGGCAAAGTAATGCCTCTGCTTTTGAATATGCTATCTAGGTTGGTCATAACTTTCCTTCCAAGGAGTAAGTGTCTTTTAATTTCATGACTGCAGTCACCATCTGCAGTGATTCTGGAGCCCAAAAAATAAAGTCTGACACTGTTTCCACTGTTTCCCCATCTATGTCCCATGAAGTGATGGGACCGGATACCATGATCTTAGTTTTCTGAGTGTTGAGCTTTAAGCCAACTTTTTCACTCTCTCTCACTTTCATCAAGAGGCTCTTTACCGATCCAAATGTCAAGTCATAGGATTTTTACAACCTCTGCAACTTCTTTCCAAATTTCCCTCTTCCAGCCAAAGGGATCACTATTTCTCATCACCAAGTATTAGAATTTTGAAATTTTTCTTTAACTTCTTCCCTGTCACTTTCCGAATTCAACAGACCAATGTCTGCATTTTCTTCACACTTCAGACTAATCTCTGCTTCTTCAACATGGCCTTGAATTTGATGACTGTATGCTGAGCACCCCTAATAGGGACACACACATAACCATAATCCATTCTGAACACCATCATTTTTTCTACTTTTTATTTTTCAAGTGACTTTGATTATCTTAGGTCTTTCCCATCCACACTTAAGAGTAAGTCATCAAATCAAGTCCAAATTCCTCAGCTGAACAAGCATGGAAGCCATAGACACATAACTCTTCATAATGAGCCTTACCTCACCAACCCATAATTTACTGGAGAGTATTCACCTAAATCAAAACAGATCCCTGAGTATCACCCACATAAACCAAATTCATCCCCTCCTCAGGCCCAAGTCCCCTCTGAGGGGGAAGTTCTTCCCTTTCTGTTCATTAATGACTCATCTGCCAAATATTTATTCATCAAATACACAGCAGGTGAAATTCTAGCTGCCCAAGAGTCAACAGTGAGCAAGATAAAGTCCCATCCAGAACTTCAAACTAGAAAAAAAAAATCCCATAGTGATATTTCCTTTAATTAAAAATGTTCAAATGTTTTGAACTTACGTATTCTTTTTCCATCATTTTTTCTTCTGTTGTATTATAGTTCACTTGTACTGCTGTGTTTGCTTCAACCATACAGCAAATCCATTCAGTTATGTGCATCTATGTGTGTGTATATACATTCTTTTTCAGATTATTTTCCATTATAGGTTATTACCAGATATTGACTATAGTTCCCTGTTCTATATGGTAGGTCCTTGTTGCTCATCTAATTTATATACAGCAATGTGTATCTGTTAACCCCAAACTCCTAATTTATCTCCCCTACCACCACCATCTCCTTTGATAACTATAAAATTTGTTTCTATGTCTGTGAATTTTTTTCTGTTTTGTAAATAAGTTCATTTGCATATTTTGGACTCCATATATAAATGGTATTAGATGATAGTGGTCTTTCTCCGACTGACTTGCTTCACTTAGTATGATAATCTCTGGGTCTAGCCACGGTGCTGCAGACGGCATCATACGGCATCATATTTCATGGCTGAGTGATATCCCACTCTACATATGAACCATGTCTCCTTTATCCATTCACCTGTCAAAGGGCACTAGGGCTCCTTCCGTGTGTCAGCCATCATAAACTGTGTTGCTATGAACACTGGGGGCCATGCGTCTTTTCTGAATTAGAGTTTCATCTTTTCTAGACATATGCCCAGGAGTGAGACTGATGGGTCATATGGCAGCTCTAATTTTAGTCACAGTGTTTTTAAGGACCCTCCATACTGTTCTCCATAGTGGGTGCACCTATTTAGATTCCTAACAACAGTGTACGAGGGTTCCTTTTTCTCCACACCCTCTGACATTCCCTTTTTCTGAATTTGACTCATAATTAATTCCTTTTAACATTTGACTACATTTAAAACAAACCCAAATGCTCCCATTCACAATTCCCAAAATCAAACATCTGAATGCCTGACCTGACATCAGGTTATTTCGGTCTGCTTTTTCCCTGGTCAGTATGAACATTCATACGTCACTATATTAAAAGTAGTTTCTACACCAAACCTGGCTAAAGATGTAATATGCTCGACAATGCATGTCCCATATCACCTTTTCTCAAACACATCCACCTCATAATCCTCAGATTAAGAACCATGGACCTGTGTTCCTCCATCTCTCCCCAGATATGGAGGCATATTACCTGGAAAAATAGTAGGTTGGCTTTGGTTTGGGGTTTTTTGGTGTGTTTCTTTCCAATAGCTTTCACAGTGCCTTGCGTAGACTAGTTGAGGATAGAATAGTATACCTAGGTTGATTTGACTTGAAATTAATTTAGAATTACAGATATAGATTGGACTTGGCCTAAAATAGACATTACACTTAGGAACTAAAAACTCAAATATCCAAGGTATTAATAAATAAAACAACAACTCTCAGAATGGAACTAAATATTTGCAAATGAAGTGACTGAAAAGGGATTAATCTCCAACAAAATATATAAACAGCTCATGAAGCTTAATATCAAAAAATGGATGGAATATCTAAATAGACACTTCTCCAAAGAAGACATACAGACTGCTAAAAAGCACGTGCAAAGATGCCCAACTTCACTAATTATTAGAGAAGAGCAAATCAAAACTACAATGAGTATGACCTCACACTGTCAGAATGGCCATCTTCAAAAAAAAAAAAATCTACAAACAATAAATGCTGGAGAATGTATAGAGAAAAGTGAACCCTCCCACACTATTGGTGGGATGTAAACTGTTACAGCAGGTATGGAGGTTCCTTCAAAAACGAAACTTAGAGCTACCATATGATCCAGCAATCCCACTTCGGCATATATCCCGATAAAATCATAATTCAAAAAGATACATGTACCCTGATGCTCACTGAAGCACTGTTTACAATAGACAAACATGGAAGCAACCTAAATGTCCATCAACAGAGGAACAGATATAGATATGGTACACAATGGAACATTACTCAGCCACAAAAAAGGACAAAATAATGCCATCTGCAGCAACAGGGATGGACCTAGAGATTGTCACACTGAGTGAAGTGAGCCTGAAGAAGACAAATTTCATTACGATACTGCTTACATGTCGAATCTTTAAAAAGGGTACAAATGAATTTACAAAACAGAGCTATAAGTGTAGAAAACAAATTAATGGTTACCAGGGGCAAGTGAGAGGAAGGATAAATTGAAAGATTGGGACTGACCTATACATAGTACTATATATAAAATAAATAATTGTCCATAGTAATAAGGACCTACTGTACACCACAGAGAACTCTACTCAATATTCTATAATGACCTATAAGGGAAAAGAATCTAAAAAAGTGTGACTATACATATATACATAACTGATTCACTTTGCTATACACCCGAACTGAACACAACATTGTGAATCAACTATACTCCAGTAAAAAATCTTTAGAAAAACCCAAGGTATTACAACTTTGCCAGCATATCAAAGCTCCCTGACAGCTGTCATCACCATAATCCTTTCTAACTTTTAACAAAAACCTGTAATCTCATCAAAGTATTTACAGGCCAACAGCTTTTTTTTTTTTTTTTTAATAAATCAGATTGGTTCTGACCAGTAGTAAAGACAAGGAGAGTGCTCTCCAGTCCACTGATGAGTAGCTGATGACAGCTGTCCCCGGGCACAGTGGCCGCGGTGGAATCAAACTCGTCTTCCTTCCCCCAGCTGCCTCCTCCAATCTCACACAGTGCTGCAACCGAGCACTGCCCACATCTTCCTGAAGGAGAGGGGCAAGCAGCAGGCATGAGCCAGGCTTCATCATCCTCTCTGTCTCACTGCTTCCCTCTCCAAATGGGCAGCTCCAGCAAACACTCACGTGGAACTCAGGAACCCCAGAGGGCAACCCAGCGGCCTTGGAGGTGGGCTGGAGAATCAAATGAGAAAAGAAGATGCTTCACTGGACAAAAAGGTCAAGGGAAGGTCAAGGTCAAAGAAAATTACATGCAAAAGGGGAAAAGGGAAACTTTCAAGGCTTGGTAAATTCCATTAAAAAACAGAGGTTAGCAGTAAAGGCTGGAAGGGGTGACCTGACAAGTCAGCGCGGTAAGAAGAGAACACAGTGGTGTCTGGAGTCACGGAAGCAGAAGAGAGAAAACAGGTAATCAAAGCACACACACGGGAAAGGCAGACGGAGCAGACGACTCCAGAACGAACGGAAGGAGAAGGTGGGAAGAAATGCGAGGCGCACGGGCCAGAAATCACATCGCATTTAGTTTCCTGTTAACTTCATAACCACTATTGCGGACTTTCTATACTTTAGGCACTGAGGCAGGATACAGTGAAGACACAGGGTAAAATTTAAAAAGGCATTCAAATTACAAGAGAGAGTAACTTGGGACCCACACAGTCATGAAGTCTTTTCCTTTGAAAAGAACTTATTTGGCTTCAGCAGCAGGTGCTGTGCCTGAGAGCACATGGCGTACCTTTAACAAAGAAACAGAATCAACTAATACACTGAACCAGTGATTGATAACTTTACTGGCTAGTAAAAAGACATGGAGAGAAGGAGACGAAAAAGATTATAATTAGAAAAAAATAACAACACTGTAAATCACCTATACTCCAATGTAAAACAGACAAAAAAATTTTAAAGGAAAGAAAAAATAGATGTAACTGTACAAAGAAGGCTCAAACTGAAACATCAACACTTTTGATGGTTAACAGGCAAAAAATTACTGAAAAGACCTTTCCAGGTGTATGATCCTAAGATCAGGTTCCATGGGTCTACAAAGTAACATTCACTCAGTTCTCACCTATTCAGAGTAACAAGCAGAGTGCTTGGCGTGTACTGAGATATTTGATCAATATTTACAAAGGAAGTAAAACAGTTATTTGCATTTGTGCCTGCTGACAAGGGTGAAAGGTCATTAATGTTCATGTTCGCATTCACATCAAAAGTCTAAACTGCCATTATTAACAAGGCTCAGGTGCATATACATGTATGGACATGCATAAATACAAATATACATTTACATATCCCACCAGCACTGCAACGACAAATTTCCCTGTGGGCTATGTAATGAATAAGGATAAATAGTCATGCATATGTTTTATATCTTATATATCTTCTTGATTCTTGAAAATAAAAGGGAAGGAATACCATAGGTGAAATGGTTAGGAAAAATTTGTGAGGAAATACCTAGCAACAAAGCTTAAGAATGATAGCTACATCACAAATTGCTAGAGAAATGCAAGTCAAAACTACAGTGAGGCACCACCTCCCATCAATCAAAATGGCCATCATCAAAGCGTCTGCAAATACTAAATACCGAAGAGGGTGTAGAGAGCAGGGAACCCTCCTACACTGCTGGTGCAAGGCAAATGTGTGCAGCCACTATGGAGGACAGTGTGGAAATCTCTCAAAAAATTAAAAACAGAGTTGCCATATGATCCAGCAGTGCCACTCCCAGACATATATCAGAGAAAAACTCTAATTCAAAAAGATACACGCACTCCAGTGTTCACAGCAACAATATTTACCATAGCCAAGATGTGGAAGCAACCTAAGTATCCATCAACAGGTGAATGGATACAGAAGATGTGATACACACACACACACACACACACAGTGGAATATTATTTAGCCTTAAAATGAATGAAATAATATCATTTGCAGCAACAAGGATGGACCGAGAGATTCACGTACTAAGTGAAGTAAGTCAGACAAAGACAAATATCATATGATACTGCTTATATGTGGACTCTAAAAAAGTGATACAAATGAATTTATTTACAAAACATAAACAGACTCACAGACACAGAAAACAAATTTATGGTTACCAAAGGGGAAAGGAGGGGAAGGGACAATTTAGGAGTATAGGATTAATAAAATAAACAGCAAGGATCTACTGTGTAGCACAGGGAACTATATTCAATATCTTTTAATAATCTATAGTGGAAAAGAATCTGAAAAAGTATATATATACATATTACATGTGTATGTGTATATATATATAAGTATATGTATATATATATATATACACACAACTATGTGTGTGTGTGTGCATTCAGCTGTGTCTGACTCTTTGCGACCCAATGAACTGTAGTCCACTAGGCTCCTCTGTCCATGGGATTTTCAGGCAAGAATACTGGAATGGGTTGCCATTTCCTCCTCAAGGGTATCTTCCCAACCCAGGGATCAAACCTATGTCTCCTGCATTGGCAGGCAGACTCTTTACCACTCACTCACCTGGGAAGCCCTATATACTATAAATATATATATATATATAAATATAAGATCGAATCACTTTGCTGTACACCTAAAATAATACAACACCATAAATTAACTATACTTCAATTCTAAAAATAAATAAATAAATACGATGTTTTTAAAGTCATTCAAAGAAAAGGCTCATGAACGTTGTTTTGGGTCACAGGTGAATTACAAAAATTTGGCAATGTGTTTCTTACATACATTTACAATTAAGTCCCAGTAAACACTATGTTTAAATGTCTGTGTAAGTATAGTAAACGCTTTTCAAGCCAGTTTCATAAACAAGTTCATACACAGATACCCTTCCAAGATACAGTGTCATTCATAATACTTTAAGGTTCTGTCAAAAACACATGTCTATATGAAATTAGTTTTAAATATAAGCATATAAAACGAAGAATGCTTCACTCTTCCATCAAAGGAACATACATATTCAACATCATAAATTTAAGATGGTCTATGTATAAAACTGAAGAATTCTAAAACTTTAGGAGACGAATCCATTATTTTAACACTAGGTAGCAAATACTGCAAAAAAGCAGGGTAGGAGACCATTCCTAAGCACTGGGACAGAGGATTAACTACAGCTTTACAAAGATGAGAAGCTCAAAATGATACTGAGTAACATATTCATTCTGGATCTTGGTTCCCTCATTTAAAAAAAAAATACAACCATCTGGGAAACAAACTTGTTAGGGTTACAGATACAAATTATTACAAATTAATGTTATAGAGATTCTGAAAGCTTCCAGCTCTCCCCTCTCCCAGCTGTATAACCTGGCAAGTTACTCAATCTCTGTCTCAAATTCTTTATCTGAAAACGAGGTTAATGATGGGATGGAGTTGCTGCGAAAATAAAAGAGATGATGTTTATAAAGCATTTGCATAAGCCTTATATAACAGTCATGAAAAATCTCTTACTGTAACATAAAATTCAAGATTAATATCAAAATAGTTTGGCACAATGCATATAAATAGTCACCCTAATGAAGGCTTATAGTCTGCAGCCCACTGTCATAAAGTAAAGCATATGCTGGGAAGAGAGTCAAAGTTTATTTAATATGAATGACTCATGGAAAATATAAAATTCCTGTTCACCAATAACATTTGGAATTTCTCCCTTGGACGGTAATTATTTGGGCAGCAGATAGAGAAGTATTACAGACAGCTACTACCTGCCAGGAGCTGATCTGCATTTTCCTCTCCTGTAAAGTCTTGCTTTCGCTTTCATGTCGCCTTTCCCACACTCTTTCCATATAAATCCACTTCTAGGCTGGGATCAAGGTGCCTCCCTATCCGCAGGCACCTGGAGGAGAGGTCTCAGGATTTCACTCACATGTTCTTTTCACACCCAGACCAACCCAAGGCTGAGCTCAGAACCCTGGCAGCATGGCACTCCTGAGGCCAGCCATCACAGGCACACCCATTCCAGCAGGGGTGGGACATGTTCAAAAAACACTACAAGCAAGTATCCAATTCCAGGTCCAAGCCAACTTCTTTGGAAGTGCTGAAAATTTCTAGACTCTGCAGCACATTGAGGTCTGACCATGAGTCTCATCCTCTCAAATCCAAGTCTGAATATAAAGAGTGTTTGGTTTATTAAGGCCTAACTTTGTATTAGGGCCCAAATGGACTACAGAATATTCCCAATACTCCAAGTAGCTGGCCTCAGCTCGAGTTTGTAATGAGAACAAGAGAAAGAATTTTTGTTTCAGACAAGAAAACCCCTAGACTTATGACCCAGAGAGATGTTATGGGGAGGGAGGTGGGAGGGGGGGGGTTCATGTTTGGGAACGCATGTACACCCATGGTGGAGTCATGTCAATGTATGGCAAAACCAATACAGTATTGTAAAGTAAAATAAAGTAAAAATTAAAATTTAAAAAAAAAAAGAAAGAAAACCCCTAGACTTGTTGCATTCCTTGTACAACCACCCAAACCTGCAGGCAGAATGTCTGGAGGGAGCAGGAGAAAGCTGCAAAGTAACAGGAAGTTTCTTATTTCATTAGAAATGCGCAGGGGGACAGTGTGTCCCAGGTGGCCCAGTGGTTAAGACTCTAACAGGTAGTGTCAGTGGTAAAGAATCCACCTACCAATACAGGAGACCTAAGAAGTGCAAGTTCAACTCCTGGGTTGGGAAGTTCCCCTAGAAGAGGGCATGGCAACCCACTCCAGTGTTCTTGCCTGGAGAATCCCATGGACAGAGAAGCCTGGTGGGCTACAGTCTATGGCGTTGCACAGAGCGGGCTAAAGCAACTTAGCACACAGCACATGCTTCTACTGCAGGGGGCACAGGCTTGATCCCTCATCAGGGCATAAAGAGAACACAAGCCACAAGGTGTGGCCAGGAAACCTGCTCAGGGTCACACGCACTCCCCAGAGGTCAGATGTCCAGCTGTCCCAGATCTAAGAGATCTAGCTTCAACTCATTCAAGGCACCTTCCGTCTCTCCTCACAGTGCGAACCTTGGGAAAAGAAGCATCGCAGTCTCTGGACCTTGTGGCAGAATTCAGCATCCCTACCACCACTAAGATGCCCCGTCACCCAACTCTTCCCCTCACTTTACTTTACACCACACAGCATTTCTAAGCATCCCAGAGCAGGATCAGATCAGAGACCGAGATCTGAATTCCAGCTCTGCTGCTTTCAACTTGTCTCCTGAACTATGCACCCGAGCCTAAGAAAGACGACATATCTGGTCAACTACCGACTGAGTTCTATAGGGGTTGGGTGAAGGAGTGTAGTAGCATACATGAAATACTTAGCAAATGTAAACTGCTGTTTATTAGCATTTTAAACATTGTCAGATGCAGCTTCTACACCGACACGAAGTCTGCCACTAAGAGACTTTCTGAGGCACTGCAGAGAGTCTCAGCAAAGGGGACATATCTTTCTTGGGCTGACGATGTACCGCAGGGGTCCATGATGGAGCTGATCTGGAAAAAGGGCAGGTGTAACTTCAGAATGCTTTATCCCAAATCGAGATGAGCACTTCATAGAGAGATACTCAGATCTTCTCTCCCCACTTCCCTTTCCTACTGTCTAGTTTCAAACTCCCTCTCTTCCTTAAAAATTTGTCTTGTGAAAAGACGCTCAACATCACTAGCTACTGTTGTTGTTGACTCACTAAGTCACGTCCAACTCTTCTGCAACCCCTTGGACTGTATCCCACCAGGCTCCTCTGTCCACGGGACTCTCCAGGCAAGGATACCAGAGTGAGGTGCCATACCCTGCTCCAAGGAATCTTCCCAACTCAGGGATCAAACCCAGGTCTCCTGCGTCTCCTGCCCTGCAGGTGGATTCTTTACCACTGAGCCACCAGGGAGAAAGGCAAATCAAAACTATGATGAGATGTTATCTCATACCAGTCAGAATAGCCATCATCAAAAAGTCTACAAACAATAAATGCTGGAGAAGGTGTGGAGAAAAGGAAACCCTTGTACACTGTGAGGGGGAATGTAAATTGCTGCATCCACGCTGGAGGTTTCTTAAAACACTGAAACTATAACTACCATGTGATCCAGCAATCTCACTCCTGAGCATATATCCAGAGAAACCATAATCTGAAAGGATACATGCACCCCAGCGCTCACTACAGCACTGTTTCCAATAGCCAAGACGCAGAAGCAACCTAGAAGTCCATCAACTTTTATGGACTCCAGGGGAATGGATAGAGAAAATACAGTGCAGATATACAACGGAATATTACTCAGCCATACAAAGGATGAAAATGCCATCTGCTGCAGGATGGATGGACCCAGAGTTTATCACACTAAGCGAATCACACAAAAACAAATATCATGACATCACTCATAGATGATATCCAATTTTTTTTAAAAGATACAAATGAACATATTTACAAAAGAGAAACAAACTGACAGATATCAAACACAAACTTACGGTTACCAAAGGCAGAGGGATAAATCAGGAGGTTGGAATGAACACACACACACTACTATATGTAAGATAGATAATCAATAAGGACCTACTGCATTAGCTTCCCTAGCGCCTCAGTGGTAACGAACTCACCTGCCAGGGCAGGAGATAGGGGTTCGATCATTGGGTCAGATAGATCCTCTGGAGAAGGAAATGGCAACCCACTCCAGTATTCTGGCCTGGAAAATTCTATGAACAGAGGAGCCTGGTAGGCTACAGTCCAAGGGGTCACAAAGAGTTGGACACAACTTAGCAACTAAAGAACAACAGCAACCTCCCGTACAGCATAAGAACTCTACTCAATATTCTGTGATCACCTATTTGAGAAAAAAAATCTAAAAAGGAATGGATACATGTAGATGTACAGCTGAATCACTCTGCTGTATACACGAAGCTAACACAGCATTATAAATCAACTATATGCCAATAAAATAAAATATTTAAAAAATCTGTCTTCTACTTTTTTCATTCACCTCCAACAACTTCAGAAGATCAGCCTAGGGAATCCCCAATCTCCTCATGTTCACTGTGGCTAACAGCAGCAGCTCTTAAAAAAAAAAAGTTGGTCTTGGATTTAAGTTGTAGTTTCCTAGCTCTGAGGGTTATACAAGTCAAACGATGGCTCTGCACTTCTGCTGATCATGTAAAATGGAGAAATACACTGTCTTATGGGGGATTTGTGAGACTGACACATAAGGAGTACAACCTCATTCGTCTCTGGGTTCATAACTTCTTGACTTCCACGGGTTGTTTCTTGGTCCTTCTCACACCTGAGCTATTTAGAACCCCTGACATTGTTGACTTCCTCCTCTTTCAAACATCCCCTTGTGACAGAAACAAATACTGTACATTAACACATATACGTGGAATCTGAAAAAAAAAAAAAACTGGTATAGATGACCTTATTTCCAAAGCAGAAATAGATACAGACATAGAGAACAAACGTATGGATGCCAAGGGGGAAGAGGGGATGGGATGAACCGGGAGACTGGGAAAGATACACACACTATTGATACTATCTATAAAACAGAAAACCGATGAGAACCTGCTGCATACCACAGGGACCTCTACTCAGTGCTACGTGATGACCTAACTGGGAAGGAAATTTAAAAAAGAGGGGATTATATGTCTACTGTAGAGCTGATTCACTTTCCTGTACAGCAGAAACCTGGAGAAGGAAATGGCAACCCGCTCCAATACTCTTGCCTGGAAAATCCCACGGACGGAGAAGCCCGGTAGGCTACAGTCCATGGGGTTGCAAAGAGTCGGACACGACTGAGTGACTTCACTTTCACTTTCACAGCAGAAACTAGCCAATATTATAAAGCAACTATGCTCCAATAAAAAATAAAATAACTCCCCTTGTGGCTTACTTCACATCACACTCTCTTGACTCTCTTCCTACCCCTTTGTTGAATGTCTCCTTCATCCTTCTGCTTCTTCTCATCCTCTAAATACAAAGATCCCCCAAAAGCCTGCCCTTTGCCCCATTTTCTTCTTACCTCATCATCTACCTGAATGACTTTCTGACTCTCCAAGTTTTGCCTCGCTGAAAATGGATGCGCAGCAGCTGTCTGGATGCCTTCAACCCATTTCTGATGGAAATGTCACAGGTACCTTGAATTTGGGATGCCCCAAACCAATTCATATTCCCTCAAAAGTTACTGCTTCTCTTGCATTCTCTGTCTTGGCTAAAGACGTCTTCATCTACCAGGGTGGAAAACTTAGAGTCAAGTTTTTGTTTTCCTGTTTTACTTTTCACTTTTGTTTACCTCCCACTCCACTGGAAGGACTGATGCTGAAGTTGAAGCTCCAATACTTTGGCCACCTGATGTGAAGAACTGACTCACTGGAACAGACCTTGATGCTGGGAAAGACTGAAGGCAGGCAGAGAAGGGGATGGTTGGATGCATTACCAACTTGATGGACATTGAGTTTGAGCTAGCTCCGGGAGTTGGTGATGGACCTGGAAGCCTGGCATGCTGCAGTCCATGGGGTCGCAGAGTCAGACATGACTGAGCGACTGAACTGAACACGTCCAAAAGGTCACCAGATCCTATTTTTCTCTTGAGTCCCTCTTCCAATCCATTATCTCGTTCACTTTGCCAATGGAAAGTTTAAACCTGCATCACCTCTTACCTGGATTATTTCTAAAATCCAACCAGCCATCTTTGCTTCTGTGCCCCTCCCCACATCAACTCTCAGTTCAGTTCAGTCACTCAGTCGTGCTCGACTCTTTGCAACCCCATGGACTGCAGCACACCAGGCCTCCCTGTCCATCACCAACTCCCGGAGCTTACTCAAACCCACGTCCGTCAAGTCGGTCATGCCATCCAGCCATCTCATCCTCTGTCGGCCCCTTCTGCTCCAATCTGTCACTATGTCAACAGTGTTTGCACAACTGAGGCAAATATGCAGCCCAGCACCCAGGATCTGCCACACGCTGGCCTCCACTGCTTACAGAGCATCTTCTCAAGCCATCCCCACCCACTCACCTCCGCCAGCACCCCAGGGTGCATGAACACCAACTGTGCCCGCACCTTCCTCTGACACACAGAACAGGTTTGCTTGCAGCCTTGGAAAATAAGAGCTCGTGTCCGTCTAGAGCAAACAGCAGGCACACATGCCAGTCATTTCAAAACAGTCGCGTTTCCCAAGTTCAGAGTTAGTCTCCTACAACACAATGCACAATGTACCGCGTGCGGGTATGTCTCACCCTCTTTGCCACGCCCTTGGCAACTGGGGCTCGGAACACCAACACAAAATGTAGAATGCTGCCTACTGAGAGTAATGAACTGTCCTTGATCCCTGATCCAGGAGTCTTGAGTTTTCTACCGGCATCCATGAAACTCTACAGGGGAACCTGTTCACATGAAAGTTAGATAAAATCTCAGAGCCTTCACTGCCTTAAACTAAAGGCAATAATTAAGAACAGGAACCATATCTCTACCATCTCTCTAACTACCCGCCCCCCCCCATACCTTCCTTTTAAGAAATAGCCAAAAAGTGCTGAGTAAAGTCCATCTAACTCGTGCATACTCAGGAGTGGATAAGTACTAGAGCAAGCCAGAATGGATGGGCTGCTAAGTAAGAGTCGTTTTCTTTTCAAACTCAGCACTCATGTAGCTCAAGTTTAAGCAGCTACAAATTTTTGCTTACATAAATTAAAAAAGAGACTCAGATTTAAAGCAAAAGTTGGCAGTTGCTATTTTCAAGACACTTGTTTTTTTTTAGGCTGTGCTATGCAGCATGCAGGATCTTAGTTCCCCCACTAGGGACTGAACCTGCGCCCCCTGCATGTGAGCTCGGAGTCTTAACCACTGGGCCACTGGGCAAGTTCCAGGCAGGCTCTTTTTTTTTTTATCGGTCCTCTACAGAGACCAGAATATTATTGCAAAAGGTCTAGTGGTGTCTCTCTGCTGCCACCTGCCTCATCACCTCAGAGCAGCTGTGCCATCAGGGACAAGTCAAAAATCACCACAATTTTATATCCATATTTCTGTGGGTTTATTCTCACGTATGGGCTTCCCTGGTGTCTCAGCAGTGAAAAAAAAAAAAAAAAAAATCCGCCAATGCAGGAGACGTAGGTTCAATTCCTGGGTCAGGAAGGTCCCTGGAGAAGGAAATGCCAATCCACTCCAGTATTCTTGCCTGGAGAGTATCATGGACAGAGGAGCCTGGTGGGCCACAGTCCATGGTGTTGCAAACAAGTAGGACATGACTTAGCAAGTGAATAACAATGTTCGGCTACCCTGAACAGTCTCTCTTGTCTTTCTTTTTTGGAAAGCTGAGATAATCTAAAGCCATCTTCTTTTTCCATATGCAAGGTCTCTTCCTTGCATTCGAGCCATCTAACTGCTCAAGTGTCCATTACAAGGCACTGAGAGACAGAGGTTGAAAGTGAAGCCAGTTAATTTTGCTGCTTGTTACAAAAGTCACACAGCATTACATGGCAAGCTGAACTCAGGTGATTTCTTTCCCTATATAAATTACCATCAAAAAAAAAACGAAGTTCCTTAGTGTGCCCAGAGCCTTGCATCAATGATGGGACCACTTAGTGATGACTGGAGTCAATTAACAGATTTATTTCTAAGCAGCTCACATTTACGAAGCGCTCATTGTATGCCAATATCCCAAGAATCTCCATTGCTAATTTTCACAACCGCACTATGAGGGAGTGGCTCCTGTCAGCCTGTCATACTCATGATAAAATTGAGACAGGTTAACAAGCTCACGTACAGGGCTGCAGAGCTAAAGAGAAAAGTGGAGAAAGAGATTCTAATCAGGGTTGACTTCTGAGCCCCTGGTCTCCAAGTGCCAAGACAGGCTCAAGAGAAAATGCCCACGGACCTCATCTAACCGTGAGCCAAACACACATAGCCTCGCGTGCCGACTCAGGAGCAAGACGGTTTAACCATTTGTCCCTATTAATTTTACAGAACCACTCATTTGGAAGCTAATAGCTTTGGAAGCGTACTTGTTCTTAAAACAATTAAGATTACTAATTGCGAAAATGAAAAGTCAGTCCTGACTCCCCTGGAGTTAGTATTTCAGCTCTGTATTTGCATTGTGCAGACACCCCAAGACTCCAGCTCCCTCCCACAGAAAACTGTCCTCTCTCTCCACCCACACGCATCTCACACCCATTCTGATTAAAAAAGAGACAGTGAGCAAGAAAGTCTAGTTGACTTGCTGTAAATTTTCCAGGGACAGCTGTCCTTTATTTCTTCATTCTGCACGTAAACGGCCCTTGGCAATTTAAGATTAATATGCAACCCTGGTAAAATATGTTGCAAGTTCACTTCGGGCATCTTCCCTCCCACAAAGATTAATACTGAAATTGTACATCATCATCTTCTACCAGGTCCATCCTAAGGCTCCATACAGCTCTACAAGCGCTCTGGAAGCAGAAAAGTCCTCAAGCCAACTTCAGGTATTTTTCCAAAGACCTAAAACTTTGCTTTCGAAAGGAAGAGAAATTCACTTTTACGTGAGACAATTCAAAGACTGTCATATCTTAGATGTGGCTTCCTACTTCTATCCCATGAATTCACAGCTTGTTACAAAGCTGAATTTGATAACTGACAGCTTGCCTAGACTGACGTCTTAATGCCATGCTCTAGAAATTAAAGTGAATATTCAAATTATCCACATATGGAAGAATTTTTTAAGAGAAACTTCATAAACTAAAGTGGCATACGAATTCAGTTTTAAATTATGACTATTTAAAAAATAGCAACTTGAAGTTTTTCAGCAAGCGTTATACTTTGTTTTTGCATATTTTATAGCGCATGCACCTGAAAAATGTGGTATCATCCAATTCCAAAAAAAAAAAAAACAGGTACTGGGCATGGGAAGCAGTTTCTTAAGTTATTTACAAAAGAAAGTTATTCTCCATGTTCTGAAACAAAATAAGTATGTAATTAACAATACCAGGCAACAGAAGTGCCAGATGAAGGAACATGGACATCTCAGGACTAAAACAATCCAAAGGCTGAATGGGAAGGGAGTTTGGGGGGGAATGGATAGACATGCATACATATGGCTGAGCCCCTTTGCTGTCCACCTGAAACCATCACAACACTGTTAACTGGCTATACTCCAGTGCAAAATAAAAAGTTTAAAAAAGAAATAAAACCCAGGGGAAGGATAGAAAGAGGAAACAGATCCACTTAATGAGCAGTAAAATCTACTGCGTAGAAAAATTAGCTCTCTGACCTTCACAGGCGGGGCGGGAGTAGACAGGATGAGTGAACTTCCTAGTGAGTCTTTTAGAAACTAAGAGCCCAAAAGGGTAAAAAAAAGTTGTACCCACCTGTAACCTTCTGAAAGGCCTCTCTTTATTGCACCACTTTGGAACCTATCTCATCACTCACAGAAAGCAACTCTTTCCCAGAGTAACCTGAGCTCACCCCTCCCTCCCACGTGCCTCTTCAGCCCCTCTATCCCACATGTGGTCACTAATACTAGCTTTTATATTTGCCTCTCTAAGCCTGCTATTCTGCTATCCACTACCCTCTAGTGCTTATTCAGGTTCTTCTCAATAAAATGCAAACACCTAAGTATTTCTTTTATTCTGCTTCTTCATGCTTCCTTCCCACTTGGCTATTTTCTATCTCCACATCTTTGGTAAGGTCTCTCTAAATGCTAAAACATACTTTTCCACTCCTTTAAATCCAAAGAAGGCTGTTCCAAAACACAGACTTCATTTAAGATGAAAACTCAACAATTAAAAAATTAAGATCATGACATCTGGTCCCATCACTTCATGGTAAACAGAAGGGGAAAAAAGTAGGAGCAGTGACGGATTTTACATTCCTGGGCTCCAAAGTCACTGTGGACAGTGCCTGCAGCCACAAAACTGAAAGACGCTTGCTCCTTGGAAGGAAGACCGTGACAAACCTTGACAGCATATCAAAAAGCAGAGACATCACTTGGCCAACAAAGGTCCATACAGCCAAAGCTATGGCTTTTCCAGTAGTCACGTATGGATGTGAGAGTTGGGCTATTAAGAAAGCTGAGCACCAAAGAACTGATGCTTTCAAATTGTGATGCTGGAAAAAGCTCTTGAAGGTCCCCTGGACTGCAAGGCAATCAAACCAGTCAATCCTAAAGGAACTCAATCCTGAATATTCACTGGAAGGACTGATGCTAAAGTTCCAATACTTTGGCCACCTGATGCAAAGAGCTGAATCACTGGAAAAGACCCTGATGCTGGGAAAAACTGAAGGCAAAAGAGGGAGGCAGAGGATGAGATGGTTTATAGCATCAAAACTGGTTGGACATCAATTTGAGCAAACTCCAGGAGATAATGAAGGACAGGAAAGCCTGGCGTGCTGCAGTCCATGGGATCGTAAGAGTTGGATACGACTTAGTAACTGAACATAACACACAGACACACACACTCAGCAATCTATCTGTATATTCAAATTCTCTTCATCCACACAATCTTGTAACAGTTTTATTTTATTTTATTTTTTTTTTTTTGTGCTTTCTGATATCACTTTTTTATTTATTTATTTATTTTTTTTTTTTTTTTAAATTTTAAAATCTTAAATTCTTACATGCGTTCCCAAACATGAACCCCCCTCCCACCTCCCAACAGTTTTATTTTAGTACCTGAAATACTTAAATTACTTACAAAATCTATGCTTTGTCTACCATTCATGGATTGAGCATTACATGTAACCAACCTTTAATATGAATCCCAAAAGCCTAGAGCAAGGCTACAGTCACCCCATGAATGCTCCATAAATACTGGCTTCACATGAGAACCACCGTTTACGACAAAATCACTTGTTACTGAGAGAAGGAAACAAACATGGAGCTATTTTCTTTGGAAGTTTTCTGTTGTTTTTCTGGGTTTAGGTTGGGTTATTTTAAAAAGGAAGTTGAAAGTCCCCCAAGTAGCAGGACACTATAAAGATAACAACTGTGTCTCCCGTTGCTCCAGTACATAAGAAACTCTTCCATTAAGACTCCTAAATTTTACTACATATTAGCATCACCTGGGAAACATTGAAAACGCCAGCTTCCTAGTTCACACCCAACAGCAATGAAATCAGACTGACTGGGGGGTGAGAGCTAGGCAGCAGCATTATTTAAAGATCTCAGGTGATTCCACGGCACAGCAGTGTTTGAGAACAGATGCTTCAGGAAGTCCTTCAACTTGGAAAACATAAGCAATATGCTCCCAGTGGTGGTCAGATGACCTGGACCCATTAAGAGCAGGCACCAGATCATTAACAAATACTCAGTAAACGGATGGAAGATCCGTTGATCTGACTCTCTCGTGTGCCTCAGCTTCATGAACAACTCTACAGAAATGAAGAGCAGGATCTGTTAACTGATGCTGATATTGCAGTGAAACGGGGTTTGCCAGATGCCAAAGGACAGTAAATGCTAAATGCTAACAGTCCCATCCCGGACAATATATAGTATACTACGTATGTGTCACATAGTACATATGTTACCTACACCACTACGTGTTGAAGATGAATCAGTAAAAGTGTTCCCTTTTCTTAGGGGGCTGAGGACTACAGTAAGTTTTAGGCATTTGTCTGATGCTTTGTACATATTTAAATCAACACAAAGTTGATGCCACTTCCCTGTGGCTCAGATGGTAAAGAATCTTTCAGTAACACAGTAGACCTGAGTTCAATACTTGGGTCAGGAGGATCCCCCAGGAGAAGAGAATGGCTACCCATTCCTGTATTCTTGCCTGGAGAGTCCCATGGACAGAGGAGCCTAGAGGGCCACAGTCCCTGGGATCGCAAAGAATCAGACACGACCGAGTGACTTTCAAAAGTTGACAAAAATGCCAGGTGTCATTTTTAAAAGACATGTTAGGTACAAGGTACACTAACTGCTTCAACCAAAACATATGAAACAGTAGTTTCCAGAGAAAATGGTAGTCTCTGTTTAAAATGCTGAAAAATGTGGACAGAAATAATTCTCCATACCGATCTCATTAAATGCCTCTGGACCGTAGGCACGTAGGTCCACAAAGCCCGCACAGTGGGCATTAAAGCCACCACCAGATACCCCTGGCTCTCTGCCTGCTTCCCAGGCTCCTGGTAGAGGTGTGCTATGCAGACTCTTTGGGGTTGAGTGAGGCCATGTGGTCATTTCTGACCAATCAGCTGTGAGCGAATGAAACTCATGTCAAAGCCAGAATATTCACTTGATAGCCCAAAGCCCTCCAGGCAAGGCAACCAGGAACCTGGAAGCCAGGTAGCAGTGATGGGCAAAGCCCTCCTACCAACTACCTGAGTGAGAAATGAGTCTTGTTGTCTTAACCCGCAGAGAATTTCCAGCTTCCTGTTATAGGAACATAAACTAGCTTTATCTCGACTGGTGAAAAAAAGTGATGTAACAACATTGGTAGCAAAAAGAAATCAATAGCCGTGATAGCTGATTTAGGGGAGATCATTCAGAGCAATATTCCCTGAGGGAACTTCCAAATTTAGGATAAAAGCCTCAGAGATTCCACAAGGTTCTTCATCATACTGAGTAACATGATCTGACAGTTGGTCCTTTTAACTCTATTTTTAGCCTATTAGTCTATTAAAAAACAAAAGGCTTTAGTAATGAAAGACCTTGAGGGACAAAAGATTGGAAAAGAATATTCTATGCATTTTTGTTTTTCATCGTAAATGGGAAAAATCTAACTTGAAAGATATAGACTCATTCTTCTATTAAAAAAATGTATATGTTTATAATAAAATACATTCAATACATGCAGATTCTATTATACATATTCCATTCAATGAACATGTGCACGTGTGCAAAGTCGCTTCAGTGGTATCTAACTCTGTGCGACCCTATGGACTGTAGCCCGCCAGGCTCTTCTGTCCATGGGATTCTCCAGGCAAGAGTACTGGAGTGGACGGACACGCCCTCCTCCAGGGGGCCTTCCCCACCCAGGGATCTATCCCGTGACTGTCACTTTCTTTACCACAGCGCCACCTGGGAGGCCAACGAACATGACACTCCAAAAAACTACAAACTGATCAGAAAGCATTCTAGACAGATTTTTATCTGCCCAGGCAGAGACAAGTAGATATAAATTATATCTTTTGTGGAAAGAATTGTATTTACTAAAAAAAAAAAAAAAAAAAAACAAAATAACCATGCAAGTGATACCATAAAGGCTCTTAAGCTCAGGGAAAAAAAAGAAAACATGAATGATAAAGTGAGAGATATGAAAAATCACAGTATCCCCATTTTGGAAATTTTTGAAGCATT
This sequence comes from Capra hircus, assembly GCF_001704415.2. Classification (NCBI taxonomy): domain Eukaryota; kingdom Metazoa; phylum Chordata; class Mammalia; order Artiodactyla; family Bovidae; genus Capra; species Capra hircus. The sequence goes on along the minus strand of NC_030824.1, from coordinate 60,696,291 downwards.
AGGAAAAAGAAGAAATTTGTCAGCTCAACCTCACTGCAGGTTGAAATGAATGAAAATGTGTCACCGCTTGAATTGCCACTGTAAGGGAAAATGGAAGAAAAGCTTTCTGTGGCTTGGGTTTTTATTATCAATGGGCAAATCCCCAAATCATAAAACAGCTCGTATTCATCTGTTAGCCAACACTCTCATTTCACAGGTGGCAGTCCTGGCTTTATAACAAAGACCTTGTTTTGACAGAAAACGTGAGTGCAATGCTTCATTCCACTAAGTCATTCAGAGTAGGACTGGGATAAACAATATATGAGAGGGAATTAAATATTCAACTTATCCATACTTCACTAGACTCTAAACAAAGAGAAATCCAGCCCCCAGAAACAGCCTATTTTGCAAATTTATTGTATTTAGTTTCCCCAAAGTCTGCCACAATGGCTGCAAAGCTCCAAGGCCCTGTTTTTCCTTAAGGACTAGAAAGAAAAGACCCTTGAATTTTTAAGTCAGGGAACCAAAATGGGGAGGGATTATCTTTCCTGAAGTTTAAAGTGGAAACAATTCAAAAATTACCAACAGGTGGATGAATAAGCAAACTGCAGCATATCCATAAAATGAACTACTGCCTAGCAATAAAACAAAAGCACTAAGTGTACACCCAGGTGTTGCTGGTGGTGAAGAACCCGCTGGCCAGTGCAGGAGATGCAAGAGGTGCGGGTTCAACTCCTGGGTCGGGAAGATCCCCTGGAGAAGGGAATGGCAACCCACCCCATTATTCTTGCCTGGGGAATCCTATGGACAGAGGAGCCTGGCTGGCCATAGTCCATAGGGTCACAAAGAGTCGGACACGACTGAAGCAACTTAGAGCACACAAGAGTACACCCAAAAGATGAATCTCAAAAGCATTATGCTGAACAAGAGAGGCCAGACTCAAAAGAGTATACGCTGCATAATTCCATTCATATAAAAAGCTTTTTAAAAAAATGAAAAGAGCGAAAGTGATAAAAAGCAGTTCAGTAGTGGCCAAGGGCCAAGGATGGTGTGCAGGCTGAGAAGGGGCACAAAGGAATCTGGGGGGAGACAGAAATCTATGTCAGTGGTGGTAGCTACGCAACTATAACACATTCATCAAAAGCTATCAATTTACAGCTAAAATCAGTGAATTTTACCATACATAAAAGATATCTCAATGATGCTGATTTTTAAACTGGAAGCTAACCAGACAAGTGAAGATGGAAATACCTTTCTAGCGTGTAAACAAGAAGTGATTAAGACTGATTGTCCAAGTCCAGCACTGCTGATTCTTTTACTGACCAGGTTTCGACACAAGGAAGAAACGTGTAAATAAAAAGGAACCCCCACCACCCTCCTTCCCTACCCCGCCTAGAAGGTGTGTTTTGCATTAAAATATTTCATTCTGCTTAACCAAGCAAACAGCATTTTAAACAACCTTGAGATTTTACATACCTATAGCCTCTCATGAATAAAATGATTCAATCACGTTACCTCGTGTTTCAACTGCATGGATGCATTTTCTAAGAATTGTGAATCCCATCTTATCCAACTGTGCACCTAAAAGAAATACAGTTGTAAAATATTAAAGGTGCAAATACTCACATTTTTCTTGCTGACAAAAATAAGACAAAATTATTTAGGTCCAATATACTTTTTATTTTCCTCTTCAAAAAAAGGAAACTAAAGGCCATGCACTCCCTGTTTAAATAACATAAATCAGAATTTCATAGAAGAGGAGCACTTGTAGTATCAGGACCTTCATTAACAACAGATACTTCTTTGGTGGCTCAGACGGTCAAGAATCCGCCTACAGAAAGGAGACCTGGGTTCGATCCCTGGGGTGGGAAGATCCCCTGGAGAAGGGCATGGGAACCCACTCCAGTATTCTTGCCTGGAGAATCCCCATGGACAGTGAAGCCTGGCAAGCTACAGTCCATGGGGTCGCAAAGAGTTGGACACAACTAACATTACCAATATATGACTAACATTACCAATATATATAAATAAATTTATAATTTAAACTAGCTGTTAACAAAAATAATGTTTTAAATAGTGAAAAAGAAAGTGATTACAATTATTCTTCAGAGGAAGCTATCTAGAAATAGTTAATGTTTTGCCCAAATTCCAACAACTCAGGTTTGTTTTTTAATTATGGACATGAGTCAAAGTTCTTAAATTACTTGACAAGCTGGGGAAATAACACAAAACTCTTTTTTAACCTAGGAGGAAAAAATTCGTAGACACTCTTAAAAGCAGTATTTGAATGATGAGCTAGAAACTTTTTTCACATTTTATACCATGCTCTAAATGTTTAATATTTTATTATTTACATAATGAATTTAAAAGATGATTCATGGAGCAAAAAAAGATTATTTTGAAAATACAATTGTATATTTTTTCTAATATGAATACTTTGCCATTGATTAGGCTGATGTATTTGAGGACCCTAATAAAAGACAATTCTTGTTTCAAAAATGCACTCAGGGAAAGTGAATGCTTTATTCTGTATTTAGAACTCAGAAGCAGGAATATTAACCCTTGGTTCTCAGAAGGGATAGCATGGAATAATTTATGAACAAAAACTTTGCAGGTTTAAAGCTAAGCTTAGAGAGCATTTTCATAAGGAAAAGTGGGCAGTGGTGTACTTTTTTACGGATCTACTATTCACAACATTTATATAAAATGCGTTTCTTTCTGCTTAGCAAAACTACTTTTCCAAAATGTTGTTTTCATTTCTCAGGTAAAAACAAGAAAAGAAAGGAAGAGAGGAGAGAAAGAGGGGATAAGGGAAAGGAGGAGGAGAAAGGACAATAGAAGAGAAAGACGAGGGAGGGAAGTCAAGCAGGGGCCTCCGTGGCTGACAACCTTGCAAGGCACCTGGTGAATTTCCAGAGCCAGGTTAAGTGATACACACACCATAATCACTGTGAAATCGTGGCTCATTTAACAATGTCTCCAAACTGTGGACATCTGAAAAATGTGGCTTCCTTCTTCCAAAGATGTGAAAAGTAGATTCATAAAGAATCCAGCAAATTTCATCACATCTTCCTCTTATCTCAGTTAAAATCAAGAGTACTACAGGCAGAGATTATTTCCTTTTCCTCTAGTACCTACAAGGCAAGGGAAGATCACTGTCCTAGAATATCTGAGCGCATTTGGTTGCTGTTTATTTTCTAAGGTGTAATGCTGAACTATTTGTACAGCCCATGCCTGAGGGACTGGAAGGATAAAGGATACCACGTGTGGAGGTGAGAGGGGCTGGGAGTTAAGGAACTGGTGTTTATACCCACTGGAGTTTATAACTTAGGAAGCTTATAGATGCATGCCTGAAACTCTTGTGTATTCGTTTATGGCTATAAAAACAAATACCAAAGTCACTGATAGAGTATTTTGGTTTTCGTAGAGGAAGATGAGAAAGAAAAAGGCTGAGATGGGAAAGATCAAGGAGAGTTTCAGCAGTGAAGAAAAGTCGGAAGAGGTCCTCAGTGGATAAGACACCTACCACTTAGCGGACTAACACAGACAGAGTACAGAGAGCAAGCACCCAGCAACAGTTTGACATCAGTAATAAAAACAGAGTAACTCATGAGAAAGGGAGACAACAGTCATTTTTATACATTAGCACTTACTTCCTTCTGGTCTTGGGATGATGGCTCTATTAAAACTAGGGAACAGCTAGTAAAAGAGAAAAAGGGGAAACAGTATTTTCAGCACATCCATAAAAATGATTCTATTGTAGAAGGCACACCAAGGGACTGTCCAAAAAATACACTGACATTGGTTAATCACTATCATGGGCTCCAAGGCAAAGACAGGTAACAAAAAGGAGAGCTCTGAGTCTCCTTGGCCTCTCACCAAGGCATTGCCAAAGTAGCAAAAATAATACGAAGGGCCAGGACTGAAAGCTCACGTAAATTTGTAATGCTCAAACAAATTGCTGCCTTCTAATTAGGAAGATGAAGCTCATTTATTCACCATCGCTAAAATCCGCTGTTTACTTAAAGACATGACTCCTGCCATAATCTCAATAACCACATCTGAAATATCAAGGTGATGATCCCAGGCTGCCTCTGAGAATTCTAATGCTGCCCCATTATCTTCAAGGCACATACGTCACCTGGAGAAAATGATGAAATGCCTTCAGCGCCCTTACCTAAATACATAGCTGAATATTTTCTTATGCAGGCTTGCCTTTATCTGTATATCTCAAATTAATTACCTGGCTTTTTTACTCTAAAGGAGAGGATGTGTGTGTCAAGGTTACACTGCCTTTGGCAATACACTTATTTCCTCATGACTTAGCCATCTGACCATTTTGCTATGCAAACAGGCAAACTCACTTTCCAAAGCATTTCTTGAATCTCTGGGGGGACAAGTCTAGGTCAGTGCCTTTACTAGAGAGGATTAGGACAAACTGTTTTGGATCTCAGGAGCTACCAATGTTGAAAGTACTATTGACTCCTAGCTAAAAATTTCAAGGACACATTAAGAATAAACAGAACTAAAATCACGGAAGCTAAATGTAAATCAAGTATAAAAAAAAGATACACAAATCTGATCACTGCTTTTTTCCTCCAAGGATGATACATTTTCTTATACGGGATCTATTTTTAAAGGATGTAATTTGGGCTTCCATGTTTCAAACACCATGTCAAGACTGCTTCGTGTACTGCTGCCCATCCTCTTTGCCCTACTTCTTATATTCTCAGGGACTGCCCACTGCCATCAGATAACATTATCTTCTGCCCATCTCACAAGCTCTATTTTGACACCTCTTTTTACTACATATGACCCCTCTTCCACTGGGCTCTATCTTTTTAAATCCTGCTGAAACGCCAAATGCTTGCCAGATAAGCCCACCTGGTACCTGCATGGGCAGCTGGTTATGAGTCTTAATACTTTAAGTAGAGTTGATTAAATCAGTCCTCTGGTGTTTTCTATAATTATCCTTGCTAAGTCCCCCATTCAATATATGACCTGCCCAATTCTCAACTCCCAGATGCCACCAGTCCTCTGAGAGGAAGGTAGTGGTTGAGTAAAATGGCAAACAGACTGAAGTCCCATGCCTCTGGATTGCTATCACTGCCTTTAACTTATTCCTCAAACCAATCTGAACACAGAGGCCCATTCGCTAAGGCTACCTAACACTGCACACTGTGGCTCATTAGGCTAAACCAGAAATTGTTAAATCAAGCAAATAAGTACAGCAGTCACTTGTAATATTGCCTGCACAGCCTCATATTTATCGTTTCATCTCCACTGGGATCAAAATGAATTGCAAGCATTTATTATGTTCATCACCCAAAGCACTTTCACAGGTAGGGAAGAAGAAATTGAGAATTTAGATGACGTCCTCAAGCAAAGCGGACCTGAGCGACGAAGTCAAGAAAAATAAAAAATAACGATATGCCAGTCTCGAGTGTGCCGCTGCTATCTCAAACCAAATTTCTCGACTACCAAATGCTTCCAACAGGAATTCAGACACCAGCTTCAGCAGGGAACTTTTGTTCGTATACATGCAAATGAACAGAAGTCAATTCTAAAGGATTTGAAATAAAACTCAACCACTGGTTATATCTTACAGCTTCTTTTCCACCCAGAACTTCCAGCCACTGCTTCCTCTCTTCTTCCGAAAACGCCTGCATGGTCAAGGAAACACCAGGCCTGCAAGACACCAGGAACAGATCAGGTTATTCCTTGACTGCTAAAAAAAACAAACCTCCGTTTCCACTTTCTAATGTTTCATTGTGGTCATTGTTTCTTTTAAATTTTCAATCGAGATAAAATACACAGAGCATAAAATTTCTATCTACACTATTTTTAACGACACGGTTCAGCAGTATTGAGTCCAGACTCCAGAACTCTTCGTCTTGTAAAACTAAAATTCTGTACCCATTAAACAACAAGTCCCCACTCCCCTCCCTCCCAGCTCCTGACAACCACCCTTCTACCTGTTGTCTCAAGGAACCTGATTACTCTAGGCGACTCTTACAAGCGGACTCATACAGAATTTGTCTTTTTGTGCCTTGCTTGGTAAAGTATCCTCCATTTTCATCCATGCTGTAGCATGTGTCAGAATTTCCTCTCCTTTCAAGGCTGAGTATTACTCCACTGTATGACTATACCTCATTTTTCTATCCATGTGCCCGTCAATGAATGCATGGCTTGTTTCCACCTGGTTACTGTAAACAGTGCTGCCACTAGGTCCTGCTTTCAATTACTTGGGGTATATACTCAGAAGTAGAGTTGTAGGATGTGATATAATAAATATATGCTTAATTTCTGACCCCATTTTCCAGCACACAGCTGCAAAAACCCTTAGAGGGACTACCCTGAAGTTCTGAAGCCAGGGGCACTGGTTCGACCCCAGGCTGGGGAACTAAGATCCCACACGACACACGGTGCGGAAGGAAGGGAAGAATAGAGAAAGGGAGCTAAGCAGGAAGGACAAACTTGGAGTCTTTAAAATGATGTGTCATTTTGTATACTGATGAGCTGAGGCTCCTGGAAAGCCTCAGGATGTGGGCTGGTTGCCTGGGGAACCAACCACGTGATTAGAGGATTCGAATGTTCAGCTCCATCTCATCCATACACCTCCCGAGAGTGGGGAGGGACCGGGGGGAGACTTCACACACCAACAGCCAGTGATCCAATCAATCGTTCCTGCGTAATGAAGCCTGCGTGAGAATCCCTGGGGTTCAAGAGACTTTGCAGGGTGGTGAGCCCATGGAGACACTGAAGGGAGAGTACCCCAACAGCAGAAACAGAAGCTCCAAGTCCCTTCCTCCATACTTTGCCCTGTATTATCTCCTTATGGGTTTTTCATCTATTCTCATTAAAATATCCTTTAATTGTAAACTGGGAAGATCCCCTGGAGGAGGAAATAGTAATCCACTCCATTATTCTTGCCTGGGAAATCCCACAGACAGAGGAGCTTGGTGGGCAACAGTCTGAGAGGTCACAGACAGACAGACATGACTGAACACATACACACAGATAAATCAACAACAGTCAGTAAACTATTTTCCTGAGTTCTGTGAGCCATTCTAACAAATTCTCAAACTCAAGGACAGGGTCATGGGAACATCTGATTTATAGCCGAAAGCACAGATGGCAATCTGGACTGGTGATTGTCATCTGAAGTGGCAGGGGGCAGCCTTGAGGCCTTGATCCGTGGGGTCTTCCTGAACTCCACCTAGTGCCAAAGCTGAGTTTAATCTTAGGACACTTGCTCTCCACAGAGAACTAGAGAATTGCTTAGACACACACATTTGGAGTACAGGTGTGTTCTGTAATTAGGGAGAAACCTTTTTGTATCACAAGGCGGGGGGGGGGGGTGGTCAAATGGTAATTTTATTTTTAATTCTTTTTAATATTGTGCATTCCTACTAACACTGCACAGGGTTCCAATTTCTCCATATCTTCACCAGCACTTGATTTTCTTCCTCTCTCCTTCTCTTTGAAAGTAGCCATCCAGTGGATGTGGGAGGGTAGTGAGGATTGCATTTTTATTTATAAAGATACACACGTCGCTTGGCTGCCCCGGTGGCTCTCGTGGTGAAGAATCCGTCTGCCAGTGCAGGAGTCATACGCAGGTCCAACCCTTGGGTGGGGAAGACCCCCTGGAGGAGGAAATGGCAACCCACTCCAGTACTCTTGCCTGGGAAATCCCACGGACAGAAAAGCCTGGTGGGCTATGGCCCATGGGGTCACAGAGTTGGACACGACTGAAGTGACTTGGCACACGTTTACTGTTACCCAGGCATGGGCCGAATGAAACCAGAAAGTCATTTTTCATTCCGTCCCAGCACTGTCAACCATTTGGGGTGGGGGGTGGGGGCCGGGGGGGGGTGGTTTCCTCGGTGTTTTCTCAGAGCCTTGGGTTGGTCCTCAGAGCCAAAGGCTGATCTTTCTTAGTTCAGATTATTTGGATATTTAGACAATCTGCCTGAAAACTCTTCATGCTGGGAAGGAGTGCTAGGTAGAAAAGCTATTAATAATTCCTCTTAAACTTTGGTGGTTTCTCCAATGAAACAAATTTTGTATGTTTGATAAAAAGTATTAAAAATAAACTTTTGGGAAAGGGATGAAAAAGTAGAATACTCCAAACCACAGACAACTGGAAATGAAAATAGATGGTTGAAATGGAAAGTAAATATCCATTCCCATTTAATACTGAATATACAATATTTTTTTAAAGTTTTCACTCCTGGAACAGTATTTCACCTCATTTTCAAGTGTTGGGTAATCTTTTACAAGTAAAGCAAGTGGCAAGAATCAAATGTAACTCAATAACCACTACAATTTTTATAAAGTACTTAAAGCATGCAATACTCCAAAAGCACCATACCACCCAAGGCAAATACACTGTGTTCCCAAAATTCACACCCACAGGTGTTAGGCTTTCTCCCCACATGATGGCTACAAAGCCTGAGTAGTTTTCTGCTTCAACTTCACTACCAAGTCTCTACAATTGATGGGTCTGCCTCCTCAACCACGTTCTCCAGGCTATGAGTTTTGTGGAAAAAAGCAACTTGTAGATGTCTCTAGTGGTCCAGAGGTTAAGACTTCACCTTCCAATACAAAAGGTGGGGGTTCAATCTCTGGTCAGGAAACTAAGATCCCAGATGCCACATGGCCCCCCAAATATATATACACACACATACACACATATATGTAACAAATTTAAAGGACTTTAAATATGGACCATGTCAAAAAAAAATCATAAAAATTAAAAATCAATTCTCAACCCCCAAGTGCACTCCTGAACAGCAACATGACTCTTGACTGGTCTACCCTGAACATTTCAGCAACGGCCCAGGGTTGCCATCACCCTGGCACTACGGAGCTCACAACCAAGAACCCACCTCCTCTCGCTCTGCTATGCACAGCATCCTTCTGCAGCAAGAATCGAGGCAAGATGCCCAGAAAACCAGGCTGTTTCAAGAAGTGCCTCGACTGGGACGTGGGGATTCTGGCCCTTATTCTTAGTAACCCACACTGGGCTCAGGGGAGTTAATTAAAATTGTGAGGGAAAACTTCAGATGGCAGGCGTGTTTTTCTTTACATCGGTTAAGTGATAAAACAATATTTACACACGGGGGGTCTCAGGTCTACATGAATGCTCCATTCTTGCAAAGCAGGAAAAATATCTAAAGACCTCTCCCACAAGTATATGGATTCAAACACTTACTATATCATTAAAAGAAATAAATATAAAATGGACAGGGAGGAGCTACATCAAATACATAAAAGAAAGCTAACAGATTTTCTAATCCAGGAATGACAAAACCAGCAGAGAAAATTAGACTCCAGGCCAAAAACAGCAAAGTCTGTCATGGGATACAAAGACAGGGTTTACAACCACTCAGTTCTTCCAACAACCACCACGTGATGAGCTATTATGCTTTGTCTTGTCCCAGGAGGTCAGGAATTATTAAATATCTTACCACGTGCTAGGTTCTGGGCTCAGCACACTGTCTAGCAGAGAAAGCAGAAGATAAATCATAAATAATCAATTAACTGCAAGAACACAGAATGCTGGGCGTCCCAGGGGGCGCTAGTGGTAAAGAACTTGTCTGCCAATGCTAGCGATGTTAAGAGATGAGGGTTCCATCCCGGGGTCAGAGAGATCCCATGGAGGAGGGCACGGCAACCCACTCCAGAATTCTTGCCCGGAGAATCCCATGGGCAAAGGAGCCTGGCGGGCTACAGTCCACAGGGTTGCAAAGAGTCGGACACAACTGAAGAGACTTATCACACAAAGAATGTTGCAAGGGAGTCAGGTGAGTGTAAATGAGCAAAGCCAGCTCCCTAGGAGGAAAAGAGGAAGTAAGAAGGACATCAGGAGATATGTGCCCAAACAGAATTATGCTAAATCATTGTGGTCTAGGAGACTTATCAGTGAACCTGCCAATCTCTTTGGGCAACTTCAGGATTTTTAGGGTGATCTGGGAGTAAGAAAGAAAGTAAAGAAAGTGAAAGTCTTAGTTGCTCAGGTGTGTCCAACTCTTTGCAACCCCATGGACTATAGTCCACCAGGCTCCTCTGTCCATTGGGATTCTCAGGCAAGAATACTGGGAGTGGGTTGGTATTTCCTTCTCCAGGAGATCTTCCTGACCCAGGGATCGAATCCAGGTCTCCTGCATTTCAGGCAAATTCTTTACCATCTGAGCCACCAGGGAAGCCCCATAAGAAAGAAAAGCCTGTCCTAACCCTGGAGGTTAGGCTTCCCTGGGGAAGGGACATTTAATCTGAAGCTTTAAGGATAAACGAGCCATGTACAAATAGAAGCAAGAGGGCCATGGCGTTCCCTAGGCTGAGAAGGCACACAGCAAGGACAGAGCACACTCTGGAGGAGCTGGGAGCAGTCTCATCACGGGTCCCACAGACCAGCTGCAGAGCAACTCCATGGAAAGATGGGGTCCCACCACACAGGGCCTCCTGGGTCATGCTGAGGCTTTACGTACCCAAAATCACTGCAGATGGTGACTGTAGCCATGAAATTAGAAGACGCCTGTGCCTTGGAAGGAAAGCTGTGACAAATCTAGACAAGAGTACTAAAAAGCAAAGACATCACTTTGCCGACAAAGGTCCATATAGGGAAAGCTATGGTCTTTCCAGTAGTCATGGATGGATGTGAGAGTCGGACCATCAAGAAGGCTGAGCACCTCAGAACTGATGCTTTGGAACTGTGGTGCTAGAGAAGACTCTTGAGAGTCCCTTGGACTGCAAGGAGATCAAACCAGTCAATCCTAAAGGAGATCAATCCTGAATATTCACTGGAAGGACTGATGCTGAAGCTGAAGCTCCAATACCTTGGCCACCTGGTTTGAAGAGCTGACTCACTGGAAAAAGATTCTGATGATGAGAAAGATTGAAAGCAAAAGAAGAAGAGGGCAGCAGAGGATAAGATGGTTGGATAGCATCAGCAATTCAATGAACATGAATTTGGGCAAACTCCGGGAGACAGTGAGGGACGAGGAGGCCTGGCGTGCTGCAGTCCATAGGGTCCCAAAGAGTCAGACAGAACTAAAAGTGACTTAACAACATAAACAAATCCTACGTGTCACTGAAGGTTTTCAGTATGGGGTTAACATGATCAGATTAAACATGTACATGTCTCTGCAAATGGCACAGTTTCGTTCCCTCGCACGGCTGAGTAATATTCCACTGCATACATACACCACATCCTCTGTTATCCATTCTTCTGCTGATGGACATTCAGGTTGCTTCCATGTGCTACAGACTGACACACAAAGTGAATTAAGTCAGAAAGAGAAAAGCAAATAGTATCTATGAACACATATATGTGAAATCTAGAAAAATGGTACGTACGAACTTATTTATTTGCAAAGCACAAATAGAGGCCCAGATGTAGAGAACAAACGTATAGGAGGTTGGGATTGGTATATACACACTTTATCATCTAAGCCATCAGGGAAGCCCCATATACACATTACTATGCATAAAATAGATAACTAATGAGAACCTATTGTATAGCACAAGGAACTCTACTCAGGGCTCTGTGGTGATGTAAATGAGAAGGAAATTCAAGGAAAAGAAGATATATGTATACCTGTGGCTGATTCACCTTGTTCTAAAGCAAAAAGGAACAACACTGTAAAGCAACTATATTCCAATTTAAAACCTTACGGTAAAGTTAAAAAAAAAAAAAACTGTACATGAACAATGGCTGCTCAGTGACAAATGGACTGAAGCTGGGCAGGGGTGGTTAAAAAGATGTGTTAGACAATTCAGAGGATAAGACAGAAATGACCAAAATAAAGAGAAATAAATGAATGGATCTGAGAAATACTCAAGAAGTACTTCAATATGCTATGGGCAACAAAATAATGAGTAAGAAAGCTATCATTCCAAGAATAAAGAATGAAATACAGATCATTTACAATATACCATTAAGAACTAGTTAAGGGATTCAGTGAAAGCCAAAACAGCCATAGCAAATAAAGACGCTCTATACTTAGCAAAGAGATGGACACGACTGAGCGACTGAACTGAACTGATACTTAGAATACTTGAACCACAAGCTGGAATCAAGATTGCCAGGAGAAGTATCAATAACCTCAGACATGCAGATGACACCACCCTTATGGCAGAAAGTGAAGAACTAAAGAGCCTCTTGATGAAGGTGAAAGAGGAGAGTGAAAAAGTTGGCCTAAAGCTCAACATTCAGAAAACTAAGATCATGGCATCTGGTCCCATCACTTCATGGCAAACAGATGAGGAAACATTGGAAATAGTGGCTGAGTTTATTTCTGCAGGCTCCAAAATCATTGCAGATGGTGACTGCAGCCATGAAATTAAAAGATGCTTGCTCCTCGGAAGAAAAGCTATGACCAACCTAGACAGCCTATTAAAAAGCAGAGACATTACTTTGCCAACAAAGGTCCGTCTAGTCAAAGCTATGGTTTTTCCAGTAGTCATGTATGGACGTGAGAGTTGGACTATAAAGAAAGCTGAGTGCCAAATAATTGATGCTTTTGAACTGTGGTGATGGAGAAGATGCTTGAGAGTCCCCTTGGACTGCAAGGAAATCCAAGCAGTCCATCCTAAAGGAAACCAGTCCTTAATATTCATTGGAAGGACTGATGCTAAAGCTGAAACTCCAATACTCTGGCCATCTGATGCGAAGAACTGACTCATTTGACAAGACCCCAGTGCTGGGAAAGATTGGAGGCAGGAGGAGAAGGGGACACCAGAAGATGAGATGGTTGGATGGCCTCACTGACTCGATGGACGTGAGTGTGAGCAAGCTCCAGGAGCTGGTGATGGGCAGGGAAAAGTCGGACATGAGTCAACTGAACCAACACTTAGAATGGGCTTTCTAGGTGGTGCAATGATAAAGAACCCGCCTGCCAATGCAAGAGACACGGGAGACACGGGTTCAATCTTTGGGTCAGAAAGATCTCCTGGAGGAGGAAATGGCAACCCACTCCAGTACTTCTGCCTGGAAAACTCCATGGACAGAGGAGCCTGGAGGGCTAACGTCCTTAGGGTCTCAGAGAGTCAGACATGACTGAGAGGCCGAGCATGCACACATAGCACGCACTCGTACTTCAAACACTCAAAATCAGACTTGCATCGTGATCAAATTTCCTGTACTTACTGGTTTCTTTTTGCTCTCCCCTAAGGTTCTGTGGTGTTGGAGAAGACTCTGGAGAGTCCCTTGGACTGCAAGGAGATCCAACCAGTCCATTCTGAAGGAGATCAACCCTGGGATTTCTTTGGAAGGAATGATGCTGAAGCTGAAGCTCCAGTACTTTGGCCACCTCATGTGAAAAGTTGACTCATTGGGAAAGACTCTGATGCTGGGAAGGATTGGGGGCAGGAGGAGAAGGGGACGACAGAGGATGAGATGGCTGGATGGCATCACTGACTCGATGGACGTGAGTCTGAGTGAACTCCAGGAGTTGGTGATGGACAAGGAGGCCTGGCGTGCTGCGATTCATGGGGTCACAAAGAGTCGGACACGACTGAGTGACTGAACTGAACTGAAGGTTCTCCATTCGGACGTGAGGGGAGATAACATTCACTACCAATAGACTGTTGAATATTCTTAACCAAACTGTACAAGAGCAACAGATAAGAGAGGCAATGACTGGTTCTAATCACTTGGAGTGACGACAAGAGTGTTGAATGATGAAGAGTCATGAAACTAGAATTACAGACACTAAAGTAAATAAAAAAGCAATTGTCAGGCTTCAGATCAAACAGCCACATTATGTCTGGATAGAAACCCAATGTGGCATAAAAATGAAAATACTATTCTACTCGTTGTCTCCAAGGCACGATGATCCAGACTTGAGTCCCCCTAGCTCGTCATGGAATACAGCGAAGAACGAACCAACCTACCTGCTGAAAGCCGAGAGATTAAGTAGAGATCTATTGCCTACAAGGACAGAATTCTATGTTTGTTTCCATTTTGACAAATAATAGCACAGTAACTCACAACAACTCCACTTCAGAGAATTAATCCATCACACTGCAGTGATTCCCAAGAACACTTCACACTCGTCACATGCTTCTTAAAGGGAACAGTCACCAGACTTATAGAAAGCAGCCCCATCCTATCACACAAGCTGCCCAAAGCCATCCACTACAGCTCTACCTCCAAATAAAACATCAGGCACTAAAATACATTTCAACCATTTTAAATTTCTCAAGTTTCTTCCTTTTATTTGTAATAATACATTGCTATGAAATCATTAACCAAAACTGAGACTTCAGGACACATTTTAAACTACAGTATTAACAGGATCTCATCATTGAAACAAAATATAAAAATTCTCCAGTTTTCAAAAGAAAGACATGTTTTACTGATAAAACATGATTTTTTAATAAAATTTAGTGGACACATAGAACAACTTGGTGACCATGAGGTTAGTGAAGAACAGAAAATTTTACAACAAAGTGCTGGACTGTTCACATTTACATAAAGAGAGAAACAGTGAATTCTCCAGGCAAGAACACCAGAGTGGGTGGCCATTCCCGTCTCCAGGGGATCTTCCCGACCCAGGGATCGAACCCAGGTCTCTTGCATTGCAGGCAGCTTCTACATCATCTGAGACACCAGGAAAGCCCACACAAAGACAGAAACAGCCATTATCTCTTCATTTCATGGACAGGCTAAGGGAAGAATGTTAGTGACTTCCCTGGAGCCAAAAACCAGGATTGAGAATGTTCTAACTTGGTTTTCTAGAACAGATGTTGCTGCAGTGTTTTCAGGGGAGGACACAGCCTCCTCTTCTTCCTTCATCAAATAATCAATTCAACCAAATTAACGTTTGGTATGTACTGTGTGCCAGACAGTGTGCTAACGTCTGCAGATTACTCCATGCCCAGCAAGGCAAAGCGGATTCCAGCTGAACACAAAGGCAACTGGATAAACTTCATGAAGGAAAACTGAACCAGACCAAAGAGAGCCCTTGGCTGGGATAGTCTGTCTTTACTTAAAACCGAAATTGTTATACAGCGAAGGTTGAGAACTGAAACTTGAAGAAAGAAACACTCAGGTTGAACAGGTTCTTATTCTTAAATTACCATCTCAATCTCTTTTCATTCATTCATTCAAAAAAAATATGGACTATCAGGTATCAGACGCAACCTAAGACTGATGCATGAGACACGGCCTTACAAAGCTAGTATCTATATTCTCCATTTGACCTTCTATATTAATCCTCTTCCAACTGCATTTTTATCGTTCTGTCAAAGCATGCAGAAGACATGGGTTTTTCTTAGATTCTACAAGATAGATCAATGAGCCTGTGAATTAAGAAAATATAAAACAACATAAGCACGGAGAGAAACATTCACATTTATAAGATGTCAATTAATGAGACATTATTGTAAACGGAGAAGTTAAGAGGAAAAAGAAACTAAGCAGCAGCTACCAAAACTTATGATGGAAATAAATCAGGAATATCCTAATGCTTTTGTAAGAGGAATGTTGAAAAGGAAGGGGGGGGGCGGAAATCCCAGCATATTACAAGTCCTGCACTAAATTTTACTCTAAGAGGAAAGTGCCAAAGCCAAGTAAAACACTTTTAAAAGTTTTAGAAATGTAGCAGTCATAATCGGCCTCTCACAAGAGATGCTGGGGGAAAAAATTTAAATATAAATCTATGAATTTTTCCAGAGACGGTTAAAGCACGTAACCTGAGTTTACTAAGGGGGAAGACTTAATGACAACTTTCCTTGGTCTACCAAAAAGGTGTTTCAAACAGAGCAAATAAGCAGGGATATAGTCACAAGTAAGATTGTTTTCTCCAGTAAAAGTGAATTCAACCCATTCTCATTAGAGAACGGCCGCTTCTGCTCCGACTGCAGAAGTTATAGGAAACGTCATTTTTACCTTAACGACTTGAACAAGATGGAGAACCTATAAAATCCCTACAAAATCACAGTAGTTTGGTTTTTTAAATAAACATCTGAGAACTGAAGATGCCAAAAAAAAAAAAAAGAACCACACTAAAACACAGGAAGTAACGCGTCCTTTCCTAGAGAGGGCGCACACGCACACACATACAGCTGTCTCATCCTTCCGGAAGAGCAGGACAAGGAGGAAGCTGTAAGAGGAGGAAAACTGGATTTTAACAAAGTTTTAAAGGTAGAGTATGAGCTGGTGGGGGGCTTCCCGGATGGCTCAGTGGGTAAAGAACCTGCCACAGTGCAGGAGAGACGGGAGACACGGGTTCAATTCCTGGGTCGGGAAGATCCCCTGGAGGAGGGCACGGCAACCCACTCCAGGGTTCTTGCCTAGACAATCCCATGGACAGAGGAGCCTGCCGGGCTACAGTCCATGGGTGGCACAGAGTTGGACACGACTGAAGAGGCTGAGCGCACGAGCTGGTGTGATGGTTTAAACCTCTAGAACAGTGGGCCCCGACTCTTTTGGCACCAGGGATCGGTTTCATGGAAGACAACTTTTCCATGGATGGGGGCAGACAATGGCTTCAGGATGATTCAAGGGCATTCCATTTATTGACATTTACTGTGCACTTTATTTCTATTATTATTACATCAGCTCCACCTCAGATCATTAGGCATTAGAACCCAGAGGTTAAAGACCCCGTCCCTGGAAGACACGGACAAGGGAAGAATGTGAGTCCACCTTCTCCCTCCTTCCCACAGGGTGTCCCCAGATGCTCGGGGGCAGTTGGAGAACAGAGCTAAGAGGTATGTGCTGTAAGAGGAAGGGACAGGGTGGGAGAGCTTCCAGACAGGCTTCTGACAGCATCCTCAAATCGCAGGAAGCCTGTGACTAACAACCATGCCCAGTCTCAGGTCAGCTGCCAGCCACCCTGACAGTCCTACATACGTGTAGCTTGACGGACGGGTGTGCCCTTCACCAGGGATGGGTAGTACCGCCTTTAGTCTCTACTGCACTCTTACACACAATCTCTGGTATTCCACCAAAAAACTACAAGGCATGCAAAGAGGCAAAGAAAAGTAACTCAAAATGATGAAGAAAGAGACCCAGAAATAGCCCAGGCATTCAGGTGGTGGGGGCTGGGGGAGACTGTCAAACTGAAACCTAAAAACCACTCTGAATATGTTCAAGGATTCAGTGTCGAAGGTGGCCAAGGGACTTCCCTGGCAGTTCAGTGGCCAAGACTCTGCATTCCCAATGCAGGAGACCCGAGTTCAATCCCTAGTCAGGGAACATAAGATCCCACATGCCTCAACTAAAGACCCTGATGCCGCAATGAAGCTAAATAAATAAATAAATGAAACTCTTTTTTAAAAAAGCTGGCCAACATGCATAAATTGATAGGGATTTTGCCAAAGGGATAGAAACTATCAAAAAGAGACAAGCGGATATGCAAGAAACAGAAAATAAAACCACAGTAGTTTCATGCATTGGAGAAGGAAATGGCAACCCCACTCCAGTGTTGCCTGGAGAATCCCAGGGACAGGGGAGCCTGGTGGGCTACCATCTCAGGGGTCACAAAGAGTCGGACACAACTGAAGCGACTTAGTAGCAGCAGCAGCAGCAGTGAAGAGTTCACTTCCACAGGCAAAGCAACAAGTTCAAGTCTATATCCCTAATTCTCACACACCCAGCCAGAATTTCTCTTGCCCTAAGTCACCCCCAGGCCAGACAACTGAAAATCACCCCTACAGCCTAGAGCCCACCAACAAAACTCAAAGCAGCCAACCCTATGCTTTTCCCTTTTATGCCTGGCCCTTCCCTTAGAAACCCCAGTAAGGAGGGTCTAGGATTTTCCCTTGCTCCCTCCAGACTCCTGACCAAACCCTGGTGTTTCCCCATATGCTCCTACACAGCATGTTTGCTCTCTGCCCTTGGAAACTGTAAGGATAAAATTTTCTTCAGTGGCATTAGCCTCTCCATGTCAGCCCTCAGCCACCTTTGTAAATTATTTTTTTTTAATTTTTACCTTATTTTACGTTACAATACTGTATTGGTTTTGTCATACATTGACATGAATCCACCACAGGTGTATACAAGCTCCCAATCCTGAATCCCCCTCCCACCTCCCACCCCATATCATCTCTCTGGATCATCCCCATGCACCAGCCCCAAGCATCCTGTATCCTGTATCGAACAAAGACTGGCACTTTGTTTCTTACATGATAGTATACATGTTTCAATGCCATTCTCCACCTTTGTAAATTAAAATCCTGCAGGTACAATTGAAATCAGTCTCAAATGGTCTAACCTAATGCAATCAGAATCCCAGAAAGAGAAGGAAGAGAAAGAGGGGGCAGAAGAAGTCTTTGAGGAGCTAATGGGTAAGATTTTCTAAAACTGAGAAAATTATCAACTCCCATATCCAATAACTTCAAAGAACACCAAGCAGGATAAAATGAAGAAAAACACATCTAGGCCTGTCATAAAGAGAAAATCTTGAAAGCAGCAAGAGGAAAAGACAACATACAAGATAACAGTAAGAAAGATGACTTGCCATGAGGAAAAAAAAAATGGAAGCTAAAGAAAATAAAATGACTTCTTAGAAGTGCTGGGGGTAAAACATGATGAATCCAGAATTCTACATTCATCAAAAATGAAGGCAAAATAAAGATACTTTCAGATAAACAAAACATTAAAGAAGTCTCCAGCACATCTGCATTATAAGTAATGTTCAAATTAAATTACCCTAAGGGACTTGAAGGAAACAGCACAAGATAGAAACTTAGTTCTGCAGAAACGAATGAAGAAAATCAGAATGGATAAATACACTGATACTAAAAGACAAAACACACACACACACACACACACACACACACACACACCCCTTTATATATGTAAATGAAACATTAAATTTTTTTTCAAAAGATTACTGATCATTGATGTCATAAAGTGAAAGCAGTAACATACAACTAGGTTCAGAGTACATGCAGAATTAAGATATATAAAACAAGGGTACAGAGGGCAAAAGGGTGGTCATTAGAAGTCTACTGTTGTGAGGTTCTTATACTGCTTATGAAAAGGTAAAAAATAGGTTAACTTGAAAATTCACCTCATACTCAAATAAAGGTACAAAGAGGTATAACTAAAAATCATATAATAGAGGAGATAAAATGGAATACTAAAAATGACTCAGTTCCGCAAAGGAGGAACAGAAAAACAAAGAGCAAAAAAGGACAAATAGAAAACAAAACCCAGATGGTGGGCTTAAACCTATGCATATCCATAACTACCCTGTATACACATTAGCTAAAACTCTGGTTAAAAAGCAAAGGCTAATACCCTGGACTTTTTTAAGAGCAGGACTCAATTATATGTTGCTTACAAAAAAAAAAAAAAATTAAGCATAAAGACACAAAGGGATAAAAGAAAAAGGATGAAAAAAATACGCCAAGTAACACTAAGAAAGTTAGTGTAGCTATAATTAATATCAAACAAGGTAGATTCCACAACAAAGATTATCCCAGAATAGACATTTCATAATGATAAAACGGTCACTTGAAGAAGACAATCATAAATGTGCATACACAAAGGAAAAGATCACGAATAGTGATCAGTATAGGAAACAAAAATTACAAAATCAAAGGAAGACAAGCAAGTCCTCATAGTAGTTAGAAATTTTAACATCGCTAGTTTAGTCATTGATAGAACATTATCAAAAATCAAGACAGAACCAAAGATTTGAGCAACAGTAACAAACAACTTGATCTAATTGACATTTACAGGACATTACACCCAGCAACAGCAGGAAAATCATTGTTCTCACATGCACATGAATCATTTACTAATAGGCCACACTGAAGACAATGGAACAAGTCTAATAAACTTCAACTCATTAATAAAATAGACTATGTTATCAAACCAAAAGAGAAGTAGAAAAAAAAATTACATGTACACAGAAATTCCCCATCCATTGAGAATTTCTAAAACATCATTCTAAATGACATCTGAGTTAAAACTCAATGCCTATATTCTAATCACATAAAAAATTTGAATTCTTTCGAATTGGATTACGATGAAAACACTATACATTGAAGTTCGTGGGATGCAAGCTAAAGCAGTTTTAGATGGAAATTTAGATTTAAATGTCTGTATTCAAAATAAAACAGTAAAGTCATGCTTCCATCTTAAATGTTTAGAAGAAAAAGAAAATCCAAAGGAAATAAAAATAGAAGCAAAAACCAATGACATATTGACAATATGGGTTATCTGGAAAAAGTAACAAATTAATAAAGTTCTAGGCAAGACTTATTGAGAAAAAAATAAGTCTTCAATATGAAACATTAAAAAAGAGGTATCATTATAGATCCTCTTTGAAAATAGTGGATATTATGAAGAAGGTCATGCCAATAAAGTCAACAGCTTACAGGAAATTAACAAATCCCTTGAAGAACAAATTATCAAAAATGACACACAAAAATAGGATATCGGAGTCTGGGGGGTGGGGGGCCCGGCATGATACAGTCCATAGGGTTGCAAAGAATCAGACATGACTGAGCAACTAACACTATTATTTTCCTTATCAACCAAATATTAGCATAAAAATTATTAGCAATATCCAAAGAAGTTAATACATCACTACCAAGTAGAGTTGATCTCAGAAATGCAAAGTTAGTTTAACTCAGAAAATTCAATGCAATTCACCTACTAACAGATTCCAGAAAAATATTTCAGGATCATTTCAACAGATACCGACATTTTTTTCAAAAGTCAACATCTATTTATGATTAAAACTAGGAACAGACAAAAAAAAAAATCTCCTCAATATAAAAGGCATCTACAGCCTTAAACCAAATTTCATCCTTTACAGTGAATAATGAATGCTTTTCCCCTTAAGATGAGAACAGGGCAAGATGCCCAATTATCACCACTTCTATTCAACATATTGTTGGAGGTCTTGGCAGTGCAAAGAGACAAGTAAAAGGCATAAAAGACATTCACATTGGAAAGAAAAAAAAGCAAGCTGTCTTTTTCATACATGATACCACTGTACACAAAAGAAAAATCCTTAAAGAAACCATAGGAAGCAATAAATCAACTCAGCAATATCATAGGGCACGAAACCAACTGCATTTTTATATACTAATAGTATATTGGGAAAATAAAATGAAAAATAAAATGCATTTACGAATAGCACCCAGAAGCATAAAATACTTACAGAAATTTAACAAAAGATATCCATGACCTGATATTTAAAACTACAAAACACTGCTGAAATTTTAAGACTAAATAAATAGAAAGACAGACTTGTGAATTATTAT
This sequence comes from Capra hircus, assembly GCF_001704415.2. Lineage (NCBI taxonomy): Eukaryota > Metazoa > Chordata > Mammalia > Artiodactyla > Bovidae > Capra > Capra hircus. The sequence continues at coordinate 60,675,075 of NC_030824.1, read as the reverse complement.
GGTTCCATATTGATAATATTGGCCTGTAGGTTTTTAGATGAAGGATTCTGATGGAGGCTTAGTATCCAGAATACTTAAAATAATTCCTACAAATATATACAGATTGCAACATTTATATGAAAGGATCTGGAATGGCAAAAACAAATTTGGAAAGACCAGCGGAATCATACCACTTGGCTTCAAGACTTACTCTAAAGCTACAGTAATAATAGTCCTACAGAACCAGCAAAAAGAACAGACAAACCAAAGGATGAGACCAAGCGAGAAACTGATAAACTGAACTTCATCAAAATAAGAATGTTTTTCTCATCAAAGTTTTTCTCTCATTAAAATGAAGAGGCAAACCATAGGGCCCAGAAAATATTCACATTAATATATTCACATTAATATATTCACAATATAGTTGATGAGTATCCAGAAAACTTAAAATCATACAATTTAATAACAAGAAGATGAACAACATATTTTACATGAAAAAAAAAGATTTTAATAGGCACTTCACAACGTTAGAAATATAAATGGCCAGAAAGCATATAGAACAGCATTCAATCAACATCACTAGTCATGACCAGCTTAAAGGAAAAACATGAACATAATCATAGCTTGGTAAGAGGATAGAGAAACTGGAATTCTCATACATGGCTGGTAGGAAGAAACTCTCAGTTTTCTTATATCATACACACACACACAGCCCACAGACCCAGCAATCCCACTCAGAAATATCTATCCAAGAGAAATGAAAACATGTGTCTACAAAAACCCTTGTATACAACTGTTCTTTACAACTTTATTTACAAACCTAAAAAACTTTTCAATGATCCACATTCCAGTGTCCTTCAGCATGCATTGCCATTAATAAATTCAGATGACTGTCAATTCAGATTTCCATTTAAATATTGGAACCAGTACAAAATGTAGCTTTCAGCATGCCACTGTCAACAGTACCATCCTTAGGGTAAAAACAAAAAATCTTACATTCTATGAAAAACACTGAAGCTTATATACAAGAAATGCTGCTTATAATTCTGCCCACTCCATTTTCTACCAGTTCTACCAAAATTCCTTAAAAGTTACTTCCGTTCCTCTTCTCTCTACGCTGGTATCCAAACAGAATCGCTAAAAGAAGCACAATGCCTGAAATGCACACTGTGTCTTTATTATCCCCTGCACTATAGCCAATTATGCTGCTGTTACACTTTTTAATTGAAATGTACCTCATAAATACATTCCTGTAAACATGTAATGGAAAACAGTACAACTCCATTCAATTCCACCAACTCTTGGCGTTGTCTTTTCAAATGCTTTAAAACAGGGCTTCTCAACAGTTACCATACTGACAGGCTAGATCAGATGGTGCTTTCTTGGGGAGGGCTGCCCTGCGCTGGACATTTAGCATCACTACTGGCCTCCACTCACCAAACAGTAGAAGCAACAGCCTGTACCCCTGCTGCCTTCCTCATTCCATCTGCAACAATCAAAATGTCCCCAGATATAAAGTCACTCATTGTTGAGAACCTCAGACTCCAAGGATTATCTTAACATGTTCTCCCAAGATTTCTATGATTCCTTTTATCTTGGGTCTCGTTCCCTCCGAGTTTCCAAACTGACCAAATCTTTAACAATCAATTTTTCTAGTACACACTTTTACAGACAGCCCTATTCCCTGCTGCTTCTCAGCTCCCTAAGCACCTTGGACAGAGCTCTAAACTGCTTTTTGTTTGCAAACACTCCCAGGCTGCGAGTTCCCTAAAGGTTAGGTCTTTTAGTCTCTGGGTGTCCCTCCCATCCTCGGCATCAAACACAGTCAAAGTCTATTTAGTTGCCTGAGGGACACGCACTAGAAAAATACTTGCAAATATTATGCCAATTGATGTGCTACAGAAACATCTCTGTCATTATTCAGTCCAATGACATGGGCTTCTTAACTCCCTCGTTTGAAGTGATAAAGAGTACATTGCCATGCACACAGATGCTAAATAAAGTCTCTGGTATAAATGCATACTGCTTCAGACACAGGGGTGACTTCATCTTATCATCATCATGAAAATATAAGTGGATGAATTATAAAAACAAGAAGTATCCTGCCTGCATCCTCTCAGGCGTAATACACTAGGAATGAGGCAACATCAAACCAAATATATATATATATACAGTGACATATATATATATATATATGAAATGTTAGATTAATGAAAGCAAAACAGCAAGTGCTTTCTTTAAGTGGTGCCTGAATGCGACGTGGGGGAGAATGGCACGGAATGGTAATTATTTACCAAGCAAGGGTATGGGGTCACAGCACAATGAAGCATATGGCAAGCATGCCAGTGAAAATGAAAAGCACATTATATAACAAAAGTGTGTGTGGGCGGGAGGTGCTATTTCACCCTCCGGGAAGGAAAGCTGTCTCTCCTGATAGGCTAGAGCTTGCCATGGGGGAGGTAACTATACAAAATGCTCTTCTCCAACCTAAAATCAGTGACGTGACCATTTCACAGCCCATGATACTTGATGTGCGGCTGGGCGTGAAGTAGTGAATGTTTATAGCCATTTAAAAGCCTGATTTTAGTTACAGTATTTATTTTCAGCATTGTTCCTTTTTAAGCTTTACTGAGATATAATTCAGGCCATAAGATTTACCTAGAGCATACAGTTTAATAGCGTTTAATACAGTCATAGAGGTGTACAACAATCACGAAAATCAATTTTAGAATATTTCATCACCACCTTAAAAAAAAAAACCCACACCCATTATCCATTCATCTTTATTTCCCTCCAAATACTCAGCCCTGGACACTGACTGCTCTACTTTCCACCTACACAGATTTTGCTGTTCCAGACATGTCATAGAAATGGAACCATCCGGTATGCAGTCTTCCATGACTGGCTGGTCTCACTCAGCAGACTGCTTTCCAGGTTCATCCACATGGTAGTGGTTCAATATAATTTCAAATCTTCTTGTTCGTGACAAAAATAAAGTTTTTAAGAGTGAAGTTGGGAGATACACTGCTCTGGGAAAGACCCCTGGTGTAGAGTTGATTCACTTTGTTAAACAGCAGAAGCCAACACAACATTGTAAAGCAATTATCCTCCAATTGAAATTTTAAATTAAAATAGATAAGAAGAATCTTCCCTGTACAGCACAGGGAACACTCACTACTCAATACTCTGTAATGACCTATATGGGAAAAGAGTCTTTAAAAAAGTGGATATATGTAATACATGTGTAACAGATGCATTTTGCTCTACAGCAGAAACTAAGAGTGTAAATCAATTACACTCCAATAAAAAAATTTTAATTAAAAAAAAAAGTGAAATTGTGAATCCGGAGGGCATCAACCAACCACATCTGTGGATACCAAAAGCACTCAGTAGTTCAAGTAGTGAAGGGCACTGCTGGGGGTTTTCAGTAAGAACACATGAAGAAGGAACCGTGGGATGGTGGGGATTCGAACTCAACAAGCAGTCTGTGAGGTCTGGGCAAGGATACCCTCCACTGATCTAAGTAGCTTTCTGAAGACCTTGGGGCAATAAGGCCTGCAGTGGTGAAGGGGACTCTTACCAGCAGAGGCAAAAACCTAACAGCAGCCCCACAAAGAAGATCTTGTCCATCCACACCAGCACCTTCGTTCCCCAGGAATCAGGTACTTTCCACATTTGCTCTCAATGGGTCAAGCCCATTCCTAGAGCCAACCTGTAAAAAGTACCCCTCAACTACATGTATTCCCTTCATCTTCCCTTGCCTGGAATGATAGTTCAGTTAATCTGTCACTGGTCTGGATTATGTTATTTCTGTATTAACTTGATAAGAGACAATATGTACACCATTAGAGACAGTATGTGTAAAGAGACATTATGCATCCCACATGCTACTGCCTTGTGAAATTATTCCCACAATGAACCTGCGTTAAATACAATATAAGCAAAGACAGTCTCAGGCTCTAAATTAAATTTGCCTAAAAACAAAACATAGCATGTATTAGCTCTTCATTTCCGTTTACTGTCAAACCATATTTTATCATATGGCTATACCACCTTTATCTATCAATCAGTTGATGGATATTTCCATCATTTCTACTTTTCGGCTATTATGAATAATGTTTCTATGAATATTCATGTGCAAGTTTTTAGTTAGACATTAGGTTTTCATTTCTCTTTTTTATATTGCTAGGAGCAGAATTTCCCAGGTCATGTAACTTTAATTTTTGAAAGAACTGACAAATAAGTTTCAAAATAGCTATTTGTTGTTGTTTTACAGTTTACTCACTCAGGCCTGATTCTTGGTGATCCCCATGGACTGCAGCGCACCAGGCTTCACTGTCCTTCACCAACTCCCAGAGGCTGCCCAAACTCATATCCATTCAGTCAGTGATGCCATCTAACCATCTCATCCTCTGTCGCCCCCTTTTCCTCCTGTCTTCAATCATTCCTAGCATCAGGGTCTTTTCCAATTAGTAGGCTCTTAGCCGGAGAAGGCAATGGCACCCCCACTCCAGTACTCTTGCCTGAAAAATCCCACGGACGGAGGAGCCTGGTAGGCTGCAGTCCATGGGGTCGCTAAGAATTGGGCATGACTGAGCAACTTCACTTTCACTTTTCACTTTCATGTATTGGAAAAGGAAATGGCAACCCACTCCAGCGTTCTTGCCTGAAGAATCCCAGAGAGAGAGGAGCCTAGTGGGCTGCTGTCTATGGGGTCACATAGAGTCGGACATGACTGAGCGACTTCACTTTCACTTTTCACTTTCATTCACTGGAGAAGGAAATGGCAACCCACTCCAGTATTCTTGCCTGGAGAATCCCAGAGACAGAGGAGCCTAGTGGGCTGCCATCTATGGGGTCGCACAGAGTCGGACACGACTGAAGCGACTCAGCAGCAGCAGCAGCAGCAGGCTCTTAGCATCAGGTGGCCAAAGTTTTGGATCTTCAGCTTCACCATCTGTCCTTCCAAAGAATATTCAGGACTGATTTCCTTTACAATTGATTGGTTTCATCTCCTTGCAGTCCAAAGGACTCTCAAGAGTCTTCTCCAGCACCACAGTTTGAAGGCCTCAATTCTTCGGGCTTAGCCTTTTCTATCGTCCAGCTCTCACATCCATACACGACAACTGGAAAAACCATAGCTTTGACTACACTGACCTTTGGAGGCAAAGTAATGTCTCTGCTTTCTAACAGGCTGTCTAGGTTGGTCATAGCATTTCTTCGAAGGAGTAAGCGTCTTTTAATTTCATGGCTGCAGTCACCATCTGCAGTGATTTTGGAGCCCAGGAAAACAAAGTCTGTCACTGTTTCCACTGCTTCCCCATCTATCTGCCATGAAGTGATGGGACCGGATGCCATGATCTTCATTATCTGAGTGTTGAGTTTTAAGCCAGCTTTTCCCTCTCCTCTTTCCCCTCCCTTCAGTTCCTCTTCTCTTTCTCCTATAAGAGCAGAATCATCTGCATACATGAGGTTATTCGTATTTCTCCCGGCAATCTTGATTCCAGTTTGTGCTTCACCCAGTCCAGCATTTTGCATGATGTACTCTGCATATAAGTTAAATAAGCAGGGTGACAATATACAGCCTTGATGTACTCCTTTCCCAATTTGGAACCTGTCTGTTGTTCCATATCCAGTTCTAACTGTTGCTTCTTGACCTGCATACAGGTTCTCAGGAGGCAGTTAAGGTGATCTGGTATTCCCATCTCTTTAAGAATGTCCCAGTTTCTTGTGATTCACGCAGTCAAAGGCTTTAGCACAGTCAATGAAGCAGATGTTTTTCTGGGATTCCCTAGCCCTTTTTATGATGCAATAGATGTTGGCAATACAATCTCTGGTTCCTCTGCCTTTTCTAAATCCAGCTTGTACATTGGGAAGTTCTCGGTTCACACACTATTGAACCCTAGCCTGAAGGATTGTGAACATTAGTTTGCTAGCACACGAAATGAGTGCAATTGTGTGATAGTTTGAACATTCTTTGACATTGCCTTTCTTTGGGATTGGAATGAAAACTGACCTTCTCCAGACCTGTGGCCACTGCTAAGTCTTCCAAATTTGCTGGCATATTCAGAGCAGCACACTAACAGCATCATCTTTTAGGATTTTAAATAGTTCAGCTGGAATTCCATCACCTCCACTAGCTTTGTTCACAATGATGCTTCCCAGGGCCCGCCTGACTTCACACTCCAGGATGTCTGGCTCTAGGTGAGTGATCACACCATTTTGGTTATCCAAATCATTAAGATGTTTCTGTATAGTTCTGTGTATTCTTGCCACCTCTTCTCAGTACTTCTGTTTCTGTTAGGTCCATACCACTTCTGTCCTTCATTGTGCCTGCATTGAAAGATGAACTTCCCAGGTGGGCAGGTGTCCAATATGCTCCTGGAGAAGAGCATAGAAATGGCTCCAGAAGAAGTGAAGAGGCTGAGCCAAAGTGGAAACAACACCCAGTTGTGAATGTAACTGGTGGTGAAAGTGAAGTCTGATGCTGTAAAGAACAGTATTGCACAGAAATCTGGAATGTTAGGTCCATGAATCAAGGTAAACTGGAAGTGGTCAAACAGGAGATGGCAAAAGTGAACGTGGACATTTTAGGAATCAATGAACTAAAATGGACAGGAAAGCATGAATTTAATTGATGACCATTGTATCTACTATTGTGGGAAAGAACCCCTTAGAAGAAATGGAGTAGCCCTTATAGTCAACAAAAGAGTCCAAAATGCAGTTCTTGGTTTCAATCTCAAAAATGACAGGATGATCTGCGTTCATTTCCAAGGCAAATCATTCAATATCACAGTAATCCAAGTCTATGCCCCAAATACTAATGCCAAAGAAGCCGAAATTGAAGGGTTCTACGAAGACACACACGACCTTCTAGCAGTAACACACAAAAAAAGCATGTCTTTTTCATCATAGGGGACTGGGATGCAAAAGTAGGAAGTCAAGAGCTATCTGGAGTAACAGGCAAGCTTGGCCTTGGTGCACAAAATGAAGCAGGACAAAGGCTAACAGAGTTTTGCCAAAAGAATGCACTGGTCATAGCAAACACCCTCTTGCAACAACACAAGAGACACTCTACACAAGGACATCACCAGATAGTCAATACCAAAATCAGATTGATTATATTCTTTGCAGCCAAAGATGGAGAAGTTCTATACCATCAGCGAAAAAAAAATAAAAGGACAAGGAGTTGACTGTGGCTCAGATTATGAATTCCTTATTACAAAACTCAGAGTTAAATTGAAGAAAGTAGGGAAAACCACCAGGCCATTCAGGTATAACCTAAATCAAATCCCTTATGATTATACAATGGAAGTGACAAACAGCTATACCATTTCAAATTTCCACCATCAGTATGTAAGAGTTCCTATTTCCCCACATCCTCGCCAATACTTGTTTTATTTGACTTTTCAATTATAGTTGGGAGAAGGCAATGAACCCACTCCAGTACTCTTGCCTGGAAAATCCCATGGACGGAGGAGCCTGGTAGGCTGCAGTCCATGGGGTGGCTAAGAGTCGGACATGACTGAGCAACTTCACTTTCACTTTCCACTTGCATGCACTGGAGAAGGAAATGACAACCCACTCTAGTGTTCTTGCCTGGAGAATCCCAGAGATGGGGGAGCCTGGTGGGCTGCCGTCTATGGGGCCGCACAGAGTCGGACACGACTGAAGTGACTTAGCAGCAGCAGCAGCAGTTATAGTTACCCTAGTGGGTGATATCGTACTGTGGTTTAGGTTTGCAGTTCCCTACTAGCTAATGATGTTAAGCATCTTTTGATGTGCTTATTAATGAAAGTCGCTCGGCCATGTCCAATTGTGACCCTGTGGACTATACAGTCCATGGAATTCTCCAGGTGAGAATACTGGAGTGGGTAGCCTTTCCCTTCTCCAGGGGATCTTCCCCACCCAGGGATTGAACCCAGGTCTCCCACATTGCAGGTGAGTTCTTTACCAGCTGAGCCACAAGGGAAGCCCAACAATACCAGAGTGGGTAGCCTATCCCTTCTCCAGCGGATCTTCCCAACCCAGGAATTGAACTGGGTCTCCTGCATTGCAGGTGGATTCTTTACCAGCTGAGCTATCAGGGAAGCCCATGCTTATCAACCACCTGTATATTTTCTTTGACGAAATGTCTCATTTAGAACTTTTACCCATTTTAACTGGGTTATTTGTTTTTTATTATTGAGTTAGGAGTTCTTTATATATTCTGGATACAAGTCTCTTATCGCAGGAGATTCCAACTTCTAGGCTGTGGACCCGTACTCTTGCCAGATCAGCAGCAGCATTAGATTAGAAATAAAGTGCACAATAAATGCAATGTGTATGAATCATCCTGAAACCGTCCCCACAATCCCCAGCTCATAGAAAAATTGTCTTCCGCAAAACCAGTCCCCAGTGGGGACCACTCGCTTTACAGATTTGTCATTTGCAAGAATTTTCTCCCATTCTGTGGGTTGTCTTTTCACTTTGCTAATGTTGTTCTTAACATATGTGTTCTTACCTCTTATCTAAAGTAGTTAAAGTAAGCTTTCAGTGAACAGAGGAAAAGAAAATGAACCACACACCCTCCTAACCACAGATAAAGCAATAACAGCAAGTTGGAAACCAACCCACCAGCTATTCTCCCCTTTACTCTTAGCAAGAGATCCCAAGTATTAATATTAGAACAACACATGGATTGCTCTTTTCTTTTTAAACAATTATTTTTCTTATTTTCAGCAAATGCAGTGTTGATCTTTTTCTTTTTCTTTGCCACACCACACAGCGTGTGGGATCTTAGCTCTCTGACCAGGGATCGAACTCACTCCCTTCACTGCAAGGCAGACTCTTAACCACGGAACCACCACATAAGTCCAGGATTGCTCTCTTTTGTTCCCAGACATTTCCGTGTCTCAGTACTTCCCAGCTCCCCTTGCAGCTAGATATAACCACACAACTCCATCAAGGCCAATGGTATATGAGCAAAACCAGCCTGTGCTTCCTCTGGAAAGCGTTCCTACTACAAGAGACGAGGCTACAGAGTACATGTGAGTCGGCATCTTTGCCCTCAGGTGACTAGCACGGTAAATGCACATGAGGGGGCATGTCTGACACCAAGAAGTGTATCAGCTCTGACCTGATCACCTTCAGGCTTACTAACAAAGAGAAGAAACTCACCTTCTACACTGTTTAATGTATGTTGTTATATTTCGAGTTTTTCTGTTACATGCAATCAAATCCGATCTGAACTCATGTGACAGTGACGTGCATGCTCTTGATTTACATGTACACAGGTCAAATGCAAGGCCAGGCTCCATCCTGCAGTTTATGAAGTATTTCCTATTGTCACAGTGTTAACCTGACTGCTTTTCCAACATAAAGAATAAAAAATCAGCGAAGACTGAAACCAGGAAAGACAAGATAACTTCACGTGAAACATGCACTCAGTGGTGAAATGCTGTATATGAAGGCCCACAATAGGTGCACACCCCATTAGAAACCTATCTGCAATACCCACACACTCCAAAACGGGTTAAGTGTATTTTCTTTGAGCAGAACGCAAACGTGGGCACTCACAATGCTGCCGCGTGAACAGAAGAAAAAGCCCGTTCACTTACTGTTGCCTGACCGAATCTAATCCCGGTCCTGTCCCTGCTAAGCAACAATTCAGTTTCATTTAATCCAGCACAAATTTGGTGAATGCCCACCACATATAAAACACTGCACTGGGTACTGCAGTTCATGAGATGAGACTCTTATCCTCAAGGAATTCCTAATCTAACAGACAAGGAACAAATTACTTCTAATTCCCAATAGTCTGCTTGGCCGCAAATCAGGGAAAGAGACAAAATAAGAGCCAGTCCCATTCCAACTTTTGGCTAAATTATGCCTTAAAAATCCCTAGAATTAGGGTAGTGACTCTCTCTCCCTCCTTCCTGATTTTGTTCTAGAAGTAGAAGACCAACAGCCACACACTAGTAGTGGGTGAAAGGAAAGTGAGGGCCCCACAAAGACACTACCCACTGGTAATATCCAAGCTGAACAGACTGAGACTCAGGAATGAGGGAACAGACCAAAGGCAACAGAGCTCTATATGCAACTGAAGAGTCACATGACCCCAGAGACTTCAGGAGATACACACGGGAAGGTCTTCTAAGTTAAACCAAAAGCTTTAGAGAAAAAGGCTACAATGAGAACACACTACTTAAAAAATTAAAATATTTAATATTATTAGTATTTATATAATAAGGTTGAATTATCATACCTATATAAAATGCTGGGCCCATGCAGAGTATATACCTTGTCTCCCCCATGAATTCTTGGAAACTTTACAAAAACCAGTCAATCACTCCCACTCCGGCACTGTTTGCCTAGCACACACCCCAGAAGCAACTATAAAAATGGCTATAACACCTGGAGTTCACAAAGGAGATCCAGGTATAGACGATAAATTGGGAAGTTTTTACAGACATATAGATAGCATGTAAAGTCCTAAGGCTGGACAAGATGGTTCGAGACAGGAGATCTAAAGATTGAGCTCCACGGAATCTAAAATATGACACAAGTGAACATATTTATGAGACAGAAACAGACTTGCTGAAATAGAGAATACACCTGTGGCTGCCAAAGCAGAGGGAAGGATGGGGAGCTTGGGATTAGCAGATGTAAACTAGTATTGATATTTATATAGGATAGACGAAACAACAAAGTACTACTATATAGAACAGGGAATTACATTCAATATCCTGTGATAACCCAGAAGAGAATATAAAAAAGAATATATACAGATATGTGTATATGGGGCTTATATAAATATATACGCTGCTGTTCAGTCGCTCAGTTGCGTCCGAATCTTTGGAACCCACGGACTGCAGCACACCAGGCTTCCCTGTCCTTCACCACCTCCTGGAGCTTACTCAAGCTCATGTCCATCCAGTCAGTGATGCTCTCCAACCATCTCATCCTCTGTCGTCCCCTTTTCCTGCCCCCAATCCCTCCCAGCATCAGGGTCTTTTCCAATGAGTCAGCTCTTTGCATCAGGTGGCCAAAGTATCGGAACTCCAGCATCGGTCCTTCCAATGAATATTCAGGATTGATTTCCTTTAGGATGGACTGGTTTGATCTCCTTGCAGTCATGGGACTCTAGAGAGTCTTCACCAGCACCACAGTTCAAAAGCATCAATTCTTCAGTGCTCAGCCTTCTTTATAGTCCAAATATCATATACGCACATGACTAGTGGAGAAATCATTGCTTCAACTATATGGACTTTGTTGGTAAAGTAACGTCTCTGCTTTTTAATGCACTATCTAGGTTTGTCATAGCTTTTCTCCCAAGGAGCAAGCATCTTTTAATTTCATGGCTGTATTCTCTGTCCACAGTGATTTTGGTTTCCACTGTTTCCCCACCTATTTACCATGAAGTGATGGGACCAGATGCCATGATATTCCTTTTCTGAATGCTGAGTTTTAAGCCAGCTTTTTCACTCTCCTCTTTCACCCCATCAAGAGCCTCTTTTAATTCCGCTTCTCTTTATGCCATAAGGGTGCTGTCATCTGTATATATGAGGTTACTGATATTTCACCCCACGATCTTGATTCCAGCCTGTGCTTCCTCCAGCCCAGTGTTTCTCATGATGTACTCTGCATATAAGTTAAATAAGCAGGGTGACACTATACAGCCTTGATGTACTCCTTTCCCAATTTTGAACAAGTCTGTTGTTACACGTCAAGATCTAACTGTTGCTTCCTGACCTGCATACCGATTCTCAGGAGGCAGGTCAGGTGGTCTGGTATTCCCATCTCTTTAAGAATTTTCCACAGTTTATGATGATCCACACAGTCAAAGGCTTTAGCATAGTCATGAAGCAGAAGTAGATATTTTTCTGGAATTCTCTTGCTTTTTCCATGATACAGTGGATGAAGGCAATTTAATCTCTGGTTCCTCTGCCTTTTCTAAATCCAGCTTGAACATCTGGAAGTTCTCGGTTCACATACTGTTGAAGGCTAGCTTAAAGGATTGGAGTATTTTGAACAAGACTTTGTTAGCAGGTGAAATGAGTGCAATTGTGCGGTAGTTTGAACATTCTTTAGCATTGCTCTTTGGGACTGGAATGAAAGCTGACCTTTTCCAGTCCTATGGCCACTGATGAATTTTCCAAATTTGCTGGCATATTGAGCACAGCACTTTAACAGCATCATCTTTTAGGATTTGAAATAGCTCAACTGGAATTCTATCACCTCCACTAGCTTTGTTCATACTGATGCTTCCTAAGGCCCACTTGACTTTGCACTCCAGAATGTCTGACTCTAAGTGAGTGATCACACCATTGTGGTTATCTGGGTCATGAAGATCTTTATAGACAGATAGATAGAGATACATACATACATATATATGGCACTTCCCTAGTGGCTCAGATAGCAAAGAATTTGCCTACAAAGCAGGAGGATCTGGGTTCAACCCCTAGGTTGGGAAAATCCCCTGCAGAAGGAAACGATAACCCTCTCCAGTATTCTTGCCTGGAGAATTCCCTGGACAGAGGAACTATATCCATATACACACGTACAGCTGAGTCACTTTGTTGTACAGCAGAAAGTAACACAACACTGTAAGTCAAATTAAATAATAATTATAAATTTATGCTTCAATAAAAAAGAAAATTCTAAAGGAAAAAAAAAAAAAAGTACTGAGCTCCAGACAACTCTAACAACAAGTCCAGGAAATGCGGAAATCTGGCAAAGGAAGCTGAAAATGGAAAAGCCAGTGGGGTGGGAGAAAAGGCAAGCAGGTGTGGGGCTATTGAGCCAAGTAGAGCAAGGGTATCACAGAGGGGAAGGTGAACGGCCTCATCAGACGCTGCCGCCAGGAAAGAACAGGAAGACTGAGAACTGACGGTGGAGGCGGCGCTCCGAGACCACGACGACCACGGAACACGCAGCAGAGGGTGGAGGCGAGGGCCCTACGGGAGAGGGCCCCACGCGGACAGGAGGAAGGAGACGGGTCCCTGAATATGCGGCGGAGGCGGCGCTCCGAGACCACGATGACCCTCAGAGATCACGCAGCGGAGGGTGGAGGCGAGGGCCCGACGGGAGAGGGCCCCAAGAGGACAGGAGGAAGGAGATGGGGGCCCTGGGCCCCGACGAGGACAGGAGGAAGGGGACGGGGGCCCTGAATATGCGGGAGGCCTGAATATAGGAGCTTCTTAAAGAATTTCTGCTGCATATGAGACATGAAACATGGGCAGCAGACTAAAGGAAGACAGGGTTCTTTCACTGGTGATGGTGGTGGTATTTTTCTTTTAAGATGGATGAAAGGGCAAAACAGGTGTCAGTGAGAAAGCATAGGAAGAACTACTTGCCCGACATCCTGGAGAAGCAAGGAGGGAAGGCGAAGAGGGGATGGAAACAGCTGGACAGAGGCTGGCCACGCGGTCAGCAGGGCAGCAGAGGGAAGGCGGGGCATCCGTTTCAGTGGAAGAGCTCTTCAAATGAGTTCTAAGTTCATAGAGTTCACAGCAAAACAGGACACAAAATCATCCAGAAAGGGAGGCAGTCCCAGAAGCTTAGAGAGAGGGGAAAATCTAAAATATTCATCAACCAGGAGAATGAAGGAACTAAGAAATGAAAGATGCTTTGTGCTCAGGATTAATGGCCTATCTGAGGCCAGTGGTCATGACTGAATACACTTTCTCAGGAAGAGAGAAGGCAGAGGTGAAGCCTCCTTAATTTGGAGCTGCGCAAACAAGTCTCATCAAGGCAGAGAAGGGCAATGGAGTTGAGTGTATTGAAAAGAGTGACTTTAACAAATGACAAATTCACACACTGAAATTCCATTCACACATGGAAAGAAGTGAGGGTGTGAGGGGCTGAGGAAAGTAGGATCAGTTGATTGCAAGCGAAGGCTACTTACTAGGGAAGGGTAAGCAGAGAAGAATAGAAGGCGGTGTTGGAAGGAGGAAGCCTCACAAGTGAGATGGCGGACGGGGTGCCCATCCTAGTGATAAGATCTAAGGAGTGGGCATGACAGGAAATGACTGAGGGAAGGGGAGGAACAGAGGACTGAAGGAGAGGCGTCCAAGGAGAAAGCAGCAAAGTCCTACGAATTACCTGAGGTGACAATGACATCACCAAGGAAAGCGTAAAAGGAAGGCACACCGACATAGGAACTTAAGAAGTCTGTGTGCGGTTCCAAACACGGAAAAAAGTAAGAAGAGAACAGACTGTAGAGAGAGATAATTTGAGGGTGAAACCACGTGAATGGATGGAGAAACAAACGCCACAGTGGGAAATAGCACGGTCAGGTGCAACAGCTGAAAACGGACAGGCTGCCCAAACTGGGGGAGGACTAGCCTGGTTCCCTGTAGTGACAGTCACGGGATGGAGAGTTGCAGGAGATCCAAGGTCAGCTCAAGTCCGGTGCTGCTGAAGCTGCGGAGGGCTACACCCAATTAATTGCCTGCTACGTGTATCACTGAACGGCCCACAGCAAGCTGCCAAGGGCTACACCCAACTAATTGCCTGCTACGTGTACCACTGAGTGGCCCACAGCAAGCTAACCCCACAGGCCCACAACTAAAGGCACCAGCTTCCTCCATCCTTGTACCTTCTGCTTCTCCCATCATAGTAAACGGCACCACCTAGTTGCTCAAGCCAGAAGCCTTCTTCTCCTTCACCCTGGAATCTAACATCCAGTGTTTCTGTAAATTTCTCTCTAAAAGTCTTCCTCAGACACTCTGGCCTCCATTTCTGCCACCACCACACCAATCCATAACCCTTCCAACCATTCCTGCCATTTCTAAACTTTCTCTACTCTGCCACAGTGGGTTTTGAAAAATATGAACGTATCACTCAATGCCCTGCTTAAAACCATTTAATACATTAAGCTCAAAACCTCAAGGTCAGGCCCTGACCCCCACTGTCCAGCCTTATCTCCATCCTCCCTGGCTCTCTGCTCCAGTGATGCTGGGTGTCCATCCCCAGGGGAACCTCACATGGACCACGCTCTCCCTTGTCTCCAGAACTTTACACGTTAATCACTCTGCCTGGAATGTGTCTCAATCAATCCCAGCTGACTCCAAGTACACCTTAGACGTTACATTATAGACGTTAGATCCTCTATGCCTTTCTTGAATCACATAACCTAGATTACTGGTCTGCCTCCACCCAGTTCCCAGAAAGCAGCTCTGGGCATCAATGGAAGTAAATCAGTGATTTCTTCAAGAAAAAGGCAGCTGAGAGAGTAAGGATCCAGGTCCCCAGCATGCGTGCATGCTAAGTCACTTCAGTAGTGTCCAACTCTCCGTGATCCCACTGACTGCAGCCTGCCAGGCTCCTCTCTGTCCATGGGATTCTCCAGGCAAGAATACTGGCATGAGCTGCCATGCCCTCCTCCAGGGGACCTCCCCAATCCAGGGACTGAACCCACATCTCTTATGTCTCCTGCACTGGCAGGTGGATTCTTTACCACTAATGCCACCTAGGAAGCCCTCCAGGCCCCCTCCTCACTTTAATAAGGAAACTCTCTTTTTTTCTGACTTATATATGCCTAAGTGTAAAGTTCTTATTTGAAAAGAAGACATCCCTACAGAGCAGTTTGAAAACCACTAAAATCAGTTCA
The DNA here is from genome assembly GCF_001704415.2 of Capra hircus. NCBI lineage: Eukaryota > Metazoa > Chordata > Mammalia > Artiodactyla > Bovidae > Capra > Capra hircus. The sequence continues at coordinate 60,659,501 of NC_030824.1, read as the reverse complement.
GTCGCTCTGTCGTGTCCTACTCTTTGTGACCCATGAACCACAGCACACCAGGCCTCCCTGTTCATTATCAACTCCCGGAGTTTAGCCAAACTCATGTCCATTGAGTCGGTGATGCCATCTAACCATCTCATCCTCTGTCTTCCTCTTCTCCTCCTGCCTTCAATCTTTCCCAACATCAGGGTCTTTTCAAATGAGTCAGCTCTTCGCATCAGGTGGCCAAAGTATTGGCGTTTCAGCTTCAACATCAGTCCTTCCAATGAATACCCAGGACTGATCTCCTTTAGGACAGACTGGTTGGATCTCCTTGCAGTCCAAGGGACTCTCAAGAGTCTTCTCCAATACCACAGTTCAAAAGCATCAATTCTTCAGTGCTCAGCTTTCTTTATAGTCCAACTGTCACATCCATACATGACTGCTGGGAGCCAGCACAGGAGAGTCCACCCATGACAAGGTCATGCAGGACTCGAGGGACTCCCTGGGCCATCCCACCCATGACAAGGTCATGTGGAAGAGTCCTGATAAGCAAGGCCTCAGGACTCGACGGACCCCCTGGACCTGCTCAAACAGCTACCCCCAAACCAGAATCTGTCTGCCTTACTATTTTATGTTTTTCACCAGCTCTTCTGACATTAGCAGGGGGCTGTCCCCCGACCACCTTTCTCAGGTAAGAGTTAACTTAGGGCTTTAGCTAATAAATCTCCTGGGCATGAAAGGAGTGTTTCAAACTCTCTGTTAGCATTCTAGCTTACTTGGCAGGTTTATCCAGACTCTTGCAACATTGTTGAGCCTATGCTTGCTGCCAAGTTCTCACATCCCGTATCCATTGTGTTCCTGGGAGTGCATATAGTCGAGATGTAGAAATAACAAACAGTAGTTGTAGCATTAGCAACATTAGACTTTGAGTTAATAAGTTCTTTCTTTGCTGTAACCTGCTGAATCTTTGCTCCATAAAAATGTAACTCTGTACTTTAAGGGTGACACGGGCTAAGAATTTAAGAAGAAACACTTAAAGGGAAAATTATTGTTCTGGCTGACCAACCTTTATCAAAAAGAGGTCATGGAATAGCAACAGGCCTCCGGGACAGAAGATGATGTTCAAAAAATGAGACTCTTACAAGAAGGAACCTGATATCGATAAAAGTTATTACTGATGGAATGTTGAGTTGACTCTGAATTTTTCACCTTGCTGTATGTACAACTCAGGGTATAAAAGCCCCGAGGAAAATAAAGTAAAACAGGCCTCGCTCACTGAAGCTTGGTCATCCCGTGTCACTCTTTATCTCTTTCTCTATCTTTCTTCATTCGCTGACGTCGTCCATCCTGAGGATATCCCTGGACCCTGCTGAGGCTAGACCCTGGCACATGACTACTGGAAAAACCATAGCCTTGACTAGACAGACCTTTGTTGACAAAGTAATGTCTCTGCTTTAAAATAGATCACCTCTAACGTCTTCCCCAGTTCTGAGGGTCTCCATACAAAATACCATCATTATGAAAGTAACTCCATAGTAACCACTTGTCAACCTTTTTAAGGGGTGGAAAGTACTGGGTTGGTCAAAAAGTTTGTTCGGGTTTTTCCATAACATCTTGCAGAAAAACCCCAACAAACGTTTTGGTCAATTCAATGGTTACTGTAATAAGGATCTCAATGAAGAAGAGCATTTGGCATGATCAAGGTCATAGAGAAAACACAAGACTGGGAAAAATTAATACAAAATTAAAATAATACAAAATTAAACCAACAAATGCAAGTACTAGAATTACCCTTTCAAAGAAATGCAGATTAACCTCATTTGACAGATTTTCTGATAAGACATCAGAAAATACGCACCTGATAAAGAGGTGCTGACTCACCTCTGTCAACTGTTTCAGAGGCAACACATGTACACAGTTATACTCTGATGCCTGCAGCAGAGCAGTTAAGGGCCTGGGTTCCAGGGGCAAATGCAGCAGTTCAAATCTCAGCTCTTCCACTTACTAGCTACATAACCTTAGGAGAACCACATAAGGCTCCATTTTTCATCATAAAATGAGAAGCATAATGTCTACCTGACAGAGCTGGGCTGAGGATAAAATGAGGTAAAGAGGAGAAGAATTCAGAACACTGTCTGGTACTTACAGAAAACTCAGTCCATGCTTACAATGGGCGTGTACATACATATTTACGCTCAAGTTGTATTATACAGCCCGAATCTCTTAAAGTTTTTTAACTTATCCTTACTGGCTTGAAATTTAACCTCTTTTACAATGACATTCTCTTTTTTTACAATCTTGGCAAAAGGCTTATTAAACCATTTGTCCTTTTTATTGTATTACCATATTATCATGGTACATAAACACACATTTTTATGTACCTGGTCTTCAATGCATTTACTGAATGAATCCCATAGATTCAGTTATATCATCTGATGGAAGAGGAAACATTAATTATTTTTGTATTCTTGGGTCCTGATCTGAAATGAACTTGTGTTTAAAAAATCTCATATTGTAAACTTTTATTATACAAATATGAAACATCATTATCTAGAGACCATTGCTGCCCATAACTAGGGCTGGCAAGAAACCTTCACACCATCAGTCATCAGAAAAGAAATATTCTATGAGCACCATGATTTTCCTTAGTACTACGGAAGGACACAGAAATAAATGCCAGGCAGGTAGTAATATTGACAAATGAGCTTTGTTTTTCTTTTTTCACTTCTTTCCCTCCAGCAAAGATTCTTTTCTAACTAAATAACTGAAAGTCATATCACACAAAAAAATGATAACTAGTCTTTGAATAAACAGAGTTTGCCTGTGACCTTCTATCACCTTTCCATATATATATATGGAAAATTCCCACACAGAAAAATGAATACTACTGCGTGTGAACAGCCACAACCACCTCTTTCCAGCTCTATCGCCTACTTCCTCATCTTCACGCCTCACACTTTTAGTGCCAGAAAAGGAGGCTTGGATCAACAATGAAACGCCCCAAGGTCACCGTTTAAGCGACAACACTAGTTAAAGTGACTGCAAACTTTGGCCAAGACTAACCTCTCATTCCACAGCCAAACCCAGTGACCAACACAGAACAGCCCACAGCGAATACACAGCTTGGAAGAATGGAAAGATAACAGCCTCCCAGGCCACAGAAATCCAAGCTGCAATTAACTATTTTTTAAGAACATTTTCTTAGACGACTCCTTCCACGAAGTCCAGTAATTCCAATAACTTACCGGTCAGCAGCTTCCACGTCAAAGCAAAACCTTCTGTCGATGGAGTCAGTATGTCTCCTGATACATTCTTTCAAAAAGAAGACCTCTCCATCCCCCTGCAAAGAATCATTTTAAGCATTTTCACACACTACAGTATGAACATACACAGAGTTAAGTATCCTATACTTGAAGGGGGGAGGGGAGGCAAGGTTCAGATTCTAGGTTCCTCTATCCTATTCTCTTTTGAACCAGTTTATTTAGAACCATAGCCATTTCTGTAACTGACCTTTTCACAAGATGTTTTAGACCCTGCTTCAATTACAGTAATGTTAAACCAGACCTTATGAGTGCTAATTCTAAAAGGTGGGTTAACAATATAGTTTCCACATGTCTACATTTGTTATTCTTATTGCCCTCTTGTTAAAAAGAATGATAATGTGTTTGCCTTTCACATTACATTATACCACATGAAACAGCCCACAGGTAACCATTTCTGACCTACAGAAACTTCAATTCCATAGGAATCTACCTAAAAGTACACGAAGGACCTTGGATCAGCCATTGTGATCATCTCAAGCTAGAACCATGCCATTCATGTGTGTGTGTGCTCAGCTGTGCCCAAGTCTTTGCAACCCCAGGGACTGCAGCCCACTAGGCTCCTCTGTCCAGGGGATCACGCATGGCAGGAATACTGGAGTGGGTTGCCATTTCCTTCTCCCGGGGATCTTCCCAACACATCTATGTGTTTTGCTGTTTCTTCAGTGAATCACCCTGAATTTACCTTTACTGAGTGTTCAGTTAAAGATGGTACCATTTTATCTCAGTTAACCACTCTCTCCAAGAGCTTTAAAAAGCAGCAGAAAACAGGAGACAGAAGAATGCAAAAACAGGTTCTCAGTAAGAAACTCAATAGAGTCTGAGAAACACTTCTGGAATATTTTAGTATTTTCTGGAATGTGAAGATCTCTAATATTACACCAGCATTCAGATGTAAAAACATTTGAAATATCACAGTCATCATATTTTTAATGTATTTATTATTTGGGGCTAAAACAGAAAGACACCACTAAGCAGATGTGTCTTGGGTCTTGAGTCGGCTCTGATAGGAAACTCGCACTCCTATCCCATGCTCGGTTTGTCATTAAAGCGTATGGGGGGTGGGTGGTGTTCAAGAGGGAGGATTCGTATGTATACCTATGGCTGACTCACGTTGATGTATGGCAGAAACCAACACAACACTGCAAAGCAATTATCCTGCCATTAAATATAAAATTTGTAAAACCTGGAAGAAGTGTACAGAGATACAGAAGTTAATCCATATTTATCCTCTCACCACAACTTCTGATCATATAGTGCTCCTCAGAGGTATAAAGTAATCACGAGCATTTGGTTAATGAGTTGCGCACAGTTGCTGATCATTCCTGGAGTTTGCTCTCTTACTAGATTTGATGCTTAACAACAAATTTTGCCTTCTCAGTGTCTGATATGTTCTTAACAAATTATTCCTGATTGTATCCATTAAACTTTAGTTACATTTGACAAAAATAAATGACGGTGATCTTTAAAAAAAAAAAAAAAAGCATACAAAAAGAACAAAACCCATCCCCCTCCAGGGGTGACATCCTGGCTTCCTCTTCTTTACCAGGGCCACAATCTTCCATGTGTATTTTGATATCCAAAAATGTGCTTCTATTATAAGCAGCTTTAAATAGTTTTCAGGACGATGCTAAGTATGTGTAAACAGAAGTGAACTTGGGTTAATTCTGTATTCACAGAAGCAAAATTATGCCCATCCACCCAGCAAGCAATGAATTAACCTTAAAATGTGTCACCAGTTACACTCAATGTTAGTGAGAGGAGCTCTGTGTTGACTATTATTGTTGCTAAGAGCTACAGCTTCTGCTTTAAAACAAAGACCCCCTTTTCCACCCAGACAGCTCCTGTGGGCTTCTCACATACATTTCCTGTATCACGAGTTGCTGTGGTGTTTATTTCTACAGGAGGTGTAAACTGATGGTGAGTGTCTAAGTGAGAAGGGTCAAGTCTGAATGGAAAGCAGCAACCTCACTACAGATCACCTACTCTGTAATCTTTTCATTGATGTGAATATATGTGTGCACGTGGCTCAGTCAGTAAAGAATCTGAGAGAGACGTGGGTTCAATCTCTGGGTTGGGAAGATTCCCCTGGAGGAGGAAAATGACAACCCACTCCAGCCTTCTTGCCTGGGAAATCCCATGGACAGAGGAACCTGGAGGGCCATCCCCATGGCGGGGATAGCAAGAGTTGGACACGACCTAGCAACTAAACCACCATCACCATGTACAATGTCAGGCCTCCTGTGTAAATCCTGAGCAGTCAGCCCCCTGAGTCAGGAAAGCATGCGGAAGGTATGAACTGTATCTTCCAGTAACAGGGACGTCAAATAATCCTTTCTTTTAAAAAAAACACCTGACCATAAAAATCCATGCCAACAGGAAATCCTTGGTGGTCCAGTAGCTAAGACTCCGCATTTCCAAGGCAAGGGGCCTGGGTTCAATTCCTGGTCAGGGAACTAGAGCCCACATCCCACCCATAAGAGATCTGCATGCCAGGACTAAGACCTGGGGCAGCCAAATAAACATTTTTAAAATATTTTCTTAAAACCACATGCCAGCAATACAGAAAATACAGAAATTATTTTCCGGCCAATTTTATTTAGGAAAAAAAAAACAATCTTTTCATTCTAAAAACAAAACGGAAGGTATTTATTATTAGTGAATGGAAACAACATTAAAATGATGCCCTCAAAGACCACCTCACAGACAGTACAAAGCATAAAAAGGGAACACTTACAAGCTTCCCCCCGGATCTGTGCTCAAACGGGATCATAGTGAACTTCTTGGCTGCCTTCCGATACATGCAGTAGTGTTTGACCCAGCTGGAACCGAATGGAGGAGGCCCTGCAACAAGAAACAGAACTTTACATGTTTCCTTACAAACAAACAGATATGCAGAACTCTATATTGCTCAAGAGAAAAAACCCAAGAAACGGCAACTAATACAGCTCAAGGCAACAAATCAGCAACACAGCTCATCTAAGACAAGGGAAAAGCTAGGGGAAATAAGAGGGCTCATGGAGACAGTTTGAGAAAAGGTCCTAACAGTTCTCAGCAACAAATAAATAATTTAAAGACATATTTTTCACATGATCTGCTAGACTGTTATCTCATACATGAAAATCTCCTAATTGTAAACTATACTTTTTGTTTTTGTCTATGTATGAATAGCTCATGAGAATTCCAAGAATGCCACCAGATATGTGTGATGGTTTTGGATTCAATTCTGGCCTCTCAAAATAATAGAACTGTAGGATCACAGTGCAGAAAAGTATGTAGACTATAAATCTATCCAGTGCTTTAAGCCCACTAAAGCACCTTGTAAGCAGCTATCCTTCCTAACGATGTCAAAGTTAAACTTTAAAGTGAAGTATGAGACCTCCCTGATGGTCCATCGGTTAAGAATCTGCCCGCTAATGCAGGGGACAAGAGCGTGATCCCCGGTCCAGGAACGAAGATCCCCCATGCCTCAGGGCAACTAAGTTCATGTGCTGTGACAGAAGCCTGTGGGCCACAGCTAAAGAGCAGCCCCCACTCTCCATCATTAGAGAAAGCCCGTTCGCAGCAACAAAGACCCAGAGCAGCCAAAAGGAAAACTAAAGTTAAACGACGTGTGAAGAACAGAAGAGGGAGTCGTCCACATGTGCACCAGAACATTTCTGGAACCAGTTTCTACCTCTTGCTTAGTCAGTATCACACCCATCAGAGCTCTTAAAAGAAAATGGTCCCAAGTCGGGAGACCTAGAACGGTTCCATCACAGCAAAGGAAAAGCGAGGTCCCATTCAGTTTGATAATTTTTTCTTTTATCAAGAAAGGACATTAAAATTTTTAAAAAGTCAACACCTATTATCAACATCATCCCAGCTGAAAATATAAATAAAGTCTAAAAATATAGAGTTTTATACCTAAAAATCAAAACGAACAAACTTAGGAGGGGGGGAAAGGACTCATTTTAAAAAAATGCATTTAGCTTCTGGAACAATGAATTACATCACCTTGGGTGGAGGGGAGATGAGAAAGGGGTTACTAGCCCACAATAAATCTCACCTCAAAACATCCTCAGTGCTGGGCCAGAGTTTGGGACCCCTGGTGTGTGTGTGTGTGTGTGTGTGTGTGTGTGTGTGATTAACAGCAAGCATGTGCACTCTGTTCTATGGTTCATAAAAATACTGCTTGGGTATTTCATTCACCACCAAGGAAAATACCTCAAGAGACGATAAGTATATTACTGTCTTTTTAATCTAAAAAAATCCTAGGCTTAGACCAAATGACAAAGCCAAACCTCAGAATCTCTTGCCCAGATATCAAGGTGCTTCACTGATTAAGCTGCCATTCCCCCCAACTCCACCGGACCCCACTCAACCAGCCCTAAGCACAGAGATTAGTGATGGCTTTTCACACTGTCCAAGTTTCAGGCAATATGACAGAGAGGGTGCAACACAGACTCGTGTGTGTGTGTGTAAGTCACTCAGTCGTGTCCAACTCTTTGTGACCCCTTGAACTGCAGCCTGCCAGGCTCCTCTGTCCATGGCATTCTCCAGGTCAGAATACTGGAGTGGATAGCCGTTCCCTCCTCCAGGGCATCTTCCCAACCCAGGGATCGAACCCAGGTCTCCCGCATTGCAGGTGGATTCTTCACCAGCTGAGCCACACAGGAGGCCCAACACAGACTCGAGTCTCAGACAGTTCCAGCATTGAAGAGATGCGTGATCAAAGGAGCGTTGTTAACCCCTCAGTGCTTCTGTGCTCTCACTGGTAAATGGGGTGACAATAGCACCTTACAATTCAAAGGGGTTCTTAGTGCTTTAAATAAAACAAGATGGATCAAGAGTTTAGCACAGTGCCTGGCCTACAGCTAGTAAGTGAAGAGCTCTGTCACTGTAGTTTTTTCGGTCCAATTTCAGCCCCATCTCTCTCAAAGTCAGTAAGTTAACCAACAACTGTAAGTCTAAGAGTCTTGTGATTTGTTTCACTTGACTGTTAAGAAGATTAAAAAAATTAGAGGGGGAGGAAAGGATTGAGAACCTGGGATTAGTAGTAATACATAGGACAGATAAACAAGGTCCCATTCACTGTATAGCACAGGGAACTATATATCCAATGTCCTATGATTAATCACAATGGAAAAAAATATGAAAAAGAAAACAAATATATGTATAAATGACTCACTTTGCTGCACAGCAGAAATTAACACATTACAGATCAACTATACTCTGGTAAAAAAAATTTTTAATGAAATAGTCACTCTATACACAGCTCAATAGCTGTTGTTCCTAACAGCACCATTAGAAATGACACGATTTTGCCATTCAACGAAAATTTATAAAAATAAATTACCTCTCATTTTTTTTTTTGGCTGGCGGGGGAGGGGGGGGAGACTAAAAAAATTTAAACAAATTTTTACAGTTCTGCCATGCCAGTAACGGTCCTTCATGAGACACTAAGACTAAGCCCACAGTAAAGAAGGGCACATGGAAAAAGAACCACCACCCTGCCCACCGCATTTAACAGGAGCACCCGGATCACGCGGCTGCTCCCTGAGCCTCTCTGCTACAAAACTGGTCAGTTTGGAAATCCGGCTGCAAGAGTCACACCTGGCAAATTAAAGCACCCTAACTACATCAAGGGCGGAGGGAAACAGGAAGTAAAGGAAGAGTCTCCACGCCACTCCTTCTGCGTGTGCATGCTCAGTCCCCAAGTCACGGCTGGCTTTCAGCCCCACCCACCGTAGCCCGCCAGGCCCTTCTAGCCATCGGATTATGCCAGAAAGAACGCTGGAGTGGGTTGCCATGCCCTCCTCCAGGGGATCCTCCTGATCCAAGAAGCGAAGCCCAGCCTCTTCCGTCTCCTGCACGGGCAGGAGGACTCTTTACCACTAGCACCACCTGGGAAGCCCACTACTCCTCCTACTAACCAGCAATCAGGCTCCACAGTTGAAGAGGTAAAGTGCAACAGCCTCATCATTAAAGTAAGACCAAACTGTCAGAAGTATGAAAGCATCATGGGGTGCTTCAATTTCAAAATAAGGCTACTCTACAATTGCACTCATCACACACGCTAGTAAAGTAATGCTCAAAATTCTCCAAGCCAAGCTTCAGCAGTATGTAAACTGTGAACTTCCAGATGTTCAAGCTGGTTTTAGAAAAGGCAGAGGAACCAGAGGTCAAATTGCCAACATCCGCTGGATCATGGAAAAAGCAAGAGAGTTCCAGAAAAACATCTATTTCTGCTTTATTGACTATGCTAAAGCCTTTGACTGCATGGATCACAATAAACTGTGGAAAATTCGGAAAGAGATGGGAATACCAGAGTACCTGACCTGCCTCTTGAGAAACCTGTATGCAGGTCAGGAAGCACAGTTAGAACTGGACATGGAACAACAGACTGGTTTCAAACAGGAAAAGGAGTACATCAAGGCTGTATATTGTCACCCTGCTTATTCAACTTATATGCAGAGTACATCATGAGAAACGCTGGGCTGGAAGAAGCACAAGCTGGAATCAAGATTGCCGGGAGAAATCTCAATAACCTCAGATATGCAGATGACACCACCCTTATGGCAGAAAGTGAAGAGGAGCTAAAGAGCCTCTTGATGAAAGTGAAAGAGGAGTGAAAAAGCCAGCTTAAAGCTCAACATTCAGAAAATGAAGATCATGGCATCCAGTCCCATCACTTCATGGAAAATAGATGGGGAAACAGTGGAAACAGTGTCAGACTTCATTTTTTTGGTCTCCAAAATCACTGCAGATGGTGACTGCAGCCATGAAATTAAAAGACGCTTACTCCTTGGAAGGAAAGTTATGACCAACCTAGATAGCATATTAAAAAGCAGAGACATTACTTTGCCAACAAAGGTCCATCTAGTCAAGGCTATGGTTTTTCCAGTAGTCATGTATGGATGTGAGAGTTGGTCTGTAAAGAAGGCTGAGCACCGAAGAATTGATGCTTTTGAACTGTGGTGTTGGAGAAGACTCTTGAGAGTTGTACTGCAAGAAGATCCAACCAGTCCATTCTAAAGGAGTTCAGCCCTGGGTGTTCATTGGAAGGACTGATGCTAAAGCTGAAACTCCAGTACTTTGGCCACCTCATGCAAAGAGTTGACTCATTGGAAAAGACCCTGATGCTGGGAAGGATTGGGGGCAGGTGATGGTTGGATGGCATCACTGACTCGATGGACGTGAGTCTGAGTGAACTCCAGGAGTTGGTGATGGATAGGGAGGCCTGGCGTGCTGCGACTCATGGGGTTGCAAAGAGATGGACATGACTGAGTGACTGAACTGACTGACTGACTGACACACTGCACATTCACTAAGAGAAAAACAATGCCGTAAATTCAGGGAGGTAAGTCAGCATGTCATCTAGGAATTTTTTTTTTTCATAGTCATATGCAATTGCCCTGATAATTTTAACAAGGACAGAAAACGATCTCAGACAAAGCATACAATAAATGACGTGGAAGCAGGAGAGACATGCGCCCTTCTTGACCTCAACATGGAAGAGTGGGGCTCTGGGAAGGGGGTGCAGGTGCATTTGAGTCTGTGGGTGGCTGGGTTTTGTTGTTAACGATGAGGATGAGAAGAAAAGAAGAAAAAGCTAATACCCACCTCACTTCCAGATGTTACCAAGTCATTCCTCCCTTGCAAGCAAACTTTAACAAAGTGTGATGGAGAATCGGTGGGTTGTGGCTGGAAAGCAGGGTGCTCACAGAGTTCCTAATCTCACCATCCTTTCCCTAGGGAAGGCATGTGTTTTCCCCCAAAAACTGCAACCTACATCTTCAGACAGCAAAGAAAGGGGTAGGAAAAGTTGCTCCCAAAATATCAGAGAGTGATGACAGTGCGACTTTTTAATAATTTTCAACGAGCTAGTCGCCACCACGGGGGAGTCTCTTACTTTTCTCCTGTACATACAGGTAGCCTTCCGCTGTAAACTGACTTGCTCGTTTGTGGTCCTTGGGATTCTGTCTGATCTTGTTCATAAGTTCTTCCACTTCTGACCTTGTTCCTTCAAAACGATTCCGTGTCTGAAATGGAGTTTAGAAACACACATAAGTCTTAAGTTCATTTTTAAGTACATTTTCAAGTCTCTGGATAGCTATAATTAAATTTGTAGCATTTTTCTACCAATTTCTCAAAACGTGCCCATCCTTTCCATTTTCTCTTCTTTGTTGAGATTATTGTGCAAAGAAAAAAATTAGTGGTTAAGTAGTTAATAGACATATAGAAACAAAGGTTACTAGAGGTTATTTACTTTGAAGACTTCTAACACCAAGAATAATTCCATTATTCAACATAAGAATTCATGCCTGCATGTCTCACAATATTATTAAATCTTAGGTTTAAAAAACATAGATATAGGCCATAAAAGGAAGTCTTTCCTTTGCAACAATCAATCTGACTCATTACCAGCAATATAACTAAGTATTCAGAATCTGAAAAACTTCCTTCTACTTTGCAAACTACTAAAACTCAGTGTCATTTTTCCCAGGCTGTGATACATTTCTTCACAGAATAAAGAAGGGGGAGGGAAATCTCATCTACGAATAATGTCTTTGATATCTAAAGAGGCAAATCACATTTCTGAAGCGCTGGAGACGGGATGTCAATATCTCTGTCAAACGGCTAGACTGCAAACGGACACGCAAGGTGAAGTGACAAAATTACCCAGGCAAACCTGACGAGTCAGCACCACCAAGTTTCCGGACATTTCTTTCATCTACATTCAAAAATAACTGTATTAGTACCGAAAAACTGCTGATGTGAAACTGTGGAGGAGCCGAGATGAAAAATTATTATTGAAATTCCTCCTCTCTCCTCCCTATAATGAAAGGGGTTACCAAGGGTTCTAAATGCAGAAAAATGATAGAATGGCCCATTTTTGGAGAGGGATGGAAAGTCTGATAAACGAAGATTGTAAAGAAGAAACTTAACCACAGAGGCTTATTTTAAACACAAGCTGAGAGGTTGTTTTTAATTCATTTATGCACTCTAAAAATGTGCGGGGCTGCAGAGAGGGTGGGACTCACTTGCTGGTGGCCATCTCTTGCCTTCCCGTTTCTTATGCTCTGGGGTTTCCGGTCTGCATCTTAAAGCTAATTATACCCTGATTTTAGTCACCTTCTTTGTCACTTTACAGAGATTCTCCCCATCTCTCACTTCTTTCCATCTCTGTGTGTCTAATATATACACATACACATGTACACACATATGTACATGCTATATATACACAAATGCTAGCACACACACGTGTGCACAGACACACACACTGCCATTAACCTAACGAGTTGCATCCCAAACGCTCCTTATTGAAGTTAATGCTCAAACTGTCCTGGATCTGACCGGCAGGGTCCCCTCCTGGCCACCTCCTGTTTCATTTTCCTGTGTGTGTGCTCACTTGCTCAGTCGTGTCCAGCTCTTCGCGACCCTGTGGACTGCAGCCCGCCAGGTTCCTCTGTCCATGGGGATGTCCATGGGGATGCTCCAGGCAAGAATATTGGGGTGGGCTGCCAATTCCTATTCCAGGGCATCTTCCTGACCCAGGAACTGAATTCGGGTCTCTGGCATCTCCTGCACTGGTACGCAGGTTCCTCACCACTGGAAAGCCCCCTTCCCAACTCTGCGCGTTTCTTTTCAGACAGTAAGAAACCTGGCTCTCATGATTCCCGATACATTTACTTACTTGCTCAACAAACACATCCACCTGATGTCGCCAACCTTCTCAAGCTTCCAGCCCCTCCTCTGCATTCTGCCTCTGTACCTCCCCGCTCACTGCCCTCCTGCCTCCAAGGCTGGCGACTCTGCACCCGGAAGGGAAAAGGTTAGCTGTATTTTTAATGTATCGCTTTAGGTAAATTATGTATGAGGGCAAAATTTACATTTTAAAAAATCAGAGCGCAAATAACAGAATGGCTGGGCTTCCCTGGAGGTTCAATGGGAAAGAACCCACCTGGCAAAGCAGGAGATGTGGGTTCAATTCCTGGGTCAAGAAGATCCCCTGGAGAAGGAAGTGGCAACCCACTCCAGTGCTCTAGCCCAGGAAATCCCATGGACAGAGGAGCCTGGTGGGCTCTAGTCCATGGGGTTACAAAAGAGCTGGACACAACTTAGCAACAACAACAGAACAGCGACTGGAATCTAGCAATTTCTGGTTCTAAATTCCAGGTGTACAGGAAGAGATCATCAAATAATAATAATGTTAGACTATAAATGTTACTAGGTCACATGAGAGGGTTTACACTGAGATTTTGGTTGTTCAGTTCTAAGTCGTTTCCGATGCTTTGCGGCCCCGTGGACTACAGCACACCAGGCTGTGAAATCAGTTTACAGTGCTTTAATCCTCACAATAACCTAGAGAGAGTCTAGCATCTCTAATACTTACAAAACACCACTGCTGTATTTCCTTTCCTTGCATGCTTTGGTTAAAAAAAAAAAAAACAAAAACATGTCCAAATCGGTGAGTCTTAAGTCTCATAATAAATATATTATTACATTAGCTGTTGGGGGGAGGAGGATTCAAAGTGGGGACTAAGCAGGAATTCAAATACTTCGGCGTATTTACAAAACTGGCAGGGAGGGGAGAGAAGGCACTGCTCACTGACCCAGAAATACAGCTTAACAGGCAGACAGCAAGGCTTCCCAGACGGCACCAGAGGTAAAGAATCCGCCTGCCAGTGGAGGAGACACAGGAGACTCGGGTTCAATCCCTGGGTTGGGAAGATCCCCCAGAGGAGGGAACGGCAACCCACCCCAGTACTCTCGCCCGGGAAATCCTATGGACAGAGGAGCCTGGGGGATACAGCCCTTGGGGTCGCAAAAAAATCAGACGCGACTGACCACACGCATAGCACACACAGGCAGACAGCAAAGACCGATTCAAGCTGAGACTGCCATGTTCATTCAAGCTTTCTCATCCTGGCCCTATGACCTCGTCCAGGGAGCAAAAGGAGAGAGGGTGATTAAAAGTACCAGGAGGGCTTTGTGAAGGAGCTGTAAACCATCAAGGGTAGGTCCCCCGCAGCCTGCTTTAGTAACCTCCCCAAATAATAAAACAGGAAAGAAGGGGCAGGGCTCTCCACACACACCCCTCCCCGCAGCCCCAACTCACCACCCCCTCCAGAGCCTTACGGAGGGGAAGAGGGCCAGGTAAGGAGGGGCATGGGATGGACGCCAGACCGACAGGTGATCAGGTCTAAACACCTGAAGCACAGCTTCCACGGGGACGAGGGGAATGCAGGTTAGAACTGCTGAGAGGCAGGCATGAGCTGAGGCTTCCCACCCGTACTCAAGTCTGAGGTCTTACCACTAAAGGGACGCCCGGGTCACCCAGGAACTGTTAAGGTCCAAGGAAGCCAAATGGCCACGGCAAGATGTTACCCAACTCCTGTATTCACTGACCCCAGATGTTCCAGGAGTGAACCTATTTCTAGCCCAACATTAAATCTGAAATCAGTGACCTTGGGCCCTGGAATAAGCCTGCCCAAGTTCCAATGCCACCCGGACTTAAAGCGGTATGACTTGAGGAAGTTATTTTTCCCCTTTTTCCTCACCTGCACAAGTGGGAATTTGAAATTCTACATCACAGGACACTTCTGAAGACTACATGTTATGACACATTTGTAAAGTAAACAAATTGCACATAGGGAACACGTGGCATGTAGTAACAAAATAAGTGTCCTTATTTTTTAATTGCAACTAAGCCTCTCAATAGTGACAATTAGTCTCTAATAAAGGAAAGAAGAGAACCTTCAGCATAAAACTAAAATTGTATTATTTTACATCTGAGTGAAAGAGAAAGTACATTTTCAATTTTTGTGGGGGGGGATTATAAAGGCTAATCATGGCCCTGTAAACAGAGAGGGGGGCAGAAACAACGCTGTCTGGAGGCGAGAAGAGGAGCAAACAGGATTACAGAGTGGCCACAGACAGGCTCACCCTCAGAAACCATCTCGCCCGTGTTTCACAGCCACTTCCAATCTCTCTCTTTTTGTCACAGAGTTTGTTTTGGTGTTCTGCTCTTCTCACAAAACTGTAACACACACGTGTATGTGTATATCCATAAATTCTTATTAACCATTCTTAGTATCTTCTAGGGACTCCAGAACCCTAAAATTTCTCAGGTTCTACTTATTCCAGAAGAATTCTATTCTAGTCTCTCTGGGGATAGAGATCAGAAAATGTTCTTAATTAATTTTTTTAATATCCTTTAATTTTGACGCAAGTTACATTCTTCTGGAAAAAATGTAATTTTTAAAAACCATCTTGCTCTTTTTTGCTGCCCATCAATTACTCTAGATTATGGGACCTGGAAAAAAGACCGAGTCTCTCTCTCAATAAAAGGCCTAACCATTTCACAACAGAAAAGGTGAAACCAGGAGGGGGAAAACAGGTTGCTCTACTTTTAAGTAACTTTTTCTTTTTTTCTGATTATAAAACTGTTTTTCCATTTTTTACTACAGGGAAATACCTAAAAGTTGACCAAAATTGTCTCTAACACTATGGAACAGAGACAGTTAACTCTAAGATTTGGTGTCAACACCTAGGTATACTTCCTTCAATATATAAACACACACAGTATAAAAAGTATCACAAAGAAGTAAGTCACAGAAAGACAACTGTCATCTTATCACCTAAACGTGGAACCTTGAAAAATAATACAAATGAACTTATTTATAAAACGGACTCACATAGAAAAGAAACTAATGCTTACCAAAGAGGAAGTGGGGAGGGATAAATTAGGAATTTATCCTAATTTATACACATCACTATGCATAAAGGGCTTCCCAGGTGGTTGTCGCGGTAAAGAGCCAAAGCAGGAGGCGTAAGAGATGTGGGTTCGGTCCCTGGGTCAGAAAGACCCGCTGAGGAGGGCATGGCAACCCACTGCAGTATTCTTGCCGGGGGAGTTCCAGGGACAGAGGAGCCTGGCGGGCTACCGTCCATGGGCTGCGTATGACACGGCTGAAACGTCTTAGCGTGCACGCATGAAACAGGCGAACACCAGGGACCTACTGTGCAGCGTGAGGAACTATATTCAATGTCGTGTAATAATGTATAAAGGAAAACAATCTGAGCAAGAATGCACCTGTATCTATGTATGAATCACTTTGCTGTACACCGGAAACTAACACTGCATTTTAAATCCGCTACACATCAAGAGAAGGAAAACGGCAACCCACTCCAGCGTCCTTGCCTGGAAAATCCCACGGACAGAGGAGCCTGGCGGGCTGCAGTTCACGGGGTTGCGGAGAGTCAGACTCTACTGAGTGACTTAACACAGCTCATACATCAGTTAAAACCAAACAGGGACTTCCCTGGTGGTGCGGGCGGATAAGAATCGGCCTACCAGTGCAGGGGACACGGGTTCAATTCCTGGTCCGCGAAGATCCCACCCGTCATGGGGCAACTAAGCCTGTGCGCCAAAACTCCTGAGCCCGACTTCCAGAGCCCGGGACCCACAACAAGACGAATCACTGCAACGGGAAGGCCACGAACAGCAAGCAGAGAAAGTGTGTGTGCAGCCGCGAAGTCCCAGAGCAGCCAAAACCAGATTCTTAAACCAACAGAAAGAGGCACACACAGCTGGGTTATTTTTTAATTGGAGGATAACTGCTTTACGATCTTGCGGTGGTTTCCGCCGTCCAAAGCGAATCACTCATGACCACGTATAAATGCCCTCCCTCTGGAGCCCCCCTGCCCTGTGCCCCCACCCACTGTCCGGTCACAGGGCGCCGGGCTGGGCGCTCGCGGGACGTGAGCGCTTCCCACCAGCCTGCTGTTTCCCACGTGGCGGGGGCATAGCCGGTGCCACTCCCCGGCGCTGCCCCAGCCTCCTGTGCCCTCGCCCAGCTGGGCCTTCTGTATGGTGCAGTCTTCAGGACACTGTGAGCTGGCATCATCGGAGGATGGGGCACACGGCTGAGACCAGTACCTCACTGAGGCGCCGCAGGCGAGGCGGCGTGTGGCATGCGTTTCCAGGGCGCTGGTCTTGCTGAAGGAAGAGAATGAGCTGGAAGCACCAGTGCAGAGCGGCTCCCAGGTGTCCCCACGCTGAAGGTGAGGCGGAGGCGGCGCGGCCTCGGGAAGAGCCCGAGCAGAAGGCAGGGGAGGACTCACAGGGACAGTGGGGCACTCGGGCAGCTCACTGAGGGCGATCCTGACGCTCCGGGGACACGGAAGAGGGCTTCCCCTCAGTACTTACTCTCTGCCCCTCTCTTTGTGGGAAACTAAGGTGACAAGCGTGTGCACTAAGTTCTAAGCAGACTAAGGGTACAGGCCAGGCGAACCATCTCAACCAGTAGCCTGGCTTCAAGTTTTGCTCACAGTAGTTCAGGTCTGAGTACTGTTCATTCCCACTGAAATCCTGACTCTCTCTCTCCAGCTATTCTGGGGTATGTAAGGCAGGCCATGGGGTCGCGAAAGAGTCAGACACTGCTTAGCACCTACACAGCAACAAGGTAACTATTGCCCCCGGACCCCAGAGGTCCACACAAGCGAGCAAGAGCAACGCAGGGACGGCTCCTCCGGAGCCCCCAGGAGAGGCTGAGTCCCCACACCTCGCCCCAGACCCAGAGGGCCCGCGGTTCCTCAGGCAGGAGCCTCAGCTGTCACCCAGGCCCACACACAGATGGCTGGGCGCTGGATTTAACGCTCTGCCCTGGCCGCCTTGAAATTCTTCATTCTTGAATAAGGGGGCCTGCCTCCTCTTTTTACACAAATTACAGGTTAGTTCTGCCTGAAGGCTCTCATCCAGACCAGCCAGCCCTGCCCTTGACAGGTGAGCTACAGACACAGTCACACAGTCAGGTAGTGGAGAAAAAACAAGCAAAAAAATCAAGATAATCACCTCATCTTCTAAACTAACTATGGAACATGCTTTTGAGAACACTGTGTTCCACCATCTGCAGAAGTCTTCTGATACATCACAGCATCCTTAGACTAAGGATGGCAGAGGCAGCTTTGAAGTTAGGACTAACCCACGTAGAGACACCGTGACATATTTTTAAACTGTGTCAAGTTATGTCACTGATATTGGGGGGGGGGGGCAGTGAAGGGAGGACTCGACTCTTATTAGTCATATGACTCAGCAGAATGAACAATCTTCAAAAACTGACACATCAATTACAAAACATGAGAGATTTCATTATCTGTATTTCCAAGCGTAGGGAACTATACCAAAATAACCTAGAAACAAGATCTACACAAAAACCCCTCACTCTCAATTTCTAAGATTGTAAGAAGCTGAAGGTCAGGTATCCAACAGTACAGAGATTCCCATCTTTCTCCTGGTATGTCTTTCAGGATGAGCTAGGAGTTTGTCCCAAGACTCACTCACTATACTCTCAACAACATTTGAAATTATACTAAACATAACTTGAATAGCTTTTCAAGGAAAAGACTTCCAAAATCAACTATAAAGTTTTGAAATGGTAAACATCTACTACCTTCTCATCAAATCACATATTATACTGTTTAAAAGATTATGCTGTGCTGTGCTAAGTCGCTTCAATCGTGTCCAACTCTTTGCAGCCCTGTGAACTGTAGCCCGCCAGGCGCCTCTGTCCATGGGATTCTCCAAGCAAGAATCCTGGAGTGGGTTGCCATGCCCTCCTCCAGGGGATCTTCCTGACCCAGGGATCAAGTCCAAGTCCCTTAAGTCTCCTGGACTGGCAGGCAGGCTCCTTACCACTGGTGCCACCTGGGAAACCCATTTAACAGATCAGGTTCTTTCAAAGTCTCTATTTAAGACCTCACAGAAAGTATACCTCTTCCAGGAAAACAATAAAGGACCACCAGCAACTGTGAACACCAGTGTATTAGTGAACATGCACAAAACACGGGAAAGAAACCCCACTGGAACCGTGAGCCTATGTGGGAATAAACGTCAGATAAGTCATACAGGAAACAGAAGAAATTTAGATTTCAATTGAAATGTCTTAAATCAAAACTGGAGAACCATTTTGTCTTTTATACAGATCAAACTTAGAATTACACAACAAAAGTTATCCTTAGAACCATCTTACAAAATGTGGAATGACTAGGTCACATCACCATACGGCATGTTTCAAAGCTGCTAAGAGAGGAGGCATTCAATGTTATCGTCACAAGAAAAAAAAAAATTTAACTACAGGAGGGGACTGATGTTAACTAAAGTGGAAATAATCTTGCAATTAGTAAGTTGTTAAGCTGTACCGCTTATACAGTGCTGTGTGTCAATTATATCACAAGAAAATGGGGGGGATTAGGCAAAATATGTGAAAATTTATTATAACAACATAGCTCATGACTTTTTGAAAATAAGAGGAAAATTAATTATAGAAAATGAATTCGTCCTTCAAAAAAGCAGCCGCCAGGTGGCAGTGTCCTGAGCCTCCGTTAGCTGGAGAGCAGCTGTTATACTGAGAACTGACCAGAATGTGGCAGCATAGCCTCAGTTTCCCAGTACCAACAGCTCAGCCTTAAGGCTTTCCATACACCAAAGAAAACTACATCTCTCAAACGTCTTTTTTTTTTTTTTTTTTTAAGACAGAGCTTTCATTTCCTTACATTCTGAATGTTGATCTGTAGTTCCATTTTGTAGTGATTGAAGTCTTTGGCAAGTTCATGGCCCTGATGATAGAAAGTAAACATTCCCTGAAAAAACGACAGCATCTAAAACAAAGGAGAAAAGGCAATATTAGTGCGTGCGCACACACACACACACACACACACACACACACACACACACACACACACACACACACACACACACACACACACACACACACACACACACACACACACACACACACACACACACACACACACACACACACACACACACACACACACACACACACACACACACACACACACACACACACACCCACCCACCCCCCGCCAGGGGAAAAATAAAACAGCCACATGTGCCCACATCTCATTATGATTCTACTAATGTAAAATAATTCAAAGCAAGTCACTAGAATTCAACTAAATCTAACTGCATTTTATTCATTAATTGCTCCCTATAAAAAAGGAATGAAGGATCTGCGATTTTCCCCTCAATAGCAGGGCCATTAGATAGCTATAGAGAAGAAATGGAATTCTACATCACCCCTTGTCCTTTTTCTTTAAAAAAGAAAAACATCTTTATTGATTTATTTCCGGTTCTCTGCTGCTGTGGGGCTTTTCTCTGGTTGCAGTGAGTGGGGACCACTCTCTGGCTGTGGGGTGCAGGCTCCTCTCGTCGCAGGGCACCAGCTCTAGAGTGCACGGGCTCCAGTACCCGCAACACGTGGGCTCAGCAGCTGCGGACCCCAGGCTCTGGAGCACAGGCTCCACAGCTGTGGCCCTGGGCTTCACTGCTCTGTGGCATGGAGCATTTCCCAGACCAGGGATCGAACTCATGTCTCCTGCGCTGGCAGGTGGATTCCTGAGCACTGAGCCACCAAGAAAGCCCCCATTTGTCCTTTTTAATCAAGAGAATCCCTATATTCATTTAAAATGAAACCTCATCCCTACAGGCCGATAGAACCTATAAGGAAAGTGAAATACAGATCAGAGTCAAAAGCTCTTTCAAAGGGCACCCAGTGTAGGGCACCCTCTCTGTTGTTGACAAAGATGCTCCGTGACTGAGGCAGAGAGGGCAGAGGCAGGGCAGTAATCAAACCGCGAGCTTCCTACAAACCCCCAACCCTCTTGACCAGAGGGCAGCCGCCTCTGTGCAAATCTACAACAAGAATGATCGGAGGTGAGAGTTCAGGGATCCACCGCCTGCAGAATGTCACATCGGGTAGTGCTGAGGGATTTGGGACTCTGACGTCCAGTGGCCAGCAGAGGTCAGTTCCCCACTGGGGCCAATTACTGACATTTCTCCACTTCGATGTCTACATTTGCTAAGTGGCATAATTAAAATATCTCCTTAATAGAGTACCGTGTGGAATCCATGCACGATCACAGAAAAGTGCTTAGAATGACCTAAACAATGACAGAGCACTGTAAATGTCCACACACAAAAAGAGTAGGCCATTATTATGGTTGCTCATAAGAAAGCTCGAAGGAGGTTTTCTCTATTTAACCTAGGGTAATTCCATGACTCCACTGGACCACAGCTTCCACCAATGCTAATTTTCATTAACACTTACGTGGTTCTTCAGTTTGTTTTTCAACATCATACATACAATAGGTAAACTGTGTGGCATGTGAATTATACCTCAGTAAAGCTTTTTTTTTTAATCACATGCAATATAGCCTATATTAAAATTAAAGTGACTCTTGAGAATCATGGATCTCAGTGTATATCTGTTTTTTTTTTTGCTAAAACCCACACTATGAAATATCCTTTGTTCTGATTCAGAAGATATATATTCATAGATACATTAACATAAAAATAAGTGAAGCTCTCAGAGTACACCTACGTAAGCCCCAATGAAAATCACGTGTTTCTAAAATAAGTGTACAGAATGTCAGAGTAACTCACAAAGTAGTTTCAAATGTTCTGCATACTGGTTCTTAATTCAGGTTGCATGAAAGTGAAAGTCACTCAGTAGTGTCTGATTCTTGGCGACTCCATGGACGAATTCTCCAGGCCAGAATACTGGAGTGGGTAGCCTTTCCCTTCTCCAGGGGAATCTTCCCAACCCAGGGATCGAACCCAGGTCTCCCACACTGCAGGTGGATTCTTTAGCAGCTAAGCCACACGGGAAACCCAGGAACACTGAGTGGGTAGCCTATCCCTTCTCCAGGGGCTCTTCCTGACCCAGGAATTGAACTGGGGTCTTCTGCATTGCAGGCAGATTTTTTACCAACTGAGCTATTGCATAAGTATTGTGAATTGTATTAGAAATAACTTGTCATTGTTGAAAGTACCAAGGTTTGGATGGACATACTTGCCTTAGAAACAAACTTAAGTAGAATAAAGATTATCCCATAAACACCCCCACGCTCACTCACATTCCAGTAACTTCATGGGAATTCTTGTTAAGGGTGGAGTCACAACTAGGATGGGAGAAGTTGCACCTGACTACAGTGTCCTTGCGGCCATGCAGCAAAAGGGGTAATACTCATTCCACTGCTGCGCAAACAGGGCCGAGAACCGCGACCCAGTGGGGGGATTCTGACTCCACGGGGACCTGGGCGCACTGTGTACAGTTTACGACATTTGTGTCATGTTTATGCATCACGGCCTGTAGCAACCGTAAGTGAGACCTCGAAAGAAACAGATTCCTGTCCTCGATCACGACATGCGACTCACAGAGAGTCGAATGCTGTTTATACTTACGGGTTCCACAAACTCAAACTTCTTCCTTTCTTGGGTTTCCTGAAGCTTACACACATATTCAAGAGACAGTTCATAAAAGTGTTGCCGATTCTGTTCCACTTGGATATCTGCCTGTGTTGAAATAAAGGAGGCGGTCAGATTTGAGATGGTGTGACGTGAAACTCTTTATCCGAGGTCTGCAAAGCTCCCATCTGTGGGCCGAATATGGCCAGCTGCCTGTTCTCCTAAACCAGGTTGTGCTGGACACAGCCATGACCACTCCGTGCCGTATCTTCTATGCAGACTTCCCGGCTACGACAGCTGAACTGAGCTGTCCCAAGAGGGACCTCATGGTCTTCAAATATGTTAAAATACTTATTAGTATCTGACTGTCTACAGAAGTAGTTTGCCAACCCCTGCTCATCTCTGTGATGAGGTTGACTCCTAAGGACCAAACATCACGCAGTCTTGCTCTTCACGAGAAACCCTCCCACCAACCACAACTGACACGCAAGTTGGAACCATACACAGACTCTGAACTACACAGCGTTTCCACTGACAAGTCGCCTAAGCATGAAGTGGCCTGGGAAGGAGGACTGAACAAATTCCAGTCGCCACAGCACTCCTGAGTGAAAACAGCAGGTGAAGAAGTGGCAACAGCCCCACTGCAAGAACTCGGCTCCCAGGCAAGGCCGGGCTCGACGCCCAGCTGCAGGGAGCCGCGCTCCTACGCCCGCAGCACGCCCAGCCCTTGGAGGCCAGCAGGCACCAGATCGCCGGCAGAATACTCCAGAAGGAGGGCCCAGGTTCTCTTGTCTAACTAGAAAGGCGCTGGGAGAGGCGACGGCTCCACACAGGAACGGTGGGGAAGACTCTGGCCCTCAGAACAGTTCCTATACGGCACCCTGTAGTTTTTACCTGGACATTTCTCCAAAGAGGCCATATCTAAACACATGGAAAGAGGCTCAGCATCACTCACTATCAGGGAAACACAAATCAAAACCACCAGTTACACTGTGGTGTACACACTCACCTCACGCTTATCAAAAACAAAACAAACAAAAACCAGGAAATAGCAAAAACAGACCTATCCCCAGAACAAAACAGAAAACGAAAAGTACTGGTGAAGATGCAGAGAAGCGAGCTTTGTACACTGCCGATGTGAACGCAAAACGACGCAGCTGCAATGGAAAACAGTATGGCCGCTCTCTACAAAAAAACTGAAGACAGAATGACCGTATGCCCTAAAGAGTTCCATTTCGGGGTACACACTCACAAGAACTGCAAGCAGGGCCTCACACAGATACTTGCTCACCCACACTGACAGCAGCGAAACGGCAGAAATAACCAAAGTGCCCACTGACAGATGAAGGGACGATCAAAACCTGGTCTACGCAGATAATGGAATATTATTCAGCCTCAGACTGGAAGGGGATTCTGGCACCTGGCTCAACACGGATGAAGCCTGAGGACATTAAGATGTCAAGTGCATGTTGGCACTTGCCTTGTACCTCTGCAAGGATTAAATCATGAGCTGCTATAGCCGCTGACCCTCAAAACCCCCTGAAAAGGAGTTCAGGGTGGAGAGCAGAAATGAAGCACTCTGTGCTCTGGGAAAAACTGGCAGGACAGGTCTTCAGATGGCTACATATTTTCAGGAGCTGATTTTATGAGCCCAATTCTTGTATCTCTTCCTATCTAGAAAAGCACTAAAATTCTTCATGGAGATGTCTGCTCCTCGTGACTAGCAGTCACCCTCACAAAACTACCAGAAACCTTCCACACAAAAAAACACATGCTTCAATGCACGCACACCCCCTTCAACAAAATCACATATATACTGACCTTCCCTCCACCACTTTGGAGCAGTTTCTTAGAGCTATCTGAAATGCTGTCTCCCAGGCCATAGTCCTCATTTTGCCCCAAATAAAACTTCCTCACAACTCTCAACTGACAACGTTGTACAATTATTCTCGTCAACAATGCTAAATGAAATGAACCAATCACAAAAGGACAGGTGCCATACGATTGCTCTTCCATGAGGTACCTGGAAGAGTGAAATTCACAGAGACAGGAAGTAGAAAGGGGGTTAGGAGCTGGAGAGAAGAAGGCTGGGGAGATACAGTTTAGTGGGAAGCACAGAGTTTCCGTACCTGAGCCTTTAGGAGCTGGAACATGGGGTGGCTGTATTTAATGGCACTGAACAAACTATATCCTTAAACATAGTTAATATCGTATCTTGCTATATTTTGGGCTTCCCTGTGGCTCAGCTGATAAAGAATCCGCCTGCAATGCAGGAGACCCAGGTTCAATCCCTGGGTTGGAAAGATCCCCTGGACAAGGGAAAGGCCACCCTCTGGCCTGGAGTATTCCATGGGCAGTATAGTCCATGGGGTCGCAAACAGTCAGACACGACTGAACGACTTTCACTCCACCTGCTCTATTTCACCACAACAAAATTTTAAGTTTTTGGGAAAAAAAGGTAACAGGTAATAATTTTTTGGCATCATATCATTTTTTAATTAATGTTTAAATATAATAAATGCATCTTACTGTGAAATGAAATACTTTCTGCTGTATGTGTTAACATCAGCCTTTCAAATGTAAATTTCTGAGCCCAGGAAAGCAATACCAGCTATGCATAAGGTAAGTGTGCTGAGGGGCTTGGGGGGATGCCAGGAAAGCATAGGAGGCAGCCACCGTCACATTCTCCACCTGTTATGGTAAACATTCCCTGGAGAAGGCAATGGCATCCCACTCCAGGATTCCTGCCTGGAGAATTCCATGGATAGAGGAGCCTGGTGGGCTACAGTTCATGGGGTCGCAAAGAGTTAGACACAACTGAGTGACTAACACACACACACATGGTAAACACTAAGGATAATGAACAATCACGAAGCAGGATTCGGCCCCAGACAGCTGAGATGTACATGAGAAGAATGAACTCAATGAGTGCAGACACTTGCATCTTCCCATACACAGAAGACCAGACTGTGATCCATGTGATCTGTGGTGCTGGAGAAGGCTCTTGAGAGTCCCTTGGACTGCAAGGAGATCAAACCAGTCAATCCTAAAGGAAATCAACCCTGAATATTCATTGAAAGGGCTGCTGCTGAAGCCGAAACTCCAATCCTTTGGCCACCTGATATGAAAAGCCGATTCATTAGAAAAGACCCTGAAGCCAGGAAAGATGGAAGGCGGGAGGAGTAGGGGGTCAGACAACGAGCCGGTTGGATAGCATCACCAACTCGATGGACAGAGTTTGAACAAGCTCTGGGAGGTGGTGAAGGACAGGGAAGCCTGGCTTGCTGCATCCCATGGGGTTGCACAGAGTCAGACACAACTTAGCAACTGAGCAACAACATACACATAAGAACGCTAAATTCCTGGAGATATCTGGCTTTCCTTAATTAACAGACTGCCTCCCGCCACCCCTACCTTGCTACAAACTTCTATATATCCTGACTCCTTCCCCGCCTCCTCGGAGCAGTCTCTTGGGATCACTTTGAGATGCTCTCTCCTTGCTGAAAATCCTTGTAATTCCCACTGAAAAAAGAACTCTACTTTCAGATTGTGACCACTTGTTTAGCCAATGTGACTAAGTCAAAATGTTTCTTATTAAACCAAATTTTCTACCTACTACTCATAGAAATCATGACTTTTTTATGCCTCTAATGACCAGAGATTGAGCTCAGCCAGAAGCAGTTAACAGGCACAGCTCCCAGGAAAATCAATGCAAGTGCGTTGAGTATTTACTAAAATGGAGCTATGGGGGATTTAAGGGTGAATCTTTCATGTTATTGTTAATGGGAAATGCCTTTCAAGAAAATTTCACCAGGATCAGATTTACCAATGTAGTTTTCTTTTCTTTTTTTTGAGTGGATTCTCTCTCCTGGTTGTGCTCCTGTATTGCTGCTCAGCTTCTATTCACAGCCTCCTAATGTTCTGAGTGTTCAGAATTGCTGTGCCAGGCACGGAGAGACCTTATCACCAGAATCCCTGGGATTGTAGATAACCCATCATTTACGCCACCACCACAGACGTCCAAATTACACCCAGCAGCACAGTCCTTTGGCTTGACTCCGTCTAAAAGGCAATCACTATATAATTGGCATAAGAAGAAATGTATTTGGTCTTTGTCCCAGGTTCCTGGCACAAATCTCCTAAAACCCTTGGAATTTCCTGACTGAGGGAAGTGTCTGCTGTCATTTGTAAGGAGCCCCGAGTGAGAACACTCCTGTTTGTGCTAATAAGGTGGCTTTGCGGGGGGGCCCAAGGCTGCACTGATCAGAAGGTCAGAACCTTGGCCCCACCCACTGGCCCTCAGGAAGTGGGAAGCGCTACAGATTAAGTTCTGTAGCAACTCTTGAACACGGGTTCATAAGCTTCCAGGCTGGCAATGTAAAAAATCAGTAAACAGAAAACTCAATTAGAGCTGGGTCACCAGAGTGGGAGCGCTCGTGGCTTCCGACGACACAGAGCCCAAGAAAGAAGGAAGATGACTCTTCTCGCCTGGCCAGGACTCAGCCCAAGAAAAGCCATGGCCCCTGTTGACTAGAGATTCCCTGTCCCTCACAATCAAGGGGGTCTCCATGTTTCAGGTGGGAACGTGCCCTTGGCTCACCATGGCTGCAAGGCCCCAAACAGCAACTCTCTTCTGATCCTGAATAAACCCGTCTTTACTGGAGAAATATCTGGCAGACTACTCATTTCAGGTCATGAGTGAATCCATCCACTGGCCCACAGAGTGACACAGCCCAGCTCCACAGCGTCAGAAGTTTCTGCACTTGGGACCCTTCTGGACGCAGTCCTGTGCGCCTCTTCCTCTTGGCTGCTCATCTGAATCCCCTGAATTACCTTTTATAATGAGCTGGTAAACTTAAGTAACTGTTGCCTACTTCTGTGAGTTGCCCTAGCAAATCAATCAAACCCAAGGAAGTGGGGCAGGCGGGGGCGGGGGGGTGGCGGGTCACAGGAACCTTTTCTTTGCAGTCAGTTAATCAGAAGCACACCAGGATTTGGTGTTAGAAGTGGGGCAGTCTCTCTTTTTAATTGAAGTACAGTTGATTTACAATGTGTTAGCTTCTGCCATACAACAAAGTGATTTGGTTACAGATATAAATTCTTTCCCATTATGGTCTGTTACTGGACACTGAATAGGGCCTTGTCGTTTATCCATTCTACATATAATAGCTTGCCTCTGCCAGTCATTAGTAGGGCAGTCTTGTAGGACTAGCCCTTAACCTGCAGGATCTGACTCTATTTCCAGAACTGAATTCATTGCTTGGTGGCAACTGAAAAACACACAACTGGACTATACTTTTTACTATACCAAGAAAAAGTCACTTTTTTTAAATATATAACATCAAATCGATTATCAATTTCACTTCTGCCCATGCCTGCTATAAACGCACCTAACAGGAATAGATCACTCACACAAAGATCTTCAAGGGATCTATTTCTCTGGTCATACTTACGGAAATATAATTACATGACTACTCAGTGTCAACTGAAAAAAAAATGCACAAGGTGAGAGTTGTGAGTCAAGTTTTACTGGGGGCACAATGTGGAATATAACCTGGGAGCAGGTCCTCAGAGGTTGCCTAGTGAATTTAATCTAAAGAGGCAGATGGCAAGTGCTAATTTTTAGCTGGAAACAAAAATATACTTCAAATATGAGCAGTCAAAGAATTTTCTCAAATATCCAATTACTGTTCTAGTACAAATAGTAATATTGAGAATCTGGGGGTGTGATGGAGGCAGAAGCTAGTGTGTCCGTTCAATACAGAGTGAGAGGCAAAGGTCCACATAAACAGAAATTGCCAGCCTGCTGTCTGCCACAATTTTCTCCTGTGATTTTCACTGGAAACCAGAGGAAAGAACAGCTGATAACAAGGACATATGCCTTTGTTCAGTACCACTGTCAGCAACCTTTATTAATCTCTCAAGCACCTCAACTCAATTTACTGAAGATCAGCAATGTATTAGCCACTGCCAGAAATGGCCAAAGCCACATCTAACCTTCTTTCCTTTAAGGAGCATCCCCATCTTTAAGGCATTTGCTCTTGCAACAGAAAGCTCAGTCAAGTGGGATTCTGTATATTTGTAAGGAGCACACAGATCAAGACAGGAAAGAAAATGTAATTTTTTTTAATCTTTTGATCATGCCACTGGGGATGTAGGAATCTTAGATGCCCAACCAGGGATCGAACCCAAGCCCCCTGCATGGAAAGCATAGAGTCTTTTAACCATGGACCACTAGAGAAGACCCAAGAATATATAATTTAAGTGCAAACTAAAATGATTCATCTTGAGGGTCTCTTCAAATTTCCAATCTAATGTTTAATTATCTTTTGGAATGAGGATATTGTTGAAGGTCTAGCTCATAATCTTCACACATGTTCATTCAATAAATATTTATTACGGCCTGCTCCCTGACAGGTCTTATTCTAGGCACTGTGGACAGAGTGCTGAAGAGAACCAGGCTGTTGCCTGCAAGGAGCTGCCATCCCATGAAAAGAAGCCGTGAAACAACCGAACGTACACTGTACACTGTGTGCGCTCAGTCGGGTCCAACCCTTTGCGACCCCGTGGACTGCAGCCCCCCAGGCTCCTCTGTCCATGGAATGTTCTAAGCAAGAATATCGGAGCTGGTTGCCACTTCCTACTCCAGGGGATCTTCCTGACCCAGGGACTGAACCTCAGTCTCTCGTGCCTCCTGCATTTACAGGTGGATTCTTTACCACTGAACCACCTGGAAAGACCACATCTGAATATGTGATGAGTCAAATGGTTGTAAGAGCAAGGGAAAAAAAAAAACAACAACAAAAAAGGCAGAGTAAGGAAGGCACCCTAAACAAGATAAAACATCTCCACTCGGGAGAAGTCTGAGAGGGGGCTATCTGGAAGACTATTTGCAGGAGTGAGTCATGCGGATCTGGCAGAAGGATGAACACCAAGGCCCTCAGCCACGGAGCCAAGCCAGAATGAGGCCGCCATGTGGGGTGCGAGAAGGCGGGGTGCACTGGGGGCCTCTGATGGCAGCTTCTAGGAAGGAGCATTTGGAGAAGAGCAGCACAAAGGCTGACTCCGCTGCCATAGAGAAAATAAACCGGAAGAGGACTTCCCTGGCAGGCTAGTGGTTACCAGTCCATGCTCCCAGTGCAGGGGACATCATGACACAGAGTAACAGGCATAAACAATGAATGAAGTGTTATTCACTCAGTCATGTCTGACTCCTTGAGACCCCAGGACTGTAGCCCACCTGGGCTCCTCTGTCCCCGCGATTTCCCAGGCAAGGACACTGGACTGGGGAGCCATTCCCTTCTGCAGGGGATCTTCAAGACCCAGGGATCCAACCGGGGTCCCCTGAACTGCAGGCAGATTCTTTCCAGTCTGAGCCATGGGGAAAGCTGCACGCATACATGCATGCTGCTGCTGCTGCTGCTAAGTTGCTTCAGTCGTGTCCGACTCTGTGTGACCCCAGAGACGGCAGCCACCAGGCTCCCCCGACCCTGGGATTCTCCAGGCAAGAACACCGGAGTGGGATGCCATTTCCTTCTCCAATGCATCAAAGTGAAAAGTTAAAGTGAAGTCGCTCAGTTGTGTCTGACTCTTAGCGACCCCATGGACTGCAGCCTACCAGGCTCCTCCATCCATGGGATTTTCCAGGCAAAAGTACTGAAGTGGGGTGCCATTATAAATGCAAAATAACCTGAAAAAGAAAATAAACTGTAGGGATCCCTGAGTAAAAAGCAGGGAGGCTTCTGTAGTCATCTATGCGAGAAATGCCCACCACTTGGGCCAGGGTGGCAGGTTTGCAGGCTAGAAGAACTGGCCACGTTCTGAGAATACCCTAAAGCTGAAGAAGGCCTAGGCTGAGGGTCTAGATGGGCTGAGAAAGGAAAGGCCAAGGACGACGCTGCAGATTTTGCCCTAGCAACAGGCAGAATGATACCTAATTAGAGAGTGAGGCAGAGATGGCAATTGACTTGGGGCATGGAAATCCCATCAGGATACCTGGAAGCAGAGATCAAGTAGAACAGGAAGTGGAAAACTGCTGGCACAAAGAGAGCCTCTACGAGCAACAGCTGTCACTTCAAAACTGACAGAGGTTAGGAGGTGAGGGAGCACGGGTAACAACTGCATGGCTTTCTATAGATACGGAAAACGAGAGAATGCAGCCCCGCCTTCAGCTAGTATTGTAGTCAGGATTAGAGGGTACAAAAGGGCCTTTTCTCTTTCACAGACCATCAAACACCATGTAAACATCAGCCAATCCCACTGCAGAGATGAAAGAAGATGTGACCCTGTGGTTAATGTCAAAATAACCACACACATACACCCAGAGTTTGCAACTAAATCTGTAACATTTAAACACAAGCCAGGTCTACTCTACAACATGCTCATTTTGATGGTACTTCACCAAGTGTATATTATAGTGGTACCTTACGCCTGGATCCCTTTTGTGTTTAAAAATAAACAAATGCCCGGGGAAGAAGTCACACTTCTGTGGGATGAATCAAGATCTTTACAACTGAAAACAGCATTATGTTTAAGGAAAGCATATGTTCCAAATTGTAAACAACTGAGTTTCCATTCCAGGGTGTGAGTGAGGAAAAGCAAGCGGCAGGGAATTTAGAGAAAAAAAAAAAGAAAGAAAGCGAAAACGAGACAGAAGATATAAATTCCTTTCTCCTTACATAGGGCTCCCTCCAAAAGAAACAAGTCTATTAACACAAGTAAAACAGATGCTCTCTTTCCAAAGAAGCTGAAAACCTCCTGAATCTTCAGCATTAGGTAAGATTAATTCTGCCTTCACATAAAAGCCAAATGATATAGGAGCTTATTCAATTCACTTTTTCAACACATCCTGAAAGTTAATAATCTATTCCTGAAAATAATATATCTTTTCTCAGTTATGCTAGTTAAAATGGTTGTTCCTGGGAAAATATACTCAGAACCAAAACTTCTAATACTCTGAACCCACACTGCATTGATCACTCTATGAGGTCTTATTTTGTCTTATTCCAAAAGAGCTTTTTTAATTCATGGAGCTACCTAGTCATTTTTTCCATCTCTAATAAACCTAGATGAAACGTTTTCAAAAGAAAAGCTCATTTTAAAAAAGACATGCACTGATTATTAAATTTTACAAACAAATTAAAAGAAAAATAAAAACAATACCTCTTGTAAATGTGAGTCTTTCTTTTTTGCTGACAAATTCAAATGTTTATCAATTAGGCTGTAGTTCCTTTCAGTCTCTTTGTCAAATTTCTTTTTTTCTTCCTACAAATAAGAAAAACATAGACAAGTATGATTAAATGGGGGGGAGGGAAGGCATATATAGTCAATCGACTGGGAAGATCAAAATATGAAAAATATCCAAAAAGAAAAGAAAGTACCATGACGTGTGAAAAAGTTACCTGGAAAATCTATCTGCAGCCAGGCCACTATTAATCATCAAGACCGCATTAGGACTGAAGAGTCACTTACCTTTTTGCTTTTTCCTTTAATGAACTTTATTTCTAGCCTGTTATTTTCAACCCCTTATACCTATCAGTGTTTGGAATTAATGCCATTCACTTGTCCATTAAAAAAAAAAAATTTAGGAGGAAAACATAATAAGACCATAAAGCTTAAAAAAGCAAACTTGCTACAGATTTTGGCATACAAATGGAATTCACATAAAACTGAGTAAGTTTTGATCTACGTTTAAAAATTATTTACAATCGCCATTAGGAGGAGGGGGGGGAAAATACTACATCTTGGGGGAAAAAAAAAAAAAACTTCCCTAATTGTCTAGTGTAAATATAACAATAAAATCCTCTGACCAGAAATGTCAACTACTTACCCAAATTTCAGCAGTGATTTCCGTAACACTGTCTAGAATATTTATCAGTAGGTCCACAGGGCCTAAAATAATACTGACATACTTCTACTGAGATCCTTTGGTTAACATTACAAACATTTCTCAGGCACTGCCAAGAAATAGTATTTATTTCCCTTTTGCTAGAGTAGCTTTTAGAGAAAACAAGAACCAATGTTTTTCTTAATACAGCGGAGACAAGCTCCCCTAAAACCGCCTGCCCACGTAAGTAGATTTTTCATAAACATTTCTGAGCACCGATGAGCTCACGTGATGTTCTCCTTCTGTCAAAATGTTTCTATTAACTTCAGACTCTCCCTGACTCTCCAAGGCCTCCTAGAAAGGAACGTTCCCTTCCCTATTTCCCAGCTTCTATTTTATAAAGTCAAAAATAAGGAACTGTCCCAGCTTTTTCTGGTATGACCCTCCTATTAAGCAAAAGGGGTAAATGAAGCACAAAACTTGTATTTCTCTGCATTTATCATCATTTTTTTCACTCCACGGGACTACAAACCGTGTGAGACACTGGGAACGGAGCTCTGCCCGCTTCAAAATGGTGCTCTCAAGCCTCTGTGAAGAAAGAATCTAGGCAAGAAACAACATCACGCCCACCAAAGGCTAAGTTAACCCCCACGTTAACGAAGGCACGAGACTCAGAATCGATGCTTCTTCCCATTTCTACTTCAAGTTTAGTTACCAACTAGCCGCACATCTTCAAGGGCCAAAAAGAAACAGAACACTTAACAGTATAAAACCTTAGTTTTTCTGTTTAAAAGATCAGGGGACTTCCTTGGTGGCCCAGTGGTTAGGCAGGACTCCACACTCCCACAGCAGGGGTGCAGCTTCCATCCCCGGTCTGGGAACGAACACCCCACATGGCCCCCACATGGCCCCCACATGCCCTTGTGTGGTGTGGCCAAAAAAAAAAAAAAATACTGTCATAAAACCTAAAATATTAGAAAAAATAAATCAGGAATACAGTTTTGTCCTAGTTCATTCTTAGAACCAGTCCTAAGATTCTGTCATCCTACCGTTCACCCATACATGCTAAGCCACTTCAGTCGTGTCCGACTCGATGCGACCCCACAGACGGCAGCCCACCAGGCTCCCCCGGCCCTGAGATGCTCCGGGCAAAAACACTGGAATGGGTTGCCATTTCCTTCTCCAAGACACCTACACATAAGAATGGTCAAACTTTCACTGAAAGGGAGGCATTTTTTTTTCTTTATGCCCTAGGTTTAATTTACAACTATTTTTTTATACTTAAGGCATTGATATTACATGGTTACTCTCTCTTTTCTGCTTTTTATTATGACGCACTTCCTGAACGATTTTAATGACTAACAGAAAATAAACTAAATGGAACATATGGCCACTGCTTTAAAATCTCCACTATTTTTAAAAGTTCATACGGTAGAGTGTGCACTGGCTTAGGTGTCAGAAGACGCAGGTTCCAGTGGCCGCGATGACCCTGTGGCTCTGCCCCGGGGTCACAGCCTTCCTGAGCATCAGTTTCTCAGGTTTAAAACCAGACAGGAATGGAGGTAACACAGCTGCATTTACCACAAGCACATGGCAACACACATCATGTAGTTAAAAATGCCTACTATCTTTGCAGGTTAGTATTCAGAGAATACTGAAAGTGTGTTTACTCCTTTGATTTCATCTGAATCACACAAGGGGACAAAGGAAGCAACGACGCTACAGTCAACAGTCAAAACACCCAGCACATGCGGAAATAGTGGGGCATGTAAATGAGGATGTGGGTTAAGTCTGGAATGAAAGAAAATGGCGCTATCAAGCCTCTGTGAAGAAAGAATCTAGCCAAGAAACAACATCACGCCCACCAATTTGAGTGAAAATACATTTGTTCATCTCTGGTATGATACTATACAAATGCTGCTGTGTTTTGCTTTTGAATCTGAAGACTCAGATAATTGTCTCTCCTTGCATTTTTTTTCTCAGTGTCTCTATAGAATATTCTGTTTCTTTGTACTCATATGACTTTGGGCACTTAATTCTGAATTTTAAAAGGGGCTGTGTTCAAGTAGCATTCAATAAAGAACGGAGTCTTTTCTTCAACATTGCAATATAGGAGATACATATACACATATGGATTTATACATATATATATGTACATGTATATATATACACACACCCAAATATAAAATAAATGAGCCATCAAAGGGAACAAAATTGAGTCGGTTGAAGTGAGACAGAGTGAAGTAAGTCAGAAAAACAAATGTTGCATATTAACACATATATAGAGAAAATAGAAAAATAAATATTGATGAACCCGTCTGCAGGGCAGGAATAGAGGTGCGGACAGAGAAAAGACCTGTGGAGTCAGATAAGGAAGGAGAGGATGGTACTAGCACTGAAATATATACACCACCATATGTAAAACAGACAGCTTGTGGGAGCTGCTGTATAACTCAGGGGGCCCAGCCCGGCGCTCTGTGAAGACCTAGAGAGGGGAGGGAGGGGCACCAGAGAGGGGATATGTGTATACATACAGCTGATTCATGATGCTGTACAGCAGAAACAACCACTGTAAAGGAATCATATGCCAATAAAAAACTAAAATAGAGTAATATGAGACAAAAGGCTCTATCAAGGATCAAATTATTACAACGAAAACTGTTCTGTGAAACAGCATTACTCAAGTGAGTCTGGGTCAAGCTGGAAGTAAAGTCAGTAAGGAAAAGCGGAGGCAAGGGCTCGCCAGCCAGCCCACATCTACATTTCAGAGAGAGGCAGGCAGCCGTTACAGAGCCCCAGCAGACTTCTGCCATGTGGAACTACAAGCCCAGTATTTAGGCCGCTCCATTGATTTTTCTGGAATAGCTGAAAGACTCAAAGATTTTTAAACGGTGACAAAAAAAAAAAAACAACTATGTTTTAGGTTTAACATGAGTCAGTTAAGTCGCTCAGTCCTGTCCAACTCTTTGCGGCCCCATGGACCGCAGCACACCAAGCTTCCCAGTCCTTCACCAACTCCCAGAGATTGTTCAAACTCATGTCCATCAAGTCGGTGACACCATCCAACCAGCTCATCCTCTGTCATCCCCTTCTCCTCCTGCCTTTAATCTTTCCCAAAATCAGGATCTTTTCCAATGAGCCAGTTCTTCGCATCAGGTGGCCAAAGTACTGGAGTATCGTATCAGTCCTTCCAATGATTATTCAGGACTGATTTCCTTTAGGATGGACTGGTTTATCTCCCTGCAGCACAAGGGACTCTCAAGAGTCTTCTCCAACACCACAGTTCAAAAGCATCAGTTCTTTGGTGCTCAGCTTTCTTTATGGTCCAGCTCTCACATTCACACATGACTACTGGAAAAATCATAGCTTTGACTAGACAGGCTTTTGTCAGCAAAGTAACATCTCTGCTTTTTAATAGCTGTCTAGGTTGGTTATACCTTTTCTTCAAATGAGCAAGCATCGTTTAATTTCATGGCAGCAGTCACCATCTGCAGAGATTTTGGAGCTCAAGAAAATAAAGTCTGTCACTGTTTCCACTGTTTCCCATCTATTTGCCACGAAGTGATGGGAACTGGATGCCATGATCCTAGTATTTTTCATGTTGAGTTTTAAGCCAACTTTTTCACTCTCCTCTTTCACTTTCATCAAGAGAGTCTTCTGTTCCTCTTCACTTTCTGCCATAAGGGTGGCACCATCTGCATATCTGAGGTTATTGATATTTCTCCCGGCAATCTTGATTCCAGCTTGTGCTTCATCCAGCCTGGCATTTCACATGATGTACTCTGCACATAACTTAAATAAGCAGGTGACAATATACAACCTTGACATACTCCTTTCCTGATTTGGAACCAGTCTGTTGTTCCATGTCCAGTTCTAACTGTTTCTTCTTGACCTGCATACAGATCTCTCAGGAGGCAGGTAAGGTGGTCTGATATTCCCATCTCCTTAAGAATTTTCCAGTTTGTTGTGATCCACACAGTCAAAGGCTTTGGTATAATCAAACAGCAGAAGTAGATGTTTTTCTGTAACTCTCTTGATTTTTCTATGATCCAGGGGATGTTGGCAATTTGATCTCTGGTTCCTCTGCCTTTTCTAAATCCAGCTTGAACATCTGGAAGCTCACAGTTCATGTACAATTGAAGCCTGGCTTGGAGAATTTTGAGCATCACTTTACTAATGTGTGAGATGAGTGCAATTGTGTGGTAGTTTGAACATCCTTTGGCATTGTCCTTCTTTGGGACTGGAATGAAAACTGACCTTTTCTAGTCCTGTGGCCACTGCTGAGTTTTCCAAATTTGCTAGGATACTGAGTGCAGCACTTTCACAGCATCATCTTTCAGGATTTGAAATAGCTCAACTGGAATTCCGTCACCTCCACTAGCTTTGTTCATAGTGATGTTTCCTAAGGCCCACTTGACTTCACATTCCAGGATGTCTGGCTCTAGGTGAATGGTCACACCATCATGGTTGTCTGGGTCATGAAGATCTTTTTTGTATAATTCTTCTGTGTATTCTTGCCACCTCTTAATATTGTCTGCTTCTGTTAGGTCCATACCATTTCTGTCCTTTATTGAGCCCATCTTTGCATGAAAGGTTCCCTTGGTATCTCTAATTTTCTTGAAGAGATCTCTAGTCTTTTCCATTCTATTGTTTTCTTCTATTTCTTTGCACTGACCACTGAGGAAGGCTTTCTTATCTCTCCTTGCTATTCTCTGGAACTCTGCATTCAGATGTTTATGTGTTTCCTTCTCTCCTTTGCCTTTCACTTCTCTTCTTTTCTCAGCTATTTGTAAGGCCTCCTCAGACAATCATTTTGCCTTTTGCATTTCTTTTTCTTGGGGATGGTCCTGATCACTGCCTCCCGTACAATGTCATAAACCTCCATCCATAGTTCTTCAGGCACTCTATCAGATATAATCCCTTGAATCTATTTGTCACTTCCACTGTATAATCATAAGGGATTTGATTTAGGTCATACCTAAATGGTCTAGTGGTTTTCCCCACTTTCTTCAATTTCAGTCTGAATTTGGCAATAAGGAGCTCATGATCTGAGCTACTGTCAGCTCCCGGTCTTGTTTTTGTTAACTGCATAGAGCTTCTCCATCTTTGGCTACAAAGAATATAATCAATCTGATTTTGGTATTGACCATCTGGTGATATCCATGTGTAGAGTCATCTCTTGTGTTGTTGGAAGCGGGTGTTTCCTATGACCAGTGCTTCTCTTGGAAAAACTCTGTTAGCCTTTGCCCTGCTTCATTTTGTACTCCAAGACCAGATTTGCCTATTACTCCAGATATTACTTAACTTCCTACTTTTGCATTCCAGTCCCCTATGATGAAAAGGACATCTTTTGGGGGGTGTTAGTTCTAGAAGGTTTTATACGTCTTCATAAAAGCATTCAACTTCAGTAAGCCAAACAAACATGAGTAAGCCAAACAAAATGTTTACAAGTTAAAGATGGCTCATGGGAAGTCAGTTTGTAATCTGTTACAAAATCACACATGCAAAAAATAAAAAACAGTGAAGAACAGCTGTTACTTGAAACAGCACAGCCAGTCAAATAAGATGCACACTATGTAAATAGAAGAGAAATTTTTAAAGCTAAGAAACAGAACTTAAATACTCAGGTTTTATTAGAAATAAACATATATATGAAAGAAAAGAAAAGTCAAAGCATTAATCACTCAGTCCTGTCTGACTCTTTGTGACCCCATGGACTGTAGCCCACCAGGCTTCTCTGTTCATGGGATTCTCCAGGCAAGAATCCTGGAGTGGGTTGTCATGACCTCCTCCAGGAGATCTTCCTGACCCAGGGATCAAATCTGGATCTCCCACACTGCAGGCAGATTCTTTACCTCAAAACTTGAGCCACCAGGGAAGCCAAAAACATATATATAGTATATATATTTAAAGGTGTCATAACAAATCATGGAATAAAAAACTATTATTCAACTAATGGTGTGGTATAACTGGTTAAGTAGTTGGAAATAAAAAAAGAACCATGTCTCAAATCAAAATTAATTCCAGATGGACCGAAAGAGTCACAAGTGAAAAATGAAACCAAAACAGAGCATTTTCATCAGATCTCAGAACAGAGAAGGAATTTATGAGGAAAAGAGAAATGGAAGAAGCCATAAGAACTTCTAGATATCAAAACTATACAATAAATAAGGCAAAAGGCCAACAACTGGCAGGGAAAAGATACAATTAATATGGAAGAAAGGGAGTTAACATTCCTAACACATAAAATATTCTTTATGAAGCAATTTTTTGCCCAAAGCATACATTACACTTCCACAGAAAAATCAGTAAAGAATACGGAAAATTCACAAAAGTTTGAAAATACTTGTAAACTATCCACATTTACTAGAATATTTTGTTTCGTCTTAGAAAAAGGGGAAATTTTTAAATTACCAGGTAACTTTCCTTTTTACGTATTTTTGGTATTTTACAAATTTTCTAGGATGAGGAAATGAAAAGATTTATTTTCAGACTATAAGCAGCAAATAGTAAGGCCCAACTAGTCTAGACAAGAGCTTAAATACCGCCTTAGAGATTCCAACTCTCTTTTTGTTTAAATAAAAAGGTGGGGGTAATAATGCCCACACGTGATGGTAAAGAATCCGCCTGCAGAGCAGGAGAGCTGGGTTCAATCCCTGGGTTCAGAAGATCCTCTGGACAAGAGAATGACTACCCACTCCAGTAGTCTTGTCTGGAAAATCCCATGAACAGAGGAACCTGGCAGGTTACACTCCATGGGATCGCAAAGAGTCAGACACGACTGAAACGACTTAGCACAACGGCAGTGCCCACACTCACAAGAAAGGAAACTTCTAGCACATGCAACACACTCGGCAGGAGCACTTCCTCCTGCATATCCAGGCCAACCATAAATCCCCACTCTTCTCCACTGGTCCACCAACACCTCACAATGCCACCTCCTCCATGAAGCACTCCTTGACTTCGCCAGTGGGGAAACGGCCCCTTCCCTCAACTCCTGCACCAGTGTCAACCATCCTCCTTGACGTTCATTCGCCCTATCCAACGCACGCCCTCTCCTGCCTTTAAGCTCTTTCAGCCTCTCCAAAGCGCTGGGAAGTCAGCCTTATCCCCGCACCCGGTAGATGCCCAGGGGACATTGGTCAGAGAACATAGGAAGGCAGAAGCCTATGGCTGCAGGGGCTCCAACACTGAAAAGCTGCCCCTGCTGGCTCCTCAGCACTTGCTCCCCAGTCACCAACCCATCACCTGAGCACTGTCTGAGCAGGAGTCACAAGCCACAGTGCTTGAACCTGGTGGGCAAAGAGTGGAGTAAAACCTAAGAAGTTGTCGTTAGCAAGCCGATACAGAGCAAGTCACATAGGGGGTCATAAAAGAACTGCAACCGTGTATATGCCAGGCCCTGCACTAGACCCCAGAAATATGCCATCAAATGCTCCAAAGCTTTGCAATCACCTTCAGGGACAGGTATAATGGGTCCCATTTTAAAGATCAGGAAACTGAGGCTTGGAGGCCTTAAGTAACTTGCCCCAAATCACAGAGATACTCAAGGGACAGAAATCCAACTCAAAACAAGGGACAATCAGGCCCAAAACTGAGATGACAGGCCACCCATACAGAGAACTGATGCTTTCTCTCGTTACAGTACTTTTTTTTTTTTTTTTCATTTTATTTATTAACATCGATTTACATTCGGTTGTTCTGGGTCTTCACCGCTACACGGGTTTTTCTCTAGTTGTCAGGAGTGGGGGCGACTGTCCAGCTACGGCACACAGGCTTCTGACTGTGGCGGCTTCTCTTGCTGTGGAGTGCGGGCTCTAGAGTGTTCAGGCTTCGGCAGTCCTGGCTCCCGGGCTGGAGAGCACAGGCTCGTTAGTTGTGGCCCATGGGCTTGGCTGCTCCGTGGAACCATGCGGCCCATGGGCTTGGCTGCTCCATGGAACCATGCGGCCCATGGGCTTGGCTGCTCCATGGAACCATGTGGCCCATGGGCTTGGCTGCTCCGTGGAACCATGCGGCCCATGGGCTTGGCTGCTCCGTGGAACCATGTGGCCCATGGGCTTGGCTGCTCCGTGGCTCTTGGGACCCTTCCAGGAATCGAAACCCACGTCTCCTACAATGGCAGGCAGACTCCCCACCACTGAGCCACCAGGGAAGCCCTAGGCACTTTTCACAGTGCACTTTTTTTTTTTAACATCTTCCCCACAGACTCGCCGATTTCTTGAAGACTGGACAGCGTTTTAATTCACAGTTGTACAGTAAGTCCCCTACAAACAAATGAGCTGTTATCCAAGAACATGCTAAGTCCAATTTGTCCCTAAGTCCAACAAAGTTAGCCTAGATACTAACACAATCGGCTGAAGAGTACTGTACTAAGTTTGTAATACTTGTCACACAAAAAATATGTAGAAAACAAACACAGAAATAAAGAACACATTTTTAATCTTACAGTACAGTATCTTGAAAAGCACAGAAGGACAGGACCCTGGCTGGTATACGGGGGCTGGCATGGAGTGAGCAGGCAAAAAGTGTTACAGACCAGAGCAGACAGAGGAGGTGGGAGATGGTAGTGCTGAAGGATCGTCAGCAACGCGAGATGGAGGGCACGCTCCAAGCGCACTCACGCCTCGTGCTGACGGAACGCATGTTCACATCTCAGAAAGCTTCCAACTTAAAGGTTCGTAAGTAAGGGACCTAATGTATATCCCAGGTATTCTTATAGTCTATCTCATACTGTGCCATACAAGAGGCCTAAAAAGTGGTTTTATTATTGTAATACAAAAATGAAGAAATGTGATTAAGTCATACTTTTTCTGCTCTAGCAAACATAATTGAGAAATTATTCAGATTTGCTTTCTTACCTATATTTTGCAGTCATTTACAGAATCTCAGGAGGTCGATTTCTATTCAATGTTTATTCACTAAACAGAGCCTTGAAAAGAGGTGAGAGTCTGGTAATGGCTGGGCTGCTAAGTTTTGATTTATGATATAAGCAATGGCACCCCACTCCCTGTACTCTTGCCTGGAAAATCCCATGGATGGAGGAGCCTGGTAGGCTGCAGTCCATGGGGTCGCTAAGAGTCGGGCACGACTGAGCGACTTCACTTTCATTTTTCACTTTCATGCACTGGAGAAGGAAATGGCAACCCACTCCAGTGTTCTTGCCTGGAGAATCCCAGGGACAGAGGAGCCTAGTGGGCTGCCGTCTATGGGGTCGCACAGAGTCGGACACGACTGAAGCGACTTAGCAGCAGCAGCAGCAGCAGCAGCAGCATAAACGTTTTTTAACTCTTGAGGTTAATTTTTTTATTCTATTGAATAAAACAGGAAATTTTTCATGCTAAGTCATTTCAGTCGAGTCTGTCTCTTTGCGACCCCATGGACTGTAGCCCATCAGGCTCGTCTGTCCTTGGGATTCTCCAAGAAAGAATACTGGAGTGGGTCGCCATTTCCTTCTCCAGGGGGTCTTCCTGACCCAGGAATTGAACACAGGTCTCTTGCATTGGGAGGCAGGTTCTTTACCAACTGAGCCACCAGGAAGCCCCAGAGTTTGAACAGGCTCTATAAATTATCCGTAGCATTTTGTTGTATCCGTCTGATACGTGCATGCTGCCACTTTCAGAAAAAGAGCAACTTTAAGTTCTGCCAACTGATACTGTCCCACGTAACCCTTAGCAAGTTCTAGTATTTCTTGGAGTTTGTACACAATGCACTTGGCTCTGATGCTGTCTGGTGCCTGTATTAATTTTCTGTGGATAAACTGACAGTTAATGAGCAACGGTTATCGACAAAGTGTATGCAGACAGTTGGGAATAAGTGACAAGCTTCTAGGGAAGGGAGAAGAGTTTCAGAGGATGTAAAGCTGAGGAAAGCCAACAGGAAAACTCCAAACTGATGGGACACAGCACAGAACCACCCGCATCCTGCAGTGGGCATTGGGTCTCTTTACACAGAGGTCTCCCTTGGACTGCGAGGAGATCCAATCAGTCCATTCTAAAGGAGATCAGTCCGGGGTGTTCATTGGAAGGACTGATGCTGAAGCTGAAACTCCAGTACTTAGGCCACCTCATCCGAAGAGTTGACTCACTGGAAAAGACCCTGATGCTGGGAGGGATTGGGGGCAGGAGGAGAAGGGGACGACAGAGGATGAGATGGCTGGATGGCATCACTGACTCGATGCACATGACTCTGAGTGAACTCTGGGAGTTGGTGATGGACAGGGAGGCCTGGCCTGCTGTGATTCATGGGGTCGCAAAGAGTCAGACACGACTGAG
Organism: Capra hircus; assembly: GCF_001704415.2. Classification (NCBI taxonomy): domain Eukaryota; kingdom Metazoa; phylum Chordata; class Mammalia; order Artiodactyla; family Bovidae; genus Capra; species Capra hircus. Next base: position 60,616,850 of record NC_030824.1, on the reverse strand, counting down.
CGACTGAACTGAACTGAAACACAGAGGTAAGAACCTGGCAAGCACATGAGAAAAAGTGGCAGAACCTACAGGATGGAAGTTGAAGCTCAAACCAAACAGACATGAATGATGGAGAACATATCCAAACAGAAGAGAAAACAGCAGAAAAGAAAGATCCAGTAACTCCTAAAAAACCCTATTTATAAAAGCCATCTGGCAGTTTCGATTACATTAAAACCACAAGTTCCCATGTCATTGGGATTCTGGAAACTGGAGATGGAAGCACAGGGAACTGAAAGAGCTTCCATATAAAGTCAAAGGGTAGCAGCCTTTCCAGATAGGGAGAAGAAGATGAACATTTTGACAAGGATATCCAAAAACTTCTGCTGCGGTCAGCTTTTAAAGACTTTTGTTTCTTCTCCCCCACATGAAAACTGCTTCAAGGTACTTTCTAAAAGATCTTTATGCTAAGAGAATAAAGTTATTTTTTAAGTATCCCAAGTAAGTAAACAAACCAATGGAACAAGAACATGTGATTGTTCTTGATTGGTGTTTAGGAAGCACAGATGGAGAAAATCAAATATCCAGATTATAAACCCTTGCCTGGTTCTTCTAGAATAAAGGGTGAAAGTGTTAGTCGCTCATTTGCGTCCGAACTTTTGTGACCCGCATGGACTACAGCTTGCCAGGCTCCACTGTCCATGGGATTTCCCAGGCAAGAATACTGGAGTGGGCTGCCATTTCCTCCTGCAGAGGATCTACTCGACCCAGGGATTGAACCCACGTCTCCTGCATCCCCTGTATTGCTGGGCGGATTCTTTACCACTAAGCCACCTGAGAAGCCAAGAATTATGGGTAGAATTGGTTTATTTATTAGACAACTTAAAGTCAGTCAGAGTGGAGGCTGGTAGAAAACAAAGGAATCGTTGTTCAGTCGCTAAATTGTGTCCCACTCTGTGACTCCATGAACTGCAGCACGCCAGGCTCCCCTGTGATTCACCGTCTCCCCGCGCTTGCTCAGATTCATGCTCGTTGAGTTGGTAATGTCATCCAACCATCTCATCCTCTCCTTCTCCTCTTGTCCTCTTTCCTTCTCAGCATTAAGGTCTTTTCCACTGAGTCGGCTCTTCGGATCAGGTGGCCAAAGTATTGGAGCTTCAACATTAGTCCTTCAAATGAATATTCAAGGTTGATTTCCTTTAGGATTAACTGGTTTGAGCTCCTTACTGTCCAAGGGACTCTCAAAAGTCTCCTCAAGCACCACAATTCAAAAGCATCCATTCTTTAGCACCCAGGCTTCTTTAGGGTCCAACTCTCACATTCATACATGACTACTGGAAAAACCACAGCTTTGACTATGGTCGGCAAAGTAATGTCTCAGCTTTTTAAAATGGGTGTCTAGGTCTGTCATAGCTTTCCTTCCATGGAGCAAGCATCTTTTAATTTCATGGCTGCAGTCACCATCTACAGTGATTTTGGAGTTCAAGAAAATAAAATCTGCCATTGTTTCCACTTTTTCCCCGTCTATTTGCCATGAACTGATGGGACCAGATGCCACAATCTTAGTTCACTTCACATGCTAGCAAGGTAATGCTCAAAATCCTTCAAGCTAGGCTTCAATGGAACATGAACTGGAAACTTCCAGATGTACAAGCTGGATTTAGAAAAGGCAGAGGAACCAGAGATCAAATTGCCAGCATCTGCCGGATCATAGAAAAAGCAAGGGAATTAAAAAAAAAAAAACAATCTACTTCTGCTTCATTGACTAGGTGAAAGCCTTTGTGTGGATCAAACAAACTGAGGAAAACGCTTAAAGAGATAGGAATACCACATCACCTTACTTGCCTCCTGAGAAACCTTGCAGGTTAAGAAGCAACCTTTAGAAGCAGTCATGGAACAACGACCTGGTTCAAAACTGGGAAAGGAACACATTAAAACCGTAATATTGTCACACTGCTTATTTAACTTATATGCAGAGCACATTGCGTGAAACGCAAAGCTGGATGAATCCCAAGCTGGAATCAAGATTGCAGAGAGAAATATCAACAACCTCAGCTATGCAGATGATAGCACTCTAATGGCAGAAAGTGAAAAGAAACTAAAGAATCTCTTGATGAGGGTGAATGAGGAGAGTGAAAAGGCTGGCTTAAAACTCAACATTCAGAAAACTAAGATCAGGGCATCTGGCCCCATCACTTCAGGGAAAATAGATGGGGGGGGAGTGGAAACAGGAAATAAACAAATAAGCATAGTCTTTTCTCTCAAAGTTTAACAACATGATGAACAAGACAGACGTGTGCATGTCACTATATAACCTAGAAAGTTATCCTTCCCTTTTTACTATAATAAGCAAAACTGCCAGTGAAAAAAAAAAGGCTACTCCCTGTGACTCACAATGATGGGGCCTCCATCACTGACAGTCAACACATACACTGTACTGAACAAGAGTGTAGGGTACACCCTTCACAAACTTGAAGCCAGGAACACAAAGACAGAAAGAAATAGGACTTCAGGATAGACTTTGGCCACTAAATAGCTCAAAACACAGACTAAAAGCGTTAAAATAATTAAATCATTTAATATGGCAATTTATTTTTGCAAATTGCTTTGCAGACAATACAACTGAGACTTGAACAACTCGGAGGTCAAGGACATCAACAAGGGAGCAGCCAAAATTCCAAATGTAACTTATAGTTGGTCCTCAGTATACAAGGTTCCACATTCGCAGGTTCAACCAACTGCAAATCCTGTAATACTGTAGTATTGACTAGTGAAAAATATCCAAGTAGAACCACACAGTCCGCACCTGAGCTGTTGAAGGGTCAACCACACCTTGAATGACCACAGCATGAGAAGCTGGGCAGGTGTGTGGTGGAGAAGGAATCAAGAGGAAATTTGAGGCTAGAAATTTCTAAAAATCTGATCAGTAAATAAATAGAAAGGAAATACATTTATTAATAAAGTCACATCCATTTTTCATTTCCATAATATCTGTCCACCACCACCCACCGTTTACACTCAGTGCCTGCCCATGAAATGTTCAAAGAGAAAGTACCAAGATATTCAAGTTTTAAAATAGTCTAAGAAGACTGGAGAAAACAGAATCATTAAACTGCAAAGCAGACCAGTCAGATCCCTCGTCTGTAATTTTACAAGTAAGAAACTAAAGCCAATTACTTGCCCAAGGACAGAAATGTGAAGCCAGACCCCCAAAGTCCTGCTGCAAGTTAGCAGCTTTGCACAGCTTAGCAAACAATCCTAGGTTGAGGATTTGGGGGGTATCCCCACTGACCTCCACTCAACACACAAAACCCTTCATTGAAAACTATGCCGAAAAGCAGTGTCTAGTATGTTAACAGGTCACTTGAAGAACTGAGTCCATAAAAAGCTGGCCCTTTCTGGGCCCATTTGTATAGCTATGGCCATGGAGACCACAAAGTTTATTTACAGAAAAGAATTTTAATAGTTTGTTCACGAAGGGGAAAGAAAAAACCTCACATCCCCAAGGTATGAGGGAAAAAAACAATACAAACATAAAAACTCTCTTTTCTACTTTAAACTGATGTTATTTATTCCCTTCTCTTTGGGCCAAGCCAAAAATGGTCAACAACACAGAGATGCTACTTTTTCCTCCCTCCAGTGCATGCACAAGCTTCAGGAGGGGCTGGTGGATATTATTTCTCTGAACTAATTTCAAAGATCAGTTCGCAAACCTTACAAGTTGCTAAATACATCCCAGGCTCCCAGTGGCAAAGTTGGTGCAGTGCTCCCAGAAATCCTGGCTACATCTCAGAGCTTCTGAAAGCTGAGTCTGTGATGCACTCACTTTTAAATCCCCAGCACCCATAACAACACGAGCACGTAACAGAAGCGCAAGAAATTTGTATTAAACAGCAGAAGTATATCAGAATAACCGAGTAGTCTCTCTCTAGTTTCAGTGGCAAGCCAGTGCAGCAGCACCTCTAACCTTAAACCCTCATATGATGCTACACTCTGACACCCAACTGAGGCGGGCACGGAAATCAGTGCCCTCTTGACAGAGATAAGACGCTTGGCACAGCGTAAATGTGCTGTTTGGTGAAAGGTATTTTTAAAACTCTATACGAAAAGGTGTAGCTAAAGACGAGTACGAGAGGCTTTACCATTAGTTCAGGTGTTTTCCCTTTGTTTTCGCTTTCAGATTCCCCCAAAGGGGATACAACACATTTGAAACATTCAACAACAGACATTAGTCTCCAACAGCCCCTTCCCGGCTGTCGAGTGTGAAGTGAGTGTGTGCTCCAGCGCCAGAAGTGTCTATGCTGGCTGTTTACAAGTGTGCTCAGATTGGACACTGACCTTGACAGCTCCGAGTTGCTCTTTTCTGAATTTTTCCAAGGGTTTAATCAGGGTTTCGGTGACACTTAATGCCTAGAGAACAAGAGCGATAACAAAAGAGCAGAGGATTAGGTTTCCAAATGGGAAAAAGTGAGCTTTCCATTCCCCTCTTCCACCCCGCCCAGAAACAAAACTAACAACATACTGAACAGCTTTATCTCACCCTGCCAGCGCGGCCATTAAATCACTTCTGAATTTATTAACACACCAGATCTCCATAAATATTTTCAGGGACGAGGAGGTGGGGCAAAGCGCCAGGGAAATGAGCAACCCAGCCCCAACACAGCCCTGTCTTCAGAGACACAGCGAGAGGGTTGGCTTCAAACAACAAAGGGGTCTATCACAGTCATTAACAGAACACTTCTGTTTGAGGGTTTGTTTTTTTTAATCCCTCTGCTCAGAAATTTAAAAGTCAATGACATTCCTTTATTAGTGAACAGACTACATTACACAGAGGGCTAGGTTTGTGGCTGCAAGTTTAAATGTACTCAGACTGCCCTTCATCACTGAAAATGTCTCTTTAGGCTGTGCCAGCAAGACAGAGTCACTTGGAGCTCAGGACAGTCAGTCGTCCAAATATTAGGGGAGTTGGCAAGGTCACGGTGACAGGAACCACACATAAATACTACCCACAACTTCACTCATTCTTATATTGGCTGATTTGGGGCTTGTCACTTTAATACAGAATCTACACAACACTTATACATGGAATCAAAAAAGACAATAAACTAGTGAATAAACAAAAAAGAAGCAGACTCACAGATACAAAGAACAAACCAGTGGTTACCAGTGGGGCGAGGGAAAGGAGTGGGGCCACAAAGGGCTTAGAGGATTAAGAGGTACAAACTGTTAGGTTTAAAATAAGCTATAAGGACATATTATACAATATGGGGGAATACAGTCAGTATGTTTTAATAACTATAAATGAAACATAACCTCAAAATTATAATTATGATACTATATACCTGTAACATATAATATCACTGTATATCAACAATATTTCAATTTTTTTAATTTCAATAAAAATTTTAAAAAATTTACAACAATGCTGAAAATGCACAAGGGAATATTTACCTAAGGAGAATGTACTTAACCACAATATACTACTGAGTAGTGTTCTCACCATTTCCAGAAAGGTCCAGAATAGAATCTCAGTAAAACCTCAAGGCACTTTACAACAATGTATCACCCCCTCCTATTACAATAAAGGTCCCCAGAAATCCAAACTTAAGATTACAGAAAAAAAAAAAAAGTGACTTAGAATAGGAAAGCAATCTTCATTTAACCCCCTAGGCTCCTTTGCATTCATTATGTAAGGGTTTCTCCCAGAGACCATTCATCCAGTGAGGTGTAAGTGGAAAGTCATTTTAATACAGAATCTACACATCCCTTATATATGGAATCAAAAAGGACAAGAATACTGGAGTGGGTTGCCATTCCCTTCTCCAGGGGATCTTCCTGACCCAGAGTTCGAACCCAGATCTCCTGCATTGCAGGTAGATTCTTTACCGTCTGAGCCACTAGGGAAGGCCCCTGGAGAATCCTCAAAAAAATGACTCAAGATGCCTAGAGCTTGCTCGAACTCTCTTCCCCAGGCCAGCTACTGGGCTCCACTCACTCCCACCCTGACAATTTGTTACTTAGGTGTTGAAGAGTTTAGGCAACAGACAGAATTAAGAGCAATCACAAGTCAAGGGAAAGGGATCACCTTTAAAACATGATAATCTCATCCTGTCCACTTAGTAGGCCACGTGATCCGCAACAAGACCAAACCAAAGAACAGAACAGGGAAACAGCAGGTCATGCCAGAAACCCTGATGACTCTAAACAATATGGAAGGCCCCAAGTCCACTGGGAAAGCAGATCGGAGGCTCTGCCATACATGTTCAAGGTGATTCAACTGACATACAGCAGCTCAAAAACCATTCACTCATTCACTTAGTTATTTTGGCTGAGCTGGCTCTTAGTTATACGACATGAACTCTTAGTTGGGATCTAGTTCCCTCACCAGGGATCAAACCCCAGACCCCGCATGGGAGCATGGAATCTTAGCCACTGGACCACCAGGGAAGTCCCATCTCAAAATAATTTAAGGCTCACTTCTCTTAGCACAAATACCATCTCCTAGGCTTTCACATCTGGACCTAGCCTCCTGGTGGTCCTAAGCAAACCCAGATATGATACATCATCCTTGGAGGCTTGGTCAACTCAAGAAAGAAGTCAGCCCAGAATTGCATGCTGGGATCACAGGGGCTCATAACTGCTCAAGTTCACAGAGGAACAAGGATTCGAAATCAAGCAAGCATGAGCCGAGCCTAGCCTTAACTACCACACAATACTGCAACACAAGTACCAAATGGGCACCTCCTCATTCCAAGCTGCCTTATCAATAAACTATCTCATGAGACACATACGTGCTGAGCACTCCGTGCCAAGTACCATGTATTAAAGACACAACTATGAATACCACCCCCCAAGTACAGCCCCTGCCCTTGTGGAGCTTCCTGTCGGGGAGATGATGGACAGTGGACACATGAACACATGAGCAAATGTGCAGAAGGAGCTCCAGTAATTCCTTCCAACAGAGAAATGTAGGGCCATGGCTGACAAATCTATTAGAGGAGATAGAGGGAGAATGAGCTCTGGGAGGCTTTCCTCAAAGAAGTGATATTTACGCTTGAGGTCTGAACGATGAGACAGAGTTGGTGCAAAGAACAAGGCTGGAACTGCAGCCTGAAGCCAGCAGAGGCAAAGGACGGAGGATCACAGGCAACAGCAAAGGACCAGTGAGGCTGAAGCACAGAGAACAAGCAAGCGAAGAGAGAGATGAGAGAAGGCAGGGGACCAGAACAAGCTGTGCCTGTGGGTCCAGGGAAAGGGTCATTTTATTTTGGGAGACATAGAAACTCATTAAAGGGCCTTAAGCTCAGAATGATTACAATGATCTTTCAAAGATGACTCTGATTTAAGTTTTCTTTTTTTTAATATGAGCCACTTTTAAAGTCTTTATGGAATTTTCTACAATATTGCTTCTGTTTTATGTTTAGGTTTTTTGGCCACGAGGCTTGTGAGATCTTAGCTCCCCAGCAAGTGATTGACTCACAGCACCCGCATTGGAAGGTGAAGTCTTAATCACGAGATTCTGGCTCTTTCCGGGTCTCTGAGAAAGAGGGACTAGAGGTGAGGAAAAGTGGAAGGAGAAAGATTTGTTAGGAAGCTTCCAGAACAACACAGGCAAGAGAAGATGATGGCTTGAAGGCAGTGACAACCAAACTAGAGAGAAGTAGATAGACTGCAGAGATATTTACAGGCAGAATTAAAGTAACTGGTGATGGACTGAATGTGGGAAAGGCAGGGGTTTCCAAGATGACTCTCAGATTTCTGTCATGTGCAACTGAATGGACAACAATATTATTCATTTATTTATTGAAATAGGAAACTTTTCAGGAAAGGCAATTGGGAGGAAGCACTACAGGGTTATGTTACATTGGAGACGCTGAGAGACAATCAAAAGATGAGTAAAAGAGGCTGCCAGAGACATTGGTCCAAAGTCCAGGAAAGACATCTAGATCAAAAACATACATCTGGCAAGAGTCGTTTACAAGTAGGTGGTATTGGAAGCCACAGAACTGAAGTAGGATGTGGCAGAGGGTTGAAACAAGAGGTCTCAGACTAGGCACTTAGGATGCTTAGGAAGGGACAAACAGGAGGAGGAGATGACAAGGGGTGCTGGAAAGAATCTACTGGGGCACTGATGATGAAGACAGGGTTTTAACTGTGTGAGCCACAGAGAAATTAAATAAGGAACAAAGGCCTTAGCAATACCCAAAGCAAGGAGAGAGAAAAGCCCAGACTGGAGCTGGCTTATGATTAAAAAGCAAGGACATCTGTGGGAACAGCCCTTCTTCACAAGGATGGCCAAGAAGGACAGAGATGAGAGAGGAGGACGGCCGAAAGGGAACACCACATAAAGCAAAGGCGTGTTTGTTTGTTTTCTTAGTAAGATCAACATTTTAAAGGTGAAAGCAGGGGCTTCTCTGGTGGTGCAGAGGTTAAGACGCTGAACTCCCAAAGCAGAAGGCCTGGGTTCGATCCCTGGTCAGGGAACTAGAACCTGCATGTCACAACGAAGAGTGAAGGTCCCATGCACTACAACTAAGACCTGGCACGGCCAAAGAAATAAATTTAAAAGATCAAAGCACATCTCTGTTCCCCTGTTAGGAATACAGAAAAGATGGTCCAAAGTCTCTAATGGGGGCGGAGACAGGATACAAGGAGCAAGCAATGGCTCAAACAAATGGGTGTGTAGATTTCATGAACAGAAGCGGAGGGATTTGCTACAAGAGAGTTATTTTTTCCATACAAGGCAAGGTCAGTTATCAAGATTTGGGGTGCAGAGAAAAGTGTGAATAAAGAGGAGCATGAAAGAAGGAATCATTACCAACAGTGGGGACAGGGCTTCCTGGCTGAGAAGCAAGCAGTTTATGGGACCTCCACTGGGCCTTGTGAGACTGTCTCTAGTGAGGCATGAAGAAGGTGAGCAGTTGGGTTCATCCTAGTAAGACTATTTCCAAGAGCCCATCAGCATAAGATGGTATAATGCAGCGTGTGCAGTGTGGGTGAGGCCCAGGACAGATGCTTAAGAGAGAGAGGACTTCCTGAAGGGATAATACAGAACTCAGCCTGAAACAGGCATGGGAGTTCTCCGGTCAAAGGAGAAGAGTAAAAGAAAGAGGGGAAACCAGTGATTCTAAGCATGCAACCACCAGCAATTCAGCGTCACTAAAGCCCCTGAAGAAATCAGAAATCAGGGGAGGAGGCTGGAGAGGTCTGATGGGCTCCAGGAGTCACCAGGATGGGACCTAGAGATGCTGTTCAGTTCAGTTCAGTCGCTCAGTCGTGTCCAACTCTTTGCGACCCCACGAATCGCAGCACACCAGGCCTCCCTGTCCATCACCAACTCCCTGAGTTCACTCAGATTCGCGTCCATCGAGTCAGTGATGCCATCCAGCCATCTCATCCTCGGTCGTCCCCTTCTCCTGCCCCCAATCCCTCCCAGCATCAAGGTCTTTTCCAGTGAGTCAACTCTTCGCATGAGGTGGCCAAAGTACTGGAGCTTCAGCTTTAGCATCATTCCTTCCAAAGAAATCCCAGGGCTGATCTCCTTCAGAATGGACGGGATGGATCTCCTTGCAGTCCAAGGGACTCTCAAGAGTCTTCTCCAACACCACAGTTCAAAAGCATCAATTCTTCGGCGCTCAGCCTTCTTCACAGTCCAACTCTCACATCCATACATGACCACTGGAGTCAACAGTAATTATGACAATGACAACATAGCTACGTGAAGACCCTTTAAAATCAGAACCCCAGAACCCCATACTCTGTGGAGTAAGCACTGTCCTTCACAAAAGGACCATGCCACAAAGATTCAACGTGAGCAATTTTATATCCATCCAAATTCCAAGAGAATTTGATGCAATATCTAACTTCCAAGGGCTAGCACCAGTGTAGACAAAAATTATAAGGGGCTTCCACCATACTGTTGGCAGGTCAACAAGCATATTTCCAAAATAACAGAAATAGTAGTTACGGCAGGCATCACTACAACCCAATTCTTTGATAAAAGTGTTTTGATTAAAATTTTTTAACTTAAACTCCACTATCATTTTTCTTCTTTAATAAAGTCTGGACTTCCCTGGTGGTGCAGTGGTTAAGAATCCACCTGCCGATGCCAGGGACAAAGGTGTGATCCCTGGTCCAGGAAGATTCCACACGCCACGGAGCAACTAAGCCTGTGCTCTAGAGCCTTCGAGACACTACTGACACCCACGTGCCAAGAGCCTGTGCTCTGCAAGAAGAGAAGTGCACGCACCACAACGAAGGGGAGCCTCTGCTCACCACAGCCAGAGAAAGCCCACAAGGAGCAACGAAGATCCAGCAAAGCCAAAAATAAACAAACTTAAAAAAAAAAAAAGCCTGATTATGTAACTTCTGAACTAAACAATTCTATTCAAAGACAAAATCCTAAAGTAGCTGCTAAATGCTTCGGAGTAAGGCAATGTGGGTTGAACAACAAAGATGGTTTTCTTCTTTTTCTAAAGATAGAGACTCCATGAAATCTCTCTGTTCCTTCTAAAATTTCACAAAAATACTATATAATATTTGTGAGTAAGAAATGTTATGGAAGTTTTCTAATGCCAAAGCGAGTCTTCTTCCCTAGAGATAAACATATACCAATTCCAGGGACTGCGCCTAAAACTCTAAGGCAATTCCTGATGGGGAAATTACCAAATTTTGAAAGAAACAGCTGAAGTAATAGTATGGAGAAGAGTTTTCAAATCCTAAAATATTAAAAATCAATCGGATAATTTAAAAACAGAGAAAGCAAATTTAGAATGTGATTTTATAATCATGTATATAAAACTGTATTTTTCACATAAAATACTTGAAGCAGACACACAAAAGATGTCCTAAGAAGCCTTGCTAATGAGCCATGGAAAGAGTTTGAGATAGTCTTGCTTAGAAACAGAATGTATCTACATGAACATAAAGTATGTTAATAAATCAGCTGGTCTCATCTTAGAGCAGGGATCAGACAACTCTTTCTATAGAAGGTCAGGTAGTAAATAATCCATGCAACTATTCAACTCTGCCCCATGCAGTACAAACGCAGCCACACACAGTATACGAATGAACGAGTGTAGCTGTGATCAGACAAAATTTCATTTACAAAACAAAAGGCAAGTTGTGTTGGGCCTACGGACCCGGTTGACTCAACCCTGCCTCAGAGAATCACCTTGAGCGTAAGGTGTTCTTCTTACTCTTAACTGATTATATATTTTTTAAAATATCCATTTGTCATACTTGCAGGGCACCAAAGTTGGGAGGGAAGATTGAATGTTGGATAAGGAAATCACAGCTCAAGAAGCTCTCAAGTTAAAAAGGACCAAAAGTGCTGCAGCAGTATTTGCCTGAGATAAGCAACCAAGCAGGCAATCCTGAAAGCCAAATGCTCAAGTGTAAAAGGTGTCTTAAGAACAGCTCATGTAAATTTAATAGTGGACTTTAACAGGGGCTGTGGCTCCTAAAAGTTTGAGTGAACTAAAAGTTCAGCATGAACTGAAGTTGTCATAAAGTGCCCTAGAAGATAATGAACACATATGTAGGCTACATATATTGGTCAAATCCAAATAAGATAATCATTCAATTGTGTCTTGTAAGATCAGAAGCTATCTCAACAGCAGGTTCACACCTGAAGAGAGACATTCTCGTAAAATGGATTTGCTGTATGTCTCAGGAAATTCAAACAGGGGCTCTGTATCAACCAAAAGGGGTGGGATGGGGAGGGAGGTAGGAGGGAGGTTCAAAAGGGAGGGGATATATGTATACCTGGCTGATTCATGTTGAGGTTTGACAGAAAACAACAAAATTCGGTAAAGCAATTATCCTTCAATTAAAAAATAAATTTAAAAAAAGGAGAGAGAGACATTCTCTAATGGGCACATAGCAGGAATCTGAGATGAGCAGGCTAAAAATGTTTAGAAAAACAGGTTAAAAAAGAAACAGTGTTTAATGTGATTAGGGAGAAAAAGAACATTTCGAGGGAACAAGATGTAGGCTGTTTCAAATATTTAAAAGGGTACAATACGAGAGAAGGAAAAATCATTTTGATATGCTTGAAGAGGACAAAACCAGGTCTAACGAGGAAAAGCTATAGGGCAGATTTGGGTTCGCCCCCAAGAGGAACTCAATACGAACTACGATGGACCCAACAAGGTAGTGTGACACCCAGGTTCCTTCCCCATCAACAAGTACTCACTGAAGCAAGCCGGCCCGTGACCTAAGACACTACCACAGATTCTGCCAAGAGACCTCTGAGGTCCTCCCCATCTCTATCACCTGGGATTCAGCATGAGATGCTGGAGGCAGCACCGCATACCACATCTCAGTGTTGTGTTATGATGACAAACCACAGACTCCATCAGAACTACACAATCCAAAGTAGGAGAGCCAGATTACTAGGTAACAGTGCGGAGGGCTAAATTTTTTCTCACTAGTTAAGCCTGAAATCCCTTTTTGTAAGCCATTTGGATCTGAGAGCTTAAACGTCTAAAAAGGAAAGGGAAGATGGGACTTCGCTGGTGGTCTAAGCTCAGAGTCTGGGCTCCCGGAGCAGGGTGGGAGCCGGGGCTCCATCTCTGGTCAGAGAAGGAGATCCTATATGCCACAGCTAACAGTGCACATGCAACTACTAACGAGCCCCCGTGCTGCAACTAAGACCCAGCACAGCCAAATAAATCAGCATTTTTTAAAAAGGAATGAGAGGGTGGTATCTTTATCTGCCTCTGCAGTTTAAGCCAGAGCTGAGACTCTCTTGCCCATAGTAGCTGACCTGGAGGGATCAGGCTCTACGGGGGAAGATCCACTGCCACTCTTTAAATTTTCTTCACGTATGACACCAAAGGTGAAGTTTTGTTTTTTTTTTTAACTTTTTATTTTCTATTGGAGTATCGCCAATTAACAATGTTGTGACAGCCTCAGGCAAAAAGCAAAGGGACCCAGCCATACATATACATGTATCCATTCTCCCCCAAACTCCCTTCCCATCTGGGCTACCACATAACACTGAGCAGAGCTTCATGTGCTAAAGAGTAAGTCCTTGTTGGTTATCCATTTCACATAGAGCAGCGTGTACATATCTATCCCAAACTCCCTAACTATCCCTCTCAAGGCAAAGTTCTGATGTACATTCTAAAGAGAAGATGCTTTACGACCAGAAACCCATATTCAGTAAAAAGGCAGCAAAGGCAGAACTGCATCCCAGGATATCTTTGGTAATTTTTTTTTTTTTTTAAGTCTCAGTCCAGCTCAAATAATGAATCAGCCAGTAGACTCACCACGCCCTGCCTTCCTAATCACTCAACTCTAACAAGGACAGACTGATTCTAATGAAACAGAAGGAATTATGACCATTCCCCATGGCTCTCGTTATTTTAAGCCTGGATTCCAAGTGTTCTTGACCCCAGAGGAATGCATAATCTGAGAGCAAGGGAGAATTTCCACTATTTTTCTCCCATGACCTTCCAGAGACTTCCATTTCATTAGACTGAAGCAAAAACTCAATTTTCCAACTCCAGTGTCAAGAACAGCGGCAGAGAAATCTTTTGGCAAAGACATATTATTTTTCCTTGAACAGAACCTTGAGAAAAGGTGTCAAGGAACTGTCATATATATCTGAACATAAGGACTATGTTTCTCAAACTTCCCCTCAGGAAAAAAGAGACTTAGCCCTATATAAGAATTCTTAGCCTCCTGAAGGAGTGCACTTTCCAACGTTTTGATGAACAAAGAATTGTTTCAAGACTCTTAGCCTAAAACAGCCCTGAATACCCCTAGTTTCAGCTTCATAGAGATCACAAAGAGGTTTGACTTACAAACACAAGGGAAAGCTAAGAAATTGAAGAGATTTATTTATCATTCAGGAGATGCTCAGTAATTTCATAAAAACCACTCTAGAAGAACAAGCTAAGTGATTACATTAAGAAAGTCATGAATGTACATATATGTATAACAGAATGACTCTGCTGTAAAGCAGAAATGAACACAACATTGTAAATCACCTACACCTCAATAAAGTAAATTTTTAAAAACAGAAAGCCATGAAAATACATCTCAGGAATAATTTTTTTTAAGTGAGACTGTCCAAACATGCTGTAAGGCGGTACTTGTAGCTTGAGATAAAATTTCCAGTGAAAGCATCAGAAAGACATTTTAAAGAAGTCTGTATCTCAAAGAACTCAGACTGATGTGGCCACAAGGAAAGCTGTGCTGAAAAATTTAGAATGCATCATTATGGCATTTAGAATGCTATAATCACATTAATGGCAAAGGTGTCAAGAGCTGGAATAACTTCTTCATGAAATATGGGAAATATTCCTAAAGTATACACTGGTAATTTAATTTTTAAATACAGACACACATTTAATCAACTAAATCATGATAATACATATCTGATTATCTGGAAGACACATACATGCATACTTAAAAGGAAGGAAGTTCCAGCTATTCAAAAATTTCTCGTATAATCTTTTCATGGGAAAATGGTACTGCATTACCATCAGGCATAAACATATAGGTAGTGGATATCTGTCTTTTTGGCTACTGGATACTTGAAACCTCCTTTCTACGTTTGAGAAATTCTCCTCCCAAATAGGACAAAACCCAAAATGACAGACACTTGCTTTCCCTGCTATCTTGCGTGAGGTCCTGGCACCTGTCCAGAGTTCCACTAGTCAGTGACCCCCACTCAAGAATTTGATTTGGAAACTAGTACGTTCCCTGGGTTGGGAAGATCCTCTGAAGGAAGAAATGGCAACCCACTCCAGTATTCTTGCCTGGAGAATTCCATGGACAAAGGAGCCTGGCAGGCTACAGTCCATGGGGTTGCAAAGAGTCAGACACGACTGAGCATCTGAGCAACAGTACTTTAGAAACCAAGTCCTGGTGGTGGGAGCAACTCCTCCCTCCCAGGCACAGTAGTTCCACCAACAGCCACCAGGGGCAGTGGATTTGCTGGTGCACACGTGGTGGAAACAGTGGCACTCTTCAAGCCCAACTCTGTGGTACAACCCTCGGCATCATTCCCAGTTCCCAAAAAGATACTGCAAGCTAGCACTATTCTTTAATAAACTCCCTTTCTGGTGGTCTACTGGATAAGAAGTCAACTTGCAATGCAGGGGATGCGGGTTTAATCCCTGGTCAGGGAACTAAGAGAACCAAGACCCCACAGGTCATGGAGCAACTAAGGGCTGCCCAGCACAACTACTCAGTCCGAACGCCACAACTAGAGAGTCCACGTGCTGCAACGGAAGATCGCTCGTGATACAATGAAGACCCCGTGTGCCATTGCTAAGACCCAAGGCAGCCAAATAAACAAACAGCGAACCTCCTTTCTGTTCAGAAAAGCTAGACCACGAAAGTGAGCATCTAGACTAATATTTTTTTTAAAGTTCAGAACCTGAAACCATCTTGTCTAACTGCTTTCAGTGCTATCCTTCTCCATATTCCGAAACAAGATTTTTCTCCTGATTAAACCAATTCTCTTTTAATTAGATTACTCCCCATCCACATGCTCCTTTGCTAGCTCTTTCTCCCTCTGAACTATACCTTCCCCCTATCAATCAAGGCTCAAATCTTAAAGGGAAATTTTAAATGAACACTAAAGTCCTCCTTCCCTTTTTTTTTTTTTTAAGGCTATAATGTTGGCAAAAAATGGCAAAGTTTCACAGCTGGTTTTGCTGAAAGAGTCCTGCCACAGAGACAAATACTAGGCCAGCATTTCCTCACTTAGGCTCTGTTTTTCAGTTCAGTTCAGTTCAGTCGCTCAGTCACGTCTGACTCTTTGCGACCCCATGAATCACAGCACGCCAGGCCTCCCTGTCCATCACCAACTCCTGGAGTTCACCCAAACTCATGTGCATTGAGTCGGTGATGCCATCCAACCATCTCATCCTCTGTTGTCCCCGTCTCTTCTTGCCCCCAATCCCTCCCAGCATCAGGGTCTTTTCAAATGAGGCAGCTCTTCGCATGGGGTGGCCAAAGTATTGGAGTTTCAGCTTCAACATCAGTCCTTCCAATGAACACCCAGGACTGATCTCCTTTAGGATGGACTGGTTGAATCTCCTTGCAGTCCAAGGGACTCTCAAGAGTCTTCTCCAGCACCACAGTTCAAAAGCATCAATTCTTCGGCGCTCAGCTTTCTTCACAGTCCAACTCTCACATCCATACATGACCACTGGAAAAACCATAGCCTTGACTAGATGGATCTTTGTTGGCAAAGTAATATCTCTGCTTTTTTATATGCTATCTAGTTCTGTTTTTAGACCACAGGAAAAACAATTTTCTTTTGTTGCCTGTGTATTCTCAACTATACAGGACATTACTTGCTCTCTGCCTACTTAATACCATTAAGTAAAAAGAGGAAGAGTATATCATGCTAGAAGCAATTTTAACTTCAAAATAAATAAATCCTTGGATGTTATTTTATTTCTAAGCACAGTACAAGCTAAGTTAATCCCTCCTGGTCAGATAAAAGAATTAATGGAAAAATATGAAATTAAATTTCCTAGTGGTAATAGCTCAAACTCACCAGCTAAGAATTGGAGAGCATTTTAATGGACCTGTAAAATAAGCTCTAATTGGGACATAGGTGCAGAGGGTCTGCACATTAATTCTGCAGGGTTTGCACCAGAAGCCAATTAATATGAGATGGTTCCTTCAATGTCTGATTCTTTCAGACCATGGCAATTTCACTTAAAAGCCTAGGGACCATAATTTGTAAAATATTGATATATATATTCCAAATGCATGACTTTAGTTACCACGCTTGTGCTTTTATTCAGACAATTCAAGAATAAAAGTTCTTCAACTTTCAGTCCTAATTCTCAACAGCTTGAAACCTAACAAAGCTAGAGGGTTTGAGCTCAAGATCTGACCACTTCTGCTCTGAGTTAGTGCCCCTGATGTTTGGCTACCTCACCCTCGAAAAGGGCTTCCCTGATAGCTCAGTTAGTACAGAATACGCCTGCAATGGGGGAGACCTGGGTTCAGTCCCTGGGCTGGGAAGATTCCCTGGAGAAGGGAAAGGCTACTCACTCCAGTATTCTTGCCTAGAGACTACCTTGGACTGCATAGTCCATGGGGTCGCAAAGAGTTGGACACAATTGAGCGCCTTTCACTTTTGCTCTCAAAAAAGAAGTTGAGTCATTTTAAGACAAAATTTTAAGATGCACTTAATGCCTATTTTCTAAAAACAAATATCTTAGGGTTTCTTTGGGGACTGCTTGGGGGTGGGGGGAGGGAAGCATCAATTTTGAAGGGCATTAATCAAAATAAAAGTACCAATTTTACTCAGATTATTTAAGTCAAACAGAGCCCACTAGGAAAGGCTTCTCAGTGGTTATTTTTTGTTTGCTTTTTATACTTAGGAAAAATCAAGACTCTTCTAACAAAAGCTATTGCAGCTGCAGCTCAGTAGCTTCAGTCGTGTCGGACTCTGTGCAGCCGCATAGACGGCAGCCCACCAGGCTCCTCCATCGATTCTCCAGGCAAGAACACTGGAGTGGTTGCCATTTCCTTCTCCAATGCATGAAAGTGAAAAGTGAAGTTGCTCAGTCGTGTTGCTCAGTTGCTTAGCGACCCCATGGACTGCAGCCCATCAGGCTCCTCCATACATGGGATTTTCCAGGCAAGAGTACTGGAGTGGGGTGCCACTGCCTTCTCCTATTGGGTTTTACCTAATAAGGGGCTACCCCGGTCGCAGAGCAGTAAAAAGTTCGCCTGCAAAGCAGGATACACAGGAGACGCGTGTTCGATCCCTGGGTCTGGAAGAGCCCCTGGAGGAGGAAATGGCAACCCGCTCCAGTATCCCTGCCTGGAAAATTCCATGGATAGAGGAGCCTGGCAGGCTGTAGCCCCCGGGGTCTCAAAGGGCAGGACACGACTTAGCCCAACCTAATAGGGATGTGTGGATGTTTAACCTTGAGCCTCATTCCCTCTATGCCTGAGGGACCATGAAAACCTGGCTTCTATTTTTTAGACAAAATAAAAACTTGGGCAGAACATCATGAGGAGGAATAAAATGCCACAGGAGTGAAAGTTAAACCTGTCACAAAGCTGTAAAAGTATCTTGAGAAAATTAGAGGGATTTTTTTAACTGTAAATAAGAAAATGTTAATTTCTGAGGTAAACAGTATAACTCAGTGGCATAGCTAGAAATGGGACGTCATGAACAAGGAGACAATAAATTGCTGAATAAAGAAAATATGAGAGACAGACAGAGGTAGAAAGGAGAACTATTCAGGAAAGAACACCTACACTTTTGACCAATGACAAAGAGGCGAGCTGTCCACCCCTTCTGCGAGGCCTGGGGCAGCAGGGCCCTTGATAACTCATCCTCTGCTGCGTAACCAAGAGCTAAGCACTTCATCCTGGAATAGGGCCTAGGTTCTCCTTGTATCCTCAGGTGCTAGAACTCTGCCCAGCTCATAATTGCATTCAAAGGTGTTTGTTTTACGAAGCGGGAGTCTCTCACAAAATTATATAATATAAAGAACAGCATTTCTGGATCAATTGCCTGCTGCTGGTGATAAAGTCGCCATGAATGCCCAAGCTGAGTTTCCCATATGTGTTAAGGGAAACACTGACTGAAACCGCTCAGCCTGGCCAAGCACCATAGTGACCATTTGCAACAGGAGTTCCTGGTAAGGAACGTGGAACTAACAAGCCCCCACCAACTGGAAGAGTTCAGGAAAGGTAAAAAGACACAGGAGATGCCAGTCCACACGTCCTCCCAGAATCCTCCTCTTTGGAACCCATCTTGCCTGAGTGATCAGTCAGAATGATTGACCGGAGACAACTTGGAAACTAACCCCATCACTAAAAACCCCAAAACTGGGAGCCACGTGGCAGAGCCATCCTTCTGGGTTCCTTGACCCTGCTGCTCTCCACCCAGGCGCCCCTTGCCAATAAAGTCTCTTGCTTTGCCAGTATGGGTGTCTTGAATAATTCACTTCTGAGTGTTAAACAAGAACCCATTCTCAGGTCCTGGAGGGGGCCCCCCTTCTTGCAACATATGGACACATTCTCTCTCCTTCAGAACAGGGTTAGACCAGGTCCTCTAAAAAGCAGACACCAAGACTGGATTAGAAGGACAAGGTATTTGAGAAATGTCTATGAGAGAAAAAGGGGGAGGAGCCAGGGGAGGCCGGAAGTCATTAGATGTCCATGAAGGTCTGGCCCCAGGGAAAGGAGACAAGGAAGGAAGGAACGTGGGGCGGGTGCCCGTGGGGTTAGACTGCAGTGCAGTTCTAGAGAAGGTTCGACTAGGCCATCAGGGACTGCTCGAGCCCTGGCTGCCTGCCAGAGGACTCCAGTCCCCAGGAACGAGCCTGCTTTCGTACCTCTGCTCTGCTCATTCACAGGCTGGGGGCAGATGTGGGAACCGTGGTCTCCACACTAATGCAGCGATGGAACCTCGCAGCAATGAGGCCCAGTGGTGATTCCACTTCCTGCAACAGGAGATCAAGTCTGCTTCTGCTCCCAATTCCATATTCCTTCCACTTCTCCCCTGGGCCTCTAACAGTCCCCACCACAACGGTACTACTGTGTTTCATTAAATCTAACAAGCCACTAAAACGAAGACACTCCATATTTTCCTATACTATTAAAAGAAATGCTGCCAGTAACATCATTCACTATCAACTCTAAGAACTTTTATATTTACTGAAAATGACCTTTGGAAGTCAAATATATTTTTATCATACATCTTTTTTTTTTTTTTTGATGTGGCTCATTTTTAAAGTCTCTGTTCAGTTGTTGTAATATTGCTTCTGTTTTATGTTTTTGTGTTTTTGGCCGTGAGGCATATGGGATCTTAGTTCCCCAACCAAGGGTCGAACCTGCACATTCTACATGGAAGTCTTAAGCATTGAACCACAGGGAAGACCCTCATGTTCCCTTCTTGGGCGTACATTTTTAAAACAACAATAGGTAGAATATATCACACATATTTCTAAAGCTTCTTCAGAGTCTAACTCTTCTTAGTCAGTTTCAGCTCAGTCACCAATATCTGGTTTTCCCCACGTATGTGTTTTCCTTCTGTGCCATCAAGAGTCCCACAGCTGAATCATTTCTTTAAAGAATGCTCCATTGTGGTACTCGGCTTTTCTTTCAAAATGATAGCACCCGATCTTTAGGTAATAATACTGGCACTTCCCTGACCCACCCAGAAGGCCTCAATGGTGTTCCAACCACCCGCAGAATTTATCTCTCTTCCTTCAGTGGTCCTTAAGTGGTCTGTTGACTAAATAGTGAGAGGTTACCATTGTCCAAACAGGCCAGGTAACAACCAAATTCATGCTTCTTCCTGACCGCTGCCTGGGGAGGGGCAGCAGATGTAAGAACACATACATCTGACCCATATTCAAAGGTGGAGGTGGGGGTATTCAATCTCATGAGGAGCTAAAGGCAAGGAATACTGTCACTGGACTACCAGAAGATAGGATAAAGATTCTCTTTGTATCTCTGTCACCAACTTACTTTGTGATCTAAGTCAAATCATTCCATGGAATTCTCCAGGCAAGAATACTGGAGTGGGTTGCCATTCCCTTCTCCAGGGGAATCTTTCTGACTCAGGGATCGAACCTGAGTCTGCGGCATCGCAGGCGGATTCTTAACCGTCGGAGCCACCAGGAAGCCCAAGTCAAATCATTCCACCTCTTCCAGTTCCTGTTCCTTTCGTTTTTTGTAATGATGGGATAACACCCAAGTTTCCCCTAAGCTCTCCCTCATCTCTGTTTTAGGAGCCAAAGCCATACTGCTGAAGTGCTACACAACAGGACCTGAATCAAAGTCTTTGCCTCAGGAAACTGTGGCCGCAGCTGAACGGATTCCCACTAATGTGGATGAGACGGCTGACTGAGCAGGCTGGTTACATTCTGGTCCTGCTGGGGGAGAATGTGTGTAGCGAGTGTGTGTGTCTGTGTGTGTCTGTGGGAGGCGGGGGCAAGTGGAAAGGTCCAGGCCTGCTTTTTACTCCTTCACATCAGTACTAAGTGGTTCATCCCAAGAGCTGGCTGATTCCTCAGAAGCAGAGGAGAAGCCCAAGCAGCTGAAATTCAGGAACCACAAGTTTCAAGGGAAGTAGCATCTGACGATGACAGGGCTGCAAGGCCACAGATGACCCTGAGTCACCAGCAGTGAGAACACTGAGTCAGGAGGCCAGGCCTCACGCGAGAGGGCCAGGGAGCAGCCCAGGCCACCCACCGGGGATGTCCACACACAAGTCGCAGGGGTGGTATCAGAATGGTTCAAGCGCATTACATTTATTGTACACTTTGTTTCTGTTTTGATTATGACATCAGCTCCACCTCAGATCAGCAGCATTAGATCCGGAAGTTGGGGACCCCAGCTCTATAGGATTCTAGGTCAGAAAAAAATCCAACTCTCAAAAGGTGCATTCCTGAAGAACAAGGTTCACCATGACATCTGCGTGTGGCTGAATTATAGCGGATTTCCCAGAAAAACAGTGTTGTCAAGTTGTAAAGGTCAGTTATGAGAAAAATTCTTCATAAATATAGATCACTGACAGTTTTTACACTGAACTGAGAAAAGTTTTCATAAATAAGTTGAAGGCAGATTCTTTCCCACCTGAATTGTGCCTGCCAAGGGATTCATTTATCTGTAACAGAACTAATTAAATTAGGTTTAATATACTGTATAAAATATAAATAGATGACATGAAAGGCAGTATTTCTAATGGCATGTAATGTCTTTACAGGAATTCGGAAACAATTACTAAACACAAACTAAAGAACACTGTAAATTCCTAGCAGCAAAGGGACTTTCCTGGTGGTCCAGTGGTTAAGAATCCACCTTGCACTACAGGAGACTTGAGTTAGATCCCTGCTCAGGGAGCTAGATCCCACATGCCGAGGGGCAACCAAGCCCCTGCACCACAACTACGAGGCCCACGTGCCTCAACAGGAGATTCCACAAGACGCAACAGAGATCTCGCGTGCTGCAACTAAGACCTGATGCAAATAAATAAATATGTAAAATTTCTAACAGCAGAAATCCGCTCCACTAAAGCAAACTAGATATAGTCCAAAATACTTTGGAAATGACAAGTTAAAACTTAGGGTCATAAAGACTACTGTAACCTCCTGAGAGGCACAAAGTCACCAAAAAGCAATTCACAGTGGCTCCAGCTTTCAGACTGTGGTGCTGGAGAAGACTCTGGAGAGTCCCATGGACAGCAAGGAGATCAAACCAGTTAATCATAAAGGAAATCAGCCCTAAATATTCATTGGAAGGGCTGATGCTGAAACTCCAATACTTTGGCCACCTGATGTGAAGAGCCGGCTCACTGGAAAAGACCCTGATGCGGAGAAAGATCAAAGACAAGAGGAGAAGGGGGTGACAGAGGGTGAGATGGTTGGATGGCACCACTGACTCAGTGGACATAAGTTTGAGCAAGCTGCAGGAGATAGTGAAGGGCAGGGAAGCCTGGCTTGCTGCAGTTCACAGGGTCACAAAGAGTGGGACACAACTGAGAGACTCAACAACAGCAGAAACTTTCAGATAGATCCAGCTCCCAGACTAAGAAGGCCAGTGGAGATTTCTCGAGCACCCCAAGCCAGTGGTGCAGAGGTAGAAATGCCACACAACAACCTGGAGGGGTTATTAAAACACAGCCTGCTGTGCCCCACCCCAGAGTTCCTGACTCAGTAGGTCTGGAGAGGCGCCGAGAAGTCTGCGTTTCCAGCAAGTTCCCAGTTCCACCACTGGTCCAGGCACCCCGCCTGGAGAAGCACCACCTAAAGTGGTAGTAAAGACAGAATGTCACGGAAATTTCTCCCAGTGGTAAACGATACTTAGTTCACGTTAACACGCATGGGCTTCACTAGTGGTTCAATCAGTAAAGAGTCTGCCTGCAACGCGGAAGACCCAGGTTTGATTCCTGGCTCAGGATGATCTCCTGGAGAAGGAAATGGCAACCCACTCTAGTATTCTTGCCTGGAAAACTCCATGGACAGAGGAGCCTGACGGGCTGCAGCCGGTGGGGTCACAGAGAATCAGACACGACTGAGTGACCAACGCACACACAACCCACATATATTGTTTTAATAACACCATGAAGCATTTTTGAAACTTTAAAATTGTCACTGAAAGTTTGAAACAAAAATCAGGGTCAAAACCCCCAAAAGATACAGAAATCACATAAGCAAATGCTTCCAGAAGATCCTTGAGACAATATAAGAATGATGAGAAAGGAGTGAAGCATGTCAGAATGAGTTGAGGAAACACCCATCGTGCCTTGCCTGGAAGCATCCAAACTGCTGGGTTAGACAAAAAGTCCACTGGGTCTGTAAGAGTGTACAGAAAAACCCAAACTAACTTTTTGGCCAACCCAATATTAACTAAAGTCTTCAGGACTCAACCTAGTGCTTTCTTTATCAGGACATAAGCTCAGGGTCCATCACCCAGCAAGTGTTTCCTGGCCCAGTGTGTTCACAAAAGTAAAATCCATGGTGGGGAAAAACATGCCAAAGAAAAAACAGAAAGGAAGAGGTCTCAAAAGCCTGAAGATTCTGTGCACACACAGACAGCTCAAGAGGGAGAAGGATGCAACTGAGGGACAAGATGCCCGCCTACGTCTGGACACCATTGGGCAAGCTCTCGCTTCTCTCTCCAGACACACCCGCCTCCCCCAAGCTTCCCTGCACCTCTGGGCCTCGTGCAACTGCCCTGATGTACCAGAACTCCCAGATACTCAGCAGCACTGAAAAATCCCCGATTTACAGCAACGGACAAAAATTAAAAAGGCAGGATGACAGGACTCACATGGAGAAGTAAATACAACATGAAGGGCCTTCAAAAGAACATCATCAACACAACAGCACTATTTTAAACGTCCCTAAATTCCTGGCCAGCTGCCCACTGCAGATAAGTACGGCATGTCCTGCCCCGCCAGGGAGAGCATGTCCGGAATTCTGGCAGGGGAACACCACACAGGACTTCTCTCAGGGGATATGTACGGAAGTGACACAGGCATCCCGTGGACTTGGCTCTCCACCTCAACAGTTGGCAATGTGATCAGGAAAAAACTACTCACTTGGAAACGCTGTCCTGAAAAAGGGCAATATTGGCCTTTTCAAGGACACGGCACATCCGTTCATAGAAATTTGATTTTCACGCATGGAGGGAACCACTGACTTCCTAGACCGGCATTCTCTCCACTTTCTGACACTTCATTTTAACAGCTACAGAGCTGGACACCATTGGTGGGGGGAGGATATGCAAACACAGCTTCCCTCTTCTCCACATTCAATCCATTTTCCCTGAAGGAAGAAACTGTGGATTTCCCTGCTGGTCCAATGGCTAATACTCTGCGTTCCCAATGCAGCGCGCCCGGGTTCAATCCCTGGTCAGGGAACCAGATCCCACATGCTGCAACTAAAGATCCCATATGACACAACTGAGACCCCGAGCAGCCAAATGAGTAAATGTGAAAAAAAAAAGAAAAGAAGCGAAACGAAACCGGGGCTTCATTTCCATCTTTCATTCCCCGGCTAACTCCAATATATCAACTCAGATCAGAAACAACGTCTCTAAAGTGCCTTCCCCGAATTCCTCAGTAACTTTCCACAATGCACACATTAGGCGATCTCCCCAGTGCAGCACTAACCACTCAAGGCTCAGAACTACGCCTTTGTCTTGATGGCCCTTGACAGAGAGTGTTTGCCGAACTACATACATGTATCCAGCCCACTGAGGCATACATGAGGCATGCCATCATACACACCTGGCACCTCAAAAGAGAGAAGCATGTGTTCCTGATGGCTCAGCGCCCAGGCTCATGTCTTTATCCCTTAAAGCCCCGAAACATATTTTAACATTTATTTAGGAGATGGGAAGCTTTTTAAAAAATATGTGGTACCAGTCTTTGCCTTCTAAAACACAGATTATATTAATGACTTAATTGTAAATATATAAGTATTATCCTGTACCATCATTTAATTTAGGACTTCAGGAAATACTCATCACTGTTTTAAAAATTGAAGGACAATTGGTTTACGCTGTTAATTTCTGCTAAACAGAAAAGTAATTCAGTTATACATACATATTCTTTTTCATATTCTTTTCCATTATGGTTTATCTCAGGATATTGAATATAGTTCCTGTGCTACAGAGTAGGATCTTGTTGTTTAAGCAGTCTATATGTAAGAGTTTGCATCTGCTAATCCCAAACTCCCAGCCTATCCCTCCCCCCACTCCCCTCAGCAACCACAAGCCTGATGTCCATGAGTCTGCTTCTGTTTCACACACAGGTTCATTGGTGCCCTGTTTTAGACTTCACACATCAGTGATATCATACGGTATTTGTCTCTTTCTGACTTACTTCACTTAGCATGATACCCTCTATTTCCATCCATGTTGCCACAAACGGCATTATTTTGTTCTTCTTTATGGCTGAGTAACATTCCAGTGTATGGAAGGGGGGTGGTATCTACACACCACATCTTCTTTATCCATTCATCCATCAGTGGACATTTAGGTTGCTTCCATGTCCTGCCCACTGCAAACAGTGCTGTGTGAATATACAGGTTCATATATCTTTCTGAATCATAGTTCTGTCCAGATGTGTGCTCAAGAGTCGGATCTCCAGATCATATGGTAACTCTATCTTTATTCCTTTGAGGAACCATCATATTGCTCTCCATACTGGCTGCACCATTTTACATCCTCACCAGCCATGCAGGACGGTTCCTTTTTCTCTGCACCCTCTCCAACATTCATTTGTAGATATTCTGATGATGGCCATTCTGCTCAGAATGAGATGTTGCCTCGCTGCAGTTTTGATTTGCCTTTCTCCAATAATTACTGACATGGAGCATCTTTTCACATATCTACTGACTAATCACTTTTAAAGATTACGTGACATGAAGATTTTGCTAAACTCTTAGAACCAATTTCAGAGTATCTCTACCTCTATTTCACAGCTGCCATTTTCCATGCTCTTTTTCTTAAATATGTGACTTTTAACATGCTGCTGTTTTGTAACAATTTTAAGAAAAACAAGAGTTTTCCAAAGTTCTCAGAAAATACTAGCATCCATTTTAGCTCCTGAAAAAACTTCCTTGTCACTGTGCTTGCGGGTATGAGTTTGTTAAACTATGCAAAGAACCCCACCCCCAAGTCTCTAGCCCACAAACTCCGGTTCAAACACAACTTCTTTCATAAAGCCCTTCCCAGGAAGCACAGGCTCCGCTACTCGCCTCTCCAGGCAACCACACCCTGTACTTCTGTTTAGCACTTACTATAACAAATTTTAATTCACTTTTTACCAGTTACTCAAGACCACATTGGACACTTGTTGAGGCACCTCTCTTTTCTTACTCAAAAGTTTCAGGCTGGATTCTGGTAAAGCATCAAAGATGTTTTGTTGACTAAGTGATCAAAGGTTATGTAACAAAAGTAGCCACAATAATGCCATGTGATGTTCATGGTTTAAAAACAAGCAATCACTGACTATAAAGTTAGAAAGAAACACCAAATAATGTCAACATGGGTTAAATGCCATTTTTTAACACTCATCATTATTCATTTTATTATTATAACTCACTGATAACTCAGGTAGTAGTGCTATTAACAAATGGAACAATATCAGGAATTCAAGTCAAGAGGGAAAGAGACAAAGAAAAATCTATATATTAAATGGACTTAGAAACTTATCAATCAAATGCAGTGTCTTTGGATCCAGATTCCAACAAATCCAACTGTTATGGGAAGGAGGTAACAGAAGAGACAAAAATGCAAATACTCAGGGCCGTATTTACATTTTCCCATGATACTCATGGGTAAAAATGAATATGGCCTAATTTTTTGTAACCTCAAAGAACTACTGTTTATTTTTAGGTGTGACAAGGATTCAGTTCAGTTCAGTCGCTGAGTCGTGTCCAACTCTTTGCGACTCCACGAACCGCAGCACGCCAGGCCTCCCTGTCCATCACCAACTCCCGGAGTTCACCCAAACCCATGTCCATTGAGTCGGTGATGCCATCCAACCATCTCATCCTCTGTCATCCACTTTTCCTCCTGTCCTCAATCTTTCCCAGTATCAGGGTCTTTTCAAATGAGTCAACTCTTCGCATGAGGTGGCCAAAGTACTGGAGTTTCAGCTTCAACATCAGTCCCTCCAATGAACACCCAGGACTGATCTTTAGGATGGACTGGTTGGATCTCCTTGCAGTCCAAGGGACTCTCAAGAGTCTTCTCCAACACCACAGTTCAAAAGCATCAGTTCTTCGATGCTCAGCTTTCTTCACAGTCCAACTCTCACATCCATACATGACCACAGGAAAAACCATAGCCTTGACTAGATGGACCTTCGTTGACAAAGCAATGTCTCTGCTTTTTAATATGCTGTCTAGATTGATCATAACTTTCCTTCCAAGGAGTAAGCGTCTTTTAATTTCATGGCTAAAATCACCATCTGCAGTGATTTTTGAGCCCCAAAAAATAAAGTCAGCCACTGTTTCCCCATCTATTTACCATGAAGTGATGGGACCAGATGCCATGATCTTCGTTTTCTGAATGTTGAGCTTTAAGCCAACTTTTTCACTCTCCTCTTTCACTTTCATCAAGAGGCTCTTTAGTTCTTCTTCACTTTCTGCCATAAGAATGGTGTCATCTGCATATCTGAGGTTATTGATATTTCTCCTGCCAATCTTGATTCCAGCTTGTGCTTCCTCCAGCCCAGCGTTTCTCATGATGTACTCTGCATATAAGTTAAATAAGCAGGGTGACAATATACAGCCTTGACGTACTCCTTTTCCTATTTGGAACCAGTCTGTTGTTTCATGTCCAGTTCTAACTCTTGCTTCCTGACCTGCATACAGGTTTCTCAAGAGACAGGTCAGGTGGTCTGGTATTCCCATCTCTCTCAGAATTTTCCACAGTTTATTGTGATCCACACAGTCAAAGGCTTTGGCATAGTCAATAAAGCAGAAATAGATGTTTTTCTCGAACTCTCTTGCTGTTTTGATGATCCAGCAGATGTTGGCAATTTGATCTCTTGTTCCTCTGCCTTTTCTAAAACCAGTTTGTTCATATGGAAGTTCACGGTTCACGTATTGCTGAAGCCTGGCTTGGAGAATTTTAAGCATCACTTTACTAGTGTATGAGATGAGTGCAATTCTGCAGTAGTTTGAACATTCTTCGGCATTGCCTTTCTCTGGGACTGGAATGAAAACTGACCTTTTCCAGTCCTATGGCCACTGCTGAGTTTTCCAAATTTGCTGACATATTGAGCACAGCACTTTCACAGCATCCTCTTTCAGGATTTGAAATAGCTCAACTGGAATTCCATCATCTCCACTAGCTTTGTTCGCAGTGATGCTTCCTAAGGCCCACTGGACTTCACATTCTAGGATGTCTGGCTCTAGGTGAGTGATCACACCATCGTGATCATCTGGGTCGTGAAGATCTTTTTCGTACAGTTCTTCTGTGTATTCTTGCCACCTCTTCTTAATATCTTCTGCTTCTGTCAGGTCCATACCATTTCTGTCCTTTATTGAGCCCATCTTTGACAAGGATATTGTAGTTCAAAAGAGCATTCTCTTTGAGAGTTATGACAAAACAATATAATACTGGACTCTCTGTCAAAATAATGGGGTGGGGTGGTGAGGAGTTCAGGAGAAACAGGACTGCCTGTGCGGCAGTGCCCACTGAAGGCGAGCACTGAGGATGCGTAGTTTAATTCTATTTCTCCGTCTGCACGTGCTCACAATTTTCCAAACTAAACAGTTTAGACACTGACTTTAGGGAAGCACTAGGTGTCCGCTGCACTCCCTGGTCGGTGGCGGCCGCCCTCCACTGCTTTCTGGCTCTGGTTTGTCTCCTGCCGTCTGGGAGCTGCCGTCCCCACACAGGGGCTGTGACATGCTGTCCCATTCCTTTCTGAGGCTCATGGCCTCACACAGACACCATCCCGTTCTTACTTCTACCCTGCACTGGAAACCCAGCCCTGTCATCTTCATTCTGCCTGAGACAGAGGCCCAATCAACCCCCGGCACCGCTGAAGATTCAATCAACAGGTCAGCTTTCCAACAGCTCTGAGATCCACACTTTTCTTTATCAGACAGCCTGGAGCCAAGACCACATTCCAGCCAATTCGTCTCAAGGCACAGAAACCAGAGATACCGTTGTCCCTCAGAATCCAGTGGCGACTGTTCAAGGATTGCCACGGACACCAAAATCCAAGGATGCTGAAGTCCCTTACATAAAAATGGCATAATACTTGCATATAACCTATACGTATCCTCCTATATACTTTAAATCATCTGTAGATGACTTGCAATACATAATAAAAGCAGACAGACCTTAGAGGTTCAATTTTAGAAAACTGGAATTGCAGGCTCAATTCCAGATAACTGTAATAACGCAAATGTTGCAAGAAAGCAAGTCACACGTATTTTGTGATTTTCCAGTAGACACAGCTGTTTTTAATATGAAGGGAAAGTGTTAGTTGCTCAGTCATGTACAACGCTTTGTGACCCCATGGACTGTAGCCCACCAGGCTCCTCCATCCATGGGATTCTCCAGGCAAGAATACTTGGGCAGGTTGCCATTTCCTTCTCCAGGAATCTTCCCAGCCCAGGGATCAAACCTGGGTCATCCACATTATAGGCAGATTCTTTACCATCTGAGCCACCAGTTCACTGAGTGTGCAATAGCATTATATCTTTAAAAAGCAATATACATACCTTAATTTAGAAATACTTTACTGCTATAAAATGCTAACCATCATCTGAGCCGTCAGTGAGTCATGATCTCTTTGCCACAGTGCCATCAAAGATCACTGATCACAGACGGCCACAACACATGTATTAACAGTGAAAAAGTTTGAACTTTAACAACTATCAAAATGAGACCGAGTCGAAAAGGGAGCAAATGTCATTGGGAAGATGGCACCTAAAGACTTGCTTAACTTAAGGTCGCCACAAACCTGCAATAAAAACACAATATCTGAAAAGCACAATAAGGCCTAATGAACATACTATGTAAATAGTTGTGACTACGATGTATAGTATATGATAGACAAAGAGTTTCAGCATGTAGAAAATGCAAGTTTTACTTTTTGGAACTTGCCGGAATTTTTTTTCAAATACTTTTGATCTGCCAAGGCAAACTCCACGAATACAGAGCACCAGCTACAGAATATCACCCTGTGTTTCTGTAGAGTTAAACTCCAGCACCGTTCTGCCTAAACATCTCCTCCCCCGGGTACCAAGATGCCATCATAGTTCTCCACTGCAAAGATTTCCTTCCCACGCCACTCTAGAGGTAACAGTGCCCCGACCCGCTCCCTGGCTCCTTGCCCTTCTCAATTGTGTTTTTCTTTTCTTTCCTTTTTTTTTCTTTGGCCTCATCAGGTGGCTTGTGGGCTCTTAGTTCCCAGACCAGGAATTGAACCCAGGCTCTCAGCAGTGAGAGCAGAGTTCTAAACACTGGACTGCCAGGTAATTCCCTCAGTTTTATTTTGTAGCTTACTGCTACTTGACAGCAAGTTTGTCTATCACCTCTCCTTTCCAAACTATAACCTCCCTGAGGGCAGGGACTTTGTGCGCTCAGATTCTCTAGAGTAACTGAAGCATAAAAGCAGATCAAAGACACATGCAGAATGCTCAGGAAAATAGGACTAAAGGTCAAAGAGGGTTGAGAACAAAACACTGATACTGTTAACATTAACTAAGAACGTGCGCTTTCCCCACCCACACGCCCACACCCACTTCATGCCCTAACAGGGTGATTTCATGGCACTCTGACATTTAGACTGTTCTAAAGAGCTGAAGAATCAGTGACTACAGGGGCATATTAATAATAGCTGAATATGTCAGTTTGTACCAGAAAAGAACCCAGTGCAAGCACAGTACCTTCACGTGCCCGCTTCAGTATTTACAACAGACACAACTCATCTCAGAATTTAGGGTGCAGTGTGAATGACGCTACACCCTTTAGAGGCCATGGGTATTGGTTATTTTAAGTAAAATATCAGTGCTTTCTACTGATATTTTACTACTATACTATTAGTAGATAAAATAGACTAATAAGGACCCCCTGTAGAGCAAGCACCAGAAACTCTACTCAACACTCTATAATGGCCTATACGGGAGAAGAATCTTAAAAAGAGTAGATGTATTTGTGTATGTATAACTGATTGACTTTGATGTACACTTGAAATTAATACCATATTGTAAATTAACTATACACCAATAAAAAATTTTTAATTAAAAATAGGTTTTAAAAATAAACAACATTTGGTTGTGCAACTTGGGGTAAAAACAATCAGCGCCTTGCTCCTCCTTCTCCTACTACAATCCTACCAGCTAGAAATCCCGACCAGAAGCTGGCCTTGTGACAGCAACATCTAGGAAGCGGGCAGGCGGATCAGAGCGTCTGGTTCTAGCCCAACCTAACTCTGGCCCTCAGCTGCCACGTGATCCTGGGCAAGGCACTGCACCTGTTTCCGCATCTGTGAATCCGGGGGCAATCACAGGGTCTATATCACAAGGCTGATATGAGAATTAAAGGGCTGAGTAACAGGTACACAGCCTAGACCAGCACCAGGCACAGGGTGAGGGTCAATTCTCTCAGCTGTCACGTTCAGGAGTATGACCACCACAGCCGAACTCTCTCAAACACTTACGTGTGCACG
Organism: Capra hircus; assembly: GCF_001704415.2. Lineage (NCBI taxonomy): Eukaryota > Metazoa > Chordata > Mammalia > Artiodactyla > Bovidae > Capra > Capra hircus. Next base: position 60,585,214 of record NC_030824.1, on the reverse strand, counting down.
CTCAGTCACATCTGACTCTTTACAACCCCCAGGACTGGAGCCCACCAGGCTCCTCTGTCCATGGGATTCTCTAGGCAAGAATACTGGAGTGGGTTGCCACTTCCTCCTCCAGCTTATACACTTAGACTTTAACACAATTCTAGGAAGTACTCATTCTCGAGAACACAGAAAAAATAGACTGTCTTTTTTTTTTAAGGCCTGAAAAACCTGGTGACAGTACAGTGTATCATAATCCAATGGGGATTCTGCTGTAAATCTCTGTTGAGTGAATGAATGTCAGGAGACAAATACAAGTTTTTAAGAAATGTTGGTAAATACTATTCAACGCGCTCAGAATTCATGTGAAATGAGATCATGCACACAGTTCACTCAGCAGAGCCCTGGGCACAAGGAGGGCACTCCACGGAGGGGGGCTATTACTACTCCTGTTGGGATAGTGTATTTCAAGGCAAAGTGGGATTTTAAAGTCTTGCAAGCTCAAGTTCTCTTCCTCTGCACACAGCCTAGAAACCCACGGAATGAGGCAAGTTCCAACACTGCCCGGCTATCCCTCTGCCTCTCCATAAGTTGTCCTTTTTGTTGGTTTTTTTTTTTTTTTTTTTTAATTGCACTGGCTCTTTGTTGCTGCCCATGAGTTTTCTCTAGCTGGGGTGAGTAGGGGCCACTCTCTAGTTGCAGCGTGTGGGTTTCTCGTTGCAGTGGTTTCTCTTGTTGCAGCACACAGGGTCTAGGGTACACAAGCTCAGTAGTTGTGGTGTGGGCTTAGCAGTTGCAGCTCAAAGGCTTAGATGCCCCGAGACACGTGGGATCTTAGCTCCCAGACCAGGGACCAAAGCCATGTGCCCTGCATTAGCAGATGGATTCTTAACCACCAAACTGGCAGGGAAGTCCTTCCGTCAGTTTCCTGCTTTTGTCTTCGTGATATGTTAAGATGATTCTTCCTGAGACCTGATTTCAATGCAACTGCTCCAGGGCTAACAAAAATCTAGGAAGTGTTGATACAGTTCAAAACACCCTTTTACAGATGAAGACACAGGGCTTTGGTTGAGAGGTTCAGAAACTTGTCCAAGATCTCACCATGAGCAGCACCACTGCGGAACTAGAAGTCCAGGCTCCCCAAACCTCACCCAGGCTTGTTTGCATTACCAGGTTCTACTCATCCGCAGATATATGCACCAAAACCTCCTCCAGAACCAGCTTCTACACTCAGATGTCCCCCCATTTAAAGACGGATGTGTCCATGAACACCCCACCACTCACCATGATCTCCCTCTGCTCTTCCAGATTCTTCAAAAAATTAGAAAATTCACGCAAGGAAGCATCTGTAAGGAGAAAGGCATCATTATTTTGTGGCCAAAGCAAAGGAAAGCCAACGAAAACCTCATCTTTACGCACCTATGCAGCGTTCATCGTCAGTCTCTGCATCTCCGATAAACTCAAATTTGAAGTCTCTGAGGGAGTGTGCGAACTTCCGCTGGGCTGCCGAGAGACCTGGAAAGACAGATGGAGTGACCACGGGCGTCCTTGCTTCCAGTCGAGGTTTAGCATGAACTGATTCCTCCCCAGATGCCAGAGCTGTGGAGCTCTCCTCCACATGAGCTGTGATGAGACACAACCCAGCTCCTCGGCCAAGGGGCCCGGCATCCCACCTGGGCACTCCCTGGGAGTTTGTCTGCTATGTTCTAGGATGGAGCAGTTGCTGGAGAAATATCTATATTGCTCCCAAAAGCACTCTCCCGATCTCTGCTCACTCAGGTCAGAAGGTGGGCCAATTCAAGTTCCAGCTATCATGAGGGGCACATTACATGTGACAGCGTCTCCCGAGGCTTGGGATATCCACATAGGTGCCGAGATTTCCAGTATAAACATCCCAAAGCCCAGTCAGCCCATCAGACGCCCTGAACTGATGCTCCAGCTCTGGCTGGAGAAACCCAGAGGATTCAAAGAGCTTTCAAAGCAAACGGCAGCAGCGAGGTAAGCCAAAGGCCAAGCTTAAATGGCAGAAAAAATTCATTCTCCAAAAGACCTATAGGGCCGCATCTATTTTTTCTTTTTAAATTGATGATTCATAGAAAATAGTGGAAAATTCTACTTCTGTAGCAAGCTAACAGTTATGTTACAGGCCACACGCCATGCTACAGGATACGTATTTCCTGCACCTCACTCAATACTCAAAATAAAGGTTATCCCCATTTTACCATGGAGATGTTAGCACTAAGGTCACACAGCTACTACAACAGCAAAGGTCTGACTGCTTCCAAAGTCATTTGTATAAAACCCATGCCCCTGCCAGGGTGCAATCCTGTTTCTAAAGCACTTTAACAGCTGCTGCTCCCTGACGCCTGCACCCTGTACGGCTCCTGGCTCACTGCAATGAATACTGATAGACTGGGTTAAAGTAAACCTTCCTGTCAAGCAAACAGAAAAGCTGAAAACGCAAAACACCAGTCCCTAACTGTTGATCAGAGCACTTACACAAAAAATGAATACGGACAAGAAATGGAAGCACTGGGCATGAGCGCTGAGGGCTGGTTTTAATAAGACGGTGTAAGATGGTAGCAGCAAAAAGCTTCTCTTTTTTAGTCATCGTATTATAGCTAACACGCAAGGAGTGAAAGAAAAAATTTCTGATTTTTACATTGGAAAAAAAACTTTCTAACCCACTCTTTACCTCCACTCATTAAGCACAATGGTTCCCCAATGCCCTCCTTGACAAGCTGCTGCTGCTCACTTCTTAAACTTCCTAAGAACCCTCACCAGTTCTTCCAGCCGCTCTCATGATCTGGTTGCTCATTTTTTTTCTGGTGGCGCTGAGTCCTCACTGTGGCACGTGGGCTTTCTCTAGCGGTGGTTCACGGGCTTAGCTGCCCAGTGGTATGTGGAATCTTCTAAGACCAGGGACGGAACCCGTGTCCCCTGCGTTGGCAGGTGGATCCTTAACCACCGGACCACCAGAGAAGGCCTCTTAATTTCTTTGTAACAGATTCTATTTTAAGGCAGTTTCAGGTTGACAGCAAATTGTGGAGAAGGTAGAAGGTTTTCCCTAGAACCCCTGCCCTGATATGCATAGCTTCCCTCATTGTCAACAGCCTCCACTGTCACAGATTCAGAAACCTCATTCTTCCAAAGCTAAACCAGAAACCTTTCAGAAGGTGACACAGGATGGTAACTTCTTACCCTTGGAGTACAGCACAAAAGCACAACCGTCATGTAAAACATGATGGGCTGCAAGCATGGTCCCCTTCTCCAGCCCTCCTTTGCAGGAGGCTTCTCTTGTCAATGGGACTCTTCAGCTCCTTTGCCAACAGGGAGAGTTCTATCCTGCCCCCTGAATCTGGGCTGGTCTTGTGCCCAGAAGAATGTGATGAAAGCGGCACTGCTAATTCAGAACCTTAGCTTTAGAACTTTGCACATCCCTGCTCCAGTCCATGGAAAGCCTATGGCCGCCATGTGATCAAGCCCCAGCTAGCCTCCTGAATGGTAAAAGATGTGTGGCCCAGGCCCCCCACTTATTGCCCCATCGGTCAGACATCCCACCCATAGAAGCAGAGCTTCCCGCCTTAAAGGAGGCAGCCCAGACGAGATCACACTGCCCAATGGGCAGAGTCCAAACTGAAATAAAGACGGCTGCTTAGGCCACTAGACAGGGCGGTGATTAGTTACTAAATAATAAATAGACTAATATAGAAAGGTTAATGAAATTTGACTGTATTAAAATTTTAAAGACATTAAAGAGCAAAGAAAAAGCACACGCCACAAAGGTACAAACAGCAGCTATGAATCACTGAGGAAGGCAAGTCCCGTAACAAGTTGGGCAAAACAACTGAATAGGCCCTTTGCAAAACGAAACGAAGGAAATCCAAATGGCCCAAAACCACATGAAAAGGTGCTCGAACTCATTAGTGCTTACAAAAGTGAAAAGAAAACCTCAACATAGCTCAGTACACTCATCAGATTGGCAAAAAGCCGTAAGTCTGGAAACCTCAAGAGTTGGTGTATGCGGAGCAACAAAAATTTTCACTTACTGCCAGTAAGGGTGAGAATGGGTAAGTGGTGGCGGTGATTTAGTCGCTAAGTCGTGTCCAGCTCTTTGTGACCCCATCGACTGCAGCCCGCCAGGCTCCTCTGTCCATGGGATTTCCCAGGCAAGGATACTGGAGTGGGTTGCCATTTCCTTCTCCAGGGGATCTTCCTGACCCAGGGATAGAATACACATCTCCTGCTGGGCAGGCAGATTCTTTATCACTGAGCCACCTGGGAGGCCCAAAAATTGATATAATCACCTTTCAAGCACTCTGGCATTATCTAACAAGTTTGATGAGAACCTACAACCTAAAGCTGTCCTTCCAGGTAAATCCCTAAGATAAACTTTAGCAGACATGCACTTACAGATGTATACTTTCTACAACATACATTCACACATCGACACAGGCTAATCTCACAACGTGGAGAGAAAGAAGGAAGTCCCGAAAGAATCCACAGTATGGCTGTTTCACAAAAAGTTCAAAGCAAGCTCCACGAAACCCTATGCTTAGGTTGCACACACAGGTCACAAAATTACAGAACAATTAAGAACGGTAAGTGAATCATTCTCGCAAAAGTCACACGACGTTCACCACCTGGGACGAGGGCAGAGGATGTAACAGACCGCTACGAGGGGATTCAAAGGTTATTTTACTTCATAACCTAGTGGGCAGTCTGTGGATATTTGCTTCCTCATTCTTCTTTAAAGCATACACCTGGCTCCCATATTTCTGTATTTCCACCAAAATTTCACAACTAAACAATAAAAATGTTTAAATCATAAAAATGTAAAGCCTGGGGATTTCCCTGGTATTCCAGTGGTTAAGCTCTGCGCTTCAACGGCAGGGGGGCACACGGGTTTGATCCCTGGTCAGGGAACTAATATGCCACATGCCAAGGGGCATGATAAAAAATAGTAAAGGTATATATCTTCTAAAAAAAATATAAACCCTGGCTATAGAGGCCCCTCCAGAGTTAATCCAGGCAGACATATGATTATTCCCTAGGACTGGCCGTGCCAGCCTGTTCTTGGTTTACGCAAGCCAAACTCACTCCAGACTACCAGGCTTCAAAGTGCTGTCCCATTCTGGAAGGGCTCCTTCCCTGCCCTCACCCCTGTCTGGCTGGCTCCTTCACAGAAACCTGCCCCTCGCACCACCCTCCCCAAAATCATCGCCCCTGTGCCCTACACTCCGCTCTGTCCCACAGTGCACGACCTTCCCAGCGCTGCTTACCTGAATCTGCCTCATTTAGTCAGCATTTTCTCGGGGTTCTCTCTCCTCCTGCCCCAGCTTACCTGGGCCCAGAGGCAGCAGCGGGCACCCTTGCGCTTCCCTCTATCTTTGAAACAGGGACCACACAGTTTTTGCTTTTTAGTTCATGCAGCTGTTTCCAAATAGTGAGTGTGTGGGCTTATTATCATTTTTAATAACTTTATCGTATTCCATTTTGCTAATGTTTGCCAGTTCTCAACAGGGGCATGTAATTGGTTCCATTTGTGTGTTTATCTATGTACTTATTTATATATGCCATATATAAACAACATGTAAATGCTTATATTATACATATAGAACCATGTGTTAGTCCCTCAGTCATGTCAGAGGCTCTTTATGACCCCATGGACTCTAGCCTGCCAGGCTCCTCTGTCCAAAGAATTCTCCGGGCAAGAACAGTTGAGTTGGTTGCCATTCCCTTCTCCAGGGGATCTTCCCCACCCAGGGATTGAACCTGGGTCTCCTGCACTGCAGGCAGGTTCTTGACCATCTGAGCCACCAGAGAAGCGCACAGAACCGTAAATGCTGGTATAAAATCTATTTTTCCCCTCTGGAGTCTCTTCCTTTGAGTATTTTATCCAAAACTGCCATGTCAAAAAATACTTCAAGAATCATGCTTTCATAATGTCAGGGCAAGATACTTTCCAGAAAGCTATAATTTAAATGCATCCATTTCTCAACATTTATTTCATAATTCCTAATCTCATTAGTTGAAAATATTTATAACAGAATTGAACTGAATCATATTTGCACAGCTAATATGATACATTTCTTCCTATGTAAATACTTTTCTCTCTTACCTCTCTGCTAGGTATTATAGTTACATCTATTTTTATTTTAGAATATAATTATTTTTCCCCTCCACTGACTTCTTTCTAGTATTATACAGAGTTCATTACAAAAACTTCTTACTGCTTAAAAATTTCACCACACCAAACTCCAGTTCCATTTAATCATCACAAATTTATCACCTTTTCTGTTAAATGATACATTCTTTAAAATATTTGTTTTTGGCTACATGAGGTCTTCCTTGTGGCTCCCAGGCACTGCTGCCCTGAGGCATGTGGGGTCTTAGCTCCCCGACCATGTCCCCTGCATTGGAAGATGGATTCTTAACCACTGGACCATGAGGGACCTCTCTTTAGTACATTTTAAATCCCTGGTGGCTCAGACAGTAAAGAATCCACCTGCAATGCGGAAGACCTGGGTTTGAACCTTTGCTTGCAAAGATCCCCTGGAGGAGGGCATAGCAACCCACCCCAGTATTCTTGCCTGGAGAATCCCCATGGACAGAGGAGCCTGGTGCGCTACAGTCCATGACGTTGCCAAGAGTGGACACAACTGAGTGACTAAGCACAGCACACTCTCCCATGTAGTACTCTGAGAGATCTCTGCTGCCTTTTCAGACATAACAAAATCATAAGACACTTTACTACATTTACACAGTCCATTACAAAAGTGCAAAGATGCTCTGTGCCAAAGATAAAGGTTTATCATAGCGCATGAAACTCAACCAGTCTGTTACAATGGCTGGCAGTACTCCTCTGCTAGGGGAAGGCAATGAAGGGCCCACTAGACGCTACTACCTTTGTTGAGTGCTTACTCTGTGCTAATGGACTTACAAATAATATTTCACTTATTTCTTATAACCAGCCTGTAGGGTGAGTGTTGATGTTACCTTATGTTACAAATGGGTTAAGTAGGTTCAGAGATAGATTAGTGACATGATCAAGGTCACAGACCTCTTTAGACTGCTCATATTACGTCCTGGAGGCAAAGGATCAACTCCTTGGTCTCTCAAGCTTCTACTAATGTCTTCTCCATCACATTGTTCTGACTTTTTGGGAGATTTGACACGATTCCCAGGGCCTTTGCACAGATCTCAACTAGTTCTCTCAAATGCCTCTAACTAAATGGATAATAAACTGTGGAAAATTCTGAGAGAGATGGGAATACCAGAGCACCTGACCTGCCTCTTGAGAAACTTATATGCAGGTCAGAAAGCAACAGTTAGAACTGGACATGGAACAACAGACTGGTTCCAAATAGGAAAAGGAGTATGTCAAGGCTGTATATTGTCACCCTGCTTATTTAACTTCTATGCAGAGTACATCATGAGAAACGCTGGGCTGGAGGAAGCATAAGCTGGAATCAAAATTGCCAGGAGAAATATCAATAACCTCAGATATGCAGATGACACCACCTTTATGGCAGAAAGTGAAGAAGAAATCAAGAGCCTCTTGATGACTGAAAGCTCAACATTCAGAAGACTAAGATCATGGCATCCAGTCCCATCTCTTCATGGCAAATAGATGGGGAAACAGTGGAAACAGTGACTGACTTTATTTCTCTGGGCTCCAAAATTACTGCAGATGGTGACTGCAGCCATGAAATTAAAAGGCGCTTGCTCCTTGGAAGGAAAGTTATGACCAACCTAGACAGCACATTAAAAAGCAGAGACATTACTTTGCCAACAAAGGTCCATCTAGTCAAGGCTATGGTTTTTCCAGTGGTCATGTATGGATGTGAGAGTCGGACTGTGAAGAAAGCTGAGTACTGAAGAATTGATGCTTTTGAACTGTGGTGTTGGAGAAGACTCTTGAGAGTCCCTTGGACTGCAAGGAGATCCAACCAGTCCATCCTAATGGAGATTAGTCCTGGGTGTTCATTGGAGGGACTGATGTTGAAGCTGAAACTCCAATACTTTGGCCACCTGATGTGGAGAGCTGACTCATTTGAAAAGACCCTGATGCTGGGGAAGATTGAGGGCAAGAAGAGAAGGGGACAACAGAGGATGAGATGGTTGGATGGCATCACCAACACAATGGACATGGGTTTGGGTAAACTCCAGGAGTTGGTAATGGACAGGGAGGCCTGGCATGCTGTGGTTTATGGGGTTGCAAAGAGTCGGACATGACTGAGCGACTGAACTGAGCTGAACTAAATGGAAAATTCATATACCGTATGCTTCCATGTCCCTCATCCTCTCCTGCATGCTAATTCCCAAGGAAAGTAAATTAGCATTACTCTTCAGCAACACCTTCAAGGCTGGCACATACTACTGGATAAGACAAAGCCTTTGTTGTTGGTGGTGTTATTTAGTCGCTGAGTTATGTCTGACTCTTGCAACCTCATGGACTACAGCCCACCAGGTTCCTCTGCCCATGGCGTTTCCCAGGCAAGAAAACTGCAGTGGGTTGCCATTTCCTTCTCCAGGGGATCTTCCCGACCCAGGGATCGAACTCACGTCTCTTGTGTCTCCCTGCCTTGGCAGGTGGATTCTTTACCACTGAGCCACCTGGGAAGCCCAATACGATGCCTGAGTGTGTACAAAAAGCACAGCTGACTTAAAAGAATTAAAGGGATCTGCACTCTTTCAACTGAACTTGCCACTTCCAGAGTCTCCGAGTGGAACTTTTAGGTCTTCAATCTGCAGACAAATGGAAGAGAAAAATTCAGGCACTAAAACTCTCCCTGGGGTTGGAAGACGTTTGAGAGATGAGGAGTTGTATTTGAGACCCACTCAGTCTGAGATGCAGACCTCCACATGGAGAGATCCAACCACACTTTAGTTGTAGCATGTAGGATCCAGTTCCCGGACCCAGGATTGAACCTGGGTCCCCTGCATTGGCAGTGCAATGCCTTAGCCACTGGACCACCAGAGAAGTCCCCAACCACAGTTTAAATCCAGATCTGGAGAGCCTCCAGATGCTGGCTGGAATTGCCCCACTCATCCTTGATGGTTTGACAAACGAGAAGATTGTTTCTTACAGTATAGCCACCTATGAACCTAATAGTTCTGAACTATTAGACGCATGCAGACACTTGGAAGGAAGGGAAACCTCTCTATTCATATTGTTCTACGCCACTGCCAGGCAGCCCTCTGGGTACATGAGAGCCCCGGAAGCGACAAGCCTGGCCCTGGAAATAGAGTTGTAACTACAGGACTATCTCCACAACTTCCCATCCCATCAAGCAAACCACTAGCTAGCACACTTGAGGAACCGTGGCCTGCTCTCTAATTCTGGGTTTGAGATGGAAAATGAGGCAGCCAATAAATGTACCCTTCTCACTCACAAAATTTGAAACTCAGGATGCTTCACCAGCCATATCAAATTCTAAACTCTTTTTCCAAATGGACAAACTGCACCTAGAAGCTCACATTCCTCAGCATGTAGAGACTGAAATCACCAGATTATCAAATATGCACCAGCTCTGCCAAGGGAAGTGCCACCACCCATTTTGCACATCAAAACACGTCCCCAAATTCTTCTGCGTTTTATTTAGAGAAGAACAGGGTGCAGGCTCTAAGAACTTCATTTCTTTCACGTCAGATTCACGCCAAGGAAATAATGCTGATGTTAATCCAAGGAACTTGGAACTGAAACAAAATTCCTCCAGGACTGTGGACTGGCTTCTCATTCTCCTTCGTGTTTTTCCAGATTTACATAACTGACTGCTGCACCGTGTACAAGAATAGCAGTCTGGCCTCTCTATATTAGTCAAAAAAGAAAGAAAACAACTCACCTGATAGATTTTTTAAGTGGTGCAAATGTCTCTCGAGCCCAAAATGCCTTACGGGGCTAGTCATGGCCTGAAGGCCACATCACAGGCTATACTTCGAGCAGCTCAAGGGCCAGTACCATCTGTGCAACTTATGTTAAAGCCCTCCTAGCCCTAACTCTCCAATTCCAACCCAACTGGAGTGCCTGTGTAGAGCTCTTCTTAATCACAGAAATAAACCCCATCTCAAGTCACTAGTAATAGAATGGCCTGACCTGACAAATCCTGGGGGTAAAGGAACACAAGTGGAGCCCACGAAGATGCAGATGCCTCAGAACAAATGCATAAACCAGGACTCGAGACCCAGTACGGAGGGGCTTCCCTGGTGGCTCAGCATTAAACAATCTGCCCGCCAACGCAGGAGACATGGGTTCGATCCCTGATCTGGAAAGATCCCACATACTGCAGGGCAACTAAGCCTGTGCTGTGGTTAGTCGCTGAGTTGTGTCCGACTCTTTGTGACCACATGGACTGTAGCCCACCAGGCTCCTCTGTCCATGGGGATTCTCCAGGCAAGAACACTGGAGTGGGTTGCCATGCCCCCTCCAGGGGATCTTCCTGACCCAGGGATTGAACCCGATTTTCTTAAGTCTCCTGCGCTGGCAGGCAGGTCCTTTACCAATAGTACCACATGGGGGGTCCCCAGGTCATTATGGTGGGTCCTGGTTCAGTGATAGGTGTCCTTTAAAAAAAAAAACGACACAGAAACATACAAAGACAAGGTGAAGAGACGCTGGGAGACGAGGTCCATCCACCGCCAAGGAGCAAGGCCTGGGCCAGGCTCTTCCCTCTCAGCCCCGGGAATGAGCCACCTCTGCTGACACCTTGATCTTGGACTTCTAACGTCCAAGACTATGTGACAGTACCTTGCCATTGCTTCAGCCACCCCATCTGTGGGACTTCTGCTATGGCAGCCCCAGGAAACAGATACACCATGATATTTTTTTCTTAAGAAAAACAGGTAACCTTGAGGTTCAAGGTAATATACAGAAGACAAGAACACTCTTTGCAAGTACTGTTTTCTCAGATCGAGGATTTAAGCTCAATGACAAAACATAATATTATTCAAACATTTCGGAACTGAATATAGTAACTTGGCAAACAAAGCAGTTTCCAAAATATCTTAAGGAAGGGGAGACAGAAAAGAAAAATAAAACCACACACAGGGGATAATGTCAAGACAAGCTGCCTTGTTAACCACAGCATATGCTTAAGGTCCAAAATAAATATCAGCCAGGATTTAGATGTCAAAGTGTTCACCTGACGGAAAGAATATAAGCTTTCCCACCCTTCAGCCACCGTGTCACCATTTCATTGCGCGGGCTAGATACTCAGCTGCTGAACAAAGCCAAGAGTTGCAGTTTAGGTCTCTCATTTCTCACAAACAAATACTCATTTCCTTTAATATCGTTCATCTCTTTTTTTTTTTTTTTTTTTTAAACTTTTGGCCATGCCATACAGCGTGTCAATCCTATTTCCCCAACCAGGAACTGAACCCACAGCCCTGAACTGGAAGCCAGAGCCTTAACCACTGGACCATTAGTGAAGGTTCTCATTTCCTTTAAAATAAAATTATTTGAATCAAACATGACTCACTCTAAGGAAGGGCTAAAACCTCCCCGTTTGTACCCCAAATTAAGCATTTCACAAGAAATGCCCAATGACTTGCACTGCCCGTTCACTCGGCACAGCCCAGGGCACGGGATAAAAGAAGAAGAGGGCATGACCGCCACCCAAGGGAGTCCACGGCCCCCACTGGATGGGCGATCACCATCCACTCTGCAAAGAGTCAAAAAGACACACTCCAGTGGAGTTCAGCAGAAGACAAACTTAAAAAAAAACAATTAAAGTCATCAGAAAAACACAGCATAGAATGGGGTGCGGGGGGTGAACAGGGTTCCCCAAAAATTAGTTAAATTCATATCATAAACCACAAGGGAGACAGTGAGGTACCAGGAACAAAATGAGGCGAGTCCTCACAATGGAAAGAGGGCTCCATCTGTTCTGTGCTCTGTGTAAGTCAGGGCCTTTGAATGTAAGCAATAAAGTCACGAGAACATAACTGCAAAGAGCCAGGGGGGAAAACAGTGAACAACTTGTCCTGAGAACTTGCAGTACAGTCTGCCCTGGGACCCTCTGTCTGCCATTAATACCACGCAGCTTCTCTCTGAGTGTTTACTTTCCTCCCACTTGAAATCGGGTGTTTTCTTCTATTTCATGACAACTCCTCTTGTCGGAATTGCTGCTGCCTCGGAGGGTCCGAGGCCTGGCCATGCCTGGAAGGCCAGGGCCCTTCCAGCATCCTCACATCAGCTCAGATGCGTTCTTTCAACTTCAGCTCCCACTGATTTTCCCATCTTTGCTCCCAAAGTGAAATTCTCAGGAGACTCCACATGGCCCTGCTCATTTCTTTCCCACAGAAGGACGTGACACACGTAGCTGTCTAGGGCCCCTCCCCAGCGACATTAGCCAGCCCAGGGACAGGACAGGAGGGAGAGCCCAAGGTCCTCAGGGAGACACCTCCTCAAGAGGCGGAGCCTCTCTCCCTACTAAGCGCTATGCGGTAGTTGGCAGAGGACATGAGTAACGACTCACATGCAAGGCCAGTGAGTACAAAACATTTCCTTTAGAAATCCTCCTATACGGCTGGGGGAAATGTTAACTGGTGCAGGTACTATGGAGAACAGTATGGAGGTTCCTTAAAAAACTGAAAACTAGAGGTGCCATATGATCCTTCAAACCCACTCCTGGACACAGACCCAGGGAAAAACACTCTTCATTCAGAGAAAAACATACACCCCTATGTTCATAGCAGCACTATTTATAATAGTTAAGACACGGAAGTAGCCATCTAAATGTCCATCGGTAAGTGAATGGATAAATAAGATGTGGTGCACACACACACACTGGAATATTAATCATTAAAAAAAAAGATGAAATAATGCCATTTGCAGCAACAGGGATACAACTAGAGATTATCATACTAAGTGAAGTCAGAGACAGACAAATATCATCGACCACTTATAGGTGGAAACTGGAAAAAATTATGCAAATGAGCTTATTTACAAAACAGAAATAGACTAACAGAAAACAAACTTATGGTTACCAAAGAGGAAAGGGGATGGGGGAAGATTCAGTTCAGTTCAGTCACTGAGTCGTGTCTGACTCTTTGCGACTCCATGAACCACAGCATACCAGGCCTCCCTGTCCATCACCAACTCCTGGAGTTCATCCAAACCCATGTCCATCGAGTTGATAATACCATCCAATCATCTCATCCTCTGTCGTCCCTTTCTCCCCCTGCCCTCAATCTTTTCCAGCATCAGGGTCTTTTTCAATGAGTTAGCTCTTTGCATCAGGTGGCCAAAGCATTGGACTTTAAGCTTTAGCATCAGTCCTTCCAATAACACTCAGGACTGATCTCCTTTAGGATGGACTGGTTGGATCTCCTTGCAGTCCAAGGGACTCTCAAGAGTCTTTTCCAACACCACAGTTCAAAAGCATCAATTCTTAGGCGCTCAGCTTTCTTTTCAGTCCAACTCTCACATCCATACATGACCACTGGAAAAACCATAGCTTTGACTAGATGGACCTTTGTTGGCAAAGTAATGTCTCTGCTTTTTAATGTGCTGTCTAGATTGATCATAACTTTCCTTCCAAGGAGTAAGCATCTTTTAATTTCATGGCTGCAGTCACCATTTGAAGTGATTTTGGAGCTCCCCCAAAATCAAATCTGACACTGTTTCCACTGTTTCCCCATCTATTTCCCATGAAGTGATGGGACCAGATGCTATGATCTTAGTTTTCTGAATGTTGAGCTTTAAGCCAACTTTTTCACTCTTCTCTTTCACTTTCATCAAGAGGCTCTTTAATTCTTCTTCACTTTCTGCCATAAGGGTGGTGTCATCTGCATATCTGAGGTTGTTGATATTTCTCCTGACAATCTTGATTCCAGCTTGTGTTTCTTCCAGCCCAGCATTTCTCATGATGTACTATGCATATGTTAAATAAGCAGGGTGACAATATACAGCCTTGATGTACTCCTTTTCCTGTCTGGAACCAGACTGTTATTCCATGTGCAGTTCTAACTGTTGCTTCCTGATGTGCATACAGGTTTCTCAAGAGGCAGGTCAGGTGGTCTGGTATGCCCATCTCTTTCAGAATTTTCCACAGTTTATTGTGATCCACACAGTCAAAGGCTTTGGCATAGTCAATAAAGCAGAAATAGATGTTTTTCTGGAACTCTTGTTTTTTGGTTAATCCAGCGGATGTTGGCAATTTGATCTCTTGTTCCTCTGCCTTTTCTAAAATCAGTTTGAACATATGGAAGTTCAGCATCACTTTACTAGTGTGTAAGATGAGTGCAATTGTGCAGTAGTTTGAACATTCTTTGGCATTGCCTTTCTTTGGGACTGGAATGAAAACTGACCTTTTCCAGTCCTGCGGTCACTGCTGAGTTTTCCAAATTTGCTGGCATAGTTGAGTGCAGCACTTTCACAGCATCCTCTTTCAGGATTTGAAATAGCTCCACTGGAATGCCATCACCTCCACTAGCTTTGTTCGTAGTGATGCTTCCTAAGGCCCACTTGACTTCACATTCCAGGATGTCTGGCTCTAGGTCAGTGATCACACCATTGTGATTATCTGGGTTGTGAAGATCTTTTTTGTACAGTTCTTCTGTGTATTCTTGCCACCTCTTCTTAATATCTTCTGCTTCTGTTAGGTCCAGACCATTTCTGTCCTTTATTGAGCCCATCTTTGCATGAAATGTTCCCTTGGTATCTCTAATTTTCTTGAAGAGATCTCTAGTCTTTCCCATTCTATTGTTTTCCTCTATTTCTTTGCACTGATTGCTGAGGAAAGCTTTCTTATCTCTCCTTGCTATTCTTTGGAACTCTGCATTCAAATGGGTTTATCTTTCCTTTTGTCCTTTGCTTTTTGCTTCCCATCTTTTCACAGCTATTTGTAAGGCCTCCTCAGAGAAACATTTTGCTTTTTTGCATTTCTTTTTCTTGGGAATGGTCTTGATTCCTGTCTCCTGTACAATGTCACGAACCTCCAGGAGTTTGGAATTTGGAGATACACACTATTATATATGAAATTGATAAACAACAAGGTCCTACAGGATGGCACAGGAAACTATATTCAATATCTTATAATAAAATATAATGAAAAAGAATATGAAAAAGAATGTATGTATATGTATATATAACTGAATTATTTTGCAGTATACCAGAAACTAATACAATACTGTAAATGAATAGTTCAATTTTTTTTTGAAAAAATAATTAAAAAAAAAAAACCCACCTCTTTGGGACTTTCCTGGCAGTCCAACCGTTAAAACTCATGCTCACACTGCAAGGGGTAGGCGTTCAATCTTTGGGTTGGGGAAAGAAGACCCTGAATGTCATGTGGTACAACCATCAACAAAACAAACAAAAAACAGAAAAAATACCACATCTTTAAAGGCCAAAATTAATTCTGAAGGTTATTCTATGTTATCATATAAAATTCCACACACAAAAAAAAAGACCCTAAAGGCAGAAACCAGTCCACTGAGAAAACTGTAACAGGCAGGGCCTCAGTCCATAAGATGGGCAATTGTCATGTAAGGGACTCTGCTCAACATACAGAAATGTCAACACTCATCATTGACTAGAAAACCATTTGCAATTCAGCATGCCCAAATGGTCTAGGTGTGTGCCTCACCATCAAGTGTTTCTTGAGCACTTCAGATGTGCTGGTCACTGCTCCAAGGAAAGACTTTGCAAGTTATTAGCTCCTTCAGTCCTCCCTACATCCAGGTTGGTAAGCATTTCCCATGGCATTTTATGGACAAGCACAAGAAGACAGAATGTTAAGTCATGGAGCCAGGATTTGAACCCAGGAGCCAGCTTTCGTTTTAAGCCATCCCAGTCTGCTGCCTTGGGACTTCCCTGATGGTCCAGTGGTTAAGACTCTCTGCTTCCAATGCAGGGGGCACGAGTTCAATCCCTGGTTGGCACGGCAGCAGGTACAGCCAAAAACTTTTTAAAAACTGGGAAAAGAAAACACACACACACCATCTGCTACCTCACCACAGGAAACACAAACTATAGAGGCCACCACAGCACAGCCACGAGATGCTTTCCTCACAACGCCCTTACGACACACACACAGATGATCAAAGAGTCTAGATGGTGCTGAAATGTTGAGGAGAGGTCGGGAATTTTCAGCAAAGGTTTTGGGGCCAGCCCCCAGGAGAGGAAAGCTTCCCGGGATGAGAACGGGCTCTGCGGAGGAAGCCCCAGCCAACAGGAAGACGGAAACAGCAAACAGTGGAAAAGCTGTGAGGACACCAGTGTGCAGGCTGGCGGCCAGGCCTGCGAGGCTGCCTCTCGGCTCAGGCTTCCTCAAGGAGGGCAGCAGACATGCCAGGACCCCGGGCAGCAGACCCCACACAAGCCAGGTCTCGAGGGCCATCCTGCCACGCACAGGGACCTCCCACAAACGCCCTGCTCACAGAGGGAGGCTACAGGAGGGAATAAGACACACGCACCCGTGAAAGCTGCTTAAAGCCTGAGAAAGGTACCCGCGTGCCCACAAAACAGTTTGGAAGGTAAGCCCCCCACCAAAATCGTAACCAGTGATTTTCATTAGTTTCAAAATAGTCTTCATTTAGCAATACTTAATTTTATGATCAGAAAAAAAACAAGTTGAAGTCAAACAAAACCAAAGAACGGTTGACAGCTGATCATCAGGATGGGCAGGGATCTCAATGTGCCTGTCTATGACAGTTTATTTCACGTGCGACCTGGACCGGGCCTGGGGATGCCTAGCTGGCCCATTAAGTCTCATTTCTAGGTTTCGTTGTGAAGTGTTTCCAGAAGGGCTTACATTTCAGTTGGCAGCCTGAGCAGAGCAGATGGCTTCCCCCGTGTGGGTGGACATTACCCGTCCACAAATAAACACACAGACACAAGTTCAATGTCACCAGTGATGAAAGGAAATTTTAAATCACAGCTTTTACACTTGATGGCCAACACTATTTTAAACCATAAAAGTCAAGCTCTGTAAGTATATGGATGAGCCCTTTCGTATATTGGCAGAAATACAGAAATGGAGAACCTACACCCCACTACGGCCACATCTCCCTTATTCCCCCCAAAAGGGGAGAATGTAGACAACCTGGCACGGCAAAATGACACATTTCTTTTGCATCCACAAAAGAGATATCATATGAGCAGCATTTCCAGAGCAAACAGATAGCCTGTGTAAGTACTACTGACAGCAGATATGCCCACCTCCCAACATTTGACACAGTCTACGAAGTACAGGTAGTTGTTCCTTGAAAAAGTCTAGTCGCAAAGCTCCTTGGTGACAGGAAAGCACACTGACTGGGAGCATGACTTCTGCTGTCAGACAGACTGGGGCTCACCCACTAGCGTCAATGGTGACCCGCTGGGTGACCCTGGGGCAAGTGGCCACCCGCTCAACCTTCAGTGTCAACACTGACAACTTGGGAATAATACTGGATTTTCTATAACAAATCGCAGCAAAGGAAGTTAATGAATCAAAGATTACTAAGTTACCCTGTCTGGGTGACACAACAAAAAGGGAAGTTGAGAGAGGAAGTAGATTTGTTTTTTTAATTGAAGCATGGTTGATTTATAATGCCATGTCAGTCTCTGGTGTGTGGCAAAGTGATTCAGGAAGTAACTTCACTGGTATCATTTCTTTTTAGATTCCACATGCCATGCAATATTTCTCCTTCTCTGACTTACTTCACTCAGTATAACAATCTCTAGGTCCATTCATGCTGCTGCCAATAGCATGATTTGATTCTTTTTTGGCTGAATAATACTCCATTGTATATCTGAACCACAACTTTATCCACGTATCTGTCAATGGACACTTAGTTTGGCTACTGTAAATAGCGCTGCGATAAACACCAGGGTGCATGTGTCTTTCTGAATTAACAGTTTTCTCTGGACATATGCCCAGGAGTGGGAGGTTTTAGGAAGTCATATCCCCTGCCTCAGTAAGAAAACTTTGGGGCACTGTGCTTTGTTTGGACCACATTTGAAGAGGACACTGGCAAAACTGAACATCCAAAAAAAAGTTAAGAGGATGATGAGTCCAAAAACGCCACTGCTTAAGACTCGCTGTTAGACAGGCAGAATCACAACTTCTGTTTCGCAATCACGAAGGTGCGCTCAGTGCTAGGTGGCGTCCAGCTCTCTGCGACCCCATGGACTACAGCCCGCCAGGCTTCTCTGCCCATGGAATTTCCCAGGCAAGAATATTAGAGGGGGTTGCCATTTCCTTCTCCAGGGGATCTTCCCAATCCAGGAATTTAACCCACGTCTCCTGCATTGGCAGGTAGATTCTCTACCATTGAGCCACCTGGGGGCCCCCTCCTGAATTGTGGGGGATGTTAATTAAGAATTCTTCGATTCACCCTACATGATCTAAAAAACTCAATATAGGAAGAAGCTAAAGGAAGTCAGATCTGGTTTAGGATAAAGCAGAACCTGCCAACTGTAATGCAATGGGCTTCCTCACTGAAAACAATTACGAGATCTCTTCACTTTTTTGTATCGTGGAGATACTGCTGAGGGTGGGAGGTCAGAACAGTGGTCCAAAGGGTCCCTGTCCAATGCCAACATTTTCTGATTCTAAGTCAATCAATGAACTAGAAGCATTCACACTACTGTCTCACCAGTGGCATCAGAGCTCAACTATTAATACAGTGCACGCATCATGGATCAGAGAAGCAGGTTTGAAAACCTAACCATTATACTGCACAGGCTTCTTTTTTAATGATTACGGTATATGGAATTTTTAATGAAATTTTACTCCAAATTCCCAGCAAATGATCTTAGCACATGGCTTGCCGAGGCAAGCGTTATAAGTGATTGGAAAAATTCTACAAAGCACAATATGTTTCATTCTTTCTTCAGTAGGGATCATAGGTTTCCCCTTTTCAGCAAAAATCCGTGAGTAGGAAAGAGGAGGAAAAAAGCAGAAAAAGAGAAACAAGTACATGGGTCCAAGAGACTGTCACCCTTTCTTCAGGCTTCCACAGTCATTACTACCCAAGCAGCACTAAACAGAGCCAGCACTTAATCCTGTTCATCATACCTCATTCTTGTGGACCCTCGGGGAAAGTCTTAGGGGAAAAAGTAAATGCTTCCCTTCTCAGAGCTCCAAAGAGTTTCGGCATCAGTTCATCTCTGACCCTGTATTATACAGATTATAATCTGCAAAACCTTGGAGACTTCAAAAAAAAAAAAAAAATACAAACCACCAAAGAGTTAACGTCTGAATTTACCCATTTCTCCAACTCTGCCATATAGGAAAAAGCTTCCCAGGGAAACACTAGGAGAAGTATCTAATGTCGATGGAGGATACGGCGATTACATGTTAACAAGCCACACAGAATGCTAAACTATGATATTAATTTGTTTGGGCAGCACCTTCGATTTTTGTTACATTCTCCACTTTCTTTGAAGTAGAATATGAAGGGTGATAACTAGCAAAAGCCTTTTCTTTTGCAAGAAGGAACATTTTATAAGGTTACTCAGATGTTTTATAGTAAAAACAGAAGGTATACCCAGGAATCAAACCGGGGTCTTCTGCACTACAGGCGGATTCTTTCCCAGCTGAGCTACCAGGGAAGCCCATGCTTATCTTAGACTTTGTAAGAAATGATTACTATTAGAATGGGGACAAGCATGCAGCAAGGCATTCAACCTCAATCAGTGTGATGTAAGACTAGATTATTTTCCTCTTGTGTTCAGGCAGGTTTTTCATTTGGGCAATAAGTTCTTTGGTGGGTTAATGTTCTGACGCCCAGAACCCTGTAGCACCGCAAGGCCCACTTCTCTTCCAGACAACCCTCTGATTTGCTACAAGGAAACACATATTGGCTTTCTCATTAAGAACCTGAGTCAAATCTGGATTACGCAATTACCTAGCAACAGCACCCTGAAATCAGTCACCTGACCTGACTGGGTCTCAAGTTTCCTGATCTATTATTAATATAAAATGAGAGTGCTCAATGATATGTTGTGGCCAATGCAGGAAAAGCAATGCTAATTTTCCTGATATTTTTTAAGTCCTTTGAAAAAATCCAACACTTAACGATGGATGCTTACGGATAAAAATAGCATAGACTTACTTCCCCTGATCCTCCCAGCTAAAATTCTAAAAACCCTAGAGGACTTCCCTGGTGGTCCAGTGGATTAGAATCTGCCCGCCAATGCAGGAGACAGGGGTTTGATCCCTGGTCCTGGAAGATCCCACAAGCCATGGAGAAACTGAGCCTGCGCACCACTGCTGAGCCCACGAGCTGCAACTGCTGAAGCACGCACACCCTAGAGCCTGTGATCCACAACAAGAGAACCACCTTGAAGAGAGGCCCACACACCACAACTAGTGAGCAACCCCCCACTCTCCACAAAGAGAGAAAACCTGAGCAGCGATGAAGACCCTGGGCAACCAATAAATGAACAAAAATAAAAACCCTGGAAATAACAGAAGAAAAGCCAGAGGAGAACTCTGAAAGGTGGCAGGAAGAAAGCAAATCAGTTTGTGACTGCAAGACTCACGGAACCACATAACAAAGGACTGAAGAAGGTGGCCACTCGGACCCACCAGGTCCCAACCCGGACTCTAACAAGAGCAGGCCACACACGGAGGCTCAGTCCTACCCCAAGGAAGGAGCCCCTACAGCAACGTCAGGCAAGTCCCACACCATCCAAAAGGGGGTCCATCTGACGCCCCACCAGCAATAAGCAACTCAGGGAGCCAAGACAGAGAAACTAAAACAGCAGACACATAACGAACCCAGCCACACACAGCCCAGCCCAGGAAGCCTCTTTGGCTCCACACACTTCCCCTCCCCAGAGACCTCAGAGGGGCCATGCAGCATTGCAGATGTCTCACCTCAACAAGTCACCAGATCAAGAAAAGCTATCTATCCCCCTTCACCCACAGGCAGGGGAGATCCACCACCTTCAAGGAAGCTTCTAGTCCCCAGACACCTGAGTCTACCTTCCTCCATCAATAGATGCTCAGTGGCCCCATTTAGGGAAACCCCGTCTGCCCCTTCAACCAGTAAGAGCAAGGAGCTCCAGTTAACACCTGGTCAACCAAGGAGATTAAATTAACACTGAAAAGGCTCTGAAAATTAACCGATCATTGGAACCACAGCCCACAAATGTGCTAAAACTAAACAGGGTGACTGCTGGCTAAAGTACAAAAGTGGGACCCAGAATATTCGACCATATCCAAGGAAAACGGATGGACACAACAGAAAATCACCCGTCAGACCAAGAACCAGGAAAACCACAAGGTGAATGACAAAAGCCAATCCACTGGTGCCAATCCAGAGATAAATGAGCTGTTGGAAGCTCCTAATAAGGATTTAAGGCCAAAAAGGCATAAAAGTGCTTCAGGAGTCTATTACAACTTCTGTTACAACAAATTTAATAATAGAAATTCTTGGCAAATAAACAAGAGATAGAAAACATAACCAATGGAGAAGGAAATGGCAACCCACTCCAGTATTCTTGCCTGGAAAATCCTATGGACAGAGGAGCCTGGAGGGCTACAGTTCATAGGTTGCAAAGAGTCAGACTGGACTGAAGTGACTTAGAAAGGAATAATATTCAGTCATATAAAAGGATTAAGTAATAATATATATTACAAATAGATAAGAATGTTATGCTAAATGAAGGAAGCTAAGCACAAAGGGCCAAATATTTCTATTTATATGAAATATCTAGAACAGGCAAATCTGAATACTGAGATATATCAGTCTGTATGGCACAATAGAGTTAGGAAGAAGCTTAGTGGTTGCCAGGAGCTGAGGGAAGAAGGGACCAGGAAATTACTGCTTAAAGGGGATGAGATTTTTGTTTGGGATGATGAAAAACTAGATGGTCACGATGTTTACATTGTAAATATAATTGATGGGATTAAATTGTAAACTTTAAAAGATTAAAATTATAAATTGAATGTTGTATGTATTTTACCACAATAAAAATGTAATGCCTCAAAAAAAAAAAAAAAGAAACATAACCAAATAGAGATTATATAACTGGGAAATACAGTAACAGAAGTAAAAGCTCACAGGATAGGCTCAGTAGTAGAGTGGAGATGAAAGGGGACAGAATCTACGAACTTGAGGAAAAAACAAATAGGATTAACACAATCTGCAAAACAGCAAAAATATGCTGAAAAGATGAACACAGTCTCAGGGACCATGGTCTCAGGGAACAACAAAAGAGCTAACTACCACCTGTATCATCAGAGTCCCAGAGAGGAGAGGAGAAATGGGGTAAGGCTGAAAGAGGATTCAAAGAAATGATGACTGAAAGCCTCCCAAATCTGGTGAAAGTCACAGACATACAGATTTAAGAAAGCTGGGCAAATTCTTTAATCAGGATGAACCCAAAGAAACCTACGTAGAAGCTGGGGTCAATGGTAAAATATTATAACATCCTACATAAACATTTGAAAACTAAGGACAAAAAATCTGGAAGGCAACCAGAGAGAAATGACACGCTATCAGGAAGGGAACCCCAATTCACATGACAATGAACTTTCCATCTGAAACCATGGAGGTTAAAGGAAGTAGCACACTTTTTAAGTGCTGAAACAAAAGAATTTTCAACTGAAAACTCTATACCCAACAAAAGTACCCTTCAGGGACAAATGGCAAATAGACATTCTCAAAGGTAACTAAAAGAATGTGTCACTAACAGACCTACTTTTAAACAGCAAATGAGGGTTGATTAAGGAATTCTATTTTTCAACAGAGATGATTCAAAATTATTTACAAGAGCACCTCTTACCTTCAGAGTTTAGAATCTAACTCGGGAGAGATGACTCATACACAACAGAAGTGTCAGTAATAATTGAAGATGTTCTATAAATGCCACAGCCGATGGCTAACAAACACAGTTCAGAGGCAGTTGACAATATTCTGGGCTTCCATAATGACAAAAATTTCACAGCCAAGGGATGAGAAGATGGCCCTTGAACAATGCACTACATTTAAATAGAGCTGATGAAAGGGTGTGTCCCTCATTAAAAAATCACCCAAGCAAAACTAAAGAGGTGGGAAGTGGCAAGTGTGTTTACAGGGAGGATCTATTTGTCTGACATGTAACAAGAGCCTGACCAGGGGACCGAAGAATTAGGCACAATTCCTGGTCCTCAGTGTAACGGGGGCAATGCAGAGGGAAACAGAGGGTAGCAGAAAGTGCTGCAAGACTACTGCCTGGACAGTCATCAGGAAACCCAGCAGAGGGTTCGACTAATTCTTCCTGGGAAAGGTAGGGAAGGTTTTGCAGGGGTGGTAACGGCTGAGCTGGATCTTAATACCTGACACAGAAATGACACATCAGAAAAGAAAAAAAAGAGAGAGTAAATGCATGGGGCCAGGAAATGACTAAGATCTTGAGGTGTGCTCTGCTATGCCGCATGATGGGGCAGTGGAAGGATGAGGCACGCCTCACGCAGCCAGGGTCAGAGGCAAGGACCTGGGCCAAGAAACTGGGTTTCCATCTTGAAGGTGAGAAGGAGTCACAGAAGATTTTAAGCAGAGGAATAACACTGGGGAGGGGGGTATATTAATTTTGAGGACCCTATATGGAATCAAAGGGAAGGAAAAGAGATAAGAGGAAGAAAGATCAGTTAGAGATCACGCAGTTCTTCTGATCCAACGGAAGTTTGGATGCACGATGTGCAAGGCTCCAGGTCAGAGGCTTAAAACACAATGACAACTGATTTCTCTCTCTTCTCTTCCAAACCCAGAGCATCCATGGTAGGACAGAAAGGACAAGAAGCCAGAAACCACATTCTAAACTCATTTCAAAGCAAGAATCAGCATAACCCTGTGAGAGAAGAGCCAGATGATGAGAAGGAAAAGACAAGAATGAGGTTTTTACATTAAGGAGGGGGAAAAGTGGGCAGTATCTCCACTCTTGAAATAGAGGGGGAAAGAGGTGGAGCAGGGTTTGGGTGGAAGGTTAAGTAAAAACAGATTCCCTAAGAATCTGTTCTGGCAGCATCTCTTCCAAGAGGACCCTTGAGACAGCCTCGCCACTCACTAGGCTGAGGTCTCCCCTTCCACCATGTTCAGAAACCAAAATCTTCTCATAGCTATACTGATTGATTTTACCATAATGTATTATGTTAATATATGTGTCAGTCTCTCCTAGTAGGTTCCCCAAAGGCATGGAATAATTTATATGTACCTTTGTATGTCTACTGAATGCCAGTCAGTAGGTAGGGCTTCAGTAAACATCAAAAAGTGGAGAAAATATAGGAAACTCCATATTGTAGCAAAACCACGGTTTATTTGCTTTCTAGTGCATTCTTAAATCACTCCTCCTCTACTATCAGAATAGAGAAAAAATATTTAAATAAACAGCTCTGGATATTCTATCTGTGACTGAAAAGTCTGAGAAAATTATTCATGTTCCCTCAAAACATAAAGGACGGCATTATAACATTCAACCAAAAGAATACAAGCCTGGGGTTCCAGCAGGTCCTCCATGAGTCATTTATCGAGCATCAGCTACATGCAAGATGCCACGGTGATGACCACCCAGCTCCCACCTTCCAGGAGCTCACACTCCGGAAGTTCCCTCTGTCGGTCCTAGTAGTAAACAGTGCTTCACAGGGAAATGTCTATAATGAGCACATGAAAGGAAACAACACTGCTAATTAGAAGAGAAACGAAAATCAGAGCTACAAGGAAGTATCACCTCACACCAGGAAGAATGGCCATCACCAAATATCTACACACAGTAAATCCTGGAGAAGGGTGAAAAGAGGAGGACCCTCTTACACTGCTGGTAGACATGTAAATTGGTACAGCCACTAAGGAAGGAGAAT
Source organism: Capra hircus (assembly GCF_001704415.2). Taxonomy (NCBI): domain Eukaryota; kingdom Metazoa; phylum Chordata; class Mammalia; order Artiodactyla; family Bovidae; genus Capra; species Capra hircus. The sequence continues at coordinate 60,560,462 of NC_030824.1, read as the reverse complement.
AGTATGGAAGTGTCTTATTAAGAGTTACCACATGATCCGGCAATCCCACTCCTGGGCATATAAGCCCGACAAAACTCTTAATTTGAAAAGATACTGACCCCAGTGTTCACTGCAGCACTATTTACAACAGCCAGGACATGGAAGCCACCTAAACATCCATCAACAAATGAATGAATATATGATACAATGGAATATCACTCAGCCATAAAGAAGAATGAAATCATGCCATCTGCAGCAACACTGAGGAACCCAGAGATTATTATACGAAGTGAAGTCAGGGAGTAAGTCATATGACATTATAGATGGAATTTCAAAATATGATACAAATGAACTTACTGACAAAACAAGAAAACAAACTTATAGTTACCAAAGGGGGAAGGGTTGGCGGAGATAAATTAGGAGTTAAGGATTAGCAGATACAAACTACTATGTATAAAACAGATAAATAAGATATAAGCTAATACATATGAAACAGATAAACAAGGTCCAACTGTATGTAAAACGAATTATACTCAATATCTTGTACTAAAGTGGAAAAACTACAAAATACAGTGTACATATTATATATGTATGCATACCTGTATATATATACTATACTTCAATAAAAAAGAAAAAGAAAGAAAATTCTATGTCCTCTGAAGACCCATAACCGCTGGAAAGCCCCCTGAAGGTCTCATGAGCAGGCCAAAGGGAGAGCCGGCCCTCAGGCAAAGGAATGTAATAAGGGGCTGCAGCAGAACTGAGATGATCTAATAAGTTTTAAAACGAAAATAATGGGAGTAGGAAGAAAACAACATAGCTAGGATAAAAGGAAAAAGGCAAGGACACTACATCCTCTTAAAAGGCACTTTCGAAAGGCAAGTAGACCACAAAAACGGCAAATGCCACCCGACTGGCAGCTGCTACCTCACAAAGGCAGCCATGGGGGAAATCAGCGCTTTGTTAGCTCTGCACTTACACAGACCTGACTGTCAATGGCAAAGTGGCTGGCTACTTAAAACACTGAAATGCATACTTCCTTTCATGGTTAAATATCAGTGATGATGGTTTCCCCAATGAATGGCTCAGCGGTAAAGAATCCACCTGCAATGAAGGAGACACGGATTCGATCCCCAGGAAGATCCCCTGGAGAAGGAAATGGCAACCCACTCCAATATTCTTGCCTGGAAAATCCCATGGACAGAGAGGACTGGCGAGCTACAGTCCATGGGGTCGCAAAGAGTTGGAGACGACCGAGCAGGCATGACACACAAAGATGACATGCTGGAAAGAACCCATACAGTGATCAGGAGCATCGGTTCACTGGGGCTAAATTTACCATGGTAAACTTACATGACAGAAATGCAAGAGTGGGAAAAGGAAAATTCATGTCTCAAAAAAACAATGATACTGTAATACATTGGTTACTACTTGCATGATCTTGGGGGTACTCTGACCTCTCAGCCTTGTCTCATCATCTGGAATGTGGGGCTAATGGAATATTCAGCAAAAATGGAAAAAAATAATCTAAAATTACATACGATAGAACAGCACAACAAAAGAATACATACTACATGATTTCATTTCTAGAAAATACGAGAGGAAAAAATTGCTGCTGGAAGGCAAGCAGGCACAGACAGAGGGGCTTCTGAAGTGTCTGTAACGTGTGGTTTGTTCTCGCTCTAGGTGCTGGTTACCCAGATGTATACAATTCATGAACACCCATCCAGGTGTATACAGATGAAAGTATACTTCTCTCAGGACTTCCCCAGTAGTCCAGTGGTTAAGACTCCTGGCTTTCACTGCAAGGGATGCAGGTTCAATCCCTGGTGAAGAAACAAAGATCTTGCATGCCGTACCATGCAGCCAAAAAAAAAAAAAAAAAAACCGTGTATTTATCTCCATATATGCTAAACTTCAATTAAAAGATTTTAAAATGAGGATAATTATAGGCTCCTCAAGAGGATGTTGTGAGAATTTAACTATGTTGTAAACATTAACTGTCTATACAGTGCTTGTGACCTAATACATGGGTGAGAGTACATTAAATCTTAGGTACTCCTGTAATCTTCCCGGTGCTGACCACATGAGAAGCTCCGGTAAATGTTCACTGAACGAACAAATCCCTAAGGTGAAATGAAACACTGCCAACCTCTGCCACCCCAAAACTACAGTAAAAATTTACTACAGCACTTATTCTGCACTCGGCACACAACAATTTACGTTCAAGCTTGTCACTCCCTACACTTGTAACTCCCTAAGGGCAGAGCACACTGGCATCTCTGTATCCTTCACAACGCCCAGAGCGGCACAGATGCTCAATAAATGTCTGCCGATTCTGGGATCTGAAGACACTTCTAAGAATGGAAGAATTATTTTAAAATTGTTTTTAAAAAAAACTGCAAAATACCATCCCTTCTAAGTTTTATTAAAAAAAAAAATTATCTTCTCTTGGAGTATAGCTGATTAACAATGTTGAGACAGTTTCAGGTGAACAATGAAGGGACTCAGTCATACATATACATGTATCCATTCTCCACCATCCTCCCCTCCTGTCCAGGCTGCCACATAACACTAAGCCTAGAGCTCCACATGCCATACAGTAGGTCCTTGTTGGTTATCCATTTTAGATAGAGCAGTGTGTACATGTCCATCCCAAACTCCCTAACCATCGCTTCCCCCCAGCAACCATAAATCCCCTCTCTAAGTCTGTGGATCTCTTTGCGAATCTGTTTCCATTTTTCAAGTGAGTTCATTTGTATCATTTCTTTCCAGATGCCACATGTCATACAATATTTCCCCTCTGTCTGACTTACTTCACTCAGTATGACAGTCTCAAGGTCCATCCATGTAGTTGCAAATGTCATTACTTCGGTGTTTTTAACGGCTGAGTAATATTCCGTTGTATATACATACCACATCTTCTTAATCCATTCCTCTTCCGATGGACTTCGAGGCTGCTTCCCTGTCGTGGCTATTGTAAACAGTGCTGCAGTAACAATGGGGTGCATGCCTCCTTTCGGATGTTGTTCTCCAGATACATGTCCAGGAGTGGGACTGTAGGGTCCCACAGTAGCTAAGCTTCATTTTTTAACACATTGGAAACCTACCTACTAGGTAAACCTTAAGTAGGTTTAATAATGTCCACGTTTCCACTTGTTCACTCATTCATTCATTCCACAAGCACACTGACGTACACGGGTGCACAGGATCCTGTGTCCACATTCCAAGAAGCTTACTGCTCAGGAAGATGTGTGAACAGGCACAGTCTGTTTCTGGGAGGCGCCTCTGCAGAGGGATTTTAGACTAAATCCCTGAGTTGGTGATTCCTTGGATTTTATGCTAATTCTCTGAATTGGTGACTCCTAGAAAACCTGGGCAGCATACCTGCGAACTCTAAGAGGTGAGGGAACCACCTATGCTTTCTAATTTTAGGTAGCGACCAGAGCACGTGGAACTCCTACCCAGAGTCTGGGCTGAGATGGGTACACTTTGAACTTCTACGCTGGCAGGCAGGAGTTTTCGGTCCATTCCTTCACCAAGGCTGCAGCCACAGGACAGTCCTGACAATCCAGACCGGGAGGAAGACCGCAGCTCCCACTCCTGGCCCAAAGCGTCCTGCTCTCTTCTCGTGTTGGTGTGAAGCTATCAAGCATCTTGCTTCTGACTCTGCTGAAAGTTCAGTATATACCTAATATACTGTCCGGAATCATCTTTTCCTCAATGTCAGACTCAAGGGATTTTCCCATACTTTTCATACAATCACAGCTATGCATTAAAGGATGTTTATTATAGCTTGCCCAACACTGCAAAGTATTTTGTCAATCAAATCCCTCCTCTATATTTGTAATACACCTTAGTCCTAGCTCTCCTAGACTCTCACAGAGAAAACTCAACCAAAAAGGACCTCACAATCCAAAACTAAAACACACAAGGGAAAAAATCCACCATGAACAAACCAGAGCAGATACCACAAAAGAGCAGGGACTCGGACTTCTCTGGTGGTCCAGTGGTTAGGCATCCGCCTGCCAATGCAGGGGACACAGGTTCGATCCCTGGTCTGGGAAGATCCCACATGTCTTGGGTCAAGGAAGCTCAGGCACCACAGCCACTGAGCCTGTGCCCTAGAGCCTGTGCTCCGCAACAAAAGAAGCCACCACAATGAGAAGCCCAGGCACCACAAGGAGAAGCCCAGGCACCACAAGGAGAGAAAGCCCCTGCGCAGCACAACCATAAATAAATAACTGCAGGGATTCAGTCTGCTTCGACTTTAAATAACAGACCTATGAGACAGGAAGAGAAATGTTGCAAATGACCGAAGTCCACTTGGCCGCCCAACCTCAGGTTCTTTTCACAAATAATGGGAGACCCCAGCAGTGAGCCAAGGAGGTCGATGGGTTCCTCCTCTGCCTGCTTCACAGCAGCTGGTGTGTTACAAGGAAATCAAATCTTACTACCAATTCTACCAAACCAACAGATGTCTGTTCAAGAGAATTACACACACCAAAAGAACTGCAAGTTGAGAAGAAGCTCTAGAACAACCTTATTCACTGCTTGTGGGAACAAGAATGGTACAGTTTAGAGGGGGGACAATTGGAATTTGCTAACCAAGTTAGAATTAGAATATCTAATCCAGCATTCCCTATCCCAGATAGTATTCAAGAGGCCTTCCTGATCACAGCCGGCAAGACTCACATAAATGAAAAATCATAAAAGAATGGTTCATAACAACAAAACTGAGAATAACCCAAATGCTACTCAAAGGTGAAATGACAGAAAAACAGTCACATTGGGGAATGTTATAGGACAGTGAAAATGAACGGACCAAAACAAGCAAGATAAACTATCCTAATAACAAGGAATGAGAAAAGCAAGGCCCAGAGCAAACAGCATTCCCAGAATTAGATAAGAAGCAATCACAGAGCTCAGGATAATATATTAAAAAAAAAAAAAACTGGGGGGAAAGGAGAGGCAGAGGAATGGAGCAGGAAGAAACACAGGCAGACGGAAATTGTAGGTAATGTTTCAGACACTGATGCCTTCACAGGTATACATTACATTAAAAATATGAATAAACAACAAAGTCACAGAAAGCCCAACGATCATCGTGTGTCACGATAAAGACTGTGGTCAATCTGCTTCTCTGCAGCCAAGTCCCATCACCAGTAAAGAAAGGAGGTGCCTTATGAACAGACTGTTAAAAGCAGCAGCAGCCTGCAAGGTCAACAGATGAGTCACAGGGGATAATCAGCCTCACCACCATGAGGGAAAGGCAGTGTGAAAGCTGGAAACAGTACGGTATATCACTTTACACCCCACAGATGAGCAAAAGTTCCAAATCTGATGATGTCAAGTCCTGCAGAAGATGCGGTTCAACAAGATCACAGATGCGCTGAGGGGAGCGGTGAACTGGCTCCTGAGGACGGCAAGGTGATGTTCTCTGGCGAAGCTGGAGTCAAGCTTCACTCAGCAACTCCACACTCGCACGCGTCCCGAGGAATATGCACACGCGAACAGCAGGCACGTCAACAAGAATGTCCACAGCAACGATGCTTAAAATCCGGAAAATCCGGAAACGTTCCAGACATATCTGACAACAGGAGAACAGGCTGCTATAACTCAGACTAACCACACAAAGGCGTACTGAAAAGAACTAGAGCTATGTTTCATGCAAATAAAACTCAAAAATAACGTTGTGGTTATTTCTCTCTCAAAGCACAGAAAAATGTCTACACGTTTGCTATCTTTTTCATAAAGTTTTTAAAATGGCATTTTATATTGCTCCTAAATTCATAGATGTATAATAAAAGCATAAATTCAGGCACAGCAATGATATATATACCCCAAATGCAGCAGAGTGGTTGCTTCTAAAAGAGGACAGAGACACACAGGACAGGGAGGGACACACAGGGGTCTTGAGTTCCAAGTGATATTCATTTCTCATATTAAAAAATATTTTGACATGTTTCCTTCAAATATTAAGATCTGGCAAAGCCAAGTATGAGTACTTAGGTATTTGTTATATTATCAACATATTATAATGGGCTTCCCTGGTGGCTCAGACAGTCAACAATCTGCCTGCAATACAGGCGACCTGGGTTCGATTCCCATGTAGGGATGATCTCCCTGGAGAAGGAGATGGCTACCATTCCAGTATTCTCACCTGGAGAATTCCATGGACAGAGGAGCCTGGTGGGTCAGACACAACTGAGCGACTAACATTTTCACTTTCATATATTATTAATACGTATGTTCCCAATTTTACACAGAAAAAACAGGACAAGATTGCAATTTAATAAAATTTACTTGAAAGAAGATTGGATGAAAACAACTCTGTAAACACCTTTAATACCAGCTACCAAATGTGGGCTCCGCTATCTACAGCTTTCTTATCCCTTCAGCCTAGAAACCAGCCCAGGGCCTGAATCATAAAATGTGAGCAAATAAATATTTGCTCAATAACTAGACCAGCAGGTAGAAAAAGGTCAAACTATTAATCCAGTCATCTCTGAAGACTTTCAAATATAGTGTATCTAATTGCTGAATACTTAAGAGTCTGAATGATAATTACTGGTACATTGCATCTCCTCTAGAGCACATATCTTCTACCAGACAGCTTATTTCAAAAACAGTATTTATCACTGCGTGTTACTGACCCAATGTTTCTGTCTATCCTAAATCCATATGGTCAAGCCCTAACCTCCCAAGTGATGGTATTTGGAGAAAGGGCCTTCAGGATGTCATTAGGTTGAGATGAGGTCATGAGGGTGGGGCCCTTGATGAGATTAGTGCCCTTATAAGAGGAAGACACCAGAGCTTAAGTGCTCAGGAAGAGAGTTCTCACCATGAATAAGTCTGCCGGCATTGCAATTTTGGACTCCCCAGCCTCCAGGACTGAGAAATAAATGTCTGTTGTTAAAGCCAATCAGCCTATGGCATTTTGTTCCAGCAACCCAAGCTAAGACAGTAGGATTAAAAACAAACAAAAAAGAAACCCTCTCTGCTCATGAAGAACACACCTTCTGAACTGCTAATAGAAAAGCATCAAATCCAAGAGCTCATAAATCCCTACCAAGGGGAGCTGATAAGATGCCCACATTTCATGTGGGTCCTGTCTCCCTGAACCAACAGGAATGCTCTGACTTTAAACGATTCATTCCCATCACCATTTTACAAAGGAAAACAGCAGGTTATTGGAGAAAGCCCTAACTAGGAAGTGAAAATATGTGAGGTCTGAGATCTGACACCATCTACCTGAATGACACTGGGCAACTCAGTTCATCTCTCTGTACCGGACACACTCATCTAAAGCACCAGAGTGGTCCAAAGGACCAGAGTCTCCTCAGGTTCAGAGTTAGGATGTTATGCTAATTAGGAATTTCTGACTCTCTTGCTTAAAACGTGGCAACCGAGTGGCATTCAATCCACACACAGACATATACCTGAACAAAACACTGCTTAGATTTACCAAGCTGAATTAAGATTATTGTTAAACTGACTTCCACAAATAGAACACAGGTAATGTTTATCCCAGGAGCCTCTTTTTCCAGGGCTCAACCTCAGAGACAGCTGGGGCTGCTAAGAGGGAAATCTGCTCTCACCAGCACAGCCACCCCTTTGCACTCAGATCAGCAGATCAGAGAAAATTTCAGGTAGCAGAGCAAACCTGCTGCTCCAAGAATCAAATCAATTTATGACATCGGGATCATATTGATGATCACAACATTAACTGAAATTCTAACCTATTTCAGCTTTATTCCATCTGAGGGATGGATGTTGTTTCATAGCTTATAAATACCAACAATGCATGAAATAAATATCAATGACACATGAATATTCTCTTGAGCGTAAGATTAAGTATCTCACGTTCCTGGTGTCACAGGAATCCACCAAAACCCTTATAATCACAGTTCACCAATATCTCTGAATGACACTGTTTTGTTTTGTTTTTTCTCATATTTACCCAGCAGAAAAACCTAACATAGATTACACTTACTGAGATAAGGTAGGCAGGCTGCTGGCCACTCACTGCTCAAGTCATGCACACAGAACACTCCCAGGCACACAGGGAGAGAGAGGCTGGTGGAGGTGAAGAAGAGGGGAAAACCTGTCCTTCCCAGCCCAAGGCACAGGCCACTCCACCTTTGGTAACGGCCCCCATGTACCCCAAGGTTTGGACAAAATGAAGGGCTTTCTACATGTTTTCTTCACACTTCCATTTACCCTCAGAAGTACTTACTCTTTTAAAGGAAAGGAAAACCAAGCTACTATGATGTCAACATGACGTTTGGGGGAAGGTGTGTTTGGTTTGTGGGGAAAGGAGTCCTTCAGAGGAAGAGAGGAAAGTCAGTTCCCTGAATGTGCATCTGTGTTGAGACATGTCCAACTCTTTGCAACCACATGGACAGGAGCCCGCCAGGCTCCTCTGTCCATAGGATTCTCTAGGCAAGAATATGGGAGTAGGTTGCCATTTCTTTCTCCAAGGAATTTTCCCAACCCAGGGATCGAACCTGTGTCTCCTACATTGGCAGGTGGAGTCCTCATCCCTGAGCCACCTGGGAATCCCATTTATTTACCAATTAGGGTGTTAAGACCAACACTGAGGCCTGATCTCACCCTCTGCCCCTTATCCCTACTCCCATCCAAGGCACCCAGCTCACACGGCCCATGCCCTTCACACACTCTTTCCTATATCACAGAGCCTCTTTCACCGACACCCTGCTGTATTTCCCACCAGGCACCAAGACTGCTCCTAAGGTTACTGCATTAGTGTTCAAATCAGAGTGAAGGCCATTATTACTTGATATGCTTGGCACAAGGTGACAGGAAGTCAATGGTCATGGGACCAGGTGGCTCAGGTGCAGTGGCCAAAGGACAAGAGGGCTGAGCCGGGGCAGCAGGAAGGCAGTGGCTGGGACTGCCCCTCCGAAGCAGCACGCCTGAGAAGAGCCCAGAGGTGAGAAACCAAAACGCGGTTTTCCTCATCCTAACCCCTCCAATGCACTGCTACAGAATTAATCTGCCCAATGCCTCCAGCCGCTCCGGCTCAGAGTCCTTCCACTCCACCCACTGCCTTGCAAGCACGGCCCGGAACTCCCTAGCTGGCATCCGAAGCCTTGCCCTTCCCCTGCCCCGTCCCCTCCCAGCGCCTCGCCTCCAGCCAAGAGTGATTCATTTTCACCTTCACAGACTCCATCGTCTCCCTCACCTGACTGTTTCGCTCATGTTGTTTCCTACACTGAAACTACTCTTCCCAGGTCGAACCTGTTTGTTTAAACCCTGCCTTCATTCATTCAAATATGAGCCCCCACAGTGCCGAGTGCCTCTCAAAGCCCACTTAAACAAGAGGGAAAAAAAGTCAATGCTGCTTCTACCAGGAATTCATACCTAGGCCCCCAGTTTCCCTCCTGTCTTATAAAGCCTGGCAGCACCTTATATGTGTGTATGCCAATCTCCTAGCTTCCACCTGGAGTATGTGTTGGGGCGATAAGACTAGTAAACAAGAGATAAACTTTTCTGCAGAAGGACCAAGAGGTCCTTCCGAAGAGGGCAGGGAGTACTTCAAGAACAAAGAAGTGACTTTCAACACAGCACATGCTGCCAAGGGGTGAAGATAAGAAGTAAAAAGTATCCGTTTTATGCCAAGTCCAAGGAGATCAGAGGCATGACCTTGGGGAGGACAACCATCACTAGAGTGGGGAGAGCAAAGAACACACAATGAGTTGAGCAAAGAGAGTAGGCAGAGAAGGAAATGGGGGCTGAATGTGGATCCATTATCATCCCAGCTTTCCGCCATCCGCACCCCCAAAGAGCTCCAAGCGGTCTTAAGTGTAAAGAGACAGTGGTTATTTGAACTTCCCTGGTGATCCAGGGGTTAGCAACCCACCTTCCAATGCAGGGGACGCAGGTTCAGTTCCTGGTAGGGGGGCTGAGATCCCACACGCAATGAGTCGCAGCTGGAGCCCACTTGCCCCAGCTACTGAGCCAGGGCACACAATGAAGACCCAGCGCAGTCACAATCAAAGGACAGTAATTATTGCTATAAACGAATTCAAACACAAAAACTAACCTGTGCCACCCAGTACATCAGACCTGCAGCAGACTTTCCACTTTATCCTCAGCTGTCTTTTGAAATATTACAATGTTTTTCCTATCATCCCACAAACCAAAACGTTTTCATGGAATGTTTTCTCCTTTCTGTTCCTGCAGAGGGGACAGCATCTAGGTTAAGGAAAATGCACTGATGGGAAAAAAGAGGGGAAAAAAAAAATCTTTCCTATATACTTTGAGATGCCCTTTTCCCTGTCACAGGTAGGGACACAGTTTCACTTTCTGGATCCCTCAGTGGGGTGCTGGATTTCCCACGCCCACAGCGCAATTATTCAGGGAGTCACACAACTTTAACGTTGATATTGCCAGATTCATAAAACATTTAAACACCCTACTTGGTTTGCTTTTCGTACGAACATCAATGCAAATCAGCTGTTTAAGAAAGGCTTCGAGGCTATCCAGTCACCTTAAAGGTGTGCTGTGCTCAGCTGCTTCAGTCAAGTCTGACTCTTTGCAACCCCATGGACTGCAGCCCCACGAGGCTTCCCTGTCCGCAGGTTTCTCCAGGCAAGATACTGGAGTCGGTTGCCATTTCCTTCTCCAGGGGACCTTCCCCACCCAGAGATCAAACCAATGTCTCTTATGCCTCCTGCACTGGCAGGGGGGTTCTTTACCATTAGCGCCACTTGAGAAGCCCTAGTTTCACTAACATCCGACTCTCAGGTAGTTTAAACTGTCACAGCTCGTTTGCCTAGGGTCTCCCTCTCCCTTATCTTTCATCAAAAACAAAATCAACCTCGCACACGGAAAATTTGGAAACCAACAATTTTTAAACAACCCAGCCCTCTAAAATTCTTATCAATAAACATCAACAGACCAACCTCAATTTTCTGAAGATCAGAAATTAAGTTTATCCTATAGAGGGAATTCAAAGGTTCAGTTTCTCACTACTAACTTGGGACCTTGAAAAAAAAAATGTATTCCGTGATTAGATTATGAAAATAGGGAGTGGTTTGCATACCTAAAGGATTAAGTAAATGAGTGTCAGCTAACAGTCATCTATGAGCCAAGCCTTTATAGATATTTTTAAGCCTAGTGTAACAAAATTTCAGAGTCCAATCTTCCTTATATGAAGTGACTGCTAAAAGCCCATAGTACTTGACCAAAGTCACAGTTAGCAATGATAGTGCATGCAGGCTCAGCCACTCAGTCGTGTCTGACTCTCTGCAACACTATGGACTGTACTCTGCCAGGATCCTCTGTCTATGCAATTTCCCAGGCAAGAATACAGGAGTGGGTTGCCATTTCCTTCTCCAAGTGTTCTTCCCAACCCAGGGATCAAACCTGAATCGCCTGCAGTAGCCGGCGGATTCTTTGCCACTGAGCCACCGGGAAAGCTCATTAATGGCAGTTCTGTTTAGTTGTTATACTGTGTCTGACTCTTTGTGACCCCACAGACAGCAGCACACCAGGCTTCCCTATCGGTCACTATCTGCCAGAGTTTGCCCAAACTCATGTCCATTGAGTCAGTGATGCTATTTAACCATCTCATCCTCTGTCACCCCCTTCTCTTGTCTTTGATCTTTCCCAGCATCAGGGTCTCTTCCAGTGAGTCGGTTCTTTGCATCAGGTGGCCAAAGTATTACAGCTTCAGCATCAGTCCTTCCAATGAATATTCAGGACTGATTTCCTTTAGGATGGACTGGATGGATCTCCTTGCAGTCCAAGAGACTCTCAAGAGTCTTCTCCAACACAAGTCAAAAGCATCAATCCTTCGGCACTTGGCTTTCTTTCTAGTCCAACTCTTATATCCATGCACGACTACTGGAAAAACCATAGCTCTGACTAGATGGACCTTCGTTAGCAAAGTAATGTCTCTGCTTTTGAATATGCTATCTAGGTTGGTCATAGCTTTTCTTTCAAGGAACAAGCGTCTTTTACTTTCATGGCTGCAGTCACCATCTGCAGTGATTTTGAAGCCCAAGAAAATAAAGTCTCTCCCTGTTTCCATTGTTTCCCCATCTATTTGCCATGAAGTGATGGGACCGGATACCATGATCTTAGTCTTTTGAACGCTGAGTTTTAAGCCAGCTTTTCCACTCTCCTCTTTCATTTTCATCAAGAGGTTCTTCAGTTCCTCTTTACTTTCTGCCATAACGGTGGTGTCATTTTAATAAAATTCAAAGTTATTTGACCCCTTTAACTTAGGCAGTATTATCTGAGTGTCACACACACAGTAACATTTTATTTTCCGGACTGTTAGCACATAATCACCTGCACACTTCATCATTCTGGAATGGACTACAGTCTCTCATATTTAAAACTGAAGGACATCTTTCCTGGGTCTTTTGACTCTTTACAGACTAGTTGAGCTGGGAACAACTCAGGAATGCTTTCAAACTAACCAGGATGTCTTCACATTTGAACTCTGCAGACGCTTCTTCTTTCCTGTTTGCAAACTGATCTGACGCCTCTGAGCAAGCTGTAACATAGTCGGTAATGTGCACCCCAGACACAGGCTGGCAGGCTGCACAGAGACAGAAGCAGTGACTGAACCAGCTACCAGGCAGCCTCCACAAAGCGCCTTCACTTCATCCAACCCCATGACCGGCATGCATGGTTCTCTCAAACCCAACTTTCCAGCTTTAGTTCTCGCTGAGGTCAGGCAGACTCGGTTTTTGTTTTTTTTTGTTTTTTTTTTTTTTGCTGACCACCATTATTCTATAACTAGTAGCTGACTTGTCAGCTGTGTGGCTGATTCACAATGGAAGAACCCGTTGCTGAAAATGCGCTACTTTCATGCTGGTATGATCCACGTGCCACACAGGAAATGTCACTGGCATCCCCATGATGTTCTGAAATTGTCATCACGTGTGTGTGTGCGTACTCAGTCTATCCAACTCTTTGTGACCCTTTGGACTGCAGCCCGCCAGGCTCCTCTGTCCAGGGGATTTCCCAGGCAAGAATACTGCAGTCAGTTGCCATTTCCTCCTCCAACGGGGTCTTTCTGATCCAGGGATCACACCTCCATCCCTTGTCTTCTGCATTGCAAGCAGACTGTTTACCCACTGAGCAGATACAGACAATCATGTTCCTCCTGAAAACTACACAAAGCTCAACACAGCCAGTACTTGATCTTTCAACCACGGTGTGCCAACTGTCAATAAAGCAAGGAGGGATTTTTCACCGGAAAATATGCTTTTGCCCACACCCCCCACACACACATCACAGTTTAATTCAGTATAATCCAGTCTCTCTAAGACTTCTGTTCCATGGCAAGTTGCATTCCGTGAAAAGAGGTTGCGTTAGCAATCAAAGTGGGAGTGGGAGGCATTTTGTTTCACAATGTGAAAAAAATGTTAACTTTTGTCCACAGAAATGTCTTCCCCCAAAACAACATTTGTGAAGCATAGCTGATTTACAATGCTATGTTAGCTTCGGTGTATGTAAAAGAGTTTCACTTTATATATATATATATATGTATCTCCATATATATATATTCTTTTTCAGATTCTTTTCCATTATAGGTTATTCTAAGATACTGAATATAGTTCCCTGTGCCATATAATAGACCCTCGTTCTTTATTTATTTTATATGTAGTAATGTGTATCTGTTAATTGCAAACTCCTAATTTATCCAGCCCCCTCCCCACGAATGTGTTTTTCGCCTTTTTCTTCAGCCATACCACTAGGTTTGCAGGATCTTCTTTCCCCAATGTTAACTACAAATCGGCACTTGCCATCTACTGCTATAGGGCTTCCCCGGTAGCTCAGCAGTCAAGAATCCTCCTGCCGGCGCAGGGGACACAGAAGATGCGGTTTTGATCGCTGTGTCAGAAGATCCCCTGGAGAAGGAAATGCCAACCCACTCCAGTACGCCTGCCTGGGAAATCCCACGGACAGAGGAGCCTGGCAGGCTACATTCCCAAGGGACACGACTGAGTGGCTGAATACACACGTCAGCCTCTGTCAGGATCCAACCGTGTGCTGCTTCCCACTGCTGGCTGAGTGGGGGAGAGGGCGGAGAGTGGCAGGCGGCTGCACTGTGCCTTCGCTGTGCTGGCATTGTAGCATGGGAGCTTAGCTGCCCTGTGGCGTGTGGAATCTCAGCTCCCCAGCCAGGGATCAAACCCATGCCCCTTGCGCTGGAAAGCAGATTCTTAACCACTGGACCACTAGGAGTCCCTGCAGCTGCTGATTTTAAACACCCCCTGAAAGGAGTTCAGAGTAGAGAGTAGAAATGAGGCACTCTGCTCTGGGAAAAGCAGGCAGAAGAGGTCTTCGCAGAGCCAGATATCTTCAAGAGACAAGTTTATGAGTCCAACTCTTGCATTTCCTCATATCTAGAAAAGCACTAAAATCCTTCTTGGTGACAACCGCTCCTCGTGACTAGCAGTAACCTTCTGCAAAAAAAAAAAAAAAATTACCTGCTTGAATACATGTACTTCCCCATCACCAAAATCACGTCTACACTGACCTTAGCTTTCTGGAGCAATTTCTCAGAGCTATCTTAAATGCTGTTTCCTGGACCATAGTCCTCATGTTTGCCCCAAATAAAACAACTCACACACAGCTCTCACACTGTGCTTTTTTCTTTTTTTTTTTAAGTCAGCACCAACCAGAGATTGAACCTGGGCACTGGTAGTGAAAGTGCTGGGTCCTAACCACTGGACCACCAGGGAATTTCCCAAAAATATTTTCTTTATTTAAGCTGTTTCTTCACTGAATTACCCCTTAGTAGCTCTCTCGTGACCCTGGACTACAAAGTGGCAAAAATTATTTAATGACTTTTTTTAAAACATCATGTATTTCACAGTATTTCCAAGCCCTGGTGGCTCAACCATCAGAACTTTTCAACTGAAAAATTCAGGTTTAACATAAATGCCTAGAAGTGGCAACACATATCAAGAACTGTACGATCTGTCCCAGCTGTTCTAAGAATTTGACTTCTAAGGAAATAGTCAGACATATACCAAGAGTTGTTTATTTTGCTCTCATTCAGAGAAGCAAACAACTGAAATGGATTAACAGCATGATAAAATTAATAAAATGGTGATACATTTAGGAAACAAAACCCAACTAGTCATTACAATATTTTTGGTAAAATATTTAGCACAGCAAAATAGTTCTAATAAAGTACTGCTATCCTTATTTAAGACAGAACAAAAAAGCCAACATATGAAAATAGTTCAGGGCCCTGGGAAGGAGGTACTGAAGCTACAGAAGCAGTCCCTACATGTCTCTGACTGTGTCAGTGTGACCTGAATAGCCCTGACATCTAGGGTGGTCCCAGCCTACCAGGTCCAGTCCCAGTGAAAATATTAACAGTGTCCCAGTTTGGTCAGCAGATTAAACGGTCACCACACCCAAGCCCCAGCAGCTGCTGGGTCCTAAGTCAGGTCACTCTCAGGAATTTTTTAAGTCTACAGGGTCAATGGCTCCTACGACCACACGAAGACTTGAGCCCTTCCTCTTTCTTTTTCTCCCGAGCTCCCAAAGGCGGAGGTGGAGAGGACGGGACTCACCCTGGTGAAGCCAGGCTGCTGACTCAGCCCTGGACCCCCTCTTGGAGTGCTTCAGGCATGCCCCCTGGGCATCTGCTCACCCAGCTGCCCCTTCAGCATGCCCCCTGGGCATCTGCTCACCCAGCTGCGCCTTCAGCTCTGTCACCGCCTGACTTGACTGTCACCTGTGCTGGTCCGCATGCGGCCGCTGTCCCACCGGAGCCACTCCAGGCTGGGGCTGGGCCTGTCATGCATGCTTGCTAAGTCACCTCAGTCGTGTCCAACTCTTTGT
Organism: Capra hircus; assembly: GCF_001704415.2. NCBI lineage: Eukaryota > Metazoa > Chordata > Mammalia > Artiodactyla > Bovidae > Capra > Capra hircus. The sequence continues at coordinate 60,544,637 of NC_030824.1, read as the reverse complement.
GACCCCATGGACTATAGCCCACCAGGCTCCTCTGTCCATGGGAGATTCTCCAGGCAAGAATATGGAGTGGGTTGCCATGCCCTCCTCCGGGGGGTCTTCCCAACCCAGGGACTGAACCCATGTTTCCTGCACTGCAGTCAAATTCTTTCCTGTCTGAACCAGCAGGGAAGCCAAGGCTGGCTGGTCACCAACCCCTAATGTTGCCTTCTCTCTCCGCATGATCAGTAAGGGACTTCCCCTTCTTGGATCCCTCCCTGTGGACAAGGTGGGGGGAATCCTGCTGCAACAGTCTCTTCAGTCTGATTTTCCCCGGCCCCATCAGAGCCCCAAGCACAGCCCTCTTTACTTCCAGGCCTGCTCCCCAGACCCGTTTCTTGTCCAGGTCAGCATCTGGCTTCCTACTGTCGCTCCCTGTCATGTGGCTCCAGGCAAAATGCCGGGGTCGCCAGGTCATGGGGTAGAGGAGGGGCAGGAGAATGCAGGTCACAATGGCCACCACGCACACACAGCCATGGAGAGACTGGGATGGACAAGCGCAAAGGCATGACTTAAGAATTCACGGCTGATTCTTCTTTAATTAAACTCTTACTAATATGGATGTGAGAACTGGACTATAAAGAAAGCTGAGTGCCGAAGAATCGATGCTTTTGAACTGTGGTGTTGGAGAAGACTTTTGAGAATCCCTTTGGAACTGCAAGGAGATCCAACCAGTCCATCCTAAAGGAAATCAATCCTGAATATTCATTGGAAGGACTGATGCTGAAACCCTAATACTTTGGCCACCTGATGCGAAGAACTGACTCCTCGGAAAAGACCCTGATGCTGGGAGGGATTGAAGGCAGGAGGAGAAGGGGACAACAGAGGATGAGATGGTTGGATGGCATCACTGACTCAATGGACATGTGTTTGGGTGAACTCCAGGAGTTGGTGATGGACAGGGAGGCCTAGTGTGCTGTGGTTCATGGGGTCACAAAGAGTCGGACACGACTGAGCAACTGAACTGAACTATGTTCCAAAAATTCTCCAATTTGGAACATGACTGAAAAAAGGAAAGGTCCAAAAGTAACGTCATGTCTGTGTGTTCACAATGATCACAGAAGATCATAAGATCACAAGGATCACAAGAAATTGATAACTTATGGAAAAATAAAACAGATACAATGCAACCCAACGTAATCAGGGCTCTATTGCTAATAACACAAGTGACTTTTAACAACTGTTTTACTTATATTTGACACAAGACTATGTGTGTGCGTGCGTGCTCAGTTGTATCCAACTCTGCAACCCCATGGACTACAGCCCGCCAAGCTCTGCTGTCCACGGGATTTCTCAGGCAAGAACACTGCAGTAGGTTGTCCTGCCCTCCTACAGGGGATCTTCCCAACCCAGGAATCAAACCCATGTCTCTGGCATCTCCTGCACTGGTGGGAGGATTCTTTACCAGCTGAGCCACCAGAGAACCCCAGAGGCAAGACTATAAGGGTATAAAAATCAAAAAAAAATTATACTGGAATGGCAAAGACATTTTTAAACAATTTTCCATTTAAACCTTGGTATAAGAGCAAATTGTTCCAGGAGACAAGTGACATGTTTAGCTCATGGAATGCTTAGACAATAAAGATAAAAACAATTGGAAGTCACAGAACATGACAAAGATCCTTCATTTTGAAAACTGAATAGACAGCAATCTTCCTGGAAGAAAAGATGAGCAATTTCAACTCCATTTTAAAATAGCTGAGAGGTTTCCTCCACAGCAGCCCAGGCTCTGATTTCCCCTTTATGCCAATGTGAGCACCATCTGCCAGGCTCCCAAGCTGAAGGAAACATTGGGTCACCTTTGCATTCTTCCTCTTTCTTTCCTTCCAGATCTTCCTCCCAAGTCCACTGCTGAAGTGGCCCACCCACTGGACATGGCACTGCCCTTCAGCTTGTCTACACATCTCCGGCCACTTCCCCGTCTGCCACCAAATTAACAGAAAGCTAATGCCAATAACAAGATCCTGATATAATCCTCCCCTGGCTTCTCATAACCTACACTTAGGCTGGCGCTCCAGACCGCAACAAGGTTGCTGCCCAGGGCCACCCCGGAACAGAGCATGGGAATGGTGCTCCCTGGAGTTGGGAGCGATGCAGCCCGTCATCATCACCACTGGAAGGTGACTCCTCCAGCAGCATCTGATCTCCCTGGATGCTGGGGAGGATCCACAGCATCACCATCACCTGGAAAGATGGTAGAAATGCAAACTCACGGGCCCTCCTACAGACCCTACTAAACCAGAAACTCTGGGGATGGGGCCCAGAGGGGACTGATACACTGAAACCAAGAACCACTGCCCCACAGAAACCCTCTCAAAGTCTCAAACTGACTTACCCACCATCTCCAGGTTAGCAGTTGTTCTTCCTTCCGGCTCTTGTCCCGATGCTCACAGGACAACTTCCTCCCCACTATCCATACATCTCAACCTGCTCTGCCCTTCAAGGCACAGATCCAGCCCTTCTTCCACCAGCAGCTCTTTCCTGATCACCCTAACATGCGATCCTAACATGTGACTCTGTCATCTCGCTCAACACAGCCAAAAGATGACGCCACCTCCAGCCTCTAGGGTAGGGATTACAGGCGTCATAAAATGTGCCAATGTTAAGTCAAGTTGGAAGCTGCAGTCAGGAACCACGTGTGCTGAAAGACTCTGATGCTCTACCCAGGGAGGAAAACGCTATTTCAATAAGCAACATGCCAGTTTCTTTGGGAGGGCTGGAGGAGAGCAATAGCATATTTACTACCTCTCTTTCCTGCTCTAGGATCTGAACCCAAGCCTGAGACGGGGGAAAGGGCTGTCAAAGACTCAGAGACAAAACAGACTGCAGTAAGCATCACTCAGGGGGCACAGTCCCCTGCCTGCGCTCGTAACAGACAGGCCTGACTCTAACACGTCTGCGAGAGAGCAGCCCAGGGCCTGCGGACCTAGCATGTGATGCCCCAGGATAAAGCACACCGTAAACGCCACGCATATCTAAATGTTCTCCAGAATTCCACAGGTGTGCTACCCTGGGTGACATGAGGAACCAAAAACAAAAAAGAAATTTCCTATCAATAACAGTAACATCTGTCATTGGCAGATGACACCACCTTCCCTCTGTTTAACAAATCCACACACGGACTTCCCTGGAGGTCTGGTGGCTAAGAATCCACACTCTTCATGCAGGGGGCCAGGGTTATATCCCTGGTCTGGGAATCGGATCCCATATACCACAACTAGAGATCCTGCATGCCACAACTAAGATCTGGAACAGCCAAATAAATCTTTTTTTTTTTTTTTAAAGAAAGCCACACAAAAAATACCATGTCTAAGTCAGGCTCAGAGGTAACAGTTCCATCTATTTCAAACCATTTGTTCCTCTTGGTGCCAATGTTAACAAACATTTCTAACCAAGTCTTCCCTGTTACAAATCTATGTTGTTTTTAACCTCACTTACATGTCCTCAGAGGGGGCTTCCCTGGTGGCTCAGCAGTAAAGAATCTGCCTGCCCATGTAGGAGACACAGGAGACGCGGGTTACATCCCTGGGTCGGGAAGACCCCACACGCCTCAGAGCAGCTAAGCCCGTGCGCCACAACTCCAGGAGCCCGTACAGGTAGAGTTTATGCCCTGTAACAAGAGAACCCACCACAATGAGAAGCCTGTGCAGCGCACGTCGAGAGCAGCCCCTGCTCACCACCACCAGAGAAAAGCCTGAGCAGCAACAAAGACCCAGCACAGCCAAAAATAGAGAAAGAAACTTAGGTCATCATATTACTATTATTGTACTGTTTATGGAACAAGAATTCCACTGTATAACTTCATGTATGTCACTCAGATAATCAAAAGCAGAGAACACTCTTCCAGTTGCTCCCCATTCACTGTTTACAGAAGCAAAATGTCCCTACCTGGGGTGTAGTAAAGACACAGTTGGGGATGACAGGCTCATGAATCACCCCTGCAGCCCAGCCAGTGTGATTCACAGATCTGCCTGTCTGACAGGAAGGTTCCATCTCTAAGCTGTAGGTTCAGCACAAGGCCAAGTTTGAACAACACACCCTAGCCAGACAACTCTTTCCAGCCACACAAACCTTCATTCAATTGGCCAAAGGCAAGAAAATCCAATTTCCTAATGGTGTGGGAACAGACACGGATACAGAGGTGAGACTCAGACCGTCCAACAGTTCGACATAAACACACACTTGGGCCTGGAAGAAGAGAACCGACTAGGCCAGCTTACAAGAGCACTGCAGGGCTTTGCGCTGCCAGATTCAAGCCCAGCCAGCGTTTTCCCAGACTGGCCGGGGATGGAGACAGCCAAACATCTTCCCCTAAAGCCTGGGGAAGGCACTGGAAGAGAGAGAGGACGCTGGCTCTCACACACAGAGGAGGCACCCTAGAGCTGTCACCAGGCCCTGGCCAAAGGCCCCCCGTAGCTGAGCAGGAGCAGAACGAACCACACGTCATCCAAGCCTCACAGAAGATAAGAAACCGTCCAGGCCCCGGGCACATCCCCGGACCAGCTGCTCCCTGTCAAGCCGCACCTCCAAGCAGCGGCGGAGCCCCAAGACATCCTGGATGAAGCACAGATGCCTAGGGAAGCCAGAAGGCTCTGGAGACTCATCAAAAGTTCAAGGACAATGGTTCCCAGCCTGTGTGCCATCCATGGCAGGGTGGGGGGCACGCCCCCCGGTCTCTGAGGGGAGGAGAATGCTTCCCACTGAACAGGGACAGCCCTTTCAACTGCATCCGTCAGCTCTGCCACAGGGCCGTTTTCTCATCAGTGGGCTATCTGTGGCCCTCAGGGGGGTCTCCAGGAGGTGAACGTGGCAGCGAAGAAGTGTTATCTGGTGACCAAGAATTGAGAAGTCACTCTAGTTTCTAATATCAAAAGTCTTCGAGGACTTCCCTGGGGGGTCCAGTGGCCTTTGGGACTCTGCGCTCCCAAAGCAGGGGGCCCAGGTTTGATCCCTGATCGGGGAACTAGATCCCACACGCCTCAACTAGGAGTTCACACGCCTCAACTAGGAGTTCACACGCCACAACTATAGATCCCTCAAGCAGGAACTAAGCCCTGACGCAGACAAATACTTAAAAAAGAAAACCTTCTGAATAATCAAAATGTTATACATCTGGGGACTTTCTCTGCGGTCCAGAATTCCCCTTCCAATGCAGGGGACGCGGGTTTGATCCCTGGTTGGGGAACTAAGATCCTACATGCTGTGGGACAATCAAACCCACGTGCCACAACTAAAACGCCCACTTGCTGCAACAAAGACAGCCAAAAATAAACTTAAAAAAGAAGTTATACACCTGGACAATGGCAGGAGCAAACTTTTGAGGGCCTGGAAATAAATCCGAGTCTCAGTGCCAATGTGCTGTATTCATCTTCAGTGCCCTAGGGCCTCAATGTGCAAAGTGGAGGTGCGGTTTTGCTGGCGCTCAAGTGATAAAACACGTTACATCTGAGGACAATACCTGGTACAAAGCAAGCCCTCCATCAACATCCACAGTACCACCAGCATCGCTGTCTGCCCCTACCCAGGTGGGCTGCATGTTCCAGGTGTCTCTACACGATATACGTGAGAAAAATAGGAAACCAGCCTTCTGCTCCAGGGGAGAAAACAGGCTCAGTACGAGTTATTATTTGTCTCTATTTAATTGAAACCCACGTCTGCCTGTCATCTTCCCATATTCCTCGTCTGCCTCCCGGGCAAACAGAAAGGAGCCAGAAGCCATCGGAGCTGACCAGGGGGTCCTCAGTCCCCTGGTCGTGGACTGTTAACCAGTCTATGGCCTGTTAGGAAGCAGCAGGTGAATAGCAGGGAAGAAAGCAAAGCTTCATCTGTATTTACAGCCGCTCTCCACCACTCCCATCACCACCTAAGCTCTGCCTCCCATCAGATCAGCATTGGCATTAGATTTTCACACGAGCATAATAAAGGCGATGCACTTTAATCACCCTGAAAGGACAGCCCGCTGCCATCCGTGGAAAAACAGCCTTCCTTCAAATCGGTCCCTGGTGCCAAAAAGGCTGGGGATCGCTGAAATCAATGCTAATCATCGTTCTTCTCCATTAGGCCAGGCCACATTATAATATGCTGATTCAGTTCACATGAAAACAAGGTTTAGACCAGAACCCTGATACAGCTCTGAGAAAAGGTCTTAACCATCACTGGCCCTCACACAGGCCGAGACAACAGGCGGTGCTTTCTTCCAGAAAGCTCCCACCTGCCAGCTCAGTCTCTGCAGAAAGGCCATCTCTGTCGGCCCGAGATGGAGTTGGAGCAGCCCAAAGCAGGCCCATCTATTTCTGTAGGGCTCAGGACTGGCTGGGAGGATGTAAGGAAGATTTGCACCTGACCTCCATGAAGAAATGAGGACACAGAGGGCAGTTAAGGACCATCGAGGAGGAAAGAGCCACAGTTATTACCATGGAGAAGATCCCATGGACTGCAGCTGACACCAGCTCCGAGTCCTGCTGGGGCTCAGACAATGCCAAAATGTTTATCTTACCTCTGCCTCTTCACACAAGGCCAAGTGAAGAAATAAAACACACACAAGTGGCTAGCTAAAAGCATTATCCGAATGTTACACAATCTGATATACACAAACCCCAAGCTCTCAAAGTCCCAGATGGTCACTGTGCCACAAAATAAAGTCATAGGAAAAAAAGAGGCTGAGCCTTAAAGGTTTTAAAAAAAAAAAAAAAAGACAAATTAAGTATGTCATAGAAGAGAGAACACTGGAAGGAAAAAGCTTAAAAAAAAAACCCAGAAAACTTTAATCTCAAAATCGCCCTAATATCCCTCATCCTAAAGACATACTTTACACCCTACAGCACAGACCCAGGGCTGGTTCTCCACTGAAGACCCGTCCACACGAACCAAACTTGTCAAACGACCTCAGATATCTGCAGAAACAAATGATGCCACAGAGATTCCACTGAGAAGAAGACAATACTTGCCTAGCCTGGGGATCTTAGATTTCAGTGGAGAACCCAAGACAAATTAGGTCAGGAATGGAGAATCGACCTGATGTGATGAGAGTCAACTATGGGAGATACGTATGTAACTCGCCCCAAGCCGCACAGCAGAAGCAGGTGTGCACCAGCCCGGCCAGCAGGTTCTCCAGCCTGTGCTCCTAACCAGAAGTGCTGCTTCATAAACAGCTTCAAGACCTATCTCATACCACGCTCTAGAAGTGAGCAAAGACTGGAGGACTGAGAAAAGGAACCAGTCCCACAAAGGGGCTTTCAATCCTACCAACAGTCTCTAAAACGTGCCTGTTTCATTGTTGCCCAGGTTCTTAACATGCTCAGATCCTGAAGACTTGGGGTGGGGAAGCAAGAACCCTCTCCTCTCATGAGCCCCCAGGGATTCCCCAACATTCTACTGGGTTGGCCCAAAAGTTCATCTAGGTTTCTCTGTAAGATGGGACCAAAAACCTGAACGAGCTTTTGGCCAACGCAATACTTTTGACGGATGGCTTGTATTGCACAGAGCACACACTTCTGAATACACTGTTCTAAACTTTGCCTGTGAAAAACAGATCTGTTTTTAAAGCCTTACTGATGACATCAGAGCAACCCTGGAAACCACACACTAGAAAACACTACAATGTCAGTTTATGTCGTAACTCAGAAAGTAATCTTCCAGCCCACATATGGTTTTGAGTTGATTCCGAAGGCAAACTTTAAAAAATAACACCGCCTCCCAAGCTGTTCCTGGCCAGCTGGAGCCCTCCATTCTGAAGCCTTCTGCGGCCCTGTCTCTATTATTCTGGATAACGGTCCAGAAGGATGTTTATACTAGCCAGCTCCACAGTTACTTTCCATCCGATAAATATAACTTCTCAAGTAGTACTTGGGAAAGAGCAAAATTCAAACCTGGGATAAGCAGGGTGGAATAACTATAAAAGCTCTGTTAAGTATTTAAAAGAAAAAATGAGAATGCTTTGTATGTACACAGGATCATTCATGAAAACAAGGTCATACTAACCCACAATAACCCTCCTTCCTGGTGGTTCACTTGATAAAGAATCTGCCTACAATGCAGGAGACTCGGGTTCAATTCATGGGTCGGGAAGATCCCCTGGAGAAGGAAATGGCAATCCATTGCAGTTTTCTTGCTGGGGAAACTCCGTGGACAGAGGAGCCTGGTGGGCTACAGTCCATGGAATTGCAAGAGTCGGACACAACTTAACAACTAAACCACCACCAACAAACCACAATAAATAAGCCTATTTTAGAAAGGGAAACATTATTCTCAGTAATTTCAAGGAATGTTTTCTTTTATTTAATAATACAAACTCTTTTATTTTTTATTATTTGGGCGCAGGAGGCCACATTGTGCAGTTTGTGGGACCTAAGATCCCTGGCCAGGGATAATACCTGTGCCCTCCTGCAGTGAGTGCACAAGAATCCTAACCAGTGGACCACTGGAAAGTCCCAGAGAATACCTTCTTGACAACGTATTAACAGTTCCTTAATATACAAAGAAAAGTGTCCCACCAATCTAAGAAGAAAACCAAGGCAAAATGCAAAAGACACTTCCTCAGATAATCTGTACAGAAAGTCTTCTTTTGACCACGTAACTAATTTCAGAACGTAGGGGTTCCCTCAAAAATCTCTCCAAGTATATTCCCAGAGAGTTCCACTAACTGCCTGCGTCTATTGCTTTTGGAATTCTAATCAGTTCCGCCCACCCAAAGACTCAAAGTGAAATATTAAGAGATGTGAACAGCTGCACTTGGACACCACACCAAGAATAGCTTTCAGGAAACCAAGCTCCAGTTGGAAAACTGCACGGAGTACTAACCCTTCTCAACTTGAGAGGGGCACAGCATGGGAAACTCCCAATAGTGAAAATGCCCGCAAAAGCTTTTTAAGTGACATTTATAAAATACATCTTCTCTCCTAGAAGTAAATGGTTTGTAAAATTTGGGGACCATTTATACCCTGGGATTTTAAACTCGTGTATGTTTATCTGGAATTCCTGGGATGATGATGGTTTGCTAATGCCTGGTCAAACATTATCCTCCAAGGGAACATTCCCAGAGGGATTACAGCTCATTCACCAAGAGGCCAGGGCCACCGGATGCAGGTCTGAACTAAACCAGTAAGTTATCCGGAGCCCGGGGCTCATTTTCCTTTCCACCCCACACCTTGCCTTAAACTTCCAATCTGTGTGCTTTAAGGTGAGGGGGTGAAAAATACAGTCAAGTGAGGTAGAGGGAGTCAGAGTAGGGTCCAAAAAACACAAACCACGAGATCTGAAAAGTGTCCCCTGGCAGGTACACACTATTGCCAGGAGGAAATGGTGAAAGAATCCAGGGAGAGAAGGAACTCAAGTCCAGTGCTGAGTACCAGAAAAGTCTCGGACACGCCTGCCAACTTGCAAGGAAAGAAGAGCCCGGCCTGGTGCGAAAGTGGAAGCAATGCTGCCCGGGTGGACAGGGAACAGAACTAACTAGGTAGAGAGAACTAACGTCCTAGGAGAGACCAGAGGGGCTTCCCAGGTGGTGCTAGTGGAGAAGAACCCGTCTGCCAATGCAGGAGTTGAGAGAGATGCTGGCGCAACCCCTAGGTCGGCAAGATCCCCTGAAGAAGGGCATGGCAACGCACTCCAGTATCCTTGCCTGGAGAACTCCATGGACAGAGGAGTCCAGCAGGCTACAGTCCGTGCAGTTGCAAAAAGTCAGACGTGACTGAAGCGAATCAGAACACACGCACAAACACAGGAGAGACGGCAAGCAGCCGTGGAGCACAACACCAATTTGACTTCAGGAATGGAGGGAAAAGAAAAAGAATCCAGTGAAAAAAAGCCAGGAGGCATTCAAAACACAACCTCAGCAATGTGTACAGTTCACACTTGGATGGAATTTAAAGAAAGCAGGATTGCACCCCCACCTCGAGCGAAAAAGTTTATAGTGAGTGGGCGCTAAGCTGCTGGGCCAGGCCTTTGAATATATTGTTTCATTTAATCCTCACAACAATACCTCGATACTTGCACATAAATACCTTCACTGCTGCTGTGGTCCGTTGAATTGTGTCCCCCAAAATGCATGCCAATGACTTAAATACCAGTACCCCAGAAAGCGACTACTGTCTATTTGCAGATAGGGGCTTTTTAAAGGACATTAAGTTAAAATAGGATTATCAGGCTGAGCCCTAACCCAACAGTATGACTGGGGTCTTTAGAATGTCCCTAAGACACACAGAGAAAGAAGAGACTTGAAGACATGGGGAGAAGGCGGCCACACAAGAGCCAAAGCAGGCACTTTGACCCTGAACTTTCAGCCTCCAGACCTGGGAGAAAACAAACCTGTGCTTCTTTAGCCAGGCGGTCCGTGGTGCTTCGCTATGGCAGCCCAAGTAAGCCAACGCAACTGCTCTCCAGAAAATGACAGCAGGGCTCAGGGAGGCTGAGTGCCTGGATGTCACAGAGCAAAGTTGGAATCTGAATACAGGTCAAAACTCAGACCACTCTTTTCAAGTTGAGCACTTCGCCTGGCACAAAGTGCTCCATAAATACTGGCCACTCTGTTTTTTTTACAGTGTTGTATTAGTTTCAGGTATACAGCAAAATGATTTCATTATTCACATGTACAGTAAGTCCCCTACATATGAATGGGGTCTGATCTTAGAGCGTGTTCATTAGTCCAATGTGTTCTTTAGTCCGAAGTTAGTTACATATCCAACTAACACAACAGGCTATTTAGTAAGGTACTGTAATAGCTGTATAATACTTTTTACAGAAATAATACATAAAAAAACAAAAAATAAAGAAAACATCTTTAATATTGCAGTACAGTATCTTGAAAAGAATCTGCCTGCAATGCAGGAAGACCCAGGTTTGATGCAAGAGATGCAGGTTCAGTCCCTGGGTCAGGAAGATCTCTTGGAGGAGGGCATGGCCACCCACTGCAGTATTCCTGCCTGGAGAACCTCTGTCTCTTGCCTGGGACAAACGAGCCTGGCGGGCTACAGTCCATGGGGTCACAAGAGAGTCACACACAACTTAGCAACTAGACAACAACAACTGCATCCGTGATTCTATCGCTTGAAGTTAAGTTCAAAACTGAGGGAGATGCCCCAATCACACGACCGATGAGGTGGCACAGGTGAGGCCCAGTGCATGAGGTGAGCAGAGAGGGCAGAGCATCTGCTGCTGCGCACCTCCATCTCCGCACGCTCAAAGCTGCACAGTAATTTTCCCTGCTTTCTTAGGGACCGTGTGATCTGGAATCGGCACAAGGACAGGATGACTTTTCACTACCCTTCATTTCGATCATTCTTAGTCCAAAGCTGTACTCCACAAACCACGGTCAGGGAAAGGTGGGAGGCACTTCAGGTTCCTCATTTCCTCATATTTTCTTACCTCAGAACAGTTCTTAATTCCAGCCACTGCTTTTTTTCCACCAGAATAACGAAGGAAAACAGGTTCCACCAGAGGCATCCATCCTATGGTTTCTTATGTGAGCAAATGGGGCATTTCAAAAAGGAGAAAACAATATCACAAACAGATTTTCAATGTTCTAACCATTAGAAGGCATTAAATGTGTGACATGACAGCTAGGACTGGATACAATTTAATCTTTGATGACTCAAAGAGGTTTTCACGGATCCTCAGGGTAATTACTATAAGTATTAATCATCACTACAGAAAGAACCTCAACTCAGGGAAATTCCAGGGTAACAGGGTGCCAGCCAACAGGGACTTTACTATATAAAGGAAAGCTCTGTGGTTTGCATTTAAAAGAAAAGACTTGATGCATGGTTTGTTTTTAATGTTTGTCTCATGGACTGTATTCCATGGGGCCGCAAAGAGTCGGACATGACTGAGCAGCTTTCATTTTCACTTTTATGATTAAAACAATACAGAATACGGACATATATAAAGACTTAGATCCATATAAAATGTATACTTAATTTCTAATTAGGGATTTACCTTAACTTTAAAATTACGAGCCATGATGGGTAACTTTCATTTTCCCTTTCTTCCTCAAGCACATTTACTGAGTAATTCCCCTGGAGACCAGAACTACTATCCTGGTGAGAAAAATGCCTCATCATTGAAACAGATTGGTGGTACCTTAAGCTGCTCTGCAGTTTCTGAAAGCAATGATGGTATCACCACTGCATAATTTACTTTCCCCTATGTTTAAGTACTTAAGTACTGATACAATATTTAAATCAAAGTGTTCACAACACATAAAAGTTGACATCTCATTCTTTTATTTTCCACAGTTTCCATCACCCATTTCAACTCAAAAACGGCAAACGTATGTTTGGAAAAAAACAGAAAACTTGGCAGAGAAGATTCCTGGAATGAACACTTTCATAATGAGAATATGCTCAAGTTTCTTCTTCCTGAGAAAACTTGGTAAGCAAAATTCATTAAATCCAAAACTGGAAAGACTTTTTCTTAAATAGGGAGACTGCTGCAATAGGAATCCACGGTAGGTGACTGACACGTCTGTGCACCGATGTTAAAATAGAGGACCTTTAGGATTATTTGGCCATAGGCTCACAAAGTTTCCAGACACTGAAAACCATCAAGACGTGCTGGACAATACAAGAAGGCAAAATACTTACTGCCACGCTCCTCTCTATACAACCCGCTCAGCCTGAAATCAGGCTGGCAACAGTTGGGAGCAACAGTCGGTTGGGTTTGAAGGAGAGAGTGCCTGGAGAGGAAAAAGACACCACCCTGAGGAAAACTGCATGGAGAAAGCAACTTCCACCAAAATTATGAGCCTCTCGGGGGCAGGAGCCATATCCTACCCTTCCCTGAATATTCAGCAGCTCAATTACAGATGTTTATCCAGTGTTTGATACGTGATCTAATCCATTAGATGTTTGAAAATCATCCTGAAATAGTTGATAAATAAACTATTAAGAAGAAATAATCTGGGACTTCCCTGTTGATCCAGTGGTCAATAATCCGCCTCCCAACACAGGGGTCGCACAGGTTTAACCTCTGGTCAGGAAACTAAGATTCCACATGCCAGGGAGCAACTAAGTCTGAGAGCCACAGGCATCGAGTCCACACACCACGAGGAAAAATCCCACAGGACACAGCTAAGACCCTGCACAGCCAAACATTTAAGAAAAACCATAATAAAAAAAGGAATAATCCATTAATTACACTGTAATTTCCGTGCCTTAAGACTTACACCATTTTGGGGGGAGGAGGCATACCCCAGTATATTCATAAATAATACACTTCATGATTCTATCGTCATTTATCTGGGCTCCTTCATAAATAAAATACTCTAATTTATTGGTCTTAATTATTTAAGACCAGTTCTCTTGAGCATTCAAATATATTATTCTCCAGTTCCCCTACCCCCATTATGACTGCTTTGAAATTTGCAACTCATGCTGGGCAAAGAAAAGACTCCGGGTGAGCAGAAGCCACAGGTTAGAAGGAGAAAACTGTCAAGTTTTTCATTTTATCTTTAGCATGACTCTTGATAATTTCTTGAAATATTCTGTCTTTACAGGAACAAATACAGCTTTTTTTAACGTAGTGACAGGCAGGTCTCAGTCATCTCACATTACTCAAAATTCTGACACGAGATTTGCAGAGAGACAAAGTTATCATCCAGAGTGTCTACATAATTACTTCCCTGTAGGGTTAAAAAACAGATACAGCTCACACAACGTTAAGGCTTCATGTGTATTTCATGCAGTCAACTTTAATTATAATAAGTTAAAATAATATTCTGCAATATTTATCTTTGAGAAGTTAGACAGGTTTGAGAAGAGAGGTCCTAAAAATAAAGTTAAGAATCAATAAGCTTAAACCACACTCAACAGGCTTCTTTACTGCCAGACTTCTTTTTAATATAATCACATGTACTACATATCCCCAAGGCAGGACACCGCATATCATGAGTTACAGGACGATGTTTACTTCAGATGCTGATTTCAAGCAGCTTCTTTCTATCAGCACTAGCATTCCCCCGTCCCACCCCCGAAAACATGTTGGGAATTGCTGGACTAGCTCTTATCTCGTGTGTTACTTCGAAAGGCCTAACAAAAGATATGCCCGTTCCTCTGCAGCCTGTCAGTGAGAATGGTTGTGGCGTAAGTCACACACACACCCCCTTGATGTTCTGACATATACTTAACTATAGTAGTGAAAGTGAAGTCGCTGAGTCGTGTCCGGCTCTTTGGGACCCCATGGACTAGTACCCTACCAGGCTCCTCCATGGGATTCTCCAGGCAAGAGTACTGGAGTGGGTTGCCATTATGGAAACACTTAGTTGTAGCTTATGCCAGCTTCATCAAAAAACTATTTCTTAAACAGTTATTGAATTACTCATAGATCGTGATGAATTATGGCTAAATAATCAAAGAAAAGAAAATGACTGGGACAGCTGTACCACTCCACTACCCTAAGATGTAAGTGACATCAGTTACTCCACAGTCTATTCCAAGCCTTACCTTGAAGTCTATGAGACCTTCAGGGGTTATGCACTAATTTCAGAACATTTAAAAGTCCTAAAACTATAAGCAAGATTACATGTCTCCATGCATTTTTGTAGAAAGGCAGCTCTTGCTCTTATTGGCTATTCAAAGGATTCATGGCCCTAAATAGAGTTTTAAAACAGTCCCAATAGGCCAGTGGTCTTCTAGCTTTCTTCTAGTTACATTGTATTGTATTGACACAATTGTATGTGTCAAGATCTTCAAACCACTGTGAAATGTCCTGAGTAAAGCATTTCCAATGAGCCATGACCGTGACATTAGAACTGTTGCACAAATAAAAGTCACAGTTGCTATTTTTCTCCCTGGTCTGATGGACTAGGGTCTGATGAGTCTGCAGGAATTAATTTATAAATATGCTACCAACAGAGCATTCCAGCATGCTTTCAGAAAACAACTTAGAGTGCTTCAGCATATTTGCTGTACAACAGGCACTTAATAAATGCTTGTGGAAGGACTTCCTTGGTGGGGCAGTGGTTAAGACTCCATACTTAAGTGCTAGGGGTGCGGGTTTGATTCCTGGTCAGAGAACCAAGATCCTACATGCCACATGGCATGGCCAAAACTTTTTTTAAAACTTAAAAAATACTCCCATTAAAAAAAATTTTTTTTAATGCTTGCTGAATTAATTTATTTCAAATTTAGAGAGTTTTAGCTCACCTGTCAGCATTTTGTGGCAGCCTGGGAGCTACTGTGATATAAGACTGTCCTTTCCAAGTCACCTACCATATAACCACTACTTCCTGTGTCAAGGACACCTGCACTCTGGGCATGCTTCCTGACCTGGCTTGCTCAGGCCAGGCCCTCCAAACCCAAGTCTCCCCAAGCCTAGCAATGTAAAACCTAAGCTGCCGAAAACAGCGCTGAAGGCCCTCTACCTTCCCAACCTCATCTCACATGACTCCTCCACCGAAACCAACTCTCTCAATGCCCCAAACATACCTTCCGCTCTCCCACCCACTCTCCTGGATTCTACACATTACTCAGACACTTGTTCATGCCCCACTTTTCACAAAACCTGTCCAACCCCATTCAGTGCCCAGTGATCTCATAACCCAACAGTCTACACCTACCAGAGGGTTTCTCAAACAGAGAAGACCCAGGACAGAACTTGAACAAAGACCAGGAAACTGCATTCTCAGTGTTTCCGATTCCCTAAATGTCAAGAACCACTTTCGATATAAGGCTTCCATTCGTGCCCCATCCCAGTTATTCTCAACCCTATTCTCAATCACCTCAGAGGCTCTCAAAAATGCCCAGCCTTCATCCCAAAACAAGTTGAATACAATCGCTCAATTTTTTTTTTAAGGTATCAGCCTTTTTTTTTAAGTTTTCCATTTGATTCTAATGCAGTGAAGGTTGAAAGCCACTGTTCTATAATATTCATCTTGCAATAAATCTTATACATCCTTATATGCATCTTCTTTTATATATGGATCTTTTTTATATAATATCATTAACAGCTTAACTCTAATTTTCCTTTCTTTGTGCTTGTGTCCTGTCAAGGTTTATTGTTAAAAGTTACTGTTATTCTTTAGCATTCCCAGGGAATGCAACAGAGAAGAGATGAGTAGCACAGATCAGTTCTTTGATTAGTAACAATACCCTCTATTCCCCACCCTAGTTCACTTACTGAAGAAATGAAAAAATCATTCATCTTTGGGGTGGTCTCACCAACCCCACTGACATTCCTTTTCCATTTTCACTGGAAGGACTGATGCTGAAACTGAAACTCCAATACTTTGGCCACCTGCTGCAAAGAACTGACTCGTGTGAAAAGACCCTGATGCTGGAAAAGACTGAAGGCAGGAGGAGAAGGGGGCGACAGAGGATGAGATGGTTGGATGGCATCACCGACTCAATGGACATGAGTTTGAGCAAGCTCCAGGAGTTGGTGATGGACAGGAAGCCTGGCGTGCTGCAGTCCATGGGGTCACAGTCGGACACGACTGAGAGACTGAACTGACACACTTATCAGGTTACCATTCTGCTTCACTTGAAGCAGATACATATAATATAAAATATTATATAAGATATACTATATTATATAAAATATTGTTATACATATTAAAATATTGTATTTTACATAATAAAATGTATCGATTCAGAGGGGGGATCCTTCATAATGTACACATATATCAATCATTGTGTTGCACACTTTCAATATCTTACAATTTTATTTGTCAATTACAGTTGACCCTTGAATAGTATGGGGAATTTGGGATGCCAACCCCCACGCAGGTAAAACCTTCATGTGACTTTAGTCAGCTCTCCACACAGGTGACTCTGCATCCCCAGATTCAGAACCAATCACAGACCATTCAGTACTGTAGTAAATATTAGAAAAAAATCTGTGTATAAGTGGATTCATGTAGTCAGACTGGTTGCTCAATATTGTCCACCTCAATGAAGTTGAAAATGAAAAAATACCATTGCTAAAAAGTGTAATTTGTTACAAGATAATTGCATTAATTGGTATCATTTTCTATTTCAAAAGGAATGAATTTCTCAAAGGGGAGAATCTGGCAGTTTCCAATCTAAGCATCAGCATGAAATTCAGAGTCAAGAGAATGGACCCAAGAAAAGATGCCGCTGCTCAAATGACTGAAGCAAACGCAACTTACAAATGAACCCACTCAGCTTTGTTCCTTCTGTCCTAGGAAACTGCTTAAAATCAGCACTAATCAGCACAAAATCTTAGTAAGAGCCCAATAAGACAAACTAATCCACACATCCTAAATGGACCAATTTCCCAATTCATGCTGCTTGCTTTTATATGCTCCAGAAATCCATGCAATTCCATTTTATAGTGGATTCGTTCAAAAGTCTGATGCAATGACTAACCCCCTCCCCAAAGTGTTCCTTCCATTCATGAAAGACTGCTGCTTCTCCGATGAAGAGCAGGTGGAATAAATCCAAACACCAAGTTTTCAATCAGAGAGGAACTACTGGGTCAGGCTGCAGATTCATGTGGTTTGAATTAAATGCTATTGCTCCACCCACCCCGGCCACATACACAAAACTCATCTGAGGTCAGTGAAGAAACTACTTATTAAAAGGGAAAACCCAAGAGAAGACTTAAACTGTGCTCAACAAATTTAACTCCAGGATACTGCAAAGAGGAAACCTCAACGTGTCAGACACTCTCAGACACAATCACCCACAGGCAGCTCTTTGCCAGCTCTCAGCTCAGGGTTCTTAACTTTACACCCAGCCTTTTGTTCCAATCCACATAGTTTCCACAAGCCTGGCAAGAATTGCCAGCTCTCAACCCCTAAAACTCCACCCAGCGCCCACACAGCTGCAGGCTCGCCCCTCCCGCCCAGAAGACATCCACAGAACCCCCTCCAGCAGCGAGGGCAGGGAACCAGCCACAAAGGAGAAATCTTTCTTCCACCTAGTTCTGTGCTGCCAACTAATGAACAGGCCCTCAGAGAGTCAAGGCTGCAAATTAACATATCTTTTTCTCAAAAGACTGTTTGAAGTTATTTGTCATGAAAGGGACAGAGCAGGGAACTTCCAGGGGAGAATTTGGGGAAATAAGAAAAGCCTTACCAGGAACCCAGTCTGAAAAAGGAAATCCAACAAGTGGATTACAGTACAGAAGGAGGGACTGTTTAAACAAGAGAAGACTTCCTGGAGGTCCACTGGTTAAGGCTCTGCGCTCCTAATGCAGGGGACCCTGGGTTCAATCCCTGATCAGTATTCTTGCCTGGGCTACACTCTACGGGGTTGCAAAGTCAGATACGACTGAGCACTCATGCATAGCACTAGATCCCACATGCCACAGCTAAGACCTGGCACAGTCAAATAAATAAGAATTTTTTTTTTTTAAGAGAAAAAATGGGAGGGGTCCAAATGTACATAGACTGAAACCAGCAACACAGAACCTCTGAGTTTCTCAGACAGAGAGAGTCCCTTGGGCCAATTACAGACTTGGGGGACAGACTTTCTGTTGAAGCACTATCCCAAGCAGCACGTCAGCTGGATTCTACACCTGACCCTGCCAAGCGGAAACCTTGTAAATTCAGACAAGCTGTTAAGCCTCCAGATCTCCATACCACTATCTGTAAAAGATCTCTGCTGACTGGCCAAAATCTGGAACCTGACACACTGACCTCCTTGAGTTCTTCTGAAAATCACAGGAGTTAATAAGCATGTGACCCAAACCTTCTGCATGAGGTCAGCCTCGAGAAACGTCAGGTGTGGGTCCTGCTGTCGTCTTCCCAAACTGGAAAAGACTGTCAGCTCGAACACTGGGAAGCAGCAAGGGACAGAGGCAGGACCATGAGATTTGATGTCAGTTAGAGCTGGGGTCCCAACAGAAAAGTTATTACTCAGGTGCAACAGTCCCAGAAATTTGTCTCCATGGATAGTTACCATTAGCATAAAATACACAATGGTTAACAAAGATTTGCTTTGGAAAAAAAGCAGAAGACAATTTGTATACTGATTACAAGGTTTATGTTGAGATGATAATACTTTGAATGTCCTAGATTAATGAAATCTATACATTTCACCTGTTTCTTTTAACTTTTTAACTATGTTACTAACAAAATGTAAACTATACTCCTGGCTTGCATGTGTGTGGAGTCCATGAGCAGTGATCAGCTGTGATCGACTCTTTCCAACCCCAGGGACTGTAGCCTGCCAGGCTCCTCTGTGCGTGGAATTCTCCAGGCCAGAATACTGGAGTGGGTTGCCACACCCTCCTCCAGGGGATCTTCCTGCCCCAGGGATCGAACCTGGGTCTCTTTCATCTCCCGCACAGGCAGGCATATTCTTTACCACTGAGCCACCTGGGAAGCCCCCAGGGTGGCTGACATTACATCGTCACTAGACAGCAATGAGCTAAACTTTGATTCACCAATCTGCTCTGCCAGTTACCTACTTGGGGCAAGTTATTTCACCTCTGAGCTGAAATTCTTATGGGAATAAAATAAAGACAGTAGCTCTCAAGCAAGTTCTTAGCACAAATTAATAAACTGATCACTCATCATTCATTCAGCAAATATCTGAATCCTTATGGTATTCTAGATATTTTAAGACAAAAACCTATCTAAAATGGGACCTAGACACAGGACCTTTTGAAGGAGGTTGCAATTATCTTCATTACCTCCAACATAGTTTGGCCTGGTCAAACAGGGAGGGAACACACCCCGCCCATCAACAGGAAATTGGATTAAAGATTTACTGAGCATGGCCCCGCCCATCAGAACAAGACCCAGTTTCCCCCTCAGTCAGTCTCTCCCATCAGGAAGCTTCCATAAGCCTTTTATCCTTATCCATCAGAGGGCAGACAGACTGAAAATCACAATCACAGAAAACTAATCAAACTGATCACATGGACCACAGCCTTGTCTAACTCAATGAAACTATGAGCCATGCTGTGTAGGGCCACCCAAGACATATGGGTCATGGTGGAGAGTTCTGACAAAATGTGGTCCACTGGAGAGGGAAATGGCAAACCACTTCAGTATTCTTGCCTTGAAAACCCCATGAAGAGTATGAAAAGGCAAAAAGATAGGACACTGAAAGATGAACTCCCCAGGTCAGTATATGCCCAATATGCTACTGGAGTTCAGTGGAGAAATAACTCCAGAAAGAATGAAGAGATGGAGCCAAAGCAAAAACACCACCCAGCTGTGGATGTGACTGATGATGGAAGTAAAGCCCAAAGCGGTAAATAGCAATATTGCATAGGAATCTGGAATGTTAGGTCCATGAATCAAGGCAAATTGGAAGTGATCACACAGGCGATGGCAAGAGTAAACATCAAGATTTTAAGAGACAGTGAACTGAAATGAACTGGGATGGGTGAATTTAACTCAGATGACCATTATATCTACTACTGTGGGCAAGAACAGTAAGCAAAGAAGAACTAAAGAGCCTCTTGATGCAAGTGAAAGAGGAGAGTGAAAAAGATGGCTTAAAACTCAACATTCAGAAAACTAAGATCATGGAATCTGGTCCCATCACTTCATGGCAAATAGATGAGGAAACAGTGGAAACAGTGTCAGACTTTATCTGGGGGGCTCCAAAATCACTGCAGATAGTGATTGCAGCCAAGAAATTAAAAGACACTTGCTCGCTGAAAGAAAAGCTATGACCAATCTAGAAAGCATATTAAAAAGCAGAGACATTACTTTGCCGACTAAGGTCCGTCTAGTCAAGGCTATGGTTTTTCCAGTAGTCATGTATGGATGTGAGAGTTGGACTATAAAGAAAGCTGAGCGCTGAAGAATTGATGCTTTTGAACTGTGGTGTTGGAGAAGACTCTTGAGAGTCCCTTGGATAGCAAGCAGATCCAACCAGTCCATCCTAAAGGAAACCTGTCCTGAATATTCATTGGAAGGACAGATGCTGAAGCTGAAACTCCAATACTTTGGCCACCTGATACAAAGATCTGACTCATTGGAAAAGACCCTGATGTTGGGAAAGATTGAAGGCGGGAGGAGAAGGGGACAAAGGAGGATGAGATGGTTGGATGGCATCACCGACTCAACGAACATGAGTTTGAGCAAGCTCCAGGAGTTGATGATGGACAGGGAAGCCTAGCATGCTACAGTCCATGGAGCAGCAGAGAGTTGGACAGGACTGAGCGACTGAACTGAACCAAGACAGAAATCCCTGCCTCCATAAAGCTTACATTCTGAGTAAAACAAACATTAAAATAGAACTGTAAAGGGCTTCCCTGGTGGCTCAGTGGTAAAGAATCCGCTTCCCACTGCAGAAGACATGGGTTCAAACCCTGGTCCATGAAGATCCCATGTGCCGGAACTACTGAGACACAAGCGCCCTAGAGCCTGCGCTCCACAAGAGAAGCTACCGAGATGAGAAGCCCGTGTACCGTGAGGAAGAGCAGCTCTGCTCACTGCAACTAGAGGAAACCTGCACACAGCAACAGAGATCCAGCACCACCAAAGACAAAAAATTAAAAATAACAGAATTAACAGTGGTTTTTAAAAAAAGACTTTCCAGGTTATATTTTTAAAAAAAAAAAAGAAAAGAAATGTAAAAACACACAGAAAGTGCTACGTACTGTGGTACAGAACAGTCAGCAAGAGGGAGGAAGAATGAGGAAGGAGAATACGGAAAGTCAGCAGCCTCATTAGAACAGCATGCTAGTAGACAAGCATGATACCCATTATCAGCATCAAAAAATATTATGCCAAGGGATACAGGGCTTCTTTTCAGGGCGATGAATGTTTTCTAAAACTGGCGTGGGATGGCTACACAAATCTGGGAGCATAGAAACTGAACACTGAATTGTACACTTTCTTTTAGTATTCATTTATTTACTTATTGGCCGAGCTGCACAGCATGTGGGATCTTAGTTCCCCAGTCAGGGATTGAACCTGTGACCCTGCAATGGAAGGGCAGAGTCCAAATCACTGGACCACCAGGGAAGTCCCTGAAGTGTATACTTTAAGTGAGTGAATCATATGGTGTGTGAATTATGTCCCAGTAAAGCTGTTTAAAAAAATACCAAAAAAAGAAAAGATTAGTCAAAGTTTATTCATATGTCACTGCACCACACTCTGTATAGTGCGAGAAGGAAAACAGCTCCCTCTGATAAAGAAATAATTACAAAACACCAAGCCAGCTCTGGCACACGGACCAGGTTTGTACTTGCGTGGTGCAAGCCCCTAGCCAGCCCAGTCCTCCTCTCCCAGGCCCGGGTGAGGCGGGCAGTCTTGAGCAAACCTGTTCTCTATGACAGCTAACAACTGGCCAGACAGGGATTGGCACCAGATCTAAGAGCAGCCAAGCAGTCTGTCTGGCCAGACAGACACAGGAAAAGATGCTCAACATCACTAATTATCAGCGAAATCAACTCAAAACTACAACGAGGTACCACCTTACACTGGTCAGAATGGCCACCATTAAAAACTCTACAAATAACAAATGCTGAGAGGGTATGTAGAAAAGGGAACCCTTCTACACTGTTAGAAGGAACGTAAATTGGTGCAGCCGCTATGGGAAATAGGATGGAAGTTTCCAGAAAACTAAAAATAGAATGATGGTGTGATCAGGCACTCCCACTCCTGGGCATATATCCAGACAAAACTCTTAATTCAAAAAGATACATGCATCCCTATGTTCGTAACAGCCCTGTCCTCAAGAGCCAAGACCTGAACACTACCTAAATGTCCATCAACAGAGGAACCCGTAAAGATGCGGCGCGCACAAGGGAACACTCAGAGCAAGAATGAAATAGCGCCATTTGCAGCACCATGCATGAACCAGACAGCACCATCCTAAGTGAAGTGAGTCAGAAAGAGAGAAACAAAGACCGTAATATCACTTATATGTGGGATCTAGAATGGCACAGATGACCCTACCTATGAACCGAAATTACAGAGAACAGACCTGTCATTGCACAAGGGCCCTCCTTTTGCAATGGGGGCAGGATGGAATGGGAGCTCGCGGTTGGCAGATTTAAGCTGTTCTATACACAATGGATCCCTTCTTCACAGATCACTGCCCTGTTGTAGCAAAGAGGTTTGCTTAACTCAACGAAGCCATGAGCCATGCCGTGTAGGGCCACCCCAGACAGACGGGTCATAGTGGAGATTTCCGACAAAACGTGATCCATTGGAGGAGGGAAAAGCAAACCACCGCAGTATGCCTTCCGTGAGAACCTCATGAACTGTATAAAAGCACAAAAAAATACGACATCAAAAGATGAGTTCCCCAGGTCAGAGGGTGTCCCATATGCTACTGGGGAAGAACGGAGGATGACTACCAATAGCCCCAGAAAAGAAGAAGTGGCTGGATCAAAGCAGAAACGATGCTCGGTTATGGCTGTGTCTAGTGACGAAAGTAAAATCTGATGCAAGGAATAGTACTACATAGGAACCTGGAATGCTAGGTCCATGAATCAAGGTAAACATGGTCAAGCAGGAGACAGTAAGAAGAAACATTAACATCTTAGGAACCAGTGAACTAAAATGGACAGGACGGGGTGAATTTAATTCAGATGACCATTATATCTACTACTGTGGGCAAGAATCTCATAGCAGAAACGGAATAGTCCTCATAATCAACAAAAGAGTCTGAAATGTAGTATTTGGGTGCAGCCTCAAAAATGACAGAATGATCTCGGTGTGTTTCCAAGGCAAGCCATTCACCATCACAGTAATTCAAGTTTATGCCCCTACCATGCATTTTAAGAAGCTCAAGTTGATCTGTTCTGTGAAGACCTAGAAGACCTGTTAGAAATAACACCAAAATAGATGTTCTATTCATCGCTGGGGATTGGAATGCAACAACCAGGGAGTCAAGAGATACCTGGAGTTAACAGGCCAGTCTGGGCTTGGGAAACAAAATGAAGCAGGGTAAAGGCTAACTGAATTCCGCCAAGAGAATGCACTGTTCATAGCAAACACCCTTTTTCAACAACACAAGAGACGACTTTACACACGGACTCCACCAAACAGTCAATACCGAAATCAAACTGATGACATTCTTTGTAGCCGAAGACGGAGAAGCTGTATACAGTCAGCAAAAACAAGACCTGGAGTTGACTATGGCTCAGATCATCAGCTCCTCATAGCAAAGTTCAGGCTTAAACTATAGAAAGTGGGGAAAACCACTAGGTCAATCACATATGACTTAAATCAAATCCCCTATGAACACACACAGAGGTAAAAAATAGATTCAAAGAATTGTATCTAGCGGCCTGTGCCTGAAGAACTATGGGTGTAAGTCTGTAACACTGAACAGGAGGCAGAGAACAAAATCACCCCAAGTGAAAAAGAAAAGAAGATAAAGTGGTTATCTGAGGAGGCTTTACAAATTGCTAAAGAAACGAAGAGAATCAAAAAGAAAGGGAGAGAGGGAAAGGCACCTTCACCTAAACGCAGATTTCCAACCAACAGGACGGAGAGCCGAGAAGGCCTTCTCCAATGAACAGTGCATCAGACTACAAGAAATCAACAGAAGCAGAAAGACTAGAGATGTCTTCAGGAAAATCGGAAAATCAAGGGAACATTTCACTCAGAGACGAGCACAATAAAGGAGAGAAACGGCAGATATCTAGTAGACACTGAAGAGATCAAGAAGAGATGGAAAGAAGACACAAAGAACTGTACCAAAAAGATCTTAATGAGTTGGATTACAATGGTGTGGCCAGTCACCCAGAGCCAGACCTTCTGGAGCGTGGTCTAGTGGGTCTAAGGTAGCACTGCTATTAATAAAGTTAATGGATGCCATGGAATTCCAGTAGAGCTATTCAAAACCCTAAAAGATGATGCCAGCAAGGTGTTACATTCCATGTGTCACCAAATCTGGAAGACCCAGCAGTGGTCACAGGACTGGAAAAGTCAATCCTCGTACCAATTCCCAAAAACAGTAGTACTGAAGAATTTGCTAACCATCAGACAATTGCACTAATCTCCCATGCTAGTAAGGTCATGCTTAAAATCTTGCATGGGAGGCTTCAGCGTTATGCGAACCAAGAACTTCCAGATGTCCAAGCTGGGTTTAGACGAGGCAGAGGAACCAAACAGCAAATTGCCAACATTTGTGGGATCGTAAAGAAAGCAAGGAAATTCCAGGAAAACACCTACCTCTATTTCATCGACTACTTTAAAGCCTTTGTATGGATCATAACAAACTGTGGAAAGCTCTTAAAGAGATGGGAATGTCAGATCATCTTACCTGTCCCCTGTGAAACCTGTATGCCTGTCAAGAGGCAACAGTTAGAACCCTGCATGGAACAACTGATTGGTTCAAGATTAAGAAAGGCCTATGCCACGGCTGTCTGCTGTCACCCTGTTTGTTTAACCTGTACGCTAAGCACATCATGAGAAATGCTGGGCTGGATGAGTTACAAGCTAGAATCAAGACAGGTGGGAGAAACATCAACAGCTTCAGATATGCTGATGATACCACTTAAATGGCAGAAAGTGAAGAGGAACTAAAGAGCCTCTTGATGAGGGTGAAGGAGGAGAGTGAAAGAGCCAGCTTAAAACTCAATGTTAAAACACTAAGATCAATGCATCCAGCCCCACTACTGCATGGCAAATAGAAGGTGGAAAAGCGGAAATAGTTATGGCAAAACCAATACAGTATTGTAAAGTAAAATAAAGTAAAAATAAAAATTTAAAAAAATATTTTTTAAAAAAAGTGGAAATAGTGACAGATTTCTGCTTCTTGGGCTTTAAAATAACCAAGGATGGTGACTGCAGCCATGAAATCAGAAGATGACTGCTTCTTGGCAGGAAAGCTATGACAAACCTAGACAGTGTGTTGAAAAGCAGAGACCATTACTCTGCTAACTGAGGTCAGTATAGTCAAGGCTATGGTCTTCCCAGTGGTCATGTACAGCTGTGAAAGGCAAAGTGCCAAAGGATCTTTGCCTTCGAAGTGGGGCTGGTAGAGACTCCTGAAAGTCCCTTGGACAGCAAGGAGATCAAACCAGTCAGTCTTAAGGGAAATCAACCTGGAATACTCGTTGGAAGGACTGAGGCTGAGGGTGAAGCTCCAGTATTTTGGTCATCTGATGAGAATAGCTGACTCATTGGAAAAGTCCCTGATGCTGGGAAAGAGTGAGGGCAGAAGGAGAAGAGGGCGTCAGAGAATGAGATGGCTGGACGGCATCACTGATGCAATGGACATGAACCTGGGCAAACTTCGGGAGATGGTGAGGGACAGAGGCCTGGCGTGCTGCAGGCCATGGGGTCGCAGAGAGTCAGACACAACTGGGCAACGGAACAGCAACAACAGCATACAGGATGGATACACAACAAGGTCCTACTGTATAGCACATAGAACTGTATTCAATATCCTACGGTAAACCATACTGGAAAATAGCATTTTTTTAAAAATGTATATATGTGTAACTGAATCACTTTGCTGTATACCTGAAACTAACAGAACACTGTTTATCAATTACACTTCAATTTTAAAAAGAAAGAAAGAAAAGTTTTAATTGGAAGATAACTGCTTTCCAATATAGTGTTGGTTTCTGACATGCATCAACATGAATCAGCCGTAAGTATACACACGTTCTCTCCCTCTTGAGCCTCCCACCCATCTAGGTTGTCACAGAGCACCACTGAGCTCCCTGCACCATCCGGGCATCCATCTGACATACGGTAACGTGTATATTTCAATGCCATGCTCCCAATTCGTCCCAACATCTCCTTAACCAACCGTGACCACAAGTCTGTTCTCTCTATCTCCACTGCTGCCCTGCAAATGGGTTCATCAGTACCACGCTTCTGGACTCACTGTATATGCATTTTAAAAAGAGATTGTTTTAAAAAGACATACTATAAACCAAGGGCAAAATACACAGCAAACAGTCACAGAGGCTAACTCACCATATACTACATATACACCCCCACACAACCCTACCGTCTTCAGTGACAGTCTAGTTTCTAACGGAGACAGAGAAAAATATCCCCTGTTCTTTAATAAGAACAGGAGACCCACACAAGAGGGTGGTCTCTTTCTTCTCTGTCTGTATGATCAAAAGGAGAGCCACTCCCTACAATATTTTATCAGCAGCTTACCAAGGAAAAGGCCAGTGATGTCACTGTTCCCAAAAAGAGCCCTCTCTCTTTTGGATAACACAGTCCGGGGGTCCCTTCCTACAGCCAGAGTCCCTGCCCACTGAGACAAGAGGCCCTGCCCCTGTTCGACACCAGTCTCGACACTAAGCCATCACCAAGTACAGAGCAGCTAGAGGAATGGAATGCACCCTAATTTTCTAGAAGAAATCAAATGGAAAGTGATGCCACGAACACAGAACATCCAGACCAAGTTTATCACAAGAGTTCACTATGTAAGAAAAAAAGAATTAGTAAGGAAAAACATGACATTGTGCTCTACTGAAAATAACAAGGGCTTCTCATATCACAGTTCAATAGTGTAACTGCTTGTATTCTATCATGACTGCTTGCGAACGTTTTAAAGCTATCACTTTGAACGGATTTTAACATTCCTTCAGGGACCTTGTTCTGTTAAATCTAACAAAAGAATGTACAACTGGACTGTGTAGGAAAATCACTATTTTTATTTGTGTTCTCTTTTAACTTGATGTGAAACAAATGAAACATTAACACCCTATTTCACTCGTGTGCAACAGTGAAAATTTACCAATGCTAATATCTCTATACGGAGCCAGGCTAAAGAATAACTTGTATACAATATACAACTTGCAGCATTTTAAATATAAACAGCTATTAAGGAGTGACAATAGAAAGTCAGCCAAAAGAAATAAAGCACTAACCACACTCTGAGCTTTTCTTTCCATCTGGAGGCAGTTTGGAACCTTGAATGCTGTCCCAAACTGTGCCCTAACTTCTTCTAGACCTGTCTTCATACTCTGAAGATTTATCAGCTCAACTCAGGCCAAAACAACTTTCTAACGCTCACCACCTGAGAGTTCTGATTTTGACTGTGTTCATCGGAGATAACGTATCCTGGCAGGAATCTGTGGAGGAGCTGAGATGGGAGACAGTGACATTTGGTCCAAAGTTACAGAAGGCTGTTTCCACTTTCATCTGTAGCTCAAGAACAGGCCTGCCATCAGAGGCCCTGGATTCTCATCTTCTCTGTGTCTTTCCTGATATCATCCAACCTCTGGACCTCAAAGGTTTCCAACATGCAAGGAGCCAGACAGAAATCTACTCAGCAAGTATGAATCCCAAACCTCAGAGCCAGATATAGCTCTCAACACTAGTGGGAGACCAAAATCAGATACTGCCCTCAAGGGGCTCGCCATCTACTAGGGCCTCGAACAGGAGCAAGGTGGGTGGCAGGACATCTTCAGGAATGTCTAGGCTTTATTACAGCCAGTCACAGCAGGTGAATGGACGCCTCAAGCACAAAACAATGCAATGTTGCACCATCTCTGTCCAACTCATTAATTTCTCTACTTCAACTTCAAAGGAGGTGTCAAGAGGAAGGGCTCTCACTCATAGGAATAATTCAATGGTGGAAGGTTGAGGATTCCTTTTGAAGGTCTTTATGAACCTCAGATTTAAAACAGCATATATTATTGAACTAGGCTTAATACTTGGGACTAAGGTAGTTTATACACTCCTATAGATCAGAGAATCGGGATCAGTATCTCTTACTTCGATAGAAGGAGACGTAAGTATAATTAATATTTGCAAAATACCTGATAGTGATAGTCAGGTCAGGAGCTTTTATGAGACCCTGAGAGATGAGATGGCAACCCACTCCAGTATTCTTGCCTGGAAAATTCCATGGACAGGGGGAGCCTGGCAGGCTGCAGTCAATGGGGTCACAAAGAGAGATGAGAGGTTTTACTCCAAACCTCCTTCGAAGTAGGAACCTTACTGGCATGCCGTAACCATCCTCTTGACCTTGTATTTTCTCTCCTCCAGATTTAATTTTTGTTTTATTTCTTTGGGGGCACCAGGTCTTAGCTGCAGCATGTAGGGTCTAGCTCCCCACACAGTGATCAAACCCGGACCCCCTGCATGGGAGCACGGAGTCTTAGCCATTGGACCACCACGGAGGTCCCCGTATCTTAAATTTTTGATGAACATGAATACAACATGAGCATCATGGAAATAATTTGTTTCCAAAGGGGGCAGGAAACACCCTTTAAATAGGATTTCCTCACTATTTGTTCACTAATACTGCAAATACACAGAGAAGAAAAATGAGCTCAATGGAGACTCAACACTACAAATGAGCTTCATGAAACCAACAGACTATCTGAGTAGGCACATGGGTCATGTCTCCTAGTCTTAGAGGAAGAGGACTGAGCAGTCCTTCCCACTCCACAAGAGTCAGGAGAGCAGGATTCACACTCCAGCATCCTATGGGGAAACTGAGATTTACTAAACCGAAGATCAGATAAACCCTGAAACTCTTAATATCAATTACGATGTCTTCATCAACACTGTCTCCAACTCTGCCATCTGGCTTTGGGCAAAATTCTTAATCTTCTGGGCAGCAAGTTCCTCCCCAGTGAACCAGGAGAAAATTTATTTCAGGGTAAACACGTGCAGAACGCCATCACCAAAAAGAATGAAAATGCATCTAGAAAGAAAGGGAACAGCTATTTGTGAAGAAAATTAAATAGCAGTACAGTTTGGGAGCGTAAGATAAGCAGCAAATGTTAACAAGGGTCCAAACTGGCATTGACAGCAAAGCATGCATTTCACAAAACAAGCAAGGTGTTTTCCTTTAAGGAGAGAAATGCTCTGTTGATCATTGGTAAGACATGGAAGCTGAAAATGGCAGCATCCGTCTGTCAGCACCTTTCAGACCCAGCGCGCCCTTTGGATCATGAACAATGGCATTACTCTCCAGATTCTGCTTTGGCTAAAGAGCAAACAATGGCAAAATCCTTTTCATTTTATGCAATACAAACTGAATCGCACAGCCACTATTTCAGACCATCTGAAAGTGACTTCCTTTCCTGTGACTTTAAATAGCTTAAAGGAAGCTTTTATCACCTTCATGGGAAATTTTTAAATTTCCTAAAGTGTGCTTTGCAGATATAACGCCCCCTCAAGTCTTTATACAAGATGACACCACAAATAAGGCTTGTGAAATACATACTATACCAACAGCAATAATGTTTGCTCTTCTAGAAAACTAAAGGTCTTAGAGACAGTGTGAAACTGGCGGAGGCCACCTGGCTTCCCAGGCTAGGGCCCTGGGGAGAGAAACTTGTTAATACATCCAAACCCAGGTTCCTGTACTGCAAAATAATATCTACTGTAAGAGAAACCACCAAACAGGACTGTTGTGAGAAGCAAATGCTAATGAACGTAAAGGTTTGTCCCCTTACACTGGGATTAAAAAATAAATTTTAAAACCTTACTGACTGCTGTCAAGACTACAACCACCACCACTTATTATCATGACTTCTAGGAAACTTAAACTTTGTGTTAGTACGTCTCAGATGTTTACCAAGAGCTAAACTTATAAAAAGATTATAAGGCAAATGAAAATAAAATCTAATATTTGAGAGACTGCAGTAATCTACCCATTGCTGTTTCAAACGTTAGATACGTTATATGCACCTTCATTTAACCAACTTTGTAAGATATACAAAGGGCTTCCCAGGTGGCTCAGTGGTAAAAAAAAAATCCGTCTCCCAAGCAAGAGACACAAGTTCAATCCGTGGGTCGGGAAGATCCTCTGGAGAAGGAAATGGCAACCCACTCCAGTATTCTTCCCTGGAAACTCCCATGGACACAGGAGCCTGTTAGGATACGGCTGATGGGGTAGCGAGGAGTCGGACACGACTGAGCACCTGAACAGCAGCAGCAGTGGATAAAAATGGATTATCACACATGATTCACAGGAGCCAAGACATGGAAACAAGCTAAATGTCCATCGACAGACACAGATGGATAAAGACGCAGCACATTTACACTCCAGAGTATCACTCAGAAGCAAAAAAAAAATAAAGAAAGAATGCCATCTGCAGCAACATGGATGGACCGAGAGAAGATCACGTAAATGAAGCCGAACTGAGAAACATGGAACCAAAAAGACACAAATTTATTTACAAAACAGAAACAGACTTACAGACACAGAAACCAAAGTTATGGTTACCAAAGAAGAAGGGGAAGGCGTAAATTAGCAGTATGAGGTTAACAGATACATACTACTATACATAAAACAGAAAACCAACAAAGGTTTACTGCACAGGATTCAACATCCTGTGATAAACCATCATGGAAAAGAACCTGATATAATTGAATCACTTTGCTGTGTACCTGAAACACACTGTAAATCAACTGTATTTCAATTTTAAAAACTTAATGGATACTCACAGACACACAAAAAGGAGGCTGGGAGTGAATAAAGGAACCATCTCTGATCCTTGTTTAGTTACATCTAAAGAGTGATTAGATTACACACACACCATGTAAACCCACAGAGCTGGATGTGCACTCATT
Source organism: Capra hircus (assembly GCF_001704415.2). Taxonomy (NCBI): domain Eukaryota; kingdom Metazoa; phylum Chordata; class Mammalia; order Artiodactyla; family Bovidae; genus Capra; species Capra hircus. The sequence goes on along the minus strand of NC_030824.1, from coordinate 60,513,217 downwards.
CCACTCCATTCCATCCTTTCTTCCTAATATAAACTCTGGGTTTGGGTTCACAGGCATTAACCATGCCACAGTCTAGCAGGCTTTGCTCCACCGTGCCCTCCCACACCTTCCAAAGGTCAAATGCTCCCCAATGCACTAGCTCCCACCATGGAACCCAGTCATCTCCACTCCCCACCACCACCCCCGCCAGCTACGCTCTCACCAGACATTACACTGAGGAAGTGCCTTTAACTCGAAACTCTACTTACAGCTTTAAAGCTTTTGGAAATGAAAGCTTCCAAGTCACAAAATGTGAAGGTCTTTACAAAGTTGCCTCTTTGTCTCTGGACAGAGAAGCACTTTTAAAAACCATTTTGTTTGAGGAGTGTCAAGATACATCAGTCCCGGAGACACTGTCAAAAGGCACTGGACCATCCCAGAGCAACAAAAACCTGTTAACTGTGGTTAAGTGATACTTCCAGTGTGTGGATGCGGGACCGCTCCTTACCAGGTTAATTTGCAAGCCTTTCAGCCATCAAGACACGGCAGTCAATTCTAAAAGATTTCAGAGTTCACATCATAAACATTTAACCATCTCAACTCCCCAGACTACTAAGAAAACAGTCCAAATAGGTCATTTACCTACTTCCAAAGTCTTTAGATACTAAGCAACACGCACAATAAGACAAAGACAAGGAAAGTATTTCCAGAGACTATCACACAATTTCAAAAGAAAATAAATTGATTTGGACAACTTTTCTAGGTGTTTACAGGATTTCTCAAATGGTTTCAAAATTAAAATTAAGCCAGCAATACAGAAAATCAGAAGTTTTTAAAATCTGCCCTCGTTTCTCTTCAAGAATTTTGTTTAAAAAGGAAAAAAGAACATAAAATTACTCAATCCTTTTGCCAGATGAATTACACGCACAAAGATCAGTTGTTGTTGTTGTTTTTAACAATACCTTCTCCAAAACTAAACAAGAACACTATGAGTGTCAGAAATCTAAACAATCCCAGAAAAATCACTATTTAACTTGAAAATGTTTCCTTGGACTCTAACAAGATGTTGTAAATGTTAACTACTTTCAGCTTTCCCACAATGACCGCAAGTGTCTGAGCTACTCCGGAGGTCAGAGATTAAATGCTGCTCAGTACAGACACTCAGCACAGCAGAGAATCAACAACCTTGATTTTGTATCCAGAGGAGCTGCACAGACCAGAGTCTTTGTTTCCACCCTCTCATCTCTCCCAACCTTCTCTATTTTGGTTAAAATTAATCAACCAAGCAATGGGGAAAAAAAGAGAAGCCACTCTTATCTTGACTCGCTAATCTCACAGAGCCCTTTGCCACATACCCTTCGATTCCATTTAGTTCAGTTGCTCAGTCGTGTCCGACTCTTCGACCCCATGAATCGCATCACACCGGGCCTCCCTGTCCATCACCAACTCCCGGAGTTCACCCAAACTCATGTGCATCAAGTTGGTGATACCATCCAGCCATCTCATCCTCTGTCGTCCCCTTCTCCTCCTGCCCCCAATCCCTCCCAGCATCAGGGTCTTTTCCAATGAGTTAACTCTTTGCATGAGGTGGCCAAAGTATTGGAGTTTCAGCCTCAGCATCAGTCCTTCCAAAGAACACCCAGAACTGTTCTCCTTTAGGATGGACTGGTTGGATCTCCTTGCAGTCCAAGGGACTCTCAAGAGTCTTCTCCAGCACCACAGCTCAAAAGCATCAATTCTTAGGCACTCAGCTTTCTTCACAGTCCAACTCTCACGTCCATATATGACCACTAGAAAAACCATAGCCTTGACTAGACGGACCTTTGTTGGCAAAGTAATACCTCTGCTTTTTAATATGTTATCTAGGTTGGTCATAAGTTTCCTTCCAAGGAGTAAGCATCTTTTAATTTCATGGCTGCAATCACCATACATACCCTTAGGCCCAGAAAAGCCAGGTTTAGTAAAGATACTTTCCAAGATGCACGTTCCCAACAAGAACCTACTATAATAGCATATTCTGTAATAACCTATAAGGGAAAAGAATCTAATATATATATATATATACACACACATATATATGTATAACTGAAACACTTTGCTATACACCTGAAACACAACTTTGTAAATCAACTACAACAAAAATAAAATTTTTTTAAAAAAGAACTTAGAAAGCTTCTAGAAAATGCATATACTCTTGCACACTGAACAGAGCTTTTTTCTACGGTCTGCACATCTCTCGTTAGGACCCACGGTGTTCTGGTGAAGCAGATCATCACTGGTGGCCTGCTTCTTCTCCCCACTGGTAGGCATGGGATTCAAGCTGGCCAAGGTGTCCCACCCCCCACACCGAGTGATGGCTCCAGGCTGGACAAGTGACCCAGGAGAGACAGGGCCTTCAGGGAAGGCAACCACATGTTCAGGTTCACCTAGGACAAGATCAGTTTATGCCTGTTGGACTGGCAGAACTTTATGCCCAAAAGCATCCTGATAGACACAATACATAGTCTCTCTCTCAACCTCAGTGCAAGTAGCTCTGAGCTAGAAAGCTCTTGGGGCGGGGGCAGGGAGAGCAGGGGCAGTAGCCCCTGTGCATCAAAGGCTATTCCAGACTCAGGGCATCGTTGGCCTCTACATATTAGATGCCAGCAGCCATCTATGCCAATTATGACAACAAAAACGTCTCCAGGGCATCACAAAATCATCTGTTTGAGAACATCCGCCCTAAGGAAAAGGAGGCATTGTTCTCTGGAACCCCCGGAGCAATGAGAAAGACAAGCAGGGGCTTCCCTGGTGGCCCAGTGATTCAGAATCTGCCCCGCCTTGCAATGCAAGGGACACTGGTTCTGTCCCTGGTCCCAGAAGATTCCACATGCCACAGGGCAGCTAACCCCATGCAACATAGCTACTGAACCCACATGCTCCAACTACTGAAGCCGTGAACTTATAGCCTGTTGCTCCGCAACAGGAGAAGCCACCACAAGAAGCCTGCGCACTCCAGTAAGAGTGGCCTGCACTCGCCTCACCCAGGGAAAGCCTGCGTGCGACCATGGAGACTCATCACAGCCAACAAAGAAAGAAAGCTCTTTTAAAAAGTAACCTTAAGGAGCAAGTAACCCTAAGCTATCACCACTTTAGGGAAAGAGCGCCCACTAGGATCAAGCCAACTGCAGCAAGTGCTAGGATGCAAAAAGAGAGACCAGATGACACTGCTTGAAGCCTTGGCTGCCTATGTATCTAAAGCAGCCCCACTCCTGAGACTTGGCTCACATGAGCCAGAAAGTCTTTTTTTGCCTTAACTAGTTTTAGTTGGATTTCTCTCGCTTGCTACTGAAGGCAACACATGAGGATACACAGCATGTTTTATGCCAAAATTCTCAACTGTCAAGAAGAGGGGAAAAAAAAAGAATCAGAACCCTATCCTACTGCTTTCCACAAGAACAGGCCATCAACTCTAGCTCTAGGGGCACAGGCAATGAACTTCACCAAGTCCTAGAAGCCCTCACACTGAAGAACCTGAAAGTCTCCACATTTCCCAACCTTGATGGTACCAGATGCCCAGAGCCTATTCATCAGGGGCCTGAGGGAAGGGGATGGCCATAAATTGTTTCTTAAACTAGTTAGAACCTAACTAAGCAGTTAACTGGAAAAGAAATGTTCCGATCACTGATACTGACTACAACCTTTAATTCTTACAGGTTCTCTTCTGAACCTGAAGTCCTAGAATCGCTTCTCCAATGTTGTCAAGAGAAATTTCTTCTCTGCAGACATTCAAAGAGAACCAGCATGACTCTACTGCGATCACATCGAAACATCAGCAGTGGTCCTCAGTGAAAAAGAAAAAAGGCATCTCCACTGACTGCTTAACAACTCATTAACCAGAGACATATTAATACATCTTTTGTTACTTGAACGTTATTGACCAGAGATATATCAATAGTCACTTACATAACAAATCACCAGCCACAGGCATTAGTTTCTGCAACAATTCCCAGGTCAATAGCGTGTTTAAAAAAATCAGAGTGTTTGAATGAAGTACTCAACCTGAGGTGCCAAAAGAACTCTGAAACAGACACGTGTCTTGAGGACTGTTTTTCCAGACATTTTATTCCTATTTTTTTCTCCTCTCATCATTTCCCCTCAGTTTAACAACTTTATTCCATCATATCCAGTTGAAAGAGATAAAACTTTTACAAGTTGTCTATCATTTATTAAGCAGAAAAAGAATGTGGTGGGGAAAAATTAAAACACAGTTCATTACTGAAACCATCTTGCTGTCAACCTCACAGAGAGCATAAATCCATCAGTTCGTCATTTCCTCAATGTCCTGACACAAAGCTACAAATGGAGCTGGGTCTGCACCCATCATTTCTGCCCCTTCTATTACTGAAATAGATGGGTCTCCCCTTCACCTGGAATCTGAATCCCAACTTCTATACTGTTCCGAAGCACTGTATTTGCTGGACTATCCCCTGAACCTTCCATCTCCTCTTCTCTGTTGGACACTTAAGCTGGCATGTTCAAATCCCATCCATTGAAACTTCCTTGGTAGTCCAGTGGCTAAGACTCCATGCTCCAAATTCAGAGGGCCTAGGTTCGGTCCCTGGTCAGGGAACTAGATCCCACATGCCACTAATAAAAAGATCCTGCATGCTGCAACTATGACGCAGCACAGCAAAAATAAAAATAAACTTAAAAAAAAAAAACTGCTGCTGTTTTCTTAAAAGTTTTTATTGGAATCTAGTTGACTTACAGTGTTGTGCTGGTTTCGGAAAAGTGAATCAGCTATACATGTATCTACTCTTTTTCAGATTTTATTTCCATACAGGTGATTAGAGAGTTCCCCACGCTATCCTGCAGTCATTGTTACTTAGCCATCTCATACATAGGCGTGTCAATGACCGCTGTCTTGCTAACACAGTGTCACCTGGGCCCCTGGGACCTGACATCTCCACAGCACGGCCCTGTCTACTCCCTACTTTCTAAAACTATCTTTCTGCTCGTGCAATCCTGTCTGGCCTTTTCCACCCGTTGCCTCCCTCTCAACAGCTACTATTCAAATGTCTTTCTCAGCCTCTTCTACCCACTCCTTAGAAATTCCATTCTCAGGACTTCCCTGGTGGTCCAGTGGCTAAGACTCCGAGCTCCCAATGCAAGGAGCTTGGGTTCAATCCCTGGTCAGAGAACTAGACCCCACATGCCTCAACTAAGACCTAACATAGCCAAACAAAAAAATTTTTTCAGTTCCATTCTCCAGGACCTGCCCTGAGCCACCCTGCCTCTTCCTCCACAGTTTTGCTCCAGCAGGTTGGTGATCCAGTTGCCAGCGTCATTTCCTATCTTGATGCTATTTCTTCAGTCTCTTCAGCTGTGATCCCTGTTCTGCAATCAGTTCAGTCGCTCAGTCGTGTCTGACTCTTTGTGATCCTATGGGCTGCAGCATGCCAGGCCTCCCTGTCTATCACCAACTCCTGGAGTTCACTCAAACTCATGTCCATCAAGTCAGTGATGCCATCCAGCCATCTAATCCTCTGTCATCTCCTTCTTCTCCTGCCTCCAACGTTTCCCAGAATCAGGATCTTCTCCAGTGAGTCAGTTCCTCACATCAGGTGACCAAAGTATTGGAGTTTTAGCTTCAATATCAGTCCTTCCAATGAATATTCATAACTGATTTCCCTTAGGATGGACTGGTTGGATCGCCTTGCAGTCCAAGGGACTCTCAAGAGTCTTCTCCAACACCACAGTTCCAAAGCATCAATTCTTCAGCATTCAGCTTTCCTTATAGCCCAACTGTAACATGACTACTGGAAAAACCATAGCTTTGACTAAATGGACCTTTGTTGGCAACGTAATGTCTCTGCTTTTGAATATGCTCTCTAGGTTGGTCATAACCTTTCTTCCAAGGAGTAAGCTCTTTTAACTTCAAGGCTGCAGTCACCATCTGCAGTGATTTTGGAACCCCCAAAAATAAAGTCTGACACTGTTTCCACTGTTTCACCATCTATTTGCCATGAAGTGATGGGACCAGATGCCATGATCTTCGTTTTCTGAATGTTGAGTTTTAAGCCAATTTTTTCACTCTCCTCTTTCACTTTCATCAAGAGGCTCTTTAGTTCTTCTTCACTTTCTGCCATAAGCGTGGTGTTATCTGCATATCTGAGGTTATTGATATTTCTCCCAGCCATCTTAATTCCAGCTTGTGCTTCCTCCAGCCCAGTGTTTCTCATGATGTGCTCTGCATGGAAGTTAAATAAGCAGGGTGACGATATACAACCTTGTTGGTCTCCTTTCCCAATTTGCAACCAGCCTGTTGTTCCATGTCCAGTTCTAACTGTTGCTTCCTGACCTACATACAGGTTTCTCAAGAGGCAGGTCAGGTGGTCTGGTATTCCTATCTCTTCAAGAATTTTCCAGAGTTCGTTGTGATCCACACAGTCCGAGGCTTTGGCATAGTCAATAAAGCAGAAGCAGATGTTCTGCAATACGCACTCATAAAAGAAACAAATACCTCTCAAGCACAGCCAGAGGAGAACCCGGAAGCACCGCCGCCTACGCAGCCGCAACCACGAACACCTCCGCGTTCCCACCAAACCCGTTCCTCTGGCTGGCCCACTTCAGCACACGGCCCTCACTGCCCAGGCCAGGCACCCAGGAGTCATCTCTAAGGCATCCTTCCTCAGCACCCCGACCCAAGCGGCCACCAAAGCCCCAGAATCCCGGCTCCTTAACAGCCTCGCTCGTCCACCAAAGTCTCCGGCCTGAATGAGTGAGCGCCCACCCTCCAGGCCTGCGGTCCTCAAATCCATTCTCCCGGTTGCAGGCTTCCTAAACCTTTCTAAGACACAACTCGGATGTGTCACCCCTGCTCAAAGACAGGGGTGACATACCATAGCTTTCTACCGTCCTTTGGATAAGGGGTCTAAAGTCCCCAACCTGCTTCACCAGACCCTTCCCGCCCTTGCCCCTGCACCGTAGCCCCCTCTTCCTGCTCCCCCCGCCGCCACCTCCAGGCCCCACCCCATCCGTGCTGGTCCCTAGCCACACCCACGTGCTCGCTGTTGCCTCCAGGCCACCGGCCTGCATTTCACTACAGGGAACATCCTCCTACCCTACCTGGGGAACATCCTTCTTCCCTACCCGCAGCATAGACCTCCCTCTGGTCTCAGCGTAGAAGTTACCAACTTCTTTGTTTTTTTATAGGCTTCACCTTGCATATGTAGGATCTTAGCTCTCCAAGCAGGGACCAAGGTCATATCCCCCTGCAGTGGAAGACCAGAGTCTTAACCACTGGACCACTAGGGAAGTCTCTGAGAAGTTTCTAATTTCTTGAAGTCCTCCTTGACCCCCTCAACCAGTTAGTCCTATTTACTATGGCTACAGCACCCCAGTCTCCACTGTCACTCAACAGTGTGAATGACACTGCTTAATTAATCTATCTCCCCCATGAGAAGGCTAACTTCGGCATAGATATACCAGCTCTCCTTATTGCTGTGAAAGTGAAAGTGAAGTCGCTCAGTCGTGTCCAACTCTTTGCAACCGGTGGACTGTAGCCTACCAGGCTCCTCCATCCATGGGATTCTCCAGGCAAGAATACTGGAGTGGGTTGCCATTTCCTTCTCCAGGGGATCTTCCCGAACCAGGGATCGAACTCAGGCCTCCCGCATTGCAGGCAGATGCTTTAACCTCTGCGCCACCAGGGAAGCCCCTAACCCTCTAGCAACTAACCCCACAACAGGTTGGGTTCAGTGGCTTCAGATGACGCCTCTCTTCCACTGTGACAAATGAGATTATTATAGTGATAACTAAATAGTAAACAGATTTTTAATTTTTTTTCCTAGACTTAGAAAACACATATAGGGCTCACTATAGACCAGGCCGTCTTTTTAAGCACTTTACAAATAATTAATTTAATCTTAGCAACATTCAGGGAGATAAAATTACTATCCACATTTGACAGATGAGGAAATTAAGGCACAAAGAAGTTAAGCAAAGTCACCCAAGGTCACACAGTAAACGGATCTGACTTCAAACATCATGATCCTTAACATCTGGCTGGGCTGCCTTTGACCTGCATTTCACAAAAGAAAAACAAAACTATCTGTCAGAGAGATAGAAGTACTATCTGCCAGGTTCTCAAATATAAGAAATGACGTGTCAATGACACTCCGCTCCCTTGTACTTTGTTGGCTTTGTTTCCAAAACTTTCAAGCCAAGATCTTCAGTAATATGCTGGATTTCAACAACCTGTTACAGAAGGTTTCTCCTGCTTAATAAATGAGAGGCCTGTATCAGCCCTGAATTTCAAAATATCGTGAGCCTCAAAGACAGAAAAGAACACGTGTTCACAGATGATTTCCACTGTTACTACGGGTAAAGCCACAACCATATTCAAGTTCAGCCTAAGGAAGTCATCTTCCAATTATGAAAATGATGGTGGGGAGCAGGGGGATGATGGTGATGATGACAGTACCTACCACGGGCCAGAGAGAGCTCTAAGATCTTTCATAAGTAACATGAGGATTAAATATCACCATCCCTTGAGGTAGAGTTCTTGGTATCTCCATTTTACTAACAAACAGAAAATTAGCCACTGAGGGTTTCACCAAGGTCACCTAATCAGTGGTGGAGCTAACTTTATAGTCAGAATTTTTTTTTAAAGCACCTTCTTAATGAGAATCCTAAATATATCCAGTATTCAGGCCAGAGGTGACATCAGTCTGGCCAAACTGATTTTTCCTCCAGTCACATTCCCAGTCGTGACTCGTCCGCTACCAGAAGGTGATGGAACCTCGGAGCAAGGGGCAGACAGTGCCTGCGGGTGAACCGGGCAACAAGGAAAGAAGACTCACACTCCCCGCTGAAATATTAAGTGGCACAAGATTAACATCTTCCTCAGGAAGCGCAGGGAGGAAATTCTAGTCTGACCAGGGAGGCAGGCCTAGCAGCAGCATTGCAGCAGCAATCCCAGCAGATCTCGGGGCTTAAAGAGATGTCTGCGCTTAAAATGTCCAGTGTCAGGGTTTTTTTTCAGTGTGCCTGTTTATTTAAAGAGAAGGATGTCAAAGCTTTCTAATTAGAAAAACATCCCCCTAGCAAGTCTATAAATTATGTCCCTACATTTCCTACATTAGGGTAATTAAATAAACAGGCTGTTTGCACAGAGGCCTATCAAAATACCAACCAATCCCTGCCTTAAAAATCATGCTCATCTGACCTAACCAGACTGACAGTTTCCAGAGTGCTTAAAGAGCACTGTGTTTGTGAAGATGACCATTTTTTTTTTAACATGCTAATACTGAAAATCTAATTTCAGTAAGGCAAAAAGGCCCTTGAAGATTTTGTGTGACTCAGGCCAGTTATTTTTTCCAATCTTGAAATTTAAACTGATTTGTTCTGATTGCCCATGCCAAGCTGGTAACTTTAAATATCAAACAGACATTTTATTAAATATCTTTAAAATTCATGAATTCGTTATCTGCTGGTTATTAGAGTTAGTGTTTGGATTTTTTTTTAATGTATTTGGCTGCACTGGGTCTTAGTCACAGCATGCAGATCTTTAGTTGCGGCATGTGGGATCCTAGTTCCCTGACCAGGAATTGAACCCAGGCCCCCTGCATTAGGAGCACAGAGTCCCAGCACTAGACCACCAAGGAAGTCCCCAGACACAGTGTTTCAAAGTTTATAAAAATAACACCAGGGCTTTCATACTGAATAAATTCTCCAAATATATTGTCTCACAATCCAAAAACTGCATGTAAATAAGGTACATCATAAAACACCTTAGAGTATCTACATTAACTTCAATTAACCAAGTCTTTTTAAATGCCACTTGTAGGAAGAAGGTCAAACTCAATGAAATGGAGCTACATGCATCCACGTGGATAAATCTCACAAATAGGATGTCAAGGGGAAAAAGTTGCAGAAGAAACTATATGGGCTTCCCGGGTGGTGCAGTGATAGAGAATGCACCGGCCAATGTAGGAGATGAAAAAGACCCAGGTTCAATTCCTGGGTCAGGAAGATCTCTGGAGAAGGCAACAGCAACTCACTTCAGTATTCTTGCTGGGAGAATTCCATGGACAGAGGAGCCTGGCAGGCTACAGTCCACAGGGTTGAAAGAGTCGGTCACAACTGAGCACACATGAACACATGTAGTATGAATCCATTATATGATGACTCAGTTCAGTTGCTCAGTCGTGTCCAACTCTGCGACCCCATGAATCGCAGCACGCCAGGCCTCCCTGTCCATCACCAACTCCCAGAGTTCACTCAGACTCACATCCATCGAGTCAGTGATGCCATCCAGCCATCTCATCCTCTGCCGTCCCCTTCTCCTCCTGCCCCCAATCCCTCCCAGCATCAGAGTCTTTTCCAGTGAGTCAACTCTTCACATGAGGTGGCCAAAGTACTGGAGTTTCAGCTTTAGCATCATTCCTTCCAAAGAACACCCAGTGCTAAAAACACACAAAACATACTATCTTTTATTTAGGAATGTGTGCAAATGTATTAACACATTATTAACTGGAAACGGATCACTACATCTTTTGTTACCAGAACATTACTGATTGGAAACATACCAATATCACTTATGTAACAAATCGATGGCCACAGGCATTAGTTTCCACAAAAATCCTCCAGTCAATAATGAGTTAAAATACCTGGGAATAATGTATGCCAGATTTGAGATAGTTGCACCTCTTCAGGGAAAGGGTGCCATTGGGAAGAGGCAGACAGGAAGCTTTTATTTCAAAGCTGAATGGCAAATACAGAGAGGTTTAGGATGAGACTCTCTGTATCATTTTACAGTTCTAAACTGACTCGACATTAGGAAAAAGCCTAATACTAAAATATGAGAACAAAGGACTTCCCTGACAGTCCAGTGATTAGGACTCCACACTTCCACTGCTGAGGGTGCAATCCCTGGTCAGGGAACTAAGATCCTGCAAGCCCAGTGGTGTGGCCAAACAATATATATACACACACATAAATACATATATGTATATACATATATGTGTGCTGTGCTTAGTTGCTCAGTCGTGTCCGACTCTTTTCAACCCCATGGTCTGCAGCCCACCAGGCTCCTCTGTCCATGAGGATTCTCCAGGCAAGAATACTAGAGTGGGTTGCCATGCCCTCCTCCAGGGGATCTTCCTAACCCAGGGATCGACTGAACCCAGGTCTCTCACATTGCAGGTGGATTCTTTACCATCTGAGCTAGCAGGGAAACCCACATATGTATATACATACATATATATATAGGTATATATATATATATGTATGTATATATAACAAAATTGAAATTTACGCTTCTAAAAGCTGGGGTGAGAAATGGAGAGGAAAAGAGACACTAAGAGAAAGGAAGAGATGAGATTAAGGGGCAGGGAGAGAGACATCTCCAACTAGCAACTGATCCTAAATCAACCCAATCTCTGAATACCCACACTTACTATACAAATTAACAATCAGTTTTACTTACAGTAGCCATCCCAGGTGGCCTTAAATTGTAAATCATAGTCCTTCAACTGAGCTAATAAGCATAGTCTCCTAACTAGATCGTGAAATGTATAACGCTTGCCATATAAGCAGGTCTTACTGTAGTAACTTCTCCTAATGGAAGACCGCAGTTACACCCCTTTAGAGAGACAGCTTACTATTGTGGTTAAGGGTTTTGGAGTCCGACAAATGTGGGTTCACATTCCAGCTCCACCACTGACGAACTGTGTGACTGGAACAAGCTGTTAACCTCGCTAAATTAGTTTCCAAATCTGTAACGGGGTAAATAACAACATACCTCATTGAGGAAGTTTTCACAATAAATAAGAGGATTTACCACAAAGTAAACCAAACTGTTTAAGCCTTCCTCAGCGATCAGTGCAAAGAAATAGAGGAAAACAACAGAATGGGAAAGACTAGAGATCTCTTCAAGAAAATTAGAGATACCAAGGGAACATTTCATGCAAAGATGGGCTCGATAAAGGACAGAAATGGTCTGGACCTAACAGAAGCAGAAGATATTAAGAAGAGGTGGCAAGAATACACAGAACAACTGTACAAAAAAGATCTTCGCAACCAAGATAATCACGATGGTGTGATCACTCACCTAGAGCCAGACATCCTAGAATGTGAAGTCAAGTGGACCTCAGAAAGCATCACTACGAACAAAGCTAGTGGAGGTGATGGAATTCCAGTAAAGCTGTTTCAAATCCTGAAAGATGATGCAGTGAAAGTGCCACACTCAATATGCCAGCAAATTTGGAAAACTCAACAGTGGCCACAGGACTGGAAAAGGTCAGTTTTCATTCCAATCCCAAAAAAAGGCAATGCCAAAGAATGCTCAAACTACTACACAATTGCACTCATCTCACATGCTAGTAAAGTAATGCTCAAAATTCTCCAAGCCAGGCTTCAGCAATACGTGAACTGTGAACTTCCAGATGTTCAAGGTGGTTTTAGAAAAGGCAGAGGAACCAGAGATCAAATTGCCAACATCCGCTGGATCATCAAAACAGCAAGAGAGTTCCAGAAAAACATCTATTTCTCCTTTATTGACTATGCCAAAGCCTTTGACTGTGTGGATCACAAGAAACTGGAAAATTCTGAAAGAGATGGGAATACCAGACCACCTGACCTGCCTCTTGAGAAATCTGTATGCAGATCAGGAAGCAACAGTTAGAACTGGACATGGAACAACAGACTGGTTCCAAATAGGAAAAGGAGGACGTCGAGGCTGTATATTGTCACCCTGCTTATTTAACTTCTATGCAGAGTACATCATGAGAAACGCTGGGCTGGAAGAAACACAAGCTGCAATCAAGATTGCCTGGAGAAATATCAGTAACCTCAGATATGCAGATGACACCACGCTTATGGCAGAAAGTGAAGAGGAACTAAAAAGCCTCTTGAATAAAATGAAAGAGGAAAGTGAAAAAGTTGGCTCAAAGCTCAACATTCAGAAAACAAAGATCATGGCATCTGCTCCCATCACTTCATGGCAAATAGATGGGGAAACAGTGTCAGACTATTTTGGGGGGCTCCAAAATCACTGCAGATGGTGACTGCAGCCATGAAATTAAAAGACGCTTACTCCTTGGAAGGAAAGTGATGACCAACCTAGAGAGCATATTCAAAAGCAGAGACATTACTTTGTCAACAAAGGTCCGTCTAGTCAAGGCTATGGTTTTTCCAATAGTCATGTACGGATGTGAGAGTTGAACTGTGAAGAAAGCTGAGCGCCAAAGAATTGATGCTTTGGAACTGTGGTGTTGGAGAAGACTCTTGAGAGTCCCTTGGACTGCAAGGAGATCCAACCAGTCCATTCTGAAGGAGATCAGCCCTGGGATTTCTTTGGAGGGAATGATGCTGAAGCTAAAACTCCAGTATTTTGGCCACCTCATGCAAAGAGTTGACTCATTGGAAAAAACTTTGATGCTGGGAGGGATTGGGGGCAGGAGAAGAAGGGGACGACAAAGGATGAGATAGCTGGATGGCATCACCAACTCGATGGACATGAGTCTGGGTGAACTCTGGGAGTTGGTGATGGACAGGGAGGCCTGGCATGCTGCGATTCATGGGGTCGCAAAGAGTCGGACACGACTGAGCGACTGAACTGAACTGAAACCAAACTGTAAATGCTTAATAAAGGTTAGCTACCATTGTTAAAATCACTTAAATGATGTTCATTTCAAATAACAGTTTTTGATTGAAGTTGTAAACTGCCTGTTAGTCTCTGATATGTAATTCTGTTAAAGTAACCTAGTAACCACAACTACTGAAGCTGGTGGGCCTGGAGTCTGAGCTCCACAATAAGCGAAGCCAGCGCCATAAGCCCCATGCGTCGCAATAGAGAAACTACAGAAACGAAGACCCAGCGCAGTCAAAAATAAGCAATCTTAAAAAAAAAAAAAAAAAAAAAACGGAACCAAGCAAAAAACATCCAAGACAGTCAATCAGAATCATAATCTACAAATATCTAAACACTCCTACAACTCGTGAAGAAAGCCAACTTGACAAGTTTTCTCTAAACAAGTTGTAGAAAAATCAAAGGCAATACAAGAGAATACTGAACCCCATAGAGCAGTGCATTCACAGGTACGTTTCTAACACTAAACTTTTAAAAAGTGACAACAGACACCACATGATATTAACTATGGTCAGACGTAAAGTGACAGTGTGAGTCACTTAGTCATGTCTGACTCTTTGTGACCCTACAGACGGTGTAGCCCACCAGGCTCCTCTATCCGTGGAATTCTCTAGGCAAGAATACTGGAGTGGGTAGCCATTCCCTTCTCCAGGGGAATCTTCCTGACCCAGGGATTGAACCCGGGTCTCCTGCATTGCAGGCAGATTCTTTATACTCTGAGCCACCAGGGAAGCCCCACAGTCAGAGGTAAACACTTGGACCTATTCACGACCACACACAGTCAGCAATCATTTAAGCACTTACAGTACCTAGAAGACTACACAGTACTTCCATCTCCTTCGTAATTCTTGCCTCTCAACCTCTCCCCCAAAAAATAAAATCAAAAGGTGATAAATAGCTATTGGAGTCAGAATTCAAAACAGCTTCTTTGGAAATCTGTCCAGGGGAATTGGAGTATCGTTTGGCGGAAAAGAGGTTATGTAACAACTCCTCCAGACTGTCTCTGGCTGCCCTGTATAATCCTGGTGGATTTCCCACAGCAAACACAAACACTATCCACTAAATTGTTAGGGTCTCCTGCATGTTAGACACTAAGATGAATATCCTCTAAAAACACCGTTGTGATTTTTTCAAGAATCTGTGGGCTCCAACCTCTGACGATGTTACCCTATCTTCTCAAGCCGAGCTCTTCCTGCCCTCTTGGGCTCTGTCTTATCAATCCCCTGGATGGCAAGCCTGGGGCTGTCTGCCTGAGCCTTAGTTGCAGACAACTGGGCTAGATCGCCAACATTCTTAGTGACACCTTCCACATCACCCTCAGGCCTTTCTGAATCAGAAACAAATTCTGGGACATACTCTCCCAAGACACCGCTTAGCTTTGATTCATCCACTCACAACCTGCCAGATTTCTTAGCATCCTGAGCTCCATTCAAGCTTTGGAAGCCTTACCAACCTTAGACCACTAAGTCTTTCTTCTTGGCCATTGGTCACAATGATTTGGACGAACACATTCTTAGGGATAACGGGCACTAAAGATTAGACACTCATCTCTGGGCCAGAGCAGCCATTCTGTGGGGCAAGAAAACAGGCTGCATGCTAAAATGTATACCTGTACCCATGCTCCTATGGACACCTGATCTTTGACAAAGGAGGCAAGAATATACAATGGAGAAAAGACATCTCTTTAACAAGTGGTGCTGGGAAAACTGGTCAACCACTTGTAAAAGAATGAAACTAGAACACTTTCTAATACCATACACAAAAATAAACTCAAAATGGACTAAAGATCTAAATGTAAGACCAGAAACTATAAAACTCCTAGAGGAGAACATAGGCAAAACACTCTCCGACATAAATCACAGCAGGATCCTCTATGACTCACCTCCCAGAATATTGGGAATAAAAGCAAAAATAAACAAATGGGATCTAATTAAAATTAAAAGCTTCTGCACAACAAAGGAAACTATAAGCAAGGCAAAAAGACAGCCTTCGGAATGGGAGAAAATAATAGCAAATGAAGCAACCGACAAAGAATTAATCTCAAAAATATACAAGCAACTCCTGCAGCTCAATTCCGGAAAAATAAACGACCCAATTAAAAAATGGGCCAAAGAACTAAACAGACATTTCTCCAAAGAAGACATACAGATGGCTAACAAACACATGAAAAGATGCTCAACATCACTCATTATCAGAGAAATGCAAATCTAAACCACAATGAGGTACCATTGCACGCCAGTCAGAATGGCTGCGATCCAAAAATCTACAAGCAATAAATGCTGGAGAGGGTGTGGAGAAAAGGGAACCCTCCTACACTGTTGGTGGGAATGCAAACTAGTACAGCCACTATGGAGAACAGTGTGGAGATTCCTTTAAAATCTGGAAATAGAACTGCCATATGACCCAGCAATCCCACTGCTGGGCATACACACTGAGGAAACCAGAACTGAAAGAGACACATGTACCCCAATGTTCATCACAGCACTGTTTATAATAGCAGGACATGGAAACAACCTAGATGTCCATCAGCAGATGAATGGATACGAAAGCTGTGGTACATATACACAATGGAGTATTACTCAGCCATTAAAAAGAATACATTTGAATCAGTTTTAATGAGGTGGATGAAACCGGAGCCTATTGTACAGAGTGAAGTAAGCTGGAAAGAAAAATACCAATACAGTATACTAACACATATATACGGAATTTAGAAAGATGGTAATGATAACCCTGTATGTGAGACAGCAAAAGAGACACAGATGTATAGAACAGTCTTTTGGACTCTGTGGGAGAGGGTGGGTTGATTTGGGAGAATGGCATTGAAACATGTATAATATCATATGTGAAACGAATCACCAGTCCAGTTTCCATGCAGGATACAGGATGCTTGGGGCTGGTGCACTGGGATGACCCAGAGGAATGGTATGGGGAGGGAGGTTGGAAGGGGCTCAGGATGGGAAACACGTGTACACCCGTGGCAGATTCATGTTGATGTATAGCAAAACCAATACACTATTGTAAAGTAATTAGCCTCCAATTAAATAAATTTATATTAAAAAATGTATACCTGCAAATTAGACAATACATCATAATTGTTCACGTTCGAGTGCTTGTTTGAAACACTCTCCATTTTCTTTTTTCTTTTCACTTTCTGGCCATACCTTGCAGCGTGCGGGATCTTAGTGTACTGACCAGGGGTTGAACCTGTGCCCCCTGCAGTGTAAGCACAGAGTCTTAACCACCGGACTCCCGGGAAAGTCTCATCATCTCCATTTTATGGATGACAACACAGATACAGAAAAGCTACCCAACATGACTAAGGTCCCAGGGTGAATGAGTGGCAGAGCCTTGGCCATGCTCTTTATCTCCTATACTATACTCTCTCACCCGCTATATTAAAAATTAAAACACAAAAACGTCCTCCTCTGCCTCCTTCCTCTTCCGGAAGTCAACGATGCTCTCTGGTGCCCCCCCACCCCCAACCAAAAAACAGAGTGAAGAGGAGGTGGTCAAAGAAAGCTCAGTAGGAGGCAGCAAATGGGAGGGCAGGGAAAAAGCAATTCGGCAGGAAGACCCAGAGCAGCAGATGACCCAGCAGAAGACCCCGAGCACTGACCTGGCAGACATTCCACACAAACAGGGCTGGCTGGTGGAGAGCGCTAAATATTAACAGGAACTACTCTAAATGGAGACAAGAACCACCTTTGCAGTGAGTAAAGTATTGAAAGCCTTTAAAGCCAGTCTGGGTCCACATTCCAGGTCAAGACTGATAGGAATTCTTTTCATGGCAAGTCTACCCTAGCACTAGAGACCAGGTCACTAGTAAAACCCCAAGTGAGAGTTTAAGACTTACCCCCAAGTGATGCCCTGAACTGTAGGGGATCCACAGTAATTCCCTTGGGGCAAAGAATATAGATGAGTATCCTCCGTTCAGGGTAAAATTATATTTACTTTATTAACTTCTTAAATAGCATTTTACTTCTGGGCCTCACGAAATTCCACTTAATCAGAGCATCAGCCCGCAATTTACAGTTATCCCACTTCATCAAAATCAGGATGTTGGAAATTCCCTGGTGGTCCAGCCGTTAGGAGTCCATGCTTTCAAAGCTTAGTTAGGATCCAGTTTCAGTCGCTGGTTGGGGAACTAAAATTCTGCAAGACATGTACGCTGCTGTGCTTAGTCACTCAGTCATATATGATTCTTTGCGACCCCAAGGACTGTAGCCCGCCAGGCTCCTCGGTCCATGGGGAGTCTCCAGGCAAGAATACTGGACTGGGTTGCCATGCCCTCCTCCAGGGGATCTTTCCAACCCAGGAATTGAACTGGGATCTCCTGCATTACAGGCCGATTCTTTACCAGCTGAGCTACCAGGGAAGCCCATAAGCCATGAGGAGCAGCCCCAAAAAACCAAAACACAAAAAAGTTGGAGTGTTAAGTAGCAGAAAACCCAACTGAAACTGGCTCGTCATTTTGTTGGACTTGCCTTGTAGCTTAGTCGGTAAAGAATCTGCCTGCAGTGCAAGAGACCCAGGTTAGATCCCTGGGTTGGGAAGATGCCCTGGAGAAGGAAATGGCAACCCACTTCAGTATTCTTGCCTGGAGACTCCCAGGGACAGAGGAGCCTGGTGGGCCACAGTCCATGTGATCACACGGGTCAGACACGAGCGAGCGACTGAAGAGCCAGAGAGGCAGGCACAGGACCACCTGTGGCTCTCATTACAGCATCAAAACTCCAGATTCAGTTACCACTCCTTATCTTGGTTCTACTCGCCCTCCCGAGATGGGAACAGCTCCAGGCAACACAGACATACATCGCAGAAGGCGAGAACCCTTCATACGAGCCTCCCCTCTCAAAAAAGAAAACCTTTCCCAGTGTCTGCAGCAGACTTCCTAACAGGTCTCCCTGGTCAGAAGTGAGATACCAATCACTCATTCATCTAATTACCAGCCCAGAAAACAGGTGTACCATGCTGAGTTGTTAAGAGTTCAGCACTTCTCAACCCTGACCGTGCGTGTTTACAGCTCCCTAGGTGATCCTAATGGTCAACCAGGATTAGGATTGAGAACCACTGAGTCAGGCTAACCAGAATCATCCCTAAACACCTTTCTGTAAGTCATCTGGGAAACAGCATAGACATCTGGACAAAATTTGGATTGTCAGAGGGAAAAACATTAGCTGGGCAAACAATAACACCTACACAACCGCTTCACACTTGTGTTTTCAAAACACTTGCACATGTGGTTCAAGCTCAAGGCTATAGGCAACAACCCCGTTTTACAAATGAGACTAAGGCTCAAGTTTACTAAATGAAATTCTTTTAAGCCCTCCAAATCTCCCTATGCTTCCATGCAATAGCAACTTGACAAACTTCCCCGAAAGAAACTACCACGTGAACCGTGTCTCTGGAACAAGAAACACAAAGACAGCAAAGGGGAACTTTTATGCTCCTAAGAAAACCAAAGTAAAAATCATTAAAATATCAAGGCCTAAAAGAAGTACCAAAACAAAGACTTGAAAGACTCGAGTTCTAGTTCTGGCCACCAGTAACACGATTCCCCAGGTCTGTGATGAGAGAAGACTAACGAGGGCCCCTCCAGCTCACACACACACACACACCCCCCAGACAATCTGAGTTTACTAAGGAGCCTGCTACTCAGCTATGTAAGTGCTTAAGGACGGTAAGGACTATCTGTTTAAAACATACATGTCTTCCTCTAGCGCAGAACATATTCTCTCAAGAATGACTAACTATAAACTTTACAGCAAAAGCATATTAGGTTTATTGCCATTTCTGATAAATACACATCACTAGGAAACATAAGCATCTGAAACTACACAGACATCACAGGAATGGCTTACAAAAGTTTAAACTGTATTGAAAGAAGACACTGATTATTCTAGAAAGGAGTGAGAAAAAGGAAAAGTGCTAAAAAAAAGCCATCTAAACAAAGAGTCCATTGAACTCAATGAAAGATCTCCAAATCCATCACATAAATCAATGATCCCAGACTCTCTTCTGCTCCTCCCCACTCCCACTGCTATCTCCAAAATTACTCCCCACGCACAGACAGACACCAAACCATCCCTCTAAAGCAGCTCTTTCCCATTAAGTCAGGCTTCTGCTGCAAAACCCTCGGTGATTCGCCACAGGATAAAGCCCACATTCCAAGCCCACTTTTACGGCTTCAATCATCTGAAACTGACCTTTCCACCAATCTCGTCTACTCCCTCAAATGAAATTGCCATTCCGGCCAAACTGGTCTCCTCATCCTACTCAAACACAAGGGTCTGGTTTCTTCCCAGCTGTTTCCAATCTGACCAGGTTCTATTCCTTCCTTGAAACACCAGAGTTCCCAAACTTCCACTCTAACTTGCAACGTGCTCTTGTTTCTGATCAAGTTAGAAAACCTGTCACTGAATCCTCTGAATCTTTTAACCTGTGTGTCTGTGTATCCTTTGTTTCTTCAAGAACTAAGCACAATGTGTACAGGAGTTCAAATGCGTTTCCTAGATTGAGCTGAATTTTAACCACAGGACAGTAACCTCAGGGACAAGGGCCTCCGCTTGGTTTCCTCTCTGTGTCTCCAGCCCGATCCTCAAGCTGTAGATGCGAAGCACTTGTTGATTCGCTACTTAACTGAACTCAGGTGTAAACATTCAGGCCCTACAGAACTCATCTCCAACTTCTTTAATAATCTGTGGATTATTCAAAGCCTCAATACATTCTTCACAGAAGTAACAATTTGGTCGTCAGCTTTGTATTTAGAAACGTATTGGTAATAGGGGTGTTTTCATAATTTTCAGAGATTACGCCTTCACAAACGACCAAGACATTTAAAAAAAAAAAGCAAAAACCAAGTTACATAAACCTGACAAGTATTCAGTGAATGCAGGAGGGATCACACAGGGCAATTAAAAGCGGAAACCCCTTAAAGGCACAATTCTGAAAATGCCATTTTTGCAAAACAAACCCTAAAGTGTCAGAAAACACAGTCTGAGCTAGTTGACTGTTCCCCGTTCCGTAGCTACTCCCTCTGTCTCAGGTCTCTCCTCGACCTCTTGATTCAGATGTCCTAGAAAAGCTCAACTGATTATGCCAATGATTGACCTCGACTGTAATTTCTAATTACCTAATCAAGTCACTGCTGAACACTGCAAAATCTTACTGATGCCTCTTAGAAGGGAACTCATGTAAATCAACCTTTTTAATAAACTGATAATCAGTTGTTAAAAGATAACAATAAATAATAAATAAATTTAAAAAAAAAAAAAAAAACAAGAGAAACGGAACTCAAAAGTGACCTGCCTAATTTTCCTGCAGCCAGGCCCTAACAGTGAAGCGAATCACACTCAGGTGTCCCAACTTACATCCTTCGATCTTAGTCTTGATATGAACTCCATGTGAACTTTATGGGGCAAGCTGGGCAAAGGCCAGGTCCTTCCTAACTTGCCAAAGGCATGTGAGCTAAAGCTGTGTTCCTGTCCTTCTCTGGAAAAGGAGAAAAAAGAAACTTTGGTTGATCTCTAGAGCATAAGCATAAGTTATGGTTCTTACAGTAAAGGATAAGAATCAAAAGGAGTAAGGAGTCAATTCGCAAATGCCAGAAAGTCTACATTCTGGAGAGGAGGGCTGACAGCTGGGCCCCCAGATGCACTGGCTGCTGCTGGAACACAGGCGTGTGTCCTGTTGGCAGAAGAGCGAATATGCAGTCACATAAATAGCTTTCCACCAGTGGCCAAACTGGCTTTGCCATCTGCCTCTCTCCACACCAAAGCCTCCCTCCTCAAACCCCTCGAGCCAGAGGGAGCTGCTAGAGTCAGTGAGAAAGGACACTCCCCCAGCCAGCGACACTAGTGAAGACCAAGCTACAAAAGGAAAGTGTTTCTCATGTCCACTGCACGCGCGCGCGCGCACACACACACACACACATCCCACGTCCTTTTCGTCTCCTCCTCTCTCCGTTTACACCTACATATTTACAACCCCTCCCCATCCCCATCCCAACACACACACAACGCCAAGACACTGGAGAGCCACCAACGCAATAGCCCACCAGCCACATGTCCCAAAGTGATTCCCAATCCTCATTTTGCAACACCAGAGGTCACAGAATCAAAACGAACCCTGGTCATCACCTAGAGAAGCTGAGTGACTTGCTTCCAAAATTAGAGATGGCTCACTCACTGAATTCTTTCCATGAAATCATATTTCTTTCAATTCATTCATTCATTGAACTTGCACTGTTCCAGGCTCTGGGCTGGGTACCTGAGGCAATTCAGTCAGTACGTTTCCATCTTCCTTAATGCAAAATGGGGAACTGGGGTGGGGGGCATGCGGTGACATGGGGTATTTTTCCCAGTCTGCTGCATGGATAGGTCTTTTTAAGAGGGAAAAGCCAACACTCAACCAGCATCCTCAGGACGGGGTATAGGTTACATGTGTGCTCAGGAGGCCCGGCTCCTCACTCAAGCTAATTTTTTCCTATTTCCAGCTGCATCACCAACTCAGTGTTTCAGCATGCATTTCAGGCCACCTCCCTCCTAGACTCTTTTCAGACGCTATAAGCGGATACATCTCTTATTTTCCTGTGGCCACTTCTGAGTTGCTCAAAAGATAAGAGACGAACAGGGTTGGAAGGCAGCAAGCTTGGCCGGGGTGGAATTCCCTATTTGCAGGCAGGGCTCGCTGGGGCTAGAGGGCAGGCTGTCTGCTCAGCCTCACAAGCTCCGATCTGTGAACCCTCCTCGGCGCAGCAGGAGGAAAGGAATTTTCACAACGCCAGGTGGACTTTCGGGTTTAGCATAGTAAGGCGCCTGGGACGAGACTGTCGCAGCGGATCCGAAAAAGACACAGAAAGGGTACGGCTTAAGGGACTTCTGACCAACTCAGCAGGTTTGCAAAGAATCCTCAGGCAAGTTCTTCTGAAGGATCACGAGACAAGACCCGTGAAATTGATGTGTTTCAGACGAGACAGAGCAGCTCTAGGGGGCAAGAGAACCTGCCTGCCGACGGGTCCGGCGGAGAACGCAGGCACGGAGGGCGCCCGGCCGGAGCTGCGGGTCTGGCGGGCGGCAAGCTTACGCGCATGGCTCCCGGCTCGGGCCGCCGCGCGGGGGCAGGGGCGGGAAAGGGACTCGCCCCGGCTGCCCGAGGAGCCGAGGAGGAACGACCCCGGGGCCTCGCGGTGCCGGATGAATCCCCTGATCCTCCGGCTGCCGGCCCCAGGCACGGGATGGTCGGTGTCCCTCTGGCAGAGGCTCCTGCTGGCCTCGCCCCGGGGCCCCGCTTACTTTTGGTCGCGGCGATGAGGTTCTTGCCGTCCTTGATGAGCTCTTTGATGAACTTGTTGGTCCTCTCCAGCTCCGCTTCGTGGGCACGGATCCTCTCCCGGAACCACGGGCTGTCGAGGTAGCAGTCGCTGAACTCCAGGGGCTGCAGCCCCATGACGGCGGCGGTCCGCGCGCACAGCCCCAGCCGGGCGCCGGGCCGAGGTGAGGGGCCGCAAGCGTAGCAAGCGCCGGAGAAGCTAGGAGCCCCGGGCGTGCGGCGAGAGCAGCGCGGACATGCCCCGCGGAGGGCAGCCGGGCCGCACACAGCAGCACGGCAGCGGCGAGCGAGAGCACGGCGCCGGGATCCCGGCAGCCCCCGCCGAAGCTCGGGCGCCGCGGCCCCGCCCCGCCCGGCCCCGCGCCGCACGCCCTCCCGGAGGCCCGCCCCGCCCGGCCCCGCGCGCGCCCCTGTCTCGTTCCTCCGCCTTCCTCCTTCCTCCTCTCCGTGCCTTCCCCGAACGTCTCTTCCTTCTTTTCCTTCTCTTCCCCACGCGCAGTGGCCCCTCCTCTTCCTTCCGAGGCTTCCTTGGTGTATAATTTCGCCCTGCGGCTCACCTCCAGCCCCAGGCGCGAGCGCCTCCCCTTTTCTTGGCTCCCCTCTTCGGAGTGACTCACCGTCGGCTCCCTGATGCGGGGGAACTTGACCGGGACCAGGAAGGGGTGTCTTCGGAGCATCTGTAATACTCCGCAGCCGGACGGCTCGACTCTGAGGTCTGGCTTGCTGGGGTGAAAGGTTTGACTTCTAGGTTTCATCCTCCCGGGACGGACCCTGAACTGTGAATGGACGCACACGCAGGGCTCTTTTTATCCCCCATTCTCGGCCCTCGTCTAAAGTAAAATGCCTGTAAATCTACACCTTAGATTGAAAGCTTTTTAAGGGCAAGGAGCATTTTCTTGCGGGGCGGGCAGCTGCTCTTACACTCTTCTGTGTGATCACACCGAACGACTTGGTGTAGGGAGAGGCTGTCAGATCACGGTAGAGTCGTTTCTGCTGTAGTCAGCAGATTAACTTTGCCAGGGTAGATTGAGTCGATCTTTATTATACCACAAATGAGCACCTGAGAACGATTGCCAGGTTCTCTGTGGTTTTCACCAGATGGGCGTGACGATCGAATGAGAATCTGTCAGCGCACCCTGAAAAGGGGTACTTTTCAATGTGTCTTCAAACAATTCAGTGTGTCTTCACAATGTTAACAGACATTCTGAATGACTGAAATCCTTACCTCAGAGAAACCGATTGTTCATTAGAGTAACTGTTCATAATAGCAGCTAACAGTTTATTAGGGGCCCCTGGTAGCTCAGTTGGTACAGAATCCACCTGCAACGCAGGAGACCCAGGTTCAATCCCTGGGTGGGGGAAGAGCCCCTGAAGAAAGAAATGGCAACCCGCTCCAGTATTCTTGCCTGGAAAATCCCATAGACGAGGAGCCTGACAGGCTACAGTCCATGGGGTCGCCAAGAGTCAGACACAATTTAGGGACTAAACAACAGCAACAACAGTTTATTAAGCAATTATTATCTGCCAGGCACACACCAGGAGCTCTGTATACATTTTTACAAGCTCGGGAACAACATATGTTTACATATATAGGTTCACTTGTGATGTTAATATCACCAAGGGACTTCAAAGTGGTTCTTTAAAAGGTGCAGATTGCTAGCTGGGTAGTTGAGACTCTGAGCAGTTTGTTGTAGGAGTATTACCCTCAGGAACTAGTTTTAAAAGCCTCCTACTCAATAAGCTCTTTTTGTTACAAAACAGCCTGCAAATGGCTAGCCCACAGATTAAACAGATAAACATTATTACTTTAATGTCCATCCTACAGAGAGTTCAAAATGTTTTACAAACAACTTTTACCCCTTGAAAATCTTGGTGCTGGCTACAATCTGCAGGGGAGCTGGAATCTACAGAAAAGAAAAGAGGCAAATAAAAAAGGGAAAGACAAGAATAGGAGGGATGTAAACAGTTGGCTGTTAACCAAACAGCCAAACACTGACAGGCACCGGATCCTCTGGACAAAATCCTAAATCTTTCCTCATAAAAAGGGGCTGCTGACACCTCCCAGTTAACATCTGAGTCAGCAACTCCACTCCCTCGGCTTATAACCAAGAGAAATGAAAACATATGTCCTCGCAAATGCTTGTTCTTGGTAACAGTGTTCATAATAGGCAAAAAATAGGCTCAACCCAAATGTCCACCAGCTGACGAGTGGATAAATCTGTATCTATACAATGGAATGGACTTCCCTGGTGGCTCAGATGGTAAAGAATCTGCCTGCAAGGCAGGAGACCTGGGTTCCATCCCTGGGTGGGGAAGATCCCCTGGAGAAGGGAATGGCTACCCATTCTAGTATTCTTGCCTGGAAAATTCCATGGACAGAGGAGCCTGGTGGGCCACAGTCCATCGGGTCACAAAGAGACGGACTGAACAATTAACACTTTCACAAACACTTTGACATACAATGAAATGGGCTTTCCAGGTGGTGCTAGTGGTAAAGAACTCTCGTGCCAATGCAGGAGGCTAAGAGACACAGATTCGATACCTAGGTTGGGAAGATCCACTCCAGTATTGTTGATGGAGAAGCCCATGAACAGAGGAGCCTGGAAGGCTATGGCCCATGGGGTCGTAAAGGGTCAGACATGGCTGAAGCGACTTAGCAGGCATGCATGTACAATGGAATAATTCATCTACAATAAAAAGGAGTGATGTACTGAGGCATGCTACAACAGGATGAGCCTTGAAATCACCATGCTAAGTGAAAGAAGCCAGCCACAAAACACCACATGTAATATTATTCAATATGAAGTGTCCGGATATAAGTCGGGAGTGGGGTCAAGGTCTTATTGAAGGAGTCATTAAACAGTGAAGAGAAGAATCAGTAGGGGTTGGCTGCAAAATAGCAGATGGGAGCAGAGGAATCCAGGCAGGAAAGCAGCCTGTGCAAGCCCCTGGGTTGGGAGTCTGGTACATTCTGGAGACTGAAAGAGAAAATCAGGCATCAAGCTCAGTAAGTGAGAGAAACTAGCTGACGACGATGCTGGGTGCTGGAGGGTGAGCAGGGGTCAGACCTGGCAAAGTCTCACAGGCCATATACAGTGATGAAATTTCCACATACTGAGGTATGGGGGAGTCATACTGGCTTTTACATGAATTAACTCAAATTTTATGCTAAAACAGCCTGTCTGTGGCCTATCAAATGTACATTGTACATCTGCTTGAATTTTTAAAGAGTGAATTGACCAGAAGTGAAGAATGTCCATGTTAAAAATAAAGATTCAGGAGACTCCCCTGGAGGCCCAGTGGTTAAGACTGTGCTTCCAACTGAAAGATGCAGGGGATGATTCCTGGTCGAGAAACTAAGATCCAACGTGCCTGGGCGGCACAGCCGAAAAAAAAAAAAAAATCAAGATTCAACACCTCCTTTTCTAGGACGCCTGTGCTGGTACTCCTTCGATGATAAGACGTCCTTCCCAGGCCAAGGCTGTACTGACTCATTGAGTTGGTGCTGATGTGGTTTGTTTCATTTTTCTTGAGACCTTGAAAGAATGTATCCCTGACTTATTTGATGTTCTTTGTTCTGACAAGACATAAAACTGTGCTGAACATCATGCTTCTTTGGAGCAGTTCCTCAGGGCTATCTGAGAGGCTGTCTTCTGGGCTATACTCTTCAGTTTGGCTCAAATAAAACTCTTTTCTTTTCCTACTGTAGATCGTGTGTTGATTATTTTCATCACCAGTAGGATTTGGGATTATATCCTAATGCTATGGGGAGCCTATGAAGAGTTTTCAGCATGGTGGTAAAGTGATCTGGTTTGGGTTTCCTCTCCGGGTGCTATGTGGGGAATGGGAATCCAGAGGGAAGGCTTTTGGAGTTGTCTGGGCAAGAAATGGAAGAGCTGTCAGCCAAGCGACAGTGGAGACAGAGAGGAGTAGATCAAAATGTATTTTAGAGGGAGATTCTGAGACTTCACAGGGCTTCCCAGGTGGCGCTTGTGGTAAAGACTCGCCTGCCAATGCACCAGACCTTAGAGACTCAGGGTCAGGAAGATCCCCTGGGGGAGGGCATGACAACCCACTCCAGTGTTCTTGCCCTGAGAAGCCCATGGACAGAGGAGCCTGGCGGGCTACAGTCCTTGCAAAGAGTTGGACACAACTGAAGCAACTTAGCGCACAGCACACTGGGACCTGATTGCAGCCTGGATATAGAAATGAGGAAGAAAGTGACAAAGACGGCCCCAGGCTCCTGGCATGATAAGTTAGGTGGACGGCTATGAACGCTACTCAACATCGACTGCAAAGAAAACCAGAGACAGAAGTTCACGTGGTGGTGGTGACTGGGATGGGCAAAACCAGTTTCAATTTCGGACTCATTATGTGCCCGAGAGAGACTCAAGTACATATGTCAGCTGGGCGTTTTTATGCTTCACTCAGTGCCTGGAAGAATTAAGACTTTTATCTTTTTTTAATGTTTTTTAAAAAATTATTTATTTACTTTGACGATGCTAGGTCTAAGTTGTAACGTGGGATCTTTAGTTGTGGTGTGTGGATCTAGTTCCCTTACCAGATATGGAACCGAGGCCCCCTACAATGGGAGCAAAGAGTCTCAGCCACTGGGCCACCAGGGAAGTCTCATTCACTTCCTATTTATGTATTTAACTGCGCTGCATCTTAGTTGCCACGTGCGGGATCTTTCGTTGCGGCATCTGAACTCAGCTGAGACGTGGGATGTAGCCTCTGCATTGGGAATGTGGAGTCTAACCACTGGACCACCAGGGAAGTCCTGAGTAAAGGATTTGAATCAATGGAAGTTGGTCAGGTTCCTCTGTCTAGATAAAACAAGAGGTTCACTCAGATGAAACCTTCCCTTTATGCAGGTTCCTTGAAACCTTCCTTTTATGTAGGTTACCTAGGTTCCACTACATACAATAGTGTCCCCTGATGAGTCACAAAGTTGCTACCTGTAAAGTCAAATATGGCTTCTCCTGAATCTTTGAATATGTTTCAGGCAGTGAATCAGTTAGGTTCAGATACATTATAACAGAAAATCCAAAGTAACAGTGATTTAAATAATAAGAAATGTATGTCTCTCTTGCATCCATGACTAAATAATCTAACCTGATTTCATAGTCCCCAGTCTCCTAGAGTTCCTGTTGTGAAGGAGGAAGGGAAAAGATAAAGTGCCCCTCCCACCTCCCCCAGCTGAATCAGCATCTTTTCTCAGCCTTTCTGCACCTCTTAGACAACATTTTGCTTTTTATCTCACAGGCCAGAACTTAATCACATGACCACACTTCCCTACAAGGGAAAATGGAAAGTGTGGTCTTTTGTCCAGGTACACCGCCACTCTAAATGAAATCTGAATTTTCTTACAAAGAGACAACCAATTTTGAGCAGGAACCTGGGAGCCTCTGGCTCAGGCTGACACTTTGTCAGTGAGGTACATAGATTATAGCTATGGCAAAACATAAATGATATGATGAGAAGAAACAGAATATTAATCTTTTGAGTATCTTCCAAGCTATATATTCCAAGCTGGTTTCTCTCACAGGTATTAATGAGGGAAAATGCAAAAATAAACAAATTATTGGATCATAACATAGAAAACCTCCCTGGAGAAGTAGGGTATAGGCTTCTGAAGTTGTCACCACTCCAACTTTATTTTTGTATGATTCTCTCAGCTCTTTCCCCTTGTTGGTGTTACCTTCAGTCTCCAGAAAGCTTCCTTCATGAGAACCAAAACACCTCCAAGTTTCCAGGTTTACCTATAAAATAGTATTCCTTCCAGTGCTAGAAAGATGCTGCCTATCATAACTACTTCAATCTGGACATCGAACGAATTTAGGAGCCTGCCAAGCCTCACTCACTTAAGCCTGTAGGCCAAGGGGCTTGCTGGTGGTCCAGTGGTTAAGCGTCTGCCTTGCGTGCAGGGCACAAGGGTTCGGGGGTGGCGGTCGGGGGGGGTGGGTGGCGAGGCGGAACTAGGCGCATGCGCCACAGCTATTGAGCCTGTGTGCCAACAGCTAAGACGTGACAAAGCGGAAACGATAAATGAATGTTTTAAAAAAGCAAACCTGGAGGCTTGTCCTTCAGCTAACCACTGGGGCAAATGTGGGAGTAATTCCAAGTAGCTTCAGACAACCCAGAGGCCACCCTTTGAGTTGGGGGTGGGTTAATTCACCAAGATATCAGGATAGTACACAATAAATTTTGTGAACTAGTAATCTACAAAATATAACGGCAATGGTTGCCCAATAATATGAAAATGCTTAATCTATTGACATGTGCCCTGAAATGTACACTTAAAAATGGCTAAAATGGTAAATTTTGTAATGTGCATTCCCCACAATAAGAAAAAAAAAAACCAATAAAGCATAATGAAGGAAAAGTGAAAGACCCTTTCCCATACGTAACCAATGTTAGCAGTTTGGAGTGTATGTTTTCTTACAGAGAAGTTATCACAGAATAATAGCTGTCTAAATGTGCTTGGTATTTTCATTACTTCTGTGTTTTTTAAAGAACTTTTTTCTTCACAGAACCCTGTTGAGAGCTCGTGAACCAGCAATGTGGGTAATGCAATTTGAGAAATTCTATTCTGAGAGCAGCACATTGCACAAGCTCCACTGAGAGTCCAGCCAGGCTCTCTGTGTGATGTTATCCTGTGTGTCAATTTGACTGGGCTGAGGGCTTCCCAGAGAGCTGGTAAACACTTCTGGGTGTGTCATTACATTTGAATCCGTGGACTGAGTGAGAAAGATGGCTCTCACCAGTACAGGTGGGCATCATCCAACCCACTGAGGGGCTGAACACAAAAGGCAGAGGAAGGCTAAACGTCCTCTCTTCCTTCTCGAGCTGAGACCTCCTTCCCCCCTGCCCTCGGACACTGATGCTCCTTGTTCTTTGGCTTCACACTTGGACTGGGGCTCACACCGAGGCTTTCCTGGATCTTCAGCCTGCAAATGGCAGATTGTGAGATTTCTTGACCTCCGTAATTACTGCATGAGCCAATTCCTATAGTAAATCACAATCAGTCAATGTGCCTTCCTCTCCTTTTCCCTTTCTCCATATACATCTATGTCTACGCCGAGCAGTGCTCCGTCACTTCAGTCATGTCTGACTCTTTGCAACTCTATGGACTGTGGCCCATCAGGCTCCTCTGTCCATGGGATTCTCCAGGCAAGAATACTGGACTGGGTTGCCATGCCCTCCTCCAGGGGATCTTCCCAACCCAGAAATCAAGCCCATGTCTTCTGCATCTCCTGCATTACAAGGGCATATTCTTTACCACTGAACCCCTGGGGAAGCCCATCTATTCGAATACACTGATATTAGTATAGTGATATCTATTGATACCTAGGTATTTGTTTTTAGTGGCTAAGTCTTATTCGACTTAGCCCCATGGACTGTAACCCTCCAGGCTCCTCTGTGCATGGAGATTTTCCAGGCAAGCGTACTGGGCTGGGTAGCCATTTTGTCCTCCAGGGGCTCTTTCTGACCCAGGGATGGAACTGGTGACTCCGGCATTGGCAGGCAGATTCTTTACTGCTGAGCCACCAGGGAAGCCTGTATATAGACATAAATATATCTTATCTTCTATTAGTTGATTATGCTTCTCTAGAGAACCGACTAATACACTCTGTATCTTCCAGGATTGCAGCTGGTAAACCCACGTGGTATAGAAAAATTATTACTCCTGCCTCTAGTAGTAACTGTCCTTCCATTTTATGCTGGGAAATATGCTAGAACCAGGAAGACAACAGTGAACACAAGAAGTAGAGTTCATGCCCTCATGGAGCAGCAGTCTCCAGTCAGAGAGAAAGCATGGATCAAATAATTACAAACACAAATATAAATACTTCATGAAAATCGTGATAAGTGCTGAGGAAGAGATGCGCAGGTGTTAAACAGGGTAACTTGGCCTATTCTGAGACGGTACTGAGGACCTAGCGATTGAGCTGACAGCTGCGGGGTGAGGAGTTAATGGGTAGACATGACATGGATGAGACCTGCAGAGGGAAGAAGCGTCCCCAGGGAAAGATATTCAGTCAGCAAATATCGATTTGAACTGTGGTGCTGG
The DNA here is from genome assembly GCF_001704415.2 of Capra hircus. Classification (NCBI taxonomy): domain Eukaryota; kingdom Metazoa; phylum Chordata; class Mammalia; order Artiodactyla; family Bovidae; genus Capra; species Capra hircus. Next base: position 60,482,198 of record NC_030824.1, on the reverse strand, counting down.
AGAAGACCCTTGAGAGTCCCGTGGATTGCAAGGAGATCAAACCAATCAGTCCTAAAGGAAATCAACCCAGAATATTCATTGCAAGGACTGATGCTGAAGCTGAAGCTCCAATACTTGGGCCACAGGAAAGGCCCTGGGGCTGAAGCACCACGGGCTGAGCTACAGCCACCCCAAGATGGCGCGAAGGCCCTTCCCCTCGGCTCCTGCACCAGGCTCTCTTCTTCACTCAACAACATTAAGCCTGGGTTTCAGAACCCCTCCAGGGTTCCCTGATTGCTTCTAGGAAGAGCTCACTTTTCCCAACACTCCTAGACATCATAACTTGGAAGAGTTTGGAATCCCAAGGAAGTTCTAGAATGACTCTAGTTAACTAAGGATATTCAGTCAGCAAATATTGATTTGAACTGTGGTACTAGAGAAGACTCTTGAGAGTCCCTTGGACTGCAAGGAGATCAAACCAGTCAGTCCTAACAGAAATCAACCCTGAATATTCATTGCAAGGACTGATGCTGAAGCTGAAGCGCCAATACCTTGGCCACCTGATGTGAAGAGCCAACTCATTGGAAAAAGACCCTGATGCATTTGGAAAAAGCATCTTTCCTCCTTGGAAAGACTGAGGGCAGGAGGAAAAGGGGGCGGCAGAGAATGAGATGGTTGGATGGCATCGCCGACTCGGTGGGCATGAGTTTGAGCCAAACTCTGGGAGCTAGTGAAGGACAGGGAAGCCTGGGGTGCTGCAGTCTATGAAGCTGCAGAGAGTCGGACACGACTGAGAAACTGAACAACCACCTGGAGTGGGCAATGCACTGTGGAGAGTCCTGCAAGGAATACTGAAGCCAGACAGCCTCCAGTCTCAAGATGTTTACAATCTAACGTGCTCGAGCTGACCCGTGGGTAATTACAAAAAAAAGCACCCCACTGCTTGGCCCAGGCAGCATGGTGGTCTGGCTGAGAAATGGATGTTCCCAGTGAAGCTGGGATGGGGGAATTGGAAATTAGTGTGTTGGCAGGGAAGGGAGAGAGATTTTCCAATTCTGTCACATGGGAGTTACAATCCTCTGAAGAAATCTGGGACAATTATCTTTTCAAGATTGGAGTTAGAAGAACTGGGCTGGCTCAGAGACCCGGGTCAAGACACACAGGCAGTACCCTCCCCAGGTGGCAAGCCCTGCCCTTCTGTAATCATTGTTCCCCCTGCCCCAGCTTCTGGAGAGGCCTGCTGTGGAGAAAAGGGAGCTGGGTACAAGATGGAGGCACTCCCACTGCCCTTGGGCCCCTCAGGCAAATGCTGCCCTATTTCCTATAACATGTGGGTTAAATGACCCAAGCCAGTGGCCTTGCAGTATCTTTTATCCAGAGAATAATGGTTATAAAAAACAATGTGGAAGGAAGAAGAAGAGCTCTAAAGAGTATGTTTCTCCCCACTAGCCCAAGTGATCCTGGCATGACCCAGAGAGAGCTTTCTGCAGGGTGACCTTCAACCAGGCAGTTACTCTGTTGCTAGAAAGCTGATCTGCCATGAATAGGGGCATATTCTCAGAGTCCATGGGCACTTCAGTAAAATAAAAAATGAGAACATATAAATACTCATGTCTTTGGATGCAATGATTCCAGACCTGGAAACTTGTCTCAAGGGGGAAAAAGGATTTATTTTGGCTCTGCCATGTGGCATGCAGGATCTTGGTTCCCTGACCAGAGACTGAACCTTTGCCCCCTGCAGTGGAAGCAAAGAGTCAACCTACTGGACTGCCAGGGAAGTCTCAAAATAACTTTTTTAGATATATACACTTAGGGCTATTTGTTGCAGAGGAAAAGAAGGAATCAATCTAATAATAGAAAATATTAAATCAGCAGATATCAGCTCAGCAGACTCATGTGTTTGTGGGCTTTGATGCCACTGATATGATCACGTTTTTGCTCCGGGTAGTGGACACTGGAAGGCTGTCTTCACTCCCACTTCCCCAAAGCACTCTGATTTCCACCTGGGTGATCATTTTCCCACAAAACATGGTGACTCGGTTAGAATGCGTGTGCCTACTTCATACCAGGAAACCCAAAGAGAGCTGTGGAGGCTCCTGCTAATCCCTCCTCTCAGGCCTGCCACTGCCAAAGGCTGGGCACGTGACTGCCCTCAGCCAACCACACTCTCTTTCCCAGGACTTTGACTCTTGAGCCTAGTAAAACACAGACCGGCTTTACTGTCTGTCCAGCCAAGAGTGTCGAAAGAGACCTGCTGCCTGGCAGGCTACCCAGCTTCTTACTCCCAGGATGGTTCTTCAGTCTTCCTTTAGCACCCCACATACTTTGCTTAAGTTGCACCAAAATCAGGGTTGTTTCTTTTTGTTTTTTGCAATCCAGGAAGAACGGTATTTACCTACATTGGCAGTAGAAGAAAATGGGCCTTCAGGGAAATTGTAGGGCACTTGGAATTGGTTATCTGGCTGAGCTAGAATAGAAAACTGTTTGTTGTTTACTTGCTCAGTTGTGTCCTACTCTTTTTGCAACTCCATGGACTGTAGCCTCCCAGGCTCCTCTGTCCATGGGATATTTCCAGCAAGAATACTGGAGTGGGTTGCCATTTCCTCTGCCAGGGGATCTTCCCAGCACGGGGACAGAATTCTGGTCTCCTGCTTTGCAGGCAAATCCTGTAAGGACTGAACCACCAGGAAAGCCCAGTTATCTATTGGAGCATTTTATTCCTGGCGCAAGGCTTTCTTGCTCTGCCTTGTTAACCACGAAGCCCTCATATTCCAAAATGTGAAGAAATGAGATGGCTGGGCCTCCACTAGCCTGAACCTCTGAAAGACTAGGAGAAGCAGATACACTCATTGACTCGCATAGATTAAGTAAATTGAGTAAGAAATAAACTCTTGTGCGGTAAGCAGCAAGATTTGGGAGTTGACTGTTACCATGGTATAGCCTGTCCTATCCTAACACAGAAGAATTCCAAGATCCTAGGAAGGGGGAAGAATGTCGCTAATAGCATTGAATAATATATGCAAGAGAAGGCCAATTTTCAAAAAGTTTAGTTTTCTTTATTTAATGGGTACAGAGATGTGTTTGGGATGATGACAGAATTCTGGCAATAGTGGTGATGGTTGAGCAACATTGTGAATGCTCTCAATGCTACTGAGTTGTACCACTAAAAATGGTTTCAGTGATAAATTTTATGTTTGTATATTTTGCCACAATTAGAAAATAACCCCAAATTTTTTCTATCAAAATCTTCCAGTAATGCTATGGGTTGGAAATACGGGCATTCATATATTGTTGTTGAGAAAATAAATAGGTACTTCTTTCTGGATGAAATTTTGGTGATAAAAACAAGGCCTTTGATAGGAAGCCCTTTGATTCATTTATTCCTCTTCTGGAAATTTGACCTAAAATTAAGAAAATAACTTACAAAGTTTTATATAAAATTATCATGGCCCCAGCACAGTTTTTAAAAGCTAAAAATGTGAAACAGTGGGCCACAGGGAATTGGTCATATAATTTAAGGTATATTCATATAATTGAACATCTATTTCTGCTTTATTAACTATGCCAAAGCCTTTGACTGTGTGGATCACAATAAACTGTGGAAAATTCTTCAAGAGATGGGAATACCAGGCCACCTGACCTACCTCTTGAGAAACCTATATACAGGTCAGGAAGCAACAGTTATAACTGGACATGGAACAACAGACTGGTTCCAAATAGGAAAAGGAGGCCATCAAGGCTGTACATTGTCACCTTGCTTATTTAACTTACATACAGAGTACATCGTGAGAAATGCTGGGCTGGAAGAAGCACAAGCTGGAATCAAGACTGCCAAGAGAAATATCAGTAACCTCAGATATGCAGATGACACCACCCTTATGGCAGAAAGTGAGGAGGAACTAAAGAGCCTCTTGATGAAAGTGAAAGAGGAGAGTGAAAAAGTTGGCCTAAAGCTCAACATTCAGAAAATGAAGATCATGGCATCTGGTCCCATCACTTCATGGGAAATAGATGGGGAAACAGTAGAAACAGTGGTTGATTTTATTTTGGGGGGCCCCAAAATCACTGCAGATGGTGATTGCAGCCATGAAATTAAAAGACTCTTACTCCTTGGAAGAAAAGTTATGACCAACCTTCATAGCATATTAAAAAGCAGAGATGTTACTTTGCCAACAAAGGTCCATCTAGTCAAGGCTATGGTTTTTCCAGTAGTTATGTATGGATATGAGAGTTGTACTGTGAAGAAAGCTGAGCACTAAAGAATTGATGCTTTTGAACTGTGGTGTTGGAGAAGATTCTTGAGAGTCCCTTGGATAGCAAGCAGATCCAACCAGTCCATCCTAAAGGAAACCTGTCCTGAATATTCATTGGAAGGACAGATGCTGAAGCTGAAACTCCAGTATTTTGGCCATCTCATGCAAAGAGTTGACTGATTGGAAAAGATCCTAATACTGGGAGGGATTAGGGGCAGGAGGAAAAGGGGACGACAGAGGATGAGATGGCTAGATGGCATCACCAGCTCGATGGACATGAGTTTCAGTGAACTCCGGGAGTTGGTGATGGACAGGGAGGCCTGGCGTGCTGCAATTCATGGAGTCGCAAAGAGTCGGACATGAGTGAGCGACTGAACTGAACTGAACTGATGTACCTATTTAGAACTGTAGTACAGACGAATGTTTAATGAGGAATACTGGAGAACTGCTCCAATATAATATTAAGTGAAAAAAATGCAAATCTTTGTTCTTGAGCAGTGAGTTCCTAAATATAAGTTTAGTTTGACAGTATTGATTTTTGTTTGTTGGTTTTAATTTTATTTATGTATGTGGTTGTCTTGGGTCTCAGTTGTGGCATGTGGGCTTCCATAATTACATGCAAACTCTCAGTTGTGGCATGTGGAATCTTAGTTCCCCAGCGAGGGACTGAACCTGAGTTCCCTCCATTGCACGGCGATTCTTACCCAGTGGACCATCAGGGAAGTCCCAGTATTTATTTTTAATGAACGTACGCTGACTTTCTGTTCATGAAATTATTTACCAAGATTGTTAACCATGGTTGCATGATTACAATTAAAAGTTCTCTAAATATCTCAGGATACAATTTATCTGGGAATAAAAACAAACTCATTAAAATACATTTTAAGAAGATCTCCTCCTATTTCTTACCTTTCTTGCATTTTGGTTCTGTCCTGCCATAACTCGTTTTCCTCTTTCCATCTGAAGGTAATTATTAGAGAAGAATGGAGGAAAAGAGTGTTTCGTTAGTTCTCCTTCTCTGTTATCTTTTTCACATTACATCATCTTTCCCCAGAGTCTTCATGTTTTTGTTCTTGCTATGAACATGACCTTAAAAGGACCCTTTTTGTTTTTCTGCTATTTTTCACATCTTTAGAGATGAAATGAGCTTAGGCTCATTCTGGATCTGCTTTTTCAGATATTGCTAGTTAAGGGTCGTGCTTAAATAACATACTGCTCACTGGTATTTAGATAAATGTACACATCTATCCATTATCTCATATTTTTGGCACAGTAGAGGAATGCGTCTGCTCACACTCCTGGTTTTTTGAAGATATTGCTCTTTCTTTCCTGTTGCAGTTATTATGTTTTTAAGTATTCATTTATTTGGCTGTGCCCAGTCTTAACTGTGGCACGGGAACTCTAAGCTGTGTCGTATGGGGACTGGTTCCCTGACGAGGGGTGGGCCCCAGGCCCCTGCACTGGGAGTGCAGAGTCTTACCCATGGGTCCACCAGGGAAATCCCCCTACTGGAATTATTCAAGGCAATCACCTTCAACTTGACTTACAGGAACCCCAAAAGTATGTAAAATTTTCCCAAAAATTACTTTTGGCAGGGAAAATTTTATTTCCAGGTCCGCAATTTCCATTTGGTCTTTTGCCTAAAATTGATTTGTTTGAAAAGCTATCTTACAAGTTCTTCTGCCCACCTCCCCATTCACAATAATCCTTTTCCCAAAGAAGAAGAGAAGGTATAAAATCATACTGCAGGTTCGTCCATCTGCATCCTTGTTCTGAGATGTAAGATTCTCCAGGATAGCTGGGGAAATTTTCAAATATATTTTCTGGAAGCCTTCTGTGATGATTAACCCACCATAGTGCTTTTGTTTTTCCCTGTCTTTTGCACATTTCTGTTAAAAGTAACAATGGCCTTAGAAACTGTCCCATTGAGATATTCTGAATATGTTGAGGTGAGGTGGTAGGAATGATGACAATTTTCCTTTATCAACTTGCCTCTCCCATCTTCAAATATAATTAGGGAATGCATGATCCTTGAGGGAGAAACACATGAACGCAAAGAAAATATCCTTAAGAAATACTGAACACTGGGACTTCACTGGTGGTCCAGTGGTTGGGACTCTCCTCCACTGCAGGAGGCGTGGCTTTGATGCCTGGTGGGAGAACTAGGATCCTGTATGCTAGAAGGTGCAGCCAAAAATTAATAACAAAACAAAAAGAGAAAGAAATGTTGGACACTAAAAATGATTCTCCTCTTTGAACAGAAGCTTTTTTTTTTTCTCTCCTTTCGATCTCTCAGTATTCCATTCTAGAATGTGTTGTCAGCTGGAAAGAATGGAAAGAAAAGCACCTTTGAACAGATTAGTCATGCTGATTCTTTAAAGTATAACTGGAATGTATAATTGCTAAGATTTTTGAGACATGACGAACACAGCCTGTGCAGAAAAAGTTCACATGATTTATTTCAAAATGTTTGCATTATTTAAAAAGGTAGTTAAAACTTATTTCATCAGTTCATAATAGGAAATAGTTATTGATTTACTGACTCAATCTTCGGGACCTCAAGATTCCTCTTCTGTAAAATGGGGATAATAATCATATCCCTTCGCTGAGGTTTTTTTTGAGATTAAACGAGTCACCCTGTAATCTCTGCAAAACATGGAGAAAGGTGCTTGGTGCAGAAGAAGGGCTCCCATGCTGCCCCGCTCCCCTTCACCGGTCTGTACTTCCTCTTCTCTTGGTCTGTACTCACTCCCTTGGTCATCTTCACCCACTCTCCTGGTTTTTAATATCATTTATGTGCCAATGATTCCCAATATACATTTTCAGCACCTGCTCACCCTGGAACTGCAGATTCATACTCAACAGCCTACTGGACCTCTCCACCTGGCTATGTACAAGGCATCTCAAACTCACTCTCTCCAGATGGACTCCCCACGCCTTTCCCCCATCACTTGACATCTACACCATCCTTCCAGGTGTTCAGACCACCGGAACGTGGAGTTAACCTGCACTGCTTTCTTTCTCTCGCCCTCCACGTACCGTCTGTGTTCCTGCAGAGAGATTCAGAATCTGACCACCGTTCACTCCCCCAGCGCTGCCCCCTGCTGCAAGCCACTGCGGCCTCTCTCCGGGGTCACTGCCACAGACTCCACCTGAGTTCTGCCTCTGCTTTGGTTTGCTGATGGTCGGTCTTCAACAGGTCAGCCAGATTGCTCCTTCTGAAGAGAAAACCAGGAATTCCCTGGTGGTCCAGTGGCTAGGTCTCAGCGCTTTCACTGCCAGGGCTGGGGTTCAATCCAGGGTCGGAGAATTAAGATTCTGCAAGCCACATGGAGTGGCCGAAAGAAAAAAAAAATCAAGTTGTATCTTTCCCCTGCTTAAAATTCTTCAGTAGGTCCCCTCCCATACAGAACACAATAACAACTTTTCAGAAACTACATCTGTATTCCTGCACATACATATTCATTTTTTAAGAGACTGTATAAATATGCATCAAATTGTTGCCAGGGGTTATCTTAGGGTGGTAATATTACATGTGATTATTTAAAACTATTTGCCTTTTGACCCAACAATATTACTGTTAGTAATTTGTCTGCAGGAAATAATAGGATATGCCCAAAGATATATGTTCAAGAATGCTAGTCACAACAATATTTACACTAGGTAAAAATTGGAAATAGCTTAAGTGGCTAACAATAGGGAAGTACAGTTGACCTTGACTAATCATGGGGTTAGGGCTGCTGACCCTCCTTGCAGTAGAAAATCCGAATAAAACTTACTGTTGACCCCCCTCTCACGTGGTTCCTCCACATCTATGGCTCCTCTATATCCATAGTTCAGTATTCTCAGAGTCAACCAACAGTGGATCAGGTAGTACTGTGGTCCTTCCTGTTTTAAAAATTCTGCATATAGGTGAACCTGAACCATTCAAATCAGTGTTAGTCAAGGGTCAAGTGAAGCCTAATCATTTCAGTTCAGTTCAGTCGCTCAGTCATGTCCGACTCTTTGCAACCCCATGAATCACAGCACGCCAGGCCTCCCTGTCCATCACCAACTCCCAGAGTTCACTCAGACTCACGTCCATCGAGTCTGTGATGCCATCCAGCCATCTCATCCTCTGTCGTCCCCTTCTTCTCCTGCCCCCAATCCCTTCCAGCATCAGAGTCTTCTCCAATGAGTCAACTCTTTGCATGAGGTGGCCAAAGTACTGGAGTTTCAGTTTTAACATCAGTTCCTCCAAAGAAATCCCAGGGTTGATCTCCTTCAGAATGCACTGGTTGGATCTCCTTGCAGTCCAAGGGACTCTCAAGAGTCTTCTCCAACACCACAGTTCAAAGGCATCAATTCTTCAGCGCTCAGCCTTCTTCACAGTCCAACTCTCACATCCATACATGACTACTGGAAAAACCATAGCCTTGACTAGACGGACCTTAGTCGGCAAAGTAATGTCTCTGCTTTTCAATATGCTATCTAGGTTGGTCGTAACTTTTCTTCCAAGGAGTAAGTGTCTTTTAATATCATTGCTACAATCACCATCCGCAGTGATTTTGGAGCCCAAAAAAGTAAAGTCTGACACTGTTTCAACTGTTTCCCCATCTATTTCCCATGAAGTGATGGAACCAGATGCCATGATCTTCGTTATCTAAATGTTGAGCTTTAGGCCAACTTTTTCACTCTCCTCTTTCACTTTCATCAAGAGGCTTTTTAGTTCCTCTTCACTTTCTGCTATAAGGGTGGTGTCATCTGCATCGTTGAGGTTATTGATATTTCTCCCGACAATCTTGATTCCAGCTTGTGTTTCTTCCAGCCCAGCCTTTCTCATGATGTACTCTGCATAGAAGTTAAATAAGCAGGGTGACAACCTACAGCCTTGACGGACTCCTTTTCCTATTTGGAACCAGTCTGTTGTTCCATGTCCAGTTCTAACTGTTGCAACTGTTGCTTCCTGACCTGCATACAGATTTATTATAGCAAATGATGGGTTAGCTGGCATGGCTAACCTTGTCTTTTAAATTTTAAATTTATCTGCCTGTTATGTATCTGGCTGTGCCGGGTTGTAGTTGAGGCACATGGGGTCTCCGCTGCGTCATGTGGGATCTTCCTCTGCAGGGTCTTTCGTCGTGGAACCCGAGCTCAGTAGTCAAGGTGTGATCTCAATTAGTTGCTCCACAGCAGGTGGGACCAGGGATCGAACCTCCGTCGCTTACATTTCAAGGTGGACTCTTAACCTCAGGACCACCAGGAAATCCCTGACCATATATATATATTTTTTTTAATTGGTAACACACTATTAATGAAAAACAATTATGAACTAACAGTACAGTCTGAGATTGACTTTGCAAATTAAAAAATGTCTATGAAAAGAGAGAAAAAGACACTAAGGATATGCACCAAAATATCAATGGGCGTCATCCATGGCAAACAGACACAGGTGGTGGCCGTGATCTAGAGCTACACAGCCGTGGAAGGGCTGCTACTTCCTGTTAGCAAACCTGCTTGGAATTCACAAACTCAGAGCAAATGTGCAAATTCTAATCAGCACTTCCTGCACATTCTACTGTATCAGCTTAAGCAACCATCTCTTTTATAGCCTCTGCTGCTGCTAAATCGCTTCAGTCGTGTCCAACTCTGTGCGACCCCATAGACGGCAGCCCACCAGGCTCCTCCGTCCCTGGGATTCTCCAGGCAAGAACACTGGAGTGGGTTGCCATTTCCTTCTCCAATGCATGAAAGTGAAAAGTGAAAGTGAAGTCACTCAGTCCTGTCCGACTCTCAGCGTCCCCATGGTCTGCAGTCTACCAGGCTCCTCCGTCCATGGGATTTTCCAGGCAAGAGTACTGGAGTGGGGTGCCATTGCCTTCTCCGTTTATAGCCTCTAGATGCATTCATACAGTATATCACATAAATAAGAAGATATTTAAATCTGAATTTATGGTAACAAAAATGATTCTTATACTGCATACTTAGCAAGTAGAAAAAAAATAATAAATCCCCTAATACTTCAAGGAATTTAGGCCTTTTAAGTCTCGCCAGATTAGAACAGGTTAAACTTTTTTTTTTTTGCAATGACTGATAAGAGTTTCCTAAGCTTCTTATCAGTTTTTAACCTGTTTGAAAAAACTAGTTACAAGTGCAGGAAGTAAGATGCTTGGCAAGCTCGGTGACTAATATCCCGTTTCTAATTTACAGTTTGACTTTTAAACGTTGAGCTTAAAAGTTATTTCTTAGAATTTTACGTTTCACATGTCTTGTTAGTTATGGAATGAAGTAATCAAAGGAAAAGAAATTCTACATTCATCACTGCATTTCTCTTCTATTCAGCCCCAAAGATCTTCACCCAAGAACACACTGATACCATTCAGAAGCTTAAGAAGTCATCTCTCTTTCTTCTTTACATAACTGAAGCATAGGTACTATTCAAATTGCCAACACATTTTCACTGAAAAGGAAAACAAACAAGTGAAAAGCAAAATACGAAGTTCCTAAGTAGCAGAAGAAACCACAAGGCGATCAGAAATGACCCGAAAGCCAAGCTTGCAATTTTTTTCGTGAATTAAGTAATAAGGTCAACCACAAAAGGTGTCAGGTATGCAATAAAATAGGCTGGCTTCAGCACATTCCTTTGTTTTAACACTTGGTTTCGACATTAAGGCAAGGAGACTGCCCTTAGAAACCCACATATTGAATACTGAGAACATGACATTTCACCAGACTTTGTTGCAAAACTAGAATTGTGTGAGAACATTGCCACTTTGTTCTTTTGGAACATAGAGCAGAAATTTACCAAACAACCATCTGCATGAAAGGCAGGAAGATCTGATTATGTGCTTATGAGCTTAAGGCTTTCTTCTTCTTTTTATTTTTTTTTCATCTGGCATTCTTTGAGAACAAACTAAAATTCTCTTGTTCTCTGGAGAGAAAGAGAGAGAGGTAGAAATTACCTAATGTAGAATATGAGCTTCTACCTGTATCAAAGCAAGGAAATCTGCTCCAGGCTTAGCTGGAGTGAATGTGTGCAGTAGGCTAAGGGTGCCCGTTTTGCTCATCTGCATGGGCGGGTTGAGTCTGTATAGCACATTTGTTGCTTTTGCTGTTGTTTAGTCACTCAGTCATGGCCGACTCTTCGCAACCCCATGGACTGTCGCCCACCAGGGTCCTCTGTGCATGGGATTTCCCAGGCAAGAATGCTGGAGTGGGTTGCTATTGCCTTCTCCAGGGGATCTTCCCGACCCTGGGACTGAACCCCCGTTTGCTGCATTGCAGGCAGATTCCTTAATGCTGAGCCACCTGGGTGTATCTAGCAAATAAAAAGATTAAAATGGTAATGACATCAGTAAAAAAACCTTTCTAAGAGTGTGAACAAAGAGAAAATCATTTGCTCCTAGCTGCTGCTGCTGCTGCTGCTAAGTCGCCTCAATCGTGTCCGACTCTGTGTGACCCCACAGACGGCAGCCCACCAGGCTCCCCCGTCCCTGGGATTCTCCAGGCAAGAACACTGGGGTGGGTTGCCATTTCCTTCTCCAATGCATGAAAGTGAAAAGTGAAAGTGAAGTCGCTCAGTCGTGTCTGACTCTTAGCGACCCCATGGGCTGCAGCCTACCAGGCTCCTCCGTCCATGGGATTCTCCAGGCAAGAGTACTGGAGTGGGGTGCCATTGCCTTCTCCAATTTGCTCCTAGATATTTAGTCAGATCTAAGGTGGAATTTCTCTCCCTGAATTTACTATGGTTCTCAATTAGGAATTATAATGTTTTGGAGGGTGTTACAAGAAAACTATCCTAAAGTCTAAGTTGCTTGTTTTCTTCATGACGGTTAATTTTATTTGCTTTTAAAATGTGAAGGGTATTTACTTGTTTAATTTACCTGTGCCAAGTATTTTGTTCTGACATTTGAACTCTTAGCTGTGGCGTGTGGGATCTAATTCTCTGCCCAGGGACTGAGCCTAGACACTGGAAGCTCAGAGTCTTAGCTGCTAGACTGCCAGGGAAGTCCCAATGCTTAATTTTAAAATTAAGCTTTGTACAAAATAGAGAATAAATATTTCACTGATTAAAAAATGAACAAATTCCAGCTCAAGTCTCTCATCCATCGATAATGGCAAAATTAACAGATCTGCACCCTCTGTGTAGGTAGGGGCTACTTCAGTGATATTTACAATCACAGAGGAGTAAAAGGAGCACCCATCTGCCAATATACAGTCCTCAAAGCCACACAAATAATCAACCCTAAACAAACTGAATAACTCTTATTTGGCCCCTAGATACATCCTGAAGTTAAAAAGGCTTACTGTTGTCAAGTTGCTAAGTTGTGTCTGACACTTTGCCATCCCATGGACTGCAGCACCCTAGGCTCCTCTGTCCTCCACTATCTCCTGGACTTTGCTCAAATTCAGGTTCACTGATGCATGGACATGAATGGATAGAATCAGTGATGCTATCTAACCATCTCATCCTCTGCCACTCCCTTCTCCTTTTGCCTTCAATCTTTCCCAGCATCCCCTTTTCCAATAAGTACGCTCTTCGAATCAGGTGGCCAAAATATTGGAGCTTCACCTTCAGCATCAGTCCTTTCAGTGAAAAGGACTGGTTTCCTTTAGGTTTGACTGGTTTGTGCTCTGTACAGTCCAAGGGACTCTCAAGAGTCTTCTCCAGCACCACAATTCTAAAGCATCAATTCTTCAGTGCTCAGCCTTTTTTATGATCCAACTCTCACATCTGTACAGGACTACTGGAAAAACCATAGCTTTGACTATATGGACCTTTGTCAACAAAGTGATGTTTCTACTTTTAATACAGTGTCTAAGTTTGTCATAGCTTTCCTTCCGAGGAGCACTACAGCAGCAGCATCTTTTAGGATTTTAAATAAGTCAGCTGGAATTCCGTCACCTTCACTAGCTTTGATCATAGTAGAAGGCTGAGCGCCGAAGAATTGATGCTTTTGAACTGCGGTGTTGGAGAAGACGCTTGAGAGTCCCTTGGACTGCAAGGAGATCCAACCAGTCCATTCTGAAGGAGATCAACCCTGGGATTTCTTTGGAAGGAATGATGCTAAAGCTGAAAGTCCAGTACTTTGGCCACCTCATGCAAAGAGTTGACTCATTGGAAAAGACTTAGATGCTGAGAGGGATTGGTGGCAGGAGAAGAAGGGGACGACAGAGGATGAGATGGCTGGATGGCATCACTGACTCGATGGATGTGAATCTGGGTGAACTCTGGGAGTCGGTGATGGACAAGGAGGCCTGGCGTGCTGCGATTCATGGGGTCGCAAAGAGTCGGACACAACTGAGCGACTGAACTGAACTGAACTGAATGATTCCTAAGGCCAACTTGACTTCACACCCCAGGATGTCCGGCTCTAGGTGAATGACCACATCATTGTGGTTATCCAGGTCATTAACACATTTTTGTACAGTTCTTTGGTGTATTCTTGCCACCTCTTCTTAATCTCTTTTGCTTCTGTTAGGCCCTTGCCTTTTCTGTCCTTTATTGTGCCCATCTTTGCATGAAATGTTCCCTTGATATCTCCAGTTTTCTTGAAGAGATAACTATTCTCATTCTATTGTTTTCCTCAATATCTTTGCATTGTTCATTTAAGAAGCCCTTCTTATCTCTCCTTGCTAGTCTCTGGAATATTCACTAATGTATTGAAAATAAATTTCTCTGGGGCGGGGGAGGGGGGCGCTTCACTGGCATGTGAGCGGTTAGGGCTCTGCTCTTCAACTGCAGGGGGTATGGGTTCCATTCCTGATTGGGGAATTAAGACCCTGCATGCCACACTGGCAAAGAAAATAGAGAGAGAGAATTTCTTGGACTCTGTCCTTATTACTGCACTTAGTTGCTGAGTCCCCTTTCCACTTAAAAACCTAAACTTAACCTTTTGTGTGAACTTTGCAATTTACAGATTAAACTCAGTCAATCCAGGGCTTCTCCCCCTCTCCATTTTCCTTCTCTTTTCCAGGGATTTACATGTTGTTCTGACCTCAGAGGCCCCTGATCCAGGATCTGCTGAGCTGGGTGATTCCCTGGTCTGGTCGCCAGCTCCTGTGCTTTGCTGCCCCATGTCTCCATCCACCTCTGCCAAGTTTGCCCTGAGTACAGGGCCCCTCCCGTTCTGCCATCCCTCTCTCAGCCACTCCTGGGTGCTTTGGGGAGCTCAGAAAACTGCTGGATGCTCACTGTCCTGCAGGGTGCTGGGAAATGTCTTAGTCATCCACGGAGGTCTGCTAAAAGCAAGCTGAGGATCCTCTCTACCCTCTGTATTCCTGCAGGGGATTTCTCATCTTCTCAGTTGACTGAGGAGAGTGGACAGAGGGTACAGTCTTTTCTTAGGCACCAAAGTATAAGTGTTAGTCGCTTCAGTTGTGCCCCCATGGACTGTAGCCCATCAGGCTCCTCTGTCCATGGGGATTCTTCAGGCAAGAATGCTGGGTTGACATTTCCTTCTCCAGGGGATCTTCCTGACCCAGGGATTGTACCTGGGACTCCTGCCTTGCAGGCAGATTCTTTACCATCTGAGCCACCAGGGAAGCCCCTATCAGATTCTAAATTCTAGTCACCTGCCCTCAGATTTTCTTCTTTTTGTTTCCTTTCCATAGCCAACTTCACACTTCCTCTTTGGTTTATGATGTAAACGTCCTGAGTCCTCTCAAGTGTTTATTCATGTAGAACTCAAAAACACATGTTTCCTCTTTCAAGAAACCTGCCCTATAAGAAACGCCTACTATTTCAGCTTTGATGTTAAAATCCTATTTGGAAATTTAGTTGTTCTCTTCATCCTGGGCTATGAGCACTCATTCTAGAGTAATGACTGCTATTGATTAAGTAAAGGGGGAAACGGTAATCAGGAGTGATAGGAACCCCCTAGTGGGCATTTGGAAACGTGCAGGACATTTTTAGTGGTCACAGTGACTTAGGGATTTGGTGGGTGAGGGTAAGGACGGTAAATATCCTGCAATCGCAGGACAATGCCATGCAAAATACCAATAGTTCCCTGCTGAAAAATGCCAAAGACATTCTTTGGGGGCTTTTCCAGCCTCTGGCTCCAGGGCCCTCTTTGCTCACCTCTGAGAGCCTGACTCCTTTCTTGCCCACCGTCCTCAGGTAGTCCTTGCATCTCTCGGACCTGAGCTGTTTGGGGGAGGAGCAAGATGCTGGATGGGAGGTACATTTAGCTATCTCACCCTTTAATTTCCCGTTCCTCTTCCACCAGTGTAGTGCTTTGAGTTTTTGTCTCTGAGCTTGCTTGACCAGTCTCCTACACGTAAAATTTACCAAAGTTCTCCTCTTGCTTCTCATCCCCGCTCCTATTACTGCTATGTGCAAGAGAAAATGTGAAACAGCCTATATTTTAGTCTCGTCGCTAAGCATGATTTTGGGCCAGTCTTTTAACCCCACAGCTTAGTTTTCTCATTTGTAAAGATGAAAGCATGAGGCTAAATGATCTCTAACGGCATGTCAGGTCTGTGCTTCTACAGAAAAAAAACAGCATTTGTTCTGCATTTCGGACACACTTTACATTTCTTTCTTGACCAAAGTCCTTTAGCCTCTTTTGTTCATAATTTATAAGTAAGTGGGCTCTTCAGAGGAAATGGCAATAATGAAACTAGATTACCATGTCATTGTGGCAAGTGTTGGTTAATTATTGAGCTATATATAGTAAAATATATATGCATATATTTTGTTATTCTGTTTTTCACAAAGGATCAATCTCTCATTTTTCCTTGCTTTATTAATACATTCAGGAAATATTTATAATCATCTATTGTGTGTCAGGCGTTATTCTAGACACGACAGTGTTGAAAACATAACAGTAAACAAAATAAACTCAATGTTTTCACAGAGCTCACATTCTAGATTATCAGTTCTCAACGTGTGGCCCCTGAAAAATATCTCAGAGTATCCAAAAGGTCAAAACATTTTATTAATAATACTAAAGCATTATTTGACTTTTTCGGTGTATTCACATTTGCACTGATGGTACCAAAAAAATGGTGGGTTAAATTAAGTGCATGAATCAAGGTTGCGGTGCCAATTGCTAGAAATTACTGTGTTCTCCACACTGCACACTTGAAAGAGAAAAGGAAAGCCAGTTTCCTTTAAGCAGTCATTTACAGAGCAATACAACTTATTATTTCTATTATTAATAATATATAATATTATATTATTGAGCTTCCCTGGTAGCTCAGATGGTAAAGCGTCTGCCTACAATGCGGGAGACGTGGGTTCAATCCCTGGGTCGGGAAGATCCCCTGGAGAAGAAAATGGCAACCCACTCCAGTACTTGCCTGGAAAATCCCATGGGCCTAGGAGCCTGGTGGGCTACAGTCCATGGGGTTGCAAAGAGTTGGACACGACTGAGCAACTTCACTTCACTTCACAAATTATTAACTTTTATATACAATGGTTGTCTTGAGGAAATCATATGTGATTATTTGAAATTGTATGCTAAACTAGTCAATTTTTAAAATGAAATCTCATCTTTCCTTGAAAGAACAGCTGAAAGATGAACTATGGTTTCCTAGACTTGAAAACGGGCAGACTTTTTTTTGGAAATGAGCCAAGTAATTCTGATACTTCCAGGAAAATAACTGGCAGTATTTGTTGCCAATGATAAAATTCAAACTTTCAAGCAAAAAATAGAATTTTGAAAAAAATCTGTTAGTTTGATAGCTTCCCAAAACACAAAAATTCTGATGAGATTGGTGGCAATATTAGCAAATGTGATTTTTCAATGTTGTGTAATGAAGTGTGCCAACATTTGGAAGATCTATATAGCTCAGTGAACTGTCTTCCAAATGACCGATGCATGATGCTACAAAATCATGCATATGTTAAAGATCCATTAAAGTTGTGAGACAGACATGAAATTTTAATGTAACAGTATGAGAAGAACTTTTCAACATGTTTCAAATGTTCCAGTAACTTGATACTTCAGGCCTGGTGTTCTTTCAGAAAATAAACTTAGTAGTTCTCAGCCAAATAAACAAACACATCCCCAGTTCTCATGTTTGGTAATTATAAAATTTTTAGTGAATATAAATACTAAGGTTTGTGTTGCGAGAAGTGAAGTGTTTCCTCTATTTTAAAATGTATTTGGTTAAGTGAAATTTAGTAAGCTTGCGCTTACCTGAATTTTTTTTTTGGAACGTAGTATATTAAGAAACAATCCTGAGTGACATAGAGACCGGAGAGGAGTAAAGCATCAACTGCAGACTTTCTTCAAATATTTAGAATGTAGTACTGGATGAAGCACAAGCTGGAATCAAGATTGCTGGCAGAAATATCAACAACCTCAAATATGCAGATGATACCACTCTAATGGCAGAAAGTAAAGAGGAACTAAAGAGCCTCTTGATGAGGGTGAAAAAGCTGGCTTAAAACTCAACATTCAAAAACTAAGATCATGGCATCCAGTCCCATCACTTCATGGCAAATAGAAGGGGCAAAAGTGGAAACGGAGGCAGATTTTATTTTCTTGGACTCCAAAATCACTGTAGATTGTGACTACAGCCATGAAATTATAAGACATTTGCTCCTTGGAAGGAAAGCTATGACAAACCTAGATAGCGTAATAAAAAGCAGACATCATCTTGCCAACAAAGGTCTGTATAGTCAAAGCTATGACTTTTCTGGGCTTCCCTGGTGACTTAGATGGTAAAGAATCCACCTGCAGTACAGGAGACCCGGGGTTTATCCCTGGGTGGGGAGGGTACCCTAAAGAAGGGAATGGTTACCCACTCCAGTATTCTTGCCTGGAGAATGCCCTGGACAGAGGAGCCTGGTGGGCTACAGTCCCTGGGATGGCAAAGAGTCAGACACGACTGAGTGACTAACACTTTCACTGTCATGTATTTTCCAGTAGTCATGTACAGATGTGAGTGTGGACCATAAAGGCTGAGCACTGAAGAATTAGATGCTTCTGAATTGTGGTGCTGGGGAAGACTCTTGAGAGTCTCTTGGACTGTAAGGAGATCAAACCAGTCAATCCTAAAGAAAATCAACCCTGAATATTCATTGGAAGGACTCATGCTGAAGCTCCAGTACACTGGCTACATGGTACAAAGTGCTGACTCATTTGAAAAGACCCTGATGCTGATTGAGGGCAGGGGGAGAAGGGTGCAACAGAGGATGAGATGGCTGGACAGCATCACCAACTCAACAGGAATGAACCTAAGCAAACTCCTGGAGATAGTGAAGGACAGGGAAGCCTGGCGTGCTTCAGTCCAGAGTCAGACACAGCTTAGTGACTGAACAACAACAACTTGTATAACTGTGGTGAGCCAGTGAGAGGGGCCTGGCTGTCTGGAAACAAAAAAGTCATTGCTCTTTTTACATTTGTCCACTGAACTTATCAAAAGCATTGAGCAGAAAACACAGACATAGGTGATTAATTCTTTCAGTGTTCCTTCTCAGTGCTCTTTTTAGCCAAAGCAAAAACAATACCCAGTTGTGGATGTGACTGGTGATAGAAGCAAGGTCCGATGCTGTAAAGAGCAATATTGCATAGGAACCTGGAATGTCAGGTCCATGAATCAAGGCAAATCGGAAGTGGTCAAACAGATGGCAAGAGTGAACGTCGACATTCTAGGAATCAGCGAACTAAAATGGACTGGATGGGTTAATTTAACTCAGATGACCATTATATCTACTACTGCAGGCAGGAATCCCTCAGAAGAAATGGAGTAGCCATCATGGTCAACAAAAGAGTCTGAAATGCAGTACTTGGATGCAATCTGAAAAACGACAAAATGATCTCTGTTCGTTTCCAAGGCAAACCATTCAATATCATGGTAATCCAAGTCTATGCCCCAACCAGTAATGCTGAATAAGCTGAAGCTGAACGGTTCTATGAAGACCTACAAGACGTTTTAGAACTAACACCCAAAAAAGATGTCCTTTTCATCATAGGGGACTGGAATGCAAAAGTAGGAAGTCAAGAAACACCTGGAGTAACAGGCAAATTTGGCCCTGGAATGCAGAATGAAGCAGGGCAAAGACTAATAGAGTTTTGCCAAGAAAATGCACTGGTCATAGCAAACACCCTCTTCCAACAACACAAGAGAAGACTCTACATATGGACATCACCAGACAGTCAACACCGAAATCAGATTGATTATATTCTTTGCAGCCAAAGATGAAGAAGCTCTGTACAGTCAACAAAAACAAGACCAGGAGCTGACTGTGGCTCAGATTATGAAATCCTTATTACCAAATTCAGACTGAAATTGAAGAAAGTAGGGAAAACTGCTAGACCATTCAAGTATGACCTAAATCAAATCCCTTATGATTATACAGTGGAAGTGAGAAATAGATTAAAGGGCCTAGATCTGATAGATAGAGTGCCTGATGAACTATGGAATGAGGTTCATGACATTGTACAGGAGACAGGGATCAAGACCATCCCCATAGAAAAGAAATGCAAAAAAGCAAAATGGCTGTCTGGGGAGGCCTTACAAATAGCTGTGAAAAGAAAAGCGAAAAGCAAAGGAGAAAAGGAAAGATATAAGTATCTGAATGCAGAGTTCCAAAGAATAGCAAGAAGAGATAAGAAACCCTTCTTCAGCGATCAATGCAAAGAAATAGAGGAAAACAACAGAATGGGAAAGACTAGAGATCTCTTCAAGAAAATTAGAGATACCAAGGGAACATTTCATGCAAAGATGGGCTCGATAAAGGACAGAAATGGTCTGGACCTAACAGAAGCAGAAGATATTAAGAAGAGGTGGCAAGAATACACGGAAGAACTGTACAAAAAAGATCTTCACGACCCAGATGATCATGATGTTGTGATCACTCACCTAGAGGCAGACATCCTGGAATGTGGAGTCAAGTGGGCCTTAGAAAGCATCACTATGAACAAAGCTAGTGGAGGTGATGGCATTCCAGTTGAGCTATTTCAAATTCTGAAAGATGATGCTGTGAAAGTGCCACACTCAATATGCCAGCAAATTTGGAAAACTCAGCAGTGCCACAGGACTGGAAAAGGTCAGTTTTCATTCTAATTCCAAAGAAAGGCAATGCCAAAGAATGCTCAAACTACCGCACAATTGCACTCATCTCACATGCTAGCAAAGTGATGCTCAAAATTCTCCAAGCCAGTCTTCAGCAATACGTGAACCATGAACTTCCTGATGTTCAAGCTGGTTTTAGAAAAGGCAGAGGAACCAGAGATCAAATTGCAAACATCCGCTGGATCATGGAAAAAGCAAGAGAGTTCCAGAAAAACATCTATTTCTGCTTTATTGACTATGTCAAAGCCTTTAAATATGTGGATCACAATAAACTGTGGAAAATTCTGAAAGAGATGGGAATACCAGACCACCTGACCTGCCTCTTGAGAAATCTGCATGCAGGTCAGGAAGCAACAGTTAGAACTGGACATGGAACAACAGACTGGTTCCAAATAGGAAAAGGAGTATGTCAAGGCTGTATATTGTCACCCTGCTTATTTAACTTATATGCAGAGTACATCATGAGAAACGCTGGACTGGAAGAAACACAAGCTGGAATCAAGATTGCCAGGAGAAATATCAATAACCTCAGATATGCAGATGACACCACCCTTATGGCAGAAAGTGAAGAGGAACTAAAAAGCCTCTTGATGAAAGTGAAAGAGGAAAGTGAAAAAGTTGGCTTAAAGCTCAACATT
Organism: Capra hircus; assembly: GCF_001704415.2. NCBI lineage: Eukaryota > Metazoa > Chordata > Mammalia > Artiodactyla > Bovidae > Capra > Capra hircus. The sequence goes on along the minus strand of NC_030824.1, from coordinate 60,461,320 downwards.
CAGAAAACAAAGATCATGGCATCTGGTCCCATCACTTCATGGGAAATAGGTGGGGAAACAGTGGAAACAGTGTCAGATTTTATTTTTTGGGGCTCCAAATCACTGCAGATGGTGACTGCAGCCATGAAATTAAAAGACGTTTACTCCTTGGAAGAAAAGTTATGACCAACCTAGATAGCATATTGAAAAGCAGAGACATTACTTTGCCGACTAAGGTCCGTCTAGTCAAGGCTATGGTTTTCCCAGTGGTCATGCATGGCTGTGAGAGTTGGACCGTGAAGAAGGCTGAGCGCTGAAGAATTGATGCCTTTGAACTGTGGTGTTGGAGAAGACTCTTGAGAGTCCCTTGGACTGCAAGGAGATCCAACCAGTCCATTCTGAAGGAGATCAACCCTGGGATTTCCCTGGAAGGAATGATGCTAAAGCTGAAACTCCAGTACTTTGGCCACCTCATGTGAAGAGTTGACTCATTGGAAAAGACTTTGATGCTGGGAGGGATTGGGGGCAGGAGAAGGGGATGACAGAGGATGAGATGGTTGGATGGCATCACTGACTCGATGGACATGAGTCTTAGTGAACTCCAGGAGTTGGTGATGGACAGGGAGGCCTGGTGTGCTGCGATTCATGGGGTCGCAAAGAGTCGGACACGACTGAGTGACTGAACTGAACTGAACTGTGGTCATGTTTGGTTTCTCATTGTTTGACATTGTTTATACAGTCCAGAATGTTAATCAGATGGAGAATTCCTGATGTACATAATATATCCATAGTCCTGGATACATAATATATATGTGTAAATTTTATTTCTGAATCTTAGAACAAAATAGTCAATACTATTCTCAGGATAAATATTCAAAACATGAAAACTGTATTTTCAAGTATACAAATGGTGTGTTTATCATCGCTGAATTTTTGGAAATACTTTATAGAATACACACTTGTCTTTCTCCTCTCTTTAAGCTTTGACATTTCTATCAAAGAGCCTGTCTGTGGGACCTCCTTGGCGGTCCATGGGTGAAGACTCTGTGTTCCCAGTGCAAGGGGCCCAGGTTCAATCCTGGTCAGGAAACTAGATCCCTCATATTAGTAACTAAGATCTGGCACAGCCAAATAAGTAAATAAATAAAAATAAATATAAAAAGGCTTGTTTGTGGCTTACATTTGAGATTTTGAAAGCAGTTTTTAATCCTAAGAATTAGTTTCTTGTGTTCCTTCTCAGACTAAGCACCAAACTGTTAGTTGCTCATCATGGCAACCTACTCCAGTATTCCTGCCTGGAAAATCCCATGGACAGAGGAGCCTGGCAGGCTCCTAAGTTGCACAGAGTCGGACACTATGGAAGCCACTTTACACGGACGCACGCAAGTACACACACATCCAGCTCTTTGTGACCCCGTGGACTCTAGTCCATCAGGCTCCTCTGTCCATGGGATTCTACAGGCAAGAATACCAGAGTGGGTTGCCATTCCCTTCTCTAGCGGTTCCCGACCCAGGTATTGAACCCAGGTCTCCTGCATTGCTGGCAGATTCTTTACCATGTGAGCAACGAGGGAAGCCTAAAAAGGAAGGCAAAACTAGGCTTTCTTCATCAACTATACCAATAAAAAACATAATGGGGAAAAATTTTTTTTCACAGTTTTCCTTGACAGAGTTTTCCTTTTCTCCTGTGTAGACCATTACTTACCTCTCTTGTGACATTTGTAAGTTTTTTGATGCAGAAGAATTATTCAGGCAAGTTCTTGATGAATAAAATAAATGTGTATGATTACTGAGATGATGACTGTTGCTTCTGACAGATATTTATTATAGTAATCCAGATATAACTATGCTAGTCACCTCAAATTACATAGTATGCTTATTTCTGAAATGATAATGGTTCTAGCCAGATGACTTTTTTTTTAAGGTCATTGACCTATTTTCAGACTTCATGCTGTAACTAGCCTTAAGAAACTATTCCTTTTTGAATACTGTTTCAAAGAAAAATATCCTCAAATATACAAAAATGTTATTACTCTTCACTTTTATAGCAACATATTTATGTCAGACTGGATTTTCTTTATAAAACTCTACTAAAGCAACATATTGCGTTCATAAAATAGGAAGATATGAGAATGTTTGATTATATTAGATATTAATGAGATTTGAAAATGTGAAACAGGGACTTCCTTGGCAGTCCAGTGGTTAAACTCTGCCATTACACTGTAGGGGGTGCAGGTTTGATCTTTGGTCGGGGAACTGAGATCCTGCATGCTTCACAGCAAGGCCAAAAATTAGGGGAAAAAAAAGTAAAACAATGCCACTGTTTTTGCAATTTTTTTGAAAATACAATTATTTTTCATAAAAATATGTTATACATGGTGATATTTACTGAATTTATCACTGTTAACTTAAATGCATTATTAAGTAACAGCATTTAATCCTGTATACATGTATATCCTGTATACATATATATATGTATATATAATCTGATTTCTTTGGTTTCATCCATTTTTACTAAAAATTTCATTATGGAATATAAATATTACTTTTTATACTTTAAAATATTTACTATTTTTAGGAGCAAAATGGACATGATGGGTTATCAAACAAAGCTCTATACTTTCTTTTTCATTTTTACTTAAAAAAATTATTTTTTTAAATTAGCAGATAATTGCTTTACAATATTGTGTTGGTTTCTGCCACACATCAACATGAATCAGCCAAAGGTATGTGTATGTCCCCTCCCTCTTGAAACTCCTTCCCACTTTCTACCTCACCCCACCCCATAGGTTGTTTTTTTAATCATCTCTTTCAGAGGGACAACTGTTATAGCTCTGTTTATATATATTTATAGTTTTTAATATTTTTCTAAAATTTTATTTGTATACCACATTCACAGTCAAAGGTAATTTGATAGTTTTATACATTTGAACATCCAATAAAAATTTCAGATTCATATATATTAATACATTTATTATATGCCATTGGAGAAGGAAATGTCAACCCACTCTAGTGTTCTTGCCTGGGAAATCCCATGGACCGAGGAGCCTGGAGAGCAGCAGTCCATGACGGTCACAAAAGTCAGACACGGCTCAGGGACTAAACAACAAAAAACAAATATGCCATAGAGAAAGACAAAGACTTGCTATTAAGTTATTCTTCTTACTATATTTCCATTTGCTGCGAAGAACAGTCTGGAATCTCGACTCCTTCCTTCTGTCAGTGTCCTCAAACATATGGCTTGAAACCATACATGTTGGACCAAGAAGGAAACTTTTAAACCAAAATTAAACATAACTGATTCTTCTGTCTTTTTTTTCTCTTCTTCTTTTATCAAAAAGCTAGATAAAGCATCCCATGAAGTTGTATCCCATCCCCTATTCCTTCTCTCTATCCCTTGGGACAGCACTAAGTGGTCTCATTATTTTTCACTGGGATAAAAACCACTCTAGAATTATCTCACCCTACACCACTAAATTATGCAACTAAAACAGCTCAAAAGGGAAAAAAAGCACACTAAAATAATATAAAGTAATAATCACTTTCTGTGTGCCAGGTGCTTTATATATAGTATTGTTAATCTCACAAGAACACACAAAGTGGGGTTTATTATATTATCCGTTTGTCAGATGAGGAAAGTGTTAGTTGCTCAGTCATGTCCAACTCTTTGATACCCTATGGGCTACAGCCCACCAGGCTCCTTTGTCCATGAAATTCTCCAGGCAAGAATACTGGAGTGGGTTGCCATTCCCTTCTTCAGGGAATCTGGAAACCAAAGTTTAAAAATTCTGCTTGAGTTCAGATTACTAATAAGTGGTAGATGTGGAATTCAAGCCCAGGACTCATATATCAGGTAAGGGATTAATATTCAGAATATATAAAGAACTCCTAAAAGTCATTAAAAAATCCCCCCAAACAATCCGATACAATAATCAGCAAAGGACTTGAATAGATATTTCTCCAAAGAAGATAAATAAATGGCCAATAAGCACATTAAAATAAGATCAACAACATTAATCATTAGGGAAGTGCAAATTAAAACTGAAATGAGATACCATTTCCCCTCCGATAGAACAGTTACTATCAAAAAACTAGAAAATAAAAAGTGCTAGGAAGGATTTGGAGAGATTGGAACTCTTGGGTACTGTTGGTGACAAAGCAAAGTGGTACACCTGCTGTGGAAAACATACAGTAGTTCCCCGCAAAATTAAAAATAGAATTACCATACGATCCAGCAATTCCATTTCTGGTTATGTACGCAGAAGAACCGCAAGCAGGGTCTCAAAGAGATGTTTTGTACTCATTTTCATAGCAGCATTATTCAAAACAGCTAAAACATGAAAGAAACCCAAGTGTCCAGTAATGGATGAATACATTCTATGTGAAATATACATACAATAGAGTATTATTCAGCCCTAACAGGGAAGAAAATTCTGACACATCCTACAACGAGGATTAATCTGGATGACACTATGCTAAAGACACACATGCAAAAACAAATATTGTATGATTCTACTTCCATGAGGTACTTAGAGCAGTCGAACTCAGAAGCAGAGAGAGAACAGTGGTTGCCAGCAGCGGAGGAGAGAGTGGAGTTGGGAGTTATAGAGTTTGAAGAAGAAATAGAACATTCTTTGTTCACTGATGACATGATTGTTTATACAGAAGATCTGAAATAATTGCAAAAAACATCTTTCTGGGACTAATAAGCAATTGTAGTAAAGCTGCAGGATATAAGGTTAACATACAGAAGTATATATGTACCAATAATGAACAAGTGGAATTTAACATTTATACAAATAGCACATACATTAGCATACCTCTAAAATGAAATACTTAGGTATAAATCTAACAAAATATGTGCAACATCTAGTTAAAAAAACTACAAATCTTTGATGAAAGAACTCAAAGACCTAAATACATGGAGAGATATTCTATACACATGGACAGGAAGACTCAATATTGATCTATAGAGTCAATGCAATCCTAATAAGAGCTTAGGAAGTTCCTTTGTGGATATCAACAAATGATTATAAATGCACACAGAGGCCATCCATGGTGGTCTGGTGGATAAGAATCCTCCTGCCAGTGCAGGGGATCTCTGCTGCAGGAAGATTCCGCATGCTGCAGGGCTGCTAAGCCGTGTGTGCTGCACGGCCGCCTATGTGCCTAGAGCGTGTGCTCAGCCACAAGAGAAGCCACCACAATGAGAAGCCCGTGTACCACAGCGAGAGAGTGGCACCTGCTCCCCAGAGCTAGAGAAAGCCTGCTTGCAGCAACAAAGACCCAGTGCAGCCAAAACAAATAAATGAAATAAAATTTAAGAAACTTAAGTAAATAAACGTACACAGATAAAAGATCCAGAATAGCCAACACAATATTGAAGGAAAAGAAAAAAAAAAAAATCAGAGGGCTGACACAACCTGAACTTAAAACTTACTGTAAACTACAGTAATCAAGATAGTGTGGTGTCGGCAAAAGGAAAGACGTGTAGATTGATGGAAGAGTCGAGAGAGTTCAGAATTAGATCCGTATAAACACAAGCAACTGGTTTTTGACAAAGAAGCAAAGACAGCAGTAAAGATGGAGTAAAGATGAACTTTTCCACAGATGGTGCTGAAACAACTGGACATCGATATATAAAAATATGAATCTAGACACAGACATTATACATTTTATGGAAATTAACTAAAGTATATACATCACAGACCTAACAGTAAAACACAAAACTGCAAAACTCCTAGAAGATAACACTGGAAAAAATCTGTGTTACCTTAGGTATGGTGAGGACTTTTTAGATATAACACCTAAGGCAAAATCCATGAAAGAACTGATAAGCTGGCCTTCATTAAAACTGAAAGCTTCTCCTCTGCAAAAGATACTGTGAAGAGGAGGAGACAAGCCATAGAGTGGGAGAAAATATTTGTAAAAGGCAACTCTGTTAAAGGTCTTTTATCCAAAATATACGAAGTACTCTTACAACCCAACAACAATACAAAACTTGATTATAAATGGGCTAAAGATATGAAGAGACACCTTACTAAAGAAGATGTACAGTTACCAAACAATCATATGAAAAGATGCTCAACATCATATTTCATTGGGAACTTGAAAATTAAAACAAGATATCACTATACATCTATTAGAATAATTAAAATTCAAAATACTGAGAACAACAAAGCTTATCGAGGATATGGAGCAACAAGAACTCTCATATATTGTTTGCCTGTGCGCTAAGTCACTTCAATCATGCCCAACTCTTTGCAAGCCCATGGGCCCATCAGGATGCTCGACCCATGGGATTATCCTGACAAGCATACTGGAGTGGGTCGCCATTTCTTCCTCCAGGGGATCTTCCTGACCCACGTCTCTTATGCCTCCTGCATTGGCAGGTGGGTTCTTTACCACTAGTGCCACCTGGAAAGCCCCATACATTACCCTCATGAATGAAAAATAGTACAGGCACTCTGGAAACATTTGGTGGTGTCTTAAAAACTAAACATAATTTTACCACAAAATCTAGCAATCATGCTTTTGATATTTAGCCAAAGAAGTTAAACACTTATGTTAACACAAAACCTGCACATGGATGTTTGTATCAACTTTATTCATAACTGCCAAAACTTGGGAGCATCCAATATGCCCTTTAGTTGGTAAACAAATAAATAAACTGGTACATCGAGAAAAATGGAATATTATTTAGCACTGAAAAGGAGGTATCAAACCAGGATAAGACAGAGAGGAAACTTTATCACATATTACTAAGTGAGAAAAGCTAATCTGGAATAGCTATATCTTATATGATTTCAACTATATGGCCTTCTAGAAAAGGCAAAACTATAGGGACAATGAAGAGATGAGCAACTGCCTGGGGTTAGAGGGAGGAAAGTTTGGACAGGCAGAGCGCAGAGGAATTTTAGGGCCATTCTGCACAATACTGTAATTTTAGATACATGTCATTGTACATTAGTCAAAACTTACAGAATGCAGCACCAGGAATGAATCTTACTATAAATTATAGACTTTGGATGATAATAATTGTGTTAATTCTCCATTCCCTAGGATTTTTTGCTGTTGCTGCTTATTGTAGTTGCTATTGGTTAGTGACTTTTCTAAACAGACTAATTCTATAGTCTGTTCTTTGCTTTATGTGGCCCCTGGAGTCTCCATTATATTATCTTAGTGGTCAGCTAATGATTGGGCAGAGCTTCCTTCAATATATACACAACTTAGAGATATTGCAGCTTTGGTTCCAGATCACTGCAATAAAGCAGATATCTCAAAAGAACTAGTCACAGACTTTTTGATTTCCAGTATATATAAAAGTCATGTTTACACTACCCTGTAGTTTATTAATTATGCAATAGCATTATGTCTAAAAAAAAAACAAAAATGTACATACCTTAATTAAAAACCTTTCTTGCTAAAAAATGCTAACCATCATCTGAGCCTTCAGGAAGTTGTAATATTTTCGCTGGTGCAGGTATATATGCTTACCTCATTGTTGGTGGCTGCTGACCTTTCGGAGAGGTGGTTGCTGAAGGCTGAGGTGGCTGTGGCAAAGTCTTAAAATAGGACAGCAATGAAGTTTGCTACATTGATTGACTCTTCCTTTCATGAACAATTGCTCTGTAGCATGTAATGCTGTTTGATAGGATTTTACCCACAGCAGAACTTAAAAAATGAATCGAGCTTCTCAAACCCTGCTATTGCCTTATCAATGAAGTTTATATACTATTTTAAATCCTGTTGTTCAACAAACTTCATAGTTTGTTGTTCAAACAACATTTTCACTTGGAGTAGACTCCATCTCAAGAAAACTTTCTTTGTACATCTTTAGGAAGCAACTCCTCAGTCATTAAAGTTTTATTGTGAGTTCGCAGTATTCAGTCGCATCTTCAGGCTCCACTTCTAATTCTAGTTTTCTTGCTGTTTCTACCACATTTGCAGTTACTTCCTCCACTGAAGTATTGATTCCCTCAGAGTTACCCATGAGGATTGGAATCAACGTCTTTTATCTTCCTGTTTATGTTGGCATTAAGACCTCGTCCCAATCACAAATGTTCTTAACGGCATATAGAACTGTGAATCCTTCCAAAAGTTTCCCAATTTACTTTGCCCAGATCAATCAGAAGAATCAGTATCTATGACAGCGATAGCCTTACAAAATGTATTTCTAAAATAAGACTTAAAAGTCAAAATTAATCCTTGATTCGTTGACAGCAGCATAAATGTGTTAGTAAGCACATTGTTGAAATCAACATTAATCTTCCCTGGTGGCCCAGTGGTTAAGACGTTTTGCTCCTTATGCAGGGAGCCTGGGTTTGATCCCTGGTCAGGGAACTAGATCCCACATGGCACAACTAAAGATTCTAAGTGCCAACTAAGAACCATCACAGCCAAATAAATAATGGGTGGTGGTGCTCAGTCATGTCCAACTCTTTGTGACCCCGTGAACTGTAGCCCAAAAGCTCTTCTGTCCATGGGATTTCCCAGGCAAAAATACTGGGGTGGGTTGCCATTTCCTTCTCTAGGGGACTTTCCCTACCCAGGGATCGTACATGAGTCTCTTGTATCTCCTGCATTGGCAAGCAGATTCTTTACCACTGCACCACCTGGGAAGCTCATAAAAATAAATTTAAATAAATTATAAGAATAAATAAATAATTTTAGGAATTTGTTGAAAAAGAAAGAAAATAACATTAATCTCATTGTAAATCCATACCAGAGACTCTTGGATGACCAGGTTCATTGTCAATGAATGGAATATTTTCAAAGGAAACTCTTTTCTGAGCAGTAGCTCTTAACATTGGGCTTAAAATATTCAGTAAACCATGTTGTAAACAGATAGGCTGTCATCCAGGCTTCGTTGTTCCATTTACAGAGTACAGGCAGAGTAGATTTAACATAATTCTTAAAGGTCCTAGGAGTTTCAGAATAGTAAGTGAGCATTGGCTTCAACTTAAAGTCACCAGCAGTGCTGGCCCCAGCAAGAGAGTCAGCCTGTCCTTTGAAGTTTTGAAGGCAGACATTGACTTCTCTCTAGCTGTGATAGTCCTCGATGGCATCTTCCTCCAATTTAAGGTTTTTTCTTCTACATTGGGAGAAGGCAATGGCACCCCACTCCAGTACTTTTGCCTGGAAAATCCCATGGACGGAGGAGCCTGGTGGGCTGCAGTCTGTGGGGTCACTAGAGTCAGACACGACTGAGCGACTTCACTTTCACTTTTCACTTTCATGCATTGGAGAAGGAAATGGCCACCCATTCTGGTGTTCTTGCCTGGAGAATCCCAGGGACGGAGAAGCCTGGTGGGCTGCTGTCTACGGGGTTGCACAGAGTCGGACACGACTGAAGCGACTTAGCAGCAGCAGCAGCAGCAACATCTACATTGAAAGCCTCTTATTTAGTGTAACTACGTTCATTAATTGTCTTAGATCTTGATGACTTGCTATAGCTTCTAGAACAGTCCTTGCTACTTCACCTTCCACTTTTATGTTATAGAGATGGCTTCTCTTTTAAAACCTTATGAAACCAACCTCGGCTAGCTTCAAACTTTCTTCTGCAGCTTCCGTGCCTCTCTTAACCTTCATAGAGCTGAAGAGTTAGGGCTGTGCTCTGCATTAGGCTTTGGCTTAAGGGGACATTGTGGATGGTTTGATTCACTAAAACTTTCTCCGTATCAGCAATAAGGCTGTTTTGCTTTCTTATCATTCATGTATTCACTGGAGTAGCACTTTTAATTTCCTTATAAGAACTTTTCCTTTGTATTCACAACTTGGGCAACTGGTTCAAGAGGCCTAGCTTTCACCTTGGCATGATTTCCTCACTAAGCTTAATCATTTCTAATTTTTTATTTAAATTGAGAGACATGTGAGGCTTCCTAGGTGGTGCAGTGGTAAAGAATCTGCCTACCAAGGCAGGAGCTGCAGAAGACACGTGTTCAATCCTGGGTTGGGACGATCCCTTGAAGAAGGGAATGGCAACCAGATCCCTTATTCTTATCTGGGAAATCCCATGGTCAGAGGAGCCTAGCAGGCTACAGTCCACAGGGTTGCAAAAAGTCAAACATGACTTAGTGACAAAGCCTTCTTTTCACTTGAAAACTTAGATGCCATCGTAGGGTCATTAACTGTCCTAATTTTAAAATTGTTGTGTCTCAGGGAAAAGGGAGGCCCTAGGAAAGGGAGAAAGACAGGGAACAGCTGGCTGATGGGACAGTCAAAACACACACAGCATTTATTGATTATGTTCTCTGCCTTATATGGGCCTGGTTCATGGAGCCCCAAAATAATTATAATAGTAACATCAAAGATCACTGGTCACAGCTCACTATAAGAAGCATAATAATAATGAGACGGTTTGAAAAATGGTGAGATTACTAAAATGTGACATCAGGGTGCCTTCTGCTCAGTCATGTCCGACTCTTTGTGACCCCATGAACTGTAACCTGTCAGGCTCCTCTGTCCATGGGATTTCTCAGGCAAGAGTACTGGAGTGGGTTGCCATTCCCTTCCCCAGGGGATCTTCCCGACACACAGAGACATGAAATGAGCAAATGCTACTGGAAAAATGGTGCTGGTAGACTTGCTTGATGGAGGGTTGCCACAAACCTTCCATTTGCAAAGAATGTAATGTCTGCAAAGTGCAATGAAGTGAAACATAATAAGGTATGCCTGTACCTGGAACCAAATAATCTTCCAGCCTTTGCAGAGGACCCATAGGTGTTTATTGTGGCCTACTTTCAACACTAGCCTTAGAGCTGTAAAGTCAGTAGGAGGTGAGAGTTTCAGAGTTTTTTTGGGTCTTCCTGAGCATGCATACAATCTTATGCATGCAGTTGGCCTTTGACCTTCTCAAGATTTTGTCCTTACAGGACACTCATTTTCCTCACAAGCTTTTTGTTTGGTCTACTGTTTGCCCCAGTTGTTAATGATCACCTTGGTAGCAGCAACCTAAGACAGTACACTACAAGGATTTTCAACAAATACCCTTGGGAAGGAGCTTTATTACTAGGCTAGTTGCTGTTGTTCTTGTTTATCACTAAGTTGTGTCTGAATCTTTTGCGACCCCATGGACTGTACCCCACCAGGCTCCTCTGTCTGTGGGATTTCCCAGGCAAGAATACTAGAATGGGTTGCTATTTTCTTTTCCAAGGGATCTTTCTGACCCAGGGATCGAGCCTGTGTCTACTGCATTGGCAGGTGGATTCTTTGCCACTGAGCCACCAGGGAAGTCGGAGTTAGGCAAAATAGATATATGCCTTTGAGTCACCATTCTAGGGAGCCACCAGGCAGATCAGAACAAATAACTAATGACAACTCTTTATTCACTCTGGTACCAGAAATGCAGGCTGTTATTTTCCCAACTACCGCTGATACAAGGAGTGGGTGATGGGACTGGAATCCCATTAGTACTTACTAAGAACTAGCTATTTTCCTTGAAAAAATATTTTTGCCAGGTTGTTGCAGGCCTTTGGCTAATTTCCAGAGTTCAGAGAAAGCTGATTCTGACAGTCTTTTGTCTAGTTTTCGTTGTTCTTATGGAGGGGTGGAATTTGGAGTTCCTCATTTTGCTATTTTCACTGATGTCACCTCAGCCCATTTTAAACCTTGATAATAGCTAATCTAGAGACAAAAAGCACTGTAGGAAACTAATAATTAAAAAAATCTTTGTTGTGATACAGCTGACTAAAGAGTTCAATTTTGTGGCTAGGACTCAATTGTTGATGGAACCTCTATCTTTGACATCTTAAGGAATCTTAGTTTACGGCAGCTGTGCGGCTAAGATGTCTAGAAAGAGTTTGTACAAGTGTTCTAGGCAAAACCAGTCCCTAAGAAGGTTTAGTCTAATATGACCCTCAACTTTTCGGATTCTTAAACTCTAAAGCATTACGTCCAATTCTCAGAAATGATTCATACTAACCAAACTCATAATAGCCTAATTTATAAATAATAATATCAACAAATTATTTCATAATGTGAACTGTTACTGACAAGACAATCAACATCTGATCATTTTGGAGTCACTGTTTCCCAGTGTGTTTGTCCCTTTGGAAGAGAGCAAACTGAAAAATTGCTTGGCAAGCAGGGTAGGTAGAATAATGTTGTTGTTGTTGTTTAGTTGCTAAGTTGTGTCTGACTCTTTTCAACCCCATGGACTGAGGCATGCCAGGCTTCCCTGTCCTTCACCATTTCCTGGAGTTTGCTCAAACTCATGTCCATTGAGTTGGCTATGCATTCCAACCATCTCATCCTCTGCTGCCCGTTCTCTTTTTGCCTTCAATCTTTCCCAGCAACAGGGTCTTTTCCAAAGTGTTGGCTCCACATCAGGTGGCCAAAGTATTGGAACTTCAGCTTCAGTTTAATCATTAGTTCTTCCAATGAACATTCAGGATTGATTCCCTTTAGGATTGATTGGTTTGATTTCATTGCAGTCCAAGGGGCTCTCAAGCATCTTCTCTAGCACCACAATTGGAAAGCATCAATTTTTTCGCACTCAGCCTTCCTTGGTGGCTCAGACGGTAGAGAATCTGCCTGCAACGCAGGAGACCCGGGGTTGATCCCTGGGTCAGGAAGATCCCCTGGAGAAGGGAATGGCAGTCCATTCCAGTATTCTTGCCTAGAGAATTCTATGGACAGAGGATCCTTGCGGGCTACAGTCCAGGGGGCTGCAAACAGTTGGACATGACTGAGTGACTACATTTTTTTTTTTCAGCCTTCTTTATGGTCCAACTCTCATATCCATACATGACTACTGGAAAAACCATAGCTTTGACTATATGCACATTTGTCAGCAAAGTGATGTTTCTGCTTTTTATTTATAATATGCTATCTAAGCTTGTTATAGCTTTCCTTCTAAGGAGCAAGCGTCTTTTAGTTTCATGGCTATAGTCACTGCCCACAGTGATTTTGGAGCCCAAGAAAAATGTCTGTCACTGCTTCTACTTTTTCCTCTTCTAATTGCTTAAAGTTATGGGACTGCATGCCATGATCTTAGTTTATTGAATGTTGAGTTTCAAATCAGCAGTTTCACTCTCCTCTTTCACCCTCATCAAAAGTCTCTTTAGTTCCTCTTCACTTTTCGCCATTAGAGTAGTATCATCTGCATATCTGAGGTTACTGATATTTCTCCCAGCAATCTTGATTCCAGCTTGTCATTCATCCAGCCCAGCAATTCACACGATGTGCTCTGCATAGAAGTTAAATAAGTAGGGTGACAATATATACCCTTGTCATACTCCTTTCCCAATTTGGAACCAGTCAGTAGTTCCATGTCTGGTTCTAATTATTGCTTCTTGACTTGCATACAGATTTCTCAGGAGACAGGTTAGGTGTTCTGGTATTCCTATCTCTTTGGGAATTTTCCACAGTTTGCTATGATCCACACAGTCAAAAGGCTTTAGCATAGCCAATGAAGCAGAAGTAGATATTTTTCTGGAATTCCCTTGCTTTCTCCATGATCCAACAAATATTGGCCATTTAATCTCTTGTTCCTCTGCCTTTTTCTAAACCCAGATTACACATCTGGAAGTTGTTGGTTCGTGTACTTTTGAGGCCTAACTTGAAGGATTTTGAGCATAATCTTACTAGCATGTGAAATAGGTGTAACTGCATGGAAGTCTGAACAATCTTTGGTATTGCCCCTCTTTGGAACTGGAATGAAAACTGACCTTTTCCAGTCCTGTGGCCACTGCTGAGTTTTCCATATTTGTGGACATACTGAATGAAACACTTTAACAGGATTGTCTTTTAGGATTTTAAACAGCTCAGCTGGAATTCCATCACCTCCCCTAACTTTATTTATAGTAATGCTTTCTGAGGCCCATTTGACGTCACATCCCAGAATGTCTGGCTCTAGGTGAGTGACCACACCATCGTGGTTATTCAGGTTGACAAGACCTCTTGTACAGTTCTCTGCACATTCTTGCCACCTCTTCTTAATCTCTTCTTCTGTTAGGTCCTTACCATTTCTGTCCTTTACCATGCCCATTCTTGCATGAAATATTCCCTTGATATCTCCAATTTTCTTGAAGAGATCTCTAGTTATTCCTATGCTATTGTTTTCCTCTATTCCTTTCACCGTTTATTTAAGAAGCCCTTCTTATCTCTCCTCGCTATTCTCTGGAACTCTTTATTCAGTTGAGTATATCTTTCCCTTTCTCCTTTGTCTTTCTCTTATTTTCTCAGCTATTTGTAAAGGCTCCTCAGACAACCACTTTACCTTCTTGCATTACTTTTTCTTTGGGATGGTTTTGGTCACTGCTTCCTGTACACTGTTATGAACCTCTGCTAATAGTTCTTTAGGCACTCTGTCTACCAGATCTAATCCCTTGAATCTATTTGTCACCTCTACTGTATAATCATATGGGATTTGATTTAGGTCATACCTGAATGGCAACCTATTCCAGTATTCTTGCTGGAAAAATCCCATGGACAGAGGAGACTGACAGGCTATAGTCCATGGGGCTGCAAAGAGTTGGACATGATTGAGCATGCATGTTGTTGTTGTTGAATAGCCTAGTGGTTTCCCCTACTTTCTTCAACTTAAGCATGAATTTTGCAATAAGGAGCTGATGGTCTGAGAATAACGTAGTTGGGTGTTATTGTAAAATATTTCTTTAAGATAGGGTACCAGGGAGAACGTCCATCTCTAACTCTGGGACTCATTTGTAAAATGTCAATTATGGTCACTGCTTAAAAGTATTGGTGTTAGGATTAAGTGCAATTACACAGGTGCATGAATCATGATTTCATTACAAATAACAGAAACAAATTCAGCTTTAGCTTAGACACAAAGGAAAACTTCATGATTCACAGGATCCAAGGAATGACTGAACAACCAACCCATAATGCCTTCCTCGTTGTCCCTGTTCAGCTTTACTCTATTAGCTCTGTCCCCTGCAACTGTAGCCTAGTTTCCTCCATATGATGAGGAACATGGTCATTGATAACTCCCAGGTTTTACATCTTAGAAGTTGGTTATCAGAGTCTACTTTTTTCCCCTTTCATTCTTACTTCCTATTAGAAAATGTTTGGGTTATACCCTCAAGCCTGAAGAAATCAATTGTGGCCAAAGGATTGGGAACTTGAAAGAACATGCAATTTTCCCACAGGATCTACGGGGCTTAAGACAATAGAAGAAAGTGAAAGTGAAAGCAGCTCAGTTGTGTCCAACTCATTGCGACATGAATTCTCCAGGCCATAATACTGGAAAGATTCCCTTTCCCTTCTCTAGGGGATCTTCCCAACCCAGGGATTAAACCCAGGTCTCCCACATTGCAGGTGGATTCTTTACCAGCTGAACTACCAGGGAAGCAAGACAATAGAAGAAAAGTGTGGTAAATTGTATTGTTGTTGTTGTTTAGTCACTAAGTTGTGTCCAAGTCTTTTGAAACCCCATGGACTGTAGCCCGCCAGGCTCCTCTGTCCATGGAATTCCCCAGGCAAGAATACTGGAGTGGAGTGCCATGCCCTCCTCCAGGCGATCTTCTCTACTGAGGAACTGAACCTGAGTCTCTTGCAGGATAGGCAGGCGGATTCTTTACCACTGAGCCACCTGGGAAACCCAATAACCTGGTGAAAGCTAACACAGGTCCCAGAAAAAGAGAGGGAAGATGCTGATTGATGAAACATTAAATTATTTAAAACAGTCCCTACAATATAGAATGCATGCAATACAGACACCCCCGTATCTGTATCAATAAATCCTAACTTTCTGGACTTCCCTGGTGGTCCAGTGGTTAAGAATCCACCTGCTAATGCAGGGGACACGGGTTTAATCCCTGGTCTGGGAAGATCCCACACATCACGGTCAAAAGCCCATGGGCCATGACTCTTGAGCACAAGGTCTAGAACCTGTGCTCTGCAACAAGAGAAGTCATCACAATGAGAAGCCCTCACACCGCAAGGAAGAGCAGCTCCCATTCAATGAAACTAGATAAAGTCCACATAGCAATAAAGACCCAGTGCGGCCAGGAAAAAAAAAATCTAACTGTCCAACTCCCACTTTCAGTGAGTCACAAAAATTTCTCATTATAAAGGTAAATTACAATATACTGAGAAAACATAATTTATTCATATTCCTCGGATTCTATTTATTCTGTATGCTGCTACCCTAATTGGATTTAGGTGAGTCTCTGGCAGATAGGGTAGAACCAAGACTTTCTGGTCCAGGTATCTTTTCAGAGAAAACTCTTCCTGTGCTGTGTTTCTGTGCTGCTTTATTTGAGGTTGCAAGTACCTGGAAAAGAGAAGCAGATGTTTTTCAAGAATGTTTATGAAACTTCTCTTTTTAAGGTACACATTAACGGGACCCAAACTCTCTTGCATTTGTAGCTCACTTCTTGAATTTATGTACATGTCCTCTAGAATCTGCTTGGGCAAATCTTTATCCATGGGCATTGGAAACCCCTTGGTTTCTGCATTGAAGCCATTCCAGTTTTGTCAATGGCAACCCACTTCAGTGTTCTTGCCTGGAGAATCCCAGGGATGGGGGAGCCTGGTGGACTGCCATCTATGGGGTTGCACAGAGTTGGACATGACTGAAGCAACTTAGCAGTAGCATCTGGTCCTGGCAACTCATTGGAAGTGCAGTCTTAGCCACTGGGCCACCAGGATAGCCCTCATCAGACATTTAATGACTTCATTAATTCTAGTTGTTATTCAGAATGCTTCAGATAAACAATGAATAAGGCATACTTCCCGAGTCCCAGGAACTCACTTTCTAGTCAAGAGGATAAACACATCACTTCATTTATACAACTGGGGCTCCCCTGGTGGCTTAGTGGTAAAGAATCCAGCTGCCAATGCAGGAGACGCAGGAGACTGGGGAGAGCCCCTGGCGAAGGGAATGGCAATGGTATTCTTGCCTGGAAAACCATGGACAGAGGAGCCTGGAAGGCTACAATCCATGGGGTTGCAGAAGAATTGGACACAACTTAGTGACTAAAACCAAAACCAAATGTGCTAAAATTGAGTTATGGGTAGGTGACTGTGAGAAATCAGAGAAAGAATACTTTGCCTGAATTAGCAGTTTGGAGAAGTGGAGAATTTTGCACTAAGTAAAGATGATATGGCGTGAGCAGAGCATACTAGGATGGAACACATTATATGAAGTGGGGAGAGCTACCTTAGCAAAAAATGTGAATGAGGACAGTGAAGCAGGAAATGTTGGAGACTGAGGCTAGAGGGGTTAAGCGGGAGCCAACTCATGTAGCCTGGGCTTACTTAAGGAGCTTAGACTTAACCTTACAGGGGAGTGGCTTCAAACTGGGCTCAACAAAGCCCCTTAGGCTTTGGAAGAGGGCATGGGAGGCCAACTGGGTGTCACAGCTTTGGTTCTGACGTCTATTTCAATGGGGCCAGCTCAGTTAAGCTTTATCCCTCTGCTGCTCTTCTCAGTTGCTTAGTCGTATTCTACTCTTTATGACTCCTCTGTCCGTGGGATTTTACAGGCAAGAATACTGGAGTGGATTGCCATTCCCTTCTCCAGGGAATATTCCTGACCCAGGGATGGAACTCGAGTCTCTTGAGTCTCCTGCATTGGCAGGCAGAGTCTTTACCACTAGCACCACATAGGAAGCCTCCTAACCATTATCCTGTCATAGGCAAAATAGTTCCCTGACCTAAAGGTGTTGGGTGTTGATCAAAATCTTACATGTAAGGGGGATGGAGAAGGTATCTTTGGCTTGGAAAGCATGAGTCCTGAATAGTTTAAGCCAACTGCTCTGAAGACAGATCACAAGATGAGTTACTATTTCCCCAGAGCCTGTAATAATCTGGTTCACATCCAATGAGTACCTTGCACAAAGACTAGGTTTTCCATCACAGAAGACGGAATCTTCTGTGATCATTACTTTCCACCAAGTTCAAAAAACCTGTGGGTTTGTCACCACAATTTAAGATCTATCCTTTATATTGCACCAAGAAAAACACTGTATTTGCTTCCTTTCCTAAACTCAATCGTGGGAGAAAACTGAATTAAGCACTTACAGCTCTTAAGGCAGATGTCAGTTTATTTGGGAGGCAGTAGGAAGAGGAGGAAAGACTTCTTGTCTCCTTTCCCTTCTCCCCCCTCCCCCCACCCCCATTATAGGTCTCCAGGTCCAAGTAAGACTCAGGTAACTGGCAGGCGCTACAGCTCCTTTTGGATGGAAGCCTCACTCTTCTGAGAACCATGAGTTCCCCTTCAGAGGAAGCTGGAGTAAGAACAAGTAACTCTTGCTGCTAAACTGCTAAGTCGCTTCAGTCGTGTCTGACACTGTGCGACCCCGTGGACAGCAGTCTACCAGGCTCCTCTGTCCATGGGATTTTCCAGGCAAGAGTACTGGAGTGGGTTGCCACTGCCTTCTCCGTAACTGTTACTGAGAGCTTAACGTGATCTGGGTACTATAACTATGGGCTTCCCTGGTGGCTCGGAGAGTAAAGAATCTGCCCATGATGGGGAGACTCAGTTTCAATCCCTGAGTCGGGAAGATTTCCCTGGACAAGGGAATGGCTATCCACTCCAGTATTCTTGCCTGGAGAATTCCATGGACAGAGGAGCCTGGTGGGCTACAATCTGTGGGGTCACAAAGAGTCAGGCCTGACTTAGAGACTAACATTACTAGTACGTACTACTATTAACTTATTTAATCGTTACAACAAAGCCAAGAGATAGGTACAGGATGATCCTCATTTTATGTATAAGGAAATTCAGGTCTAGAAGTTAAGTAACTTAACTTGTTCAAGATGCCTCAGTGGTAAATGGCAGGGCTAGGATTCAGATTCAGACAATAGCCTCCTGTTACGTGCCCTGACAATGACTGAGCTAAAACACCTCCTTACAGAGAGCCTTCTGATGTAAAGGGTATAAAAAGCCAATACCAGAAAGCCTAGCCTGGGACCTGGGGTTGGCCTCTTCTTGGGGCTGCTCTGGGCCTTCTTGCGGCATGGGCTTTTCTCTAGTTGTGGCGAGTGGAGGCTACTCTCTAGTTGCAGGGCGTGGGCTTTTCACTGTGGTGCCTTAGCTCTTTCAGTCAGTGGTTGCAGCTCCCAGGCTCTAGAAGAAGTGAAGAGAAGTCGCTCAGTCGTGTTCAACTCTTTGCGACCCCGTGGACTGTAGCCTCCCAGACTTCCGTCCATGGGATTCTCCAGGCAAGAATACTGGACTGGGTTGCCATTTTCTTCTCCAAGGTTGCTACAAAAAGAAGTCGAAACTGTGCCCTCATCAACTCATTTACTTCCACAGGTCTAAACTCTAATTGGGTCAACTATTTTATTTTGCTCAGGGAGGACACTATAAGTAGACATTCTTGGGGCTTTTAGCTACTAAGGAACCCCAGATCTTTAATGTATTCTCAAATAGTACATTCTGAGTGTGGAATGTACAATCCACACTTAGTACAATCTAGTACAATCTCAGTGTGGAAAGTTACATGCTCAACATGACTCTTGCCTTTCCTCTTCTGAGGGAAACCTTTGATTAGGATTTAGAATGATTCTCTACACAACTTATTTGCTTAAAAAGTTTAAACACACAGCTCTAGATGTTGGGGAGCCAATGAATTGTGAAATTTGCTTTTTAGATCATTTCAGCTACAGCAATGAAGATGAAAGATGAATTTAAGAGGTGCATGACTGAAGCCTGGGGGATGAAAGGCCATTATAACAGACAAGGGGAAAGGTTAAAATGATGAATGCAGGCAAGGGCAGCAAGCAATCAGAGGAGGGGGAAGGTTTTTTTTTCATTTAGGAAGTCAAGAGGTAAAACTTGGTAATTTCACTGATTATCCTCCATTTGCTACAGAACCATTTTCTACCTTTCTTTGTCCTTCTCTGTGCCCTGAAGGGTGACTGACTCTCTGGACTGTGTCATCTAAGATTCCTTACTAGCTCCCTTTGGATTGGGTTCTGCTAGTAGGAGGCATCAATAAGAGATTGGTAGGTAGGGGGAGAAAAAGGTCAGGGAATTCTCTCCTCTGCTGACGGCGATACTTCCGGTTAGGTGGCTTCTCTTCCATACTTACAACTCTTCCTGGGTTTGGGTAATGTAGTCCTCTCCTTCTGCTTCTTCAGGACAAAGGATGGCAGTAGCTTCCAGGTGTTGCTGGTCTCTGGACACCTCACAAGCTTTGCTGATTCCCTGAACCTCCCTGACCTCTGTCAACAGTCCTTTGATTAAACTCTGTTTAATTGATAAGCCCTCTGAGTTTGCTCCTGCTGGGACCTGGACTAGTCATGATTGATGGGGAAGAGGGAGAGGAGTGCAAAGAGTTGAGGTGACTCCCACATTTAGATTTTTTCCTCTAAGTGATTTTTTAGCATTTTTCTGAATGCTTTGTCAGGACATATTCTATTCAGATTACTTGGAATCCATCTCTGGCACCAACATTTTGGTTGGTATTTCCAGCAGGAGACTCAGGCAGATTCTCCAGAACCAAGCATGGTTGGTACATGGATTTTCTCTTTCACTGCCTCTGAACGCTGTTGTCACACTACTAAAGGCCCCTGTACACTCAAATTTTCAACTCAGCATTGGTTTTGCCATTGTTAGTTTTACATCTAACTTTGAGTTCTAGATTTTGAAATGTACAGGGAGCAATTAGAAAGGGTTATGTAAACAACAGCAACAAGAATCCTAATTACAGTAAAAGCTTTTAAAAAAAATGGAAGAAACTGGGAATATTTAGTGAGAATCCATTAATGCAAATTTTAATAGCCAAGCAGTTGTACTATGGCTGTAGTGTTTTGTTGATTCAATTATAAAATTTTCTCTCCCACAAATAATTCAATATGATGAACATTTTGTTTTTCATCATTCAACAATCACTTCAACTCCAAAGAATTTAGTTGGCTCTTCACAATTCTTATTAAGCCATAAACAAATTATTTCCCACTCCCCAAACTGCCTTTATGCCTATACTGCCTACACCACATACTTCAAACACACCAGCAACCCTATAGAAGCCTTCCCCAAGGAACGGGAGACTGAGATGAACTGGGAGAGTAAGGCTGACATCTATGCACCGCTGCTGCTGCTGCCACTAAGTCGCCTCAGTCGTGTCCGATTCTGTGTGACCCCATAGACGGCAGCCCACCAGGCTCTGCCATCCCTGGGATTCACCAGGCAAGAACACTGGAGTGGGTTGCCATTTCCTTCTCCAGTGCATGAAAGTGAAAAGTGAAAGTGAAGTCGCTCAGTTGTGTCTGACTCTTCGCAACCCCATGGATTGCAGCCCACCAGGCTCCTCTGTCCATGGGATTTTCCAGGCAAGAGTACTGGAGCGGGGTGCCATTGCCTTCTCCGATCTATACATTACCATATGTAAAACAGATAGCTTGCGGGAAGCCAGTGAACAGTACAAGGAGCTCAGTTCGGTGCCCTGTCTCAGAGGTGTGGGATGGGGGTGGTTGGGAGGGAGGTTCAAGAGGGAGCAGATATATGAATATATACATAGTTGATTCACTTCGGTTTACAGCAGAAACTAACAACATTGTAAAGCAATTATACTCCAATTTAAAAAAAGAAGACAACCTGCCCCATACCCTGCATTCCTGGTATGCACATTAGCCTCTCCAGGGAGCTCTTAAGAAGACTCATTCCCAGACTCCACTCCAGGCCAATTAAAGCATCATCTTTGGAAATGAGGCCCAGGTGTGGGTATTGTTTAAAAGCTGCCAAAATGACCCTAAAATGCGCAGAGCTGAAAACAAGACTCCAAATCATAGAACATACAAGATCGTGCGAAAAACATACGAGTCTCCTCTGAAGATATAAACCCAAGATACCTTGTGTCCAGTAAACTGTTTAATCCCTTGTTAATGAAGTTCCTGTGAGCTTTCTTCCCCCTGTTAACCTTCAACTTCTGCACACTGGAAAGCTGAGAGCCCTTCAGTTGGTTTTGCTTCCTTGTTTGGCATATGTGGTTTGTTGACAAGCTGCCTAGAACATGGTGAAAGATAACCACAATTAAACCTGCTTCTGAGTCAGCAGTGGTTTTCCCCATCAGTGAGGTTTTTCTTAGAACCTTAAAAGAGGGTGCAAAAAAGAATATATAAATGAAGGAATCAGACTCTTAAGAGTCGTTAAAGATTACAGTTTTGGTTGGAGAGGAGGAAGGCTATTGTGAACAAAGGAATGATGCTTTCAATATTTTCAAAGAAACCTTTGACTAAGGACCAAGAAGTAAAATGTACATTGTGCATATGATTCACATCATACTTCAGGGTTCTTTGTGATCAAACATAGATAGTTCTTTCAAACTATGTTTCATAGTTCTTTCAGTTCTTTCAAAACAACTGAAAAGTAATTTCAATAAATATAGTTAACCTTCAATAAACATATATAGCCTTGAGGAATTCTAAGTCTCATGAATGAGGTAATAAAGGAAGAAAAAATAGTACTTGAAGTATATTTTCTATCTCAGTTTCTTGTGGAGAGCAAATGCCCCATGCTATTTGTGTCAGTTCCATTTCTTTCAACTGACTTTCCCTAGTGTCTAAGAGAGTGTCTGAGTTAAAGATAAACCACAAAGAAATGCAAATAACCTGTGATTTCTCTATCTAGAACATTCAGTGTAAGTTAGACTTCAGTTCAGTTTAGTTCAGTCGCTCAGTCCGCAGCACGCCAGGCCTCCCGGTCCATCACCAACTCCCAGAATTCATTCAAACCCATGTCCATCGAGTCAGTGATGCCATCCAGCCATCTCATCCTCTGTCGTCCCCTTCTCCTCCTGCCTCCAATCTCTCCCAGAATCAGAGTCTTTTCCAATGAGTCAACTCTTCGCATGAGGTGGCCAAAGTATTGGAGTTTCAGCTTCAACATCAGTCCTTCCAATGAACACCTGAGACTGATCTCCTTTAGGATGGACTGGTTGGATCTCCTTGCAGTCCAAGGGACTCTCAAGAGTCTTCTCCAACACCACAGTTCAAAAGCATCAATTCTTCAGTGCTCAGCTTTCTTTACAGCCCAACTCTCACATTCATACGTGACCACTGGAAAAACCATAGCTTTGACTAGACGGACCTTTGTTGGCAAAGTAACGTCTCTGCTTTTCAATATGCTATCTAGGTTGGTCATAACTTTCCTTCCAAGGAGTAAGCGTCTTAGTAGCTCAGAAAATTATCTGAAGTTTTTCAGAAGGGACAGGAAGCATCCTTAGCTTTTTTTTTTTTTTTTTTTTTTTTAGCAGTAGTCACTGCCCACAGGTTGATACTATAGGAGGTGACGAAACAACTGAAGTTGGCTTTTTTCTTTTCTGCCCTTTCTCACTTTCTGTCAAGTTTTCCCTCCATCTCAGCCTATATTGACTTGGTAATAATATGTCCACTTTGAGTTTCATGTGGTCTAAATGTTTTAAGTAGTTTGGTTATCTTAACAAGCCAAACAGACCAAAAAAAAACAAAACAAGGCAAAACAAGAGAAAAGAAATCTTGCCCTGTGGAATGGGAAAGCATACCCTGGGGTACAAAATCATCTGTGAAATGAAGTCCTGCCTAATTCAGCAGAAGCAGGGACTCACGGAGCTGACAGAATGATAAAGTCTAAAGTGATTCCCCCAAACCAAAATCTCTGAAGAGAATGGTTAGGAGGTCTCCTTCTGCTTTCTGGAGAGAGAGTCCAGCCAATTACATTTGACTTTTTTTTTTTTACCTGTGACACTTTTCTTAAGTTTTAGCAATCATTTCAAGTACTCTTTTTAAAAATTAATTTTTTGGCCGCGCTGGGTCTTTGTTGCTGCAAGTGGGTTTTCTCTAGCTGTGGTGAGTGGGGGTTACTCTGTAGTGGTGGTGCAAGGGCTTCTCATCATGATGGCTTCTCCTGTTGCAGAGCACGGGCTCTAGAGCATGGTCCCAGTAGTCTATTACAATGGTCTCTTAAAAGATATGAGTTGTCTAGACTTCTGATCAAATGCTCAAAGGTATTAGTGATCTAATTTTTAATAACCCAGCTATGTTTTAAATGAGTCTATATAAGAATAATAATGCATAGCATTAAATATATGTTATATACATAATGCTGATACATATACCATCTCATTTGATGGCCCAGTCCATCTTGTGTGCAAAGTAGAAGCAGCTTTGTTAGGTCTTTTTTCAAATACTCTTAAGGAATGGTTCTTGAATGGGCCAGGAAGGACCAAGCTTGGACTAGAATGTACTTTTTTTTTCAGTTTAGTAGTCTTTTCATCTTCTACTACATCCTACTGGGACAAAAGAACCCTTAGCATTTCAGTTGCATGAAGTGATGAAGGAAAAAAATTTTCACATACTGAGGTATGGGGAAGTCCTTCTTGCTTATACATGATTTAACTTGAACTTTGTGCTAACCAGAACAGCCTGCTTTCTGGCCTATTTAAACATACATTGTACATTTGCTGTAACCATTAAAGAAAAGGGGCCATTGTCCAGAGGAAAAATGTCCATTTTAAAGACAGAAATGCCTCTCTCTTCCTGGAACGTCAATGGTCAGTATTTGTACTCTATCGATGATAAGGCTCCCTTCCCCGAGCACAAGGCCATACTGATTCACTGTGTATTTGCTGCTCTCTTTTGAAACCTGAAAGAATGCAGCTCTGTCATGTTTGATACTCGTTGTTCTGACAATATATAAAACTGTGCTGAAACCATGTTTCCATGAAGCAGTTCCTCAGAGCTATCCAACAGCCTGTTTCCCAGGCAGTTAATTCTGTTTGGTTCAAAAGAAAATCTCGCCTATTCTTATTATAGATGAGTTACTGATGATTCCCCCCATATACTGAAATAAATACAGTTCAATCTTAAATATAGTACAGAAAGTAGCAATTGAGATTGAGAGAGAAATAAGGACTTTAAATGGTTGGTAAAGTCTTAAAGTGCAAAACTGAGGAGTGGGGTGATGTAGTTTCCACCAAAATTAAAAAAAAAAAGTCTAATTCCTTACTTTGAGCCAGACTCTGCGAGGTACACAGTTAAAAAATTATTAAAAATAAACCTGTCCTTGAGGAATTTTCTGACTACCACAGCAAGCCACAATCTAGTGACCCGGATTTTGAAGAACTGATTAGAATTTACCTGTGTGCTGTGAGGAAGGGTGGTTCAGAAAACCAGGTCAAAAGAGAAGGCAAAAAGGCAAGTAAATGATGTGTTTCTGAGAACTGGAGTCCCCAAAGTCTGTCAGTTTGACATGCAAAATGTTTCCTTTTTTGTTCCTTAAGTAATCATTCACCATCTGCATGTATGAAACTAGGGAAAAGAATGACTTTTTTCAGCTGTAATTCCTATGCATCACCCCCTCCGTTTAGGATGGATGTGAAAGTTGGACTATAAAGAAAGCTGAGCGCCAAAGAATTGATGCTTTTGAACTGTGGTGTTGGAGAAGACTCTTGAGAGTCCCTTGGACTGCAAGGAGATCCAAACAGTCCATCCTAAAGGAGATCAGTCCTGGATGTTCATTGGAAGGACTGATGTTGAAGCTGAAATTCTAATACTTTGGCCACCTGATGCGGAGACCTGACTCATTTGAAAATACCCTGATGCTGGGAAAGATTGAGGGCAGGAGGAGAAGGGGACGACATAGAATGAGATGGTTGGATGGCATCACCAACTCAATGGACGTTGAGTTTGGGTAGGCTCCGGGAGTTGGTGATGGACAGGGAGGCCTGGCCTGCTGCAGTCCATAGGGTCGCAAAGAGTCGGACAAGACTGAGAGAATGAACTGAAGTGAACTGATTCCCTCGGGTGTAAAAGTTCTGAATTTATCCCTTAGGGTCCATACTTGAATGCAGAAAAACTTTTAAAATGTAATAATGTACCCAGTATACAGCAGTGATAACCCCGAAGAGTTGAGATAAATCCTAAGTTCGTTTTAGAGAAAACTGAACAGGAAGCCAGGGACTCGAATTTGAGCCCTGCCTGTGTGTGATTTTCTTGGGCAAGTACCGTCTCAGGATATCCCTCCCAGTCTGTAAAATGAGAATAATCCAGAGCTATACTTCACAGGGTTCTGTGAGGATGATTTTTAAAACGTCGGTGAAAGCATTTCCTCTACCCCATTTGGGGTGCTTTTGCTATTTCCGAGTTATTTTCACTTTCGCCACTTCGCGATCTGGTGATTACAACTCAAATGCCTTACACATCACCATAAACGCCTGACCGCTCTCCTCATACGTTATCACCTCCCTAGCGGGAAGGTGCAGCTTCGGCTTGGTTGGGTCGGCCGAGTTTGGGTGTCCCAGCTGAAGTTACACACTCCTGACGTCAGAAAAGAGGGAGAAAGCTATTATTGTTTCTCGTCAGACGCCAGAACAAGAAGTTATTAATGAAGGTCCCCTAAGCGCACGCGCGGTGGACGCCTCGCGCCTTATCGCCTAAACGGGGAGGGGGCGACGTGCTCACGTCGGGCGTGCTGACGTTAGCGCAGCGTGAGCCGCCAGCCAATGGGACGCGCCCCTCCTGGGCTTCTGCCTGGCGAAGGTGGGCGAGCTTGTGGTGGCCCGGGAATAGGATACCTGCGCAGGTTCTGGCGCTCCGGTTAGTTACGTGGAAGTGGTGTCACCGAGACTGTTTGCTCCTTCCGTTTACCAGAGCATCTTCCCTTTGGTGATAGTGGCGCAGGTTCCGGTCGGTGACTCCGTCATGCCGAACTCGCGGCCCAGGCCCCGCCGGGGCGCCGGGAGTGGCGCCGGGGCACCTGGGCGGGACGAGCTGGTGTCGCGGTCCTTGCAGAGCGCAGAGCATTGCCTGGGTTCCCAGGACTTCGGCACCGCCTATGCCCACTACCTCCTCGTGCTCAGCCTGGCGCCGGAGCTGAAAGACGATGTAAAGGTGAGGAGGGCCCTTCTCTCGCAGGTCGATCCTCTGTTCTGTATAAGTAAATGAATACGTAGGTAGTTGGAGGAGGGAGTGTGGTCTCTAAGTACCTGGTGGTTGTTATTATTGTTTACTGTTTACCGTTGACTCTTTTATTCGCAACCACAACCAGCCTATTAGAAAATATTGTTTGGTGACCCTCGAAATTTACATCCAGAATCGTATTTCTTTTCACCACTTTCTTTTTTACTACCCTGATTCAAGCCTCAACCATCTCCTGTTGACTTTTGCAGTACGCTTTGGCTCGGGAGACTAGACTTGTCTTCTGCAGCACAGCCAACGTGAGCACTTTATAACAAAAGCCGGATGGTGTCATTCCTCTATTTCAAAATTTTCACTTCATTCAAATTCCAAAGGTTATATTGCGCACGAGGCCTTCAGTGATCTTCAGTCATCTCCTGTATCTAATTCTAGCAAGTTCCTGCCCCAGGACATTTGCACTTGTCTCTCCTTTCTACTCTTGGGTGGAGAGAATGCTGAATTAAATTTGGAATTAGCCTGAAGTAATCATTTGGTGATGCATTCTTTTAAGTTTCAATTATTAGATTATTTGTGAGAGTTACTCTGTTGAAGTTCTGTACGTTCCTCCCCCCCCTCACCCCCCCAGGTTATTTTAGAAAAATTTCGAAAAATGATTTAGCTTAATTTTACATTCAGTTTTCAACCTGAAGCTACTTCGCTTTATTTCATGCAAGGTTTCTCAACCTCAAGACTGTTGATATTTTGGATAGGATCCTAGAATCCCCAACTTCTTCCCAATAGATGTCAATTTTATATAGACATTTGTAGTTCACAAAAACTTAGTGTAAATTTCAGGACCAGCTAGCCTCAAGGAGGAGAAAGTGTTACCTTGAGATTGAGTTTGCTCTTCTAGGTAGGCAGATGTAAAATAATGGATCTGTGCAAGTGCTTTTTTCCTCAGTGCTTTGTTCCTTAGTTTCCTCTGGTAAAACAGGGACAGTGTGTATTACAAATATATATAAAGTTTGTATTTCAATTCCTGATGTTCAGTAGGGCTAAGTAACTAGCTCTATTTCCTGCAAAACAAAGCCCCATATTTCTTTTCATGGGCCTCTGTGAAAGATCTGTTTCTTTAGTCTTACTTCCTTCTACTTCCCATCCTCACTCTTCAGCCACACCAAGCTCCTTACCTATAAATTCCCCAGTCCATTTAGTATGATCTGTGTTTTTTTTTTCTCCCGCACCCTAGAGTCTTCATCCTATCCTCGTCTCTCTAGTGAATTCTATTAAAATTCTGTTTCAGGTTTAACTCTTCTGTGGAAAATATGTGAAGATGATATAAATGTTGTCAGTAATAAAGCTGGAATGACTGCAGGCTTCTTTGTCTGCACTGGGTTGCTGCGTGGAGAATGTTGGGAGGGAGATGCGACTGGAGTGAGGGTGTCTGTGGGAAGGCGATTGCTGTTGTTGCACAAGTGGTCATAAGGCCCACATTGTATTGGGTGCAAAGGGCCATGAGTATGAGGGAAAGGCCCCCACAGTGCGGGGAGAGGTGGTGATAGATTTAAAGATAATGAGAGAGAATTGGCTGGGTTTGAAATTAATTGTTTTGGAGTTAAGGTAGCATTATAAGGTGACTTCATGGCCTGAGGTTGGGTGGTGCCTTAACCTTTGTGAGAAGAATGTTATGGGTTCAGTTTAGAACATTTTGAATTTTTTTCAAAATTGTATGTTGAATTTCTCTCTGGGAGGCCTCTGTCGGGATAGGAACAGGATTGATGTTCAGTGCTCTTCTCTGAGCACTGGTCAGGAAATGTTTGGGTTGAGCTGAGTTTGAGATTGGGTAGGGGTGCAGCCCCTGGTTGAGATGACTACTGGGGAGTGGTATCTGTGGGCCTGAGGTTCAGAAGAGAGGGTCTTGATTTGAGATGTAGATGTGGCATCCATCAACATGTAGGTGATGCCTTGGGGATGAATGAGAAGAAAAGAGGGTCAAGGCCTTACTCCTAAACATAGGAATCCTCAAAAAAAGGGGTCAGGGAGAATGTGATGAGGAGGCCAAGTATGGAGAGAGTTTGGAGAGTGGTCAAACTGTCTTAATTTTGCCTTTTACTACCATGTAGGTGATAAAATTTACTCATTTATGCATTTGTTTATTCCGCAAACAGGGTCTATTAAAGCCAAATAAGACTTAAGGTGATTTTCAGTTGTCATTAAGTTTTATTTTCTGTGGACTCTTCAACCCGTGTTGAATATTCTTTCATCATTTATGTTGTTGACTGATTTATGTTCTCTTTTGTGAAGGAAACTTTTCAGTATACGCTCTTCAGATGGGCTGAAGAACTCGATGCTCTCAGTCGAACACAAGACCTACTTGGCTGCTATGAGCAAGCCTTGGAACTGTTTCCTGATGATGAAGTGATTTGCAACAGTATGGGGGAGCATCTCTTCAGGTATGCAGTGGTTTCAGTATTACAAGTTCAGAACTACTCTGGATCTGTCTGGATTGGATAAATGTATAGTACAGTAATTTGAGCAGGGAAAGTTTACTCCAAAGAATTATTAACTTTAAAGGGATCAGACTAGAGAGTTGGTTAGTGAGAAGTAAAGAGAACTCAAAAGCATATAGGAGTAGTAGATACATTATATAATAGTTTTACATCATATACTGTGTAATAGCTGCTGCCCTTGGGGCTGAGATCAGGTATACGTGAAAGAGTTCCTTTCCCTGGGCTGAGATATACAGATCTTTTTGGAGAGGACATAGCCTGATTCCCAGGGTGGCAGAGAAGTCACTGTGGTCCCATACTGGGGAAACTTCTTGTAAACCTGTTCTCCAGAGCTTCCTGGAAACTTGCCATTTCCTTTCGTAAGAGTGCCATTCACTGTTTGGGTTCTAGAATGTTTTTTTTTCCTTATACCATAAATGAATAGTCTGATTCCGTTTCTTTAAAATTGGTGAAATGCTTAGAGGTGCTTGCAAGGAAGTATGAGTATGAAAGGGTTCTACTAACTCAGTTGTCTTCGTCATGTGGACCATACACTAGTGTGGTGTGTAAATTACCAGTCAGCTCAACATTCAGAAAACTAAGATCATGGCATCCAGTCCCATCACTTCATGGCAAATAGATGGGGAAACAGTGGAAACAGTGGCTAACTTTATTTTTCTGGACTCCAAAATCACTGCAGATGGTGATTGCAGCCTTGAAATTAAAAGACACTTACTCCTTGGAAGGAAAGTTATGACCAACCTAGATAGCATATTAAAAAGCAGAGACGTTACTTTCAACAAAGGTCCATCTAGTCAAGGCTGTTTTTCCAGTAGTCGTGTATGGATGTGAGAGTTGGACCGTAAAGAAAGCTGAGCACTAAAGAATTGATGCTTTTGAACTGTGGTATTGGAGAAGACTCTTGAGAGTCCCTTGGACTTCAAGGGGATCCAACCAGTCCGTCCTAAAGGAGATGAGTCCTGGGTGTTCATTGGAAGGACTGATTTTGAAGCGAAAACTCCAATACTTTGGCCACCTGATGCAGAGAGCTGACTCATTGGAAAAGACCCTGATCCTGGGAAAGATTGAGGGCAGGAGGAGAAGAGGACAACAGAGGATGAGATGGTTGGGTGGCATCACCGACTCAATGGACATGGGTTTGGGTGGACTCTGGGTGTTGGTGATGGGCAGGGAGGCCTGGCGTGCTGCGGTTCATGGGGTCGCAAAGAGTCAGACACGACTGAGCGTCTGAACTGAACTGAACAGTGAGGTATAAAAATAGAAATTGTGAGTAAACATTTAGAAGTTTGAATAGCAGTTTGCGGTAAATCCAAGCACATGGTCGGGTAACTCGTTGAGGAGAGTATGGGCCACTGTGAAATCTGGTGTGGGAGCTACACAGCAGCTAACTCTGTGCAGTACAAGTGTATTGGTCTACAGATGGGGAGCTATTTTACAAAGAGAGGGAGTTTTTGGATGGTTTAAGAAGCAGGGTGGTTTGATAGTTTTTTCCTTCCGTCTTTTATTGTTGATTTGCTCACATATAATTCAGTAGTAATTTTTTGGTGACTCACCTTTGATGTTTTTTCCTTCGGACACAATGACTCTTTTTGCAGTCATATTCACTTGGTTTCAGTTATTTTTAATTAAAATATATAATTTTAGTAACAAGTACAACAAAATATATAATTTTAGTAACAAGTGTAAATTGGTCTGGCTGCAAATATGGCTAACTCTTGATGACCATTCTGCTCAGTTGAAAGCGCAGTAGAGAGGCACCTGCTAGCCATAGGTATTAGTATCTTTTACAGTGGAAGTGGTTTTTAGAATCCTGGTGTTCTAGAAAGTTGTTTAAATGGAAGATGACTAGGAGAGCTTCTACTACACGATAGTAAAGTAGTATTTCATAGTCAGGTTCCTTGTTAGTGTCCTGGAATGCATAAATATAATAGGGATTCAGAAAGGAGAGAAGTAAATGAGACTCACAGTCCTCACCGAAGGCTTCCCAAGGAGACGACACTCGCGTTGGGTAGGATTTGGGGTGCTGGAGAGGGGTTCTCAGGCTAGATGAGTGACATGAACCAAGGCATTGATGGTGTAGAGTTGAATGTTTCATTTGTCATTTTTCATTCTAGAATGGGCTTTAGAGATGAAGCAGCTGGGTATTTTCATAAAGCAGTGAAGCTAAACCCTGATTTCAATGATGCAAAGGAGAATTTTTATCGTGTTGCAAACTGGTTGGTGGAACGCTGGCACTTTATCATGCTTAATGACACCAAAAGGAATACGATTTATAACGCGGCAATCCAAAAGGCAGTGTGTTCGGGCTCTAAAAGTGTTTTGGATATTGGAGCAGGAACTGGAATACTAAGGTTTGTTGGAACTGTGTTTTAATTACATATAGATGTATACTAATGTAAATTAAAGATTTTATCAAATGTGGAAAATTTTGACAGTGAAATTTAAAAATAGAGATTATTTCTCAGAATCTTGTTATGATTATTCATGCAACTATTATTATTGTCATTTTCACTATAACTTTTACTTTATTAAGAATTTGACATAGCCACCAAGAAACATTCAGAGTTATTGAAATTTTGCATAATGCTTTAACGAGTACGTTTTACATTAACATTCTGATTGAGTCTAGTTTTTAAAAGTCTGTTAGCATTCTGCATGACAGTTGTCTTAATAAGGTGGATGTTATGATTCATTGTCTTATTTGTTTCTTGGAGAGAATATTAGCTCATTTTTTTTTTCCAAATGCAGAGTGAATAATGGTGGTGGTAAGGAATAAAAGGAAAACCCCATGTTTCATAATTTCACTGAAGTTTGAAAACAGTAGATTATGTTTTTGATGGAGCACTTTTCCCCCTTGCAGCATGTTTGCTAGGAAAGCTGGAGCACATTCTGTGTATGCCTGTGAGTTATCCAAGACCATGCATGAACTGGCCTGTGATGTAGTGGCAGCAAACAAGATGGAAGAAGGGGTCAAACTCTTACACATGAAGTCGCTTGACATAAAAATTCCAAAACACATTCCTGAAAGGTATTACGCCATGAACTAATTTTGCTGTTTATACTCCACTATTTTATTTCTTAAGAATTAAGATATTCACATTTCTAGCTTCTAGTCCAAGTAGAAATGCTGAAACCTTTATATTGTAAAGGTACAGATATAGGATAGTTCAGCATAAGATGGATTTTCATAATAAGGTCATATTCTTGACAAGATTTAAAGATCTTGAGAAAAATATGCAGCAAGGGATTTAATCAATAAACTTCAGCTTTAGCAGGTTACTTTATCTTTGTTCATTCTAGTATTTTAGTTGTGAAAATATGGACCTATGTGGTCCATAGCTGTTTAAAAATTATAAACGTAATGCGTGAGTAGATTAAGCTTGATGGACTTAATCACATTCGGTGTTCATATTCTTGGCTAAAATGAAAGGTTTGGAAGCATCAGCTGTCAATGTATTTTGACTTCCCCTCTTCAATTGCTTTGAATATTATGTCGTGAGTCTCAGCTTTTTAGTGTTATTCGTTTTGATCCATATCACAAGGGGATGGAATTTTAGAGCTAGAGGGGATTTAAACATTGTCTGGTCCAACAAACTATCATTCTTAGGCACAGTTTTCTCTGTGTAGCACTCGTGTTACTACTTCCCCTGGGTCGTCTCTCTTTCCATCTCACTGAGATTCAGTTCACGTTGAAACGGGGCCTGTTTACACTCTGTCATACGTGGGACTATGATTTTGAAAAGTCGTCTTCCGTGTATGTATAAGAATATTTAGATTTGCATGATGGTTACGCTTTTCATTTGTCTCTGGCTTTGTTTTCATGAAGTCCTGTTGGATTGTTTAGGCAGGTATTAAATACATTTTATAGAATTAGTATCCTCAATTGTCTTAGACTGATCAGGCTGCCGTTAACAAAATACCACAGACTAGGTGGCTGGAACTACAGACGTTTATCTTCTCACAGCTCTGGAGGCTGGAAGTCCATGATTGTGGGTGCTGGCAGATTTGGTTTCCGGCAGGAGCTCTCTTCGTGGCTTTACAGATGGCCGTCCTGCTCTGTCCTTACGTGGCCTTTCCTCTATAGCTGCGAGGAGGAGAGAGATCACTGCTGTGATCACTTCCACTTTTATTAGGACACAGGTCCCATCGGATTAGGATATGACCTCATTGAACCTTAAATAACCTCGTAAAGATCTATCTCCAAATACAGTCATACTGGGGGTTAGAGCTTCAGTGTGATTTTTGGTCAGTACCCAATTCAGTACATAGTGTGAATCAAAGTTTCATTACCGTAATCCACTTTTTTCTCACACATAGTATTATAGAGAGGATGTATTGGATTTGAACGAAGAGATATGGTTATAATAATAATAATTTGTTGTTGTTTAGTCACTGAGTTGTGTCCAACTCTTTGCGACCCTGTGGACTGTAGCCTGCTAGGGTCCTCTCTCCTTGGGGTTTCTTAGGCAAGAATACTGGAGCGGGTTGCCATTTCCTTTTCCAGAGGGTCTGCCCACCCAGTGATCGAAATCATGTCTCCCCCATTGCAGGCGGATTCTTTACTGCTGAGCCACCAGTGAAGGCCAATAATAATAACTAATAATGATTTATTTTTACCTTGGGCAAATCTAGAGACTTGGAGATATCAGATGATTTGAGATGCTTTTTGCATTCTAAATACATGCAATCATAAATACTGAAAACTTGTGTATGTATATACAATACTGGGTTTAGGCACAGTGCCATATTGTGCTTCAGTCGTGTCCAGCTGAAGTTGTAGCGCCATGGACCACAGCCTGCCAGACTCCTCTGTCCATGGGATTCTCCAGGCAAGAATACTGGAGTGGGTTGCCATTCCCTTCTCCAGTGGATCTTCCCGACCCAGGGATTGAACCTACGTGTCTTACTTTTAACCTGCATTGGCAAGTGGTTCTTAACCGCTAGTGCCACCTGGGAAGCCCATGGGCACAGTAGAGGATACTAAAGTTGCTTTCTGTTATCAAGGCAGCTGTAGTCAAGATAGGAAGATAAGGATTATTCTTGAAAATATCTTTTTCTTGTAACTACAGAAATGAATGATACTGGCAGTGAATACTAAAGAAGTTCGACAAAGGGAGAGATTTTT
This sequence comes from Capra hircus, assembly GCF_001704415.2. Taxonomy (NCBI): domain Eukaryota; kingdom Metazoa; phylum Chordata; class Mammalia; order Artiodactyla; family Bovidae; genus Capra; species Capra hircus. The sequence continues at coordinate 60,426,916 of NC_030824.1, read as the reverse complement.
TTGGTGTGTTTTTGAGTGGATTTTCTAGAAAGAATGGACAGAGACCAGAACCCTGTGGGTTAGGCTTTGGTGAAAACTCCAGGTGTGGGTAAAGCACGAGAGGTGACAGGAGAGGGACAATGAACATATAAGAGATAAACACGGATAATGGAACTGGAGGGAGGGCTTGGAGGGGTAGGCTTTCTCACTGCACTACCTGTTGTCTGTAGGGAGTCACTGATAGTAAAAAGTATTTTCATAGAATATTGGGGATAGATGTCCAGTTACTCAGGGTTAAGGAGGGGGACTGGTAAAAGTAATGGATATGAACAAATCCTTAGGGTTTAGGCAGTGAAAGAATAACCCAGGAGGCAGCAGGTAAAGTGAAGGTTGTCTGTGACCCCTACTGTCCCTGCCAGGAAGCTGCTAGTGGAGAACAGAGGAGCCTTAGAGGAACATTAGAGTTCCTTAGGATTCAAGGGTAGATGTTAAACATGAAATGTATGAGAAAACTTTATATTTGTGCTGTCTATAATATATTCTTCCTTCTCTCAGCTTTGACATCTTTTACATAAATAGCATGATATTTTACTTACATATATCTTTAAAAAATCATTCTATAGAGTGTCCCTAGTTGTAACAGAAACTGTCGATGCAGGTTTATTTGGAGAAGGAATTGTGGAGAGTTTGATTCATGCATGGGAGCATTTACTTTTGCAGCCAAAGGTAAGCAGCATGAAAACACTTAAATTTGATTAAGAATTCATTATTCAGTAGATGGCTCATTGAGCCCCTAGCATAGTTGCAAAGCAATAGGAGATGCGTCTCACTATTGAGGTACATACTATTTAGCTGGCAAGAAATCCGTGCAAACAAAAAACATTTAATAACATAATGCAGTGTATTCTTGTGTGCCCAAATGGGGTATACAGGCAAAAAATACTCCAGGAAGGAGTTCTTAGGAGTTGAGATTATGTGATGAAGGGATTGACTCTGGAATTCTTGAGTGAAGTTGAGAAATGGAAATATTTTGAGCTTTACAGCTTCACTGCTCATATTGTATATTTGGCAAATTTACCAAAAGGGAATGTAGTGGGTTAACTGGTATGTTATGATTTTAAGATACCACTTGGACCTAGGCTGGACATAATTGACTCTTATAATTGCCAAGTTGTATTTTACATTGAAATCCTCTACTTTTGGCCCATAAACTGTAGCTTTCATGTATATATTGATATATGGATTATGAAAGAAAGGATTTTAACATGTAATAAGAATCGACTACTTACAGAAAATTATTTGGATTTAAAATAGCTAATGAAAGGTTGAAAGAAGAGCAGTTTGTTTTTCGAGTTGGTAATGGTGATTTTGGCCTCTTCAGTAAAGTCATACTCAAAGATCTTTTCTTGTGTGCAAACTTAGAGGCTTCTAGCTCCCACCTCCCTCCCTCCCTTTCTTCCTACTAGTACTTAAAAAAAGAAAAAAATTTATACCTATATATACACACACATGCACATATATATGATATATGTATACTTACACATATACATTCATATATATATAAATGGAAATAAACTTTTTAAAGGAAAAAAGACCTTAATCTGCTTATCATTAACTATTGTTTTTCTAAGCTTTCGGATAAATTTTCATAGCTTGCCGTCATACACACATATTTTGACAAAAATATTTTGACATCAGTGTAGCAGAATATAATTTTCACTGTTATATTTTTAGACCAAAGGTGAAAACGGTAATTGTGAAAAATATGGGAAAGTTATACCAGCAAGTGCTGTTATATTTGGGATGGCAGTAGAATGTGCAGAGATAAGAAGACATCATAGGTAAGTGATTATTTAAACAGTAAATATTAAAATATACTTCAGTAATTTTGAGGAGTTGCCTGTACTTAAAAGGTTATTTAGTGGACATTTGGATGAGAATGTATCATTTTCTGACCTTTAAATTCATGATATTTATTCCAGTCTTAATTTAATTTTTGCCTTTTTTTTTTTTGGTTTTGTGTCTTTAAAACTTTCTTCAAAAATAAGACTCTTGGATTAACAATCAGCTTTCAATTTCCTAGTGGAAAATTTAATTTTGATACAATATAGTATCCTTTTGATGTGTGATAGATTCCTGAGAAAAATACTAAGTTCAGACTAATTTTAGAGTAAAATAAAAATTTCCATGTGAAAATAATTTTACTTCTCCCAGTTTTCTGTTCTTAATAACTGTTGACATTGTAATGTTTTGTTGGTAGGTGGGATGAAATTTCATAATCTTTGTACCCTTGAGATTCTGAGATATCTGCAGTGTGATACAGGTGAAAATTTTTTTTAGTTAGAAAAACTTATTGGTTACTTCTTTTTCTTGAACATTAATGAATTTTTTATTTTGCTAAAGTATTGATCCATATTGTTCCAGGACTTCTTAAGGAGGCCCTCCATCTGATAACTCAGTAGTAGTAAATGTCACACATAAATATTTCAGGAAATACTGGTGATGGAAAGAAGAAAGTAATCATCCTGAACGCCCCACTGGTAGATAACTAATGCTCATCTTTATAGTTTATCTTCTTACACTCCTCAGTGCATGCTACAGGGTGATAAATAAGAGTAGTTAGTGATTGGTGGGGCACAGGACGGAGAAGGCAGTGGCACCCCACTCCAGCACCCTTGCCTGGAAAATCCCATGGATGGAGGAGCCTGGTCGGCTGCAGTCCATGGGGTCGCTAAGAGTCCGATATGACCGCGCGACTTCACGTTCACTTTTCACTTTCATGCATTGGGGAAGGAAATGGCAACCCACTCCAGAGTTCTTGCCTGGAGAATCCCAGGGACAGAGCCTGGTGGGCTGCTGTCTATGGGGCTGCACAGAGTCGGCCACGACTGAAGCGACTTAGCAGCAGCAGGGCACAGGCATTAACCAAAAAGTGGCCTTTGCCAGCAGATTGAGAGTGAGCTAGTCGGTTGGCAGCTCTGTGTAAGCAAATGTGTGTGTGTATAAATTTAATTTTGCTTCAGTAAAAATGATCAGTAGCAGTAAATACATTAAAATATCAGTAAATATATTAGCTTTAGTGAGCCTCTTCATGTTAATAGATGTGCTTCATGATTCCTTAAAAGTCACTTTCCTAGTGTTACAGTGCCCAGAGTTTAGAGGTTTTAAGTTTTAAGAAACTTGGTTTATTAGCTATAAAAACTAGAAATTAAAAATAGTAATTTATTGATGCAGAAATAGAAAACATAGATCAGTATAACACAATACAGACTCTGGACACACCTTTGACTGTATAGGGATTTAGTATGTGATACAGATGAGGTATTTCAGATGAGTGGAGAAAAGATAAACTATTCAGGAAGCGGAGATGAAGCGCTTCACTGGGGTACCGCTGTTCTTCAGGTGCTCAGTTGCGTCTGACTCTTTGCGACCCTGTGGACTGCGGCACGCCAGCCTCCCGGTCCTTCAGATAGTTAAAGTTGGATCTTTACTTTTAATTCCAAGATGAATTAAGTATCTAAGCGTAAAAAAATCCATTAAGTGGTGAAGGCTTTCCAAGCAAAACAGAGGGAGGATCCAGAAGCCACGAAAGATTGACAAATTTAACACATTAAAAAAAACTGAATATCTGATGAAAGTATAAAGTTAAAAGGCAGATGACAATCTGAGGTAAAATTTCCAGCTTTTAGAATAAAGCTAAGTTGGAGAAGACTCTTGAGAGTCCCTTGGGCTGCAAGGAGATCCAACCAGTCCATCCTAAAGGAGATGAGTCCTGGGTGTTCATTGGAAGGACTGATGTTGAAGCTGAAACTCTAATACTTTGACCACCTGATGCGAAGAGCTGACTCATATGAAAAGACCCTGATGCTGGGAAAGATTGAGGGCAGGAGGAGAAGGGGACGACAGAGGATGAGATGGTTGGATGGCATCACAGACTCAATGGGCATGAGTTTGGGTAAACTCCGGGAGTCAGTGATGGACAGGGAGGCCTGGCGTGCTGCAGTACATGGGTTTGCAAAGAGTCGGACACGACTGAGCGACTGAACTGAACTGAAACATATTTGCAATTGTCTATTAATGAGAGAAATGGAAATTAAATCAATAGGATAACACTTTTAACTGTTTACATTCTGAAACATTAAAAATGATTGATAAGGGGAATTCCCTGGTGGCCCAGTGGTTGGGACTCCACACTTTCACTGCCGAGGCCCCAGGTTTGATCCCTGGTCGGGAAAGTGAGATCCTGCAAGCCCCACAGTGTGGCCCAGAAAAGAGATAAGATCCTACTTTCTCATGTTGTTGTTTAGTCGCTGAGTTGTATCCGACTATTTTGAGACCCCATGAACTGTAGCCCACCAGGTTCCTTGTTGGTGGGATTTCCCAGCAAGAATACTGAAGTGGGTTGCCATTCCCTTCTCCAGGGGATCTTCCTGGCCCAGGCATTGAACCTGGGTCTCCTGCATTGGCAGATGGATTCTTTACCACCGAGCCACCAGGGAAGCCTGTTTTCTCTTAGATATGGGAGACTGTATACCCTGTTGGTGCAACATTTCAGTAGCTCAATTTGGTGTTATCTAACAAAACTAAAGGTGTGCATAGTCTTTCATGTGATGTTTCTTCTTCTGATAATTTGTCCTAATAATAAACGTGTACAGGGATGCTTACTATAACACTGTAATTGGAAAAACCAAAACAAAAAACTATCTGCATACTTAGTGCAGTCTGATAAAACATTCACCCGGTGTAGTACTTTGCAGGTGGCAAAAGGAAACAGTCAAGGTGCACATGTAGCGAGGGAAGGGAGTTAATGACGGTTAGTGAAAAAGACAGGCCATAATTCTAGGAGCAGTGAGCATACCTAGCCCTCAAATCTTGGCTCTTAAATACCATTCCTCATCACGGGGAACTATAACTCTGGAGAAATGGCTGCTTCCCAGACTGGGGCAGAACAGACTGAAGATGACTGTGAAATAACTTGGGGCAGAAATTTAAGGAGCTGCCGAAGAAAATGATGTGGGTGGTTAAAGGTCACAGAAGCATGTTTGGAAGTGTCTCCTGCTGGCCAAATCTTGGACAGTTTCAGCACCAAGATATATAAGGGCAGTTCCATTGAATAAAGTAAGAATCCATAAATCCCTATTTATAACAAATAGATTAATAAATGGAACTAAGATCCTGCAAGCAACATGGTATGGCCAAAACAAAATAAAATTGTCGGCATCATGAGAGACAAAGATTGAAGAGAATTAAAGGATAGGACAGCTAAATTGAAATCATGATCCTGTATTGGGACTGGTGGGCGGAAGTTAGTTTTGATTTATTGATTCAGTTAATATAGAATATGAACTATATTCTAATATGAAGATGAAATAACACTGCATTTGATAACTTATGATTAAGAAAATATCCTTGTTTATAATAAAGATACACTGAAGTATATCTATGAAAGGATAAATGGGTATGATGAATGCAGTTTTCTCTCAAATGGTTCAGAAGAAAGAATATATGTGGAGAGAGAGAGAATATGATAAAAATAGTGTGGTAGACTATTAAAAACTTGATGAATGTGGTTAAAGAATGTGAGAGTTCTTTAGACGGCACTGGAAGCCTTTCTATAAATTTGAAATCATTTTCAAAATAAAGAGTTAAGAGCAGAGGAAAATAAGTACAGTGGGTCTGAGGCAGTATACACAGATAGTGCACACGTAAAGAAAACGGTGGGAGGGGATAGACACCAGACTTCTAACAGGGCGGAAATGGATGCTGTAAAGGTGGACTTTCACTTTTTACTACATTGTTTGAAGTTTGGACAGTAAGTTTATATCCATGTATTTGGTAAGAAATTGAAAGGGAACTTGCCACATTCTTTTTGTTTCTGTAACTTGTGATTTCTCATTTAGTTATTGTTAAACTCGTTAACACTTCCATTTGATAATCCATTTTTTTAGAATATAACAAAATAATTTCTAGTAGTAGACTGTTTAAAGCCCTGTGAAGACAGACAGGCTAATAAATGAGTGTGTATGAGAGGAGGTCGAAGTGTTTCCTGTTACAGGATGGTGTTTTTTAAATGTTCATGAAGTGTTTTTTTCCAGTGTAAATTTTTACTGACATCAAACATTGTTAGAGCAAGCACATAAACCATACATTTATGATGGATTCATGAAGTTGATGCAGTGTGTCCCAGTGCTCAGATCAAGGTCCAGAACACCGCCCCCACCCCAACAGGTCCTTAGGAAGAAACCCCTTCCAGTTACCAGTGCCCCACACCCCCAAGAGTATCTACTGTCTTGACTTCTGACGCCATAGATTATTTTGCCTGTTTTGAATTTATGCGAATGGTATCATGCGGTATGAATGCTCATGCTTGCCTCCTTCTTCCAACTCGTCTGTGTTCTTGTGTTTAGTTTGTTGGTTCTCATTGCTGTGGAGTATGCCTGTTGTATGAATACTCCACAGTGCATTCCTCCATTCTGCTGCTGATGGATGTTTAGGTCATATCCAGTTTGGGGAGTATTGTGTTTATAGCACAGCTGTAAATATTCTTAAACATTCTTTTGGTGGTGTGTGTATGAATTTCCCTCAGCCATATTTCTGGAACTGCAAATGCCAGACACCTTGAGGTTCCCATATTAAGACTGAATCTAAAATAATAGTCATGTTCCGCTTGAATAGGAACTATGAAACTCTTCCAAAGTGGTCTTTTTAATTTTATATTCCTACCAGTAGTATATAAGACTGTATTCTTATCAGTACTTGGTATGGACTGTTTATTTTCCCCATTCTGTTCGTCAGGTAGCCTGGCTTTAACTTCATTTCCCTCTTGACTGACTCTTCATATTGGCTACTTGTTCTTTTGTGAAGTGTCCGAAACTTTGGCCCATTTTTGGATTTCTTTTATTGTGGGGACTAAAAAATATATTTTGGATATTTGTCCTTTGTTGAGTAGATGTATTACAAATCTCTTTTACTCAGTGGCTTGCCTTTAACATTCTTCCTGGGTATCTTTTGATGAGTGGAGTTCTTAATTTTAATGTACACCTGTTATTTGTTTTCGTTTATAGTTAGTGATTGTGTATGTCAGTGTGTTTAAGAAACCTTTGTCTATGATGTTTTATTGTATTTTTATGCTAATTTTTGCTGGATTCAGTATTAGACGGTGTTACTTGATTTTTTAAAAAAGAGAAAAACAGAAACCAACCCATCTTTTTCCCTTTCCCTTTTCCCTTTCCTCCCTCATTCTCCTCACCAGGGTGGGTGTTAAGGACGTTGCTGGCATCTGTTTGCCAACCAATGTGAAATTTCAGAGCCCAGCATATTCTTCTGTAGATGGAGAAGAAACAATTGAACCTTATACAACCGAAAAGATGAGTCGAGTTCCTGGAGGATATTTGGCTTTGACAGAGTGCTTTGAAATTATGACAGTAGATTTCAACAATCTTCAGGTAAAAATAAAAATTTAGTTAACTGGTTTTAAGTGTTAAGTTTCACGCATTGTTTAAAATAGTTAATACATAGGACAGTCTTATGAGTAGGCATGGAATTCCACTTCCTGTATGTAAGAAAAATGATTATTTGCTTTACTTTTAAATACACAGGAAAAAAAACTCCTAAGGTTTTTGGGACTGTACAGCGTACCTGGTGCTTTCACATGTATTCTTAGGTGGCTCGCTTATTTGTTTATTTTTTGGTTGTACTGGGCCTTCGTTGCTGTGCGTGGATGTTTTCTAGTTGTGGCGAGTGGAGGCTGCTCTCTGTTGCAGAGCATGGGCTTCTCATTGCCGTGTCTTCTCTCGTTGCAGCGCACAGGCCCTAGGAATTGGAGGCTTCAGTAGTTGCCGCGTGAGAGCTTAGCTGTCCCGCAGCATGTGGGATCTTCCCAGACCAGGGATCAAACCCGTTTCCCCTGCGTTGGCAGGCGGATTCTTATCCACTGTAACATCAAGGAAGTCCTCAGGTTGCCCTTAGAACAGCATTGTAATACAGTTATAATTATCCTTGTGGTGTTTCGTTAATTCCCGCCCCCCTCCCCAGATATGAGTGCAGGGGCAGGGATTATAACCTAGGTCTTCAGCCTTTCTCTGTGTTTTTCATCTCAGATTAGTAATATTCCTTGAAATGAAACAACTCAGATCTCTAGGTTGTCTGTGTGTTAGGGTGACCAGCCACCTTGACTTGCGCAGGACTGAGCGGCTCCTGAGAAATGGTCTTGGGCAAAACAGGACAAGCTGGTATCATCCTGATGTATCTGTGTGTGTGTGAGGGGAGTGCTGAGCAAAGAAAGAGCCCAGGGAGCTGGAGAAAGTTACATTGAGTCCTTCTCTGGTGATAATCTCTGATCATCATCTCTGGTGATCTAAGTAAGGATCACCAGAAATGTTTTAAGTATATTAACCTTAAGTACATTAAGATTTTGAGGTGAAACTTGCCAGGGGACAGAAGACTTTGTGAGTGTCATTTTCACCTAAGATGTTTATAATTTAATAAAAGCTTTCCGCTATTAGTTGCTAATAGGTTTTTTTTGTTTTGTTTTGTTTTGAGGTGATCTGGAGCTAAATTAATACTTTGGCATTGCTGAGGCCGAGCTTTGCCAGTATTTCTTTTCTGATATAACAGTGTTACAATTTTTTTTTGTTCTTTTTAGTCATCCCTGCATGACTACACACCTCCCTTCCTCAGTCCATACCCCTCCCCCCATCCCACCTCAGTCTCCAGACACAAACCCAGGTTAACATCTGTGCTTCAGAGTGAGTGAAAGTCAGTCAGGTCTGACTCTTTGTGACCCCATGGACTATGTTGTCCATGGAATTCTCTAGGCCAGAATACCGGAGTGGGTAGTCCTTCCCTTTTCCAGGGGATCTTCCCAACCCAGGGATCGAACCCAGGTCTCCCACATAGCAGGTGGATTCTTTACCAGCTGAGCCACAAGGGAAGCCCAAGAATACTGGAGTGGGTAGCCTATCCCTTCTCCGGTGGATCTCCCGAACCCAGGAATTGACCTCTCCCCAACCGGGGTCTCCTGCATTGCAGGTGGATTCTTTACAAAGTGATAGTCCATAAATTGTTAAGTTCCAATGATCTGAGTTCTGTTGATTTACTAGAGTGGCTCACAGAATCAGGGAAGCATTTTACTTATTAGGCTCTTAAGCGTTACTTATTACACATTTTACTTATTAGGCTTATTAGACAAGGATGTATCTTGGGAACTGTCACATGGAGGAGATGTATAGGCATAGGGGTGAGCGAAGGTGAGCAGGGCTCCCGTGCTGTCCCCAAGAGCATCGTGCTCCTTGAATCTCCAAGTGTTCACCAAGTGTTCCAATATTTTAATGTTTCTTCTCCGCAACAGCCCCCCACCCCCAAAAAAACACCTTATTAAGACCCGAAATTTGAAAGTAATATCTGCCTGTTTAATATTTTCAAGTAATACATTAAAAAAGGAAGAAGAAAAAAGTATATATCTTGCTTTTTAAAATCTATCTCCTTCTTTCCCCAGGTCACCAGCTTGAAATATATTTTTTCAGACTTGCTTTTCTAATCTGCACGTGCACACACACACACACACACACACACACACACAGACGAATGCACACACACATTTTTTAGAATAGAATAATCCCGATTGCTTCACCACTTGCCTTCATTCAACAGTATGTCATGGACTTTTTCTACATCAGTAATATGTATCTGCCTCATTGTAGTAACTCAGGGTATTCACTACCACATACTGTATATCACGTTTTCCCATTCAGTGTGTTTATTTGGTTGTAGTTGTGCTGTGATATTGATCCCCTGAGGGTTCTGGGCAGGGCTGATGGGAAGTGATATGACACTGGGGCATGCATGAATTAAATGTCTAAAATCCTCTTATTCCTTCTACGTTTTGGTCAGGAATTAAAAAGCCTTGCAACTAAAAAACCTGATAAGGTTGGTGTCCCCGTTATTAAAGAAGGCATGCTTGATGCCATCGTGGTTTGGTTTGTACTCCAGCTTGATGACGAACACAGTTTATCCACAAGTCCTAGTGAGGAAACGTGCTGGGAACAGGCTGTATACCCTGTTCATGATCTTGCAGGTATATCTTGTCTAATTTTTTGTTGTTTTTCTTTAAAAAAAAAAATGTTGTCTTAATCCTCTAAGGATTTGAGTCAGTGTCAAAAATTCACTTTGAATATGAAGTTTCCAGTCAAGGGAGATTGGTTAAATCTTTCAGAATTTTCTCTTTGTTTTTTAAAAGTAGTTTTAAGTAATATGTATGATTAAGAAGAGAGACTAAAATCGACATGTACAGACTGCTCTAAACTAGATAACCGACAGGGATCCACTGTAGTGCACAGGGGACTCTGCTGCATGCTCTGGAATAATCTAAATGGGGAAAGAACGTGAAAAAGAACAGATAGGTGTGTATGTATAACTGCTGTACACTTGAAACTAACACATTGTTAATCAACTGTTTTCCAATATTAAAAAAAAAAGGTGAAAACACAAATCTGCTGCATACCACTCAAAAATATCTATCATTAAATCATTTCTTCAGCTCTGATTACTCTTGTTATGAGTAGATGAGAGAAATGCTAGTCCACTTTTTTGGAGCACAGTGGAGTAATATTGCTTACAGAGCAGAAGTTCTTATTGCTCCCAGAATCTGACGGCATCTGTGGAGCCCCAGGCCCTAAAAATATGCACACTCATATAAATACAAAATCTTGCAGTTTAGAGTTCATGAATCCATGGACTTACCTAGGGAAGTCTTACGTTAAAGATAACTTTTTATTTACTTATTTTTTAAAAAAATATTTATTTTTTATCCTGTGGGATCTCCTAGTTGTGGCATATGGGATCTAGTGCTCTGAACAGGGATCAAACCTGGGCCCTCTGCATTGGGAGCATGGAGTCTTAGCCACGGGACCACCAGGGGACGTCCCAAAGATAACTTTTCTATAAAGAAAGTTTTTACTAGTAATTTGATGTGGTTCAGTATAGTTCACAGAGTTGTATTACATAGAAAAATTCTACTGTTTTTATAACTGGAAGGTAATATTTACTTCTATATAGTCTCTCAACCAAGGATCTAATTTGGCAAGGCCATTAAGTCATGGAATCAGTATAGTATCGTGACAGAGTATGGTTCTGGAGTCAATCGGGTAAATTTGAAATCGAATCTTTGCTAATACTGACTCCTTCACTGGTCTTGCCGGTTATTTCTTAGAGCTTTTGTTATGTGATTTATAAAAACGGAAGGGTGCTGGGAATTCCCTGGTGGTCCAGGGGTTAGGACTCCCAGCTTTCATTGTGGGGGCGCCAGTTTCAGTCCCTGGTCAGGGAACTAGGATCCTGTAAGCTGTGTTGCAGTTGTGCTAAAAAAGAAAAAGAAAAGTGAGGGGGATGCCAGTGCTGTCTACTTTGCAGGATTGTTGTAGGAGTTATTAGACATACCGCGTGTAAGATGCCTAGTCTATAGTGCTAGGAAACTTCGTGGACATACTGCGTGTAAAATACCTACCATGGTGACCAGCACTGAGTAAGTAACATTTAAACATTTTGTTTGTTTATTCTAACTCTCAGTAACTTAGATGGCATTAAGAAAAATCCTTAGGGAAAGGATATTTTAAGTGTAAACGCAAGAAAGGTAACTTGTATTTTCAGCTGGCTCTATGGCTGAGAAGGAAGAGCAATTATATGTTTACACTTTGAAGCTTTGCCACGTGTGAAAGCTGATGGACAATACAGTCTTTCTATTATTATTACTTCTATTTATTTATTTTTGGTGGCACTGGGTCCTCGCTGCTAGTTGTGGTGAGAGGGGGCTACTCTTTTGGCAGCGCCCAGGCTTCTCGTTTAAGTGGCTGCTTTTGTTACAGAGCACAGGCCCCAGACGCACGGGCTTCAGGTGTTGCATCCTGTGGGCTTAGTGGCTGCAGTTCACAGGCTCTAGAGCACGGGCTCAGTAGTGGTGGACTTGAGAGCCGGCAGCATGTGCAATCTTCCCGGATCAGGGATCGAACCTGTGTCCCCCGCATGGGCGGGCAGATTCCTAACCACTGTACCACCAGGGAAGTCCACGATGTAGTTTTTATTGTAGGACTTAGTCCTTCCTTACATTTTCAAATTTCTAAACATTCAAGGGTATCTACAGTTAAGAAACATTACTGATAAGGTGCTTTTGAAGGCTGCCTTGTTCTTTCAGAAATTTCTCTAGAGAAAAGAATGTCCCTTTAAGCTAAAGTGAGGTTTGGTATTGATTTCTGAATTTCATTTATCTTTGTTATTTCTGGCTTCATTAACAAAGAAGATTGGGAGTCTCTTGTAGTCCTTCCCCCACCCTCTATTTTGGGGTCATTGATGATCTGTGGTGATTACAGTAAAAGCACAGTAATGCAGTTCAGTTCAGTTCAGTTGCTCAGTCGTGTCCGACTCTTTGCGACCCCATGAACCGCAGCACGCCAGGCCTCCCTGTCCCTCACCAACTCCTGGAGTTCACCCAAACTCACATCCATCGAGTCGGTGATGCCATCCAGCCGTCTCATCCTCTGTCGTCCCCTTCTCCTCCTGCCCCCAACCCCTCCCAGCATCAGGGTGTTTTCAAATGAGTCAACTCTTCGCATGAGGTGGCCAGAGTACTGGAGTTTCAGCTTTAGCATCATTCCCTCCAAAGAAATCCCGGGGCTGATCTCCTTTAGAATGGACTGGTTGGATCTCCTTGCAGTCCAAGGACTCTCAAGAGTCTTCTCCAACACCACAGTTCAAAAGCATCAATTCTTCGTTAGTTAGGGTCAAATAATGAGCTGTGGAATCTGTTTTGCTGTAAGTTAATTGGCTCTTCAAACCTCACTTTTTCCTTATGTAAAGCTGAAGGTGTTTGCCTGGGTTTTTTTTTTAAAAACATAGATTAATTCACTTAATTGTAATTAAGTCCATAAATGTAGTCTTTCCTGTTGTTAAAAAATGGGGGGAGGACCAAGGTGTTTGTGTGATCCTCGGGCTTATAAACACTCATAGTCATTGATTACATTTTTTCCTTTTTCTTTCTTCCTGTTTTACAAAGACTACTGGATAAAGCCTGGGGACCAGGTGATGATGGAAGTGTCTTGTCAAGATTGTTACTTAAGAATCCAGAGTATCAGTGTCTACCATTCAGAACATGAGATGGAGGTCGGGAAAAGTTTTACCAGGAATAAAGACTTGCTGTCTTTCGGAAACGAGGCTGAACTCTGTAGTGCTCTGGCCAACCTTCAGACCAGTAAGCCAGATGTTGTGGAGCAGATATGTGTATTGGAATCCACAGAAATTGCTTTGCTTAATAACATCCCATACCACGAAGGCTTTAAAATGGCAATGGAGAAAGTGTTGTCTTCACTGATTCCGGAGAAGCTGGGTCAGGCCATGGACACTCGGTGTCAGAATAACGAGATGAGCTGTGGAAGTGGACCGAGTAATTCTCACCAGAGCACCCCTGAGCCTTTGTATGTGTTAGATGTGTCTGAGGGCTTCTCTCTTCTCCCTGTAATTGCTGGCACCCTTGGGCGGGTCAAACCTTACAGTTCTGTGGAGAAGGACCAGCATCGTGCGACCCTGGACCTCATATGTGAAGCCAGTCACTTTCCTAAAGACACACTTGAGTTTTGGTTGAGACATGTGGAAGACGAATCTGCTGTGTTGCAAAGGCCAAAATCAGACAAGTTGTGGAGTATAATTATATTGGATGTCATTGAGCCATCTGGACTCATTCAGCAGGAAATAATGGAAAAGGCTGCAATATCCAGGTAAAACACCAAACTACAACCTATGGATTATGTGAGCTCAGACTTCATGTGAACTCTTTCAGTTCCTTAATGGCGTAGCTGCGTGAATGAGTCACGATCACTGTGTGTTCCTGAAGCTTTGCTTTTCACGACCTGTGACTTCATGTCTGTCTTTTTCTGTGCATGTAACTATTGAGTTGTGTTTTTTTCCCCTAAAGGAATGCCCCCTGAATTTATAGGTTTTAACTTTTGTGTTATACAAACAGTATAGGAGCGCTGGTGAGAATACAGACCAAATTGTGGCAGCAGAAGGCAGATTGTTAGGAAAAAAGCATTTGCTTATATAGTGAACTATATTTTAGGTTTCACATACATTTTCTTTCGTTAACCACACTTACCTTTTCATGTGAGGTAACCAGTAAAAATCACTACCATTTTCTGTTCTTTAAAACAAACTTGTACATACCCTAGATTATGGGGATATAGAGGTCTGATGTACATGCATACATAGAAATATACACTCATACTCTCTCTGAAAATTTTAAACAGGTGTACTTTAGATAGATGGTAGAACAAGGAGATGAGCGGGTTAGTAGTCTCGAATTTGTCCCTGAATTCCTAAAGTAGTAAAATTTTCCGTAAGCCATTTAATACCTCTTGTCTTCAGTTATAAAATGAGGGGTGCTGGACTAGATGCCTTTGAAGGCATTTTAGCTCTCTGAATTTGTCACACAAATGAGGTTTGACTTATTTGGCAGAAACACTGTGGAATCACTGTACTGTTTACCTAACGGTTTATTTTTAGTTTTGATTTAATTCTTTTTCTGATTTTTTTTAATTGTGGTAAAATGAACATAACATGACATTTTTCATCTTAGCCATCTCTAAGTTCAATGGTATTATTATAAATATTTTAGTAATATTGTGCAGTCATTAGCTCCAGTCATTCTCATAACTCTTTCCATCTTGTGAAACTGAAACTTTATACCCATTAAACAATAATTCTTCATTCCACCCTCCCCCCAGCTGCTTACAACCACCATTCTGCTCTCTGCTTCTGTGAGTTCGACTACTCTACATCATATGAATAGAATCATGCAGTTTTGGGTGTGTGTGAGACTGTCTTATTTCACTTAGCATAATATCCTCCAGGTTCGTCCATATTGTAGTAGATATAAGAATTTCCGTCCTTGTTAAGGTGGAATAATGTTCATTTGTATGTATTATGTTGCCGCATTTTGCTTATCCACGCATAGATGGACTGATGAGTTATTTAGTGGGAAACAACTTACATGCTGCTTACAGTCCCTCTTCGGTGTGTCTCTCAGTAGAGGGAGGGGTCCTACTAGTGGTTTGGGTGGGACGGCTTTTTGGGAGAGGTGGGATGGGGACAGTGTGTTGCGGGAAGGGTGGCACCTCTGGGCACTGAGTGCTAGGAGCGAGCTTCCCTGGTGGCTCAGTGGCCAGGACTCCGCCGACCAGTGCAGGAGACACGGGTTCAGTCCCTGGTCAGGAAAGACCCCACATGCAGCAGAGCATCTGGGCCTGTGCACCACATCTGCTGAGCCCGTGCCCGAGAGCCTGCGAGCCCGAGAGCCCGCGAGCCCGAGAGCCCATCCTCGGCTAAAAGAGAAGCCCGTTCACTGCAGCTGGAGAGCAGCCCCCGCTGTCTGCAACTAGAGAGGCCTGTGCCGCAGACCCAGCACAGCCGAGAATAAATAGATCAGTTAAAAAAAAAGGCTTGCAGCCCTTTGATCAGCGTGTTAGCCAGTGTTCCCGCTCTTCCCTTGGGACACCTCCTGAGTAGCAGGAGAGAGAACCAGCGCTCCGCCCCTTCAGCCTAAGCTGTGCACAGGTTCCTTACCAGCTCCCCTGGAGGTGGACACGGCTTCCCTTGGTCCTGGGGCCAGTGGTGTGCACACTCTGCCCCAGGCCTTTCATTATCGTCTTTAGTTACTGACAGCAGAGAGGCCTCAGGACCGGTCAAAGAGCATGAAGTTCAGGGTTGGGAGGAGAGATTGTTTTTAGGATAAGGATAAAAGGCGTTTGTCCCATCACTGGATACCAACCCTCCCGAAGAAAGGTCAAGGAAAAAACAAGCCATTTCACAAACTATTAAGTTCCTTTGTTGTTACTGTTTTAAAATGTTCATTTATTTATTTTTTTCAGTCCCACTAGATTAAAATACAGGAGACAGTTTAAAAGCTTGGTGAACTTTTTTTAAATTTAAACCCGTTTTAAAACACTTTTGTGTTGGATCACAAGGAAACAGTGAAGAGTTTCCTCAGAATTTTTGCCATTTATGGTTAGACTTTTGAGTTGGAACAATTTTTATTTTTTTCCTTGAAGGCACAGATGGTTCAGAAATATTATTGGCTTTGCAGAGGATTCCATTGAGGAGTCTGGCAGCTGCCTTGGTGTGACGACAAAACTGTCAGTAAAGCCAAGCAGAGCTTCAGGGAGTTACTGTTTATCTACACATAACCAAGACACATTCCAGTTAGTAATGGCAACACTGAGTTAAGAAGGATTTGTGCAAGATTTTAGATTAAAATAGTGTGAACATGGCCTTTTAAAATAATTTGCATACTTGCTTTTGTGGAGTCTTGATCTCTGGCATGGCTTTAGTACATGAGCAAACCTTTCTTTTTAGGTATCAAAACTGATATATTTTTTACTTTGTTTAGCCTGATTTTCTGGTTACTCCCTAAGTGATTTAACTGTATTACCCTCCCCCCTGTTCTCTCTCCTATAGGTTTTATGGCTAGAAGGTTGGCTGTTATTAACCTGTGTGCTTTTTGTTTACCGATGTCATCGAACGCTACCCTCTTGTGGCTGTATAGGGGTGGAGGGAATTAGTCAAACATCGGGCAGCGCTGTGGCTTAGTATCTCATTTAAGACTTGGTGATCTTAAGAAAAATTAGATCTGGTTTCCTTTAAATGGATCACAATTAGCAGATAACTTCAGTTCAGAAAATTTAGTACCGTGAGTTGTCAGGATTAAACTTGATCCATTTGAGGGAAATGGGTAAGTTTTTTCAGTTCTTCAGGGAGATGTTAAAATTGTCTATGATTTGGTAAAGGCATAGATTGGAATTTTGTTAAGAGCTGTATGATTTTGTTGAGGTATGTATGTAATTTTACTAATTGTGTGAGATTCAGTTTCTACTAGACTTTACCCAAAATGCTAAAAAAAGTTGGTAGGACAGGAATAATGAAAATGAGTAAAGCATTGGGGTCAGTGGGGGCCACTTTTAGGCTAATTTAGGTAAGAGCTTATCACAACTTAAATGATCATGTACTTATTTATATTTAGTGAAGACAGATCTTCCTGATTTCTGATGAAGACTTGTCTCAGTCAATCTGATGCCATTACACTCAGGATTCCTCTCTTTGCTGATTCTTTGCTCATGAAATGACCTAGTTATGATTTGACTCCCTATCAGCTAGTCTTTAGGGAAAGTTATTATGTGAGCAGCCTGTTTAACTTTTGTAAACTTCTCTGTCAACTTTTTACTTTGAAAATTTTCAAACGTAAGAGAAATTGCAAGAAAAGGAACAGCAAACACAAGACTGTTTTCTCTGTTGAACCACATGATGGTTGTTGGCCTCCTAACCTTCCCCCTTAACTTTAACAGCTCAGCACATGTCTCCTTAGAACACGGGCTTTCCCCTACATATCATAGTAAGATGATCACACTCAGGAAGCTTAACACGGATCAAATACTATTATTTAACAGATAGTCTGTATTAAAATTTCCCCTGCTTATGCCAGTAATACGCCATTGCTTTTTTTTTCCTCCCCAGTCGAGTTCTAATCAAGGGGTCTGTATTACATTTAGTTGCCATGTCTTTTGACTGTTATTCAGTTGATATTCTGGTTTTAGATCATTTTAAATGGTTGAGATAATCAGTTTAGTAAAAACAGAATTAATATTAAAATAATTTTAAACTAAGAGCCGAAGTGCCAAAGTGGTTTTGAGGAATGTGATGTTTTATAGTTTGTCAAGATTTTAATGATCTATTCAGGAAAACTGCATAGCAAACAATTTTAGAAACTTACAGGAACTAATTTTTTAGGTATGCACAAATATATTGGTCAAAAACTTTGTCTTGTATTTTTATAAATAGATCCTTACTGACTAGAAATATTTAAGAGTAAAAGCTTACTACTAAAGGTATATATGATAGTATGAAGTCCAGCTGTCTATAGTAGCAGCCTGTCTAGAAGTTCAAATGGAAACCAATTTGGATTGTTCAGTAAGAATGAGGGATTTAACGTTTGATTTCAAATGTGGCAAATGATTAAAGTGCCTTAAACTATCCTCCACGTCTGTTTCATTTGAGGGCAGGAGGTGACCACCCCCCCCCCCACCGCCCCTGACCACCTGCCCCGGACCCCACCCCACACTGCTCTCACACCTCCCACAGAGCTCAGGGCTGTAGAAACAAGACTGTATATGTGGGCGTGGGAGCTGCCTTGGCCTAAGCGCCTCATATTTCACATGGGAACTTCTCCCATAGGCATAGCTTCCAAGCTCTAGCCATAGGAACAGGAGGTTACAAGTTACCCGCCTCTCAGGGAAGCCCAGAGGTGGTGTCCTTCCCATCAGGCATCTGTAGTTCACAGTTCTTAGTCCACAATCATCTACCCATTAAGAAACATGTAAAAACTTCTTTTTTAAAACCATAAGCAGTGTTGTTGATAACAGCTGACATTCCACCTTTATAGAATTTCCAGGGAAACAGAAAGTGAATCCAAGGTAAGTATAGGAAGAGAAGGTGTTATGTTAGCCCTTTATTCATACACGTTACTCTACAGTATTTGGATTTTTAATCACTTCTTTTTTTCCTTTCAGAGTGTTTAACTTTTTATTCTGAAATAATTTCAAGCTTACAGAGAAGTTAGAGAACAGTACAAAAAACCACACATGAACCTTACATCCAGGGTCACAGATTGTGATTATTCTCTCTGAACACTTTAAGCTTCAGGTATTCCTGTACCCCTCAATACTTCCGTGTGTATTTTGTAATCATCACACACTTACCAAAACAAGGAAACCTCTATGGACATAGTACTGATATCTAAGGGAAACAGTCTTTCTCAGATATTCCACCATTTGTGGCAGGAATGCCCTTCGTAGGTCCAGAATTCAGTCCAGGGTCACACATTGCATTTGGTCTCCTTTATTCTGCAACAGTTCCTCACCCTTTTATGACATTTACAGTTTCGAAAAGTGGAGGCCTTTTATTTTATAGAATGTTCCTCATGTTTCTTACTAGAGTCGGACTATTCATCTGAGAGACCACAGAAGTTTGGTCACGTTAGGAGGCATGTATGTTGCTTTACCCTAGATCTGTGGATGTGAATTTAGATCAGTTGGTTTAAATTGTATCCATCAGGTTTTCTCCACTCTTTAAGTTGCTATTTTTCCTTTGTAATAAGTCCTTTATGGGGGTGAAACTTTGAGACTCTTAAATATCCTTGTCCTAATTAAACTTTCAGCCTCTAGTTTTAATAGCCACTGATGACTCTTCCCGAACCTGAAAACTTGTACTCATCCAGCTCACTGGTTACTTTTCAGGGGGTCTACCAGTCTGCCATTGTGAACTACCAGCCAACTACCAGTCTAAAGACCATTACATTGTATACTGTCTTAGATCCCCAGTGATTTAGTTACTGGTATTTATAAACTGTAGGGCATCAAGATACTTTTTAAAGCATTTGTCCTTCCTCCAGGTGTTTGCTACAGTCTGGAGGCAAGATTTTTCCCCAGTATGTGCTGATGTTTGGGTTGCTCGTGGAATCGCAGACTCTGTTGGAGGAGAGTGCCGTGCAGGGCACAGAACGAACTCTTGGCTTCAACATAGCGCCTTTCATTAACCAGTTTCAGGTGAGCGTTTAGAACAGAAGTTCAGCCTGGTGGCTGTCACCCACAGTCTCTCTCTAGGTTTATAGTCACTGTGTTTAACTGGATTGCTCTGGTACTCAGTTTTCTAGAGCCAAAGAACTTACTAGTGGTAAAAATCAAACCTTGGGGTTAGTATAGCCAAGATTTCTGTTGTTCCTGACAGAAGTCTATGACTCTTGTTCTGAACCACTGTTGTAAATGAAAAATAGGGTACCGGGTTTAGTCTTATGAAAAATTATGATCCTTGTCTAAAAAAGCAGCCACTAGGAGACCTCTGTTCTTAACAGGAGCCCTTAATCACACTGAGGCTGGAGGCTGGCAGGGGAAGGCGGGAGCAGCTCATCTCCGGGCATTCAGACCACAGGGAGCAGGAGTGAGTGTAGGAGCGCAAGGAAAAGGAGTTACTCACTGTTTGAAAAACAAAGATATAGTGCTGGCAAAAGTGCCAGCAGCAAGTAGAATTTGTCAGTTGTAACTGTGGAACAGATGGAATGTCTAGGGAAGAGGCTTGGGGTTGGAAAGAGGTGGAATCTGCTGAGTAAGCCAGAACAGCACTTTGGGAAGTGGGGTGTTGAGTACTGAATTAAAGGAGTGATATCTAGAGCCTGTAGGTGGTAGTAAGCTCTTGAATATGCATTATTAGATCTTCCATGAACAGTATTTGCTCAACAAATACAATTTTTTTGAGGAATGATTTTTTTCCGAGCAGGCTAAAGTTTTGGAGTTTATTTAATGATCTCAGTTTTTTGGAGAGTTTAGTAAAGAAAATGTACTTACCAGAAGACATGTTTGTAGTCCAGAAATACCACATTCTACTGTCGGTCTAGCTTTTCTTTGATCCTGACGTCAACAGTTCTTTGATTCCATCACAATCTACAATATTTTAATCCTGCCGTCTTTTCCCCCTGCCCCCCACCTCATATCCTCCTTTCCTGAACAGCTTATATTCCACGGTCGATACGTTTTTCATGTCTTTGCCTGCCCTTTTTCTGCTGGCCTGGGGGCAGTCCCACCTTGGTTAAACCCAGCTTTCTGCCTTCTCTACACCGGTACCCCTGCAGCTGAGCATGTTGACTGTGGCCTCACTTCAGCGTGTGACCAGGCATCTCAAGAGGCTCCATGAACTCGCTGGGCAGTTTTGCCTTTCCTAGTCCGCTTGCTTATTTTCTGAGCTGTTGTCTCGTCTTCTCTGTGGTGTGCTCAGTCACTCAGGCTTTTCCCATTCTTTGCAACCCCGTGGACTAGAGCCCATCAGACTCCTCTGTCCATGGGATTTTCCCGTCAAGAGTTCTGGAGTGGGTTGCCACTTCTGCCACCAGGGGATCTTCCTGACCCAAGGATCAAATCCACATCTCTTGCATTGGCGGGTGGACTCTCTTCCACTGAGCCACCTGGAAAGCCCCACTTACTCTATGAATGTGTTAGTCACTCAGTCGTGTCTGACTCTGTGACCCCATGGACAGTAGTCCGCCAAGCTCCTCTGTCCATGGAATTCTCCAGGCAAGAACTGGAGTGGGTTGCCATGCCCTTCTCCAATCTGATGTGATGATTAGCTGACTACTACACTGACAACCGAGTGAACCAATGATACACAATGAGAGGTTGTAAAAAAGTTATACAGAAAACAGCAGAAATCTATTCATTCAACAGGTGTCTTCTCCATGTGCTCTTTTAGGTTTGGGGAATATAGTCATGAAATTAAAGAGGGGAGTTTCTGCCCTCATGGAGCTAGTATTCAAATTGATTGTAAATAAACGAGAGACAGACAGTAAACAAAGGAGTGAAAAGATTAGTATGATAGGTAATGAGACGTGAGGTTAGGGGATAATGGAGTTGGAGGCATGGGATGTTCTGTTTATGTAATGCCTAAGGAAAGGACTCATGGATAATTAGTGATATTCAAGCAGTGGCACCCCACTCCAGTACTCTTGCCTGGAAAGTCCCATGGATGAAGGAGCCTGGTAGGCTGCAGTCCATGGGGTCGCTGAGGGTCGGACACGACTGAGCGACTTTACTTTCACTTTGATGCATTGGAGAAGGAAATGGCAACCCACTCCAGCGTTCTTGCCTGGAGAATCCCAGGGACGGGGGAGCCTGGTGGGCTGCCATCTATGGGGTCGCACAGAGTCGGACACGACTGAAGTGACCTAGCAGCAAGCAGAGATCAGAGAGAAATCAGGAAACAAACATTATAAAAGTCCAAAGATCAGCAAGTGCAAAGATCTGAGGCCAGAGCATGATTGGAGTTCTCAGAAATGGCAGAAACCATGAGGAAGAGTCAGGTGAAGGATGCGCTAAGTATCAGGAGTCAGATCCTGTGGAGCCTCCTATAGGGATCGTGGGGTTTTGGCTTCTACTGTGAAAGGGGTGGGGAAAAACTGGAGGGTATTGGCCAGAGGAGGGATAAGGTCTGACTTGTTTTGAAAGGCTTGCTGTGGTTGCTGTGTTGGAGACTACTGTAGCCACCAGGCAAAGGCACGAGGTTACTGCCGTAATCCAGGGGAGACGTGAGAGAGGCGAGTGGTAGCAATGGACGTGGTGCACAGTTGAGACCGCTGGCGTACTCTGAAGGGAGGCTTTGTCACAGATTGGACCTGGGGTATGAGAAAGCGCCTGGAAGGACAGTTACCGTATACTGATAAGGGGAAAACAGCAGGAGGGTCAGGCTGTGCTTGTGTTTTTATGGGGTCATTAGACAGTTGGGATAAGAATTCAGAGAAATAGCTAGCCTAGAGATGATGTTTAAAGCCGTAAGACTGGGATGAAATCACTTTGGGGATGTGTAGAAAGAGAATATAGAGTCGAGAACGAAGTTCTAGAGAACTCCCAAAGTGATGAGCCCTGGACTGGAAACCTAGGAAGGAATGAGGAATGAGGACAGAAGCCAGTAGGCTGCTGGAGAAGCAGCAGTGAGGACAGAGGAGGGTTGGATGCCACTTGGGAGGGTTAGCGTGCAGCTTATGGGAGTGACACAGGGCAGCAGTCCTGGCAGGGCCTGGGATTGCTGTGCGTGTTCACGGGTAGGGACGGTCGGTGGAGCTGTGTCCTGTTTCCCTGCCAACAGCTGTTCTCTAATACATCACTCGAGGCACACAGGGCCCTCTTATTTATTTGGCTGCACTGGGTCTTCACTGCTGTGCGAGAGAGTGGGGGCTACTCTGTAGTTGCAGGGTGTGGGGTTCTCACTGCAGTGGCTTCTCTGGTTGCAGAGTGTGGGCTCCAGGGTGCCTGGATTTCAACAGCTGCTGCTGTGGCACACAGGCTCTAGAGCAGAGGCCCAGTAGTCGGGGCACACAGGCTTAGTTGCTCCACAGCATGTGTGGTCTTCCTGGCTCAGGGATTGAACCGTGTTCCCTATATTGGCAGGTGGATTCCTTACCCCGAGCCACCAGGGAACCCCTAAGAGGGCACATTTAAAACAAGTTTCCTTTCTATTTCAAGTGCTGCTGCTGCTGCTAAGTTGCTGCAGTCGTGCCCGACTCTGTGTGACCCCATAGATGGCAGCCCACCAGGCTCCCCCGCCCTGGGATTCTCCAGGCAAGAACACTGGAGTGGGTTGCCATTTCCTTCTCCAGTGCATGAAAGTGAAAAATGAAAGTGAAGTTGCTCAGTCGGGCCCGACTCTTCGTGACCCCATGGACTGCAGCCTACCAGGCTCCTCTGTCCATGGGATTTTCCAGGCAAGAGTACTGAAGTGGGGTGCCATCGCTTTCTCCATTTCAAATGAGAAGGCTAAAAGTTAATAGGAAGGTTTCATTGTTACTAAGGGCTTCCCTGATAGCTCAGTTGGTAAAGAATCTGCCTGCAATGCAGGAGACCCTGGTTCGATTCCTGGGTCAGGAAGATCCACTGGAGAAGGGGTAGACTACCCACTCCAGTATTCTTGGGCTTCCCTTGTGGCTCAGCTGGTAAAGAATCCGACTACAGTGCAGGAGACCTGGGTTCGATTCCTGGGTTGGGAAGATCCCCTGGAGGAGGGAAAGGCTACCCACTCAGTGGGATAGCTCCTCTAGGCCCTCCTGTGCTGCGCAGCCACCACTCCTCGGGCTGCTGCTCCCGGCCGCCGGCATCTGAATGCAGAGTTCCAAAGAATAGCAAGAAGAGATAAGAAAGCCTTCTTCAGCGATCAATGCAAAGAAATAGAGGAAAACAACAGAATGGGAAAGACTAGAGATCTCTACAAGAAAATTAGAGATACCAAGGGAACATTTCATGCAAAGATGGGCTTGATAAAGGGCAGAAATGGTATGGACCTAACAGAAGCAGAAGATATTAAGAAGAGGTGGCAAGAATACACAGAAGAACTGTACAAAAAAGATCTTCATGACCAAGATAATCACGATGGTGTGATCACTCATCTAGAGCCAGACATCTTGGAATGTGAAGTCAAGTGGGCCTTAGCATCACTACGAACAAAGCTAGTGGAGGTGATGGAATTTCAGTTGAACTATTTCAAATCCTAAAAGATGATGCTGTGAAAGTGCTGCACTCAATATGCCAGCAAATTTGGAAAACTCAGCAGTGGCCACAGGACTGGAAAATGTCAGTTTTCATTCCAGTTCCAAAGAAAGGCAATGCCAAAGAATGCTCAAACTACCGCACAATTGCACTCATCTCACATGCTAGTAAAGTAATGCTCAAAATTCTCCAAGCCAGGTTTCAGCAATACGTGAACTGTGAACTCCCTGATGTTCAAGTTGGTTTTAGAAAAGGCAGAGGAACCAGATATCAAATTGCCAACATCCGCTGGATCATGGAAAAAGCAAGAGAGTTCGAGATAAACATCTATTTCTACTTTATTGACTATGCCAAAGCCTTTGACTGTGTGGATCACAATAAACTGTGGAGAATTCTGAAAGAGATGGGAATACCAGACCACCTAACCTGCCTCTTGAGAAATCTGTATGCAGGTCAGGAAGCAACAGTTAGAACTGGACATGGAACAACAGACTGGTTCCAAATATGGAAAGGAGTATGTCAAGGCTGTATATTGTCACCCTGCTTATTTAACTTATATGCATCATGAGAAACGCTGGACTGGAAGAAACAGAAGCTGCAATCAGGATTGCCAGGAGAAATATCAATAACCTCAGATATGCAGATGACACCACCCTTATGGCAGAAAGTGAAGAGGAACTAAAAAGCCTCTTGATGAAAGTGAAAGAGGAGAGTGAAAAAGTTGGCTTAAAGCTCAACATTCAGAAAACGAAGATCATGGCATCTGGTCCCATCACTTCATGGGAAATGGATGGAGAAACAGTAGAAACAGTGTCAGATTTTATTTTTGGGGGCTCCAAAATCACTGCAGATGGTGACTGCAGCCATGAAATTAAAAGACGCTTACTCCTTGGAAGAAAAGTTATGACCAACCTAGATAGCATATTCAAAAGCAGAGACATTACTTTGCTGACTACGGTCCATCTAGTCAAGGCTATGGTTTTTCCTGTGGTCATGTATGGATGTGCGAGTTGGACTGTGAAGAAGGCAGAATGCCGAAGAATTGGTGCTTTTGAACTGTGGTGTTGGAGAAGACTCTTTAGAGTCCCTTGGACTGCAAGGAGATCCAACCAGTCCATTCTGAAGGAGATCAGCCCTGGGATTTCTTTGGAAGGAATGATGCTAAAGCTGAAGCTCCAGTACTTCGGACACCTCATGCGAAGAGTTGACTCATTGGAAAAGACTCTGATGCTGGGAGGGATTGGGGGCAGGAGGAGAAGGGGTGACCCAGGATGAGATGGCTGGATGGCATCACAGACTCGATGGACGTGAGTCTGAGTGAACTCCAGGAGATGGTGATGGACAAAGAGGCCTGGCATGCTGTGATTCATGGGGTCGCAAAGAGTTGGACACGACTGAGCGACTGAACTGAACCCACTCAGTTCTGGCCTAGAGAATTCCATGGATTGTATAGTCCATAGGGTCACAAAGAGTTGGACACGACTGAGCAACTTTCACTTTCTCAGTTGTTACTAAAACTGATGCAAGATTTTATCGTAGTGTTAGTTGCTCAGTCATGTCCAGCTATTTGTGACTCCATGGACTGTAGCCTGCCAGACTTCTCTGTTCGTAGAATTTTCTAGGCAAGAAGACTGGAGTGGGTTGCCATTCCCTCCTCTAGGGGATCTTGACTCAGGGATAGAACCCGGGTCTACTGCGTTGTGGGCAGATTCTTTACTGTCCGAGCCACTAAGGAAGTGATTGATTTTTTTTTTTTATCATAATTTGAAAAGTTGAGAACCACTGTCTTCTAGATAATAAACAATTTTCAAAATGAAATCTATTAATTGTTCAGTAGAATTTGGCATATTTTCTTAAATAGTACAATAATTAATGTTGTGCTGTTTGCTTATTAGTTCATCTTCATACATAAGCACATCCTTGTTTAACAGTTTTGGGAGCTGTTTAATCTGCTTTTATCCAAGCAAAGAATCTACAGATAATTGAAATCATAGAAAATTATTTAACAAATGTAAAACTTGGTTTGTTCATTCTTCCTGTAAAACTGGAATCCTGGAAGTCTTTTTTTGCTTTAAGGTTGATGTGGCAATTAAGTAAGGTAATTGATATAAAAAGCACCATATCATTGAGCTAAGTACAAAGCAAGAAACTTGGGTCACAAAAAGGACTAAATTAAAAGCAAAAATTTTATACTTTCTTTAGGTACCTATACGTGTATTTTTGGACCTGTCCTCATTGCCTTGTATACCTTTAAGCAAACCAGTGGAACTCTTAAGACTAGACTTAATGACGCCCTATCTGAACACCTCTAACAGAGAAGTAAAGGTAAAATGATTATTCTTGTCATATTCAGAACTATCTGAAATTATGTAATACTTTACATACTTAAAATAGCTTTAGCCACTTTTCTTTGAATTTAAATGTTACTTTCTAAACAGTATCCAGACCTGAGTTTGCGTAAATATCAGTTTCTAGAATAGGTTGGTATTAATCTGAATTGGGTGATTAAATGTATTTCTTTATAAAATTTGGATCTAAAACTTACTAAAAAGACAAAGACTTATCCAAGTCTACTCCATTTGATGAAATTCTTGTGATTTCTTAATTTTCATAGGTACACATTTGTAAATCTGGACAAGTGACCGCCATTCCATTTTGGTATCATATGTACCTCGACGATGAGATTAGGTTAGATACTTCGAATGAAGCCTCTCACTGGAAACAGGCTGCAGTTGTTTTAGATAATCCCATCCAAGTGGAAATGGGCGACGAACTTGTACTCAACATCCAACACCACAAAAGCAACGTCAGCATCACCATAAAGCAATGAAGAGCAGATTTCTAATGAAAAAATGTGGAAGTAGAGCAGTGGGTTTCCAGTTCTAGGCTGAATTAGTAGTGGGATTGCAACCATAAGATGGAGGTCCTTGAAATGGTCAAATAGTTTTAAAACATTGACATTAATAAAGTGTATTTAAAGACCCTAACTAAAGAGTAGCATTATTATAAAAATCTTGCCATAGACTTCCTTTCTGGCAAAGGCTATCATTAATTTTTCAAATTAGAAACTTTTTATTGCTTGTTTTTACTTATTAAAATTTGCCAAACTTGTTAGTCTGTACCCTAAAACTGTAAAGATAAGGAATTTTGAGTCTCCTATTCAGTTTTTAGACATCTTGGCTATTTTCCCTAAATCTGAACTTTTGGTGAGGATACCTCAAAAAGTTGGTTTCCACTGAAGATTGAGGGTTTATGTTTACCTGTAAATTCTAAGCTTGCTTCTTGTAAATGTTGAAATACTTCTGAACCACCTTCTCAGTTTTGTGTTCTGGGAATGCAAATCTGAATAAGACGTTTAAGCTACAGACTAAATGCAATTAAAGAATAAAAGGAGGACAAACATTTTCCTGGTCTGCCTTTGGCAAAGAAAAATTTTAAAGCTGATAAATTCAGAAAGTTAAACCTAAACCAGTATTTTTCAAAGTTTTGATGTGAATATATAGTGAAAAAAAAAAATCCAGACCTGAAATAGGGAGATTAATAAAGATTATCATGCCTTATATATACTGTGTGCTCTGTAGGTAAGCCACGCAGAAAATAAGATGTACCTTCTCTCCACACTGCCTGTTCGCCTTGCCTTTAGGATTATACTGCCCAACTTTACTTTCAGTAGAAACATTTCATTTATAATAGACAATAAAAACTTTGTACCTAATTACTGTGTACCTGTGTGTGTGTGTGTATGTGTGTGTGTGTGCGCGCTTAAATATATAAAGCATAGATTTTGAGAAATAAATACTTACCCTTGCTATTTGCCACATACTGCTCTGGCACTTTCTATATTTATTTTCAGTGTAAAATGTTAGGTGCAAGGGGTTGTGATTAACAATTAGAGGAACTCTAACCTAAGTAGTAAATTTCTCCCAGAGAGTATCTGCAAGTCTTGTGACTGTGGTTTGATAAACAGTTAGGACTACTCAGCCCAGATTTACATTTGCTGACACCTTTAGTAGCCTTAAAGAAAAGCAGACTCTGTTTCTATCACAAGTTTCTTATTCTTCCACTCTTTTGTCCAGTTTATTCTTTTCATCTCCAAGTCCTAGATAACCTATTAATCTGTTCGCCTTGGTGCAAATAATGATTTTTTAGACAGTAGTTGTTTTAAGATTAATAGATTAGGTCCTAGACATTTCTCCTAGTAGGAATGTTAAGACACAGGCATCTCTCACTGTAGGTATATGATTTTCAACCCTTTAATTTTGGGGGCTTAAGTTTTTCTGCTGTGCCTCTAATCACAAGAGACATAAAAGGTTGCAGAAAATAAATGATAAATTCTCATTTATTGAAAGACATTCATTTGAGAAATAGAGAAATAATTGTTAGGTAAGCATATATGGCACATGATTATGATTGAGGTCCACTAATTCGCATTTCTGAATTATACTTTCTGCTAGTTCCAGAGCATTATATTCATGCAGCAGTGGTAGGAAGCACTGATTTTTTAAAATGTCCTCCTCTTGATAAAGTACTCTAATGTCAGGAATGGTTAGTAGTCATTGTCTACCATTTGAGGATGTGATACTCTGTAGTGTTAAGAAGTCAAGTCTAAGTCTAGGATATTTAGACTGATTATTTGTGATATACAAAACCTAGTTGTATAAATCCGGTGGTTGTACCTGGTTTGCGCCGTTGTGTTCAGATTTTCCATCATTAATGGCTTGTCCTAAGCACAAAATCCTGAGCAACGGGACACCAGGTAATGAAGTAACACGGCAGCAGCAGAGTCTGCTTCTGCACACTGCTCAGGAGGCCACGGACTTCTCTGACGGCTCTTCTCTCGCTCCTGCAGCATCGTTCCCTGTGTCGTCAGGTGCGTTAGCTGTGGTCGGTGTAGTCTGGGGGGTCACAGTGTGTCCAAACCCTTGATAGTGGCCCACAGGTGAGGGCGGCACTGAAGAGGCAACCGAGAGTGCATCTTGTGATGATGAGGATAACAAGCTTGTGTGTTCATTTTGATCTTGATCCTCAGGAAAAAACTTTTTCCTAGGATGTCCCATGACTGTCCTTCCTTTAAAGTAGAATAAAAGTGTCCGAGTTAGCCAAAAGTTAGGTTATTTTTAAATTTACTATGATGTTGCTATGCTAAACGTTAAGCTCTTCCCCCCCCCTCCCAATTTGGAGAGCCTTACTGTGGTACTGTTTTACACAAAATCTTTTCAAAAACTTCTACAGACTGGACAGGAGAACTACAATAGGCTATTCGAATAAATAAAATGGCTGGTACTTACCAACATGCCTCACTTGTTCAGAAATATCATCCCTAATGTCTGAAACGTCCCACATAGCAAGAAAGGAATCAAAGCATGAGCCCTCTTCTGCTTCTTGGACATACGGTTTATATGAGAAAGTGTAGTGATGAGCGATAGCAGCAAGGAACATCTCAATACAGATAATAAAGTCCTACAACAACAACATCAACATCATCATCAGCCATATTGGATTTTACATCTAGTTTTGCAGGCAAAAAGCACTATGTCTCTCTTCAAAAATACTTGAGTATCAACAGCTGTTTGTTCCCTCACAAGACTGTCCTCATATTTTCATTTTCCAAAATAATGATTTTTGACCTCTTCATAAAAACACAAAATGCCAGAAGTTTAACTCAATTTTGTACTACTTCAGTCACCACAAGTATTTCTTGGCCAAGTACAATGTATTCTCTTCCACTATCCAAGGACTTAGAGGAGAAATGCAGAAAAGAGAAATTGAGTAGGAATAACAAAATCTAGGTTCTGTTACTAGTTTGTAGAAGAACCAGGAAGTATGGCCAATTTTTGTGGGGTTCCCCATTTCCTCACGTGTAAAGTGAGGGAACAGTAGCCCCTCAGCCTGCATATGCACATGCTGTCAGGCTCAGGAGAGAATACGTAAAAACGCTGAACAAACAGCAAAGTTCTGTTGGGAGTCAGAGAGCACTGCTTACCTGGAGTCCTGTGGCCACAGCTTCTACCGTTTGCCATTCCCATGTATGCTTTTCAGAAATAACGCCAACTTTTACCAACAAAGCAATAACTACTGCTTGCCTATATGTTAGGAAAAGGTAAACGCCAAATCTATATCAAGCATAAAACCAACAGTTGTTTAAAAATATGCCATTTAAAAAGTGAAACCCCAGCACAACCTGTGGACCACAACCACCCTGCCTTTACAGCATATTCCCGAAGAGACTGTATAACTGTATTAGATACGTTTGCTTTACACACTGACTCGTCCAGTACAGTTTCATCATACGAATTTTGATTATGTATTCTTAGGTACTTGGTTTATAGTCTTTTTTTTGTTTTGAAAGTGTGCACAAGTCGTTTTATTTTAAGTTGGTCCCATACACAGACCATGCCTAACGCCTTACACAATAGGAATTTAAAATGAAATAAAAGTACTTAAATGTCAATTTATACACATATTAATTGGTTATTTAGATTATTTTAAAGAACATTTTGGAACCAATCTTTTTTTTTGGAACCAGTCTTGTTAAACAGCTAAAATGAGATAAGTTTTCATATATCTATTGCAAGAATATTCACTTCCATATTACTTGTAATCGTAAAAAAATAAATTAGGAACAACCTACATGTCAATAAGAAACTGATTAAAAAATTGTATCCATACATTAGAATACTGTGTGTGGCAAAAGCAGAAAACCCAATAACAACAAAATTACATTCTCCCTGTATTTACAAAGAACTATAACTACAGTATACTAAACATTGAGTTCTACAAGTTTTTATAGTATGATGCTCTTTCTGTGGTTTTATAAATGATGTGGACCACAATGTCGTTCATTTTGGGTGGTGGGATTGCAAGGATTTCCCTCTGCTTTGTATTATTTGTATATTGTTATATTTGGTATATTTGTTTCTAGGCCCCTATCACCCACCCCCCCTTTACTAAACTGGGACCATGTACAGTTTTGTCATCTGTTTAAAAATTTTTACTAGTGAACATTTTCTCACATTATTAAGCATTCTATATCATGTTATCTTCCAAACTACTATATGAAGAAACCATGATTTATTTTAATGATTCCCTTAGTGTTGACATTTAGTGTCTCAAATTATTTTCTTCTTATAAATGTTATGTGGCCATTTGATTATTTCTTTATGAAAAACCAAGGATGGCTAAAAGAATGAACTTTTTAAAAGGGAAGCAGACATTTTAATTCCTCTTCCATATTAAGACTTACAAATTTTCATTAAACTGCCCTTTAGGAAATGGCAACATGCAAGAGAAAGCAACACTTACCAAAAAGAAACAAACACCACCAGCTTTACACAGAGAAATTTGCCAACAGGTTGGATTGGACTCAGCTCTTCCTTCAGCACTTTATAAAAGAGCAGGAGACAGTACATGGCGAACTGGAAACAATCAACCGAGCAAGCATATTCAGTAAGGATAAATACGGTATCAGGGATGCCAAAGGCAAAGAGTGATTTTTCAGGCAAAATTTTCTAGGCTTTATTATGCTCCTTTTAGATAAACAAGAGGCTTTAAATAGTTTACTATGGATGAAAATATCCAATATGAAACTTCTCAGAAGAAACGTGTAACATCATCTCTGAAAATGATTTTAATTGTTCATTTACAGGGCCCACAAAAAACACAGTAAGAAGTGACTGCTGTGAATGGAAGAAAAGGCTCTCATTTAAGCAAAATAAAAACATCTGTCTGCTTAGTAACAGCTTTTATATACAAGTTACCATTCATTTTATAAGGGTTGAGCTTACTACTAACTGTACATATATTATTTGTAAGTGAATACATTAAATAAGTACTATTTCAGTAAAACTATGCCCATGAAATCAGAAAGTAAGGAATCAGGGAGACCATTTTTCTTGAGGGCAGTATGTTAATCCTGCTGAATTTACTTTTTAAAGATAAGTGCTCAAGATAGTAATTATTTTAAAAAATCAGTTGTAATTAGCATTGCACAGCATAAACATTTTTCTAAAAGTTTACTTTCCCCACCATAAAATGCTCATTTAAAACATTTTAGAATATGAAAGCAGCAAAGTATAAAGTTGTTCACAGTCCCATCATCCAACCATTCCTTTCTACACATAATGTGGTTTTTAACAGGTATCATAAATATAAAATTTTGTTGCCTTATGGTTTTCCACTTAAAGTACCCCCTTCCATATATTTGATTAAATAACTGCCTACTGTTTTGACCAATGGAAGGACACAGAATATTTAACCAGTTCTCATCACTAGACTTTGGACTGTTTCCAGGCTTTTGCAAACAATAGGCCTATACAAACATACTGAAAGCAAAAGTACTTCTGGCCATTTCTTGAGGCATTCCCCAAAATGGAATTATTGGTTCCAGAAAATACAAATGTGGAAAAGCTTTGAATACACACACATTTAATTTTTATTATAAATCTCTAATAACTCACATGCGTGCCACTGTACCTAAACTATTATTTTGGAGAAAGCACTAAAGATTTTCAGCACACCTCACACCAATCAGAATGGCCATCATCAAAAAAACTACAGGCAATATATGCTGGAGAGGATGTGGAGAAATGGGAATCCTACTGCACTGTTGATGGGAATGTAAATTGATACAGCCACTATGGAGAACAGTATAGAGAATGCTTAACAAACTAGGAATAAAACTACCACATGACCCAGCAAATCCCACTCCTGGGCATACCCTGAGAAAAACCACAATTCAAAAAGACACATGTATCCCAATGGTCACTGCAGCACTATTTACAATAGCCAGGACATGGAAGCGACTTAGGCGTCCATCAACAGATAAATGGATAAAGATGTGATACATATATACAATGGAACATAACTCAGCGATAAAAAAGAATTTAAGTCAGTTGTAGTGAGCTGAATGAACCCAGAGTCGGTTATACAGAGTGAAGTCAGTCAGAGAAAAATGAATATCGTACATTAATGCATATATATGGAATCTAGAAAAAGAACTGATGAACCTATTTGTAGGGAAGGAATGGAGACTCAGATGTCGAGAACTGACTTGTGGACACAGCAGGGGAAGGAGAGGGTAGGACGAACTGAGAAAGCAGCACTGACGTGTGCATGATCGTGTAAAATAATCAGCCAGCGGGAAGCTGCTGTGTAACAGGGAGCACAGTACGGTGTCCTGTGCTGGCCTAGAGGGGTGGGATCGGAGCGGGAGGGAGGCTCTAGAGAGAGGGAAGATGTGTGCATATGCGTCTAAAACTTACGGCTGATTCGTGGTGTTGTATGGCAGAAACCAACACAGCATTGTAAAGCAATTATCCTCCAATTTAAAAAATCTCAATATTTATATTAATAGATTTTCAATAAAGTACACATTCTTAAGTTGAAAGGATTCATTTCATTTCAGTTTCTATAACATTTTAAAACACTTGGCATTCTCAATTTTCAATTCCAAATATATGAGAGAATTTTACTCTCCCACTTTTATTAAAACCCTATGCTGTCATATACCAGTAAGACATTTTTTTATTGAATATACCTAGGATTTTTAAGGAGAGGCATTATGCTTTTATTAATGACATATCCACAGAACTATGCAATGAATACCAGAATCAATGAAAAAATACAATCAACAATTCAGTGCAGTTTGGGGGAGAATGTATACATGGATATGTATGGCTGAGTCCCTTCACTATTCACCTGAAACTATCACAAGATTGTTAACTGACTATACCCCAATACAAAACGTTTTCGGTGTTTAAAAAAAAAACACTGTGCCCTTGGGCCACATTACATAAACAATTCAATGTATAAGTCACAAGATAATTAACAGATATTATATCTTTACATATGTATAAAGATTTATATGAAAATTTCTTCAAGTTCTTCCTACAAATCAAATTCAATATTAAAGTTACAATTAAACTTTATTCCAGAAGAAACTTTCCCTGGAAAATTTTAGTCATAGATGTAAATGAAGTACAATTAAGATGAATATTTACTTACCAACTGAGACATATTGTTTATGATAACCAAGTAAGTCCAAGCATTTGAAAAGCTAAAGTTCCCTTCATCATATATACCAAGTAACTCACAGACTCTAAAAAAGATGGTAAAAATGAGACTTTATGAATAACTTTATGAATAAGTCAAAAATATATTTTAAAATACAACATTGACAGCAATACTTTAATTAATTAATTAATTAGGCTGTACGACATGGCTGCTGCTGCTGCTGCTAAGTTGCTTCAGTCGTGTCCAACCCTGTGCGACCCCACAGACGGCAGCCCACCAGGCTCCCCTGTCCCTGGGACTCTCCAGGCAAGAACACTGGAGTGGGTTGCCATTTCCTTCTCCAGTGAATGAATGGGAAAAGTGAAAGTGAAGTCGCTCAGCCATGTCCGACCCTCAGCGACTGCATGGACTGCAGCCAACCAGGCTCCGCCCATGGGATTTTCCAGGCGAGAGTCCTGGAGTGGGGTGCCATTGCCTTCTCCTATCACATGGCATGCGGGATCTTAGTTTCGTGACCAGGGACTGAGCCCATGTCTCTTGCAGTAGGAGTGCACAGTCTTAACCACTGGCCCGCTTAGAGAAGCCCCAATACTTAAATTTAGAAGTAAGATTATTTCAAAGTTTCTGTAGATAATCACTTGATTTTGGCCATAGAGGTGGTTCAAAAATTAAAAACATTTTTCTAGAGATGTTACCATATGATTATCCCTCCAATCTGAAATAAATCCAAAAGACAAAAACATTGAATTAGAAAGGGTAATTATTAGATGAAAAAAAATGATGCTGCCTAATTTTAAAAACACGTAATGCAGGTTTATAACTAAACTATATTTTTTCCTGCCGAATTGTTTTGCAGGCAACTTTTATGATAACCCAGATCTAAGTATTTACTTGTATGGTTATCCAGTTTCTAAACAGCAGAGAAATAAAGTAGCCTTAAAAAAAAGGTAAATTAATCTTAATTCCAAGGCAAATGCTGCTAAAGAACTGCTGGCACAAAAGCAGAATAAAGAGCTGGATGCTCCTCTCAGCTTTCTCCCCATTCTTGTGAGCAGACAGGATGCTAGCATGACAAGCAGGTGAGACGCACAATCTATCTGATGCTCTTAGCTTCTTAGGGAATAGCTGTTACCAGGCAGCTTGATGACGCCCCATTTTACCTCAAATGCTAAGACCTGACAGAAGTTTTAAAAAGGAAAGATGTGTTTTCTTCTTTAAAATACAGTATTCATAAGAAAATAAAGCCATGTGATGAATCTGAAGTGGCATACTTCAACTTCATATACTAGATGTTTCTGTAACGCTGTGTGAATATTAATACTTGAAAAAGACTATTTTGAAAACGCTTTCGAGAAATCTCTACAGGGAATATTATTTAGAAAAATTACGTGGTGATTCCTTGGACCATTCCTATGGTCACCTTATTTATTCTAACACAGTAGGGTTTATACATACTTAAGACTAGATGTGTTATAAACAAGTAACAAGTTTTATGTGCCTTCTACTCAGTTGTCTCACTTAGGTAAAAGCATGAGAATTAAAAAAAAACAAAATAATGTAAGTTCTGTGTACTTACAAAGCAATGATGGTGGTGAATGGTCTGACAACTGTATATTGTAACACACCCAGTTTGCATCTAAACAGCAATACTCTGTCAAAGAAAAATAATTTAGCATTTGAATTACTCATTTCGTACTATCAGGTTTTCTCCAAAGCCCCCAGATTAAAATCATTTTGACAAATGATGCCATATTTATATTTAATTTTTAAAAATTATTTTTATTGTCGTATAGTTGATTTACAACGTTGTGTTAGTTTCAATTGTACAGCAAACTGATTCAATTACACATATACATACATCTACTCCTTTTTAGAATAATTCTTTTAGTTATTCTAAATGGCTACTGGGGAAGAATGTGGATGGAAGCAAACACATTATTTAAATACTGTTTTTTAAATCATTTAACAATGACATCTGAAAGATTTCCCTTTCTATGTCTAATTTCAAATTCCCAAGTAGCGCAGCACAGAACAGGAACAAAAAGAATGGAAGTGGGTCCCTGTATGTTTCTGGAAGAAAAACCAAGTAACAAATAAATTACATGTAGGCTTGCATATATGGAAGTGTATTGAGAAAATAATATTCACATTTAGGATTCAGTCTCCTTTCAAGCTTGGCCTTTATATATATGTATCATTCCAGACAGCATCACTGACTAGATACTCTGAAAGAACAAAACAAAGATCCTACATAAAACAGTTTTTAATCACTGAGCTCACTTAATGTAGGGGAAAATTCACAAAGAAAAACAAAACAAAAAAGTCCCCAAACAGCTACTACCAAAACAAAAAGGCCAGCTACCTGAGAGCCTTGTGGAACTTTCTTAAAAAGACCAAGATGCTCCAAGGGCAAATGTTTATTTAACACTCCTTTATCAAGTCTATGTATTATAAGTCCCCTAGTTTAAGAATTACATCTAGACTGAGAAGAATGAGTCTGACACACACTTCTTGAGGCCCGGGGTTACCAGGATTGAATTAAAAACAGGGGGTTCCACATGCTGAGAGCCTTCTCTGTGCCGAGGGAGTTCACTCCCACTGACAACTGAGTGGAGGTGGTCCGGGAGCTGCACCTGGGGGTGCAGCAAGAACTCTTGATGACAACGTCTGGGCCACACATGCTGTGCCCCCTACAAAGCTAAACCAAGCAGGAGCTGAGTTAAACCTGTAGTGCTCTGTAAACTGACTGTCAAATCAAACTTGAGACCACTAGGATGACTAAGCAAATGCGTCAGTCAGTTAGATGCCTCTGAAGGCTGTGGAGGATTAATGAACTGGAAGATGGGACCTGAAGACATTTTCCAGAGTGCAATGATGCTGGCACAGAGAGCACAGACTCAGAAGGACTAACACACATGCAGTGAGGGACGAGCAGGGGAAGAGCAAACGCAGAAGAGATCGTGGCTGAGAACTTTTCCGAACCAGTCAAAAGCGCAAAGCTACAGACTGGGGCACGCTGTAAATTAAACAGGACTAAAACCAAAAAAACCCTAGAGACTTCGTGGTGAAACCTCGTAGCGAAACCGCGAAATATCAAAGACAGGGTCTTAAAAATGCAGCTGAAGACAGGTCTCCTGCTAATATAACAGAACGACAACTAGATTGAAAGTAGAGGCTTAACAGTAACAACTGATGCCAGTGTAGGTCGAAATAAAATCTCCCCAAGTTTGTAGAAAACTCTTGTCAACAAAGAATTACATCCAGCAAAACAATCTTTCAAGAATGAAGGCAAAATAAAGACACTTTTGGATTAAGTGCATCTGAGAAAATTTGCCACTGCTATGCTGACGCTGCAAGAAATTTT
Organism: Capra hircus; assembly: GCF_001704415.2. Taxonomy (NCBI): domain Eukaryota; kingdom Metazoa; phylum Chordata; class Mammalia; order Artiodactyla; family Bovidae; genus Capra; species Capra hircus. Next base: position 60,389,449 of record NC_030824.1, on the reverse strand, counting down.
AAGAACCACACATTAGAGAGAAGCGAATGATCCCAGATAGAAGATCTGAGATGCAAGGGGGAGTAATGAACAAACCGTTACACTGCAGTGAAATCTATAAAAGCATTACAAAAACATTCTATACAAACTGATATCTATTTTTTTAACATTAAAGACTAGAAACAGAAAGTATAACTTCCAAACTAGTCATGAGGGAAAAAAAAAAGCCATAAGAAAAACATCAACAGAAACAGGTAAACAACTAGCAGGGGCATTTGGAGCAGCACTGCTAAGACAGCCACATTCAAACTACAAATACTCAAAGACTATAAAGTTTTAGCATCAGATAAGCTATGAGAACGAAGGCAATGGCACCCCACTCCAGCACTCCTGCCTGGAGAATCCCATGGGCGGAGGAGCCTGGTGGGCTGCAGTCCATGGGGTCGCTGAGGGTCGGACACGACTGAGCCAATTCTCTTTCACTTTTCACTTTCATGCATTGGAGAAGGAAATGGCAACCCACTCTAGTGTTCTTGCCTGGAGAATTCCATGGACAGAGGAGCCTGCTGGGCTGCCGTCTATGGGGTCACACAGAGTCGGACACGACTGAAGCGACTTAGCAGCAGCAGCAGCAAAGCTACGAGAAAGCTTTGGTTTCTAAGGATATATATATATATATGTATATAAAATATCCCAGGTGGTGGTAGTGGGAAGGAATCCACCTGTCAATGCAGGAGACATGAGACTCAGGTTCAATCCCTGGGTGGGGAAGGTCCCTTGGAGGAGGAAATGGCAACCCACTCCAGTATTCTTGCCTGGAGAATCCCATGGACAGAGGAGCCTGGCAGGCTATAGTCCACAGGGTCACAAAGAGCTGGACACAACTGAAGTGACCTAGCACACACACACACATGCATATATACATATAAACAACTGGAAATAAGGAGTCACAGACCTGTAATATATTTTTATTAAATGTGAGTGGTATAAAATAGACTTATCTATTACATTTTACTACACAGGTATCCCACACGTTTGAAAAACTTCAAAATTGTTTGTCAAAATCTTTATTAAATAATTAGAAGGATCTTCTCAAACTTCTTAAGTACATTTTTAAAGAATTTAATGAAAATCTGTACTTTTAAAAAAAAGGCTAAATGCAATCCACATTCCTGGGGTGCATTTTGGAACAGAAAAAGGACATTAGTGGAAAATGTGAGGAGATCTGAATAGTCTGCAATTAATAGTATTATACCATTATTACTTCTTCCTTTTGATGAACGTACCAGGATTACATAAGATGTTAGGGGAAGCTGGATGAAGGGTAATAGAAAATCTCTGTCTCGTCTTTGCAACTTTACTGTAAATTTAAAATTATTCCAAATTAAAAGTTTATTTTGAAGACGTAATCATTGAAAACAAGGAAATTAGAAAAAGGGAGACAGATATAAATAAAAAGTGGCAAAATTATAAATGAATACATTGATAATCACAAAAATATAAATAGTATATCTTGTACAAGTGATGGATTGTCAGATTAGAATTAAAAATAACACTAAATTTAAAAAAGGAGTTCAGTTCAGTCGCTCAGTTGTGTCTGACTCCTTGCAACACCACGGACCACAGCACGCCAGGCCTTCCTGTCTATCACCAACTCCCAGAGCTTGCTCAAACTCATGTCCATGGAGTCAGTGATGCCATCCAACCATCTCATCCTCTGTCGGCCCCTCCTCCTCCTGGCTTCAATCTTTTCCACCATCAGAGTCTTTCCCAATCGCATCAGGTGGCCAAAGTACTGGAGTTTCAGCTTCAGCATCAGTCCTCTAATGAATATTCAGGACTTATTTCCTTTAGGATGTACTGGTTTGATTGCCTTGCAGTCCAAGAGACTCTTCTCCAACACCACAGTTCAAAGGCATCAATTCTTTGGCACTCAGCTTTCTTTATGGTCCAACTCACATCCATACATGACTACTGGAAAAACCATAGCCTTGACTACACGGACCTTTGTTGCCAAAGTAATGTCTGCTTTATAATATGTTGTCTAGGTTGGTCAGCTTTTCTTCCAAAGAGCAAGCGTCTTTTAATGTCATGGCTGCAGTCACCATCTGCAGTGATTTTGGAGCCCAAGAAAAATAAAGTCTATCACTGTTTCCATTGTTTCCCCATCTATTTGCCATGAAGTGATGGGACTGGATGCCATGATCTTAGTTTTATGAATGTTGAGTTTTAAGCCAACTTTTTCACTCTCCTCTTTCACTTTCATCAAGAGGCTTTTTAGCTCCTCTTCACTTTCTGCCATAACGGTGGTGTCATCTGCATATCTGAGGTTATTGATATTTCTCCTGGCAATCTTGATTTCAGCTTGTGTTTTATCCAGCCTGGCATTTCGCATAATGTACTCTGCATGTAAGTTAAATAAGCAGGGTGACAATATACAGCCTTGATGTACTCCTTTCCCAATTTGGAACCAGTCTGTTGTTCCACGTCCGGTTCTGTTGCTTCTTGACCTGCATACAGATTGCTCAGGAGGCAGATAAGGTGGTTTGGCATTCCCATCTCTTGAAGAATTCTCCAGTTTGTTGTCATCCACACAGTCAAAGGCTTTGGTGCAGCCAATAAAGCAGATGTTTTTCTGGAACTCTTGCTTGTTTGATGATCCAACAGATGCTGGCAATTTGATCTCTGTTTCCTGACTTTCCTGGTGGCTCAGATGGTAAAGCATCTGCCTACAATGCAGGAGACCAGGTTTGATCCCTGGGTTGGGAAGATCCTCTAAAGAAGGAAATGGCAACCCACTCCAGTACTCTTGCCTGGAAAATCCGGTAGATGGAGGAGCGTGGTAGGCTACAGTCCATGGGATAGCAAAGAGTCGGACACAACTGAGCGACTTCACTTCCTCTGCCTTAAACAGCTCAACCACTAGCTTTGTCTGTAGTGATGCTTCCTAAGGCCCACTTGACTTCACATTCCAGGATGTCTGGCTCTAGGTGAGTGATCACATCATCCTGGTTATCTGGGTCATGAAGATCTTTTTTGTATAGCTCTTCTATGTATTCTTGCCACCTCTTCTTAATATCTTCTGCTTCCGTTAGGTCCATACCATTTCTGTCCTTTACTGTACCCATCTTTGCATGAAACGTTCCCTTGGTATCTCTAATTTTCTTGAAGAGATCTCTAGTCTTTCCCATTCTATTGTTTTCCTCTATTTCTTTGCACTGATCACTGAGGAAGGCTTTCTTATCTCTCCTTGCTATTCTTTGGAACTCTGCATTCAGATGTTTGTATCTTTCCTTTTCTCCTTTGCCTTCTGCGTCTCTTCTTTTCTCAGCTATTTGTAAGGCCTCATCAGACAACCATTTTGCCTTTTTTCATTTCTTTTTCTTGGGGATGGTCTTGATCACTGCCTCCTGGACAAAGTCAGGAACCTCTATCCACAGTTCTTCAGGCACTCTATCAGATCTAATCCCTTGAATCTATTTGTCACTTCCACTGTATAATTGTAAGGGATCTGATTTAGGTCATACCTGAATGGTCTAGTGGTTTTCCCTACTTTCTTCAATTTAAGTCTGAATTTTGCAATAAGGAGTTCATGATCTGAGCCACAAACAAAACCTTGCGTGCAGCAGAACCCAAGAGAAAGCAGCAGCGGCCCCACAAGATACTAACCCAGACTTGCCAGTGAGTGTCCAGGAGTCTCCGGTGGGCATGGGTGGGTGGTGGCCGGCTGCAGGGTCGGGGGCACTCAGTGCGGCAGTGCGTGCAGGGGACCTTTGGAAGGAGGTCACCATTATCTTCATCACCTCCACCATAGTTTGGTCTCAGGTCAAAGGACAGGGAGGGAACACAGCCTTGCCCATCAATAGAAAATTGGATCAAAGATTTACTGAGCATAGCCCCACCCATCAGAATAAGACCCAGTTTCCCCCACAGTCAGTCTCTACCATCAGGAAGCTTCCATAAGCCTCTTGTCACTTCCTTCAGAGGGCAGATAGAATGAAAACCACAATCACAGAAAACTAATCAAACTGATCACATGGACCACACAGCCTCCTCTAACTCAATGAAACTATGAGTCATGCCGTGTAAGTAAGTAAAGTCACTCAGTCGTGTCCGACTGTCCGACTCTTTGAGACCCCGTGGACTACAACCCACCAGGCTCCTCAGTCCATGGGATTCTCCAAGCTAGAATACTGGAGTGGGATGCCATTTCCTTCTCCAGGGGATCTTCCCAACCCAGGGATCGAACCCGGGTCTCCCGCATTGGAGGCAGACGCTTTAACCTCTAACTCAATGAAACTATGAGTCATGCCCTGTAGGCTCACCCCAAAAAAAGTAATACACCTAAAACGCTCAAAGTTGTACACCTAATTTTCTCTATCTTCTCCTGAAAATAAAAGGCAGAGAAAGTTAAGCCAGGCAAATAACTAAACAAAGGAAAGATAGGATATCTGTTAATATCAAAATAACTTTAAGACCAAAAAAAAAACCTAAAAAACAGGTCCAGAACAGATAACTTGCGTGCATGCTCAGTCATGTCCTACTCTTTGCAACCCCATGGACTGTAGCCTGCCAGGCTCCTCTGTCCATGGGATTCTCCCTCCAGGCAAGAATACTGGAGTGATAAGCCATTTCCTCCCCCAGGGGATCTTCCCAGCACAGGGACTGAACCCACATCTCCTGTGTCTCCTAATTGCAGGTGTATTCTTTACCACTGAGCCATTGTGTGAGCCCTCCTGAACAGAAACAGCGTCTAAATATAAAGCAAAAACTGACAAAAGTACACAAAAAAACTGACAAATTATCCGTGACAGAATTTCAACATCTCTTTCGCTAACTGACAGAACAAGTAGCTAAAATCAACACAAATGTAGACAAACTGAATAATACAATAAGATTGACCGCATGCACATAAATATAACAGAGCCACTCATTAGCACAGCATATACATTCTCTTCAAGCATACAGAGACCCACTGCAAAAACTGATCATGTACTAGTGGGCATGAAATAAACCTTAACCACGTTTGAAGACTGTCTCATAGTACATTCTCTGACTACAATGCAAATATATAAAATGAAAAAAAAATTTAATCTTTATATTTGGAAATTTTTAAAATATACTTCAGAAATCCAAATGGAAGTTTAAAAACCTTAAACTGGATGAAATAAATGTTAAATATGAAAACCGATTCATGGGGCAATAAGATTTTAAATAGACTTCTTGTGGTTGTCATTTCATTTATGGTATATGTTGTTGTTCAGTCGCCCAGTCATGTACAACTCTTTGTGACGTCATGGACTGCAGCACACCAGGCCTCCCTGTCCCTCACCATCTCCCGAAGTTTGCCAAAGTTCATGTCCATTACACTGGTGATGCCATCCAGCCATCTCATCCTCTGACTCCCTCTTCTCCTTCTGCCCTCACTCATTCCCAGCATCAGGATCTTTTCCAATGAGTCAGCTGTTTGCATCAGATGACCAAAACACTGGAGTTTCAGCTTCTGGATCAGTCCTTCCAACAAGTATTCAGGGCTGATTTCTTTTAAGATTGATTGATCGCCTTGCTGTCCAAGGGACTTTCAGGAGTCTTCTCCAGAACCACAGTTCCAAGGCATGAATTCTTTGGCATTCTGCCTTCTTTACGGTCCAGCTTTCACAATTGTACATGACCACTGGGAAGGCCATAGCCAAGACTATACGGACCTTGGTTAGCAGAGTAATATCTCTGCTTTTCAACACACTGTGTAGGTTTGTCACAGTTTTCCTGCCAACAAGCAATTGTCTTCTGATTTGACGGCTGCAGTCACCATCTGCAGTGATTTCAGAGCCCAAGAAGAGGAAACCTGTCACTACTTCAACCTTTTCCCCTTCTATTTGCCATGAAGTGATGGGACCGGATGCCATGATCTTAGTTTTTTTAATATTTAGTTTTAAACTGGCTCTGTCACTCTCCTCCCTCATCCTCATCAAGAGGCTCTTTAGTTCCTTTTTCTTTCAGCCTTTAGAGTGGTGGTATCCACATATCTGAGGCTGTTGATGTTGCTCCCGCCTATCTGGATTGCAGCTTGTAACTCATCCAGCCCAGCATTTCTCATGATGTGCTCAGCGTACAGGTTAAACAAACAGGGTGACAGCAGACAGCCCTCTCGTACTCTCTTTTCAATCTTGAACCCATGTGTTGTTCCATACAGGGTTCTAACTGTTGCTTCTTGACCTGCATACAGGTTTCTCAGGAGACAGATAAGATGTTCTGCTATTCCCATCTCTCTTAAGGGCTTTCCACAGTTTATTATAATCCACACAGTCAAAGGCTTTAGCACAGTCAATGAAACAGAGGTAGATGTTCTTCTGAAATTCCCTAGCTTTCTCTATGATCCAGCGAATGATGGCAATTTGACCTCTGGTTTCTTTTCCTTTTCTAACCCAGCTTGGACATCTGGGAGTTCTTGGTTTGCATAATGCCTAGCATGCAAGATTTTAAGCAGGACCTTACTAACATGGGCTGCTGCTGCTTAGTCGCTTCAGTCACGTCTGACTCTGTGCACCTCTATAGACTACAGCCTGCCAGGCTCCTCTGTCCACGGGATTCTCTAAGCAGGAGTACTAGAGTAGGTTGCCATGCCCTCCTCCAGGGGATCTTCCCTATCCAGGGATCAAACCCAAGTCTCCTGCACTGGAGACAAGTTCTTTACTGCTGAGCCACCAGGGAAGCCCCGACTAGCATGGGAAATGAGTGAAGCTGCCTGATGTTTAGAACATTCTTTAGTTCTACTCTTCCTAGGAGTTGGGATGAGGATTGACCTTTTCTAGTCCTGTGACCACTGCTGGGTTGTCCAGATTTGCTGACACATCGAATGCAACACCTTGATGGCATCATCTTTTAGGGGTTTGAATAGTTCTATCAAAATTCCACAGCATCCATTTGCTTTATTAAAAGCAGTGCTTGCAATCCTTGGATCAGAAGAATCAATATAGTGAAAATGGGTATACTACCCAAAGCAATCTATAGATTCAATGCAATCCCTATCAAGTTACCAGAGAAGGCAATGGCACCCCACTCTAGTACTCTTGCCTGGAAAATCCCATGGATGGAGGAGCCTGGAAGGCTGCGGTCCATGGGGTCGCTAAGAGTCAGACACGACAGAGCAACTTCACTTTCACTTTTCACTTTGATGCATTGGAGAAGGAAATGGCAATCCACTCCAGTGTTCTTGCCTGGAGAATTCCAGGGACGGGGAAGCCTGGTGGGCTGCCATCTATGGGGTTGCAGAGAGTCGGACACGACTGAAGCGACTTAGTAGCAGCATCAAGCTACCAACGGTATTTTTCACAGAGCTAGAACAAATAATTTCACAAGTTGTATGGAAATACAAAAAACCTCGAATAGCCAAAGCAATCTTGAGAAAGAAGAATGGAACTGGAGGAATCAACCTGCCTGACTTCAGGCTCTACTACAAAGCCACAGTCATCAAGACAGTATGGTATTGGCACAAAGACAGAAATATAGATCAATGGAACAAAATAGAAAGCCCAGAGATAAATCCACACACCTATGGACACTTTATCTTTGACAAAGGAGGCAAGAATATACAAAAAGAAAAGACAATCTCTTTAACAAGTGGTACTGGGAAAACTGGTCAACCACTTGTTAAAGAATGAAACTAGAACACTTTCTAACACCATACACAAAAATAAACTCAAAATGGATTAAAGATCTAAACATAAGACCAGAAACTATAAAACTCCTAGAGGAGAACGTAGGCAGAACACTCTCTGACATAAATCACAGCAGGATCCTCTATGACCCACCTCCCAGAATATTGGAAATAAAAGCAAAAATAAACAAATGGGACCTGATTAAAATTAAAAGCTTCTGCACAACAAAGGAAACTATAAGCAAGGTGAAAAGACAGCCTTCAGAATGGGAGAAAATAATAGCAAATGAAGCAACTGACAAACAACTAATCTCAAAAATATACAAGCAACTCCTGCAGCTCAATTCCAGAAAAATAAAGTGGGCCAAAGAACTAAACAGACAGTTCTCCAAAGAAGACATACAGATGACTAACACATGAAAAGATGCTCAACATCACTCATTATCAGAGAAATGCAAATCAAAACCACAATGAGGTACCATTTCACGCCAGTCAGAATGGCTGCGATCCAACAGTCTACAAGCAATAAATGCTGGAGAGGGTGTGGAGAAAAGGGAATCCTCTTACACTGTTGGTGGGAATGCAAACTAGTACAGCCACTATGGAGAACAGTGTGGAGATTCCTGAAAAAACTGGAAATAGAACTGCCATATGACCCAGCAATCCCACTGCTGGGCATACACACCAAGGAAACCAGAACTGAAAGAGACAAGTGTACCCCAATGTTCATTGCAGCACTGTTTATAATAGCTAGGATATGGAAGCAACCTAGATGTCCATCAGCAGATGAATGGATAAGAAAGCTGTGGTACATATGCACAATGAAATATTACTCAGCCATTAAAAAGAATACATTTGAATCAGTTCTAATGAGGTGGATGAAACTGGAGCCTATTATACAGAGTGAAATAAGCCAGAAAGAAAAACACCAATACGGTATATTAATGCATATATATGGAATTTAGAAAGATGATAATGATAGCCCTGTATGCAAGACAGCAAAAGAGACACAGATGTATAGAACAGTCTTTTGGACTCTGTGGGAGAGGAAGAGGGTGGGATGATTTGGGAGAATGGCATTGAAACATGTATATTGTCATATGTGAAACGAATCACCAGTCCAGGTTCCATGCATGATACAGGATGCTCGGGGCTGGTGCACTGGGATGACCCAGAGGGATGATACGGGGAGGGAAGTGGGAGGGAGGTTCAGGATGGGGAACAGATGTACACCTGTGGTGGATTCATGTCAATGCATGGCAAAAGCAATACAATATTGTAAAGTAATTAGCCTCCAATTAAAATAAATAAATTTATATTAAAATAAAATAAAAGCAGTGCTTCCTTTTGCACACTTGATTTCACTCTCCAGAATGTCTGGCTCTGGGTGACTGACCACACCATCCTATTAATCCAGTATATTAAGATTTTTTTGTACATTTTTTGTACATTTCTAATCTCTTGAATCTATTCATAACCTCTACTACATATTCATAGGGGATTTAAGTCATACCTGGTTGGCCTAGTGGTTTTCCCCACTTTCTTTAGTTTAAGCCTGAAGTTTGCTATGAGAAGCGGATGATCTGAACTACAGTCAGCTCCAGTTTGCTTACTGTATACAGCCTCTCCATCTTCGGCCACAAGGAATGTAATCAATTTGATTGCAGTATTGACCATCTGGTGATGTCTTTGTAAATCGTCTCTTGTGTTGTTGAAAAAGTGTTTGCTATGGCCAGTACATTCTCTTGGCAGAATTCAGTTGGCCTTTGCCCTGCTTCATTTTGTTCTCCAAGGCCAAACTTGCCTATTACTCCAGGTATCTCTTGACTTCCTACTTTTGCATTTCAATCCCCAACGATGAGTAGAACATCTGTTTTTGGTGTGCGTTCTAGGAGGTCTTCTAGGTCTTCATAGAACTGATCAACTTCTCAACTGATCAATTGATCAGCTTCTTCGGAATTGGTGGTAGGGGCATAGACTTGAATTATTATTATATTGAATGGTTTGCCTTGGACATGAACCAAGATCATGTTCATTTGCTTTAAAATGAAGTCTATGTTCAAACATATGTCCATACATTTAAAAACTTTATTTAGTCTGCCTAATTCCTAAATGGTGTAGTTGAGAAAATTTTTGTTCTAGAAACAACAGGAAGCCTAAATAGTTCTATACTTGTCCTCCCAGAAAGAAAAGTCCAGGGCAAATCTTTCAAGGTATATAATACCCCATCTCTTCCTGTAATATGTAAATAAAGGCAGTAACTCTTGTGTAGGCAGTAAAACTTGGACATGAGGACAGTGACAGTATAAGAAAGGGAAATCATAACTTCATTTTGTTCATGAACAAAGATGTAAATATTCTAAGCAAAATATTAGCAATCCAAAACTTTTATAATGTAGAAAAGTTGATGATACACCATAACCACTTAAAATTTGTTCTTTCAAATGCAAGTGGATTATAATGTTAGAAAAGTCATGAGTCTAATTCACTATATTAACAGGTCAAAAGCAAAAAATTATGATCAGCTCAACAGGGATAGAAAAAGTATTTGATGATATTCAGTACCTAGGTATGATTAAAAACTCTTAACTAGGGATAAAAAAAGAGTTTATTTAAGCTAATAAAGGATGCCTACAAAACATCTTTAGAAACATTATATTCAAATGTGAGATTTTATAAGAATTCCCTTTAAAACCAGGAATGATACAAGAAAGTCTATAGGTACTCAGCACAGTGAGAAGAGAAACATGTATAAAAACTAGAAACAAATCCTTTTGAAGGTGACTGGTTACACAGAGAATTTAAGATCTACAGAATAAGAAAAATTAACAAGATTTTTGGATATAGGCTCCATATGCAAAAACCAATAGCCTTTCTATACACTGGTAGTAATTAAACTAATTTTTAAAAAATGTCATTTACAATAGAAATAAAATATAAGACATTTAAAAAGTCAAAAAGATGTACAAGACTTTTATGAGAAAATTATACTTTACTGAAAGATAAATGAAGAGCTAGGTAAGCAGAAAGTAGACCATATTCATAGATAAGAAGATTCAAATAACCATAAAGATGTCAATAAATTGAAGACTGAATTCAATTCCAATCAAGAAGTCCCAATAAGGTTTTTCAAGTAACCCGACAAGCTGAATCAGAAATTTATACATAAAAGCACCAAGTTAAGAACAGCCCATTTAAGACTTATTAATAACATATAATAGTCAATGTATGGAAATGGTCCAGGGATAGAAAAATTAATCAATAAAACAGAAAAAGGGAAGATCACAAATAGACCCACATATATGGAACTTTTATATGACAGAGATGGCAACATAGACCAGTGAGGCAGGAGAGAGAATGGTGCTAGGATAGCAAGTCAGTCGAATAAAGTGAAACTGCATTCCTACTTCATATAACATATGAAAAAGAAATCAATATATGTTTATAAGTCTTAATGGAAAAGTAAAATGTTTAGAAGAAAAGCACAGGAGAGTTGTTTTAATAATGTTGGGGTCAGGAAGAATTTTTTGAACCAGACGAAAAGTGCCTGAAATAAGACTGATATATTCAACAATATAAACATCCTCAAAAAAGTGCCAAAACATGCCAAAAACTAGAAAATGGTATTTTTAACATGCATTAAATAATCAGTATCTTAATCTATAAAGATCCCTTATGGATAAACAACCCATTAAAACATGAGGAACAGAAATAATCACTTCTCAGAAGCAAAACAGAAATGGCTGATAAACATATGAAAACTTCTTTAATCTCACTACTAATCAGTAAAAACCTTGATGACCTCTTGACAGGCAAACATAAAGAAGTGCTGGTAATTATAAAATCTTTTCTACTGGTAATGGGAGAGTAACTTGGTACTGTCACTTCAGCAAATAATTTATCACAAAATCACACAAAAGCCAAAGATGCAGCATATCCACTCCAAGGTATACACCCTACAGCGAATTTTCTCAAAGCGTGGTAAATTCAACATGGTGGGCTATGACTCAGTTTTAAAAACAAGAGGGTGGAAGGGAATACACAGCAAGAGTTAGTACTGTTTCATGAAAACATTTGTTTCCTAACAGCATTAACTCACTAGGTGAAATGTTCCCCTCCTCTCATAAACTCACATATATAAAATCTAACATTCATTAAAAGAAAACTCACTGTGCTCACTGCATATGTCACATAAATCAGTCTAAAAGCAGATGCAGTTTTACATCTAAAGACTGGAAACTTGCATCTTAAATTCAGTCTAATGCTTAAAACCAAAGCATCACACTGAGTTATCCTCAACAGCAACAGGCTGATTAATGATCAGACATGTAACACCAGCAATCCAACAGGAGGAGACTGGTAACCTAAGCTGCATGTATGTACAGAGAATGAGGGGTTTATGTCACTAAAGCCATATCCCCAAACTGCATGGCTTTGGCAAGGTTCAAAGTCTTCAAAGGAAAGAAAACCTCGTTTATAGTTACGGATGCACTGCTGATACCATTCAGGTAGTAGCTGTTAGATCTCAAGAGTCTCAGGAACTTTTAACACAGTTTTTTAAAAAGAGAAAATGTGATTAAATATCAAAATTAAAAATCTGATGTAAAATTATCCCTGAATAAAAGTGATGCTTAGAAAAATGTAAACAAGAATAAATGTAACTACTTGTGTAGTTAGGAACAAATAAATTGCACAAGCACAGAAAAGGGAAATTTTGGTCTACAGCCTTGAAATCTTCAAAAAGGTTCTGGGTTTTAGCTGACCACCTACTAACTGGGATGAGCCAGCCTGAAGTGGCAGCTAGGACCGCATCTCAGGTTCTGTATTAACAGAGGAGTCCTGATCAAAGCCAAGCTGCCACTGCCACTTCCACCACCATCATATTTACCAGACCACTGCAATGTCTTGCATCTCTGCCCACTTCCAGCTCAGTACACAAAGAGTACAGTAATCTCTGAAAAAGAATCTTGGGTATCAGCCCTTTGCTTAACATCCTATATTGGCTTCTCACTTGACAATCTCTCTCCTGGACCAAACTTTAGACGGGGTTCCTCTTAGCCTTCTTTTCAACTAGGCATCAGCTAGGCCCTGTCCTTGGCCTGGGAAACCAGTCTAAGCAAAAAATCCTGCTAAGACACTTATTACCACTGCCCCTCCATCATCTCATCCTACCCCCCAATATCTGATTACCCTTGGTATCAAATCCAGCTCCTCTTCCGTCACTCTTGATGTCTTCTTGGTCTGCCTTAAGTAACATTCTTTTTAGGGCAGTTTAGAGAGAATTCCCCTACCCTGATGTCTCCTCTCAGTAATTTTCCACCCAGTAACCACCCCAATCTCTTTGGTCATAAATCCCTGTTTGTTCTTATTGTACTTGGAGTTGAGTACAACATCCTTCCACCCCCCAACCGTTATTCTCACTATCCTCTTTCATAGGCTCCAGTTGTTTTTCCTTCATAGTGTTTCCTGAAGTAACTAACTATATATTTGTGTCTTCATTTAATTCCTAACCAAGCTGTAAGTTCCATGAGTTCTACATCTGTTACATGTATTATGATATACCTATCTACTAGCACATACTAGGTGTTCAATACGTATTTGTCAAATAAACATCTCATGAATTTATTATTTCAAATAGCCAGGCAGCTCCCTGTTACTGCAAGGGTGTTAAGAAGAGACTCGTTTGGTGCCGATGTCATCTAAGTGGTTCTGTATTGCATGAAAGGCAATGTAGCTAACCCTAGGGTGTATGTCTACACTGATCCTCCAAGTCATTCCACCCATCTACATCCCCATCTATCAGCAATCAAGTCTTGTTGATTCTCCACTGGATTCTCTTATTATCTTTCCTTTCTATTTCAATTCCACACCCCTCTTTTTCAGCTTATCTCACAAACAAACTATTCTAATAACATAATTTATTTCCCCTTCTGGACTCTTCTCCTAATGAATCCTGCATAGTATTTTAAAATTAATCTTTCTAAAATGCCAGTCTTCAAATGTTTCCTGCTGAAAAACATCCAGTGGTTCATTCATAGAGTAAATGAAATCTTAGGTTCAACATAACTTTGCAGGCTTTATTTCCTTTCTGTCCTACATGAATGAATAACAAGGCCAACTAACTTACATATAACTAGAATAAACACTGCTATTTGTTGCTCTTATTTCATGCCCAATGCTGTTTCCCCACCTAGACTATCTTCTCAAGTCTTAGATCCGATTTTGCCTTTAACTTGCTATGTGATTTGAGGAAGTTAATCTCTGCAGATTCTGGTTTCCAATCATAAAAGAATGTTGATTAAAAGATTTCTAAGGTTCCCCCTCCCCCTACAACTTTACCAGTTTTCTATTTAGGGTAAATAATGTAAAAGAAACTAACTCTTATGTGTGGATTATAAAAACGTGTTTTTTAAGTATTCAAACTTGACTATGAACTACATGAGGGTAGGGACTCTGTGTTATACTTTTTGTCCTACATATAGCACTTAACACACTGCAGAGAAATGACACTTACATCTGTTTAAGTAAAACCAAACTTAAAGAATTAAAACCAAACATACTTACTCTCCCATAGTCCATGGTGGACAGCAACACAAAGGAGGGAAATGTTTCTGCTGATCTTTGGCTTCAATGATTAATACCAGATTCGGATAGCGGTTAGTTAGATAATTGGTAAGGAATCCCATGAAGTTGTAAATGACATAAGCTTCATAACATTCTCTGCAGGTATCCACATATATTGCAATGCTGGGATATTTCAAAGCTATCCACTATGAAGAAGCACAGATGTTAAAAACAGTTGTTTTAACAGATGTTAAAAACAATAAAAGGAATTACTACTGCAATTCACGGCACTCGCAATAGGCCTATTTTAAAACTTCAGTTGTCTTGTCACATACCTGTATCAAACTTACTAAATTTTATCGTTATGAGGGCTACCAGGTAATCAGTGAAATGAAATTTTAAAAGCAATAAACATCTTGCATACTGGTAAACAAAAACATTTGTGTTGGGGGGTAAACAATGAATATGAAGAGAAAAGTTATATTATGTACTTGAGTTCTTCAATATAAATATAATCCAAAACTTCTTGACATGACCATAGAAAAATGATGTTAAAGACATTTTCTTTATATTTAATCATATTAAAGCAGTTATTTGTAACAATTACATATACTAGGATCCACTGGGGAAGATTTCTGTTTTGGTCCAAATAAATATTGTAATAAATAAAAAGGATGATAAGGTAATTTTAAGTATTACAATCTTTAGAGGAATAAGAACAACTCATTTGAAATTTTAAAACATCTGCCTTTTCTATGGTTATACTTTATATCTTCTTCCTTAACATTAAAAACACTTATTAACCTAACTCCTTACTGCCAAATAACATTACTTTTATTATGTTAATTATAGTTAGTATCACAAAACAAGTTTTTAGTTAATGAGTTAAAATGAAGCATACTTACACTATCCAAACTGTATATGGGTACCATCCAAAGAATCCTATTTAGAAAGCAAAAAACATAAATTTAAAACATTTTACATGATTAAAAAAATTTTAACTTACATTTTATGAGATTAGCCAATACAACACTAGTAGAACCAACATGTAAGGACTCACCTGATTATGGGTTTCTGGAGTTCAGGTTGTGTATAATGCACTAAGTGTTGCAGTATCACCCAAAGCGAGATAGGTATAGTCAACAGCAAAAAGATCCCAGCAATAAACCAAGCCTTGGTGTGTATTCCAACCTTTAGGAAGCAAAGAACATATTAGTATAATTCTCTGATATTAAAGCTAAACAGGTAAACATGATTTCTGTATTTTTTAAAATTTTAATTTATTTATTACTGAGGCTCAGTATTTTCCAAATAACTAGTGGGTATTTTTATTTCTTCTTCAATAACAGCCTATTTGTGCTTTTATGGAAAGAGGGGGTGGATTTTTCCTCATATGGTCTTTAGTTATACAGCACTGCATAGATTAAGCATACTAATCCCACGTCATTTCCCTCAGACTGTTATTGGTCTTTTATATTTTTCTGATTAAGGATGTACAGAAATTTTAGAATTTTCTAGAAGTCAAATCTAAAACTCTTCTGGTTTATTCCTCTGCTTTTATGTTGGGATAAAATTTACCAAAGTTTTCTGCAAATTTTACTGTTACTCAAAATATGAACAGAACACTTATTGAGTGCTGTTTGCCTGATAACCTTGCTAAGTTCTTTACATGCATCATGTCTTTTAATCCTCCCATTGGCTAAGGCACTGCCAGTGTCCAAGTGACCCGTCCAGAGGACCCATGCTAACACAGATTGCCCCTGTAAGAG
This sequence comes from Capra hircus, assembly GCF_001704415.2. Taxonomy (NCBI): domain Eukaryota; kingdom Metazoa; phylum Chordata; class Mammalia; order Artiodactyla; family Bovidae; genus Capra; species Capra hircus. The sequence continues at coordinate 60,373,480 of NC_030824.1, read as the reverse complement.
CACACAGGGCTTCCCACGTGGTGCAGTGGTAAAGAATCTGCCTGCCAATACAGGAGGTGCATGATATGCAGGCTTGATGCCTGAATAGGGAGAATCCCCTGGAGGAGGAAATGGCAACCCACTCCAGTATTCTTGCTTGGAAAATTCCATGGACAGAGGAGCCTGGCAGGCTACAGTTCATGGGGTCGCAGAGCTGGACACGACCAAGCACACGTGCATGTCTCTTATACACAATATTATCAGCTCAGGACAAGACATTTTCAAAAGATCTAATTTCTTTTTAAGGTCAATATCTGATCAATATCTTTTTCCTTTAAAAGCTCAGTGTCTAAAAATATAATCTGAACTGCTTCATCCTAAGGCAGAGCTAAAGTAATCCCCTCATTTTCTGGTAAAAAAAAAAAAATTTTATTTGAACCCCTGTTCTATCTGAGGAGCCCTCCAGAATAAATTTTATTCCTTGTACTCCTGAATGTGAATCCTTTTAACTAAAAAAAAAAAAGCAAATGCTAGCTTTTTAAAGCAAAAAAGCTGGGAATTTATTTTTAGTATTTGAGGAGTTTGAGCAGTTAATGAAAATAGAACTGAAGTCCACAACTTCTATCTTTTGCTGTTTAGAACAAGATTTTTTTTTCATCAAGAGTCAAAGATTACAGAGGTAGAAAAGTATAGAGAACAAATGTATTTTTATAACAATGAATTTCTACATTCAACTGTATGGAAAACTTGAAAAGCAGATTAAAAAGTCTTGCTGAATGCTGGAAATTAATAAAGCAGTAAGTCAAAAGTGAATATGCAGAGGTGCAGATTCTAAAAAGAATGTCTGAGCAATAATGTTCCAGAGATTTTTGCTTGGCTCAATTTCATTTAAAATTCAGTACTGGGCTTCCCTGTGGCTCAGTGGTAAAGAAGCTGCCTGCCAATGCAGGAGACTCGTGTTCGATCCCTGAGTCAAGGAGACACCCTGGAGAAGGAAATGGCAACTCACTCCAGTATTCTTGCCTGGGAAATCCCAAGGACAGAGGGGACTGGAGAGCTACACAGTCCATGGGGTCACAAAAGAGTTGGCTATGACTTAGCAATTAAACAACCACTCATTTTAATGATGGCAATAATAGTAATATACCCTAGATTTTCTTTATTATAAGGTGATCATTAAGAACAGTATTGCCAAGTACTTTTAACGCCTACATTTGTTTTCATGACTGCTTTAGTGCTAAAAGGTAGGACTTGGTGGCAGACTTGAGAGAAAACTGATGTGCTCATGACTAAAGAAAGCCAAGCATCCTCAGTGTGCTGTAAAGAAGAAAGTTCTTCTTCAAATGATCATAAAACAAGTAACTGGAGAACTGACTCATTTCAGTATGGTGATTCCAAACTTTAGAAATCTTGCATGGGAGAGTTAGTACTAGTTTTACACTGCAAGTGGTAATTTCGGTTTAGAAAAGCATCATGCATCCACATTAATGCTACGAATTTGAATCACTGGTCTTAGAACTGTTTTGGTTCTTGAGCTATTTAAAAAGCTGTATGCCTAAGAAACTGAACCTATCGTATGTGTATACATGTTTATGTAATGTTATAATAAAATGTAACAAAATGATATATGTTCTACTAAAGTAATATTATAAAATAAGATCTTACTCTAGGTATCTGCACAAATTATTAATGATTATTACATTTAATTTACATTTCTCTCTAAATAAATTATTCACACTTGAGACACTGGTAGAAGGATGTAATTAATAATATTAAACTATCAGCCACTTTTGGGCTCAGAAAAAAGGAGACAAGTAGTGTAGATTTTTTTCCTAAGGTAATTTGAAGAAAGCAGAGAGGAAAGAAAAAACCATTATAAGACCAGCATCCAGCAGTGAGTCAGCTGTCCCTCAGCCAGCGGCCTTCGGAGCAGAGAGAAGAGGGACACAGGAGGGTGTTTTCTGGGCTCACTTCTCAGGGAGAAGCAGGGAGCACTGCCAGAGAGTGGCTACTCGCGACACAAGACTAGCAGGGCAGTGCGGTGTCCCGGGGGCATGTTCCTTGCATGACCTTTATATATGTTAATACACGCTCAGCCCAGCAAGAGTGCCACAGATGGCGGCAGAGAGTGGCCTGGCCGCTCCAGTCCTGAGTGTATTCCTCATGGGCATGGGACAGGCTAGCCGAACCCCCAGTTTTCTACCACCTCAATCCCCACTGACTTCTCACAGCGTGAGCATTTTGACTATAATGTTTAAAAGGTAAGTATTTTTTTTTCATACAATACTGGCTCGAAACATGTCAACTACTTTTTCCAGTGCTTAATCAGATGCAAATAACTTTGCTTTATGTGCTCAGTTGTGAACCTAATCCCAATGAAAATGCTATCCAAAAACGCTATCACACTGCTGCCCCACTATAACAATAACAACAGCAAATAAATATCAAATAAACAGCAATAACAACAGTGCTATTTTTAAAACAACAGTGGTAATTCGGGGCTTACTGAGTTCCTACTATGTGCTGGGGACAGTGTGAAGCATTTTAAAGACATAAACTCATCCAGTAAATAATGAGAATGAGTGATCAATAAGTACTTAGCACGGTGTCACTTTATCCACTTATGAGTCTCAGTTTTCCCATCTGTAAAATGGGGCTAATTCCTGTTTCAGGGCTTTAAAGAAGATTAAAGAAAATTACACCTTATCTTAGGGACATGCTGTAGTTAGTGTTTCTAACATTTTAACAACAAAACACAATGGCAGGGGAAAGTGAAAGTGAAGTCGCTCAGTCGTGTCCGCCTCTTTGCGGCCCCATGGACAGTAGTAGCCTGTCCCTTAATCCACACTCCTTTCCATCTACTGTGCCATTCATTCCCCTGAGTAAAAAAATACTCAAAACAAACAAAATGAACAAAAACCTGTCTTCATATACTGATACCACTTCTTCACTCCACACTTATTTTTAGCTTTTGCCCGGATGCCTCCAGGGTTTCCCTCATAGCTCAGTCGGTAAAGAATCTGCCTGCAATGCAAGAGACCAGGTTCTATCTCTGGGTCGGGAAGATCCCCTGAGAAGGAGGTGTCAACGCACTCCAGTATTCTTGCCTGGAGAAACCCATGGACAGAGGAGGCTGGCAGGCTACAGTCCATGGGGATCGCAAGAGTTGGACACAACTTAGCAGCTAAACCACCACCACCACCGACACTTCCGTCGAAACCAGGATGAGGCTCACAAAGGATCCCCTTACTTGTGAAGACCAATGGACAGCGCAGCAGCACCAGACTTCTCACTGTTTTGTCCTTCTGGAGGAGGGCACGGCAACCCACTCCAGAATTCTTGCCTGGAGAACCCCCACAGACAGAGGAGCCTGGCAGGCTGCAGCCCACGGGGTCGCACAGAGTCAGACACGACTGAAACAGCTTCGCACATGCAGATCTGACGAGCCCATGTGAATGTCTCTCAAATAGCTTGAACTACGTGTCCCAAGCAGAACTCAAGTGCTCTCAAGTCTGAGTTTCCATCTTGGGAACTGGCATCACCATTTACCTTGTTGTTCAAGACTGAAACCTCAGAGTGGTTCTTGACGTCCCCCTTTCTCTCACTGCCTCTCTTCCCCAATCACATCCCCTGTCAAGCTCTGTTTCTTCAATTTCCATGATGCTTAAAATTCACTTTTCCATCTCTATTTCTGCTATCCTGACTTGGGCCGTAAGTCATCATAGCCTGGGCACCCACTACCTCTAAAACATCTTCAAGAGCTTTCTAACTTTTTTCCACTTCCACTTAATTTTCCACAGGCCGGTAGAGTTGTTTTTGGAAGGTGTGCAACAATGCTGCCCCACTTGTTCACTTTTTAGATCTTTTAAAATTTCCTCATAGCACTTCACATCATTTATTGATCTGTTTGTGTTGGTTGTGTTTGCCTCTATCACTAAGTTCCAGGAAAGCAGGAGCCATGTTTCTCTCTCTAACTATACAGAATACAGCAGCACTGGGGCTCAAACAATCAGTTATTAAGTATCAGACATTTGGGCAAAAGGAGAAAACAAGTAAACCATAAATCGTGTTAGATGCTGGTGAGTCCTAAGAAATATAAAGAAGGGAAGAGGATATGAAGAGTTGAGGAAAAGAAGCTTGTTATTTTTAAACAGGGGAGCTGGGTGACACTTAAGTAAAAACCTGAAGGACACAAAGGAACAAAAATACCATCTAGGGAAAGGCATATTATGACATGCCAAGGCCCTAAGGAGGGAGCATGCCCTACATGTTTGAGCAAAGCAAGTACGGAGGAGGCTCAGGAACTAAGGAGAGAAAGTTAGATGAGATGGGGTGGGGGTGGGTTCAGATCACGCTGGGGCTTGGCGCCATAGTCAAGGACATAATGGGTTTTAATCCGGGACTAGCAGTGACTGGAAAACTTCACGAGGACACACACAGCGTGACTTATGTTTTCACTAGATAGTTTGGCTGGTGTGCTCAGGATAGTCCAGGCAGTTCAGGAGGAGAATCTGGCTCAGGGTGTTAGCAGTGGAGATTGTAGATTAAAATATTCCTTCAAAGCTGGTACAGAAAAAGTAGAGTTGACATCAATGATGAAATAAAAATTTGCACTTTAAGGCAAAACAAGGAACACTTTCACACAGAACTTTTTCTCTGCCTTCTGGCGTCCCCCCCTCCCCCCGCCGCCTGGGGTGCAATGTGGGTCTGCACCGTGTTAGCCAGACCTCTCCAGCGGCAGCAGTACTTGCTCAAACATAAAGATCACTTTCCCTCCTTCCGGCCTCTACTTAGAAGACAGCATTCCTTTCTCGATTCTGAAAGGGGTCATGATGACCCAGCACCTGACTTGTAAGTGCAGACATCTCTGGTGAGCTTTATTGTACTTGTTCAGTGGCCAAGTCGTGTCTGACTCTTCGCGACCCCGTGGACTGCAGCACACCAGGCTTCCCTGTCTCTCACCATCTTCTGAAGTTTGCCCAAGTTCATGTCCATTGCTGAGCTTTATGTACAATGCCAACGTTATCACTCCCCTTAAAGATGGTGACTGGAGCTGAAGAGTGGTCAGACATGGGGAGATGTTGGGCTGTAACGAAGTTCAAACTTAAATACTTAACTTATAACCTCAGTAATGTTACTAACTATATTACTTGCATTCATGCCTGTTTATGGTTATTGGTTCTGGCACTACCAAATGTGTCCGAATCTCCGATAAAACTAATGATTAAGCCACTTGAAATGATTGACCCAATATACAGTTATATAAGATCCATGACTGTAACAGTGTAACTTTTTCTTGTGGGAAGAAACAACAAGAGGGAACCATTTCCTGGACACAAGACAGAGGCCCAGAGGCTTTTGGTTACTATTGACAGGACTTAGTTCAGTAACAGTACATTGAATGGCTTAACTTGAAAATCCTCATTTGACCTGAGAACAAGCATTCCCAGTCCCGTGGGACAAACTGGTCGCAAAATGCCTCCCAAACTTTGGTCTAAATTAAGAGCGAAAGGGAAAGGACTGTAAAATAATAAATACTGCCCGTCCAGTTGTTTGAGAATTAAGTCACTAGCCACTGTGGGCGCTGACCTACAATATACCCTGGAAGGAATTCGGGGTGAGGGGGGTGGGGCAGACTCTGTGAAAACTGGCAAAACTGGCCTTCAGACAGTCGGCTGTTTTCAGGAGAAATTTTTTATCCTGGATTCTTGCACCTTTTCATACTTAGAAACCCACTAAATTCACACCTGTTCCTTGTGACTAGTGATCTTCTACCGAGTACTTGACTGCATATGCCTCCTTAGCCAGAATCACACATACACCAGCTTCCCCTGTATCTCTTCAGGACAGAGCTTCAGAGCTCTCTGAGAGGCTGTCTCCCAGGCTCTAATTCTCAGTTTGTCTTGAATAAAATTTTCCATCTCTTTCTTAGATTGACTACTATTTGTCACTGACACCAACAACTAAGAGAAGTCTTAAATTAGGTTATGATACACAGAATTAATCTTTAAAATAGTTCCTATATTTCAGAGTAAGAAATACTCTAGAGAAATACTTAAAAGTAAGGAATCTCTATTAGTATTAAGATGTCTATACGTGAAGTTTGGTAGACAAATTATGGAAATAACCTAAATTTCTAACGGATGAGAAATACTCAAAGTAGTGTAATATTCTAGTAACATTAAAAATAACTATATGGACTATGCTAGTATGGGCAAGTGAACAAAAAAACTGAGTGAACATACAGAAAACAAACATATATTGAATACAATTTGTTTAATTATATAAAAATATTTCCACACAAAAGGCCTCAAATTGCCGTAGTTTTGTCATAACTCTTGTGAAACAGTTGTTTCTAAGTAAAAATAGTCCCTTGGGTTTTATTAACGTCAAACTTGAAAGCTCAACTTTTTTACAAAGTGCTTAGCTAAGCATTTACTTTGGGGTCTCTCAGCTTATAGTACTTTCCTGATGTCATAATAAGAATATGACATCAAAAAACATACAAGGCATTTTCCCTGAAAACTTTGTTGGCTAAGAGCTCAACTTCAAAGTAAGAACAAAGTCGAACCAACTCAATCCTTTAATTCAGGAAGCTGCTGCTAAGTCGCTTCAGTCGTGTCCGACTCTGTGCGACCCCATAGATGGCAGCCCAACAGGCTCCCCCGTCCCTGGGATTCTCGAGGCATGAATACTGGAGTGGGATGCCATTTCCTTCTCCAATGCATCAAAGTGAAAAGTGAAAGTGAAGTCGCTCAGTCGTGTCCGACTCTTAGCGACCCCATGGACTGCAGCCTACCAGGCTCCTCCGTCCATGGGATTTTCCAGGCAAGAGTACAGGAGTGGGTTGCCATTGCCTTCTCCAACTCAAGAAGCTAGTTAAATGCTAATAAAATTCTACACCTGGTCCTTAAGGTAGATCTAATTAAGTTCAGTATTTGAACAGATCAGATTTCAGTAATAAAGTTACTACTTTCCGGAAATGGATGACTGCCTGCAAAACAGCGCTCTCCGAAGCTGCTATAGTAATATATTTTATTTTCTCAGTCCTACCTCCACCAGTAGCACGCTCTGAAACACCATGAACAACTACAAGCCAGACATCGGTTCTGCTATAGGTTCGTTACATGACATTTTTCAGGCTATCAAGCCTGGAGCATCCGGGTAAAAACAGGCTACCTTAGATGGACAGGATGGTAGAAAAAAGGGTAGGTGGCTGATGGTGCGGGACCCTCTTACCTCCAGTTTCTGTAGTTCCCACACGCAGAGGGGAACCGCAACCACTATGGACAACAGGTAGAGAACCACCGCTAAAGGTCGAATCCACCGTCTCCAGTTCCTCCAGGTACAAGTGCAAGGCATGTTTCTGCATAAATCAGCTCCGAGTAGGAAGGAAAAGAAGCTCGAAGTAGATGGTAACGCGGAGCCCTGTTCTTGGGCTGTTTTTTCGTCTCGCATATTACGGAAAAAGAGCCGACAAGCGACTCTACCAGCAGCTTGAACCGCCTCCTCGGCCCACGCTGTGCTTAGTGTTGCTGCTGCCACAAACGCGGCCGCTCACGGGGCTACCGGGGAGCAGTGCGGGCAACATTCTTTCTTCCCCACAAAGCATCGACCCAGTTCTTCCGCGGCGGAATCCCCGGCAGAGCCGCTGCCCTCACCTGGGGATTGCCCAGAGCTCCGCCGGCACCATGGCCTCAAGGGGAGCGGCGCCGAAAGGGACCAGCCTGTAAAGACCCTGCACTCAGTTCTTTTCTGCCCCGCGGCTGCCGGCCTGCTCGCTCTTTTCTTGGGTGGTGGTGTCCCTTCCCTGCGGCGGCTGCAGGCGTCAGTGATGATTCCGCGGATAGATAACAGACGAGAACGCCAACCCACCAGCCTCAGGATTTCTTCACTTGTTCTTTCGGGACATTCCCCCAAGGCGGAACCCAAGGCCAAACCAGGGCTTCCGTTTCCGCCCTCGCTGTCTGAGGTTGGTGATTCGAGGACTGAGCAAGATAGGCCCGCCCCATCCGGCTCACTTCTAGTTCTGTGATTGGTCACTTTTCGGGGGCGGGGCTTCTAGGCACGTACCTAGGTACCAGGGTGGAAGAAGTCGAAATTTTCGGAAGTTGTGCAGCTGGTCCCGGCTGGCTCAGTGGCCCAGGAAGATTCTGCAAGCTGTACAAGTCTTTTGAAAACATTTGAGGAACTCCTACTACACTGTTCTGCTGACTGTATTCCAGCTTTAAGAAAGGCTGTGTAAGAAGCCATTACCTTAGAGCTGAACCTTTCTCTGACCCAAAGATCTGCGATTCTCCCAGGGAGTGGATAGGGGAGTCCGGGGGAATAAGAGGAAATGGAAAACGTCCTCCTAGTTTTGTGTCAATTGCTAAAATCTGGGGGTGGAGCCACTTAGTTGTTTCGGGATCCTCCGAAAGAACATTCTAGGGATAGCTTAACTTTAGAAGCAGTACTGAATGTCTTTTCCGCATTTGGAACTTGGTAAAAACTGGCATATATTTAAGTTTCAAAAGGTTTACGTTACTACTGACAAGTTTTACGTGCTCAAAGCTTTGAGGCAAACAATGGTGGGATCTTAAAGCCTTTCTAAACCAATAGAGCAAACAAATTATCTACTTCTCAATTGATACACAAATATGTCTTGTAGCTGTTATTTTGTGAGGGTCAGGCACTGTACTAAGCGCTTTTCTTACATTATATCAGTTGATCTGTGCAAAATTCCTAAAAGGTAGGCAGTTTTCCATGTCACAGACGAGAAAACAGATTCAAGTATTTAAGGATAAAGTTTGAGGAACTCGTTGAACTTGTTAGTGGTAGAGCCAGGATTCTAACCTTAGTATCTGACTCAAGCATTGGATCTGTCCATACCTACCACCTGAGAATTTCTGATAATGACCATCTATGAACAAGAAGGCCTACAGTATTGAATATACCCAGCCTAGGATTCTGACGGAGGCACTGACAGAATGTCCTCTTCCCTAGTGTCATCAGTCCTTTGTACAACCTGGCCTCTTTTAATACAGACTGCTTTTTTTAAGGGGAAATGGGCCTTTTATTTGTTCTTCCTAAGCTGACACATAAAATTGAAATCATATTTTTAAATTTTCTGATCATTAAATTAATGCGTGCTCCATTGTTAAATTTTGGAAAATAGAAAAATAAAAGAAAAGTAACCTTTACTCTACAACCAAGTATAATCACTACTTACTTTTTTGGTACACAGTTTGGTTGCCTTGGATACATAAATTATCCCTGTGCCTTTCAGCTACAGTCACTGGCATCCATAGTAATCTTCCCCATTCTTTCTCTTGGACAAATCTTTTTCACGTAATTTGTGGAACTTTCCTTGATTTCCCCCTTGCTCCCCATATGCTTATAGCACTTGTTGTGTGTTATAAATCATTTCCTTATTTGTCTTTTAGATTGAATTTCTAGGAGCAAGCAGAAGTTCTAGAACTATTAGAATAAAGCAAGGAAGTGAGGGAAGGAACTGGAATGTCAGATGCACAGGTGGTTTCCCACCCCAGTATGTGAACTGAGGTTCATCCACAGTGAAGTTTCTGCAGGTCAGCAGAGAAATGAGGAAAAAAAAAATGTAGTTTTTAATCTATTCTTTCTAAGTGATTATGCTTTATTTTGAAATTGTTCGTTCTATTTTTCTTTCATGTGAGGATAGTAATAGAATAGTTGCTTTCTAAATATTTTTGCTTTGGAAAATAAGAAGTTAGTAACTTTATTTGCTCCCATTTAGTTTAATTCTGAAATTATTCTTGGCCCATGAAATCAGTGAGACAGGGAATGGCCTCTGATTTCAGCAACCATAGTGTTGGCCTGATCCTCATCTCCTTCCTTTACTTGCTATGTTTAGTTGCTCAGTCATGTCCGATTCTTGGCAACCCCATGCACTGTAGCCCGCCAGGCTCCTCTGTCCATGGGATTCTCCAGGCAAGGATACTGGAGTGGGCTGGCAGTTTCTTCTCCTAACTTGGTATAGGTATTGTCTGTATTCTTTCTGGATATGATTTAGCCTAAATTTGAGGGTGGATCTGAACTTGATTGTGTTTGAAAAGTAAATGGTTATGACTAGCAGGTGGTTCTAGGGTCAAAAGCAAGCTGTTAGTCATTCTTGATGCAGTGTACATAGAGAAAATGAATTTCTGCTGATATGTTACTGTGTCATATGAGAATAAGCAGGTGAAATTTTGCCATCCAGGGAGGGTATGTTTGGATTAGTCTGACTTAAAATAATAGGTTAACAAAATTCGCTTTGAGGAGTTCTGAGAGGTGCACATTGTTAAGCCCTTGGCCTGTATCCTCCCATTTCTCTATGTAAATATGTCTGTGATGGTTTTAAAATGTAGCTGCAATTTCTTTACTTGTCCCATAAAGATATAGACTCTCTATCCCCTCCCTTATATATAGGTGGGGCATGGCTGATTGAACCACTAGAGTATAGTGAAAGGTGATCATAGTTACCATTTGACTTCAGGGGCTAGGTCACTCACCTTGTCTGTTGGAACACTTGCTTTCCAAACTCTCAGCCATCATGCAGAAGTCTGACTGCCAGAGGCTGATGTGCTCTGAAGAGCCAAATACACATCAGAAGGTCCCCTGAAGGTATGCTGAGTGACAGTCACAGCTGAGCCCAGCCCTCCAGGTAGCCAGCCCAGGTGCCTGCCCCACGAGTGGAGAAGCTGATTCTGGCTCCCAGAACTGGAGTCACCCATCAGCATTTTGCGTCTTTCAAGCTAAATTTCAACATAAAATTTACCATTTTGACTCTTTTTAAGAGGCTGCAATTCAGTGGTGATCATTACATTCACATTGTTGCGCAACCGTCAGTGCTGCCCACCTCTGGGATTTTTTCATCATGCAGCTGAAGTTCTGTGCTCATTAAACACTAAGTCTCCATTCCCCATTGCCCCAGACCCTATGCTACTAAAAGTGACCACTATTCTACTTCCTCCCTCTTTGAATTTGGCTCCTCTAGGTATTAATACTGTATAGAAGTGGAGGCAGAGAATATTTGTGCTTTTATGTCTCACTTCACTTAGCATAATGTTTTCAGGGTTCATCTGTGTTGTAGCACCTATCAGAATTTCCATCTTTTTTAAGGCTGAATGAGATTCCCCAGTGTTCACAGAAGCATTATTCACAACAAGCAAAAAGTGGAAACCAATGTTCACAGCCGCATTATTCAAAATCGGCAAAAAGTGGAAAGAATCCAATTGTCCGTTAGCAGATGAATGGATAAAGTGTGGTTTATACATACAATGGAATATTGGTTTTGTTCTCAAAGAGTTGAACACGGCTGAGCAGCTGAGCGCTATTGCAGTGTTGCACTGTCTGTATAAACCACATTTTGTATATCCATTCATTTGTCGAAGGACAATGGGGTTCTTTCCATTTTTTGCCCATTTTGAGTAATGCTGCTGTGAACATTGGTGTATATACCTGGAGGAGGAGGTATGGATATGACCCTTCTCTGCTGCTTTTGACCTTGATCAGAGAATCCTCCTTCCTATCCACTAACAGTGTCCAATACATTGGTGTACAGGGGAAATGGGGGATTGTCAGTTCAGTGGGGACAGAATTTCAGTTTTGCAAGATGTAAAGTGATCTGGAGATTGGCTGGATAATGTGAATATACTCACTTCTTTTTGGCTTTTACATTTTTAAAGTTGTAAAGAAAATATTTAGAAATATTTACTATCTGGCCTTTTATAGTAATAGTCTTCCAACTCCTAATTTAGAATAAATTTCAAAAAGTTTATAGTGGGCTGTTATGAAGTTGCTGAATAAATCTCAACATAAAGTTCTGCCATATCTTCACGAGGAGTGTATTTAAATTTCAGCAGACTTTCTCACACTTAATATTTAGGGAACTGTGTAGTTCTGTCTCCAAATCAACATTGAAAAATCATGTTTTTGTTGTTGTTGTTATTAGGATTTGTTTTTGTGTTTAAGTAAATCCAGGACACAAGGTTTTGGTTTTTTTTTTTTTTTTTTTTCCCCCCCACACTATGTGGCTTGTGAGATCTTAAGCCACAAGACCTCACAAGTAGTTGTGGCTGTGAGTTCCCCAATCAGGGGTAGAATCTGGGCCCCTGCAGTGAAAGTAGAAGTTCTAAGCCTGGACTGCCAGGAAGTCCCAACAGTCCTTTTCTTTAGAGTCAGGTCAGATGAATGAAAAGGCCCCACCTTGTGTAATTATGTAGAAACTAACCCTGACCCGAAGCCTGAGACTAGATGGTGGATACTTTTCTGATTCTACTCTGAGCAGGTTTAAATGTCCTTTAAACCTCAGTTTGTCCCTAAATCTTATTGTTTCATTGCACTCTTACAATGTAGTAATTTTTTCCATGGTGTTCTTACCGCCAGTGAAAATTCTAATAGCTCCATTTATTAAGGAATTTAAGTCCAAACAACCTAATTGTAGACATTCATATAGTGTTTGACCAGATGTCTCTCAAAAATTTAAACTCTCCCATCACTCTCCCGACTCTTTATTTTTGTATTTGTTGTTGTTTTTGTTTTGCTTTATGGTCACCCAGCATTTGGCATCTAACTTCCCTGATCAGGGATTGAACCTGTGCCCCCTGCATAGCAGGTGTGGAGTCTTAACTACTACACTGTCAGGGAAGTCCCTAATTGTCATATTCTTGATCCAGGTTTATTCCATCAGTACATTAACTTTTATGTTGGCTTTTCTTTATAAAGGCTCTTTATTTAAACTACTGAAATATTTAAATAGCACATTTGCTGTCTTCTTCAAAAGCATGTTACTGGAATTACGGGATTAATGACTCAGGATCTCCAATTACCTCACAAGAAAGGTGATAAAGTGTCTTAAAGTGAAAGTGAAAGTGAAGTTGCTCAGCTGTGTCCGACTCTTTGCCACCCCGTGGTCTGTAGCCCACCGGGCTTCTCTGTGCATGGGATTCTCCAGGCAAGAATATACTGGAGTGCATTGCCATTTAAGCCACCTGATAATCCTTAGTATGGTATATGCTGTTGTTTTTTGCTCAAGCAAAGAAGACGCTGTAAATGGTACAAATGACTTGCTTGGTAAATAATACATTACCTTGCCTATAAATTATTACTCGAGACGAACTTTCCAGTAGCTCTATCTGATGGGGAAGTTTTCTTTTTTAATTGATTTTTTATTTTCAGACTGGTTTAAGTGACACTTGAATATCAAGTCACAGGCTAAAAGCAGTGTGAAAAGTTTTAATAATTTGAGATTCACAGCTAGATAATTTAGGAGATTTGGGAGGAGAAAAGGTGTGTTTGGTTAGGAAGAAGACTCTGTGTATTAGAGAAACACATTTTTTATGGAGACAGATTCTTTTAGGATTTAAGCAAAAATCCCTGTGTCATTTAGTGTACTTTAGATGCTCGACTGTGCTGATCCCCACAGAAAGAAGGCTTTCTTCGTGAGGTAAGGAGTATTCATGGGAGGATTTTGCCCTAGGGTGGGCGAAGTTTCCTTTTTCACATGTGAGCAGAGCTCTCTGTGGAGCTTTAGTTTTACCTCTTGCTTTTTTCGTGTATTTCAGGCTATATTGGTTCCCTGTGTAAACTCGTGAGCACATGTTTTGCGTGATTTTATGTGGGTCGAACATAGGGGTGGGGTGAGAATTGATTCCTCTCCTGCCCTGTAGAGTGATACTCTGCATATTAGTCACCCAGTCGTGTCTGACTCTTGGAGACCCCATGGACTGTAGCCCGCCAGACTTACTGGAGTGGGTAGTCATTCCGTTCTCCAGAGGATCTTCCCAACCCAGGAATTGCACCTGGGTGTCCCATGGTGCAGGTCAATTCTTTACCGTCTGAGCCACCAGGGAAGCCCTTATTCTTCCACGCACAGCTCTGTGTGGAGTTCACCAGGCTAGGGCCTGTGTAATTGGTGCTTCTATTGATATTTTTGTATCCTCTTTACTTTGTGGATGTAGTACTAGACTTTTTTTGGTTTTATTCCTAGAGTGTAAACCTTATGATTTGTACTTTTCAATTTTCTCACTTGAAGAGGAGAGGAAAACAGGGGCGCAGTGTCTGTTTTCTCCCTTCTTCCTTGACACTCTTCCTAGGATCCTTGCTAAGTCAGGGTATAAGAATCAAGCAAGTGTCCCCAAACTAAACTTTTCAATTTTCCTTATTCTCAGGAACACTGGGTGTGTGGTCAGTGCCCCCAGAAAGGAAGACTTAGTACAAAAATACCTTCCCTGACGTATTTTCTGTTGCTGCCATAACAAATGACCACAAAATTAGTGACTGATGTAGAAATATGAGGCTTCAGGATGCTGGGTCATTGGGTTAGGAGCCCTTGGGCTGTTAATAACTGTGAAGGGTCTGAGATTTCTACCCATTTGCAAGTGAACAGGTCTGCACCATGGGACACCCAGATACAGACAAAACCTGAGACATCTGGAACAGAGACAAAGGACTTTTCCATGAACATCGCAGCAGGCAGTCAGAGCTTCGGGTTTCATTGGTTCCTGTTGCCTCCCAAGTCACCCAGACGTATGCTGTTCTGGAAGGAGTTTGCAGCTGAGGAACTCGGAGCTTAGTAAACCCTCATCTTTTATAATGACCTGAAAGTAAACCCGTCAACCTTTGCCCTGGAGAGAGACATTGTCTTTATCCTCCTAGTCAGGAAACACGTGTTCTTTGCCCTAACAGGGAAAGGTATCTCTACCCTGGTGGCTCAGACAGTAAAGCGTCTTCCTACAATGTGGGAGACCCGGTTTCAATCCCTGGGTGGGAAAGACCCCCTGGAGAAGGAAATGACAACCCACTCCAGTATTCTTGCCTGGAAAATCCCATGGATGGAGGAGCCTGGTAGGCTACAGTCCATGGGGTGGCAAAGAGTCGGACACGACTTCACTTTCACTTTCACTTTCACAAGGCTGTTTCAAAGTAGAAGTGTTAATCGCTCAGTCATGTCTGACTCTTTGCAACCCCATGGACTTATAGGAGACTGTAGCCCACCAGTCTCCACTGTCCATGATATTCTCCAGGCAAGAATACTGGAGTGGGTTGTCATTCCCTTTTCCGGGGGATCTTCCCATCCCAGGGACCAAACCTGGGTCTCTGGCATTGCAGGTAGATTCTTTACTGTTTGAGCCACCAGGGAAGAAAAAAAAAATTTATATATATTAAATTTATATATATACAAAGTAAATTTATAAATTTATATATATATATAAATTTATAAATTTATATATATATAATTTATATATATATAAATATATATATATATTGCTAGATTTCATTGGGACCCGAAATATGGTGAACTATCCTTGGGCAAGGAGAAGCAAGAGGAAACTCTGGTGGAGGTCCATAGTATTCCTAATGTGCAAGCCTCTTTGCTATATGAATATCGGTTGAAAAGATATTCCAGAACAAAAGCATACAGAAATGTCATGGAGAATTGTCCCCCAGTAAAGATGAAACAAAAACAATACCCAGCTGTGGATGTGACTGGTGATAGAAGCAAGGTCTGATGCTGTAAAGAGCAATATTGCATAGGAACCTGGAATGTCACGTCCATGAATCAAGGCAAATTGGAAGTGGTCAAACAAGAGATGGCAAGGGTGAATGTCGACATTCTAGGAACCAGTGAACTAAAATGGACTGGAATGGGAGAATTTAACTCAGATGACCATTATATCTACTACTGCGGGCAGGAATCCCTCAAAAGAAATGGAGTAGCCATCATGGTCAACAAAAGAGCCTGAAATGCAGTACTTGGATACAATCTCAAAAACGACAGAATGATCTCTGTTCATCTCCAAGGCAAACCATTCAATATCACAGTAATCCAAGTCTATGCCCCAACCAGTAACACTGAAGAAGCTGAAGCTGAATGGTTCTATGAAGACCTACAAGACCTTTTAGAACTAACACTCAAAAAAGATGTCCTTTTCATTATAGGGGACTGGAATGCAAAAGTAGGAAGTTAAGAAACACCTGGAGTAACAGGCAAATTTGGCCTTGGAATGCAGAATGAAGCAGGGCAAAGACTAATAGAATTTTGCCAAGAAAATGCACTGGTCATAGCAAACACCCTCTTCCAACAACACAAGAGAAGACTCTACACATGGACATCACCAGATGGTCAACACCGAAATCAGATTGATTAAATTCTTTGCAGCCAAAGATGGAGAAGCTCTATACAGTCAACAAAAGCAAGACCAAGAGCTGACTGTGGCTCAGATCATGAACTCCTTATTACCAAATTCAGACTGAAACTGAAGAAAGTAGGGAAAACTGCTAGACCATTCAGGTATGACCTAAATCAAATCCCTTATGACTATACAGTGGAAGTGAGAAATAGATTTAAGGGCCTAGATCTGATAGATAGAGTGCCTGATGAACTATGGATGAAGTTCGTGACATTGTACAGGAGACAGGGATCAAGACCATCCCCATGGAAAAGAAATGCAAAAAAGCAAAATGGCTGTCTGGGGAAGCCTAACAAATAGCTGTGAAAAGAAGAGAAGCAAAAAGCAAAGGAGAAAAGGAAAGATATAAGCATCTGAATGCAGAATTCCAAAGAATAGCATGAAGAGATAAGAAAGCCTTCTTCAGCGATCAATGCAAAGAAATAGAGGAAAAGCACAGAATGGAAAAGACTAGAGATCTCTTCAAGAAAGTTAGAGATACCAAGGGAACATTTCATGCAAAGATGGGCTCAATAAAAAACAGAAATGGTCTGGACCTAACAGAAGCAGAAGATATTAAGAAGAGGTGGCAAGAATACACAGAAGAACTGTACAAAAAAGATCTTCATGACCCGGATAATCACGATGGTGTGATCACTCATCTAGAGCCAGACATCTTGGAATGTGAAGTCAAGTGGGCCTTGGAAAGCATCGCTACGAACAAAGCTAGTGGAGGTGATGGAATTCCAGTAGAGCTGTTTCAAACCCTGAAAGATGATGCTGTGAAAGTGCTGCACTCAATATGCCAGCAAATTTGGAAAACTCAGCAGTGCCACAGGACTGGAAAAGGTCAGTTTTCATTCCAATTCCAAAGAAAGGCAATGCCAAAGAATGTTCAAACTACTGCACAATTGCATTCATCTCATATGCTAGTAAAGTAATGCTCAAAATTCTCCAAGCCAGGCTTCAGCAATACGTGAACCGTGAACTTCCAGATGTTCAAGCTGGTTTTAGAAAAGACAGAAGAACCAGAGATCAAATTGCCAACATCCGCTGGATCATGGAAAAAGCAAGAGAATTCCAGAAAAACATCTATTTCTGCTTTATTGACTATGCCAAGGCCTTTGACTATGTGGATCACAATAAACTGTGGAAAATTCTGAGAGAGATGGGAACACCAGACCACCTGACCTGCCTCTTGAGAAATCTGTATGCAGGTCAGGAAGCAACAGTTAGAACTTGCCGGGGTCCAGCCCCGGTGGATCCAGGGAATTCGAAGGGTGGACGGCGTTGGCGTGGAAAGACTTGTTTGTTTATTAATGTATGATTAGATTAAGAAACTATAGTGTAGTAAGAAGATTAAGTGGAGGAAGAGGGCTGAATAGCTTGGTTTACGCGGAAGGCCAATAAAATTCCAGACAAGGAATTTGCACCATCTACGTTGGGCCACCGGCGCCCGCTTGAATATCTAAGGGTGCCTCGCCTTAAGCTCCCTTTTGTGCGGGTCTTAACAGCCAGGGCAAGTAAGTAGACCTGGAGAGCCTCCGCGCCCCAGGTGGAGATTTAGCCTGAAGTTAAAGTAAAGAGCAGAGAGAGGGAAAGGGAGAAAAGAAAGAGAGAAAGACACGGGGGGGGGGGGAGCCAGAGTCCCAAGAAACCAGGCCGAGAGACCAGTTCGAGAAGCTGGTCCGAGAAACTGGCCCCTGGCCCCCGGCCCCCGGCCCCTGGCCCCTGGCCCCTCCTTTATTGTTCAGAAGGCCTTTTATACTTTTGATAAAACATGGAGATCAATGGATAACACAAAATTATGTAGCGTTCGCAACCCAGATTCTTTCCGTATATCATTTTGTATACGAAAGGTCTCAGGTGATTTACATTATCTTTTGGCCAGGAGGCTTGTTAACACATTTTGGCTCTCTTCCTTAATGAATGTTAATTTTGTTTCCCCTGAAGTGTTTCTCTTTAATCTGCATCTCCTTAAAGCATTAAAGTTACATCTCTATAGAACAAAGGTGCAGTGGGATATAACAAAGAAGGTACTTAACTCAAAGATCTAATGTTGCTAATACCAGGTCTACTACTTGTTTTTCTATATACCAACTATATCTAAAAATAAAGGATATGAAAATTTGGCAGCACGCATTGACTCAACAAATGAAACGTTTAATCAGTCCTATTCTAAAGATTTTGACTCCTCGGGAAGCTCCTACATTCCTAGGATGTTTTAAGCTTCCTGTGCCTCCTGTGGTCAGGAGGCCTCAAACACAAGCGCAGCTGTACGAGTCCTGCAGGCAGGCTAGAAAGCCATCGGAGGGGTTTTTGGATTGAAACACTCTTTCAAATGCAGAAGACTAAAGCCCTGAATTGACTTTTTCCAGAAAATGTCAGAAGAGTGGAAAAGCAGAGCACAAAAACCGGCAGATTTTTGTTGGGGTACATGCTTAGGAATTTCCAGAGGGGCCCCTGAAGTCTGAGCACGCCTTGCATATGTCAGCTTCCTTCCTCATGACCTTGTCACGGGCGGGATTCCTCACACTGGCTCCCGGCAAGAACTGGACATGGAACAACAGACTGGTTCCAAATAGGAAAAGGAATACATCAGGCTGTATATTGTCACCTTGCTTATTTAACTTATAGCAGAGTACATCATGAGAAACGCTGGACTGGAAGAAACACAAGCTGGAATCAAGATTGCCGGGAGAAATATCAATAACCTCAGATAGGCAGATGACACCACCCTTATGGCAGAAAGTGAAGAGGAGCTAAAAAGCCTCTTGAAGAAAGTGAAAGAGGAGAGTGAAAAAGTTGGCTTAAAGCTCAACATTCAGAAAACGAAGATCATGGCATCTGGTCCCATCACTTCATGGGAAATAGATGGGGAAACAGTGGAAACAGTGTCAGACTTAATTTTTTGGGGCTCCAAAATCACTGCAGATGGTGACTGCAGCCATTAAATTAAAAGACGCTTACTCCTTGGAAGAAAAGTTATGACCAACCTGGATAGCATATTGAAAAGCAGAAACATTACTTTGCCAACTAAGGTCCGTCTAGTCAAGGCTATGGTTTTCCCAGTAGTCATGTATGGATGTGAGAGCTGGACTGTGAAGAAGGCTGAGCACTGAAGAATTGATGCTTTTGAACTGTGGTGTTGGAGAAGACTCTTGAGAGTCCCTTGGACTGCAAAGAGATCCAACCAGTCCATTTTAAAGGAGATCAGCCCTGGGATTTCTTTGGAAGGAATGATGCTAAAGCTGAAACTCCAGTACTTTGCCCACCTCATGCGAAGAGTGGACTCATTGGAAAAGACTCTGATGCTGGGAGGGATTGGGGGCAGGAGGAGAAGGGGACAACAGAGGATGAGATGGCTGGATGGCAGCATGGACTCGATGGACTTGAGTCTGAGTGAACTCTGGGAGTTGGTGATGGACAGGGAGGCCTGGCGTGCTGCGATTCATGGGGTCGCAAAGAGTCGGACACGACTGATTGACTGAACTGAAGTGAACTGAAAGATGAAACTTGAAGAAAGCAATGGCACCCCACTCCGGTACTCTTGCCTGGAAAATCCCATGGGCGGAGGAGCCTGGTAGGCTGCAGTCCATGGGGTCTCAAAGAATTGGACATGACTGAGCGACTTCACTTTCACTTTTCACTTTCATGCATTGGAGAAGGAAATGGCAACCCACTCCAGTATTCTTGCCTGGAGAATCTCAGGGACGGGGGAGCCTGATGGGCTGCCATCTATGGGGTCGCACAGAGTCGGACACGACTGTAGGGACTTAGCAGCAGCAGCAAAGATTAAACTGGATGACCAGGTGATTTGTATCACCAAAATTACACATTTGGTGAATGGAAGCCTGACTTGAGTAGACCTGATGGAATTACTTGCTTTCCCTCCCCAAGGCAGTTTTTAGACCTAGAACCAATTTAATAAAAGTGAGGCCACACACCCCTGAGGAAGGTCTGAGATGATATTGAGGATACATTCCGTGAATCTTGTCTCAGATTTATCAAAGGAAGTATACACAAGGTAAAGGGAAACAGCCACACCTTTTATTATCATCAAACAATTGTTTTGAATTAACACTAGTTGGCAAATGAAGAATCTAAGCTACTCCATTTCGTTAACAGAAAAACTCCATTTTGTAAGGTTCCGGGAAAAGAGACTTCGGAAATCCCCTGACCTCACCCCGCCACCCAGGAGCTTATCTGACCCCAGACCAGAATCTCCTGACTTAGCATTCAGGAACTTGTGGTCTACCTAGGTAATAGGGACCAATCAAAAACCAACACACAACCCTTCAAAAGAAAGTGACCAATCAGACGTCCCCCTACCTAGAAATTCTTTTTTTTCATGAACACTCCCTATATAAGCCATGTAATCCAAAACCTGGAGCTCCTCCCTATAGCTGCTGTGTTGGTGACGGTGGGAGCCCCAGCTTGAGCTTGGTAATAAAAACTCTCTTGCTTTTGCATCAGATATTGGCTCCCGGGTGGTCATTGGGAGATTTCATGACTTGGGCATAACAAAATAATTCTAAATAATGATTACCATTGTGCAATTCAGTCATGGTTGGTCAAACTAGATAATCTGAAGAGTGTTCAATGGAAGGACTTAAAAAAATTTTTTTATTGGTGTATAGTTGATTTTTATGGATGTCCCTGGTGGCTCAGATGGTAAAGTGTCTGACTATAA
This sequence comes from Capra hircus, assembly GCF_001704415.2. Taxonomy (NCBI): domain Eukaryota; kingdom Metazoa; phylum Chordata; class Mammalia; order Artiodactyla; family Bovidae; genus Capra; species Capra hircus. The sequence goes on along the minus strand of NC_030824.1, from coordinate 60,352,639 downwards.
TGTGGGAGAGCTGGGTTCGATCCCCAGGTTGGGAAGATCCTCTGGAGAAGGAAATGGCAACCCACTTGAGTACTCTTGCCTGGAAAATCCCATGGACTGAGGAGCGTGGTAGGTTACAGTCTGGGATCGCAGAGTTTGGCCAACTGAGCGACTTCACTTTCACTTTATAGTTGATTTACAGTGTTGTGTTAGTTTCAGGTGTATAGCAAAGCGAATCAGTTATGCCTATTATATATTCACCCTTTTTTAGATTCTTTTCCCATGTAAGCTGTTACAGAGTATTGAGTTCCTTGTGCTACACAGGGGGTCCATATTATCTGTTACATATATAGCACTGTGTATATGACAGTCCCAATCTCCTGTTGTATCCCTCCCCTTCTCTTATCCTTTAGTAATCATAAGTTTGTTTTCTACATTTGTTACTCCATTCCTGTTTTGTAGGTAAGGTCATTTGAGCCTGTTTTGTAGATTCCACATCTAAGCGATATCATATGATAAGGTCTTTCTGTGTCTCACTTACTTCACTCAGTGTGACAATCACTAGGTCCATGTTGCTGCAAATGGCATTATTTCATTCTTTTTTAAAGCCCTAGTGCATGATGGCACCCTACTCCAGTACTCTTGCCTGGAAGATTTCATGGATGGAGGAGCCTGGAAGGCTGCAGTCCATGGGGTCATGAGGGTCAGACACGACTGAGCAACTTCCCTTTCACTTTTCACTTTGATGCATTGGAGAAGGAAATGGCAACCCGCTCCAGTGTTCTTGCCTGGAGAATCTCAGGGGCGGGGGAGCCTGGTGGGCTGCTGTCTATGGGGTCTCACAGAGTCGGACACGACTGAAGTGACTTAGCAGCAGCAGCAGCAGCAGTGCGTGCTCAGTCATGTCTGACTCTTTGCAACCCCATGGATTGTACCCGTTCAGTCCCCTCTGTCTACAGGATTTTCCAGGCAAGAATACTGGAGTGGGTTGCCATGTCCTCCTCCAGGGGATCTTCCTGACCTGGGGATCAAACTCGCATCTCCTGTGTCTCCTGTGTTGCAGACAGATTCTTTGCCGCTTGAGCCCCTGGGGAAGCCAGGCCAGAATCCTTGAGTCAGTTGCCATTCCCTTCTCCAGGGGATCTTTCCAATCCAGGAATCGAACCCAGGTCTCCCATATTGGAGGTGGATTCTTTACCAGCTGAGACACCAGGGAAGCTCAAGAATACTAGAGTGGGTAGCCTATCCCTTCTCCAGCAGATCTTCCTGACCCAGGAATCAAACCAGGATCTCCTGCATTGCAGGCAGATTCTTTACCATATGAGCTACTAGGGAAGCCCTTCTTTTTTACAGCTGAGGATTATTCCATTGTATACATGTTCCACATCTTTTTTTTATCCATTTCCACTCCAGGGACTATTTACAAAGATTTGTTCAGGAGCATAGAAACCCCTTGAGATGGTGCAGTAATAGCAAAGAGGAGGATGCAGTTACTGGAACACAAAGGCGGGGAGGCTGTGTGGAAGGAATGGGTGATCTAAAAAGAGCTCTGAGATATGTTTGATATGTATGTGCCATATGTATATGATACATATATGTATCTAACTCTATGACTTTGCTGTACATCTGAAACTAACACAAGATTGTAAATCAACTATAAATCACTTAAAAAAAGATTGCCCAAAAAAGACATGATAATAATGAAGTGAATCACTGTGGCTTTCATAATATCACTTGGAGTATAAAATAATTCAATTATTTTGAAAAGCTAGTTGTTCCTTCTAAAATTACTTACAATGTCTTACTTCCTTATAAAACTATAACCCAGCAAGTATTAGGATTTTATTCAAGAACAAAGAAGACATATTCACAAAGAAACACATGTTGGCAGATACATAGATAAATGATTGTGATATGCTAGGAATACTACTTAGAATAAAAAAAAGAGCAAATTCCGAATCCACCTTAAATGAATCTCGAAAATGCTGTCCTAGCGAGACTGGAAGGGAGCAGGGCACAACCTTTAAGAGAATGACATAGCCCCAGAACATGACGTAAACTGATTAGAACCAATTAGGTTCATGATGGTGAGCTTAACTTCCACTTGACCTTGAGCCTCAGTATGTGCTCACTGTAACACACCCCAGGTGCCATGATTCTAGTTGTTGTTGTTCAGTTGCTAAGTCATATGCAACCCGGTGCACTGTTTCACTCCAGGCTCCTCTGTCCTCTACTATCTCCTGGAGTTTGCTCAAATTCATGTCCTTTGAGTCAGCAAGGCTCTCTAACCATCTCATCCTCTGTCACCCTCTTCTCTTTTTGCCTTCAATCTTTCCCAGCATCAGAGTCTTTTCTGATGAGTCAGCTCTTCACATCAGGTGGCCAGAGTATCGGAGCTCCAGCATCAGCCCTTCCGATGAGTATTCAGGGTTGATTTCCTTTAGGATTGACTGGTTTGATCTTCTTACAGTCTAAGGGACGCTCAAGAGTCTTCTATAGCACCACAATTTGAAAGCATCAATTCTTCGGTGCTCAGCTTTCTTTATGAACCAACTCTCACATCTGCATATGACTACTGGGAAAACCATAGCTTTGACTATATGGACAGTGACCACAAAGGGTCATAAAGTGATCCCATGGTAGGTGGCCCAATTCCTGGAAATCCCCACCCCATCCCCCAAATAGCTAGAATACTCCTTCCGCTCATTAGCCTAATTAATTACCCACGTCCATAAAATCTGACTACCGCATACCCTGGGGCCTCTTTCCTTCCAAGATGGCCCACTCTCTGTCTATGGAGTGTGTTTCCTTCCTGAATTAACCTTCTTTCTCTTTACTATGGGTTGCTGTTGAATTCTTCCCTGTGCAAAGCCAAAAATCCATACTTGGGGGCTGTCCCAGAGACTTGGACATTACCTGGGATCTGACCATCCTCTTGCATCTCACTCTTTTTCCTGCAACATCAGAAGGAGGTTAACATCTGAACGACAGGAGTTATGGCTGTCCCAAACCTGCTCCTCCATAAAAGCGATAAAAACACTGGCCAACACTTGCCAAAATTACCTTTTCAGAATTCTGGATATTAACTAAAGGCTTGCAACAATCCTAGGAATGCTTATTCAAGTAAAAATGTCAGAATCTTGCTAAGAATTAAAAAAAAAAAAGTTACGATTGTCTGTGGAGGGATGGTCCCTTAAAGGAGAGCAGAAACCATCAGTGCTGGACCCCACTCTCCTGCCTTCCCTGATCTTGCATTCGTGTCCCTTATTGACCCAACCCAACTGAGAACCAGAGGACAAAGGAGCCTGTTGATGTAATCCAAGCACATGAGCCTCCCAGAGCACAGAATGCAGCAAAGAAAGTTAGAGGATGGATTTGGAGTGACACAGCCAACCCAGCGTAACATAACTTGCAGTCTCCAACTTCCAGGATCTAATGCCTGATGATCTGAGGTGGAGCTGAAGTAATAATGATAGAAGTAGAGTGCACAATGAGGGTAACACCCTTGAATCATCCTGAAACCATTGCCCCTCCTCCCTGGTCTGCTGAAAAGCTGTCTTCCACGGAATCAGTCACTGGTGCCAAAAATGTTGGGGACCGCAGCAGGGAAGACGTGTGAAATAATAGCTTCAAATATCCTGACTCCTCAACGTTTCCATTGCTTGGCTAACTTTTTATTATGAGAGGGAATGAACTGGAAATCAGATGTTTGGGACATGAGTCTGCCTACATTTCTTTGATAATAAACAGTGTTGTTTATTTTCATTCTGCTCCTATGTAAGTGCACCATTTACATCATTTTACCTGTTAGAGTCCTTCCGAAACGGGCTGATACTTCACTAGCATCACTCCTCTTTTACCAGCAGAGAGTGATTTGTTATAATTTTTTAATATGCCCTCAATTTTATGTGACCACTGAATTGGCCTGCTGCAGATTTGACCCAATTATTTCAGCCATCTTCATGTTTGATTCTCATCACTACAGGTTGAATGAACTGTGTGGCCATGTATATTGATAACGAAGGGACCTGCATGCAAATGATAGGATCAGCAGTGCTATAGCCTGGTCGTGCTGCATGGAAACAGTCTTCTCAAGAATCAGTTTTTAAAAATCAGCAGAAGGAAAGATGCTGACCCTCTCCAATTCTTTTCCATTTGAGTTTTCAGCTACACTGTCACCAGCATTTTTTAAATAGCTAATACAGTAGGACAGGTGTCCTGAAATAAGTGCCCTGTCTTTGGAAAGAGCAAATGGGTGGCAATACCTAGATCTGAAGTTTACAGCAACACTGAACTGGCCATACTGGTTATCCTCAGGGAGCCCAGAACTACATGACATATATTTTCTGAAAAGAGGTTGAAATCAAGCAGAGTGAGAGCAAAATTTGCAACTGAAGACTAGTTAAAATTTTATGCAAAAATATATGCTACCGAAATGAGGAGTGATGGTTTAGTTTTTTTTTCAATTATATTTAACCCTTAAAATCTCTAATAAAGAACTATCACGGTATATTACAATAGCTATATCTTTGTCATCATCACTAACGGCCTTATAAAAAATTTCAGCTCTAAGGGGGGAGTTATAGTTTCTTAATCAGATTATTTTGATTTTAGGAGATGTGTGTGTGTGTGTGAGTGTGTATACAGTTACAAATTGTTAGATAGAGCAAGATTTTATTTTTGTTTTCTCCCCATAGATGGTTTGTAAAGCTAGACACTGTCTTATGGAAGCCTACTGATATGAACTCATATTTCTAACATTTATATTATTTATTTATTGCAAATATGTTATATATTGTTGTTTAGTTTCGAAGTCATGTCCAGCTCTTTTGAGACCCCATGGACTATAGCCCGCTTTTGTCCATGGAGCTCTTCGGACAAGAACCCTGGAGTGGGTTGCCATTTCCTTCTCCGGGGGGTCTTCCTGACCCAGCAACCAAACCTGCATCTCTTGCATTGGCAGGCAGTTCTTTACCACTGAGCCACCTGGGAAATTCTCATATTATGTATTACATGTAAGTAATGTAGAATAATATTTATTGAGGAGGCCACATCATCCAGTTCAGTGCCGACTGAAAGAAAAGGATTTCTCTAGTCTTAACTGGCAACACTTTCAAGAAGAGTTATCAGTGTTACAACTTATTACCTCTCAGCTGCTTTTCTCATTCCTTTTTTTTTTTTTTTAAACTTTTGCTCAGGGGGAACTTGTAAGCAGATAGAGCAAAGAGTCCCTGGGATGGGGTCAGGGGGAGGAGGACCAGACATAGTTTTCCTAACATAAGAGAAGCTATTTTAGGCCGAAGTCATTTTGTGATCTAAGACAATTCTTGCCATTGTAGAAGAATAGACCTTAGGAATTAAAAGATTTTAAGGGAACCAAAGAAAATAAAAACAGTTAATAGCAGGCTAGGGAGACAACTGTCCCAGGAGACAATATATCAGTAGTAAAGACTCCCAATTCTGTTCCAAAAGCAGAGATTGGCAAGAAGCACTTTCTTCAGCTGTTTTGCAGAATTCAAACCACTCAACCACCAGATTAACTGGCACCTAAGGAATGATGCTGCTGACCTTTCTGACCCTCGTGACTCCAGTGAACCCACGTCTGGACTCTGTCAACCTGTTACCCTAGTTCTATACCGAATTCTCCTCTGCTTAAGCCCCTTGATGAATATGCATATATCACCCACACCCCTCATGAATATTCATATATCCTTAGCTTATAACCTCCTTCTAAATCTTGTAAGAGACCGTGATGACCCATAACCTACTGCTCACTAGATGGTATAAACTGTGAATAATACATTTTTTAGAATATTTATTTATTTATTAATTGAAGGATAATTGCTTTATAGAATTTTGTTGTTTTTTGTCAAACATCACATGAATTAGCCATAGGTATATGTATATTCCCTCCTTTTTGAACCTCCCTCCCATCTCCCTCCCCATCCCACCCTTTCTAGGTTGATAGAGAGCCCTTGTTTGAGTTTCCTGAGGAAACTTTTAAAACTTTTTAAAAGATGAGTATATCTTTTAATGTACAGCCCTCTGTCTCAAAAACTTGTATAATTGCTTTGACCTCTGATGGACAGAGGCTGTTCCTGGGTTATAATCCTCAAATTGGTTCAAATAAAATTTTCCATCTCTTTCTTTGATCAACTGACTAACTTTTGTCGACAAGTGGAATAATATCTTTTATGATTCTCTGATACCTCATATCCAGTCTGTACACTGCTGCTCTTTACCCTTATTGAAGTGTAGTTGATTTAGAGTGTTCTGTTAGTTTGAAGTATACAGCAAAGGGATTCAGATATATAGAGCACCTTTATGTTTTTTGGCACATAGCATCTAGTTCCCTGGCCAGGGACTGAACCTGTACCCACTGCATTGGAAGTGTGGAGTCCTAACCCCCGGACCACCAGGGAAGTCCCTATAGTATCTTTCCTGACTGTTTGGGCCTCATGATTATTCTTTATTCTGTATCTTCCATTTAGTAGTTAGAATATGCCGTCATAAGAGTTGGTTATATTTTGTGTTTGTATTCTAAACACTCAGTCAAATTTTAAAAGGCTAGGACTGTGTATTATACACCGACTTTTTCTATTATGCTTGGTACAGTGCCTTATAATAGCATGCTCAATAGATATTAGTTGTTGTTGAAATTCTGGAAGGAAAAGAAACAATAAACTTCCAAGCCATTGTTCCACTTTGCTTTGACCTTTCTCTCTAGTTGAAGGTTCTTAAGTCTGAAAGAGCGTCAATAGCACTTTGCATGATTTTATCAAGTGTGGGTGTTCGGTTCGATTTGTTGTTGTTGTTTAGTTGCTAAATCATGTTCAACTCTTTTGGTGACCCAGTGGATGGTTGCCTGTCAGGCTTCTCTGCCCATGGGATTTCCCAGGCGAAAATACTGGAGTGGGTTGCCATTTCCTTCTCCGGTGGATCTTAATCCGGGGATTGAACCCACATCTCCTGCATTGCAGGCAAATTCTTTATCACTTGCTTTATTATAAGACATAGGTTGCAAAAAATAAAAAGCTATTCATATTGTAAGCTGAAAAGAATGAGAATCAGAGTAGATCTGCAGCAGTCTTCTGAGGATGGCAAGAAAAATAGACATTTCAACTGCGCCTTTAGAATCACAATTAGGTTGATGGAAACCAATAGCCCCAGGTCATTCACCTTAAACCTAAGTAAAGAAACAAACAGTCAGCCAACCAGAGGTGTAGAATTGGTATAAAGGCTCAAGAGACAGTTTTCTATGACAGTTAACCTGGGGTATCCTCTAATGCACACTAATGAAGTCTCCTTTATGTGCAGTTGGGAAGGCCCCCTGGAGGAGGAAATGGCAACCCACTCCAGTATTTTTGCCTAGAGAATCCCATGGACAGAGGAACCTGGCGGGCTACAGTCCATGGGGTCGCAAAAAGTCAGACACGACTGAGCGACTAATATTTATTTTTAAACTAAATGTACTTGAGAGTGAACACAGACTATTCTCTTGCTACATGTAAGAAATCAGAAGGAGCTTTGGCCATATTTACTACCGTGGATGATCAAGGGCCAGTACTGAACAGGGAGGAGAACTCTGCCTCCTGTGTGGACTGGGTCATCATTTTGTGTATTTCCTAAGGTCTAGTCATTTAGGACATGCCAAGACATCCCTCTTAAGGTGAAGGGCAAGTTGTTGCATCTGTTTTCTGTTGCTGGGTAACAAATTACCGGAAACGTAGTGGTTTACAACAATCCAGACTGATTATCTCATGATTGATGTCAAAACTCAGCCACTGTGCACCAACACTGAATTGGATCTGGGAGCCAGAGGTTTGGGTGAAGTAGAAAAGAAAGGGTGTACTGCTTTGCCAGACAAAGGGGAGCACAGTGGGCTAACGCCCTCAAATAAATACATGTGTCCCACCATGGAGGTGGTTGGGGGGCTTGGTGAGCAGTTTTATAGATATGGTTCAAAGGGAGGGGAGGTTGCTGAGAAGGATCAGGGTGTGCGCAGGGGCAGCCCTCCTTTAATGTGGGCTCAGATGGTCTCCCGATGAGCTTCTGTGATTCTCAAGGTTATCAAACTGTGACCTTGTGTCTGGAATGAAGAATGCGTCATCATGTTAACGTTTCCCATTTGTTGAGGGTTTTAGTTCTTCAGAGGGCTTCCCTGGTGTCTCAGAGGTTAAAGCGTCTGCCTGCAATGCGGGAGACCTGGGTTTGATCTCTGGGTTGGGACAATTCCCTGGAGAAGGAAATGGCAAGCCACTCCAGTATTCTTGCCTGGAGAATCCCGTGGATGGAGGAGCCTGGTGGGCTACAGTCCATGGGGTCACAGAAAGTCGAACGCGACTGAGCGACTTCACTCTCACTTTCACTTAGTTCTCCAGAAGAGCTCAGAGATACTGTTCTGTGCATCCCTTGCCGGGGAACCAGGGCCTTGCCCCGAGGCTGCTCTAATGTTTCTTGGCTGCTCCTCCCTTGTCTCTGCATCGCCTCTCTTCCCTGATCAGCAGCTGTTTGAACTTGCCCTTTGGCACTCAGGGAAGGTCTTGGAGGCTAAAGCCTATTTATTCCCTACACACAGGAAATGGCCAGGGGTGGGAGAGGGATGGTGGAGACATAGAAAACTTCAGTGCACAGGAGCCCCACAGGGTCCTGCTGGGTTTCATGGTTTCCGTAGCTCAGTTTCTCCGCTGAGCATTCACTGGGCTGAAATCAAGGTCTGGCTCAGAGTTCACTTGTCATCTGGACCTGGTTATTTGCTGCTCTCCTCTTTTTGGAGGCCCTCCTTTGTTAGTGGCCACATAAGGGAGGGTGTGCTTCTAGGGCCAATTTTAGATTTTTTTTTAAAGTAAATCAAATAAACTGGATGTGGGAGGCAGAGAGAGGGGAGGACTGGGTGGCCAAGTGCCAGGAGAGTGTAATTTCCTTGGTTCTGTCTCGTGGCAGCAAAGATTTGAAATGGCAGACCAGTGTTATAGTTCAGTTACAGCTCAGTTTTATTTGGCAAACAAAGGATAGTAAACCCTCCAGGAGTGAGAGTGGACTGATCCCAAAGGAGAGTCTTGGCTTCCTCTTTTTATACGTTTTGTCTCCTCCCCACTGATCCTGCCCTGTACAAATTGGGCTAGCCAAGAAGGGGGCATGTTTGTTTCACCTGAGGTTCTCACACTTGTCTGTGGATTTTCTTTTGTTCCATTTTTGCAGGCTTTTCCCTTTCTTTGTCTTTTAACTACAGCCGTTTTGGACTCCTTTTTTTCTTATTCTAACTACCGAACACAAGGAAAGTAAAATGATTTTTAACATTGTGTGGGCTGTTGGTGCAGACAGGACGCATTTAAAAAGCTAATACACCAGTCTATGTCTGACGCAGGGTGCAGCATGCTTGGGGCTGGTGCATGGGGATGACCCAGAGAGATGTTGTGGGGAGGGAGGTGGGAGGGGAGTTCATGTTTGGGAACGCATGTAAGAATTAAAGATTTTAAAATTTAAAAAATAAAAATAAAATAAAATAAAATAAAATAAAATATAGAGATTATTTAAAAATAAAAAATAAAAATAAAAAGCTAATAAAATTCAGTTCAGTTCAGTCACTCAGTCGTGTCTGACTCTTTGCGTCCCCACGGACTGCAGCACGCCAGGCTTCCCTGTCCTTCACCAATTCCCAGAGCTCGCTCAAACTCATGTCCATCCAACCATCTCATCCTCTGTCGTCCCCTTCTCCTCCTGCCTTCAATCTTTCCCATCATCAGGGTCTTTTCCAATGAGTCTGTTCTTTGCATCAGGTGCCCAAAGTATTGGAGTTTCAGTTTGAGCATCAGTCCTTCCAATGGCTATTCAGGACTGACTTCCTTTCGGATGGACTGGTTGGATCTCCTTGCAGTCCAAGGGACTCTCAAGAGTCTTTTCCAGCACCACAGTTCAAAAACATCAATTCTTTGGTGCTCAACTTTCTTTATAGTCCAACTCTCACATGCATTCATGACTACTGAAAAAACCATAGCTTTGACTATACAGACCTTTGTTGGCAAAGTAATGTCTCTGCTTTTTAATATGCTGTCTAGGTTGGTCATAGCTTTGTTTCCAAGGAGTAAGCGTCTTTTAATTTCATGGCTGCAGTCACCATCTGCAGTGATTTTGGAGCCCAAGAAAATAAAGTCTGTCAGTGTTTCCATTGTTTCCCCACTTATTTGCCATGAAGTGATGAGACTGGATGCCATGATCTTAGTTTTCTGAATGTTGAGTTTTGGGCCAGCTTTTTCACTCTCCTCTTTCACTTTCATCAAGAGACTCTTTAGCTCTTCTTCACTTTCTGCCATAAGGGCAGTGTCACCTGCATATCTGAGGTTATTGATATTCTTCCTGGTAATCTTGATTCCAGCTTGTGCTTCATCCAGCCTGGCATTTCACATGATGTACTCTGCATATAAGTTAAATAAGTGGGGTGACGATATACAGCTTTGACATACTCCTTTCCCAATTTGGAACCAGGTGTTACACGTGCTTATTTTTTGAGTTTTGCTGTTGTTCAGTTGCTAAGTCATGTCTGACTCTCTGTGACCTCATGGACTGCAGCATGGCAGGCTTCCCGGTTCTCCACTATCTCCAGAATTTGCTCAGCTTCATGTCTGCTGAGTCGGTGATGCTATCTAACCAGAGCCTTGCCTCGCATTGGATCATTCACATTGAAGTGAATATTTCATGTGTGAATCAATGGATTTTATGTATATGATATATATATTTGCTGTGGGCATTTTTGAATTAAATTGTGTTTTATAATTTAGGTTTTGAAAAGATTTATCTAGTAGTAATTCACTTCAATTGATTTTTTAATTTAAGAGGGTGAGGGGGCCATGAACTTTGATGAGAAGAAATTTTTATTTTCATTAATTTCATAGTGACCGAAATTTGATATTTTCATTGTTTATGGATATAAGTCAGATATTAACGTTAACTGTATTGCTGTTAACAATAGAAATCAAAGATATGTTGGAGTCACATTATAAGGGTTACAGGTATCTCAAAATATCATTCATACTCATTGTTGCTTTAAGAATAGTTATTAAATCTACTGTTACATCTCATTTAATGCATTAATAAATGAGCACATACGTTGCAAATTAGATTTTAAAAAATATTTTGAAAACTTTATTTTTAAAAAGTTGACTCCCTTGTAATATATTTAAAAAGATTTTTTTTGTAATGGGTTCTAGAAACTTCACCAGACGTCCAAAGGGATCTATGGCATAAAAGTTGTAAAGATGCCCCGAGAGTGCCTCATGAGTGGCATAGCCTCGGGTTGAGGCTCAGGTGACTCCTGCCTGATTTTACTTCTTTGTTCTTTTACGGAAACTAAGGGCCACTTAGCAGGCTCAGAAGAGTATAATTGCATGCAGAAGCAAGAGAGTCAAAGCACGTCTAAACCTTGATGGAAAAATTACTGGGTGTAGAGTCGAAGGACTTCGGATCCAGTCCAAACTTACCTGTACCATCTCTGCAACAAGCGCATTTTCCACTGTCAACAGTGATTTACTGAGGGCTGACCACCCACCAGACTCAGCATGGGTTTTGGAGAAGGGTCCAGCCCCTCTGTCACTCACCAGCTGAGTGACTTTGAATAAGTTGTTTCATATCCCTACACCTCAGTTTTCTAATCCGTAAAATGGGCACACCAATCCTTAATTTATAGGGTTGTTGACATGATTAGGTAAGAGAATGAGTATAAAGTACCATAAACACAAAAACGAGGACAGATGCTGAGTCACCATTTTGCATATCAGGCCCTGCCTCAGTGGTGTCGCTAGATGTGAAAGAGGAGTGAGGAACACTGTCTTCTCTTTTAGGGAAAAAATATCAAAAATACATGTTCTTTTTAAGAATGGAGATGAACTTAATTAACTAAATTTTTGTTAGCTGAAATTTCAAGGCTGGGGAATAAGTCTTATGACAAATGCATCTTTTTTTTTCTTCTAAACGCGCTTATTGTATCCAAGGCACAAAGGGGAAAAGAATCCTCAAAAGGCTGATAAACTATTTAATTTACTTTCCTTTATCACTCATTGAAGATATTTAGCCTCTTAAATGCTTCTGAAGTGTTGATCATATAATTTCAAAAATGATGAGGATTATTGTAAACATAAAAGCGTGGTAAATTTTGGGTCACTCATCTGCAACCTTATAAACTACTTAAAAGGTATATTATATTAAAAAAATAAAAAGCTCTACTCATAATTATGATTTAAGAGAGCCATTCCACTGTTCTTTTTCTTGGTAGTTTATTTTCTAAAAGCCTAGATACAAAGTATTTTTAAATTTCTGTTCATAATTTTGGCCGTTCACAGGCGTAAACCATGGTAATAACGATAATCACCACCAGGTTGCGCTGTAGTTCCACAATGGAAGCAGTCTGTGATCTGAGGATTTCTCGAGTTCTTCTTTAAACCGTATTATTTCTGGTTTTTTTGAAGCAAAGAAGGGTAGAGATAAATACTTCAAATGAAAAAGAAAAGATTTTGCTGAAAATAAAGAATTCCAAATTCACTCTGATTGAAAACTGTGGTATTCAACAACAACAACAAAATTTCTGGAGACATTGTTATAACCCTTTTTAGAAAAGATTGCATTCAACTCAGTTTTATTAGTTAAACTATTTTCCTGATGGCAAACGAAGCAAAGCAAAACAAAACAAAACTCTGTCGAAAGTTTTGTTTTCTATTTTCTCTAGTTGGTGATGGATAAGACTATTTTTTAAGATACCAAGATAAGGTATATCTAATTTAAAATCATAGTGATATCTTTGATATAAATCAGGCTTTGGAAAATATATGAACATTCCAACTTGAAACAACTTAGAAAAAAAAAAAAAGCACCTCCTCCTCCTCCTTTTTTCTTTTCTGCTCTTGTTTTTCCCAAATGTCAATATTTATGAGTCAGGGGTTATGGGAACGCTACCTAGAGCTGCAAGGGGCCAGAGTTTGCCCTCTTATTTCCCCGAGGAGTTGAGTATGAGTGCCAGAGGGCAACGTTTGGCTGGAAGGACCCAATCTTTTCTTTCTTTGCGCCCTGTGGTATGTCCTTTGAAGTGACGGAAAATTCTGTACTCAGCTGTGCTTCGTAAGATGTCAGCTCAAGCTGAGCAATGCATACAGGTTTCTGTTATAGCCTTGTGGTATAAAACAGATGCAGACTTACTGAAAACAAAAAACCCAGGATTATGCAAGCAATTTTGAGATTTTTGCAAACTCCTCAGATAACATATTTACAAGTCTAAATTTCTGAATATTGCTTGTCAAATTTATTCAGTTAAAAGTTTTTTTTTTTTTCTGGATAAGACTTTTTTTGCCATGTCACTGTCAAAACATCAGTCACTTTAGGTTTAACTCCTTTTAGGATTTGGGTGGCGTTAGTTTTAGACAGAAGGCAATGACAATGAAATCTTCACAGAAGTAACCTCAGAAAACATTAGGAAACTGGAGCTTATATTTATTTTAAAGTTGAGTTGCCATCCATCAAGATGATGAAAATACTTCGTTATTTAGTCCAATGCCTTCTTTTAGTTTGCTTCCTTTCAAATTGTCAGTCATTAGGGGCTGAACAAGAAAATAAAGCTGAAAATGAACAAGCTTTACTAGGCACAATAAACTGGGGAATAAGCTGGAAAATTGGGGTCATTAACAAATGAAAAAAAAAATCAGAAACATTTTAAAAACAAAAAAGTCACCAGTAAAATATGTCTCTAAGGTCAGTTGAAATGCCCTGACATTGATTCCCAACTTCCTCTTTGTTTTATTTGAAGGGTCATCTCTTTATTTATTTATTTTCTAATTTAAATCTTTAACCCGTTACTTTCATAGGTGGTTAAGTCTCTTAATATCTTTTAACTAGGGTTCAGGGTTTTTTTTTTTTCCCCTTTATCTATTTATTTAAACAATTCTTTATTTAGCTTGCTTTATTTTTCTATGTCCCACCCAAACACTTAACTGGTTCAAGCACTTAACTGGTATCCAAAGACTCCTGTATAAATAACAAGATAAAAAGTCATAGTACGTTTTATTTTCCCAGATTGGGAGATAATTGCACTTTCATTTTGGGGAAAATTATGGCCAAAAGAATATTAAGATTACTGAAAAAAATCATTAGGGGATATGCTAACATCAGGTTTTTTTGGGGAAAAAAATGGCTCTCTGTGGGAAGATAATTGCATTTCATTCTCCAAAAGTCTTTGACTTTTTTCTCAGTGGTTAGGTAATTCTGAGTGCATTGCCCCCACCTGCCAGTGGTGTGCCAGCTGTTTAAATTTCCCATATCTGTTTCTTCATCCATAAATGGGGATGAGCTGTTTAGCTCAGAGATGTTGAGAGAATTAAATCAGTACCGTGTTCAGTTTTTCGTGCACAGTGGGAGCCCAGGGTGGGATGACTTCCCTTTGCCTTTCATCATCAACAGGAACACAAAGAGCAGAACACGCTCATCTGCATATTGAACATCTCTAAGGGGGTCAAATACAAAACTTGTTTAAACTAATCTGCACAGTACCTGACATTCCAGGATGTGCTGTTCTGCAATCCATAGACATGTTTAAAATTAGCTTTGGAAACAGGACTTTGAGACTAAAAGTATAAATTCTAGTAGGTAGATTTAGTATTTTAACATTTTGTTAATATTTATATGTACATATAGCATATATTTATCTGTTGTGCATAGTATTCATGTTACTGAACTTAGGTTTGTCTGCTCACCGGTCAAAAGCCAGTACTATTAAGTGCTGGTAGGAATGGAAAGTTTGTTTTGTTCAGGAGGCTGGCAACCTCAGTGTGAGGAGAAAGGCAGGTCCTAACTGGAGTCCCAAAGCTGCTTCAAGCAATAGCAAAGTCCTTGGAATATTGCTACCTATTTGAGGGGAAAGCATTTATTTGTATGGATAAATTCAGGAGTGTTTGTTAAAATCCAGTGGCCTTGTCTGTAAAGTCTTTTGAATGTAAATATATATGGACTCAAACAGGGATCATTTTGGGTTAATGGACCTTGCATAGACAAATGCTATTATGTAAAAAGGAAGCATTGTGGATTTTTGACCGGAGTCCGTGTTCAGCTGTAGAATTCAGAGGCTTCTGAAAAGGGGAGTAATATAAAGGCTTTTGTGCCCAGTCCAGCATACGGTCTTCCTTTTACCCTCATGTGGATTTGTGTATCGAGTTGCTGAAGCTCTGTGTATATGATTAAATCTAAGCTGGTCACTAGGGAATAAAATGATGAAGATGTGTGGTCCATATTTTGGAAGAGAAGGCTAAAAACAACTCGAACTCATTTTACGATGACTCTAGACTTTAGTCTTAGCAAAAATATTAATAGTAACAGGATAGAAAGACTAAAAATATTTACAATCTCTTTGTGTTTGTTTATTAATAAAAATGCGGATTGGTTAAAAAAAAAAAAAGGAAGAGCTGAAAAGGAAAAGTGAAGCTTCAACGTAAGTACTTAGGAACGTCAGGTCATACAAACCTGGAGAGTCTACAGCACATGGAATATGTACCTCAGGGTGAAGCGCTTGAGGGGGACCTCCAGAGTCTGGAAGTTTTCATTAAAAAAAAAATATATTCATTTATGTTAAAATTTTGCCAGCACCTTGCAGCCCTATCAGGGATTGAACCTAGGCCCCTAGGAGTGGAAGCGCGGAGTTCTAACCACTGGACAGTCAGGGAATTCTCAGGTTTAGACATTTTGGACCGACTTCCCTAGTGGCCCGGTGGTCAAGACTGAGCTTCCGCTGCAGGGCACGTGAGTTCAACCCTTGGTCGCATGCTGCCCTGTTTGGCCAAAACAAAGAAAAGCACCAGGGGACACAGATGTTTTGCAGTGGCCCCTTGCGCCCTTCTGGCTGTCATTTTCTGACCCTTTAGACTGAAGCCTGCCGAGTTGCTCCTTTCCCACAAGCAGGCTCGCAGCCTGCACTGGCTGTCTGAGCAAGACAGTCCCCCACACGGTAGAAACCAGCATCTCGGCAAACCTGGGGTCCTTCCGCAGCTCCGTAGTTGTGCTGTGCGCTCCGGGGGTGGAGAAAGCCCATAAACGCTATACCTTTCTGCCAGACACATGCTTGCTTTTATTTTCCTCAGGACCTACAGTGCCGGGAAACAACATTTTTGTGGCTCTCAGGGATGAATGACCTTCTGACCCCATAGTCCTGCTGGTAACTTTCAGGCAAGGAAGAGGCTGATGGGGTGGGGTTGGGGTTGGGGAGTGGGCCCCCTGAAGCGTCTTCACATTTGCCACGCTGTCCCGATGCCTCGACTCCCAGAAAGAATGAATAGCATGAAGCAGAATGTCTAGGACACAGGCATCACAGCCGGCTTTCCCAAATCTTAGTAAAACAACTAAATAGGGAGTAAAAGTGATTTTAAAGATACTTCAAAGTGTTAACGCCACAAAAGATATTCTACTTTCCTTTTTTTTCACCTTCCCTTAGCAAAGGAGGGAAGCCAGACACAAAAGGCCACATAGTGTATGCATCAATTTATATGAACTATCAGAAAAGGCAACTCCACAGAAAGCAGTTTGGAGATTGTCAGGGACTGGGGGAGGGGGAGGGGGAGTGGGGGCTGACTGCTCAAGGGGTATGGGGGTTTCCTTTCCGGGTGTTGAAAAAGTTCTGGCACTAGATAGTGGTAATGGTTTTGCAACACTGTGGAGGTACTGAATCCCACTAAACTCTACATTTTAAAATGGTTAAAATGGCAAATTTTGTGCTCTGTGTATCTTATCAGGATAAAATTTTTTTCTTCCTTAATTAAAGGTCAGGTCAAAGGCACTAGTGAGGATAATTGCTAAGTCATTTGCACTCACCAATATCTTTGTAGTAATTTTTAAAGCAATCAAACAGTGTCTTAGAAAGATTCTGATTATTGGACAAAATCAGAAAATTGTGATTAACAGCTAAGCTGAGCTGAGGGTTAAACTTTGAGCAAAAAAACAAGAAAGTGGGTCAAGGGAGATTCCACCTGGTGTAATGGTCAATTTGATGTGTCAAAGTGACCAGACTGTGAGGTACCCAGATATTTGGTTAAATATTATTTTGTGGTGCGTCTGTGAGGATGTTTCTGAAGCAGATTAACGTTTGAATCAGTAGGCTGAGTAAAGCAGATTGCTCTCCCCTGCCCACTGGCCGCCCCCCACCCCCCCACCCCCCCCACAGTGAATGGCCTCATCAACCCACTGAAGGCCTGAATAGAATAAGAAGGCTGAGTAAAATACAATTCTCTCTGCCTGATTATCTTTAGCTGGGACATGGGTCTTCTCCTGCCTTTGAACTTGGACTCTAGTGGCTTTCCTGGGCCTACAGCTTGCTGACTATAGATCTTGAGACTTCTCAGCCTCCATAATTGTGTGAGTCAATGCCTTATTGTATGTATATATGCATATATATACATAGGGTGTGTGTGTGTGTATATATATATATATATGTATATATATGTATATATATCCTATTCTGTTTCTCTGGAGAACTCAGGCCAAGTGAGATTTTGGTACCAGTACTGAGAAGTGGGGTGCTGTTATAAGAAAAACCTAAAACTGTGGAACTGGGTGATGGGCAGAGGCTGTAAGGCTGGCATGTACACTGGAAATGTGGACATTAAGGGCAATTCTGGTGACATCTCGGATAGAAACGAGGAACATCTTATTAGAAACTGGAGGGAAGGTGATCTTGGTTATAAAGCGACAAAGGACTCGACTGAGCAGTGTTCTGGTGTTCTGCGGAAGGTAGAATTTGTGACGGATGAAACTGGACGTTTAGCTGAGGAGATGTCTGAGCGAAGTGTTGAGGAGTGTCTTGATTCCTTCTGACAGAGGAAGAGAGAAGAGAGAGAGGAACTGAGGAAGAAATTGTTGAATAAAAAGGGACCTGAACTTGAAGACTTGGAAAATTCTCATCCTGCCCATGTTGAAAAGGGAGAAAGCTTGTGCTGAAGAGAACACCAAGGGTGTGGTTGGCCTACCACTCAGTAGAGGAAAGTCTATGGGATTACAGGAGCAGGGACAGTGCCAGTTGAACGGAAGGGGACGGGGATGGGACAAAATGAAGGAAGGCTGTTGGGCTTCTTGGATTCCACAGGACAGGACCATGGACCTACATGACTGTGAGCTTGTGCCGTTCCTAAAGGAAAGGGAAGAATGATGCCAAACGGGATTCTGAGTTCCTGAGGACTGCGCTCCCACTCCTGGGGGCAAGGCTGTTTCTTCCTCAGTTACCAAGGGTAGGACCACCTCTCCTGTTCCTGTGGGTCAGGAAGGTCTCACACAGTGCCTTAGGAGTAGAGTTGCCTGGAAGAAACTTAAGGGCCAAGTTTCCTAGAGCCTTGATGGTGTAACTCCTGTCTGTCAAGGCATTGGAGCTGGAACCCCAGCAGGTCTCGAAGGCAGGGCATCAAACCACAGAGGATGTTTCTCAAGCTTCAATATCTGACGGAGTCTGCCTTGTTGGGTTTTGGACTTGCTTAGGACCCGCTGCCTTTTCCTTTTTTCCTGTCTCTCCCTCCCAGAGGGCTTCCCTCATAGCTCAGTCGGTAAAGAGTCTGACTGCAATGCAGGAGACCTGGGTTTGATCCCTGGGGTGGGAAGATCCCCTGGGGAAGGAAATGACAAACCACTCCAGTATTCTCTCCTGGAGTATCCCATAGACAGAGGAGCATAGCAGGCTATAGTCTATGGGGTTGCAAGAATTGGATACGACTGAGCCATTAAGCACACCCTCCCAGAATGGGATTTCTGTCTTCTGTTTGTCCTACCACTGTATCTTGGTAGCACATGATTTTTCTGTTTTTGTAGGTTCATAGCTGAAGAGGAATTTGCCTCAGGACAAATCATCTCTCAAGCTTCACCTGTATCTGATTGAGATGATGTTTAAATGAGCCTTTGACTTTTAGAGTTAATACTGGAATGAGTTAGCACTGACAAGATTTTTTGGATAGAATGAAAGCATTTTGCATGTGAAAAGGACATGAATTAGTGGGGAGTGGCCAGGGGCAGAATGTTATAGTCTAAATGTTTGTCCTTCCCATTCATATGTTAAAGCCTTAACCTCCAGTGTGATGGTATTTGGAGATGGGGTGGTTGGGAGGCAGTTAAGATTAGATAAAGTCATGAGGGTGAGGCCTTCATGATGGGATTAGTGCCCTTATAAAGAGAAAGGGAGAGGAGAGAGAGAGAACAACAGACAGTGAATCTCTCTCTGTGCAAGCACAGAGGAAAGGCCATATGAAGATGCAGCGGAGGCAGCTGTCTGCAACCCATGGAGAGAGAACTATCTCCAGACAGTGACCCTGTTGGCACCTTGATCCTGGCTTTCCAGCCTCCAGAACTGTGAGAAAGTTAAGCCATCCAGTCTTATTTGGTTACGGCAGCCTGGCCTGCCTAAGACACTCAGTGAGTCTCAGTGGAAAAGAAAAAGGCCAAAAATAAGGTGGGAGCAGTCTTCTCTGGTGGCTCAGATGGTAAAGCATCTGTATGCAATGCAGGAGACCCAGGTTCAACCCCTGGGTTGGGAAGATCCCCTGGAGAAGGAAATGGCAGCCCACTGCAGCATTCTTGCCTGGAAAATACCATGGACGGCAGAGCCCGGTGGGCTACTGTCCATGGGGTTGCAAAGAGTCAGACACGACTGAACGACTTCACTTCACTTCATGCTGAAGGCAGATCTGCTTTATTGTTTGTTCCAGGCTGGTCGCAGCTTGGAGCAGGAGATCTTAGATTCAGGCAACCGGGTGAGTTTTTCAAAACAGCAGTTCTTCTTACCAGCCTTGTTCTCATCATAAGTTCACCAGGCCTGGGGAGGCAGGCCCCAGCAGAGAGCCCAGTGCAGGCTGTTAAACAAGGTGGCTGAAGCACTACCTGTCCCTATGTCCCTCAGGAGGCCAAAATCAAAGTGAACATGTACTTGAAACTCTTTGATGGAGAACGGTCATGTTCTTTGACCCAAATTCCCAAGTCATGAACACTCCATAAAATATTTGGAGTTACTGCAACTATGCATGTTTACTTCGACTGATGATTGCTCAATGACTTCTTGATGCTGGAGGGAGGGTGGGGTGTAGGGAGGGAAAGATCATCACCCCCATGTGTTTGATGGAGAAAAACAAAGCTCTCGACTACACATCATTTTTCATAGTTGTACTTTTCAGCAAACATGAGGGTCCAATGACTTCTTGGTATTGTGTATGGGGAAATGCTTTTAGTACCTGAAAGGGAAAGCTTCCAAAGTCACATCTCCATGTTTTGTTGGATTATAAAGAAGCTGATCTGAGGGAGGTCTCCTTTGGTGAGCTCCCTGGCAGTGCAGAGGCAGTTTGGCCCTTGCAGTCTGGTTCTCACTTATCTTTGAAGACTTACCTTCTCATAAGGCTCAGTGGTAAAGAATCTGCCTGCCAATGCAGGAGATGTGGATTCAATCCCTGGGTCAGGAAGATTGTCTGGAGAAGGGAATGGCAACCCATTCTAGTATTCTTGCCTGGGAAATCCCATAGACAGAGGAGCCTGGCAGGCTACAGTCCATGGGATAGTAAAGAATCGGACATGATTGAGCGACTAAACAATAACAACAAATCTCCCTTTCTTTCTCCCCTACCCCATACTGTTCCTCGCTGCAGCCACACTGAACTGCTTACTTGCATGCCCAGAGCACTGGGAACCTTGAAGAGTCCATGCTTTGCAAATGCATATCCTCGGCCTAGACGTTCCTCTTGCCTTCTTTGTTTGGTGCAAATCCTCCAACCTCCAAACACTCCGTGATATTTTATGAGCTATGAGAAACCTTAGATATGACGTCACATTGGGCTGCAATTAAATGTTAGAAACAACTCTTGGGAGAATCCAATTTGACTTTCCTCTTGTGTCTTTTCTTTTAGATATAAAAGTTACCATCTGAATTCTTAACTGAACTCGGTAGAAAAATCTACTGAAAGCATTTTGTAAGAGCAGATTCCCTGAAGGTGGTTGACTTTGAGGACTCTTGGTCTGTTGTGTGAAATGCAGGAAAAGAATCGAGAACTCCCGAGTCTTTGCCATATGGGGCCTGAGTCACCTACAAAGAAATCCTCGGGGGTGAGCTTTCTCCTGACCCAGCTGGGAAAGGGAAATGGTGGAGAAGAAAAAAATGAATTATGGGTGCTATTATTCATCTACCTCTGGGTTTAACTGAACAGTGAGATCAAAATGATTTCTTTGTTCAGTTTGTTTTTTAGTGAAGTACTTGTTTGTTTTGTTTTGGGGTAGTTTCTTTGGGGGGATTTAGGGCAAAGCAGAGTGGAGATGACTCGTTTCTTCCATGTAATCCTGTAATAACTACAAGTTTGTTGTAGTCTTTTGGTTCCCACAAAGAGGTCTCTATTCTGTGTGTGTGTGTGTGTGTGTGTGTGTTGGGAGTGGGGAGACAGGAAGCGAAGACAGGGGAACTGAGCCTTGAGAAAGTGCAAGAAGGAAAACAAGGCATGCTGTGGTGGAAAGTGAAATAAAGAGAAATAAATACAGCAGAACCGGGCAAAGGGACGAGGAACTCACAAAGGACAGTGGGAAGAAAGCATAAAGGTATATAACACAGTCAATCAGAAGGAGTTAGAGCAGAGCTGGATCTTCAAAAACATCGAATCCGTCCTCTTTATTTCAAAGATGAGGGAACTTAAGTCCAGGGAGGCTATGTGAATTAGTGAATTGTTAAGGTCAGAGCTTAAACCAGTACCTTTGTCTCCTGTCCTATGAAGTACATGGTATGTGCAACGAGCGGAGGTCAGGGGGTCGGGGAGAGTTCTGAGCTAAGACAGAACAGTGATATGACTTTCCTGTTCACTGTTGTTAGAGAATAGTATTTTTAAGTGGCAAAATCATGCCTCTGATACAAATATAACATGAATACGCATCACTGATTTTAACTCATTAATTGTTGAGGGCACCAGCAGAATGTTATAGGTTGAAAGAATTCAAAGTAACACACATATACATATGTATAACTTACATACACAGACAAGGAATCCTGAAATGAATTAAATAAATGCAACAAGACATAGATTTTATTGAACTCATTAATTATTAAGGGAACTTGATAAGAAGTTACAACTGGTTGAAAGGAGAATTCAAAGAACCATACACTTACATAGGTACATAAGGAATGCTGAAATGAATTTTAACATTAAAAGCATATGCAATATGAATCTATCCACAGGCAATGATCAATTGCTTCTATCTGACACAACTAATTTGCATTTGTATGGACAAGAATCATTTGCATTGTTTTCAGCTGTCTACAAATTATAGCGTTGTAAAATAGCTCAGAAACAATAAAAGGCAGATACGATCAGGAAGGGTATGCTGAAGAGGATACACAATAATCTTATTTATTTTCTAGTCCAAAAAGTCTTGCATAATTTCTCCCAATGGAAGCGCATAATTGGAGCTGAAAAAGATGCTCCTTCATCACTTTTGGCTCACGAAAGGGATGAAACGCAGGTGATGAAATGGGAGGAGTCAGTGGCGCAGTCAAGGGCCTGCCTGCAGGCACCTGTGGCCAGGATGCTGCTGCTGCCACCACCTCTGACAGACATGTGTCCCCTGCATTGCTCTATGTCCCATATTGGGTTACTCCCTCACAATTCAAAGTCTAGGGCAGGGGCATCAAGTTGGCCCAAGTCCCATACTCTCAGTCCAGCTGTCTTGGCCTAGGAAAAAGGACTATCTGGTCATTTGGTTTTACTCTGGCAAGCCAAGACTCACACTTTGGGGCTCCAAATAGGAAGGATATGTGGTATGTTGAGTAGTTAAAAAAAGGCAAATATTTACTGCAGTTACTTTACTAGGGATACACAAAACAATTGAAGAGGCTCTAAGCTTTTTCTGGAGAAAGCTAACACAATGAAGTGGCAAGAGTAAGGGCGTTAGACCCAGATGCACCTTCAGTCTATGCTGAGCTCTACCATTTACTAGCTAAGTTATTGTGAAAAAGTTACAAACCACTCTGAATTCCAGTTATTTATTCCCTTTACGTTACTGTTACTATCTATCTCACAGATATTCAAGACTCTGCAGCCTCTGGTCCATTGTCTCTATGACCTTATCTGCTACTGCTCTTCCCTTGTTTACCCTGTTCCAGCCCTCCTGGCTTCCTTGTTCTTTGAGTACACAAACACCGCCTTGCCTCAGGTCCTTTGCACATGCTGACTTAATATGTCTTATCAGAGACACTTATTTCCTACTACAGACCCGCATCATTTCTTTCCTCACCTCTTCATTCAGCACTGTTCTCAAATGTCACCGTGGCTTCGGTCATGCCTTCTCTGACGACACTATTGAAAATTATAATTCCTTCCACCTAGTACTACCTCTCCCTTCTTCCTGCTTCCTTTTTCTCCATAACATGTGTTACTTGTCTGTCTGCCTTCTCTAAACCCTAAGATCTGCAAGAGCAGGAAGACAAGTCTGTGTTTACACAGCCCTATCCCCAGCACCCGGAGCAACATCTGGCATGTAAAAAAGTGCTCAGTGCACTTCCCTGGAGGTCCAGTGGTTAAGAGTCCACCTGTCAGTGCAGGGCACACGGGTTCAATCCCTGCTGGATGATTCCACATGCTGCAGAGCAAGTAAACCTACCAGCCTAAACTACTGAGCCCATGCACCTAGAGCTTGTGCTCTACAAAAAAAGAAGCCACCACAGGGAGAAGCCTGAGCACCAAACTGAATGGCTGCTCCCACCTTGCCTCAACTAGAGAAAGCCCATGCAACAAAGAAGACCCAGAGCAGCCAAAAATTAAGAAGTTAAAAAAACTTTAAAAAGTTATTTAAAAAGTGCTCAGTAATATCTGTTGGATGTATGAATGATTGCAAAGCGTGTGACATATAGTAGGCACCAAATAAATGCTAGTTATCGCTAGTTTTTAGTCAGGCTTTTCTTTTGTCTTTCCCTGGCCAGCTCTCCACAAGCTGACCTGCTTTCCCAGAGGACTTTTGATCTAATATTAGCATTTTTTACCAGTCCAGAAACTTAACCTCCAAATTTCCCAGCTAATCAACAGAAGACAGCCAAAATATTGTAGTACTCAAGTTAGGAGTGACATTTGGAAGTTCATATTTATTCTGCTTCTTTGTCCATTAATGTATCTCAACTATGGTGTAGTGGTACCAAATGGTTTCTATGGAAGCTGGGCAAAAGCTTGCAGAATTACCTAGAAAGCATGTTTTGAGGCACCAGAGAAACAGAACATCTAGATATTAGGAAAGCTTCCTTTTTAGGATTTCCCAGAGAAACAGATTATGTATGTGTTTGTTATAAGGAATCAGTTCACATGTTTATGGAGGCTGATGAATCCCCAGATCTTCAGGGTGAGTTGACAATGGGGAGGCCCAGGAGAGCCAATGGTATAGTTTTCTAGTCTGAGGGCTGACAGGCTGGAGAACCAGACAGGCTGATGTTTAAGTTGAAGTCTACAGGCAGCAAAAAAGGCAATGTCCCCGCTAAAAGGCTCCAGACAGGGATTCTTTTCTTACTTGGGGTATGGTCAGCCTTTTTGGTCTATTCAGGCCTTCAACTGATTGGGTAAGGCCCACCCACACTAGGGACACCCACACGAGGGAGAACCATGTATTCTATTCGGCCTACTGGTCTAAATGTTCATCTCATCCACAGCCCTCCCACAGAAACCCCCAGAATAATGTTTGACCAAATATCAGGGTACCCTATAGCCCAACCAGGTTGACATAAAATTAGCCATCAAAGTCACTCTTTTATATCCACCATTAATTATTTTCTGTTGTAAAGAAAATAGTGGGCAACAAAATCTTGAGTAAAAACAGATGTAGGTCAGCTACTTTAGAAAAAAGAAAAATAGTCACTCAGTCATGTCCAACTCTCTGCGGCCCCAAGGACTGTAACCTACCAGGCTCCCCTGTCCATGGAATTCTCCAGGCAAGAATACTGGAGTGGGTAGCCATTCCCTTCTCCAAGGGATCTTCCTAACCTAGGGATCAAACCCATGTCTCCTGCACTGCAGGCAGATTCTTTACCAACTGAGCCACCAGAGAAGCCCATTTTATGTAGGTAAATTCTATTTAGAGTATGTGTGAAGGCTCAGCACTGAAATTAGCAAGAGAGACTATAAGCAAAATAAAATCAAGACTGTGAAACTGCACTCTAGTTACTAATTAGAGATTTGGTCTTTAGCAATTTATTTTATCTTTTGAGAATTGGCTGTTTTCTTTTGAAAGCTAGATGACTTTTTTTTTTTAATCCCCATTTTATCAATTTATTTTTTATTTAAAATGATTTTTTTTAATTTTTATTGAAGTATAGTTGATTTACAATATTGTGTAAGTTTCAGGTACGATTCACTTATATATATGTATATATTTTCATATATATTCTTTTTCCTTTATAATTATTACATAATATTGAGTAGAGGTCCTTGTGCTATACAGTTGGTCCTTGTTGGCTATCCACACATAGTAGTGAGTATTGGTTAATCCCATCCTCCTAATTTATCCCTCCCTTCAAGCCCATGGGCTTCCGTGGTGGTACAGTGGTAAAGAATCCACCTGCCAATGCAGGAGATTCAGGAAATGTGGACTGGATCCCTGGATTGGGAAGATCCCTTGGAGAAGGAAATGGCAACCTTCTCTAGTCCTCTTGCCTGGGAAATCCCATAGACAGAGAAACCTGGCGGGCGACAGTCCATGATGTTACAAAAGAGTCGGACACGACTTGGCGACTAAACCACAATAACCCAAGACCCTCTATAATTTTAAAAAATCACTGGCAGCTCCAGGATCTTGGGTTCTTGATGAATGAATAAACTGCAAGGGAAGTCCTGTGTGCCAGCCGACAATGTCACATACACACCCTCAAAGCTGTGTGTGTGGTATTGCCCATGTTTGCAACCCAATGACAAAAATAGTTCCTCCTGACCTTTATTTGCTCCCAGTCAATGGAAAGTAAACAGAGTTTATTCTAGGAAATATCATGTCTTCTTCATGAATGTCCTCACGCCAACTTTCTTCCTGCCCAGATTAATCTGCCCTCGTCTGAAATGGCTTCACACCTTACCTGATTAGATTTGATTAAAGCGAATAATGTCACAGTATTACCTCAGCCAGACTGTGAGAATTTAATCTTGTCATTTCCTTTATTGAAGACTCAGCCCTGGTCTTTAAAAGAAATGCCAGTATTAGTAAACTGGTGAGAAAATGTGGAACACTGGAGTCTCCAGAATTCACATTTTATTTAAATCAATGGATTAAGAAGACCCGAATACCAGTTTTACGTTGCAGAATGAGAATAAGCAAGGTCAGAAGGAAAGGGGCATAGCTTTCCCCCTGCTTTCCGCAGCCCCACAGTGAGGCTGGGATCGGGTGGGTGAGGAGCCAAGTTCAGAGCGCTGGTGGGAACGCCAGAGCACCACCTGCTGTCCCCAGGGAGCCCCGCCCCGTGGGGGAGCCCCGCCCCGTGGGGGAGCCCCGCCCCGTGGGGGAGCCCCGCCCCGTGGGGGAGCCCCGCCCCGTGGGGGAGCCCCGCCCCGTGGGGGAGCCCCGCCCCGTGGGGGAGCCCCGCCCCGTGGGGGAGCCCCGCCCCGTGGGGGAGCCCCGCCCCGCCCCGCCCCAGGGAGGGAGCCATGGGACAAGTGAACCTCCTCTTTTAACTGACTCTATCCTCCCCTGCCTCTCCCCAAGGTCCTCAGATATGCTTTGTGTTTTCTGATACAGCATTCCTTTAGTTTGAATTTTAGATGGGAAATTAACTTAAAAAAATAGATCCATGGCTCTCCTATATTATTAAACACTGCTGCATGGTTGGGTCACTGGAATGAATTCCCTTTATTAGGAGAGATGTTTATGCCCATATATAGAAAGTCAGTGCTGCTAAATCTGCTAAAGGAAGCCTGATTGCCAAAAGGAGTCAGACTTCAGAAAAGAATATTGAATTTATTGAAAAGTTTACACAGTGTACTAGCAATGGTTGTCTTTGGTATTTTAATTTTCATCTACATTTACCTGCCCTCCCACCAATAATGAGCAAGTGTTATTTTTGTAAACAGGAAAAATCTATTAAAACGTTTACAAAACAAGCCATTTTATTTCAAGCAAATGCACATCAGTGAACACCAGCACAGTGAAATCTTCTGGGAAACAAAATCAAAGCCAGTTTCAGTTGAGAAGATATTGAGTGTCTGTTTTCACAGAACTTCAGCCCAAGAATTGCAGAAAATTCTGCCTCCTTCGGTAAAGCTTACACCTCACTTCATTGTTGAATAAGAGATTTCCTTATTGCAGTTAGAATGTTATTAATTTTATTACTTTGTTTTGCTTTCCATAACTTCTTAGAAGCTAAATATTGTATTAAGTGAGACTTGGTTTGCAAATTATTTTCCTTATTAGAAAGGACCCAGTTTCCTTGAATAATAAAGTGATTATCAGGAAAAAGCAGCATATATTATTTCCCTCATTACTGTGACATAGTCTTTCTTGCCTTGGCCCATCTATTGTAGAATTGTCTAGGTGCCCAGGATTTCTGGTAAGCTCAGTTTTACTGTATACCAAATTTATGAAGATGATAATGATAATACTAACAACAGTGACATGTGATTACAACAGCAGTAGCACGTGCTTAGTGTTTTACAGTTTACAGAGCACTTGTGTACGTATTCTCAAATGATCCACAAGAGCTTTATGTCCGGATAAGGAAACTGATTCTAAATGATCAAGAGGTCAGCCCAGAGTCAGCAACACATTATGGACTCAAAAAAGATTCTACACGTTAGAATTAGACAGACTTGGATTCAAAACCAAGGCCAGGTATGTACTAACTGGCAAACAACCATTTCTGCACTTAGAGACCCATTTTCTTCCCCTTTCCTAAGGATGTCTTGAGATAACGAATGTTAAGTGCCTGCAGTAGATTGCCAGGTACAGAGCAGTTTCTCAATAAACCTTAGTTCTCCTTCTTCTCTCCTTCTACCACCTGTATCCTGGTTTCCAAGCATCATTTGGGAAATGGAGCTCTTGGTCATGGCCTGTGTGGCCTCTCTGTGCTTTCTTGCTAATCATACTGATGAACTCTCGGGCACCTTCACAGTCTGGTAGACCAGGACCCCAGGAGAACCAGGGTGCTCACTGTTGGAACCTTGCACAGTACCTAGCCCATAGGTCCTCGATACACATTTGTTATGTGAATTATTGAGCCAAAGCACATTTGGTTCCTGGGCACAGCACTTGGAACATCCTAGGGTGCTTGACCCATGTAGGAGTTTGCTTTGGTTGGTTAGTTGCACAATGGCCCGTGAAGCACCCCTACTTCCTTTCTGCCTGCTTTCTGCTTTTCCAGTAGAGATCAGATTTCCCTTTCTATTAATTGAATATCTGATGCTGGTGACAACAGCCCTCTTTCCCATACCCCAGGAGTGGTAGCCCCTTGACATGGTGGCAGAGGTGGGATAGATATGAACGTCCTCCATTTGAACAGCCATGAGCAGGATCTGAAAGAGGAGGGGTTTCTGAGGGCATGATTCTTCATCCAGGCTTGTTGCCCCTTGTGAGCCCTGAGGAAAGGAGAACGCTTTGTTATTTTTTTCCAGTTCATTCATTAAAAAATTTTTTTAAAAATTCATTTGCCAGTAATTGCTTCCCATTTTCCACTTCTGGACCATTTTCATCAGTTTTGAGACTTCTAATTGAATTGAGTCTGCTTTCAGCACAGGGCAAAAGGAATTAGCACAAATATTGATGAAGTCATGACAGGGACAGCCTGAGACCAACCACTAAAGAAGACAGACTTTATATCATTTGTTGCAAGATTCTTCCGTTGAGTCTTGAGTCTTGCATCTCTATTTTAAAAAATTAACTGGCCCTTTAAAAAAAATAGATTTTATTGATTTACTTGACTATTCTGGGTCTTAACTGTGGCATGCAGGATCTTTAGTTGCTACAAGCAAACTCTTGGTTGCGGCATGTGGGATCTAGTTCCCTGACCAGGGATGGAACCAGGGCCCCATCAATTGGGAGCTTGGAGTCTTAGCCACTGGACCACCAGGGAAGTCCCATTATTGTGACTTTTGGAACCACTTTTCTGGCTTTTGTATTTAAATATCTATCATGATAACAGATTTATAGAACACGTTATAATTTATAGTGTATTTTCAGATACAGTATCTTGTTTATTTTTTCACAGCAACCTTATGTTCAGGTAAAGCAAGTGTTACAGAATCTTTACATCTTAGGTGAATAATCTGAGTTTCAGAGAAGATCAGATATTACCCAAGCTCACTCAACTGTTCTGCGGTAGAGCTTTGAGTTGAGGTATTTTGCTTCTAGAACCAGGATTATGTATCATGTCTCATGAAGTATTTATGTATTCCTGATGTTTTGTCTGTGCTGTTTTGAGATGGTCACCCTCCTGGTCTTTCTGCCCCAAGTAAAACTAAAGAAAACTGGTAGCACTTTGGAAATCAAAGAGAACCTTGTGGACTTCTGAATCCGGGGGGCTAAGTGTGTGAATGGGAAAAAACTGCAATTTTATAGTCACTCACTTCCAACTGGACAATTAGCATTTCCTTCAATTGTGAACATAGGCAACATGCCTCAGCAGTTAGCAGAACCTATGATTTTGTGATCAGTAAAAATCACGAGTATTTTCATGTCATATTACAGTTATTGGAAGGTCTCTCAAACTATCACCTATACTCATCACTACTTTGAAACAATGATAGTTACTTGACCTGCCACTAGATCTTATTATTTAATGTGCTAATACAGAAGACATATATTGCCATATCACAAATTCATTTAAAAAAAATTCTTTTCTTCTGAGTATCTTTATTTTAAAAAAATTATTAAAAAATTTTAATTGGAGTATCAGAGACTGGGATTGACATATACACATTACTATATATAAAATACATAACTAATACACTACTATATATAAAATAGATAACTACTTACTAGTAGTTATCTACAGCATAGCACAGAGAACCATACTCAGTACCCTGCAATGGCCTATATGGGAGAAGAATCTTAAAAAGAGTGGATATATATAAAAAATATATATATAACATTCACTTGGCTGTACAGCTGAAATGAACACAACATTGTAAATCAATTAAATATTCTGGGGCTTCCCTGGTGGCTCAGGGGTAAAGACATTCAATCCCTGGTCCAGGAAGATCCCACATGCCCTGGAGTAGCTAAGCCCGTGCACCACAACTATTGAGAGTGTGTTCTAGAGCCCAGGAACCGCAACTGCTGAGCCCACATAGCTCAGCAACAAGAGAAGCCACCACAAGGAGCCCGCAGTGCCGCAACTAGAGAAAGCACACATGTGGCACAGACAAAAATACATAAATAAAATTATTTTAAAATATTCTGATAAATGTATTTTAATGTAATTAGTATTCTTATAGTTCTATGTATTATACTATTGTTTTTCTTTTTAGAGGGTGCAGAGTTGATCCCTAAAGCAGAATTCTACCCCCAAGTAATGTTTACTGTCATATATGTAGGTGAGGATATATGTGTGCATGCACATACATAGGCATGTCTGTTGGAGCTTTTATATTTTCCCTAGAAATACACTCCATATGTTTTCAAAAATGCATTTAAGAATACTCTTCACTGGCCTTCCAAAAGGGTGCATGACTGACCCCTAAAATATTAAGAGCCCCTGCTGAAGTCTAAAAGTTTGTGTGCCCTCCAAATTCCTATGTTGAAGCCCTAAACTCCAATGTGATGGCCTTTGGAGGTACAGCCTTTGGGAGGTAACTAGGTTTAGAGGAGGCATGGATAGTCCAGCCCCCATGATGAAATTAATGCATTTACAAGAAAAGGAGGATGGCTCTCTCTATCTCCACCAGGTGAGGAAACAGCAAGCAGGCAGATGGCCATCAGCAAGCCGGGAAGTGACTCTTACTAGACACCCAGTCTGCAAGTACCTTAATCTTAGCCTTCTCAGCTCTAGAACCATGAGAAATACTTTTTTTTTTTTTTATTTTTTAAGCCATTGAGCCTATGGTATCCTGTAGGAGCTCAGAGACAGCCCCTCGTACCAAGAACTAGTCAAGTTGGAGCTGTTGGCACAGTGTCTCTTGGGTGAAATATCCCGTATTGAGTTCTCACAATAATGTCTGTAATACCACTTAGCAATATTTTGATATTAAAGTTGTTCCCAACTGGCTATTTGTCCAATATCAGACTCGGCAAGTTCTAAGATACGAGAATTAATACATTAAACTATTAAACTATCTAGGACAACAAACTGAAGTGCTTTCTTGGGAGCAGGACTGCAGAAAAACTTAGCTGACCTGTTGCCTCATAGGCCTTGGCGTTTCGACAGATAATTCCCCCCTTTGGTAAAGACTCTAAAGACGCATCGAATGGCTTAGTGTCTCACTTTTTTTTTTTTTTAAATGTCTTGTGGGTTTGTGTGGAGGGATGTTTCTTCCTTTAAATGTCATTTTATTTATTTTTTCTCCACATATAAACATTTCTCCTTGGAGAGATCAAAAGATATAAATTGTTATTGATTTATTTATCTTGAATGCTTTTATTTGGCCTTGTATGCATGCTGAGTGCTCACAGAAGGTATTAGATTAATGAGACTGGAGACTGAAGTCTTCTGTTTATCTACTTATTTGGGAAACTGAAGATCTCTAAGTCATTTAGTATAAACTTGCCTGCACTATGTAGCTAATTGCCTCAAACTTGACCCAGGAAACTCTAGAGCTTCATCTATGAGTCCATGTTAGGGCCATAAAAACACTAACTGCTACTCTAAATCATTGTATCAAAAGGGCCATCCTTCCTTTTCTCTTCATCTTTTTACTCTCTCTCCTGGTATTTCCAGGAGGTCACAGATTGGTTATTTTGTGACGTTCCATCTTCTAAATACTGAAGATGGCAATAGCCATCTCCTCTCCAGCCCTTCAAAAATTCACTTTTTTCTTCCTTTACCTCTTAGCCCTTATGTACCTATTTTCTCCGTGTTCTTGGTATTTATCAATTACTCCCTGAATTAAACAGAAAAGAAGATAAGGAGATTTTTAGTAATATTCTGTGAAGCTCCTATCCTTATAATCTGATATAGGAAGCGGAGATCCTGGTCCTTCTGGCTCCATTTATACAAGAGAAGCTTTTATCCATTATATATTTATCTGAACACTTCTAGTATAACTTCACTTGAACAAAGGGTTCTGTGGGTAAAGGAGTTTAAAAACTTGAACTAGAGAACGTTCTTGCTCTGTCCATTGAACACAGTGTTATTTCTAGAAAAAAATTGAATACTGTTATGTCTTGCTTTCCTTGTCAATTATCATTTCTGAATTTGCCAGAAAAAAGCTTAGGAAATCAGTGGCTTGTTTGAAAAGTCATCAAGTAGGAGTGACTTTAAATAATGGTTCTCATGTCATGTGTCATTAGTCAAATCCACTTCTTACTAATTGACACAGTATAGCAAGAGTTGACTAAATATAGTTGTCCTTCACAAAAGAAAATTCTCAGAAAAAAAATATGTTCATGTACAAGAAAGTCCTAGGACTCTGAATACTTCTGATAAGTCATTTCAATAAAACTGCTGTGTATGTTAGAGAAACAAATGAAAGTCTCTTCTCCCTTAAGGGCTTTGTTGTTCTTTAGTAGCTTCAGTTGTATCTGACTCTTGCAACCCCATGGACTGTAGCCCACCAGGCTCCTCTGTCCTTGGGATCTCCTAGATAAGAATACTGGAGTAGGTTGCCATTTCCTTCTCCATGGGATCTTCCTGACCCAGGGATCGAACCTAAATCTCCTGCATTGACAGATGGCTTCTTTACTACTGAGCCATGAGGGAAGTTCTTCCCTTAAGGGCTTTCAGTTCAGTTCAGTTCAGTTCAGTCGCTCAGTCGTGTCCGACTCTTTGCGACCCCATAAATCGCAGCACGCCAGGCCTCCCTGTCCATCACCGACTCCCGGAGTTCACTCAGACTCACGTCCATCGAGTCAGTGATGCCATCCAGCCATCTCATCCTCTGTCGTCCCCTTCTCTTCCTGCCCCCAATCCCTCCCAGCATCAAAGTCTTTTCCAATGAGTCAACTCTTCGCATGAGGTGGCCAAAGTACTGGAGTTTCAGCTTTAGCATCATTCCTTCCAAAGAAATCCCAGGGCTGATCTCCTTCAGAATGGACTGGTTGGATCTCCTTGCAGTCCAAGGGACTCTCAGGAGTCTTTTCCAATGCCACTGTTCAAAAGCATCAATTCTACCAGGTAATAAAGTATCACCTAAATTTTTGTCTTTTTGATGGGGGTGGAGTTTATGAAGATGTACAGATAGAAAGCAAAAAATAATAAGCTAAACCAGAAAATTACTTTCTCCCCTCTCAAATTTAGTGTTCATTTATCTTTCACTATATAAACCACATCCTTTGGCTCAAGAAAAATAGACCTTAAAAATAGTTGACTTTCCTGGTAAGTGATGTTCATTTGTGCAATGGGAAACTTCACTAACTTTGAAGACTGAGAACGTAATTGATACAAAAGTTTGTTTTTAAAATAAGTTCACATAAGAAATATTGTGGAATATTAAAGGAGAAGTTCACAAGTGCCCCAGAAATGTATTATTTTAGTGTTTAGCTTAGGTTCTGGGGGCTAGAAGGTCAACAAATTATAGTGGGCTGGGTTGTTTTGAAGTCAGTATACTACTCACAGGGTTTCCCTGGTGGCTCAGATGATAAAGAATCTGCCTGCAATGCAGGAGACCTGGGTTTGATCCCTGGGTCAAGAACACCCCCTGGAGAAGGAAATGGCAACATGCTCCAATATTCTTACCTGGAAGATCCCATGGAGAGAGGAGCCTGGTGAGCTACAGTCCATGGGGTCACGAAGAGTTGGAAGAACGTAGCCACTAACACTTTCACTTTCATACAGCTCACATATTTTATTTAAACATTTGTGATTAAAAGAAACCAGATTTTGGCTCAGATAGACATCTATTTCCTCTTCTTCTCAAAGTCTCAAAATAATAACAATATATTTCATAAAAGAATAAGACCAAAAGAAAAAAAAATCACTGGAAGGTGAAGAGGACTATCAGCAGCAAACCAGAAGATCTGGAGAGTTTCAGATTGATGGAAAGCAGAAGGCATAGTATTGATGGAAAAAGCACAGCAGTAGAAAAACATAAGAATGTATGGCAAGGAATTTAAGGATATTTACTGGCACCCCACTCCAGTACTCTTTCCTGGAAAATCCCATGGATGGAGGAGCCTGGAAGGCTGCAGTCCATGGCGTCACTGAAGGTTGGACACGACTGACCGACTTCACTTTCACTTTCATGCATTGGAGAAGGAAATGGCAACTCACTCCAGTGTTCTTGCCTGGAGAATCCCAGGGACGGGGGAGCCTGGTGGGCTGCCATCTATGGGGTCGCAGAGTTGGACATAACTGAAGTGACTTAACAGCAGCATTAGTAGAAAAGGGCTTCCTTTGTGACTCAGCTGGTAAAGAATCCGCCTGCAATGCGGGAGACCTGGGTTCGATCCCTGGGTTGGGAAGATCCTCCAGAGAAGGAAAAGGCTACCCACTCTAGTATTCTGGCCTGGAGAATTCTATGGACTGTATAGTCCGTGGGGTTCCAAAGAATCAGACATGACTGAGTGACTTTCACTTTCACTTTCATTGGTAGAAAAACGTGCTGAAATGCCCAATGGGAAGCCAGGGCTGTTTCCATGGGTATGTGATCTGTATAGTGCTGAAGTCCCTGTGCTTAGAAGCAGCCTCAACTTGGTTTAATGCTCTGTTGTCATCTTGAAATTCTTAATTTTAAAATGAAGAATCTTGCATTTTTATTTTGCACCAAGACCTGCAAATTATATACTGGGTCCTACCAGTATTCTTCTTCTACCACTAAATTGGGGTGGTGAGGAACAGTCATTTTACTCTTAGGCCCACAGTAACTGTTTTTAGTCAACAACGGGCTTGCATGAGGATCCTGGAGAGATTACTCTGAACAAAAAGGTAGCACAGGATTTAAGATAATTGTCGACTTCTAAAACAAAACAAAATGAAGAAGAAGGAGGAGGAGAAGAAGAAGAAAAAGAAGGAGAGGAAGGAGAGGGAGGAGAGGGAGGAGGGGAGGAAGGAGGGGGAGGAGGAGGAAGAGAGGGAATGGAAGGAAGAGGAAGAAGGAAGAAGTTTTCCGGGGGGTAGAATGCACTAAGAAGTCCTTCATAATTTAATATTTGAAAGAGTTCTCGGCTCCTCGCCCATACTGGCTGCCTGGAAACACACTGCTGTCCACTTACCCACTGTCAGATTTCAAGGGAGAGCCCACTGGAGAAAGGAACCCATACAACTAGAGAGAAAAACTGTCTCAGTTATACTGTGTTAACTAGTATTGTCCATCATTGATGGATATGAACAGATAGCAGCTTAGTAGACACAGGAGGAAAGCAGACAGAAATGGAAGACTTAAGTGGAATCAATAATTGATCCTGGACAAAAGAGATAATTCAGAGAACAGAAGAGAATTTCTGAAATTCTGAAGACTATCCTCAGAGGTATTTAAGAAACTATTATGTCCATCAAAAACCAGGCTGCTATATAAAGGGAGAAAGTGGATTTCAAGAAAGAATAGACAGAAATTTAAGAAGGAATGGTAAAATTTTAAAAATTTGTGCAGATGAGCTGAGTTATAAAATTAATGGGGGAAAAGATAAATTTGATAATTTAAGGATAAAATGAGGTAATCTCTTAGAATTTAGAGCTGAAAAGAAAAAAAGATGAAAAAACATGAGAAATCTTTTCCTTATACCTTGCTTCCTTGAGTAAAATAAAAATATGATAATAATTAATACAGTTCCCTGAATCTTAAAATGGAAAGGGCTCACAGAGGTCTAAGCAAATAACAATAAAAACTAAAACAAAACAGAAAAGAGCATTAACTTGTTTTGTTCACAGCTGTCACTTGCACTTATATCAATTGTTCAGTAAAAACTTGCTGAATGAACAAATGAACAGATGAAAATATTCCCATGAAGCCTCAAAACCAAAGAAAAAGAGAAAAATCTCAAATGTAACCAGAGAGAATAAAAGAACAGCATACTTCAAAAGAATAAGCATTTGATTGTTAGAAAATGTCTCTTCTCTGTTGGCTCAGACAGTAAAGATCTGCCCGCAGTGCAGGAGACCTCGGTTCAATCCCTGGGACAGGAAAATCCTCTGGAGAAGGATATGACTACCCACTTCAGTATTCCTGCCTGGAGAATCCTGTGGACAGAGGATCCTGGTGAGCTACAGTCCTTGGGGTTGCAAAGAGTCAGACACGACTAAGTGATTATATTGATAGAAATTGAAATGTCTCTTCAACATCTGTGGATCCTGATGACACAAGCAATTACTTTCAAAATTTTAAGAGAAAATGATTTTGTACCTTGTTCATTATGCAGCAAAATTATAATTTCCATTTAAAGGAGGAAAAAAAAGCATTTTCAATACTTTCAAAAGGAAGACATTTTCTCCCATCTGAAAAAATTACCTAAGGATATTCACCAGGGAAAAAAACAAAATAAAACAAAAAAACCACAAAAAACCTTAAGAGGATGACACTGAATCCAGAGGCAGTACCAGCCAGAAGTTCAATGCAAAGTGACTGCAGGATGACATGATCCTCTATGTAGAAAACCCTAAAGACTCCACCAGAAAATTACTAGAGCCAATCAATGAATATAGTAAATTTGCAGGATATAAAATCAACACACAGAAATCCCTTGCATTCCTATACTCTAATAATGAGAAAATAGAAAGAGAAATTAAGGAAACAATTCCATTGACCATTGCAGTGAAAAGAATAAAATACTTAGGAATATATCTACCTAAAGAAACAAAAGACCTATATATAGAAAACTACAAAACACTGGCGAAAGAAATCAAAGAGGACATTAATAAATGGAGAAATATACTGTGTTCATGGATTGGAAGAATTGATATAGTGAAAATGAGTATACTACTCAAAGCAATCTATAGATTCAATGCAATCCCTATCAAGCTACCAACAGTATTTTTCACCGAGCTAGAACAAATAATTTCACAAGTTGTATGGAAACACAAAAAAACTTGAATAGCCAAAGCATCTTGAGAAGGAAGAATGGAACTGGAGGAATCAACCTGCCTGACTTCAGGCTCTACTACAAGGCCACAATCATCAAGACAGTATGGTGCTGGCACAAAGACAGAAATATAGATCAATGGAACAAAATAGAAAGCCCAGAGATAAATCCATACACCTATGGACACCTTATCTTTGACAAAGGGGGCAAGAATATACAATGAAGAAAAGACAATCTCTTTAACAAGTGGTGCTGGGAAAACTGGTCAACCACTTGTAAAAGAATGAAACTAGAACACTTTCTAACACCATACACAAAAATAAACTCAAAATGGATTAAAGATCTAAACATAAGGCCAGAAACTATAAAACTCCTAGAGGAGAACATAGGCAAAACCCTCTCCAACATAAACCACAGCAAGATCCTCTATGACCCACCTCCCAGAATATTGGAAATAAAAGCAAAAATAAGCAAATGGGACCTGATTAAAATTAAAAGCTTCTGCACAACAAAGGAAACTATAAGCAAGGTGAAAAGACAGCCTTCAAAATGGGAGAAAATAATAGCAAATGAAGCAACTGATAAAGAATTAATCTCAAAAATATACAAGCAACTCCTGCAGCTCAATTCCAGAAAAATAAACGACCCAATCAAAAAATGGGCCAAAGAACGAAAGAGAAATTTCTCCAAAGAAGACGTACAGATGACTAACAAACATATGAAAAGATGCTTAACATCACTCATTATCAGAGAAATGCAAATCAAAACCACAATGAGGTACCATTTCATGCCAGTCAGAATGGCTGCTATCCAAGAGTCTACAAGCAATAAATGCTGGAGAGGGTGTGGAGAAAAGGGGAACCCTCTTACACTGTTGGTGGGAATGCAAACTAGTTCAGCCACTATGGAGAACAGTGTGGAGATTTCTTAAAAAACTGGAAATAGAACTGCCATATCACCCAACAATCCCACTCCTACACACCAAGGAAACCAGAATTGAAAGAGACACATGTACCCCAATGTTCATCGCAGCACTGTTTATAATAGCCAGGACATGGAAGTAACCTAGATGTCCATCAGCAGACAACTATAAGAAAGCTGTGGTACATATGCACAATGGAATATTACTCAGCCATTAAAAAGAATACATTTGAATCTGTTCTAATGAGATGGATGAAACTAGAGCCTATTGTACAGAGTGAAGTGAGCCAGAAAGAAAAACACCAATACAGTATACTAACGCATATATATGGAATTTAGAAAGATGTTAATGATAACCCTGTATGTGAGACAGCAAAAGAGACATAGATGTATAAAACAGTCTTATGAACTCTGTGGGAGAGGGTGAGAGTGGGATGATTTGGGAGAATGTCATTGAAACATGTATAATATCATATGTGAAATGAATCACCAGTCCAGGTTTTATGCATGATACAGGATGCTCGGGGCTGGTGCACTGGGATGACCCAGAAGGATGGGATGGGGAGGGAGGTGGGAGGGGGTTCAGCATGGGGAACATGTGTACACCCATGGTGGATTCATGTTGATGTATGGCAAAACCAATACAATATTGTAAAGTAATTAGCCTCCAGTTAAAATAAGTAAATTTATATTAAAAAAAAAAAAAAACAAAGTGACTGCAGGATGGCAGTTCTATAGAGGCTCAGAAAGCAAAACCCATAACAGAACAGGAAGACAGCAGCTCTGTAAAGAGTGTCTTTAAGAAGCAAGCTATTTCCAACCACAACTGGTATGATTAAGAACACAGAGCATCTTCATATCATGAAAGCATATTTCTCTTCAGTTGTCAAAAAAATAAATGGAAGACAGAAAGTAAAATGCTTTATCCCATACATAGTCCAAATACCAAAGCAAATTTTACTTCTTTTCTGGTTTGTAGAGCAATTTCTAGGTAGTTCTGCCTGGTCCCATCTTGGCTGGAAGATGAGGCTTTCTCATTATCTTACTGTCATTCCACAAAGTGTTAAAGTCTCCAAAGGTTGATGAGCATTATTGCAACTGGATACTCATTGATGATGAGTGGAGAATGCTCATTGATTCATGGCCTAAGTGAATTGATTTTGCTACTATTTGTTGAAAAGTTTTGTGTCTATAGTCATCAGGAATATTGACCTATAGCTTTCTTTTCTTGTAGTGTCCTTGTCTGGCTTTGGTATCAATGTTTTGCTGGCCTCATAAAGTAAGTTTGGAAGTTTTCCCCACTCTTCAAATTTTTTGGAAGAGTTTGAGAAGAAATAGTGTTGATTCCTTAAATGTTTAGTAGAATTTCACCAGTGAAACAATCTGATCCTGAGTTTTCCTTTGTTAGTAGGTTTTTGATTATTGATTGAAGCTCCTTACACAGAATTGATCTGTTCAAATTCTCTATTTCTTCATGTTTCATTCATGGTAAGTTGTATGTTTCTGGGAATTTATTCATTTCTTCTAGGTTATCCAGGTTCTTGCTATATAATTCTTCATATTCATCGGTAATGATCCCTCACATTACTGTTGTATTGGTTGTGATGTCTCCTTTTCCATTTCTGATTTTATCTATTTGAATCTGCCAAAGCTCACTCTCACAACGTGCTCAGCATGTTATGAGCATGCAAGGCAGCTGGCCATGGGGTGGAGTGTGTGTGGGTGAGGCGTGTGGCATGGGGCATGCTGGGGGTGTCTGAGGGCCACTTGGGGACATCTGAGGCAAGTTGTCCCCCGGGCCTTGTGGACGGGCTGTTCGAAGGAAATCTGTGACATGTGCAGTAGGATCTGCTTCCCTTTCATGCCCTCTGAGAGTCTTATCTGCCTCTCTCTCCATCATTCTCTACTGCCTCCAGTCTTGCCTCTGAGGATTCAGTACTCTGTTGGTGTGAGAGGGAAGTGGGCCTCTTTGGTAGCACCCTGCATAGCTGGAGAAGCCAGGTGCTCACTCACATGTTCCCTTTCCCTGCACCATCCATCACCTCCCCCCATGGGAGGAGTCACAGCTGAGAAGGGCTCTCCTGGCCCTAGGCTTTGCTGTCTCGGGAAGGAGTTGTGTAGGTAAAGCCAGGCTGTTCCACTTACCCTCTCCCACGTGTCCAGACATAGATTTTTTTTGTTTTTTCCTTCAGGGCTGTGCTAGAACTTCTCTGCTGAAAACTTGGACTTCTATGAGCACTCTGCCATCTGTGGATGGCATGGGGTCATCACTATCTAAGACAGTGTTCCCCAGGGGCTCCCAGTCCTTGGTTGAGAGTAGTTGGAGCTGGTTCATGGGCCACTTCAGGTCCAAGATCTGCAAGCCTATTACCCAATGCACAGAGTGGGAGGCGGGCCAAGACTTTTCCTGGGTCTCTTGGCATGTGATGCGGAACCCCACAGCTCCAACAAAGGCACTTTTGTCTGTGGGTGAATGCCACATTGTCTTTGAGGGAGGCAGTATGAGTGGGGGATGTCTTATTTGGCCATCTTGCTGATGTCGCTCCTAGTATGAATCATTTTGGAGAGCTCTGAAACTTAGGGGCTGTTCCAAGTTGTTTGGTACTTGGTTCTCGGGTGATTAGAGCAAAGGATTAGTATCCCTGAGTGTGAGAGCCAGGTAAAGATGGTGTGGGCTCTAGGTTAGTTGGTTTACATATGAAAGGTGAGCTTTGCAGGTCAGTTGTTTTCTATCTTAGCCCACCAGTCTCCTCCATCCATGGGATTTTCCAGGCAAGAGTACTGGAGTGGGGTGCCATTGCCTTCTCCGATCTTAGGAATTAGCTAATCCTAAAAAGGGGCAGTGGGGCTTCATTGGTGGATAAGTGGTAAAGAATCTAGCTGCAATGCAAGAGATGTGAGTTCAGTCCCC
This sequence comes from Capra hircus, assembly GCF_001704415.2. NCBI lineage: Eukaryota > Metazoa > Chordata > Mammalia > Artiodactyla > Bovidae > Capra > Capra hircus. The sequence continues at coordinate 60,311,742 of NC_030824.1, read as the reverse complement.
AGGTCAGAAAGATCTCTTGGAGGAGGAAATGGCTACCCACTCCAGTATTCTTGCCTGGAGAATTCTATGGACAGAGGAGCCTGGAGAGGTACAGTCCATGGGGTCATGAAAGGGTTGGACGTGACTTAGTGATTAAACAACAACAAAAGAAGCAGTAGGAGAAGAATGAAAAAATATTTCTTTTATTTTATCTAATTGGGTTTATCCTGCTGATGCATTCATATGGTGTCACTTGAGTAATGGGCCTGAGTGGCAGAGGAAAGATAGACTTTAATTTTTCCTTTTATACTTTTATAATTATTATCATATTCATGTATTCCTTTCTAAATTAATAAGTATCATTTCAAGGAAAAGATAATCTTGCAAATGATAAAAAAGAAAACAAAGAAAAAGTTTGTAGGATCCATAATTTGGGGTTTCTCACTGCAAAAGACTTCATAAAAATTGCTATTGTGTCTCTGAGGAAAACTTTGCATCTGATTTTTGATGCTATTAAGCATTGATCAGTCTCTCAGAGTGGGAACTAGTCCCTTCCTTCCTTTCTCTCTTTCCCTCTCTCTCTCCTTCCTTCCTTCTCTAAATTCTCTGCTGTTTTCCCCTTAAGCAGATTTTCAGGGACCTGAGTACCATTGGAAGTAGATCTAGCATAACTACAGTGGTAACTAGGGTTGTCATCTTAAGCAGGACGCATTTATTTGAATGTGAAAATGAGCACTATTAATTAATAATTATCCTGGGACAACAGGCATAAACTGGAATAGGTTTGATTGAACAGGGACATCCGTTCACTCTAAGCAAAGCTCTTCTTGGCTGAATTGGGCTTAGTTGAGGAATAAACGTCAGACTCTTCAGAAAGGCACACAGCCCAGTGTGATAGCCCCAGGCAGGGCGCCCTGTTGTGTCACTCCACGCTTCCAGAGCCTACTTGGGCATCGTGTAACTGCTCATAGAGCCATCTCTGACCATGTTCCAGCCCCACTTGCAAGCTATACTCAACCCAGTGCTTGCTTTGGGGCTGCCCCTGGGCCTCCCTTTCTGGAATGACCTCTTTCTACCCAACAACGATGCCTTTTCCTACTTTGAGATTGTGTTGAGACTTCTCTGGTGGTCCAGTGTAAAGACTCCATGCTCCTAATGCAGGGATCACAGCTTTGTTTTCTCTTCAGGGAACTAAGATCTCACATGCCATAGGGCCTAGCCTTAAAAAAAAAAAAAATTTGTTAATTTCCTTCATAAAGGCCTTGGCTGCCCTCCTGTGTAACCCCATGCTACACTGCGCATATTTTTTTAAACTTTTTATTTTGTTTTGGCAGTCACTGAACAATGTTGTGATAGATTCAGCTTCAGGTGAACAGCGTACATATACATGTATCTATTCTCCCCGACTCCCCTCCCATCCAGGCTGCCACACAAGTACAAAGTGCTTATTATTCTTATTCCTCTCTGCCACGTTGTTTATACTTGTCTGTCTAATTTTTTGTCCCTCCCCTAGCGTATGAGGTCCTCCAGGGCAATAGCTGACTTTGTCTGCTCCTGACACACTATCAGGCTCTTAAATACTTGTTGAATGAATGAGTGAATAGTGTACCTCAGATACACTTTCTTAAAAGCACAGAGAGTCTTTAACCTTTTAATGCAAGAGTTCTTCTTGCCCAGAAATCCATGGGTGTATCCACCTAGAACATCCTTTTTACTTTTCTTTAGATCTTAATGATGTCATTAATATAAAACATGCTAATCAGATTAAATAATTATTTGGGGAGGATGGATGTTGGAAACACTGAGATTTGAGACCTAGTTTTCAAGATCAGTTCTTTCCCAGTTTCATTTTTTTCTGAAACTCCTTCAAATGTAGGGTGACTCAGGGCTCAGGTTCTGAGTTTTAATTATTGTGCTTTTTTCCAGACATCTAGCAGTTTGAGTTGCAATCTGCTAGCCAGAAGCTGAGCTAGTTATACATATATATGTGGACACTATGTGGATATAAAAGGATTAATGATTCTATAATTGTGGAAGAAATCTAGATAAGAAAGGAATTATCATAAGAAGGATAGAAGTAAGTGCCTTCAGTTTAGAGTAGGGTGAATATTGTCATATTTCCCAGCCTCTGATTTTGTAACTCAAAGGCAATGTAAAATTCTGATTTGTTAGAATATGTGGTCTCTAGAAAGAGAAATAACTTAAATATCCATCAGTAAATTGCTAGCTAACCAACTTTTAGTAAATCCACAAAGTGGAATATTATGCAATCACTTAAATTAGTAAGCTATATCTGTAAGTGCTGGATTGGAAATAGGTATAAAATGTATCAAATGGAAAAATGTAGATGATATGTAAAGTATGGCATGATTTTTGTTGAAAAATATATAAATGTGATGAGATATAAACATTCAAACTTGTTATTTTTTAAACTTTTCATTTCTAGATAACTGTAGAGTCTCGTGCAGTTGTAAAAAGTAGAGACCTCCTACATCCTTCCTCCGGTCTCCCCCAGTGCTAACAGGTTGTGTAACTACAGCACAATGTTGAAACCATGACACTGACATCAATGCAGTATATTGACCCTACTCAGAGCAAACTAACCTTAACATTTTATTCACTTGTTTGCTTTTGGCTGTGCTGGGTCTCCGTGGCTGTGCCTGGGCTTCCTGTGGTTTCCACGAGTGAGGGCTGCTCTTCCTTGCGATGCACATGCTTCTCATTGCAGTGGCTGCTCTTCTGGAGCTCTCTTACTGTGGGCTTCAGCAGTCATGGTGCATGGGCTTGGTTGCCCCTAGGCGTGTGGAATCTTCCCAGACCAGGGATCGAACCTGTGTCCCCTGAATTATCAGGCGGATTCTTAACCACTGGACCACCAGGAAAGTCACCAGATCGAATTTCAAATTAATTTCTGTTTTAATGAAAATGATTCACGTACATTTAAAAGATTAGTACTAAAAACGTACTACTCTTAAGTATCAATACTAAAAGACTTAGGTTCTAGTTATTTATCGATGTACAACAAAGTACTCCAATATATAAATGGTTAAACCAACTGTGATTTTATTGTCTCATGATTGCAGATGAGGAATTCAAGCAGGGCTTGGCTGGGTGATTTTTCAGTTCCACGTGGTAGTGACTGGTGGTGATCAGCCGGTGTCTGGTTTGGTCTGGCTCTTTGAAGACAGTCTTGTTCAGATGTCTGGTGTCTTGGTGGAGTGACTAGAAGGTTGGGCTTGGTTGGTTATTTCTCTCTCAATGCTGTCTCAGGGCCTCTCTGTGTGGTTTCTTGAGGGAGGTGTTGGTTCAGGGATTCATGAGCCCACACTGGAAACTTCAAATCTTAAAAGCCAGGACCAAAATCACAGTTGGTTTAACCATTTATATATTGGAGTACTTTGTTGTACATCGATAAATGTCAGGCCCATTACTGGGAAGCAGTTACAGGCCAGTCCGAATTCATTCATGGGGAGGCAAAATATATCCCAGCCCTCCGTGGGAAGAATGTCAATGACTTTGTGATGGTCTTTAATACACCACAGCCAATAACAAAGAAAGGAAGCCCCCTGCCCCTCCTTTTCCTCTCTTGAGACCTACTCCCCAGTTGTTGTTCAGTCACTGAGTCCTGCCCGGCTCTTTGTGACCCCATGGGCTGCAGCACACCAGGCTTCCCTGTCTTTCACTATCTCCTGGAGTTTGCTCAAACTCATGTCCATTGAGTCAGTGATTCCATCCAACCATCTCGTCCTCTGTCATCCCCTTCTCCTCCTGCCTTCAATCTTTCCTGGCATCAGGGTCTTTTCCAATGAGTCGGCTCTTCGCATCGGGTGGCCGAAGTATTGGAGCTTCAGCTTCAGCATCAGTCCTTCCAATGAATATTCAGAGTTGATTTCCTTTAGGACTGACTGGTTTGATCTCCTTGCTGTCAAGGGACTCTCAAGAGTCTTCTCCAGCACCATAGTTTGCAACCACTTTAAACTTTTAACTGTTTTTTACTGGTATTTAACTCTGTATTTTTGAACAATGGTTGCACTGCATTTCTGTGGATTTGTCAAATTTATGCTTTACTTTTGGCTTCTTTTCAGAGTAAGTGAGATCTTACCTCAATCAGTCCCACTGCCCCTTCTGTCTTACACACACACACACAAACACACACACACACACACACACACACACAATTTCCCTTCTCTAATTACCCCAACGGAGCAAAGTCATAATTTGGACAACATTAGATCATCTACTACTTTTTTCCTTTTTTTTTTCTCTGAAGACAATACCCCCTTTCCAGAACTTTCTATCCTCCTGCTCCCATCTGGACTGATTGCTCTAGGCCAGCTGCTGCTCAGCTGTCACCCTGGGACTTCTCTTCACTCTTATTCTGGGAAGTCTCTTTGCCTCTCTCCTGTGTTGGAGCCTCTGTTTTTCCTGAATCTCACACTTTCTCTTTTTTTGGTTAACCCTCTTGTTTTTACTAGAGTCAATCTCTTTGTCCACCAAACTCTCTCAGGTCTGTCTTTTCTTTTTGGTATTAATAGAAGTCATTTTTCTTACTTGGGATGGAGAATGTTTGGGTGACCTTCTGAAGCATGGGAAGAAAAGCTCTCTCCTTCCTTCCAGGAATGGGAGATCTGGAAATAATGCTTCTGGAGAAAACGCTTCCTACTCCTGAACAGAAGGAATGGATGCCATGGCATCCAGGTTTACCGGATGGTCACAGCTCTACCTACCAGTCATTAATAGCTACTATGTTAGGAAAAGAGTAAATAGGCAACAGAAGAAGAAGGACATAGGTTTAATTGGAAGAGGCTGAGGAAGGGAGAAGTGGTGTATACTGGGGTGTGCAGGTGAACGCAGGGCTTGTAGGGAGGCGTCACTGCCAGGGCAGTTCAAGGTTATGCCAGCAATGTTGCAGATCTTTACTGGGAATTTCGTTTTGCCAGCCTCGCGTGTCCTGCCCACAAATGATACAGCCACTGTGGGTGTGGAAGCAATGCCTACCTGTCTCTGCTCTCCATGACTCTACAGCACGTAGAGGAAGCTACTCTCTTATTGGTACCCTACCTCTGCCTCCAGGACGACTAAAGATTAAGGAGATCCTTGGACACCTGATGAGGAGATTTGTGAGTTGAACTCGGCATTCTTGAGTATCTCAGTTTGGAACATTAGAAGCAGACACGTGTGCTGTAATGTACAGAGTACGATAAAGCCAGAATCAATCTACAGTGACTATAAGATAAGTTTAACTTCTCTGTTTCTATACTTGACTTCTTCCTCTGCACCTAGTTAAATTTCTGGTGATTGTAGAAAGTCATTTTTTAAAGCTCATGATTAACAGGTAATTTAGCTTATTCCAGTTTAATAGGTTCATTTGTGTGGGTGTCTATATACTCATATTCAAGCAATTAAAAATTCCAACTTCCTACCAGGGTTGTTGGGGCTTCCCAGGTGGCACTAGTGGGAAAGTACCTGCCTGCCAATGATTGGCAGGAGATGTAGGAGACTCGGGTTCAGTCTCTGGGTCTGGAAGATCCCCTGGAGGAGGGCATGGAAACCCACTCGTAGTCTTGCCTGAAGAATCCCCTGGACAGCAGAGCCTGGCAGACTATTGTCCATAGCATCGCAAAGAGTTGGACATGACTGAACTGACCTAGCACGCATGCACCAGAGTTGTTTTTCTTCTGAAGAGTTTCCTTTCCTCCTCCTTATGCCCAAGTTGGTGCAAAAGGGAGCTTATGTAATATCTGTTGCTCACCGGTCAAGAGACACCCTCCCCTCTGCAGGGAGTGACCTGTTCTTGCTGTATCCACTGCTGAAATGTCCAGCCTTGTTCTCTCTGGGCTCTCTGACCTCCCCTGTCTCCCCTGTGGACTTCAGTGGCATCACAGCTCTCTCTCCAATACCCAAAGGAGCTTCCATGACCTTCTCTGGGAGCGACTGGAACTTCTATATCCTTTCTGTACTACATGGGAGACTTGAGGATAGTTAGCACAATCCTCTCTCTCTAGTCACTCATACTTATTTGTCTTTAGCTGAAGACAACCACATTGGTTTAGGTCAGCTGAGGTGGTCTGCTCATGTGTTCTAAATAGGAACTGTAGCGCACAGGGCCTTTTGCTACAAAGGGCACAATTCGCCATCCCGAGGCTTCCATCTTGTCTTTCTTTGTCTGATTTCTGTCTCCACAATCAACCAGCACCTCAACTGGCCAAATCTTAGGAGTGTAGGTCGGAGTCGTGAAACCCTAAAGAATCCAGGTGGAATATGCATGGTGTTCCCACGAGGCTGTCCCACGTGCATCAGAAGAGTGTGTGTTCTTTCCATTCCAGTGGATTCTGGCGGATACTTCTCTCATCATGTCTTCCACTGTGGATTTTGTTCTAGGTGGTATTCTGCCATCCCATTCCCTCAGGTGATCCAGTGATGGATGAACCTTCAGAGAAAAAAAAAAAAAATCTGCAATATTGAAAAGGAACATGTTCTGGGAAGCCCTGACAATGATTTTTCTTGTTGTTCAGTCACTAAGTTGTGTCTGACTCTTTGTGACCCCATGAACTGATTTCTCTCATTACCTCTTTTATTTAAAAAAATTTGGCTGTGCCACCAGTATGTGGGATCCTAGTTCCCTGACCAGGGATTGAACCTGTACCTTTTGCAGCGGAAGCATGAAGTCTTAACGCATCGGACCACCAGGGAAGTCCCTTTCATTACCTCCTTTAAACCCACTCTGTAGGGTCAGTCTTATACCTGTTCTGTTGAATTCTTGGGCCAAGTCCATAATTTTTGGGGTCACTCTTCAATAGTTATAAAGGTTTTGTTCACAAGAGCAGTCTCATAACAATGAAAAAACATGCAGGCTGATGTAATAATCAAAATCTTGTACTCTTATTTAATTGTCATTATATACATTTCAACTAAAGAGTTGTCGCCCCAGAAAGACTGTCTCTCACCATCCTATCTTAAAAGTATCCTCCAGGTAGCCTCCTAGCCATTTTTATTGTTACCTTGGTTTAACTCATTTAACATATACATACTGGGGGTTCCTCTGTGCATTCAGAATTATTCTAGTGTACCTGTGTGCTCAGTCAGGAAGTCGTGTCTGACTCTTTGCGACCCCATGGACTGTAACCTGTCAGGCTCCTCTGTCCACGAGATTCTCCAGGCAAGAATACTGGAGTGGGTTGTCATTTCCTCCTCCAGGGAAATCTTCCCAACCCAGGGATTGAACCCCTGTCTCCTGCATTGGCAGGCAGATTCTTTACCTCTGAGCCACCTGGGAAGCCCAGAATTATTTCTCAGGCACTGGGAATAATATTACAATAAACAAGATAGACCCTGCTTATTTAACTTATATGCAGAGTACATCATGAGAAACGCTGGGCTGGAAGAAGCACAAGCTGGAATCAAGATTGCTGGGAGAAATATCAATAACCTCAGATATGCAGATGACACCACCCTTATAGCAGAAAGCAAAGAAGAAGAGCCTCTTGATGAAAGTGAAAGAGAAGAGAGAAAAAGTTGGCTTAAAGCTCAACACTCAGAAAACTAAGATCATGGCATCCAGTCCCATCACTTCATGGCAAATAGATGGGAAACAGTTGAAACAGTGTCAGACTTTATTTTTGGGGGATCCAAAATCACTGCAGATGGTGATTGCAGCCATGACATTAAAAGACGCTTATTCCTTGGAAGAAAAGTTATGACCAACCTAGATAGCGTATTAAAAGCAGAGACATTACTTTGCCAACAAATACCCGTCTAGTCAAGGCTATGGTTTTTCCAGTGGTCATGTATGGATGTGAGAGTTGGACTATAAAGAAAGTTGAGCACCAAAGAATTGATGCTTTTGAACTGTGGTGTTGGAGAAGACTCTTGGGAGTCCCTTGGACTGCAAGGAGATCCAACCAGTCCATTCTAAAGGAGATCAGCCCTGGGATTTCTTTGGAGGGAATGATGCTAAAGCTGAAACTCCAGTACTTTGGCCACCTCATGTGAAGAGTTGACTTATTGGAAAAGACTCTGATGCTGGGAGGGATTGGAGGCAGGAGGAGAAGGGGATGACAGAGGATGAGATGGCTGGATGGCATCCCTGACTTGATGGGTATGGGTTTGGGTGGACTCTGGGAGTTGGTGATGGACAGGGAGGCCTGGGGTGCTGGTGTTCATGGGTTGCAAAGAGTTGGACATGACTGAGTGACTGAACTGAACTGAACTGAAACACGATAGAATAGGTCCTTTATCTAGTGGAAGGGAGCCAACAGTAGACCAACTCAAATGAGCATGAAAAATGTCATGTAGCCATGTGTGCTATGCAGAAAATTAAAACAGAGTGAAATGATGGAGTGAATGGGTGAGTCATTTACATTATGTGGTCAGGAAAGGGCCCTCAGAGGAAGTGACCTTTAAGCTGAAATCAGGATGACAACCTTTTACGTGTTGCACACTGTCTAATCCACAGAGTCAAGAGCTTGTAAGATCATAAGTCATACAGTGTAAATTTCGGATGAGAGTATTCAGCTGTGACCACACAGCATTCCCTGGAGTACTGGGACAACCTGGTGGAATGATGAGTGATCCCCAGCATGGTCAGAAGTTACGCCATTATTTTGCCTGAATTAATTCATGGTTCAGTAGAATACAAATTTCCCATGACCTTGCTGCTTTCTGATTGAAAGAGACCCTGGGATGTTGGACTGATGGCAAGTGCGTGGCTGCACCAAGCAACCAAGCCCAAAGAATTGTGCAATTTACAGTATAATGCAATTGCTGAATACCTGAAAATAATGTGGAATGTGGGAAATGGAGGGTCCACGGTGGAGGAAGTACAACTCAGGCTCCTTCTGCCTGATTAAATTTTGAAATGGAGCCCTCAGTGAAGAGGGAGGAGTTAGAAAATGGTCTAGCATGTTATAGATTCTCTACGGATACACAGAGGAAGGGGAGGGAAACATGTTGGACCACTGCAGGGCTTTATCTCCACCAGCCACCCCGACTGATAGATTTGGAAGACTGAGAAAGACTCTTTAGCACGGAATGGCTATGGGAGTAGGAGATGTTTGGAAAATAAAGGCTTTAAGGCATAGTTATGTGGGTAGTATTATTTATGAAAATTTTTTTCCCTGATAGATTCTCCAAGGAAGCATATCACGAAAAGGTTTTGATTTATCTTGAGTATTGGTTACATCACCATGATGATTAACTTTATGAGCTATTTTTATTTTTACTTGATTTAGACTAGGGATAGTCCAGATAGTTGGTAAGATGTTATTTCTTGTTTTAAAAAATGTTTATTTTCTTTATTTGGCTTTGCCTGGTCTTTGTTGCAGCATGCGAGATCTTCAGTTGTGGCGTGTGGGATCTAGTTCTCTGATCAGGGATTGAATCTAGTCCCCTGCATTGGGAGCGTGAAGTCTTAGCCACTGAACCACCAGGGACATTCCTAAAATGTTATTTGTGGGTGTGTCTGTGAGAGTGTCTCTGGGAGAGGGGACTGGCATTTGATAGACTGAATAAAGATTGCTCTCACCAGTGCAGGAGAGCATCATTCAACCATGCAAGCTAATTCCTGTAATAAATCTCTTATGTCTTATGTTTAGTCATGTCTACTAAGTCATGTCTGACTCTTTGTGACCCAGTGGACTGTAGCCTACCAGGCTCCTCTGTCCATGGGATTTCCCAGGCAAGAATACTGGAGTGAGTTGCCTTTTTCTCCTCCAGGAGATCTTCCTGACCCAGGGGGTCAAACCTGTGTCTCTCCTGCTTTACAGGTGGATCCTTTATCACTGAGCCATCTGGGAAGCCCAAATCTCTTATATGTAGCTATATATGTATATTCGGTTTGTTCTCTTTCTCTGAAGAACCTTGACTAACACAGTTGGTAAACTGAAGAAACTTTAACACTATCATCGCCAAAAATTAGATAAACTTTCTTTTTTTATGTATGCTGTTTACAGATTAAAACACATTCATTACAGGAAAGTCATACAGTTATGTTTCCCTGGCATCTCTGGACAGCCTTGAGTGTGGATGGGAACCTCCGACTCTACCTGTGGGTCTGTCTTCCCTGAGTCCCTCCAGTGAGGAGTTGAAGAGTTCATTCACATTATACTTGTGTGGGTATCTTTCCAGGAAATTCCTGAGGGTATGATTTTGAAAGGGCACTCTTATACCTACAGTACAAACAGGCCTCTTATCGTTAATATAGACAGAGGACATTCATGAGTAGAAATAGGAAATCATATGCCTAAAGAAACAGAGGTTCGTGACACTGTACAGGAGGTAGTGATCAAGACCATCCCCAAGAAAAACAAATGCAAAAAGATAAAATGGTTGTCTGAGGAGGCCTTGCTAATAGCTGAGAAAAGAAGAGAAGCTAAAGGCAAAAGAGAAATGGAAAGATAGAAGCATCTGAATGCAGAGTTCCAAAGAATAGCAAGGAGAGATAAGAAAGCCTTCCTCAGCGATCAGTGCAAAGAAATAGAGGAAAGCAATAGAATGGGAAAGACTAGAGATATCTACAAGAAAATTAAAGATACCAAGGGAACATTTCATGCAAAGATGGGCACAATAAAGGGCAGAAATGGTATGGAGCTAACAGAAGCAGAAGATATTAAGAAGAGGTGGCAAGAATACATAGAAGCACTATACAAAAAAGATCTTCACAACCCAGATAATCATGATGGTGTGGTCATCCACCTAGAGCCAGACATCCTGTAATGTGAAGTCAAGTGGGCCTTCGGAAGCATCACTATGAACAAAGCTAGTGGAGGTGATGGAATTCCAGCTGAGATATTTCAAATCCTAAAAGATGATACTGTGAAAGTGCTGCCCTCAATGTGCCAGCAAATTTGGAAAACTCAGCAGTGGCCACAGGACTGGAAAAGGTCAGTTTTTATTCCAGTCCCAAAGAAAGACAATGCCAAAGAATGTTCAAACTACTGCACAATTGCACTCATTTCACATGCTAGCAAAGTAATGGTCAAAATTGTAAAAGCCAGGCTTCAACAGTATGTGGACTGTGAACTTGAAAATGTTCAAGCTGGATTTAGAAAAGGCAGAGAAACCAGAGATCAAATTACCAACATCCACTGGATCATTGAGAAAGCATGAGAGTTTCAGAAAAACATTTACTTCTGCTTTATTGACTATGCCAAAGCCTTTGACCATGTGGATCACAATAAACTGCGGAAAATTCTGAAAGAGGTGGGAATACTAGATCGCCTCACCTGCCTCCTGAAAAGTCTGTATGCTGGTCCAAAAGCATCAGTTAAAACCAGACATGGAACAACAGACTGGTTCCAAATCGGGAAAGGAGTACATCAAGGCTGTGTATTGTCATCCCGCTTATTTAACTTATATGCAGAGTACAACATGTGAAATGCCAGTCTGGATGAAGCACAGCTGGAATCAAGGTAACTGGGAGAAACATCAATAAGCTCAGATTTGCAGATGATACCACCCTTATGTCAGAAATCAAAGAAGAACTAAAGAGCCTCTTGGTGAAAGTGAAAGAGGAGAGTAAAAAACTTTGCTTAAAATTCAACATTCAGGAAACTAAGATCATGGCATCTGGTCCCATCACTTCATGGCAAATAGATGGAGAAACAATGGAAACAGTGAGAGACTTTATTTTTGGGGGCTCCAAAATCACTGCAGATGGTGACCTCAGCCATGAAATTAAAAGATGCTTGCTCCTTGAAAGGGAAGTTATGACCAACCTAGATAGCATATTAAAAAGCAGAGACATTACTTTGCCAACAATGGTCCATCTAGTTAAAGCTATGGTTTTTCCAGTAGTCATGTATGGATGTGAGAGTTGGACTAAAGAACTGAGCGCCGAAGAATTGATGCTTTTGAACTGTGGTGTTGGAGAAGACACTTGAGAGTCCCTTGGACTGCAAGGAGATCCAACCAGTCCATCCTAAAGGAGATCAGTCCTGAGTGTTCACTGGGAGGACTGGTGTTGAAGCTGAAGCTACAATACTTTGGGCACCTAGATGTGAAGAATAACTCATTTGAAAAGACCTTGATGCTGGGAAAGATTGAAGGTAGGAGGAGAAGGGGACAACAGAGGATGAGATGGTTTGATGGCATCGCCAGTTTGATGGACATGAATTTGAGTAAGCTCTGGGAGTTGGTGATGGACAGGGAAGCCTGGCATGCTGCATTCCATGGAAGTGCACAGAGTTGGACATGACTGAGCAACTGAACTGAACTGAAGACGTTGTTGATTACTTACCTTGATTCCTCACTGACTAGTGAAGAAGAATACTTCTTCTTTTCCAAGGCTGCTATTTGCATCTTCTTTTGTCTTGTATGGGAGCTTGATCCATCAATTATTTTCTTCTTTTTTTTCATCCATGCATGGTCTGTTCCTATCACTGGCCTAATTCTACTGTCTTAAAATTGCTGAGGCTGTTTTTCTCTTTCTTTTTGAAAAAATATTTATATTTTTGGCTGCGCTGGGTCTTAGTTAAGGCATGCAGGATCTTTAGTTGCAGCTTGTGAACTCTTAGTTAAAGTATGTGGGATCTAGTTGCCTGATCAGGGTGAGCCCCAATCCCCTGCACTGGGAGTGTGGAGTCTTATCCCCTGGACTGCCAGGGAAGTCCCTGATTGTCTTTCTCTTGAAGAGATGAAAACCCTTCCTTGACCTTGCCTTCCTCACCTTGTCATCTTGGCTCTTAGTACACTCGTGGGCAAACCCTTTGAAAGAGTGAACTATGCTTGTGGCCAGCACTTCCCAACTGACAGGCAAGTAATCTCGCTTGCCTTCTCATTGATTTCTAGCTTCACACATTTCTAGCTTCATACACAAATGACCTACACCTTCATTTGGCAGCCACTTGGGAGAGACATGTCCTCCTAAGAGAAATTGCAGTTGAATTCTTATATGAGGGATGTTTGGATATACAGGAAAACTTAACTGCCATGCTCCAAGGAGCCTGTAATGGAGGTCCTAGAGTGGTTAAGTGGGTCTCCATAGCCAACAGGACTGTGGCTGAGGAAGCTTGGAGTGCTAGTTAGCAGAGAGCTCTCATGCATACGCAGATGCCTCAGAGAAAAATCAAAAGTGGTTTCAAATACCAGTTATCATTTAGTATGCTAAAGAATCTGACATGTTCAGTGTCTTGCAATTTGTCATTTAAGTTCAGCAGTGAGATAGAAATGTGTGCTGTCTTTGGTCAGATTTTTCTAGAAGACCTCAGGGCAGGTGTCTGGGTGTCTGTGGTTTGTTAAGGCACAGTCCCGCAGCAGAAACCAGTGAGGGAAAGGGAAGACGCTCCCTCATCTTCATTAAGGTGATGCTTCAGGTGAGGCTGCAGACTCAGCCTGTTCTCTGGGGGCGCTTGCTGTTTACCACCCCCCAGAGACACAAGAGCTGGGCTTTTACACTCCCACACTGGCCAGTCCTTGGCCATAGGTCATGGTGGCAATGGAGGGGGGTGTAAAATCCCCAGGCTCCTCCTCTTCTCCTTTCAAGCTAGAGGGCTCCAGTGTCCAAGGGCAGGCTGCCGACATGTGCAGATAGTAGCAAAAACACCGAAAGTGGAGATGGGTGAACAGAGCTAGTACAAAGGATCCAGGAGGATCTGGTCAGGCGTCCAGCTGTCGGCTACAGAGACCTAACGGCAGGGTCCCGCAGTGTGATGGCACCCACGTAAAGAGGAGCAATTGCAAGGTACCGAGCGCCCGGAAATCTTTAGTAATGGATCACCCAGGACTGGTGGGCCATTCTGGAGATCGTTTGGCAGGATGTATGAATCGACTGCAATCCTGCTCCTCTTTAATTTTCCTAGAGAAATCACACATATCTCCACGGCTGCTGCTGCTGCTGCTAAGTCGCTTCAGTTGTGTCCGACTCTGTGTGACCACATAGACGGCAGCCCACCAGGCTCCCCCGTCCCTGGGATTCTCCAGGCAAGAACACCAGAGTGGGTTGCCATTTCCTTCTCCAGTTGCATGAAAGTGAAAAGTCAAAGTGAAGTTGCTCAGTTGTGTCTGACTCTTAGCGACCCCATGGACTGCAGCCCACCAGGCTCCTCAGTCCATGGGATTTTCCAGGCAAGAGTACTGGAGTGGGGTGCCATTGTCTTCTCCAACATCTCCATGGAGACTCGTACAAAGATGTACAGTCAATGTAGCTTGTTTGTGATAACAAAGGAAATGGATAAATTAAATGCAGTATATTGAAATATAAGACATTATATATAATATATTGCATACATAGTATATATTATATATATATATATGAATGTCCCAGGTAGAGGAATTTCCTCTCTTTGCATACATGGATCATTCATTCATTATTGTTTTGCTTGCACTGGCTTTGAATATATCCTATAGCTATTTTATTTTTTATAATTTGAAGGCAAAAAGTTACTTTTAAAGAAAATAATAAAAATTGAGGAATTAACTGCGAAAAATGTGAAAAAGCAGCAGAAAATAGGAGGAGTGGGATATATCCTTATAGATGGAGAAATCTCCTTAAAGATGGAGTAGAGAAGTGGCTCAGCTAGTCTCTCCCTTTCTAAGGCGATGTGGATTTTCCTTTGAGACGTTACTTCCCGCACCCCCCGCTCCCCACCTCCAGTTCCAGGAACTGGTCCATCTTGGCCTAAGCTGGTCCACAGACTTCTACCCCTCCCATCACGGTCTTGATTGAGAACAAGTGATCCAGGCCGAACCCCACTGGGTTGCATAAAATAGACAAAAGCCTGGACCTGGAAGATCGAATTTTCATTATGCATGAATGCTTGCCATGAAAAGCTAAAAGGCACATATGTTCCCCTTACTTGATCACATTTAGCAGATTTTCTCATTTCAGGATATTTTTAAAATACAAGAATTTAACTCTAGTTAGCCAGACTCTGAGAGAAATAGGTATAGTTCATGAAGAAATGTCTTATTCTGTAAAAATGCATGTCGATGGAGGGAGATAGGCTATGCCTGGGGCCTGTGGTTTGGCTGATTGTGTGATCCTGTGTGGTCTGGGCAGCATCTCTTGCCCTCTCCCATCTGGGACAAATCTGTCACATGACATCAAGTATACAATTGCCTACACCGTCACGGAATCAAATTCAAGTAAAAGATGATCAGTTCCATGTACTTAAATTAGGTAAGGGGACTGTGAATGAGGACCAAAAAGGAAAAATCTGTGGAATTCTCTATGTTCCCTTAGGAAGATTCCATGACTCTTCTGATTCTATCTAGGTTGGTATTGCTGTTCCTAATTTATTACCTCCCAGGAAGAAATAGAAAGTCAACTGAATAATGTTGATGCTGAAGGTTGGGAAACCGTAAGATATTAGGATTTCTGACTTCATCAAATCAAATCAAGTGACCAAAGGTCAAATCACGTGACCTTTGCTGGCATGCTTCATAGGGAAAGCTGACTTTGTAGTTATAACTTCCAGTACTTCCTCATTCCCTGATTCTAAGGACTGTGGCTTGTCTCCTTTCAGTTTTAGAAACAAAAACGCAGGCGTATCAGTGCTGACCAAATATAGGTTCTAGTTTGTTTTTGCGACTACTTATAGAAGAGAGTGACAGTAGCTTCTCTAGTGAAGGATTGTTAAAAACCCCTGAGGTTTTTTTAGTGTGAAGACTCCATTGGAATTTTAGAAATGTTCAACTGCATATGGTTGATTTGTGCCTTGACTTAACTCTGCTTGTTTGAAGTATGGAGAAAAGTCAGTAAATTCAGTACGGTGCTAGGCTATGTTTCAAACACAGGAATCAGAATTTCAGGCCTGGAAAGGTTTTGGAAGACTGACAGTGCATTTTCTTCACTCTGCACATATATAGTGTTTAATACACTCTCGTGGACTGACAATACCATTGAAAATAACAATAGAGGTAATAATGAAAGATTCACATTTGTCTTGGCTATTTCCCAGACTTAATCTCCAATTTGTTTTGCGCCCATAATAACTTGAATTATCCTGGGTAGGTTTATTTTTGGATGGAGAATAACATACAGTTGCAGATATTTATTATTTTTACTTCTTTTTTTGGGGCTATGCCACTTGCTAGGTCTTAGTTCTCTGACCAGGGGATGGAACCTAGGCCCTTGGGTCCTTGGCAGTGAAAATGTGGCCTAAGTGCTGGATCGCCATGGAATTCCCTTTACAGACCTTTAAAAAGCTTCTACTGTAGAGACAATGCTATATTGCTTCGTGTTATGTAATTCTGTAGCAGTGACACAATTATACTCACCAAAAGAAGGATTTCAGGGAATTCCCTGGCAGTACAGTGGTTAGGACTAGTGCTTTCACTGCTGGGGCCCAGGTTTAATCCCTTGTTTTGGGGAAAAAAGATCCTGCAAGCCATGTGGATAGTGAATTTTTTTTTTAAGTTGTAAAAAGAAGAGTTATAGAAGAGTCCTCTCAGTGTGTTCACTGATGCCACCAGCTGAAGTTTCACGAATTTGGACTGCTCTTACCTCTGTGCCTTTACTGTCCTGGATGCTGACATCTACCGAGTCTCCACGAAGCACGTCAGGGCATGTATTTATTTGTGCATCCGATCTCATGTTCCCGGCAAGGTAATAGCACAAGGTAATATGGTGGGTGTTTACTACATCTGTGTTGAGTGAAAAGCTAAATCAAGAGGGAGAGGAGGAGGGGAGGAAAGGTGGAGCACAGAGGGGCTTCAGGGCAGTGAAACTCTTCTGAAAGATACCACAATGGTGGATCATTGTGACTCTCCATTTGGCAAAACCCATTGAATGTACAACACAAAAGAGAGAACCCTAATGTAAACTATGGGCTCTAGTTAACAATATTTCAGTACTGGTTCATCATATATACCCCACTAACATAAGGAGTAGGTAATAGTGGGGAGCTGTGTATGAGACATCTGGGAGAAGTGGGCACAGGGCGCTCTCTGGATTTGCCAATCAATTTTTTTTGGGGGGGGTAAAACTAAAGCTAGTCTAAAGCACATGGTCTCTTAGTTTAAAAACAGCAGTAAGAAAAGATAAATCAGCTGAGATGTTCTTAGAATATGTGTATTGTAAGCAAGAGAAAACTAAATGTAAATAGTGAGGGACAGAGGTAAATATGTTAGTTTGCTTGCTCAAGCTGTGGGAAAGCATCAGGGAAAACCAGAGCCAGGACTTAAAATGCTCTTTTTCATCTTTGTTACGCTCTAGACTAACCTTCTTCAGAATGCCCACACCAGCGGTGGCTAGCACCTCCTCAGCTCACAACCTTCCAGGCGTGGGCTAGTGGGCTTTTTCTTACTTTAGCTGTTATTAGAAAACTCCCCATCGCTGGTTCGCCTACCTTGGAAATGTCAGCACCTTTAGACCACTACGGGGGTTGAGAGATAGGCTCCCATTAGAGTATGATGTTTCCAAGGCTGGAAAAAAGTAGGCATTTGGGATCCAATTGCAGTTATCCTGGCAAGAGATCAGGAGAGAGTGGTGGCTCAGAAAAGGGAGGTGGAGAGAGAGAGTCAGATTCTGGAGATAATCTGAGGATGGGGCTGGGTATAAGCGCTGAGAGAAAGAAACGGGACATGACTTTGTTGTGACAACTCAAAGGATGGGGCTCTTTGAACTGTGATGGTGCATCTTTGGTGTTGCTTGGCTGGGCTAAGGGACAGCCAGGTAGCTAGGAAGATGTGATCTCTGGGTGTATCTGTAACTAGAGCAGATCTGTTCTCACCAGCAGGGACAGGCATCAGGAATCAGTAGAGCGCCTGGGAGGAACAATAAGGAGGCTGCAGAATGAATTCCCTCTGTCTCTCCTTGGGGTGGGACATCCATCTGACACTGGTGCTCCTGGATCTCTGGCTTCCGGACGCTGGGGCTTATGCGAGCCGTCCATGGTTATCAGGCTTTTGGCCTCAGACTAGGAGTTCTACCATCAGCTCCTGTGTTCTTCAGGCCTTAGGATTTGGATGAATTATGCTTCTGAATTTCCTGTTTCTGCAGCTTGTAGACAGCACAGCCTAGCATACATATCTCAGCAGCCACAGAGTCTTCTCTTTATCTGTTTAACATTTATCTTTCCTATTGGTTCTGTTGCCCTGGAGAATTTTGGGTAATACACGAGCAGAGGAATAATATGGCAGCACAGGTTAGAAAGCCACTAGAAGCTTAGTTTTAGATGCAGTATATCTGTGAACTAGCTGTGTGCATGTGTGCTAAGTCGCTTCAGTCGTGTCCAACTCTTTGCAACCCTATGGACTGTAGCCTGCCACGTTCCCCGCCCATGGGCTTTTGCAGGCAAGAATACTAGAGTGGGTTGCCACGCCCTCCTCCAGGGGATCTTCCTGAGCTGGGTATCGAACCTTCATCTCCTGCATCTCCCGCACTGGCAGATGGGCTCTTTACCACCAGTGCCACCTGGGAAACCCCATTGACTAGCTCCCTAGTTGAAAATGTCAAATAACCAGTTATATACACATGAGTCCAGGTATCCACCTGACATATTGCTTATTGATGATAGTTTTTCATTTTCTAGCTTCTTCTAGGATGCAAGCTCCATAAGAGCAAGCACTTGGCCTGTTTTGCTCCCTGCTATACCCCCAGTCGCTAGAAGAACTCCTGGTGCATAGTAGATGCTCAGTAAAATTTACAGGAAAGGTGAGTGAAGGATTGAATGGGAGCCTTAAGTGTTCAATACAACAAAGTTGGTTGGCAATACAGTACAGTTAGGAATTATCTGTTTGAAAACCACTCACCTGGCTATTAGTCAGGAGTGGTTTGCAACCATTGTGTAGCAAACATTTCCTAGATTGAACTATGTATTAATACAAATGAAGAGACACTCACAAGGCTTCTGTAAACTTTTATTTTGTACTTATGGGCCACTGCCAGTGCAGGGCCGTGGCTTCTGGCTCATTTCTACAGATTTACTTGGAAAGATGTGATAAACGTAGAAACTGAAAGTATTCCTACTTATCAACCACAGTCACTTACTGGTCCATAAACAAAATGCACATGGAAGCCCGTGTGGTTATTCAGAAATCTATGACTTTCTGAACTTGTAAAATGCATTTTTGATATGCAAGAGACAAAGCATCTTAAAGAAAAAGACCACTGTCTAAACAAAATGGTGTGAACCTATGGCTTATATTATGGGGCTATATCACTGCATGTAATGCACTAGCAGACTAATGGAATTTGACTGCTAACACACAAAGGAACCCTGCAATTGGGTGCCTGCTGGCACCTGATATCATTTTATACATGACTGTTCTAAAATACAACCCAAGGAATCAGCTGAGCTAATTTATCATCAGACATTTTTCTGGTGAAATCTGATAGAAGCATTTGCCCACTTGTCAGTCTCATCACCATGTTGATGACTGGGACAATATAATACTTCAGACTTTGATGAATTTTGCTCCAGCACAGGAAAAAATACAACCCCAAATACTGCTTTTTTCAACTAACCAACCAACCAAGAAACCAAAATCCATTGTCAACCCATGGCTCATCCTTTTTCATGAGGCCTCTCACATTCCATCTGTAATGGTAACATGGTCGTGAGATTTATGAACACGGATAGATTAAAACTGACAGGTTGGTTGTTGTGAGGGACAACCACCTAGATTCCATCTGGAGTGTGTGCTTTGGCACAACTGCAAGGCATTAATATTAGATTACATGAAATCCATACATGCCATCTGATCGCATGCATATACCACACACACGGATACGTTCCACAGAGACGATCATAGAAAAATTGGCTAAAAGAAATTTATGGTTGTTTATATACACATATATTTATATACACACAGTAAAAGATTTGCTGCTGTAATCACAGTTTGTAAACATCGTGGAAAACGCCCAGCAGAAGTCTCTGTGGGCCTTTTGAAATGGGGACCGTGTGAGGAGTGTTGGTAGGGAAGGCATTTAGGTTCATACTGAAAACCCAGGGACATGAAGAACCTTAAGTTCACGGCGGCATCTGGGAGTAATTATATTTCATTGACACAATAAACTCAGCTGGCCACTTTGAAATTATGTTTTCCATATTCCTATGCGGAAAAGGAATGAGCAAAAAAGTCTCACTGCCAGTTAACATTTTAAAAGCAAGCAAAGGAATATATACATACATGTATATATGTATATGCATGTATATACATACATGATACCTATGTGTATATTTGCACACACATATACATGTTACTATTACCAAAAATAAACCTCAATGAGAATTTCCAAATTTTCTAAAAATATGCAATCCTTTCTTTCTTGCTTTGTTCTGGACTTCTATGCATTTCACTGAAAGTCTTGGGCATAGTTAAATGATACATACATTTAAATTTCAGTAAATGGTATTTTGATTTTACATAAAATTCTTCCATTAAAAAACTAGGCTTGTGAAAAACAGAACTGTTTGACTCAAGCATTATTTTTCAATTTAACAGAATAGGCACAAGATCTCCTAAAATGAAACCACATTAAAAAAGAAAATATAGGTTCTTAAAAAGTTTGCATAGCAGCTATTAAACTGCCATATATGGATATCAGTCTGTGCTTTAAAGTCCTGTAAGCTCCTGAAGCTTGAGAATTTATGTTTTAAAAAATAAGCCAGTGACATGAGAAACACTAACCTAACTTCTCACCTGAATTCCATTTTATTTGTTTTGGGGGGGCAAAAATATGTGTAAATGAGCTCAAATCATCATCTGTAGGCTACTATGAAGTTAAAAAATACTGGCACTGAATGACATTTCAAATAAAGGAGACTTCAACCCATACTGTGTTTGGCCAAAAAAACAAAATTACTTAAAAAAAAATAGAAAATATTGTTACAATCTCTATAACTTTTTCACGGTGACTGCTCTTATTGAACATTCTACAGAACCACCATGAACATTTGCCATGTACTCGAAAAAAAAAATCTATTTTCATGCAAAGGTAGTAAATATCCTTCTGGTTTAACTGAACCATCTCCACTCCCCCTGCCAACTCCCACCATTTTTTAGGGCTGAATATAACATGCAGAATAGGTAAATCAGATAAATAAAAGAAGTAAGATTCATTGAATTTGTGGGTATAAACCAGTCAACCCTTCAACGTTTGGGAAAACATTTTTCCAGGGGGTGGGGCTGAGTCGTAAGAGAAGGATGGAACAGATTCCTGGAGACACAGTTGCTGTGTTGATTTTTTTCCTCCAGTCGGGCTTGAAGCACACTGATGACTGTTCCTTCAGTTTAGTTGATACTGTCCTTGTGGCTGCTCCTCTCTGTGTTATGGTTGTTTTGTTCAGGGTTCTTCCACTGGATGCTGGTGCCATTCATGGGCACCGAGGTCATCAGGCTCTTGGACTGGTAACAGCAGCAGCAGAGGCAAGACTGGGAGAAGGAGCAGACTCAGATTAAGAGGGGCCACCAGCCTGTTCCCAGCAGAGCACAGAGGCTCACCAACAAGGGGTGAACGTCCAGAGGCACTGGAGGAGAGAGCGTGGGCCTTGCCAGTCATCTGGAGTAGGGAGTTTGTAAGCTCTAGGGAGAAGTTGAATGGTTTATTCTAGTGCAAAGAGACAGATCCTGTGTTTCTTGTTTTAATTGATTCACCAAGTCAAACAGGAAAGGAAGGCAGTGTCGGTGGGGGGAGACTGTTCTATGACTTGGGGTGGGCGTGGGTGGGAAGGACTGGGAAGGGCCTGGCGTGTCTTGACTGCACCGCCTGCGTGTCTCTCTTCATTGGGCACCTCACCTGAGGCTCTTAAACAGCCCTAGGGGGTAGGTGCTATTTTCTTCCTGGATGAGAACAGGGAGGCTTAGAGAAGAGGCAGAACTGAGCTCAGAACCCAGGACTCTCTCTGTTGGACTCTTTCCCCTGGGTATGCTGCCTTTTCATGAATATCAGTCAAAATTGTGTTTAATTTCTGAGAGTTTGCACCTGGATTTTTTCCCCCTTACCCTCTGGGGGTATATGTAAACTAACTTTGTATATAATATAATTTTATATGTAACATATAATTTTAATTTATATGTAAAATATGTAAACTAATTAGCAACTGATTTTACTCCAGATTACATAAATGTATTTGTTATGACCTGCATTTTAGTCAATCTTTCTTAGGGCAGAATCTTTCTTAGGGCATTTCATGACTTGTAAACATGACCCCAAAGACTGCCAAAGTGTGGCAGTAAGAACTTCCACACCAAGTTTTATTGATTCCCATAATTCTCTGGTTAATATCTGTCTGTCTCCTTTTAGACTGCAGGAGTCACGAAGGCAGTCACTTGTGTTTTTCCTCTCTTCTATCCCTAATACTGATAAACTCATACCGAGCACTTTCTGTTGTCTCAAGCACCGAACCCACTTATTCCACCTTATGAGATAGATACAGTATCTGATACAGATACAGATATAGCATCTGATTTCAGTTCAGTTCAGTTCAGTCGATCAGTCATGTCCGACTCTTTGTGACCCCATGAATCGCAGCATGCCAGGCCTCCCTGTCCATCACCATCTCCCGGAGTTCACTCGGACTCACATCCATCGAGTCCGTGATGCCATTCAGCCACCTCATCCTGGGTCGTCCCCTTCTCCTCCTGCCCACAATCTCTCCCAGCATCAGAGTCTTTTCCAATGAGTCAGCTCTTTGCATGAGGTGGCCAAAGTATTGGAGTTTCAGCTTTAGCATCATTCCTTCCAAAGAAATCCCAGGGTTGATCTCCTTCAAAATGGACTGGTTGGATCTCCTTGCAGTCCAAGGGACTCTCAAGAGTCTTCTCCAACACCACAGTTCAAAAGCATCAATTCCTCGGCACTCAGCCTTCTTCACAGTCCAACTCTCACATCCATACATGACCACTGGAAAAACCATAGCCTTGACTAGGTGGACCTTAGTCGGCAAAGTAATGTCTCTGCTTTTGAATATACTGTCTAGGTTGGTCATAACTTTTCTTCCAAGGAGTAAGCGTCTTTTAATTTCATGGCTGCAGTCACCATCTGCAGTGATTTTGGAGCCCCCCAAAATAAAGTCTGACACTGTTTCTACTGTTTCCTCATCTATTTCTCATGAAGTGATGGGACCAGATTTACTGACGGACAAACTGAGGAAGCAGGAGTGGCCCCACTTGGACCTGGTTTTAGACAGCTAGTGCAGAGCTGGGACTGCGGCCCACCAGGCTCCTCCGTCCATGGGATTTTCCAGGAAGAGTACTGGAGTGGGTTGCCATTGCCTTCTCCATGGGGTCGCTAAGAGTCATACACGACTGAGCGACTTCACTTTCACTTTTCACTTTCTTGCATTGGAGAAGGAAATGGCAACCCACTGCAGTGTTTTTGCCTGGAGAATCTCAAGGACAGGGGAGCTTGGTGGGCTGCCATCTATGGGGTCGCACAGAGTCGGACACGACTGAAGCGATGCAGCAGCAGCAGCAGCAGAGCTGGGATGTAAACCAAGACTGTTCCCTTCCAGACCCTGCACCCTTGAACGCTATGCTACTCTTCCTAATATGTACCATAAAATGAAGTTAAACATCCTGGCCAAAGTTAGTGGATTCCAGTTAGGACTAATTCCATGCTAAAATCACTCTAGGAACTGGAAAAATAATATTTCAGTAAGAAGTGCTTGAAAAAAAAAAAAAAAAGAAGTGCTTGGAACTTCTGGAGAAAATGTGTTGGCCTAGCTACAAGGAAGTCTGAAGAACGGAAGGAAACTGATTTTGAATTAAATTACATTAGTTCAGATTTCCAGAGCCATAAACATTTACTTTTCTTGAAAAGACTATTATGAAGTATACTATTAAGTAGCATTTAGCAACAGCTTTCTTAACAATGAGTTTATGTTTTGTTGAGACTATGGTTAAAAGTCTAAGGCTATGTAAGGCATGAATAAGCTTAATCTCTTCTGTTAGCCTTGGAGCTCAACTTGGACTATTTCTTTTCAAAGCATGATACTAATTTGGCATGCTACTAAGTTAGTTCTTTTTATTTTAACTTTTGAGTATGTTGTTTGAATACACATTGCTTTTCTGTTACGCTGACAATTTGACGCTCTTTCTAGGTAACAAAATGTAATTTTCACTTCTCTTCTGAAAAGTTCAGCTGATGAAAGTACTATTGTGATTTTCACTTCTCATCTGAAAAGTTCAGCAGACGAAGTGCTATTTACAACTGGAATGAGCCATGCCTGTTGGATATCTAATACACACAGTTGGCTGTTCTTAAAAAATACTTGCTTACAAAGCAGAAATAGGGACACAGATGTAGAGAACAAAGGTTAAGGATGCCAAGGGGGACAGGGAGGAGGAAGGATGAACTGGGAGAGTGGGATTGGCATATACGCACCACCGATACCATGTTTAAAATAGAGAACTGATGCGAATCTACGGGAACCCTCCTCAGCACTCTGTGGCGGCCTAAATGGGAAGGATATATACTGCTATTGCTATTTTGCTGAGTCGCTTCAGTCGTGTCCGACTCTGTGTGACCCCATAGACAGCAGCCCACCAGGCTCCCCCGTCCCTGGGATTCTCCAGGCAAGAACACTGGAGTGGGTTGCCATTTCCTTCTCCAATGCATGAAAGTGAAAAGTGAAAGGGAAGTCGCTCAGTTGTGTCTGACTCTTAGCGATCCCATGGACTACAGCCCACCAGGCTCCTCCGTCCATGGGATTTTCCAGGCAAGAGTACTGGAGTGAGGTGCCATCGCCTTCTCCAAAGGATATATATATGTGTATATATATATATATATATATATATATAAGGGGATATATGTATATGTATCGCTGATTCATGTTGCTGGACAGTAGAAACTAATAAAGCATTCTGAAGCTCTCTATTAGAAATAAAAATAAAGAAAAGACAGAGGAGAAAAAAAAATCCAATTAAATGAAAACAACTGAATTTGCTATTATATACTATTGTCTATGGGTGGCTCAGCAGTAAAAAATCAGCCTGCCAGGTAGGAATTTGCTATGTGACACAGGAGGCTCAACCCAGGGCTCTGTGGCAACCTAGAGAGATGGGATGGGGAGGGAGGTGGGAGGTGGTTCAGGAGGGCGGGGACATACGGATGCCTGTGGCAGATGTATGGCAGAAACCAACACAATATTGTAAAGCAATGATCCTCTGATGAAAAAAAAAGAATCCACCTGCCAATTTAGGAGATGCAATTTTGATCCCTAGGTTGGGAAGATCCCCCAGAGTAGGAAATGGTAACCCATTTCAGCATTCTTGCCTGGAAAAATCCCACGGACAGAGAAGCCTGGCAGGCTACAGTCCATGGGGTTACAAAAGAATTGGACATGACTGAGTGACTACACAGAGACATTACTTTGCCAACAAAGGTCCGTCTAGTCAAGGCTATGGTTTTTCCTGTGGTCATGTATGGATACGACAGTTGGACTGTGAAGAAAGCTGAGCACCGAAGAATTGATGCTTTTGACCTGTGGTGTTGGATAAGACTCTTGAGAGTCCCTTGGACTGCAAGGAGATCCAACCAGTCCATTCTAAAGGAGATCAGCCCTGGGTGTTCACTGGAAGGACTGATGCTAAAGCTGAACCTCCAATACCTTGGCCACCTCATGTGAAGAGCTGACTCATTGGAAAAGACCCTGATGCTGGGAGGGATTGGGGGCAGGAGGAGAAGGGGACAAAGAGGATGGGATGGCTGGATGGCATCACTGACTCGATGGACATGAGTTTGAGTGAACTCCCGGAATTGGTGATGGACAGGGAGGCCTGGCGTGCTGTGATTCATGGGGTCGCAAACAGTCGGACACGACTGAGCGACTGGACTGAACTGGACTGAGTGAGTACACAACAGCAACGACCATCACACATAATCAATCATTAAGCCGATAATTATTATGAAAAAGATCTTCTTGTTCAAAGAAATACTTACCTGGAAACAATTTTTAAATTTCTTGCTCACAAAATATAGAGCTATTGGGTTGATACATGAATTCATGGTTGCCAAGTTAATACCGATGTAATCCATGAGCAGCAAGAAACTTGAGCAACAGAAATAGAAGAGATAAATTAGAACATCATGTTTTAAAACCTAATTAGCATTTATCTCTAAGATAAGCATTTTTCTTGCCCAGGAGACATTTCTCAGAGGTAGCAGTCAAAATTACTTTTAAAGCCCTTGTTTAAATGGCAGTTGCAGTTCTGCAGGACATGTGCAGATATACCCACCACTTGCTTAACCCACGAGGGGAGCAGCAAAATTATTGATAGGGCTTGCACAAAATTTTGAGGTTGGTTATGGGCTGTGACAGCAAAGAAAAACAATCAACTTAGAAGATTTAATTTTCAGGGCTAACGTTGAGTATATAAGAGGTGGTTTTGTAAAAGTCTTAGAAATGTGAGATCAGAGAAACTCCAATTTCCTTCTGAGTACAAAGGCTCATACCTAAGTAATTCACACCGGTTCGTGTCCATTTCATCATACACGGTTTTTTTCAAAATGCGGCTTAAATGAAGAGGGAACCAGCACAGAGCAAAAATTACAACCAAGCAGAAAACTGTTTTTGCCACTTCTCGACGCTAAAGAAAAGTGAGAGAAAAAAATACAATAAGTTCTGTGTTTTTCTACTAGAGAAAGGAGATACACAAAAGAAGTACTACAATGTCATGTTAGTTTCCACACGACATTGTAAAGCAATTATACTGCAATTAAAAAAAGAGTAGTAGATTGGGACAGGGTACTCGAAGAAGAGCCAGAGCAGCCCACCTCACCACCCTCCACCTCGTCAAGATTTGGAGTCCAGGAAACCCCCTTGGTCCAGTGGTTAGGACTCTGAGCTTCAGCTCCAGGAAGCACGAATTCGATCCCTGGTCAGGGAACTAAGATCCCACATGCAGCATAGTGCGGCCAAATAAAAAAATAGATAAGGTTTGGAGTCCAATTGTCTTAAGCAAGGAGTTGTTAGTGATTCTTTTGGGGCAGCTGCCAGGAAACATGGTAGCCTCAGGCTGGTTATTAGGGCCAGGTCAAAGGTTCGATGGTGGGCAGAGTGGGGGACGGGCTGGGGTTGAGCCAACACTGTGACTGGGTCTGTATGTCTGTGTATTTGTATGTCTGTCGAACATATGGGGGGAAGGTTAGTTAAAAGTCTCCATAGCAGGTAATTCACCTGCATTAATGATAGCATGGTAGTCAAGGTGACTGACCCTACCATAATAACAAAGTGGGACAAATCTAGGGAATTCCCTGGTGGTCCAGTGGCTAGGATTCTTGGCTTTCACTGCTGAGGGTCTGGGTTCAATCTAGCCTGAAACCAGTCCCCCTGGTTGGGGAGCTAAGATGCTGTAAGCTGTGTGGCATGGCCCACCCCCAAAACAATGAATAAGTCTACAAAGATGTTTGGAAAACAAAATAGCACGGAACAGAAAAGGAAAAGGAAGAACAACATGTTTTCTCCATTTCTTGATCTTGGAGAAAGCTGGCATTCGGACTTTTTTGGCTTATAAAATTCTTTCATTAATGACAGGTAGCTTCCAAAGATACATTGTTTGCAAACATAGAGTGCGTGCATGCCAAGTCACTTCAGTCCTGGCCGACTCTGCAACCTTATGGACCATAGCCCGCCAGGCTCCTCTGTCCATGGGATTCTCCAGGCAAGGATACTGGAGTGGGTTGCCATTTCCTTCTTCTTGACCCAGGGATCAAACCTGCGTCTCTTGTCGCCTACATTTGCAGGCGGGTTCTTGACCACTTAGCACCACCTGAGGGTAAAGGATTATCAGCACAGACAATTGGAAAAACGGGGACATGTTGACTCTGGCCTGACTCCAATGGCAGGTTTACATGCTTTGGGGTCTGCACAGGATCAGTAAAATCATAGGTTAGGAATTATCTGCAGCCAGTCATTTGGGTGCCCTGTATTTGAGTATTACAGGGCATGGCATTAGGAAGCTCAACTGGAAACATAAAATACAACTTGTCTGTAATTGGGATCACTTAATGTCAAAATAAAACTGATTGAAAACAGGATTTGGAAGGGTAAGGCTGGTCCAATCCAAAGCATACAGCGTTAAGTAGGGGAAGCCTGCAATAAACCTACGTGATTGATAGAGCTATTTAGAAAGATCTCAGGGCAGTTGTCACAAATTGTGGCTTTAGCCCCAAGAACTGGGATTCTTTAATCTTTGAGTGAGCTAGCTAGCTGGCTATGGCTTCAGAGAATGTATAAACCGAAAGATGCTTGAGAACAATAAAGGATTCTTTATTAATCTACAGAAATGGAGGATCATTTTAAAGGGCTATTTTGTGTACACAGAAAGACAGTGTAGAAAGCGTACTGGGGGAGAGGCTATCTCTTTGGAGCACATCCTCAAAGTGGGTAAACTTATTTATTTATTTAGGCTATGCCACATGGCATGTGGGATCTTAGTTCCCTCAGCAGGGATTGAACCCATGCCCCGTGCCATGGAAGTGTGGCTTCTTAACCACTCGACCTCCAGGGAAGTCTGCAAGAGGATAATTTTTTAAACATGATATTAATACTTTGCCACATGACAGTCAGCTATTTGGTTAATCAATATCCATCCTTCTGAATTTTCCTTACTATCAGTCAGATCCTTGATTTTGTCATGGCAGCAGAGGAGCCTGGCTTCCTCATCCACACAGATCTTACCAATTATACTAGGCAGAAGCCGTTGTGTGGGGTTTCTGACGAGATCAAGCGTGTTCAGAGTGGAAAAGCTACTTAAACGTGGGGGCTCCTCCTTTGGTGCACACACACTAATGTGACCTGTATTCTTCCCCTTCTGGCTGCCTGGAAAGGAGGTCTAAGGGCAGAGCTGTAGCTGCCGTCTTCCAATAATAAAGGAAAGGTGAGCACAGCAGCAGAACCCTGGCTTCTTGAGTCCCTTGACCACTGAGCTGATGACCTCTGAGCTTTCTGCTACGCAAGACAGATAAGCCCCTACTGGCCTGCTCCCTGTTATTTTGGGTTTTCTGTTCACCCTTGTGCTCATTCGCTCAGTTGTATCTCTTTGCCACCCCATAAACTGTAGCCCGCCAGGCTCCTCTGTCCATAGGATTCTCCAGGCAAGAATACTGGAGAGAGTTGCCGTTTCTTCCTCCAGAGGATCCTCCTGACCCAGGGATCAAACCCACATCTCCTGCGTTGGCAGGAAGATTCTTTACCACTGAGCCACCTGGGAAGATTTTCTGCTACCAGCATCCAAACACAAGCCCTAGCTGATAAAGGTGTTGTCGGTATAGTGAAGAGAAATTCTAGAAAAACATACCAGAAGCAGGATCAAGCATCATGGATGGAGTGGCAGGGTTTTCACTCTAAGCTAGCTCCCCTGCTACCCTCCACCCCCAAAGGCCTCCCAGCTAGGCTTGCTCTCCTGCAGTCAGAACCTGCTCGATCTTTGAGTGGGACTCAAGGGAATGTCTACTGCATGGGGACCAAGTTTTGGATTCTAATGTCCATTTGGTTGCGCTAGTCTCTTAAACACCCGTGTAATAAGGGTGCATGCCTGTCTAGCGTATCTCACAGCGTGTTTGGAGGAATCAAATACCAAAATGACATGGAAATGCTCTTTGGGAACTTAAAAAATGCTATGAAAATGTGAAACAGCAGCATCTTATTGCTCCCAATCCGTATTTAATTATTTTCAGAGCAGGTGTCACTCATAGCTTGAATAGGCTCAAGTGTGGTGCTAATGCAAAAATCGACATTCAAAAACACTGTTTTTCACAAATCTATTCTAATTAGTTACCTCTATTGCGGGAATGAAAGGTAATAACCGCTTAATATGTTTCACATCTGGAGTAGTCCGAACTTTCATGCCTGGATGATGTCATGCTAAAGTTTCTCAAGATAAGTTTCCTGTTAAATTTTAATAAAGGATAATAGCTACCATTTGTATAACGTGTTAGATTTTTATGAAGTATGTGAAAGAATGTGAATTCCTTTGATTCTCAATAATAATACTGATTATGAATAATACATAATAATAATAATTATTATATTATTATGTCCAGTTTAAGATACTGAATTGAGGCTCAAAAAAATCGGTACTCTGGTCAAAAAGAGTTGCCGATGAAGACTGATGCTCGTGTATGGCAATCGCACAGGGCAGTTATCCAGGCTCCATCAAAGCTGCGTCTTTACATACTTGTCTGTTGAAACTGAACAGTTACCCACAGTCCTAGTTTCACTCTTTGAATTAATATATATCAACAGTATCTGACTACTTAGTATCCGCTGGGTTCTATTAGACACCGTACATGCATTACATAACCCCTTTGATGTACTATTATATACATTTCAATAAAAATTTTTAAGACTCAAAACTGAGTTAGTATTTGTACAGAAAAGTGCAGGTGGGACCTCCCTGGTGACCCAGTGGCTAAGACTCTGCACTCAAAATACAAGGGGCCTAGGTCTGATCCCTGGGCAGGAAACTAGATCTCACAGTCAAATAAATAAATATTTTAAAGGGCAGATATTATTTTATACATTTTTAAAAAAACTAAAAGTTCAGAGAGAGAAAGCAATTGCCCAGTGTCACAGGGTCAGCAAACGGAAGCTTCATAGCTTTATCTGCCCTGTTTGCAGCCTGGGAGAAACAGACAGCCTCCTACTGAAAGGTTCAGATTTCTTCTAGGACTTTAGGCTTTCCAAAATGTGACTTCTTATGTACCCAGTCCCATTTCTTTCCATGAGTTATACCTTAGATGTTGCTCTAATGAGGTCTGCCTCCTTTCCCTTCTCCTCAAATGCATGGTACTCATGTGTGTTCTAGCTAGACCCCCATCAGGAACAGTTCAATCCTCCTCATGCGTGAACAGTTTCTCCAAGACTTGATCTCATATCCTCCTTGGCTCTCTACAGCACAAGCAACTTTTTACCACACCTTGTGATTCCATGTTTCAATTATCTCGTGTTTGTGTTTTATTTCCACAACAGGACTGCAAAGCCTGCCGGGGAGAAAGTCATGTGCTGCTTTTTTTTTTTTTTATAGTCCTGGCACAATTCCAAGCCCAGTTCAGTGTGCTACTAATCACAAACACACGTTTGATAGATACTCTTGGCAAAATTAATGAATAGTTCCTCTCTGTTTGGGCCCTGCCCCCAGGGCCATCTGTTTCACAGGTCGGATCCTGACTTCACTGGAGAAATGCTCAATTCTCTAAAGAAAACAAGGCATACAGACAAGCAAGACAGTATTTTGATTTTTAGGAAATCAGGCTAAAGCTGCCAAACACAGTATCCACAGTCCTTTCGTTGTCAAGGACAAACCAGTCTTGGCCAGACCGTCATGATCTTATCAGGTTTACCTGTTTCAGATGCTCACTGAGGGCAATTCTCAGGCTGCCGTTCCTTCGGTTTAACATCTCACAAGTCATGAGGGTGTAGAAGATCGCGGTGCACACCAGGGGCATGCAGAAGTAGAACCCAAATAGCCACCAGTCCTTAACATCTTGATAGAACTGGAAAGAGGAGAGGAGGGAGAGAGGAGGAAGAGCATTATAAGGAAGGTTCGCTGCACAGCGTCTGGTGGCTTCAAGGTCTTCCTGCTTAGAGCCATGTTTGTATACTCATGTTCTCTGCTGGCAGTAATGGGCTTGGAGGTCGTGCTCAAAACTCAACTAAACTGAAAACTCCAAACATGTAATTTCTGGTTTAGCTGTGTGTTGTGTGCTGTGTGTTGCTTTTTATAACAGCACACAAAGAAATTGCATTAATATTATTCTGACAATACCGTTCACAATAGCCAAGACATAACAGCAACCTAAAAGTCTATTGACAGACGAATGTGGTGTATATATATATATATATATATATATATATATACACACACCATATATATACACACACACACCAAATATATATACAGTATACACCATATATATACCCACACCATATATGTATATTATATATATGTGTATATATATATGTATGTATATATATACATACATACATAGAGGCTTCCCTGGTGGCTCAGAGGTTAAAGCGTCTGCCTCCAATGCGGGAGACCTGGGTTCGATCCCTGGGTCAGGAAGACACCCCTGGAGAAGGAAATGGCAACCCACTCCAGTATTCTTGCCTGGAGAATCCCATGGACGGAGGAGCCTGGTGGGCCACAGTCCACGGGGTCGCAAAGAGTCAGACACGACTGAGCGACTTCACTTACTTATACATACATATACAATGGAATATTACTCAGCCATAAAAAGAATGAAATAATGCCATTTGCAGCAACAAGATGGACCTAGAGATTATCATACCACGTGAAGTAAGTTAGATAGAGAAAGACAAATAACATATGATATCACTTTATGTGGAATCTAAAATATAGCACAAATGAACTTATCCATGAAACAGAAACAGATGCACAGACAGAAAACAGACTTGTGGTTACCAAGTGGGAGGCCGGGTGGGAGAGGGATGGGTTGGAAGTTCTGGATTAACAGCTGCAAACTATGATATATAGACTGGATAAACAACAAGGTCCTACTCTATAGCACAGGGAACTATATTCAGTATCCTTTCATAAGTCATAATGGAAAAGAATGTGAAAAAGAAAATACATAACAGAATAACTCTACTATATAGCAGAAATTAACACATTGTAAATCAGCTACAATAAGTTTAAAATTACCTAAATTATTAACTAATTTTAATAATTATTAACAATTATTAACATTTTTAATAAACTGAAGTTGGTTTGAATTACACAGTGGAAGAACCCTCATCAATAAAAAGAATTCCCTTTCAAAGCTCATAAAACATGCTTTTGAGACATACAGAATCTGTATCTTTATTGGTGATTCTCAACATTTTGCTAGTGCCTGGTTTACTTCTGACTGTTGTGGTGAAAGTGTACTTAATGTGCCTGTCTTGTTTGGAAAGAGTGAAGGTTATGAATGGCTTATCTGTGGAGCTCTGGTTACTGGGAGTTAACCCTTTGTCTGGTATGTCTGCTATGTGACCTCAGAGAGCCAGTGTGAGCCATCAATAACCATGTCCTTCCTCTCTCTCTTAATACTTACCACCTGGAAACTATTGAGGCAGAGTAGCTTATCTGAAGGCATGTTGAACCTGATTTCCCTGTGGACAGCATTTGTAAATACTAGGATTACTCAATTTTATGTCTTTTTAAAGGAGAAAATGTGATACCCAATAAAAATGGAAATAAGAAAATTATAGCTAAATTCTTCCTCCCACTAAATTAATCACCAACTTGGGAAGAAGGCTTTTCCTTTCCTAATGCTGTTTCTCCAGATAGTTTATTTACTAAGGATAATGCAGCCTCCTGCAATATCTCAGTTCCCACAGTAAAAAATAATCACACTGCTCTGTGAAAAACTGGAGAGTTTCTGAATATAGAAAGAGGCCCAGTAGGCTGCACTTATAACATGTCTATTAAAATATGCTATAAATGGTTCCTGAGGAAAAAAAGTTCTGGGCAGGGGTTCATAACTATTTTTATGTCAGGAACCCCTTTGGATTTCTGGTGAAGACTATAATTCTTTCTGAGACTAATACTTACAAAACTTTTTTATTTTATATTGGAGTATACCTGATTAACAATTTTGTGATGGTTTCAGGTGAACAATGAAGGGACTCAGCCATGCATATACATATGTATCCATTCTCCCCCAAAGTCCCCTCCCATCCAGGCTGCCATATAACACTGAGCAGAGTTCTATGTGCTATACAGTAGGTCCTTGTTGGTTATCCATTTTAAATATAGCAATGTGTACATGTCGATCCTAAATTCCCTAACTATCTCTTTGCCATATTCTTTTCCCCCTGGCAACCATAAGTTTGTTGAGAATAATGCTTTTAAATGCATGAAATAAAATATGTACCAATACAATGGAAACAAATTACATCAAAACATAGCTAACAAAATATGAGAAAGAAAATTCTAATATCACAATATAAGGGTTTATTAACAAATTAAATGACAGGTCTAATGAGTTCTATCAGAATGTGGAACCAATGATGAATGTAAATGACATTTCCAGATTATATGTTATATGGTATGAAAATGTCTGTTATTTCCATTTAGTGAAAAAAAACAATAACATGGTACTGTTAAACACTACTGTGATTTGTTGCCTACATCCATGTTAATTAGAAGGAAATGATAAATTTCAGTTAGAAGTTAGTGAAAATAAACATGTAATTTCCTTTTCCTTCAAGTTCACAGACCACTGAATTGTAGCCTCAGGTTAAGTGCAGAATCTCAAAGGAGTTGGCGTATTCAAATCTGTTTATAAAAATATTTTCCTATTCGCATCCCACTGTAGAAAGATCTTAGTACTGAACTTAAAACACAAACAAAAAATTCGAACTCTTCATTTAAGCACAATGCACACACCTCTTGAAGAAGCCCCTTCCTTTGTACCCCCTCCTTCTGGGTGCACTGCGGGTGGGGGTGTGACTGCCCAGAAGCAGCTGTGGGGGTCCTGGGAGTTAGCCCTTGCTGGAGGAGGCTGGATGGAGTCCCCTGCCCCTTCCATGGCAGAGGCCAGTGGAGAACGGGATCACACATTTCTTTTGAACTAATGTCATCAACAAGGGTACTGAGGGGCCTCCCTCCAGTCTGGGTAAGTCCTCAGCCACTTCAGTTGTGGACGAGTCTTTGTGACTCCATGGACTGTAGCCTGCCAGGCTCCTCTGTCCATGGGGATTCTCCAGGCAAGAATCTTGGAGAGGTTGCCATGCCCACTCCAGGGCACCTTTCCCACCCAGGGATTGAACCGGTGTCTCTTACGTCTCCTGCATTGGCAGATGGGTTCTTTACCACTAACACCACCTGGGAAGCCCCTCCCTCCAGTCTAGGTTAGAGCAAAGCTGAGGAGGAAAGACTGGAAAAAGAAGGGGAATCAAATTAGAAAAAGAGACCAGGGGGAAAGAGAAGCCTAAAACCTTAGACTTGAAAAGAAATCTACAGAATCATCAGTTCATGGGACTTCCCTGGCAGTCCAGTGGTTGAGACTTGGTGCTTCCTATGCAGGGGGTCCTGGTTGGATCTGTAATCAGGGAACTGAGATCCTGCAGGCTGAGCCATCAGGGAAGCCAGGTGGCACTGGGGGTAAAGAACCCGCCTGCCAGTGCAGTAGCTGTAAGAGACGTGGGCTTGATCCCTTAGTTGGGAAGATCCCCTGGAGGAGGAAATGGCAACCCGCTCCAGTATTCTTGCCTGGAGAATCCCGTGGACAGAGGAGCCTGGCAGCTCCAAGTCCTTGGGCTCACAGAGTTGGAAGTGACTGAAGCAACTTAGTATGCGTGCATGTAAGATCCTGCATGCTGAAGGGTGTGACCAAAAAATTATCAGTTCAAACTCAGTGCTCCTTATGCAACCCTCCAGGCACCCCCGCCCCTGCCTGAAGGGCAGCCACTCTTAGCTTCATTGCTAACAAGGAGATGCTTTCTTGTGAAGAAATCCATTTCCTTTTACCCAGCAAGATCCATCAGTAAGTTCCTTGTTACACTGAGCCTCTTCTCTAACGCTTTAGTCAGAGGTATCCAGATCACTCATTCACACTGCCCAAATTCTCAGAATACACAGAAGAACTACACAAAAAAGATTTTCATGACCCAGATAACCACGATGGTATGATCACTGAACTAGAGCCAGACAATCCCGGAATGCAAAGTCAAGTGGGCCTTACTTGACTACGTGTGGGCCTTACTGGTCACTATGTGTAGTGACAAGCATCACTACACATAAAGCTAGTGGAGATGACAGAATTCCAGTGGAACTATTTTAAATCCTAAAAGATGATGCTGTTAAAGTGCTGCACTCAATATACCAGCAAATTTGGAAAACTCAACAGTGGCCATAAAACTGGAAAAGGTCAGTTTTCATTCCAATCCAAAGAAAAGCAATGCCAAATAATGTTCAAACTACTGCACAATTGCACTCATCTCACATACTAGCAAAGTAATGCTCAAAATTGTAAAAGCCAGGCTTCAACAGTATGTGAACTGTGAACTTCCAGATGTTCAAGCTGGATTTAGAAAAGGCAGCAGAACCAGATATCAAATTGCCAACATCCATCAGATCGAGAAAGCAAGAGAGTTCCAGAAAAACATCTATTTCTGCTTTATTGACTACGCCAAAGCCTTTGTGTGGATTACAACAAACTGTGGAAAATTCTTCAAGAGATGGGAATACCAGACCACCTGACCTGCCTCTTGAGAAATCTGTATGCAGGTCAGGAAGCAACAGTTAGAACTGGTCATGGAACAAAAGACTGTTTCCAAATCGGAAAAGCAGTACATCAAGGCTGTATATTGTGACTCTGCTTATTTGACTAGAGTACATGATGTGAAATGCTGGGCTGGATAAAGCACAAGCTGGAATCAAGATTAACAGGAGAAATATCAATAACCTCAAATAGCAGATGACACCACTCTTATGGCAAAAAGTGAAGAACTAAAGAGCCTTTATTGAAAGTGAAAGAGAAAAGTGAAAAAATTGGCTTAAAACTCAACATTCAGAAAACTAAGATCATGGCATCCGATCCCATCACTTCATGGCAAATAGATAGGGAAACACTGGAAACAGCGAGAGACCTTATTTTGGGGGGCTCAAAAATCACTTCAGATGGTGACTACAGCCATGAAATTAAAAGATGTTTGCTCCTTGGAAGAAAAGCCATGACCAATCTAGACAGCATATTAAAAAGCAGAGACATTACTTTGCCAACAAAGGTCTGTCTAGTCAAAGCTATGGTTTTTCCAGTAGTCATGTATGGATGTGAGATTTGGACTATAAAGAAAGCTGAGCACGAAAGAATTGATGCTATTGAACTGTAGTATTGGAGAAGACTCTTGAGAGTCCCTTGGACTGTAAGGAGATCCAACCAGTTCATCCTAAAGGAAATCAGTTCTGAATATTCATTGGAAGGATTGATCTGAAGCTGAAACTCCAATACTCTGGGCATCTGATGTGAGAAACTGACTCATTGGAAAAGACCCTGATGCTGGAAGGCATCAGGAGGAGAAGGCAGGAGGACAAGGGTACGACAGAGAATGAGATGGTTGGATGGCATCACTGACTCAACGGACATGAGTTTGAGCAACCTCTGGGAGTTGGTGATGGACAGGGAAGCCTGCTGCAGTCCATGGGGTTGCAAAACGGTCAGACATGACTGAGTGACTGAACTGAACTGAAATTCTGAGCACTTCTACTACTTTGTTTTTCACTATGGATGTTGATTTAGTAAAAAATGTCAGTAGGTCAGTAGAAAACTTTAATTTTAAGGTTGGCAATTTGGCTCTGTTCATGAACAGTTTTAATTTTAAAACAAGAATTTCCAAGCAGGGTAACTGGTCAACCATAAGACCACTAATTTTTGTGAATTTTCTAAGGTAGAAAACATACCATAAGTTGTCTGTAAATGATTAAAGGTGGAACCAGACTTTGTGAAACTTACATCAAAGCACTGAATTATGCTGATTTAAGAGAAATAGAAATAGTTACTCTTGGTTTTTCTCCTTGGTCTGCATGGGACTAGTTTTGCAGAGGAAATATGCATTTGAAACGCTTCCTTACACGCTAGGCTATGTAAGTAAGCTGTTGATAAAAATTAAGGTGGTCAGGTATAATAAACAGCAACTGAATTTGTTACACTAAAATGCTTTTTTAAAAAGTTCTGAAAATTTATATCATATTAGAATCTGAACTAAGATAAGTACACATGAGAATGACTTCCTACTTTTAATTAGTACATCTATCTTTGAAAAACGTGCGAGAAACGTGCATTTCCCAAAGTAGCATCAAATAAGTGTCAGCGTGTCTGTCAGAGGGAAATTGTTGTGTTGTATTCCTTATTCTCAAAACAAATAGCACTCCATGTATACACATCAATCTCTCTTAGTTTCAGAATTCTGAGTTGTTTGGCACAGAGCAGCAGTAGTGTCTATAGTTACAAAAGGGAAAACAGAGTAGTTGTTTTAGTCAAGAAGCTAAGCCCTGGCTTAACATCTACTTTTCATGAAATTGAAGAATACAGTAAGTCTCCTACATGTGAATGAATTACGTTGTGGAAGAGCGTTTATAAATCCAATATGTTCGTAAGCTCAACAAAGTCAGTCTAGGTACCGAACTAACACAATAAATTATATAGTACTAGACTGTAACAGGTTTATTGTACTTTTCACAAAAATAATATATAAAAACAATAAATGATATATAAAAAATATAAAGAAAATATTTTTAATCTTACAGCATAGTATCTTGAAAAAGCACAGTAGTATAGTATGACAGCTGGCATACGGGCACATGTTCACCTCTGCAAGTTCACAACTTGAGGGCTCATTTGTAGGGGACTTACTGTATTTGACTGAACTAGCAGTAAACCAGGCTTCCCTGGTGGCTCAGACAGTAAAAATTCCACCTTCAATGTAGGAGACCTGAGTTCAACCCCTGAGTTGGGAAGATTCCATGGAGAAGGGAATGGCTACCCACTCCAGTATTCTTGCTTGCAAAATCCCATGGACAGAGGAGCCCGGCGGGCTATAGTCCATGGGGCTGCAAAGAGTCCGCTATGACTGAGCGATTAAGCACACAACATCGTAAATCACGCTGGGCAGTGTAGTGATGTCAAGTCTGGGGATGGTAAACGAAGACCTCTCCCGCTCCCTAATTAATTTCCTTCAGACTATTCATACCTCCATGAATTTTGACGTGGCATTGAGCATACAGGTTCTGTGCTG
Source organism: Capra hircus (assembly GCF_001704415.2). NCBI lineage: Eukaryota > Metazoa > Chordata > Mammalia > Artiodactyla > Bovidae > Capra > Capra hircus. The sequence goes on along the minus strand of NC_030824.1, from coordinate 60,273,133 downwards.
TGCACCCTTGTATTCAAAAGGTACCATGACAAAGCCGATGGCTTCAGGGATGGCCAAGATAAAAGAAAGGATCCAGATGGAGACAATCTCAATGGCTGTGACCAAGGGAATCCCAATTCCCTGAACACGACTCCAGGAGGCAACTGCTCTGTACCTGGGGGGAAAAAACAACAACAAAAAAAGAGGAGAGCGATGGAACCAAGTTGTTAGGAAATTTTGTTATTTCAATTCAATAAAAATTCTATTAATAAATGCTGGAAAGTCCTTCCACTGGCCACTGACCAACCATGGCTTTCTAGGAATTTTCTGTGTGTGAAAAACAATTGGGGCTATTAAAAGTTCCACCCATTTGGCAGGCCTGAGTCTGAGATCTTCACTTGGGGTTTAGTAAAATCTCGTGAGAGTTTAGGATGTGGCCACTAAGACAAATGTACTATGTTTTTTAAGCTGTGGGGAAAATTGGGTAGTGAAAACTGCTGGTATTTATTATGGTAATATCTTATTTCTGTTTCTACATTAAAAAAACTTGGAATATTATATATGAAGTGGATCTAGATATCTTTAAGTGAATCATGACCATAGATATTCCATTGTTTTCTCCCTTCTTTGACCCTCAAATTATGGTTACAATGGCCATTTTAGTAAATAGATATTTTTAATCATTACACTTTAGTGTAGTCAATGAAACAGAAGTAGATGTTTTTCTGGAATTCTCTTGCATTTCCCATGATCCAGCAGATGTTGGCAATTTGATCTCTGGTTCCTCTGCCTTTTCTAAATCCAGTTTGAACACCTGGAAGTTCTTAGTTCATGTACTGTTGAAGCCTGGTTTGGAGAATTTTGAGCATTACTTTGCTAGCATGTGAAATGAGTGCAATTGTGTGGTAGTTTGAACATTCTTTGGCATTGCCTTTCTTTGGGATTGGAATGAAAACTGACATTTTCCAGTCTTGTGGCCACTGCTGAGTTTTCCAAATTTGCTGGCATACTGAGTATAGCACTTTAACAGCATCATCTTTTAGGATTTGAAATATCTCAGCTGGAATTCCATCACCTCCATTAGTTTTGTTCGTAGTGATGCTTCCTAAGTCCCACTTCACTTTGCACTCCAAAATGTCTGGCTCCAGGTAGGTGATCACACTGTTGTGGCTATCTAGGTCATTAAGATCTTTTTTGCAGCTCTTCTGTGTATTCTTGTCACCTCTTCTTAACATTTTCTGCTTCTGTTAGGTCCATACCATTTCTGTCTTTTATTGTGCTCATCTTTGCATGAAATATTCCCTTGGTATCTCTAACTTTCTTGAAGAGATCTGTAGTCTTCCCCATTCTATTGTTTTCCTTTATTTCTTGCATTGCCCACTTAGGAAGACTTTCTTATCTCTCCTTGCTATTCTTTGGAACTTTTGGAACTGGTTCAAAGTTGGGCAAGGAGTACATCAAGGCTCTATACTGTCACCCTGCTTATTTAACTTCTGTGTGGAGTACATCATGTGAAATGCTGGGCTGAATGAAACACAGCTGGAATCAAGATTGCCGGGAGAAATATCAATAACCTCGGATATGCAGAAGACACCACCGTTATGGCAGAAAGTGAAGAGAACTTGATGAAAGTGAAAAAGGAGAGTGAAAAAGCTGGCTTAAAACTCAACATTGAAAAAAATTAAGATCATGCCATCTGGTCCCATCACTTCACGGCAAATAGATGGGAAAACAATGGAAACAGTGACAGATTTTATTTTCTTGGGCTCCAAAATCACTGCAGATGGTGACTACAGCCACAAAATTAAAAGATGCTTGCTCCTAGTAAGAAAAGCTATGACAAACCCAGACAGTGTATTAAAAATCAGAGACATTACTTTGCTGACAAAGGTCCATATAGTGAAAGCTATGTTTTTCCAGTAGTCATGTATGGATGTGAGAGTTGAACTATAAAGTGGACTGAGCACCGAAGAATTGATGTTTTTGAACAGTGATGCTGGAGAAGACTCTTCAGCGTCCCTTGGGCTGCAGGGAGATCCAACCAGTCAATCTTAAAGGAAATCAATCCTGATTTTCATTAGAAGGACTGATGCTGAAACTGAAGCTCAATACTTTGGCCACCTGATGTGAAAAACTGACTCATTAGAAAAGACCTTGATGCTGGGAAAGACTAAAGGCAGGAGGAGAAGGGGACGACAGAGGATGAGATCGTTGGATGGCATCACTCACTCAATGGACATGAGTTTGAGCAAGCTCTGGCAGATAGTGAAGGACAGGGAAGCCTGGCGTGCTACAGTCCATGGAGTTGCAAAGCGTTGGACATGGTTGAGCAATTGAACAACAACAAAATCATAATAGTTAAAAATGTAAAAGAATGACTATAGCTCTCCCATGTGGCCTGGTGCCAGACTATGCAAAACTGAACTAAATATACCTTGATTCCTAATCTTTAGGGTTTATAATTTAATATAAAAAGAATAGTTCATATAGAAGCACAGGATATAAATGTAACTGAACAATTTTGCCAATCAAAACACCAACTGGCATAAAAAAATTGTGTTTGCCTTACTTCGTACCTTAATATTTTATCATAATAATCACATTTAAATGTTAAGTCTAAAGAAAGTTTGTTTTCAGAAACTCTGTGCTCTTTGACCTGATATGATGGTCTGGTGCTAACTGCTTTCAGATTTACAGTTAAGAAAGGACCTGGGATGTGGTACAGTATTTTTGTGGCTTCATTCTCGAAATTTTTGCTGCTGTTGTAATGGAAAGGAAACATTTTCTTTTTATAGCTGTCATTAGAGAGTGCCAGAAGAAGGCCGTAAAACAGACCAAGGCATTGGAGACAGGTGCACGTGGGTTTGCAGGCCAGGCAACTTAACGGAAGGATTAGTCAGCAACACCAAGGCAAGATACAAAATAGCCATCGCCACTGAAATGAGCCCTTGTCACTTAAGTTAGTGTTCTGTCTCAGCGCATCTAAAAAGCACATGTGTGAAAACACAACTCCTAGGAATTATGCTACCTTGTTCTTCACTGTAGGTTAGAACCTATAGTTTGGTATACACAATGATGCCACTTGGCATATATATAGCTCAATTTGCTGGAGAAATGTTTTGCAAAAGATTTTTAGGGTAAATAAGATTGGTGTACAATCAGAATCTCTGAAAAAGTCCAGACTAGTCCAGAATGGGATAAAATACAGCTATGCAAACAGACCAAGAAAATCCTTTTACGATATAGCCAACATTGCATTTTAAAATTTATGGTTATTACCAGTGGAATAAAGACTGCAATATATTTTGCTTTCTGCTTCTGTTGACTTTGCTGCCTTATTAGACTGGCAGGCTGATGTCCAGTAAAAGCTAAAAGGAATGGAGACGGGATGTCTATATCTTGAGGCTGCTGATAAATTTTATCTATTTCTTCTCCCTTTTCCTTATCAGGAAAGGTGATGTAAATAAAACACTTTATCTTTTAAGAGAGTCAGAAAGCCAGATTTCGTAGGCAGGATTAGAGATAGAAGGTGGTTTTGTAAGAAAATGTGGTCTAAATGTTCTAATGATGAATATATTCACAGAGCAGCTTCACTTTGTAACGTGCCAATGAGTTGCCAGAATATTACATATCCATAATCCAATGTAAATTCAACATTTAAAAATAAGTAGAAGTAATTTTTCATATCTAGTTGAGCAAATGATTCATAATCAGTCTGCTCCTTCCTTAACCCTCAGGACTAAGAATTAGAATGTTTTCTATTTTTAATCGCACTGATCTTGTTTCTTGAGAAAACAAGAGCAATTACAAATAATTATTTGTGATGACAGAGGTGTAGAAAGATGTGGAAAATAAGAAATACTGGATGTTCCAAAAATGATTTCTATCTGGAGAGAAAAACATAACACATAACACATAATATGTTCTTATTAGGTGTGATAAATTCTGGGTTGGCCAAAAAGTTTGTTCAGGTTTTTCTATGTTATGGAAAAACCCAAATAAACACTTTGCCAGCAACACAATATTTTACTTATTTATTTTGCTTACTCTCTATGTCAACCTCTTCCTTTAGAATATAATCTCCATAGGGCAGACATCTCGTGTGTTGGTCACAAGACCTACATCAGTAGATGCCAAATAAATATCTGTTGAATCAAGCATCTTTGTTTCCTTACCATGCATTTGGCTATACTGGGCCAAGCCAATCTACAATCCCAATGTGTTCTTATTTTTCAAGCCAGACTTGAATTAGGCAACAAATAAACAGCTAATACTTTTAGAATCCTAACATGAAATAATTTAAAACCAAGAGGGAACTCTGGGCTGATCTTTCTTCCTTTGTGTTCTGGTTGGGAACCTGTTCTGACCTTTCTTTCTTTGTGTTCTGGGTGTGTAAGCAAGTCTTCTGCCTGGTCATCAGTGAGCGTGGGGCGCCTGGCTTAGGGCTCTTGTCTACCAAGTTCCAGGGCAGTCTTTTCTCATGACACCACCTTGAGCTCTGTCATGTGGCATGCAAAATAAAAGAATAAATTACATGTTATATTTATGCAAAATATGTGTGCTACTGTATATGTATATAAAGTTATTACACATGTTTTCAAGTCTAGAGTCATTAACACATGTTTTTGAATCTTTATGATCTGGGAAACTCATTCAAATAAAAGTAAATATTATTCAATGAACAATGTAAAATAAAATTTAAATTCAAAGGATCACTTCAGCATAATCTATTTTCATTTCTCCTTATCCTTTGCCCATTTCTGTTCTCATAAGTATGATTTAAATATATATTATAATCTTGTCAATTTTGCTACAATTTTGTATTCACTTTTTAATGTTTCTACATAGGCATGGCATTTATTAATTTCATGGCTACAGAGTATAATAAGATACTGATAAAATTTACCTAAATCTTCTTCCTATGGTTACATTATTTCTAGTGTTCCAAGGTTGTAAAACACATGTCTATAATTATGTTTGCATAAGGTTTTTTGAGTGATTTTCCTGGGTTAATAATCTTAACTGAGGTTACTGAATCAAAGGAATGAAAAAATAGTTTAAGTACATTTAAAAAATGTTTCTGCTAAGTGCCTGCCTATGTTTTCCTTCATTAGAATTTATTTTTTTCAATTTTGCCACTTTCATAAGGCAAAGTAGCGCTTACATCTTTATATACATCATTAATTAGCAACAAATATGACCATTTATAACATTTTTTTATGATTTGTGTCTCCTATGTGATTGGCAAACTAATTGCCATGTGGAGGTTTGGGGGCAACACAGCAGCAGAAAGAATGTTAAAGAGAAGCCAGGTGAGATGGATTAAAAGATAGCTGCAGAAGAGGGAAATACTGCCATTTGAAGCGACATGGATGGACCTAGAGATTATTATACTCAGTGAAGTCAGAGAAAAACAAATATTGTATGATGTCATTTACATATTGAATCTAAAGATAATGATACACATGAATTTATTAATAAGAGAAACAGACTCACAGACATAGAAAACAAATTTATGGTTATCAAAGGGGAATTGGGGGAAAGGATAATTTAGGAGTTTGGGATTGGCAGATATACACTACTATATACAAAACACATACACAACAACGGAGAAGGCAGTGGCACCCCGCTCCAGTACTCCTGCCTGGAAAATCCCATGGACGGAGGAGCCTGGTGGGCTGCAGTCCATGGGGTCACTAAGAGTCGGACGCAACTGAGCGACTTCAGTTTCACTTTCATGCATTGGAGAAAGAAATGGCAACCCACTCCAGTGTTCTTGCCTGGAGAATCCCAGGGACAGGGGAGCCTGATGGGCTGCCGTCTATGGGGTCACACAGAGTCAGACACGACTGAAGCGACTCAGCAGCAGCAGCAGCAGCAGCAGCAGCATACACAACAAGGGAACTACTGTATAGCACAGAGAACTATATTCAATATCACATAATAACATATAATGGAAAAAATCTGAAAAAGAATAATGCTTATATATGTAAGACTGAATTACCTTGCTATACACCAGAAACTAACACAATATTATAAATCAGCTAAATTTTAACAACAAAAAGAAAAAATAAATTAATAAAATTAAAAAATTAAAAAACAAAAAGACAGCTGCAGATATGTGTATATATATATTATTCAATTTTTATTGGTGTATAATTCCTTTACAATATTTTGTTAGTTTCTATTGTACAGCAAATTGATGCTTTTGAACTGTGATGTTGGAGAAGACTCTTGAGAGTCCCTTGGACTGCAAGCAGATCCAACCAGTCCATCCTGAAGGAGATCAGCCCTGGGATTTCTTTGGAAGGAATGATGCTAAAGCTGAAACTCCAGTACTTTGGCCACCTCATGTGAAGAGTTGACTTATTGGAAGACTCTGATGCTGGGAGGGATTGGGGGCAGGAGGAGAAGGGGACGACCCAGGATGAGATGGCTGGATGGCATCACTGACTCGATCGACGTGAGTCTGAGTGAACTCCGGGAGTTGGTGATGGACAGGGAGGCCTGGCGTGCTGCGATTCATGGGGTTGCAAAGAGTCGGACATGACTGAGCGACTGAGCTGAACTGATGCATATGCTTCCTCTTTTCTGGATTTCCTTCCCATTTAGATCATCACAGAGCACTGAGTTGAGTTTCCTGTGCTATGCAGTATGTTCTCACTATCATCTATTTTATACATAGTAGCAATAGGGTATAATGTCAATCCCAATCTCCCAGTTCATCCCATCCCTCCATCCCCTCCCCCTTGGTGTCCATTCATTTGTTCTCTACTTCTGTGTCTCTTATTTCTGCTTTGCCAATAGGTTCATCTGTGTTGTACAGAGTGAAGCAAGTCAGAAAGAAAAAAACAAATATTCTATATTAACGAATACATGTGGAATCTAGCTGCAGATATTCGGACACTTCTTTGGTTGGGTGTGTCATCTGGGCTGGCCTGTGGCTGCTTTGACCAGTTGGGCACAGCTGGAATCATGCTTTATCAGTTTCACACCTGTCCTCTCCATGGAGCAGCAGGTTCTACCCTGGAGCTCCGAGCCAGCTGGAGCAGGGTTCAGCAGCCCTGGGCTCGTGGGGAGGGAGACGCGCTCCACTGAGCTCACATGTCTAGTTGTTCCTATCAAAGGGCCAGTCATGTGAGTCTTGGAACCACGAAACAAGCTCAGGAGCCACCTGAAATCCACCAGGAGACCCCAGTCAGAGTAACAAGGAGTGGAAGAACTGCCCCAATTTCTGCCCTGCAACATGGTCAGACTGTAAGAAAATGATGATTGTTCTAAACCACTCAGTTTGGGGGTAGTTTCTTACCAAAGAAAAATGAGGCAGCAAGATTAACCAGTCACCTGATCTTGACAAGAGAATTAAGAGTGAAAAACTTTGCAATGGGGAACAGACTCCAAAATGAGATCCTGAGTTGCACTACACACAGTTTTTATGGTTTAGTCCCTAAGTTGTCTTCAACTCTTTGCAACCCCATGAACTGTAGCCGGCCAGACTCCTCTGTCCATGGGATTTCCCAGGCAAGAATACTAGAGCAGGTTGCCATTTCCTTCTCCAGGAGATATTCTTGACCCAAGAATTAAACCTACATTTCCTGCTTTGGTAGGCGGATTCTTTACCACTTCCTAGGAGCCACAAGGGAAACCCATTACATGCAGGGTAAAAGAAAAATCAAAACACAGGAGAAAAAGAGAGAAACCAAGACCAAGTCTAAGTAAAAATGAAGTGTTTTAGAAAATCACTTCCATGCTTCTTGAGTTATGGTCAATCTTTGAGACTATCACAGAAACCACGGAGTAACTACTTGAAATGAGGGATGTGGAACTGACGCAAATCAAAGTTGCCTTATTAATGGATCCTTGCAACTTTCCCAGGTATCTAATTACACATCATCTGGAGTAGTTGTTAAAGGAGTTTTATCTTTTTATAGCTTCCTTTCCCAGGCAGCTTTTAACTACAATTTGGAGCTGTAACCAGACCTCTTTACTGGTCTGACCCCCATCATTTCCCACTTTAAACACGACTGTTAACCTTACAAAGAATAACATTTAATTCCTCTTTCCAATCCCTGCCCCTCCTTTTTTCCCTGAAACAAAGTAACATAGAGTGCTTGCCACTTAAAGCATGTAAGAATACTTATTCAAATTATTGGTAATGGCTGGTATAAGTGATCAGCTTTTTCTGTTTTGTTTACCTTATTTGGATTAAAAAAACCTCTAGGGAGGGGGCTTCCCTGGTGGTCCAGTAGCTGAGACTCTGTGCTCCCAATGCAGGGGGCGGGGTTTTGATCCCTCATCCATCCCACATGCAGCAACTAAGGCCTGGGCAGCCAAATAAATACATAAAAAAAAAAAAAAAAACAAAACCCCACAAAAACCCAAACCAAATACCTAGACTGAGAAAGGTAGGCCTTTTTTCCCTTTTTGATCCTCCAGTATTAGGATTCACTAAGCAATCAATGAAGTAATAAATCGTACAGAGCTTGGATGAATTGTTGTTTAGTTGACAAATTGTGTCCAACTCCTTGCAGCTCCGTGGACTGTAGCTCTCCAGGCTCCTCTGTTCGTGGGATTATCCCGGCAAATACACTGGAGTGGATTGCTGTTTCCTTCTTCAGGGGATCTTCCTGACCCAGGGATCAAACCCTCACCTCCTGCTTTGTCAAGTGGATTCTTTACTACTGAGCTCAATTACTCCCATTATTTTCCCTCAAAAGCAACATATGAAAAAAAAAAATCACAGACTCTTCCTGGGCCATAATTTGATTCAGCTCATAAATGGAAAGCAGAGATTCCCAAGTTGCAAATTGTTTCATAACAGAATCCAAATTCCCTCTTTTTTACTCCTTGCTTTTATTTTTTTTTAAAAAACGGAAGAAATTTTCTTATTTTTAGTAGAATATAATGCAACCAAATCAAGATGCAAAGCAAATGGTATCTAATCTTCAGGAATGAAGTGTGAATGATTCATTGTACAGTGTGAAAGCTTTTGAAACAGAAATGTCAAAAAAGATTCCTTCCATACAGATCTCAAAGTTGAGTCAGTACCAAGTGAAATGCAACAGTTTATAAAGAAAGGACCGAGGGAACACAGGATGGTGAACTGATTACCAGGGAAAAACCTGGAATAAGGTAGATTTTTGAGAAAGTGGAATTTTAAAATGGTTCATTTCCTTGCTCTAAAACAGAGACTAGGGACTTCCGTGGTGGTCCACTGGCTAAGACACCAAGCCCCTAGTGCAGGGGGTCCCGGTTGGACCCTGGTCAGGGAGTCGAATCTCACATGCCACAGTCAGGTGTTCCCATGCTGAAACTAAAGATCCCCCATGTTGCAAATAAGACCTGAGGAAGCCAAACAAACAAACAAACAAACAAAAAAACCACCTGAGAGCAAGTCTTAATGAACGAGATGCTTGGCATTCTTTTTTCTTTCTTTTTTCAAACCAAGGACATTTTATTTGATACATAACTGATAACTGGTGACTGAACCACTGCGTTAATTTTTCTCCCTGCGTGAGACAGGGGAGGAAAGGGTGTGGTTGAGGTTAGCCTATGCCAGAACTAGGAGCCTATGACCCAGTCCTTCCATTTCCTCCCCCATCATCTCCTCCCAGCTCCCTTCTTCCTCCTATCTACAGGTAGGGTATTTTTCTTTTTTACAGGTAGGGTTTATACTGGGGATGGTGAAGCAATATTGTCCCCTGAGAGAGGGCAGAACAAGATGAAATAAAGAAGGAACTGGAAGTTGTTGATGACTGAGGACTTTTGGGAATCCCACTGCATGAATATCTCCCTTGTGCATTTCATTCTTCCTGGTTCCCGTGTCCATATGTTCACAACCACTGAAACTCTAAAGAACAGCAGCCAGGCCTAATTCTTCATGTCTGTACCACATACTCTTCTCTCCAGTTGTTCTGTTGAACAAAATGATGACTTATGCTTCTCAATCTAGGGATAATTCATGATATAGTATATCACTGAGGAATAAGTGCCCTAAAATATTTTTCAATCAAGAAAAAATTAGTTTTTTATACTGTTCTTTTTTTTTTTTTTTTTTTTGGCTGTGACTCATTGCATGTGGGATCTTAGTTCCCTGACCAGGAATTGAACCCAACTGCCAAGAATGTCCCAAGAAAAAAAATGTATATTTTCTATATTAAGATTCATATGAACTGCAAAAGGGACCACTAAACTATAGCACATAACACTATTTAGGGCACATACTGTAAATTTTGTAACACACAAATATTCTGGAGAGATGAAAAGTTGCCTATATTTCTTATCAAACCAAGCAAATTGTTTCCTCTCCTTGGTCTCTCTTTTCATCAATGCCTCTCTTCTCAGGGGATTATACCCAGCTGCCTTAAAAAGGTTTGACTATCTATAAGAGCCAAGCATCTTCCTTGCCTTCTTTCTCCTGTCTCTTTCTCTTTCTTGGGTCATAGGCTGTTCTTTTCTGGGTTTGGTTCGATGTTTCCTCAGAGGTGCAGTTTTCTTAGAACACTGAGTGGCTCTTCCTAAAGTTTGGGAAATTTTCTAAATAAAAAGTCAGTTTTAAAATAAAATGCTATTTTCCCAAATTTGATGGTGCTTTTGTAAAGGCAAGTGTAGGCGTGGAAATATCTCTGAGCTGAGTATGTACATGTATCTCCACACAAGGCCTATATACATATGTGTTTTAGAGCTAGAGTCATAGGAAATTAGTGTTAATAAAAAAAAAAGTCATAGGAATGAGCTAGGCAAATGAGAAAAATAAAACGTAAAGAATAGCATGAAGTAAATAAGGAAAACTGGTCACAGATAATAAAACTAAATAAACTTTCAGAACTTTTTTCTGCTTGTATTAATAGAACAACTACTAATAATATGATGAAAACCCATTATTCTATCCTTTGACATAACTACTAATAATACTGATCATATCACTTTCAAGGAATTTTATATTCACAAACCTACACATTTAAATTGCATTTAACATCCCTATCCTTTTCTCTAAAATGTTGCTTTCAACATTTTCTGTAAATTATCTTGTTTATTACCTAATTTCTTTGTTCAAATTTTGGATTATTTCCATAGGACTTATCCTAAAAATTGTAATTACTGGGTCAGAAGGCAAAAGCAGGGTTTCCCTGATGGCTCAGTGGATGAGAATCCATTTGGAGCAACTAAGCCTGTGAGCCACAACGATTGAGCCTGTGCTCTAGAGCCTGGGAATTGCAACTACTGAAGTCTGAGTGCTCTAGAGCCTGTCCTCAGCAATAAGAGAAGCCTGCACACAGCAACAAAGACCTAGCACAGTCAATAAATAAATAAATTTAAAACAGAGCGCAAGAGTACTTGTAGGACTTTACTTTCTGGAGGGGCTGTTCAGGTTTCTACCATTACCAGAGAAGTATGCTTTTTAATGAGAATTTCTCTGATTACATGAACATTATTCATGTTAATGACTAATGTTAGGCATTTTGATTTTTTCTTTGGTGATTTTTATACTTATGCCTTTTAATATGAAAGTATTATCATTTTAACTATGAATTGTATGGATTCTTTAAATATCAAGAATACTAACATGTAGTTTTGCTGCAAATATATTCCCCAGATTATTGCTTTATTCGGTTTTTAATTTGATGGATCTTTGATCTTCTTTTAAAATTTTATGTCCTAAAATGCATTTATAGTTTTACTCAGATTTTCTACCATCCCTTTTAGGTTTAAAAAGTCTTCCTTTTTTAGAGACCAAAAAGATACTGGTTTATCTTCTTCTACTGCCTGATGGTTTGAGTTTTTGCATGCTTAAGCATAGTGTTTAAGAACACACACTACTTTTATTTGATGAATGGCTCCAAAACTTAGTAGCTGAGTGACCTTGATTAAGCTCTTTCAACTTCAGCTTCCTCACCTGTAAAATGGGGATAACTATAGCACCATCACAGCTGTTATAAGGATTAAATAAAATAATTTCTGGGAAGTATTTTTAACAGGGCCTGGTACATACTAATACTTAATAAATGGTAATAATTGTAACAACAGACTGGTTCCAAATAGGAAAAGGAGTACATCAAGGGTGTATATTGTCACTCGGCTTATTTAACTTATGTGCAGAGTACATCGTGAGAAATGGTGGGCTGGAGGAAGCACAAGCTGGAATCAATATTGCTGGGAGAAATATCAATAACCTCAGATATGCAGATGACACCACCCTTATGGCAGAAAGTGAAGAGGAACTAAAGAGCCTCTTGATGAAAGTGAAAGAAGAGAGTGAAAAAGTTAGCTTAAAGCTCAACATTCAGAAAACTAAGATCATGGCATCTGGTCCCATCACTTCATGGCAAACAGATGGAGAAACAGTGGAAACAGTGGTAGACTTTATTTTTTTGGGCTCCAAAATCACTGCAGATGGTGATTGCAGCCATGAAATAAAAAGAGGCTTACTCCTTGGAAGGAAAGTTATGACCAACCTAGATAGTATATTCAAAAGCAGAGACATTACTTTAACAACAAAGGTCTGTGTAGTCAAGGCTATGGTTTTTCCAGTGGTCATGGATGGATGTGAGAGTTGGAGTATAAGGAAAGCAGAGTGCCAAAGAACTGATGCTTTTGAACTGTGGTGTTGGAGAAGACTCTTGAGAGTCCCTTGGACTGCAAGGAGATCCAACCAGTCCATTCTAAAGAAGATCAGTCCTGAGTGTTCATTGAAAGGACTGATGTTGAAGCTGAAACGCCAACATTTTGGCCACCTGATGTGAACAGCTGACTCATTTGAAAAGACCCTGATGCTGGGAGGGATTGGGGGCAGGAGGAGAAGGAGACGACAGAGGATGAGATGGTTGGATGGCATCACCGAATCAAAGGACATGAGTTTGAGTAAACCCTGGGAGCTGGTGATGGATAGGGAGGCCTGGCGTGCTGCAGTCCATGGGGTCACAAAGAGTCGGACACAACTGAGCGACTGAACTGAACTGAGTAATTGTAACTAATATTATTGATATGTAGCACAAGATAAGCCTTTAACATGTTTTTTCCCCAGATGGTACATAACACTATTTGTTGATGAATCTTCCCTTTTCCTGTTACAATCAAAGTAATTTCAGCCTCTATTATATTCTTGTACACTTTGAAACCTGTTTCTGTTTTTCCCATTTATTTGTCAACATATTTATGGGTGTATACCACGTTGTTTCACAATTGTAGTTTTGTAACAATTAAGAATATCATTTAGGAAGAATTTGCATATAGGAAACACAATTTAAAAAATTGTCATTATTATTTTACATAAGTACTGCTGCTGCTAAGTCACTTCAGTCGTGTCCGACTCTGTGCAACCCCGTAGACGGCAGCCCCCCAGGCTCCCCCGTCCCTGGGATTCTCCAGGCAAGAACACTGGAGTGGGTTGCCATTTCCTTCTCCAATGCATGGAAGTGAAAAGTGACAGTGAAGTCGCTCAGTTGTGTCCGACTCTTTGCGACCCCATGGACTGCAGCCCACCAGGCTCTTCTGTCCATTGGATTTTCCAGGCAAGAGTACTGGAGTGGGGTGCCATTGCCTTCTCCGATCATAAGTACTGTATTATCTAAAAATGATGTTATTGGGGTGCTAGGAGTGGGAACAGCAGAGTGAGAATTCATTAGTGAATAAAATCCAGATTATTTACTCATATTTTGAGACATGGTCACAAATAATAATTATTCATTAAGTTGAAGTTATACAGTAGCTACTTATGGCATGCAAATATTTGTATGTAACAGCCTTTAACATCTGATGTGATGCAGAAGAAACATATGCCTCAGGTTTTCCTGAGAATCACTGCGAATCCTAATTATTCATGATTTTATTTATGATCTTTGTTTTTACCATTGCTGTGTTTATCATTTTTGTCAATACCTTAGTGCAACTTAAATGCTAATGAAATGTTCTTTGTTTTGGTTTCAGCAATAAATTCATTTTTAAAAATACCACTAAACATTTTGTTTCAGTGTTTCACAATTACTATAACCATATATTTAAAATAAGGATATTATCATAGTTTTCTACTACCAATGGAATGAGTATCCTTATGGTTTAACAATAAAAGTTTTGGTCCTGAAAATTAATTGCAAATGATAAATAACAGAATCTGTAAACACTTCCATTGTTCTTTAAGAAAGTGGGCCTTTTATTTCTATGTTGATGGGACTTGGGTGCTCTGACAAAGTGATTGTTAAAGTGTGAAAGGAAAAATGAAGACCTCTTCTAAATTGTAGGTAAACCACTTAAATAGGCCATTAAACAGTGTTTGCTAAGGATTATGCATGCATGCTAAGTTGCTTCAGTCGTGTCCAACTCCTTGTGACTCTATGGACCATAGCTTGCCAGGCTCCTCTGTCCATGGGATTCTTCGGGCAAGAATATTGGAGTGGGTTGCCATGTCTTCCTCCAGGGGATCTTCCTGCTCCAGGGACTGAACCTATATTTCTTGTGTCTCCTGCACTGGCAGGCAGGTTCTTTACCACTAGAGCTACCTGGGAAGCCCTCAAAGAACTGTATTCAATATAAAAAAGAGCACCAGAGTTCCTAATTTCATTTTTTTATAAAATTCCCACTGTGAAATTTAGAAGATATATAAAATACCTTCTAGAAATTCATGGAATTTAGAAAGACCTCTTTAAAGAAGTCTTGACATCCATGTTTGAGAAGAATTCTGGAAAGACTTTGAGACACTTGATGGGTTTTTCAGAGCTGGATGAAAGGGCACGTCTATTGTCCTCTTTTTAGGAAGACTTTCAAGCATAGATTAGAATGTAATTCTGAGTACTCATTCTTCAGTTCAAGGAATCAAGCTTTAGAAACATAATTGAGCCATATCTTCTTTTTTTTCCAATGAGAAATCTACCACTGAAAATATAGAGTTTGAATGTCCTAGAATTTCCTTTTCCAAAATTCATTCCATCTAATATATTCCTTGGGCTTCTCTGATAGCTCATCGCCATAAGGATATCAAATGGATATAGTTGGCAAAATGCTCTAGGTGCAAGTTTGCCTAAACCAAAGATGGCTAGTAATTAGCAACTGTGGAAAGTAATTGTGACCAGTACAGCAAGATTGATAATAGTTTAATTCCTGGGAACTAATGAACCACTGTCCTGGGCATCCGCTCTCAAAACTCCTTGAGTTCTCTTTTTTCGGAGAAAAACAGTTTTCTAAACCCAACAAAAGAGGGAGGAGAAAGAGCCACATTACCTGTCAACGCTTAGTGCGCAGAGATTAAGGACGGTGATCCCCACTGAGGACTTCTGCAAAAAGGGGAACAACTTGCAGAGGAAAACGCCAAAGTCATTTTGTTCAAAAGGCCAGCGCCCAGCCAGCAGCTGAAAAAGGGAAAGAGCGTGTAAGACAGACGGCAGAGCCAGCATGGGACACTTGGACACACATTTCTAATCCCACTTCTGAACTTCTAAATTTTATCATTTACGATGCTTTTCAGTTGGAGTGATAGCAGGAGATTGTCATCGTCATTATCTTTTCATAATTTAATGCTTCAGCGAGTTTTTCTATCCCTGAAAGATGCGGAGAATGATAAATAAATATAATAACAAGAGATAAATCTTTGATCTTATAGGAAGTGGTCACGTGACCCACTTTTCAGAAGAGCAAAAGTTGGGGGTTTGGATGACAGTTTAACCAAGAAGCAGGAAGTCATCTTTGATCAGTTCTTACCAAGTCATGAGTTAAATGAGTCATTTTCAACCAGTGGCATTGGGAGATTATATTCACTCCTGACAAGCAGCCAAAGCTCTGAATAAGATGTTATGGAGAATACTGGGAAAATGAAGTGGTTTAGGATATACTGGCTTTGCCAACCTAAAATCACTTGGAACTCACGCTTTCCTCTGTGCTTAACAGGCTGCCTTGCTTTAGCAGGGATGACACCAGTGACCTATCTTTGTTTAGGCTCAGATTTCTCTTTATCACACAGGAAAATGTGGTTACTGTGATCTGTTTGTAGTGTTTGCAGGAATGTCTATTCTTCCATGTTGACAGTTTGAAATCTTTGAAATTCTAAGGAGAGGGTGATGACCCTCTAGAGGCTGTGTGTGATAAGTAGCAAGAACACAAGTCCTGTGTGAGTTGCTGGTATTCATCTACTTAGGTATTGTACTAGAAGCATGGGCTTAAATAACAGCACAGCTATATAAATGGAGGAAGTCCCAACTGAATATATGATGCCTTTTCAAGAGTAAAAATGGCATTGATTTCCTTTCTAATGTTTGCTTAGTGACTCAGAACTTACACTTACTCTACTCAACAGGGAATAATACCATGCTAATCTGACCAAATTTCCTTGTTTTTCAAAGCACCCATTGCCATACTAACTCTAAGTTGACCTACCAGTGTTGTTCTACCATGTCTAAAATATTGAGGATTAATTTCATGGCTGGTGTGGTCATTAATATGAGCCCATGGAAAGAGGCGGGGAAACTGTTACTCCAGAAATACAGAATCAGAACGTATGCATTTTGAAAATTTAATAACATAGGGCTCTCTATAATTATATTTTTTATGGCTAAGACCCTGTATGACTTTTAAACATAGTTCCCCCCTTTTTCTGTATTGTTTTCTGAAAGGCCTTTTCCTTCAATCCAGTCCTGTCTCAGGTATCTTTTCCCTCTCATTCTCACTGGTTTTGCTTGGTGTCTTCTTAGAATTTCCACGTAAACTCTTGTCCAAGGATAACCAGTGAACTCTTCACAGAAACACTTCCCTAAACACTTTCAGTTCTCATGAAGCTAAAAAATAATTATACCATTGCTGATTGCTAGTTATTAGGGCCTGATGCAAGTAAAGACACGAAACATTATTTCTGGGATGAATCACCCCCTAAAAAGAAAACCTGAAAATTACTTTTTATAGAATGAGAGTTTAGTATTTTGTTCCACAACAGTAATTCTCCAGTAAAGACTAGAGAGACGTAATTTAAACATGTAGTAATTGTTACAGGATAAGGTTTGAAACAGTTGAACTGTTAAGGTTGGATGGTTGGTTCATTCCTGGAGACAGAGGATCCTGAAATCCATGTGAACAAAATTTCCAATTCATACATCCAACAACAAGAGAAAAGGATGTTTCTGGCTTTAACAAGGGAGACTCTGAAATCCTGTGAAAGTCTACGTAACAAGGGCTAAGGAAAATGATCTGGAAAACCCCACAGTGCATGGTTTCATGCTCTTCCAGTCTCAACTGAAAAAGATTTGGGGCTTCCCAGATGGGGCTGATGGTAAAGAATCTGTCTGCCAGTGCAAGAGACATAGGGGAGTTGGGTTTGATCCCTGGGTTGGGAAGATTCCCCAGGAGAAGGGAATGGCTACCCACTCCAGTACTCTTGCCTGGAAAATTCTATGGGCTGAAGAGCCTGGAGGGCTACAGTCCATAGGGTTGAGCACAACAACAACAGGAGACAACAATGCTTACTTAAACTCTTAATTAGGGTTAGGAGTAAAGGAAGAGCTCAAGAGAAAGATATCAGTTCAGTTCAGTTCACTCAGTCGTGCCCGACGCTTTGTGACCCCATGGACCGCAGCGCGCCAGGCCTCCCTGTCCATCACCAACTCCCGGAGTTCACCCAAACCCATGTCCATTGAGTCGGTGATGCCATCCAACCATCTCATCCTCTGTCGTTCCCTTCTCCTGCCCCCAAATCTTTTCCAGCATCAGAGTCTTTTCAAATGAGTCAGTTCTTCACATCAGTTGGCCACAGTATTGGAGTTTCAGCTTCAATATGAGTCCTTCCAATGACCATCCAGGACTGATCTCCTTTAGGATGGACTGGTTGGATCTCCTTGCAGTCCAAGGGACTCTCAAGAGTCTTCTCCAGCACCATGGAACTGTTATTGTTTAGTCGCTAAGTTGTGTCTGACTCTTCTGTGACCTCACGGACTGAAGCCCTCCAGGCTCCTCTGTCCATCAAATTCTCCAGGCAAGAATACTGAAGTGGGTTGCCATTTCCTTCTTAAGGGATCTTCCTGACCCAGGAATTGAACCTGCATCTCCCACATTGCAGGTGGATTCTTTACCGCCGAGCCACCATTGATGGGCACTAAAAAGATCACAGAACTGTTTTTCTTTGACACAAATGGGTGTTTGGTTATTTTTGTTCTTTTTTCTTTTTTTTTTTTTCTTTGCCAGCATCGATTCTTCTTGGGAATTATAGACAGAGGTGAATGAAAGAAATCATTGGAAAAAAATTTTAGGTCCAATCACAGTGTAGACATCCCTGATGTACATCCACACTTTATTCTCAAGGGGTTTATGGACAGTGACTATTCTAATGCTGCCAACAGGAAATTAGGTCCCTGCCTGCAGGCAACTTCTCTTTCTGGTTAAAGCGGCTTTCTTAAGCAGGGCTTGCTTAACTGTACTGTGCTGTGCTGAGTTGCTTCAGTCGTGTCCGACTCTTTGTGACCCTACGGATTGTAGCCCACCAGGCTTCTCTGTCCATGGGGTTCTCCAGGCAAGAATCCTGGAGTGGGTTGCCATGACCTTACCTGCTCAACCTCAAGTAGGATCTGCCTGTTAACCTCTTTCATGGAACCAACGTTGGTGTAATTTTATACTCAAAGACTCCTTTCAGGCCACTCTGCCTTAGCAAGAAAACATATACAAAAGGAAGGCAAAGAGACATAAAGGGTAGCCCACCTATTTTTCTCTTATTTAGAGGATTCATTTTGGAGCTTAAAAAAGGCTACTGGAAATGCACACGTTCTGTTATTTACTAGCATATAAAATGGAAAATACAATATTTAAAATTGCAAAAGTTAAGCTGTATAAAAACTTATATAATGAAAAGGAAGTCGCCCTTCTATTCAAGAACTCTAAATTCCCTGCCCAAAGGCAGTCACAGTTAATTATACAGTGTGTTTTCTTCCAGAAAACTCCCTCTGTACATAAAAGCATGTGCCATTTTAAAAAAAGTGAGAGCATATGGAAATAATACCTCTCAGCAGTCTTCTATGATCTTTTTTTCCTAGAGCAGATTTCTGAGAACTGGTTCTCAGTTCAGTTCAGTTCAGTCGCTCAGTCATGTCCGACTCTTTGCAACCCCATGAATCGCAGCACGCCAGGCCTCCCTGTCCATCACCAACTCCCAGAGTTCACTCAAACTCACATCCATTGAGTTGAAGATGCCATCCAGCCATCTCATCCTCTGTCATCCCCTTCTCCTCCTGCCCCCAATCCCTCCCAGCATCAAAGTCTTTTCCAATGAGTCAACTCTTCGCATGAGGTGGGGAAAGTACCCTGTAGGTGTTGAACCAATAGTGAAGTTGCTCAGTCGTGCCCGACTCTTTGCCACCCCATGGACTATAGCCTACCAGGCTCCTCCGTCCATGGAATTTTCCAGGCAAGGGTACTGGAATGGGCTGCCTTCTCCAGAGGATCTTCCCAACCCAGGGATTGAACCCAGGTCTTCCACATTGCAGGCAGACACTTTACTGTCTGAGCCACCAGGGAAATCAATGAATGATTTCAATTCACGAATTCAGGAAAGTACTTTCACATTTTGAAATCTGACAGTACCAATTTGCCTCAGAAAATGCAATCATCTTATAGTTTACTATTTAAACATTGTTTAACAGTATCCGGAAGTCGTATTTCCACTCTTTATGTGGAAACAAACAAGGCACCGTTTCAACTAGTTGTTGGAGGAGGCGGGAGATCAGAGCTCTGCTGAAAAGTCCGCAGCGGAGAGGAGCTGCCAGATTCTGCATGGGGAGCCCTCCCCTTGTGCTGAGACTGTCCAGCTGGATGAGAGACCCAGTGCAGCGCCTGAGAGGACGCCCGTCCTGTGGTCCAATCGAGCACTCAAGTGGGCTGCAGAGGAAGAGTCCAGGGTCACTGAGGCAGCAGAGGGCAATCTGCTGAATATGGATTTCGTTTTAGGACCCCCTGCTGTGGTTCTAGTACAGGGGAATTTTCTTCAGTCAAAAAGTAGTTAAAGTCCTGATCTCCACCTGAAAATTAAAGAACTACTAAACAGCACAATTAGTGTGGAAGTTCTGTATTTGTGTGGCTGATTTGGATGGTGTCAAAATCAACATTATAAAATTGACAGGCTGCACGACATGGATGGCGGGTGAAAAAAGTGAGATGGAGAAGACCTATCATATGACATCCCTTATGTGCCAAATCTAAAAAGAAATGATACAAACGAATTTATTTACAAAACAGAAAGAGACTCAGACTTAGAAAATGACCACAGAGGAAGGATGGGGGAAGGGAGAGTTAGGGAGTTTGGGATCGACATGTACACACTACTATATTTAAAATGGATAACCAGCAAGGACCTACTATATAGGGCAGGGAACTCTGCTCAGTGTTATGTGGCAGCCTGGATGGGAGGCGAGCCTGGAGGAGAATGGATACATGGATATTCATGTAAAGGATCCAAAGGCTGAGTCCCTTTGCTGTCCACCTAAAACTATCATGACATTGCTAACTGGCTATCAGTTCAGTTCAGTCACTCAGTCATGTCCCACTCTTTGCGACCCCATGAATTGCAGCACGCCAGGCCTCCCTGTCCATCACCAACTCCCGGAGTTCACTCAGATTCACGTCCATCGAGTCAGTGATGCCATCCAGCCATCTCATCCTCTGTCGTCCCCTTCTCCTCCTGCCCCCAATCCCTCCCAGCATCAGAGTCTTTTCCAGTGAGTCAATTCTTCGCATGAGGTGGCCAAAGTACTGGAGTTTCAGCTTTAGCATCATTCCTTCCAATAAACACCCAGGACTGATCTCTGGGATGGACTGGTTGGATCTCCTTGCTAACTGGCTATACTCCAATATAAAATAAAAAGTTTTAAAAATAAATGCAATAGATTTCTTTCTGCTGCTTCAGTCGTGTCTGACTCTGAGTGACTCCATAGACGGCAGCCCACCAGGCTTCCCCTGTCCCTGGGATTCTCCAGGCAAGAACACTGGAGTGGGTTGCCATTTTCTTCTCCAACGCAACAAAGTGAAAAGTGAAAGTGAAGTTGCTCAGTCGTGTCCGATTCTTAGCGACCCCATGGACTGCAGCCCACCAGGCTCCTCCATCCATGGGAATTTCCAGGCAAGAGTACTGGAGTGGGTTGCCATCACCTTCTCCGTGATTTTTTTCTATTTTCCTCTATTTCCAGAGAAGTAATTTTTTCCCTTTATAAGTGCCCTGCTGCTGCTGCTAAGTCACTTCAGTCGTGTCCGACTCTGTGCGACCCTGTAGACGGCAATCCACCAGGCTCCCCCATCCCTGGGATTCTCCAGGGAAGAACACTGGAGTGGGTTGCCATTTCCTTCTCCAATAAGTGCCCTATAAATACTCAATGTCTTCTACAATGCTTGCATTAGAAATACATCAAAAAAGCAATTGACAGGCTGCATTTTTTAACCCACTGACACAGATTTACTTAACTACTTGTACCACATGATCCACTGATAAGCACCCTGGTTTTAGAATGAGTAGGTCCCAAAGCAGGCTGTCCAGCCACTACTATATTTAGTACAAAGCAATTTCTATGCGATTGTGACCTTTTAGATAAATGCAGTGTACCTGTTTATGTCAGTTTTCTGGAACATACCTGACAACCAGAAAGTAAGCAAAAATGTAAGGCGCCAAATGCTTGCTGTGAAATTTATGCCCTAAAGCTCTTGTCCTTTACTTATGGGCAGACTGCCTGAGTCTTCCACACAAGTTGATTTACTTTTACTTTACACACAAGTTTATTGTTTTATTATTCATCATTGCACATACAAAGCTACTTATTAATATGAACCCTCCTGATGAATGGTTCTTAGTCTTGGCTGTACATCAGGATGACTGAAGGAGTTTTTAAAAATCCCAGTGTCTAGGCTATGCCCTTAGACAACTGCTCTTCATCCTGGGGTAATCTTGTCCTCCAGGGGACATTTGGCAACATCTTGTGACATTTTTGATTTTTACAGCTTGTTGGGAGGCTATTAACATCTAGGGGCAGAGGCCAAGGATACCGCTAAACATCCAACGCATAGGCCAGGCGCTCCAATGAACAATTATCTAGCCCAAAATGTCTGTGATGCTTAGGTTGAAAATCCTGTCCTAGGCCAATGAAATCAGAATCTCGGGCGTGTTCAGTCACTTCAGTCATGTATGACTCTTTGCAACCCTCTGGGCTAACCCACCAGGCTCCTCTGTCCATGGGATTCTCCAGGCAAGAGTACTGGCATGGGTTGTTGAGCCCTTTCTCCAGGGGATCTTTCACACCCAGGGATCGAACTCACGTCTCCTGCATTGCAGGTGAATTCTTTACCGCTGAGCCACTGGGGAAGCCCCATAGTCTCTTGAGTTGGGACACAAGGCCAGCAGTTTTCCTTTTTTTTTTTTTTTAAATGGAACTTGCTTTTACATGATGAAGACATGCGCTTGAGCATGGGTGGTCAGGAGTTCTCATTTGTGTTTTGACATCCCCAAATAATGAATTAAAGAACATGATAAACTGTTATTGCTGACCGCAAGTGGCCAAGCAGCTCGGTCTGACTCATGACTCTGAGTCCTTGGTGGGTCACCCAAACCCTTGCGCCAACCCCCAGTGACCTTCTCCTCTTCCATCTTACTCGCCTCTTTCTCTCCTCCATGTCCAGGAGTTTTTAAAGCTTCCAGGTGGTTCCAATGTAGAGCCAAGGTTGAGACTCACTGCTTTAGTGTACTTGTTCTCAAGCTTTGGCTGCCATCAGAATCATCCGGAGGGCCGGAACTTCACACACTGAATGTACACTGCACAGATGTTAGTTATTCTGAACTGCTATAGTTTGTAATTATAAACTGAAACATACCAATTATTCATGACCATGAAGAAAAGGATAATAAAAATAAATTTATCCCCCCTTTTAAAATCCATTGCAGATGTTAATGCCACTATTTGGACATTATCTTTGTTATTGTCATGACATCTTATTAATGGGATAAGTAAAACCAGGGGTGCCTTTTTCTTTGTGCTAATTTCACTTCCAGCCCATCCAGTGAGGCTGACGGCTTCTCCTCCTTCCCTTCATCCCACTCCACCCATCCTAGGGAGGAATGAGAGATTTATGAGTACACTTTGTAATAGCTGGAAACCTCAAAGTAAATACAATGTTTTCTTCCCCTCAACATGGATTACGCAGGTCACTTGAAGTTGGACATGGTGAACCAGGTATAGTCTTTAAAAAGTAGGGTTCTGAGGATTTTCCTTTCTTGGGAGTGGGGCTAGGAGGTATTCTAGAAGTTGGTACATCATCAAACCAGCAGTAAAGATGTTTTACATCTTCTAACAATACAGACTGGCATGGTAATAAAGCCTGTGATGCTGAGGCCTTTCATGAGAACATGTTTTCAGGCTGTTGCAAATCTCAAATTGGTTGTAATAAAATAAATCACTGTGCGTGACTGAGAATGAATTTTGCTCTTCCCGGAGGCTTTAATTGCTTCAGAATTGAGGCAGAATTTTCACAGAAGTCAAATGACATCAAATCAAATCAATAAAGCAAAACCAATGGCTTCTGCCCTACTCCTACGATTTTTCCTTTGACAGGGTTCTCATACCTCCTGGCCAGCCCTAGAATTTGGAGAGCATGACAGACACAGGGCAGAAACTCCATAAATGTTACCAACGCTGGTGCTGGGTGCTCTCTGCGATGAGGGCTGGGGGTCGGAGGCAAGGGGGAACGGAGAAGCACTCCTTTGAATGAGAGCAAGCGGCTTAGCGTTATAAACAGTGTGGGCCCTGAAGCTCAACTTCCTGGGTTGGACCCAATCCCAGCTCCTCTATATTCCAGATCACGTGACCTTGGCATGCTGGTTAACCTCACACTTCTCAGTTTCCTCCTCTAGAAAATGGAAACGGTGAAGGCAGCTACCTTGCAAGTTTACTGTGGGTGACAGAAGAGATGATCCAGAGAAAGTGCTTAGCAGAAGTAAGTATCTGGCAATGGGAGCTATTTGCACAGCCTGCCTTTATCAGTCTCTGCTTTGCGTCTGCTTTTTCCAGTGAGACTGTGAAGGAGGGTCATCCCAGTTACCAGGTGCAGGGTGGCGGCAGACCCCACGGGCACAGAGGCCCCCACTGACCAGGCGTTGTCTACCCAGAAGAGGAGCAGATGCAATGGTCCCCAAGGAAGCTGCAAGCGGCATCCTGCACCAGCTCAGCAGAGGAAGGCCTTGGACCTACGTGACTCACGCGATGGAAGTCTTTCTCAGCGAACACCAGAGATGAAAGAGAACCTGCGCCATATATGGTTGATGTGGACAGGAAATCAGAGCCCCTTAGAACAGGGCCTGACTCATCGAAGATCATAACTGGGAGTGCCTGTAAACATGGATTTTGAGGAACTGCTCCGGCTACTCTGCACTTAGATCAGAAACTTGAAGTGGTTGCTACTACCTGCTATCCATCTATTTAACTATTCAATATTCAGTGTTTTGGTTTTGGCTGAGGCCTTCACTTTTTAGAATCTGAAATACATAGATGTTAATAACCAGGCGAAGGAGAGAATAAAAAAGAGGAAAAAATATTGTAAAAACCAAATTCCAAACCCAGGAAGGTTATTTCATTAGAGGAAAGATGGTTCACCCAAGATATGGGCTTAGTATCTCCAAGCATCTCAGTCACCCAAGAGTTTCATTCTCAGAGGCTGGGGATGAAAAGAAATATCTCTCTTAGATAACTCTGCTATAAGGATGCCAATCTAGAATCAAGAGACTTCAGACTTCCACTTTGTCAGTATACCTAAACCAAAGGATCTTTGGATAGAGAAGAATTAAACTTATCTAAAAAAGAAAAGTGAGAAGCACTCAATATCAAGATTGCACAGTTTCCTGTCCGTACTTTATGATTTAGTTCATAATGGAGAGAAGCTTGGCATTGGAAAGAATGAAGTCGACTTTTCCTGAATGGAGAAAATACAATTATAGAAATTATATAATTATAGTTAATTATATAAAATAAGTGCTCTGACCTGGACACACAGTGAGACTCAAACTTATTGAAAAAATGTTATTGTTTATCTTAAGCACTCTTTATGGTAGTACATGTTGCTGCTGCTGCTGCAAAGTCTCTTCAGTCGTGTCCAACACTGTGCGACCCCACAGACGGTAGCCCACCAGGCTTCCCCATCCCTGGGATTCTCCAGGTAAGAACACTGGAGTGGGTTGCCATTTCCTTCTCCAATGCATGAAAGTGAAAAGCGAAAGTGAAGTCACTCAGCCGTGTCCGACTGTTAGTGACCCCATGGACTGCAGCCTACCAGGCTCCTCCGCCCTTGGAATTTTCCAGGCAAGAGTACTGGAGTGGGGTGCCATTCTAGTGCTTACTTAAAAGAAACATGAAGGTGAAAATGAAGCATAACAAAACAAAATGAAATAACAGGCAGAGATTTCTACATGTAGCTTTAGGTAGTAGTCCCAAAAAACTTCCCAGGAAGGTGGTAATAAGTAGCAAAAAGCAAAAACCAACGGCATATTTTAGAGTATGCAGCATATTGAATGATGTAATGTGTAAAATCTTAAGAACTGGGGTTCGTTCTTCATTGTAAAGTATGTCACGTGTTCACAATTATCCTGTGTCGCTAGAAACGATGACCCAACTAAGATATGGTATGTGGTGTGAAGAAAATGATACCATATGTGTCTTGTGGAGAACAAAGAATATGGTTGATGCTAAAGGCGATGTAGTACAGTAAACAAGGTGGAGGTGAGTTTGAATACTTAACAGAAATTCACTGGGAAATAAGACTTCACAATTTGCAACAGCTGAGGCATAAAGTGAATTAGGAAGACCTGTTCAAGACGTCTGAGTTACCTGTCATGTAACTGTCATGCTTCCCTTAAGAATGGTGTGTTTCTCCACCCACTAAAGAATTAGAAGAGAATACTGCAGAATAGCATACTGCAGGGAAGGAGAAACTCTGGCTTCCAGCTCTAGCCCTGTCGGAAATCTCTGGGCTGTGGCTTCCTCTTCTGCCGTATAATCTTGTTCTTGCCCAATATTTCCAGCTTTTAGATTGCATGATTTAAAAAAAAAATCACAACTCCAATCTGTAAGTGGTTTCTCTGAAACCATTATCAGCTCCATTTATCCCTAACCTAGTCTAACCTCAATCCCTCCCTTCACTTTATTTATTATATATATATTAATTTATTTATGGCTGCACCATGCAGCATGTGGGATCTAGTCCCCTGACCAGGGGTCAAGCCTGTGCTCCTTGCAGTGGAAACATGGATTCTTAACTTCTGAACCACTAGGAAAGTCTGTCCCTTAATTTTATACAGTTAATTTTGTTTTCCCAATTTCTCTTTTATTCTTCCCAACCATGAATATTTTAGTCCTTTTTGCTTTTTTCTTTTTAGTCCTTTTTGCTTTTTTCTTTTTAGTCCTTTTTGCCTTTTTCTTTAGTTCTTTTTGCTTTTTCTTTGTCCTTTTTCCACCCCAAAAGATGAAGGATGTCAGATATTATGGAATCCCACAGATGAAGCCCTGAGACTATTTATTTACCTTGACTATATAAATAGTATTTTATTCCTCTCCAGGGAGAAGTTAAAATACATGGAAAATTTGCCCAGTGAATATAATAGGCACCATACTATAAAATGTAGGAAAAAATAGTAGGTTAATGGCTATTTTAAGCTTCTAGTCAAGGGCTTGTTATAAATCATAGTGTAAAATAAAGGATTTAAAAAAACCTTGAAAATTAGTTTGATCCTGTTTTGTCTTTTTTCCAGACATTTGGAAATGAGACAATACTAAACTGTATGAGTCAAGAATAATAGAGTTTAACCTAGTTTTACTTCTCAGTCTTGATATTTGACACATGCTGTATTTCCACTGTAAGCATTTTGTTTATTTTTAGTGCTACCTAGAACAGAAAACATACAAATCTGGGGTCGAATGTAACTAGCCTACAGTGACACTGGGTTTCCTTTCATAGACCCTTGAGTACTGAGAGAGGCTTGTGCTATTTCTTTGAGATTTAGGGCCAAAGTTCTATTTCCTTTTAATCTCTCTCAAAAGACTTGGCACATTTTTCTACATGCAGCAACTGTCTAAGGATATTGACTCATGAAAATCAGTCACTTAAGCAAATGTTATTTTAAGTTTGGTAAATGATATTTATCTTAGATCTGAAAAACGACAGCATTTTAGACTTAGGCAAGTGCTTAGAGATCATCTAGATCAGTGATTCTCTAAGTGCTGTCCTTGGAGCCCTGGAGATTCCCTGTCAAGGTTCAGGGGAACCTTCCGTAGCATTTGCAAGATCAGGAAACCACTGAGATGGCTGCCTTTTCCACCGGTTGACTTTTGCACTGTTGGTGCAAAAGTGACAATGGGTAAAACTGTTGGTGCTTTAGCATGTATCAAGCAGTGGCACCAGACTGTTCTAACACTAGTTGTGTTCTTACCCATCACACACTAGCAGGGAAAAAAGCTTATGCTGCAAGAGAAATGGTGAAGCCTCCAGCCAGGTCCTAGGCCACAACAGCAACAGACAGATATTGGTTGCATTTATATTTATACAACCAATTTATTTTTCTAGAAATGAAAACTACAAAAATGAAATTAAGACAATTCCATTCAAAATTGCATCAAAAAAGAAGAAAATACTTAGAATATAAGGAATAAATTTAACTAAAGAAGTATAAGACACGTATGCTGAAAGCTGCCAAATACTAGACAAATCAAAGATGTATATTAATGCTTATGGATTGGAAGGATCAACCTTGTTAAGACGGCAATATTCTCTAAATTCATCCAAACAGTCAATACAATCCCTATGTAAATTCAAAGAAATTAGCAGGTTGATCTTAAAATTTGTATAGAAATGTAAAGGACCTAGAATAGCCAAAAAATTTTTTGGAGGAAAAAAAAAGAACAAAGTAGGACTTATAGTACCTGTTTAAAAACTTACTATAAACTACAGTAATCAAGACAGGGTGGCACAACAGTAGACACAGAGGTCACTGGACTAAGAAAGAAAAGACAAATAAACCCTTATATTAATTATCAATTGAATTTTAACAAAGGTGCCAAGGTAATTCAGTAAGGAAAGGACAGTCTTGTTAGCAAATGGCATTGGAACAACTGGATATGCCTATGCAAAAAAATGAACTTAGATGCTTACCTTACATACTACAAAAACATTAATTGTGATTATAGATCTAAATTAAGGGCTAAAATTATAATATTGTCAGAAAAAAATTAAAAGTTTCTTTGTGATCTAGGCTGAGGCAAAGATTTCATAGATATGACACCAGACACGTGATCCACAAAGGAAACATCTGATATATTGGATTTAATAAAAATTTTAAAATTTTGCTCTTCAAAAGCTACATTTATAAAATGAAAAGAAAAGCCACAGAGTAGGAAAATATTTGCAAATCATATATTTGATGAAGGACTTCTGTCCAGGATAAATATTATCTATTAAAATATAAATACTATGTACTTTTAATCTATGATGTTTCATGTAAACAACATTTTGTCCATTGTCAGACATGTGTGTGATAAATCAACTTCACTCTATTAAAAAAGAAGCAAAACAACAATAACATGAAAACTCCTACAGTTAAAAAAGATAAAGAACTACAATTAAAATATATCATAGTTAAAATGAGTAAAAGACCTGAATAGACATTTCACCAGAGTAGAAATACAAATAGCTGCTGCTGCTGCTAAGTTGCTTCAGTCGTGTCTGACTCTGTGTGACCCCATAGACAGCAGCCCACCAGGCTCCCCGGTCCCTGGGATTCTCCAGGCAAGAACACTGGAGTGGGCTGCCATTTCCTTCTCCAATGCATCAAAGTGAAAAGTGAAAGTGAAGTCGCTCCGTTGTGTCCGACTCTTCACAATCCCATGAACTGCAGCCTACCAGGCTCTTCCATCCATGGGATTTTCCAAGCAAGAGTACTGGAGTGGGATGCCATTGCCTTCTCCACAAATAGCTAGGTACATGAAAATAAAAAATGCTCAACATCATTCATCATTAAAGGAAATGTACATTAAAGCCACAGTGAGCTACCACGACACATCATTAGAATGGCTATAATAAGAAAGACTGACAATAATAAATGTTGGTGAGGATGCAGAGAAATTGGAGCCTCATATAATGCTGGTGGGAATGTAAACTGGTAAAACCATTTTTTGCCATTGGTGTGACCCAGTGATATTCAGATGTCTCCATTGTTACTTATTTGTTTGTATTTATGCAATTTTATCACAGGTATAGTTTTGTGTATTGACCTCTAGTCAAGATATGGAACAAATTCATGACCACAAGGATCCCTGATAATGACCTCATAAGTATGATTATAAAAATCACACTCCTTTGCCCTCTCTCTTGAACTCCCTCATCCCTGGCAACCATTAATCTTCCCTCCGTCTCAATAACTCTGTCAGTTCAAGATGAATGGAATTAAATGTGACACTTTATTAGACATGTTCAATTCTAGTACCAGCTCTTTCTTCTGGGCCATTTCCACAAACTAAATATTTATCACTTCATCAGAGTTCATCACAGTTACTGCAAACAAGTAAAAAATTTCAAAACCACAGTAAAGGTAGAATTGGGCCCATCAGCTGAGAGACTGCCTATATTCTATTGCCTGCAAGCAGGGCCAGTTTGGATTAGTGTTTGTAAAATTATAAATAGCTCCAAGTTCTGGTTCACATAATTGGAACTACAAACGTTGACTTCTCACATTCTGAGAGTCTAGGCTCCCTCCCTCTCTTCCTTCTTCCTTCCTTCACTTCCCCCCTTTCTTAAACATATCCAATAGTCTTCAGTGTGACTGCTGAATTACACAGTGGCTAAAAGTGGGGCCTCAAGGATGACTCTCCATCACCCAACTCTGTCTTCTTCCTTCCATCCCCTGTAGCTCCCCCTTCCTTCCCCAATAATTTTTAAAGGTTGTTGTATACAGATTAATACCTGTGCCACAAAATCACATACATACATACATAGTTTTTAAAAAGAAGGAACTTGGAGTAGGTCTCATATGTTTCCCCACCTTCCCCTTTGTGACAAGGCCTTTCTGTCCATTGTTATTGTGTTCAGTCACCCAGTCGTGTCCGACTCTCTGCGACCCCATAGACTGCAGCACGCCAGGCCTCCCTGCCCCTCACCATCTCCTGAAGTTTGCCCAAGTTCATATCCATTGCATTGGTGATGCCATCCAGCCATCTCATCCTCTGATGCCCTCTTCTCCTTCTGCCCTCAAATCTTTCCCAGCATCAGGGACTTTTCCAATGAGTCAGCTATTCGCATCAGATGACCAAAAAACTGGAGTTTCAGCTTCAGCATCAGTCCTTCCGATAAGTATTCAAGGTTGATTTCCCTTAAGATTGACGGGTTTGATTTCCTTGCAGTCCAAGAAACTCTCAGGAGTCTTCTCTAGCACCACACTTTGAAAGCATCAATTCTTCGGCACTCTGCCTTCTTTACGGTCCAGTTCTCAAAACTGTATGTGACCACTGGGAAGACCATAGCCTTGACTATACAAACTTTTGTTGGAGGAGTAATGTCTCAGCTTTTCAACACATTGTCTAGGTTTGTCACAGCTTTCCTGCCAAGAAGCAAATGTCTTCTGATTTCATGGCTGCAGTCACCATCCATGGTGATTTTAGAGCCCAAGAAGAGGCAATCGGTCACTAATTCCACCTTTTCCCTCTATTTGCCAAGAAGTAGTGGGGTCAGATGCCATAATCTTAGTTTTTTAATATTTGGTTTTAAGCCGGCTCTTTCACTCTCCTCCTTCACCCTCCTCGAGAGGTTCTTTAGTTCCTCTTCAATTTCTGCCATAGAGTGGTATCATCCGCATATCTGAGGTTGTTGATATTTCTCCTGCCTATCTTGATTCCAGCTTGTAACTCATCCAGCCTGGCATTTCTCATGATGTGCTCAGTGTATACATTAAACAAACAGAGTGACAGCAGACAGCCCTGTCATACTCCTTTCTCACTCTTGAACAAATCAATTGTTCCTAACAGGGTTCTAACTGTTGCTTCTTGACCTGCATACAGGTTTCTCAGGAGACAGGTAAGATGGTCTGGTATTCCCATCTCTTTAAGAGCTTCCCCAGTTTATTATGATCCACACAGTCAAAACCTTTGGCATAGCTGATGAAACAGAGCAAAAGATATTTCTCAGGAATTCCCTTGCTTTCTCTATGATCCAGCGACTGTTGGCAATTTGATTTCTGGTTTCTCTTTCTTTCTAAACCCAGCTTGGACATCTGGAAGTTCTTGGTTCTCACAATGCTGAAGCCTAGCATGCAAGACGTTAAGCATGACCTTACTAGCATGGGAGTGCAATTGTCTGATGGCTAACACATTTGTTAGTACTATGCTTCTTGGGAATTCGGATGTTGACCTTTTCCAGTCCTGTGGCCACTGCTGGGTCTTCCGGATTTGCTGACATATTGAATGCAACACTGTGATGGCATCCGCTTTTAGGGTTTGGAATAGTTCTACTGGAATAGTTCTGCCCATTACCAGAGACATATTCCTTGAATTTTATAGCCCAGAGATAAAAATTCATCTATGTTTAATCATGACCATAAGGTTTAATTGGTCTATCAAAGAAATATAAAATGCAGTGATTTTTGAGATCAAATAACTTTAAGTATGTAAAGCTTTTATCTTTACGATCTCTGGAGAGTATCTCTCTTTTTGTCTTCTGTGTGAAACTTCCCTGAAATAAATGGAAACTTTGTCTTTGTTTTGTTCTTTTTCTTTTTTAACTGCAACATGAATTGCTGCTTGAAGATTAAGCCCCTTGGTTCAGAGCTGCTACCTATTGCTTGAAAGATAATGGAATGAATGTCTCTAAGTGTGTGACAAAGAATTGAAAACTTCTTCAATTTTGATCAGAAAACATACTGTTTTGTCCAACAAGTTTGATGGATACCCAGCTGCTAAGACCTTCCAGGAAACTAAGTTTGGAAGTTTGCTAACATAAATGGGGAAGACAGAGGGAAGGTAATAGCCCTGGGTTGTTCGACTCATTTATGTCAGCAGTCACCTCAGGAACAGGCTGACTGTGGGATTCCATGAGATGGCCTCTCTTTATTTCTTCATACAAAGATGATGACTTGAAGGAATTTCCCTGGTTGTCCAAGGGTTAAGATTTCACCTTCTAATGCAAGGGGTGTGGGTTCAATCCCTGGCTGGGGAGCTGAAATCCCACGTGCTTCGTGGTCAAAAAACGAAAACAGAAGAAATACTGTAACAAAATTCAATAGAGACTTTAAAAGTGGTCCATATTAAGGAAAAAAAATCTTGAAAAAAGATAGTGATTTGAAAGATCAGTGATTTATTTCAGATCAGTCACAAAAATATTTTTAAAAAGAAACGTACTTTGATCTCTTGGGATTATGCCATCTACTATTTTGGTGGTTGTGGGCATCAGTCACTTAAGAACAGCGAAGGTGAGGAAGGCTTACTCATATTTTGAGGTTCAGTTCTTGAGCTCTGACCTGCTATGGGACAAAATGGAGGAGGATGAGAGACAGAGATGAAAGGCAGGGCCAGGGCAGTTGGTGAGATGCTGCAGGGGTTGATAAACTTTTCTGTAAATGGTTAGATAGTAAATATTTTAGGCTTTGCAGATCCTCTGGTATCTGTCGAAACCATTTATGTAAGCAATGGGTATGGCTGTGTTCCAATAAAATTTCATTTACAAAAATAGGCTTTGGGCCAGATTTGGTTCACGGCTGTAGTTTACCCATCCCTGGGTCAGAGAATCAGACAGGATTAAGCTGAAGTGGTGAGCACTCACTGCTTGCAAGTTAGGCCCTGGAATATCACCTTCATGCTTCCAGACTCCCTGTGGATTTACTTCCCTCCTTTATGGTAATCCAGGAGCTGGAGGCAATTTTAAGGTTACACCATAAAACCAATAAAAATATTCCTGTGATACAATTTCCTCAGAACAAAAAGCAGGAAAAGTCTCAACTAATCATCTACCTTTAAAGATAAAAGCATGATCATAAGACTCCAAAACTCAGTGTTCACGCAGTTCCTTCTCGGAGGATGTATTAAGTGCCTTGTAAGACCACTGCTGTTCTCTTTAGGGATGTTGCAATGCAAATTTGGGTGTTGATATTAGGAAGATTTTCTTTTCTTTTTATTAAAAAAAATTTTTTTATTTTTACTTTATTTTACTTTACAATACTGTATTGGTTTTGCCATACATCAACATGAATCCGCCATGGGTGTACACGAGTTCCCAATCCTGAACCCTCTTCCCACCTCCCTCCCCATACCATCTCTCTGGGTCATCCCAGTGCACCAGCCCCACGCATCCTGTATCCTGCATCGAACCTAGACTGGCGATTTGTTTCTTACATGATATTAATAGATCTGTCTTCATATGCTACGATTTGGCAAATTTCTGTAACAACCCTCTCTTACCAATCTTGTCTTAGAATAATGTAGCAACCGAATTACAACTAAACCTCCAAGTTTTACCAAGCAACTGGCATATCCCAAATATGTCATTTAACAAAAATAACCTCAGAGAGATTGTCTGGAAAATTTCATCAATCCAACTTAAACTCTCATAACATTTACTGTCTGAAATCAGTGCTTTTTAATCTGTGTTTCATGGGGTGTTGTAAAGTTTTAAAATAAATGACCATTAACTGTAACATTAATGGAAAAGGCTTGAAACCTAATTTTATCTTTGTGTCTCTGGGAGTAATTTGATTAATTTCAGTATAGCTGTACATATTACTTTAGGAGAAGGAGAAATGACAGTTTCTCTGTTTTTAAAGAAAATGTTAATAGGTGTTTCACATTCAAAATGTAATTTTTTTTCCAGTAAAATTGTGTTCAGTGATCCTCCAAATTTTAACAAAACAGTGGAATATAAAATTCCCCTGGCAGTCAGGCTAACTTGATGGAATATATGTTTGTATCCTCAACATGGAATGCCAGCCACTCAAAGGCATGTCTGTCCCAGATTTCTTTGTGCTTTTGGTAGACACTTAGTAAATGTGTGAATTGATTTGGGGATTATCCAATATGAAGGCAGATAGTGGATCTGCCTGAAATGCCAAGAAGAATTATAATGAACAAAGTTCAGACATAAGCCACACAAGTCTTTAAAGTGTTTAGAAAAGAATCCTGCCTAGGAAATTCCGCCTAGTCCCCTGTACCTGCCCTGGTGGCTCTCTAAAACTCTGATCAAAATATAAAAGGATTATGCTCAAGATTTCTATTTAAAGCATATTTAGTGTACAGATATATATGTTGATGTTTAAGTTTATACAAACTAAAAGATGTTGTCTTTATATCTATCTATCTATATATTTCAGCAATATATATGTACACACTATTTGTATGAGCTCAAAATCAGAAGCTATTCAAATTCCTACTTAAGTTGAATGAATAAATAAATTGGGATATATTCAGGCAGTGAAGTGCTATACAATAATGAGAATGAATGAGCTACACCCAACAGCATGGGTTACTCTCACAAACATCACGTTGATCAAAGAAAGTCAGACAGAAAAGAATATCTACTGTCTGGTTCCATTTATATAAAACACAAAAGTAGGAAAACAAATTCATGCTGTTAGAAGCCAGGAAAGTGGTCGCCTTGGGAGTTTGGGTAGTTAGTGACTGAGGGACTTCTGGGTGTAGGTAATGTCCTAATTCTTCATCCTGGGTACACAGGATCAAGATCATTTGGTGAAAATTCACAGAGCTGACACTTATGTACATTTTTTCCCCCTGCATGTATGTTGTACTTCAATAAAATGTCAAAAAGTTTATGAAGTATTATGGCTCTTAAACGATATAAGTGAAAGTGAAAGTGAAGTCGCTCAGCCGTGTCTGACTCTTTGCGACCCCACGGCCTGTAGCCTACCAGGCTCCTCTGTCCATGGGATTTCCCAGGCAAGAATACTGGAGTGGATTGCCATTTCCTTCTCCAGGGGATCTTCCCAACCCAGGGATTGAACCCGGGTCTCCCGCATTGTAGACAGACGCTTTACCGTCTGAGCCACCAGGGAAGTCTTAAATGATATAACACTACCTTAATTTTCTTAGGTTTAGCTTTTATAAGAACATCAAATTTGCGGAAACAAAGGAAATAGGCAGAGACACAGCATTTGTGATATACATGACACAAAAGACAGATTCTGGAGTATTCTAGACATTTTTGTTTTTGAAACTAAGTTAAAAGTTCACATATTCTTTTTAAGGCAGATATTCTATAGAATTGCTTTATGTGACATAAAACTCATGCGGGATTGGGGCATACTACGTTATTCAATATTTGGCAAAGACATATGCGCCATTACTTTTTATATCTTGAAATGAATGATTCTGGATATTTTGGACATGCTCAATATTGTTAGCTTTACTGGTTGCTTTTAAAATTAGGGATATTAGAGATGATCATACTAAGTCAAGTAAGCCAGACAAAGACAAATAACATATGATACATGTGGAATCCAAAAAAATGATTCAAGTGAACTTATTTACAAAAAAGAAATAGACTCACAGACATAGACAACAAATTTATGGTTACCATAGAGAAGCAGGGGGAGGGTAAATTAGGAGTTTGGGATTAAAAAATATATATCACTATAGATAAAATAGATAACCAGCAAAGACCTACTGTATAGCACAGGAAACTATACTCAATATCTTGTAATAATCTATAATTGAAGAGAATGTAAAAAAGAACTGAATCACTTTGCTGTACACCTGAATATTATAAGTCAACTATATTTCAATAAAAATTAAAAAAACAAATTTAGGGATATTAATAAAGTTTCTATTCAAATAGCTTCAGATTTAATGAAATCATTTCATTAAATTTCATATGTAAATTTAAAAAAATTGAGAATTTCTAGCTTATTTTTATAAGAGTCGGACACGACTGAGCAACTTCACTTTCACTTTTCACTTTCATGCACTGGAGAAGGAAATGGCAACCCACTCCAGTGTTCTTGCCTGGAGAATCCCAGGGGCGGGGGAGCCTGGTGGGCTGCCGTCTATGGGGTCGCACAGAGTCGGACACGACTGACGCGACTCAGCAGCAGCATAGTTGATGTACAATATCATATTAGTTTCAGGTGTACAGCATAGTGATTCAGTGTTTTTATAGATTATATTCCACTAAAGTTACTACAAAATAGTGGCTATAATTCCACGTTCCGTACAATATATACTTGTTGTTTATTTTATACACAGTAGCTTGTATCTCTTAATCTCTTACACTAACTCCCCTAAACCAATGGTAACCACTAGTTTTTTTCCTATATCCATGAGCCTTTTACTGTTTTGCGATACACATCCATTTGGTTTATTTTTTAGATTCCTCAAATAAATTATATCATATAGGATTTGCCTTTCTCTATCTGACTTACTTCATAAAGCATGATATTCTTTAGGTCCACCATGTTGCTACAAAATGGCAGAATTTCATTCTTTATTTATAGTTGAGTAATATTCCATTGTAGGAATATACCACATCTTTGCACATTCATCTACTTCCACATATTGGCTACTGTATATAATGCTGCTATGAACAATGGGGTTGCATGTATCTTTTCAAATTAGTATTTTCATTTTTTCCTCAGATATATACCCAAGAATGTATCATTTGATATTTCTATTTTTAGTTTTTTGAGGAACTCTCACACCGCTTTCCACACTGGCTATACCAATTCACATTCCCACCAACAGTGTACAAGGGTTCCCTTTCTTCCACATCCTTGCCAACATATGTTATTTGTAGACTTTTGGATGATAGCTATGCTGACAGGTATGAGGTGATATCTCATTATTATTTTGATTTGCAGTTCTCTAATAATTAGTCAAGTTATTGTTTTATGTGTGTGTTAGCCATATGTATGCTGTCTTTGGAAAAATTCAGCTCTTTGGCCATTTTTTGATTGGGTTGTTTAATTTTCTTTGATACTGATTCTACAAACTGTTTATTTTGAATATTAAGCCCTGTTAGTCATATCATTTACAATAATTTTGTCCTGTTTTGTAGGTTGTCTTTTTGGTTTGCTGATGGTTTCCTCTGCTATGCAAAAGTTTTTAAATTTATTTAGGTCTCATTTATTCCTCTTAGTTTTTATTTCTTTTGCCTTATGAGACAGATCCAAAAACATATTGTTATGATTTTTGGTAGAGTGTTCTGTGTTCTCTTCTGGTGATTTTATGGTTTCTGGTCTTACATTTAGGTCTTTAATCCATTTGGAGTGATTTTTCTTTTTTCTATATGGTATAAGGAAATGTAGCCATCCAGTTCTCAGCACTACTTATTGAAGAGAGTGTCTTTTCTCCACTGTATATTCTTGCCTTCTTTGTTGCAGATTAACTGACCATAGGCGCATGGGTTTATTTCTCGTATCCCTATTCTGTTCCACTGATCAATGATGTGGCTGCTTCTGTGCCAGGACCATGTATTTTGTTTACTGTAGGTTTATATATAGTCTGTGTGGTAGTTTGAGCATTCTTTGGCATAGCCTTTCTTTGGGATTGGAAGGAACACTGACCTCTTCCAGTCCTGTGGCCACTGCTCACTGCTGAGTTTTCCAAATTTGCTGGCATATTGAGGGCAGCACTTTCACAGCATCATCTTTTAGAATTTGAAATAGCTCAACTGGAATTCCATCACCTCCACTAGCTTTGTCTGTAGTGATGCTTCCTAAGGCCCACTTGACTTCACACTCCAGGATGTCTGGCTCTAGGTGAGTGATCATACCATTGTGATTATCTGGGTTGCGAAAATCTTTTTTGTATAGTTCTTCTGTGTATTCTTGCCACCTCTTCTTAATATCTTCTGCTTCTGTTAGGTCCATACCATTTCTACCCTTTATTGTGCCCATTTTTGCACGAAATGTTCCCTTGGTATCTCTAATTTTCTTGAAGAGATCTCTAGTCTTTCTCATTCTATTGTTTTTCTCTATTTCTTTGCATTGATCATTGAGGAAGGCTTCCTTATCTCTCCTTGCTATTCTTTGGAACTCTGCATTCAAATGCTCAAAATTCTCCAAGCCAGGCTTCAACAGTATGTGAACCGTGAACTTCCAGATGTTCAAGCTGGATTTAGAAAAGGCAGAGGAACTAGAGATCAAATTGCCAACATCCGCTGGATCATTGAAAAAGCAAGACAGCTCCAGAGAAACATCTATTTCTGCTTTATTGACTACGCCAAATCCTTTGACTGTGTGAATCACAATAAACTGTGGAAAATTCTGAAAGAGATGGGAATACCAGACCACCTGACCTGCCTCTTGAGAAATCTGTATGCAGGTCAGGAAGCAACAGTTAGAACTGGACATGGAACAACAGACTGGTTCCAAATCGGGAAAGGTGTACGTCAAGGTTGTATATTGTCACCCTGCTTATTTAACTTCTATGCAGAGTACATCATGAGAAACGCTGGGCTGGAAGAAGCACAAGCTGGAATCAAGATTGCTGGGAGAAATATCAATAATCTCAGATTTGCAGATGACACCACCCTTATGGCAGAAAGCAAAGAACAGCTAAAGAGCCTCTTGATGAAAGTGAAAGCGGAGGGTGAAAAAGTTGGCCTAAAACTCAACATTCAGAAAACTAAGATCATGGCATCTGGTCCCATCACTTCATGGCAAATAGATGGGAAACAGTGGAAACAGTGACAGACTTTATTTTTTTGGTCTCCAAAATCATTGCAGATGGTGACACAGCTGTGAAATTAAAAGACACTTGCTTCTTGGAAGAAAAGCTTGACCAATCTAGATAGCATATTAAAAAGCAGAGATATTACTTTGCTACCAAAGGTCCATCTAGTCAAAGCTATGGTTTTTCTAGTAGTCATGTATGGACATGAGAGTTGGACTATAAAGAAAGCTGAGTGCTGAAGAACTGATGCTTTTGAACTGTGGTGTTGGAGAAGACTCTTGAGAGTCCCTTGGACTGCAAGGAGATCCAACAAGTCCATCTTAAAGGAAATCAGTCCTGAATATTCATTGGAAGGACTGATGCTGAAGCTGAAATTCCAATACTTTGGGCACCTGATGAGAACTGACTCATTGGAAAAGACCCTGATGCTGGGAAAGATTTAAGGCAGGAGGAGAAGGGGATGACAGAGGATGAGATGGTTGGATGGCATCACTGACTCGATGACCATGAGTTTGGGTGAACTCCGGAAGTTGGTGATGGACAGGGAGGCCTGGTGTGCTGCAGTCCATGGGGTGGCAAAGAGTCAGACACGAATGAGCGACTGAACTGAACTGATAGTATAGCCTGCAGTCAGGAAGGGCGATACTTCCAGTTTTGCTCTTTTGCCTAAGATGGCTTTGGCAATTTGGATCTTTTGTGGTTTTATATAAATTTTAGAATTGTTTAGTTCTGTGAAAAATGACATGGGTATTTTGATAAGAATTATACTAAATCTGGAGATTGTTTTGTGTAACATGGCCATCTTAACATTATTAATTCTTCCAGTCCAAGAGCATGAAGTATCTTTACATTTCTTTATATCATCTTCAATTTCCTTCGTCAGTGTTTTACAATTTTCAGAGTATAGGTCTTTTACCCCCTTGGTTAAGTTTACTCCTAGGCATTTTATTTCTAGCTTCTTTTTAAATATAATTTGAGACATGTCCCCAAATGTCATTCATTATTCTTTCATATTCCCCATTTAATTCCTATGCATTTGGTAAACTCCTGGGGAGGAGGGTCTAGAAATGCAACATTTAGTTTTATCAATAAAATCAGGTGTTCATATCCCACCTGGAACTGTGGTAAAGCCATAGACATTCATGCTCCTGTGTCATGCCTACAGATTGCCTAGCTTTTCCTGTAATAACTGGATGAGACATCAGTTTGGCAAAACATGTTCCTCTGAGCAGATATATATGTCTAAGCAATCAGATCATCAAAGGACTTAACCTTTTTTTTTTTTTTTTACAGTTTATTTATCTTTATTTTCTGGCTTCCTTCTGTCAGTTGATCTCACCAGGATGACAATGAGTATAGAATACAAAAATCTGGTTACCAGATGTTCCAATGCAATCTGCAAGACTTAGAACACAAATGCTATTCTGGAGAGCAATCTCTGTTTCGTATACATCCTTCCTCTGTAGTGTGTGACTTCTGTCCTAAATAAACAACTAAAGAAATATCGGATTTAATGCAGGGAAGAAAGGGGGATGACTATTTTTGAACACAGTCTTTGAAAATTTATTTCTGTACTAGGGCTGACATCTGGATGACCATCAGGTTTGTCTTCCGAGGCATATGGAAGAGAAGCAGTGTGGCGGCTTAGCTAACAGCATGGCCTCTGAGATCAGGCTGGATCCTGATCTTGGCTCTGCAACTTGCTGACTGTGTGACCTTGAGAACATTCTTGAAACACTGTGCCTCAGTCTTCATTTTCAGGCAATAGCAGTGCAGTCAGTTTGCTGTGAGGATCCAATGAGTTAGCTTGGTACAGAGTAAACACTAATTAAGCTTTAGGGGGCAGTATTCTCCCGTTATAAATTGGCATGGTGGTGCTGGTTTAGTTGCCCAGTCGTGTCCAACTCTGTGAACCGTGGACTGTGACCCACCAGACTCCTCTGTCCATGGGATTTTCCAGACAAGAATACTGGAGCAGGTTGCCATTTTCTTTTCCAGGGGATCTTCCCCGACCCAGGGGTCACACCCACCTCTCTGGCATCGCAGGCAGCTTCTTTGCTGAATGGACCACCAGGGAAACCCTATAAACTGGTACACATAATGTATTTTCATTGTATATTTTTCCTTCGTCGATTTAGGGAATGCTTCTCAACCCAGTAGCCAGCAAGTTCTTGTTAAAATGTAAAATAGATCATGTCACTCATCTGTTCATAACCTTCTAAAACTTTCCTATCTCACCCACAGAAATAAGCTAAAGGTTTTATAAAGGTGTATAGGTAGGGTGACTAGGCTTCCTACTTTTCTCATGCCTACAAATTGTCCAGACGCAATTATTGAGTGTCTCCTTTTATGCCTATTGTCCAGATGCAATTATTGATAGTGTTTCCTTTTACCCTTAAAGCATCTTGGTTTGGACAATAAATTAAATGGTCCTCTATTGCTAGGCCCTATGTTATCTGCTTCCCTGCATCGCTCACCCTACCCCAGTATTTCTTCCTTCCAACCAACCACATGGCTTCCTTGCTGCTCCACTGACCCTCTGGGCACATTCTTGCCCCAGGGCCTTTGCACTTGCCATTTCCACTGGCTGGATGCTCTTTCTTTATAGACAGTGGGATGGTTTGCTCCTTTAAGTTTTCGTTTTTATTCGACATCGCCTTCTATTGAGTTATTTACTCACTCCTCCCACTTTTATTCCTCTTCTTTTTTTTTTTTTCCGCTCCCCCCATTCCTCTTCTCTGTTTTGCTTTTCTCCTGAGCTGCTATTTCACAGACTTAACTTGATTGTTGTCTTGTTCTCCTACTAGAATGTAAACTCTTTGAGGACAAGGACTGCTTTTGTTCACTGCTAATTCCCCAGTAACTGACATATAGGAGGAGCTCAATAAATATTTATGAATGAATAGATAAAGAATATTTAGAGAAGAGAGATCTGATGTAACTGAGTAACCAAATGGCCAACAGTTGCCCACCTCCATTACTTTCTAGTATAAAACTCGATCTAAAATGATAAGACTCTCATGTTTAAGTGTTATGAGAAGCACGATTTGAGTAACTTCTGTTGTCTATCCCATTTGCCAAGTTTAAATCATGATGGCAAATGATGCTGACGAAACTTTTAGAGAAGTTTAAATTCTAAATTCTCTAAATTTTCGAGAAATTTAAATTTGCACATTCACAAAAATAATACTAAATCTGAGGGCACACTTGATTTTTGCTTCTTGAGTTCAGGAACATGAAGACGTCAAACCTCCCAAATTTAAAGAAACATTTTAGAGCATGTGGTTTTGTAAAATTTGATGTTCAAATTTGAAAATAAGGCTATCAAATAGTAACACTGAATGAGACTTATGTTCAGTTCTATTACAGTTTAATATCAACTATTACCTTTATAATGTAGGAAAGTTTTTCCAAGAAAAACTAGACCTAGTTAAAAATAAAATGGTAGCTATAGAAAGCAATAATTCTAGCTCCCAAGAGATTATGGTAGATCCAGAAAGCAGTAGTAGAATTTCTGGCTGTGTATCAAATTTATTTTGACAGAGTTGCTTAAGAACATTCCTGATTTAACCACTCTAGCCTTCAAATCAGCTTCAGAGACAGAAACTTCATACCCCATCCTCTTTCATTTTAGTTCATACACTCTATATACAAACTGTGTAAATTTTGTTTGATAATAAAGAAATGACACTCCCATGCTAGCAACTCATGGGACAAAGACACTATAGAAATATTTCAGAATACAATAGCCAGGACATCTGCTTTTACTACACAGAATGATGGAATTACTGCAACACACACACACACACAGTGTATATGAGAAAATTCTTTTCTCAAAAGTAAAGCATTTATGCATCACTATTTCAGTTTAGAACACAGCACCCTCTTCCGTGATCTGTCCTGTTTGATGGAGAAGTACATGTCACAATGTTCTGTACATCCCAACACCTTCCCAGGGAGAAGGGGACTGAAAGCGCCTCTCAGCCCTGGGAACAATCCTGCCGTGATACATGGTTTCCATCCCCCATCAGCGAAATGGGAGTAACTGTGCTGTGAGCCAAATGCTGAGGGTTAGCTGAGTAACCTCACATGAGAATAATTACTTAACAGGACCATGACAGAAAGCAATGAGATTCCCAGACACAGGAAACGAAAAGCCAGAAGGGGAGGTAGAGTTGGAAAGGGTTCTGAAGCCTTTGCAGACAGCAACTTCCTTATAATAAACAGCAAATTGGGTAACAAATTTATCACTCTGTCATTTAATATGTACATATATCCTTAGGTCAGCTAGTTAGCATAATGAACTTTTACAATCTTCCTGTGTCTCAGCTACGCCAGAAAATCAATCTGTTTCCTGTTCTCTAAAGAGCAAATAAAATGTTTGGTGATATGAATGTTCATTTTGATATTCTAAATCACTTGTAGGTTGAATATTTCAGTTGAAACCACAATTACAACTACGCTGAAGGACTGTGTATTGCACAAAATCTTGAAACAAGATTCTTTAATTGGTTACACCACTCAAGAGAGAGGAAATTAAACAATATAATGGCAGACCATAGAAAAAGAACTCTTGACCTCTAAAGACAAACAGAAAACAATCTTGTGATAGTGCATACATTTCTCTCCTAGATTTATGGACTTTGAGCTATCCTGGTTTGCAGGGGCATAGTAGAGATTCAATAAATTCAAAAAGCAAGCCTGTCTTTAGATCTGGAATTGCATGGGAGAAAAACATTCTTATAGAGACAAATACAGTACATTTTTCTTATTTTGCTCATTCATCAAGTATTGAAACTGGGCGCACTGTGGGATGTGGAGAAACCGTGATAAATGAGGATGATGGCAGCATGCCTCAGGGGACCTGCAGTCTATAAGGGGCAAACAGGCAAGGGAATTGTCAGAGACAATAGGGCGTGTGTTCCGTGCTCTTACAGGGCTAACAGAGAGCGTCACGGGGCCCAGGAGGAAGGCCCTGACCCAGTCTAGGTCAGGCACGCTTGCCACACAAAGAGACACTGCAGCTGAGATCGGAAGCATACAGTGGAATAAACCAGAGGAGGCATGAGGGAGAACACTTCAGGCAGAAGGAGCATCTTGCTTAGCTTGGTTAGCTGGATAAAGAGGAGCGGATGAGAAGCACGGAGAGATGAGGCCAAATCAGAGACACCTAACAGGACATGATGAGCTGGGGTATGGGGTACCAATAAGAAGACAGAAAGCTCGGTGAAGGGACACGTTCTCTTTCTGAAAATTTAGGGCACACCTAATTTTATGATTCCAGGGCTATTACTGGAATATATGAGAAAGGCCGGTTTTTATTTGCTTGATGACGAGTAAAAGGCAAACATCATGATTATACATGCAGTGGTGGGTAATTTGATCGACTTGGGGGAGCAGCATGTGCACACCACAGAGGATACACTGTGCCTTGTTTGTAAATGAAGCCCCCCTCTGACAGATCAACATCATCGTCCTTATCATCATCAATATTTTAATTTGAAGCTCTCAGAAAAATCAGATTACAAGTGTGTTTTGGTGCTCATTTCAGCAGCACATATACTAAAACTGGAACAATACAGATATTAGCAAGGCCCCTGGGCAAGGATGACATGCAAATCTGTGAAGTGTTCCTATATTTTTTACTTATCTAAGAAACAGAAAGAGACCCACAGACATAGAAGACAGACTTGTGGTTGCCAAGGGGGAAGTAGGGTGGGAGAGAAGGACTGGGAGTTTGGGATTAGGAGATGCAAACTCTTATCTATAGGATGGATAAACAACGAGGCCCTACTGTATAGCACAGGGAACTAGATTCAATATCCTGTGAAAAACCATAATGGGAAAGAATATGAAAAAGGATCTATCTGTTTGACTGAATCACTTTGCTGTACAGCAGAAATTAGCACAACCTTGTCAATCAACTCTACTTCAGTGGGGAAAAAAAGAAGTTAATTTTAATCACATCATTTTGACGTGGTTTCATTAAGTTGTATTAAAAAGCAGTTATTGAACAGGTTCTATGTTTGAGGCATATGCTTTATATGCTGGGGCAATTTGTTTCCAACACAGATATTGCCCTGGTGATTTGATGTGTCCGGAAACAACTCTTGTATGGCTG
Organism: Capra hircus; assembly: GCF_001704415.2. Lineage (NCBI taxonomy): Eukaryota > Metazoa > Chordata > Mammalia > Artiodactyla > Bovidae > Capra > Capra hircus. Next base: position 60,228,394 of record NC_030824.1, on the reverse strand, counting down.
CCCAAACAAGATGGATTTCAGTTGCACAAGATGTCAAAGTCTGTGTGAATATGGAGATAAACTGGCTTTGTGCGAACGTCTCTGGTTCCCACATTGCTCAGATCCTCTGCCAGAGCAACATACTGGGAACCTTGGCTTTTCATTGCAAAAGATCCTTGATAATTTCATACAGAAATTGTCTTTGTTTATTTTTCCTTGCTGTCCTCAGGAAGAGGTGGTTGCTTGGAGTGGACCCAATCAGTCAACAACTAATTACTGGATGTGTCGCCGGCTGCTTAGCTCCTTCTCAGAGATCTGCCTTAACCTACATGCTACGTGGAGCCGTGATTCACCTACAGGACTGTCTATGACATCACTGGTTCCAGCTCCCCCCGGTGATGGCATTTCCATGCCAAGTCCCTGGGCTCACCTGCTTCCCTCTTCCCATGGCTGCCAATCTCATCCTCTCCATTCTGCTTCCTTCCTACATAAATCTCCCCACATTCCAGCTTCTGCTTAAGAGGCTGAGGTGCAATGGCATATGGGCGTATCTGTGTGTACATCTGAGTTACTGTTGTCCTGAAAGCACATGGCATCACCGACTCGATGGACACGGGTTTGAGTAAGCTCCAGGAGTTGGTGATGGACAGGGAAGCCTGGCGTGCTGCAGTTCGTGGGGTCACAAAGAATCAGCCACGACTGAGCGACTGAACTGAACTGAGAGCACATGATACCAAGCTTTGGCCCACCCATGCACCAACATCACTTTTAGGGTTTCCACTCTATTCAAGTTTAAAACTTCTCTCCCTAAAGTTCACATAAATGAGTCATTAAAAAAATATATAATTATTAAATTCTATACTTCTATATGGTCATTGAGTCATTAGGGGGTATTTTTGCATTCGAAACACAGATATGATGCTTTGTCATTGTAATGAATGTAAATATTTTATATTCAGATTGATCTATTTTGCTACGTTTTTACCTTCCTTGAAAATTCAGGATATCAGTGTAATTCTTGACAGATTGAATCCATCATCAGTTTGGTTATAAGTGTGACTATTTGAAAGGGTCTACTAACTCCTTTTCGCTCCTCTCTCCTATTTTTGTCAGTCTTCTCATGAAGCTAATGATATGTGCTTTTTTTTTTTTGTACAATTCAAAATTAGAGTAATCCCTTGATAAACAATAGCATTTCTTCAACATTGCCATTTGAAAGCCAACAAGGTAATTGGCATTTATTTGCATCCTTTGGTTCCTTCTACTTTATAGTTTATTGTCTCAGACTGTTTGATTTTTATTATCAAGTATGTGTGAGTGTGAGTGTGTGTGTGTGTGTGTGTGTGTACTCGCACAAGTGTAAACAGGGCCAGAGGAATTTCTCTTCACTTTTTGGGTTATTTCTTCTCCATGCAATGTATATAACTTAAGACCTAATTCAGTTTTAAATTCAGGATTTGTACATGCTTCAGCAGAGGCAATTCGGTGACTATATCCAGTCTCAGGGTGGAGAACGTTACTTGGGGGAGTGAGGCATTCGCACAACAGCTGCACGTGCATGTTAGGAAGAAGCAGGAGCTCTTGGGGGTGTCCAAGCAGAGAAGCACATGATAAGTGCAGGCAATGTCCATTACAGCCTGGAGGAAGAAATCCTGGCATGACAGACATCAACAAGGAAACCTGGAAATTCAGATGTGTAGCGAACGCATCTTCCATGCCCACAGAGCATCCCAAGCCACCCAACACCAGCTGCACGGGATGATGACCGAACAGAAACAGCCTAGTCGTCTGAGACTGGCTGCTCTGCTCTTCCAGCACATCAATACATGAAACAGTTTCAGGGCAACCTCTTTCAAAGTGAAAGGAAGATAACAAAATGCGAATAGAAAGAACACTTTGTCATGTACTCTCCTTTTTATTGTAATAGTCTAATTAGCAAGTCTAGCTTGCCGCCTGTACACTGCTTTCACTTATTCTGATTCTAACCCAACTCAGTGCAATATCTGCCCTCTGGAGACACCTTAGAACTGAGTCTAAAAAGCAAGTGATGGAACTCTTAAACACAATGACCACATGTGAGATTTGAAAACTTATCTTTCTTTGAAGAACATGGCACGTCCTTTCAACCATTCTTCTTTCAACCTAATTCTAATAGTAGGGGAGATAAAGAAGCTTCATGCATCTCTTCAATAGAATGTTCTTCAAGTCTGTGCACTTTTCATTGGTACCTAAACATAATGGTACAGTGAAACTAGATGGCTACTATTTTGCCCTGAAATACAGAGACAGCTCGACATGGTCAGAGGAATCCATAGGTCTGATGTGTGAGACTTCAAGGCATCAGACTCTTAACAGCAGGAGGCAGCTTGCTTAGAAGAAATTCTCTTGACCCTCTCAGGCAAAAGTCAAAGAAACAGTAACATCTTATGGTTCCCTAACCCAGACAAGAGGACTGCCAGGAGGAAGTAGAAATAACTCCTGAATATTGTGAGACTTTTATGCTCACTCCAGTGCTTTTCTCTTTTCCCCTGAAAGAAGACTGAAATGACTAAAGAGTAATTTTTTTTAACCCCAAAGGTTTACTTTCTAAAATAACCATTGGTTAAATGACTCATTACATGAGTTTTAGAAAAACAGGAATTATATGAAAGTACTCCCACAACAAAGAAACACATCAAACTGTCCACATTGTTGAAAACGGCACTATAAAGTATTGGATTCCCAAGATGGAAGACTTATAAAGTCAAATAAGGAAGTGCTAGTTTTCACGCATTGCTGTATGAATGTAAAACAAAGATTTATTTGAATTTTCACCAAATTTGGAGTTATTCCATGTGATCTGACTTAAAATGTTATTATGGAATAGAAATGAAGTTTAGTCTGGTGAGTGGCAGGTAGCACCTCAAAGAGAGAAGTCTCCTTCTCAGCAGATACTGATGTGCCAAAAAGCTGCTTTTGCACATGGTCAGATAGGGATTATTATTCAGAGACAGTTCTGTCGTTTTCCTGAGCCATAATGGGTTGGTTAACTAGCTGTATAAATATGAATAATCAATGTTTATTTAATATTCTACACCATGATTGTGAATAAGTCATGTCGACATTTTTTAATCTCTTACTAAAGAGATGTCTTGAGGAAGCTATGCTGAGTACATATACTATTTCACAAAGAGAAAATAAAAAACTTTGAAAAGAAAAAAAATGAAGTTCTGTAGCATATGTTAAATATTTTAAATTATTTACACATTTGCCTCCTATTTACAATTTTGCCTCCTAATTTGGTTCTGAAATTCTGCTTTAAGTTCAAATAGAAAACACATGTGTTCATGCCCTTCTGTGGAAAGAGATGATATGTGATTTTTAACTTTTTGTTGTCTAATTCCCCCAATTTGGCAAACAGAATACTGGAATAATTGTGAGATGATTTATTTCCTTGTAATGTTCAAAGTTTTCATCAGTGTTTTCATCTTTGTTGTCAGACCACTGCTTCTTCTAGTAGGCCAGTGTCATTTCACCACGGTTGCAGTCTATTTACTTAAAACCGAGAGGCTATTATTTCTCGTAAAACTAATCATGTCTGTAACTGACAAAACTTTCCACTCTCAGTCATATTTCAGAGTATTCTTGCTCAGAATAGTTTTGTTTCTACAGATAATACATAGAAGGGGAAAAAAAAAAAAAAGAAGGCTGAGGAACGTGCTTTCCCTGGGCTAGGAATAAAGACATTCCGAAACATCTGGCAAAGACCATGAAATTTCATTTGAATTTTAGCTCATTTGAATTCTTGCAGCAGTTTTCCCCTCACAACCACTAAACCAAATATGGAACGACTAATTCCTTTTGGCTGTGGTTGTTTTGGTACTAACTAGTCCTGAGAGCTACTCCAATGTTCTTGCCTGGAGAATCCCAGGGACGGCGGAGCCTGGTGGGCTGCCATCTATGGGGTCGCGCAGAGTCGGACACGACTGAAGTGACTTAGCAGCAGCAGCAGTCCCGAAAGCAAGGTGATCACACCAACAATGGGTGAGTTACCATTTTCTCCCACCGAGGCACTACCTTGGGTCCTCCTGCCTCGCTCTGGACAGTGGGTGCATGCAGGCAGACAGTGGGTGCTGCATAAATGTAAGCTGAAACAAGGGGGGAGGCAGTGGTAAAGCGATGCCTGTTTTAAATGGTTTTAGCAACGCTGCTCAACGTGATCACCAGGCTTGCCAACACATGCACCCTGTTATCTCTAAGTCACCCAGATAACTGCAGAAGCCAGCATGACCTTTGACTTCAATCAGCCAGACAGCCAAAATAAAACAAGCCCTCTCATTTCAAGTCACACTGTGGATATCTGGCTCCCAGACAGCATCACGCTGAAAAGGTAACTAAAACTGAAGATACATTTATTTTAAATACTTGTTGGGCTCAGTAGGTCTCACCCCAGAAATGGACTCTCAAAAACATCCACTGCTCTTTTCCCATATTGCCCATCCACTCAGCCAGCTTAGGACTGGCATGAGAACCCCATTCATGGAAGACCATAACTTTGAAGAGTCATCCCTGAGATACTCTTTTGTTAATAAATAAGTCAGAAAATCAGTGTCACATTGAAGAAATAATAAAAATAGGAAATGTCACCCAGTTTCAAGACAGCAGAAATGGCTCTCAGTAAAAGCACAGACTGGAATTCCAAAGGACAGAAAGGTCTGTAGCACCTCTCTCAACTATGGAACCAGAGCATGCATTCCAACCTGCAAACGCACGTGCGGTGATTTCCTACCTTAAATACATTGATAGGGAGATCAATGACCACATAGATAAGGTCTCCAAGGGCAAGGCTGGCTATCAGCGCGTTGGGGCCATTCCGCATGCACTTGTTCTGGTAAATGATCCTGAGCAGGGTTGCATTCCCCACCATTCCCACGATGAAAATAGTACATGATATCACAGTGTTAATGTACTTGAAAGCTGAAGTAATCTTAGTCTGTTGTGGGCAATAGTTGTGCACTGAGCCATTGCTGGGGAGGGCCAAATTCGTGGGTTGATGTGTGGTAACCACGAAGCTGAGTTCTGTCCCATGGAAAGTGGTGACACTGTCCACACGGATGCTTAGGTTTGTGCTGTAGCTTTCAGCGTTATCACTGATGACACCTCCGACCAGCGCCACCCAGAAGGACACCCTGAGCAAAAAGGTTTCCATCTCGATGCAAATTTCAGGAAATGTCACTTAATCTGTTGATTTGACACCCTCTTTTTTTTTTTTTTTCCTTCCTTTCTCCACCTGGAAAAAGAAAAGAGAAAAAATGATTTTGGTTACAAATCCAGCTGCCAGTAAGATTGCAGTTGATGATAATTTACTGCTTCAGTTAAAAAGCAGGATTTATTTGGTAAGTAGATAACATCTGTGTCAGGTTACCCCATGGGAGAACAAAAGCAGACAAGATCAAAGCTCTCTATCAGGGCAAGTTATATCTCTGTATGTCTGCCACTGCCTCTGTCTCTCTCACCTGTCTCCCATAGCTATACCTACATCTGGGGCTTCCTGGATGGCTCAGTGGTAAAGAGTCCGCCTGCAATATAGAAGATGAAGGAGATGCCTCAGGTTCAATCGCTGGGTTGGGAGGATCCCCTGGAGGAGGCATGGCAAACCACTCCAGTATTCTTGCCTGCGAAGTCCCATGGACAGAGGAGCCTGGCGGGCTACAGTCGATAGGATTGCACAGAGTCGGACATGACTGAAGCAAATGGACACGCATGCACACGTCTACATCTAGATGATAATATGAATGAGGCCTTGACAGTTTCCTCTTTAGGTAGAACAGAAGAAGTTACTTTCTTTTCTCCCTTACACTTAGACTGATAGCCTGAATTACAGAAAATCTTCAAGAGTTGAGATAACAATATTTTATTTACTAATGGAAAAGACATTACATACTGAGTGAAAGTCATATAGTAGTAAGGCATAAGATCACCAAATTTTACAATTAACAATCTAGTATTTCAACACGTGTGCTGTTAACATGTGTGTGTTTATTTCTATGATGAACATAGAAATAAAATGCACATGTATGTGTTTAATAAAATAGAAATGAAGTGCAGCTCAGGTGCTATTAAGTATTATGTTCACTGAAAATCAGAACTGTAAGTAAACCATCAATACATTTAACAATCTTAGTCAATTAAAAATAAGATAGTTGATAAAGACAGAATATTTATTTTATTAAAAACTTGGATGAATAATGTATACAGTCTGCCTCTTGTTTTGGGGGTGGGCATTGCACGGCATGTAGGATCCTAGTTCCCTGACCAGGGATTGAATACACGCCCCCTGCTTTGGAAGCATGGAGTCTTAACCACAGGTCTTAACCTTCAGGGAAGTCCAATCTACATCCTCTGACAGGAGTTTTTTGCTCTTCCATTTGTCAGAAATTACTGTAAGAATATTTGTCAATGAGTAGAACTAGGAGTAATGAACCTTCCCAGACCAGGTGTACTATTGGATTTTCCAAATATCCTTTATACATTCTTTAAACATCCTTTATAGCTACCTCGATTCTGACCAGCCATTCACCACGTTGAGCACTTCACATGTGTGATGTCATCTCATCCATACAATGACCACGAGAACTGTATATCTGTTTCCATTATAAACACAGGGAAACAGGCTCAGGAAGGTCAAGTAGCTTGTCAAGACCATAGCTGATGTGGCCCTTCTATGACACCGGGGCAGGTGAGTCTGACTTTGAGTCTGAGCTCCTAACTGCTAGACTGTACACTCAGCACTTAAAACATTCAACAATGTTTCAAGCATTCTGAAGAAGTAACAGACACTGCAGGGTGCTTAGATATGATTGCAAAAGACCATTTCATTGTTTTGTTTTAGTCACTGGCAGAGAGCAAGTGGTCCTTCTTGTTCAGGAAGTCTAGATTTCTACTTGAGTGCTTAAAGAAAAGATGCTGGGAAATGAGGGAGGCTGGTGATTACACAACAATCATATATAAAAATGGCGCTTCCCATTTTGATCTTTTGGATATTTTCTGTGAGTTTTTGTGAATCTTTCATTTGTGATGTAGTGTATGTATAGGATGAACACACCCAGGTCACAATTTAAGTTTTAAGAATTGTGTCCTTTTGAGTCTATCCATGGTTGATATCAACCATGTTTAGGAGTTTGACAGTTACCTTGGTTATTAATAAAGCTTAGGGCATAATTAATATATGAAGAAATGAGATTTATGCAAGGGGTACAGGTCTAAAGTAAATGTAAGATGCAATACTGTACACTTCTGCCTTCCCCAGAGATTTTTTTCCCCAGGAACCTGAATTAATTTGGGATTTCCCTGGTGGTGCAGTGGTTAAGACCCTGTGCTTTCACTGCAGGGAGCACGGGTTCCAACCCTGGTCAGGCAACTATGCCACGAGGCCAAAAAATGTTTACTTGCTATGGTAATCTATTTTACACCTATTTGTTATCTGACTTGAGCTTTACAGCCCTAGGTAGGCAGGGAGAATATCAAGAGGAAACAGCCTTGAAGAAGTTATGTTTTTGTGACCAAGAAGTGGTAGGCCAGGTATAACCCTTCAGTCTAATTAATCATAGGACTTGATTCAGTCTGATTAAATGATTCAAATATCAATTTTTCTAAGCTACGAGCATACTGGGCACACGGTTCTGCCTAGACAATTGCAAGTATTGGATTGGCCAAAAAGTTCATTTGGGTTTTTTGTACCAGCTTATGGAAAAAGCTGGTACAAAATGAACTTTTTGACCAAGTCAAATAGTATGCAGTTTTGTTTTTCTTTTTTCCCTTGCTTACAGTTTGGAGTATCTGACAAAATATTGATAGACCTATGAAACGCCGCTATTTCAGTTACACAGTGGTGATCAGGACTCCACCCCACACCGCTCCAAGAATAAAGCATATCATCACCCTTCTCTTCAGATCAGAGATGAAAAAAGGAAATTCTTCAATATCTTATGCTATTTAAGTGATTAATGCCTTCCAGTTTCCCAATGGGAATGAACCTTAATGAGTTTTCTTCAAAGTAAGAGACAAGAAGGCCTTTCTCAGAAATGGAATGGCTCTGTGCCCATCATAGTCTGCTAGGAGGATATTTTGTGAACGGACCTGGCTAGGTGGTTCACAAAAGTAGCACTACTGTTTGAACATCAGCACTTCGGTTCGCTTGGTGAGCTGATTACCGCAAGAGTTGAGGAGTCTTATCAAACTGTGGGTTGTTATCAAAGTGTGAGCTGGCTACCATAAAAACCACTTGTCTCCCTCCTCCAACAGTGACACCACCATTTCTGAAGTCATCTCGCTCAGCCTTGTCTGTACACACATGAAGCTGCAGAACTAAGGTATACTTGGCAAAGGCATGTGACTGCCATATCATCATTGGCTGAAAGACACAAAACCAAAGGGAAAAACCCCTCTGAACTGCATGTTCCTCCAAGGATGAGTCTTAGCTCATCTCCATGGATCTAAGTCACGCTGGCTTCAGATCATCACTCATCATCAGTCATAGCTCTAGTGAAGCCTCTCAGGTTCAGACCTGAGGAACCTGGTTTACAGATTCAGCATTCTTCATATTTGGGGTCTAAGGATTTGCTGGAGTTCAAAAGCTATTATGAAGCAAGAGGACTCTATCCTGATGCTTAAACCTTTTCATATCTGGGGACTCTCCAGATCAAAGTTCATCAAATTCGTGATTTGGAAATTCCAGCCTTACCCACATGGCATGAGCTTAGAGCAGGTAATTTACATGAAATGATTGCCAGGGTATTTCTCAATTAGTTAACACAAAACGGAGGGCGGGGGCGAGGGAACATAAATAATCTACACGAGAAAAAAGAAAAACAGATAAACTAGGAACTTTTAAATAAGTTTCCCGCCCCGCCCCCTCCCCCCACTTTGGTGGGTTTTGCTCACTGAGTAAGAAATTAGTAACTCTCTTGACTGACAACGCCTGTCTTTAATATGCCTCCCAGCCCACCTCCTCTGCCGCCAAGTACCCAGAACGCCATTAGGATGGCGTAAACAGAGGCTGATTATTATGTGGGAACGGCCCTCGTTTTCCGCACGTGAAGGGCGACAAGTGTCCTTTAAAAGGAGGACACAGATCAAAACGCCCAGACCTCCACAGGCAGGTTTCCAAAGTAGCTGCCCTGGGGGTTCTCCAAAAACATCTTTCCCGAACACATCCGCCCCTCACACCCGGTGCCCTTGGCTACCCTTGGCACGTCCCGGGCGTGCGGGAGCAGCGGGCTGCGGGGCAAACTTCACAAGCGGGCTTTGGAGCCAGCGACACGGGCGTGATGGTCCACAAAGTTCTCGCACGCCTGGAAAAGGGAGACCCAGGTTTTCTTTTGACGAAAACTCCGCCGCCCGCCCGGGAAGGCTGAGGGGCTTTGCATCAGTTTCCCAAACCCCAAACTTTCCCGGGCGCGCACCCGCCCAGGAAGGCGCCCGCGCAGCCACGCGCCCCGGCGGGCAGGTGATGCCATCCCCGGTGCAGGAGGTGCCGGCGCCGGGCGACAACGGGCGGAGGTCACCTCTCCTCCCTGCGCAGGGGCCCGCCAGCGTCTCCCCCACCCGACTCGGGACCCGGAGAGGAAAGAGTTGCACCGACCGTGGAGCTCCGCGGGCTCAGACGGCTGCGCGGTCCGTGTGCGGCGCCCGGGCGAGTTGAAGCCGAACAGGCGAGGGTGAATAGCGAGTGTCCCGGGATCCGGCGCGGCGGCGGCCCCGGTTGCACCGTTGCCTCCGCTTCGGAAAACTTCCTGGGCACAGCTTCTCTGGGGAGGTCCTCCCCGAGCCGCCAGGCTTCAGCTACTTGGGGGGATGGAGCTTCTCCACCTCTGGTCCGCAATCGCCAGACCAAAGGGCTGGCTGTGTGTGCGCGCGCGAGGGTTCGCGAGAAAAAGAAAACTCCGAAGGAACGCGCCTCGCGTCTGTCCTCCACTTCTCCTCGCAAAGCTCCCAGATCTAGTCCACTCAAGGGCGGCGAGAAAGTCCCAGCCTTCCAGCCCTCCAGGGATGCAGCCACTATAAGCACTAGGCGGCCGCCCCCTCCCAGGCCCTGAAGGGCTGGAGTCTTTTTAACTATTTCCTTCCTGAAATGAAAGTGGTGGTGATGAGGGGGCGGTCGTCGAGGAGGAGGGTAGTTTAACAAACAAGACCCAGAACTAAGGAAGGGCTTGCTGAGAAACCTTTCCCTCCCCAGTGAGTGCAAGCAGATTTTTTCTGCTTGGAGCAGCTGCAGAGAGTCAGGGTCCGGAACCAGCGGTTTATGCTCTGCGTTCCCTGCCCCTTTGCTTGCTTCTAAGCTCCCTCTTAAGTTTATAGCAAGTTAAAGTGCTGGGAAAGATTGAAGGCAAAAGGAGAAGGGGGCGGCAGAGGATGAGATGGTTAGGTTGCATCACCCATTCAGTGGACATGAATTTGCGCAAACTCCAAGAGATAGTGAAGGACAGGGAAGCCTGGTGTGCTGCAGTCCATGGGTGGCAGAGTCCAACAGAACTTTGCAACTGAACAGCAACAACAAAGAGCCAGTGTGCACAGCAGCTGACTGTTTCAAGGACGTTTTGTGTCTATGTTGTCCCATGAAGGCTATATACTACCGGCTCAGGGTGAAATAGGAGCTCCTGAAGAGACTGTGGAAGGGTCCAGTGTGTGGTTCTGAGAAACCTATGATTCCTCAAGAAATCCAATCAGGGAGGATGCAGATGCTGCCAAAGGTGGGTTTCAACAGTTTTATCTTAAATGGGAATGTGGGAGAGGAGATGAGGCAGATGAGGAAAAGAAATAAAAACTTCTTAGAAAGGAAACCCTTATATGCTCTTGATGGGCATGTAAATTGGTGCAGTCACTGTGGAACACAGTAGGGAGATTTCTTGGAAAACTAAAAATAGAGCTACCATATGATCCAGCAATTCCACTCCTAGGTATATCTCTGAAGAAAACTGAAAACACTAATTCAAAAAGATACATGCACCCCAGTGCATTATTTACAATCACCAAAATTTGGAAGCAACCCAAGTATGCATCAATAGATGAATGGATAAAGAAGTTGTTGTTTTTCAGTCACTCAGTCATGTTTGACTCTTTGTGAGCCCATGGACTGCAGCACACCAGGCTCCCCTGTCCTTTACCATCTCCCTGAGCTTGCTCAAACTCACGTCCATCGAGTCGGTGATGCTATCCAACCATCTTGTCCTCTGTCGTCCCCTTCTCCTCCTGACTTCTGGCATCAGGCTCTTTTCTAATGAGTCAGCTCTTCGCATCAGGTGGCCAAAGTATTGGAGCTTCAGCTTCAGCATCAGTCCTTCTAATGAATATTCAGGATTGATTTCCTTTAGGATTGACTGGTCTGATCTCTTTGCAGACCAAGGGACTCTCAAGAGTCTTCTCCAATACCACAGTTCAAAAGCATCAGTTCTTCGGCGCTCAGCCTTCTTTATGTTCCAACTCTCACATTCATACAGGACTACTGGAAAAACCATACCTTTGACTAGATGGACCTTTGTTGGCAAAGTAATGTCTCTGATTTTTAATAAAGTACATATATATATTATGGAATACTACTAAGCCATAAAAAAACCCAAAATTTTGCCATTTGCAACATGGATGGATTCAAAGGATATTATGTTTAGTGAAATAAGGCAGAGAAAGACAAGTACTATATGCAATCACTTATATGAGGGATCTAAAGAATAAAACAAACTAATAAATATAAGAAGGAAATGACAACCCACTCCAGTAATCTTGTCTGGAAAAGTCCATGGACAGAGGAGCCTGGTGGGCCATAATCCATGGTGTTGCAAAGAGTCAGATATGACTGAGTGACTAAACAGCAATAAATATAACAAAAAGAAACCACACAGATATAGAAAATGAATTAGTGGTTACCAGTGAGGAGAGAGAGGGAAGAGATTAGACAGGAATTGGGGATTAAGAAGTATAAATTGCTATGTATAAAATAATCTACAAAGATATATAGCACAGGGAATATAGGTAATATAATAACTTTAAATGGAGTATAATCTGTAAAAATTATGAACCACTATGTTATATACTTGTAACTTACATCATATTGTAAATTAACTACACCTTGATAAAAATCATGAGAGAATATTTAATAATCTGATTGTTTAATATCAAGTAAATAATCAAAATAAAACATTCTATGGAAAAAAATTAATCAAGGGCTCCTTAGGGAAGACCTCACCCGGGAATCCTTCAGTGCACTGTTGGTGTGAGGCATGTTGTGGAAATGTGAGTTTGGAGCACAGGTCACATTATATTCCAGACTGTTCTGATTATCAGCTGCAGCTAAAGAAAAATCACCCTAAAATGGTAGTGGTTTAAAACAACATACCTTACTCATCAATCTGCAATTTGGGCAGGGTTTGGCTGGGACAGATCATCCTCTTTATTGGGGCTGGAGGCTCCACTTCCAGGATAGTTTGCTTTCTTGGTAATGAGTGTTGGGTTTTCTCCATGTGTGTCTCCCTACAAAGTGGTTTATGGTTCTTCACAGAGTGGTGGCTGGGTTCCAAGGAGGCGTGTCCCAAGAGACAGGAAATGGTAGCTGCCAGTTTCTTAAAGTCTGGGCTTAGAAACTGATACAGTGTTACTCCTGCAGAATTCCTATTCCTATTCCAGTTACTCCTATTAGTGAAGCAGTCACGGATCACAGATTCAAGGTAAGGGGTTATCGACTTCATCTGTCAAGGCAAGGCGTGTCAAAGGATTCAAGGTTCATTTTGGAATACTATCGAAGAGATCCACAGAATACCACCATTGGAAAGGACCTCAATAGTCATCTAGTCCAATAGACCGGATGTTAGCCTGTGCATTAATCTGTTCTATCTGCATCTTCCTCATGATGAAGAGTCAGTCAGTCAGAATAATTAACAGCTTTTATAAGTGCCTTTGTTTGCATTATAAAAGGTGCCACTTCAGGTACATGGCTTAGCAAGCTGACAATATTTTCAGGGAAGAAAATGTTCTATACCAGGGCTCAAACCTTGGCATGTGAAACATGTGTTGATTTTCAGCCTTTATTTACTTTGTGACCAGATGCGCTTGGATATCTGCATGACTTGGATATTTGCACAACTGAACCTGTTCATTCTCTGGAAGAGCACATCCGTCAGCCCCTACCTTTTGGAACAGTTCATCCTGCTGTGGTACAGGTCTAATTATTCAAAGTTTTTTCTTTACACTCATTAGGATAGGTATTATCAAAAAGTAGAAGACAACAAGTGTTGGTAATAATGTGGAGAGGTTGGAACCCGTGTGTGTTGCTGGTGGGAATGTAGACGGCGCAGCAGCTGTGGACAACAGTTTAGCCGTTCCTCAAAAAATTAAACATAAAATCACTGTAAGTCCATTTTGGGGTACATACCCAAAATAATTGAAAGCAGGAATTTAAACAGATACACATAATTCATAGCAGCATATTTTACGATAGCATAGCAGCATAATTTACAATAGCCAAAAGATGGAAACGATTCAGATGTCCGTCTATGGATGAATGGACAAATAAAATGTAGTCTATACATGTAAATGAAATATTATTCAGGCTTATAAAGGCATACAGTTCTGACACAGGCTACAACATAGATGAAACTTGTAGACATGATGTAAGTGAAATAAGCCAAATACAGAAGGAGAGGCATGACAGCTCATTTAGGTGGTAGGTGGCTCAAAGTGTAAAGCGTCTGCTCACAACGCGGGAGACCTGGGTTCGATCCCTGGGTTGGGAAGATCCCCTGGAGAAGGAAATGGCAACCCACTCCAGTGCCCTTGCCTAGAAAATTCCATGGATGGAGAAGCCTGGTGGGCTACAGTCTGTGGGGTTGCAAAGAGTTGGACACGACTGAACGAATTCACTTTCTTTCTTTCTATTTGAGGTAGTTGAAATGGTCGTTGATATCACAGAGACAGAAAGTAGAATGGTGGTTAAGAGGGACTCTGGGAAGGAGGATTTATTATTTAATGGGCTTCAGAGTTTCAGTATTGGATGATGAAAATGTTCTGGAGGTGGATAGTGGTAACGGTTGCACTTAATGCCACAACCATACACTTAAAAATGGTTAAAATGAGAAATTGATTTTATGTATATTTTACCACAATAAAAAAAATTCTTCCTGACATTAAGATGAAATCTTCCCACCTATAATATTATCTTTTGACCTGCTCTATAAGTTCATTAAAGAGCTTTCTGTCTCTCTGGAAAGATCTTCAGATACAAACAAATATGTTTATATGGATCGCCAGCATAGATCTGCCTTTGTAAGACATTTGCCTCATTCTAGGTGAGAACAATCCAAACCTTCCTTAGTTTTTGGAGATTTATTTTCTCATCCTCTCTGCTTTACTTTGGGGAAAATGACTTCAGTGGATTTTAAACCAGCTATTTAAATTACGTACCTTCTCCCCATAGCCAAGACTTTAAATACTTGCCCCACTTCTGTATTCTCTGCTTTATACTTTTAAAAAACATGTAATTTATATTTCGACCAAGTTTTTCAACTCAGCTCCCAAAGGTTGTTTATTTCCCTGGAAGGTGGATTGGATGCAATATGCAGATCTTCTAGGTTGCAGGGAGTCTTTCTCAGGTGCACTTGACTTCTGGTTCAAGCTGCTCATTAAGTGGAGAATTACCGTAATGGCAGTTACAGTGGTCCTTCTCAGTGTCATATTATCATTGATCTCCTGAAGAATAATTACAGAAGATTAAGACATACTCAAGATAGCACTTAAAAAGCAACTTTTCATGTGTCCTTGGGGTAAATGTTCTTATGAATTTAAGTTCCTTGATTCAAATGTGCAGACCCATTCCACAATTGCTAATTCCGTAGCTCCCCAAATCTGAACTGCAATAAAAGGTCTAACTCTCACAGTGTGAACCACAGAGATAAAGGCTGGACAGCTGGTTGTGAGAAAAGAGATACTGAGAAATTGGGGAAGCGTACCCCAGATCCTGAAGCTGTTAGAGCAGCACTAGGCATAATCAGAGCTGAGACTTGCTGTTGGCAGTGAGTGTCATTGGTCTGGAGGCGAAAAAGCAAGCCCTGGGAATTGAAGGTCCATTTTTAATCTAAATTCACAAAAGGAAGTATTTTAAACTGTTGCTTTTCAAATAAATAAATGATTGATTATTTAATTTGGGTGCACTGGGTCTAAGTTGCAGCTCGTGGGCTCTCTAGTTGTAGCACGTGGGGGCTCAGTAGTTGCGGGCTCAGGAGTTGCAATGCTCAGGCTTAGTTACCCTGCAGTATGTGGGATCTTAGTTCCCGACGAGGGATTGTTCCCTGCTTTGGAGGGCGGATTCGTAACCATTAAATTGCCAGCAAAGTCCCTCTAAAGTGTTTTCTCACTGCAACAGTGTTTTGCACCTGGTGGTCAAGACTGCAGGATATCTCATCCAAATATACTGAAGGTAGAATGTAGCCCAGGTGTTTTGTAAACTGCTGGTGGCCTCATTGGAGGGCTGAAAAATCAAGCATCACTCATGATTGGCTGAGCAGATATTAGGTGTCCTCTTATGACATATTCCATCTGGCCCGAAATGTTTAACCTGAATCAAAACTTTAGCTATTCTTGTTTCCAGGAAAGATGGAAGATGAACACACAAGTTAAACAAATACCATAGAGAAGCAGATAGATAAATCCAGAAACTATGACATTTTACAGGACAATTAACCCTGTCTCTTCAATGAATTAATCAATTAAAAAAGGATTAGATTAGAAACATAGAGGAGTTACATTGTCCTGGATTGGATCCTGGTTTTCATAAACCAATTATAAAGGACATTTTTTTGAGAACTAGGAAAATTTAGATTTGGACTAGGCATTAGATTCTTTTTTTTTTTTTTTTTTTGAGAATATTCTGCTTCTTTTCTTTTCTTTTTTTTTTTTTAGATTCTTTACTATTTGAACTAACAGGGAAGAGCTGAAGTGCCAATACTTTGGCCATCTGATGTAAAGAGCCTACTCATGGGAAAAGATCCTGCTGCTGGGAAAGATTGAGCGCAGGAGGAGAACAGGGTGATGAGATGGTTGGATGGCGTCACTGACTCAATGGAGATGAACTTGGGCCGACTCTGGGCGATGGTGAAGGAGAGGGAGGCCTGGCATGCTGCAACCCAAGGGATCTGCAAAGAGTCGGATACGACTTAGTGACTGAACAACCACCACCACAAGGTATGAGATGTTATTAAGAAATTATTAATTTATTCAGTGATATTGAGAGGCATATAGAAGAATTGTCTTATCTTTTCAAGATTCTCTTAGGAGAGATAGAATTTACTTTTAACTACCAAAGAAGAAATGAAAAAGATAAGAGTTAAGGGAAAAAAAAAGAAGAAAGTGTTAATACCTGCAGTCTTGGCACATGACAGGAGTAATGGCAATAAATGATAGCTTTTTTCGCGTTCATGGGTCCCTTCCTGGTCTGTCTGCGTGGTGGCTGGTGGAGCAGAATGAGCAGCAGCATGTGATGGCCTGGGTGACTTCAGGAAGGTGTCACAGTAGAGGGACCAAGGCCAGGCAGACCAGCGGCATCTGAGGAGCCGCCAGGTAAAAGCTGGCAGGGGCTCTGCTGCCTCGAGTTGGTCAGGAGGATAATACTTATCCACAGCAGAGCTGATGCCAACACTGTGGCAGGAATCCTTAACAAGGCGCAAGTGGCCTGGGACTTCCCTGGTGGTCCAGTGGTTAGGCCTCTGTGCTTCCATGGCAGAGAGTAAGGGTTCAGTCCCTGGTTGGAGGACTTAGATCCCACATGCTGCGTGGTGTGGCCAAAAGAAATTAAAAGTAAAAGAGATGGAGGGGCCTAAGTGTTCCAGAGTTTGTTAGTGGGGACAGGCCAAGATGGGTCCTCTCATGACATCACTGTGTCTCTGGCTCTTGAATGAGCCTTAGGCTGAAATGGGCTTGAGAATTGTGAGTTGCGCTTGTAATCAAAGAAGACAAACAAAAAGCCTGATTGCGAATTAAGGAGACTTAGTGAAAGGAGGTGTGTTGGGCTGCACCCCACAGACCTGCAGGCCCTGTATTGCCCAGCCTTAAGACTGAAGAAAGAGCCTGGAGTCAGTGACAGACACATTGGGGCTTTCTTAGATGGGAGATCTTACACGTCTGAAGCAAAAGTGTCCTGAAGTGATAGCCCACTGTGGAGAGCAGACAGCCGGCAGGACACAGCAGTAGTCTTCACTCCTGAGGCAAATAGGAAGACTATCAGTTATAAGGGGAATTGACTCATCAGTTACCAAGGAAACCAGTAGAGAGTTACAGCCCTCTTAGCCCCTTGATCTAAGTACCTTTAAGGGGCAGAGGTCTTCCGTTTGATAAATTATTGTAGGGGAGCCATTCTGATCTAAAGATTAGAAAAATCACCAACTAAGGCAGGGGGCAAATATGTAGGTATTTGCTGACTGGGCTCTCTGATTAAGTGAGAAGGTCACTTATGTGCATAGGCTGTGGACAAGCAGGGAATGTGCAGAGAGCAAGAGAACAGCCATCTTGAACGGTCTGGCCATACAAGGCAATAGCAGGTCTCATATGTAGAAACTTCATATCAGGAGAGGGAAAGGCAATTAGGTTTTAATTGTTATTTAGGCATATCAGGGAAACATGATAGGCTTTGACACTGACAGAAAAGATTGGTAGGTGTGTCCTGACTAGTTAGTGCCTTGTGGATGCTGATATTGTCAGCTGGCGCTGCCACAATGAAATACACAAATCGGATGGCTAAAACAACAGAAATTTTGTTGTTTTGGAGGCCTGAAATTCCAAAATCAGGGACTATTATGCCCAGGGTGTGATAAGCGTCCTCTCTTCCTGGCTTACAGATGACTACCTTCTTGCTCTGTCCTCACATGGGAGAGAGAAAGAATGAGATGATAGAAAGAGTACTCTGGTATCTTCTTATGAGGGCACTAATCCCATAGAAAAGCTATGACCATCCTAGACAGCATATTAAAAAGCAGAGACATTACGTTGCCAACAAGGTCCGTCTAGTCAAGGCTATGGTTTTTCCAGTAGTCTTGTTTGGATGTGAGAGTTGGACTATAAAGAAAGCTGAACACTGAAGAGTTGATGCTTTTGAACTGTGGTGTTGGAGAAGACTCTCGAGAGTCCCTTGGACTGCAAGGTGATCCAACCAGTCCATCCTAAAGGAAATTAGTCCTGAATATTCATTGGGAGGATTGATGCTGAAGCTGAAACTCCAATATTTTGGTCACCCGATGTGAAGAACTGACTCATTGGAAACGACCCTGATGCTGGGAAAGATTGAAGGTAGGAGAAGAAGGGGATGACAGAGGATGAGATGGTTGGATGGCATCACCAACTTGATGGACATTAGTCTGAGTAAGTTCCAGGAGTCGGTGATGGACAGGGAGGCCTGGTATGCTGCAGTCCATGGGGTTGCAAAGAGCCAGACATGACTGAGGGACTGAACTGAACTGAATCCTGTCCTCGGGGCCCAACTCTCATGACCTCATCTAATCTGAATTACCCCCGAAAGCCTCATCTTGAAATGCCATCACAATGGAGGCTAAGTCTTTAACATATGAATGGAGGGGAGGATACAGACATTCAGTTCATATCACTCCACACCAGAATTCATGTTCTCACATGCAAAATACATTCCTTGGTGTTCCCTGGTGGTCCAGTGGTTAGGATTCTGCACTCTCACTGCCAAGGGCCCAGGTTCAGTCCCTGGTTGGGAAATTAAGATCCCACAAGCCACACAGTATGGCCAATGAATAAATAGACAAATTAATAAAAACTCCCAAAATACATTCATTCTGGTCCCAGCAGCTCCCAAATCTTAATTCATTCCAGCATCAATTCTTAAGTCTAAGGTCCAAAAGTTTCACTTAAACATTATCTAAATAAGATACAAGTAGACTCAAGGTATGATTCACCCTGAGACAAAATTTCTCTCCTGCTGTGAACGTGTGAAACCAGACAAGTCATATGCTTACAAAAACAATGGCAGGATAGTCATAGGATAGACAGTTTCCTCATATGTAACAGGAAGTTGTAAAGTCGTATTAACTTTAGGCTTTTTGATGCTTTATAATTCTACAATTTCTTTTGCATGGAGCTTATCGTATAAGCTCCTTGGCTTTAGGATCAAAATGGATATTTTGAATATAAAAATAGATATTCAGGAGATAAAATGGACCTTGTGTTTAGGAAAAAGATGTCCTTATTTATCATTGATCAGGCTATGTGAAAGAAAAGTTTTAGGAAGATTAATTTGGCAAGAGTGTTTTACAAGTCTTAGTAGTAACTAGGGGCAAGAGGACAGATTAGGTTGGTATATCTTAGTATGAAGCATGGAGGTAGAGAATAAAGTGGTAATGGTCACCGCTTTGGTGGTTTGGAGGTAATGTTTAAGGCCAAAGTCCTGGAGACATTTAAAATGAAGAAGACTGGTGTAGCAGCTAGCTTACGCTGCTTATGCTGTATAAACCAATCCTTCCCCCTCCGCCCACCAAAGACATATTGGCTGAACGCAACGGTGGTTTCCTAGCTCAAGATTCTGTACATCAGAAATGTGGGCTCGGTCATCTGGGTGGTTCTTTTTGTTGGCCTTGCCTAGGCTCCTTCATGCAGTAGACTGTGCTCACATATCTGCTGTCAGATATGCTGACGGCTCACGTAATGCCGTCAGCTAGCATTAGATGGCCTTGCTCACATATTTGGCTCTTGGCTGGAGTCAGGGGTTAGTTATCAGGGTCATGTGTCTTTCATCATCCAGCAGGCTTTCCTGGCCCATTCATCTAGTGGTATCAGGGTTCCCAGGGCAGCGAGGAAGGGTAAACCCCAATGAACAAGTACTTTTTGAGAACTTCATATTTGCTATTAATCTATTGGCCAAAGCAAGTGACACAAGCCCCAGGGTCAGAATTGAAGAAGACTAGACAATGACATGAAAAAAGAGAAAGGAAATTATACTAGTCATTTGTGCAAGTCAGCTAATGCAACCCAGAATTTTTTTTTTTTTTTTTTTGATGAAGGAGTGCAGATAGGATCTATAGGATGAAGTGAGAAGAGTCTAAAGAATGACACTAAAATTTCCTGGAGGGACTTCAGAACTGTTCATCAATATTTATTGAGCGAAAGCTGTATTAGGTTCAGCTAGGAACAGAGATTTGAAAAAGTAACAACAAATAAGATAGGACCCTATCCTAAAGAAGCCTTGAATCTAATGGGGAAAAGTTATGCAATCAGCTTAAAAACAATCCAGTAAGTGTTAGGATTAGACCTATCTGGGTCTTAGATATCCTTAGATAAGGGGCTGGGAAACATTCTCTATAAAGTGACGTCTAGTGTATAGTTTTGTCTCTGTGAACCCAATAGCCTCTATCACAACCAGTGAACTCTGCTGTGATCACTTGAGAGGAGCCTTAGAATACATGTAACAAAGTGACCAGGTGAAAAAGAGGGACAGTGAATCCATTAGGGTGCCTGGAAAGGGAAACCAGGTTTGATGGGGGCAGTGGAGTTTATGTGGGAAGAAGAGAAATTCAGTTTTTAAACAGCTTGAATCTAAGGGCATAGGAGAGCTTCAGGCTTGAAATAAAACTATAGTTATCAGTAACTGAAGCCAAGAGTTGGATGCATTTCACTTGGAGAATGTGTAAAAGAAAAGGGCAAAGAAACAAGGATGAGCTTCATACCAAGCATTCAGTAAGAAGCTGGTCAAACGGAGAGAATATCCGAGAAAGAACCAGAGAAGGGCAGTGTTGGTGGCACAGAGAAAGAAGAGGGTTTCAGGAATGAATGAGTGGTCAAGAGAGGTCAAAGGGAATGAAGAGTGGAGACGGGTCACGGAGATGGGCAATAAGGGGGATATTGTTCTAAGGCTGCCAAGTCGAGCCTTTAGGGAAACTTTTCTGCGTTACACACATTCAAAATAGCTTGGTAATTAGAAACAGTGCAGAAAGACATGCGGAAACTTTGCTAAATAGCGAGTATAACTCTTTGTTAAGTTTATTTTTGTAATAGGTGGAAGAAAAATCAACACCATCTACAATTAGTGTGTGCTACATTAAGCTTTTTTTCAAGACTGCTTGGTAACTTTTGGAAAATAATTTTCTTGGGAAATAGTTCCATTTCTACTTTTATATGGAGGGGAACAAGTGACAAGGAAGTCTGCATGTAAAGTAAAGCTCGAAGCAAAGCCTTTTGCTAATTTCTAATTTACATTTTAAAAAAGTGAAGATGTTTTCCGTGGCTTTATCTGAATGCTGAGTTAAAGGAACCTAAGTGTCCATCGACAGATGAATGGATGAAGAAGATGTGGTGTGAATTTATATGTATTATATATGTATGATACACACACACACACACAATGGAATATTAGCCATTAAAACAAATGAAATAGTGCTGTTCGCAGCAATACGGATGGACCCAAAGATTATCATAGCAAGTGATGTATGGCAGAGAAAGACAGCATGTGTGTGGAATCTGAAAAAAAAAGGATACCCATGAACTTATCTACACGACAGAACACAGACTAAGAAAACAAATTCATGGTTGCCAAAGGGGAGAGGTTGTGGGGAGGAATGAAGTAGGAGTTTGGCATAAACATGTACACACTATATATATAAAATAGATCATCACAGGGCCCTCTTGTGTAGCACAGGGAACCCGACTGAATATTCTATAATAACCTAAGTGGGAAAAGGATTTAAAAAGAATAGATATATGTACTTAACAACTTTACTGTACACCTGAAACTAACACAACATAGCAAATCAATTATGTTGTTGTTGGATAGTTGCTAAGTACTGTCGGATTCTTTTGCGACCCCATAGACTGTAGCCTGTCAGGCTCCTCTGTCCATGGGATTTCCCAGGCAAGAATACTGGAGCGGGTTGCCATTTCCTCCTCCAGGGGATCTTCCCGACCCAGGGATCAAATTCGTGTCTTCTGCATCTCGGGTAGATTCTTTACCACTGAGCTACTGAGGGAAGCCCATAAATCAATGATGCCCCAATATAAAATTTGAGACTTAAAAAAAGGAAAGAAGCAGTCATGGAGAGAGGCAGGAGGTGAGTGGTCTTCCCAAGTGGTGCTGGTGGTGAAGAACCCGCCTGCCAGTCCAGGAGATGTCAAAGACCCAGGTTTGATCCCTGGGTCGGGAAGGTCTCCTGGAAAAGGAAATGGCTACCCACTCCAGTATTCTTGCCTGGGGAACCTCATGGACAGGGGAGCCTGGAGGGCCACAGTCCATACGGTTACAAAGAGTCGGACACGACTGAAGCGACTTAACACGCATGCACAGGAAGTGAGCAGGTTAGGGCAGGAGAAGCAAGCGATCAGTGAAGTATGGGGGTACTGGCGCACAGCAGGGATGCTTGGAGCTGAAGCGGACGCACAGCCCAGGGAACGCACCGGCTTCCAGGCACCAGTCACGCCTGCGCAGTTGAGCAGGAAGCGGCTCTCCCTTGGCTCCTCCCCTAGACAAGGTCTCAGGGTTTCTTCCCAGTCCCTCGTTTCTCCTCCCTGCCGCCTCTCCCCGCCGTCTTCTCTGTGAGGGCTCTGTTGGCGGTCCTGTCTTTCCTGCCCTTGTGCTGGACCCTGCACATTTCAGAGGTCCAGAAGTCTCCTGCCCACCATCAGCCAAGAGGAAATGGCCAGGTCAGGACCCGGGCCCAGGTAGGAATCCTTCCTCACGCCGGTGGCTCCAAATCTTCAAACTTGTGACCTCTAGTTCAGGGCCCAC
Source organism: Capra hircus (assembly GCF_001704415.2). Classification (NCBI taxonomy): domain Eukaryota; kingdom Metazoa; phylum Chordata; class Mammalia; order Artiodactyla; family Bovidae; genus Capra; species Capra hircus. The sequence goes on along the minus strand of NC_030824.1, from coordinate 60,205,665 downwards.
TGGGGTACCAAGGTGAATGACTTTGCCTAGCTGCAAACTAGAGTAGGAAGACAGGTAGTGACTTTTGAGAACCTCAGTTATATGGTGAGGGCTGAGACCTTCCAGAAAATGAGGCAGGAGAACTTGCTCACCGCCTCCTGCCCCCAGCCTGGCCCCTTCCCCTACCAGTGTTTGGTTCCTTGATTGGATTTTGATTCTTGCTCTCTTGTGAAGCAGGGGCTTATTTCCACCCAGACCTCACCAAGGCTCACAGTTTCAGGCTCTAGTTACAATTAGAAAGGCAGTTGAGATAAGACATTTTTTGCTGAAATGGATGCTGAATCTGACTTTGGTACCCTGACACAGAATTGAAGCCTCAGAGACAGCGTTTTGAGTGAAGTAGAAAAGAATACCTTTTTTTTTTTTTTTTTGGTTTTTGCTTTGCCACACAAAATGGGCCACAGCCGGTTAATGCTGTCAAGACTGTGTGTCCCCACCTGGAGCGGGTAGTAAGGTGCCTTTATTGTAATGGATCAAAGAAAGCGTGATTGAGACCAGCTCCCGGACCTTCTTCTGATTGGTTGGTGGTGGGTAAATGGGAGTCAGCATCATCAACCTCTGGTTTCAACTGGTGTGGGGTCTCTGTGCTTGTGGGCGGCACACAGTTAACTTCTCCCACCTGGTGGGGGTTTCCGTATCTGCAAAACAGCTCAAAGGTAGAGTTCTGTGTATCCTTTGAGGGGGAACCAGGACCTTGCCGCAAGCCTGTTCTATTGTTTCTTTCTTTATTCTTGGTTGCCCTGGGTCTTTGTTGCCACACCTGGGCTGTCTCTAGCTGTGGTGCTCAGGTTTTTCGTTGCAGTGGGTTCTCTTGTTGCAGAGCGTTGCCTCTAGTGTGGGCTCAGTAGTTACAGTGCAGGGACTTGGTTACTCCGAGGAATGTGGAATCTGCCTGGAACAGGGATGGAACCCATGTCCTCTGCATTAGCGGGTGGATTCTTTACCACTCAGCCACCAAGGAAGTCCTTTGTTGTTTATTGATTGATTATTGATTGTTCCTCCCTTGTCTCCTCATCGCCTCCCTTCCCTGATTAGCAACTGTTTGAACCTGCTCACTGGAACTCAGGGAAGGTCATGGAGGCTGAAGGACGCCTATTTCCTATAATCAAGAAATTGGAGGGAATTCTCTGGCAGACCAGTGGTTAGGACTTGGTGCTTTCACTGCAGAGCCTGGGTTCAATCCCTGGTTGGGGAACTAAGATCCTGTAAGCTGCACAGTGCGTCTAAAAAAGAAATCGGGGACACAGAAAGACCTTTGTGCCCAGCAGCCCCACATGTCCTCCTTGGTTTCAAAATGAGGGAAGTGGAGCTTTTAGGTGGGGCAGGGAGTTGGGTTATGGAGTGTTTATGGCTGGATCACATCGATGTGGGAGAGTTACCAGTCAACAGAATATAGAATCCAGAAATAAACTGCTGTGTATGTATAAGTGCTTAATAGAATCATAGTAGCTCACGTCTGTTGAGGGCTTACATGTCAACTACTGGAACCCTTTCCCAGATTATTTTTTTTGACTCTCTGATAGGCGCAATTACTGTCTTGATTTTATAGTGTTACCTAAAGCCATCACTGGTAAGTGTTTAAGCCAGGCAGTCTGACTCCAGAAGTCTCAGTGGTATCAATAAACTATTACAGATCATTGGTCGGTGGGAAAGAGACTATCTGAGAAATGACTAAACATTAGGGATGGGCTTTACCTCTGTTTTGTTTGTTAAATAAATAGCAGATGAATCAAGAATTTAAATGTAATGAAACAAAAAAAAACAAGAAAAATCAAGACTTCTTGCTTTTCATGTGTATTTATTGATGATTTTTAAGTAATGTTTAATGCAGAGTTCTGTAACATAGCTTTCCAATGTTTTTCATATTAATTTGTCAACCAGGGCTTTAGGACTACAACTTAGATGTCCGAAACTGATGATGGGTTTTGTGCTCTATAGAGCTTAAAATATAGATTTCAGAGTTTTCTCAATGTGCCATTACCAACAGCTCAGCCATCTTCCATGAATGAAGTCTCCTTCCCAGGCACTTTTTATCCCTCAACTGGAAGACTTAGAGGTGGCTTTGCCTAAAGGAGGATGGGTGGATTAGACAGCATCTCGGGGACATTTGTTGACAGCTCCCTGGTTTGAATATTTTTGGGCAGACACCTGTATTCGTTTGCTAGGGGTGCTGTAACAAAATACTGCAGACTGAGTGACTTCAGCAACAGAAATTGGTTTCTCACAGTTCTGGGAGCTGTAGGTCTGAGATCCAGGTGTTAGGAGGTTTGGTTTGCTCTGAGATTTCCTCTCTCTTTGCCTTGTAGATGGCAGCCTTCTTGCTGTGTCTTCATCTGGTCTTTGCTCATGTGAGTTCCTGTTTGTTTTTAGTCTTAACGTTCTACAAGGACACTAATTCTGTTTGTTTAGGGCCCACCACATGATCTCATTTTGCCTTAATTAGCACTTTAAAAGCCCTGTCTCCGCATGCAGTTATTGAGGTTAGGAGTTTAACATAGGCATCTTAGAGGAGATACAGCTCCTCTATGACTACAACTTTATATATATATATAATTTTTAAAATTAGAGGATGATTACAATACTGTGACGGTTTCTGCCATGCAGCAACAGGAATCAGCCACAGGTATACACATGTCCCCTCCCTCTTGAGCCCCCACCCCTCTAGGCTGCCACAGAGCACTGCCTTTGGGTTCCCTGCAACATACAGCAAGCTCCCACTGGTGCCCTGCTTTACATATGATGATGTATGTGTTTCAGTGCTGTGCTCTCATATCATCCCACCCTCTCCTTACCCTACTGTGTCCAAGATGTGTTTCCTTTGCTGCCTGGCAAGTGGGATCATCAGTACTCTCTTTCTAGATTCCATATATATGTGTTAATATACGATATTTGCCATGACTGCATCTAATACGTGCACTCTGGGTCTAAAATGGCAGCATGGAAGCCCCGCGCTCCAGGGTCTGGTCCCGCCTGCGGCTTCGTGTACCGCCCTTTGCTGTAGGTGCTTCACAAGCATATATGCTTCCGTGGAAATATTTTAAAGTAAATCATAGACATTATAAGCTTCATGTCTAGATATTTGATTATTTCTCAACTGTAAGAACTTTTTCTTCTTTTCAAGATTTTTTGATGTGGACCATTTAAAAAATGTTTATTGAATTTGTTACAGTATTGCTTCTTTTTTTATGTTTTTGGGTTGTTTTTTGCCCTGAGGTATGTGGGATACACCCCCTGCGAGGGAAGGCACAGTCTCAACCACAAGCCCTCCAGGGAAGTCCCATAAGAATCTTTTTGTATTGAATTCACTTGTGATTTTATTAAATGTTTCTTTTCAAATGTATGAATTCAGCTTTGAGATCTTCCTGAAGCACTTATATTTTGCTGTCCCCTGTTAGTCAAGCATGCAGACTATCTTCTAGGTTGGTGTTTCATCCACATTTTATCATTGACAAAGTGTTCTGTGGTTAAGTAATGTTAGGAAATGCTGGTATTAGCTGAGTCTCGAGGATGTGGTGATGTTATTAGTCACCATTTTAGCTGTACTGTGTTGCTGTTAGTCACTACAGAGAAGCTTTATTCATGCTCTAGTTTTGTGATTTCTGTCCATATGAGATTAAAAAAAAAAATCGTGCCTCCAGGATATTACATTTTAGACATTAAAAAAAAAAGCGTTTTAAGCTCTTTTATGTTGAGCCATTGCCTACTTTATCCTTGGAGATGTTCTTTTTTTCATTTTTGGGACATGGTAATATTTCCCCAAAACATTAAAAAAATTTTTTTATTTGATACCTGGTAGGAACTAACTTTGGAGAAGGCAATGGCAACCCACTCCGGTACTCTTGCCTGGAAAATCCCATGGGCAGAGGAGACTGGTAGGCTGCAGTCCATGGGGTCAGTAAGAGTCAGACACGACTGAGTGAATTCACTTCACTTTTCACTTTCATGCATTGGAGAAGGAAATGGCAACCCACTCCAGTGTACTTGCCTGGAGAATCCCAGGGACAGGGGAGCCTGGTGGGCTGCTGTCTATGGGGTCGCACAGAGTCAGACACGACTGAAGCGACTTAGCAGCAGCAGCAGTAACTAACTTAAGAGTTGTATAAATGACTCCACCCCATCCCCTCTTCCTGTCTTTATTCAGAGCCAACTCTACATCCTTAGAACCACGTTTAGTCACATGTACGCTCTCTTGCCAGGACGCTGCCAGTATTTCACTATTTTCTACCTTGAACTATGTAAAACTTAAACACCTTATTTCTTGTCTTATCTCTCCACAGCCTTGCAAACTGAAATCCTACTAGTCTGTATTTATAATTTGTTACAGGTCAGGCCCTACCTTTTTTTTAAGGTTTATTTTTAACCATTAAAAGAATTGAAATATAGTTGATTTACAATGTATTAGTTTCAGGTGTATAACAAAGTGATTTAGTTATAAATATATATATATATATATATATATCTGTTCTTTTTCAGATTCTTTTCCCTGGTTATTCCAAAATACTGAGTATGGTTTCCTGTGCTATACAGTAGGTCTTTGTGGTGATCCATTTTATATATAATAGTGTGTATATGGGAGAAGGCAATGGCACCCTACTCCAGTACTCTTGACTGGAAAGTCCCATGGACAGAGGAGCCTGGTAGGCTACAATCCATGGGTCGCTAAGAGTTGGATACGACTGAGTGATTTCACTTTCACTTTTCACTTTCATGCACTGGAGAAGGAAATGGCAACCCACTCCAGTGTTCTTGCCTGGAGAATCCCAGGGACGGGGGAGCCTGGTGGGCTGCCGTCTCTGGGGTCTCACAGAGTTGGACACGACTGAAGCGACGCAGCAGCAGCAGCAGCAGCAGTGTGTATATGTTGATCCCTAAGTCCTAATGTATTTTCCCCCCACTTCCCCCATGTTTCCTCTTTGGTAACCATAAGTTTGTTTTCTGTGTCTGTGAGTCTATTTGTTTCATAAATAAGTTCACTTGTATCATTTTAAAACTTCACATATAAGTGATATCATGATATTTATCTTTGACTTATTTCACTTAATGTGTTACTCCATAGGCGCTAACTTTAAAGCCTGCATGTTCTCTTGAATTTAGTTGGGCAAATACATTTGACAACTCTCCAGCAAGGCTCTCTGGTTCCGCCCTGTCCTGATGTCTAGCCTTGGCACTTGCCACCCACCATGACCAGAGCACCCTCCCAGGTCCTTTTCAGAAACACACTCATTCTTCCATCACAACCTCTGACTCACCTCACCTGTGAGCTCTTTCCGGATATGGCCAGCTGAGTTCATTTATACTCATCACTCCAGAAGTTAGAATGTGTCCATTTCCTCTGTCTTCTAGATAACTTAAATGCTTATTTAATTGTATTCCCTTCCCCTCCTTATTTAGGCTTCATAATGGAAAAGAATACAATAGTCCCTGGTTCTGCAAATTTTATAAGCTAAAAGGAGCTTATAGAGCAACATAGAGCCATCATTCTGCGTACCTTAGGATGGAATATTTCCAGGGTGGGGAGTGAAATTTTTTGAAGGGGGTAATAGTTTGCATTTAATTCACTTAACTTTTTCAAATTGCATGTATAGCCAACATTTGTGAAGCCTCATAGCATCCCTATAAGAAAAGTGGGGCAGGTATAGGGAAATCTTATTTTATTACCAGAGTTTCTCAGGAAACTGCACCACAAGGTGAATCATTGTAAGGATATCCTGTTCCCCCCAAATAGAAAAAGTTAACCTTTGAGGTTACTTACCTTACTGAAGACTTCCACGTACCTTAGAGGTAGTCTAAAAGCAGTATAGTAGGTTCTCAATAAAATACCTGACAAAATGCTTTCATATTTTTTCCTCACTGAATTGTTCTTAAAAATAACACCCAATGACTTTCACCTTTACTCGCGTCAACATCCTCAATTTATTCAAAGTTATAAATGTGGTTGCTTGATACCAGATGGATGGAGTCATCCATTCTTTGAAAAGACACTGGGCCTCCAAACAGTTTGTCAATAGCTATCATATATCAAGTTTCCTCACACTTTATTGATGTCTATAAATAACGTTACCAGGCTATAGAATCAGATATAAAAAATGGAGCATTATCAAAATAGTTCTACAACTAGAATAAGGTAGTATCTTGATTAAAGTATTGCATATACTTTGGATGGTGGCAAATATGCATTATTAATGGCTAGAAAATTAATGTGTGTGCTACCTCTCATTATATGAGTGTAGCTAGGAGCAGGGAGGAATCACCCACTTTAATAAGAGGAAAGGTTGAGTGTAGAGGTACGGACACGTGGATGCTGGTAGGATTTGTAATAGAAAGATGAGAAAGGTATTTTAAAATTGCCTCTATTTTCTCAGTAAAATAGGAAGTAAAGCCATTAGTTGAACGCAAGGATGGAGAATGATGGAGATTTGAGGAAAAGAGAAGGGATGAAACTGTTGTTTCTGGTCCTGGACTCTGGGAGAGTGACCCATGAGTGTGCAGTGTCAGAAGTCCAGGCAATACAAAGGGATGGTCAGAGATGAGTGTTAACAATACTCGTGAAATGACGCCAAACCCACTGCGGGGTGTTCTTCAGACCCGGAGGAGGAAGAGACTTGATTTCAATTGTTCACAGTAGTGGTCCTCAACTAGAGGTAATTTTGCCCCCAAGGGGACATTTGGTGGTGTCTGGAGACCTTTTTGGTTTCACAGCTGTGAAGGTGGGTGAGTGGGGAGAAGGGTTCTCCCCATCTAGGGTTGGAGACCTGTGTGGTGTATTCTTCCGGCAGCTACAGAGCAGAGGAGAACTTGGAATTTACTGTAAAGTAATGTCATTGAAAAAGCAAGAGAGTTCCAGAAGAACATCCATTTCTGCTTTATTGACTATGCCAAAATCTTTGACTGTGGGGATCACAATAAACTGGGGAAAATTCTTCAAGAGATGGGAATACCAGACCACCTGACCTGCCTCTTGAGAAACCTGTATGCAGGTCAGGAAGCAACAGTTAGAACTGGGCATGGAACAACAGACTGATTCCAAATAGGAAAAGGAGTACATCAAAGCTGTATATTGTCACCTTGCTTATTTAACTTCTATGCAGAGTACATTATGAGAAATGCTGGGCTGGAAGAAGCACAAGCTGGAATCAAGATTGCCGGGAGAAATATCAATAACCTCAGATATGCAGATGACACAACCCTTATGTTAGACAGTGAAGAGGAACTAAAGAGCCTCTTGATGAAAGTGAAAGAGGAGAGTGAAAAAGTTGGCTTAAAGTTCAACAGTCAGAAAACGAAGATCATGGCATCCAGTCCCATCGCTTCATGGGAAATAGATGTGGAAACAGTGGCTGACTTTATTTTTCTTGGCCTCCAAAATCACTGCAGATTGTGATTGCAGCCATGAAATTAAAAGATGCTTACTCCTTGGATGGAAAGTTATGACCAACCTAGACAGCATATTAAAAGCAGAGACATTACTTTGCCAAGTCTGGAGAAGGGGACGACAGAGGATGAGATGGTTGTATCGCATCACTGACTCAATGGACATGGATATGGGTGAACTCTGGGAGTTGGTGATGGACAGGGAGGCCTAGTGTGCTGCGGTTCATGGGGTCACAAAGAGTTGGACATGACTAAGCGATTGAACTGAATGGGAATTCATTGGAGAATTTTGAATAAGGGAGAAAGGTGCTCTGATTTATTTATAACAAATGCTTTTCTGGCCTCGGTAGAAGCTAGGGATGCTGCTAAACATCCTAAAATGCACAGGGACATGCCCACAACCGAGGATTAGATGCTGCAGATTTCCATAACGTCAGCTGAGAAACCTTGGTCCACATGTTTCCAAGTACAAGTGTTTTCTTTCGCTGCTGCTGCTGCTGCTGCTGCTGAGTCGCTTCAGTCGCGTCTGACTCTGTGCGACCCCATAGACATCAGCCCACCAGGCTCTCCCACCCCTGGGATTCTCCAGGCAAGAACACTGGAGTGGGTTGCCATTTCCTTCTCCAATGCATGAAAGTGAAAAGTGAAAGTGAATTCACTCAGTCGTGTCCGACCCCTAGCGACCCCATGGACTGCAGCCTCCCAGGCTCCTCCATCCATTCTTTTGCTACTGGGTCATACTTCATGTATTTCAAAGAAAAAGCCAACAGTGACCCATGATTAAAAATAACTAAAATGCTCACCCTTAACCAAATTATCACTGTTACATTTATATATAATATCACCAGCAGGTTACTGGCATTTTGTCTTTACAGCTATTCCACACTGCATTTAAAGTGTTTATCAACTGCACAGTCTCATAGACTTTTCTCTGGCTGATCCTGCTGCACTGAGAGGGCAGAGCTTAGTAAGATTCATTTATTTCCTTGTTTCATGTGTTTTCTTCACTATTGTGGATATATTCTGGAGATTCATGTGTGTGTGTATCTATGTATATACGTTTGCTCAGTTGTGTTGGACTCTGTGACCCTGTGGACTGTAGCCCACCAGGCTCCTCTGTCCATGGGATTCTCCAGACAACAACACCGGAGTGGGTTGCCATTTCCTCCTCCAGTGGTCTTCCTGACCCAGGGGTTGAACCTGGGTCTCCTCCATTGGCAGGCTTCTTTACTACTGTGTCATCTCCACATATTTTTATTATGAATTCTGTTTTAGTTTGAATGATTTTATAGTTCATTTTATTATTTGCTGGGGAAAAATGTCTCAATTGTTCTTTTCAACGTTAAGCTCTTTTTCTGGTCACATTTACAAATAAACTTTAAAATCAACTCTTCAAGTTCCACTAAAAATAGTTTGGATTTTTATCAGAGTCACCTGGAATTTGTAGCTATTGATTTGCCAAAAATTGATACATTTACCAATGGGATAGTCCTATGTATAAAAGAATACTAATATAGTTATTTATGCATTTTGATATTTATTCAGACTTTTGAAAAAGTTTCTCAGAAATATTTAAACATTTTCTTACACCTTTTGGTTTTTCTTAAATATATGAATATTTAAATTATTATAAATATGATTTTTAAATTTCATTTAATGGTATTATTGCTTTATGGTAATGTAATTATTTGATGTATCTTACATCTTGATCCCTCAGGAAACTATTAGTTCCAATAATTTTCAATTGATTATCTTGAACTATAACTATTCATAGACTTGTCTATTTTCTTTCTAATATTTATGCTTCATTTCCTTTCTTGTCTAGTAACTTCAAGATAAGTTTGAGTAATAGTGGTGATTTGTCTTTTTCTTAATTCTTTCTTATCTTTTACCCTTAAGAATGTTGTTTGCCCCATGTTTCAGATACATTCTTTTTATCAATTTAATGGTTTTCAAATAGTTTCCTTCTACTCTTAACTTACTAAGAATTATGAAAGAGTCAGGAATGGATATAAAGTGTTCAAGTTTGTGTATGTGTGTCCATCTATCAAATGGTTCTTTATTATGTTAACAGAGTGAGTTCTGTGAATTAAGTTTCCAATGATAAATGAGGCCTTGTAAAGCTGTATTTAGTTACAAGGCTCTATTCTTTTTACTCTAGTTAAAGAATAGTCTTAATTTGCTAATATTTTAAAAAGAAGTTAAAATTACCACCCACATGTGAAATTAGTTTATGGTAAGATCTATAAACTCAGATGCCTAGAGAAGCTAATTTGTCTAAAAAGTTTAAGTAGAGTAGATGAGGCTCACAAAGAGAAGTGGAGAGTGTGGTAACAGAACGGATATTGGGTCTCTTGATATGTATGCTCAGTCGCTCAGTCAGGTCTGACTTTTTGTGATGCCATGGACTCTAACCTTCCAGGCTTCTCCATCCGTGGGATTTTCCAGGCAAGGGTGCTGGAGTAGGTTGCCTTTTCCTTCTCCTATAACATGTATATTCAGCATTAAAAATGCTAAGTATGATCATTGGCAAGATAGGCATGGCCCAGAGAACCCAGCTAGTAGCATTTAGTATATTTGTGTATGTATTTGTGCCAGCCTCACAGAATAAGTTAGGAGGCTATTCTCTTTTTAAATGTCAAGGGACAATTTAAATAAAATAGAATTAATTTTATTTATTTATTTTTTTGTGTGACAGATTCACCCATAAAATGATCTGGACCCAGTACCCTTTTGGGATCACACATATGTACTCAATTTGCCCCTAAACTATTATCTAGTTTGGGTTTACAATTTCTTCTGGAACTGTGTATATTTATGTTTTCTAGGAACATAGCATTTCATTGGGAATTTTAAAATTTCTGTGTAAGCAGACATGGTTTCTTCTAGACTACATACTGGGAGCAGCTGTTCAGGCTGAGACCGCAGGATTTCCAGGGCAAGAAATATTTGGGTGTGGAAATTGCTTCCTTTTGTGCGTGTGTCCATTGTGGGTGTCTAGAATTACCTCTGGGCTTGCCTGGTGGCTCCGGCTATAAAGAATCTGCCTGCAATGCAGGGACCCAGGTTTGATCCCTGGATCCGGAAGATCCCCTGGGGAAGGGAATGGCAGCCCAGCCTTGGCTGTGCTTCCATTTCATGCCCTATGCTGGGAGCCCTACTTCGTCAGATCCTGTGGAAGCAATACCCAACCAGAAAATTTCCATAGATGGGGAGATTCAGGGCCACCCTTGCTCACCTGTTCTATCGGTGTTTCTTCGATTGCTTATCTTGGTAATCTCCTCCTCATCCACTCTGCCTCTCTCTTTTGTGGACTCAGAACTTGCGGTTTCTCTGTGACGAGTCCTTAGAGATGAATGTCTCTTTCACGGCTGTCTTTCCCACACCTACTGTGTGTTGCAGTCTTCTCTGGTTTGGATTTTCCATCAGTTTGATCTCATCTGCTTTTTATTTCTTCAAAGTTGCTGGTCTACTGATTATGTTATTTCTTGTTTCCATTGCTGTTAGGGGTTTATTCTTTAAAAAGAACTTCTTATTTTCAAATGGGTTTTGGGAAGGAATAAAAAGTAAACATATGTGTTTCTTCTGCCACCTTGAACTGAAAACTTGGTGAGCTCTGTAAAGCAATTGTTTATGACTTTATTAGACCTTGTTTAGTCTCTTTTTAAACAAACATACACTCTTTCCTTCCCTCTTTCTAACTGTTGAGTTAATATTAGAGTTAAAAAATTATTTAACATTATAGTATGAATGCAGTATTAACTAGAAATATTTATTTCAATCACTTCTGAATCTTTAGACTCCTTATTATGTTTGATCCATCAACTTATTTGAGCATTACAAATTTTGTGGCTGAAATTTTTTTAAACTATAGAAGCTATGATCTTTATAGTAATCTATTCAGAAAGGCCCGTATGGAATTCAGTCACTAAATCAGCTGAGAAATGGTTGTTATGAAACCTGTTGGAAATAGGAACTGTACTGGTAGATTCACTGTCTTCTCAGATACTGAAACAAGACATAAGTGATGTCATGAAAAGCTGTGGGGTTGGAGTTTGAAGTCATATAATTGTGTTTTGCCTTTAGCATTCCAAGCTTTGGGACCTCGAGTAAGTCCCTTAAATTTCTGAACCCCAGTTTACCCATTTGCAAAATGGTGATGATAATGCCTGTCTATCTCTATTGTATTGCGTAGGTTGTGAGAGAATGAATCTGAAGTTCCTTTAAGAAATTAAAGCTAAATAAATGTGTCAGTTATTAATGTCTTCATACCTTGCCAATGATATCTCTTCAAAGATGGATTTTTAAGATCGATAGAATTCATGGCTTCCTTCAAGTGGAGGACAACTTGAACTCAAGTATTTATTATTTTTTGATTACAAAAATGAGACTTTTTATATAGAAAGAAAAATGCAGAATAATAAGTTCTCTGTTTAATAAAGTTGAACAGTTCATTAGATCTGTTGAAAAATGGACATTTGTTTTCATCAGTGTTTCAAAATTATGCTTCCCAAAAGGAACCAGTTTGGAGATGTTTGCATAGAAACATCTGGATAGTGGGTTAGAAATGTTTAGAATGTGCCTTGTCTAAATGTACTTAATTTATTTTGGCTGGCTAAGTCTTTCCTCTAGAATGGATATTTAGGACTCACCTTTCCTTGGTTAGTTCCTTACAATAACTAGCATCAGCTGAAGAGACTCATTCTTTTAATCAGAATGCCTAATCTGGCCATCTGTGTGAGTCAGTCTTTAATCTGAGAATTCTGCCAGGCAGAGAATTGTAAAAGAAAAAAAAAAATTGAAGTCAGGCCATGAAAATTCAGGATTCATTTGTGCCCAGCCAATTCCCCAAGGAAAATAACCTTGGGGTATATTTATTGTAGAAGAAAATCAAGCATTCTAATGGATCAGGGTTAAGCCTTTGGAAAAAGAGAAGGATTCATTAACAAGAAGTCCCTCTCTTCTGTCCAACCTTCCTGTGACCTGAAGTTATGGAAACAAAATGCTCCAAAGAACAAATACTGTTGAATGTTTGTTTGTGGTGGTTGAAGGGGAATGGCATTCCACAGAAATGGAACAGAATAACAGATGCCTTCTGGAAAGCCCAAGACTGTCCTCTTTCTCAGTGGTTAAAATGTTAAAAACTTAAAAACTGATTTTATTGGTCTAAATAAACTGCTTAACTTGCCAAACTCTTTGGAATAATAAATAGATCACATATGTGTGCATTCAAATATAGACAATAATTATTAAGATGTGAATTACCTTAGAACACCTTTGAGCATCACACGCTCTCAATTATTTTTCTTTGTGATACTTTTCGTGTACTGGGAAAATATTTTTTTAAGAAGTTAGAAAGGAGGATTAGTTTATTGACGACTCAGAAAGAATGCAATAATCCTTCTTGACTTCACTACCCTGCCCCCCTCCACCAGCCTGACCGCATCATGGTCCTAAATCTGTTTCATTTACAAAATGTCTTGAAAGAATTGTCTGTACTTACTGTCCCCAGTTTCTATTTTCCCTTGTTCTCTCTTAAATCCACAGAATATGAACTAGCCCAGACTAATTGGTTATGTATGATTATTCTGTTCCTTTGGGTACAGCCATCAAGAGAGGCCAGAAAGGTTTTGCCATTCCTTCACCACCTAATTACCAGGTTATAACGAAAGCAAGTTTTGGAACACATCTGGACACACGTGCGACATTCACTAGCAAGCAGGCACAAAAGGGTACACAAATCTCAAATCTTAGTCCACTTTTAGGCATTCTGATCACAGCTTGTTTGGAAATATCATTAAGGCAAGCGTGACAATATTCTAGAGGCATCATTCAGCCAGCCCAGATCCTCTGAATTCAAAGCTAGACACAGATCTCAGCAAGGGTGCTATCCTGAAGTGTGCAGGCTACAGGGTATGCCAGACTTTCAGGCCATCTTCATGCAAAGGGGGAGCAAAATATTTTAGGCAATCTATATTATCACAACTGTCCCTATGAAAACCTATCCAAACCTTCAGAGTGATCGTGAGAAGGGTGATCTTCTATCACACTTCTGTCAAGAGTGCTTGTGAAAATGTAGGTTAACGGATGGGAAAGAAGACAAGAGGATCAAAGACTAAGCCTTGGGGAATAGAGACACGGCGTGTCAGAGACAGAAGTAAGCAACGAAGAACTGAGTTGCATAGGAAAACCAGAGACTTCAGGGAAATTATCAATTTAGTTCATCCTTGTCTTTGCAAAATCAACTCTCCAAATTTGTCAGGATGACACCGTATTCCTATTTGTCCAGGTTGAATTCAGAGCCATCTTTGGGTCTCCATTTTCTCTGACCCCTCAGGCTCATTCAGTGACTGAGACGGACACTTCTTATTGTAATGTTTCTCATTGATTTTATTCTTCTCATTACTGCTTCTCCAAGTCTTTATATCCCCAAGCCTGACTTATAACGAAGGTCTGTCAACTAGTCCTTTAGCTGTTTGAATCCATCTAGCAAAGAGTCGGACACGACTGAGCGACTGAACTGAACTGAAGCACATTACTGTCAGAGCCATCTTCCTAAAATGTCATTTTGATTTTTCTGTTTCTTGCTAAGAAGTCTCAGTTGTTAGTTGTTGTTAACAACAACTCTCCAATCATATTTCTCCACTTTGGCGGACTGAGTTTTCTCACCTTCTTGATTTTGCACATACTTTCCCCCTGCAGTCTCCTCCTCATTTAGTGAAATCTTACCAGTCCTTCAAGACAGAGATCAAACCTTACTTCCTTTGGGTTTAGACTGTGAAGCCAGAATGTGTGGATTCAAGTCTCAGCTCTGGTACTTACTAATTGTGTCATCTTGGACAAGTCACCTAACCTTTCTGAGCTTCAGTTTCCTCATCTGTACGTGAAGATAATATCACTGATCTCATAAGTTGTTATAAAAATTAAATGAGGTAGTGTGCATAAAGTACTTAAACTAGCCAGTGGCATATGATAAGCAATTTTCATGTTAGATACATGGTGATTTTGATATTGATGATGATGACATGATGAGAAAGTAGGTCTTCTTTGACCATCTTACCCCTCTCAGCTTAGCATTTATTGACTAAATTATGCATTTAATAATTGCTCATTTAGTAATTGGGCTTCCCAAGTGGCTCAGTGGTAAATAATCCATCTGCCAGTGCAGGAGCTGCGGAAGCCACCGGTTCAATCCCTGGGTTGGGAAGACCCTCTGGAGGAGGAGATGGCAATTCTTGCCTGGGAAATCCTATGGACAGAGAAGCCTTGAGGGCTTCAGTCCGTGGGGTCACAAAGAGTCAGACATGACTGAAGTGACTGAGCATGCACACACACATTTAGTAACTGACAGGATGATGTCTTCTCTTGGTTGGTAATTACCTTTGTTTTTAGAATGCAATAAAAATTTTAATATGTTTACCAACTCGTGGGATCATCTTTTAAACTTTTTAAGTATCGTCTCCCCTTTTAGGTGCTAAGCTTCAGGAAATGAGGGGATCTGCCTGGTACTTTTCTGTAAAGACGTAGGAGTCTAAAAACGGAGCTGACGTCTGATCCCTGAAAAGAGATTGACAGCGGTCACCAAGTGAAATCTGATTAAAAGGTGGAGCCAAGTCCCTCTGCCATTTTCCTAAGACGAACTCAACCTGAGTGGATCCTGGGGCATATGCTGATGTCAGAAATAAGCATAAACCCAAATCCCATTCCAATGAGTATTTTTTTAGTGACTTTTTAGTTTGGACTTTGAAACAATGAAAGAAAGAACTGAAACATGTTCCTGTATTCCCTATAAGTATTCAACAATAGGCTTCATTGGCTGGGATATGTAAGTTTCTTTCAAAACAAAAGTTTTTTTTTTTTTTAATCTTTCAGAAATACACTTTCTAGCTACAATTCAAAAATAACAACCAAGGATACAGGACACTGAAAAGGATCTCTGTTATTATAGCTGCTAGGATTTGGCTAGAATAAAGGAGAAGGTATCAAGGGGCACTGGCTGCCAAGAACTAATGATTCTGGTATTAATTGACATGTCTGGGCTAAATTGCCTTCAGAGACAGTGGTTACAGTAACAAAGAGGTAATAATTATTTACTCCAAAGAGCAACATGCTCAGTCTTGGCAGTCTTATAATGAATAAAATGTACAATAGGTTCTTTAGATTTATACTTAAGTAGAATCTGAGACACTATTCATTAAACTTAGGAGAATGTCTTCAAGTGACTAGGCCAAAAGCAAGTAAAAAAATTCAGGCAATAAATTTTGGAAATATAGGTCAGCCAGGGCTATGCTCATCCCCTGTTTATGACTGTAAATAATCACCCAACCTTGCCTGACATTAATTTTCTAAAATGAGTATAATAGATTTTTTCCCCCCAGAGAAGAGATCTATTGCAAACGCACAGTGAGATCTTGAGATAGAACCACTTCGGGCATCAGTTTAACTATCTGTGGGTTTCCATGGTGGCTCAGCTAGTAAAGAATCTGCTCGCCAAGTGGGAGACCTGAGTTCGATCCCTGGGTTGGGAAGATCTCCTGGTGAAGGGAATGGTTACCCACTCCAGTATTCTGGCTGGAGAATTCCATGGACTGTATAGTCCACGGGGTCACAAAGAGTTGGACACGACTTAACTCTCTATGAGATTGGAGTTGAACTCATCTCTGAGGCACCTTGCTTTCAGTCACTCCAGTCATGTCCGACTCTAAGCGACCCCATGGACCACGGTCTCTGAGGCATAGCTACTCCAGTATACTCCATCCAGTAGTGTATAACAGCATGGGCTTTCTTCGCTATTTTACTTGGCTGTCTGTATTTTTTTCCGGGCTCCCTGAGTAGAGAGTCTTCTCTTTCTTTGCTTCCTTCTTCCTCTTCCCTCGCCTCTCTTTCCCTCTTTCTCCCTCCCTGCCTCTTTTCCTCCCTCCCTCCCTCTTTCTCTTTCCTCCTTCCCTCCTTTCCTTCCATCCTTCGTTTCTTCCTCTGGGTCTTCTTTCTTTCCTCTCCTCCCTTCCCTCCCTACTCCCTCTCTCATCCTTCCCTTCTCTCTCCCCATCCTTCCTTTTTCACCTCTCACTCTTTCTCTGACCCCACCTCTAGTCCCTGTAAATGCCTCAATAGTCTTCGTGGCGGAGAAGGCAATGGCACCCCACTCCAGTACTCTTGCCTGGAGAATCCCATGGGCGGAGGAGCCTGGTGGGCTGCAGTCCATGGGGTTGCGAAGAGTCGGACACGACTGAGTGACTTCACTTTCACTTTTCACTTTGATGCATTGGAGAAGGAAACGGCAACCCACTCCAGTGTTCTTGCCTGAAGAATCCCAGGGATGGGGGAGCCTGGTGGGCTGCTGTCTATGGGGTCGCACAGAGTCAGACACAACTGAAGCGACTTAGCAGCAGCAGCAGCAGCAGTCTTTGTGGAGGGCACTATGCTCAGTATTTTGTGTATGATGCCACTTACCTTGCCTGATAACTCTGTTCTTATCCTTATTTTTATGAATGAAGAATGCGACGCTTGGAGAAGTTTTGTAACTTGACTCATATGACAGGACAGTGAGTAGTAAAAGAGAGGTCATATCCAAGTGCGTCCAGCTCCCAGTCCAGCCTCTTTCTGCTGGCCCTTCTATGCTGCTGCTCTGTAGGTGGTCTTTCTCTTCTTATTTCTGTACCAAATCTCCTATCCTGTCTACCCTCTTCGTTCCACTTTGTTCAACTCGGCTAGCGATAGTCACAGGCTTTAAATCCCCATGTGGATGTGATTATTTCTGTTCTTACACTTGATATATATTCTAGAATAAGGCCCCTTGAACTCTTAAGTAACCCCTTGGATTTCCAAAATGTCTATAGTCTTTGTAAGTTTTTCTTCCTATTAGTTCATGAGTTCTGCTTTTAAAGCAGATTTTCAGCGACTTTCAATCCTTTCTAAGAGTTACCTATTCCTTGAAAATCCACCTGCAAATGTTTCTTGTGTCCTTCATAGCTGACACTCTTTTCCTTGATATTTGAACTTCCTGTTTTGTCTCTTGTTTTGAAACTTTGTTTTTCACTTCTTAATCTTTTCTATAACCCTTTTCCATGTGTCAGTGTTCCAACCCAGAAGCAGAAAACCATTCTGCCACTTCTGAAATCCAAATGAGAACAAACCCACTGTACTCAAAAAAAAAACTTTGGACTATAGTAAAATATCCAAGCTATTTAAAAATCCCATTGGGACTAGAATGCTCACTCACTTATGAAGCTAGAGATGGTGCCTTGTATCTCTTAGTAGATTTGAAGATTAAAATCAGTTCTGCTGGGTGCCAGCATGGACTGGCATTTGGCTTTGATTGAAATGGTAAAGTTTGCCAATTAAAAAAACCGAGAGAGACTTTTAACATATTGTCCATGATCTTAGACATTTTTGTATAGGTATACAATTAATTGTAGCATCAGTCACAGACATATTAACCTCTCATAAGTAAGAGATGAATTATACATTTATGTCACAATAAAAAATAGTTCTCTTTCAGAAATACAAATGTAAGCTCCTTCCACAAGGCCTCAACTGTTATCAATTATTGTTTAATTTAATAATGAATGCTTTTTGGAAAATTTATTACCAGAAACAAAGGTTTTCTCCCTTGAAGCATTTGTAGGCTTTCCTTCATTGGCACTGTATAACTCACTGTGTTTTCCTTTTGGTCTTGACTGCCAAGAAGCTTGGGGCCAGGCGTGGCGTTCAGTCACAGTATCCGTATTATCCTTTGTGGTTAGGATATTTGTTTCTTACTCCTTTTCTGGTTTTAATTTCTATTCAAACAGTATTTATGCCTGACTTTAGCAAAAAAGCTATATCAAATCCCCCTACCGTCTTTTAATTAGGCAAGAAACCATAATACATAATAATGGATTTACTTCTCCAGATAAAATACAGTTCTTTGGGATTTTTCCTAGGCTTGTAAGTTCTGCTTATCTGACAGTCATTTAGAACATGGTTTCAGTTTGCATTAGAACATACATGCCCACACACTCTATAGCGATGCTGTAACTGAGTCTTAAATTTCTTCCTCTAGATCAGGAAAGGAGGAAGTGGTTTTTCTGTTTGGTTCTTTGAATTTCTCATGGTCTCCAGCTCTCCAGAGACCACTCTACTGAGTCTTTTTCTTTCCCGCTTCGCTTCCAAGTGGCTGACATCTGGGAGTTGTGAGTGTGGGAGGGAGTGAGGACAGCTCCCACTTTCAGTCTTTCCCTGTAGCTTTTTGGACCAGCCAGGAGAAAATTCCCTTATCAGCACAGTCATTCATTCCTCTCGAAATTTATTAATTTTTTAAAGTTAATTTTTATTGGAGTATAGTTGCTTTACAGTGTTGTGTAAGTTTCTATTTTATACATAGTATAAGTAGGCTATATATGTCAATCCCAATCTCCTGACTCATCCAACCCACCCGCCTTTCTATCCCCTTTGGTATCCATATGTTTGATCTCTACATAAGTGTCTCTATGCTGCTTTGCAAGTAAGATCATCTATACCATTTTTCTAGATTCCACATATATGAGTTAATTTTGTTCCTCTTTTTATGACTTACTTCGCTCTGTATGACAGGCTCTGGATCCATCCACGTCTCTGCAAATGGCCCAACTTCGTTCCGTTTTATGGCTGAGCAATCTTCTGTTGTATATATGTACCACACCATCATGATCCATTCCTTTGTTGATGGACATTTAAAATTTGTTTGTTTAGCTCAATTATTATTCTGTTTAGCCTAGTGAACCCAAAGTTCACAACCTGCTTAAGATTTCTGTGTCTTTGCCAATATCTTAAAGGAAAGTATATATGCATGTAAGTAAGTAAATGTTAGTCGCTCAGTCATGCCCAGCTCTTTATGATCCCATGGACTGCAGCCCACAAGGCTCCTCTGTCCATGAGATTTTCCAGGCAAGGGTACTGGAGTGGGTTGCCATTTCCTTCTCCAGGGGATCTTCCCAACCCAGGGATCGAACCCAGGTCTCCTGCACTCTAGGCAGATTCTTTACCAACTGAGCTACAAGGGAAGCCATGTAGCATGTACATGTGTATATATATATACGTGTGTGTGTATATGTATATATGTATGTGTATATAGGTATATATGTATGTATATATGTGTGTGTATATGTATGTGTGTATGTGTATATACACATACACTTTTATAATTTCAGATTCTTTTTGTATATCTTAAACCTACTGAAGCAAGATAGAATAATATTTAAAATAAATTTATAAATTTGTACTCATACAACCTATGTTAAAATGTAAAATCTTTTTATGATGAGCAGATGTTCATATTTATAGAGATTTGCTTATTTCCTATCTCCATTTTAAATTATCTCTTTCCATCATCTTGTTTTGCTTTTTTCCTCTCATTACTAGATGTATCTTTTGCATTAGTTCAATGTTGACTTAATATGTTAATGTTGGCTTCATACCAAATGTCAAAGAGTCAGAAAGTTTTCTTGAAGAAACTTGCCCTGAATTGTGGACCATCTTTTCTATCCAGCCTATCATTAATATATAACCATGGGTGTTGGGTTAATTGCCATGAAATGTCACAACATTGAATTTGGCATCCTTGTCAGCAACTCTTGTCCATGAGAAGTGGCTACTTCAGCCTGTGGCTGAATGTCATGGACTTTAGTCAAGGAGGTATTTGCACTGTCTCTGAAGATCGGTTGTCTCAAGTTTGCATATTTTCAGGGCTCAAAGGATCCTGCCTTTTCCTTTCTCATCCTTTCCACCCTAACTGGACCTACGACTCCTGAGTGGGTCATAAGCACTCTCTCATCCCAGCCTGCCAGCAGGAATAGAGTCCTTTCCTTGAACTTGACTTGAGTTACTGCTTCTCTTTGAAGGGTTTATCTTAACTGAATAGAACAAAGAGTATGCTGCTAGAGGAAGGTTCTGCTTCTGAACTTCCCAATAAACTGCAGCCTCAGGGCTCACGCTCTTCCCTGCTTGCCTTGCCTTGCCTGAGCCCCCTGCTTCCACAGCTGGAACTGCTTGCTACTCTTCCCTCTGCAACCCCTAAAGGTTCAGTTGTAGCCACGGCTTGGAAATCTTACTCCTACAAAGTGGGAGGGTAGACGGCAACTCCAGTTCTCAAACAGGGATAAAAAAAGACCTGGCTGACAGTCCCAGCTCTGCCATAAACTGCTTATGGGACCTCAGGGAAATGACTGAATCTCTGTGATTCTCTTTCTTCATCTATAGAATGAGGAAAACTGCCCTCGCAAGGTACAAGGGAATGGAACGTGGAAGTGTGTATGGAGGAGCTTTTAATGCACTTACTTACTCTGTTATTGTGGTCTGTGGTGTTGGGGTGGCGGCAGGGAGTCATAGTTCACCTTGATGGGGGAAGATTCAGTGGCAGAGTTGGGAGATTCTTCTTGCAAGAAGAAGGAATTTAAGGCAGTTTCGGAAGAGTGAGTACACCTTGATTTTTGCTTAAGTATCCCCTTTACTGGACACTCTGTCCTCTTCTAATTCTCTGTGTCAGTTTCTCTAAGGACATTTTGTCCCCTGTTTTTAGGGTCCCATGGCCTAAAGACATTGTATTATATTACAGAATTCCTGGACGTTCAGAAAAGCTGTTTTGGCTACTTAACTTGGTCCTGCAAAGCTATCCCTTAGAACTACTTCCATCCCCTTCTCTCCCATTCTGTTTAAATAAACACACCATTTATTTGGGCATATGGTTGTGTTAAATGCTAGAAAAATGATACACAGTAAATTTTTGAATCAGAGTTCACAAATAATGAGAAAGAAACATGAGGAACCCCAATCTGAAATGTCTAAAGGCTTTAATTCTGGTGAAGGCAGTGCATTCTGAGACTATGGAGGTGGAGAGGTTAAATTCTCAGTGCTTAGAGACGTGAACTAGAAGGCTTATGAAAGATGTGAGATTTGAATGCTAAGTACCTACAGATGGGATTTTTTTTTTATAAAAACACTAACTTTGCTTTACGATGTTGTGTTAGATTCTACTGTACAGCAAAATGAACCAGCCACACATGTATCCCCTCCCTCTTTTGGACCCCCTCCTCATTCAGGCCACCACAGAGCATACAGCCAAGTTCCTTGTGCTGCATATTAGGTTCTCATTAGTTATCTGTTTTATGTGTGTGTTTAGTGGCTCAGTTGTGTCCGACTCTTTGCAACTCTCCGGACTCTAACCTGCCAGGCTCCTCTGTCCATGAGGTTTTTCAGGCAGGAATCCTGGAGCAGGTTGCCATTTCCTCCTCTGGGGGATCTTCCCAACCCAGGGATCAAACTTGCGTCTCCTGTGTTTCCTGCATTGCAGGTGGGTTCTGTAGCTGCTGAGCCACTGGGGAGCCCCTGTCTATTTTATACGCAGTATTAATAGTGTATATGTGTCAGTCCTAACCTCCCAGTTACCCCCCTTCTCCCCTTGGTATCCATACATTTGTTCTTGTCTCTCTTTCTGCTTTGCAAGTAAGATCATCTGTACTGTTTTTCTGGAGAAGGCAGTGGCACCCCACTCCAGTAATCTTGCCTGGAAAATCCCATGGATGGAGGAGCCTGGTGGGTACAGTCCATGGGGTCGCTAAGAGTCGGACACGACTGAGCGACTTCACTTTCACTTTTCACTTTCATGCACTGGAGAAGGAAATGGCAACCCACTCCAGTGTTCTTGCCTGGAGAATCCCAGGGACGGGGGAGCCTGGTGGGCTGCCGTCTGTGGGGTCGCACAGAGTCGGACACGACTGAAGCGACTTTGCAGCAGCATACTATTTTTCTGGGTTCTTCAAATGAGACTTTCAGTGAGTCTAATAAATGGGAATAGATTGGGTTAATTCAAAGGGAAGGATGAATTTGAGAAGGTGGGATTTAAGACAGGGTAGGTAAGGGTAGCAAGAAGTAAGTCTGGAGTGTGGAAAGGTGGGTAGAAGGCCAAGCTGTAGAAGGGACATATTCTCACTCTGATTTTTCATCCCATATGAATGAGTTTACTAGTTCCTTGAACTTACACTGACTGTGGAAACAAGTCCCTTTAGTCATATAGAATCCTTCTACTTCCTATGAAACCCAATTATGGTGGCATTTAGTCCATGGAATCTTTCAAAGTCTGCATGGAGTGGAAATAAATTGATACTTTTATGGATTTAAATAATTGTGTTTTTGCTCATCTTTTCTCACCAACAACTGAGAGAAACTGGTAATCGTGGATTTTAGCGGTGTCTTGTGGATTAA
Organism: Capra hircus; assembly: GCF_001704415.2. Taxonomy (NCBI): domain Eukaryota; kingdom Metazoa; phylum Chordata; class Mammalia; order Artiodactyla; family Bovidae; genus Capra; species Capra hircus. The sequence goes on along the minus strand of NC_030824.1, from coordinate 60,183,036 downwards.
GCAGCTGCAGATAATGTGGCTTGTGATATTCCAAGGGGGGCTCTGTCTCTGACCAAAATGCTTAGGAAAAAAACACCCCAAGGATTATGCCAAGGCAATGGCAGAGAGCTGCAGTTGGATTCCAAGTTGTATAGTTGGATATTAGTATCTGTGATTGACAAAGTTTATGATTAGACTTTGAAATAAGTGCTAAAAGAAATCAATCCATAAACCTGCTTCCTCAATATTTAATATCATTTGTGAGGAGGAAGGCTTTCTATAGATTTATAACTTAACTTCTTCTCACTCAGATAACACCACTGCAGGCTATATATTCATCAGTTCTGAATATGAAAGTAGGAATAATGAAAGGCAGAAGGAACTTTCTAGTGGGAGTATAAACTGATAATCTTTCATAGACCATGAAATCCATGGTCTGAAAGAATTTTTTTTCCCTTTTCCTAGAAGATGAGCAAATTACCTTCTCCACCTACCTAATCCAGGGAAAAATTCAAGTTGTGTTTAGCAGGTTAGAAAGGCTGTTTTAATGAAAGCCCCTTTTCCCTTTGAGCCATGCTTGTTTTTTTTTAAATATTCAACATAGTTGACAAACATCTCATTTATTTTCCAGATTTCCCAAGTGATTATATAATAAGTGACATGCAATTTCAATTTTCACTATCTTAGGTGGGCCTTGGCAAGGGAGAGTTTGGGGAAAAGAGAAATGCCAACGCTTTCCATTCTTCCCTTGTCCTGGAACAATTTCAGGGTTGACATCAGGTGTTTCATTCTGAAGGCTCATGGTGACTTTGTCAGCAAACTTAAGTGGGACTGGTGACAGGGGTCCCCACAGCTCAGTCTGCCTTTAGTACAACATCAATATCATTATAGTTTCCACTGATGAGTTGGAGGAAAGGAGCAAGGAAAGGATCTGGGTAGAATGTGAAGTGAAAGTTGCTCAGTCGTGTCCCAGTCTTTGCAACCCCATGGACTATAGATACTCCATGGAATTCTCCAGGCCAGAAAACTGGAGTGTGTAGCTGTTCCCTTCTCCAGGGGATCTTCCCAACCCAGGTCTCCCATACTGCAGGCAGATTCCTTACCAGCCGAGCCATCAGGGACTCTGGGTAGGTAGCCTTTAAATACTAGGCTCCTGGAGCCAAGGATTGTTATCACCTCTGTGCTCCTGTAATGGTTAATTTCCTTTGTTAACTAGGCTGTGATGCCCAGCTGTTGGGTCAAACACCAGTCTAGATATTTCTGTGAAGGTATTTTTTAGATGGGACATTTAAATCAGTAGCCTTTGAGTCAAGCAGGTGTTTCCTCTATGTGGGCAGGCCTCATCCAATAAGTTGAAGGTCTTACATGAGAAGCCTAGGCCTGACAAAGAAGAAGGAATTTGGCCTTCAGACTGTCTGCAAACTCAAAAGTACAATATCAGCTTTCCCTGGGGTTCCAGTCTGCGGGCCCCCCTTGGATTCAGATGTGCCAGTCCTCACAATCCCATGCCCCTACTCCTTAAAAGAAATCCTCTCTCTCTAACAATAAATTATAAAATTAAAATTATATATATATAATTCTATCTATATCTATTTTTTTATCTTTATATCTGTCTGCCTATCTGTCTCTTATGGGTTCTGTTTTTCTGGAGAACCCTGACTAATACGTTCTTTTTTCTTTTTTTGGCTGTTGTTGCTTGTGAGAGAGCCGGACACAGAATGATGCTCCCCATTACCTAGCCACTTTCTCACTGGTATTAGTTTCCTCATCAGGTCACGAGATAGACTGATAACAGTTAAGAATTACTTTGGAATGAAGTATGCAGAGTCTGGGGCATGTTCTGTTTAGCTTCAGCTGTTCTCTGTTACCCATCTCTCTCTTTTAGCCCATTAATGTCATGTTCCATTTGAGGCTGAGCTGTACTGCTCTTTGCTGGGAAGAAGGAATGTAAGCTGCTTTTATTAATGGGTTTCATGTTGTCCTGACCCATGCTTGTTTTTCCCCCCCCCTGAGCAAAGGTGGCTGGAATTTTACAGATGACAGTGTAAGATGTCACTTTTTGATTTGTTTTACAGTGGAGTAAACTTGGTAGTTTATTCTTTAAATTCATGCTTGGTAATGGAACCATCTCACTGCTCCATAGAACTTCCTGTGGTAATGGAAATGTACTTCCATGCTGCCTAGTATGGTAGCCACTAGACACATGTGTCTGTAAGCACTGAAACATGTGGCTAATGTGGCTGAGGAACTAAATTTTAAGATTTATTTAATCTGAAGTCATTTACACTTAAAATGAAATAGCCACACAAGGCTAGAATTTACCATATTGCATAGTACAGATCCAGCTGTTTCCAAATATCGATTTCCAGTATTTTTTTTTTTTGAGTAGGAATTGGAAATTTTTATGTGAGCCAAATTTGAGGATTATAACTGGGGAAGAGCATCTGAGAAATCTGTGAAATCCAGTATTTTTTTTAACTGATTTTTTTATTGCAGTATAGTTGATTTATAATGTGTTAGTTTCTGCTGTACAGCAAAGTGAGTCAGTTATGCATACAAGGTCCAGTTTGTTTTTAGGTCCGCGTGTTTTAGTTAGGATTCTCTAGAGAAATAGAACCAATAGGAGATATAGATATTCAGACTGAGGTAGAAGTAGAGATAGAGACACACAGAGATAGAGAGAGAGAGAGGTAGAAATAGTCAAAGCTATGATTTTTCCGGTGGTCATGTACTGATGTGAGAGTTGGACAATAAAGAAGGCTGAGCACTGAAGAATTGATGCTTTTGAACTGTGGTGCTAGAGAAGACTCTTGAGAGTCCCTTGGACTGCAAGGATATCAATCAAACCAGTCAATCCTAAAGGAAATCAACCTGGAATATTCATTGGAAGGACTGACGCTGAAGCTCCAATATTTTGGTCACCTGATGCAAAGAGCTGATTCATTGGAAAAGACCCTGATGCTGGGAAGGATTGAGGGCAGAAGGAGAAGGGAGCGACAGAGAATGAGATAGTTGGATGGCATTGCTGGCTCAATGGACATGAGTTTGAGCAAACTCTGGGAGATGGTGAAGGACAGGGAAGCCTGGCATGCTGCAGTCCATGGGGTCACAAAGAGCTGAACAAGACTTAGCAACTGAACAACAATGACAAGAAGTAGAGATTAGAGATGGAGATAAATAGAGATAGAGAAAAGAGAGATAGAGATGGAGTTAAGAGCTTGAAATAGAAGTAAGAGAGAAATACAGATAAGAGATAGAGCTGGAAACAGACAAGAGAAGATTCTTGTAGGAATTGGCTCATGCAGCTATGGAGGCTGTCTCATGATCTGCTGTCTGCAAGCTGGAGAACCAGAGAAGCCAATGGTGGAATCCAGTCTGAGACCAAAGTCACAGGAATCTGGAGACTGATGTTCGACGGCAGGAGAAGATGAATGTCTTGTCATAAGCAGAGCAAGTTTGTCCTTCCTCCACCTTTCTGTTCTATCCAGGTGCTCAACAGATTGGGCAATGGCCACCTGCAGGGGTGAGAGGAGATCGTCACTCAGTTTTACTGATTCAGATGATAATCTCTTCTGGAAAAAGTGCTCACAGACACACCCCAAAGTGATGTTTTTCTAGCTCTGTACACATCCCTTTGGGCTTCCCAGATGGCTCAGTGGTAAGGATCCACCTGCCAATGCAGGAGGTGCACATTTGATCCTCGGGTTGGGAAGATCCCCTGGAGGAGGAAAACGCAATGCAGTCCAGTATTCTTGGATGGGAAAGCCCATGGACAGAGGAGCCTGATGGGGTATGTACAGTCCATGGGCTCACAAAGAATCTGACACAACTGAGCGGCTAAACAACAACGGCAACACATCTGCTCTAAACCTTTTTCCTCGCTCTCTTGACGTAAGAGGGTACCATGTTTGAATCTTAGGACTTTATCTTAAAGTGAAAAATCTTTGCTTCCAAGTAAGTACCTACTTGTGCTCTGTGATAGGCAGTGTAGTTCACTGATAACTCTTCAAAGTGCAAATGAACATCTGCATTTGTTTTCTGTTTCCTATCAATTAAGTCACTTTTCAAGATATTATTAATATCTTAATAGCATTAAACACCATAAACATTGAATGCTGTATGTTTATGACTGCTGTATACTGTTCTATCATTGTTGTAGATAGCACCGTTCTATCATTATTTGGGGGAACGAAAGTTGTAGCATATGACAGAGGCATATGATAGTGGGTAGTGAATGTAACATTTACCCGATTTTAAATTAAATCTTTATCCCCTGTAGGCACTGGTAACCACAACCTGTATGATAGAGCAGTTGGAACACTGGTGTCACGAGTCCCTCACTGTCTTTTGATCCACAATCCATGATAATGTCTTAGTTTCTAAAAGCAATTCTGAACTACGAAACTTTTCTGACCTGTGATGAGTGTTCACGTAAAGCAATTTATACCAAAGCTGACCTGTCTTTTTAGGACGTAACTAGGTACTAGGTGGTAAATCATGTGACTTGGAGTTTTATTGGCAGAACTCTAAAATGCCATGTAAGTTTACAAAAGAATGAACACTCAAGTACATAGAAGGACATTGTTGTTCTGTGATTTTGTCTTAGCATCAATCTTGGCACCTTTTTGTGCCCCTATCTGCGTTCACTTTTCTTTCTCGTCTACTTCTAATTCATTTTACTTTACGCATTTTTTTAAGCTGTGTTTTGGTAATGAAGAGGGGCTAAAAGTTAACAAATAATAGTTTGGACTACAAGTCAAGATTTAGTTAATTTGGATCAAACTTAGGAATTGCCATCAGACCCATGAGTTCATCCATTCCGTTAGGTTAAGCCCACACTGTATGCAAGTATTAGTGCAGTGCTTTCCTCCCATGATCTTAATAGGGAGCAGATGGGGAGAAGACTGAAAGCCCAGGTTAAAATTTATCCTGGGCTTTGCAGGCTGACAGTTTGAATCCTGGCTTGTTCATTTATTTGTATGGATGAGATGACAACACTGACTCAGAGGTAGCTCTCCATCTCTCAGAAAGGATCTGAGGTCTCCTCTGCTCCTCCTACAAGGTGGCTTGGCAGGTTAGAAGTACTCACAATGGAAGATTCTGATTACTGTGGCTGCATTCAAGATGTGATGTTATGATTTGGGGTGATCTGGTGAAGAAAGCTGAGCACCGAAGAATTGATGCTTTTGTACTGTAGTGTTGGAGAAGACTCCTGAGAGGCCCTTGGACTGCAAGGAGATTGAACCAGTCCATCCTAAAGGAGATCAGTCCTGGGTGTTCGTTGGAAGGACTGATGCTGAAGCTGAAACTCCAGTACTTTGGCCACCTCATGCGAAGAGGTGACTCATTAGAAAAGACCCTGATGCTGGGAGGGATTGGGGGCAGGAGGAGGAGGGGACGACAGAGGTTGAGATGGCTGGATGGCATCACTGACTCGATGGACATGACTTTAGGTGAACTCCAGGAGTTGGTGATAGACAGGCCTGGTGTGCTGTGATTCATGGGGTCGCAAAGAGTCGGACACGACTGAACTGAACTGAACTGAACTGGTCCACATACCAGTGGCAGGTGCTTATGGGTGCTATTCTTTAACAGGTGCAATTCCAAAATGACTTACAAGCCAAAGTAGCTTGAGAAGACCCTTCTGTGCTCTGACTGGGGATCCAGTGTGTATCTGACTCCCCTGAAATAACTGCAGCTTTGTGAGTTCCCTTTCTTGAGAATTTCAGTGTGTAGGTTCTCTAACTGTACGGTGTGTGCTCTACTGATGCACACAAAGTTTCTCCCAGCCTTTGCCCCTGTGGTGGTCTTTCATGTGCCAGGATTCAAATGTGCAGTGGCTGCCCAGACCCAGAACTGGCCCAGAGAGCCTGACCTTGAATGTAAGTAACCTCTGTGCCTCTTAGTATCCACTGCTTTCAACATGGGCTTATCATGGGTGCTTGACAGCTCTGCAGCAGAAAATTGAAGTTTATCTATCAGAGATAATGCTTTAAATTTTGTGTATTTAATTTCAAAGGTCTTTTGGGGAGGGCGTTTACACATGCATATATACATATTCACTTCCATATGAATTATATTGATATTTACCAATATTCTGCTCTTTAATATGAAAAGTAAAGCAATATGGGATAATGAATGTTATCAAATATTTTCTCAAAACAACATTTTTAATGGCTGTATTCTTTCCTATTAGATAAACATTGCATTACCTTGTGAGCCATTCTCTTATCTTCAGACTTAGGTTTTTTTCCAATTTGTTGCCTTTTAAGTAGTACTTCATTGCTACTATTTCATGTGATATGAATTACTTCTTGATATATGTTGCTAAATTTAATTCCAGAAAGATTCTGTCAATAATGTTCCCAGTGACAGCAGCTGAAGAATGCATCCAGAACCCTAACATGCACTTATAATTGACATTTAAAAGATGCCCATTTGATGAAAAAAGATTAATTATTGTAACTGATGAATTACTTTAATTGATTGTTTTAGTTTGTACCATATTTTCTTTTTTAAAACTGAAGTATAGTTGATATATGACATTATATTGGTTTCAGGTGTATAGTATAATGATTCCATATTTGTATATATTGCAAAGAGTTCACCAAAATAAGTCTGGTTAACATCTGGCACCAGACATAGGTACAAAACTGTTTGTATTTCTTTACATGGTCGTGTGGGACTTGATAGTTATTCTGTGAATTTGTAAATCTCTCATTTTTAAATATTGCAGTATTGCATTTTTTGTTTAAAAAGAATTGTCTGTTACTTATAATCAGAGTTATAAATTTTTACTTCAGAAAATCAGAAAATACAGAAAACAGTATAGAAGAAATAAGTCACTCACAAGCCACTCAGGAGTCACTGCTGTTGACCCTGATGTTTAGAAGTTCCTTCGTATTCTTTTCTGTGCCTATGTAAATCCATGCCACTACCACCCACCCTTTCTTTTCTGTTACCAAAATGGAAGCACCTGTTGTTTTTGTAATCTGATCTTTCTCACAGAAAAATACATCGTGGAAAGAATAGTATGATGTGATTAGGAACCTGGCCTTGGACATTTGGGTTTGCATCTCAGCTTTGCCATTTGTCCCTGGGTTTGCATCTCAGCTTTGCCACTTGTTAGCTCTGTGACCTTCAGCAAGTTATTTAATTACTCTGAATCTATTTCCTTATGTTTAGGGAGGTGAGGACCTGAATTAATTGAGAATAATAATTAATGAGAATAATTTACAATCTATCCACAGAATTGTCATGAACAACAAATGAAATAGAGAATATAAAAAACTCCAAGAATAAAATCTGATACATAGTAACACCCAGCAAAAGTGAGCTTTCATTATCTTCTCATCTCAACCATAGATTTGTATGGCTAGGAGCATAACTACCTTCCATTCTGCCATTAGTGGTACTTTCTTGTATCATCTGTTGTATCTGTATCATAGATTACTGAAACAACCCCCTTTTGCAGTCCTTCAATTGTAATTTCTCATTTTTAAACTTTACTGCATTGAGTGATGGCAGGATCAGTACAGAGTGAAAGAATGCTGACTTTTAAAATTAAAATTACTATGTCCCTGACTTCCCTGGCAGTCCAGTGGTTAGATTCTGCCTTTCCAATGCAGGGGATGTGGACTCGATACCTGGTTGAGGTACTAAGATCTTGGGTGCTGCATGGTGTGGCCAAAAAAACAAACAAAAAAATGAATTACTGTGTCTCTGTAAAGCCCAGCTCTGCCACATACTAGACAAATTCCTAAGTCTTAGATTCTTCAGATATAAACTAGAAAGAGCAAATTCTCATAAGGTGACTAGTTATCTATTTCTGCAGAACAAACTATCCCCAAACTTGATGGTTTGAAATAAGCATTTTATTTGCTCATGAATGTATGTGTTCTGGACTCAGCTTGGTGGATCTTCAGCTTCTCTCACCTGGAGCCCCTTAACATGGCTAAAATCACGTGAGCACTCACCAGAAGCTGGATGGTCTCAACTGATTTCTCTCCCATATCTGGTGGTTGGTGGTGGCTGTTGGCTGACCTTGAATCGTCAGTGGCTGAGAATTTTTTTAACATTGAGGCAAGATTTCAAAAGCAGATCCTCTATTTGCAGTGTGTGCTTTATATCTTGTTGACTCAAACAAGTGAGATGGACAAACCCAGAGTCACTTTGGGAGGGGCCGTGCCAGGCCATAGACACAGCGAGGCATGGCTAGTGGAACAGCCATTGCTGTAATGAAAAATCTAGCAAGGTTACACTTTAGGCTTCTCTTCCTTGAAATGTAGATGATCATAAGAGGATCTGCTTTATAGAACTATCATCAGAAGGCAATGGCAACCCACTCCAGTACTCTTGCCTGAAGAATCCCATCGTCAGAGGAGCTTGGTGGGCGGCTGTCTATGGGGTCGCACAGAGTCGGACACGAGTGAAGCGACTTAGCAGCAGCAGCAGCAGCAGCAGAATCAAATGATCCCATGCTTATGTACTGTTTTTCAGAGTGTCTGGCACATTGTAAGTGTTCAATAAATATTATTTATTATATTGAGTACTTGCTTTTTTCCTTGGGAAATGAATTGAGGTATGTATTTGATAAAGACGTTAGATTCCATTGGCAAATTACATGTTTTTGGTGTTGAATTTTTTCTTTAAAAAGATTTGTATGCTTTCCATAATCAGAATTACACATTTTCATTGCAGAAAATCAGAAAATGCAAAAACTATGTAGAGGGAAAAATAAGTCACTCATAATCCACTCGCTTTTAAGGAACTTTAGGTATTATCCTTTTTGAAAATCATCATCATTCTGATAGGTGAAAACTCATCATTTAAATGTCTTTGATTATCTGTATTGTACATAATTTTCATAGTTTTTTTAAAAAGTTTTTTTTTTTTAATGTGGACCATTTAAAAAGTCTTTATTGAATTTGTTACAATATTGCTTCTGCTTCATTGTCTTGGTTTTTTGGCTACGAGCCACATGAGGTCTTAACTCCCCAACCAGGGATCGAACTGGTACTACCTACACTGAAAGAAGTCTTAACTCCTGGACCACCAGGGAAGTCCCCATAGATTTCTGATCATATGTATTTCTTTAATGATTTGCCTATTCATTCTCCTTGTCCATTTAAAGGAAAATAGGTGTTTATTTTGGAACAATTTTGCATTTACAGGACAGCTGCAAAGGTGGTACAGAAAGTTCCTGTGTCTCCCATATAACATTTTGCCTCATTGTGGTCCATGTGTAACAACTAAGAAACTAACATTAGTACATCACTGTCAGCTAAACTTCAGACTTTATTTAGATTTCACTAGTTTTTCCACAAATGTCCTCTTTCTATTCTAGGATCCAGTCCAGGGTATCACATTGCATTTAATCTTCATGTATCTTTAGTTGCCTGTAATATGTAGCAGTTTTTCAGTCTTATTTTTTTCACAACCATGACATTTTCAAAGTACTGGTCAGATATGTTGTGGAATATCTCCCACTTTGGGTTTGTCTGATGTTTTCTCATGGTTCGATTGGGAAGGTAGGTGTTTGGGAAGAATACCACAGAGGCCAGAGGCCTTTTTCATCACATCCTATAATGGGGCACATGCCTGTCAGCATGACTTAGTGCTGGGATATTAACCTTGATCTTTGTGTTCTGGTGGTGATTGCCAGGTTTTTCTGCTGTGAAATTACTATTTTTTCACTTTCCATACTCTATTCTTCAGGAACAAGTCACTCATGCAGCCTACTCTTATGGTAGAGGTTGGGGAATTTAATGCCACCTCTGAAAGGAGATGGAGAAGGCAATGGCACCCCACTCCAGCACTCTTGCCTGGAAAGTCCCATGGATGGAGGAGCCTGGTGGGCTGCAGTCCATGGGGTCGCTAAGAGTCGGACATGACTGAGCGACTTCACTTTCGCTTTTCACTTTCATGCATTGGAGAAGGACATGGCAACCCACTCCAGTGTACTTGCCTGGAGAATCCCAGGGACCAGGGAGCCTGGTGGGCTGCCGTCTGTGGGGTCGCACAGAGTTGGACATGACTGAAGCGACTTAGCAGCAGCAGCAGCTGAAAGGAGAGGTGCATTTGCTCAGGCTGCCAAGAAGTTTTCTTGGTTGAGGTGGCATTTGAGTGAAGACCTGAATGAAGAGGGGAAACAAGCCGTGAGGATAGCTGAGGGATAGAGCATTCTGGACAGAAGAAATAGGAAGTGCGAAAGCACTGCTGTGAGTGCGTGCTGGCTGTATTGTAGTGATCGCTACTCGAGCAGAATGAATGAGGTAAGCATGAATAAAGATGACATCATAGGTTGCCAGGAGCCAAGTCATCATGCAGATGATGGTAAATACTTGGGCTTTTCTTCTGAATGTAATGGGAAGCCGTGGTGGGGGGGGGTTAGGTTCTAAACAGGTGTGACATGATAAGATTTATATTTAAAAAATTATACCCCTGACTACTGTGTGAGCAAGCAGCTTGAAGGGGTTGTGAATGAAGGCAGAAATCCTAGTTAAGAGACTGTGGCAGTAACCCAGAGGAGAGGTGGTGTGGGTTGGGCCGGGCTCATACTGGTGGAGATAGAAGTAGTTGGGTTCAGGATACGTTTTCAAGCAGAAACAACAGAATTTGTAGATTGATTAGATGTGAGGTGAAAGAAGGAGTAGAATCAAGTATAACTTGAAGATTGTACCTTAGCCTTTAGGTGAATTAAAGATTTTTATTGAAAAAGAAAGCTCTAAAGAGGATCGGGTTTTGCAGAGGGATCCAGAATTGTTTTTTTGACATTGGATGCCTAGTGACATCATAGAGGAGATATCCAGTTGGCAAATGGACAAATGAGTCTTGCATTTAGAGGCGAGGTGCTGGAAGTCATTCATACGTACATATACACATACATGGGCTTCCCACGTGGTGCTAGTGGTAAAGAACACACCTGCCAATGTAGGAGACTTAAGAGACAGGGGTTCGATCCCTGGGTCAGGAAGATCCCTTCCAGTATCCTTGCCTGGAGAATCTCAGGGACAGAGGAGCCTGGCAGTTTAGAGTCCACAGAGTTGCAAAGAGTTAGACACGACTAAAGTGACTTAGCACGTTCACACACACACACACACACACACACAGAGTTTTCTAGATTAAATGTGGTTTTAATATGCACATTTAATTTATGTGTAATGTTATTCACTATTTCTGAAGCTAACAACCTCTGGGCATTTTTAGCTTATTATTTTAACTTCCCAAACATACTACTGTAATTTTTCTGTTCAACTTTAGAACTGCTAGTCCATGAAAAATTATGATTCTCTATTTTGTAAGAGGAAATTTACTATTTTATACTTTTCTACTTTCTTAACAGTTAAATTAAAAGGACTTACTAGGAGACTTTGGTATCAGTGACCTTGTAATCTATGTTAGGACTGAATTAATACATTGCAAGTGAGAGACAATTCCATATACAAACCAAATATACAAGGGGACATTTTTGGTTTATTTAACTGGGAACTTCAAGTGGTAGGTCTGGTTTCAGACATGGCTGAATCCAGGGGTTCAGACCAACTCATCAGCTCTCTGTCTGTTGCTGTTTCCATCACAGTCTTTGTTTGTCTGACTCGCATGTCTCTGAGTGATAAGTATTACTTTTCACTACTCTGTTTTATTCTTAGGCTCTCTCTATGGCAACACATCCCCAGTGGACACATGCATTCTTACAGCTTGGGATCAAAGTGCAACAGAGACATTCATGTCAATCTGTCAGAAAGGACTTGGGTGAACCCTTCTTGGGCTGTTCAGCAGCGAGGAAGATACATTTTTTTTGGATTGGTCATCTTGGGTGATATGTCTGCCATCTATGGCAGGGGATGTAGAGCTTTTTGATGGATGGACTCAACAGAATCACTTGGAGAGCCAGAAGAAATTTACCAAAAAACAAAACAAAACAAAACAACAAACCCATGCCACACTGCCAGCCTGCCTGCAGCTGTGACAGTGATTCCGCTAAAGAGACTGGGTGGTATCTGTAATGTAGATGGTGAGCCTCATCTGTAATGTGAGGCTGTGATATAGATATGTAATATAGCAGTGAGATGACTTTTACATCCCCAAGAGTGACTCTAAACTCTCAGGGTTTTTCAGTATTAAACCAATTTGGTTTAGTAATAAGTATTTTCATGACCAGATAAATTTTTTTTACTAAAGTATGTTGGTTTGCAATGTTGTGTTAGTTTCTGCTGTATAGCAAAATGAATAAGCTATATGTAGCAGCAGCAGCAGCATACACATATCCCCTCCCTCTTGAGAAGATAAATTCTTGTGTCTTGAAACATCTCCATGAAGTAAATGTGAGTATGCACCCAGAGGTAAACCCACAGAAATAGAGATTTAATCAAGACCAAGGAGGTGGTTAGGGATAGAGGTAGGATCAGAAAACAGGCCTTATTCCTGGCTCTTTCCCTTATCAGCTAGAGGAGAGCTTTCCCTGAGGACCAGGGAGCATTCAAACACTGGGTAGGAAACTCCCTTGTGAGTCAAAGCCTCTGGGACTGTACAGATGGTTTCAAGAGTGAAGCCTTGGTGCCTGAGCAAGGTGTGTCTGTAGGGAGGCAGAAGGGAGTGGGAAGGGACCAAAGATGGTTTCTCAGCATTTTACTCTTCCCAGAAGCATCTCATAGAGGCCATGTTGTTACAGAAATTAGGTTGACAGGATACCCTGGAATTTATCACGGACACAGCGTTCAGTGCAGTGTAGTGGTTAAGCTGGTAGGCTTTGGGTCACAGCAGTTTTGTTCATTTGCTACATTTCCTAGCTCTGCGATCATTGACTAATTATTAATCTCGTAAAGCCTTGGTTGCTTTACATTCAAATGGCAGACAATAATCCAGTTGACCTCAGAAGGTTATGGAGAGGATTATATGAGATAACACACATCAAGTGTGTAATACGGTGCCTGGGACATAGTAAATGCTCAGTAAATGTTGGCATTTTTGTTACCATCATTCTTTTTTTTTAAATATTTATTTGGCTGCATTGGGTGCTAGTTGTGGCATGCGGGATCTTTGTCACATCGTGTAGGATCTTTTATTGTGGTGCACCAACTCTCTAGTTTTGGTGCATGAACTCTAGTTGTGGTGTGCAGGCTCTGGAGTGTGTGTGCTGAGTAGTTGTGGAATAGGGGCTTAGTTCATTTGTGGCATGGGGGATCTTCGTTCACTGAGCAGGAGTCAGACCTGTGTCCCTTGCATTGCAAGGTGGATTCCTAACCACTGGCCCACCAGAGAAGTCCCCATCATTATTATTACTGCTACTGTGTTACAGTTCTACCGTCATTACTGCCGCCACGTTTGGGTCATCTATGCCTCGATATATCCCAGAATTTAAGCATTTCTTCCAAGCAGACTCAAAGTTTATGGCCTTGAATTTTTCTGGGGAAAGGAAATGTGACACTCTTAGGCGAGTATCTGGATTTCCTGCATCTGATAGACTGACCTTGGTGTAGCTCTGAGCTCTGCTATTACCTGGGCTTCCCTGGTAGCTTAGATGGTAAAGACCACCTGCAATACAGGAGACCTGGGTTTGATTCCTGGGTTGGGAAGATCCCCTAGAGGAGGGTATGGCAACACACTCCAGTATTCTTGCCTGGAGAATCTCATGGACAGACACTCTCGGGCAAGTATTTTGGATTTCTTGCATCTGATAGACTGACCTTGGTGCATAGCTCTGAGCTCTCCTGTTTCCTGGCTAGATGTAGGTTATGATCATGAAGATGGTTCCAAAGTTGGAAAGATGCCCCATGGATGGTCAGATCTCTAGTCTCAGGGATCAGTGCCTTTTACTCACCAGCTGACTGTCAGGAAAGACTGGCTCATATCAGTTCAGTTCAGTTCAGTTGCTCAGTCGTGTCCAACTCCTTGTCACCCCATGGACTGCAGCACGCCAGGCCTCCTTGTCCATCACCAACTCCCGGAGTTTACCCAAACTCATATCCATTGAATCAGTGATGCCATCCAACCATCTCATCCTCTGTTGTCCCCTTCTCCTCCCACCTTCAAATCTTTCCCAGCATCAGGGCTCATATAACTCATGAAAATTAAGATATTTCCCAGTATTGCAGATGAACACTTTCCAGCTTTGATATATTTTCAGGAAGGGGTTGTGTAGTTCCCTACCCTCTCTTTGGATCATGCCCATTGTGATTTTTAGTAATCACACCAAGGCAAAGGTTTACACAGAAACAGACTTTCAAAAGAACTTGGGGGAAATTGTAGCCTGTGATGATTAAGACCCAGAATCATCAAGGTCCTGTGACGGCATGATACTGGGGCTCAAGGGCCTCTGTTTTCTCAGGACATCTGAAGACACTTGTCCCTCTGACATAGCGTTCATGCCCAGAGGAAACACTGCCAGGCCATGAAGAGCCTTGTATGTTACAATTTCAGGGGAGATACAGGTTCCCAAAGTGCCCTGAATTTGCAGAGTTCCAGCTTTCCAGGTCTCTCCTCTGTCTGGATCATTCCAGTCCAGAACATGTCTTAGCACTCAGGGTGCCTGGAGAAATCTTCTGGGGGGCAGGAAGGTAAGGGCTCTAGAGAAAGTGGCTTCCCATGTTGTATTAGTAAGGAACTACTTCTGGTCAGTTCTTTCAGAAAATGATGGGCCCCTATGGGCTCCAGGGAATTTGCCCGATTAATCAAAGTAACTATTAGTCAGGCCCTCCCTCCTCCCCATCCTGGCTTCAACTCAACATTTATACTTGGACTATAGGATGAGCCATCTCTTTCTTCTCTTGCCCTCTCCTCTCTCTCTCTTTTAAAATCTTTTTTCAAATTTAATTTTAGACTCAGGGATGAATTGCAAAGTGATTACAGAGATTTCTCATAGTTTTCACCTGATTTCCTGTAATATTAAGACTAAACATAACTGAGAGGTAACTGGCAAAGCTAAGAAATGACATTGATACAATATTCTTAACTAAGCTAAAGACTTGATTCATATTTCTTCAGTTTTCCACTGATGTCTTTTTCTGTTTTCAGACCCAACCTAGGATCATACATTTACATGTCCTTCCTCCTTAGTCTTCTCAAGTCTGTGGCAACTCCTCTGTCTTTTGTCACCTTGAAACTTTTCAAGGGTACTGGTATTTTGTAGAATGTGCCTCAGTTTGAATTTTTCTGATGTTTCTTCATGGTTAGATTGAGGTTATAGATATTTCCTTTTCTCTTTGAACAGTTTGTTTCCTTCTTCCCTTTTCTTTTGGAAATACGGATATTGAATGTTGTAGAATCATTGTACCTCCATTAGTGAATGAAAAGGACATTGCAATTGTATCCCCATGCAGGAGGAGAATAGATTGGGCTGGAGAAAAACTAAATGCCCTTTGAAGAAATAACTTAAATGAATAGAAAGCTCTCCTCAAGGAGAATCAACAGTTACCTTTAGGCCAGGATGCAATTGTGAAGCTGTTTTGGATGTTCTCCTCTGTAAGAATATTTGGTTATCAAAGTGTTGGGTTGGCTTGTAAGAAATGGAGGTTTAATTACCATTGCAAACAAAGATAGCCCAGGAAAAGGAAGTTTATAAAGTTACTATGCTTGAGGTTTTTCAGAAAGTGTACGTAAATGTTGGATTAAAAACAGGTTTATTATGACATCTGTTATTTCCATTTAAGGCAACATTAAGTTTATTCAACAGATATTTATTACCCATTTTTCTTCACCTAGATACTGTGTTAAGTCTAGCTCATGATGCATTTAACATGATATTTGTAGAAAGCATGAGCGAATCCTGTCTTCAGTTGGTTCTCATTATTCGTGGTAGTTATGGTCTTGATAAGGTTGCTGTGAACAGTAAATTCACAAATACCACAGCATTGCTCCTAGGGGGAACTACAAGATTAGGTTCCTAGGAAGCTCTGGTCATACATTTTTTGTCAACTGATTGACACATATACAGTGGCTCAGACAGCAAAGAATCTGCCTGTAATGCAGGAGATGTGGGTTTGATCCCTGGGTTAGGAAGATCCCCTGGAGAAGGAAATGGCAACCCACTCCACTGTTCTTGCCTGGAAAATTCAGTGGACAGAGGAGTTTGGCAGGCTATAGTCCATGAAGTTGCAAAGAGGACGGGGTGACTAGCACATTAGCAACAGCACTGCTTCTAGGGAAGGTACAAGGTTAGGTTCCTGGAAGCCTCTTGTCATGCAGTTTTTGGTCAGTTAATCAGTACATGTCATCTTGTTTTATATGTGCTTCTGTCTAAAAACACCTTATTTAACATATATTGTTGAGGCATTAACATTCACAGCCAGCAGCACTGTAACTCATGTCTCCATGAAACTTATCTAACACATGTACTTTTCCCTTAAGGCACAGCACAGCCTTCTTGCACTTAGGGACACTAGGTGACACTTCAGCACTACACCAGCTGGCCATTTAATTTAAATTAATTCATTATTTTTATTTAACTATAGCTGATGTACACTATTGTGTTAGGTTTGGGTGTACAGCTTTAGAGATCTTTCCCAGGTGATTACAAGATACTGAATACAGTTCCCTGTGCTGTACAGTTCCCTGTACACTGAATGCTTATTTATATAATAAAAACCATATGATTATCTCAATAGATGCAGAGAAAGCCTTTGACAAAATTCAACATCCATTTATGATAAAAACCCTCCAGAAAGCAGGAATAGAAGGAACATACCTCAACATAATAAAAGCTAAATATGACACACCCACAGCAAACATTATCCTCAATGGTGAAAAATTGAAAGCATTTCCCCTAAAGTCAGGAACAAGACAAGGGTGCCCAATATCACCACTACTACTCAACATAGTTCTGGAAGTTTTGGCCACAGCATTCAGAGCAGAAAAAGAAATAAAAGGAATCCAGATTGGAAAAGAAGAAGTAAAACTCTCACTGTTTGCAGATGACATGATCCTCTACATAGAAAACCCTAAAGACTCCACCAGAAAATTACTAGAGCTAGTTAATGAATATAGTAAAGTTGAAGGATATAAAATCAACACACATAAATCCCTTGCATCCCTATATACTAACAATAGGAAAACAGAGAAATTAAGGAAACAATTCCATTCACCATTGCAATGAAAAGAACAAAATACTTAGGAATATATGTACCTAAAGAAACAAAAGACCTATATACAGAAAACTACAAAATACTGGTGAAAGAAATCAAAGAGGACACAAATAGATGGAGAAATATACTGTGTTCATGGATCAGAAGAATCAATATAGTGAAAATGAGTATACTACCCAAAGCAATCTATAGATTCAATGCAATCCCTATCAAGCTACCAACGGTATTTTTCCCAGAACTAGAACAAATAATTTCACAAGTTGTATGGAAATACAAAAAAACTCAAATAGCCAAAGCAATCTTGAGAAGGAAGAATGGAACTGGAGGAATCAACCTGCCTGACTTCAGGCTCTACTACAAAGCCACAGTCATCAAGACAGTATGGTACTGGCACAAAGACAGAAATATAGATCCATAGAACAAAATAGAAAGCCCAGCGGTAAATCCATGCACCTATGGACACCTTATTTTTGAGAAAGGAGGCAAGAATATACAATATAGAAAAGACAAACTCTTTAACAAGTGGTGCTGGGAAAACCGGTCAACCACTTGTAAAAGAATGAAACTAGATCACTTTCTAACACCATACACAAAAATAAAGTCAAAATGGATTAAAGATCTAAACATAAGGCCAGAAACTGTAAAACTCCTAGAGGAGAACATAGGCAAAACACTCTCCGACATAAACCACAACAGGATCTTCCATGACCCACCTTCTAGAATATTAGAAATAAAAGCAAAAATAAACAAATGGGACCTAATTAAAATTAAAAGCTTCTGCACAACAAAGGAAACTGTAAGCAAGTGAAAAGATGGCCTTCAGAATGGGAGAAAATAATAGCAAATGAAGCAACTGACAAACAACTAATCTCAAAAATACACAAGCAACTCCTGCAGCTCAATTCCAGAAAAATAAATGACCCAGTCAAAAAATGGGCCAAAGAACTAAACAGACATTTCTCCAAAGAAGACATACAGATGGCTAACAAACACATGGAAAGATGCTCAACATCACTCATTATCAGAGAAATGCAAATCAAAACTACAATGAGGTACCATTTCACGCCAGTCAGAATGGGTGCAATCCAAAAGTCTACAAGCAATAAATGCTGGAGAGGGTGTGGAGAAAAGGGAATCCTCTTACACTGTTGGTGGGAATGCAAACTAGTACAGCCACTATGGAGAACAGTGTGGAGATTCCTTTAAAAACTGGGCAAAGAACTGCCTTATGACCCAGCAATCCCACTGCTGGGCATACACACCGAGGAAACCAGAATTGAAAGAGACACGTGTACCCCAATGTCCATCGCAGCACTGTTTATAATAGCCAGGACATGGAAGCAACCTAGATATCCATCAGCAGATGAATGGATAAGAAAGCTGTGGTACATATACACAATGGAATATTACTCAGCCATTAAAAAGAATACATTTGAATCAGTTCTAATGAGGTGGATGAAACTGGAGCCTATTATACAGAGTGAAATAAGCCAGAAAGAAAACCACCAATACAGTATCAGTTCAGTTCAGTCGCTCAGTCATGTCCAACTCTTTGCAACACCATGAAACACAGCACGCCAGGTCTCCCTGTCCATCACCAACTCCCGGAGTTCACTCAGACTCACGTCCATCGAGCCATCTCATCCTCTGTCGTCCCCTTCTCCTCCTGCCCTCAATCCCTCCCAGCGTCAGATTCTTTTCCAGTGAGTGAGTCAACTCTTCGCATGAAGTGGCCAAAGTACTTGAGTTTCAGCTTTAGCATCATTCCCTGCAAATAAATCCCAGGGCTGATCTCCTTCAGAATGGACTGGTTGGATGTCCTTGCAGTCCAAGGGTCTCTCAAGAGTCTTCTGCAACACCACAGTTCAAAAGCATCCAGCTTTCTTCACAGTCCAATTCTCACATCCATACATGACTACTGGAAAAACCATAGCCTTGACTAGACGGACCTTTGTTGGCAAAGTAATGTCTCTGCTTTTGAATATGCTATCTAGGTTGGTCATAACTTTTCTTCCAAGGAGTAAGCGTCTTTTAATTTCATGGCTGCAGTCACCATCTGCAGTGATTTTGGAGCCCCCCAAAATAAAGTCTGACACTGTTTCCACTGTTTCCCCATCTATTTCTCATGAAGTGATGGGACCAGATGCCATGATATTCGTTTTCTGAATGTTGAGCTTTAAGCCAACTTTTTCACTGTCCTCTCTCACTTTCATCAAGAGGCTTTTTAGTTCGAATACAGTATAATAACACATATATATGGAATTTAGAAAGATGGTAATGATAACCCTGTATGCGAGACAGCAAAAGAGACACAGATATATAGAACAGTCTTTTGGACTCTGTTGGGGAGAGTGAGGGTGGGATGATTTGGGGAAGATGGTATTGAAACATGTATAATATCATATGTGAAACGAATTGCCAGCCCAGGTTTGATGCATGATACAGGGTGCTCAGGGCTGGTGCACTGGGATGACCCAGAGGGACAGGATGGGGAGGGAGGAGGGAGGGGGGTTCAGGATGAGGAACATGTGTACACCCATGGTGGATTCATGTCAATGTATGGCAAAACCAATACAATATTGTAAAGTAATTAACCTCCAAAATAAATAAGTAAATAAAAATAAATAGTAGTTTGTATCTGTTAATCTCATGCTCCTAATTTATTCCTCCCCTTTTCCTCTTTGGTAACCATAAGTTTGTTTTCTATATCTGTGACTCTGTTTCTGTTTTGTAAATAAGTTGATTTTTTTTTTTTTTTAGATTCCACAGGTAAATAATATATGGTATTTTGTTTCTCAATCAACTTCACTTAGTATAATAATCTCTAGGTCCATCCCTGTGGTGCAAATGGAGTATTTTGTTCTTTTTTATGGCTGAGCAATATTCCACTGTGTATGGAATCTTATCCATTCATCTGTTGATGGACACTTAGGTGGCTTTGATGTCTTGGTTATTGTTAATAGTGTTGCTGTGAACATTGTGTCACTGTTTTTCCACTTATATGTTCAAAATGTATCATTTTGAGTTAGTGTGTTCATCTTTTGGGGATATAAACCCAGTAGCTGGATCCTTTGGTAACTGTGTTTTTAGTTTTTGAAGGAACCTCTGTATTGTTCTCCATAGTGGCTGTTCTTCAGTTTCCATTCTAGGTGGCCACAAAAATGTGAAAAACATGGCCTTAAATAAACCATGGAAAAGACATTTGTTCACAGTCTTAGTTACTTATTCCACCTTAGCCTGAATGTGTGGGTTGTAGTCAAAATGTTTCCTGCTTAGGGCATATTCAAAAATGATCAGGAAAAGTCATGTGAGTGTTGTTTTGAGGTTCCAAATAAATTTTAGCTGGTAGGGAATTCACAAATAGGGAATTGTGGACAATAAGAATCCACTGATTTCTTCATTTAGATTGTGTGAAGTAGGAGTTATCTTTATTTCACTAATTAAAAACATTTCTGAGGTTTAAGGTTGCTGAATCATTTCTATAAACCTAGCCAGCTAGTCAGTGGGGTGGGTAGACAGTGAACAACGTTACTCTAATTCCAAAGGCAGTGTTTCCATCTTTACACTTTGTATCTCACTTCATTGGAGAAAGTCGAGCTAATTCTAGACAAATTCTGAAGTCAACCAGGTGCTATTCTCTTCCCTACTTAGAGTTATGGTGAGACATCTCCCCTTAGATGTTTATGCCTAGACCAACGTCAAGCGGGATTGAAAGTCTGTTAAATCAAATACATCTCTTCTGAAATATATTTCAAATAGTCTTGGTGCATCAACTTTTCTTATCTGTAACTTCTTATAATGTTCTTTGTTGTTTTAGTTGCTGAGTCATGTCTGACACTTTTATGACCCCGTGGGCTGTAGCCCTCCAGACTCCTCTGTCCGTGGAATTCTCCAGGCAGGAATACTGGAGTGGGTTGCCCTTTTCTTCTCCAGGGGATCTTCCTGACTCAGAGATTGAACCTGTGTCTCTTGTACTGGCAGGTGGATTCTTTACTGCTGAGCCACTTGGGAAGTTCCTTTATAATTTTCTTACATGTAACATATAACTTACTGGAGTTACAAGTTCTAGGAGAATAGTTACTATATTATCTTTATTTATATGACCTCTCTCTTTTCTCAGAAGTTTTTAAAACTTTTTCCTAAAAAGTTTATTTCCTCTCATTATGTTTATATGACCTCTCTCAGAGGTTTTTAAACTTTTTCCTAAAAAGTTTATTTCCTCCTATTATAATAGTAATCCATGATGTTTCAGTATATTTCAAAAATATAGAAGAGCCCCAAGAGTAAAATACAAGTCATCCATTTTTCTTATACCAAGAAAGACTCTTTATCAGTATTGGGTGTGACCTTTTTCCATATTCCCTCCCTTGTTTTCTATATGTCTGTTCAAATATACATACATATATTAAGAATTGGGGTCTTACTCTACTTGTTATTTTTAACTTTTTTGTGTAAGAATGTATCTTGGAGATTTTACTTATTTATTTGTTTTTTGGCTCTCCACCACTGTTGGGATCTTAATTCCTCCATCGGGGATTAAACTGGGTCCCCTGCAATGGAAGCACAGAATTCTAACCACTGGACTGCCAGGGAATTCCTGATATTTGGGAGATTTTATAGTGTCATTATATGGATATGCCATAGTTTATTGAACTATTTAGATTACTTTCACATTTCAAGCTATTTCAAATCGAGCTTTAAGATGAATGTTAATATATATTCCTAATTATTATGTGTAAATAGAATTGTTGCATCAAAGTGTATAGACATTGTAACAGCATTTCTTTTTAAGATTTATTTTTGATGTGGACCATTTTTTTAAAGCCTTTATTGAACCTGTTACAACACTGCCTCTGTTTTATGCTTTAGTCTTTTGGCCCCAAGCCACGTAGGATCCCAGTCCCGGACCAGGGATCCAGCCCACACTCCCCACACTGGAAGGTGAAATCCCAACCACTCGACCCCCAGGGAAGTCCCTGTAATGGCTTTTTGATAATTATTGCTAAATTGCTTTCAAGATGGTTATAGCAGTTTAATTTTCCTGCTAGCTATGTCTAGCAGGCCTGTGTCCCAGCCTTCTTGTAAACGACACATGATCTAGAGCTTTATGTTAAGCTGCTTTATTGGAGGGATACAAGTACCTTTGAAAAATGCATGAGGTCCTACTTTATTTAAAAAAAAAGGAAGATTTTAATTTTACAGTTCTCTCTCTATAAAATGTGTTATTCAGATGCCATTCCTCCCAGTAGTAGATTATATGTACCACAAGGCTTCCCAGGTGGCACAGTGGTAAAGAGAGATTACCTCCATGTGGCAGGAGATTCAGGAGACACAAGTTTGATCCCAGGTTCTGGAAGGTCCCCTGGAGCAGGAAATGGCAACCCACTCCAGTATTCTTGTGTGGAGAATCGCATAGACAGAGGAGACTGGTGGACTCTGGTGGACTACAGTACATGGGGTCACAAAGAGTTGGACACGACTGAGTGTGTGTGCATGCACACACATGACACAACTCATACACACTGAGAAGAGGGGGGCACAGAGGTGAACATCTTGGGAGACATGACAATATGAGTAGGGAAGCCAGGAAGATGCACCCAGAGAGGAGGAGACAGAGGAGCAGAAAGATGTCAGGAGAGCCTGGGGAGCAGGAAGTCACCAGGACTGGGATGAGGCACTTGCCAGAAAGCTGTAAAGTTTCCATTACATAACAGTGTAAGTGCTTCAGAAAGTATTCAAAGAGTCAATAAGACTAGAGCTAAAAAAGTGTCCAAGAGCGAAAAGGGAGGACAAGAAGTCTGGCCGACCGTGGGCTGAGGAGGTGCATGCGTCAGCGACCTGTTTTTCCCATGGGCCTGTTTCTGTTTAGTTCCTGTCTGATTTTTTTCGAGTGTGTGTGTGGGGAGTGAATGTACAAACCTGGATTATTCTGGAAACAGCTGGCAGTTTGCTTTAGGCCACCTGCTTTGGGGGAAAGAGCAATTCCATAAATGCAAAGAAGCAAATAATTGCAGATACTATCGGCCTGCTTTTGAATCACCATAAAAGGCCAATTCCAATTTTGTTCTAAAAATGGGCAAACGTTTTCAAAGACCCATCTTACATGAGGTATTTTAAAGAAGACTTTTCATCCATTCACTAGCGATGGAAACCCTTAACAGGAAGGAGTCGGTTTTCCTCGCAGTGAGGTGCTGGTCTTTCATTTTAGTCCCACCCCTGACCTGTGACAGCAATTGAAATGGCATTTTTTGTTGCTGTGAGGGGCATAAATCCACATTTGGGGTAGAACCCTGTCTTCATAAGTCCTTTTAGAAAGAACTGTAAGGACTCATGCTTTTGGCAGCGATGGAACAGACTTTATTAAGGTTGAGAGCAATGCACTGAATCCTACTGCCTGCTTTGATGCTTCCTAATGGCAGGGACATCCAAGAGAAAGGAACACTTTACATTCCAGAGTGTCTCTTGGGGCTAACTGGGAAGCGCTAACTTAGATCTTAGAGTTCTTCCCATTCTGAGCTTTCTCTGAATTTGCTTAGGAAGAGAATGTGAACTAATGGAACAATAATAATGACAGTGCTGCTATTCATAGCAAATGCTCACTGAGCCATCCCACTGTTCCAGGCTATGTGCAGAGCCCTGGAAAATGGTGTGTAATGCAGTCCTCATCATCGTCTTTAGGAGACTTGAGCCATTACATTTTACAGATATGCAAATGAGATGTAGCTTCCCTGGTGGCTCAAATGTTGAAGAATCTGCCTGTAAGGTGGGAGACCTGGGTTTGACTCCTGGGTCAGGAAGATCCCCTGGAAGAGGGCATGGCAACCCACTCCAATATTCTTGCCTGGAAAATCCCAGGGACAGAGGAGCCTGGTGGGCTACAGTCCATGGGGTTACAAAGAACTGGACACGACCGTGACTAGCATACAAAGCGAGATGCAGAGTAGTTAGGTACCTTGCCTGGAGTTGGTCAGGTGATGAGAGTTGACCTTGAGTGTCACGCCTTGGTCTCCCTGACTCCCCTGCCCTCCTCAAATCCAGTTGCTACTGCTATGTCTGTAAAATGCCTGATAAAGTGCCTGGCACATAGCTGCTCACTGGATGGTCCTTTGTTTCTGGGTGGTGATGGGCTGGAAGGGCAAGACTGCTGTTTTAAAAAAAAATTTTTTTTTTTGGAATATGATTGCTTTACAATGTTGTGTTAGTTTCTGCTGTACAATACAGTGAGTTGACTATATGCATACATATATCCTCTCCCTTGTGAGCCTCCCTCCCACTTCCCACATCCCACCCTCTAGGTCATCACAGAGCACCCAGCCGAGCTCCTGGGCTGTACAGCAGCTTCCCACGACTCTCTGTTTTACACATGGCAGTGTGTATACATGTCAATGGTACTTTCAAAGCCTGCTCTCTCTTGTCTGGTGGGATGGCCACACACCACAAACACCGCCTGGACACTGGTCACTTGGGCTGGAATGATAAGCATGAGGAGGGCAAAGGTTGCAGAGCTCTCTGGACCCTCTGGGGGATTCTAGAACATTATATAACCTTCTGAGTCACTCTTTGTCATATTGTGGTGATTTTTGATTACATCCTTAGCAGCAGTTCATGATTTTTGTTACTATTATTATTTTTTTTAAACTAGTTTTTCTTAACCAATTGAAGACTGATTGCTGTGGTCTGGGTAGAATGAGGAGGTGTTTGAAAAGAATGTTCTTTTTACCTGAAATTCTGCATGTGCTGTGAGGTCAAGGAGAGGAGTTTCTTTCTCTCAGTTTGGAGTTGAATTGGGAACTGCCGATGAGGTACTGAGTGTCAAGTTCCAAAGGCAGAGGAGAAATGGACTCTTTTCGCCTCTGCACAGAGACATGGAATTTGCTTCCAGTGTTCAGAGGCTTGGGGGAAGATGGAGCAAGTCTAACTAGGAAAGCTAAAGGTTATAGATTCTTCCTGGCTTGCTCAGATTTTGCCTCTGTTCGTGGGGCCAGGAGAGGCAAGGTTGGTGGAGACAGAGTGTCAGAGCTGTCCTTACTGGGTGGTGGAGTGGAATGGCGCCTCCTGTGGGTGGGAGGTAGCAGCATTATGGTAGCAGAAAGCCACTTGGACTGCCTAGGGCCTGACCATCAGGCCCCGTCATGGCCCGTCTGGGGCTGCCCAGCTGGCTCGGTGGCAAAGAGTCTGCCTGCCAGTGCAGGAGACACAGGTTCGACCCCTGGGTCAAGATCTCCCGGAGAAGGAAACGGCAGCCCACGCCAGTATTCCTTGCCTGGGAAAGCCTGTGGACAGAGGAATCTGGTGGGCTATAGTCCATGGCTTCACGAAGAACTAGATATGGCTGAGCATGCATTACCCACCCAGCAGGGATGAAGGGTGTTTAGTTAGTTAGTTAGTTCAGTCGCTCAGTCGTGTCTGACTCTTTGCGACCCCATGAATCGCAGCACGCCAGGCCTCCCTGTCCATCACCAACTCCCGGAGTTCACTCAAACTCACGGCCATCGAGTCGGTGATGCCACCCAGCCGTTTCATCCTCTGTCGTCCCCTCCTCCTCCTGCCCCCAATCCCTCCCAGCATCAGAGTCTTTTCCAATGAGTCAACTCTTCGCATGAGGTGGCCAAAGTACTGGAGTTTCAGCTTTAGCATCATTCCTTCCAAAGAACACCCAGGACTGATCTGCTTTAGAATGGACTGGTTGGATCTCCTTGCAGTCCAAGGGACTCTCAAGAGTCTTCTCCAACACCTCAGTTCAAAAGGGTGTTTGACACTTACTAAAAGTGGAAGTGCATTCAGGGTCACATATAATGACAGTCATTAAAAAACACACACAAAACTTTTAATTTTATATTGGAGTAGAGCCAATGAACAGTGTTGTGATAGTTTCAAGTGGACAGCAAAGGGACTCAGCCACATGTATACATGTATCCATTCTCCCCCAAACTCCCCTCCCATCCAGGCTGCCATGTAGCACTGAGCAGAGTTCCTTGTGGTATACAGTAGGTCCTTGCTGGTAATCCATTTTAAATATAGCAGTGTACACATGTTGATCCCAAACTTCCAAACTATCCCTTCCCCTCAGTCTTTCCCCCACCCCCTGTAGCCATAAGTTATTTCTGAGTCTGTGAGTCTGTTTCTGTTTTGTAAATAAATTCACTGAACAACAGTCCTTTAAAAACAAAGACCTAAAACCCTAATCACACATTTATATTTTAAACACAGCATGAGGGCCTGAGTTTGAATTCTATATTGTAATTAAATTACCTTCACCAGCTTTATATCGATCTATAAGGCCTCGGGGCTTTAACTACTTTGGGGCACAGCTGGCAACAGAAGAATAAAATAAGCTCTACTGTTAGACTGGGTGGGTTTGAGTCACAGCTTCGCGCTTTACTGGTTATAGAGCTTAGACAAGTCACTTGAGATCTTAGTGCCCCAGTTGCCTCATCTGTAAACTGGAGCAAATAGTAGTACCTACCTCATGGAGTTGTGCCCCACAAGAAACGCCACTGCAGTGAGAAGCCTGCACCCTGCAACTTGAGAGTATCCCTGCTTGCCGCAACTAAAAAGCCTGCACAGCAGTGAAGACCCAGCACAGCCAAATAAATAAAGAAATGTTAAAATATCATATATAAGGAGAATAAAGTATCATTCAGTCTTAATATTTTGGACAATATGACTTCCTGGGTGACTCAGTGGTAAGGAATCTGCCTGCAATGTAGGAGACACAGCAGATGCAGTTTCCATCGCTGGGTTGGGAAGATTCCCTTGAGAAGGAGATGACAACCCACTCCAGTATTCTTGTCCAGGAGGTCCCATGGACATAGGAGCCTGGCGGGCTACATTCCACGGGGTTGCAGAGTTGGACATGACTGAGTGAATAAAATACACACACACACACACACACACACACACACACACACACTTTATACCAAAACAATGGAAAGTCCACAATGAGGTATTGCTTCGCATCCCTTTGTATGGCTATAATTAAAAGTGGAAACCAAAAGCAAGATGAAAAATAACAAGTGTTGGCGAGGATGTGGGAAAGTTGAAACCATCTTAACTTTTGTTGGTGAGATTGCAAAGTGGTTCCACTGCCATGGGAAATAGTTTGGCGTTTCTAAAAAGATTCAAAAGAAAATAACTGTATGACCCAACAACCCTACTACTAGTTTATGTATCCAAAAGAAGTAAAAACAGTTAAACAAATATTTTTATGTTAACATTCACAGAAGCATTATTCACAATAGTCCAAAGATGAAACCAAATATTCATCAAATATCCACCCCTTCTAAATCAGTGTGTCGTGTAAAACCATAACACAAGTGGTGATCTAAATAATGGCATTTTTGTGATGACTGATCTTCAAGTTGACTTGTTAGTGAGGAAAAGCAGCTGTCAGTTACTCTCTTCTTTTTTGAACACTAAATTAAGTGAGCTTGGTTAAATTCCAAAGAATACACTTTCATAAATGTATGGAAAAGATTTTGGAAGTGAACCCCATAAACTGTATGCATTTTAACTTTAGACTTGTGCTTTCCCTTTAAAAAGAATTTTAAAATATATATGATATAAAACTGGGGGGCTTGAGCTTTGATCCCTGGTCAGGGAATTAAGATCCCGCATGCTGTGTGATGTGTGGCCAAACCAAACCAAGCCTTTTTACTTGGACATTTATTTATTGTGTTTTAATTCTATAGTTTTTTTTAAACATGTTCTCTTCTTCTGGGTAAAAACCTGTAGTAAATGCTGAGTCATGACATTAACAAAGAGCTAACAAGTTTTATTGGCAAAAAAAGAAAAAAAAATCAGTCACTTGAAATATGTTAATGTGTTTTAATTAGCACTTTAATGTTAATTAAAGTGATAGCCAAGAATTTCCAGATTAATATCAACCTCAATGAAATTGAAATTATCCAAGGAAGTTTATTCTATTTGGAGAGGAACTCTTTGTTTGCTCTCTTTAGAGGCTAAGCAACCATAGACGTTACTATCTTAGAAAGTCTCCCTAGACTAGAATCGAAAGCAGTTCCAAGGTTTTTGATTCTATGGTATTCCTGTAGAGTGTCTAACTCCATTTAATATCATAGACAAGCATTTATCAAATTAATCCTTTTCTAGTCTATGTGAAAAAGAAGGCATTATGGACTTACATGGTGGTGGAAATTTCATTATTGCCAAAGTAATCTCCATTTGCCATGGTGTTAGACTAATATGATAATGATCTACTCGATCTTAGATGTGTGGATGTTGGTTGCAACTTTGAAGAAAAATAGGAACCTAGGGTTTCACTGTTGAAGGTAACGGTCATCCTGTCATTTTTGTAATACAACTGGAAAAACGAAGTATAGTTGATTTACAATATTGTGTTAGTTTTGGCTGTACAGCAAAACGATTGGTGTATATATATATATATGTATATATATACACACACACCCACGTATATATATATGTATATATGTATATGTGTATGTACACACACATATACACACATGTTGTCTTCCCTCGTGGCTCAGTGGTAAAGAATCTGCCTGCTAGTGCGGGAGACAAGGATTTGATTCCTTGGTTGGTAAGAACCTCTGGAGAAGGAAATGGCAACCCACTCCGGTATTCTTGCCTGGGAAATCCCTTGGAGAGAGGAGCCTGATGAGTCATAAGAATTGGACATGACTTAATGAATAAACAACATACATATACTTCTCAGTTATTTGATTGTGCCTGACTCTTTGCGACCCCATGGACTGTAGCCTGTCAGGCTCCTCTGTCCTTGGGATTTTTCAGGCATTACTGGAGTGGGTTGCCTTTTCTTCCTCCAGGGAATCTTCCTGATCTAAGGATCAAACACTCATTTCCTGTGTCTCCTGCATTGGCAGGCAGATTCTTTACCACTGAGTCACCTGTGAGAATATATATATATATATATATATATATACACCTGGGAGAGAGAGAGAGATATGTAAATATTTATGTGTGTGTATATATGTATATGTGTATATACATATATATGCATAATATATACACATATATTCATACTATATATGTAGGTATATATACCTACATATATAGTCTTTCTCAGATTCTTTTCCCTTATAGGTTATTACAAGATGCTGAATATACCTCCTTGTTCAGTTCAGTTCAGTTGCTCAGTCGTGTCCTACTCTTTGTGACCCCATGAACCGCAGCACGCCAGGCCTTCCTGTCCATCACCAACTTCCGGAGCCCACCCAAACCCATGTCCATTGAGTTGGTGGTGCCATCCAACCATCTCATCCTCTGTCGTCCCCTTCTCCTCCTGCCCTCAGTCTTTCCCAGCATCAGGGTCTTTTCAAATGAGTCAGCTCTGCATCAGGTGGCCAAAGTATTGAAGTTTCAGCTTCAACATCAGTCCTACCAATGAACACCCAGGACTGATCTCCTTTAGGATGGACTGGTTGGATCTCCTTGCAGTTCAAGGGACTCTCAAGAGTCTTCTCCAATACCACAGTTCAAAAGCAGCAGTTCTTGGGCATTCAGCTTTCTTTATACTTCAACTCTCACATCCATCCATGATCACTGGAAAAACCATAGCCTTGACTAGACGGACCTATGTTGACAGGATAATGTCTCTGCTTTTCAATATGCTGTCTAGGGTGGTCATAACTTTCCTTCCAAGGAGTAAGCGTCTTTTAATTTCATGGCTGCAGTCACCATCTGCAGTGATTTTGGAGCCCAGAAACATAAAGTCAGCCACTGTTTCCACTGTTTCCCCATCTATTTGCCATGAAGTGATGGGACCGAATGCCATGATCTTAGTTTTCTGAATGTTGAGCTTTAAGCCAACTTTTTCACTCTCCTCCTTCACTTTTTCACTCTCCTCTTTCACCTTCATCAAGAGGCTCTTCAGTTCTTCTTCACTTTCTGCCATAAGGGTGGTGTCATCTGCATATCTGAGGTTATTGATATTTTTCTCAGCAATCATGATTCCAGCCTGTGCTTCCTCCAGCCCAGTGTTTCTCATGATGTACTCTGCTTATAAGTTAAATAAGCATGGTGACAATATACAGCCTTGGCGTACTCCTTTTCCTATTTGGAACCAGTCTGTTGTTCCATGTCCAGTTCTAACTGTTGCTTCCTGACCTGCATACAGGTTTCTCAAGAGGCAGATCAGGTGGTCTGGTGCTGTGCAGTAAATCCTTGTTTATTTTGTATATAGTAGTGTATATCTGTTAATCTTATACTCCTAATTTATCCCTCCCTCACCTTTTCCCTTCAGTAACCTAAAGCTTATTTTCCGTGTCTGTAGGTCTGTTCCTGTTTTGTAAAAGGTTCATTTGTATTATTATTTTTAGATTTCATATGTAAGTTATATCATACAGTGTTTGTCTGACTTACTTCACTTAGTATGATCATCTATGGGTCCATTCCTGTTGTTGCAAATGACATTATTTCATCTTTTTATGACTGAGTAAACACATACTTATGTTATTGTATATGAGTACATATGTAATGAAATGTATATAGCTATCCACACCTTCTTTATCCATTTGCTGATGGACTCTTAGGTTGCTTCCATGTCTTGGCTCCTGTAAATACTGCTGCTATGAATATTGGGGTGTGTGAATCTTTTTGAATCAGAGTTTTCGTTTTTTCCGGATATATTCCCAGGAGTAGAATTGCTGGATCATACGGTAGGCCTATTTTTAGTTTTTTAAGGGATCTCCACTTTCCATAGTGGCTGCACCAATTTACATTCCCACGAACAGGGTAGGAGCATTCTCTTTTCTCCATGCCCTCTCCAGTGTTTATTTTCTGTAGATTCTTGGATGATAGCTACTCTGAGAGTCCCTTGGACTGCAAGGAGATCCAACCAGTCCATTCTAAAGCAGATCAGTCCTGGGTGTTCTTTGGAAGAAATGATGCTAAAGCTGAAACTCCAGTACTTTGGCCACCTCATGCGAAGAGTTGACTTATTGGAAAAGACTCTGATGCTGGGAGGGATTGAGGGTAGGAGGAGGAGGGGACGACAGAGGATGAGATGGCTGGATGGCATCACCGACTTGATGGACGTGAGTTTGAGTGAACTCTGGGAGTTGATGATGGACAGGGAGGCCTGGCATGCTACAATTCATGGGGTCGCAAAGAGTCAGACACGACTGAGCAACTGAACTGAACTGAACTCTGACCAATGTGAGGTGATACCTCATTAGAGTTTTGATTTGCATTCTTTAATCATTAGTGACGTTGAGCATCTTTTCATGTGCCTTTGACCATCTGTATATCTTCTTTGGAGAAATGCCTGTTTAGGTTTTCTATCCATGTACAATTTTTCAAGCAACAGAAACTAGCCATGTACTTTTGAGATTAGGTTGAGAGGGTCATTTTGCCTTCCAACGATTAAGGGTATTGGAAGATCAATTTGAGTCAACAAATTACCTCATACATTTATCTGAATATAAACCCAGAGGTAGGTTAAGGATTTAGCCTATAAATGGGAAGGCATGGAGAAATCCATGGAGAATGGAGAAATCCATTCCATAGAGGAAAATGCTAGTTAATGAAAATATTGACCCCTTACCCATAATATAATTTAAAAAAAAAATCTGTTTCCTGACTATTTTTTTTCATGAGGCAATTTGTCAAATTTCCAATGTGAAGACATTTACATCAGTAGAAACTACTTCTCTTTTATTTATTTTATCACTGTTATTACTGTTTGTTAAATGCTAGTCATTAATTTCTGTTTTAAATTTAAATTTTAAATTTCTGTTTCAAATTCTAAATAAAGGGAAATTTAAAATTTTAGATGATTACTTTTATTGTGTGTGAATAAGCACTTTATTTTATTATCATTTATTGACTATTTTTGTCAGTGCTGGGTCTGCATTGCTATGTAAGCTTTGCTCTAGTTGTGGCAAGTGAGGGCTGCTCTCTGATTGCAGCGGCTTCTCCTGTGGTGGTGCACGGGCTCTAGGGAGTGGAGGCCTCAGTAGTTGCTGCTCCCGGCCTTAAAGTGCATGCTCAATAGTTGTAGCACATGGGCTTGGTTGCTCTGTGGCATTTGGGGTACTCCTGTGTCAGGGATCAGACCTGTGTCTCCTGCATTGACAGGCACATTGTTTACCACCGAGCCGCCAGGGAAGTCCAGGCATTTTAGATAAATAGCAAATATTTAAATTTCCATCTTCATAAATTAGTAACATGTATTACATACAGGAACACAAACATTTTGAATGGTACTGATTTTCAACAAGAATGACATTTAGCTTTAAATAGGACAGAATATGTTTTGGATTATTGCATTTTTATATGCGGTATTCAATAGAATACAAATACTTTTGCCTCCATAAATTAAAAAGTTAGGCAGTCATTATGAGTGGCTTTTCTTTGAAACAAAGAGATATGTTTCTAGTTCAAACATTTTGTTATATAACATGCTTATTTTCTTTGTTTTTCTGGTTGGAGTCATGATTCATGATATGCCCATTTTGTGGCCCACAAATTCTTATCTGTATTTTAAAGTTAGGCATATATTAAGGGGGAGAGAGAGAGAGGAGAGAGAGAAAATGCAATGGAAATCTTCAGAAATTAATCAAGATTAAGTAGAACCAAAGAGTGTAAAGTGTATACATTCAATATTTGTAAATAGTGAACTGCAAAAATAGTCTCTGGAATACATTAAATTGAGAAAACTAAGAATTGCTTGTTTATGTAGAAATCGCTTTAATTGTGGAGGGAGAAAATTTTGTTGTTTCTGTATTATGTATTTCTATTTGTTGGCTTCTGTTCAGGAATATCGTCTCTTGGCACAAAGAGGGAAATGTAGATGTGGCAATATAAAGAAGAATTTTCTCCCTTTTTCATTAGTTGGAGTTTGGCTAAACATAAGGAAGGAGAGCAAGGATAGAACCCTGTTCCCATAGTTATTCACCTCTGCTGCAGAGGACAGCTGGTTTACCATCAGTCCTGGATATGTTTCGAATCAGGGACTTTGCTACAACTTTCCTAGAAACCATTAACTTCCTGCCTTCCTTCATATAGCTATTTATTCATTGATTCATTCAAACAGCAAGTATTTATTGAGAACTGTGCAGTAGGTAGATATTCAATTCTCTGGAGATATGTTGGTGGACAAGGCAAACAAGGTCCCTGTTCTTGGGGTTCCTATATTAGACAGGAAACAGAGACAAAAACAACTGAACAAACAAATGAACAATATTCCAATAGGGAAAAGTGCCACGAAGAAAACACAGCTGCAAAGAGAAAGGGATTGATGGTTATAAAGGGAATGTACCATTTAGGAGAGGACCTGGGAAAGCGGCTCTGAGGAGGTGAGGTATCAGTTGAGTCATAAATGACAAGTTGAAGCAAATCGAACACCCTGGGAACAGGGTGTTCTGAGCAGAGGTAGCCGCGAAGTGCAGTGGCCCCAACTGGAACAAGCCCGGTTTATCTGAGGAACAGAAAGAAGGCTGGTGTGCATGGGGAAGACTCAGAAGAGTGTTGAGGGAAGCCCAAAGGTGGCATGACTTTATCACACGGTGTTTTGGAGGTTGTATTTTATTTGATGTAGGACACACACCCACACTCCTGTGTTTTTGCCAATATAACATCAACCCACACAGTTGTAGAGTGAAAAAATCTGCTCCCTTCGTGGTTTCTTTCATTCAAGGAGAAAGAATCAGGTTATTTTTCTCACATTGAATTGATTTAAAAAAAGCCCAGTTATTTATGCTTCAGATCGACAAAGCCTAAAGAGCATAAGAAAAAAGTGAAGAGTACAAGTATTTTAACACTTCATGTATCGCCATGAAGACACTCAGAGGCTACAGGGTGGTACTTCTTTAGCTCCCTTGAACTTGAGGTGTGCCTTTGGCCAAGTTCACATGGGCCAACTGTAACATAAGGCTTAGCACATCTTGCTCAAGAATGTTGGAGAATCTATAACTCCGTGTGTGTGATTCATGTTCTTCTGATGAAATTGCCATTGAACGTTGATGCTGGTGAAACGTGGACAAAAGCCCAGGAAAGTTCAAGTGTGGGCTTGTCCCATGAAGGCAGGTTCTGGCTCCTCACATACAGAGGATTTCAGAGGAGGAGTTGAGGTCGTCCCCTCTGCTGGGTGTTCAGTTAACAGCACAAGTTCAAGGCTGCTCAGGGATCATCTCCTGGGGATAGAGGAAGTATCTCCTTTTTATATAGAATCTTTTTTTTTTTTTAATTTTTTTGCTGCACCATGTGGCTTGTGGAACCTTAGTTCCTTGGCCAGGAATTGAACCCATGTCCCCTGCACTGTAAGCTTGGAGTCTTAACCACTCAGCCTCCAGGAATTCCCTAGAATTGTTTTGACCACAACACTTGGAGAGCAACCAGTGAGTGTGATGTCAAGTTTGACCTTCATTTTCCTCAGAGTAGCTCTACACTCATCTCTTTTCTTTTTTGTTGATTATTCGTGAAAAATACTGGGAGTCTGGGGTTTAGTAAAAGGATGTATTTTCAACTTTGAAACAATCCAAAGTATTCTTTCCTCAATACCCTTTTACTTGTTCCATTTCATATTCCAATAGCTTGTTCAGCAAATATTTATTTATAGTAACAAACTTGATGACAAAATCCACCTCCAAGATCACTTCCTTTATGAAGCATTGCTTCACGTTGTGTGGGCAAAGCGCTCTCAGAATTAAAGTCCAACACAGCACATTGTTTGATGGCTGTGTTCCAACCATGAGAAGTTTAGGTGGATTCCATATGGTAGGATGGCATGGAGTGATGGCAAATACATAGGCCTTGTTTTCAGACAAGTTCATTATACGTGCTGAGATACTCCTGCTTTTTAAAATTAATTTTTCAATCATTTAAAAAAATTGGAGTATAGTTGAAGGACAAAGAAACCTGATGTGCTGCAGTCCATAGGGGTGCACAGAGTCAAACATGACTTAGTGACTGAACAACAGCAACAACAAATAGTTGATTTACAGTGTTTTGTCAGTTTCAGGCATATACCGAAGTAATTCAGTTATACATCCATAAATATCCTTTTTTCCCCATATTCTTTTCCTTACAGGTTTTACAAAATGCTGAGTATAGTTCCTGAGAAGCCCCCTGTTTTGACATTGGTAAAATGGCAATAATACCAACCTGAGGGGTTTTGTGAGTTTAAAGTAGGTTATGTGTGTGTATAGTGCCTGGTAAATAGAAACCACTAGAAAAAAGGCAGCCATTATTTTATTTTTGGTAGGGAAAGATAGCTTTTCTCTCTCTGATGTTTTATTTTTCTATGTTACTATTTCTTCTCTACTACTACCACTAATCCGGAGTACCATTACTCTTTTTTTTTTTCTTTTAATTTTTTTTTATTTTTTTAATTTTAAAATCTTTAATTCTTACATGCATTCCCAAACATGAGCCCCCCTCCCACCTCCCTCCCCATAACATCTCTGTTAAATTGAGGTATAGTTGATTTACAATGTTGTGCTGAAAAACTTCAAGTATACAGCAAAGTGATTCAGTTATATGTATATATTTGCAGATTCTTTTCCATTCTAGGTTATTATAAGATATTTAATATAGTTTCCTGTGTTACACAATAGGTACTGTTGTTTAACTATTTTATATATAGCAGTGTGTATATGTTAATCCCAAACTCCTAATTTATCTGCCCCCAACCCTGGCTAGGGGCTTCCCTGGTAGCTCAGTTGGTAAAGAATCTGCCTGCAATGTAGGAGACCCCAGATTGATTCCTGGGCTGAGAAGATCCCCTGGAGAAGGGATAGGCTGCCCACTCCAGTATTCTTGGGCTTCCCTGGTAGCTCAGATGGTAAAGAATCCTCCTGCAATGAGGGAGACCTGAGTTCAGTCCCTGGGTTGGGGAGAGTCCCCTGGAGGTGGGCATGGCAGCCCATTCCAGTATTCTTTCTTGCAGAATCCCCATGGACAGAGGAGCCTGGCAGGCTATCGTCCATGGGGTTGCAAAGAATTGGACATGACTGAGCAACTAAGCACACACAGCATACACCTTGGTTATCCTCTTTGGCAACCATAAAATTGTTTTCTATGTTTGTGAGTCTGTTTTGTAAATGAATTCATTTGTTTCATTTTTTTAAGCTTCCACATGTAAGAGATTTATATGATACTTATCCTCGACTTACTCCACCGAATATTATAATCTCTAGGTTCATCCATGTTGCTGCAAATGGCATTATTTCACTCTCTTTTATGGCTGTGTAATATTCCATTGTATCTCATTCAATCCACTCATTAGCCTCTGGACTTTTCTATCTTTTCTGTCACTCTAGCTTCAGAATATTCCAGTCAGATATGCACATTGTAGTCCTGTGATCTTTACAAAAGGCGAACATGAGCATACTATTCACACCTTATTATCACCCTTTAAAGCTCTGTGATTGAGTTCCTAGACTCCTTGGATAAAGTGAGAAACTCCCTAAAATAGCCTATACAGCAATGGATGCTACATCTCTCCTAACTTTATCTTGCTTTGGACCTCTTTCATTTTTTAATCCAGTCACACTTTCTTCTCATTCATAAAATAGTCGCAGCTCCCTCCCTTTACATGTGAACTTCCCCCAGGAAATTGCACCATTTGATCTGTACCCTTAATTTTTTTTTTTGGTAATCATTGTTCAGACTTAAGTTTAAGTGATCTCTCTGTTGAGGTGAAATTCCTGTAATAGCAGAGCTTGCGTCTTTCCTTCCTTGTACTTTTTTCTATTTTAGTTTTACACTTACCTGTCAGGCTTGTGTGTTTTATATTCTCCTCTATACACTAAGCACCTAAACGGCACGAGTTTGCTCACCATTTATCCACAGCACCTATCTCAGTGCTGGGCACATGAGAGTTACTCAGTAAATAGCTATTTTAACATTATAACCTCTACGAGGGCAGACACAATGCTTGTATTGTTTACATGTGTATATCCGATGCAATAACTGTTTCTTGGATGACTTTATATGTTTTCAAAGCACTTTCCCACCCTCCTTGAAATTAAATGTAAGTGAACAACTCAAGTTTGCACTTCTTATAATTTGTGGCATTTGATCTTGGATGCAATACTTCTCTAAACCCATTTCTTATTTTTTAAAATTGGAGTATAATGGCAAATAAATGGGTAAACAGTGGAAACAGTGTCAGACTTTATTTTTCTGGGCTCCAAAATCACTGCAGATGGTGACTGCAGCCATGAAATTAAAAGATGCTTACTCCTTGGAAGGAAAGTTATGACCAACCTAGACAGTATATTAAAAAGCAGAGACATTACTCTGTCAACAAAGGTCCATCTAGTCAAGGCTACAGTTTTTCTAGTGGTCATGGATGGATGTGAGAGTTGGAGTATAAGGAAAGCTGAGCACCGAAGAATTGATGCTTTTGTACTGTGGTGTTCTAGAAGACTCTTGAGAGTCCTTTGGACTGCAAGGAGATCCAGCCAGTCTATCCTAAAGGAGATCAGTCCTGGGTGTTCATTGGTAGGACTGATGTTGAAGCTGAAACTCCAATACTTTGGCCACCTGATGCAAAGAGTTGACTCGTTGGAAAAGACTCTGATGCTGGGAGGGATTGGGGGCAGGAGGAGAAGGGGACGACAGAGGATGAGATGGCTTGATGGCATCACCGACTCGATGGATGTGAGTTTGGGTGAACTCCGGGAGTTGGTGATGGGCAGGGAGGCCTGGCGTGCTGTGATTCATGGGATCGCAGAGAGTTGGACACAACTGAGCAACTGAACTGAACTGATAGTTGCTTTACAGTGTGTTAGTTTCTGCTGTTCAGCAAAGTGAATCAGGTATACATACACATATATGTCCTCTCTTTTGGATTTCATTCCCATCGCCACAGAGCACTGAGTAGAATCCTTTGTGCTGTATAGTCGATTTTCATTAGTTTTCTATTTTATATGCAGTATCAATAGTGTATATGTGTCAACCCCAGTTTCCCAATTCACCCTCCCTTCCCCTCTTGAAAGTGAAGTCGCTCAGTCGTGTCTGACTGTTTACGATCCCATGGACTGTAGCCTACAAGGTTCCACCATCCATGGGATTTTCCAGGCAAGAAGACTGGAGTGGGTTGCCGTTTCCTTCTCCAGGAGATCTTCCTGACCCGGAGATTGAACCCGGGTTTCCCACATGGTAGGCAATGTAGGCAGATGCTTTACTGTCTGTATCACCAGGGAAGATATATTTTATCTCTATGTCTGTGTCTCTATTTCAGCTTTGTGAATAAGATCATCTATACCAATTTTCTAGATTCCACACATCCACTTGTTTTTAAATACATTGTTCTTATCAAAGTTTTCCCAGCTTTCAATTCATTCTGTTGGATCTGAGTTTCATAAGGCTATATATGAGTATATGCGTTGTAAAATGTAGATAAAGATCCCACATCTCATAAAGCAACTGGAGATCTACATCATTCATTCTTATTAAGAGTCTGTTCATATTGGATATACTCACCAGAATGTTTCCTTAAGCTGGTGAAAGCTTTGCAACACGCATGACAGAACATCTATAATATTGTCTGTATAACTCACCAAACCACATGGCCATCTCATTTTCACTAAGACCACAGTTTTAGCTGCTTGCTCATTAGACAAATTAACATATAGAATTGCTGTCATCTTCCAAAGTGAAGGAAAATCTTCTCACATCT
The DNA here is from genome assembly GCF_001704415.2 of Capra hircus. NCBI lineage: Eukaryota > Metazoa > Chordata > Mammalia > Artiodactyla > Bovidae > Capra > Capra hircus. The sequence goes on along the minus strand of NC_030824.1, from coordinate 60,144,348 downwards.
GACTGCAAAAATTAACTACAGCCCCAAAGAGAAAAATGTTTCCAGATTCTTCTGCATCATTTTAGATGTAAGGGAAGAAGTATTTGAGATTTAGTGGTCATCAGTTACCAAATGAAGATATTAATATCCATCTCGTAGGGTTACTATGAGGATTTAAAATTAACAAAATTAAGTATGTGAGAAGATTTTACTAATCAGAATTTATAAATATAAACTATTATTTCATGGATATGTATGAAGATTAGCTGCAGTTTGTTCAGTTCACTTCAGTCGCTCAGTCGTGTCTGACTCTGCGACCCCATGAACCGCAGCACGCCAGGCCTCCCTGTCCATCACCAACACCTGAAGTTCACCCAAACCCATGTCCATTGAGTCGGTGATGCCATCCAACCATCTCATCCTCTGTTGTTCCCTTCTCCTCCTGCCCTCAATCTTCCCCAGCATCAGGGTCTTTCCAATGAGTCAATACTTCTCATCAGGTGGCCAAAGTACTGGAATTTTGGCTTCAACATCAGTCCTACCAATGAAAACCCGGAACTGATCTCCTTTAGGATGGACTGGTTGGATCTCCTTGCAGTCCAAGGGACTCTCAAGAGTCTTCTCCAACACCACAGTTCAAAAGCATCAATTCTTCGGCACTCAGCTTTCTTTATACTCCAACTCTCACATCCATCCATGACCACTGGAAAAACCATAGGCTTGACTCAGTTCAGTTCAGTTCAGTTGCTTAGTCGTGTCCAACTCTCTGTGACCCCATGAATTGCAGCATGGAGGCCTCACTGTCCATCACCAACTCCCGGAGTTCACTCAAACTTACTTCCATAAAGTTGGTGATGCCATCCAGCCATCTCATCCTGTCATCCCCTTCTCCCCCTGCCCCCAATCCCTCTCAGCATCAGGGTCTTTTCCAATGAGTCAACTCTTCGCATGAGGTGGCCAAAGTACTGGAATTTCAGCTTCAACATCAGTCCGTCCAGTGAACACCCAGGACTGATCTCCTTTAGGATGGACTGATTGGATCTCCTTGCAGTCCAAGGGACTCTCAAGAGTCTTCTCCAACACCACAGTTCAAAAGCATCAATTCTTGGGCCCTCAGCTTTCTTCACAGTCCAGCTCTCACATCCATCCATGACCACTGGAAAAACCATAGCCTTGACTAGATGGACCTTTGCTGGCAAAGTAATGTCTCTGCTTTTATATATGCTGTCTAGGTTGGTCATAACTTTCCTTCCAAGGAGTAAGTGTCTTTTAATTTCATGGCTGCAGTCACCATCTGCAGTGATTTTGGAGCCCAGAAAAATAAAGTCAGCCACTGTTTCCCCATCTATTTGCCATGAAGTGATGGGACTGGATGCCATGATCTTAGTTTTCTGAATGTTGAGCTTTAAGCCAACTTTTTCACTCTCTTCTTTCACTTTTTCACTCTCCTCTTTCATTTTCATCAAGAGGCTTTTTAGTTCTTCTTCACTGTCTAAGATAAGGGTTGTGTCATCTGCGTATCTGAGGTTATTGATATTTCTCCTGGTAATCTTGATTCCAGTTTGTGCTTCCTCCAGCCCAGTGTTTCTCATGATGTACTCTGCATATAAGTTAAATAAGCAAGGTGACACTATACAGCCTTGACGTACTCCTTTTCCTATTTGGAACCAATCTGTTGTTCCGTTCCAGTTCTAACTGTTGCTTCCTGACCTGCATATAGGTTTCTCAAGAGGCAGGTCAGGTGGTCTGGTATTCCCATCTCTCTCAGAATTTTCCACAGTTTATTGTGATCCCCACAGTCAAAGGCTTTGGCATAGTCAAAGCATAAATAGGTATTTTTCCTGGAACTCTTTTGCTTTTTCAGTGATCCAGCGAATGTTGGCAATTTGATCTCTGGTTCCTCTGCCTTTTCTAAAAGCAGCTTGAACATCTGGAAGTTCATGGTTCACATATTGCTGAAGCCTGTCTTCGAGAATTTTGAGCATGACTTTACTAGAGTGTGAGATGAGTGCAATTGTGCGGTAGTTTGAGCATTCTTTGGCATTGCCTTTCTTTGGGATTGGAGTGAAAACTGACCTTTTCCAGTCCTGTGGCCACTGCTGAGTTTTCCAAATTTGTTGGCATACTGAGTGCAACACTTTCACAGCATCATCTTTCAGGATTTGAAATAGCTCCACTGGAATTCCATCACCTCCACTAGCTTTGTTCATAGTGATGCTTTCTAAGGCCCACTTGACTTCACATTCCAGGATGTCTGGCTCTAGGTGAGTGATCACATCATCGTGATTATCTGGGTCGTGAAGCTCTTTTTTGTATGGTTCTTCCATGTATTCTTGCCACCTCTTCTTAATATCTTCTGCTTCTATTAGGTCCATACCATTTCTGTCCTTTATTGAGCCCATCTTTGCATGAAATGTTCGCTTGGCATCTCTAGTTTTCTTGAAGAGATCTCTAGTCTTTCCCATTCTGTTGTTTTCTTCTATTTCTTTGCACTGATCACTGAGGAAGGCTTTCTTGTCTCTACTTGCTATTCTCTGGAACTCTGCATTCAAATGGAAATATCTTTCCTTTTCTCCTTTGCTTTTCACTTCCCTTCTTTTCACAGCTATTTGTAAGGCCTCCTCAGGCAGCCATTTTGCTCTTTTTCATTTCTTTTTCTTTGGGATGGTCTTGATTCCTCTATCCTGTACAATGTCACAAACCTCCATCCATATTTCATCTGGCACTCTGTCTATCAGATCTAGTCCCTTAAATCTATTTCTCATTTCCACTGTATAGTCATAAGGGATTTGATTTAGTTCATACCTCAATGGTCTAGTGGTTTTCTCAAGTTTCTTCAATTTCAGTCTGAATTTGGCAATAAGGAGTTGATGATCCAAGCCAGTCAGTTCCTGGTCTTGTTTTTGTTGACTGCATAGAGGTCTGACAGAATGTGGTCCACTGGAGAAGGGAATGGCAAACCACTTCAGTATTCTTGCCTTGAGAACCCCATGAACAGTATGAAAAGGCAAAAAGATAGGACACTGAAAGGTGAACTCCCCAGGTTGGTGTGTGCCCAATATGCTACTGTAGATCAGTGGAGAAATAACTGCAGAAAGAATTAAGGGATGGACCCAAGCAAAAACAACACCCAGTTGTGAATGGGACTGGTGATGGAAGCAGGGTTCAATGCTGTAAAGAGTAATATTGTATAGGAACCTGGAATGTTAGGTCCATGAATCAAGGCAAATTGGAAGTGGTCAAACAGGAGATGGCAAGAGTGAACATCGACATTGCAGGAATCAGTGAACTAAGATGGACTGGATGGGTGAATTTAACTGAGATGACCATTATATCTACTACTGTGGGCAGGAATCTCTTAGAAGAAATGGAGTAGCCATCATGGTCAACAAAAGACTCTGAAATGCAGTACTTAGATGCAATCTCAAAAATGACAGAATGATCTCTGTTCATTTCCAAGGCAAACCATTCAATATTACGGTAATCCAAGTCTATGCCCAACCAGTAAAACTGAAAAAGCTGAAGTTGAACAGTTCTATGAAGACCTATAAGACCTTCTAGAACTAACACCAAAAAGAGATGTCTTTTTCATTATAGGGGACTGGAATGTGAAAGTAGGAAGTCAAGAAACACCTGGAGTAACAGGCAAATTTGGCCTTGCAGTACAGAATGAAGCAGGGCAAAGGCTAATAGAGTTCTGCCAAGAGAACGCACTGGTCATAGCAAAGACCCTTTTCCAACAACACAAGAGAAGACTCTACACATGGCCATCAGCAGATGGTCGACACCAAAATCAGATTGATTATATTCTTTGCAGCCGAAGATGGAGACGCTCTATACAGTCAGCAAAAAATAAGACCGGGAGCTGACTGTGGCTCAGATCATGAACTCCTTATTGCCAAATTCAGACTGAAATTGAAGAAAGTGGAGAAAATCACTAGACTATTCAGGTATGACCTAAATCAAGTCCCTTATGACTATACAGTGGAAAGTTTGTTAGGTAAGTCATTATGAAGTTGAGGATCATTTCAAACTATTTCCAGATTTTTGTCTTTTCTCTCTCTCCTTTCTTTTTTTCATTCTTGTCAGCACCCAGTGCTGCCTTCTTGGTTGATTTCCATAACTTTATAACTCTACCCACTAAAATTTCTGTCCTTTTCTCTCTGATATATTCTTTCTATGTCCAAGGTAATGTCTCTGAAATCTTTTATGCCTTTCTTGTTTTAAACCCTCTTCAACACCAGTGATGTGATTTTGTCTTATTCTTTTTTTTTTTGCATCTATCCTTAGACCCTGGAATAAAGTAAGTGTTAAACAAGGTTTTTGTATGTTTAAACAACAAAATCTGGTGGCCCAGAACACAGTCTGTTCTCCAAATTTGGACTCACCATCCCAGGAAATGCTTAAGATGATCCACTGGGAGATAGAAGGAAACTATTAGGAGTTAATTCCTAATTAGTTTTCAGATTATACTGTTCAAAGCTTTAATTTATATTTAATGCACATTTTGTAGTGGTCCATGTATGTACATCCAAATAAATAAGTCTATGTGTATGGGGAATGTATGCTCTAAAGTTTTTCTGTTCGTACTGAATTGCTTTTTGCTGCAATAATGCCACAGTACAAATGATCCCACAATCTGTGTGGTTTTCAGTAGTAAACATTTACTACTTACTATGTTGGCTGGGATTAGGTATGCGGCCCTCTGGTTGGTTGTGAGTTGTCTGAGGAGCTGGTTTGGATTTCTGCATTGGATTTAAGGCTGCTAGATGTCTCGCCTTATTCTAGGACTGTCAGTTACTCAGGGAAACTCTTTTTGTGGCAAAGCACATGACTGTAAACAGCCTGGCAGAATCTCTCCCTGCCTCCTCAGTCCTCACCTGAGACTAGTGCTGTTTCTTCTGAGACTAGGTTGACTGATAAAAGCAAAGCACAGGCCTAAGCCCCATGTTAGCGAGGATAGGCTCATGTATTCTTGCCTGGAAGGAGAGGAGAGGGTAATCATTTGCTGAACAATAATCCAGTTTACTGCATTTATGAAAAGCATGCAATAAAAGATATATGTCCACTGGCTTTGCCGTAGAGCAGTGGTCCCCAGCCTTTTTGGCACCAGGGGCTGATTTTGTGAAAGACAGTTTTTCTATGGACCCAGTGGTGGAATGGTTTCAGGATGATTCAAATGCATTACAGTTATTGTGTATTTTATTATTATTACATTCTGATATATAATGAAATAATGATACAGCTTACCGTAATGGTGCCAGTGATCCAACTTGAGGTGGAGGCGCTCAGGCAGAAATGCAGGCAATAGGGAGTGGCTGTAAATACAGATGAAGATTTGCTTGCGGCCACTCACCTCCGGCTGTGAAGCCTGATTGCTAAGAGCCCATGGACTGGTACCTGTTCATGGCCCAGGCACTGGCGACCCCTGCCCTAGAGGATGAAGTCCAAGAGTCACAAGGTGGCATTCTGGGATGAAGTCTGCCTTTTCTGTGCTTTTCATCTTCAGTACTTCTCTTCACACACAGTGATCTCGGCTGTCTATGCCAGTTGGGTGCTAGCCTCCATATGTGCTGTGAAAGTTGCCACCTCTACCTTTTATGGACAGTAACATTGGCTCTGAGGCAGTTGCTGCTGGTGGGGTTGAGTGAGTTCAAGTCACCACATACACATCCAGCAAGGGGCAGTGTGGCTTGGGCCATAGTCAGGATCCTGGAGGTCAGCTTGACCTGAGAACATTCCTGAGAGTGCTTTGGAAGTGGCAGCTCTCAGTTTCAATAGAAACTCAGTTTCAGTAGTTTGAGTCACTGGTCAAGGGAGTCCAGAGCCTTGATGCAAGGGATTCAGGCCAAGTTCTGGAGCTGGGTACAATTACTTGGTATGTGGGAGGCACTCAGGAAATGTTTAAGAGATGTACAGATTCATGTATGAGCACCTCAGACCATCTCCACTGCTGCCATGCTGGTCTGAGCCACTATTATCCCCAGTCCAGGGTTTTCACATAGTTGTCTCTGTCTTCCTTTTCACTGGGAGATAGCCCCCTCACAGCGGTCTACAAGGTCCTCCATGATCCGGCCCTTCATTTGATCTCTCTCCATGTCTCCTACAACTTGGCTTCCTCCCTGCTCTAGCCACCCTGGCCTTCATGCTGTCCTCTGAACATGTCATCCCTCCATCTCACCCATTCTTGCTCTCTCCTAGGTGGTTGGCTCAACCTACATGATATTCACCAGTGTCACATGACTTACTCCCTGGCCTCCTTCAGGGTGTCACTGAAATGTAGTCTTCCTATGGAGGCTTTTTCAACTGCCCTGTCTAAAATCGCTCTTTCCCCACACAATTCCAGTCCTCTGCCATTATTGTTTTCTGGAGTACTTTGAAGTTTGAGAGTTTTTCTTTAACTTTAATTTTTTATTATGTTTTATTTGGCTGCATTGGGTCTTAGTTACAGCATGTGGGATACAGTTCCCTGACCAGGAATCAAACCTGGGTCCCTTCCATTGGAGGCATGGAGTCTTAGCCATGGACTGCCAAGGAAGTCCTGAGGGACATTTTATCTGTCTGTGGTCTGCTTCCCTCCACGGAGGGAAGCTCATAAAGGTGTTTTTGCTATTTTGTTTGCATTAGTGCTAAGAATAGTACTTGCCTGTCAGATCTGCAGTCGATATTTGGTCAGTTGATTAGTGAGAATTTCACCATCCTTCCTAGTGAATTCTTCCTCTCTTATTTCCCCAAAGCACTTTCTCTATACCTAGTTGATAGTACATTTTCATTCTAGCAATAGAGAATTTGTACGTTGTTTCCCTCTCCCACTAGAATGGGTATCCAGTGCTGAATTTTGCATGAGCTTAATGTGTTAACCCCTCCAATTTATGATGCTTTGTTAAAAACAGGAATGTAAGTGTAAAACTTTTCCATAGTCCTCTCTGAAGGCCACTAATGACATTCACCAGGAACCGTACTTTTACTCTAAAAGAATCCTGATGGGCGTCATTTGCTCATACAGGAAAAGTTTATCTTACCTTGGTTCATCTTACCTTTTTTATTTCACTTAAAAAAATTATTTTGATACAGGCATACCTCAAGAAACAAGAAAAAAGTCAAATAACCTAACTCTATGCCTAAAGCAACTAGAAAAGGAAGAAATGGAGAACTCCAGAGTTAGTAGAAGGAAAGAAATCTTAAAAATTAGGGCAGAAATAAATGCAAAAGAAACAAAAGAGATCATAGCAAAAATAACAAAGCCAAAAGCTGATTCTTTGAAAGGATAAATAAAATTGACAAACCATTAGCCAGACTCATCAAGAAACAAAGGGAGAAAAATCAAATCAATAAAATTAGAAATGAAAATGGAGAGATCATAACAGACAACACAGAAACACAAAGGATCATAAGAGAGTACTATCAGCAATTATATACCAATAAAATGGACAACATGGAAGAAATGGGCAAATTCTTAGAAAAGTACAACTTTCCAAAACTGAACCAGGAAGAAATAGAAAATCTTAACAGACCCATCACAAGCATGGAAATTGAAACTGTAATCAGAAATCTTCCAGCAAACAAAAGCCCAGGTCCAGATGCCTTCACAGCTGAATTCTACCAAAAATTTAGAGAAGAGCTAACACCTATCCTACTCAAACTCTTCCAGAAAATTGCAGAGGAACGTAAACTTCCAAACTCATTCTATGAGGCCACCATCACCCTAATACCAAAACCTGACAAAGATGTCACACAAAAAGAAAACTACAGGCCAATATCACTGATGAACATAGATGCAAAAATCCTTAACAAAATTCTAGCAATCAGAATCCAGCAACACATTAAAAAGATCATACACCATGACCTAGTGGGCTTTATCCCAGGGATGCAAGGTTTCTTCAATATCCACAAATCAATCAATGTAATTCACCACATTAACATATTGAAAAATAAAAGCCATATGATTATCTCAATAGATGCAGAGAAGGCCTTTGACAAAATTCAACATCCATTTATGATAAAAACTCTCCAGAAAGCAGAAATAGAAGGAACATACCTCCACATAATGAAAGCTATATAAGACAAACCCACAGCAAACATTATTCTCAATGGTGAAAACTTGAAAGCATTTCCCCTAAAGTCAGGAACAAGACAAGGGTGCCCACTTTCACCGCTACTATTCAACATAGTTCTGGAAGTTTTGGCCACAGCAATCAGAGCAGAAAAAGAAATAAAAGGAATCCAAATTGGAAAAGAAGAAGTAAAACTCTCACTGTTTGCAAATGACATGATCCTCTACATAGAAAACCCTGAAGACTCCACCAGAAAATTACTAGAACTAATCAATGAATATAGTAAAGTTGAAGGATATAAAATCAACACACAGAAATCCCTTGCATTCCTATACACTAATAATGAGAAAGAAGAAAAAGAAATTAAGGAAACAATTCCATTCACCATTGCAACGAGAATAAAATACTTAGGAATATACCTACCTAAAGAAACTAAAGAACTATATATAGAAAACTATAAAACACTGATGAAAGAAATCAAAGAGGACACTAATAGATGGAGAAATATACCATGTTCATGGATCAGAAGAATCAATATAGTGAAAATGAGTATACTATCCAAAGCAATCTACAGATTCAATGCAATCCCTATCAAGCTACCAACAGTATTTTTCATAGAACTAGAACAAATAATTTCACAAGTTGTATGGAAATACAAAAAACCTCGAATAGCCAAAGCAATGTTGAGAAAGAAGAATGGAACTGGAGGAATCAACCTGCCTGACTTCAGACTCTACTACAAAGCCACAGTCATCAAGACAGTATGGTACTGGCACAAAGACAGAAATATAGATCAGTGGAACAAAATAGAAAGCCCAGAGATAAATCCACACACCTATGGACACCTTATCTTCAGCAAAGGAGGCAAGAATATACAATGGAGTAAAGACAATCTCTTTAACAAGTGGTGCTGGGAAAACTGGTCAACCACTTGTAAAAGAATGAAACTAGATCACTTTCTAATACCATACACAAAAATAAACTCAAAATGGATTAAAGATCTAAACATAAGACCAGAAACTATAAAATTCCTAGAGGAAAACATAGGCAAAACACTCTCCGACATAAATCACAGCAGGATCCTCTATAATTCCCAGAATTATACTTCCCAGAATACTGGAAATAAAAGCAAAAATAAACAAATGGGATCTAATTAAAATTAAAAGCTTCTGCACAACAAAGGAAAATATAAGCAAGGTGAAAAGACAGCCTTCAGAATGGGAGAAAATAATAGCAAATGAAGCAACTGACAAACAACTAATCTCAAAAACATACAAGCAACTACTGCAGCTCAATTCCAGAAAAATAAATGACCCAGTCAAAAAATGGGCCAAAGAACTAAATAGACATTTCTCCAAAGAAGACATACAGATGGGTAACAAACACGTGAAAAGATGCTCAACATCACACATTATCAGAGAAATGCAAATCAAAACCACAATGAGGTACCATTTCACACCAGTCAGAATGGCTGCGATCCAAAAGTCTACAAGCAATAAATGCTGGAAAGGGTGTGGAGAAAAGGGAATCCTCTTACACTGTTGGTGGGAATGCAAACTAGTACAGCCACTTGAGAACAGTGTGGAGATTTCTTAAAAAACTGGAAATGGAACTGCCATATGACCCAGCAATCCCACTGCTGAGCATACACACCAAGGAAGCCAGAATTGAAAGAGATACATGTACCCCAATGTTCATTGCAGCACTGTTTATAATAGCCAGGACATGGAAGCAACCTAGATGTCCATCAGCAGATAAATGGATAAGAAAGCTGTGGTACATATACACAATGGAGTATTACTCAGCCATTAAAAAGAATACATTTGAATCAGTTCTAATGAGGTGGATGAAACTGGAGCTGATTATACAGAGTGAAGTAAGCCAGAAAGAAAAACACCAATACAGTATACTAACACATATATATGGAATTTAGAAAGATGGTAATGATAACCCTCTATGCGAGACAGCAAAAGAGACACAGATGTATGGAACGGACTTTTAGACTCTGTGGGAGAGGGAGAGGTTGGGATGATTTGGGAGAATGGCATTGAAACATGTATACTATCATGTAAGGAATGAATTGCCAGCCTATGTTCGATACAAGATACAGGATGCTTGGGGCTGGTGCACGGGGATGATCCAGAGAGATGATATGGGGAGGGAGGTGGGAGGGGGGTTCAGGATTGGGAACTCATGTACACCTGTGTATAGCAAAACCAATACAGTATTGTAAAGCAAAACAAAGTAAAAATTAAAAAAATAATTATTTTTGAGTATAGTAAATTTACAATGTTATGTTAGTTTCAGGTGAACAGTAAAGTGAATCATATATATATATATATACATGTCCATTCTTTTTTGGATTCTTTTCCCTTATAGATCATTACAGAGTATTGAGTAGAGTTCCCTTCATTGTACAGTAGATCCTTATTAGTTATCTGTTTTATATATAGTAGTGTGTTTATCGGAGAAGGCAATGGCACCCCACTCCAGCACTCTTGCCTGGAAAATCCCATGGATGGAGGAGCCTGGTAGGCTGCAGTCCATGGGGTCGCTAAAAGTTTGGCACGACTGAGTGACTTCACTTTTGCTTTTCACTTTCATTGGAGAAGGAAATGGCAACCCACTCTAGTGTTCTTGCTTGGAGAATCCCAGAGACAGAGGAGCCTGGTGGGTTGCTGTCTAAGGGGTCGCACAGGGTTGGACACAACTGAAGCGACTTAGCAGCAACAGCAGCAGCAGTGTGTTTATCAGTTCCAATCTCTCAATTTATCTCGCCCCCTTCCCTTCAGTAACCATAAGTTTTAATATGTTTTAAAAAAATGAATTGTATTTATGCTCTTAGAGACATTTTATTATCATTTATTTGCTCTTGCTGAACAACTATTGTTTTACATTCAAAATCAATCATTCCTTAAACTAAGTAGTTGCATTCTAGCTGTTTGTGTGGATCACAACAAACTGGAAAATTCTTAAAGAGATGGGAATACCAGACCACCTGTCCTGCCTCCTGAGAAACCTGTACACAGGTCAAAAAATAACAGAACTGGACATGGAACAATGGATTGGTTTCAAATTGGGAAAAGAGTACATCAAAACTGTATATTGTCACTCTGCTTATTTAACTTCTATGCAGACTATATCATGCGAAATACTGAGCTGGATGAATCACAAGCTAGAATCAAGATTTCTGGGAGAAATATCAATAACCTCAGATATGCAGATGACACCACCCTTATGGCAGAAAACAAAGAGAAACTAAACAGCCTCTTGATGAGGGTGAAAGAGGAGAGTGAAAAAGTTGGCTTAAAAAGTCAGTATTCAAAAAACTAAGATCATGGCATCTGGTCTTATCACTTCATGGCAAATAGATGGGGAAACAATGGAAACAGTGACAGATTTTATTTTCTTGGTCTCCAAATCACTGCAGACAGTGACTACAGCCATGAAATTAAAAGATGCTTGCTCCTTGGAAGAAAAGTTATGACCAACCTAGACAGCATATTAAAAAGCATGAAATGTCACTTTGCCAACTAAACATCCATATAGTCAAAGCTGTGGTTTTTCCAGTATTCATGTATGTATGTGAGAATTAGACCATTAAAAAGGCTGAGCACCAAAGAATTGATGCTTTTGAACTGTGGTGTTGGAGAAGACTCTAGAGACTCTTCTTGGAGGAGTCAAACCAGTCAATCCTAAAGAAAATCAGTCCTAAATATTCATTGAAAGGACTGATGCTAAAGTTCCAATACTTTGGCCACCTGATGCGAAGAGCCAACTCATTAGAAAAGACCCTAATGCTGGGAAAGATTGAGGGCAGGAAGAGAAGAGGGCAACAGAGGATGAGATGGTTGGATGGCATCACCAACTCAATAGATGCTAGTTTGAGCAAACTCCGAGAGATAGTGAATAACAGGGAGGCCCAGCGTGCTGCAATTCAGGGGGGTCCCAAATAGTTGGATATGACTAAACAAATGAACAACAACATTTTACTGTAATATATAATATGTGCTCCATTTCTTAGTCATGTCTGACTCTTTGCGACCCCATGGACTGTAGCCCAGCAGGCTCCTCAGTCCATGGGATTTCTCAGGCAAGATTACTGGAGTGGGGTGCTCATTTCCTCTTCCAGGGATCTTCTCAAACCAGGGATCAAACCTGACCCTCCTGTATTGTCAAGTGAATTCCTTACCACTGAGCCACCTGGGAAGCCTGATATAATATGTAACCTTATACATTGTGGTATAATATATTATAGTTTTTTTCTTACTGTTACTATGGAAATGTTATTTTAAAGTTTAACTACTTAAGATTTAGAGACATAAAATATTATTTTCAAATGTTACACATTTTTGAAAAAGGTGCTCTTTTACCTCAGAAATTGAAAACAAAATTAAAATTTTTGGTTTAAAAAAAGATTTTTTTGGAAAATTGTTAGAAAAAAAGTAAAGAGAAACTTTGGCTGGCTAAATAAATTTTCTGGAGAAATAGGTGGAATGACAGAACAAAAAAGAAAAGAATTTCAGAACTAGAATACTCAGTAGAATGCAGCACGGAGGTGTCATTAATGGAGCAGCATGTTAATTTACCTTCCACTTCAACGTCAACTCTAAAAGAAGAATTTGAAGAATAACTTGAAGCAGAGAAAACACTGAAAAATCTTTTAAATTGAACATTCTATTTGCCATCCAGGTTCATGGCCATCTAATTTGAATATGAAACAAAAAAACATGCCATTTTTGTAGAAAAGTATCCAATTTTTGTAGGAAAGTGTAACATTCCCAAAGAAACTGTAGGCAAGAATATTTCACATATGATTATTCACAAATTGTCCCAAATGTTGAAACTGATTAGATTATGGTTGTTTTTACCTCAAAAGATTCTATTTTTTGGTCTATATTTCAAGTAATTTGGGGGCAGAAAAAGATCCACTAATGAATGAGAAAGTACTCAGTGACTGTCAGCTTTAATTACATAATTTTACTAAGTATGAAAAAAAGTGAAATGCATGTCAACAGTAATGGAAGTATTCAAAATTGAAATCTTATATAGAAAAATTTTATAACTATCAATGCTACCAGAGATGATTTGAAAAAGAGAAAAATATTGGTGTACTATGGAGGCCTCTTAATATACACGATTCAGTTTTTGGCAAAGGTATGTTTTAACATTGAGAAGGTTTTTCAAGAAACTCTATGAGTGAGATGATGGTAATTTGCTGTATTTTGCAGACACTATAGCAGAATTTTATATTATGGAAGACATTTGCACAGAGTAAAAACACTGGCAACATAACATACTTCTTAGGGGATGGAATGAAAAAACCAAAATTATAACAGAATAGTTTGGATCAAAACAAATATAAAACATAATTTAATCATTTAGGTAAAATCTCTAATATAGGCCAGGTAAAGAGAAATTGTTATTAGGTGTGTGGATTATAGAAGTGCATATATTTCCATATGTGAACTTTTGGATTGGGATTTCCCATGTAAATGAAATAAAGAAGACTTATGTACATTTCTTGTGGACTAAACCACTTGAAAAAGCACTTAATAAATGTAAAAACAATTTGAGGGGCCAAGGCTGTAAGTATGTATAGAAAACATAACAGATTACACAAAACAGCCTTTAGCTCCTAATTTCTACATTCTTTACACTTGATAGTTAAGAGTGCAGTTAAAAATTTTTTTTTGGACAACAATAAATTTTCTGTCTTTCAAGAACTAACCCACTGTTTTTTTTTACTTCAGTCAAACAGTGAATTGTATTTAAAACACATTTACTAAAAATTAAAAAACTTAAAAACCTTTGTCAAATATGTGATTGGGAAGAAAATTGATAACATCACGTCATTAAAAACTAAGTGTGTTGTGCATTTTTAGAAATTGCTAATGATGTTGTTGCTGCTGCTGCTGCTGCTAAGTTGCTTCAGTCATGTCCGACTCTGTGCGACCCCATAGACAGCAGCCCACCAGGCTCCCCCATCCCTGGGATTCTCCAGGCAAGAACACTGGAGTGGGTTGCCATTTCCTTTTCCAATGCATGAAAGTGAAAAGTGGAAGTGAAGTTACTTAGTCATGTCCGACTCTTCGTGACCCCATAGACTGCAGCCTACCAGGCTCCTCCGCCCATGGGATTTTCCAGGCAAGAGTACTGGAGTGGGGTGCCATTGCTTTCTCCGGCCAGTGATATTAAAGATACCTAACCATACAGATGGTGCTTTCCAGGTGCTTCTCACTAGTGATAAAGAACCTGCTTGCCAATGTAGGAGATACAAGAGATGTGGTGTGGGGATCTTTGATCCCTGAGTGGGGAAAAGCACCTGGAGAAGGGCATGGCAACCCACTCCAGTATTCTTGCATGGGAAAATCCCATGCTCAGAGGAGTCTGGTGGGCTATAGTCCAGAGGGTCCACAGATTTGGACATAACTGAGCACACACACACAAGTAAACATATAGATATATTGATCGTATAGATGAATAAAGAATAATAACATGCAATATGAATATATTAAATTATAATAATGCAGGATAATAGTTTGTAGTAATGATATCATAATCATTGCTAGTTCTACATAATAATAATTTATGCTTCTCATTTTAAAAAGTTTTCAGTATCAAAAGACTTTTCTTATCATAGCCATCATCGAGTCTTCGCTCAGGGGTTTGCAGAAGGGTTAGACAGTAAGCATTTTAGACTTTATGGGCCATTTGGTCTCTGTTCAGTTACTCAGCTCTACTGCTGCAGGGTAAAAGTTGCTATTTGTTGTTCAGTCGCTAAGTTGTGTCTGACTCCTTGTGAGCCCATGGACTGCAGCACACCAGGTTTCCCTGTCTTTCGCCATCTCCTGGAATTTGCTCAGACTTATGTCCATTGAGTTAATGATGCCATCCAACCATCTCGTCCTCTGTCGTCCCCTTCTCCATCCGCCTTCAATCTTTCCCAGCATCAGGTGGCCAAAGTATTGGAGCTTCAGCTTCAATGTCAGTCCTTCCAATTAATGTTTAGGGTTGATTTCCTTATCTCCTTGCAGTCTAAGGGACTCTCAAGAGTCTTCTCCAACACCACAGTTCGAAGGCATCAGTTCTCTGGTGCTCAGCCTTCTTTAGGGTCCAGTTCTCACATGGATACAAGACTGTTGGAAAAACCATAAAAGTTGCTATAGACAATACAAAGCAAATGAGCAGGACTATGTTCCAGTAAATTTTATTGGTGGATGCTGATATTCTAATTTCATAAAACTTTGAAATTAGGTGTCATGATGTACTGCTAACATTTTTTCCTATCATTTAAAAATGCAAAAACAATTCTTAACTTATGGACTGTATAAAACAGATGGGTGGGTCAGACTTGGCCCTGGAGCCATTGTTAGCAAACCTCTGTTCTAGATGATGTATTTACTTTGAAATCTGTAGAAATGAGTTAATACAAATACCTAAAAATTTACAACTGAAATTGAGTGATGAAAATGCTAACCTACTGATGGGATATCATCATGCAACATTTACTGCACACAGTTCCAGGTACATATCTGGCTCCCAGTTTATGTTTATCTCTGTCAGTATTAGTGCCAGTGGAGAATTCATGATCATATTGAAAAAAATTTATTAAACATGCTTTAAGGTCTACAACATCACAAAAAACTGTAGTCTAGCTCAGCCAGTATTTCTACAGAATGAGACATAGTTACAAATAAATATCAAAATTGCTATAACAAGTTTCTTTGCCAGGGAAGAATGATGTATAATTAGTTCAGACAAATTACTACATTAGAATTAATTGTAATTCTTTTTTTTTTTTTTTTACTGTGTTTCAATTTTGAATTTTGTACTTTATGTTCAGGAGTTTGACTTGTGAATTGGATAAAGAATGACTTCACACCTATTGCATTTGTTATAACAGAAGTGAACACTATGAAAAGAGAAAGTGTTAGTTGCTCAGTCAAGTCCAACTCTTTGAGACCCCATGGACTGTAGCCCACAGGGCTCCTCTGTCCATGGAGTTCTCTAAGCAAGAATACTGGAGTGAGTAGCCATTCCCTTCTTGAGGGGATTGTCCCAACCCAGGGATCAAACCGGGGTTCCTGCATTGCAGGCAGATTCTTTACCTTCTGAGTCACCAGGGAAGCCCAATAAACACTATACTACTGTTACAACTTTCACATCTCTTCCTTCTGAGGAAGAGATTAAAAAAAAAAAAAAAAAAACTTCTGTGGATGTCTTGTGTGGACCAATGGAAGCCAGTCCTTGGTAGGGATGGAGAGCTGCATCCAGAACAGCCCTAAAGGAGAGGTTTCACAAAGATGCACAAGGCGTGGCCCCTGGCCTTAGGACACTTCTGGGATAGTCTAAAGATGTATGTTTTGCAGTCCTAACATTTATTTTAAAGCATTACTCCCTGTTACTTTCTTCCATTGTTGTACTGCAGTGCAGTCCAGGCTTTTTACTTAAAAATAAAAACAGCAATTAAAATTTACCCTACCTAAGAGCCTACTTCTTGGAAGGAAAGTTATGACCAACCTAGATAGATAGATATTCAAAAGCAGAGACATTACTTTGCCAACGAAGGTCCGTCTAGTCAAGGCTATGGTGTTTCCTGTGGTCATGTATGAATGTGAGAGTTGGACTGTGAAGAAAGCTGAGCACCAAAGAATAGATGCTTTTGAACTGTGGTGTTGGAGAAGACTCTTGAGAGTCCCTTGGACTACAAGGAGATCCAACCAGTCCATTCTAAAGGAGATCAGCCCTGGGATTTCTTTGGAAGGAATGATGCTAAAGCTGAAACTCCAGTACTTTGGCCACCTCATGTGAAGAGATGACTCATTGGAAAAGACTCTGATGCTGGGAGGGATTGGAGGCAGGAGGAGAAGGGGATGACAGAGGATGAGATGGCTGGATGGCATCACCGACTCGATGGACGTGAGTTTGAGTGAACTCTGGGAGATGGTGATGGACAGGGAGGCCTGGCGTGCTGCGATTCATGGGGTCGCAAAGAGTCGGACGTGACTGAGCAACTGAACTGAACGGAACTGAAGAGCAATAAAGCAAAAATGGATGAAAAAATAGGAGCCACTCTGTCAGTACGCTGTGATGTGTAAAATTGTACATTGTGTGTGTTTTTTATTGTTTATTCTACCTCCTGTTATTAACCACACATGGTAGAGCCCAGAGCTTCACAGACTGTGCTGGGATTAGCCTACTGTCTTAAGGACAAAGATTAGTTAGGTTGACAACTTGTTATTTTTGACAAGACCTGTCAGCTCTGTGATCAACAAAAATGTAAACTGAAGAGGTCTTCAGGTACAAAAAGAAATTCCTCAAAGCTAAAGCTCATTGACTTTTAGAAAAAAATACAAAATCCTCTAGAATTGTAGAGTCAAACAAAACTTTTTAAAGAAATAAGGCTTGAAACTCATGGAGGCTGTTTGAAGATAAAAGAAGAGTTGTTTATGAGCCAATGATGAAAGTGTGTAAAGGGCCACAGGTATTTTGCAATACACATCTGGAGATCTCATTAGAACTTGAAAGCACCTTGGGGAAAAGTAGTTCTTTAAAGTAGGAAAGGTTGGCTGAGTTTGAGTGGAGTGAGTCACACCTGGAAGCAAGGATCTGAGGGAAGTTCTTGCCCTGGTGGTAATGTGTAGACTGATAGGAGTCAGTCTTACGTGTCAATCTAGTTATTGGTTCTTATTATAAACCTTTTAAAATCATGACTATATAAAAGGTAAAGACCCAGTGCAACCATGCCTTTTAAACCTTTTACATGTTCTTGGCATTTCCCTGTCTATTTGAAAACTTTTTCTGTTTCAGAATTTGTATGATAAATAGTTTAGTGATACAGTATCCAGTCTGATATTGTTTATTGATTTATATGTATCTTTTTTCTCCATTCTAGGTAAATTCATTTTCAAATAATATGATGAACTTGTTGACCCTCACAGAACAAAAAGACAAAACTATACAAAGTATGCTAGATGCTACTTGGCTTTCTTCCTACAGAAATGGCATGAGCTACCCTTAAAATATGATCCTTTATAAAAATTCCATGTAATTGCAAAAGGAGATGCTGAAATAAAACTAAGAGCTGAAATAGAAAAAATGAAAAAGTAATAAAACAGCATTCAAGGGACTTTCCTGGTTGTCCAGTGCTTAAGATTTCACCTTCTCCTGCAGAGGTCTCTGGTTTGATCCCTGGTTGTGGAACTAATATCCTGCATGTGTGTAAAAGTGAAAGTCACTCAGTCATGTCTGACTCTTTGTGACCCCATGGACTATACAGTCCCTGGAATTCTCTAGGCCAGAATACTAGAGTGGGTACCCTTTCCCTTCCCCATGGGATCTTCCCAACCCAGGGATTGAACCCAGGTCATACACGGAAGAACTGTACAAAAAAGGTCTTCATGACCCAGATAATCATGATAATGTGATCACTAATCTAGAGCCAGACATCTTGGAATGTGAAGTCAAGTGGGCCTTAGAAAGCATCACTACGAACAAAGCTAGTGGAGGTGATGGAATTCCAGTTGAGCTGTTTCAAATCCTGAAAGATGATGCTGTGAAACTGCTGCACTCAATATGCCAGCAAATTTGGAAAACTCAGCAGTGGCCACAGGACTGGAAAAGGTCAGTTTTCATTCCAATTCCAAAGAAAGGCAATGCCAAAGAATGCTCAAACTACTGCACAATTTCACTCAACTCACATGCTAGTAAAATAATGTTCAAAATTCTCTAAGCCAGGCTTCAGCAATGTGAGAACTGTGAACTCCCTGATGTTCAAGCTGGTTTTAGAAAAGGCAGAGGAACCAGAGATCAAATTGCCAACATCCGCTGGATGATGGAAAAAGCAAGAGTTCCAGAAAAACATCTATTTCTGCTTTATTGACTATGCCAAAGCCTTTGACTGTGTGGATCACAATAAACTGTGGACAATTCTGAAAGAGATGGGAATACCAGACCACCTAACCTGCCTCTTGAGAAATCTGCATGCAGATCAGGAAGCAACAGTTAGAACTGGACATGGAACAACAGACTGGTTCCAAATAGGAAAAGGAGTATGTCAAGGCTGTATATTGTCACCCTGCTTATTTAACTTATATGCAGAGTACATCATGAGAAATGCTGGACTGGAAGAAACACAAGCTGGAATCAAGATTGCTGGGAGAAATATCAGTAACCTCAGATATGCAGATGACACCACCCTTATGGCAGAAAGTGAAGAGGAACTGAAAAGCCTCTTGATGAAAGTGAAAGAGGAGAGCGAAAACGTTGGCTTAAAGCTCAACATTCAGAAAACGAAGATCATGGCATCCAGTCCCATCACTTCATGGGAAATAGATGGGGAAACAGTATAAACAGTGTCAGACTTTAATTTTGGGGGCTCCAAAATCACTGCAGATGGTGATTGCAGCCATGAAATTAAAAGACGCTTACTCCTTGGAAGACAAGTTATGACCAACCTAGATAGTATATTCAAAAGCAGAGACATTACTTTGCTGACTAAGGTCCATCTAGTAAAGGCTATGGTTTTTCCTGTGGTCATGTATGGATGTGAGAGTTGGACTGTGAAGAAGGCTGAGTGCCGAGGAATTGATGCTTTTGAACTGTGGTGTTGGAGAAGACTCTTGAGAGTCCCTTGGACTGCAAAGAGATCCAACCAGTCCATTCTGAAGGAGATCAACCCTGGGATTTCTTTGGAAGGAATGATGCTAAAGCTGAAACTCCAGTACTTTGGCCACCTCATGTGAAGAGTTGACTCATTGGAAAAGACTCTGATGCTGGGAGGGATTGGGGGCAGGAGGAGAAGGGGACGGCAGAGGATGAGATGGCTGGATGGCATCATGGACTCGATGGACGTGAGTCTGAGTGTACTCCGGGAGTTGGTGATGGACAGGGAGGCCTGGTGTGCTGCGATTCATGGGGTCGCAAAGAGTCGGACACGACTGAGCGACTGAACGGAACTGGACTTCTGCATTGCGGGTGGATTCTTTACCATCTGTGCTACAAGGGAAGTCCAAGAATACTGGAGTGGGTAGCCTATCCCATCTTCAGCAGATCTTCCCTACCCAGGAATCAAACCAGGGTCCCTTGCATTGCAGGCAGATTCTTTACCAACCGAGTCAACAGGGAGGCCCTGCGTGTGTGTGACACAGACAAAAGATAAAAGCAAAAAAAGGCATTTCCATTAAAAAAAACAGTCAACATTTAAAATCAAAGTTATTTCTTCAAAATAATGAATAAATTAGTAAACTACTGACATGATTTATTTAAAAAACTTGTTTAACTTGATAAGAAAGGAGTAAATTTAGTTAAAATCAGAATGCAAAAGATCATTGAGAACCTGTTTTAAATAATTTGTTTTATTATTTCTAGTTTATACTAATATATTTGATGATCAAATGATTAACTATAAAAATAATGTAACTCAAATAAGCACTAGAAATAAGGAATATAAACTGACTATTCAGAGAGGAAGAAACAGAAAAATGTTACTGTGTGATTTAAAATTGGTATTCCCAAGTGCTATGAAACTATGAAATTCCAAATTTCCAAAAATAGATTCTTTAGAAGATGCATTTTTCTAAAATGTGTTGCCCAATTTATTTAATAGGGCAAATATAATTTTGAATTTAAATGTAAGAATACTATAAACTGTAAAAGAAAAAAGTAAACATAGGCAAATATTAAAGAGAAACTATAGAAAACTTAGGACTTCCCTGGTGGCTCAGATGGTAAAGCATCTGTCTACAATGTGGGAGATCCAGGTTCGATCCCTGGGTCGGGAAGATCCCCTGGAGTAGGAAATGGCAATCCACTCCAGTACTATTGCCTGGAAAATCCCATGGACAGAGGAGCTTGGTAGGCTAAAGTCCATGGGGTCGCAAAGAGTCTGACACGACTGAGCAACTTCACATTCACATAGAAAACTTAGCAAGCAAAATATAGTCATACAGCAGATGAATAATATGCTCCAGTCAAAAACGGTTACTGCAACAAAGTGATGACTCTGTGTCTCGAAGATACTGCTTATCAGATTAACAGGAAAGAAAACAAAAGCCCTCAATGTAAGCTAAATTGATTCCAAGAAGTTATTCAGTGAAATGTGCCATCTTTTCTTGATTCAATCACATAACTGTTAAAAATTTTATTTATTTAAAATTTATTTAAAGTCGTTAAAATGGTTTTTGATACTATACAGTTAGAATGAATATGTATTACATTCACTATGGAATTCTAAAACTTAAACCAGGAATAGGATGAGGATAGAGTGCTATTTAGCATAACACTTGAAATGCTGGTATTAGCTCTTTGAGATGAAAACGAAGTCAGACATATAAATAAAGACAAAAATATTTTAGGAATGATTTTTTTTCAAAGGTCCTTTTTGCATTTATTATTATTATTTTTTTAATTTTTATTTTTACTTTATTTTGCTTTACAATACTGTATTGGTTTTGCCATACATTGACATGAATCAGCCACAGGTGTACATGAGTTCCCAATCCTGAACCCCCCTCCCACCTCCCACTCCATATCATCTCTCTGGATCATCCCCGTGCACCAGCCCCAAGCATCCTGTATCCTGTACCGAACATAGACTGGTGATTCGTTTCTTACATGATAGTATACATGTTTCAATGCCGTTCTCCCAAATCATTTTTTTTTAATGAAAGTAATAAATTACAAAAGTCAAAAAATTATGGAAATAACTGACACTGTTAGAAGTTACAAATGAATTTAGCAAATTTTCAGAATATAAGAAAGCTCTAAAAGTATTGTGCATCAATTACTATCTAGTTATTATTTATTATTGTATATAAAAACACACTCCATAATAAGGAGAAGATTTACTGGAGCCTCATCCCACCTGGATGAAGGGCATTTCTCCTGTTCTAGCCCTTACAGCCTTCCTTTCTCCTGTCCTTATGTTGATATAAATAAATACTTGAATAAATATGTAAATGGGGATAAAGAGACACATCTGTGTTGCACAAGAATTCCAAATAATTACTGTAGCTACTTTATCTTCCAAGAAGAAGGATCTGACTCCTCTGGCCTTAAGTGTAGGCTATGCATAGTGACTTCCTCCCCAAAACTACAGGATGGAATGGGAGAAAATGATAACTTAAAATTTAAAAAATTTTTTTTCATTTTAATTGGAAGATAATTACTTTAAAATATTGTGATGGTTTTTGCCATACATCAGCATGAATCTGCCATGGGTATACATGTTTTCTGCCATCCTGAACTCCCCTCCTGCCTCTTTCCCCACCCTATCTCTTTGGGTTTCCCAGGGCTTTGGGTGCCCTTCTTCATGCATCGAACTTGTACTGGTCATCTAGAAAACGATGATTTTAGTGTGGAGAATCTACCTGACAAACACTGCCTCATCCAGGTGGTCACAGTCAGTACAACCAGTGATGTCAGGGTGATAGTATGCACTCTTGATAGGATGTTGTGAAAATGGCATTTTACTTCTGTGGTCTGGTTCCCCCAAACCCAAAACGTGAATGTAGTATGAGAAAAAAAATCAGAAAAATCCCAATTGACAGATGTATTCATCTTCCTGGGCTGCCATAACAAAGTACCATAAACCGGGCAGCTGAAACAACAGGAGTTGGTTTTGTTACGTTCTGGAGGTTGGAGTCTGAGCTCAGGGTGCCTGCATGGCCAGCTTCTGGGCAGGCTCTCTTCTCGGCTTGCAGACGGCGCCTCCAGCCTGTGTCCTCACACAGTGGAGAGAGCTCTGCTGTGTCTTTCCCTTTCTATGGGGTGTCAGCCCTGTTTGCTTAGGACTCATATGACTTCATTTACCTTTTATCATCTCCTCCTCTTAGGTCACAGTCACAGTTGAAGGTTAAGGCTTCAATACATGAATTTTGTGAGGGTATCATCCAGTTCATTGCAAGGGACTATTCTACAAACTACCTGACTGATACTTCTTAAAGGTATTGAGGTTATCAAAAATCAGGTCAGCCTGAGAAACTTACAGTCAAAAAGGAGTCCAAGGAGACATGATGACAAGTGCAATCTGATGTCCTGACGGGATCCTGGAACAGAAAAAGGACTTCAGGTAAAACTTAGAGGTAAGTAAACTATGGACTTTGGTTGATAATAATGATTTGATTGTTCATTATTTGCAACCAGTGTACCATGTTGATATATTAGAATAGGGGAATAGGCATATGGGAACTCCGTGCCATCTCTGTAGTTTCCTGGTAGAACATCTAAAACTATTCTAAAAGTAAACTTACTGTGTTAATTATTATTATAATAAAAATTAAAGCTTATTATAATTTTCTGTTAGAACACCTAAAACTGCTCTAAAAATAAAGCTTACTATTAAAAAACTTTATGCCATTGTATTAAAAAGAGAAAACATAGTTACATTGAAATTTTAGGGGAATTCACAAACAAGAGAATGAAAGATTATATATCAGGAATACTAGAACAGTAGAGAAGGGCATTGCTAATCACTAAATGTAATACAGGGATACCTGGTGACTGGTATAGAGAAGAGCGGAATTATTGACAAAGGCACCAAATATTACAGTGAGAAACTCCAGATTTTATCACTGAGTAAGGCACTAACTGGATAAAGAAGATCCTACTATATAGCATAGGGAACTATAGTCAATATTCTGTGATAAGCCATGATAGAAAAAGAATAGGAAAAAGAATGTATATATACATATATGTGTATATATGTGTATATACACACACATATATATAAATATACATATGTAACTGAATCACTTTACTGTATAGGAGAAATTAATATAGGATTGTAGATCAGCTATACTTCAATCTAAAAAAAGGCATTGAAAAGCAGAAAAGACAGGTGATACTTAACTCCCTTTAACTGTTGCTTTTTAAAACTGATCCTGATTTACATGATATACTTTCCCTTTGCCTAATATCCTAGTTCTGCTTATATTCTGACATTATTATATTATGTGTGTTCCTGTGTAAGCTTTCTCTACTACCTTTGGGAACAAGCTAGGAAATTGATAATTGGATAATAAATCCCAGCTATTGAAGAAACAGGGATCTCATGATAGATAAAATGAAAGATTCCAATATGGGTCTGCGTTTTTTTCTGACCTATTCTGAGCTTATTTTTCTGACAAACCGCACAACAACCCACATAGAGGTGAGAACTAGGGACTGAGCAGTTCGCCTCGGGCTGGTCCAGATCCACTCTCTCTTTGATCCCCTTCTGATTCCTCCACCACAGTCTGACCTCAGTCAACCCAGCTGGCCCAGTGTGTGCATGGATTGGCCAGCTTCAGTGGCTCTCTCAGACTTGCTGTCATCATGAACTGTACGTGTGCCTGTCTGCCTGCTCAGCACTGCCCTATGGACCCTGTTGGCTATGACGAGCTCTGCCAGACTCTGCCTGTATCCCCAAACTTGGACCTCAGACAAGGAAATTTAAATATGTAAAGCTAAAAAAGTTCCTCTGTCCATGGAATTCTCCAGGCCAGATTACTCGAGTGGGTAGCCGTTCCCTTCTCAAGGGGATCTTCCCAACCCAGGGATTGAACCCAGGTCTCCAGCATTGCAGGTGGATTCCTAATTGCCCAAGCCACTGGGGAAGCTGCTGTATAATGATAATAGGATGAAATTTCAAAGAAAACAACAGAATAACAAAATAATAGATAAATTTGTTAGACAAATATATGTACTATGTATTTGTTGTTATTTGCTAAGTTGTGTCCAGCTGTTTGCAACTCCACAGACTGCAGCACCCCAGGCTTCCCTGTCCTTCATTATCTTGTGGGGTTTGTTCAGACTCATATCCATTGTGTTGATGATGCCATCCAGCCATCTCATCCGCTGTTACCCGCTTCTCCTCCTGCCTTCAATCCTTCCCAGCATCAGGGTCTTTTCCAATGAGTTGGTCCTTTGCATCAGGTGGGCAAAGTATTGGAGCTTCAGCTTTAGCATCAGTCCTTCCAATGAATATTCAGGGTTGATTTCCTTTAGGGTTGACTGGCTTGATCTCCTTGCATCCCAAGGGATTCTCAAGAGTCTTCTCCAGCACCATAGTTCAAAAGCATCAATTCTTCAGTGCTCAGCCTTCTTTATGGTTTAACTCTCATATCCATACATGTAAGTCAGTCAGTTCAGTTGCTCAATTGTGTCTGACTCTTTTTGACCCCATGGATTGCAGAAAGCCAGGCTTCCCTGCCCATCACCAACTTCCGGAGCTTACTCAAACTCATGCCCGTTGAATTGGTGATGCCATCCAACCATCTCATCCTCTGTTATCCCCTTCTCCTCCTGCCTTAAATCTTTCCCAGCATCAGAGTCTTTCCCAGTGAGTCAGTTCTTCGCATCAGGTGGCCAAAGTATTGGAGTTTCAGCTTCAGCATCAGTCCTTCCAATGAATATTCAGGACTGATTTCCTTTAGGATGGACTGGTTGGATCGCCTTGCTGTCTAAGGGACTCTCAAGAGTCTTCTCCAACATCACAGTTCAAAAGCATCAGTTCTTCAGTGCTCAGCTTTCTTTATAGTCCAACTCTCACATCCATACATGACCACTGGAAGAACCATAGCTTTGACTAGACAGACCTTTGATGGCAAAGTAACGTCTCTGCTTTTTAATATGCTGTTTAGGTTGGTCATAGCTTTTCTTCCAAGGAGCAAGCGTCTTTTAGTTTCATGGGTGCAGTCACCATCTGCAGTGATTTTGGAGTCCAAGCAAAATAGAGTCTCTGACTGTTTCCACCCTTTCCCCATCTATTTCCCATGAAGCGATGATAGCAGATGCCATGATCTTCATTTTGTGAATGTTGACTTTAAGCCAGCTTTTTCATTCTCTTCTTTCACCTTCATCAAGAGGCTTTTCAGTTCCTCTTTCACTTTCTGGCATTAGGGTGATATCATCCGCATATCTGAGAGTCTTGAGGTTATTGATATTTCTTCTTGATTCCACCTTGTGATTCACCCAGCCTAGCATTTCACATGATGTACTCTGCATGTAAATTAAATAAGCGGAGTGACAATAAACAGCCTTGACATACTCCTTTCCCAATTTTGAACCAGTCTGTTTTTCCAAGTCTAGTTCTAACTACTGCTTCTTAACCCGCATACAGGTTTCTCAGGAGGCAGTAAGGTGGTCTGGTATCCCAATCTCTTTAAGAATTTTCCACAGTTTGTTGTGATCCACACAGTGAAAGGCTTTAGCATAGTCAATGAAGCAGAAGTAGATTTTTTTTGGACTCTCTTGCTTTTCCTAAGATCCAACAGATATTCGCAATTAAAATATAATATGAAAGTTGTAGAGGTGCTATATAAATTTATATATAAATGTGTCATACCAATGTTGTTGTTTAGTCACTAAGTCATGTCCCATTCTTTGTGACCCCATGGACTGTATCTCTCCAGGCTCCTCTGAACATGGGATTTCCCAGGCAAGAATAATGGAGTCGGTTGCCATTTCCTTCTCAAAGGGATCTTCCTGACGCAGAGATCAAACCCATCTCTCCTGCATTGGGAGGTGGATACTTTACTGCTGAGCCACCAGGGAAGCCCAGGTACCGTTATATACCTATTTAAATATCATAAATCAATAACAATAGCAGAAAACCAGTGGCAGTTGGTGTGCACAATTATAAAGAGCTACAAGCGTTGTAAATTGCCTTAGTCTTTTTGGAGAATAGTCTGGCATACGTTAAAGAAAAAAAGCATTAACACTATTTCTTTGTTTTCATGTTGCAGTTCTGCTTCTAGGACTCTACCCATGGTGGTGATGTTCAGACCAGGCTCTGGGGGGTTCTAAAGGAAAAGAAGGTGGGGGAGCTTAGGGTTTAGAGATTTTTTTTTTGCTACTGCTCATGTGTTGTGTATGTGGGAGTGTTTTAAATTAAAATTTGGGTAAACAAAGTGTTTGGATGAAACTATAATTTAGTTGAAGCTAGTGCTCTATGGAGGTATCGCTCAAGAGAAAAATGTAAATTACATGACAATATTAAAAATAACTCAACCCGTGGTGGATTCATGTCAATGTATGGCAAAACCAATACAGTATTGTAAAGTAAAATAAAGTAAAAATAAAAATTAAAAAATAAATAAAATAAAAAATAAAAATAACTCAGTTTAAAATAGGAGAAAATAAGTGTGTGTTCAGTCACTCAGTCGTGTCTGACTCCTTGCAACTGCATGGACTGTAACCCACCAGATTCCTCTCTGTCTATGGGATTCTCCAGGCAAGAATAATGGAGTGGGTTGCCATTCCCTTCTCCAGGAGATCTTCCAGACCCAGGGATTGAACCTGGGTTTCCTGCATTACAGGCAGACTCTTTATTATCTGAGCCATCAGGGAAGCCCCAAATTAAGACACAAAGCCAAAAGCCAAAAAAAAAAACAACCAAAAAAAAAAAAAAAAGGCTAATAGCAATAGTATGATAAAGCAGCACCAAATAGTTATTCCAAGACACAAAAAAGGCAAGTATGGGGCCTATTTAGGCACAAAGGAATATTAAATAAAGTGAAGAAAAGTCAGAATGCAAAACAATGCATGCATGATACAGTGACATAAACATGTACTTATGTATGAACAGTGACAGAAGTTGGAAGATAATATAGAAAAATATTAATAGAGCTTTTAGTTCCCTTTTTCTATAAAATGATCAAGTGCAAACTTAAAAAAATTATTCTTTATGTATATAGGAGAATATAGAATATTTCACCCAAACTTTCTTAGATGAGTGATCCAATTAAAATTATCATTATATACTTCTGTACAAGGGCAATATACCTGCTTTTGTACCTTTCTGTAAAACTAATTAAGGATCTCTGAGCATGTTGGTTGAATCAGCTTGGCATTGTAAACCAGGTTCTCCACACATTCACAAGCATAAACAACAAAATGATGGATCTTTTCCATGTGGGAGCGTTTTAGCATTTCAAAGTCAACATCCAAAGAAAAAAACACACAGATGTATATGCAGCTGGAGAACAGTCCTATTTTTCTTTCTTGTTCTGGTGACGACATTTAAATTCTCAGTTTTGTCTGAACTGGGTTGTTGGTCTCCGTCATGGTCTTGATGAACCATGATTTTAAGGTCTTCAGAAGAGTACACACGGTGACAAATTAATCTGACATTTGAAAATGATGAAATGCAGTGGAAAAAAAACCCCACTCAAGATAAAATAGTGAAAGTTGTGGTAAGATAACAGAGTAATGGTGATAGAGGGCAAGGTTCAGAGAGAAACATTTTTTAAACTGAGAGTCTAAAAACTGCATAGGAGAAGATGATTTGGCAAATGCTTGGTGAACCAAATCTGGACAGGAACTTCATAGAAAGGAACTGAGGTGTAGTCTGAGGACTTCACTCCCAGATTTAAGGTGGCTCAGTCGTGTCCGACTCTGTGCGACCCCAGAGACGGCAGCCCACTAGGCTCCCCCGTCCCTGGGATTCTCCAGGCAAGAACACTGGAGTGGGTTGCCATTTCCTTCTCCAATGTGTGAAAGTGAAAGTGAAGTCACTCAGTCATGTCCGACCCTCAGCGACCCCATGGTCTGCAGCCTTCCAGGCTCCTCTGTCCATGGGATTTTCCAGGCAAGAGTACTGGAGCGCGGTGCCATTGCCTTAGCAGCAGCAGACAGTAAAGAATCTGCCTGCAATGTGGAAGATCTGGGTTCGATCCTTGGATCAGGAAGATTTCCTGAAGAAGGGAATAGCAACCCAGTCCAGTACTCTTGCCTGGAAAATCCCATGGAGAGAAGAGTCTGGTAGGCTGCAGTTCATGGGGTCTCGAAGAGTCGGACACTCACTTTCACTTTTCACTTTCATGCATTGGAGAAGGAAATGGCAACCCACTCCAGTGTTCTTGCTTGGAGAATCCCAGGGACGGGGGAGCCTGGTGGGCTGCCATCTATGGGGTTGCACAGAGTTGGACATGACTGGCCCGACTTAGCAGCAGCAGCAGCAGTAGTAGTAGATGGTAAAGAATCTGCCTGCAATGCGGAAGACCCGGGTTCAATCCCTGGATCAGGAAGATTCCCTGAAGAAGGGAATAGCAATCCACTCCAGTATCCCTGAGTGAAGAATTCCATGGACAGATGAGCCTGGCGGGCTACAGCCCGTGGGGTCGCAAAGAGTTGGACACTGAGTGATTAACACAACAACCCGGATAGAAAAGGGAAGATTCAGGTGAAAGCTGCTGGCAGAGACTGTGGACTCTTGGGAGAAAGAAATGTTGTTCACTGATTCGCTTTCTGTCTCTAGGATCCGCGGTGAATTACCTAACTTCTCTGTGCCTTGGTTTCTTCGTTTATAAATGGACAAAATGACTCCAACTATCTGACAGAGTTATGAGGATTAAATGAGGCTGTACAGTCCAGGCACGAAGTACGTTCTCAATAAGTGTTAGCTATTGTTATTTTTGGGCAGAAATGGGGATTGCAGGAGTTTGCTAATGATTGAAAAATTCCATCATAAAGTTGAGAGCTCTCCAGATAATCTGGGTTACAGAAAACCTCACAGCCTGCTCAGTGAGGGCTACATTCCTACTTGTTAGGGCATGCAAGAGATTGGTGGAACACAACCAAGCTGTTTACATTGCAGAAGTCACGTTCACTGAGATGCAAAGGCTGGCTACAGGCATATTTCTCTGCATGTAGCATCTGAAAAGAGTCTCAGTTATGATTTATGAGGGTCCTGGTTAGGTCTTGGTTCTGACCCCAGTGACTTGCAATAAAAATGAACCCAAAGCACATGGCTGGCCATTTGATCTGCTGATAATGTTGTTTTGCTAAAGCTAGGGAGGGGAGGGATATGAGGGGAAGGAAAGAGGATTCCTACCATTTTTTCCTTAACTTTGGAAAGAAAGCAAAGCAAAACAGAAATATATGTCCAAAGATTTTTAAAAATCCTTAAAAGAAAAGAAAAATAGAAAATAATTTTTTGGCTGGCAGTTTTAATTCAACCCTCAAGTTACTGCCTACATTCTAATTTCAGACAGTAATTTGACAATTGGGAAACTCATAATGAGACCAGTGGTCAGACTCTTGGCTGAGCCCATTAGAACCCTTCCATGACAACTGGATTCTTTTTAGCATTTATTTCTTTTCTTCTTATGATAGTCTTTATCCAGAGTCCTTCATCTGGCAATGTTAAGCTTCTTTTAAAAAAAAAAATTTTTTTTATTTGTTTATTTGGCTGAGCTGGGCCTTAGTTGCAGCATGTGGTTCCCTGACCAGGGATAGAACACAAGCTGCTGGACCACCAGCCAAGTCCCAAGCTGCTTCTTCATATAATTTTATTCATCCTATTTTTCATAGCTCCATTAATCCTTTTCTGAGGCCCTATGTCCTAGTGACTCTCCAAAAATAATCATTCCTCTTATGTACATTGAAATGATTTACCTTGATATCTTAAAAAAAATTTTTTTTTTTTTTTTTTCCACTTCTAGAATATCCAGCCCCTCTGTCACATCCTGCAGTTCAAATACAGTGTCCCACAGATATCACCTCCTCCATGGAGCCTTTCACTCACCACCTCCTGAACTTCCCCCAGTGAAGGAATAGCTGGAATTCCCCAGAGCAGTGGTCCCCAACTTTTCTGGTACAAGGGATCAATTTCGTGGAAGATAGTTTTTCTGTGGACAGGGTGGAGGATGGTTTCGGGATGATTCAAGCACATTGCATTTATGATGCACTTTATTTCTAATATTATTACATCAGATCCACCTCAGATCATCAGGCATTAGATTCTGGAGGTTGGGGACTCCTGTCCTAGAAAATTAACCCTAACTAGTTTTCTGGCATTGACTTCCTCCTGTGTGTTTAAATTCTTTGTATTTATCTTCTCTCCCTTACTGTACTATTAAGCAGGCTGAGGGGTAAAAGAGAAAGAAAGAGCTAAGTCGTATCCAATTCTTGCGACCTATGGACTGTAGCCTGCCAGGATCTGCTGTCCATGGGATTTTCCAAGTAAGAATACTGGAGTAGGTTGCTATTTCCTTCTCTGGGGGATTTTTCTGACCCAGGAATTGATCCCAGGTCTCCAACCTTGCAGGCAGATTCTTACTGACTGAGTTACATGGGAAGCTTCATGACTTAATTATCAATATTTGATGAATGAATAAATCTTTTACTTAAAACAATGCCTAACATATTTACTGTATAAGGTATCAAACAAAGTAAAATAAAGGGACATGGTGTCATATGTGCAAATGTTATTGCCCCTTAAAAAGAAATCATCCATTGATTGTATACAGATGTCAAGATCTACTGAATAACAGAGATTTTATAAGTAAAAGGAAGTATAGCTTTTATAGATTTTATTATTCTACGTGCAAATAATACTATGTTTCCACTTAGGTTTTCCATTTATAGTTTCTCTGTATTCAGAAAAAAGACTGGAAAACTGTAGCTTCATACTTCTGCCATTAACTTTTTGCATCATCCTGGGTAAATGATGATAGTGAAATATGTTTAGTATAGAGAATCCAGTCACTTCTCTCCACCCTTGCTGGTCCGAGCCACTGCCATCTTCTCATTCTGGAATGCTGCAGGCACCTGTTACTGGGCTCCACTGCCCGTGAAGAGCCTGCTAGGCTTTGTCCCTTCGTAACAGTCGCTAGAGAGGTCCCTCCCCAGGGAGAATCAGGTCATGTCAGCCTGTTGAGTCACTGCCATGACTCTAAGAAAAACCAAGATCCTGCTCATGTCTTTAGGGCTCCTCTTGATCTCTCTGGTCCCTGCTTCCCCTGAGACTTCCTCTCCTGCTACTGTCCCCTTGAAGCTCCATCCGCATCGGCTCTCCAGCTCTTTCCCCAACTGGCCTTGCCTTCGTCCACCTTAGAGATTGGGAGCTGGCTGTCCCTCTGCCCTCAAATGCTTTTCCCCCAAACATATGAATGGTTAGTCTCCCCACTCCTTCAGGTATTTGCTCCAAAGTCACCTTCTTGTGAGGTTAGTCTTTTTCAAAAATTTGTGTGTATGTATTTGGCCACACCAGGTCTTGGTTACGGTACTTGGGATCGTCAGTCTTCATTGCGGCATGCGGGATCTTCGGTTATGGCATCTGAACTCAGTTGTGGCATGTGGGATTGAGTTCCCTGACCAGGAATTGAACCTGGGCCCCCTGCATAGGGAGCACGGAGTCTTAGTCACTGGGTCACCAGAGAAATTGCTTATGTGGTCATTCCTGAACAACTTATTTGAAATCGCAAGCACGGCCCCTCTTCCCCTCCCAGCTGTCTGGGAGTCCCTTCCCCCCTTGCTCTATTTTATCCCCTAGCACATGTCACTTATTTTTAAATGACTGTATCGCTTATTTAGTATTTTATTGCTTCTTGTTTGCTTCTCCCTCTAATTCTAGTAAGCTCCATGTACATTCACTGATACATCCCCACTGTCTACTGTGCTTGATGCAGAGCAGATGCTCCTAATATGTGTTAAAGGAAAAGAAGAGCCCTTATAATGTGCCAGGCACTGCTAATCTTCCTAGCCTTTTATGACTGAAACCTCACAGCAGCTTTCTGATGTGAATATTTTTATAACCCCCATTTTAAGTTGAGGGAACTGAGGTTTTTAAGGGCTAAAATGCCCAAGGTCACATAGTCATAAAATTAGAATGCAAATCTGGGTGATCTGACTTCAGATACTATCCTGTCCCTGTCCTTAGCTCCACTGGGCCTCAGCCTCTTTGATGTTTATTTTTAAACTTGTTTCTTAAAATTTATTTTACTACAGTTGATTTACAGTGTTGTGTTAGTTTCTGCTGTACAGTGACTCAGTTTTTTATGTATTATATATATATATTCTTTTTCATATTCTTATCCATTAAGGTTTATTACAGGATGTTAACTATAGTTCTCTGTGCGATACGGTAGGACCTTGTTGTTTATTCTCACATTCATTTTAATCAACATTATTATCACTTATAATTTTAAGAGTCAAAAAGCCCTACACAATCAGTAATGAAAAATGATTTCCTTGTTCCCTTTCCCTCCCCTTCCCCAGAAGCAAACGCTGATAACCCATAGCTGATTTTTGGTTTTAGTATTTTCCTCCATATTCCTGAATAATATGCTACCATTTCTACTCTGTGATTTTCCCCTCCAGTTTTAGACATTATCTATTGACTTTTCATGTTGGAAGATGAAGATTTTAGCCCTTTTCCCTCCCCCTCCTTCACACACACACGTACATACACACTATATTTATATTTTTTTCCTAACCCCCTGACCTCCCAATATAGTTATATGATATATTTGGTTGGAATCAACAGGAAAGGTTATGTTGTTATTACCTCTGTAATTTATTCATAGGTGAATTATATGCCTGTGCTGTGTTTTCCTTCTTTGCATATCTTTCTGTAGTCCCTGGAGTTGTCTTGTTTGAAATTTGCTTTTTAAAAATAATTAATTATACTTATCATGTTTGAACACCAAAGCCTTTGCCACTTTAAAAAATGTTGAGTCCTTGAATATCTTTAATATTTGTATTCTGTCCTGACACTTGAATGATGGTGTGGCTGCTAATAGAAATTTAGGTTGGAACTAATTTTTTCCTTCAGAATTTTGAAAGAATTGCTCCATTAATTACTGGTGTTTTCCTGCTTTTACGTCATTTGAGGCTGTTTTGCCCTCAGATTCCTTCATAGTTGACTTTTTTTTTCCCTTTCTCTGAAACTGCGGTTGCTCTTCTCTTTATACCCAGGGTTCTAAAACTGCTCAGTGATGTTCCTGGTGTGGCTCTATTTTCACCCAACATGCTGGACACTCAGACCCATGTTCTTCAACTCTAGGAGTGTTTCAATTGATGATTTTTCTCCCTTTATTTCTACCCCCCTCTTTCAAGAAACCTAGTATGCTAATATTAGATTTTCAGAATTTGCACCACTTCTCTTATCTTTTCTATTGTATTTTCCTTTTGATGTACTTTCTAGAGATATTTTCATCCTCATTATCCAACTGTTAAACTATTGAGTTTTTTTTTTTTTAATTTGGCTGTGCCAGGTCTTAGTTGTGGCATGTAGAATCTTTGTATGGATGTGCAATCTTTAGTTGTGGCACGCAGGATCTAGTTCCCTGTATCGGGATTGAAAGCTGAGCCCCTGCACTGGGAATACAGAATCTTAGCCACTGGACCATCAGGAGCGTCCCTAACCTAGTGAGGTTTTTATTTCCACTTACTTGTTCAGTTGCTGTGTCATGTCTGACTTTTGCAGTCTCATGGACCATGGCATGCCAGGCCTCCCTGTCCTTCACCATCTCCCAGAGTCCACCCACGTTCATATCCATTGAGTCGGTGATGTCATCTAACCATTTCATCCTCTGCCGCCCTCTTGTCCTTTTGCCTTCAATCTTCCTACTCAGGTCAGAGTACAAATTCTCCCATTTACCTGGGAGGGAAGTTGAGAATATTTTCCGAGAGGAAGTGGACTGTTGGCCTCCTGAAGGAAGCATTTGGACTTCTGCGTCTAGCTCTCCCGTGGACCATAGCAGGATTGCAATAACATACAAGAGGGGAGCTGTCCACAAGAGCCAGGTGAGTCAATGCTATTCATCATACTGGAACTGTAAGCCAGGGCAGGTCTAGGAATAGATTCCCTGGTAGGCATATCTACTTGAGATGCTTAACTGGAGATCCTTCCATTTCTTCTGATTAATGATTGTATTAGATCCAGATTCTGGCAAAGGGTTTAACCTGAAAATGCATCAAGAAGCCTTAACTTTGAGTATGGAGTTGCAAGAACTGGGAGCCTGAAAGAGCATTAGCATGTTCATGTCTCTGACTTGGACACCGTGCTTCAGAATGCTCCTCCTCACTCCCTTCTGGTTTCAGAGGCATTGATAGGATTGCTGCTAAAAGTCTGTAATATGCTTTCCCAGTTATTTCAAGTGAGGTCTCTCCGCCACCTCCCTGTCCTGCTAGTAAGATAGAGTGGCTCTCTAAAACGATGGAGTTTGCTGCCAATAAAATGAAACAGGTTTGTAGACCTCAAGGAAGTCGCGAGGTAAATATTTACACATGCAGCTGAATTTTCTGAGTGTTGTTGTGTCCTTGATCTTTGTGGAAAGCTGCAACATTTTGCTCACAGTTTAGTATATCGTGGAGATGTGAAAGTGGGCAGATATTTGGTTCCTAAGAGAGTGCCTTGCTGCTGGGCCTTATGCCAGTTGGCCTGGTGGGTTATGTTTCACTTGCTGGATTTCAGTCCCATGTCTCATTCTTATTATATTTTTTCATTCTGAAAGCCTTAGAGATTTGGATTGCTTCTATTCCTTGTTTTTTTGTTTTTTTTTTTCCCCCCTCCCAGGACTGGTTGCTGAGTAAGATGCTATCTTCCCATCTTGCTCTTTACTTATTGTCACCGAAAAAAAGCACATGGGTTCTTTTCATTTAAAAAATTTATGGCTGATCCCTTCTTGTTTGGGGATGGGCCCACTCAGCCAATCTGTAATAAATTCAGTAGTTCATTTCTACTTAGAAGATGAATAAGCATTATGTGGATTTGTGTTTGCTAAGTGAATGAAAATATTTGCAAAATTGATAACTGTCATCTGACATGTTGTCAGATGTCTATAGGTTCCCCTGGAGGCTTCCTGCCAGTTGCTTCTTCCATCTTTCCTTAAAATCTTTTTGACTTGGGCCCCTGAAAATTGTTGATTCCCGGTTCACGTCTTCCTGTTTTTTTTTTTTTTTTTCAAGTGTGCTGGTAACACTTTCTCTAGAGCAGTGCTTTTCAAACTTGAGCATGCAAAAAATTACCTGGAGAGCTGGTGGAATCACAAATTCCTGGAACCAGTTCTGGGATGACCCTGATGCCACTGGGCCAAGGTCCACACTGGTCTCTAGCATTAAGAATTGGTGCTGGACTTCCCTGGTGGTCCAGTGCTTAAAACTTTGCCTTCTCATGCAGGGGGTGTGGGTTTGATCTCTGATCAGGGAACTAAGGTACCACATGCCTCAGGGCCAAAAAAAAAAAAAAAAAAAAAAACCAAAACATAAAACAGAAGCAATATTGTAGCAAATTCCATAAAGACTTTAAAAATGGGCCACATCCAAACAAAAAAAATTCAAAAAAGAGTTGAAGGATAATTGCTTTACAGAATTTTGCTGTTTTCTACCAAACCTCAATATGAATCAGCCATAAGTATACATATATCCTCTCTTTTGAACCTCCCTCCCATCTCCCTCCCCATCCCATCCCTGTAGGCTGACACAGAGCCCCTGTTTCAGTTTCCTGAGCCACACAGCAAATTCCCATTGGCTACCTATGTTACATATGATAGTGTAAGTTTCCATGTTATTCTTTCACATCTCACCCTCTCTCCCCCGCAATAAAAAATAAATAAATTAAAAAAAAGAAAGTTCAATGTATAAAAACACATTTAATAAATGATTCCTTGAGGAATTGAAAAAAAAGAATTGAAAAAGAATTGGGGTTCTGATGGTGGATAGACAGGCTTCTTCACCACTTTCCTAAGCTACTGTTTGGGCCTAAGCTTTGTAAAATCTTTGTGACAGAGGCCAAGTGGAGCTGATTTGTAGTATAATGTTTCTCTCCAGCAGTACAGCCAGGTTCCCTTTCCCTTGGCTAAGGAAAGGGAAGAGAACTCTGTTACAGAGGATATAATCTATGTACACTCTGGGCTGGTACCATCAGGTATTTCTTTGGATGTTCACAAGAACTTGTGGCATCGATATGGCTGGTCTCATTTCATAGAGAAGTTCAATAACTTACTTCTCTATCACCAAGCCAGGAATCAGGGAACCAAACTGTAACCCAGGCTGTGTACTAATCCCCCGAAAGCACTGTCCTCCTGACCCAAAACCACCTGCCTGTGTTGAACCTCTCCCTAAAGGTTCTCTTTCAATTCAGAGGAGCACCTTCAAGGAGACTAGTAACTGTTCAGCAAAGAACTTGTTCAGACAGAGCGCCTGCTCTCCTTCTAAGAGTCTCTGTGATTCACTGAGTTGCCCTCTGCCCCCATGAAAATGCTCTGCAGAATTACAGATCAGCAAGGCCAGAAATAGCTCATTTCCAAAACATAGTTACAGACAATTTCTACCGACAGAAGAAAGTGATTTTCTAATACGCCTACAGGAGAAATTAGGTTAAATCTAGTGAAAATCAGGAGATAGGTCTAATGAAATGTGTGTTTTATGTCTTCCTTCCAATTCTTTCTTTATTTACTTTATATTAGATGATTCTATAAGGATAAATTTGCATTTACTCATAAAAGTATGTGTAATTGCTATTATTATTTTGGCGAACAGAGTAATATCCAGACAAAGATAAGAGATTGTTGCAACTCATTAAGACTGTCACAAGTCATGATTTATTTGGAGCTTGTTTGTGTCCTGACATAGTAAGCTGTGGGCTTTCTGTGTCCAGGGACTAAGTGTGAGGCAGTATTTTTCAGCTTCATTAGCTTCCAGGAGGTCTTTGCTATTTTTGATTTAGGGAGATAGGTAATGATCTTCCCAATGTTCTCTGTTTCAATCACTGCAAGAACTGAGAAAAAAGATACTGTTTGAGCCTCTCATTCTCTCCTCCCTTGCAAATCCCTTCCTTATTCTCCCTCCAGTTTTTGGGTCAAGTGTAAACTTCATAAGGCTCACAACATCATTGGAGGAGCCACTCCAGTATTCTCCATACAACCCACTCCAGGATTCTTGCCGGGAAAATCCCATGGGCAGAGGAGCCTGGCGGGCTACAGTCCTTGGGGTTGCCAAGAGTAGGACACAATTGAGCACACATGTATGCACGTCATCAGCCTAAATTATTGCCTGGCCATGGAAAAAGAGAAGGTCTAGTTTCAAGAGTCTGATGATTTTGGCCCCCCAGGCCGAGTTTTGTCATATATTTATGAACTTGGGCAAGTCAGTTCTCTTCACTGGGTCTACTTTCATTATCTGTAAAGTGAAGGGATTTTGCTAAAGATTTCTAAGATATAAGGTTACATGAAACTAAAATTGCTATAGAGACATTTAAATTTCACTTTGAATAAACCAGTCATTCACATTGTGACAACTTCTTGGTAAAAAAATTTTTTTCAGACTATAGTGAGTTCATCAACTTCAAAATCAACTTAAAAAACAAAAAACAAACAAACAAAAAAAACAATCTAAACAGACATTTCTCCAAAGAAGACATACAGATGGGCAATAAACATGTGAGAAAATGCTCTATAGTGCTCATTATTAGAGAAATGAAAATCAAAACTACAAAAGTATCACCTCACACCAGTCAAAATCAGTTCAGTTCAGTTCAGTTGCTCAGTCGTGTCCGACTCTTTGCGACCCCATGAATCACAGCATACCAGGCCTCTCTGTCCATCACCAACCCCCGGAGTTCACTCAAACTCACGTCCATTGAGTCGGGGATGCCACCCAGCCATCTCATCCTCTGTCGTCCCCTTCTCCTCCTGCCCCCAATCCCTCCCAGCATCAGAGTCTTTTCCAATGAGTCAACTCTTCTCATGAGGTGGCCAAAGTATTGGAGTTTCAGCTTTAGCATCATTCCTTCCAAAGAACACTCAGGGCTGATCTCCTTTAGAATGGACTGGTTGAATCTCCTTGCAGTCCAAGGGACTCTCAAGAGTCTTCTCCAACACCACAGTTCAAAAGCATCAATTCTTGGGCCCTCAGCTTTCTTCACAGTCCAACTCTCACATCCATACATGACTACTGGAAAAACCATAGCCTTGACTAGACGGTCCTTTGTTGGCAAAGTAATGTCTCTGCTTTTCAATATGCTATCTAGGTTGGTCATAACTTTCCTTCCAAGGAGTAAGCGTCTGAATTTCATGGCTGCAGTCACCATCTGCAGTGATTTTGGAGCCCCCCAAAATAAAGCCTGACACTGTTTCCACTGATTCCCCATCTATTTGCCATGAAATGATGGGACCAGATGCCATGATCTTAGTTTTCTGAATGTTGAGCTTTAAGCCAACTTTTTCACTCTCCTCTTTCACTTTCATCAAGAGGCTCTTTAGTTGTTCTTTGCTTTCTGCCATAAGGGTGGTGTCATCTGCATATCTGAGCTTACTGAAATTTCTCCTGGCAGTCTTGATTCCAGCTTGTGCTTCTTCCAGCCCAGTGTTTTTCATGATGTACTCTGCATATAAGTTAAACAAGCATGATGACAATGTACAGCCTTGACGTACTCCTTTTCCTATTTGGAACCAGTCTGTTGTTCCATGTCCAGTTCTAACTGTTGCTTCCTGACCTGCATACAGATTTCTCAAGAGGCAGGTTAGGTGGTCTGGTATTCCCATCTCTTTCAGAATTTTCCACAGTTTATTGTGATCCACACAGTCAAAGGCTTTGGCATAGTCAATAAAGCAGAAATAGATGTTTTTCTGGAATTCTAGATCCAGAGATCTCTAGTCTTTCCCATTCTGTTCTTTTCTTCTATTTCTTTGCATTGATCGCTGAGGAAGGCTTTCTTATCTCTTCTTGCTATTCTTTGGAACTCTGCATTCAGATGCTTATATCTTTCCTTTTCTCCTTTGTTTTTCACCTCTCTTCTTTTCACAGCTATTTGTAAGACCTCCCCAGACAGCCATTTTGCTTTTTTGCATTTCTTTTCCATGGGGATGGTCTTGATCCCTGTCTCCTGTGCAATGTCATGAACCTCAGTCCATAGTTCATCAGGCACTCTATCTATCAGATCTAGGCCCTTAAATCTATTTCTCACTTCCACTGTATAAACCTGAGGGATTTGATTTAGGTCATACCTCAATGGTCTAGCGGTTTTCCCTACTTTCTTCAATTTAAGTCTAAATTTGGCAATAAGGAGCTCATGATCTGAGCTGCAGTCAGCTCCTGGTCTTGTTTTTGCTGACTGTATAGAGCTTCTTCATTTTGGCTGCAAAGAATATAATCAGTCTGATTTCGGTGTTGACCATCTGGTGATGTCCATGTGTAGAGTCTTCTCTTGTGTTGTTGGAAGAGGGTGTTTGCTATGACCAGTGCATTTTCTTGGCAAAACTCTATTAGTCTTTGCCCTGCTTCATTCTGCATTCCAAGGCCAAATTTGCCTGTTACTCCAGGTGTTTCTTGACTTCCTACTTTTGCATTCCAGTCCCCTAGAATGAAAAGGACATCTTTTTTGGGTGTTAGTTCTAGAAGATCTTGTAGGTCTTCATAGACCCATTCAACTTCAGCTTCTTCAGCATTACTGGTTGGGACATAGACTTGGATTACCGTGATATTGAATGGTTTGCCTTGGAAATGAAGGGAGATCATTCTGTCATTTTTGAGATTGCATCCAAGTACTGCATTTCGGATTCTTTTGTTTACCATGGTGGCTACTCCATTTCTTCTAAGAGATTCCTGCCCACAGTAGTAGATATAATGGTCATCTGAGTTAAATTCACCCATTCCAGTCCATTTTAGTTCAGTGATTTCTAGAATGTCGATATTCACTCTTGCCATCTCGTGTTTGACCACTTCCAATTTGCCTTGATTCATGGATGTGACATTCCAGGTTCCTATGCAATATTGTTCTTTACAGCATCAAACCTTGCTTCTATCACCAGTCACATCCACAGCTGGGCATTGTTTTTGCTTTGGGTCCATCCCTTCATTCTTTCTGGAGTTATTTCTTCACTGATCTCCAGTAGCATATTTGGCACCTACTGACCTGGGGAGTTCCTCTTTCAGTATCCCATCATCTTGCCTTTTCATACTGTTCATGGGGTTCTCAAGGCAAGAATACTGAAGTGGTTTGCCATTCCCTTCTCCAGTGGACCACATTCTGTCAGACCTCTCCGCCATGACCCACCCGTCTTGGGTGGACCCACAGAGCATGGCTTAGTTTCACTGAGTTAGACAAGGCTGTGGTCTGTGTGATTAGATTGACTAGTTTTCTGTGATTATGCTTTCAGAGTGTTTGCCCCAGTCAAAATAGCCATCATCAGAAAATCTATAAACAATAAATGGTGGAGGTGATGTGGAGAAAAGGGAGTCCTCTTGTACAGTTGATGGGAGTATAAACAGATAGAGCCACTGTGGAGGAGGGCATGGAGAGTCCTTAAGAAGCTAGGAATAAAACTACCATATGACCCAGCAATTCCACTGCTGGGCACATACCCTGAGAAAACCATAAGTCAAAAAGACACATGTACCCCAGTGTTCATTGCAATACTATTTACAATAGCCAGGACATGAAAGCAACGTAGATGTCCCACAACAGATGAATGGGTAAAGAATATACAATATACAATGGGATATTACCCAGCCATAAAAAGGAATGAATTTGAGTCAGTTGTATTGAGGTAGATGAACCTAGAGCCAGAACGTAAGTAAGTCAGAAAGAGAAAAATAAATATTGTATATTAATGCATATAAATATATGGAATCTAGAAAAGTGGTTACTGGTGAACCGATTTGCAGGGCAGGAATAGAGTCGCCGACATGGAGAGCAGACGTGGACACAGTGGGGGAAGGAGAGTTTGGGACAAATTGGGAGAGTAGCACTGAAACATATAGCACCATATGTGAAATAGATAGCTTGTGGGCAGTTGCTGTACAATGCAGGAGCTCAACCCTGTGCTCTGTGATGACCTAGAGGGGTGGGATGGGGTGGGGATAGGAGGGAGGTTCAAGAGGGAGGGGACATATGTATACCTGTGGCTGATTCGCATTGTTGTAGAGCAGAAACCAACACAACATGGTAAAGCAATTATCCTCCAATTAAAAATTTAAAAACATTAAAAAAAAAACAAACCCAGACCCTTTTAGGTAGTTAATTCAAGTATTCTAGTCTGTCTCTTAATTATTAAGTGTTTGGGCAGAATAATGGAATACTGGACAAATTGGTTCTTATATTTCTCACTTAAAAGCATTGCTATCAGGACATGAAAGCTTTGCCATTTGCCAGTGTCGAGGAAAAAGTTATCAGTGCTTTCAGGCAGTTTCTTCAAATGAAACTCTAAAGTGTCAGGGAATCAGACCACAGGACCACTCTGTTCAGCTGTGCCTTTAGGCCCCACTTTCCAAAGAGAACCTGTAGATGAAGGCAAAAGGAACTGAATGTAGGGTGGGGAAAATTGGGAAGAGCTGAACAACCTGCAGAAATCAAACATGTGATTTCTATCTTTCCATGGGATCAGATAAGCTCAGGACTTTTTCCAGGCTATTCCAAACTTGGACATTAAGTGAATGACAATTATTTGGAGAGGTGCTTCCAGGGCCTCTTTGAATATGATGGTTGGATGGGAGCCTTCCTGATGCTGGGGACCAGATAGGATTGCTGTGAACTTCCCAGAGTTCTGTCCTGTAACCTGCCTCCTGAAGGGGGACAGAGTGGTCCAGTGTGCATGGAAAGCCCATTAGTATCCAGGTCAGTTTAGGGTTAAAAAAAAGACAGGGTGCTCTACAATGTGAGTTTCTGAATATTTCACCACATTTCATTTAAGTCCACGTGACTGCTACTAGATCCAGCAAAGTCCTCTTGAGGAGCCTGGGCTGGCATCAGTGAGAACCTCTACCTTGGTCCTAACCAAACACCTCTGGAAGAAGACTGAGATTTGGGTTAGAAAACAGTGGACACTTGGCTGAGTCCAGGAGTGCTGGTCAAGAATGAGAGAACATGCTCAGGTGTCAGACTTCCTATGAGATCCAGGAGGCAGGGCTTTGATCAGAGGACATTTTCAAAGGAGCACTTGAGGTTATTTTAAGGAGCACCAGAAATTCAAAGCCAAGTTAGTAAACATATGGCAGAGCACAATCTAAGCTGATGGGATGAAAGGAGAGAAGGAAACAGAGACTGGTCGAAATTGAGTATCACTGGCAAAGAAAGAGGAAGAGAGGGTCAAGGGAAGGAGACCCACCCAAAGGCTGGCTGCTGTTCTGGTTGGATCTTATTGACCCAGCTATGTATTGGGCAGCTCTGGGAAACCACCTCTGAGAGGGTATTTTATTTTATTTTATTTTATTTTTTTGAGAGGGTGTTTTAAAGAGTGTTTTATGGAGATATAATTCACATGCCATATTTTTTGTTGATTTAAAGTGTACAGTTCAATGGTTTTTAAATGATATTCACAGAGTTGGGCCACCATCAGCACAATCCAAGTTGAGCATCTTCTCATCACCCCAAAAAGAAAGAAACCCCATATCCATAGCGTTCACTTGCCCTTAGCTTTCCCATCTGCACTCACCCCCAGCCCTGGACAAACCCTAATCTACCTTTTGTCTTTATAGGTT
Source organism: Capra hircus (assembly GCF_001704415.2). NCBI lineage: Eukaryota > Metazoa > Chordata > Mammalia > Artiodactyla > Bovidae > Capra > Capra hircus. The sequence continues at coordinate 60,101,128 of NC_030824.1, read as the reverse complement.
TGCCTGTTCTGCACATAGCATATAAATATGGTCTTTTGTGACTAGCTTCTTTCACTGATGGGGTCATTGAAATCCTATTTTCTCTACAGAATCTATGCTCCTCTTAAAATAAGTGTATGTATACTTATTACTGAATTTAGAGTACTTTTCCCCCTTATGAAGTATGTGTATATGGAAGTGGCCTTGTTAAGACAATGCTATAGTAAAAGGAGAATTATATTGCTCTCTAGTTTAAAAAATTCTCAAAGTATGTATGTGCATGTGTGCATGCTAAGTCACTTCAGTCGGGTCTGACTCTATGCGACTCTATGGACTGTAGCCCACCAGGCTCCTCTGTCCATGGGGCTCTCCAAGCAAGAATACTGGAGTGGGTTGTGATTCGCTTCTCCAGAGGATCTTTCCGACCCAGGGGTCAAGCCCACGTCTCTTATGTCTCCTGCATTGGCCGACAGGTTCTTTACCACTAGCACCACCTGGGGAGACCGAAAGTATGTACAGATAGCATTAAATGAATTTGTTCTTTTTTGGTTCGTTCCTATCACGAAGACCTTCAATATAATTATGATTGAACATACATGCCAGTATTATCTGAAGGGTAGGCGATGTAGGTGATTAGTCTAATGTGTACAGATCCTATGACCTATGCTAGATAGAAGAACAACAGTACAAGAAAAAGCCTCCAAGTCTCTGATATCCATTTGTTGATTTTGTCTCTTATTTTGTTCAGTTATCTGAACTTTTTGGTTGTTTGATTCCTGGAAAGAAGCTTTATAGTAAGTTAGGGGAGAAGCATCTGACAATAGTGTGTAAAAGGAGAGATAAAAATATTGGCTTTTCTATCAACTGGGTCTTAGAGTGTGGATTTTTGAGCTGAGTGAATCCTATTTCCTGTTTCCTGTATCCATCTGCCTCCTCAAGCAGTAATCGTATCTCAGTTGAATCTTTTCTTTTTTTGGAAATGTACAGGCAAAGGAAAGCAAGACTGGGAATTGCTATAGAAAAATTATTCTTCCTACTTAGTAATATGGCTTCAGTTCAGTTCAGTTCAGTCGCTCAGTTGTGTCCGATTCTTTGTGACCCCATGAATCGCAGCACACCAGGCCTCCCTGTCCATCACCAACGCCCGGAGTTCACTCAGACTCACGTCCATCGAGTCCATGATGCCATCCAGCCATCTCATCCTCTGTCATCCCCTTCTCCTCCTGCCCCCAATCCCTCCCAGCATCAGAGTCTTTTCCAATGAGTCAGCTCTTCACATGAGGTATTGGAGTTTCAGCTTTAGCATCATTCCTTCCAAAGAAATCCCAGGGCTGATCTCCTTCAGAATGGACTGGTTGGATCTCCTTGCAGTGTTGAACTCTCAAGAGTGTTCTCCAACACGACAGTTCAAAAGCATCAATTCTTTGGTGCTCAGCCTTCTTCATAGTCCAACTCTCACATCCATACATGACCACTGGGAAAACCATAGCCTTGACTAGATGGACCTTAGTTGGCAAAGTAATGTCTCTGCTTTTGAATATGCTATCTGGGTTGGTCACAACTTTTCTTCCAAGGAGTAAGCATCTTTTAATTTCATGGCTACAGTCACCATCTGCAGTGAGTAATATGGCTTAACCCGTGCAAACCTGATATACGTCCAAGAAAACAAATATACAATCAAACAAAAGGACCTGGCAAAAATCTTGCTCTAGCAAAAAAAAAAAAAAGAAGTTTACTTTGTAAGTGAAGGCCATTTAATTAATGAACTGTTAGCTACAGGAAACACTAGCCTGAGAAAAGCAAAGTATGAGGATAGTGACGAGGCATTTAACACCAGAACAATCCCGAGATATGACTTGGTACCAGAGTGTAGAAGGGAGAAGATTTAAATGCTGGGAAAGTCATTGTCCCCTGGGATCAACCCCATCTGTTTAAGCCATAACTTTGTCGGTTATGCCTTTCCTTCCTTTATATCCTTGAGAGATAAATCATGCCTTTGTTGTTAATGAGAACAGCTGGACGCCTGTGACTAAGGGGTCAGCCTGCAGGAAGCATTGTTGATATTGGATCATCATTTCCTGCAGAGAGGAGTGGCTTATGTGGAGAATCTTCTTTTCTACATACATTTGCTAAATGCCTGTTCATGTATTTTGCAAAGAGCTCCCACGAGAATTTTTTAATGTGGCATCTTGGGTTTCTCTGCCAATTCTGGCCATGAACCTTTGCATGTACTCATATCTTATTGATACATGCCAAGAGCAAGCTGCCTGACACAGATGAGAACTAAGAACAAGTTCTGATGGGTCCGGAATGACAGCACAATCTAGAATTCACTGTTCCTTAGTCTCACTAGCTTAATTTCCTCAAAGAGTGTTCAGTTCCTTTATGAGCAATGCTTAGAACCCAGTTGCCATGGTCCAAGATGGAATCCTTGTTTTTTCTACTGACGATTCAGCGATGGAGCATCTCTGATTTCAGAGATGTTCTGAAGCAGAAAGCGTCTGCTCTGAATGCTCTTGGAGTCTCAGTCAGCTTTTTTCTCTATCTGCTTTGTTCACATTACCATGTGTACAATCAGCTGCCAGATGCTGACTCGCCCAGGGTCCTGGGAACATACCCGCCTCGTTTTGATCTCTCTTTATTCACTGTTTGTACAATTTCCTTTCAGACTTGAGTTTAATGAACCTTTCCCTTTCCTGGCTTTATAATCTCCTTTCTTCTACCCTTCTCTCTCCCCCACTATTCTTGTCCTTCCCTCAGACCGCTATCTAGCTGGAATTTGTTTGATTTCTCTTTCCCTTCCCCTTGTTCTATGTGAAAGCTCAAGGCTAGTCTCCCTTAAACATTTATGAACTTAGTTCATGTTCTCGAGTTCCTTTGGATAAGTCAAGCTTGAGCCCGTCACATATTGGCTAAACAAGACTTGCGTTGAGTACTTTGGTATCACATATATAATAGACCCTTCAGATTGTAGGGCCATACATTACACTCAAGATGTAGAACAAAGAGACTGACACGTAGACCATATATTTCATGTTCAAAGTCAACGAATATCAGGATATTCTAGGTGAGGACCATGCTGCAACTTCTACAGTGTATGTGACTTTGCTTATAATCTGCGTCGTCATTGGTATTCTTACCACTTCTCACCCTTCAACCCAGAGAAGAGTAGGAGGGGAGGAAGAAGTGAAAACAAAGAAAATTAAGAAAAATTGAAGGGAAACAGCTGTGGTGTTTCCTATTAAAATGCCATATGAACTTGAATTTGGAGTTTAATCAATAACTTCTAAGATATCATCTGCCTTTTATACTGCACATCTGATTCTATACATCTAGTTGTACACTGTATTTATTTGGTCATGCACCTTGGTTTTCTTGAAACCTCTTGGTACTTAACTCTCTTGGAATATGTACTGCTTTTGGTGACTGATCACAGTGTATCTTGGCAGTGGTCGGAGGCTCTTTGTTATGGATTCAGTTTTTGTTTTTTTAACAGTTCAGACAATGAAGTATGAGTCTCCAGTGCTGCTAAGTATTTTAGGGGATCGGGTGGGGAGTGAAATGAATGAAAGGACAGCTAGCCTGAGACTTGCAGAGTACAGAGGCAAGAAAGGAGAAGAAAGTTTCCCATTTCATAGACAAAATTTGGACAGAGTTTGAACAGGGAATAAACAAAAATAACCAAATGTAATTTTATAGCCAACTTCCCATGTCTTCATGTCTGCAGGATAACTTAACATCTTTTCATTATATTTCCCTTGCAACTCAATTTGCTGAATGTTCCAAGAGAGATAGAAGGAGGGGTGGGAAAACTCATTTTTCTGATTGGAATACACAGGTTTGTTATGCTTTTTAAAGTTGCAGTGCATTCGCGTGATAGTTGCAGCCATTATACACACGTGCATGCTATGTTGCTTCAGTCGTGTCTGACTCTCTGTGACCCTATGGGCTGTAGCCCGCCAGACTCCTCTGTTCATGGGATTCTCCGGGCAAGAATACTGGAGTGGGTTGCCATGCCCTCCTCCAGGGCATCTTCCTGACCCAGAGATTGAACCTGCATCTCTTAACATCTCCTGCACTGGCAGGCAGGTTATATATATGTACACATATTTGCATTTTGAAGTTTCATTCTATTTTCATTGAATGAAAGATTCTTTAAATTCTATAGTGCTTTACAATTTTCAAAAGTTTCACATATGATTTCATATCTATTAAAGTGGTTTTTGGCCACGCCCCAAGGCATGTGGGATCTGAGTCCCTGATCAGGCATCAAACTTGTGTTCTCTGCATTGGAAGCATGGAGTCTTAACCACTGGACCACTAGGGAAGTCCCCATTAGGATTTTTTTGATGACATAATCTGGGCAAATGAAACATGAAGATCACAAGCAGAATTTCCATATTGTATGTACTTGATAAACCGTATGGTACATCCAGCAAGCGTTTCACAGGATGCCACCAGAGGGCACATTGTTGTGGAATAATCTCCCTAGGTTAGGCTTACCTCCCCTGCTACTTCACTGCCCCAGGAGACAGAGTAAGAGAGCAGTGGGCAGAGAGAGGCAAATTCAGGTATCTTGGCTATTAGAAATGAGTGAATGAGAATGAGCCTAGAAGTTGGCAAAGTGGCACCTTCTCACCAAATGCCACCTGCATGCCACCCTCTTCTGCTGCTAACTCTATATTCTGGCACCTCTTCCTCCCACAATAGGGTTGGAATGAACTCAGGACTGGGACCACTGTCACACTTTCCATATCACCCCAAGATAAGGCTCCCAGGCCTGCCCTAACTCCACATTATCCACACTGATAGTGATCAAGTTTTGTTAAGGACAAATCAGGACATGAAACTGTGACAGATAAAACTGTGCTTGTTGGCAGCCAAAGAAGGGATTGAGGCCATTCGGAAATAGGATTAAATGCCAGTCTACAGTTTGACCATCAGACTCCCCTGCCTTCATTCCCTCTTCTGAATCCAGGACGCTGGCAAGACACTGGCAGGAGAGAGTCGTAGGCACTGGAGGTCCTAGACAACTGCCAGGCATCCTATGGGGGTGCCCACCATTGGACAAACCACGCACATGGAGCTTCCAGTAAGGACTTGGCTGCTGACTTTTAAGTATAAACGCTTCCCTGGTAACTCAGCTGGTAAAGAATCTTCCTGCAATGTAGGAGACCCTGGTTACATTCCTGGGTCAGGAAGATCCGCTGAAGAAGGGATAGGCTACCCATTCCAGTATTCTTGGGCTTCCCTGGTGGCTCAGATGGTAAAGAATCAACTTGCAATGTGGGAGACCTGGGTTCGATCCCTGGGTTGGGAAGATCACATGGAGAAGGGAATGACAACCCATTCCAATACTCTGGCCTGGAGAATTCCATGGACAGAGGAGCCTGACAGGCTACATGGAACTTCCAGTAAGGACTTGGTGGCTGACTTTTAAGTATAAAGACCTAAGCAAGAGGAAGGGCAATTTAAAGACAGAAACTCAAATAAATAAACAGAAAAATAACTAAGGGGAAAAAGTTTGATGCAAGGCTTACCAAAAAAAAAAAAAAAAAAAAGTAAAGGAAAAAAGAGATTAATATCCTCAGAAAGATAATACCATTTATATACATAAAACAAAAATATAAGAGCCTCTTAAAAAGCACTTACTGTATTAGGGAAAATAAAAGTAAAGCACAATAAAAACAATTCAGTAGAAGATTTAGAGGATATATTTGAGGACTTCTAGAAGTAGGAACCTGGTAGGCTGTAGTCCATGGGGTCCTGAAGAGTCAGACACGACTGAGCAACTTCATTTTCACTTTCATGCATTGAAGAAGGAAATGGCAACCCACTCCAGTGTTCTTGCCTGGGGAATCCCGGGGACAGGGGAGCTTGGTAGGCTGCTGTCATTGGGGTCACACAGAGTCAGACACGACTGAAGCGACTTAGCAGCAGCAGCAGCAGAAGTAGGAACAAAAGCCAGGAGTGACAAGTAGGAAGGAAAAATAAGGACAGTATAAGGTAATGAAATCTAAAATTTAAATAACAGGCATTCCAGAAAGAGGCCACAAGGAAGTGGGGGGGAATAATTATCGAAGACTTATACAAAAAATTTCAGAGTTAAGGAATATGCGTTTTTTGATGCAAAAAGCCACTGAATACCTCATACAATGATTGGGAAAAATGAATTATTCAGGAAATAAGCATGAAATTTTAGTAATATAAAGATCACTTAAAGTTAATTTCTATTTATTATTTTCTCTTTACTTTTTTGACCCCCTTCACCCTTATCTCTTACCTCCCAACCTCCTCTGGCAACCACCAATCTGTTGTTGTCTGTATCTACGAGGGTGGGATTTTGTTATTGTTTGTTTGTTTGTTTTTGAGTTTTACATGCAAAGGTCATACAGTATTCATATTTATCTATCTGATTTATTTCACCTAGCATAATGCTCTTGAGGTCCATCTGCATAGTGCTAGATCGCTCAGTTGTGTCCAACTCTTTGCGACCTCATGGACTGTAGCCTGCCTGGCTCCTCTGTCCGAGGGATTCTCCAGGTGAGAATACTGGAGTGGGTTGCCATGCCTTTCTCCAGAGGTCCATCTATATTGATGTAAATGGCAAGATTACATTTGTTTCTATGGCTGGATAAAATTTTATTGTATGAATATATCACAATTTCTTTATTCAGTCAAATATCGATGGACACTGGTTTTCTCTGTATCTTCAGTTCAGTTCAGTTCAGTCACTCAGTCATGTCGGACACTTTGTGACCTCATGAATCGCAGCACACCAGGCCTCCCTGTCCATCACCAACTCCCGGAGTTCACTCAAACTCATGTCCATCGAGTCAGTGATGCCATTCAGCCATCTCATCCTTGGTCGTCCCCTTCTCTTCCTGCCCCCAATCCCTCCCAACATCACGGTCTTTTCCAATGAGTCAACTCTTCGCATAAGGTGGCCAAAGTATTGGAGTTTCAGCTTCAGCATCAGTCCTTCCAATGAATACCCAGGACTGATCTCCTTTAGGATGGACTGGTTGGATCTCCTTGCAGTCCAAGGGACTCTCAAGAGTCCTCTCCAACACCACAGTTCAAAAGCATCAATTCTTCAGCACTCAGCCTTCTTCACAGTCCAACTCTCACATCCATACATGACCACTGGAAAAACCATAGCCTTGACTAGATGGACCTTTGTTGGCAAAGTAATATCTCTGCGTTTTAATATGCTGTCTAGGTTGGTCATAACTTTCCTTCCAAAGAGTAAGTGTCTTTTAATTTCATGGCTGCAGTCACCATCTGCAGTGATTTTGGAGCCCCCCAAAATAAAGTCTGACACTGTTTCCACTGTTTGCCCATCTACTTCCCATGAAGTGATGGGACCAGATGCCATGATCTTTGTTTTCTGAACGTTGAGCTTTAAGCCAACTTTTTCACTCTCCTCTTTCACTTTCATCAACAGGCTTTTTAGTTTCTCTTCACTTTCTGCCATAAGGATGGTGTCATCTGCATATCTGAGGTTATTGATATTTCTCCCAGCAATCTTGATTCCAGCTTGTGCTTCTTCCAGCCCAGCATTTCTCATGATGTACTTTGCATATAAGTTAAATAAGCAGGGTGACAATATACAGCCTTGACCTACTCCTTTTCCTGTTTGGAACCAGTCTGTTGTTCCATGTCAAGTTCTAACTGTTGCTTCCTGACTTGCATACAGATTTCTCAAGAGGCAGGTTAAATGGTCTGGTATTCTCATCTCTTTCAGAATTTTCCAGTTTCTTGTGATCCACACAGTCAAAGGCTTTGGCATAGTCAATATAGCAGAAATAGATTTTTGTCTGGAACTCTCTTGGTTTTTCCATGATCCATCAGATGTTGGCAATTTGATCTCTGGTTCCTCTGCCTTTTCTAAAACCAGCTTGAACATCTGGATGTTCATGGTTCACGTATTGCTGAAGCCTGGCGTCGAGAATTTTGAGCATTACTTTACTAGTGTGTGAGATGAGTGTGATTGTGCGGTAGTTTGAGCATTGTTTGGCATTGCCTTTCTTTGGGATTTGAATGAAAACTGACCTTTTCCAGTCCCGTGGCTCCGTATCTTAGCTGTTATAAATAGTGATGCAATGAGAATGGGAGTGTGTATATATTTTTAAGTTAATGTTTTTGTTTTCTTTGGATAAATACCCTTAAGTTGAATTGCTGGGTCACATGATAGTTCTATTTTCAATTTTCTGAGGAACCTGCGTAGTGGAGAAGGCAATGGCGCACCACTCCAGTACTGTTGCCTGGAAAATCCCATGGAAGGAGGAGCCTGGTAGGCTGCAGTCCATGGGGTAGCTAAGAGTCGAACACGACTGAGCGACTTCCCTTTCACTTTTCACTTTCATGCATTGGAGAAGGAAATGGCAACCCACGCCAGTGTTCTTGCCTGGAGAATCCCAGGGACGAGGGAGCCTAGGGGGCTTCCGTCTCTGGGGTCACACAGAGTCGGACACGACTGAAGCAACTTAGCAGCAGCAGCAGCAGCAGCAGCAGAGGAACCTGCGTAGTGGTTTCCATAGTGTTGACATCAATTTATATTCACACCAAGAGTGCTCATGTGTTTCCTTTTTCCACATCTTCCCCAACAATTGTTATTTCTTAAATTTTATAATGCCATTCTAATATGTGTGACAATATCTCACTGTGGTTTTGATTTGCATTTCTCTGATGGTTAATGATGTTGAGCATCTTTTCATATACCTATTGGTCATCTTAGGAAAAATGTCTATTCAGATCCTCTGTTCAGTTTTGAATTGAGTTTTTTTTGGATGTTAAATTGTATGAGTTCTTTATACAGTTTGGATATTAGCCCCTTATCAGATGGATCATTTGCAAATATTTCTCCCATTCAGTAGGTTGCTTTTCATTCTGTTGATAGTTTCCTTTGCTGTGCAGAATCTTTTTAGAATGATGTAGTCATAGTTGTTTTTGTTGCTTTTGGTATCAGATTTAAAAATTATCACCAACACAGGGACCTATATTCAATATCTTATATTAAGCTATGCTGCTACTGCTAAGTCATGTCAGTTGTGTCCAACTCTGTGTGACCCCATAGATGGCAGCCACCAGGCTCCCCCGTCCCTGGGATTCTCCACGCAAGAATACTGGAGTGGATTGCCATTTCCTTCTCCAGTGCATGAAAGTGAAAAGTGAAAGTGAAGTCGCTGAGTTGTGTCTGACTCTTCGTGACCCCATGGACTATAGCCTACTAGGCTCCTCCGTCCATGGGATTTCCCAGGCAATAGTATTGGAAAGTAATCTGAAAAGATATAATTGAATCACTTTGCTGTACCCTTGAAACTAACACAATATTGTAAATCAACTATCCTTCAAATTATCACCAAGACTTATATCAAGGACTTTACCATTTATTTTTTTCTTCTAGGCGTTTCAAGGGCTTCAGTTCTTACACTCAAGTTTTTAATCCATTTGAGTTAATTTTTGTGTATGGTGTAAGACAGTAGCAGGTTTTATTCTTTTGCATAAGTCTGTCCAATTTTTCCATCACCATTTATTGACTCAGTAGGTCTGGGGTAGGGCCTGAGAATTCTAACAAACTCTCAGATAGATGCTGATACTAGTATTCCACCAACCACACTTAAAGTACCATTGACAGAGCTCTTGGGAAAACAATTTTAAGAGTTCTTTGGGCAGGATCCAATTCACTGCAGGATTTGACTTTTAGTAATACCTATCTATCTACACATATTTTTTTCTTCCAAGATAGATAGGATAACAGTTGGTTTTATGTGTCAGTTTGACTGAGCTAAGGGATGTCCAGATAGCTGGTGAAACATTATTTCTGAGTGTGTCTGTGAGGATTTTTCCAGAAAAAAATAGCATTTGAATGTGTAGACTAAATAAAGAAGGTTGTCTTCACCAATGTGGGTGGGCATCATTCAATCCATTGCCAGTCTAATAGAACAAAAGGTCTAGCTAAAGGCAAGTTTGCTTTTTTTTTTTTGCTTGAGCTGGGACATCCATCTTCTCCTTCCCTCAGCTCTTGGTTCTTGGGCCTCTGGATTCAGAGTGGGACTCAGGCCATTGTCACCTCTCCACCCTTGGCCCCACCCCATTTTTGCACCTCTAGACTCAGACTGAATTGCACTACCAGCTTTTCTGGTTCTCCAGCTTGAAGATGGCAGACTGTGGGACTTCTTTTCCTCTGCAACTTTGTAAGCCCATTACTTATAAATCTCTTATTATCTATCTGTGGATCTATCTATGGTGAGTGTATCAATTTTCTGTCTTTTTAATGTATGTATCTGCCTCTCATCTATTAATATCTCTTGTATTTATCTGTTTCTTGGTAGAACCTTGACTAATACAGATAGATAGATAGAGAGATGGATAGCTAGATAGATAAAACACTCTTTGGACAAAAAAAGAAAGGGAGGAAAGAAAAGAAGGAGTAGGGAAAGAGAAAGAAAAGGAAGGAAGAGGAAGGGAAGAAAAGGAGGGAAAGAAGGAACTCAGAACGCAGAATCTTTTCAGCCCTTTACCCTGTCATGCGTGGTAAATACTGTTGACCGTATTGCCCCTGCCACTGATGTCCTTCTTCAGGGTCCAGACTTATAGAATGACTTGTTTTTTTGGCCATGAAGCTTGCAGTATCTCAGTTCCCTGACCAGAGATCGAACCCAAGCCCTCCACAGTGAAAGTGTGGAGTCCTAACCACTAGACCACTAGGAAATTTTCCTAGAATAACTTTTTATTGCCCCTTTCCTGTAGATCACTTAATCTGATGATATCTCTGCCATTCCTGCAGGTGATCCCAGACATTTCTTATTTGACCCAAGGACCGGCAGTACTGTAGCTGGGCAGGAAATGTCTGTGGATGAAGGTGGCACATGAGGAGCCTTCCACATAAGGTTTCTTAGCGTCTCGGCCTCCCTCTGGTTGTTGCCCTTCCGCCCTGCCTGCCACATGTGCAAGCTAACTTTCAGAGAAACTTCTGGGAAGTTTTGGAGACTGAAGAAGGGAGACTGTAGGGACATTTGTTGCACTTGGTTTTATGGATTATCAGAAGAAGTTAGGGTGAACTATCTCAGTGGCATTTTATGAAGGCCATCTTAAAGGTTTCAGTTGCTTTTCAATTTTATTTTTTTGGGTGGTGCTGGATAAATGTCCGTCTGAATCTGAGATCATGTCAACACTTACTTCCAAACAAGACTGTGCTTCCTTGTGGGAACTGTGAGTAAACAGGAAACGAGATTTGACCGTTTCACATTATGTAATGATGGTTTTTTTGATTTGCTTGTCTTTTGGTTGTGGTTACTGGGCAGATCTGTGGAGAGATTGCTCTCAGATTAGAGAGTCATGTCAGTGTATCTGACATAGCTGGCTCTTTGTGTCCTCACGGTCACTGCTGACTCAAAGGACACAAGATGATCAATACATATTATTTGTTTCTCACTGAACATGATTTCCCAGGAATCCTCCTCATTTTCACTATCTTTTTTTGTGAGGGTTCTTTCACCACAGACAGTCGCTTCTGTGGTTATGACTTGGACCTTGTCAACTCCAGAAACTGCAACACCTCTGAAATCTCAAACTTTATGTAATCTTTTATCCTCTTAGCTCATTCCCTCAAGAACCCCCTCAGCAGGGCATTTGTCTATCAGCAAATCGACTCGGTTCTCCCAAGTCACGTCCCTGACCTGGCCACTCCTCCTGTCTTCATGCTAACACATGGCTTGAAGCCACCATCATCTCTTGTTTATGTCTTGTTTATACTGGTTACTGGTCTCCCTACTTCTGTCCTTACTTCTCTAGAGTTTATTTCTTACAGTAGCTAAAGTCATCTTTTTCCAGCGTAAATCAGGTCATTTTACATGCTTATTTAAAAGTTTCCCACAGTTTTCCCAAGCCCTTGGAATTAATCCAAACCCCTTACAGTATAGTTAACCACCAAAGATTCATGCTTCTTTTCCTCAGTATAGAATTGTTTCTGGAAATGGCTACCCACGCTTGTATTTTGCAGCCTTCTTGTTTCTAGGTGAGAGCATTTGATTAGTTCTCACCAATGGAGTGCGAGCACAGGGATGTAGGTCCCTTTCAGGCAGAGACGGTAAAGCATCAGGATGCTCACTGCCCCCTCTCTCTTCCTCAGTAAATGTGGAGGTCATAGGTCATATAGCAGCACCACAAGGTAGCAGGAGTTTGGATCCTTGAGTTACTCTTTGGAGGAAAGCTGCCAGACCAGAAATATTTACTTGTGATTTTAGCAATTTTTTTTTTTTTTTTTAGTGTGACTCTGCTGCCAACAAATTCCCAACTGTGCTGGCTGTCTCCCTGCCAAATGAATGGTCTCAGACCAGCTAAACCACAAAAGAATTCCACTACTTATGTCTACTTACTAGGTTCCTGCTAGTTTTAAAGGTGACTATTTCACACGTCTTTCTCTTGTGTAGCCCTTTTAGCTGCAAATAACACCTTTTAGCTAATCAGCTAGACTTACACAGAAGATCAACCAATCAGGAAAGACCTAATAATCTTCTTTTTAAATTTAATTTTTATTGGAAATAATTGCTTTACAACATTGTGTTAGTTTCTGCTGTATAGTAAAGTGAATTAGCTACATATACACATATCCCGTCTTTTTTGGATTTCCTTCCTATTAGATCACCACAAAGAATTGAGCTTTACAGTAGGTTCTCATTAGTTATCCATTGTATTCATAGTAGTGTATATATATAATATATATATATCAATCCCAACCTCTCAGTTCATCCTATCCCCCTTTGCTTTTACCTCTTGTTGCTGCCCATATGCTGGTTCTCTACATCTGTCTTTATTTTGCTTTGCAAATAAGATTATCTATACCATTTTTCTAGATTCCACATATATACATTAATATATATTTGCTTTTCTCTTTCTGACTTAGCCTTAGTCTTCTTACTACCAAGCCCATAGACCCACCAGCATGAACACCCAATCACGTCTTCTCTGTTCCCCACAGATGAAACTGATAAGGTGTCATTATCCCATCAATAGCCATACTTGCCCGTGAGGTCTGGACCCTATCCTCTCTCAAGGACTTCCCTTCTGTATTTTTTCTCTCTCCAGCATGATCAATATTTGCCTCACCCCCAGGAGCAAACAAACTGCATATCTCAACCTAAAATACAAAACAAACAAGCAAAAGACCCCGAGTCCCCTCTCTGTACTTCTGTCTCCTCTAGTTATGGTCTTGTTTCTCTGCCTCCCTTTACAAGCCATAAATAAAGTGATTTCCGCATGGTTCCTCTACCTCCTCACTTCTCATTTGTCCTACAATCCTTTCCAATTTGGTTCTGATCCAGAAAACTTCACCTACATTGCTTTTTAAAAATATCATCAGTAGCCTCTGCATTGTCGAATCCATTGAGATTAATATGTTCTCATTTTATTTGAGCTCAAAAAAATTTTTTTCCTTTAAAATTTATATTTATTTATTTGACTGCACCAAGTCTTATGCAGCATGTGAGCTCTTAATTGAGTTGTATCATATCAGATCTAGTTCCCTGACCAGATTGAGCCTGGACCCCCTGCATTAGAAGCCCAGCATCTTAGCCACTGAACCACCAGGGAAGTCACCTTATTAGACCTTTAAACTGTATACAGCCAGTTGTCTGCCTATGCTTTCTTAAAACTCTCTAATTTTTTGGTGTCTGTGACTTTACACCCTGGTGTTCCTCCATCTCTTTCTTAGTTTCCTTTATAAGTTCTTCTCTTTCTTCCCAACCTCTAATGGAGGGGACCCCTAGGGGCCCCTGGTCTTGGGGGCCCTTGCTCAGGTCTTGGTCCTGTTTTCTCTCCCAGCCACATTCTCTAATTAAGGATTAATTTCCAAAATATACAAACAGCTCATACAGCTTAATATAAAAAACAACTTAATTAAAAAATGGGCAGATGACTTAAATAGATATTCTCTGGAGAAGGTACTCAGATGGCCACAGACACACAAAAAGATGCTCAATATTGCTATTAGAGAGATGTGAATCGAAACTACAATGAGATATCATTTCATATCACTCAGAATGACCATCATTAAAAAGTCTACGGGCTTCTCTGGTGGTTTGGATGCTTAAGAATCTGCCTGCAAAGCAGGAGACCTGGGTTCAATCCCTGGCTCAGGAAGATCCCCTGGAGAAGGGAATGGCTACTCATTCCAGTATTCTTGCCTGGGAAATCCCATTTTCCAGTAGTCATATATGGATGTGGACCATAAAGAAAGCTGAGTGCTGAAAAATTGATGCTTGTGAACTGTGGTGTTGGAGAAGACTCTTGAGAGTCCCTTGGACTGCAAGGAGATCAAACCAGTTAACAGATGACCAGTGCAGGTTCGATGCATGAAGTAGGGCACTCAAAGTTGGTGCCCTGGGACAACCTGGAGGGATAGGATGGGGAGGTATGTGTGAGGGGGCTTCGGGATGGTGGGACACATGTACACCCATGGCTAATTCATGTCGATGTGTGGCAAAAACCACCACAATATTGTAAAGTAATTAGCCTCCAATTAAAATAAATAAATAAAATTTAAAAAGTAATCTTGAAAAAAAAGTCCTAAAGGAAATCAGTCCTGAATGTTCATTGGAAAGACTGATGCTGAAGCTGAAGCTCTGATACTTTGGCCACCTGATGCGAAGAACTGACTCACTGGAAAAGACCCTGATGCTGGGAAAGATTGAAGGCATGAGGAGAAGGGGATGATAGAGGATGAGATAGTTGGATGGCATCACCGACTCAGGGAAGCCTGGCTTTCTGCAGTCCATGGGGTCGCAAAGAGTCAGACACGACTGAGCGACTTAACTGAACTGAACTGAATAAGTCTACAGATAATAAATGCTGGAGAGGCTGTGGAGAAAGGAAACCCTCCAACACCATTGATAGGAATGTAAATTGGTGCAGCTACTATGGAGAACAGCATAGAGGTTCCTCAGAAAACTAAAAATACGGGACACGTACACCCGTGGCTGATTCATGTCAATGTATGGCAAAACCCACCCCAATACTGTAAAGTAATTAGCCTCCAACTAAAATAAATAAATGAATTTTAAAAAAAAACAGGCTAAAAATACAACTACTGTATGATCCCTCAATCCCACTCTTGGGCATATATCCAGAGGAAACTTTAATTAAAAAAATACATGCACCCCAATGTTCATAACAGCATTATTTACAATAGCCAAGACATGGGGACAACCTAAATGTCCATTGACAGATGAATGGATAAAGAAGATGTGGTATCTTTATATAATGGAATATTATTGTTGTTATTGTTTAGTCACTAAGTTGTGTCCAACTCTTTTGTGTCCCCATGGACTGTGGCCTGCCAGGGCCCTCTGTCCATGGGATTTCCGAGGCAAGAATATTGGAGTGAGTTGCCATTTCCTTGTCCAGGGGATCTTCCTGCCCCGGGACCAAACCCGCATCTCCTGCATTGGCATGTGGACTGTTTACCACTGAGACACCAGGGAAGTCCATAATGGACTATTAATCAGCCATGAGGAGGAATGAAATAATGCAATCTGTGGCACATGTATGGGTCTCGAGATCATAGTGTTGAGTAAGTCAGTCAATGACAGATAGATGATATCACTATGTGTGGGATCTAGAAAATAATACAAATGAACCTATCTACAAAACAGAAATAGGCTCACAGACAGAGAAACAAACTTATGGTTACCAGAGCGGATCATGGCGGGGGAGGGGAGAGATAAATTAGAAGTTTGGGATCAACATGTATATACTACTGTATGTAAAATAGGTAGCCAACAAGGACCTACTGTATCGTACTGGAAGCTGTACTCAGTATCTTTTAACAACCAGTAATGGAAAAGAATCTGAAAAAGAATATATGTGTGTGTATGTGTGTGTGTGTATAACAATCACTTTGCTGTATGCATGAAACTAATACAACATTGTAAATTGACTATACTTCAAAAACAAAGGGAAAAAATTAGCTATATTCTGGGCCCATCTAACTATATACTTTTAAAACTTAAAAATTTTTTCCAACCATCTACTTTTCACACATGTACTTGGATGGACGCTTGTTTCCTCTTTCTTAACAATTATGTCATGAGTCCTGTCAACTGTACGTCCAAAACAAATCTTGAAGTCATCCTTTTCCCCAGTTCTACTGCCAACACTCGAATCCACATCACCATCATCTCTGACTTGAATTATTAGAGTAGACCCAGTTTCTGGCCTCTCCATTTCTATTCTTGGCACACCCAGCGTTAATCTTATCTTCTGCAGCAGTGATGGCCCTGTACGTTAACGTCCATGCTTTCAGACATGTGTGCATTAAAAGAATAATATGCTTTTGTGAAAACAGGGTGCCCCAAATATATAGACATGGCAGCCATTCCAAACTCACATCAGAAGACTTACCCTAATATGTACAGTTTGATAAGAATATTTGAACTCAGGACTATCCTGGGAAATCTAGGTCAACACTTTCCTGCCATCATAAGCAAGAACTTTGTGTGCACTGGGCTGCTGCCAGGAATCTGGCACTTGAACTATAACTTGCTCCTTTAAAATGTCAGAATAAGAACACTTATTTCAGAGAAAGAAAGTTCAAAGCCAGTTCTACCCAAGAGGTAAAAATGGAACTGGTCTAAGTCAAGGCTCCATTTTTCTTTTCTCAGAATTCCCGAGAGGACTTCTGGAAATGCAGTGTGGACAACTATAATTCTTCCGATTTTTCCATTTTATTCTGACGTTAAACAGATTCTATACCTTCACTCTTCTATCAGGCTTTGCTGTAGAACAATCCACCCACATCTCAGTGGGTAAAACCACTGTGTGTTAACCTCACCACCCTGGTGGAAACTGATGTTGGTTGCTCAGGGTGGGCAGTTCTTCTGGCCTCTCCTGGGGTCATTCACGTGTCAGCCATTTCCTGACGTCCTGACTACAGCAGGATGATCTCCGTTGGCCTCACTCACCTGTCTGGAGATTAGAGCTGACCACCAGCTGGGCCTCTTCTCTGGTTCACTTCTCATCCTCAAGAAGGCCAGCCTGTGCTTCTGCCTGTGGGGCCAGTCCTGAAACTAGAACCTGAGAACAGAAGCTGCCAGGCCTCTGGAAGCCCAGAGAGGAAGTCACACACATGAGTGCCATTGGTCTGAGCCGGTCAAAGGGCCAACCCAGGTACAAGGGAAGGAGAAATTGACTCCACCTCTTGGTGAGGGGCTGGAAAGTCACTGCCAAGTGCTTGCAGAGGATGGGAGGAACTGTTGTGGCCAGCCTGTATGTGCTTAGTCACTCAGTCGTGTCCAACTCTTCGGGACTCCATGGACTGTAGCACGCCAGGCTCCTCTGTCCATGGGATTCTCCAGGCAAGAATACTGGAGTGGGTTGCCATGCCCTCCTCCAGGGGATCTTCTCTACCCAGAGATCAAACTCGGGTCTCTGCATTGCAAGAAGATTCTTTACCATCTGAGCCACCAGGGAAGCCCACCCACAACCTACACAGCCCCAGTATTTTACTTCCTTAGAAGAGCACTTTCTCAGAGTCACTTCCTGTGTATATATATTTTAATATCTCTGTATGTATGTGTTAGTAAGTTTGGGCTGCCATGACAAAATGCCATAGACTGGGTGACTGGTAAACACACAAATTTATTTATCATAATTTGGAGGGGGGAAGTCTGAGACTGGGATGTCATCATGGTTGGGTTCTGATGAAGGTCCTCTTCTGGGTTACAGGTTACTGGCTTCTTGCACCCTCATATGGTGGAAAGAGGGCAAGAGAGCTCTGGGTGGTCTCTTTTATAAGGACACTAATCTCATTCATGAGGGCTCCATCCTCACGACCTAATCACTTTCCAAAGGCCCCATGTCCTAACACCATCACAGTGGGAGTTAGGATTTTATCATCATATGAGTTTGGGTCGGGGGGGGGGGGTGGAAGAAACATTTTGGGCTTCCCAGGTGGCTCAGTGATAAAGAATCCACCTGCCAATGCAGGAGACGTGGGTGGGGAAGATCCCCTGGAGAAGGAAATGGCAACCCACTCCAATGTTTTTGCTTGAAAAATTTTATGGACAAAAGAGCCTGGTGGGGTATAGTCCATCAAGCCACAAAGAGTCAGCAATGATTTACCAACTAAATAACAACAACAGAAACATTTAGTCCATTGCAATGTTTGTGAATATATATGTAGATATGACTGCTATAACTCGGAAATGTACATATATATATAAAACATATCTTTTGGAGAAGGGAATGGCAATCCACCCCAGTATTCTTGCCTGGAGAATTCCATTGACGGAGAAGCCTGGAGGGCTATAGTCTGTGGGGTAGCAAAGAGTTGGACACGACTGAGCGACTGATACACACACACACACACACACACACACACACACACACACACACACACCCCTATAAAGTACACAGATATAATTTACTGATATGTAGGTACATATAGTGGAGCTATGATAAAGAATATGCCTGCCAATGCAGGAGACATAAAGGACACAGGTTCGATCCCTGGGTTGGGAAAGATCCCCTGGAAGAGGGCATGGCAAACCACTCCAGTATTCTTGCCTGGAGAATCCCACGGACAGAGGAGCCTGGTGGGCTATAGTCCATAGGGTTGCAAAGAGTTGGACATACACAGGTACGTATAAACAATGTTTGGACAGGAGTTGACTGTGGGTTGTTTTCTATGTTGTCTAACATCATTTGTAAAAGGACTTCTGCCATAATATGTCTTAGAAGTTGCTTAACTACTAAATACATAATATATTTCTTTTATTCAAATAAGAAATGCATAATTCATCACTGACTTTTGTTTACTTTGGCTTCCAGAAAGTTCAGAATTGAACTTAAATGTCATCACTCGTTTTTTATATTAACTTAGACATGATTGTTTTCTACTTAGAATTAGTTTACTTTTTTCTTTTTAAACTTCCTTATTGTGCCCATGTATTACTTATAAGCTACTTCAGTCATATTTGAAATGAGACGAGGTACAATCCAAACATTTAAAAATACATGAATGTGCTTTTTGTAGTTCCACTTGAGAGAGTGATGTTAATGCATTCTGGAAAGACTGGAGAACCATGTTAGGGTTATCTCACATTGTGAGAATTGTAAGGTTAGCTTATGCAATAAAATAGTTCGAATAGTGGAGGCAAGTCCCCCAGAGAGCTACTGGGCTCAAATGCCTATGGTTTAATGCATTCTTTTTCTCACTCTTCACAATCAATCATCTGCGAGAGCTCATGGTGAGTCATCCTTAAAAAACAAACAGTCACAGACTTCATATCCCCATTTTCAATCTGTTCTCCAATTCACCTCTTTCTCCTTTCTAACTCAGAAAGGAGTCTTCTTGTGGGAGAAAATCATTAATTTGGTTATTGGGCAATATTGGATTATTATCTTATGTATAAACATTTCCTTAAAGAGAGGTATTATTTTCGCTTTTGATCCTTGCCAGTACTTTCAGGTACGTTTTCTGAAATATTAACTCACGTGCTATGTCGCTTCAGTTGTGCCCAACTTTTTGCGACCTCATAGACTATAGCTCACCAAACTCCTCTGTCCATGGGATTTTATAGGCAAGAAAACTGGAGTGGGTTGGATTGACTCCTCCAGGGATCTTCCTGACTCAAGGATTGAGCCTCTGTCTCCTGTGGCTCCTGAATTCCAGGTGGATTCTTTACCATTGAGCCATTAGGGAAGCACGGTTAACTCACAATGAACTCACAACTCATCCTTTTGGTGCATAATATTTTTCTTTAAGTGTGCATTCTCTTGGGGATTCCCTGGCGGGCCAGTGATTAGGATGTTGCACTTTCACTGCTGAGGGTCCCTGTTTAATTCCTGTTTGGGAACTAAGATCCCACAGGCCTCCTGGATCGGCTTAAAAAAAAAAAATGGTGCATTCTCTTGCTTCTTTTAGAATGGAAGTGCACAGAACTCAAATGGGTATGGGGGTGTGGGGAATACTGTTATGAACATTCGGGAGTATCTTTTCAAATAAAGAATTTTCATCTCTTCTGGGTACATGCCCAGGAATGGGATTGCCAGCTCATATAGTGGTTCTAGTTTTAGTTTTTTAAGGAACTTCCATACTGTTTTCCAATGTCCATCAACAGATGGATGAAGACTATGTGGTGTACATATATACATATACATACAGATATACATATACATGTATATGACTTCCCTGGTGGCTCAGATGGTAAAGCGTCTGTCTACAATGCGGGAGACCCAGGTTTGATCCCTGGGTTGGGAAGATTCCCCTGGAGAAGGAAATGGCAGCCCACTCTAGAACTATTGCCTGGAAAATCCCGTGGACAGAGGAGCCTGGCAGGCTACAGTCCACGGGGTCGCAAAGAGTCGGACACGACTAAGAGGACCTCACTTCCATACATGTATATACCCAATAATATTACTTAGCCATAAAAAAGGATGAAATATTGCCATTTGCAGCAAGATGGATGAACTTAGAGTTTATCATACTAAATGGAGTAACAGGGAAGCAAATAGATGATTTGTCATTTATATGTGCAATCTAAAAAATAATACAACTGCATTTATTTACAAAACAGAAATGGACTCACAGACATAGAAAACAAACTTATGTTTACCAAAGGGGATAGTGATGGTGGTGGGAGAGAGAATAGTCTGGGATTAACAGTTATACACTACTGTACATAAATTAGGTAAACCACAGGGGCCTACTGTATAGCACAAGGAGCTATAGTCAGTATCTTACAATAACCTGTAGTGGAAAAGATTCTTTTTTCCATTAATGGAAAAGATCACTTTGCTGTGCAACTGAACCTAACACAATATTGTAAATCAACTATACTTCAATCTGTTCAGTTCAGTCGCTCAGTCGTGTCCGACTCTTTGCGACCCCATGATAAAAACTAATAAAACACACACACATATATTTGATCTAGGCACATAGCCCCTCCCCTTAAGCCTTTGTAATTTCTTAAATGATAAGAGCATAGGAGCATTTTCCATTTAATAGTTGGTCTTTAGCCCTGAGATCATGATATAGCTTCAGAGAGATGAAGATGAAAATAATGTCTTTTGCTTTTCATAAGCCCCTTTCAATCACGCCTGAATTTCTGTTAATGAGGTGGCTTTTGGAAAGCCCCTAGATTACCATAGGATGGGGCTATTTGCCAGGGGAGCCAACCTTGTGACTAGAGAAACTTTCAACCACCCCCTCACTCCCCTTTCAGGGAAGAAAGGGGCTGGAGGCTGACTTAATGACCGATGATTTAATCAGTTGTGCCTCCATAAAAATCCCTGTAGTACCTACCTGGTGCCGAGAGCTTCTGGGTTGCAGACCACGTGGAGATGCTGGGAGCGTGTGGAAGCTCTGTACCCCCTTCCTCCACACCCTGTCCTATATGTCTCATCCATCTAATCTGAGTTGTATCCTTTGCGATAAATCAGTAATCTATTAATAGTAGGTGGTCAACCTAAATCAAAAGGTAATTTGAGGTAAAATCGAATTACCTGAAATTGACTTGATTCAGGAATAGCAGAGGAGTTGCAGCTTGGGACACTCATGCTGAAGCAGGCTCCAGGTGGGTCCTTTGAGGCTGTAGTACATGCTGAGTTGCTCAGCCACACCCGCCAGGCTCCTCTGTCCATGGGATTTCCCAGGCAAGAATACTGGAGTGGGTTGCCATTTCCTCCTCTAGAGGATCTTCCCCATCCAGGGATCAAACTGCAGTGCCTCCTGCGTTGGCAGGCGGGTTCTTCACCGCTGAGTTACCTGGGAAGTCATTGAGCATGTAGGACGGGCTATATTTATAGACAAGGAATGCAAAGAGGAAGAAGTCCACCAAAGTCCAAGGAGTAAGTTCCCTGACTAAGAGGATGGGGAGGGATTCTTGGCGGACGTTCATTGGTCAAGAGACAGGTCTTAGCTGAAGGCGTTTACAGCACATGAGTCTCACTTCTTAAGTTTCGTTTCCTTAGGGCCTATGCGTGAGATTCTCCAAGTCACGTGCTCTGCTTCCATTTTAGGCTGAAATCCTTTCACAAGGTAAACTGCTTTCTGGAGTACTGTGAGCCATTCTAACAAAATGTTGAACCCAGGAAGGGATTGTGGGAACTGCCCATTTTTAGCTGGTTGGTCAGAAGCACAGGTAATGATCTGGACCTTAGATTGGCATCTGAAGTCTGGGCATGGAGCAGGGGTGGCAGTCTGGACTGATCCCTTAACCTTGCGATCAGACAGGAGCTCCAGGTAGATGGTGTCAGAATTGAGTGGAATTGCAGGACACCCAGCTGGGGTGTGTAGAGAATCAGAGAACTGCTAGGAGGGGAAAAACCCTCACACACTTTGGTGGCCAGAAGTATTTCGAGTAGAGTGTTTGAGAGGAGAATTTTTTTCAGGGACTATAGTAGTTTAGTCATTTAACAATTCAAGCACACTTCGTATATTTAGGGATGACTTATCTGGCAAACTCTTTCAGTGGGGGGAAAGTTACTAACCTGTAAGGAAGCAGATCACCTGGAGTGCCTAACATAGATGCCAGCTGCTCACTGAATTCTCAAATAGGCATTTGACGAGCCTGTCTGCTGTCATTTTGCCCACGTCTCGCCAGGACTGTTGTCTAGTTTCCCAGATTAAAGTAGCGCAGTAGAACAAGGTTGTGAGTGGCTTAAAGAAGGTTCGCTGAGAAGCCCAAGAAGTCAGTTTGATGGTGTGATGATGACAGAGGCAGAACCAAGGAAAGCAGACAAATGCAGAATGCGTCATGACCTCAGGCGAGGAGCATAATCGGAGATAACCTCGTAGGAGCTTTCGTCTCCTGGCACAGCATTCCATTCTACCAAGGCACACAGTTTACTGTTCATTACTGTGGCCCTGAGTTGCCAGAAAATTGTTATACTGTACTCAAGTAGTCAGTTTAAAAAGACATGGAAATATTGGGAGAGGGTGGGATGATTTGGGAGAAGGGCATTGAAACATGTATACTATCATGTAAGAAATGAAGTGCCAGTCTGTGTTCGATACAAGATACAGGATGCTTGGGGCTGGTGCATGGGGATGATCCAGAGAGATGATATGGGGTGGGAGGTGGGAGGGGGATTCAGGATTGGGAGCTCGTATACACCCGTGAC
Source organism: Capra hircus (assembly GCF_001704415.2). Lineage (NCBI taxonomy): Eukaryota > Metazoa > Chordata > Mammalia > Artiodactyla > Bovidae > Capra > Capra hircus. The sequence goes on along the minus strand of NC_030824.1, from coordinate 60,078,022 downwards.
GGATTCATGTGAACGTATGGCAAAACCAATACAGTATTGTAAAGTAAAATAAAGTAAAAATAAAATTTAAAAAAATTGTTATTATTAGTCTCCGTGCCTTACAAATCTCAAGTTCAGTTAATGGGAAGATTCGCTGTGTTCTGTGGCTCAGTCGTCATCCTTTGCTCACGTTTTAATGATGCATCTGCTATATGCCAGACACTGAGCTAGGAGCTAGATCTTTAGTGGTGGACAAAACTCACACCACTGCTGTCTTGATGGAGCTTGCAGAATTGTACTAGAGACGAGCAGTTAGTAAACAGGCAAAACCCCTAAACACATAATTTAACTCCTATAAAATGTTACAAGAGAAAAGAACATGAGGAATATCAGAGAACCCCAAGGGTGGGAATGAGGAGGTTTAGAACATGATTATTTATTTACAGTCACCAGGGAGGGCCAGAGAATGCCACATGCAGGAGGAAGGCAGGAATGTGAGCATGGGGAGGAAGCAGAAACAATGGGCAAGGGGTTTGAGAGAGAAAGAGTTTGCAAGGTAGAAGAGCTGCAAAGAGGATGGTGTGGCAGCAGAAAGCCACACAGAACATCAGAGGGAGCATGGAACGACTTGGATGTGAAGAAGCAGCCAGATCATGGAGGGCTTTGCAGACCTTATGAGGAGTTTGGGTTTTATTGAAAGTATCGTGGGAAGCCTTTGTAGGACTTCAAGCATAGCTGCTGGATAACCAGCTCTTTGTGTTTTACAATGCATTAATTATTTTTGTTTCTCTTTGCTTTTGCTCATATTTGTAGAAATGATGAAAGGATAAATCCATGAAGGTGCAGTGCAGAAATGAGTCCAAATTCGGAGAGTTCCCAATCTTAAGCAATTTGAGAGGCCCTCTTTGAGAAACAGAACTTAGAATTACAAAGTGAGGGACAGAGTTTTCCATTGACAGGCTGCACACAAGTGAAGGGTGCTGGAGATTAAGCTTCAGTGTGCCTTGACATATCCACTCATTTTTCATATTGTGGATAGGGTATTTATAGATATTCCTGGCTTTAGGTGGTAACCAAAGTTAATTAGCAAGTTTGAGAATGGCTCAAAGCACCATTCTTCAGAAGTCCCATCCTTTATTTTCTTCTTTTTTCCCCTCTCTTTTGTTCCCCATCATCCAATGCCCTCTGACTACAACAGGTCAGGTTAAAATTCTTGCTTTTGTGGTTGTCTTAGAATTGATTTGAAATTTTTCTGTTGAACTATTTCATCCTTCCACATCTGTGTGTACGTCCTTTGCAGCAGTATACTCTGAGGGTTAGCATGAGTGTGTGTATCTGAAATGGTATGGGGCTGAGAGATGGGATGGAAAAAGGATAATGAGATTCATGTATGTAAATAGTCATGTGTTAGAGATTCCATGTTCTGGAAAAAAAATTTACTAGAAATATTCCAGGAACCCTTTACAGTGATGTTACAAAACTTTTGTTTTTAACATCAAAGGCCCTGGAAAGGTGCTTTATTGAGTCAGAGCCCCTGCCTTTTTCTGTCCCACATTCCAGTCTCCTTTGAAATCTTATTGAACACTGTTGCCTATCTCATACTCTATTTGTCAAGCAGTTTTACTGTAAGAATTGGGGTCTATTCCATGAAATGCTCTCACTATGGAAATAGTACTCCATTTATTTATTTATAAAATAGAGGGAAAGATGAGCTGGCTAACTTACTCCATTCCAAAAGCTTTGTAACAAAAGTTGAAATGAATGAAAATGATTGAGTTTGTAGGCCTGGTCTGCAGATACGAAAAACTGCTGGAGGCTGTTGAGTGTGGAATGGCTTTAATTTACAGCATGGATCTCGGCCCATGACACACCTGCTTTTGGTTAACTTTTACAGAAGAGAAAGACATGCAGAGAGCAATAGCTTTCAGAAAGACGGTACTTGAAACGAACCAGTGCTGAAGCCTTAAGATGGTTACTGCATTAAACAATGGGGTATTGTTCTGGAGGCGTGGAAGAGAAGGGGACAGCAGTGGAGTCTAATAGAGAGTTAGACTGACAGGCCAGTTAGTGGGAACTCGGACAGAATCACCCTCTCAGATGACTACCTCCACGGGCAGGTGTGCCTGGGGACGCCTGGGACCACTAGAGGTCGGACCTGGTGTGACGAATAGGGATGTATGAGACTGCAGTGTCACTCTCTACTCTGAGAATACTGTTCCTAGATTTTTGCTGTGGGACTTAATTAAATATCAACATATTTGACATTGATGGAACTAAAAATGTTGGATGTTATTTCTTCTTTTATGTTCTCCTCCAATGCTACTGGTTCATTAAACGAATATAATGGGGTCCGATGGCGATACCCATCGATACAGGAGGAGAACATCCTTTAGTACACAGATTCTTCCACTGAAAGAGAGACTGGCTTTTCCGTTTCCACATTTTGCTGAAATTATGCTGCCTAGCAGAGTGACCCCAGCCTCCCGGCAGAGTCCTGGATCGGGGCATCCAGGATGATTTATGGCAACACTGAGTCATCAGGCATTTGGGTTGCACGTCTTGTAAATACGGAGTGAAAGAAAGAGGTCCCTGCCCCCATCAAGTAGAGAGGACAGAATGGCTACTCACATCTCATTATCATGCCCTTCAACTTCCTTTGAAAAAAGTTTTTAAGGTAGTATTGAAACCATCTGGGCTGCTTTGAAGTCAGTTTATTTCACTAAATTAAACTTTCTCAGACTGTGCCCTTTTTCTTTATGTAATGCCATGTAACGTGATTAACGCTGGCATGAGTACACCTGTGTTTATAAATCTGACAATTCAGACTGGAGATGAAGGAAGCTAGAGTTTTGTGCCAAATTCAGTCTGTTGGTAGACTCCAGTTTTTTCTTCCTGATATGATTTTATATTAAAGTTTCCCTGTGCAGATAAATATCTTCCACTTTAAGTTTCAGGTTACTTAAAGAGAAAGTATAGTATAGTGATCAAAAAACAGGGTTTAGAGTCAGAAAGAACCAGGTTCAAATATCAAGTTGACAACTTAACTCTGTGACTTTAGGAAAGTAACTTTACCTCTCTGGGCCCCCATAGCCTCAGCTGTAAAATGACAGCTGTGGTAGCCAGCCTCCAAGATGGGCTCAGCGATTCCTGTCTCCTGGTGTTCTTGCTTGTGTGTGTTCTCGCCTGTGTGTGTTCTCCTCCATGCTGAGTTGGATTGACTCATGTAACCAATAGGATATTGCGGAACTTGATGGCATGTGGCTTCTGAGGCTTCCATTGTGGCCTCTGCCTTGCCCCTTCTCTGGGGATTCAGCTTGGGGTAAGCCAGGCACCATGCTGTAAGGGTAGTCAACAGTCTGAGGGAAGGCCCACTTGGCATGCATGGAAGTTTCCTGCCAGCAGTCCGTATATATGGGTGAGCTGTCTTAGAAGCACATCTTCCAGCCCCAGTGGGCTTTCAGTGGATGTCTTGACTGCAACCTCATGAGAGATCCCGAGTTGGAAAACAGTCAAGCTGCTCCCAAATTCCTGTCCCATAGGAACTGAGTGAGAGAATCAATGTTTATTGCTGTGTTGAGCTGCAAAGTTTGGGATTACTGATAACGATTCTAATGCTCATTCCCCCTCAAAGGATTGTGAGGAGGAGTAAATGCTGCAGTGTAAGGGCTTGCACAGAGTCTGGCACATACTAAGTGTTATTCAGAAAGATGAAAGCATTGGTAATAGATGGAACTTGACACCAGATGGCGAATTCTTCTCTCCAGCACCTGGACTCCAAATGCTTCGCAAGGGTCGCGTTTCATTGATGAAGAATTCCAGATTTAGTAGGATCCGGAGTGAATGGTAAATGGAGTAGCATAGCTGGTATTTCTTGTGTCCCGCCTCAGAGACTCCTATCCCACGTTTTATTAATAATTTTAGCCTTGCTGTGGCAACCAGCTGCAGGACAGTGTTAGCCTGATGGCTCTTGCCTCAGTTGCATGGGCACCTCTTGTGCAATCATGGGGCTGCCTCAAGGCTCAGATGCATGGGACTTTGCAACCCCAGGGATGCACGTGAAAAGCTGTCCCCACTAGGAGTGGGAGGTGGTGGATGAATTCTCCCCTTTGTGATTCCTTGGCTGGATAATTCTAAGACACCATCTACCTGGCTCCTCAGGGATGTCCCCTGAGGGGATGGAGAGCTACTGCCCACAGCAGACATATGACCAATAGTGCATCTTCAGATTGGTTTTCTCTCTCTTTTGTCCCACTCACCACACTCCCCCATTCCTGCTCCTTGGGCTCGCTGCCTCAAATCAACTAAGAGCTCACCAGCCGTGCATGTCTCTGGCTCCACTCCTTGGAGGTAACCTTAGGCTGAGACAGCTGGCTCTAATAAGAGTTGGCCAAGTGTTGTTTTCTTGCTGTGTGTCCATGAAACCATGACCATGATAGCTGCTTCTCCCCTTGCACTGGTTTCCTGCTGTTCTGAGGACAAACCCTCAAACGTCTCATGTGGTGGCAGCGGCCTCTGCAAACAGTCTTGTCCGCACATGCAGCTTCCTCTTCCAGCTCGCTGCCCTGTGTCTTCTCCAGCTTGCCTCACTGGATGTTGTTCAGTTCCTTTTACTTGACAGTTTCTCTGCAGTGTCTGAACCAAGCGCATAATGGTTTCTTATGATGACTGGCCTGTTGTCACTTTGCTCAGGTCTCAACCTAAAAACCACATCCCCAGGAAGGCCTTGAAGATGTCACTTTAAACATCCTCATTTCAACCTGAATTTCTGTTTCCTTAACACTCTTTGCACTTGGAAGTATTGGGTTGGCTAGAAAGTTCTTTCAAGTTTTTCATAGTCACTTATGTCTTCCCTGGTGGCTCAGATGGTAAAGAATCTGCATGCCACGTGGGAGACCCTGGTTTGATCCCTGGGTTGGGAAAATTCCCTGCAGAAGGGAAGGGCTACCCTCTCCAACACTCTTGTTTGGAGAATTCCATGGACACAGGAGCCTGGCAGGTCACAGTCCATGGGGTTGCAAAGAGTGGGACATGACTGACTCACACACACGGAAAAGCCTGAACAAACTTTTTGGCCAGCTCAGTATTTTCCTAGTGTTTATGTTTCCCTCTCGAGTGTAGACTCTATGACGGTGGGTTGGTGACTGTCATGTTCTTTGATGCTTAATGTTTGGCATAGACAACATTTCAATACATCAAATAAAAGAATTTACCTGTGCAAAATCCACTTGGCTAAGGATTTTCTGTGTTATTATTATTTTTTAACGCCTTAATCTGTCTGTTTAAGTGGATAAGACTTCACCTTCCAGTGCAGGGGTCGTGGGTTCAATCCCTGGCTGGGGAACTAAGATCACACATGCTTCATGATCAAAAAACCAAAACATAAAACAGAAGCAATATTGTAACAAATTCAATAGAGACTTTAAAAGTGGTTCACATTAAAAAACACACACACACAAAACATGGATCATTTCCAAAAGGGCCTCCTTGAACTGCTGAAAGAAGGCATTACTTTAATAACAGAAATGACAGATTTGTTGGTTATAGAAGAATTTACTTTCACATTTAGCTTTTTGTCATTTTGCTAAAGGCAGTATCATAGGCTTGCACCAACTGACGAACTGCCCTGGTAATGTGGATTATAATTTAGTTCACAAAAGGTGATTGACAGCTATTAGAGATCATCTCTTTTGCACAGTCTGCTGCTGCTGCTAAGCCGCTTCAGTCGTGTCCGACTCTGCGTGACCCCATAGACTGCAGCCCACCAGGCTTCTCCGTCCCTGGGATTCTCCAGGCAAGAACACTGGAGTGGGTTGCCATTTCCTTCTCCAATGCATGAAAGTGAAAAGCGAAAGTGAAGTCGCTTATTTGTGTCCGACCCTCAGCGACCCCATGGACTACAGCCCGCCAGGCTCCTCCGGCATGGATTTTCCAGGCGAGAGCACAGGAGTGGGTGCCATCGCCTTCTCCTTTGCATAGTCTACCCCTGCTTAAGTAAAACTTGTTTCAACGCTTGTAATCTAAGCTCTACTTGAATGAGAAAAGACTTCTGCTTCTAATATATGTTGAAAGGACACTCTATTAATGAGTTTTGAGGAAACGGGGTGCCCATCTCAGGAAATCTTCTCCCCGCTTCAGACACAGCAGCACGATTTGGATGGCAGAGGGTCACATCAGAATTCTGCTTGAATATTTAAGGAGGGAAAGTCATTTGTGAATGAAGTCATTATTCAAAATATTTAGGGTAAAGTCTAGGACCATCTTGTATTGGCTCAAACGACCTAAGTTTGTTAACTAATACTGCAAATCTGGAACTGTATCATAACTGTATTATGAAATGGGTACTTCTATATTTAATCCTATAATTAAATATAATACTTAAATTCTATATTTAAAACAAAATTTTTTTTTTATCACTATATTTGCAAAGGGCTTCCCTCATAGCTCCGTTGGTACAGAATCTGCCTGCAATGCAGGAGACCCGGGTTCAGTTTCTGGGTCAGGAAGATGTGGAGAAGGAAATGGCAACTGACTCCAGTATTCTTGCCTGGAAAATTCCATCACAGGAGCCTGGTGGGCGATAAACAGTCCATGGGATCCCAAGAGTCGGACACGATTTAGTGACTAAACCACCACCGTATTCTCAAAATAGAAATATTGGCTAAAAAAGAAATAAGCTAAAAGTTGAGAAGTATGTTTCATTTGGTGAACAAATCTGAGGACTTAAACCCAGAAGACAGTGTCTCAGCTATCTCGAGGGACTGCTCTGGAGAGGTAAGGGAAGAGCTTCTAGAGGAGTTTCTGCAACTAAAACCAGGTAGTTGGAACATCGAAACATCACTGTTAATTGAAGAAAACCAGACACCTGAAGTTAGTGAATTTGCTGCTTCTCTGTGTATGGGAAGATGCAGGAGTCTGGGCTCATTGAAACCATTGCTTTGATATGCGCCTTAGCAGTCTAGACCAGCATCCTGCTGTTTTTCACCCTGTGTGGTCCCAGGTGGTTGCCATGACTGAAGGCTTGATGACCACAACATTCTTTGTTTTCTGATATAGAAGGCAACATTTTTCAACCTCAGCAGTCAACTTTGGCAGATAATAGTGCACAAAGATAGCTCCCTTGATATTTCACAAAGGGCTGTATACTAAGTTTATGATGTCCTTCACAGTTTTAAAGATCACAGACTTAATGTGGCAAGAAACCATTGATTCAACATATGTTTATTGAATGCCTACTGTGTCCCAGATGCTTCTCCAGGCAGATGAAATATAGCAAGAACAAAATATAGTTCAGTACATTCTCTCCAAGAGCATGTTTTGCCATGGAAAAGGGCTTTGCAAAAAGCTCATGGAAAGGGAATGGTTGACATCATTGGGAATCAATGTTGGTAACCTACAGGAAATTGGCAGCAGATTTCCCATGGTGTTTTCTGAAGCACTAGTGTGGTTAGTTGCTCAGTCACGTCTGACTCTTTACAATCTCATGGACTGTAGCCTGCCCAGCTCCTCTGTCCATGGAATTCTCCAGGCCAAAATACTGGAGTGGGTAGCCATTCCCTTCTCCGGGGGATCTTCCCAAGCTAGGGATCGAACCCATGTCTCCTGTATTGTGGATTCTTTACCATCTAAGCCACCAGGGAAGCCCAAGAATACTGGAGTGGGTAGCCTATTCCTTCTCCAGCAGATCTTTCCAACCCAGGAATTAAACTGGGGTCTCCTGCATTGCAGGTGGATTCTTTACTATCTGAACCACCAGGGAAGCACTAGAATCTTCCAAAGAGGAAGGTCACATATTTCATCGAGAGCCAGCTGTTCCAGCCATTCATTCGAAGGCTAGAAATGTTCATTTTCCTGAAGGAAATGGAGATAGCACTGAATTCAGCTAATTGAACTCATGTCCACTCAGCCACTCTTCTAAGTTCCCTCTGGAAGAAATGCATCCAGAGAAGACAAAGGCTCTAAGACAAGTCCTGGGAATTAAGGATCATATTTTGATCCAGACCTGATAATGCAAGATATATTAAAAGTTAATTTCTAGGGCAAAATGGAAGAGATCTTGAATGTGCAACCTACATCAGTGGTCCTAAAACTTGAATCTGCGAAACCAGAGTAATAGATGCTTCAGCCTAACCCCAGCAATGCTGATACATATTGAGGTGTGAGAACCACTCCCCTGGATGTTAAAATCCATTTGGTGATACACTGTCTGCCATAGTTTCTCAGAGATTTCCAGAGTCATTGGGTGAGATAGCAGGTTTCTATGGTGCCTTGCCTGAAGTAGAATCCTTCTGCTTCTGAAAATCTATATAACAAATGAAAAAAATCACAAAGATGACATTGTAAATGATATTGTAAATTATGTTAACTCTGGGTGATATGGTTCAATTTTAGACAAAGTACTCTTGATTAATTCTGGAACTAAGTAACGTACTTTCATTTTTTAAAAAATTGGATTATGGTTGCTTTATAATGTTGTGTTAGTTTCTGCTGTACAGCAAAGTGAGTAAGCTATATGTATACATATATCCCCTCCTATTTTGGATTTCCTTTTCCATTTAGGACACCACAGAGCATTAAGTAGAGGTCCCTGAGTTATACAGTAGTAGGTTCTCATTATTTATCTATTTTACACATACTAGTGTATATAAATTCCAGTCTACTCATCTCGCACACTAGTAAAGTAATGCTCAAAATTCTCCAAGCCAGGCTTCAGCAATACGTGAACTGTGAACTTCCTGATGTTCAAGCTGGTTTTAGAAAAGGCAGAGGAATCAGAGATCAAATTGGATCATTGAAAAAGCAAGAGAGTTCCAGAAAAACATCTATTTCTGCTTTATTTACTATGCTAAAGCCTTTGACTGTGTGGATCACAATAAACTGTGGAAAATTCTGAAGGAGATGGGAATACCAGAACACCTGACCTGCCTCTTGAGAAACCTGTATGCAGGTCAGGAAGCAACAGTTAGAACTGGACATGGAACAACAGACTGGTTCCAAATAGGAAAAGGAGTACATCAAGGCTGTATATTGTCACCATGCTTATTTAACTTATATGCAGAGTACATCACGAGAAACACTGGACTGGAAGAAACACAAGCTGCAATCAAGCTTGCTGGGAGAAATATCAATAACTTCATATATGCAGATGACACCACCCTTATGGCAGAAAGTGAAGAGGAACTAAAAAGCCTCTTGATGAAAGTGAAAGAGGAGAGTGAAAAAGTTGGCTTAAAGCTCAACGTTCAGAAAACTAAGATCATGGCATCCGGTCCCATCACTTCACGGCAAATAGATGGAGAAACAGTGGAAATAGTGGCTGAATTTATTTTTTTGGGCTTCAAAATCACTGCAGATGGTGATTGCAGCCATGAAATAAAAAGACACTTACTCCTTGGAAGAAAAGTTATGACCCAGCTAGACAGGATATTCAAAAGCAGAGACATCACTTTGCTAACAAAGGTCCGTCTAGTCAAGGCTATGGTTTTTCCAGTAGTCATGTATGGATGTGAGAGTCGGGCTATAAAGAAAGCTGAGCGCCAAAGAATTGATGCTTTTGAACTGTGGTGTTGGAGAAGACTCTTGAGAGTCCCTTGGACTGCACGGAGATCCAACCAGTCCATCCTAAAGGAGATCAGTCCTGAGTGTTCATTGGTAGGACTGATGTTGAAGCTGAAACTCCAATACTTTGGCCACCTGATGTGAAGAGCTAACTCATTTGAAAAGACCCTGATATGGGGAAAGATTGAGGGCAGGAGGAGAAGGGGATGACAGAGGATGAGATGGCTGGATGGCATCACTGACACATGGACATGGGTTTGGGTGGACTCTGGGAGTTGGCGATGGACAGGGAGGCCTGGTGTGCTGCGGTTCATGGGGTCGCAAAGAGTCAGAGATGACTGAGCGACTGGACTGAACTGAACTGAACCAATATTTTCATTTGTTCTTATCCAAGCATTACAATTAGGACCTGAATTTGGACCTTTGCATCACTGACTATGGAGCAAGAGATCTTTAAATCTTAAGGGAGTTTTTGTTTTAAATGTATACCAATAGTATATGGAATCAGGTAAATCAGTGAGCAGTAGGGAGATGTGAATTGTGTGACTAAGACTGCTACTGCTGTTGGTTAAAGTCAATGGTTTGAATTGTTTAAATCCAAAGAGAGTCTTATCAGTTTTTGTTTTCTCTTCTTTGAATGTTACTCAGTTTAATGCCTTTCTAAACTGAAAAACAAATACTACTAAAAATACTAGATTATATAAATTCTTGTTTAGCCATCTTTGCAAAGATTTCTATCCAAAAGATGGTGGCAGCGATTTTCCCTTTGGTGCTTTCTCCTAGCATTCTGGACTTGATGTATAAATTGTATGTTTTGTAGTACATCATTCTTTTCCTAAATATTTTTGAGTTTTTCTTTATAAAAAGTCATGGAAATTTACCAGACTGAATCATAAATCTTTGTTGCAGTTGACTCCAACACACTTGAATTGCACAACAAAATGAACATACAATTAAAAATTTGGCAGATCTGGTCATTGTTTTAAGTATATTCAGCCCCAAGGAAAAATGAAAACTAAGTTATAAGTTGAATTGTATATAGTGTAATAGAATGAAGCTTTGAAGCAAGAATAGAATTTAGAAGCTGTCACAATCCTTGCCTAAAGCAAATATATTCTCTTTTGCAATATTTTCTTGAATTAGAATTCTATGCTTACCAGCTGCTATAAATCACTTTTTCCTTTATTACAGAGTTGGACACTGTGATACCTTAAAGTGGGTGGTGCTTATCTTGGGAGTGGTGTGGAACTTGAATGAGTAGGGGAAGGAATTATTGCTGTTTAACAACTGTTTGCAAAGATTCCAGTGTTCCTGGGAGGGAGCAGGAAGTATTAATTTAAAAATAGTTCCCAAAGCCAAAAAGTTGAGGGAAGAATAAAGCATTTTATTTTTTCATCTGTTTGGATTACCTCTAAGGAGATGAGTAATGAATGAAATCCAGGATTAGTACACAGGAAGGGCCCCTGAGAGACCGTCTAGACGCTAGGCCATCTTCCTCTTTCACAGAACTCCTTCTGACATGTTTGGAGAGAAAGTCCTCTGCCATATTCTTAAGCACCCTGAAGGAAAGGGAATTAGGGAATTCTGAATAACCACTCCAGCATCTAATAAAAACTTCATCATCAAAAAATTTTTTAATACTTTTTTTTTTACCGTTTTTAATTGAAATTTGTATTTTCTTAGCAGCTATGAAATTAAAAGATGCTTACTCCTTGGAAGAAAAGTTATGACCAACCTAGATAGCATATTCAAAAGCAGAGACGTTACTTTGCCGACTAAGGTCTGTCTAGTCAAGGCCATGGTTTTTCCAGTGGTCATGTATGGATGTGAGAGTTGGACTGTGAAGAAGGCTGAGCGCCGAAGAATTGATGCTTTTGAACTGTGGTGTTGGAGAAGACTCTTGAGAGTCCCTTGGACTGCAAGGAGATCCAACCAGTCCATCCTAAAGGAGATCAGTCCTGAGATTTCTTTGGAAGGAATGATGCTAAAGCTGAAACTCCACTACTCTGGCCACCTCATGCGAAGAGTTGACTCATTGGAAAAGACCCTGCTGCTGGGAGGGATTGGGGGCAGGAGGAGAAGGGGACGACAGAGGATGAGATGGCTGGATGGCATCACTGACTCGATGGACGTGAGTCTGAGTGAACTCCGGGAGTTGGTGATGGAGAGGGAGGTGTGGCGTGCTGCGATTCATGGGGTCGCAAAGAGTCGAACATGACTGAGCGACTGAACTGAGGACCTAGAAACTCAGTCATTTGACATCTTAATTTATGTAGTTTATTTTTCCTGTCCATTAAAAAAATTGATCAAAATTATTTTTAGTTCTAAAACATTGGGAAACTCTCTGTCCTACGCCTTAAAATTTCCAGCTCTGTGTTCATTAGCCCATGGTGTTTTTCTAAGTCAGCAACAGAGCTCCCTTTACTGTCACTGACGCCTTTTAAATTACTGTTGGCGGAAATTTCCTAGTAAAATTGTTTTGGGTCTTCCACACGTCTTTCCTGGTAGTTATAAAAATTTCCAACATAGATTTTAGCTAAGATGGCCCTGAAAGGATGAATCTTCTTTTTATCTCCCCAACTCCAGTGCTATGTAAAGAAAGGAAAATAGTTTTTAAAAAAGACACTTGTAAATAATATAAATGCGAACATGACAGATCCTGATGAGTACTTAGAAAAATTTCCTTATACTGCCAGACTAGGATTAAAACCCGCTGCTTTTCCTTTTCTTTACTACTCCCAGCCTGCATAGGCTGGCTCACTCACTTTACTGCATTTCAACACTTTGGGATCACAGAATTTGTCACCGCCACTTGGCTCTTAAACTCACCCAACTTTGGAAGTCATTTCTTGTTGTAGGAAATCAGATTTTCCTTTAGGAACATTTTTGCCTGACTCTGGAATAAGGTGGGACCTCTCTGATTGGCTTACTAAAAGGCCCATTTCCCCATGACTTTCCATTTTCCATTTTCCGATGACTTTGATGTCTGCATTGAGGCAGACTGTGAGACCTTTCCCTGGGACCCTTATTTGCATCTCTTTGGAATAGATTTGGAATTTATTGCTGATTTTCTTTGCTCCTGTTCCATCTGCATGTATTGCAGTTTCTCCCTGTGATGAAAGCTTTACGTACTTGACACACAAATATTAAAATTGTTTAACAACTTACTACTCAAAAATGCTTATCTGTTTGGGGATGGCTCTGTAAATTTTGGTATACAATTGTGGAAGAGTATGCAGCCAATAAAAATATAGAATTTGTAGTGACTTGGAGAAATGCTTATGTTAATATGCCTATTAAGTGAGAAAAGCAGGATGCAAAATTGTATATACACTATTACCAGAGCTAAGTAAAAAACAAAAACAAAAACAACTTTGTGTTCTTCTAAAACATGTATGTATAGAAAAAGTCTGAAAGAGAAGTTGCTAAAAGTCATGGTTGATAAAGAATGGTGAAACCTTTGGCAATTTCCTGTTTTCCACTTTGTTTTCAAAATTTCTGTTACTGATTTGGTATCACTCCTATAGTGTAAATAAAAATTCAGTACCTTCCGTTTTAAGCAAAGCAACCTAATCATTACTCTCATTAGACACCCATTTGCTTTTCAATACCTTAAAAGAGCAGTTCCTCATTCAGTAAGTGATGTTGGTCATTGGAAAAAAGAGAAAAGAAAAAAAGGTGTATAAATAAAATATTGAATTCACCTTTCTTTTATAAAAAAATTTTTTTTGGCTGCACCATGCATAATGTTGGGGGAGGAAATGGCAAACCACTCCAGTATCCTTGCCTGGAAAATCCCCTAGACTGAGGAGCCTGGTGGGCTGCAGGCCACAGGGTTGCAAAGAGTCAGGCACGACTGAGCTACTAACACATGCAACATGTGGGATCTTAGTTCCCAGATCAAAGGTTGAACCCATGCCCACTGCAGTGGAAGCCCAGAGTCATAACCACTGGACCACCAGAGAAGTCTCATAAAGCTCTTTTTTAATGTAAGTATAAAAGAAGTTGTTGAAGACTTTACTCTGATACAGTTTGCTCATGATCGTCAAATCTTAATTCAGGGTAAGTTCTTCAGGTCAGAGATGTAGACAGTGAGACTCAGAAAGCAGGGTGATTGCCACATTGCGCTATAGTGCTGAGTCTAGAACATTCACCTCCAGCTGGCCATTAGAACTGCCTTCCCACCGTGACTGTGTCTCCCCATAGCCAAACTAAACTCAAAGTCTTTTTTGGTCTGGAACAGTCTTAGTTTTGCATTGCTGTTTCATCTGACATGCAAAGCATAAGAGCCAAAGAATATGAGAACAGTTTTGAATAGATACACTCTGCCAAAATTAACACGCACTGGTGATGGGACTACTGAAGCCATTTAGAGGTCTTCATTTCTGGGGCCAGGCCCTCTTTCCAACATGATCTCTTGAACAGGGTGCTTGCAGACAGTGACCACGCTCTGTTTGTGCTGGGGTACAGGAAGCGATCTTGGGAAAGGCTGTTTCCCAAAATGCAAATATTCACACACAGCTAATAAAGAGAAATTGTGGGAAATAGCTCCCCATCTAGCTTTTGCCCTGCTTTCCCCCTCAGCACTAGGGCACGTTTTCCTGCTTCCATTTTTGTTCATGTTGTTAACACTGTTTTGGGACAGCTCTGTTTACTACTGCTTCCAAAAAAAATTCCGTACCATGGGACATTTGTTTTGGCTAGTTGGAAGAAAGTTTGCATTTTGTCTCTTTAGGAGATGGAGAATACGAAGAGTATTTATTAAGGGAAATGTGACCTTGCTCTGTGTTTGGCAGTTTCTTGGAAACTAGTCAGCGTTGGGAACTTGTGCAGTTGATGCCAAGACTACAGTAATGGATGTAAAGGTGTATGTTTTTATATCACGGTCTTAAACAATGCTCTCTGCCTTCCTGCCCTCAGGGAAGCTTTGTAAATGGAAATAAAGTGGAGTATTTATTTCTAAATCACCTTTAAAAACCTCTAAACTTGCAAACTTACAAAGATGCTCTTCAGATATATTGTATCATGTAGTTCTTACAACACTCCTTTGGGAGTATGTCATTTTTCATATTTTAAAGATGAAAAAAAGCCTAGATTGCAGCTAAAAATTGGCAGAACAGTATGGTCTTCTTATGGCCTCCAATCTCAAATTCCATGTCCTTTCTCCCATCTCTATGATTTATGGCCTCTCTGCTCTAGGGGCCCCGTTCTATTTACTGGATAAAAATTCACTGAAACTTTCACACTTGGTGTCACAGAGCTGTTCTGAAATTATGCTTCATTGCTTGTGTGAGTTTCCACTTGCATCTTTCTCAGTGAGGGAAGGAGTAATAGAGCAATAGTAACTTTAGAAATTTCTCCTGAGATAGTGTTTTTGGGTAGATTCAGTTCATTTTGCTTTATTTAAGCCCTGGAAATATTATTATAAAATGACGGTTGAATTCAAATAGTGTTTTTGGTAGAAATATCTATGTTCAGATTGGATTCATTTTTTTTTTAAGTTGTGTATGTGTGAGTACAGACTTAATAATACAAAATGGTGGCACTCTTCACTCAGGTTTTCTATTTGCCTGCCCAGGTGATTATTTTTGCTATCAGAAAGGAGGATGTTTACCCTGAAAGAAAGGTCTGTGGTTTGTTAGTAGTTTTCATAGGACCCTCCAAGGTTTCTGTTCTTAATAGTGTTCTTTAGTCTGTGACATGAGTCAGTAATTGCTGAATGTTTCATCATGATATTGTTTTATAAAATTGAGATGTAGTTGATATACAGCATTGTGTAAGTTACATAAGTATAATCGCTCAGTTGTGTCCAACTCTTTGTGACCCCATGAACTGTAGCCCACCAGGCTCCTCTGTCCATGGACTTCTTTAGGCAGGAATACTGGAGTGGGTTGCCATTCCCTTCTCTGGGGGATCTTCCCGACCCAGGGATCAAACCTGGGTCTCCTGCATTGCAGACAGATTCTTTACCATCTGAGCCAACAGGAAAGCCTTGTGTATGTTATATAGTGATTCAAGATTTTAAAGGTTATACATAGCTATTGTAAAATATTGGTTATATATCCTGTGTTGTACAGTATATCCTTGTAGCTTATTTATTTTATACGTAATAGTTTGTATTCTCTACTCCTATTGTGCCCTCCCCCTTTCCCCTCCCCACTGGTAACCACTAGTTTGTTCTTTATATTTGTATATATGTATGTATGTGTGTATGTGTGTGTGTGTGTATATATATATATATATACGCACACACCTTTTAACCCTAACTCTATGAAACTGACACAAATGAAAAAAAATATAATACTGTTTGCTCATCTTCTACTATACGACTTTTCAACACCCTTTTAAAAATTGCCTTTGCTCACTCAAAAAATATTTATGGAGAACATACTGTAAAACTTGGACACAGAAGAGTGAGTGACTTGTCCCAAGATGTTAGGGTTAATAAATGCCACAGTCAGAACGTAAATGATGTCTATTTGGCAAACCACTTCAATATGCCTACCTTGAGAACCCCATGAACAGTATGAAAAAGCAAAAAGATAGGAAAGATGAACTCCCCAGGTTGGTAGGTGCCCAATATGCCACTGGAGATCAGTGGAGAAATAAGTCCAGAAAGAATGAACAGACGGAGCCAAAGCAACAACACCACCCAGTTGTGGATGTGACTAGTGATGGAGGCAAGGTCCGATGCTGTAAAGAGCAATATTGCATATGAATCTGGAATGTTAGGTCCATGAATCAAGGCAAATTGGGAGTGGTCAAACAAGAGATGGCAAGAGTGAATGTCGACATTCTAGGAATCAGAGAACTAAAATGGACTGGAATGGGTGAATTTAACTTAGATGACCATTATATCTACTACTGTGGGCAAGAATCATTAGAAGAAATGGAATAGCCATCATAGTCAACAAAAGAGTCTGAAATGCAGTACTTAGATGCAGTCTCAAAAACGACAGAATGATCTCTGTTTGTTTCCAAGGCAAAGCATTCAATATCACGGGAATCCAAGTCGATGCCCCAGCCAGCAACACTGAAGAAGCTGAAGTTGAACAGTTCTATGAAGACCTACAAGACCTTCTAGAATTAACACCCAAAAAAGATGTCCTTTTCATTATAGGGGGCTGGAAAGCAAAAGTAGGAAGTCAAGAAACACCTGGATTAACAGGTAAATTTGGCCTTGGAGTATAGAATGAAGCAGGGCAAAGGCTAATAGAGTTCTGCCAAGAGAATGCACTGATCATAGCAAACACCCTCCTCCAACAACACAAGAGAAGACTCTATACATGGACATCACCAGATGGTCAACACCAATATCAGATTGATTATATTCTTTGCAGCCAAAGATGAAGAAGCTCTATACAGTCAGCAAAAACAAGACCAGGAGCTGACTGTGGCTCAGATCATGAACTCCTTACTGCCAAATTCAGACTTAAATTGAAGAAAGTAGGGAAAACCACTAGACCATTCAGGTATGCCCTAAATCAAATCCCTTATGATTATACAGTGAAAGTGATAAATAGATTTAAGTCACTAGATCTGATAGATAGAGTGCCTGATGAAATATGGACGGAGGTTCATGACACTGTACAGGAGATGGGGAGCAAGACCATCCCCAAGAAAAAGAAATGCAAAAAAGCAAAATGGCTGTCTGAAGAGGCCTTACAAATAGCTGTGAAAAGAAGAGAAGTGAAAAGTAAAGGAGAAAAGGAAAGATACACCCATTTGAACGCAGAGTTCCAAGAATAGCAAGGAGAGATAAGAAAGCCTTCCTCAGTGATCAATGCCAGGAAATAGAGAAAAACAATAAGATGGGAAAGACTAGAGATCTCTTCAAGAAAATTAGAGCTACCAAGGGAATATTTCATGCAAAGATGGGCTCAATAAAAGACAGAAATGGTATAGACTTAATACTGAGCAAAGATGGGCTCAATAAAGGACAGAAATGGTATAGACTTAATAGAAGCAGAAGATATTAAGAAGAGGTGGCAAGAATACACAGAAGAACTATACAAAAAAGTTCATTATGACCCAGATAATTACGATGGTGTGATCACTCACCTAGAGCCAGACATCCTGGAATGTGATGTCAAGTGGGCCTTAGAAAGCATCACTACAAACAAAGCTAGTGAAGGTGATGGAATTTCAGTTGAGCTATTTGAAATCCTAAAAGATGATGCTGTGAAAGTGCTGCCCTCAGTATGCCAGCAAATTTGGAAAACTCAGCAGTGGCCACAGGATTGGAAAAGGTTAATTTTCATTCCAATCCCAAAGAAAGGCAATGCCAAAGAATGCTCAAACTACTGCACAATTGCACTCATCTTACACGCTAGCAAAGAAATGCTCAAAATTCTCCAATCCAGGCTTCAACAATACGTGAATCGTGAACTTCCAGGTGTTCAAGTTGGTTTTAGAAAAGGCAGAGTAACCAGAGATCAAATTCCTACCATCTGTTCAATCATCGAAAAAGTAAAAGATTTCCAGAGAAGCATCTATTTCTGCTTTATTGACTATGCCAAAGCCTTTGACTGTGTGGATCACAATAAACTGTGGAAAATTCTGAAAGAGATGGGAATGCGAGGCCACCTCACTTACCTCTTGAGAAACCTGTATGCAGGTCAGGAAGCAACAGTTAGAACTGGACATGGAACAACAGACTGGTTCCAAATAGGGAGAGGAGTATGTCAAGGCTGTATATTGTCACCCTGCTTATTTAACTTACCTATAGAGTACATCATGAGAAATGCTGGGCTGGAAGAAGCATAAGCTGGAATCAAGATTGCTGGGAGAAACATCAATAACCTCAGATATGCAGATGACACCACCCTTATGGCAGAAAGTGAAGAGGAGCTAAAAAGCCTCTTGATGAAAGTGAAAGAGGCGAGTGAAAATGTTAGCTTAAAGCTCAACATTCAGAAAACTAAGATCATGGCATCCGGTCCCATCACTTCATGGGAAATAGATGGGGAAACAGTGGAAACAGTGTCAGACTTTATTTTTTGGGGCTCCAAAATCACTGCAGATGGTGATTGCAGCCATGAAATAAAAAGACACTTACTCCTTGGAAGAAAAGTCATGACCCACCTAGATAGCATATTAAAAACCAGAGATATTACTTTGTCAACAAAGGTCTGTCTAGTCAAAGTTACGGTTTTTCCAGTAGTCATGTATGGACGTGAGAGTTGGACTGTGAAGAAGGCTGAGTGCCGAAGAATTGATGCTTTTGAACTGTGGTGTTGGAGAAGACTCTTGAAAGTCCCTTGGACTGCAAAGAGACCCAACCAGTCCATCCTAAAGGAGATCAGTCCTGGGTGTTCATTGGAGAGACTGATGCTGAAGCTGAAACTCCAGTACTTTGGGTACCTCATGCAAAGTGTTGACTCATTGGAAAAGACTCTGATGCTGGGAAAGATTGAAGGAAGGAGGAGAAGGGGATGACAGAGGATGAGATGGTTGGATGGCATCACCGACTCAATGGACATGGGTTTGGGTGGATTCCTGGAGTTGGTGATGGACAGGGAGGCCTGGCGTGCTGCAGTCCATGGGGTCGCAAAGAGTTGGACATGACTGAGTGATTCAACTGAACTGAACTGATTTGGTTACAAAGCTGTGCACTTGCTACTAACCCATTATAAGGACTTCCCACATAGCACTAGTGGTAAAGAACCTGCCTGCCAATGCAGGAAACTCAAGAGACACTGGTTTGATCCCTGGGTTGGGGAGATTCCCTGGAGGAGGAAACGGCAACCCACTCCAATATTCTTGCCCAGAAAAATCCCAGGGACAGAAGAGCCTGGTGGGCTACAGTCCATAGGGTTGCAAAGAATCTGACATGATTGAGCAACTTCACATGCATTCAAGCCACTATAAAATGTGCTCAGTGTTTGTGTGAGCGAGAGAAAAAAAGAGAGAGTGATTAAATGAACATGTGAGACATGGTCTTCCCTCTCCAGGTCCTTTCAAAGGGCAGCACTTCGGGAATCACACCCATCTTGTCTTCTGAGTGAGCTCTGTTCTGCCTACACATATAACTTCATTATTCCCTAGTGCCAAGAAAATATAGCTTGGTAGCATTTCAACAGGAGGACGTAGATGTGTAAGTGAGAATAATCACTCTTTCTAGAAAGCAGACATTTTCATAGTGACCTACCTTTTCTAACTTTTGACAAATATTTTAATCTTCAGTATTTTTAAAAATGACCTCTTTCAGGCATGAAAAATATAGGAAACTAATTTCAACAACACAGAATGATCTTTTCCCTCTGCAAAGATATTAATGCTAAGTGTTGTGGGTAGGAGGTGTTATGAAATGAGGACATACTCAGTTACTGTCTTAATCTGGTCAGTTCAGGACAAGAAAGAAGATTGGTCCTAAAGCAGTGGCACCCTTTGTGTAATTCACAGTACTGAATAACCAGATTGATCATGAGCAATCTGGGACCAGATAGATACCAAAATTGACAGTGTTAAGCAACTATTTGCCTAATGGAAAGAAACTTGACAGTGGAGTAATGTGTCTGCTGAACCCAATGACTGTGCATATTTACTGTGTGCAGCTGATGGTTTCTGCAATGATGATATGACATATGTATACATTTTTAAAGGTTACTATAATCAGATTAATTAACATCCCCATCACCTCACCTACATTTTATCTTTTGGTAGTGAGAACCCTTACGATCTATTCTCTTCAGTTCAGTTCAGTCGCTCAGTCGTGTCCGACTCTTTGCGACCCCATGAATTGCAGCACGCCAGGCCTCCCTGTCCATTACCAACTCCCGGAGTTCACTCAGACTCACGTCCATCGAGTCAGTGATGCCATCCACCCATCTCATCCTCTATCATCTCCTCCTGCCCCCAATCCCTCCCAGCATCAGAGTCTTTTCCAATGAGTCAGCTCTTCACATGAGGTGGCCAAAGTACTGGAGTTTCACCTTCAGCATCATTCCTTCCAAAGAAATCCCAGGGTTGATCTCCTTCAGAATGGACTGGTTGGATCTCCTTGCAGTCCAAGGGACTCTCAAGAGTCTTCTCCAACACCACAGTTCAAAAGCATCAATTCTTCAGCGCTCAGCCTTCTTCACAGTCCAACTCTCACATCCATACATGACCACAGGAAAAATCATGGCCTTGACTAGATGGACCTTAGTCGGCAAAGTAATGTCTCTGCTTTTGAATATGCTATCTAGGTTGGTCATAACTTATCTTCCAAGGAGTAAGTGTCTTTTAATTTCATGGCTGCAGTCACCATCTGCAGTGATTTTGGATCCCCCCAAAATAAAGTCTGACACTGTTTCCACTGTTTCCCCATCTATTTCCCATGAAGCGATGGGGCCGGATGCCATGATCTTTGTTTTCTGAATGTTGAGCTTTAAGCCAACTTTTTCACTTTCCTCTTTCACTTTCATCAAGAGGCTCTTTAGTTCTTCTTCACTTTCTGCCATAAGGGTGGTGTCATCTGCATATCTGAGGTTTTTGATATTTTTCCCGGCAATCTTGATTCCAGCTTGTGTTTCTTCCAGCCCAGCATTTCTCATGATGTACTCTGCATAGAAGTTAAATAAGCAGGGCGACAATATACAGCCTTGACGTACTCCTTTTCCTATTTGGAACCAGTCTGTTGTTCCATGTCCAGTTCTAACTGTTGCTTCCTGACCTGCATACAGATTTCTCAAGAGGCAGGTCAAGTGGTCTGGTATTCCCATCTCCTTCAGAATTTTCCACAGTTTCTTGTGATCCACACAGTCAAAGGCTTTGGCATAGTCAATAAAGCAGAAATAGATGTTTTTCTGGAACTCTCTTGGTTTTTCGATGATCCAGCAGATGTTGGCAATTTGATCTCTGATTCCTCTGCCTTTTCTAAAACCAGCTTGGACATCAAGGAGTTCACAGTTCACATATTGTTGAAGCCTGGCTTGGAGAATTTTGAGCATTAGTTTACTAGCATGTGAGATAGCAAATTTCAAGTATTCAGTATAGTATTGTTTTCTTTTTAAGAGGGACTTGGCTCATCAGCTGATCTCAAGGGGCTTGCACTTCTTTTAAAAAAAGAGTATTTATTTATTTTTGGCCGTGCTAGGTCTTCGTTGCTTTTCAGGCTTTTCTCTAGCTGCTCTCTAGTTGCGGTGTGCAGGCTTCTCATTTGTAGCAGGTTCTCTTGTGGAGCATGGGCTCTAGAGTGGGTGGGCTTCCCTAGTTGCAGCTCCTGGCCTCCAAAGCACAAGCTTAATAGTTGTGGTGCATGGGCTTAGCCGCCCCTTGGCATGTTGAATCTTCCCGGACCAAAGATTGAACTTGTGTCTCCTGAATTGGCAGGCGGATTCTCTACCACTGAGCCACCAGGGAAGCCCTCTACACTATAGTATTATTAGCTATAATTGCCATGCTGTACATTAGATTTCCTCAAAACTTACTCATCTGATAACTTGTACCCTTTGACATGTATCTCTCCATCTTCCTCACCCCTGAGTCCTGATAACCACCATTCTACTCTGTTTCTGTGAATTTGACTGTTTTTTTTCTAAGATTCCATGTATAAGTGAGATTGTGTAGTATTGTATAGATTGCATAGTATTGTCTTGTTTGTGTCTGGCTCCTTTCACTTAGCATAATGTCCCCTAGGTGCATCTTTGCTTTCTTGTGTGTTCTCAGTCGTGTCTGACTCTTTATGACCCCCATGGACTGTAGCCTACCATGGAATTTTGAAGGCAAGAATACTAAAGTGGCTTCCCCTTCCTTCTCCAGGGGATCCTTCCCACCCAAGGATCGAATCTGCCTCTCTTGCGTCTCCTGCAATGGCAGGTGGATTCTTTACCACTGTGCCACCTGGGAGGCCCCTAGGTTCATCCATAGAGTTGCAAGTGGCATGATTTCTGTTTGCTCATGACTGAATAATATTTCATTGTTATATATTTATATATTATATAGCTTCCCTGGTGGCTCAGACAATAAAGAGTCTGCCTGCAATGCAGGAGACCCAGGTTTGATCCCTGGGTGAGAAAGATCCCCTGGAGAAGAAAATGGCAACCTACTCTAGTATTCTTCCCTGGAAATATCCCATGGACGAAGGAGCCTGGTGGGCTATACCCCATAGGGTAGCAAAGAGTCAGACAGGACTTAGCAACTAGCACACACACACACATTTATCTATTAATCTGTCTCACATCTTTATTATCCATTCAACAGACACTTAGTGTGTCTTCATATCTCAGATATTGTAAGTAATAAACATAAGTGTTTTCATTTTATTTCTCAAAAATGTCTATTTTGAATTGACAGTTTAAAAAAAGAGAAAACCAAACTGGTCTTCCACCACAGATTGTTTGAGAACACTGTGCTAAATCATAGTCAAGTCAGGTTTTTTACCAAATTGAAAAAATTAAAAAAAAAAAACAAAAACAACACATTGAGTATAAAATACAAGATTAAAACTATAGTGTTAGATTTTTTTTTCAACCCTTGGTCAACTAGGTGAATAGAATTGAAAGGATTCTGGAGATTTGCAGTCACATGGAGTCAAATTTTGCTTAATTCCAAGTGAGAAATTTTGCCAAAAATTTGAGAGAGGGCAAGCCCTACTAACTAGCCTAACAGTTGAACATCTTAACAAAGGTACCACGAGGGTAACTTTCCTTGGTCTCACAGGAGGAACTACATTCATTCAGTGACGACTGAGCACCTAGTCCGTGCCCAGGGCCATTCCCTGAATACTAGGAAATGCTTCTAGAGAGCATAAGGGGTGGTCTGTGGGCATACAAACATTCTTAGAGATGATTTAAACCCTTTGAGTTTCTTGAGTAACTGTGGAGGAACGCAGGCCCACTGAGCACATTTGCAAAATGTTCATAGCTGATCGGGCTTCATTCCTGCTTTACCTGTTTTCCTGGCCTCATTATCTGTCACCCCAGTTTTCTCTGCTCCTACTTTTGGAATGGACTCAGAAGATAGTAAGTCAGACAGGTTAATGGGAATCACAGAAGAGTGCAAAAGATAAAGCTGGACTATCGCTGCAGAGGTGGCTTCCAGCACAGAAGTAATTGGCTTTGATGACTAGGCAAGGAGGTGTGGTCAGTATGTGCCTCCTGAGGATGTGGTGACTTCCATGAGCATCAGTGTCACCTCAGCATAAAGTTAGCAGCATATATGTAACGTTGAAATCTAGGTAAACAAGATCCTACTGTATAGCACAGGGAACTATGTTCTAAATCCTGTGATAAACCATAATGGAAAAGGGTATATATATATAAAAGAATGTCTATATATGTATAACTGAGTTACTTTGCTGTACAACAGTTTGGCAAAACATTGCAAATCAACTATACTTCACCCAGAGAGATGTTATGGGGAGTGAGGTGGGAGGGGGGGTTCATGTTTGGGAACGCATGTAAGAATTAAAGATTTTAAAATTAAAAAAATAAAAAACTAAAAAAAAAAACCAACTATACTTCAATAAAAAATAAAATTAACAGTAAATCAGCAAAAAAAAAAAAAATCCAGTCATCAAGATTTTAATCCTCAGTCAACCAGTTTGATTCTCTGTCAAGAAGAAGGCAAGACTGCAGTGAAATTCCTGCTAGAATTCCTGTTTGGTAAAGGGTATCCTCTAACATTCAACTGTGTGATCTTTGGAAGCTTCTAAATATAGAGAATGCCTTCAGAAAAATCACACAATCTTGTTTTGATGTTGTTGTCTTTCGTTTTGACTTCATTTCATTTTTCTGATTTATCACTAATAAGTTTGTTGTCATATAAAAGAGAAAGTTTCCGTCATAGATGTCTTGGGTGATACAAGTTGTAAAAGAGTCTGTTTTTCTGATCAATGTCCAGATAGCACTGAATGAGGGGAGCCTAACTGTTCAATCTCCGTCAGCAATTAGGCTGGACCCATAAACAGGAACACATGTTGAGGCTGGGTAACTGACTGGAGCAGCGAGGTATTTCTCAGCAAGATTTCTTGAATCTTGAGTTTTCTCCACATGGTGTGCATGGGAGAAGTTGGGGAGGTCAAGAGAAAATAAGCACAAGTCAAAGGGAGACGTGTAAAATAAACAGCGACATCTGGCAAACGACTTCCTCCCATGGACGTAGGAAGGGCTCTTACTCTGGGCGGTGAATCTGAAATGTTGTTCTTGGCAGTATATGAGCTTAATGTCCATCAGATCTGGGAATGAGGGTTGCTTAAGTTTATATTTCTTTTGCTGATGGTATGCACCTTAAGATCTGATGCTCACAACATCCACCATCCATTTGGCCGTTCTTTGAATCACTAGATTTCACTTTGATGCATTTTCAAAAGAGATCTGAACATTAAAGACCTCAGAATTCTTAATTATCTAAACTTATTTATCTCCTAATGAACTGTATTGTTTACATTGGAGAGGTCCAGTACTGCACCTCTCTTTGCTCAGTAACGAAAAGAACCTTAAATTCTAACAATTCAGCATGCCACTTCAAGCTTACCGATGTGGTAGAAGCCCTCTGTAATTTCTTGAGGTGTAACTGTTCGTATTAAATGATTAATAAGAAATTTAGCCTTTAATAACTTTATAATATATTATTCTGATTCTCATCACGGGCTTATTAAGGGTATTTTCAGGAACTTTCTTACCAAAAATAGACATTTTTATTGAAAAAAGAACTGAAAAATGACTGAAAAAAGAACACACATATTACATATTGATAAAATAAAACAAAACAGAAGTTTATAAAATAGAAAACATTGCACTCTTTCATCCAGGCCACAACAAGTGGCAATTCCATGACTTGTATAACTCAGAAATGAAGTATTACACAATTCTTATTTTCAAGTGATATTCACTATTTTTAAGTTAATGCAAAGATAGCAAAACTTTCCAGTTTGATTGTGGGAGTTCTGAAATTTATTGCTTCTCAGTGAAATAGGGAAAGAGGTGTTTTCCCTGTTGTGGGGGGAAGAGGATGGGAAAATAGTCCATTCCTCTGGAGAGAACAGTGAATAGATGTCCATTTAATTTCCCATCTCGCTGCTCTTCCCTCCTTTCTGTTTCTCGGTCATTGCCATTTATGAAAAGCAGATGGAAGTGAAGTGGTTTACACATAGCATGATCATTTTTTATGTTATGGGAAATGTGGATGCCCTGGTTTCAGGACTTTTCTGACGTTTTTTTTCCCCCCTCTTTTTAGGTGCAGGCTTCACAGAAGGAAGCCATCCTGTTTTTCTGAAGCCAGGCACTTCCTGACGCAAATGCTCGGAAAAGCTCACTGACTTCAGGTGAATCTGTGTCTATGATCTCCAAGGGAAAATGAACAATTCTGGACTTCCCAAAGGGGGAAGGTGTCTGAGTGGCAGTGATCGGAAGAGCATGTCTAGCAGGAGCTAAGCCACTGGTGGAAGATAGTTCAGCAATGTTATCTGAGAAAATCTGTCACTTTTATACTTAAATTGGCCACCTCTACCCATATTGTTGTAGCAAAAACAGCATAAAGACTATAATATACCTTTTTGAAACAAATATGATAGAATTTAGATTGAGAGGCTATTTCTGTCTGGTGACATTTGACACAAGGAGTAACTTTGGAGTTAGTGGCAGTGATCCTACGAAGAGGTAATCCTGTGCAACAGTCATTCATTTATGTTTGGGAACGCATGTAAGAATTAAAGATTTTAAAATTAAAAAAAAAAAAAAATATTGAGATGCCTAGTGCTCCCAACTCTATCTCTTCAGAGCTCCAGACCAACACGATTGGCTGGCCACTGCATGTCCCTCTTTAACTATATAAAAAATGATGGGAATTGGTTACAGCATTTTTTTGTGTTTATTACTATTTTAATTTTTAAATTTATTTTTATTTATGTGAAACGTTTATTAATTTTTGATTGCTTTATCAAATTTTGTTGCTTTCTGTCAAACCTCAACATGAATCAGCCATAGGTATACATATGTCTCCTCCCTCTTGAACCTCCCTCGCATGTACCTCCCCATCCCACCCCTCTAGGTTGTTACAGAGCCCCTGTTTGAGCTCCCTGAGACACACAGCAAATTCCCATTGGCTATCTGTTTTACATATGATAATGTAAATTTCCATGTTACTCTCTCCATACCTCTCACCCTCTCCTTCCCTCTCCTCGTATCCATAAGTCTGTCTCTATGTCTGTTTCTCCATCGCTGCCCTGCAAATAAATTCATCACTACCATCTTTCTAGATTCCACATATATATATATGTTAGTGTACAATCTTTCTTTCTCTTTGACTTCATTCTATGTAGTAGGCTGTAGGTTCGTCTTCATTAGAACTGCCTCAAAGGCATTCCTTTTGCTCTACAGTGTTGTGTTAGATATATGTATGAAAGTGAAGTCGCTCAGTCGTGTCCGACTCTTTGCAACCCCATGGACCAGGCTCCTCCGACCATGGGATTTTCTAGGCAAGAGTGCTTGAGTGAGTTGCCATTTCCTTCTCCAGGGAGTCTTGCTGACCCAGGGATCGAACCCAGGTCCCCCACGTTGTAGACAGATGCTTTACCATCTGAGCCACCAGGGAATGATATATGTATACTTCTTACTTATTCTACAACAACATGAATCAGTAAGAAGTATATATATAATCCCCTTTGTGTCTCCCTCCCTCTGTACCCCCTCCCACCCCCTCTAGGTCATCACAGAGCACCCAGCTGAACTCCCTGTGTTATGCAACAGCTCCCCATTAGGTCTCTGTTTAACATCTGGTAGTATGTCAATGCCACGGCACTTTAGAACAGAGAGCAACTCAAGGAAGTTTATTACAGAGATCCAGTTAGCCCCAAGGGGAGATGTGAGCCATAGAAGGCACGGGAACTGAGGTTTGGCCTGTGATTTGGGACTTCATGCTGTGTCTGTCCTGGTTGGCCTTCGTGGATACATTGTCTCTGCGCTGCTGTAGACATGCCAGGCACTTACAGGTGCCTTCACTGCTCACATGTTTATGAATCATAATTTCAGCATCATGAAGAGATTGAACCAATTCTCTCTTGGTCTTTATTCCTCCTAACAAAGGTGGGGAAAGAGTCAACATATTGTATGCCATGTCTCGACCATGAACAAAGTAATTAGTGACAAAATACATAGACAGTAGGAGAAATTCTTCTTGGGCCGCTGACAAAGGCGTAAGAGGCAACTGCATTTTTCTGAAAGATCAACACGTACTGTGGCTGTGGTTTAATTCTTGCCGAATGAAAATAGGCCAGTAGCCTCGCGGTGTCGCTTCCTGTGACATGATGGGTCCTGGGCAGGTTATCTGCAGAAGGAGAGGAAAGACGGGGCAGGAGCTGGACACATACCCTAGGCCAGGATGGGCCAAGGCAAGACGGGTTGCTAGTTCTGGAAGATCTGAATTCTGGGTCATTTGCTGAGTCACAGGTAGAAGGGAGCAAGGCAGGCAATTAGGTATCAGCGAGGCTGTGGAAATGAGGACTTAGTTTCAGGAAGGGGCAATAAAAGTGAACTAAAGTATGCTTTTTAAGGACTGATGTATCCCAGAGACTGAGACAAAAACCCACCCACAAGCTCCTGTGAGGAGAGGAGGGCTTGGAGATCTGGAAGTGGGAGTAGGGGGAGTGACTTGAGGATGGTCTTATACATAGGTAAAGAGGGCTTTTGACTCTATTCACATGAGAATTCCTCTGGTGAATGAGAAAAATGTATGAGATTTTTGTATTTCTGTGCTTTATTAGTCAGTACCAAAATGTGGAGAACCTGTGAGATATTGCCTCCAGAACCAATTTAAACTTAATTTATCAACAATACTAACAGTAAATTGACTCTTCTCACTGACTTATATAATAACCTAGAGAGAGCTTCTTCAATGTAAAATAGCACAGCCAGAAAACTGATAATGAGCAGTAAACTGGAGAGGAAAAGTCTTATTTCAAGGGAGAGCAACCAAAGACACCTGTTTGTTTTTCTAATAAATTTCTTTTGTTTATTTTATTAAATGTTTTTTTCTATTTTTTTGGCTGTGCCGCATGGCTTGTGGGGTCTTAGTTCCCCAGCCAGGGATTGAACCCGTACCCCCTACAGAGGAAGAACAGTGTCTTAACCATTGCCCCACCTGGGAAGTCCCAGGGTACCTGTTTTGAATAACCATTTCCCCTGTCCCTTTCCCCCCCATATTTTCATTTCTCCTTAATTTCCTAAAGGAGATGGCAATGAACATGTCTGTGGAAATGGAGTGCTCTTATGCTTATATTTCCTATCTCTTTAACAGACAATGTCCTCAGTTATTATTTTTCCTGACTTTGTATTATCTTGTGATGCTGAATACCAGAATATCTGCCTTCCCCCAAGCCCTGACAGCTCCCAGTGGGATGTTATAACCTTCATGAAGCTTTTTAAGGTATTTACACCCAACCAGCAGTATTATAGTCATCACTACACACCTTAGTACTTAATTTTTATTTACATGTTTTATCTCACATCAGTTTTCTTGCCTGGAAAACTCCATGGACAGAGAGAAGCCTGGCAGGCTACAGTCCATGGGGTTGAAAAGAGCTGGACACGACGGAAGGCACATGCCCCCACACACAAAGTTATTTTTCCTCCTCATCAACTTGATCAAATTCCAGATCCTTGTGTTCTTCAATGTAGAAATTTGTCTTCTGATGGAGAATATCTACTTTTCTCTTGCAAATGAAAAATGTCCCTTTCCCTCTTGGATCTTGACTCACTAACCCAGTTCGTCATACTTGGGGTCCTTTCCTGAACAGCCCTAGGCACTAACGTTACATTTCTAATGCCAGTCTCCTAGGATCCTGCCCAAGATTTACATGATTTTTTTTTTTTTTTTTTTTTTTAACCTGCCTGCTCCTTTCCACTCTCTCCATCACTCACTCCACCTGTTTGAACACATGGTTTCGGAGCCCGAGTTAGGAAACACTCACTCTCCCTCCTGTGTGTCTCACTTCCTCACACCCCTGCCATACTCACAACACTCTTGACACCCCCCTCAGATGAGGGGGGTGCTTTGCACTTCAAGCAAGTCTCTGTGATGCCAGGTGAGTGTCCTGCAATTCAACTCGGTTCAGCACTACTTATATAAAGGTAGCATCAGATCCCACAACTGAAAGGCAGCCCAGTCACAAATAGTAAGTTCCCAGGTTACCCACAAGTTTTTAAAATTAATCAATTAATTTGCTTTTGGCTGCGCTGGGTCTTGATTGCTCGATTGTCTAGTTGTGCTGAGGGGGGCTGCTCTTTGTGGCAGTGCAACGGCTTCTCATTGCCGTGGCTTCTCTTGTGGAGCATGGCCTCTAGGGCTCAGGCTCAGTAGTTGTGGCGCATGGGCTTAGTTGCATGTGGGATCTTCCTGGGCCAGGGATCAAACCCTTGTCCCCTGCATTGGCAGGCAGGTTCTTAACCACTAGACCACCAGGGAAGCCCTACCCACAACTTTTCAATTTGGCAGCAAAGTAGAAGTTTCCATAACCTCTTCCCCCTTGGATTTTATTATTTGCTAGAATAGTTCACAGATCTCAGGGAAAAACTTCCATGTTTCATTTTATGGGATAATAAATGATGTGATGAAGGACACAGATGAACAGCCAGATAAAGAGGTCTCCCGCATTGTAGACAGATGCTTTACCATCTGAGCCACCAGGGAAGCCAAAGAAATGTACAGGAGAAGACATACGGTAAATTTCATGCCCTCCCTGGGTGCACTGCTTGCCTAGCAGATCACATATTCAGCAACCAGAAGTTCTCCAAACCTCGTACTTTGAGGATTTTTATGGAAGCTTTATCTCACATGCACGATGGATCCTTAATTCCATTTCCTGCCTCTGCCCCCTCTCTGGAGAATCAGGGGAATGGCTGAAAATTCCAAGTTTTTCCTCACAGCTTGGTCTTTCTGGTGATCAGCTGTCTTCTAGGAACCATCCAAGAGCCCAACCAGAGTCACCTCTTTAGAATGAGACGCTAGTATCACCCTGGAGATTTCAAGGGATTTAGGAACTTGGTGACAGGAACCAGGACCAAAGACCAAATATTAGCAAAAAAAAAAAAAAAAAAAAAGCTGCTTCTAGTGCTCTCATCACTTAGGAAATCACAAGGGTTTTAGGAGGTCTTTGCAGGAACTGAAGGCAGAAATCAATATGATGTTGTTATTTAGTCTCTAAGTTATGTCTGACAATTTTGGGACCCCACGGATTATATCCTCTATCCATAGGATTTCCCAGGCAAGAATAGTGATTTGAGCTGCCATACCTTTCTCCAGGGCTCTTCCTGAACTAGGGGTAGAACCTGTGGCTTCTGCATTGGTGAGTCACCAGGGTAGCCTAGAAACAGTGCATGTATTTTCTATTTCATAGAGCGCCTACTTGATTATTCTCACATGGGAAGTTTTCTAGGCAAGCCTATGGTCCTTCTTGATCTGATGCTTCCTGACAGCTATATTTTAACTTTTAATGATCTTTAAATATTTCCCCCTATGTTGTTAATATTTGGGTCTGTGCTTCCTCTCTGCTACCATATTTAATGTAGTATTTATGGTGATGGAAGTAAAGCCCGATGCTCTAAAGAACAGTATTGCATAGGAAGCTGGAATGTCAGGTCCATGAATCAAGGCAAATTGGAAGTGGTCAAACAGGAGATGGCAAGAGTGAACATTGACATTTTAGGAATCAGTGAACTAAAATGGACTGAGATGTGTGAATTTAACTCAGATGATCATTGTATCTACTACTGTGAGCAAGATCCCTTAGAAGAAATGAAGTAGCCCTCATAGTCTGCGAAAGAGTCCAAAATGCAGTAATTGGATGCAGTCTTGAAAAAAACAGAATGATCTCTGTTCATTTCCAAGGCAAAATATTCAATATCACCATAATCCAAGTCTATGTCCCCACCAGTAATGCTGAAGAAGCTGAAGTTGAATGGTTCTATGAAGACCTACAAGACCTTCTAGAACTAACACCCAAAAAAAGATGTCCTTTTCATTACAGGGGACTGGAATGCAAAAGTAGGAAGTCAAGAAACACCTGGAGTAACAGGCAAATTTGGTCTTGGAGTACAGAATGAAGCCGGCCAAAGTCTAATAGAGTTCTGCGAAGAGAATGCACTGGTCATAGCCAACACCTTCTTCCAACAACATAAGAGAAGACTCTACACATGGACATCACCAGATGGTCAACACCAAAATCAGATTGATTATATTCTTTGCAGCCAAAGATGGAGAAGCTCTATACAGTCAGTAAAAACAAGACCTGGAGCTGACTGTGGCTCAGATCATGAACTCCTTAATACAAAATTCAGACTTAAATTGAAGGAAGTAGAGAAAACCACTAGACCATTCAGGTATGAACTAAATCAAATCCCTTAACAATTATACAATATAAGTAACAAATAGGTTCAAGGGATTAGATCTGATAGAATACCTGAAGAACTATGGACAGAGGTTTGTGACTTTGTAGAGAAGGCAGTGATCAAGACCATCCCCAAGAAAAAGAAATGCAAAAAGGCAAAATGGTTGTCTGGACAGGTCTTACAAATAGCTGAGAAAGGAAGAGAAGCTAAAGACAAAAGAGAAAAGCAAAGATATACCCATTTGAATGCAGAGACCAAAGAATAGCAAGGAGAGTAAGAAAGCCTTCCTCAGTGATCAAAGCAAAGAAATAGAGGAAAACAACAGAATGGCAAAGATTAGAGATCTCTTCAAGAAAATTAGACATACCAAGGGAATATTTCAGGCAAATATGGACACAATAAAGGACAGAAATGGTATGGACCTAACAGGAGCTGAAGCTATTAAGAAAAGATGTCAAGAATACACAGAAGAACTATACAATAAAGATCTTCATGACCCAGATAATCATGATGGTATAATCACTCACCTAGAGCCAGACATCCTGGAATGTGAAGTTAAGTGGGCCTTAGGAAACATCACTATGAACAAAGCTAGTGGAGGTGATGGAATTCCAGTTGAACTATTTCAAATCCTAAAAGATGATGCTGTGAAACTGCTGTACTCAATATGCCAGCAAATTTGGAAAT
Organism: Capra hircus; assembly: GCF_001704415.2. Lineage (NCBI taxonomy): Eukaryota > Metazoa > Chordata > Mammalia > Artiodactyla > Bovidae > Capra > Capra hircus. The sequence goes on along the minus strand of NC_030824.1, from coordinate 60,045,494 downwards.
CTCAGCAGTGAGCTCAGGACTGGAAAAGGTCCGTTTTCATTCCAGTCCCAAAGAAAGACAATCCCCAAAATGTTCAAACTACTGTACAATTACACTCATACTACATGCTAGCAAAGTAATACTTAAAGTTCTCTAAGCCAGGCTTCAACAGTATGTGATCTATGAACTTCCAGATGTTCAAGCTGGATTTAGAAAAGGCAAAGGAACCAGAGATCAAATTGCCAACATCTGCTGGATCATCAAAAAAGCAAGAGAGTTCCAGAAAAACATCTACTGCTTTATTGACTTCGCCAGTATCTTGACTGTGTGTGTCATAACAAACTGTGGAAAATTCTTCAAGAGATGGGAATACCAGACCACCTGACCTGCCTCCTGAGATATCTGTATGCAGGTCAAGAAGCAACAATTAGAACTGGACATGGAACAACAGACTGGTTCCAAATCAAGAAAGGAGTACCTCAAGGCTGTATATTGTCACCCTGCTTATTTAACTTATATGCAGAGTACATCATGCAAAATGCCAGGCTGGATGAAGCACAAGCTGGAATGAAGATTACCAGGAGAAATATCAATAATGTCAGATATGTAGATGACAGCACCCTTATGGCAGAGAGTGAAGAAGAACTAAAGAGCCTCTTGATGAAAATGAAAGAAGAGAGTGAAAAAGTTGGCTTAATGCTCAATATTCAGGAAACTAAGGTCATAGCATCTGGTCCCATCATTTCATGGCAAATAGATGAGGCAACAATGAAAACAATGAGAGATTTTAATTTTGGGGGCTCCAAAATCACTGCAGGTGGTGACTATAGCCATGAAGTTAAAAGACACTGGCTCCTTGAAAGAAAAGCTATGACTAACCTAGCTGCTGCTGCTGCTGCTGCTGCTGCGTCACTTCAGTCATGTCCGACTCTGCGTGACCCCATAGACAGCAGCCTACCAGGCTCCCCCGTCCCTGGGATTCTCCAGGCAGGAACACTGGAGTGGGTTGCCATTTCCTTCTCCAATGCAATGAAAGTGAAAAGTGAAAGTGAAGTCGCTCAGTCGAGTCCGACCCTCAGTGACCGCATGGACTGCAGCCTTCCAGACCAACCTAGATAGCATATTAAAAAGCAGAGACATTACTTTGCCAACAAAGGTCCATTTATCAAAGCTATGGTTTTTCCAGTAGTAATGTATGGATGTGAGAGTTGGACTATAAAGAAAACTGAGTGCCAAAGAACTGATGATTTTGAACTGTGGTGTTGGAGAAGACTCTTGAGAGTCCCTTGGACTTCGAGGATATCCACTAAGTCAATCCTAAAGGAAATCAGTCCTGAATATTCATTGGAAGAACTGATGTTGAAGCTGAAACTCCAGTACTTTGGCCACCTGATGCAAAGAACTGACTCCTTGGAAAAGACCCTGATGCAGGGAAAGATTGAAGGCAGGAGGAGAAGGGGATGACAAAGGATAAGATGGTTTGATGGCATCACCGACTTGATGCACGTGAGTTTGAGTGTGCTCTGGGAGTTGGTGATAGACAGGGAGGTGTGGCGTGCTGTAGTCCTTGGAGTCTCAACGAGTCAGCCATGACTGAGCGACTGAACTGAACTGAACTGTCCTCATTTTACAAGTGATAGAAGCTTTAACAAAAGCCATCAGGCCTAATGCCAGCCACCAACAGATGGTAGAGGAATGATTCTCATCTACGTTCTCTGAATATAATAGGACAGATCTAATGCCTGGTCATCAGAGGTGGACCTGATCTAATAATAATAGAAATAAAGTGCATAATAAATGAAATGTGCTTGAGTCATCCCAAAACCATCCCCTTGGTCTGTGGAAAAATTGTCTCCCACAAAACTGTCCATCACTGGTTCCCAGAGTTTACTCAAACCCCAGTGTGAAATGGTTGGGGACCACAGCTCTGTGTCACAAAGCAAGAGAGCAGAGAAGCCCCACATGGCAGACACTGATCTTGCCGCTGAGGACATGCAGCCTGTGGAGAAGTCTCTCTCGTGGTGTGGAAAATTCTCATAGCTGATGGGCACTTAAGAGTTGTTTTGAAGATGATACTCAGCTTCTTAAAGTAATGGATTTCATTGTGTTACTAAGATGAACTAAGATGAATTCTGGTTACCAAAGGAATCTCAGCCCTATGTTTGTTCCTTCTTGTTTTGTGTTTGAAGAGAAATAAACTACCTGGATTTCACACTGTGCCTGGGAGCACATTTGCTTTAAAAATATTGTGGGAGATGGGACTTAGAGAACCCACACTTGGAGCAGTGGTATGTAGAACTAATTTTCTGAAGAATTATTGGTTTTTATTGAAAGGAAAGTTCAAAAGTATCTCCTTACTGTTGTTTTTCACTTAATCTAATCCCAAATATTCAATATCCAATTCTTAACCACCTGCAGGGTGCCGTTTTAACTTAAGAGGGGGCATAATCACCTGCAGGTATCACAGGGTACCGTTTTAACTTAAGAGGGGGCATATGTAAATAGTATATGTGAATGAAAGTGTATTTAAATATAGCATGTTGGCATCTCTGTAGCATCATCATAGCTTTATTTGCATTTGGGAAATTTGTTTCAGTTGTTAAATCTCTGAGTGATCAATATGTCTGTGGTCAAAACACATAATTGCAGACTTATACTACAAGATGATAAAAGGGGCATGCTAACTTTGGGTTTGTCAAGGAGAATTAAATTTGGATTTGTCAAGGGGGAATTTATAGATTTAATAATTCATGTAGAAGATTTTCAAATATAATAAATGATTATAATTAGGCAACCCCAAAGACATTAATTTATATGTAAGCATACAACTACTGTTAAAACAAATGTAAATGTAGGAGATAATGTATGTTTAGACTCTCATCTCTAAAGACGTCAATAGCACTAACAATATTTGTGCAAAGGAGGTGGAGAAGGATCAGGAGGGAGATAGAAGAGGAGCCAGAGGAGTGAACTTCAGGGAAACAGTGCTTTAAGGAGAAAAGCCTGGCCACTAGTCTTGAAGATACTACAGCAAGGAAGACAGAGGCAACAATTCTCCATTAGGACTGGAGGACATCAGACCACTTAGTGAGTGCAGATGCACTGGAGAGTTAGGGGTCATCAGTTCAGTTCAGTTCAGTTCAGTCGCTCAGTCGTGTCCGACTCTTTGTGACCCCATGAGTCACAGCAGGCCAGGCTTCCCTATCCATCACTGGTTCCCTGCATTTACTCAGACTCATGTCCATCAAGTCAGTGATGCCATCCAGCCATCTCATCCTCTGTCGTCTCCTTCTCCTCCTGCCCCCAATCCCTCCCAGCATTAGGGTCTTTTCCAATGAGTCAGCTCTTTGCATGAGGTGGCCAAAGTATTGGAGTTTCAGCTTCAGCATCATTCCTTCCAAAGAACACCCAGGACTGATCTCCTTTAGGATGGACTGGTTGGATCTCCTTGTAGTCCAAGGGACTCTCAAGAGTCTTCTCCAACACCACAGTTCAAAAGCATCAATTCTTGGGCCCTCAGCTTTCTTCACAGTCCAACTCTCACATCCATACATGACCGCTGGAAAAACCATAGCCTTGACTAGATAGACCTTTGTTGGCAAAGGAATATCTCTACTTTTCAATATGCTGTCTAAGTTGGTCATAACTTTCCTTCCAATGGTCAGGTTCAAATGGGCTGAGGAATGTGTGATGGCAAGTGAATGGAACCAATGAGTAAAAAATACTTTGAGAATATTTTTATAAAGGAGAACAGATGTCTAAAAGGAGATGAGAAAGAGCTGTAGATTAAAGAAAGTTTTGTTTGATTTTTAATGGAAAAAACTTGAGTGTGCTTAAAAGCTAGTGGCAAAGATCCATTTGATTGGAGAAATTGAATATTAAAGAGGAAAAAAGGTAGTCAGTAGTTGCTGAGGTTCTTGAGATGGCGAAGAGCATAGTATTCAAAGTGGATAAAGAGCATAGTATAGCAAAGTGGAGGGATTGGCCTCGTACAATGCCAAGGTCAACCCCTTCTCTGTTGTAGGAAGGAAGATGAGAATAGCTGTAGGGAGATTTGTATATTGGTAATGCATCACTAGGGAATTGGCAGGAATATTATTGGAATAGAATGGACCACAGAATCCATATTTGATAAGGAGAGAGGTTAGAAAGATCAATAAAGTTGTATAAGAATGGTTGCAGCAAGCATAAGCTCTTTCAGATGAAAAAGATATAATAATCACAAAGTCAAGTGTTTCAATTAGAGCTTTTGGGACTGGGGCATTTCCAGATGATGACAAGGTCCCGGGTGGAATCTGGAAACCTGTGCTGATGTGAAAGATGTTGGAGAAGGTTACTAGATATAAGTGTTAAGAAGCTGAGAGGCCAGTTGTTAGGTTGTCCTTGATGTTGTTGTCATCTTCCAAAGATAGGGCAACACCTTGGGAAGAAGAGATAGCAAAATCCGGTGGATGAAAGGAAGTGGATGAAAGATTTGAAGCCCAGGGCGACAAAGAGTTGGAGACAGGTGTAGCATCCAGTGGCATGGCTCCAATAGAAAAGGGTATTTTGGTAGCAAAAGAAGAGACCTGAGCTGGGAAGAACGAAGATGGCAACTTTACTTCCTAACTCTGATGTCCTTGGAGTGTGGAAGAAGAGCAGTCACCATGGCAGGAGTTTGTGGGGAAAATTGTGTCCTTGGGAAAAAGCTACAGTTCAGGTATAAGGAAACGGGAACATTTAGAGAAGGTTATAGAGAGTTTGTTGATTTTGGAACAATATTTCTGGAGGGCATAGTGGGAGGGCAGTTCTAGGGAAGGAAGTATAGCTGTTATGGGCAGATGGTATGTCAGAGCAGCATTCTCAAGTTATAACATGTATTCACATGGCCTTGTTCAAATGCATGTTGTTATTTAGTAAATCTACAGTGAGGATTGAGATTCTGCGTTTCTAAGAAGCTCCTCAGTGATGTCATTGCTGTTGGTCCCAGACAACTACTTTCTCAAGAAATTAGAGAACATATTTTTAATTTGATGGCTGGTATACTTTTGGTGGTGACTGATGAAAGTAGGAGTGATATTATTAACCTTTGTTAGACTTACTATATGCCAGACACTCTTTTCATACGTGTTACATGTATGAACTCGTATAACACTCCTAACAACCTTTTGAGGTAGGTACTATTATTACTCCCTTTTACAGATGCATAAACTGAGGCAGTTGCTCAAGGATGAATAGCTGGTATTATAGAGGCAGGAGATGAAGTGAGGCAATGAAGACCAGAGCTGATATGCTTTGCTGTCTATGAGAGGAATGGAAGTTAATTTCAAGGGTCTGTATAGGAGAATGAGCACCAGGACCAGTGGCCAGGGAGGGTCTCACCTCTCATGGTAGGTGCTTTGGAGAATTTTGAATAAAGGAGTACAGTATTTCTTTGTTGCAAACATCCTATGGGGTGCACAACAGGGTATTGTTTCTGGCATAATTCAGAATTTACAGTTTAAAAATTTGTGATGATATTTTAACTTCTGTTTGCACGTGAACATAGCTCTAAATTTAAATTAGGAGCTATAACGACTCATGTATTAACTAAATGCAGTCATTTGTTTATTGAGTCTCCCAGATCTTGCTTGTGTGTTGGAATCAGAAGGGTGGCCAGTTCTCTGATGCTCCACCATATTACACTGGGCTGAATAAAGATTATCTATTATTTGGCCATCCTTAATGCCCATTTGTAGGTGAACACTTTGATACTTGTAAAATCTTTCATGGCCTTCTTGAAAAGCTTGGGGGCACTCAGAGGGACTCTAGAAAATAGGATTTCCCCAGTGGTCCAGTGGCTAAGACTTTACATTCCCTGTGCAGGGGACCTGGGTTCAATCCCTGGTCAGGGAACTAGATCCTGCACGTTGCAATGTAGATCGAAGATCCCAAGTGCTGCAAGTAAGACCTGGCACAGCCAAACAAATAAATAAATAATTTTAAAAAAGGACTCTAGAAATTAAGATCTTACGATGACAGCTGGAACATAATATCTCTGTCTCCATCAAGTTGGGAGCTAGTCATATTCTTTTGGCAAGCTGATCACATTCTTTCTAGTTCAGTTTTCGCTGGATTTCTTCCTAAGGGAATCTACAAAGAGGGTAAGAAATAAAACGATTCTTTATCTTAATAAAAAGAAAATCCAAGTTGTTTTTTCTTTTTGAAGCCAGTCACTCATCTAGAAAGGTGGTATTGCCTTAAGGCTGGGAATTCAGGTAGGGATTGAAACCCAGTACCATGAAAGAGATCATCCTTCATACAATATTTGGCTAGAATTTTCTTATTGTTGGTCTTATACCTAAAGGTCAAGGACTTGAAGGGATTTCAGAGCTCCTATTTCATTACTAAATAATCTGGTCTCATGTTTCTGCTAGAAAATAGTTCATAGATTAGAAGAGTAGTGGCTCAAGAATTGTTAAATTCTTAAATTGTGTCCATGTAAGTTTTAGATCAGTCACATTTCTAAAATCAAACTCTGCAAAGAGCAAGTGGTATGAAAGATGAAAACTAGGTAGAAAAATCTCCTTTAGAAAATAACTTTTGCCTCCAAATTGCTAACTTTCCGCCTGGAACAGAAGCTCAAACACCTCTGTAGGCTGTCTTCATGAATGGCATCTTCAGCCTTTAGAAACTCTTGATGCAAGAAATATGTTTTAGGGGAAAGGAAATAGAGTCAGTAAGAAAATTCATTTGGGTTTTTCCCATAAGGTGGTATGGAAAAATCCAAACTAACTTTCTGCCCAACCCAATATATCCTTTTGAGGACCTGTGATAATATGTGAAGAGCATGCTAATGCTTTGTTTATTTAAAGAATACCTTGCTGCTTTTACTGGGTACCTGTATCTTCTCCTTGGAATAATCAAATAGCCTCTTAACTCATTTTCCATTTTCTTTTACACTCGTTTAAACCCATGCTCCATGTAGCTGTCAGAACTTGAGAAAGCGAATAAATACAGCCAATGCCATTTTTGCTTGCCTTAAAACATTACAGTATTTTTTCCTTGTGATTAGAACAAAATCTAATCTCTGTATGTAATGTGACGACTCCTAATTAATTATTTGATCTTTCTCATACCAGTGGTCCTTTGGTCACATCGTGACAGCCCTAACAACTGGCTTGGGTTTGATCCTATCTTGAGGTCATAGCATTTGCTCTCTGCTGCCTGGAATGCTCCTCAGATTTTTATGCCTTTTGGCATTCTCATTTCATTAGATTTTTGACAGTGCTTCAGTTTAGTATTCCATGATCATTTAGCTTTTGTTTTGTTGACATAGTGGTTCACTTTATAACAATGCTTAGTATTTTCAAAGAATCATGAAAAGTCTTAAAACTTTAATATTTTTATTTCTTTTGATAAAATATATTAAAAGATACATATTATGTGCTTCTACACATTAGAAAATAGGATTGATAATCATAAATGAACCATTTCTTGATGACCCAGGGCTATTAGTGTGTTTAATTGACACTATGATTGAATATAAAAGTGTTCTCTTGTGTTGCTGAGAATTTACGCCTTATTGTTAAATTATTCCATGCTCCTCTTTGGGTTCTAGGATCTGTTTTTTTATAGTTCTATTAAAGAAATCTACTCCTCCCTGTTCAGCTGTGTCAGCTAATATATTTTATTGCTTTCAGTGACTCTCCCAGCTCTGCTGTCCCTTTCTAGTGTTTTGCTTTTATTATGTTATGTCTCAGATTACTGAGCCAAATAAAATTTTACCTAAAATAAGATAGAGTGGTTCTGAGTCACTTTTAAGTGCATTTTTACAAATGAAGTGCAAGAAGTTACTTTCTGTGTAGTTTGGCTTTTTGGATGTGTTTCCAGTTTATTTCAGGTTTTTGATTTTGCATGGTTGTTTCATGGCTATGTGAGAGCTGGATAAGAGCCATGTGACTGTTACCGTTTTCATTTTTTTAAAGTTTCATACAATTTGGGCCTGTTATCATCTTGTGATTTTGGTTAAGATCAGCTTGGGAATCTTTAAACTTAACTTTCGAGCTTTATTTAGATATAATTGGCATAGAACATTGAGTAAGTTTAAGGTGTACAGTGTGATGATTTCATCCACCTAAGTACCACAATAACGAAAGTTAATACATCTTTCATCTCATATACCGTGTTGTTATGCTAGACCATGAAAGCTCTATTTTCACAGCAACTTTCAAGTAGTGTATGGGTAGGGTTGACTGTAATTACCATGCTATATATTAGATTCTCAGGACTTTTTAACCTTGGAAAGTTTGTCTCCTTAGGCTATTATCTCCCCATTTTCCCTACCCCTCAGCTTCTGGCATCTTCTTTATCCATTTCTCTGCTGATGGACATTTAGGTTTTTTCCATATCTTGGCTACTGTGAATAGTGCTGCAGGTTCATGAAAATGAACATGAGGATGCAGATATACCTTTGCGGTCCTGATTTCATTTTCTTTGGATATGTATCAGAAGCAGAATTGCTGGGTCATAGAGTAGTTTTTTTTCCTTAATTTTTTTGAGGGACATCCTTACTGTTTCCCACAAAGACAGTATCATTTTACATTTTTTCCAACAGTGCGAGAAGGTTCCCCTTTCTCCACATCCTTGCCAGCATTTACCTCTCTCTCCCATTTTTTGTTAATACCATTCTGACAGATGTGAGGTGATGTCTCATTCTGGGTTTGATTTGCATTTCCCTGATGATTAGTAATGTGAGCATCTTTTCATGTACGTTGGAAAAATTCTGTTAAGGGCCTCCATCCTTTTTTTAATGAGATTTGTTTTGGTTTGTTTGCTTTTGCTATGGAGTTGTATGAGTTGCTTATATATTATAGATATTAACACCTTCTCAGATGTATGATTTGCAGTATTTTCTGTCATTCTGTAGGTTTCTTGTTCATTTTGTGGGTGGTTTCTTTTACTCTGCGGAAGCTTTTTAATTTGGTCTAGTCCCAGTTGTTGATTTTTGCTTTTGCTGCTTATAGTTTTGGTGTCATATCCAACAAAGTAATTGCCAACACTGAGATCAAGGAGTTTTCCCCCTAAGCATTCTTCTAGGAGTTTTACAATTTCAGGTCTTATATTTCAGGTCTAATCCATTTTTGTTATTGGTTTAAGGTAGGGGTCCAATTTTATTTTTTTGCATGTGGATATTTTCCCCAACCCCATTTGTTGAAGAGACTTTTATGCTTGTTGTATACTCTTAGCTCCTTTGTCAAATATTAGCTGACCATATATGGATCATTGAAAAAGCAAGAGAGTTCCAGAAAAACATCTATTTCTACTTTATTGACTATGCCAAAGCCTTTGACTATCTGGAACACAATAAACTGTGGAAAATTCTTCAAGAGATGGGAATACCAGACCACCTGACCTGCCTCTTGAGAAACCTATAGGCAGGTCAGGAAGCAACAGTTAGGAATGGACATGGAACAACAGACTGGTTCCAGATAGGAAAAGGAGTATGTCAAGGCTGTATATTGTCACCCTGCTTATTTAACTTATATGCAGAGTACATCATGAGAAATGCTGGGCTGGAAGAAGTACAAGCTGGAATCAAGATTGCCAGGAGAAACATCAATAACCTCAGATATGCAGATGACACCACCCTTATGGCAGAAAGTGAAGAGGAACTAAAAAGCCTCTTGATGAAAGTGAAAGAGGAGAGTGAAAAAGCTGACTTAAAGCTCAACATTCAGAAAACGAAGATCATGTCATCCGATCCCATCACTTCATGGGAAATAGATGGGGAAACAGTGGAAACAGTGTCAGGCTTTATTTTCTTCTAGGCTCCAAAATCCCTGCAGATGGTGACTGCAGCCATGAAATTAAAAGACGCTTACTCCTTGGAAGAAAAGTTATGACCAACCTAGATAGTATATTCAAAAGCAGAGATATTACTTTGCCAAAAAAGGTCTGTCTAGTCAAGGCTATGGTTTTTCCAGTGGTCATGTATGGATGTGAGAGTTGGACTGTGAAGAAGGCTGAGTGCTGAAGAATTTAATTGATGCTTTTGAACTGTGGTGTTGGAGAAGACTCTTGAGAGTCCCTTGGACTGCACGGAGATCCAACCAGTCCATTCTAAAGGAAATCAGTCCTGGGTGTTCTTTGGAAGGACTGATGCTAAAGCTGAAACTCCAGTACTTTGGCCACCCCATGCGAAGAGTTGACTCATTGGAAAAGACCCTGATGCTGGGAAGGATTGAGGGCAGGAGGAGAAGGGGATGACAGAGGATGAGATGGCTGGATGGCATCACTGACTCGATGGACATGAGTTTGAGTGAACTCCAGAAGTTGGTGATGGACAGGGAGGCCTGGCGTGGTGCGATTCATGGGGTCGCAAAGAGTCGGACACGACTGAATGACTGAACTGAGCTGAACTGATATATGTGTGGGCTATCTGGGCTCTTGATTCTGTTTAGTTGGACTGTGTGTCTATTTTTATGCCAGGACTGTACTGTTTTGATCATTATACCTTTGTTAGGTAGTTTGAAATCAGGGAGCTTGATACCTCCAGCTGTGTTCTTTTTCAAGACTATTTTGTCCATTGTAGTCTTATGTGGTACCATGCAAATTTATGGATTTATTTTTCTATTTTTTTGAAAAATGGCATTGGAATTTTGATATGGACTGCACTGAATCTGTAGATGACTTTGGATAGGATTGATATTTTAACAATTTTAACTCCTCTGATGCATGAACACAGAATATACTTCCATTCATTTGTATCTTCTTTAATTTCTTTCATCAGGGTCTGATATTTTTCAGTGTACAGATCTTCCATTTCCTTGGTTAAATTTATTTTTAATTATTTTGTTCCTTTGGTGCTGTTGTAAGTGGGATTGTTTTCTTTATCTCTTTTTCAAGTTGTTTATGCATTGTTACTGTATAGAAATATAACTGATTATGGATTTGATCATATAATACAACCTTATTTTAAAAAGTACAAATTTAACCACACTAATTAGTCCTATTAGGGAGACTATCTGTGATAAAGCATCAGTAACATCTCTTCGAGCTTCAAATAGAAAAGCTTTGTGAATTAATTGGAATATTTGTGAAGTGAGCACCAGGTAACTAACTACTGCCCAGTTATTTCTTGGGGTAAGATTTTGACAGTGTCTTAGGACCTTGACTACAGACCATATTTTAAGCTATTGCTCTAAAGTATGTAGCCCAACTTGGTGCTTAATTTTGAATTCATGAAGCTTTTTTTTTTGAACTGAAGACATGCCTAACTTGCTTTAATTTACCTGTAATACACTAAGCAGTAAAACTGGTGACCTATTTAACGTAATAGAAAGTAATATGGACTTAATATGGAGTGGTAGAAGTCCCGCAGGCATTTTGTGGATCTGATGCTGAAACCTCAGCCTCTGTGCACTGGTGCAGAACTGAATTTTGGAGACAAGAGTTTTGGGTGAAGTAGAAATTCAGAAAATGAAGATCATGGCATCTGGTCCCTTCATGGGAAGTAGATGGGGAAACAGTAGAAACAATGTCAGACTTTATTTTTGGGGGGCTCCAAAATCACTGCAGATGGTGACTGCAGCCATGAAACTAAAAGACGCTTACTCCTTGGAAGAAAAGTTATGACCAACCTAGATAGCATATTCAAAAGCAGAGACATTACTTTGCCAACTAAGGTCCGTCTAGTCAAGGCTCTGGTTTTTCCTGTGGTCATGTATGGATGTGAGAGTTGGACTGTGAAGAAGGCTGAGTGCCAAAGAATTGATGTGTTTGAACTGTGGTGTTGGAGAAGACTCTTGAGGGTCCCTTGGACTGCAAGGAGATCCAACCAGTCCATTCTGAAGGAGATCAACCCTGGGATTTCTTTGGAAGGAATGATGTTAAAGCTGAAGCTCCAATACTTTGGCCACCTCATGTGAAGAGTTGACTCATTGGAAAAGACTCTGATGCTGGGAGAGATTGGGGGCAGGAGAAGGGGACGACCCAGGATGAGATGGCTGGATGGCATCACGGACTCGATGGACATGAGTCTGAGTGTACTCCGGGAGTTGGTGATGGACAGGGAGGCCTGGCGTGCTGCGATTCATGGGGTCGCAAAGAGTCCGACATGACTGAGCGACTGAACTGAACTGAACTGAACTGAGAAAAGAATATTGTTTTGCCAGGCAAAGGGGGACACAATGGGCTAATGCCATGGAAAATGATGAGTCCCCAAACAGGAGGATTTAATGAGGAGTTTTATAGCAATAGTTCAAGGATGAGGTTGCTGATAAGATTAGGATGTGTATGCCTGCATTCACGTGTGTGTTAGGCCTGCATTCCTTTAATCTGGTCTCAGGCAGTCTTCCTGATGAGTTTCTCTGTTTTTTTTGACCTGGCCTCAGGTGGTTTTTTGACTGTTCCTTCCTTGATTAGCAACTGTTCCAGTTTGCTCTTTGGAACTTAGGGGAGATCATAGAGGCTAAGGTCTTGTCTACAAGAAATGGGGGACAGAAAAAGCTTCCATGCCCAGGAGCCCCACAGGGTCCTGCTTGGTTTTAGATATAACGAATAAAAGAAACTTTAAACAGTTTGTTTTGCATTCTCTTGGGACTTCCCTGGTGGTCCAGTGGTTAATTAAGACTTTGCCTTCCAAAGCAGAGGGTATGGGTTTGATCCCTGGTTGGGAAGCTAAGATCCCACATGCCTTGTGGCCAGAAAACTGAAACATAAAACAGAAGCAATATTGTGACAAATTCAATAAAGACTGTAAAAATGGTTCACATTAAAAAAAAAAAACTTTAAACAAATTTTAAAAATTCTGTTAACTACAAGTCAGTAGTATGTTCACTTCATTAGGGCCAGAGTCAGTTGCAATTGATGGTACTACCTCAGCGTTATTTCACAGTTCCTCTTGATGAAAGTAAAAGAGGAGAGTGAAAAAGTTGGCTTAAAGCTCAACATTCAGAAAATTAAGATCATGGCATCCAGTCCCATCACTTCATGGGAAATAGATGGGGAAACAGTGGAAACAGTGTCAGACTTTATTTTTTTGGGCTCCAAAATCACTGCAGATGGTGATTGCAGCCATGAAATTAAAAGACGCTTACTCCTTGGAAGAAAAGTTATGACCAACCTAGATAGCATATTGAAAAGCAGAGACATTACTTTGCCAACTAAGGTCCATCTAATCAAGGCTATGGTTTTTCCAGTAGTCATGTATGGATGTGAGAGTTGGACTGTGAAGAAGGCTGAGTGCCAAAGAACTGATGCTTTTGAACTGGGGTGTTGGAGAAGACTCTTGAGAGTCCCTTTGGACTGCAAGGAGATCCAACCAGTCCATTCTGAAGGAGATCAACCCTGGGATTTCTTTGGAAGGAATGATGCTAAAGCTGAAACTCCAGTACTTTGGCCACCTCACGCAAAGAGTTGACTCATTGGAAAAGACTCTGATGCTGGGAGGGATTGGGGGCAGGAGGAGAAGGGGACAACAGAGGATGAGATGGCTGGATGGCATCACGGACTCGATGGACATGAGTCTGAGTGAACTCCGGGAGATGGTGATGGACAGGGAGGCCTGGCGTGCTGCAATTCATGGGGTCACAAAGAGTCGGACACGACTGAGTGACTGAACTGAACTGAACTGAAAGATCATTCTCTTCAAAAAAATTTTACCGACAGACTCTGAACACAAATAAACAGTCTTTGGAGGTCAAAGATATTTAAGAGAAATAGAAGAAATAGAGAATAAAAAATCACAGCTTGAAAGTTTGTTTCATCATGTATATTAAAAAATGTTCTTTATCAACTCTTCCCAAGTATTCTCTGAAGCCTTAAGGTTCAGTCAAAAGTAGAAATAAATTGTTTGCTTTTAGCAAAGGTAGAATCATTTTTGGAAACTATGTTCCTGAAGAGTGTGTGTGTGTTTTAAAGGAACTACTCAGAATTCTTCCCTTTTGCATTTACTTAAGGAAGGGAGCAGTGGATGAAGAAACAGTTCAAGGGTTGGACGAGTCTCAGCATAAGCTTGTTATATATGAGGCGGTGGAGGCACATTTCCTCTGTGCTTCCTGTACAGAAGCACAATGACCTGGAGCCATTTCTCTGTCTAGTTATCATCCTAAAACAGCTCCTTTCTTGCCAGGTCATTAGGATCCCCTGCAAGCCTCTGTGACAAGCTCTGCCTTTCAGGAACTCAAGATTAATACTTTAGGGAGAGTTTGGGAATTCCTTGTTATCAAATTGATCTATGAAGCTTTCCTTTATCTGCTGGTGTCAAGAATGCAGGGTGGGTGTCACAGTCGGTCAGGCTAACACAAACACATGCCTGTATACGTATTGAAAACTCATTCCCTCCAGCTTTTCTCCGTCCTATCTTATTTATAATGAATCTTATTTACCTGAGTTGTTAATTATCTCTGTGAGATTAGTTTGTGTTATAGAAAAAATTCAACTCCATGTTAAACTAGGGCTGATACTGTGGTTCAGAGTAATATTTCAGTATGATTTGGGTGAAGTTGGTATTGCCCTAAGGTGATTTTCCTATCAATTCCCTGGAAATCCTCCTAAATGACTGGAGTTGTTTTTAAATCAAGTACTTCCCTTTTCCATACCTCACCTTTATTAGTGGGAGAGCCGTGAATGGGGAGACATGATCTTTGAGGAAGCCACTTCGTTTTTCTGGCCTTTGGTTACTTTATCCTAAGGTAAAAGTTTGGATTTGATGATTGCTAAGATGATCCCAGCTCTCTGGGCTTCATAAATCGCCATTTCAGATGGTCTATAAGCACCACACTTATGTTCATTATTAGGGTTTTCAAATGATGTATATGCTGGTCATGCCTGTAAGCCATGATCAGTCACAATATGTTAAAATAAATAAGATGCTCTCAGAGATATATTTGTCTCATAAAGGTCATATGGTTTACTGTGTGAGAGTTACTTAGGATTCCCTGCCTTCTACTTAACACTGACGTTGATGTTTATGATGAAAAATGAGAGCGCTGGATGGCCATCAAAGGGACGGTTGTTCCAAGTGAAGCTATACTCTCATGTTAAAAATCACGATTTTTATGATGATCATCACCATGCACCAAGTGTCTATTTGCTTCTTTCTTTAAAAAAAAAATATTTATTTTGTTGTACCAGGTCTCCATTGCAGCATTTGGGATCTTTGGTTGTGGCTTGCAGAATCTAGTTCCCTGACCAGGGATTGACCTGGACCCCCTGCATTGGGAACGTGGAGTCTTAGCCACTGGATCACCAGGGAAGTCCCCCTGTTTGCTCCTTGTTTTGCTTTTAAAAAGATTAGTAGGAAGAGGCCAGAATCTGGGTTACTTGGCAAGCATCTAGGTGGCTTCTGGGCTAAGCTGTGGGAGGTTTGGTTCTATGAAGAGAGCAGGAAGCGTGAGATGTCCAACCAAAATGCAAATGGAGAAGGGCCGAGAGGGAGAGAAAGGTTTTAAAAAGTAGGGCACCTAGAGAGAACAGACTTATTCTGTGACCTGTGAAAAACTTTTATCTCAATGATGAGATGGGAAATAGCACTGATAATAAACTGTCACAGGTAATCATTATTAGTTCTTATTAGTTAGGGGCTGCTCCCACCAGTAAGTCAAGAGCAAATATTCAAATAGAAGGTAATGATTCCAATAGTACTTTCAGATCCCTTAAGTTCTATTAAGCAAATTGGAGGAAGCACATGGGGCCCAGTAGACCTGAAAAGAGGATGCAGTTATTTTACACTAATAATAACAGACAGGCGCCTAGTGTGGGAAGGGTGGGAGCTGGAAGGTAAATTAGTCACCTTTTGGAGATGGATTAACTTCTCTAGGCCCCTAGGGTGCTATTTAGTATATACATTTGTGCGGTAATTAACTCCCTTGGGTCTAAGTATTAATGCAGGCCAAGGAGGGAATGGTTTGCTCCCCAGGCATCAAGAACATAAGGCCCATTATTATTGTTTAAAATAAAACATTGTACTTACCCCACATCTTCGATCAAAGCCTTGTTTTTCCTTTCATTTCCGAAACACTCTCATTAATCCTAGCACCATCGCTTGGATTAAGTGACTCAAATTGTGTATTATTATCTCCATTTGGGTTTTTTTTTTAATATATAGACCATTTTAAAGTCTTCACTGAGCTTGTTACAATATTGCTACTGTTTTATGTTTTGGCTTTTTGGCTTCAAGGCATGTGGGATCTTACCTCCTCTACCAGGGATCAAACCCACATGCCCTGCATTGAAAGGCAGTCATCACCACTGGACCACTAGGGAAATCCCTCCATTTATGAGAGGAAGGGACTAGGCCAGGGAGGCAGCAACTTGCTCAGGCCATGGTGAGTCAGAAGTGGAAAAGGGACCCAAAAAAAAACCCAAAAAAACAAAACCCAAAAAACCTGAATTCCTGGCTTTCCTTCTTGGGCTAAAAATGTCTTATCTGATGAAAAGATGTTAGGAAGTGATTCCAGAATTCAGCAAACGCTTTTATTTCTCCCACTCATCTCCTCCTTACCTATAGTACTTTCATTTGATGGAGATACTCTGGAGAGTGTCTCCTTTCTCGAGATAATTGAAGAAGGTAATTGGTCCACCGTGTACCAGCATTTTTTTAAAAAGTGTTGCAAGCCTGATTATTTTGTGCCATTTAAAAAATTCAAAAAAGTGGTCTGACAGTGTATTCTACAGGCAAATCCACGTGTGAAATAGCATTAAAAAGAAATTTATCCTCTATTTAATAAGACAAGGGTCTGTTTCAGAAATGGGAACAACTAAGTATCATGAGAGTCACTGAACACAGACATCTGAGCACTCAAGACGGGTGAATGACCTCTAACACATATCATTTTGTGACTTATTCTCCCCGTGGATCTTTGAGCTTCCTCTCCAGTTACCAGTCTTCATTTCTTCAAATTATGGGATTTGCCTGAGAACTGATCTGTAGGTTAAAAATAGAAGACTGTACCTTCCATGACAAATTGGTCCATAGTAGACTCCCAGGAGAGCTGGAATTCACTGAAACAAATTCAGTTTTCCTGTACTTAAAAGAAGCATTGCAACTTCCAGGAAGAGCGACTCATTTATTAGACCTTAGGTAATCAAGTATGATAGAAGAATCATTTTGAGGAACAGAAATAAATATATCCCTCGGGGACCAGCATGATGAACTCCGCCCATGGCAAAGGTCCTGAGGAAGGAGGCTTGGCATACGCAAAGGCATGATCAAGCCTCAGGAAACCCCCTGTTCCCGAGCATCTAACCCCAAAGCCAGAGTCTGTTTTATGCTCTCACCTACACCTCTGACTTTACGGGGGGCTCTCCCCCATAACCGTTTCTCTCGGAGAAGGAGTAAACGTGTAGCTCCAAGGCAATAAAAATTCCTGGGCGTGACAAGAGTGTTTCAGCTTACAGACTCCTCTGAAGATTATCTAGCCCGCCTGTGTAGGTTCATCCGGCCGCATTGATTGTTTACAGCCTCCCAATCTGAGAGGCACGAGATGTCTTACACTTACTAAAGGCAAATTCTTTTGGGGAGTTAGAAATTATTAGTATAATGAGTTGGTTAGGAATTATTTTGGTGAAGGGTTTTTTCATTTGTTGTGCCAATAATTGCTGCTAATTCCCTGCCCTGGGTGTGACTAGGGTGTCTCAGGTCAAACCTCTTTGCTGACAGACTAGCTTGTGTGGCAGGATTATCCATACTCCTGCCACTACGCACATGATTGTTTACTACCTCTCAACCATAAACAGCACAGAGAGTTTTGGAGTATTTTGAGAGTCTTAATTAGCATAGGGCTTTTCTCATTTTTGAGTCAATGATTACCACCAGGCCTCCATATCCTTAGGCACCTGGGAATATATTAATCACTGTATTTGGAATATAGAAAAGGAAATATAGTAGTTTTTAAGGTTAGCAATACTAGACTTTTTGAATTAATGAATTTTCTCTTTTGTAATAGATCACTGTACTTGGTTATAAATCACTGTGTCCTTGCTATGTAAAAATGTAACTTTATCACTATCTTAAGACTAAATAGTTCTTAAGGGGAACATTGGTGAAAGGATTTTCACTTCTTGGCCTGATGTTTGCTGCTAAATCTCCATATTCCCTGCCCTTATAATGAATATAACTAGCATATAGGAGAAATAAGTATTAACCTTTAAGCATATAGGAGAAATAAGTATTAACCTTTAAGATTAATCATGTTAACCTTGGGTTAAATAAATTCCTTTCTTGACTGTAACTCACTACACCCTCATCCTATAGGAATGCAACTTTATTTGGAGGGTGGTGCCTGGTTTAAGAAAAAACACCCTTGGAAAAAATAAGTTTTTTGGTTATCAGAAAGAAAGGATCATAAAATCCCTAAGACCTTTTTATGTGAAGCACCTGATTTTGATAAAGATCAGGACTGCTGACCCCTGCGTGACTGTATTCATCCCTATATGTAACAAAAGGTATATAAGCAAACCCCAAAATAAAGAAATCGGATCAGTTTCCAGAAAGACTGATACCCCCATGTCATTCTTTCTTGCTCCTCATTTTTCTGGCTGAATTCCCATCTGGAGCATGGATGCTATTCCATTTAAACCAAGTTATTCAGCCTCTTTTTCTCCACTAATTTTCCTACTACACTATCCATTTCTAATCTCTCTATATATCTGTAATTAAATATGTATTTTTCCAAGGACGCCGACTCCATCCTCACCTTCGAATCACCCTGGATCCACCAGGGCTGGACCCCAGCAGTTGCAAGCCTGATTCTTTTGCGCCATTTAAAAAATTCAAAAAAGTGGTCTGACAGTGCATTCTACAGGCAAATCCACGTGTGAAATAGCATTAAAAAGAAATTTATCCTCTATTTAATAAGACAAGGGTCTGTTTCAGAAATGGGAACAACTAAGTATCATGAGGGTCACTGAACACATAGACATCTGAGCACTCAAGACAGGTGAATGACCTCTAACACGTATCATTTTGTGACTTACTCTCCCTGTGGATCTTTGAGCTTCTTCTCCAGTTACCAGTCTTCATTTCTTCAAATTATGGGATTTGCCTGAGAACTGATCTGTAGGTTAAAAATAGAAGACTGTACCTTCCATGACAAATTGGTCCATAGTAGACTCCCAGGAGAGCTGGAATTCACTGAAACAAATTCAGTTTTCCTGTACTTAAAAGAAGCAATGCAACTTCCAGGAAGAGTGACTCATTTATCAGACCTTAGGTAATCAAGTGTGATAGAAGAATCATTTTGAGAAACAGAAATAAATATATCCCTCTTTTTCCTTTTTTCTCTATGTGGTGCTTCTGGGTCTTCATCTAAATCTATGATGTTATCAAATGGATTGAGAACATAGGCTTGGCAGTTCTTAAAACCTTGGGTAACCTTGGACATTTAATTTCACTAAGTCTCAGTTTTTTCTTCTGTAATAATTGTGTTTCATGCAAAGATGGGCTCGATAAAGGACAGAAATGGTCTGGACCTAACAGAAGCAGAAGATATTAAGAAGAGGTGGCAAGAATACATGGAAGAACTGTACGAAAAAGATCTTCACGACCCAGATAATCATGATGATGTGATCACTCATCTAGAGCCAGACATCTTGGAATGTGAAGTCAAGTGGGCCTTAGAAAGCATCACTATGAACAAAGCTAGTGGAGGTGATGGAATTCCAGTTGAGCTGTTTCCAGTCCTGAAAGATGATGCTGTGAAAGTGCTGCACTCAATATGCCAGCAAATTTGGAAAACTCAGCAGTGGCCACAGGACTGGAAAAGGTCAGTTTTCATTCCAATTCCAAAGAAAGGCAATGCCAAAGAATGCTCAAACTACCACACAATTGCACTCATCTCACATGCTAGTAAAGTAATGCTCAAAATTCTCCAAGCCAGGCTTCAGCAATACGTGAACTGTGAACTCCCTGATGTTCAAGCTGGTTTTAGAAAAGGCAGAGGAACCAGAGATCAAATTGCCAACATCCGCTGGATGATGGAAAAAGCAAGAGAGTTCCAGAAAAACATCTATTTCTGCTTTATTGACTATGCCAAAGCCTTTGACTGTGTGGATCACAATAAACTGGAAAATTCTGAAAGAGATGGGAATACCAGACCACTTGACCTGCCTCTTGAGAAATCTGTATGCATGTCAGGAAGCAACAGTTAGAACTGGACATGGAACAACAGACTGGTTCCAAATAGGAAAAGGAGTACGTCAAGGCTGTATATTGTCACCCTGCTTATTTAACCTCTATGCAGAGTACATCATGAGAAACGCTGGGCTGGAAGAAGCCCAAGCTGGAATCAAGATTGCCGGGAGAAATATCAATCACCTCAGATATGCAGATGACATTACCCATATGGCAGAAAGTGAAGAGGAACTAAAAAGCCTGTTGATGAAAGTGAAAGAGGAGAGTGAAAAAGTTGACTTAAAGCTCAACATTCAGAAAACGAAGATCATGGCATCCGGTCCCATCACTTCATGGGAAATAGATGAGCAAACAGTGGAAACAGTGTCAGACTTTATTTTTTTGGGCTCCAAAATCACTGTAGATGGTGACTGCAGCCATGAAATTAAAAGATGCTTACTCTTTGGAAGAAAAGTTATGACCAACCTGGATAGCATATTCAAAAGCAGAGACATTACTTTGCCGACTAAGGTCCGCCTAGTCAAGGCTATGGTTTTTCCTGTGGTCATGTATGGATGAGAGAGTTGGACTGTGAAGAAGGCTGAGTGCCGAAGAATTGATGCTTTTGAACTGTGGTGTTGGAGAAGACTCTTGAGGGTCCCTTGGACTGCAAGGAGATCCAACCAGTCCATTCTGAAGGAGATCAGCCCTGGGATTTCTTTGGAAGGAATGATGCTAAAGCTGAAGCTCCAATACTTTGGCCACCTCATGTGAAGAGTTGACTCATTGGAAAGACTCTGATGCTGGGAGGGATTGGGGGCAGGAGGAGAAGGGGATGACAGAGGATGAGATGGCTGGATGGCATCACGGACTCGATGGACGTGAGTCTGAGTGAACTCCGGGAGATGGTGATGGACAGGGAGGCCTGATGTGCTGCAATTCATGGGGTCGCAAAGAGTCGGACACGACTGAGCGACTGAACTGAACTGAACTGAACACAATGATAGGTGAGATAATGCATTTTAAGTGCCTCACATACTGCCTGACACATTATAAGAAGTTAGTCAATATTGGATATTATTATTATCCCACTGGTACTCTTGACTTATAAATAAAATAAAGTTCAAAAACATAATTGAATAGTGCTTGACAGTGGTCACACATTTCAAAGTTTTATGCAGTTCTTTGCCAACTTTAAAGAGCAAGAAGGGATCCAGTAGACTTGTGATATCTTCATTTCTGGTTTATCTTCAGAGATTGTAAAGTCTCTGATTTTACTGCTCTTCTAGTCTAGGATAATTCAATCATACCTCAGATAGTTATTTGAGTATTTAATGTCCCAAATTCTTGGGTGGCCACATTGAATCAGAGAATAATTCCATTTCATAGCAATGTTCTGGAAGTAATCACAGAAATTTGTCCATCTGCTCTTAGCTATTTTATGATTCATGTTTTATTTCTACATGATTAGAAAGAGTAGGTTATTACTGGGAAGAGCCTCTACTACAGTAAATCTTTAAAAAAAATTTAGTGAAATATAGTTGATTTACAATGTTGTGTTAGTTTCAGGTTTACAGTAAAATGAAAAAGTTATACATATATCCACTTAGTTAAAAGATTCTTTTCCCATATAGGCCATTACAGAGTATTGAGTATTGTGCTATACAGTAGGTTCTTATTCCTTACCTAGTGTATGTATAGTAGTATGTATATGTCAATCTCAGTCTCCCAGTTTATCCCTTCCCCTCATCTCCTCACAACCATAAGTCTGTTTTCTATTGATACATCTGTGATACTACAGTAAATCTTAGCTTTGTCCGTTAGAATCATCCAAAGATGATTCTTAAAAATCCCGATGTCCAAGCTACACCCTCAAACAATTCAGAATTTCTGATTGTGGGACCAGGCTTTACTTGGAAAGCTCCTTGGGTATTTATGTATGTGGTTGAAGCTGGGGCTCACTCTAGCTTTGGCCCTACATTTTGGCAAGTGTCAGGATTATGGGGAACCTGGTGATTCTAGGGCCCCACACTCAGAGTTTCTGTATTTAGTGAGTCTACGTTAAGGCCTGAGGATTTTCATTTTTAATAAGAACTTGCTCCCCTCCTAGACTTCCCAGGTGACGCTAGTGGTTAAGAACCCATCTGCCATTGCAGGAGATGCAAAAGACACAAGTTTCAATCCCTGGGTCGGGTAGATCCCCTGGAGGGAGAAATGGCAATGTGCTCCAGTATTCTTGGCTGGGAAATTGTCCTCCTGGACAGAGGAGCCTGGTGAGCTACAGTCCATGGGGTCGCAAAGAGTTGGACATAACAAGCGGCTTGGCATTCACCCTCTTCTAACCTCTTTCCCTTGGTGATGCTGACTGAGTAGCCTTAGGACCACACATTGAGAAACATGGGTGTTGACTAGTAATCCATTTAAAGTGATCCCATTTAAAATTCATAAGGTTCTAACCCAGCATAAAAACCTCATTAATACACATTATTTGGTCTCTTCCAAGATGCCATTTACGGAACTTCAGCTTGCTTTCAGATGTGTGGTAAAATTTTAAATTAGCGCCCCAGTTTGGGGTTGGCTTTTTGTGACCCGCTGAGAAGCTGCCTCAATTCACCAGACAAGAGGCAAGGGGGACTGCAGACTTGGGATGGGCCTGGGAAAGTTTCCAGAGCCTGTCTGTCTGCATGGGTGGATTTGCCCCTTGGGGTTCAGCCCATTCTTGTAGTCAGTTTTCTTAAACTTTTAAAGTAAGCTTTTACCGTAATTATCTTTTAGATTTTCAACCGCAGTCTGAGATTTCTATAGGTTTACCATGGTTTCATTAAATGAGAGCTTTTCTGATGAGTCTCATGTGATGCTGTTATGTTTAATGTTGGACTTCCTGTTTGCTTTGTAATAAAATACAACTAGAATTTGCACATGTTTAATTTTTCTCAAGTCTCCTTTCAACTTCTTGGGTTTGCCATTCCTTGGAGACACACCATGCATTTCCCTTCTTGTGAAATCTGAGCTGTGAGCATAGTGTGTTTAACCCCTGCAGCCAACACCAGTATAAATTATTCTTGGGAAAGGCCAACCGGAAATGACTTTTATAAATCTTTGTTTCATTTCATTGAGTTTTAAGCCAAGTATACTAAGCAAGTATCCAAAAAAGAAAAAAGGGAAAGAAAAACCGTGTTGTTAGATCCCTTAGGTTTTTAGGGCAGAATGAGTATGTTCACTAAATAGCACCAAGTATACAGTAATGGAAATTGGCTTTTAAAAGAGTTAGAATGTTCACTAATTAGCAAGGCAATGTAATGACATCCTGGGCCCTTCTGAAGCAGTCAGCCTTATCATTTATGGCCTGTGGGGACTAAACTTTTGTAACCTGAAAATCATAAGGTGGATTGAGAATAGCCATTTCAGCTCTTTATCCTGGATTCTGAGAAGCTGACTTAAGTACTACAGCCTTCAGCAACTATTCTCATTTCTACTGTTCATAGTATGAGAATTGTGAACATTAGTCTTATCCTGAGCACTCTTTCAGTGTCAAGGCAGAGGTGTTGGTAAGAAACAGTTTTCTGCCCAGGGATAATGTGTAACTCTGGGATAAGCATCTTTCTGATGACCCACGTGCCCAGGATGAAGTAAAGAGGTCCCAAAGGACTGAGATAGGGCTTAGTCACTATAAGAAAGACCCAGCTTTGCCAAGAATATATCACATTGCCAAATAGCTGTGCAGTGAAGACACTTGGAGGGAGGAAGATTTATCTTCTAATGCATCCATTCATTCAAAAAACATCTTAGATATTTGCCTATTATTGTTTGGGTATGGGGAAAAAGCAGTGAATGGAAATCCTTATCCTCATGGAGATTACGTTCTAGTGGGAAGAGGTGACAAAAAGTAAAATAAAAAAAGTGAACTATATAGTATGTAAGATAGTGACAAGTGCCATAGAGAAAAATAAAGCTGTAAAGAAAGCATGGGGATAGGTGTTGTCGTAATTTGAAAAAACAGAAATCAAGGAAAGTCTCACTGAGAAATTAAGATTTGAGTAAGGTCCTGAGAGAGGAGATAATTGTGTGGCTATTTGGAAGAAGCAGTCCAGGCAGCAAGAAGAGTATGTGCAAAGATCCTGAGGTAGAGAGTGCCTAGCCAGTCAGAAGCAAGGGATCTGGATCTTTAGGGTTAGGTGGAATATACTTGGCTGGAGTTAACTAGGTGGACCTAATTAGCCTCTAAGGAAAAATGCTTGTTCATTAGGCTTGGAAGTGGAGGTCCCTTCTGTGTGTATGTGCTGTGTTGTGTCTGACTCTTTGTGATCCCATGAACCATAGCCTGCCAGCCTCCTCTGTCCATGGATTTTTCCAGGTAAGAATACTAATGTGGGTTGCTGTTTCCTACTCCAGGAGGTCCCTCCAAACTCCCCACTTTTCCTCATCTTCCTCTGCCCCTCCTTCTCTCTTTTTTCTCATCTCCCAGACTTGTTCGTGGAGCTTCCCTCTGTTTAAAGTTTTCTTCTTCCTACAGGGATCCCATCAAGGTGACTGTATGCTTAGTCACTCAATTGTGTTTGGCTCTTTGCAATC
This sequence comes from Capra hircus, assembly GCF_001704415.2. Taxonomy (NCBI): domain Eukaryota; kingdom Metazoa; phylum Chordata; class Mammalia; order Artiodactyla; family Bovidae; genus Capra; species Capra hircus. The sequence goes on along the minus strand of NC_030824.1, from coordinate 60,020,869 downwards.
CTTTGTACTGTAGCCTGCCAGCCTCCTCTGTCTGTGGGATTTCTCAGGCAGAAATACTAGAGTGAGTTGCCATTTTCCTCCTCCAGGGTATCTTCCCAATCTGGGGGTCGAACGTATGTCTCCTGTGTCTCCTGCATTGCAGGCAGATTCTTTACGCACAGAGCCATCAGGGACATGCATCAAGGAGATCAGAGTCAGACTTCTTTGGTCATGGCCTTATCCCCTAAGGTAACATTCCAACAGATGGCCCTGACACCTTATATTCTTATTTGAAGACACTTCTAGCTACATGAAAGCCATATGGAAAAGATAATTGCATTCGGTAACCCATCTTCATAGTCACAATTACAAATACCAATTTTCAATAGAAGATTTGACTATATTCTGGTCTGGTGAGAAAGGGATCAAGTTTATTTGGACATTTCTAGGAGGTTCCACGGTGGTGTGTGAAGCAATACACAGGCCTTGGCATTAAACACATGTGAAATTTAACCCCTAGTAATGAAAATGCCTGAAATGTAATGTTTTTCATCATCATTGCAAGATTTTGTGAGAGTTAAATATGTGGCAAACACCTCATTCATAGGTGGTGGCCCATAAATTTGTAGGAGTATCTTTATAAACAGTGAAAGAGGGAAAACAGAGAGAGGATAGTATTTGTAGGGTAAGGGCAAGAAGCCAGTGGAGATTAGAAAGGTGAAAGGTCGTGCCCTTTCACTTTCACACATCTCTGCAGGGAAGGCTGTAGATAGGTCAGTGTTGTCATCACTTTCCTGTTCAGCTGCCTCTGTGCCTCCTGGCTGGAGAGACAGCCAGCGGTAAACGTCGGGGGAGTGACAGGGCCCACTGGGGGCCCATCCCAGCAGCCCATGTTAGTTAACAATGACTTTCTGGGTATGGACTCAGTTGCTGATAACAACTGTAGGTTTAACTACCGTGATTTATGGCCTGTGAACATGATCTGTCATGAGAAAGAATTAGTGCAAGTCAACTTTGGTGAAGAGGTGACTTTCAGTTTGACCCCTTTGAACCTTGATGACTATTGAAAGATATTCCCCAATCTCTTTCAAGGAAATGAAAGAATGCATAGAAGTCACATGAGTAATGTCTGGCACAAAGGAGGCTTTCAATCAATGGCTGTTGACTCCTGTCACAGTCTTAACAAAAGCATCTACTTATATTTCAAATATTATTGGGTTTATGCTAAATGCAGTATCATATTAACACATTTAACAGTCAAGTAGTATTCCATGAGGATAAAATTATTGCACCTAGAAACAGCAAAACAGGGAGTTCACTGGTGCTGCAGTGATTAAGAATCCATTTTCCAACACAGGAGATGCGGCCTTGATCCCTGCTCAGGGAGCTAACATCCCATGTGCCACAGGGCAGCTAAGCCCATGAGCTGTAACTACAGAGACCGCATGCTCTAGAGCCAGTGTTTCACAACTAGAGAAAGCCCATGTGCCACAATGAAGACCCAGTGCCGCCAACATTTAATTAAAACAGAAAGAAATAACAGAAAGTGTCAACTCCTCTCAATAGTTTTAGGTCTAGGAGAGGGAAAAAAAAGTGTACAAAACCCCAAACACACAGATGAAGTTTAGCCTGGATTAAAGAATGATATAAAAAGCATCAAAGGCAACTCAGGACTTCTTTGATTCTAGTCTCTCAAAATAAAAATGTAACTCTTAATTTATCTTCTGGCTTCTTTTTTTTTTGTAATTGAAACTAGTTTAAACTGTAGTTGATCATCATTCCTGTGAAATGAAATGTTGCTGCCTCTTATAATAGATGAAATGATGCCATAATGACGTACATGTGGGAATGGAAATGAAATCCAGAAAGAGAAATACAACTTGCTGTACTTAAGAACTGTATATCACTGGAAGTTCAGTTGAGACATGCTGACTTCATTCTCTTTGGTCAAGAAGATCATGATACTTACTGGAAAAAAAAAAAAAAAACAGCAGAAATTTGAGAAAATGATCCAAGCTTTTCCTTGTATGCTCTAAAACTCTCACACTTGTATACAATACACTTCTGTTTTATTTTTTTGTTTCTTAGTATGTGCAATATATTTCCCACATTGAACACCCTCAGCAATCCCATGAGAAGAGCATTATTATCCCCATTTGCAGATGAGGAAAAGGTTTAGAATATATATTGATACCTTGCATCAGATAGCACCATGCATAGCACCAGAGATGAGGACTGAACATGAAGCTATGTCTATGTGACTAAAACATGTGTGTTTTTTCCACCTCATCACTTTGATGTATGTGCCTAAGACGTTTTCTCTTCCTCCTTAATTTCTTTCTGTTTTTAAATTCTATTGCAGTATAGTTGCTTTACAGTGTTGTGCTAGTTTCTACTGTACTGCAAAGCGAATCAGTCCTATGTATACATATATCCACTCTTTCTTGGATTTCCTTCCTATTTGGGTCACTATAGAGCACTACGTATAGTTCCCTGTGCTCTGTAGTTGTTTCTCATTAGTAATTTACTTTGTACACAACCTGCATGTCCATCAACAGAGGAATGGAGAAGGATATGGTGTGTGTGTGTGTGTGTATATATATATATATATATATATAAAATAGAATATTACTCAATCATAAAAAGGAACTAAATTGGGTCATTTATAGAGACATAGCTGGACCTAGAGACTATCATATGGAATGAAGTTTCAGAAAGAGAAAAACAAATATCATATGTTAATACATATATGTGCAATCTGAAAAAATTGGTACCGATGATCTTATTTACAAAGTGGAAATAGAGACACAGATGTAGAGAAGATACATATGGGTACAAAGGGGGAAAGGGAGAGTGGGATGAATTGGGAGATTGGGATTGACATACGTACAATGCCTACTGATGCCTACTTGATTTCTGCCCACCATCTCTTCTCTTCCACCGATACGTCCTACCTTCCAAGCCACACTGACTCACATCTGGCATCTGCTGCTCCAGGACCTCCTCTATAAAGATGCCTAGTGAGCAAGACAGTTGTTGACAAAAGCCACTGTCATGCAGGAAGTTCCTCTAGGGTAATGCAGAGTGTGATTTTTAGACCAGTATTGTGGGAATTATCTAGAATCTTGTTAGATTGGCCTTCAAATTTGGGAACTAAAACTGACAATAAAAGTTGGTTACAAATAATCACAGCTAAATATCCCAGTTTCATGGGAAGCACTGACAGGGCCCTGTAAAATGAAAATCAAAAGTCTTAAGGAGTTGCATTGGGTATTAACCCTGTTCTACCTGCTCACCTAAATATTACTATCTCATATTGAGGAATTTGATGTTTTTCATCAAATTAAACATCACGTTTTTTGTTTTTGTAAAGGGGACTATATGGTTTTCACCCGTCATTCATTTAAACCACTGTCAGATGGTCTTTAGAAACTAGAACTCCTTTCAGAGTATATTTACCTGATGAACAGTTAGGGATTTGTGTGCATTATGAATCTCTATGCTAATAGTAATAAAAACCTATTTTCTAGCCTGGAGAGAAATATCTTTGGAAGTGTTTTTAGAGCTTAATGGTCATAGAAAGCTATCCTGTACAGATCAGTCACTGTGGTCTCGTTCATGTCTAATGCTCCAAGAAGGGAGAGCTGTTAACAACAGCCATTTTCCCCCATAGAGTGGGGAGGAGGCTGGCTGTGGACAGTTCCATTGTGTCCTTGAAAGATGGTGATTAACCAAGAAATCACTTGAGTTGCCCAATTGACTTTTTTTTTATTTTTATTTTTACTGTATTTTACTTTACAATACTGTATTGGTTTTGCCATACATTCATTTGTAGATGGTTGGAAGGAAGTTTCCATGCCTCTGAGGGTTAGAATTCATCACGAATGCCCCTGGTTTTGTCTCAGCTTATGCAGACCATAGAGAGATGGATGCAAGGAAAACATACTCCCTTTCATTTCAAAATTATTTCTAACAACTGAAAATCCACAACTTGAAAAGACCTGAAAGTATGTATTCTCCTTTGAGAGAATATAAACATTTGACTTTTCTTTCTGGAAGAAATAAAAGATGAAAACTTAATTGCAGTCTTCATCATGGGTTTAATTACTTTGGACCCTTCTCTGGTGCTTTTGGCCTATTTGGCAATCCACATTTATGAATCATATAAAAACAAGTGGGCAAGCAATTATGACTGATCTTGAAAAACAAAGACAGGACTCTAAGGCATTTACTCTCCATATATTTTAGTTTCAATTGTGTGAAATTTCTTGGTCTGGAGCGCTGTCATACGTAAAAATGACCTAGGAGATGTAAAATGTTCCATGTTTAATGGTTAACTTTAATTCTGTGTGTTTCTCATGTTCTATAATCTTTCTGGGTGGATCACTGAACATGATAGAAGGCTGTTTTATGCTCTGGGGGAATACTGTTTTTCTGTTTCTCTTTGTGTTGTTTTTCCTAGCGACCTATCAAAATGTACTCATAGCAATAAAGCTGTGTGTAAAAGTTACAGTGCTCTAAACAGGACATCAAGTGCATAGCCTCAAATTTTAATGGAAACTTAATGGAATCCATTTCAAAGAATAGAAATATTTATACAAGGAGCTGTTTTTCACCTTCCTTGAATGATAAAAGAAAAGTTCATTTAGCAGATTAAAAATAGGCTCAGAAAACATGAATATAAAAAATCAGACTAGTGAATCAACGGTTGAAGTAAAATCAGACCACAATTATCTAAGCAGTGTACGTAGATTTTTCTGTAGCTGCTAATATTTCTACTGGTTGTGTAAAACTGCAAATCAGTCTTCAGCTTTAAGCTCAGCTGCCTCTTTCTTTTTGATTTTATAGCCCTCAGAGACTTAAGCTTTGCAACTGAATTATCCTAAAACTTCACAACAGTTTTCTCTTTGTATATAACAAATATTGACTAACTATAAAGAAAATCAAAGACATTCTGGATTAATATGCACTATGTATGGCAGGGGGAATTCAAGAAAGTGTCCTTATATAGTTACATGTACACAGAATGGAAATGACTGAAAGCCAGGTAACCAAACACTAGATTTTGGTTGTTGTTGCTTGGTGTGTAGATGGAGCTACATTTTCTAGTGGATGTTGTTTCAGGCAGTCAAAAAATAATAATTTCCTTTAAATGAGATTTTAAAATAGAAAAAAAGGCATATTAATTAATGATGTCTTTGCTTAAGTTCAGTTCAGTTGCTCAGTCGTGTCCGACTCTTTGCGACCCCATGAATCGCAGCACGCCAGGCCTCCCTGTCCATCACCAACTCCCAGAGTTCACTCAGATTCACTTCCATCTAGTCAGTGATGCCATCCAGCCATCTCATGCTCTGTTGTCCCCTTCTCCTCCTGCCCCCAATCCCTCCCAGCATCAGAGTCTTTTCCAATGAGTCAACTCTTCGCATGAGGTGGCCAAAGTACTGGAGCTTCAGCTTTAGCATCATTCCTTCCAAAGAAATCCCTGGGTTGATCTCCTTCAGAATGGACTGGTTGGATCTCTTTGCAGTGCAAGGGACTCTCAAGAGTCTTCTCCAACACCACAGTTCAAAAGCATCAATTCTTCAGCACTCAGCCTTCTTCACAGTCCAACTCTCACATCCATACATGACCACAGGAAAAACCACAGCCTTGACTAGGCGGACCTTAGTCGGCAAAGTAATGTCTCTGCTTTTGAATATGCTCTCCAGGTTGGTCATAACTTTTCTTCCAAGGAGTAAGCGTCTTTTAATTTCATGGCTGCAGTCACCATCTGCAGTGATTTTGGAGCCCAAAAAAATAAAGTCTGACACTGTTTCCTCATCTATTTCCCATGAAGTGGTGGGACTGGATGCCATGATCTTCGTTTTCTGAATGTTGAGTTTTAAGCCAACTCTTTCACTCTCCTCTTTCACTTTCATCAAGAGGCTTTTTAGTTCCTCTTCACTTTCTGCCATAAGGGTGGTGTCATCTGTGTATCTGAGGTGATTGATATTTCTCTCGGCAATCTTGATTCCAGCTTGTGCTTCTTCCCGTCCAGCGTTTCTCATGATGTACTCTGCATATAAGTTAAATAAGCAGGGTGACAATATACAGCCTTGACATACTCCTTTTCCTATTTGGAACCAGTCTGTTGTTCTATGTCCAGTTCTAACTGTTGCCTCCTGGCCTGCATGCAGGTTTCTCAAGAGGCAGGTCAGGTGGTCTGGCATTCCCATTAAAGAGGGTGATCAAAGCTGGGGAGCAAGTATATAATGTTAGTTGAAATGGTGGAGGAGTGGGAGGGGCACTGCTGGTACAGCACTGACATGAACCTCCTCGTTGTCCTAATGTGATAGTGGTTCAGATGCATCATGAGGAGCTTCTCATTCAGTGACAGACAGGAACGGACTCCTGGGTCAAATTAGCACTATTTCAGGAAGACAGGCAATAGTTGGAAAACATGCAGAATTGGAAACTTTGGGACTATCAAATCCTGGCACAAGAAAAAGAATGCTTTGTTGACAGGAGGAAATCTTCATTATGTGTGACTTTAAACTACTTGCAGTGAGTAGGCAGAAACCTAATCATTTAAACCTGGATGATAGCATGGCATGTGCTGCGAAGACTAGAGGGGTTGGAATGAGAATGGACCCATGTTCCTCTCCTCTCCATGTACTGGTACCTGAAGAATACTCATGCTAATCACTGGAAATACCTGTATTCCAAATGCCAAGACACAAAGCTAATTTTCCATGTGGTAGGGAGGTAAAGGGGCTTCCCAGGTCAGCTCAGATGGTAAAGAATCTGCCTGCAACGCAGGAGACCCCAGTTTGATCCCTGAGTCAAGAATTTCCCCTGGAGAAGGGAGTGGCTACCCACTCCAATATTCTTGCCTGGAGAACTCCATGGAGAGAGGAGCCTGGTAATCTATAGTCCATGGGGTCGCAGAGTCAGACACAACTGAGCGGCTAGCACACACACACAGGGAGGGAAAGTACAGACAGACATAAGTTTTGATGGAGTCAAATTTACTGATGTGTTTTTCTCTTACTGTTTCTGCTTTTTGTGTCGTATTTAAGAAAACTTTGCCAAACTCAAGGTTTTTCATTACATTTTGGGAGAACTTGTATAGTTTTAGCTTTTACATTTGTTCTTGATTTATTTTTAGTCAACTTTTGTAAACAGTGTGAAGAGTCAAGCTTATTATTATTATTTATTTTTACATAAGGTCCTCCAATAATTCCAGCACTGTTTGTTGAAATAATTTTTATTTCCTCAATGAATTGCTTTTGATCAAAGTGAATTGACCATGTATGTATGGGGATGTTTCTGAATTTTATTCTGTTCCATTGATTTATTTATATATTTAAATAATCCATCTCAATCCTACATTAGCACTCTTGAAACAGGTGGTGGTGTGGAAATATTCCAAATTTGTATTTTTTTCCAAAGTTTTTTGACTATTTTAAGTACTTTGATTTCCCATATAAATATAATAATAAGCTTGTCAATTTCTCCTAAAAAGCCACTTGAATTTTGATTGGGATTCCATTGAAGCTATAGGCCAATTTGGTGGGAACTGATGTCTACGAGTCTTCTAATCCTTAAATATGGTATATTTCTCCATTTACTTAATTAAAAACTTCCCTTAGTACTTTATTGTAGTTTTCAATGTCTGAGTCACATATGTCAATTTTCAAATTTATCCCTCCATAGTTCATTTTTTGCTATTACTGTAAAGATATATTTTAATATCAGTTATGATTGTTTATTGGTATCACTTAGAAATACAGTGGATATTTGTATATTGACCTCATACCCTGCAACATTGCTAAGTTCTTATTGGTTATAAATGTTATTTTATAGCTTCTATAAAATTTTCTTGACTTCCTACTTTTGCATTCTAGTCCTGTATAATGAAAAGAACATGTTTTTGGGCTGTTAGTTCTAGAAGGTCTTGTAGGTCTTCATAGAACTGTTCAACTTCAGCTTCTTCAGCTTTACTGTTTGGGGCATAGACTTGGATTACTGTGATATTGAATGGTTTGCCTTGGAAACAAACAGAGATCATTCTCTCATTTTTGAGATTGCATCCAAGTACTGCATTTTGGACTCTTTTGTTGACCAAGAGGGCTACTCCATTTTTTCTAAGGGATTCTTGCCCACAGTAGTAGATATAATGGTCATCTGAATTAAATTCACCCATTCCAGTCCATCTTAGTTCACTGATTCCTACAGTGTCAGTGTTCACTCTTGCCATCTCCTGTTTGACCACTTTCAATTTGCCTTGATTCATGCATCTAACATTCCAGGTTCCTATGCAATATTGTTCTTTATAGCATTGGGCTTTACTTTCATCACCAGTCACATCCACAGCTGGGTGTTGTTTTGCTTTGGCTCGGTCTCTTCATTCTTTCTGGAGTTATTTCTCCACTGATCTCCAGTAACATATTGGGCACCTACTGACCTGGGGAGTTCATTTTTCAGTGTTCTATCTTTTTGCCTTTTCATACTGTTCATGGGGTTCTCAAAGCAAGAATACTGAGGTGGTTTGCCATTCCCTTCTCCAGTGGACAGCCTTTTCTCAGAACTCTCCACCCAAAAAGATGTCCTTTTCATTATAGGGGACTGGAATGCAAAAGTAGGGAGTCAAGAAACACCTGGAGTAACAGGCAAATTTGGCCTTGGAGTACAAAACAAAGCAGGTCAAAGGCTAATAGAGTTTTACCAAGAGAATGCACTGGTCATAGCCAACACCCTCTTCCAACAATACAAGAGAAGACTCTACACATGGACATCACCAGATGGTCAACACCAAAATCAGATTGATTATATTCTTGCAGCCAAAGATGGAGAAGCTCTATACAGTCAGCAAAAACAAGACCAGGAGCTGACTGTGGCATGAACTCCTTATTGCAAAATTCAGACTTAAATTGAAGGAAGTAGAGAAAACCACTAGACCATTCAGGTATGACCTAAATCAAGTCCCTTATTATCATACACTGGCAGTGACAAATAGATTCAAGGGATCAGATCTGATAGACAGAGTGCCTGAAGAACTATGGACGGAGGTTCATGACATTGTACAGGAGGCAGGGATCAAGACCATCCCCAAGAAAAAGAAATGCTAAAAGGCAAAATGGTTGTCTGAGGAGGCCCTAGAAATAGCTGAGAAAGAAAGAGAAGCAAAAGGCAAAGGAGAAAAGCAAAGATATACCCAACTGAATACAGAGTTCCAAAGACTAGCAAGGAGAGATAAGAAAGCCTTCCTCAGTGATCAGTGCAAAGAAATAGAGGAAAACCATAGAATGGGAAAGACTAGAGATCCCTTCAAGAAAATTAGAGATACCAAGGGAACATTTCATGCAAAGATTGGCACAATGAAAGACAGAAATGGTATGAACCTAACAGAAGAAAAAGACATTAAGAAGAGATGGCAAGAATACACAGAAAAACTATGCAAAAAAATATTCATTACCCAGATAACCACAATGGTGTGATCACTCACCTAGAGTCAGACATCATGGAGTGCGAAGTCAAATGAGTCTCAGGAAACACCACTATGAGCAAAGCTAGTGGAGGTGATGAAATTCCAGTTGAGCTTTTTGAAATCCTGAAAGATGACATTGTGGAAGTGCTGCACTCAGTATGCTAGCAAATTTGGAAAACTCAGCAGTGGCCGCAGGACTGGAAGAGGTCAGTTTTCATTCCAAACCCAAGAAAGGTATTACCAAAAATGTTCAAACTACTGCACAGTTGTACTCATCTCACACGCTAGGAAAGTATTGCTCAAAATTCTCCAAGCCAGGCTTCAACAGTACATAAACCAGAACTTCCAGATGTTCAAGCTGGATTTAGAAAAGGCAAAGGAACCAGAGATCAAATTGCCAACATCCACTGGATCATCGAAAAAGCAAGAGAGTTTCCAAAAAAAATCTACTTCTGCTTTATAGACTACACCAAAGTCTTTGACTGTGTGTATCACAACAAACTGTGGAAAATTCTTAAAGAGATGGGAATACAAAACTACCTTACCTGCCTCCTGAGAACTCTCTATGCAGGTCAAGAAGCCTCATTTAGAACTGATCATGGAATAACAGACTGATTCCAGATTGGGAAATGAGTATGTCAAGGCTGTATATTGTCACCCTGGTTGTTTAACTTATATGCAGAGTACATCATGAGAAATTCCAGGCTGGATAAAGCACAAACTGGAGTCAAGATTGCCGGGAAAACTATCAATAACATCAGATAATGCAGATGACACCACCCTTATAGCAGAAAGCAAAGAACTAAAGAGCCTCTTGATGAAAGTGAAAGAGGAGAGAAATAGAGTTGGCTTAAAACGCAGCATTCAGAAAACTAAGATCATGGCATCTAGTCCCCTCACTTCCTGGCAAATCGATGGAGAAACAATGGAAACAGTGAGAGACTTTATTTTGGGGGGCTCCAAAATCACTGCAGATGGTGACTGCAGCCATGAAATTAAAAGACGCTAGCTCCTTGGAAGAAAAGTTGTGACCAACCTAGACAGCATACTAAAAAGCAGAGACATTACTATACCAAGAAAGGTCCACCTAGTCAAAGCTATGGTTTTTCCAGTGGTCATGTATGGATGTGGGAGTTGGATTATAAAGAAAGCTGAGTGCCGACGAATTGATGCTTTTGAACTGTGGTGTTGGAGAAGACTCTTGGGAGTCCCTTGGACTGCAACGAGATCAAACTAGTCAGTCCTAAAGGAAATCAGTCCTGAATATACATACTTTGGCCACCTGATGTGAAGAACTGACTCCTAGGAAAAGACCCTGATGCTTGGAAAGATTGATGACAGGAGGAGAAGGGGACAACAGAGGATGAGATGGTTTGATGTTATCACTGATTGACATGAGTTTCAGTGTGCTCCAAGAGTTGGTGATGGACAGGGAAGCCTGGCTACTGCAGTTCATGGGGTTGCAAAAAGTCAGACACAACTGAGGAACTGAACTGAACTGATAGAATTTTCTACATAAATGTTTGTGAATAAAAGTTTCATTTTTCCTTCCAAATTATTTAACTTTTTGTTTCTTTTTCCACCTTATGGCACTGACTACAATTTCCAATATGTGAATACAAGTAATGAAGCTGGATGCTGTTAACATTTTTATGTATCTTAGGTGAAAAATACTCAGTATGATGGTGGCTATAGATATTTTGTAGATGCCTTTTGTCAGGTTGAGATTGTTCGTTTCCAGTCTTACTTTCCTGTAGGTTTTTCTTTTCTTTTCTTTAAATCAACAATGTGGTTGGATTTTGTCAAATGCGTTTTCTGTATGTATTGACTTGATCACATGATTTTTCTTGACTAGTATAGTGAATTACACTGACTGATTTTTGGTTATTAAACCAACATTGCATTCCTGGGATAAACAACCCTTAATCATAATGTATTATCCCTTTTATATATTGATGGAATTAATTTGCAAAATTTAAAAAAAGGAAAAAAATGAATCTATGTCCGTGAAGAATATTGGTTTGTAGCTATCTTTTATTGTAATATTTTCTGATTTTGATATCTGGTTAAGGCTGGCCTCACAGACTGAGTTTGACATCTTCCTTTTGCATTATTTTATGGAAAAGTTTTTGTAAAGATGATGTTCCTTTTTCCGTAAATGTTTGGAGAATTCAGCAGTGAGCCCATCTGGGCCAGGAATTTTCACTGTGGGAGTGTTTATAATTGCAAATTTAATAAATATTCAGACTATCTATTACTGCTTGAATGAGCATTGTCCATTTCATCAGAGTTTTAACTTCAGTGATAAAATATTGATTAAAGTATTCTCTTTAATTGTTTTAATATTTATGACTTTTATACTTATGTCACCGCTCTCATTTGACATTGACCTGTCACTCTCACTGACATTAATAATTGTGACTTCTCTCATTTATTTCCTAATCAGTATGGCCAGTAGTTCATCAGTTTTGCTGTTCTTCTCCCAGACCCAGTGTATGTATTTAAAAAATTTTTTTCTCTATTATTTTTCAGTTTTGTTGATTTCCACTCCTCTCTTTAATTTAGATTTAATGTACTTCCCCACCCCCACCTCTAATTTCTTAAGGAAAAAACTGACTGTAGCGATTTGAGACTGTTCTTCTTTTCTAATGTTGGCCTTTATTGCTATAAACTTCCCTCTAAATGCTAGCTTAGCTGGATTCCACACTTTTTGCTATGTTGTGTTTTCATTTTAATGCAGTTCTAAAAGGGTCTTAGAAAAGTTCTAAAGTCACTTAGAAGAGGACTCTGTGACAGACTAGGCTTGTATCTTTCACTCATGGAACAAGTGAGGACATTTTGTTAACAACAACAGAAACCTAAATTATGTAAGAATTGTATATTATGTGAGAGAATTGAGCAATACAAGGAGGTGGGATGTATCAGACACCTCTTATGTATCTCAGATCTTTTGGTTTCACCTCTTTCTCGAGCCTTTGGACACTTGTTGCCCTGGGCTGCTGCAACCATCGCTTTCACATGGGACAAGCATGACGGTTCTTTGCTTTATGCCTATGCATCTCCTATCCTATAATGTTCTTATTGCTTAAGTGTGAGTCTGCAGAACCTACTTGATCCCCATTCATGTGTATCCCAGAGGTACAGGGAAGCCAGTGTGAGTGGGAAAAACTTTGTTCAGTAAGAGAGGTTAACCAGTGGATAAACTTTTCCTCCTATCTCCCCTTGGTTGGATTGTTCTGAGATAGTCATTTATAGCCTAGTAGAAGATGGTGATAGAAGACAGAACGATTCAAGAAGCTGTATAACTACTTGCATTTGCTTTCCCTCCTCTTTGGCTTTTCCCCTTCCCCTCACTCCTGTTTTCCTAGCATTGTACTTTCTAATGAAAGAGTAGCAAAGTGACTTTGTCTTCCGTTCTGCTTTCCGGAAAACCCAGACTAAGGCAGAAAGCGATCAATCGATGATAATCAGCAGATCAGCACTTGTTACCTTCAATGAATATTACTTAACGTCATTTTATTTTCATTCATGTCTATTATGATTGAGAAAATCAAGGTAAGGATATACAAAGTTGTGATGAAGCTTTAACTTAGCCACTGTTGGAGGAGGTCATGGAGAGAATGTGACCGCCGGTTGACCCTAAAGCTGGACTTGGCAGTCGGAGTTTCCGCCCCATCTCCCACCTTTGGAATGTTTGTCCCACCCACCATTTCCACACTTGGAGCTGTTTCAAAGACTCAGCCTTAAGAGGGTTAGGTATTGCTGAGACCATCTGGACTAAATATGTGACTGAATCCAGTGAAGGCTTCTGCATGTAACGAGTGTGGGAGGTGTGGAGACTTGCTCATCTGGAGGGCACCCAAGCCAAGCCTTCCTACCTAGCCATCTGGAGAGGTCCGCCTCTTTCTTTGGTCTCTCCTTGCCCTCACTGTATGGACACCAGTTTGCGAACCAACAGTGAATATTTTTCTTTTGAAACTGAACCATTATTGCAAGTTTTTTTTTTTTCCTTCTCCAATTAAAAGGCGCTTACTCCTTGGAAGAAAAGTTATGACCAACCTAGATAGTATATTCAAAAGCAGAGACATTAATCTTTGCCGACTAAGTTCCATCTAGTCAAGGCTATGGTTTCTCCTGTTGTCATGAATGGATGTGAGAGTTGGACTATGAAGAAGGCTGAGCGCTGAAGAATTGATGCTTTTGAACTGTGGTGTTGGAGAAAACTCTTGAGAGTCCCTTGGACTGCAAGGAGATCCAACCAGTCCATTCTGAAGGAGATCAACCCTGGGATTTCTTTGGAAGGAATGATGCTAAAGCTGAAGCTCCAGTACTTTGATCACCTCATGCGAAGAGTTGACTCATTGGAAAAGACTCTGATGCTGGGAGGGATTGGGGGCAGGAGGAGAAGGGGACGACCCAGGATGAGATGGCTGGATGGCATCACAGACTCGATGGACGTGAGTCTGAATGAACTCCGGGAGATGGTGATGGACAGGGAGGCCTGGTGTGCTGCAATTCATGGGGATGCAAAGAGTCGGACACGACTGAGCGACTGAACTGAACTGAACTGAACTTCTCAGTACTGACTCAATAATTGCTTTCCTCTGATTACATTTTCTTCTTATGTATAGTGTTCTGCATTTTGAGTTTGAGTATCTGACATCGGGGGCTTCCCTGGTAGCTCAGCAGTAATGAACCTGCCTGCCAATGCAGGAGACACCCGTTTGATCCCTAGGTCGGGAATGTCCCCTGGAGGAGGAAATGACAGCCCACTCCAGCATTCTTGCCTGGAGAATCCCACGGACAGAGGAGCCTGGTGGGCTACAGCCCATGGGGTTGCAAAAGAATCAGACAGGATTTAGCAACTAAACAGCAACAGCAATAACAATCTGACATCAGGGAGCAGGTATTAAGGTTTCAAAAGACTTTTGGGGGCAAGGACTATTGTAGTTTTTTTGTATAAATTGTTTTGTCCGAAAGGTGAATACTCACTGATCCTAAGTCTATGGTAACCTCTATTTTTTAAAAAAGTCACCTTTCTCTGTGACCACCTCCGTATCAGCTCCTTCTCTCTGCTCTGAGCTTCTTATACTGGAAGAAGGTAAGAGGAATTGTTTATATTATTAATAATCTCTGTGGAAAGTCATATATTGTCACTTATAAACTAGCATATTCTTGACTTGATTTCTTTTGTAGTTGCTAAAGTTCTTTATGGGTTTGGTATTTGCTCTTTTTACTTTATTCAGTGACTAATATCAGCGTAAACCTCTGTCTACTGGCAAACTCTCTGTTGACAGACAGAACCAAGATTTCATAAAATGCAAGTACTGCTAATCTGATATTTGAGAAGCATAAAGCATGAGAGGCAGTAGTATAAATATGTTTTATATTACCTTATTACAAAATTAATAAATGCTCATTTTTGAAAAATGACAAAATTGGAAAAATAGAACATAATATGACCAATAACTCAACAGAAAAGGGTCACTGTTGTCATTTGCTGAGCATGTTTTTATATGATTATTATCATATAAAATAGACTACATCAGTGTTTTCAAGAATATATATTCTGATTTGAAAAGTAATACCTGCTTGCTGTAGCAAATTTGGAAAATAAGATACTTTTGATAAAGAAGAAAATTAAAGTTAATTATATCATCTGAGATAATATTTTAGATATTAGTTTATTTCTTTGTAATTTTTTACACGCAAAACATTATTAAAAAATAAGTGTTTCTTAAAATATTCATGGGGAAAACCCCAAGAAGCACTTAAAAATATCGTGGTTTTACATATGTCCACAAATTGTTTGATACTCCTCCCTTCCCATCCCATCCAACTGAGCGTGAATTCTACTTAGTGACTGACTTCGATCAAAAAGAATAAATTCATTATCAGAGAAATGCAAATCAAAACCACAATGAGGTACCATTTCACGCCAGTCAGAATGGCTGCTATCCAAAAGTCTACAAACAATAAATGCTGGAGAGGGTATGGAGAAAAGGGAAACCTCTTACATTGTTGGTGGGAATGCAAACTAGTACAGCCACTATGGAGAACAGTGTGGAGATTCCTTAAAAAACTAGAAATATAACTGCCATATGACCCAGCAATCCCACTGCTGGGCATACACACCGAGGAAACCAGAATTGAAAGAGACACGTGTACCCCAATGTTCATCGCAGCACTATTTATAATAGCCAGGACATGGAAGCAGCCTAGGTGTCCATCAGCAGATGAATGGATAAGAAAGCTGTGGTACATATACACAATGGAATATTACTCAGCCATTGAAAAGAATACATTTGAATCAGTTCTAATGAGATGGATGAAACTGGAGCCCATTATACAAAGTGAAGTGAGTCAGAATGAAAAACACCAATACAGTATATTAACACATATATATGGAATTTAGAAAGATGGTAACGATGACCCTGTATGCGAGATAGCTAAAGAGACGCAGATGTAAAGAGCAGTCTTTTGGACTCTGTGGGAGAAGATGAGGGTGGGATGATTTGGGAGAATAGCATTGAAACATGTATATTATCATATGTGAAACAGATTGCTAGTCCAGGTTTGATGCATGAGATGGTGCTCAGGGCTGGTGCACTGGGATGAACCTGAGGGATGGGATGGGGAGGGAGGTGGGAGGGGGGTTCAGAATGGGGAACACCTATGCACCCATAGCTGATTCATGTCAATGTATGGCAAAAACAACTACAATATTGTAAAGTAATTAGCTTCCAATTAAAATTAAAAACAGAAAAAAGAATAAAGTAGAGATCTTTCCTGCTGGTTCATTGATTAAGACTCCATGGTCCTTATGCAGGGGGCACAGGTTTGATCCCTGGTTGGGGAATCCACCTGTTCAATACCACCAAAACAAAACTAAACAAAAACAAAAAAGACAAGCAAAAACAAATCAAAAAGTGGGAATAATAGTATGCAACTTCATAGAGGGAACCGCTATGGAATACTCACTTGGTGGACAATAGCCGCCATTTTGTGAGCAGCCATATGGAGAAGTCCAGATGTGGAGAAACTGAGGCTTCCTGCAAATAACCATGGGAATACTCCATCTTGGAAGGGGATCCTCCAGCCCCACTAAAGCGTCCTATCATGAATTTGGCTGACATGTTGACTGAAATGTCTTGAGAGAACCTGAGTCATAATTGCCTGGCTAAGTTGCTCCTTGGTTCCTAAACCCAACAACTATGTGAGATAATACATGTTTGTTTTCTTAAGCACTAAATTTTGCAGTAATTTGTTATGTAATGATATATAATCCAAACATCAATATGTCGGAAGGCATATAAAGTATTAGATCACCTTTGCTTTTATAATTGCAACAGCATTATAGCTGTGAAACAATGTCGGGCCAGTAGACAGATCACTGGTTGCCCCAGCTGTGAAGGGTGTTTGTTTTTGCTGTTTCTAATTGGGGTAGAGGGGAACCTAGGTATGAGATCTTCTGAGTTTCTCCGTCTTTCCCTCCCACACATTCCTTTCCTTTTTTTCCCTCCCTGAGGCTGCTGGCTGTGTGATGCCTTTTGTGAGGTTTATTTGCCATGATTGATCTTGGCCATGGATGGAAGCCATCCAAAGCTTTGTGCTAGACTGAGACACAAAATAAGTATCTACTGGCCAGTCTCTGAGATGATTTATTGTCAGATTTTGAAGCGAAAACTGGTTTGTCTTTTGAATCTATTATTTGCTTCAGTTCAGTTCAGTTCAGTTGCTCTGTGTCTGACTCTTTGCGACCCCATGAATCGCAGCACGTCAGGCCTCCCTTGTCCATCACCAACTCCTAGAGTTCACTCAGACTCACGTCCATCGAGTCCGTGATGCCATCCAGCCATCCCATCCTCTGTCGTCCCCTTCTCCTCCTGCCCCCAATCTCTCCCAGCATCAGAGTCTTTTCCAATGAGTCAACTCTTCGCATGAGGTGTCCTAAGTACTGGAGCTTCAGCTTTAGCATCATTCCTTCCAAAGAAATCCCAGGGTTGATCTCCTTCAGAATGGACTGGTTGGATCTCCTTGTAGTCCAAGGGATCCTCAAGAGTCTTCTCCAACACCACAGTTCAAAGTCCTTCTTCACAGTCCAGCTCTCACATCCATATATGACCACAGGAAGCTACAGAGTGACAGGAAATTACAGGGGCCGGGTGGTGGCGGTGGTGATGAAACTTCCCTCGCTTCCAGGCATTTGATGGCACTGCCATTGAAAACCATACTCTACTGCGGAAACTCTTTTTCCATCTTTTTTGTTGCAGGTCTTCCTCCACCAGCCCCTTAACTGCTATTCCTTAAAGCAATCATTCTTAAACTTCAGTATGTGTCAGAGTCACTTGGCAGATGCGTTCAAACAGATTTCTGGGCGCACCTCCAGAGTTCCTGATGCAGCAGGTCAGAGTAGGGTGGGAGAATTTTCCTTTGCAGTGAGTGCCTGGGTGATGCTGGTGCCACCATTCTGGGACCACACTTCAGAACCACAGCCCTCAAGCTCTATGCTTGCATAGTAGAGGGGATCCCAAGGGCATGGTGAAGACAGGAGCCCATGCAACGAAGGGGATTGCCAAACTGCTTGGCATGAAGCAATATAAGGAATATGTGTTTGCTCTTGAGGGAGGAAGTGAGGAGGAGAAAGAAGGAAGAAGTGAAGTGGTGGGATGAAGTAGCTTGAGGCTGAGCGATCAGATAAAGATCAAGGCAGCTCTAGAAATATGCCTGGTAAAGGGGTCCTTGAGATCTTTAAACATTTCTCTTCCATATTAGGGAAAAGCTTAAAATAGAGAATATTCACTGTCTCCTAGCAAGATGTGTGTGAAAGAGAGGGAAGGAGAGAGAGGTAGGGACATATTCCTATGTGAAGACATGAAGTCAGATGCTGATTTCTGCTAAAGGTTGATGCAGTGCAGAAGAGAGAGAGTGCCTTTGAGATGGTTAAGTGGCCAGCAAACTAAGGCAGCAGTTAGTAGCCAGAGGTGATCTGAACGGAATATGTTTGTCCTTTGTCCTCCCTATGCTCCTCACCGGAAGTTATCATTGACTTGGAGAAGGATTTGGGTTTGCCCAGCCTATGAAAATGAGGGCTTGACTCAATCACATCTAGTTCTCTAGAGGCCAAAGAGGCCTTAGTTAACATCCAGGTAAATTTCTCTTGTTGTTATGGTCTACTGTGTGTTTACTCTTTTTTTTTAATTGATTTTTATTGGAGTGTAGTTACTTTACAATGTTGTGTTAGTTTCTGCTGTACAGCAAAGTGAATCAGCTGTACGTATACACACAGCCCCTCATCTTTGGATTTCCTTCCCATTTAAGTCACTATAGAGCCTGAGTAGAATTCCCTGTGCTATACAGTACGTTCTCGTTAGTTATCTATTTTATACATAGTATCAATAGTGTATGTATATCAGTCCCAATCTCCCAATTCACCCCATCAGCCTCCTTCCCCCTTGGTGTCCCTATATTTGTTCTCTACGTCTGTGTGTCTATTTCTGCTTTGCAAGTAAGAGCTTCATGCCATTTTTCTAGATTCCACATTTATGCATTAATATATGATATTTGTTTTTCTCTTTACGACTTAGCTTCAGAGTGAAGTAGGATGTAGAAATTGTGTGATTATTCTTCAGTCTTTCCTTCAGGGTAAGCAGATGCACTTCTTTAAGTCAGTATCTCTAGAGGCCCCTGTTTGTCTTCTCCTCATGAGTTCATGAACTAATGAACTAATAACATTAATTATTGGCTGATAACAGCTACATGTTGCAGGTGATTTTTATTCTGATCTCCAGGTGAAGGTTGGATGTTCTCAAGCCTCTGGGAAGGGAGGAGGCTCCCATCTCCTTTTGGGGAAGACCAGGAGAACAGGGACAGTCAGAAACAGGTCCGTCTCAGCTGAGGGAAACGGAGAAAGATGTTGTGGGGTCACACGGGCATGTTGAAGCCTCATGAAAACGCCTTCAACTTCCTATCGCTTTCTCTGTTGTGAGGAAACTGAGAGATCGAGGGGGTCACGCCTCCCTGCTACAGGTCATCTTCAAATTGTCTTCATCCGGAGAGCTCGGTGAGGGTCTGAGGGAGGAAAAGGGAGGCAAGGCTACAGTGGGATTTGAGGTGAACAGACCTGCTTCTTGCCTCCTCTGCCTTAGGTACCCAAGTGGTCCCCATGCTTGTGCATCGCTCTAGGGGTTTATCCGTTGGCTTCAGCACTGACTAATTCAGGATGTTTTCAAGCCTCAGAAGGAGAAATGGCCAGTCAGAGGATTTCCTTTGAGGTTAAGTGTAGACCTCGACATGGTGCTAATCAGAGGAGGGAAGAGTGCTGTTTCCCAGATGATGCTGCACTCTGAAAAGCTGACGAGACTAAACACTGGAAACTTTGTTATGGTGATGATGCTGGTCGTGGTGGTGAATCAGACCATTTTTGCCTGTAGGCATCCTGCATACAGTCCAGCAATCCCCCATAGAACACTTCAGTGATTAGTTTTCTCTGTTTTCACTTTATTGAGGTAAACATTGGAAACTAAGAACAGTTCCTTTTTAAGGTGTATAAGTTGATGTTTTTATATATGTGTACATTGTCTTAATATATGTGTACATTAAAAAGCATTAGTTTGCTGACAAAGGTCTGTCTAGTCAAAGCTATGGTTTTTCCAGTAGTCATGTATGGATGTGAGAGTTGGACTGTGAAGAAAGCTGAGCACCAAAGAATTGATGCTTTTGAACTGTGGTGTTGGAGAAGACTCTTGAGAGTCCCTTGGACTGCAAGGAGATCCAACGAGTCCATCCTAAAGGAAATCAGTCCTGAATGTTCATTGGAAGAACTGATGCTGAAGCTGAAACTCCAGTACTTGGGCCACCTGATGTGAAGAACTGACTCACTGGAAAAGACCCTGATGTTGGGAAAGGTTGAAGGCAGGAGGAGAAGGGAATGACAGAGGATGAGATGGTTGTATGGCATCACCAACTTGATGGACACTGGTTTGGGCAAGCTCTGGAAGTTGGTGATGGACAGGGAAGCCTGGCATGCTGCACAGTCCATGGGGTGGCAGAGTTGGACACGACTGAGCAACTGAACTGAACTGATACATTGTGAGATAATCACTGTGATCAAGGTAGTTAACATATCTATCACCTCAAATAGTTACCACTTAAAAAAAATTTTCTTTTGACTGTGCCACACAGCATGCAGGATCTTAGTTCCCCCTGATCAGGGATGGAACCCAATCCCCTACACTGGAAGCTGATTCCTAACCACTGAACCATCTGGGAATACCCAGTTACCACTTTTTAATTTTAATTATGGATGAAGCTCCATACTTGGAATTCCTGATCAGGGTAAATGTCTTTTCCAAGCAACAAAACTCATGTCAAAATGGAGTGTTGGCACAGTCCATCAACTGGAGAGTGCCTCAATTGAACTGCTGGACCAAGACATTGTTTTTCCTGCTCCAGGCATCCCTACCCTTTTCCTTCCCTGATTTTCATACTGCTTCCCGAACTCTCCCAGAGTCCCTTTTCAGCATGTTTCTGACTGTTCTCTACCCACAAAAGGGAAGGTGTATGAGAGCTGAGCTCCACTGTGACTGTCAGTTCTAGGCATTGTACCAAGACCAACAGAATCCTTGTCTGGGCTCTTCCCAGAGGGCATGGGAGTCTTCATCCAACAGACAATAAACAATAGGGAATGGGATGCCGACCATGGGCGGTGCATAAGAAGTGCCTCTTTTCATTATTCATACTCTTGTCACTTGCTCAAGGGGCCTTAATTCAAATATGGGAGGACAAAATTTTAAAAAAGGATTGATTCATGGAGGAAATGGCTCTTGAAAATAACCTATGAATAAAAGCATTTCTGAAAATGAAAATTAAATGATGATTCTGACACATGTGAAAATTTAGACACCATATAGATCACCTGGGGACGTGGTTAAACTACATATTCTTATTTATTCAGTCTGGGATAAGCCTGAGATTCTGCATTTCTGAATCTTCTATGTAATCCCATTGCTGCTCATGTAGGAGTCAAACTCTGAGAAACAAGACTTGAAAGATATTCGAGAAGAAAATGTGTTAAACACTGTATAAAACTGCTGAAATCCTGTAGACAAAAAAGCTACAAAATGCAGAAAGATCTGTACTAATACACAATTTTTATTGCTGTTGGATAGTAATAACTTGCATAAATCTTCAGAATGTTGTATGTTGTTTAAGGGAAAGGGGAATTCTTATCTTCAACTGACAGGTCTGCAAGCAGAAATGGTTAAAAAGTTTTATGTACCAAGTCACCTTTAACTCAAATATGTAAATGTTGCATCATGGCTTAATCTCAACATGCAATCAGTTCAGTTCAGTTCAGTTGCTCAGTCGTGTCCGACTCTTTGCGACCCCGTGAATCAGAGCACGCCAGGACTCCCTGTCCATCACCATCTCCCGGAGTTCACTCAGACTCACATACATCGAGTCAGTGATGCTATCCAGCCATCTCATCCTCTGTCGTCCCCTTCTCCTCCTGCCCCCAATCCCTCCCAGCATCAGAGTCTTTTCCAGTGAGTCAACTCTTCACATGAAGTGGCCAAAGTACTGGAGTTTCAGCTTCAGCATCATTCCTTCCAAAAAAATCCCAGGGCTGATCTCCTTCAGAATGGACTGGTTGGATCTGCTTGCAGTCCAAGGGACTCTCAAGAGTCTTCTCCAAAAAAATTGCAAATAGAACTGCCATATGACCCAGCAATCCCACTGCTGGGCATACACACCGAGGAAACCAGAATTGAAAGAGACACATGTACCCCAATGTTCATCACAGCACTGTTTATAATAGCCAGGACATGGAAACAACCTAGATGTCCATCAGCAGATGAATGGATAAGAAAGCTGTGGTACATATACACAATGGTGTATTACTCAGCCGTTAAAAAGAATACATTTGAATCAGTTCTGATGAGATAGATGAAACTGGAGCCGATTATACAGAGTGAAGTAAGCCAGAAAGAAAAACACCAATACAGTATACTAACATATATATGGAATTTAGAAAGATGGCAATGACGAACCTGTATGCAAGACAGCAAAAAAGACACAGATGTGTATAACGGACTTTTGGACTCAGAGGGAGAGGGAGAGGGTGGGATGATTTGGGAGAATGGCACTGTAACATGTATACTATCATGTAAGAATCGAATCACCAGTGTATGTCCGACGCAGGATACAGGATGCTTGGGGCTGGTGCACGGTGATGACCCAGAGAGATGTTATGGGGAGGGAGGTGGGAGGGGGGTTCATGTTTGGGAATGCATGTACACCCGTGGTGGATTCATGTCAATGTATGGCAAAACCAATACAGTATTGTAAAGTAAAATAAAGTAAAAATAAAAATTTAAGAAAAAATAAAAAAAGAGTCTTCTCCAACACCACAGTTCAAAAGCATCAATTCTTCGGCACTCAGCCTTCTTCACAGTCCAACTCTCACATCCATACATGACCACTGGAAAAACCATAGCCTTGACTAGATGGACCTTAGTCGGCAAAGTAATGTCTCTGCTTTTGAATATGCTATCTAGGTTGATCATAACTTTACTTCCAAGGAGTAAGCGTCTTTTAGTTTCATGGCTGCAGTCACCATCTGCAGTGATTTGGGAGCCCCCCAAAATAAAGTTTGACACTGTTTCCACTGTTTCCCCATCTATTTTCCATGAAGTGATGGGACCAGATGCCATAATCTTCGTTTCCTGAATGTTGAGCTTTAAGCCAACTTTTTCACTCTCCTCTTTCACTTTGATCAAGAGGCTCTTTAGTTGTTCTTCACTTTCTGCCATAAGGGTGGTGTCATCTGCATATCTGAGGTTATTGATATTTCTTCTGGCAATCTTGATTCCAGCTTTTGTTTCTCCCAGCCCAGCATTTCTCATGATGTACTCTGCTTAGAAGTTAAATAAGCAGGGTGACAATGTACAGCCTTGACGTACTCCTTTTCCTATTTGGAACCAGTCTGTTGTTCCATGTCCAGTTCTAACTGTTGCTTCCTGACCTGCATACAGATTTCTCAAGAGGCAGGTCAGGTGGTCTGGTATTCCCATCTCTTTCAGAATTTTCCACAGTTGATTGTGATCCACACAGTCAAAGACTTTGGCATAGTCAATAAAACAGAAATAAATGTTTTTCTGGAACTCTCTTGCTTTTTCCGTGATCCAGCGGATGTTGGCAATTTGATCTCTGGTTCCTCTGCCTTTTCTAAAACCAGCCTGAACATCAGGAAGTTCATGGGTTCATGTATTGCTAAAGCCTGGCTTGGAGAATTTTGAGCATTACTCTACTAGCATGTGAGATGAGTGCAATTGTGAGGTGGTTTGAGTATTCCTTGCCTTTCTTTGGAATTGGAATGAAAACTGACCTTTTCCAGTCCTGTGGTCACTGCTGAGTTTTCCAAATTTTCTGGCATATTGAGTGCATCACTTTCACAGCATCATCTTTCAGGATTTGAAATAGCTCCACTGGAATTCCATCACCTCCACTAGCCTTGTTCATAGTGATGCTTTCTAAGGCCCACTTGGCTTCACATTCTAGGATGTATGGCTCTAGATGAGTGATCACACCATCATGATTATCTCGGTCTTGAAGATCTTTTCTGTACAGTTCTTCTGTGTATTTTTGCCACCTTTTCTTAATATCTTCTGCTTCTGTTAGGTCTATACCATTTCTGTCCTTTATCGAGCCCATCTTTGCATGAAATGTTCCTTTGGTATCTCTAATTTTCTTGACGAGATCTCTAGTCTTTCCCATTCTGTTCTTTTCCTCTATATCTTTGCATTGATCGCTGAAGAAGGCTTTCTTATCTCTTCTTGCTATTCTCTGGAACTCTGCATTCAAATGCTTATATCTTTCCTTTTCTCCTTTGCTTTTCGCCTCTCTTCTTTTCACAGCTATTTGTAAGGCCTCCCCAGACAGCCATTTTGCTTTTTTGCATTTCTTTTCCATGGGGATGGTCTTGATCCCTGTCTCCTGTACAATGTCATGAACCTCATTCCATAGTTCATCAGGCACTCTGTCTATCAGATCTAGTCCCTTAAATCTATTTCTCACTTCCACTGTATAATCCTAAGGGATTTGATTTAGGTCATACCTCAATGGTTTAGCAGTTTTCCCTACTTTCTTCAATTTCAGTCTGAATTTGGTAATAAGGAGTTCATGATCTGAGCCACAGTCAGCTCCTGGTCTTGTTTTTGTTGACTGTATAGAGCTTCTTCAACTTTGGCTGCAAAGAATATAATCAATCTGATTTCGGTGTTGACCATCTGGTGATGTCCATGTATAGAGTCTTCTCTTGTGTTGTTGGAAGACAGTATTTGCTATGACAAGTGCATTTTCTTGGAAAAAATTTATTAGTCTTTGCCCTGCTTCATTCCGCATTCCAAGGCCAAATTTGCCTGTTACTCCAGGTGTTTCTTGACTTCTTACTTTTGCATTCCAGTCCCCTATAATGAAAAGGACATCTTTTTTGAATGTTAGTTCTAAAAGGTCTTGTAGGTCTTCATAGAACCATTCAACTTCAGCTTCTTCAGCATTACTGGTTGGGACATAGACTTGGATTACTGTGATATTGAATAGTTTGCCTTGGAAATGAACAGAGATCATTCTGTCGTTTTTGAGATTGCATCCAAGTACTGCATTTCAGACTCTTTTGTTTACCATGATGGCTACTCCATTTCTTCTAAGGGATTCCTGCCTGCAGTAGTTGATATAATGGTCATCTGAGTTAAATTCACCCATTCCAGTCCATTTTAGTTCGCTGATCTCTAGAATATCGATGTTCACTCTTGCCATCTCCTGTTTGACCACTTCCAATTTGCCTTGATTCATGGACCTGACATTCCAGGTTCCGATGCAATATTGCTCTTTACAGCATCGAACCTTGCTTCTATCACCAGTCACATCCACAACAGGGTATTATTTTTCTTTGGCTCCATCCCTTCATTCTTTCTGGAGTTACTTCTCCATTGATCTCCAGTAGCATATTGGGCATCTATTGACCTGGGGAGTTCCTCTTTCAGTATCCTATCATTTTGCCTTTTCATACTGTTCATGGGGTTCTCAAGGCAAGAATACTGAAGTGGTTTGCCATTCCCTTCTCCAGTGGACCACATTCCGTCAGACCTCTCCACCATGCTGGTCTGTCTTGGGTGGCCCCATGGGCATGGCTTAGTTTCACTGAGTTAGACAAGATTGTGGTCCTAGTGTGATTAGATTGACTAGTTTTCTGTGAGTATGGTTTCAGTGTGTCTGCCCTCTGATGCCCTCTTGCAACACCTACTATCTTACTTGGCTTTCTCTTACCTTCGGCATGGGGTATCTCTTCATGGCTGCTCCAGCAAAGCACAGCCGCTGCTCCTTACCTTGGACGAGGGGTATCTCCTCACCACCACCCCTCCTGACCCTCAACGTGGAAATGCTCCTCTAGGCCCTCCTGACCCACGCAGCCACCGCTCCTTGGTCATGGGGTTGCTCCTCCCGGCCACCACCCCTGGCCTCAGGCGTGGGGTTGCTCCTCGTGGCCACTGCCCCTGGCCTCAGGAGTAGGGTAGCTCCTCTCGTCTGCTCCTGTGTTGTCGCAGCCTGGCACTCTCGGCCGCTGCCCTGACCTTGGATGTGGGATAGCTCCTCTTGGCTGCCGCCCTTGACCTCGGACATGGGATAGCTCTTCCCGGCCGCTGCCCCTGACCTCGGACTTGGGCTAACTCCTCTTGGCCGCCACCCCTTGGGCATGACGTCCTCCTGGCCTCTGCCCCGACCTCAGACATGGGGTAGCTCCTCTCGGCCACACTAAGTGCACCGGTCGCAGCCGCCCACCAAGGGTGGAATCTATATCTCCAGCTATCTTTTATTTTGTCTTGTTCATGACAGAAACACTATATCCCAGGTTATTTGAAATGATAACTCAAAAGTTAATGCTAATGTAGTTACCAAGCCATGACCTAAATGAAGGGAGAGTTTGGCCAGATGACTCACGTCACTCATTATAACTGTTTAGATCTTTCTTTCTTGTCCCAGCTTGATCTTTTCTAGTGTCTTTAGTCTCTGACTGGTGACTAATCATGAAAGCTTTTGAGAATCCAGTCCAATCAACAGTTTGCTATTAATGCCGCTCGAATCTGATCATTGTTGTTCAGTTGCTACGTTTGAAGAGTTGCTAAGTTGTGTGCAACTCTTTGCTACCACAAGGACTGCAGCACACCTGGGTTCCTTGTCCTTCACCATCTCCTAGAGTTTGCTCAAACTCATCTCCATTGAGTCAATGATGCCATCCAACCATCTGTCACTCCCGTCTCCACCTGCCATAATCTTGCCCAGCATCGGGGTCTTTTCCAGTGAGTCCATCAGGTGGCCAAAGTATTGGAGCTTCAGCTTCAGAATCAGTCCTTCCAATGAATATTCAGGGTTGATTTCCTTTAGGATTGATTGGTTTGATCTCCTTGCTGTCAGAGGGACTCTCAAGAGTCTTCTCCAGCACCACAATTTGAAAGCATGTTTCTTCAGCACTCAGCCTTCTCAGCAAACTCCAGGAAATGGTGAAGGACAGGGAAGCCTGGCATCTGCAGTCCATGGGGTCACAAAGATTTGTACATGACTCAGTGACTGAATAACAACCCCTATACCAAAATCTCCCAAGAGGTTAATCAACATAAATGTATGTGAAAAAACTCTCATTACTGCTGAAATTAAAAACTAAGTCTTATCTGCAGAATAATTTCTATTAGAATTCTTTGAAGAGACCAAGTAAGGGAATAAAATTTATTTAATCTTTGAAAAGTACTCATAAACTTTAGTAAAAAGTTAAGTCATCCTTGATTAAGAGGTTCCTCTACCCCGTGAAGTTTTTGTTTCCTGTCAAGAAATAAAAAATAGAGATACAGCATTTTCCTGAAGAAAGAAATATTGACAATGTGGCATCCTGGAAATTACTTCTGACATGTGTCTAAATTATCGTTTTTATAAATGATCTGATGGTCAGTGATGCATAGTTAAATGGCAATTGATGAGTACAATAACAACATTCAGGAAACTAATGACTGTTTCTGATTGGAATTTAAGGTGTGGTTGTATTGTGGTTGAGTTTCAAATATTGGCTTCTGGTCTCTCAGGTTACAGGCTTGGAAGTTTGGTTATCTTTTTCTTGAGAAGCTTTCCAGAAAAACAACTTCCTTAACTTGGAAGAGGCTGATTAAATGTAAGTTTATGTAAAAATGTTTTCCTCATTATAAAAATCTATAGATGTTTCTTATAGAAAACTTGAAACATATGAGAATACTAAAAAAAAAAAAAATAATAATCCATCTCACTGCAACTCCACTATTGTTAACATTTGGGGTTTCTGTTTTTTAGTATCTGCATTTACCATAAAATTTTACTAACCTTGCGTGAAAATCTTTGTATGTTCAATTGTGTTTTCTGGTTCAATAGATACACTAAAATTATTTTAGTAGATTTTTTCATAATTACCCTTTGTAAAACTATAACAGTTTGCATTATCTTCTGTTAGGTATGAAGGCATATATTTTCCCATATTTTCTTCATCATAAGAGATGTCATCCCACTTGCCTCTGGCATTGGTCTCTTTCTCATGAACTTGCTGCTGATGGGCCTGGTCCTACATGGTCATTGGGCCTGTGATACCATCTGCTACTTTTTGTTGTCAATGGTCCTTGCCTCTGCCTTGAATTGCTGAACCTCAGAAGTACTTATTTCCTAAGATTTGGGGTCTCTTAATGCACCAGTCTTCCTCCTTGGGGAGGAGTATTAGAAAATATCTGTGTTTCTTTCATGGCACATACAATGTGAGAAAATTTTTTTCTATGCACCTCCCTCTGATAGTGCAGAGTCACGGCTGCACTTCATGCCACATACAATGTGGGAAGAATTTTTTTTTCTATACGCTTCCCTCTGACAGGGCAAGTCTGCAGCTGTTGCACCATATTGAACTGGTTCCCAGGCTGAAGGCAAGGTTTCTGAGAGAGTTTGCAGCCACCCCAGACAACACCTGGGAGAGCAGGGCACTAGCTTTGTTGTTCTGCTATTCTTTGGTATTTATCTTAGTATCTCTAACATTTAATCCCCTTATCCCATGGAGGTTTGGAATTTGACCTCCCTTTCATAACTTCCTCTTTCTTTCAGACATGAAAGTGTTTTCTTCTTCTTTCATTTCCCTTCTTGTCTGGCTTGGAGTTTCTCTACATAATCTTATCTTTCAAGATGTTATGATGGAAATCATATAGAGAATCATGATTATTTATGTCTTTAACAAGTACCTTTATAGCACTGATTATGTGCAAGGCACTCTTTTAAGCATTTCATGAATATTAATTCATTTAGACCTCATTGCAATCCCACAGGATGGATAGTGTCATTATCCCTACTTTACTATTGAACTGAGGCACAGAGAAGTTATGTAACCAGTCCACGATTACACAGCTTATAAGTGGTAGTTAATAACAAGTGTTGGGAATATGTGGGAAAACTGGAACTTCTTTCATTGCTGGTGGGAATAGAAAATGGTTCAGCCATTTTGGAAAACAGTCTGGTGGTCATTTTTCAAAAGGTTAAACATACAGTTACCATATGATCCAGCAATTTTACTTCCAAGAAAAATGAAAAATAGGTTCCACACAAAATCTTGTACATCAGTGTTTATGGTAGCATTATTCATAATAGCTCAAAAGTGAAAAATCCATTCAAATGTCCACAAAACGATGAATAGATGAATAAAATGTGAATATCCATGCAATAGAATATTATTTCATAATAAAAAAAAAGAGTAAAAGACTGAAGCATGCTACAAAATGGATGAACCTTGAAAACATTGAGAACTTGAAAATATAACAGCCTTCTGTGGGGGTGTGAATGCCCTTATCGATGAGCTCCAGGTCTTCCTCCCTCTTCCCTTCCCAGGAAGGCCTGGCTAGATCATGGCCTCCTTGAGCCTCTGGCCAGAGGGCCAATATCGACCACCACAACTCTTGGCAGAGTAGTCATTGCATCCTCCAGAGTTCCGCTTGGGCCTGAGGACTAGGGTGTCCCTCCCACTCACAGGGATCCTAGGTGAGATGTTCTCCAGCTACTGCTTTGAGAGCCTCATCTGTTCAGTTGTGGATGCTGCCAAGCATTCCCTGTTCTCTGGCTTGGATTTACCATAGGTACTTCCCTGTGTGGCAGTGAAGGATGAAGGGAAGGTGACATAATGCTCTTGGCATCGTGAGTATTCCAGGGACACCATTTAGTAAATCATACATTTGATAAGTAATGGTTTCCCTGGTGGCTTAGTTGGTACAGGCTCTGCCTCCAATGCAGGAGACCTGGGTTTGATCCCAGGGTTGGGGAGATCCCCTGGAGAAGGGAAAGGCAACCCACTCCAGTATTCTTGCCTGGAGAATTCCTTGGACAGAAGAGTTGCAAAGAGTCGGACATGACTGAGTGACTAACACTCACTTTTCACACTTGTTAAGTACAGTCAGCCCTATGTATCCACAGGTCATGCATCCATGGATTCAACCACCCTGGGGGTGGAAACTACTTGGAAAGAAACATTCCAGAAAGTTCCATGAAGCAAAAGTTGAATTTGCCATGTGCAGCCACTATTTACATAGCATTTACATTGTATTTACAGATATTTGCATTGTATTTACAGATATTTACACAGCATTTACCTGTACTGGCTATTATAAGTAATCTATAGATAATGTAAACTATAAAAGAGAGGATGTGTGTAGGTTATGTGCAAATACTACACCATCCTATATAAGGGACTTGAGCATCCTCTGATTTTGCTGTCTGAGAAGGCAATGGCAACCCACTCCATTACTCTTGTCTGAAAAATCCCATGGATGGAGGAGCCTGATAGGCTGCAGTCCATGGAGTCGCGAAGAATCGGACACAACTGAACGACTTCAGTTTCACTATTCACTTTCATGCATTGGAGAGGAAATGGCAACCCACTCCAGTGTTCTTGCCTGGAGAGTCCCAGAGATGGGGGAGCCTGGTGGGCTGCTGTCTATGGGGTCGCACAGAGTCGGACACGACTGAAGCGACTTACCAAAAGCAGCAGCAGGGGTTCTTGAACCAATCACCCATGCATACTGAAGGTGAACTGTAGTGGCTGAGATTTGTCTTTCCCAGATTCGTTTAGTCATTAGCAAGTTGAGGACAGTGGCGCTGAAAAGTGAAGCTGCAAAATGAGCCTCGGTTTTCCAAAGACTGGAGGATGTCTGAAAGTGAAAAAAAAATTATTAGAAAGTTTTTTCTTTAATAAACTTCTAATTTGTTTACAAAGCACTAAAGCTTCAGTAGGAAATACCCAAGGCTAAGTCTCATCTTGTACAAAACTACAGAACATTTCAGTGGTTGGGGAGGGTATGACAAAATGGAAGAGGAGAATATGCATCTATTGTACAAACTGAGAAATTCAAATTAAAATGGATAGAAGGTTTTAGAAGCTGAAAAAAATTCCAAAGGCATAAATAATAGTTATTGGGAACTGCTGCTAGAGATAATCTGAGAGGGCTTGAGCTGATTTTCTTAGTAGCCAGTTTAGGAGGTGGGCATAACCCAACCATCCAAATGCACAGGCAGAGGGCATCAGCAGCTTTGCATGTGGAATTAAAGCAGAAACCTTTATTATACTGTATCACACAGTTTGCACATTATTGCAGTGTACAGTATATAGAGAAACAGGGGAAATAATGTCTGCAAAAGAAATGTGAAGGCAGCCACTCAAGAAAGACCATGATTCCATTTATATGCGATATCTAGAATTGGAAACTCTATAAAGGCAGAAAACAGATTGGAGATTACCTAGGGTTGATAGTGGGGGTATGGGAAGAGGCAGTGACTGCTAGTCTGTACAGAACTTCTTTCTCGTACACTGAAAATGCTCTAAAATTGAATGTAGTGATGGTTGAATAGCTCTATAAATGTACTGAAAACAAACTGCGCACTTTAAATGGCTGAATTATTATATGATATGTGAATTATATCTCAGTAAAACTGGATATATAGATCCATACTATGTATATATAGAGAGATTATATATGGATATATATACTTTAAAAAATATTTATTTATTTATTTGGCTGCACTGGGTCTTAGTTGTAGCATGTGGGATCTAGTTCCCTGACCAGGGGTTGAATCTAGGGCCCCTGCATTGGGAGCGCAGAGTCTTAGCCATTGGACCACCAGGAAAGTACCTGGAATATATATATATATATATATATATATATATATATATATAATTTCAGAATAGTTTTCTCGATTCATAGTTTTTGTATGCAGTGTACCTTTGCAAAATTTTATTTTAGGATAAGTATTATTCAATTTAAAAATTTTATTCTATTTTATTGCTTTGGTGTTTTCTTCTGGGGGCTCCCTATTACATGTATGTCTGATTTTCTTTGCCCAACTTCATTCTCTACCACTTCCCTTAGGTTATTTTTTAAAAATAATTGCATTTATTTATTTTCAGCTATGCTGTGTCTTTGCTGCTGGGTGGGCTTTTCGCTAGTTGTGGTGAGTAGGGGCTACTCTGTGGTTGTGTTGTGTGGTCTTCTCATTGGGGTGGATTCTCTTGCTGTGGAGCACAGGCTCTAGGGCACGTGGGCTTCAGTATTTATGATGCATAGTCTCAATAGCTGTGGTGTCCAGGCTCAATAGTTGTGGCACACTGGCTTAGTTGCTCTGAGGCATGTGGGATCTTCCCGGACCAGGGATTGAACCCATGTCTTTTGCATTGGCAGGCAAATTCTTTACCACTGAGCCATTTTTGATTTCTCCTAAGGCATCATTTGTTATGTTTGTTTGCTTTTAGTTTTCTTTATTTTACTCTTCTTTTCTGAAATAACTTTTAAAAATAATTTTTATGTTATCATATCATTTCTATGTTCCTTTATTTATATTGCCTTTTCACCTTTTGATCTTCTTAATTTTTATAATTTATTTGAAATCTTATATTCTAATTTTTGTCAGTTTTGTAGTAGCATCTTTTTGGTATGTTTTCATAGTAAATTTGTGTCAGTATCTGTTCTCGCTTTTCTTACAATAACTACATATATCCAAAATCTTTTATGTTGCTCATTTATGTGAATTAGTTTTCCTGGATTTTAAAAGTACTAATGTGTGAGGATTGCTGTGAATTTGTTGTTTGTATGAAGCATTAAAAACATAATTTAGTATTTTCTGAGATCTCTCAAATCTAATTCTGTTCTCCTCCCTGCATTTTCTTTGTCCTTTTATTTGCTTCTGTTGCCTCTGTTTTGTTTAATTTGGAATTTATTCTTATCTATAGATGACATCACCCTTATGGCAGAAAGTAAAGAGGAACTAAAAAGCCTCTTGATGAAAGTGAAAGAGGAGAGTGAAAAAGTTGGCTTAAAGCTCAACATTCAGAGAACGAAGATCATGGTATCTGGTCCCATCACTTCATGGGAAATAGATGGGGAAACAGTGGAAACAGTGTCAGACTTTATTTTTTTGGGCTCCCAAATCACTGCAGATGGTGACTGCAGCCATGAAATTAAAAGATGCTTACTCCTTGGAAGGAAAGCTGTGACCAACCTAGACAGCATATTAAAAACCAGAGACATTACTTTGCCGACTAAGGTCCGTCTAGTCAAGGCTATGGTTTTTCCAGTAGTCATGTGTGGATGTGAGAGTTGGACTGTGAAGAAGGCTGAGCACTGAAGAATTGATGCTTTTGAACTGTGGTGTTGGAGAAGACTCTTGAGAGTCCCTTGGACTGCAAGGAGATCCAACCAGTCCATTCTGAAGGAGATCAACCCTGGGATTTCTTTGGAAGGAATGATGCTAAAGCTGAAGCTCCAGTCCTTTGGCCACCTCATGCAAAGTGTTGACTCATTGGAAAAGACTTTGATGCTGGGAGGGATTGAGGGCAGGAGGAGAAGGGGACGACCGAGGATGAGATGGCTGGATGACATCACTGACTCGATGGAAGTGAGTCTGGGTGAACTCCGGAAGATGGTGATGGATAGGGAGGCCTGGCATGCTGCGATTCATGGGGTCGCAAAGAGTCGGACACGACTGAGGGACTGAACTGAACTGAACTTAGTGAAGGGCCTTGTCCTGGAAGGGAACTAGCACTAGGTAGATTTTAGAGTTCATAAGGCTGGTTCTGTACCATCCCCTTCGGATCCCATGTATAATCACCAACAAGTGTGAAAACATCTTCCACTTCACTTTTTTTTTTTCTCAAATTGTACCTCCATGTTCCCCAGTTGTGTGTCTGTTCTCTCTTTGGGTTTTCTTCTTGCCAGGAATAGTGGATGTCTAACTGACTCTCCTGCTTCCCCTAGAACAAATTTTCATACACATTAAGTTTCATAGATACGGGAGCTATGCCTCCACCCATTGGTATTTTGGAACCTGTGAGATATGTCATCTAGTTTTTCTTTTGTTGTTGTTCAGTTGCTCAGTCGTGTCCAACTCTGCAGCCCCATGGATTGCAGCACGCCGGGCTTCCCTGTCCTTCACTGTCTCCTGGAGCTTGCTCAAACCCATGTCCGTTGGTGATGCCATCCAACCATCCCATCCTCTATTGTCCCCTTCTCCTCCTGCCTTCTGTTTTACCTACCCATTTAATTCTGCTATCTAGTGGGCCCATCTCTTTTACAGGTGGGTTTTGATGAGAGTAAAAACGGTGCTTTTACTGCCGCTGCTACTTTGTTAGAATCCTCTCAAAATGGAATTCCTGATCATTCACCCCAAACCAGTCTTCACCAAATTGTCTCCATATTGATAAATGGCATCACTATCAGTCACTTATACAAGCCGAAAACTACAGAGTCATCAAAGATGCATCCTTTCCTTTCATCCTTCACAACTAATTCATCAACATCTCCTGTTTATTATATCTCCAAGGTACATATTAAATTTACTAATTCCATTTAATCTTCACTGTCATCATTCAGGTCCAAAATGCTGTCATCTTCCTAAATTTCTATCATATCCTCTTTATTGGCCTCCCTGTTTGTTCTCTGCCTTCTGTGAGAGCCTGAGTGATCTTCTAAAATTGTAGCTGCTTGTCACTTTTCTGTTTAAAATGGCTTTTAGTAAAATTTAAATAGAATAAAATCTTTCAATAGTATAGAATACCAACTCTTTTCCAGGTCCAAAAAGTCCGTATGTAATCAGATCCTTTCCTGATTTTTCCAAATCTTATCTCTCTTCTACCTTCTCAGTATCAGAGCAGTATAATTTGAAAGGTAAATAAGTGATCCATAGAAAGGGAGAAGATACAGAATAAAAGTCTGGTGACTCAATGAGGTAGAAGAACAAGGGAAGTGA
This sequence comes from Capra hircus, assembly GCF_001704415.2. Lineage (NCBI taxonomy): Eukaryota > Metazoa > Chordata > Mammalia > Artiodactyla > Bovidae > Capra > Capra hircus. The sequence continues at coordinate 59,986,083 of NC_030824.1, read as the reverse complement.
GAGTGTAGAGTAAGAGAAAATGAGAATTAGGAGACTGTGATCAGGAGGAGAGGTGCTTTTAATTAATAGTTTTGTCATGGGGTAGTTTTAGGTGAAAATAAGTTTCAAGGTGTTGTCTGTGTATATGATGGCCGATGAGGAATGCTGTGGCAGTTATTGAAATCAGAGGCTAGAGTGTGGGATGGGTTAACTGCATGAGCATTGCTTTTGCCCAGTATGATGAGAGGAAATGGAGTGATAATTACTCATGAAAATAAAGTTTATGGTTGAAATCACTATACCAAAGGCTTTCTGTCTACAGAACTGAGCGATGTCATTAAAATTAATGAAAACTCTCTTAAAAAGCTGGAAAAATATTGATCAAGTCTGAGTTTCCATTTCTCTGTCTCTCTCTCTTGTGCTTATTTTTAGATCTGGTACAGGCCATAACCTGCTGTTGTGTATGTGTGCTCAGTACTGTCCAACCTTTGTGACCCCACGGACTGTATGTAGCCTGCCAGGTTCCTCTGGCTCCCCATGGACTGTAGCCCGCCAGGCTCCTCTGGCTCCCCATGGACTGTAGCCCGCCAGGTTCCTCTGGCTCCCCATGGACTGTAGCCCGCCAGGCTCCTCTGGCTCCCCATGGACTGTAGCCCGCCAGGTTCCTCTGGCTCCCCATGGACTGTAGCCCGCCAGGCTCCTCTGGCTCCCCATGGACTGTAGCCCACCAGGCTCCTCTGGCCATGGGATTCTTCAGGCAAGAATATTGGAGTGGGTTGCCATGCCCTTTTCCAGGGGATTTTCCCAACCCAGGGCTTGAATTTACATTTCCTGTGTTTCCTGCATTGGCATATGGATTCTTTATCATGTTAGCATTGGCCTCAAATTGCCTTTTACTCAGCCCTCACTGATCCATCCTCAGATAGGTGCTCTGGGGGATAGGGAAACAATAACTGATTCCAGGATCTTTTTTTTTTAAATTTGAGATATAAATTATACATCATAAAACTCACATTTTAAAGTGTACAACTAAGTGGGTTTTTATATTTTCAGAAGATTGTACAACCACCAACACTATCTAATTCCAGAATATTTAATCACTCCCAAAGAAATTTGGATGGCATCAGCAACTCATGGAGATGAGTTTGAGGAAGATCTGGCAGATGGTGAAGGACCAGGAAGCCTGGCATGCTGCAGTCCATGGGATCACAAAGGGTCGGACATGACTGAGTGACTAAACCACAATAACTAAGAAATTTTGTGCCTATTAACTGTCCATTCCCACTTGTCTTAGTATGTTAGGGCTGCTATAACAAAATATCATAAACTCTGTGGCTTTTAAACCACAACATATTTTTCTCACAGTTTTGGTAGCTAGAAATTCTAAATCAGAGTGTCAGTCCATTGGGCAAGGTTCCTCTTTCAGCTTCCAGATTTTTCAGACTTCTTGTATCCTCAGATGGCAGAAGGAATTAGAGAGCTCTGTGGAAAACTGGAGAAGGAAATGGCAACCCACTCCAGTGTTCTTGCCTGGAGAATCCCAGGGACGGGGGAGCCTGGTGGGCTGCCGTCTATGGGGTCGCACAGAGTCGGACACGACTGAAGCGACTTGGTAGTAGTAGTAGTGGAGTCTCTGATCCTATTATAAGAGCTCTACCCATACAGCCTAGTCACCTTAAGGCCCTACTTCCTAATAGGGAAGGATTTTAACCATGTGAATTTTAAGGGGGGATGTAAACATTCATACCATAATACCACTTATACTTTCTGTCTCTATGGATTTGATGACTCTGGAAATTTCATATAAATGGGAAAAAAAGGAATGACTTTTTGAATCTGATTTGTTTTACTCAGCATAATGTTTTTAAGTTTCATACATATCATTGCCTGAGTGAGTACTTTATTTTTTATGGCTAAATAATATTCTGTTGCATGGACTGATAAGGAAGGATTTATATATGCTATTTCTTTTCTACTTGTCTTACGCTTTTTTTTTTTTTTTTGGATCCTGTATTCTTCCATTACTGCTTTTTTTGTGTTAAAGATATTTCTTAGTGCACCATTTTAATTCCCTTGTCATTTATTTTACCTTTTTTTCAGTTAATTCCTTAGGTATTTCCCTGGGAAATATCTTCACTTGTAATAATCTGGTTTGGATTGTGTGTGTTAAGTCACTTCAGCAGTGTCTGACTCTTTGCAACCCCATGGATTATAGCCCACCAGGCTTCTCTGTCCCTGAGATTCTCCAGGCAAGAATGCTGAAATGGGTTGCCATGCCCTCCTCCAGGGGCTTTTCTCGGCCCAGGGATCAAACCCACGTCTCTTATTGATGTTCATTGGCAGGTAGGTTCTTTACCACTAGTGCCACCTGGGGAGATTAGTACCAACTTAATTACAATTGTATGAATAGCCTTGTTCCTATATAGTTCAGGTACCTCTCCCTCATTTGTGCTGTTATTGTCATAGAAATTACGTCTCTCTACACTGTGTGCCTCTCAACACAGATTTGCAATAATTACATTATGTGGTTTTCTTTTAATCATATGTGGGAAAAAAAAAGAGGCAAGCAAAACATACACCTACATTTTATATTTATATATGTAATTACCTTTACCAGTGATCTATTTTTTTTTTTTAATGTAGATTTGGGTTACTCTCTAGTGACTTTTCATTTAAGCCTGAATGTCTCTTTAGTATTTTTTGTAGGACAAGTTTGCAGTTGATTAATCTGCTTAACTTTTGTTTACCAGGAAATGCCCCAATTTCTCCCATTTTGAAGGATAGTTTGGCTGGGTATAGAATTCTTGCTTGACAGTCTTTCTTTGAGCACTGTTACTATGCCATTTCCACTGGGTTTTGATGGACTCTGATGAGAAATTGGCTGTTAATCGTACTGGAATCACTTGTATGTGATAAGTCAGCTCTCTCTTGCTGTTTTCAAGATTCTCTGTTTGTCTTTCTCTTTCAATAATTTGATTATGATTTGTTCCATGTCCAGTTCTACCTGTTGTTTCTTGACCTGCATACAGATTTCTTAGGAGGCAGGTCAGGTGGTCTAGTATTCCCATCTCTTTAAGAATTTTCCACAGTTTGTTGTGATGCACACAGTTAAAGGCTTTAGCATAGTCAATGAAGCAGAAGTAGATGTTTCTCTGGAATTCTCTTGCTTTTTCTATGATGCAGTGGATATTGGCATTTTTATCTCCGGTTTCTCTGCCTTTTCTAAATCCAGCTTGAACATCTGGAATTTCTTGGTTCATGTACTGTTGAAGCCTAGCTTGGAGAATTTTGAGTGTTACTTTGCTTGCATGTAGATTCTTTAAATTATTCGTCTAGCAGTTCCAACGTTGGTCTTCCATTTTTGTTTAATGATTTTTTTGCTTGGTATGGCCATACTTTCTTTTTTCTTTTTCAAATATAGTTATTTTTGTTGAAAACTGAACATTTAAAATGATGTAATATGATAAATCTAGAAATCATATTCTCCTCCCCACTTAGGATTGCTGTTTGTTTTCTTTTTGCTTAGTATATTTTCTGAGCTAATTTTATAAAGTCTGCGTTCTTTGTTGAGTGTTGTCAATAAAGCCTATATTTGGTTAGCTTAATAATTAGTTAATGATTGGACAGAAATTTTCTGAAATGCCTGTAAACAATATCCCTGCATCTTGCTGAAGGGTGTGTGTGTGTGTGTGTGTGTGTGTGTGTGTGTGTGTGTGTGTGTTGCAGCAAACCTTCAACACTCAGGCAGTTAATAACTTTGCCTTCTTCCTTGGGCAGGTCTCAAGGTCAGCCTACAGTGAGAACATAGGGCCTGCTGAGATCTTTCCTGAGTGTGTGCACAGCCCTGGACATGTGTATAACCCTACTCATCTTGTGGGCCTCTAGATTCCCAGAAATATGGTGGGGCTTCTTAATGCCCCTGTGGGCATCTCATTCCTCAGCCTTTCTTTTTGAAATTTTTTGTTAGCTTATTCTTTATTGCAATGGTTATCCACTGCCTCATGCTGCCATGAAATTAATCAGTTGCCTCTAGTTGTTTTTACAAATTCTCCTGGGAAAATAGCTTTTGCACTGAGTGAATTCTGAATCAGGTAAAATACCACAGCCTTGAATATGAGGTTTTTCCAAGAAACCATAAGAAGCATAGAATAATGGCATTCGTCTGGGAAAGAGGTTTTGATGGAGCTCCACTACCATTCTTCTCATTCTGGTTTTATTAGGCTGTTGGTTTACACTGTGATTGTAGGCTGTTGGTTTTCATCATGATTACTTTTAGCTTTTTAAAGCTGTCTCAAACCTGCAAAGTGAAGGATTGGAATAGGACAAGTAAAAATGCCACAAAGCTTCCTCTTCTTACCAGAATTCAGCCATTTGCCTTGAATAAATGCTCCCAGCATTGATAAAACTCTTGCGCTTTTTTTCCCCAGAGTTTGGAAGAATTTGATTCTGAGTGTTTTCTGTTTTTGTCATTGATTTTATGGGGGAGAGAATTTTAAGAGGTCCTAACTCTATAATTTTTGGTGACATCATCTCTCTAAAGATCTTATCATGTGACGATATAACATGTTCCAGTTGATATTTATTTGAAAACATATTTGTAATACATTGTATTCCCTAAGACTGGAATTTTTCCAGCTGATTGTTTAAGTTAAGGAGTCAGAAAAACTCATTTCTTGGGTGTAATGTGCTCAATGACCTATTAGATGCAGAAGACTACTGAGAGAAAATTGAACATTTTTATTTCATTTTCAAAAATAAAGTGAATGGTTGTCTGTAATATTTCTTGCAGTTCTGGTTTCTATATGTTAAGAAATCATAATGGTAACACAGATATGCATATAAAATTAGAGTTTAGACAAATTTGTCTCATAGACAAATTAAAAGACAGGCTGTAGTCACAAATTATATCTTTGATTAATAAATTTATGGAAGTTGTTTTCTCAAGAACTAATGAAAGTGAAGTTTGTCTTATTGAAATTTTGCTTTTTAAAATTATCACATTAAAATTGCTACATTTTGCTCTCATTCTTTTCAAGGAAACTTGACAGAGCAGTAGAAATTAAGTAACAGTTAAAAGAAGTTCTTGCCAGACTATAAAATACGGCAAGATTTAGATTTGATGTGTTTGAACTGTGGTGTTGGAGAAGACTCTTGAGAGTCCCTTGGACTGCAAGGAGATCCAACCAGTCCATTCTGAAGGAGATCAACCCTGGGATTTCTTTGGAAGGAATGATGCTGAAGCTGAAACTCCAGTACTTTGGCCACCTCATGTGAAGAATTGACTCATTGGAAAAGACTCTGATGCTGGGAGGGATTGGTGGCAGGAGGAGAAGGGGACAACAGAGGATGAGATGGCTGGATGGCATCACGGACTCGATGGACGTGAGTCTGAATGAGTTCTGGGAGAAGGTGATGGACAGGGAGGCCTGGCGTGCTGCAATTCATGGGGTCACAAAAAGTCGGACACGACTGAATGACTTAACTGAACTGAACTGAACCCAGTTTAAACTTTTGTTCCTGATGCTGTAACAGATTTAAAGGTTGTATTTTGATATATTGCTCCATTCAGAGGAACCATGATTTGACCCAGGGTATGACCAATGGCTATTCAAAAATGTAGTTTTCCATTAGCAGGCCAGAATTTTTACAGGCTATATATTGAATAAAAATTAGAAATTACTTTATTGCTAACTGAAAGAAGATATCAAATCCTAGGTCCAATAGTTTAGCAATGGTTCTAAGACCCCTATGAAGATTTGACTTTGACCATGAGTCATGGGAAATTGTATTGTTCTAAGCCTGACTCTAAAAGCTCTAAATTGATTTTGGTGGTTGGGACTGAATATTGGCATTTTAATTTAATTTTGGCCAGTGTGTTTCCTGTGTTGTCTATTATTGTATGTGCAGACTAAGTATGTAACTATATTATATACACATACATGTATATATATATATGCATTTTGAGAGAAAAAAATGCAGAGATTTTCAAGTTTTGACTTTTTGTCACAAACAATAGCATCTTCAACTTGGGAGTTCTAAAATAAGTGTCAGCATGAAGGATGAAAACATCGTAGGGCACATGCACTTAATTATATTATGCTCAGGGTGGTTGAAATTATGCATTAAAAAGTAAAACATAAAGCTGACTACACTGGGCCTGGTGCCCCCCACTTGGAGGGCTAGGGCACTATTCCAGGGCAGCATTGATGAGGCTGGGTTGCAGTGAGGACCTGAAGTGGAAGGATGAAAGATGTTAAAGAAGGTGAAACATCAACATTTTTAATTTATTTTTTCCCCACATAATATAATTCACTTCACTTAAACTGTAAAATTTTATGGCTTTAAGCATCAATTCCATTCTAATAAAACGAACTTTCTTTCCTGTCCATCTTCCTCAGAATAAATACTGTGCATTCCTCATAGATATTTTTAAATACTTCTAAAATATCTTAGGGAAGAAGTCTTCAGGTGGAGGGCTTAACACTAAAACTAGCACAAAAAGCATTTTCAGACAGTGATTTAAAAAATTAAATTAGTTGTCAACTTTTATATGTAGGGCGTTTCTTCACATGAAAATAGATTTTTAGCTTTTCTTGAAAGTATGGATGCTTGACCAGATGGATTATTTTATCATGAAGCAGTTCACTGGGGTTGTCCCATCACATCACGGCAAAGAGATGGGAAAACAGTGGAAACAGTGAGAGACTTTATTTTGAGGATCTCCAAAATCACTGCAGATGTTGACTGCAGCCATGAAATTAAAAGATGCTCCTTGAAAGAAAAGCTATAACCAACCTAGATAGCTTATTAAAAAGCAGAGACGTAACTTTGCCAACAAAGGTCCATCTAGTCAAAGCTGTGGTTTCTCCATTAGTCATGTATGGTTGTGAGAGTTGGACTGTCAAGAAAGCTGAGCACCAAAGAATTGATGCTTTTGAACTGTGGTGCTGGAGAAGACTCTTGAGAGTCCCTTGGACTGCAAGGAGATCCAACCAGTCCATCTTAAAGGAAATCACTCCTGGGTGTTCATTGGAAGGACTGATGTTGAAGCTGAAACTCCAGTACTTTGGCCACCTAATGCGAAGAGCTGACTCATTGGAAAAGACCCTGATGCTGGGAAAGAATGAAGGCAGGAGGAGAAGGGGATGACAGAGGATAAGATGGTAGGATGGCATCACCAACTCAATGGACATGAGTCTGAGTAAACTCCAGGGGTTCATGGTGGACAGGGAGGCATGGCTTTCTGCAGTCATGGCGTCGCAGAGAATTGGACATAACTGAGCAGCTGAACTGAACTGAAGAATGTGGGCTCTGGATGGTTGGTTTGTGTTTGATAAACATGCAATTTTAAAAAATTGTACTATCTCCAGTAATTGACTAACCTTGAGATGAGCAGTCCAGCCATGATCAGCAAGGCTCTACATATCAGAGCATTAAAATACAAAAATACAAAAAAAAAAAAAAAAAAAGATTAGGTCAATACAGGGATTGTAAGTAAGTGATGGAGCTTGGCTACTGATTTCCTGACTCATCCCAAGTCCTTTCTATTCTGTGGTACTCATGGAAGAGCCCAGGTGCGGGATCTGAGGCCATGACCGGTGGACCTAGAATTGGAACCCAGTTCATTAATGACTATAATTTAGTTGAGCTGGTTTGTTGACTGAGACCGCAGTTCTGCTCCCTGTGTATACACAAGCCTTCATATACTTGACGTGCAATTAGCTCTCCCCAGCAGGCTGACAGAAGAGAAGTGGTGCAGTGAGATTAGCAGAGGACACAGCAGAGATTCATAGAAGGAAGATGGCCATGGTGATTACGACCGGGCTTGGTAGAGACAATGCCCCCTGTCTCTCACAAGGAATTTCAAAGTCATCACTCGGAGGACTGTTTTGGACCCACTTTTCCAACATTCCTAAAGTGAAGGGAAGTTTCTGGTCCTAATCGCTTCCTTTGAGGTCACCTCAGGCCTAGTGTGGGTCGACTTAGTCTGAGAAGAAGATGAGCAGGCCACAGGGAAGATGGCGCCATGCTGACTGTGCCCTGCAGCAGCAGCATGGTTCCCCACAGCCCCCTCAGGCTTTCCTTTGTCACAGCAGCTGCGCAGTCCAGGTTCATCGTCAGAGTCTCTGCCTCTTGGCCAGATGTTGGAAGCTTCGCAGGATGCAAGAATTAAGGAGTGGGACCCCACCCTCAACAAAATTGCTTGTGCTTTTCTGAATTCAGGAGAGATAAACCCAGAGTTAGTTTAGAGAGAAAAATAACTGTAGCAGAACCTGCTTTTCATTTACTCTACAAATTAATTGCCTCTTTACACATGTAGCTCTGGATTGTTTACCAATATATGACATTCCTGAAATTTCACAAGCTCTCTTTAAATAGTACACTTTATTTTCAGGCACAATTGAAGAACTCAGTGAAAATCAATTTTTGCTTATAAAAGTAGATTCTATGTTACTTATTTGCTATAACTCAATTATTTGTTATATGCAACAATAACTTAAATATGTATAGTTGAAGAAGACTTTATTATCAATATGAACCCTGGTAAACAGGGACTTTTTTTAGTCTTATTTCATGGAATAGTAAGGTAATACCTTTTATATGAATGTGGAAATAAGTATAAGTCACTTTTCAAAATACAAACAACATGATTTCTGGGGCTGGTGCCCTGGGATGACCTGGAGGGATGGTAAGGGGAGGGAGGTGGGAGGGGGGTTCAGGATGGGGAACATGTGTACGCCCGTGGTGGATTCATGTTGATGTGTGGCAGAACCAATACAATATTGTAAAGTAATTAGCCTCCAATTTAAATAAATACATTTAAATTTTAAAAATGTATAATAAAAAAAGATATCTTTCACTAGAAAATTTGAACTCTAGAATGAAAGCTGCAGGAAATGAATATAATTCCTTGTAATGTGGTGAAGATGGCCTTTAGAATGGAAATGGCAGATTTCCTCCGAATGAATCCTGGCCAGAAGATGGAGGAAATTTGCTAAAATGACAGTGATTAACTACAAATATCAGTCAGTTCAACACACTCTTAAAACAGAATGAAGTTCTCAGAGCAGCACGAACATTTAAATGATGAAGCCAATGACTGACAACCATTGATTGTAGTGTGAGTTACTTTTTTTGCTAGTTTGTTTAGGCTTAACTATCTAATTTCGGTCAAATCTCTATTGTTTAGAACAAATTCTATTTTGTTAAGACTACTCCCTTAGAATTTAATAGAAGAAGGATTGAAAGGAGATTTGCTTTTGTGGAATCTTCTGATGCAAGAGTCACTTTAAAAGGGACCCAGTGAGCATCCTATCTTAGAGACCAGGCTTCCCTGTGGTTCAGATGGTAAAGAATCTGCCTGCAATGCAGGAGACCAGGGTTCGATCTTTGGGTCAAGAAGATCCCCTGGAGAAGGAAATGGCCTCCCACTCTAGTATTCTTGCCTGGGAGAATTCAATGGACGGAGGAGCCCGGTAGGCTACAGTCCATGGGGTCACAAAGAGTCAGATATAACTAGGCTTTGACTTGTCACTTCACTTTGATCTTACAGACCATTCATTTGGTGGATGATGGGATTTGTAAACTGAAAAAAAAAAAAAAAAAAGAATTGCTGGACCAAAGAGTGACTCCTCCCCTATAATACATATTTGCATGATAGTTCCCTGTAAAAATGTGCTTGATCTATAACTGAATTTTGGGTTGAAAAACTTCTGTTAGAAAATTACCCTCTTTGGAGACTTCTTGGCAGTCCAGGCATTTAAGACTGTGCGCTTCCACTGCAGGGAGCATGGATTCAGTCCCTGGTTGGGGAATTAAGATCCCGCATGCCATGTGGCCAAAAAAAGAAAAAAGAAAACTTAAAAATTTTAAAAAGAAAGTTACCCTCTTTGGAAAGACTACAGTGAACAGCCAGTCCTGCATCCACAGAAGTGCTTTAAACATTTGCTTCCATTTTAAACCCAACTTGAGTCTCTTGTAAGATTTGGGTGGTTAGGTTGAGTTTGGGGGTAATGGCTTCCTCACGTGTATGTTTTTGCTGGTGGCTTACTATCTCCAGACCATGGTTGGATTTCCGTCTGGAAAGAGAACATCAGTCTTGAGTTAGAGGATCAGGCAGACTGAGGGAGGCAGGGAAAAAGAGAGCAATTCAGACAAACAGACGCTGGTGCAAAGGGGAGCTTGCTTCTCATTACTCAATGTCTGAATCCAGGATTAAGCTATTCTATTGTTTTCTGTTTTAGACCACGATGGTCTTCATAAATTTAAGACATATGTAGCAATTCTTTTGTAGTCTCTCAGAAATATACAGCTAAAAGGTTTTAATCACCCCCAGAAGTTTTAGAAAAGTTCCTGTGTAGTTTTCACATCACGTTGGTCAGTTAACAAGGCATCTCAAATTGGGGAGCATTTCAGTGGATGGTGAGGGGCCCCAAAACCAATCCAAATATTTTATCGTTCGGCTGACTTTGACTCAGTAGAGACAATCCGTATCTATGCTCTGAGTAAGAAAGTAATGTCTTAGGAGTCCTCCCAGATGCATTTCTACTGCAGGGTCCTTGTTCACTGCAGCCACACATCTGTGATGTATCCATTTAGCTTTGTAACTTAGAGAGTGGCTGAGATGCCTCTCAGGAGTGGCGATGACCACCTAGCAAGAGAAACAATGCAAATGCTCCTGAGGAGACTGAGTGGAGACAAGCAGCTCTACCTTCCTGGGGGCCCTGGGAGCAAGAGAATGACTTGGGGTGTATTTCAAATTAAGAATGTTACCCATGGAAAACTCACCCATTCTTTTTGGTTGGATGCACTGATGTGACCTTGACTCTCTGCCCTGTCCCTTCTTTTCACTGTTTTCCTCTTGGTCATTCTCTCCAAATTTTCTCACCTATGAAATAAAATCCTACCATCTTGACACCCATTAATTCTCTGGTGCTTTTGGACACCCAGCAGCTATGCTCTGAGGCACATTAGTGTCTGATGTCATCCTCACTGATGAGATTCTTTTTTGTCCCTTTGAATCTCACCTTTTGTAGATTAAGTGTTTTCTGTTTGTACAACGGGCTTCCCAGTTGGCACAGTGGTAAAGAATCCATTTGTCAATGCAGGAGACGCAGGAGATGCCGGTTGGATCCCTGGGTTGGGAAGATCTCCTGGAGTAGCAAATGGCAAGTAATTCCAGTCTCCTTGCCTAGGAAAATTCCATGGACAGAGGAATCTGTTGGGCTGCAGGCTGCAAGGTTGCAGAGTTGGACGCCACTGAGCATGCATGCAGTAGCATGTGTGTGATGCAATAAACACAGAGTTTGCTAATGCTGCTAGCTTGTTAGATCTCTTGTCACTCAGGAGAGTGTAAAACAATAGGATTTTACAACTTGGGAGGCTATAAATCCAAACTGCATTTCTTTGTGCTTCATTTGGGTAAAAATAAGTGAATATGTGCGGCTTGTCTGTGCAGTGGTTTGTGGTGAATATTGTCCTCACTATAAACATATGCTTTCTCTTTGAGTGTATGAGAAGGCATAAATAATTTCTCAACAGATAGAATGCTGTTTCAGCTTTTACTATACCTTTTTTGGATAGCTAACCTATTATTTTAAGACAAAGAAGACTAGTGGGTCTGTTTGGAAAGACATTTTCACAAACATTGCTCTTGGGAGTATAAATTGGTACAAAATTTATGGAGGGGTGTTCAACAATATATTTTAAAAGGCTTAGAAAAGCTCATACTCTTTGAACTCAATAATTTCACTGTTTTGAATTTACTCTAAAGAGAAAAATGTCACAAATATGCAGAAAGATTTATATTCCAGGGTGTTTTGTGTCAGAGTTAAACGTTATATAAACATAATAACAGTAAAACATTATATACCCTTCCTATTCCCAACAATTTAGAATGATTAAATTATGGTACACACATATATATAATGCATTTAAAGTCCTATTTATATATACAAGGCTCAAAAGAACAACCAACTCATAATAATTATTTCTTGGTAGTATTTCAGAACATTTTATTTCTTTTGTTAAATTTTTATTTATTTTACAACTTTTTCTGCCTTGAGCATTTATTAATTTTTAAATGAGGAATATAGTATATTCTGTGCTGTGCTTAGTTGCTTAGTCATGTCCAACTCTTTGAGACCCCATGGGCTGTAGCCCACCAGGCTCCTCTGTCCGTGGGGATTCTCCAGGCAAAAATACTGGAGTGAGTTGCCATGCCCTCCTCTAGGGGATCTTCCAAACCCAGGGATCCAACCCAGGTCTCCCACATTGCAGGCGGATTTTTTTTTTACCATCTGAGCCACCAGGGAAGCCCAAGAATACTGGAGTGGGTAGCCTATCCCTTCTCCAGGGGATCTTCCCTACCCAGGAACCAAACCGGGGTCTCCTGCATTTCAGGCAGATTCTTTACCAGCTGGGCTACCAGGGAAACCCATAGTATATATACTGCTGCTAAGTCACTTCAGTCGTGTCCAACTGTGTGACCCCATAGACGGCAGCCCACCAGGCTCCCCTGTCCCAGGATATATATAGTATATACTATATATAAAGTATAGTATAGTATATATACTATGGGCTTCCCTAGTAGCTTATTATTACATGGGCTTTCCTGTAGCTCAGACAGTAAAGCGTCTGCCTACAATGCGGGAGACCCGGGTTTGATCCCTGGGTCAGGAAGATCCCCTGAAGGAGGAAATGGCAACCCACTCCAGTATTCATGCCTGGAAAATCCCATGGACTGAGGAGCCTGGTGGGCTACAATCCATGGGGTCGCAAAGAGTCGGACACGACTGAGCGACTTCACTTCCTATTATTACATTGAACAATTAACTGTATTTCTAACTTGAATTTCTTAGGAACTGATTGTTTTCTTTTTGATTATCTAAAAACTTTGGTTCTTTTCTTTTTTCATCCCTGAAGCTCTGCTCCTGTTGATTTCCCTACCTACTAGCCCAGTGATTTGAAGTGAATGAGGGGAGAAGAGGAAGCAGACTGATAGGACCTTCTTATAAGCTGGATTTGAATATAGCTTTTATTAATGAGAGGTAAGAGAGTCTTTTCTTTTAGTAACAGGTTTTTTTTTTTTTTTTTAACAAATCGTTTTTGTAGAAGTCGTTTAAACGTTGAGATTATTTGAGAACCAGTGGCAGAGTTTCCGAAGGGCTTCTTATTCTTTGTCCTAAAAGAGAAGTGAAAGCAGAGCATATGTGGGCAGGAAATCAAAGTGGTGTCCTCCTGGGTCAGGGTCGCCCCAGAGAGGGGCCCTGAGGAGAGGAGCTGTGGACCTGACATGAAGCACTCAGTTTTGTTTGCATTGTCCTTAGTCTCTTTTTCCTGCAGCCTACTCTCTTCTGAAAGTTTCTCAGTCACATTCTGGGTATGTTGAATATTTAAAATGTTTCAACTAGAGCATACTGAGTGAGAATTCCTTCAGCAATTGCTTCATATAATGATGATGACTGTGAGCCTGATAATTAAATCCATGTGTTTGGTAAGAAGGATCATGTCCATATTATGTATGTTCTACTTGTGAGGCACATAGATATTTCTGTTCCTATCATCTTAAATAGACCATAGCATGGGCCTTTTTGTGCTTGGTTATTGGGTGTGAACAATGGAAAATGCAGTGTAAGAGATTACGCAAGGGCTCATGCTTCCTGGACTGGGCTTTTTGTCTTTTAAAATGTTTCCTGGTTAAAAATTTTTGTATTTTACTGACCTTTATGAAGGCTGAAATAAGCTGTTTTGTATCCAGTTGTTTAGCCCATGGGAAGTCATGGTTAATTGCTGCAGAGCTCAAAGCCCAAATTGTTTTATTAAAGTTGGAGAGTTTGAAATTAAAGTCTTACAACTGCTATCTCCTTCCCCACCACTCTATTCAGTCATGACTGCATCCAATCTGTGCTGGAAGAATGAACTTGTAGACATTTATAGGAGTATGAAATTATCCTAGGAAAGGCACTCTGATCCACCAAGACCCATTTAGGTAACATTTTAAAAAATGCATTGGCTACTATGTCAGATTGTCCTATGCGTACACTCAGGTATTTTAATGTCTTATTTTCTTTTTCTAATTATAGAAGTAAGTATTAGAAAACACATACAGGTTTTAAAATAGAAAATTAGAAATGCATGCTATTCCTAAGCATAAGGTAAATTTTGTTAGCATTCTGTTGTATTTTTGCTAGTCCTTTTTCCTCTGCATGTATGTATATTTAGCACAGTTAAAATCCTTAAGTATTGCATTTTGATTTTTTCATAAACAATAGTTTGTGATCATCTCCCTTAGCATTAAAAACCTTCAGAAATATATTCTTTATTTATAATATTTGATCAAGAATCTCAAGTATATCCTCTCCTTTCTGGACATTTTGGGTGTTCGTAGTGGTTAATTGTTCTAAATAATGATGTATTGAACATCTTGTGCATACATTTTTGCTCAAACACTTAGCTAATATTTTAGGACAGATTTTTAGAAGTGGAATTACTGAATCAAGTGATACATTTAAAAAGTTTAAAATTCATATTCTCTCGGATACTTCTAAAATCAGATTTGTAGAAAATCAGATTTACTTGCTAAGAAATGATAAGGCTGAAAGTGGAAAGATTGTAATTGTTAAACCAGGAAAATCTAGACTTTGTTCTAAGTTCCTGATTAGATGTAGGGTCCAGATGCTTGGCAATGTCACTTCGGGTCTCTGTGCCTTGATTTCCTCATCTTGAGGAACTGTTAAATAATACCACTCTTTTTCTTATTGCCCTTTTAGAAAACTTTAAAGTAGACTGATTGGCAAGAGTTTTTAAAATATTTTGAACACTTAAGAAGGGATATGGAGGAACCGACGATGACAGTCTGGTTGTTTACTTCGTGTTTGTGAACCAGAATCAGATGTTTGGACCTCCGTGTCTTAGAGGTTTGGCCGGGAAAGCGGGAGACAATGAGACTGGCCAAAGCAGCATTTACTGTTTGGTATAATTTCAAAGGTATGCTAAGAGAAAGAGAGCTCAGCCAAGAATTTATGACTCGGTCAGAGGCAAAGTTGAGAGCTATCACCTGCTTCAAGGAGGAGAGCTTTGGATGAGTTCATATATATGCATGGCACACTGCTGCAGTCTAACTTTATGACTTTTAATGACTCCGACCACCTAATCACTTGTGAAAGGATGTGCTGGAGTTTGCCTTCACTCAGCTTGACAAGGTGATGGGAGGCATATATCTTCCTTACATGAAAACACTTGTCAGTTGCATCATATTTGGTAAGACAAGCACCAATGTCACCTTGGGGGGAAGAAAAGTAACTCAGCTGACATCCAGTGCATATGAGTTTCCAATATGCTGCAACATACCTAATTTCAAGTGAAATATGCAAATACACCCTATTTTGTCTGCAGTTTTTATTTTCCTGATGCTTTCTCTAAGTGCCACATCTTCTGCTGATGGAAACATTGTGTAACTTCTTCTGAGCTGATGCATATTTAAATACGCAAGGCGAAGAATTTTCAGCCTTTGAGTGGAAGCAACATGGCAAACCAAATGCAAATCTCTCAGTCACCTGTTTCTGTTTGGTTTGTTTTCTATTTTATTTTGGTGCTCGGGATGCACTTATATAACCAGTTCATGTTAGTCCAAACTGCTGAATTTCAGACTTTTTATGGGTAGTAGGTCAGAAAGTGAAGTTGGCTTATTAGCTATGTGGGCAGCAGAGAGAAAACCGAGCGTGTTTGAGAAAGAGGAACAGATAAAGAAGTTGAGTCACAAAATGCATGTCTCTTTCCTGATTCCTTCATAAACTTTAAAGAATATTAAAGTGTTTTGTAATCCTAATGGTTTTGGTTTCTAAATGACTTCTTCACTGGGACAGCATAACCAAAGTAGTCTAGGTATAAATGCCTCCAAGGGGCCAATATTATGGGTCAGGTGAATGGCCTGAATCATAATAGTGGGTCTGATGGCTTTCCTAAAGAAAGGAAAAGGTTAAATTGAAAACAGGACTGCTGTTGAAAACGCTTCAGTGCAAGCTTTGTCCATAACAAAAGAGAGCCATTAAGGTATTTTAGTGTGACTGTGGTGTTGATTGCTTGAACAGTGTCCCATAGAAAACTAAACAGCTCTTTGCACACTTTGCAGACTTTCCCTAATAAAACTCCCCTGTTTTATCAGAGGATAGGTGGTCTGTTTTGGAGGACAGATCTGCAACAGAGTTTAATTTGCATTTTCCAGATTATTGGTAAATAACTTAAGTCCAAGATCCCATAGTGTGCTTTTTTCTAACCATGTATACATTTATTATAGTTAGCACTTTCTAATAATAAGTCAGTCAACTGTTGCAAGTACAATAGTCAAGGGTTCCGTTTTATTTCCTATATAGATTTCCTTCAGTAGCTGTTAGCTGCATTTATTCAATCATTCCTAGGAGGGCTAGAGTGGATTCTTTTTCCAACTGATTTGTGCAGTAAGATTCTGCCTATTGTGGTAGCAAAAATTGTGAATGGTTTGCTCATAAATGTGGAGCAAACCAAGGACTTGCTTTCAATTTGGTATTACTTTATTTAGATTTTACTGTTTCACTCCATGGAGGAATGGAGACCAGGGGATGTGATGAGCCAAATTGCCTTCCCACCCAAGAAACAAAGACAGTCTCATCATCTGAATCTGATTCTTCGTCTGAGTCTATCCACTGCAAATCAAAACAGTTGATGGTTACTTTATATAGTTTTTGGAAGATCGTAGAATAAAGAGTCAATTGCCTGTAACTGTCTCCATAGCAGCCTAAGAGAAACATGCAGGCAGTGATGTGGTGTAGTTACATTTACAATGCTATACATTCAGAGAGAGAGAGTTCTTGTACACTCAAGGAAAAAAAAAAGTCCAAGTCTAGAATCGGATAGCCCATAGTGACACACTGTCCTTGCAAATAAGTAGGTACAAATCCCATTCGATTTTCCACTACAGCTCAACAAGGGACAAAATACTGACTTTGTGGCCATCCACAAAAATACATTTTTCTTAAAACCACTTATCAAAACATGTGACAGAAAGCCACATAGTTTACCATGTTAATGAAAACATAACTCTTTTGGAAAGGTAAGCTGTGTCCAAAAATTTCATTTTAAGTTTCAAACCTTTGTTCCTTCCTCAGCTCAACATTCATGACTATGTGACACTATTTTTTCTTTTTTCCCATTTATTTTTCAAAAGTTGGTGGAAGTTGTGTTCCAGCGATCATCCAATTATGAGTTTGATTTTTTAAAAATTAGAAGTCATTTGAACAAAATAAGCAAGCATGACTATAAATCTGAAATGAAATCGATGTTAGGAAAAGCACTTTCTTCTATCACACAATTGTCTCTTACAAGATGGCTAGGGAAAATGATCTCCTCTTAGCATTTATTATTGTATAGCTCCTTCTTCAATTGGTCCATCAGTTATAGGCTTCCTGCTCTTGCTATTGTTCAGTGGTGAAGAAGCAAACAAAGGAAACACACTGAATTGTCACATGACTATTTGGGATAGTCATGAGCAACATTTTCTTCTCGTATGAAACAATAACATTTAAATTTTGTGGTTACGTATCATGAGTGTCTGTCAGCAGAAACCATTGTGATTGGCAGGCAGTAGATTAAATTTATGGGTTTTAGGCTTTTTTTTTTCTTAATAAGGATACCTTGAGAGAGTCCAAGGGAAATGAAAGTCAGTTTTGTCATCTCGCACAGATTTCAAAGGCAGGGGGCTACACCAGGGCTTGAAAGGTCTATATTACACTGCGGCTGTCTAGCCATACTTGACAATGAGACATACTGTATTTGCTCACGGTGCTGGAGTTTATCATGCAAGAAGAGTAATTATATTTGAATTGTGTCAGCCAGCCACCCTAAAATGAAGGAACGTCAACGAATGTTGCTCCAAGGAGAAGGAGATGATTAGTTATAATTATACTCAGTGTCCAAGAAAAATGCTTCATTCCCTCATTCTGTTGCGAAGAGGAGAGGGTAAAAAAAGAAAAAAACCAACAATTTTTTTTTAGTACTTCTCAGTGTTAAAAAAAAAAAACACACCTTTTAAGGTGGCCATTTATTAGAGAAATTTCAGATAAGTGCTCTGGTGTGACCATTTAACTATCTGAGGACTTGCTTGGTCTGTGCACAATTTTCTAGCTTTTAAAAATGTAGCGTGTAATACATCTCCTAGATTTTTCTTCCTTATCATATGTAGACAATCTCCTAATGGGGGAAATGTTACACAATAGAAGTCAAATTTCTTAATTCACCTAACTGGTTTCATCTACATAGCGCCAAGACATAAAATATGGCTTTCTAGCCATTTATAAATTTGATGATTTGATTTATAATTCTTGTCAAATGAATGGTTTGTTTGAGATGATAGGATGAATACTCTGGAGTGTTGATGCCTTTTTGGGTGTTTTTGTCAGTGAATGGTTACCTAAACTTAGCTTTTATGTCCTAAGAATACACATTTTGAAGTTTACGCTTGGAGACGTTCAGACTTTTCAGGTGATGCATTTTGTTGCATATTCTCTTTTATTGTGTAGTGTTTCATATCTAGCTTAGAGTGATGGTTTGGTGGGTATTAGTTTGTTGGTCACCTCTAGAGTGGTTGATTTTTGTGACTTCCTATGTGTAACTTTTTTGGGGTAAAATTCTCACTTTAGTAATTTTTTTGATAATGTTAAGATGGTGGTATGGTTGATGGGCTTGGATTATCTCTCGAATGATTTATTATTATACTTACGAGAATGGGCTTCATTTACAATTATTGATGTTTTGTGTGGTTTCAGTAACTTCCCAAGACATTCTCATGAAACCAATGTTAGAAGTAATGGTAAGATGAGTAGAGATAATAGATTTAAAAAGGGGTGATATTTCCAAAATGTATTTGCTGAGAAGTCAAATTAGTACCAGCTATTTTTACATATTATTTAATTTAGCCTCCTTCTGTTATTTAAGTAATACAGTTTGGTTAACTGTTCTGGATCACTCAGAATGGTTTTGAGTAGTTTAACACAATATTTCACTTTTTATAGAATTAGCAGACTCTTAGCAGACAATATGTAACATAACTATGTCTGATTCATGTAAAGTGATTTGGAACATGACACAGTCTTCATACGGAGCAAACTCCACTATTTCACCTCAATGAAACAGCTAGATCACTGACACAGAATTTCATATATATTTATACACATATAAATTGCTCCTATTTGTGGCTGCTCAACACGTAGCGCAGTCATGAAGCTGTTGTCTGGTGGGACTGTTCCCAGTGGTGGAGGCCATCTCCATGGTAACCCTGATTCCTTGAGTCACATCCCAGCGTGCCCTGTGAGCATGGTTGCTTCAGTGAGCTCTTTAGATGGATTTTCCTTGCTGTTATTTTCTTTTCTCATGTGTTTCTGTGTAATCAGACCCATAAATAGATTTGCCAAATAAAAAATTTTCAGTATAGGAATGTCAAAATTTTCAAATCGTATGTATTATAGCTTAAGACGTATGTATTATATAGCTTGACGTATGTATTATAGCTTAAGAATGCCACCAATCTATAATCGTCTTTACAAATCATTTTCTTTCCCTTTATATGAATTTGTTTTAGATGTGGCTGGTTGTTTAGATATGTTGGTTTATCCCACTGCCCAGTGTCAATAACTATGGCTCCAAAGTCCTTTGTGCTTTTTTTGTCGAGGACACAAAACAGAGTCAATCATGGCCCTCATTCATAGCCTGCTATGTTGTAGATTGGCTGGCACAAGCCTCTCTTTAAAAAAAATACAGTCATTCACTTGACTGTGCTGGGTCTTAGTTGCAGCATGCAAGATCTTTAGTTGCAACCTGCGAACTCTGAGTTGCGGCATGTGGGATCTAGTTCCCTGACTAAGGATTGAACCCGGGCCCCCTACATTGGGAGCAGAGAGTCCTAACTACTGAACCACCAGGGAAGTCCCACAAGCCTCTCTTCTGTTTCATTCTGTTTTCCAATGTGTTCCCCCATCTCCAGTGCTGTTCTCTTTCTTGAGAGAGTCTGCTTCAATGTACTTAATGTCACATTCTTGCAATTCTTGTCATGTATATGTATCTTGAATTGTTTTGTGTCTTGTGTAGCTTGTGTTGTTTTGAGTATGTTTTAAGTATATAAATGCTATTATGCTATAAATATCACTCAGTTTCTTGCTGGAAAAATGAAGCATTATGCTTTTGAGCTACTTCTGTGTTGCTAAATTTAAGTCTGGCTCATGAATCCTGCCTTTGACTTCATACTCACGGTGTGCGCAGTTGATAGTTTGCCATTCCTGGGGATGGATATTGTGTTTCCTCCTTTATTTGCAATAATCAACACGTTTCTGTGAATACCCTCAGGCATATTCCTTTGTGGACTTGTGAAGGTATATGTTCAGGATTGCTGGGTTGGTGGGCCTGTGTCATTTCCTTTTGACAAAACCTTTCCATCTAAATTTTGCCCAGTGAATGAGCAAATGCTGGTTTGCTTCTGGGATCACCCAGAACTTCCCACACCCTCACTTGCTTAAATTTTAAAATCAAGTTAACAGATATTTTTTTGGAAGGAAAAATTTGACCCTATTTTTTTCTTTCATATTGGCTAATCAGAAGCTGTATAAAAAATGCCTCCAAGTACTGTCACTTTTTTAAACTTAGAAACAAAAATGATGGGTCTTTGTATTAAATTGTGTAAAATGTTTATTCTAACATTGTAATCAATAAGTCTGATTTTACAAGTAGAATGCTTATTTAATTTTTTTTTGATGATTCTACATTTACTTAGATGACTGATAGAACAGCTTTAATTATATATTAACCATTTGAATACATTTCTTTACTGTCTTGCCCCCTCATATAGTAAACAAGGAGCAAAAGAATGTCCAGGGTGCATAGCTCTGCTGTGTGTGTGCCTGAGATTTTCATTCTCTGGCTAGCTTGTCTTTATCAGAATTTATTCCTTACTTTATGCCCAAATTCTGTCACCCAAATTAAAACAGCAGTCCCAAATGAGAACTCCAGAAAGGAAGTGAAATGGATGTTAGAGGAATATTATTTGCTGACTACTTTCGTCAAGCCCTGCTGCCCAAAGAACGCTTATTTCAGCGAGTCCTAGGCTGCATTGCAGAGCATCTTTTGTTTCCTGGTAATAGAGACCTTGTACAAGTTATCTTTCCATCCAAGTGGAAGGGTCTGTTTATATGGGTGAAGCAGTGACTAACTGGAAAGCTAACTGAAACTTTGTTGTCAGCGTCTTATGGGAAAATGTATACATTTATGAAATGCCTTTGTGTGCATGCTCAGTTGCTAAGTCCTGTTTGACTCTTTGTGACCCCATGGACTGTAGCCCACCAGGCTCCCCAGTCCATGGGATTTCCCATGCAAAAATACTGTAGTGGTTTTCCATTTCCTTCTTCAGTGAAATGACTTTACGTGCTGTTTATTTCATGCTTCATTTTCCTATTTTTCCTAGTATATCTGTGTCCCAAATATCAAGAATTATAATAAACATGTAATTATTTTTTTCTTTGTAATTTTTTCTTTTGTATAAGTTTTTCCTTTCTAATTAAAGGAAAATGTGCTATTTAACGGTCATAAGAGAGCTCTCATCTAGTTATTTAGATAAAACCTTAGTGACCACTTCTTAATTTAGGCAATTTGGTTATAATTTCAAACAATGTAATTTTTTTCCCTTAGAGATTCTGTTATATTGTTAGCCCTCCACCCTAACTTTATGTATTGTATAGAGACAGTAATTTCTTTTTATATTTCCATCATAACTTTTCTTAGTGTGTTTTGAAAAATTAGCTGACATGACCTGACATGACTCACTGATGTAAGATTTATTGAAACCATCTTTTAAAAACTTAAATATTTGAGAGGCTTCCACAGCAATAACCATAATAAAACCCCAATTTTTTAACTTTCAGTGTACATCTTTTAGTGATTCCTCATACTCTTATTTGAAATTGAACACACGTTGAGGCTGGGTGTGGTTATTAATTCATTAGGGAATGGTGGATACACTCTTCGGCTCTTCTCCCCTCCTTTGGTCCTGGGAGCCAAGGAGGGAGAGGAGGAGGGATGGGGGTGGAGGAGGAGAGATGAGGGTGGAGGGGGAGGGAGGACAGTGAGGGGAAGGGGGAGACAGGGAGACAGAGGCTGAGAGGGAGACGATGACATTAGAGGTGACACGTAGCTGTCCTGGCTTCCTCAGTCTGAGGGGAGAGTAATGAAGGGTTTTCCTGCCTTCTACAGCCTGAGGACAACCCTATGGCCACAGCACCTTTTCTAATCCCATTTTCTGTGTGCTGCATGTCATAATCTGTAAGGCACTGGTTCCAAGTGAGAACACCGAATCCAAACAATGACTGTGTCTTGTATTTATTTGCACTTTAAAACTACAGTGTGTGGGAAAACTTACTCCTTAGGAAAAAAAAAAAAAAATAGGAGGGCTGCAGCCAAACAGCTCTGGGAATATGTTGCCATTCAAGTGGAGTCACTGGACCCAGCAAGCCTTCAGATCTCAGTTCTGTGATTTACAGCAGCATTTCACCAGGGAGAGAAAAGTGTGTGTCTCTTTAAAACTTTTTGTTCAAATCTCCCCTCTTTGGATTATCTGTATTTCTTGCAGTTGAGGGTCCCGTGTAACAATAAGCAGTTCTCCTGGAGACTGGCTGACCCAAAGTACCCCACTGTCTATACAACATGGAAGGCTAGAGCAAAAAGATTCTGAGTGGAAAAAAGACAGCAGAGTTTTCCTAGATACAGGGAGCTGGGAGGAAACAGGTCTAAAGTGGCAGGGTTATATCCTGCATGTTGTTTTGGACATGAAGATCAATAGTAATAACCAGGAAGAAGAACCTGTATGCAGAGCACATTGAAATAGCCACTTAGTGACTTTCTCTGCCAACCTGGTGAGTAGAACAGTCACTAGATTAAACGACTCTCGTTCTGTAAAATATGAATGTATGCCATGTATTTATGGTATAAGTGTGTGGAAGGGCTGTGTGTACTTTTTTAAAGGTATGAATAGCATTTGTAAACTTCCTGGGAATGAGAGGCAAAGAGGACCAGATAGGAACCAGAGTGAGGAGATGATTCATTAGCCTGACAATAGGGAGGGCGGTCAAAGAGCATGGAAACGGAAACAGGCAGGTTTCCAGGGCTAGCATGCATATCGGCCTGTCTGTTGTGAGTGTGCTAACCAGAACTTAAGAAAGAAGCTATTTTAAAAAGCCTAACTGGGTTCGTTTACAAATATTGATTAATCATTATAGTACCAAATATCTTGCTGATATAGAAAGCATGTGATTATGGTTGAAAAAAATCATTATTTAGAACTGTAGTCATTCTAATTCTATGGGCGATACATACACTGTTTTTCTCCTTCAAAACTTGGCTATTTGAAATGTGTTAAAAACATATAACAATATTTTATTATGAAATTGCACTTATTTTTTACAAATATAAAACAAAAATAACAATCCATTGGGAATTAGTTTAGCCTGCTATAAATAGGTTGTGACTATTGATCAATAATATTATCTATATTTTAATAAAATAGTTAAAATACTAAAAAAAAAAAAGCTGCTGGAGGAATGGTGTTTAAATGGATATTAATTTAGTTTTGAAAATTCTCTTTTTTCTGTTGACATTCTTTCATTTGCTTGTGGCCAACTCAGGTCATTTCTTTGTTCACTTTCTAGGATTAGAAATTTATTCTATGTAATTATGTAAAAATTCGAAAAGAAAATATTTAGTTTACTTTTGGTTTTAATAGGACTACTTGGCTGAAGATTAGAGATTAAACTTTAAAATCCACAAATGCATACTAAACATTTTACAGTAATTATGCCTATTGGAGCAGTAATAGGAGGCCTTCACTTTAAAAAAATATGAATTAAGGATATGGAGTAAAAAACAATTTGCCGATCCAACTAGGGACATCTACTAATTTGGTAAAAAATGCTGTTTGTTAGAATTCTCTAAATGTACCATTTGGTTTTGGGGACTTCGTTATTATTAGATCTGGCGTATCAACTCAGAGGAAGAATGACGAGGTCATCCTTATCCTTAAGAAAACCATTTTTTAATCAGCATTTTTTTTTACTCAAATTATAATTCAGCTTTCATATCTAATAGAATTTACATTTACTAGTTCCCACTTGAATATCATTATTTTTGCCCTTTTCTATCTGGTAGTTATTTATAAGGAAAACACAACAGCATTACAAAGAGATCATTTCAGGTCATTTATTGTTGTTTGTTTTTGATGGAATTTTGGTTCATTTACTATATCCTCATTTCAGAAGAATTAATGATACCCTAATACGTAAATAAGCAGGATCATTTGTATGCTTTACTAAGCTCATTTCCTATTTTTAAAATGATAATATTCTGGTGAGGTCTCTAGTCACTTCATCTCAGAATAATGTGAATACTGTAATAGGCATGATTTTATAATTTCTGGTAAATTATGGATGCAGACTTTGGTTTCATTCCAACACTGTCATACTAGCTGTATGATTTTGTACAATTTGCTTAATGTTATCAGACTTCAGATTTCTTACGTCTAAAGTGCGGTCAGAGGAAGAGGCACTACAAAATTCTTTTTCAATTCCAAAATTTTATGATATAGAAAGAATCCCCATGAACTTAACTGAGTACTGTATAAAAAGTGATAGTTAACCATGATAGCATGATTGAATCAAATTGAACTTTTTTATTTTTTAGGATCTCAGAAATATTGTTGAAAAGAAAATTAAGTTATCCTTAATGATTCTGGCCATTTCATTTGATGTTGCTTCATATGATCTGATACTTGGTTAAAAGTAAAAAGATATACTGCACAGTAGATTGGAGTGATTTAGAAAATAATATCACACTTTTATTAATGAGGAATCTATTGATTGTAAGTGAGAGAATTCCAATTCAGATTTACTTAAGCAACATACAAGGAATATTCTGGAATCTGTAGTCATCCATCCAAGAATGGATCTACTTATGTATATAAGATATACTTATGTATATAAGATAGATTCAGGGTTTCAAGTAGCCTCCATAGAGCTTTGTTTCTCTACCCCTTTGCCCTATTTTCCTGTTGATTTATTGCTTGGACAGTCAGGGCCTCAACCTAAGAGCAAAGTAAGTCCCAAGAATATATCCTTTGGAATTTTGATTAAAAGGAATAAAGACTGTCTCAATCCAAGCAACCACTCTGACCAGCTTTCATTAGGTCAGGTACTCATCCAATCACTGTGGTTGGGTTAGGGATGGAGTATTTTGATTGGCCAGCTGTGAGTCATAGGATCATCCCTTAACCATAGGCAAGTCACTCCACCCAAATCACAAGAAATTGGCTTTCCCATGGAGAGTAGGGTTCTATTTTTAGAATCGTGGTGGATGTGCAGAAACAACACAACAAAGTCCCAAATCTAACACAAGTCTTAGAATGGACGCTTTTTTGGCAGCTGGAAAGTTTTAAGCAAAAAGATAAATTGTCAACACACTTGGAAAATAATAACAATAACAACCAGTAGCTGTGGCTTCTGCTCTTTCTTTAAACCATTCAGTCAGATAGATGTCAAGACCCTTCTTGATCAATTTAAAGTTGATCTGCCCAAAGATTCAGAACTTTGCTTTATTCACACATTTACTTCATTCTTTTAATAATTTATAGTGGTGAAGCTTTGCATTTCTCCAGGGTTCTCAAGACAGGCACCTTGATTTTCTTGCTTGTTAACATTTACATATTTCTAATATGGCTGCTCCATTCCTATCTATATGATAGAGTTGAATATGAAATGGTTTTTAGGATTTTTTTTTTTTAAGAAAAAGATGTTTTCTTTTCTTATGTGACAAAATGTGATTTAAACTTTCCATTTGGCACCAATTCTGATTGAATTTTATTCTGAATCACAGGAATATATTGAGTCACATGTTGTATAGATGTCTGTGCAATATTTAATTTTGTCATTTATCAGAAAAACATAGAGACTGGGGGACAAGTGTTACTTAATTCCTTACCAATCTAAATGATTAGAACTACATATCTTTTAATTGGTAAAAAGCTTTATTTAACAATCCATATAATTAGATTAAAAAAAAAACTTGCTGGTGCTGTGTCACTAGGTAATGATCAAGCCAACCAGTGGAGAGGAAAGAACATGTACTTTGGCAACAGATAGAGCTGGTTCTAAGCCCAGCTCTTCCAATTACTGGTTCTCTGGTTCTAGGCAAGTGACTTAATATCCTGTGCCTCACCCTTATTTACAAAATGGGGAGTCATAATCCTTCTTCACAAGATTCTATCAATGTAAAAATGAGTCTAGGTGTCAATGTCTAGCATAATGCTAAAAATTTAATAAATACTATTTAGTTTTTCCTTCCTTACTGTTACTTCCTCCATTTATTTCCCCTCTTTTTCTCCTTCTTTCCTTAAAAAAAAAAAAATCTAGCTTAACCATCGTAGATTCACCCTTTGTCACTCATTTTAATTAAAGAATCAGTTCAGTTCAGTTCAGTCGCTCAGTTGTATCCAACTCTTTGCGACCCCATAAACCGCAGCACACCAGGCCTCCCTGTCCATCACCAACTCCCAGAGTTTACCCAGACTCATGTCCATTGAGTCAGTGATGCCATCTAACTATCTCATCCTCTGTTGTCCCCTTCTTCTCCTGCCTTCAATCTTTCCCAACATCAGGGTCTTTTCAAATGAGTCAGCTCTTTGCATCAGGTGGCCAAAGTATTGGAGTTTCAGCTTCAACATCAGTCCTTCCAGTGAACACTCAGGACTAACTTCCTTTAGGATGGACTGGTTGGATCTCCTTGCAGTCCAAGGGACTTTCTGCAACTCCACAGTTCAAAAGCATCAGTTCTGTGGCACTCAGCTTTCTTTATAGTCCAACTCTCACATCCATACATGACAACTGGAAAAACCATAACCTTGACTAAACGGACCTTTGTTGACAAAGTAATGTCTCTGGTTTTTAATCTGCTGTCTAGGTGGGTCATAACTTTCCTTATAAGGAGTAAGCGTCTTTTAATTTCATGGCTGCAATCACTATCTTTAATTGAAATAATGATTGATTAAATACCAATTTACTTAAAAGGGAAAAAACCTATAGCTGATAAAAAATAGGCAGATGTTTCTTTATGATAAATTAGGAATGATTTGGTTTAAATCATATGCTGTCAAGTGACTTTTTATTTTTCCCTGGACAGGAAAGTAGTCAAATAATTATTTTATTGATAAATCTTTACAAACTAATGACTAATTATATGTTCATAGTCTAATCTAAGTGAAGGAAGAGTAAAAAGAGTCTAGTAAGCTAGTAAAATGCTGGAAGTCTTAAATAAATACAGTTTAGCCTTGCTGTCTTTGAATTCTTTCTATACAATTTGATGCTTCAAAAAGCTACAAGGAATGACAGAAGAGAATAAGTCTATATCTTGGCACTAGAAATGGAAATAATCCTTACAAAGATAATGTTCTACTAATGGAATCAGCCCTGATGTATAGTGAATGCAAGAGTGTATTTAGTCCCCACTACACGATAGTGAGTTGCTTTTTTTAAAAAATCCTTTTTGTCAATAATGGATAATGTCTTTTTTTTTTTAATTGTTAAAGAAGGTAATGATTTGTCCTGAATCTTTTCTTTGATATAGGAAGAAAAAGCAGCTTTTTTTTTTCTTCCTGAAAGACTTTTTAAAAATGAGATTTCAAATAATGTATTTTTACAGATTACAAAAAGTTACCGACTTTTAAACAATTAAGCAGAACAAAGTCAAGTTCAAATGAGTTGTCTTCCATGGAAAAATGACATTAGCTTGCTAGACAATGGCATCAAAGTCAGGCTTCTATTAAGGAAATTGAAACTCAACAATTGTCCCCTGCTAGGCTGCTGCTGCTAAGTCGCTTCAGTCGTGTCCGACTCTGTACGACCCCAGAGATGGCAGCCCACCAGGCTCCGCTGTCTCTGGGATTCTCCAGGCAAGAACACTGGAGTGGATTGTCATTTCCTTCTCCAATGCATCAAACTGAAAAGTGAAAGAAGTCGCTCAGTCGTGTCCGACTCTTAGCGACCCCATGGACTGCAGCCTACCAGGCTCCTCCGCCCATGGGATTTTCCAGGCAAGAGTACTGGAGTGGGGTGGCCTTCTCCACCCCTGCTAGGCAGTGGGTAGGAACTGGACATTGGGGTTTTAATTGCTGTTTTGTTCTAGGTCATGCCTTGCTCTTCCAACTAAATCTGGTGTAGAGAGTCCCTGTTCTTCTTCTTCTTGCTTTTGATCACCTAATAGAAAGAAGCCCATGTTCCTCAGGGAAATAACTGGGCAGTGTGAATCAATCTTTCTCTCTCTCTCCCCTCAGTAAAATCTACTTTTAGTGTAATGATAGCAAATCAAGTGTAAAAAAGGAATAGAATTGGTGTTCATTTCTCTGTGCCTCATTACTGCATTCAATGCACTGTTTTTAACCAGCAAGGGGAAAAGAGTTGATTTAATCTTAACAGTTTGAAATGTACATATAGGGAGAAAAAAATCAGGTGGAAATAAATGTTAAGTGCAGAAAGCACCTGGATTATTTAGCCCCTGCCTCTGTAGTTGAGTAAAAATAATAATTTGGAAAAAGTCTTAAGTTTTCAAATTTGTAACCTACTTCTTCTAATCCTAGGATTTTACTTATATGGACTCTCAGTGGGCAGAAATACCAGCATCAAGACAGTTGCAGACTAGCACAGCAGGTGAAAAGTGTTCATAAATAACCCTAAACTCATAACTTATTATAAAAAGAGTTATAGAGACAAGCTTTCAGAGCTCAGAGAAAGGAGAGATGATTTCTATTGGAGTATGAAGCAGGAGACAGTGAGGATTAGAAAGACCAAAAGAAGGATATTCGAGAAACTGATGATCTTTAAGCAAAACTGGGGGCTTCCCTGGTGGCTTAGACTGCAAAGAATCTGACTGCCAATGCGGGGGACCCAGTTTCAATCCTTGGGTTGGAAAGATCCCCCGAAGAAGGGAATGGCAACCCACTCCAATATTCTTGTCTAGAGAATTCCATGGACATAGGAGCCTGGTGGGCTACAGTGCATGGGGTCACAAAGAGTCAGACATGATTGAATGACTATCACTTTCACAAGCAAAACTTTGAAGATTAGTAAGATTTAAAAGAAAACAGAATTCCAGATACAATGTAATACATTAGAGATACTGGGCTGTGAGAAAAATTTTGAGTGTAATTGAATTAATTTAAATGAGTTCTGACCATTTTTGTAGATGCTGCGCATGTTTTTACAGAGTAAAATTAAAACTTTCTGTGTGTGTGCATTTGTGTCAGTGGGTAGGGGTTTTAGAAGCCAGTATATGGATCTGATTATCAGAGTCTATTCTAGTTTTTATCTTCATGAGGAATTTTAATCTCTGCTTGTTCCAATCCTTTGCCAACTAAAACTCCAGCCATGATGGCTCCCACTCTGAGATTAAGCAAGCTGATGTTATAAAATTGGTGTGCCTGGGAAGGTGTACACTTAGAGGTATTTTTTACCATGTGGCCTATAAATGACTAATTTATTTAAGCTGATATCATTTAAATACTATTTGTAAGTGATTTCATATCCAGAAAAAAATGACATCAATTATCATAAACACTTAGCACATAATTCTTCTTTCTCCATTTCAACCCTAAGACATCACAGTTTGCCCAAATAAATATTTGGTGAGTCCTAAGAGGTTAGAGTTTGGTTTAAAACTTATTACTTAATGGGGATCTGTCCTGAATGTTGATTGGAAGGACTGATGCTGAAGCTGAAGCGCCAATACTTTGGCCACGTGATGTGAAGAACTTTTTCACTGGAAAAGACCCTGACGCTGGGAAAGATTGAAGGCAGGAGGAGAAGGGGATGACAGATGATGAGATGGTTGGATGGCATCACTGACTCAGTAGACATGAGTTTGAGTAAGCTCCGGGAGTTGGTGATGGACAGGGAGGCCTGGCGTGCTGTATAGTCCATGGGGTCGCAAAGAGTCGAACATGACTGAGTGACTGAACTGAACTGAAGAGGTTGGAGTTTGTTTTAAAACTCCTTACTTACAGATTTTACAAAAATCTCAAGTAACCTAAGCAAATAAGTTAATAACATCTTAATGGATTCCCACCCCTCTCCCCACCCAAAAGAATACATCATAGTCCTAGAATAATATTAAGGGTAACTTAATTAGCTCGCTGCTTTTGAAAGAACAAGTAAGGTTCAGATTTGTGGTTCAGAACAAAAAGTGGTGTAGTTGAGTTTAATTAGCTAGAGTTTAATTCATTATTTGTATAACTGAAATTTTATTTGAACAGTGTGATAAAGAACAGATAATTCTACAAAGGCATGCTGAGTAAAAATGTATTGGTTTACAGCTAGTGTAGCATAGGTGACTTTAAGGTAATTAAGTTCAGAGAGATACAGGTTTCAGTCATGCCCACGTTTCCCAATGAGGCTACAGATGTGGACAAGTTACTCTTTTGGATCC
Organism: Capra hircus; assembly: GCF_001704415.2. Lineage (NCBI taxonomy): Eukaryota > Metazoa > Chordata > Mammalia > Artiodactyla > Bovidae > Capra > Capra hircus. The sequence continues at coordinate 59,955,570 of NC_030824.1, read as the reverse complement.
TCACTTTCCTTAGAGGTTGAATGGGAAGAATAATATTAATTTTGGGAGGTTGTTAAGAATAAATGAAAGAGAGGATGTTAAGTGCCAAGCGTATAATTGATACTCTATAATCCATAGATTTTATTAATAGGGCTGTGTGTAATCTTCAGAAGGAGTTTTGAGACTATCTTGGATCCTTGAGAATATTTGTTGATGTTCAGTGAAAGAAGGAAAAATTCAGAGAAGTCCCTGTTACCAAGAGTGTTGTGAAACCAATTCTCACCCATTTCTGATGACAGAGCAGATTGGAGCATCTCTTGGAAAATGCCTTAGCCATTTGGTATCTATTGTGATGCTACCGGGGTATAAGAATGCACTATTTAAAAAGTGTGGGCTAGGAGAACTGAAAGGACTTGTAATGACTCAGCGGGAAAGAGGGAGGCCAGTGGAATCAGGAAACATGTTTCCGGTAAACACTGGAAAAAGGCTAGACACAAGAGAAAATAATTGCCAACCTCCACTGAATTAAAATCCTTCTCCCACTTTCAGCTCATGTTGACAGCATGACCTAACTCTTTGCAGAAGAAGGCAGTGACTGTAGCAGATGGTGCGGTGACCACCTGGCATATTTGCCGTCAGAAACTGGGAGAGTCTAATTCTGTGGTCAAGAGTTTTTCAGCTTACATTTGGGAGTCTGGGTCCTGCGCGCCAAGCCAAGGGATCAAAACACATTCTGATGAAAAGCCTTCCAGAGTCAGCACATTCAGGGAGTTCCACTGAGGCCAGGACCAGTAAATAACACCAACCCCAAGGAGTCACATGAGGCGTGTGATTGCGTCTTCCGGGCGGATGCCGCCCTGCCTTCCAGCTTGTGCGCAATTCAGACATCTGTATGTGACGTATGACAACGATAGCTTCTTGTGTTATTTCTGTTTCTTGTCATCGCTTCTTGAGATAAGAGCTTGTCCTGTATTTTAAACAAAGCGAGCATGAGGTGCATATTATCTGCCAGCATTTCACAAAGCTGACCGACAGAGACATGGCAGAGACTTACCTAAATAGAGGCATCGCAGTAACAGATCCAGAAGATGTTTACACGCTTTTGTTCCCATACTCCAGAAGGATCCCACTACCAGATTTGGAAAGCATGCAGAAAATATTGGGTGGGCCAAAAAGTTTGTTCGAACAAAAGAACAAACCCAATACATAACAAAGTTCAAAGGTCAACATTTTGAGATAGTATATATACCTCAAATAAGAAAAGGCTTAAGTAAATTAGTAGAATATTATGCTTCTAATAATATTACACATGTGAAAAATACCAGTGTCTTTCCCATGTGACAAAGATAAGGTACAATATTTGATATACATGGCAATTACAACAATATGCAGGTCAGTCACAGAAACAATGAAGAGACTACGCAAGCATCATAGCATTTCTATTGGGTGGTATGCTTATGGGATTTTGTCTTACGTTAATTTAAAAATAAAGCAAGGGGTCTTTCCCGATGGTCCAGCAGTTAAGAATCTGCCTTTCAGTGCAGAGGACTCAGGCTCCATCCGTGAGTCAGGGAACTAAGATCCCACATGCCATGAAGCAGCTAAGCTCACGAGCTGCAGCTGCTGAGCCCTGGTGCTCTGGAGATGTGTGCCACAAAAAGAGAATCCGTGTGCCAACATGGATTCTGCGTACCGCAGCTAAGACTGACACAGCCAAATAAGGAAATAAATACTAAAAGATAAAGACTTATTTATGCAGGATTTTTTTCCTTTAAGACCAACTCTTTATTATGCCTGTGTCTTCTGAAGAACTGTAAAGAGAGAGGAGAATTCAGTATTTACTGTGAATGAAATACTCTTCACCTCACGTTCCTAAGAGTGGGATTTATCTGAAAGTCAGTTATAATTAAATAAGGAACTAGACATATTCCAATGACTTTTAAGATTAAAAATAGACAGAAAAAACTTTAAGGCATCAGCAAGTTAAAGATCTCAATCACACTGACTAGCTGTTTTATTTATGGCACAGTGTAAACCCAAATTGTATATACTGGAAATGTGTGATCTCTGTCATCTACTATTTCTTGGCGAATTTTGCCTCTTCACCCTCGTCTGTGTTTCCAAAATAGAAAGTCTATCCTGATTCCTGGCATTACTTTACTATGCTGATACTGTTCCCCTAATTTTTTAAAACAGAAAATGATAGAGAAAATATCAAAGATTGTGTTTCCTAAGGAATATCCACCAGCTCTTAAGGAAAGTACGCCAAGTCAAAAGTCACAACTAATCAAATATGAAATCTCTTGGTTGATACTTGATGCCCCCAAGTATCATAGATATGCAAGGGAACATTTTATCCTTCTGTGCAGATTTATCATACTCATTTTTCATTTAGAATATACACACATGAAAAGTGCTCCTTCTCTGATACTTTTCCAATTAAATAACTTTGAAGACATTTTCTTCTTTTTTCCCTTTGCTTTTAAAGAGAGTGGAACCAGGGAACTTTTCCTCTAATCCCTTTGAAGGCACATTTCCAAGAAGCCTAAATTTGTTATTATTCTGTTGCTAAGTCATGTCTGATTCTTTTTGACTCCATGGACTGCAGCAGGCCAGGCTCCCCTGTCCTTCACTATCTCCTGTAATTTGCTCAGATTCATGTCCATTGAAGCCTAAATATATAGGCACAAAACTTGATAATCTGCCTAAATGAAGTCTTGCAAAGGATCATAGGATCCCTCTGCTTCGTTTCCCCTTCTTTTCTGTGTATTGGATTAATTCCTAACAGGTTATAAACTCTGGCATAGTATATAAGGAACTTAGTGTTAGAAATTTCCTTTATTTGGAAGCAACAATCTGAAACCAAAAGACTTGAAATTAGAGGTAGAATTAGAATCTACTGTATAGCATAGAGCTTATAGTTAATGATACTGTACCATATACTTAAATATTTGCTAACAGGGTAGATCTTATGTTGTGTTCTTATCACACAAAATAATAATAAATAAAGAGAGTGAGAAGAAACTTTTGGGGTGATATTTATGGCATAGACTGTGGTGATGATTCATATGTGTATACTTAACTCCAAACTCATCATGTTGTATATATTAAATATGTACAGGAAGGAAATAATAAAGATTAGAGGTGGTTTGATGCTAAAGAATCTACCTGCAGTGTTGGAGACTCAGGTTCGATCACTGAGTCAGGAAGATCCCCTGGAGAAGAAAATGGAAACCCACTCTAGTATTCTTGTCTGGAGAATTCAATGGACAGAGGACCCTGGTGGGCTATATAGTCCATGGGGTTGCAAAGAGTTGGACACAACCGAGTGACAAACATTTTCACTTTCAGAGTGAAAATAAATCAGTTCAGTTCAGTCTTTCAGTTGTGTCCAACTCTTTGTGACCCCATGGACTGCACCATGCCAGGCTTCCCTGTCCATCACCAACTCCCGGAGTTTATTCAAACTCACGTCCATCGAGTCAGTGATGCCATCCAACCATCTCATCCTCAGTCATCCCCTTCTCCTCCCGCCTTCAGTCTTTCCCAGCATCATGGTCTTTTCAAGTCAGTTCTTCACATCAGTGAGCCAAAGTATTGGAGTTTCAGCTTCAGCATCAGTCCTTCCAATGAATATTCAGGACTGATTTCCTTTAGGATTGACTAGTTGGATCTCCTTGTAGTCCAAGGGACTCTCAAGAGTCTTTTCCAACACTACAGTTCAAACGCATCAGTTCTTCAGCACTCAGATTTCTTTATAGTCCAACTCTCACAACCATACATGACCACTGGAAAAACCATAGCTTTGACTAGAAGGACCTTTGTTGGCAAACTAATGTCTCTGCTTTTTAGTGTGCTGTCTAGGTTGGTCATAGCTTTGCTTCCAAGGAGCAAGTGTCTTTTAATTTCATGGCTGCAGTCACCATCTGCCGTGATTTTGGACCCTCCCCCCCAAAAAAATAAAGTCTGCCACTGTTTCCATTGTTTTCCCATCTATTTGCCAGGAAGTGATGGGACACTTCAGAAGACAATAGAAAAGATCAGTGAAACTAAGAACTGGTTCTTTGGAAAGATAAGTTTAACAAGACTCTCCAGGAAAAAAGAGAGAGCTCAAATAAAATCAGAAATGAAATAGGAGATGTTACAACTGATGCCACAGAAACACAAAGGAACATAAGAGACTGCTGTGAACAATTATACACCAACAAATTGGACGACCTAGAATGGGTACATTTCTAGAAACATACAACTTATCAAGACTGAGTCATGAGGAATAGAAAATCCAAACAGACTGATTACTAGTTAGGAGACTGAATAAGTAATCATGTCAATGTATGGCAAAACCAATACAGTATTGTTAAAAAAAAAAAAAAAATATATATATATATATATATATATATATATATATATACACATATATATCTAGGACCAAACAGCTTCATTAGTGAATTCTACCAAATATTCAAAGAGAATTAATACAAATCACTCTCAAGCTCTTCTGAAGTATGGAAAAGGAGAGAGGCTTTCCAAATTCATTTCATGAGGCCAACATTTCCCTGATACAAAAACCAGACAAAGACCCCTCAAAAAAAGAAAACTGCAGACCGATATTATTGATGAGCACAAATACAAAAATCCCCAACAAAATATTAGCAAACCAAGTTCAGTAGTACATTGAAAGGATCATGTACATTATCGAGTGGAATCTAGAATCACAAGAGTGGTACAACATCTGCTGATCAGTCAATATGATATGCTACATTAGTGAAATAAAGATAAAATTTATGAGATTCTCTCAATAGATGCAGAAAAAACATTTAACAAAATTCAACATCCATTTATGATAAAGACTGTCAACATTGCAGGTAGAGAGGGAACATACCTCAACATAATAAAGGCCATATATAAGCCTAAGCACACAGCTGGCGTTATACTCAGTGGTGAAAAGCTGAGTCTCTTCCTCTATGGTCAGGAACAAGACAAGGATATCCCCCCTGCCACTTTTATTCAACTTAGTACTAGAAGTTCTAACCAGAGCAATTAGGCAACAGAAATAAATAAAAGGCATCCAACTTAGAAAAGAAGTAAAACTATCACTATTTGCAGATGACATGGCATTATATGTAGAAAACCCTGAAGACATCATAGAAAAATGTTAGAACTAATAAACAAATTCAGTGAAGTTGCAGAATACAAAATCAATACACACAAAACTATTGTGTGAGTACATTTATAAGAAACTGTCACAGAGAGAAATTATAATATCCCATTTATAGTCCCATCAGAAAACTGTAATACCTAGAAATAAACTTAATTGAGGAGGGGAAAGACCCATATATTGAAAACTATAAGACAGTAATGAAAGAAATTGAAGAAGACATAAATAATGGAAAGATACTCCATTTATGCTCATGGACTGGGAGAATCAATATTGTCAAAATCTCTATAATGCCCAAAGCAATCTATAGATTCAGTGCAATCCCTATCAAAATGCACATGGCATTTTTCAAAGAAATAAATAATTCTAAATTTATATGAAACCATGGAAGACTCTGAATAGTCAAAGCAATCTTTTGAAACAAGAACAAATATGGGGGCAATATGTTCCCTGATTTAAAACTATCTTACAAAGATATAGTAATTAGAACAGTATGGCATTGGCATCAAAACAAACACAAATATCAATGAAACAGAATAGAGAACCCAGAAATAAACCCATATATGTTCACATATGGTCATTTAAATTATGACAAAGGAGCCAAGAATATACAAGGGTAAAAGCACAGTCTCTGCAATAAATGGTGTTGGGAGACCTGGGCAGCAACATACAGAAGAATGAAACTCAACCACCATCATGCTCCATAAACACAAATTAAGTCCAAATGAATTAAAGACCCGAATGAAAGACCCAAAGCCCTAAAGCTCCTGGATGAAAAAAAGTATGTGTTAGGCTCCTTGACAGAGGCCTTGGCAATGATTTTTTGAATCTGGCACCAAAGCCAAACAAACAAAAACAAAAATAAGTGGGACTACATCAAACTAAAAAGCTTTTGCACAGCAAATGAAATCCCTAAAACAAGGTGAAAGGGCAGCCTACCAAATAGCAGAGGTTATTTGCAAATCATACATCTGATAAGGGGCTAATATCTAAAATACATAAAGAACTCATAGAAGTCAATAACAAAAAAATCCAGTCAAAAAGTGTATGGAGAATCTGAAGAAACATTTTCCCAAAGGAGACATACAGATAGCCAACAGATACATAAAAAGATGCTCAACATCATTAATCATCAGGAAAACACAAATCAAAACCAAACTGAAGTATGAGTGTGTCTGTGTTAGTAGCTCAGTCATTTCCAACTCCTTGTGACCCCAGGGACTGTAACTCACCAGGCCCCTCTCACACTATTAGAATGACATTTAGCAAAAAGACAAGAAATAACAAGTGTTGGTAAAGATGTGGAGAAAAGAGAATACTGTATCTTGTTGATGGGACTGTAAGTTGGCTCAGGCACTGTGGAAAACAGTATGACGTTTACTCAAAAAGTTAAAAAAAATAGAATTACCATATGACCCAGAAATTCCTCCTGTGCATATTTATCCAAAAAAATCCCCAAGCCACTAGCTAGAAAAGATATATGCACCCCAGTATTCATTGAGGCATTATTTACAATAACCAAAATATGTAAGCAACTTAAATGTCCATCAGTGGATGAACAGATAAAGAAATTGTGGTATAGACAGGCATACCTCAGGGATGTTGCAGGTTCAGTTCCAGACCACTGCAATAAAGCAAATATCACAATAAAGCAAGACACATGAATACTTTGGCCTCACAGTGCATATGAAAGTTATATTGGCATTATATTGTAGTCCATTGAGTGTACAATAGCATTATGTTTAAAAGAGCATATGTCTTAATTTAAAAATGCTGTATTGCAAAAAATTGCCCAATTATAATAGTACCATCAAAGATTACTGATCTCAAGTCACCGTAAAAAATATTGCAATAATAATTAAAAAGTTTGAAATAATGTGAAAATCACCCCCAAATGACACATATACACAGAATGAGCAAATGCTATTAGAAAAGATGGTGCTGATAGACTTGCATGACACAGGGTTGCCACAAACCTTCACTTTATATAAAACACAATATGTGAGAAGTGCAATAAAGCAAAGTGCAATAATAGGAGTAATGCCTGTACATATAATGGAATATCATTCAGCTATAAAAAATGAGGCAATCTTGCCATTTGCAACAGTGTGGATTGACCTTGATGGAGTTAAGCTGAAAAAGTGAAACAGAAACTAATATATTCTTAAGTGTGGAATCTAAAACAAAGAAAGAAGAGGAAAAAACCCAGAAGATTGGTAGTTTCCAGGGGCAGGGGATGGGGGAGTGATGGAGAAATGGTTGAGAGAGGTCAGGAAGTGAAAAAGAAAAGAAATGTGAGTGGTGAAGATTTTCTTAGACCTGTCAGTGGGTTATGCATTCTCCACCCCAATGTGCCCCACAGTTGTATAAAGAAAGGACATGCTTCTGTTCCTCCTGGCCTCCCCGGTGGCCCCCCGAATAAGCTCAGGTCAGTCTGACTCCAAAGCCCCAATTAGAATTTACTCTATAATCTACAACCTCTTAAAGTAATCATTAAAATTCCTGGTATCTAGACAAAACACATCTTTTAAAACTAGCCTGTAACTCACGTACCATACAATTCACCCCATTTAAAGTGTACAATTTAATGATAAATATATTCACAGGGTTGTGCAACTGTTACCACAATCTAAATTTAAAACAGTCACCCCAGAGGAAGCCCCATAGTTATTAGCAATGTCAAGCATCTCTTAATCTTATTCTGTGACAAATCACTAGGTCATAATTGACTCTGAAAACAAAATGCCTCTATAAAATTTATGGTGGATGTTGGGAAGAATAATATTGGGATAAACATTTTCTACATCCTTAGTACTTTGCTTTCACCTGTCCTGTGTATTCATCATAGGCTTCTTGTTACCTCCCAGTGGGAGAGTAAATCCATATTGTGACACTTTCTTAAAACAACTCCTAGGGTAACACAGACTGCTATGCCAACAATGCTAATCTAGGGTAATATCCTAGAGGAAGAAGGAAAAAAATAACAAAAACAAATGATTGAACAAATACACGAATGAATGAAGTACAGTTAATCATACCTCAATAGAGTGGTTTTAAAAAGCTACAAGAATTAGAATTTTTGGTTCATTCCTTTTTTAAAAGAAATTGAGATTTGAATAAATTTTGAGAACGTTTCTTACTGTTTATCATTCCTGTCTCCTGACTTAATGTGAAAGTATACTCATAAATATTTAGAGATAGATGCATGCAAACTTTTAAAATGTTAACTTATAAATAAATGCATTCAAACTTATAAAAGCATGCATACTTCATGGAAGACTATGGTCAGGCTATTTTCAATAATTCAGCTACTTCAAGGCAGTCATCTAACAGAACTCAGGTTGAAATTTTTTATTTGAAAATGGAAAGTATGTTAGCAAAATTCAATGCTAGTTTCATCCATGAAATTAAGAGGTATCCAAACCAAGTGATACATTGGGTTTTATGAAAAAATGTGATATACCCTCTTCTACATTTTAGTATCAATATTTATTTTCTTTTTGGAATCTGTGTTCTGGGGTGATTGTTTGGGTTATGTCTACTGCTAGCTGAGACTTGCATTTTATCTGTCTCTTAATACGCGAAGCAATAGACAGACACAGTGACAATGCTAATATGAGTGAGTATTATTTTACTAATCAATTGGATTAATTAACACATGAATATATAATAACTTTTGGAAACCATTTGCAAGCTAATCTAGTAAGAAGAATGAACAGGTTTTATTTCAGTGGAAACAAACTATCAAACCTCTCCTTAGTCTATTTGTTGGATTGCCTTCAAAGCTCCTGCAGTTTGGCTGAAAGGAAGAGAAAAACAATTGACTCTAAATTGAAATTTCAGTGAAGCTAAGGCAATAGAATGGCGACTGGTAAGGGCAGAGTTTCAGCAGACTGATTAATGCCCTTAAGTCTGTGATAAATACAGACTATATAGTCATAGATTTAAGGATGGAAAAGATCAGTGTCCTATCTACAGACTCTGCAGTATTTAAAACTTTTTTTTTTCTTTGGTTCAGGCCTATCCCAGGGAAAGCAAGTCTTTATTTTGACGTTTGGGAAGATCCCAATAATCGAAATTAGTTTATCACATTCATAGTGCATAAAATTTGAGACCCTATAAATAAACCCTCTAAGATCTTGTACTCAGGGTTAATTCTTCATGCAGGACATAATTTCTTTTTCATCTAGTTGATGATGTTACCTCTTTACACACAAAGTATGAAACTCATAAATAACATGAGTTTTCCTCAAAGCTGTTTGAACTTACTTTCCTAGAGTCAGAAATGAGATAGTGGAAGTTTTTTCGCTTGCTATATTACTCTTTCTGGACACGGAAGACCCACAGAGCCTTTCTTAATTTGCAGGTTCAGATCAGTTCAAACAAATTTGTCTTGAGGCTCTTCCTCCCTATTGTATGTGTCAGGTATGTGGCCAGACATGCCTAATGCTTGCAGTTATGGGTAGGAACTCTTAGCCAAGATGCAAGATCCAGACATCAACAGCAACATTCTGAATTGAACTGAAATTTTTGTTAAGTTTCAGCAGACATGCAAAATATTTATTCAAGAGGTTTCTCTTGTGTAATTTAGTTTTTTCACAGTTGTAATGTCCTATGCTGTTGTTATTTCAGAGAAAAATGCCTTCAGTTCACAAGCGGAAGTTTTCTTTAGCACATGGAATATTCTTCTCTCTTAATGGTACAAGATGCTTCAGATGTCCTTTGAATTTCTTGATTTGCAATTCTAGTTGCCATAATTGGGTTATTTTTCATTGTTTCACTGGAGTCAGAGGAAAATCCACATGCTGAGTGAGCCAAATGCAAAACTAGGTACTTTACGTTCTAAAACTCTAAGTTTCCCCTTATTTGGTTCTTTGATGCTTGATTGTTGTCTTTTTATTTTAATAAAAAAATTTTATATAATTTTGAAAGGTTACTTTTCATTTACAGGTTCATTGTGGATTATTGTGACTGAGTTGTAAGCTCAGCCCAATATTGCTACAGGACTGAATTTTATGCTTAAACATTCTAACGTGCATTGGGGATAATCATTAAATCTACCCCATCATCAATGCATATAAATCTCTAAGAAGAAGAGAACACAGTGCATAATCAGTATCTAAGATATACTGACTATTTTTATTCTAGAACCCATTTCACTTTGTGGTTGATTATGGTCCTTGTGGGCATTTTCCTTGTCAGAGAATGTAGGCACCATCTAATGTAGGCATCTTGGTTTTGTTCACTGATGTATCCCAAACATTTTTCAAAGTGCCTGGCAGAAAGTAAAGGCTCAATAATTTGTTAAATGAAAGAGTATTAGCCTGGTTTCAATCAGGCTGCTGGTCTACCACCTCCCCTTTGACATCAACTTGACCCAACTAAGTTGGCAAATATGCTGGTGGGGTCAAACATGCTCCAGGAAGATGCTGTAAAGCCTCTTCTCTGTTCTGAGGAGCCATGAAGACAGAAGGTGCCCATTTGTTTGGCTGAAGGTCATGGTCAAGAGAGTTCCTGGACCCTTGCTTTTTGTGCAGAAGGAGCATGAAAACTCTATAATTGATAAAGATTTCAGTGAAACTTTCCACGGTGGCTTTTGTTGGCTACATTTTATACTCTTTGAGTCTGGGAACTTTGCATTATAACTGTTTTCTTGGAGGGGAAAGTATAAACAAAAGGAAACACCTATTTTAATTCCTTTAAAAACTTATCATTTTTATAACAGATGGTAAAAACTTAGAGATAATGACAAAATATTAGAGAATTTAACAGATCTGGAATCTATCCTAAAGCAATTTTGGGAGCCTTTATCTTTCTAATGATGGCAAAGGAATAGAAATTAAAGTCATTTCAGGGCAGATTTACATTGCAATTTAATATGAAAATACTTCTCTGGTTCATATACTGTATATTTTCTTGTAGCCCCTTAGGAATTAACTTGTTGAATATTGAGAAAATAGCACAACTAAGCTGACTTGGATCATAAAAGTAGAAATCTTCTATTTCTTTTGTGGTGCTACTCAGAAGAACATGCTTCAGTTAGATGATGTTTTTTTTTTTTAATTCCAGTTTTTTAAAGGTTTCCAATTCTAGTCACATGTGAGATTTATGCTACCTTTTAAGTCTAAAGATTTTTGGATTTGTTTAGTGTTCTAAATAAATCCTGGATTTATTTCATTTGACTTCTTATAATCCCCTATGATTGTTTCTGCTGTTACACATTTACCAATTATTATCCCTGTTTCAAAGTGAAGTTTTCATTTGTGACTCAGTGGAGTAAGTAACATTATTAGTTTGCTCCATTTATTGTGTTTTGTACCTAGGCATGTACCTCCTACTCCTTAAATATTTTAACTTCTGTTAGTCATTGATTTAAATGTTCTTTCCAGTACTTTGGCCACCTCATGCAAAGAGTTGACTCATTGGAAAAGACTCTGATGCTGGGAGGGATTGGGGGCAGGAGGAGAAGGGGACGACAGAGGATGAGATGGCTGGATGGCATCCCTGACTCGATGGACCTGAGTCTGACTGAACTCTGGTAGTTGGTGATGGACAGGGAGGCCTGGCATACTGCGATTCATGGGGTCACAAAGGGTCGGACATGACTGAGTGACTGAACCAGAGTCATTAGGGCTGATTGCTTTCCCATTGTAATCCTTACTATTTCCTGTCTCTTACTACTTCATGTTTCTATCGCTTTATTTTCCTATTAACTGTGCCTCCATATTAGTAGTGATCACATTGCATTGTTTATATATATATATATATATATATATATATATATATATCTCAAAGAGATTGTAAATTTCTTGAAGCAGTAAACCATGCCTTTACAACATTGGACCTCTATCTAGCATATGGCTTATAGTAGGCACTGGGTGCATTTTTGTTGAATAAATAAATAAAACTAAAATGTAGCAAGGTGGTATTTGTTATTTAAGCCACAGAATCTATACATAAGTATGGAGAAAAATAGCTATTACAAATATATATAAATAGTGTGAACTTTTTAAACATAAGAAGTATAAAACACACCTCCAGTGGACCCTTGAAAACAAATTGGTCAGTCCTGCTTGCAAGAAGGACAAATTTAAATCTGAACTGAAATCATGCTGTTGTGAATCCTGAGGCTTCCTATTATGGGACTATCTTATTGATGAGACTGACTTCAACCGACATCCTTATAAAATTATAGTAAATACACTGTTTTGGTTTGAGGCTAAGTCACATTTTATGGAATATTGTATCTTTTGTTTATTAACTTTTATTTTGATGAAGTCCTTATATAAGTCCCTTCAATGGAACTGATTCTATATTCTTTCTTGATAAATATTATGATCATTAAAAAACAGTATTGTTATTTTTTAAAGTGAGTTCCTGAAGTTTGAGGATCTGGACTTGTGATAAGAATTACTTTTTTTGTGTAATGATGCAGGACAACTAAAATACTTCTTTTTTTTTTTTTTTGCCTGGCTCAGACTTTATTCAAGCTGGCCCCGGAGGGTGGTGACCCTCCTCAACAGGGCCCCTGCTGCAGTAAAATACTTCTTAAATGCCTTTAGAAAGTTATCTGTAGTCTTCCAGGTCCTAAGGAGCTAAAAAAGTGCCAGTTATTACAATAAAAATAAGTTAATTGTTTCTACTTTCACCTAGAATGTAAAAACCTGGAGAGAAAGCTGCTCCTACTCCCCCCACCAAAGGGGAAAAAATCAGATACACACCAAAATCGTAACTTTTCTTGAGTCCTTTAGAGAGCTAAGGTCACAAAGTAACATAAATTCCAGACTCAATGGAATATGAGTGGTCTCAGCTAAGGGACGAATAAATACGCTAAAAATTTAACCAATTGTTCAAAGCCAAGTGTGGGCTGCCATACCAGTGTGAAATAGATGAGTTCTCACTTACTAGCAATATCTTTTCTTTTTTGAGTTTTATTTTATTTTTAATTGAGGGATAATTACTTTACAATATTGTGTTGATTTCTGCCATACATCAACATGAATCAGCGATAGGTATACATATGTCCCCTCCCTATGGAACATCCTACCCCTTCCCACCCCTCTAGGTTGGCACAGAGCCCCAGAGTTGGGTTCTCTGTGTCATACAGCAAATTCCCACTGGTTATCTATTTTCCATATGGCAATGTATGCTTCTCAATGCTTCTCTCTCAAATCACCCCATCCTCTTCTTCCCCCACTCTGTCCAAAGTTCTGTTCCTTAGGTCTGGGTCTGCTTTGCTGCCCTGCAAACAGGATCATCCGTCCCATCTCTTTGATTCCATGTATGTGTTAATATACGATATTTGTTTTTCTCTTTCTGACTTACGTCACTCTGTATAAGAGGGTCTAGGTTTGTCTGCCTCATTAGAACTGACTCAAATGCATTCCTTTTTGTGTCTGAGTAATATTCCATTTCATACAGGTATCACATCTCCTTTATCCAGTCATCTATCGATGGACATCCAGGTTGCTTCCATGTTCTAGCTCCTGTAAATAGTGCTGCGATGAACACTGGGGCTCAGGTGTCCTTTTTGATTACAGTTTCCTTGGGGTATATGCCCAGTAGTGGAATTGTTGGATCCTTTTCACCTTCACTGGGTGCTCAGGAGGGCAGGACAGGAGACTGCATTTCTCCTTGGGGGCATAGGCATGCAGGAGGTGACCTGTGCCCCCTGCAGAAAAACTCAAAGCATCTCTGTTATTAGTTCCTTCTTGCCTGTGAATAAAAAGGCTTACATCGCTGAGGAGAAGCAGCAAATATTGTCACTCACAGGCAGAAAGGGCCCTCCTCAGTGGCATGCATGTGAGGCAGCTGAGATGGGATATGGACATGGAGAAAAACTGCCCAGTGCCCTGGTCTCCAGCTGAGTGCAAATGGCAGTTGCAGTCCACTGCTAGAGGAGGTCAAGGGTTGCTCTGAGTTTGGTGCACTGAGCTGAACCCGGAAAGAAACAACTCATCATTTGTCTAGATTAACTTAACCTCTTACTCAAGTAGCTTGACAGAAGAGGAGCATAAGTATCAGTTACCTCAGACTCAGCTGTCCTACCTGTAAGAATGGATATTCATTAAAAAAAATTACAGGACAGAAACTGTGAAAAAATATCACCCACTGTCAAGAGGTAAGGGAATCAAAGGTTCCAGATGCAGAGCCGACCAAGATGTTATTAACAGAATAGTCAGGTGAAGACTTTAAATAATGATAACAATTATGTTAAAGATTCTATTGGGAAAGGTAAGTGGATAACATGCATATACATATGGGAAATTTAAGAAGATGAAGCTATAAGAATAAGCCATATATATATATACAGAATTTTTTTTAAAAAAAGAATATTAGAATTGAAAAATCCCTTTGACAAATTCTTTAGTATGCTTGATACAACTGAGGAAAGATTGAATGAGCTTGAGGATAGGCCCAGAAAAATTATGGAAGTTATTCAAACTGAATAATGTTGTTCAAACCAAAATGTAAAGTATAAAAAATATTTTAAAAGATAATATCCAATAATTTTGGAACAATAATAAGTTGTCTAATATATATGTACTGGAGTTCTAGAAGATAAAGAGAGAATGAGGTAAATGAAATATCTGAAGAGAAAAGATTGAGAACTTTTCCCCAAACAATGGAAGATAGCAAACCACAGATCCAGGAAGCTTGAAGAACTGTGACAAGGATCAGTACCAAAACCAAAACAATTAAAGAGTAAGTAAACAGAAAATTTGAAACATTGTGATCAAATATAAAGAGATAATCATGAAAACAGTGAGAGAAAATGTTATTTTACAACTTTAAATAACAACAACAAGAAATTATGGTAGGCTTCTTATTAGAAATCGTGAAAGCCAGAAGACAGTGAAGTTATGCCTTTATGAAAGAAAGTTCTTCATGAAGAAGGGGGTATGAAAATAGGTGAAAACTTAGATTCATCAAAAAAAAATGCAACAAAAATGTTAAAGATACAGGCAAATATAAGATATATTTTTTACTTATTTTTAATCATTCTAAAAGCTAATTGACAGTTTAAAGCAAAAATAGTGAAAATGTATTATATATATGCTTTATAATATATGTAAAAATAAAATGTTAAGACAAAGAAGCACAAATTATAAGAAGGAGAAACTGGAAATATATTGCTTTTCTTATACAGTATGTGAAATAACAATATTGTTTTTAAACAGGTTGTGATAAATTAAAAATGTATAGTGTCAACTTAGGTCAACCGTTGAAATTTTAAAGAAGGCAGTAAAACTAATAAGGCAATTGTGGAGAAAAAAATTTAAAAATGCACAATCTACATGGTTGATCAAAAGGGGAAAGAAAGGATCTGGGAAATAGGAACCAGAAAGAGAGTGGATAGACTTAAAACTCACTTTATCAATAGTTATCTTAAATTATCTAAATATGCTGATTAAAATGCAGAGATTGTCAGGTTAGATGAAAATAAAAGAATCAATTGTATATTGTCTACAAAATACTATTTTAATATAACATAGATTTGTTAAAAGTAAAAAGATGGGAGAAAATATACCATATAAACAGAAACCAAAGGAAAGTGGAATGACCATGTTAAAATCAGACAAAATAGACTTCACTCAAGAGATATTACCCAGGTTTCGGAGGATAAAGACGTCAATTCACAAAGAAGACAAACAGGACTTCAAAATACTCAAGGCAAAGCTGACAGAAATAGAAAAATCCATAATTACGTGTGTAGATGCCACCACTCCACATCTTAATTATCAATGAGCAGGTAGAAAGTAATTGAGAATGTGCAAGACATAAACAACACCATCAACCAATATGACCTAATTGACATTCATTAAAGTAAAACATATTCTGGACCATAAAACAAATCTCAACAGGCTTTAAAGAATTGAAATCTTAAAAAGAGTTTTTTCTGATCACTCAAGAATTAAACTAGGAATCAGTAACAGAAAGGTATCTAGAAAATTACACAATATGTGGTTAAACAAAATACTTCTAAACTACCCGTGAATCAAAGAAGAAATCACAAGAGAAAAAAGAAAATATCTGAAATAGACTAAATAAGAAAATATAACATTAAAAATTGTGGGACTTCCCTGGTGGTACAGTTGGTAAGAACCCTCCTTCTAATGCAGGGGACATGCATTCCTGGTCAGGGAACTAAGATCCCACATGCCACAGGGCAACTAAGCTTGCATGCTGCAAGTAGAGAAACCCAAGCTCTAGAGCCAGCTTGCCACAACTGCTGAAGCTGCCCACTGCAATTAGAGAGGCTGGCATGCCATGAAAAAAAAGAGCTCACATGCCACAGTGAAGACCTAGTGCAGTCCAAAAAATTTTTTTAAAAGGCAAAAATCAAAAGTAAAGGTCAATTTAAAAACTTGTGTAAGAATTAAATGCATAAACTAATGAAAGAAAATGAATAAAAGGAAATTCTCAAAATTTTCATCTGCAGAAACTAGAAAAATAGCAAATTCAGCCTAAAACATGCAAATAAAGCCTAGTTAGACAATCAAAATCCTGAAATCTGGAGTTGTTAATTTTGTTGAAGTGGGAGGGAGAAAGATACTTGAGTAGCTGACATTGAAATCTACTTGGAAATTATATGGAAAGAGCTTAGAATAGGCAAGACACTTAAAGAATAACACAGTAGGACAGTCTCTACTAAATATCAAGACTTATTATAAACGGTGTTTTAACTGAACCAATGTGAAACTGGTGCAAGAATTAATAACAGGCCAATACAGCAGAACTGCCGGCCTGAAGACCAACTCTCATGTATTTGATCCCTTAATTTATGACAAAGCTGGCAATGGACAACAATAGGGAAAAGGCAGACAACCAGAGTGCTGGGGAAAATTTTATATATATGCAAAAAAGAAAAAGAAAAAGTTGTGTTCCTACTTCCTACCACATACCTAGCTAATTTTAGACCACACGTGAAAGGCAAAACAATAAAGCTTTTATAAGCTAACATCATCCTTATCTTCTCTAGATAAGGATGGAATACTGAAAAACATTTCCTTGAATTCTGTTCAGGGAGATATTATTTTGGCCAAGGTGGTCTGAAAAGCTTTTGGAAAAAGATGCAAGGTGAACTGGGCCTTGAAGAATGAGTTGGATTTGAACAGGTGCAAATTACAGGGGAGGACATTCAAAGCACAAATTAAATATAGTCTTTGGAGAACAATGATTAGACTGGTTTGGCTGGACAGAATATCTTCTGTATTGAGAGGATGGATAAGACGGCAAACAGTGGACTTTGAATGTCAGATATAGAAAGCTGATATTTGTCCCTCGGGACAATAGATGTGAATCTGTGACGTGATGCAAGTGCTAACATAGTGGCAGTGCCTAATACAGTTTGGAGAGAGGAAGTAAGAAAGATACAAGTGGCATATCTAACCCTAAAGTAGTAAGTATAGGAGCCTTCCTTGGAAAGATAGAGACGAATGTTCCCAATAGGGAGCCTTCCTATATGGGAGCCTTCCTTAGAAAGAGAGAGATGAATGTTCCCAATATTGCAAATAGATCACTGAATGTGGATATGAGTGAGGTGAGACAAAGATAATTAGGATTTCAACTTGTAGTATCTGTGGAAAGCTCTTAAAGAGATGGAAATACCAGACCATCTTACCTGTCCCCTGAGAAAGCTGTATGTGGGTCAAGAAGCAATAGTTAGAACCCTGCATGGAACAACTGATTGGTTCAAGATTGAGAAAGGAGTATGACAGTGCTGTCTGCTGTCACCCTGTTTGTTTAATCTACACGCTAAGCACATCATGGGAAATGCCAGGCTGGATGAGTTACAAGCTGGAATCAAGATAGGTGGGAGAAACATCAACAACCTCAGATATGTGGATGATACCGCTCTACTGGCAAAGAGTGAAGAGGAACTAAAGAACCTCTTGATGAGGCTGAAGGAGGAGAGTGACAGAGCTGGCTTAGAACTAAATATTAAAAAAAACTAAGATCCTGGCATCAGCCCTATTACTTCATGGCAAATAGAGGGAGAAAAGGTGGAAGTGGTGACAGGTTTCCTCTTCTTGGGCTCTAAAATCACTGCAGACAGTGACTGCAGCCATGAAATCAGAAGACGATTGCTTCTTGACAAGAAAGCTATGACAAACCTAGACAGTGTGTTGAAACACAGAGACATTTCTCTGCCCACCAAGGTCTGTACGGTCAAGGCTATGGTCTTCCCAGTGATCATGTACGGTTGTGAGAGCTGGACTATAAAGAAGGCAAAGCGTGGAAGAATTGATGCTTTTGAACTGTGGTGCTGGAGAAGACTCCTGAGAGTCCTCTGGACAGCAAGGAGATCAAACCAGTCAATCTTTACTCGTTGGAAGGGCTGATGCTGAAGCTGAAACTCTAGTATTTTGGTCATCTGATGTGAACAGCTGACTCATTGGAAAAGTCCCTGATGCTGGGAAAGATTGAGGGCAGGAGAAGAGGGCGTCAGAGGATGAGATGGCTGGATAGCATCACTGATGCAATGGATATGAACTTGGGCAAACTTCAGAAGATGGTGAGGGACAAGGAGGCCTGTTGTGCTACAGTCCATGGCATCACAAAGAATTGGACATGAGTGGGCAGCTGAGTAAAAACAACTTCAGGAATGGGGTGAAGAACGGTGGGAGATCACAGGGGAAAAGTTTTGGAGAAAATAATAAATTTTGAGCAAGCTTAAGGGATGAGAAACATAGTCCAAGTAGAAATGTTCAAATGAGCATTAGAAATAGAGACGTGGAGCTCTTCAGGAGAGGTGATGTTTCTGTGTATGAATGGATCTAGTGAGGTCTGGAGCTGAAGTTGCGGATGAGATGTTAGAATAGGAAAGAGAACACTAGAGGGCTAGGGACTGTGTCTCTTGGAACACCCACATTTAGGAAATGGAAGAAAAACTGCTGCTGCTGCTGCTAAGTCGCTTCAGTCGTGTCCGACTCTGTGCGACCCCATAGACGGCAGCCCACCAGGCTCCTCCGTCCCTGGGATTCTCCAGGCAAGAACACTGGAGTGGGTTGCCATTTCCTTCTCCAATGGAAGAAAAAGAAGGCAGCACAAGAATCTGGGACAAGGTGATTAGAAACATGTGAGAAACCGGAAGAGGCTGGCTTTCAAAAAGAGGTGTTAAGGATTTGAATTGCTACAAACTGGTTAAGAACGAAGGCAGGGCAATTGCTTTTCGAGTTTGTGGTCAGGAGATCGTGGGTCACTTTGGGGGCAGTCTCAGTGGAAGTGAAGGGAAGAAGACCAATCTTTAGGCCCCCAGCAGAGTATTAAGGGGCTTCCCAGGTGGCGTTAGTGCTAAAGAACCTGCCTGCCAATGCAGGAGACATAAGAGACACGGGCTCAAATCCTGGGTCGGGAAGATGCCCAGAGAAGGAAATGGCAACTCACTCCAGTATCCTTGCCTGGAGAATCCCATGAAAAGAGGCTCCTGGAGGGCTACAGTTCACGGGATCTCAAAGAGTTGGACATGACTGAAGCAACTTAGCACACACCGACAGAGTATTATGTTCATTTCTGAACATTTTGAAGGTGAGAGAATAAGGATTATAGATTGAGGAAACTAAGCAGGTGGTTAAACTTATCTACAAAGATGGAAGAGGACTTCCCTGGTGGCTCAGATGATAAAGCGTCTGTCTACAATGCGGGAGACCCGGGTTCAATCCCTGGGTTGGGAAGAACCCCTGGAGAAGGAAATGGCAATCCACTCCAGTACTATTGCCTGGAAAATCCCATGGACAGAGGAGCCTGGTAGGCTACAGTTCATGGGGTTCCAAAGAGTCGGACATGACTGAGCGAATTCACTTCTACAAAGATGGAAAGGGGTAGTTATCTGAGATTGTCATCTAACAATGCCTGGGGCACCATGTTATATGGTCTTCAGGCCAGAGCACACCAGAAGATATTTTGTTATTGTTTGGACAATAATATTCTTAAAAAATGACTTAGGTGTGAATGTTTAGAAGTGAAAGTTGTTTTTTTTTTTTTTTTCATAAAAAATCTGTGATTTCTAGCTTCTCTTGAAAAAAATTGGAAATTTGGCACCTGACCCTGTATTTCTGAATGTCATTCATTTGCTGGAGTTGAATAGTAACTTTCCCTTTGGAAGAGCATGGGTCCTTCACTTAGCCATGGTCCCCCTCTGTATGTGGGTATCCCCATTAGACTACCAGCTACATCTTCATAGGTATTTCAGTGAGCAGTCCATAATTAAACCCAGCTCCCTCATTCTATAGAAGAAGGGAATGAAATGGAGGGATGCCTTGTCCTAAAGTCACATAGCTTATCAGTGGGAGTCCATTTTGGAGCCCACACCTCCTGGTTCTTGTTTCACTCTGATTCCTACTCTATGAAGGCATCAGGGTTTTCTCTGGCTGGGTAGTCTCTTGAGGACTGGCCCATGGCAATTTCCACCCCCTCCCCAGCTTTTAGTACTGCCAGATGGTACCTACATGGTTTATTGGCACTGTCCCAACCAGGTTCTCAGTGCTTTTCATGTGGTCCAGATGGTGATCAAAGCTATTTTTCCCTGAACACGAAGGAAACGCTATTGGTCCCCAAGTTCAAACTCACTTTTTTGAGAACTTTGGCATAATATAAGGCACGTAAAATTCCCCATAAGGTTTCTTTTCATGGAGATTTGTGAGGCCCAAGTGGAATGATGTTAAACAGTGACTATCATACATTTCTTCCCAAAGTGGAAAATTAAATTCAGCTCGCTGAAATGAATACCAGATCACATTTTCAAGCTTTTCCACCCCATATCTGTAGAGTTGGTCTTTCAACAGAATTTGAATATTGTGTTTGTATTTATCTTTCTTCTGCCTTAAGAAGAAAGTTGTAAGATGATGGCCTTTTTTTCTTTCTTCCTGGTATAAAAATTCACTAAACATTCAAAAGAGGCCAAATGCTATTAAAAAGTACTGCACTGTTAAGGAGAGCATAACAGACTCTAGCCCACTCACTCAAAAAGGATCTTCTTAAAGTCAGAATACAGCTGAGTTAAGTTTTTCCTTTCTCCACAATTCCAGCCTTTGCCCCTCCACCAAATATGAATAGATGTGGCTTAACAATACAGCAGCTAATATTTAAAATAGATAACCAACAAAGACCTACTGTATAGCACAGGAAACTCTGTTCAAAGTTATGTGGCAGCCTGGATGGGAGGCGAGTTTGAGGGAGGTGAGTATATGTATGGCTGAGTCCCTTTACTGTCCCACTGAAACTATCACAGCATTGTTAACTGGCTTTGCTCCAAAATAAAATAAAAAGTTTTAAGAATTTTTTTAAATTAAAAAAAAAAAAGAGCAGCTAATGATGTTTGGCTAGTGGATTTAAGATAGACAGTGTTAATCCTTAATGTTAAAGCTATAATGACCCTGTGGAAATTTGGAAATACTACTGGTTCAATGAAGTATGACTCCTGCGATGAAAACTGTATTATTTGAGTGTTCCAAACCAGCCAATTCTTTCCTGAATTCATCCCTTTCATTTAATGCCTTGCCAAATACAGCCTATATTAACCATGATACCCTAATAACGATGTGATTATTTTGATTTAGGAGACTGTAATACATCCATCAGATTATCACTGGTAACAGTTTTGTAGCATTTTCTCCCCACTGCACCACTTAGATCACCATGTGTCCAGCCTGTGATAAATCAGCGTCTTTGCTGCCTAATGGCCTGCCACATCTTTCAAGTTCTGTGATGGTTTTCCCCATTGCTAGTACCACTTGCTCAGCGTGGTTGGGCTGTCATTGTGCAATAGTAAACAAGTTCTTGAATCATAGAGTAACCAAAGGTTTTTTCCTCAAATCACTGTCCAGGGCAGTTGAGATTTCTCTCTTTCGCATTATGGTGTTGTCATCTTCAATATATAATCTCCATGTTTGCGTGTATGAATGGTCATACACTAGACTTTACAAGACAGGCATGAATGTGGTATATTACTTCCCTCAATATGTCATTAGCCAGACCCCAGTCTATACTTGAATCTAACCCAACTATAGGGAGCATTAGGATTTTGTTCTTTTTTTCACTGGGAAAAAGAAAATAGAACGGGTGACTATATACCAAATCTTGCCATAACATGGATCTAAATATAACAATGCTTTAAACTGTGAATAGCTCTTTTTTTTTTTTTTAAACTAGAGGCTTCTGACTTTCTGACATATACTTGGAGCTCTATAATTAAGTTTTATGATTTGACAAGCACATTAGATCATCCAAGGAAAAACTTTTGTTTGAAAGAGTCAGAGTCTCAAACATCATTTTCTTGTGATAGGCATCATCAAAAAAGAAAGACAATAGTATTTAAATGTGTATATGGACTTGTACGGAGAAGGCAATGGCACCCTACTCCAGTACTCTTGCCTGGAAAATCCCATGGACGGAGGAGCCTGGAAGGCTGCAGTACATGGGGTCGCTGAGGGTCGGACACAAGTGAGCAACTTCACTTTCACTTTTCACTTTGATGCATTGGAGAAGGAAATGGCAACCCACTCCAGTGTTCTTGCCTGGAGAATCCCAGGGACGAGAGAGCCTGGTGGGCTGCCGTCTATGGGGTCGCACAGAGTCGGACACGACTGAAGTGACTAAGCAGCATGGACTTGTTTGAAATTTGACTGTTTGTTCCAGCAAGAAAGAATCAGATGTATATGAATGTGTCTGAGTGTATCAATGTGATTACTGACAAGTCATAATCTTTCTCTATCTCAGCCATATATGTAACTTTCCAGTAGATTTCTATAAAAATGAAGAATTTCTTTGAGTTATTTCTGAATAAATAACTTGGCTGTAGCATTCAGTTCAGTTCATTTCAGTTGCTGAGTTGTGTCTGACTCTTTGCGATCCCATGAACTGCAGCACTCCAGGCTTCCCTGTCCATCACCAACTCTTAAACTTACTCAAACTCATGTTCATTGAGTCAGTGATGCCATCCAATCATCTCATCCTCTGTTGTCCCCTTCTCCCACCTTCAATCTTTCCCAGTATCAGGGTCTTTTCCAGTGAGTCAGTTCTTTGCATCAGGTGGCCAAAGTATTGGAGTTTCAGCTTAAGCATCATTCCTTCCAATGAATATTCAGGCATGATTTCCTTTAGGATGGACTGGTTGTATCTCCTTGTTGTCCAAGGGACCCTCAAGAGTCTACTCCAACACCACAGTTCAAAAGCATCAATTCTTAAGCACTCAACTTTCTTATAGTCCAACTCTCATATCCATACATGACTACTGGAAAACCATATCTTTGACTAGACAGACCTTTGTTGGCAAAGTAATGTCTCTGCTTTTTAATATGCTGTCTAGGTTGGTCATAGCTTTTCTTCCAAGGAGCAAGTGTCTTAATTTCATGGCTGCAGTCACCATCTGCAGTGATTTTGATGCCCCCCAAAATAAAGTCTGTCACTACTTCCATTGTTTCCCCATCTATTTGCCATGAAGTGATGGGACCAGATGCCATGATCTTAGTTTTCTGAATGTTGAGCTTTAAGCCAACTTTTTCACTCTCTGCTTTCACTTTCATCAAGAGGCTCTTTAGTTCTTCTTTGCTTTCTGCCATAAGGGTGGTGTCATCTGCATATCTGAGGTTATTGATATTTCTCCTGGCAGTCTGATTCCAGCTTCTGCTTCATCCAGCCTGGCATTTCACATGAGGTACTCTGCATGTAAGTTAAATAAGCAGGGTAGCAATATACAGCCTTGATGTACTCCTTTCCCAATTTGAACCAGTCTATTGTTCCATGTCCAGTTCTAACTGTTCTTCTTGACTGTTGCTTCTAACTGTTGCTTCTACAGCTTCTTGGCTGTAGCATTAGATATATATATTCAAATGATGGCCTAGTACAGTCAACTGTAGTAGTATTCTATTCACCTAGGAACTTTATTGATTTTGGAGATATTTCATTAAAATTAAAAATTTATATTTGGTAGGTCAATGATCTGAATTATTGACCTGAGGAAGTGTTGCAGTATAATAATTATAGAATGATAGTGTCAATGACACGGATAAGAAAATGTATGATCTTGGCCTCAGGGATTGGGATTAAGATGGTGGAGTAGGAAAATCCTGAATTTACCTTCTTCCACAGGCATACCAAAAATGCAACTAAAGTTGACTTTGAACAATGGGAGTTTGAATTGCCTGAGTCCACTTATAAATGGATATTTTTTTTCTTTTCTTTTGGTCATGCAGTCTGGCTTGTGGGATCTTAGTTCCCCAATCAAGGATGAACCGATGCCCTCAGCAATGAGAGCATGGAGTCCTAACCACTGGACATCCAGAAAATTCCCTTATATGTGGATATTTTTCAATAGAAAATACTATGGTATTACACTGTCTGTGGTTGATTGAATCTGCAGATGCAGAGGAATCATGGATATGGAAAACTGACTGTAAATTATATGTGGATTAACCCCTGCTTTGTTAATTCCATAGCAACTATCTCTGGGAATGACCTGTAAACTAGCAGGAAAGATTCCACCAATTAAGATATAAAGAAGTAGCCACAGTGAGATAGACAGGAAGGGAAGAGACACAGTCTGTTTAATGCACACAACCGCTGGTGTGGTGACTCATAAAAAGGAGAAGTATCACAATTGCAGACATAACCCCTGAAGAGTGAGGCATCAGAGCCCCAAATCAGGCTCTGCAAACCAGGGATCCTGTAGTGGGAAAACAAAGCCCCAGAACATTTGGCTCTAGAAACCAGTGGGCTGTACATTCAAGCGAACCACAGGGGTTTAGAAAACCTAGTCTATGCTTTTTAAAAGGCACACACAGCATCTCATATGCTGAGTCTCAGGTGCAGGGTCAGCAGTTTGAAAGGTGGTGAGTCAGACCCACTTGCTGATCTTGGAGAGCCTCCCAGAGAGACAGGAGGTAATTGGGTCTCCTCTTGGGACTCAGATGCAGACAGCAGCCATTTGTGTGATCTCACTGTACTGTGCTGATAATGCTGCTGCTGCTGCTGCTAAGTCGCTTCAGTCGTGTACAACTCAGAGCAACCCCATAGACGGCAGTCCACCAAGCTCTGCCGTCCCTGGGATTCTCCAGGCAAGAACACTGGAGTGGGTTGCCATTTCCTTCTCCAATGCACGAAAGTGAAAAGTGAAAGTGAAGTCACTCAGTCGTGTCCGATTCTTAGCGACCCCATGGATTGCAGCCTACCAGGCTCCTCCATCCATGGGATTTTCCAGGCAAGAGTACTGGAGTGGGTTGCCATTGCTTTCTCTGGATACTGATGCTGGAAGGTACCAATTTGGAATCCCCTCCCCCCTGTAGCCTATAAGCACAGTGGCTTGCCCCAACCACCAGCAAGCCTGCAGCAACCACACAAGTTAGGACCTCATGGCCAACGGGGCTGAGGGTCAGATTAGCCTCTAGCATGCCCACAGTAGAAAGCCCCACCATGACAGAACGGTGCATGCTGTCCACTCAGGGAAACCACTGGAGCATCTAGTTCTGGTGGCCAGAGGGGAGTGTGCTGCTGGGCCCCATAAAGCCACTTATCCAAGACTGGGAGATGTAATGAGATGTAACGGACATACCAAATATTACAAAGAAGAAAACACAAAGATTTAGACAAAATGGAGAGACAGAGGAATATGTTTCAAATGATGGAGCAAGATACAACCTCAGGAAAAGAACTAAGTGAAACAGAGATAAGCAGTCTACCTGATAAAGGGATCAAAGTCATGTTCATATAGATGCTCATCAAACTTGGGATAAAGATAGATAAGCACAGTAAGAACTTCAACATAGTTAGAAAATATAAAAAAGAACCAGTCAGAGCTGAAGAATACAATAACTGAAATGAAAAATAGACTAGAGGAAGTCAACAGTAGATTAAGTGATATGGAAGATCAAATCAGTGATCTGGAAGAGACAGTAAAATCATCCATTGTAAGCAGAGTAAAGGAAAAAGAATTTCACAAAATGTGAATAGTTTAAGGGGCCTCTGGGACAACATCAAGTGTACTAACATTCCCATTAGAGGAGTCCCTGAAGGAAAAGAGATTGAAAAGGGCAAAGAAATTATTTGAAAAAATAACAGCTAAAAAATTCCCTAACGTGGGGAGTGAAACAGACATCCAGGTCCAGAAAGCACAGAAAGTCCCAAAGAGGATGAACTCAAGGAAGTTCACACCAGGACATATTATAATTAAGATGTCAAAAATTAAACAGAATCTTAAGAGCAGCAAGAGAAAAACAACTAATTATGTACAAGAGAACTTCCATAAGACCATTACTGACTTTTCAGCAGAAACTTCACATGCAGGCCAGAAAGGAGTGGCATGATATATTTAAAAGACTGAAAAGAAAAAAGGTACTCAACCTGACAAGGTTAGCATTTAGATTTAGAGGAGAGAGAAAGAAATTTACAAATAAGCAAAAGTTAAAAGAGTTCAGCACCACCAGTGCTATAAGAACTGTTAAAAGAACTTTTCTAAGTGGGAAAGAAAAGATACAACTAGAAATTAAAAAATTATAAAAGGAAACATTCTCAGTGATAAAGGTAAATATATAGTAAAAGTAGTGGAATAATTGCTTAAGAAATTAATAGGAAGGTTAAAAGGCAAAAGTAGTAAAATCAACTATATCTATAATAGGTAGTTAAGGATGCACAAAATAAAAAGATTAAAAAAAAAAAGATATCCAAAACATGAAAAATAGTGAGTAGAATGAAAAAGGTTTTTGGAATGCATTTAAATGTAGGAGATCATTAACTTAAAATAGGCACTTATATACATAGGCTGTTTTATAAGAACTTCATGATAACCAAAACCCCAAAACTTAGATATGCAAACAACAAGAAGAAAGGAATCTAAGCATAACACTAAAGATAGTTATTAAATAACAAGGGAAGAGTACAAAAGAGAAAGAATAGAAATGAAAACTATAAAAACAACCAGAAAACAATCAACAAAATGGCAATAATATCATCCCTATCAATAACTACTTCCAGTTCAGTTCAGTCGCTCAGTCGTGTCTGAGTCTTTGCGACCCCATAAATCGCAGCACGCCAGCCCTCCCTGTCCATCACCAACTTCCGGAGTTCACTCAGACTCAACGTGCATCAAGTCCGTGATGCCATCCAGCCATCTCATCCTCTGTCATCACCTTCTCCTCCTGTCCCCAATCCCTCCCAGCATCAGAGTCTTTTCCAATGAGTCAACTCTTTGCATGAGGTGATCAAAGTACTGGAGTTTCAGCTTTAGCATCATTCCTTCCAAAGAAATCCCCGGGTTGATCTCCTTCAGAATGGACTGGTTAGATCTCCTTGCAGACCAAGGGACTCTCAAGAGTCTTCTCCAACACCACAGTTCAAAAGCATCAATTCTTCGGTGCTCAGCCTTCGTCACAGTCCAACTCTCTCATCCATACATGACCACAGGAAAAACCATAGCCTTGACTAGACGGACCTTAGTCGGCAAAGTAATGTCTCTGCTTTTGAATATGCTCTCCAGGTTGGTCATAACTTTTCTTCCAAAGAGTAAGCGTCTTTTAATTTCATGGCTGCAGTCACCATCTGCAGTGATTTTGGAGCCCAAAAACATAAAGTCTGACGCCGTTTCCACTGTTTCCCCATCTACTTCCCATGAAGTGATGGGACCGGATGCCATGATCTTCATTTTCTGAACGTTGAGCTTTAAGCCAATTTTTCACTCTCTTCTTTCACTTTCTTCAACAGGCTTTTTAGTTCCTTTTCACTTTCTGCCATAAGGGTGGTGTCATCTGCGTATCTGAGGTTATTGATATTTCTCCCGGCAATCTTGATTCCAGCTTGTGTTTCTTCCAGCCCAGCGTTTCTCATGATGTACTCTGCATAGAAGTTAAATAAGCAGGGTGACAATATACAGCCTTGATGTACTCCTTTTCTTCTTTGGAACCAGTCTGTTGTTCCATGTCCAGTTCTAACTGTTGCTTCCTGACATGCATACAGATTTCTCAAGAGGCAGGTCAGGTGGTCTGGTATTTCCATCTCTTTCAGAATTTTCCACAGTTTATTGTGATCCACACAGTCAAAGGCTTTGGCATAGTCAATAAAGCAGAAATAGATGTTTTTCTGGAACTCTCTTGCTTTTTCCATGATCCAGCGGATGTTCGCAATTTGATCTCTGGTTCCTCTGCCTTTTCTAAAACCAGCTTGAACATCTGGAAGTTCACAGTTCACATACTGCTGAAGCCTGGCTTGGAGAATTTTGAGCATTACTTTACTAGCATGTGAGATGAGTGCAATTGTGCGGTAGTTTGAGCATTCTTTGGCATTGCCTTTCTTTGGAATTGGAATGAAAACTGACCTTTTCATTCCAGTCCTGTGGCCACTGCTGAGTTTTCCAAATTTGCTGGCATATTGAGTGCAGCACTCTCACAGCATCATCTTTCAGGATTTGAAATAGCTCCACTGGAATTCCATCACCTCCACTAGCTTTGTTCGTAGTGATGCTTTCTAAGGCCCACTTGACTTCACATTCCAGGATGTCTGGCTCTAGATGAGTGATCACACCATCGTGATTATCTGGGTTGTGAAGATCTTTTTTGTACAGTTCTTCTGTGTATTCTTGCCACCTCTTCTTAATATCTTCTGCTTCTGTTAGGTCCATACCATTTCTGTTCTTTATCGAGCCCATCTTTGCATGAAATGTTCCCTTGGTATCTCTAATTTTCTTGAAGAGATCTCTAGTCTTTCCCATTCTGTTCTTTTCCTCTATTTCTTTGCATTGATCACCGAAGAAGGCTTACTTATCTCTTCTTGCTAGTCTTTGGAACTCTGCATTCAGATGCTTATATCTTTCCTTTTCTCCTTTGCTTTTCGCCTCTCTTCTTTTCACAGCTATTTGGAAGGCCTCCCCAGACAGCCATTTTGCTTTTTTGCATTTCTTTTCCATGGGGATAGTCTTGATCCCTGTCCTGTACAGTGTCACGAACCCCTATCCATAGTTCATCAGACACTCTATCTATCCGATCTAGTCCCTTAAATCTATTTCTCACTTCCATTGTATAATCATAAGGGATTTGATTTAGGTCATACCTGAATGGTCTAGCATTTTGCCTAAATTCTTCAATTTCAATCTGAATTTGGTAATAAGGAGTTCATGATCTGAGCCACAGTCAGCTCCTGGTCTTGTTTTTGTTGACTGTATAGAGCTTCTCCATCTTTGGCTGCAAAGAATATAATCAATCTGATTTCAGTGTTGACCATCTGGTGATGTCCATGTGTAGAGTTTTCTCTTGTGTTGTTGGAAAAGGGTGTTTGCTGTGACCAGTGCATTTTCTTGGCAAAACGCTATTAGTCTTTGCCCTGCTTCATTCTGCATTCCAAGGCCAAATTTGCCTGTTACTCCATTGTGACCCACTCCAGTACTCTTGCCTGGAAAATCCCATGGACGGAGGAGCCTGGTAGGCTGCAGTTCATGGGGTTGTGAAGAATTGGACACGACTGAGCGACTTTACTTTCACTTTTCACTTTCATGCATTGGAGAAGGAAATGGCAACTCACTCCAGTGTTCTTGCCTGGAGAATCCCAGGGACAGAGGAGCCTGGTGGGCTGCTGCCTATGAGGTCGCACAGAGTCAGACACGACTGAAGCGACTTAGCAGCAGCAGCAGCAGCAGCAGCCAGGTGTTTCTTGACTTCCTACTTTTGCATTCCAGTCCCCTATAAAAGGACATGAAAAGGACATCTTTTTTAGGTGTTAGTTTTAAAAGGTCTTTTAGGTCTTTATTGTACCGTTCAACTTCAGCTTCTTCAGCGTTACTGGTTGGGGCATAGACTTGGATTACTGTGATACTGAATGGTTTGCCTTGGAAACGAACAGAGATCATTCTGTCGTTTTTGAGATTGCATCCAAGTACTGCATTTCAGACTCTCTTGTTGACCATGATGGCTACTCCATTTCTTCTGAAGGATTCCTGCCCGCAGTAGTAGTTATAATGGTCATCTGAGTTAAATTCACCCATTCCAGTCCATTTTAGTTCACTGATTTTCAGAATGTCAACGTTAACTCTTGCCATCTCCTGTTTGACCACTTCCAATTTGCCTTGATTCATGGACCTGACATTCCAGGTTCCTATGCAATATTGCTCTTTACAGCATCGGACCTTGTTTCTATCACCAGTCACATCCACAGCCGGGTATTGTTTTTGCTTTAGGTCCATCCCTTCATTCTTTCTGGAGTTATTTCTCCACTGATCTCCAGTAGCGTGTTGGCGACCTACTGACCTGGGGAGTTCCTCGTTCAGTATCCTATCATTTTGCCTGTTCATGGGGTTCTGAAGGCAAGAATACTGAAGTGGCTTGCCATTCCCTTCTCCAGTGGACCACAATCTGTCAGACCTCTCCACCATGACCCGCCTGTCTTGGGTTGCCCTGCAGGCATGGCTTGGTTTCATTGAGTTAGACAAGGCTGTGGTCCTAGTGTGATTAGATTGACTAGTTTTCTGTGAGTATGGTTTCAGTGTGTCTGCCCTCTGATGCCCTCTTGCAACACGTACCTCTTACTTGGGTTTCTGTTACCTTGGGCGTGGGATATCTCCACACGGCTGCTCCAGCAAAGGGCAGCCGCTGCTCCTTACCTTGGACGAAGGGTATCTCCTCAACACCCCCCTTCCTGACCTTCAACGTGGGATAGCTCCTCTAGGCCCTCCTGCGCCTGCGCAGCCACTGCTCCTTGGCCACTGCCCCGGTCTCAGGCGTGGGGTTGCTCCTCCCAGCCACCGCCCCTGGCCTCAGATGTGGGGTTGCTCCTCCCAGCCACCGCCCCTGGCCTTGGACGCGGGGTGGCTCCTCTCGGCCATTCCTGCGCCATCGGAGCCTGGCACTCTCGGCTGCTGCCCCTGACCTTGGACATGGGACAACTCCTCTTGGCTACCGCCCTTCGGGCATGGGGTCCTCCTGGCTTCTGTCCCTGACCTTGGACATGGGGTAGCTTCTCTCGGCCGTGCTCAGTATGCCGGCCGTGGCCGCCGGCGCTTAGTGCACAGGCGGCAGTCTAAAGATTTGAATTAAATGTTCCAGTCAAAAGAAGAGGGTGGCTGAATGGATAAAACCACAATACCCATGTGTAATGTTGTCTGTAAGACACTTTAGTTCTAAGTCACACACAGACTGGAAGTGAGAGAATTAAAAAAGGTAATCCATGGAAATGGAAACAGAAAGCTAGAGTAGCAGTAAGTAAATCAGACAAAACAGATGAAATAGAGAAACACTGTAATAAGAAACAAAGAAGGGCATTCTGAATGATATAGGGATCAATCCAATAAGAATATTTAACAGTTAGCTGCATATGTACTCAACTCAGGAGCACCTAAGGGCATAAATCAAATACTGACAGACATAAAGGGAGAAATTGACAGTAACACACAATAATAGTGGAAGATGTTAACACCCCGCTTACATAAATGGATAGATCAACCAGGCAGAAAGTCAACAGGTGACATTGGCCTTCACATTAGACCAGACTAACATGATAGATGTATACAGAACATTTCATCCAAAAGCAATAGAATACACATTCTTTTCAAGTAGACATGGAACATTCTCCAGGGTATATCACATCCAAGGTCACAAAACAAGTCTTAATAAATTAAGCATCTTTTCTGACCACAATAATATGATACTAAACATCAACTGCAAGAAAAAACCCACATGTGGAGTCTAAACACATGCTACTAAAAGCCAGTGGATCATTTTAGTGATCAAACTGGAAATCAAAACACACCTTGAGACAAATGAAAGTGGAAGCACCACATTCCAAAATATGTGGGATGCTGCAAAAGCAGTTCTAAGAAGGAGGTTTATAGCAATATAGACCTACATCAAGAAACAAGAAAGATCTCAAATATACAATCTGACCTTATACTTAAAGGAATA
Source organism: Capra hircus (assembly GCF_001704415.2). NCBI lineage: Eukaryota > Metazoa > Chordata > Mammalia > Artiodactyla > Bovidae > Capra > Capra hircus. Next base: position 59,923,557 of record NC_030824.1, on the reverse strand, counting down.
GAAAAAAAAAAGCCCAAAATTAATAGAAGGAAAGAAATTATGAAGATCAGAGTAGAAATAAATGATAAAGACTGAAATATACCAGGAAAGAGCAATGAAACTCAGAGCTGGTCCTTTGGAAAGATAAAACTGATAAACTTTTAGCCAGACTAATCAAGAAATATTGTGCTGTTTTTTCACAATGGAGGAAACCATCAATAGAATGAAAAACCAACCTCCTGAATGGGAGAATATATTTTCAGAGGATATATCCAGGCTAAACATTAAAAAATATATAAAGAACTCATACCACTCAGTATCCAAAAAATGAACAATCTGACTAAACAATGCGCAGAGGATCTGAGTAGACTATTTTCCAAAGAAGTCATTGAGATGACCCACAGATGCATGAAAAGGTGCTCAACATTACTAATCATCAGGGAAATGCAAAACAGTGAGTTATCACATCACTTCTGTCAGAATGGCTTTCATCAAAAAGATAAGAAATAACCAATGTCGGTGAGGACATGAAGAAAAGGAAACTCTTTGTGTACTGTTAGTGGGAAAGTGAGTGGGTGCCACTATGGAAAACACTATGCAGGTTCCTCAAAATTTTAAATATAGAACTAACGTGTTGTTGCTGTTTAGTTGGTCAATTGCGTTTGACTCTTTTGCAACCTCCTGACTATAGCCTGCTAGGCTCCTGTGTGCATGGGATTTCCCAGGCAAGAATACTGGAGTGGGTTGCCGTTTCCTTCTCCAGGGTATTTTCCCAACCCAGAGACTGAACCTGCATCTCCTGCGTTGGTAGGTGGAGTCTTTACCACTGAACCACCAGGGAAGCAGAATTACCATATGATCCAGCAATTCCACTCCTGGGTATTTACCCAAGGAAAACAAAAACACTAATTAAAAACATATATGCAAATCTGTGTTTATTGCAGCAATATTACAATAGCCAAGATATGGAAGCAACCTATGTTCATTGATAGAAAAATGGATAAATAAGATGAGAAGATGTATGTATGTATACATATGTATATATACACACATTCAGAAATAAAATAGAAGGAAATATTGCCATTTATAACAATTTGGATGGATCTAGAGTTTCTTATGCTAAGTAAAATAAGTCAAAGTGAGAAAGACAAATACTTTATAATCTTACTTATATGTTTTGTTAAAAAACAAAACAAAACAAAACAAAAGAATAAGCAAACAGGGCAAAAACAGACTCGTAGATACAGAGAACAAACAAATGGTTGCCAGAGGGAAAGGAGAGAGGTGATGGGTGAAATAAGTGAAGGGAATTAAGATGTACAAACATGCAATTCTTAGATAAGTAAGTCATGAGGATGTAATATGCAACATAATAAATATAGTCAATAATACTGTAATAATTTCACATGGGGACAGATGGCTACTAGATTTATGATGGTGATCATTTAGTGTATTTAAAATGTCAGCACAAGAGAAGACTCTACACATGGACATCACCAGATGGTCAACACTGCAATCAGATTGATTATATTCTTTGCAGCCAAAGATGGAGAAGCTCTATACGGTCAACAAAAACAAGACCAGGAGTTGACTGTGGCTCAGATCATGAACTCCTTATTGCCAAATTCAGACTGAAATTGAAGAAAGTAGGGAAAACCACTAGACCATTCAGGTATGACCTAAATCAAACCCCTTAGGATTATACAGTGGAAGTGAGAAATAGATATAAGGGCCTAGATCTGATAGATAGAGTGCCTGATGAACTATGGAATGAGGTTCATGACATTGTACAGGAGACAGGGATCAAGACCATCCTCATGGAAAAGAAATGCAAAAAAGCAAAATGGCTGTCTGGGGAGGCCTTACAAATAGCTGTGAAAAGAAGAGAGGTGAAAAGCAAAGGAGAAAAGGAAAGATATAAGCATCTGAATGCAGAGTTCCAAAGAATAGCAAGAAGAGATAAGAAAGCCTTCCTCAGCAATCAGTGCAAAGAAATAGAGGAAAAGAACAGAATGGGAAAGACTAGAGATCTCTTCAAGAAAATTAGAGATACCAAAGGAACATTTCATGCAAAGATGGGCTCGATAAAGGACAGAAATGGTCTGGACCTAGCAGAAGCAGAAGATATTAAGAAGAGGTGGCAAGAATACACAGAAGAACTGTACAAAAAAGATCTTCACAACCCAGATAATCACGATGGTGTGATCACTCATCTAGAGCCAGACATCCTGGAATGTGAAGTCAAGTGGGCCTTAGAAAGCATCACTACGAACAAAGCTAGTGGAGGTGATGGAATTCCAGTAGAGCTATTTCAAATCCTGAAAGATGATGCTGTGAAAGTGCTGCACACAATATGCCAGCAAATTTGGAAAACTCAGCAGTGGCCACAGGACTGGAAAGAGATGGGAATACCAGACCACCTGACCTGCCTCTTGAGAAATCTGTATGCATGTCAGGAAGCAACAGTTAGAACTGGACATGAAACAACAGACTGGTTCCATATAGGAAAAGGAGGATGTCAAGGCTGTATATTGTCTCCCTGCTTATTTAACTTCTATGCAGAGTACCTCATGAGAAATGCTGGACTGGAAGAAACACAAGCTGGAATCAAGATTGACGGGAGAAATATCAATCATCTCAGATAGGCAGATGACACCACCCTTATGGCAGAAAGTGAAGAGGAACCAAAAAGCCTCTCGATGAAAGTGAAAGAGGAGAGTGAAAAGTTGGCTTAAAGCTCAACATTCAGAAAACAAAGATCATGGCATCCGGTCCCGTCACTTCATGGGAAATAGATGGGGAAACAGTGGAAACAGCGTCAGACTTTATGTTTTTGGGCTCCAAAATCACTGCAGATGGTGACTGCAGCCATGAAATTAAAGGACGCTTACTCCTTGGAAGAAAACTTATGACCAACCTGGAGAGCATATTCAAAAGCAGAGACATTACTTTGCCAACAAAGGTCCGTCTAGTCAAGGCTATGGTTTTTCCAGTGGTCATGTATGGATGTGAGAGTTGGACTGTGAAGAAGGCTGACCACCGAAGAATTGATGCTTTTGAACTGTGGTGTTGGAGAAGACTCCTGAGAGTCCCTTGGACTGCAAGGAGATCCAACCAGTGAATTCTGAAGGAGATCAACCCTGGGATTTCTTTGGAAGGAATGATGCTAAAGCTGAAACTCCAGTACTTTGGCCACTTCATGCAAAGAGTTGACTCATTGGAAAAGACTCTGATGCTGGGAGGGATTGAGGGCAGGAGGAGAAGGGGACGAAAGAGGATGAGATGGCTGGATGGCATCACAGACTCGATGGACGTGAGTCTGAGTGAACTCCAGGAGTTGGTGATGGACAGGGAGGCCTGGCGTGCTGCAATTCATGGGGTCACAAAGAGTCAGACACGATTGAGTGACTGAACTGAACTGAACTGAACTGAAGGTTAAATTTAATCTTTAAGAGTTTGAATGTGTGGGTACAGAATCTTTTCATATCTGAACAGTCAATGTGAAGTTGTAAATATTATCTGTAACTTTCTAGGACTTGAGTCCTTCATCTGTTGAGATAGAAATAATAATAATAAGATATTATTCATGAAGGAGCTTGAAGAACAAAGTAAAGTTATCTGTATGCAGTGTATAGTGAGGTACAGTAGGACAGAGTAAGTATTCTGTTGCTGCCGTTGCTATGGGGGTGATGACGTGATGGTGTGAAGTGACGTTGCTCAGTCGTGCCCGACTCTTTGCAACCCTGTGGACTGTAGCCCACAAGGCTCCTCCATCCATGGGATTCTCCAGGCCAAATACTGGAGTGGGTTGCCATTTCCTTTTCCAGGGCATCGTCCCAACCCTGGGATTGAACCCAGGTCTCCTGCATTGCAGACAGATGCTTTAACCTCTGAGCCACCAGGGAAGCACAGATGACTTGATGGTAGCAATGGGCAAAAAGTTAAGCTAATGCTTTAGCTACAGAGAAGCATGCGTGTAGAATGGGCTTGCTTCCTCTGTTTCCTGAGAAACATTGTTACTTTGTCATTATCCATCCTTCTTCCAAGAATCTTACTGTTTCTACTTTCTGGAACATAAAACTTGTCAATATAGTTTCAGAAAACAATATCACTTCTTCCTCTAACCAGTACTTCTCTCCTATCTCTTCTCCCTTTAGTTCCTGCCCATTTTGCTGATAATTCTGATGAGTGTTATTTTTTTTAGGGCCTTGTCTTCTGTTGGTCCTTTGGTGAAAAGCATTGGGAATATAGGAGCTTTTCCTGTTCTAATTGATTGAGGGCTCTAGAGGGAAAGGCAATGGCACCCCATTCCAGTACTCTTGCCTGGAAAATCCCATGGACGGAGGAGCCTGGTAGGCTGCAGTCCATGGGGTCGCTAAGAGTTGGATATGACTGAGCAACTTCACTTTCACTTTTCACTTTCATGCACTGGAGAAGGAAATGGCAACCCACTCCAGTGTTCTCGCCTGGAGAATCTCAGGGACAGGGGAGCCTGGTGGGCTGCCGTCTGTGGGGTCGCACAGAGTCAGACGCGACTGAAGAGACTTAGCAGTAGCAGTAGAGGGAAAACCAGGCAACTCTAACATTTGTCTTTGCTTCTATTTTCCATTCTCTCTTTTAATCATTGTGGGCTTCTGCTTTTCAAATTGATGAGTTATTAGTTTTCATTTTAAACACATTTTCTTTGTTTCCTAACATCTTTCATGATCAAATATTTATTATAAGTGAAAATTTGCCTAGAAGGATGTATCTTCAGTATTTCTTAAGTGAAAGTGAAACTGAAGTCCCTCAGTCGTGTCCGACTCTTTGCGATCATGGACTGTAGCCCACCAGGCTTCTCTGTCCATGGGATTTTCCAGGCAAGAGTACTGGAGTGGGTTGCCATTTCCTTCTCCAGGGAGTCTTCCTGACCCAGGGATCGAACCCAGGTCTCCCGCACTGCAGGCAGACACTTTACCCTCTGAGCCAGTAGTTCTTGCTTCCATTCTTTCTCCTCTTTCCTTTTCGCCTCTTCTCTTTCCATCCAGGGCCGCTTGGCTGCCCTGCTCCAGGGGGCAGTTTTCACACTGAATTTGATGTGAATGGTTTCCAGTGTCTTGCAACTATTCTACCCCTATCTAAGAGTGTTTGTCTCAGTAAGATAATACTCTTGCAGTATTGTATTAAATATTATTATGATAAAAATATAAATGAACTGGAAATTTCTATTACAGAGATGTTGGAGAATTATATATATATATATATAATAAAGAGAGAGGATGTAATTTTATGACCTGTGTGCATATGATAACTTTTTACAGCTAAAATGACAGTAAATCCACCTAATTTCATTTTTTCTCAGCAAGAGAATAAAATTTGAGCTTCTTGCCTCGTGGGTCTTGTTACGATTATATATTTACAGAGTGCCTCCCATCTTGTAGGCAAATTTATTGAAAGTTTATCAATACAGTTGGTGTTTAAAGTAATATTGTAGGTCCAGAATGGAGTCACTTATGCTAAGCTCTGCCACAGCAAATTAAAACAATTTAATTACAACTTCTGCTCTCTCAGAAACAGACTCTTAAACCAGTCAGTCAGGAATCATCTGATCAGCACTAGTTAGAGAATCTGCCTGACAGACCCCTGCTATTCCCTAAAGGAAAGAAACTTTGGAAGAACCAATCTGTTTTTTGCCTCGTACTGTGTCCTTATGATACCTGGTCTCTTCTGTCTATAAAAGTTTTCCATTTTGTACAGCTCCATTGAGCTCTTTTTTATCTGCTGTATTGGATGCAGGCTGATTCAAATCAATATTTGCTCAAATAAACTCTTAAAATTTTTAAATATGCCTCAGTAAAGGACCTACTTGCCAATGCAGGAGACATGGGTCAGTCCCTGGGTCAGGAAGATCCCCTGGAGAAGGAATGGCCACCCACTCCAGTATTCTTGCCTGGGAAATCCCATGGACAGAGGAGCCTGGCGGGCTACAGTCCATGGGGTCGCCCAGAGTTGGACACAAGTTAACGACTGAACATGCATACACACAATTTATCTTTCAGCACTGTGGACCCTACCCCTTCAGAAACCATTTTCTCACATGTCTCAGTATGTCTAGAATCCCATGAGTGGTTGCATCACAAGGAATAACAACAGTAATTATTATTTTAAGAGTTACAAGTGGTGGGTTTGGACAGAGCTGTTATTGAGATAACTATAAAAATGACTCATACCCTCTCCAGCTTACACACTTGCTTTTTATCAGTGGCAGTTTCAGATGGTTAGTATTATTGCCTTTTCGACCACTTTGACATTTTTGTTTAGAAGTTTGCTAAGATGGTATGCTGCCTGCTTTTTTCAGCTAAGGTCAGTGTAGCTGAATTGCTAGAGTAAGCATTTCAGAAAGTGGTTGAAGATGTTTCCCAGCCTGCAAATGCTTTGTAGAAATCATCCAATCTTGGAAATTTTTTTGGTATGTCAGTTATTTCTATCTCAACCACATTGTCATGGACGTTTTTCTTACTTTTTTTTTAGTGATTAGGAGAACTCAGAGAAAATCTGTCCACTCTGTTTTTTTATTTTTTAAAATGTATTTTTGACTGTGCTAGGCCTTTGCTACAGCACATGGAATTCTTCTAGTTGTGGTGAGTGGGAGGCTACTCTCTGGTTATGGTATGCGGACCTCCCACCGCAGTGGTTTCTCTTTTTCAGAGCATGGGCTCTAGGGCTGTGGGCTCAGCAGTTGCAGTGCATGGGCTTAGTTGCCCCGTGGTGTGTGGAATCTTCCCTGAGCAGGGGTCAAACCCATGTTCCCTGCATCGAAAGACAGATTCTTAAGCAATGGACCACCAGGAAAGTGCCATTTGCCCACTTTAAATGCACCTCCTGTTTTTTGCATCATTGATGATAATGAAACAAAAGTATAAAAGGAGTTGCGTTACCTATCATCTTTCATTTAAATTTATTTTATGTTTGTGCGTGCTAAGTTGCTTCAGTTGTGTTCGACTCTTTGTGACCCTTTGGACTGTAGCCCACCAGGCTCCTCTGCCAATGGAATTCTCCAGGCGAGAACATTGGAGTGGGATGCATGCTCTCCTGCAGGGGATCGCCCCAGCCCAGGGATTGAACCCGAGTCTCCTCTAGCTCGTGTAGGCAGATTCTTTATTGCTGAGACCCTGGGGAGTTTCAACTTTATTTTAGACTTTTACCTTGATTGTTTTTAGGTCTGGAGTGGTAGATTATGTCTGATTTGTATATCCCTGGCAGAGATCAAATTTGCATAATCAGGTGTTTGTACTGGTACATATTTAAATAATTAATATGGTAAGCAAATATTACTGGAGTACCTACATGTAGGCCCCTTTCCTATAACAAGACTCAAACTTCCATGAACAGTTCCTCCTGATGTGTGTGTGTGTGTGTGTGTGTGTGTTGTTTTTTTGTGGTGTGTAAGGTCGTGTAAAGATGGATAGCAACCAATATAAAGGGTATTGCTAGAGCTTGAGAAGTCAAATGTCACAGGACTTGAACATAGTAATTACTCCATGAAGATGATTTATGTATTTATTTTTAAATTATTACTTGAAATGATTCAGGCAGAGTCTTAGAAGAGCAGGGAGCTGAATTGAATTAAATGGCTGTATTTCCTGTTTGTTCTCATCATATACCCTTTCCTCCTTCCTTTCTCCAGTTTTGAGAGAGAAAAAGGTAGCAGCCTGAAAAGGAGGGAGGCAGCAGAGTATTTCGGAGTAAAAAGCTAGGCGAGGAGGCCGAGGCAGGTGACAGAGGGAAGAAGATAGAGGCTAACACAATGCAGGAAAAAGGAGTAACATAAGGTAATAGATATGGGGAATTTAATACTCAGAATAGTAATTCTCTTCTGTGGAGAGGATGTGAGCTAATGTTTAATGAATATCTATTTCTCTGTGCTACTGTTGCAGGAAGGGGGACCCCTTCCAGGGCCTGAAACTGGGCTCTTGTCTAACACTTGGAAATGAAACGTGCTGACAAAGCAAGAGATTTTATTGGGAAAGGGCACCCGGGTGGAGAGCAGTAGGGTAAGGAAACCCAGGAGAGCTGCTCTGCCGCGTGGCTCACAGTCTCGGGTTTTATGGTGATGGGATTAGTCTCCAGGTGGTCTTTGGCCAGTCATTCTAATTCAGTCTTTCCTGGTGGCGCATGCATCGTTCAGCCAAGATGGATGCTCGTGAGAGGGATTCTGGGAAGTGGATGGACACACAGTGTCTCCTTTAGACCTTTCCCGAACTCTTCCGGTTGGTGGAGGCTTATTAGTTCCGTCTTCCTTATCAGGATCTCCTGTCATAAAACAACTCATGCAAATGGTTACTATGGTTCCTGGCCAGGGTGGGCGGTTTCAATCAGTGTGCTTCCCCTAACACTACCAGCTTTTCAGAGTTAAAGTCATAACTATTTTTTGAAGTAGGCATTATTCCCATTTAATGCAGACAACCAAGGCTCAGAAAGGGTGTGGGATCTGTCTTTGGCCATATGTGTGCACAATGAATATTTGTGAGGAGGACTTTTTCACTCGAAAGCCTCTGTGATTTCCACGACATTCATGCCAAGCCCTTAGAGAGTTAAGCGATGAAAATGAGTCCTAAGTGACTGTTTTGTTTGTGAAATAGCAGCCAACATTATTTAAACAATGGATGAAACATAGTTAGATATATGAAAGTATTGCCTTTTGATAAATAACAGTGACTCTAGTCTCCTGGGCTTCCCTGGTGGCTTGGTTGATAAAGAATGTGCCTGCAATGCAGGAGACCCAGGTTGATCCCTGGGTTGGGAAAATCCCCTGGAGAAGGGAATGGCTACCCACTCCAGCATTCTTGCCTGGAGAATTCTATGGATCCATGAGCCTGGTGGGCTACTGTTCATGGGGTCACAAAGAGCTTCAGATACCACTGAGTCACACACACACACACACATACACACACACACACGTCTCCTATTTCATTACATAAAGACTAACAATACAACAAGGGCCTCAGAATCTTACTTGTTTTGTCAAGAGAACACTGGAAACATCCACACTCTTTAAGGCATCGTCTCCCTGGCAGATGCTGTGATGGGTTCTTGAACCATGGACCCAAAGTGCAGGCTGGTATGGCGTGAATTAGGGTCCCTGAACTCCTCATTCTCACTTTCTTTTCCTCCCCCAGCTAGGTCCTTTTGGAGCCCGCTGTCTAATCTGTTTATTGTAGTGTATGAATACTATCCCTTTCTCTAAGTGACAAGATATGGGCAAGTTGGAAATTGCTGGCTTTAAATATTAATACCACCAGACCTAACTTTCTCCAGTAAGGTAAACATGAAATTCTGTAGGCTGACCCCAGATCTGGCTGAGTGCATGGATGGGCTGAGGTTCTAGGTTGCATGCATTTCCGTCGTGTCTCACTCTTTTGACCCCGTGGACTGTAGCCCGTCAGGCTCCTCTGTCCATGGGGTTTTCCAGGCAAGAATAGTAGGTTGACATTTCTACTCCAGGGGATCTTCCTGACCCAGGGATTGAACCCCATCTCTTGCGTCTCCTGCATTGGCAGGCAGATTCTTTACCACTGTGCCACCTGGGAAGCCAGAGGTTCTAGATTAAGAATCTATTATTGTATCAGAGTACTATAAGTGGAACCAAACCAAATCAGTCAATATTTATAGACTGTTGGTTATAGCCACATTTGCTGGGAGGAGCAGTAGGCAAACATGGAGAGTTTCAGTTACTAAATCCAAGAGGATGGCTTAATTGTGAGAAGATAAATGTATTGGTTGTCCTTTCCCAGTGTTCTTAGGGCTGAATATTTACCTTTTAATTCTAAAGTGACAGATTTAAGGACCTTCTGGACTAAAACATCACACAGTTCACTGCTCTATAACTTTCTTTGATTAAATCCAGGAGTTTGATGTTCATTCTTAAAAATGCACACATTTACCATTAAACAAGCAGTTAATTCTATGAAGGCTGGAATCCATTAAACTATTGCTTCAGGTGAAATTGTCTAAAATAGGGTGGCTCCCAGGAGTATGAAAAAAAGCAATGAGACCTTGACTTGTCCAGACATATATTCTAAACCACGTCTTGCAGCCTATGAAGTCAAGTACTTACTTCCTCACAGGGGGCAGTTTTTCACTGGGATTTGTTTTTTGGCCTTTCTTCCCTTGTTGGATATTTCTGTTGTGGAGTGTTTTGGCTGTTGGTTTAAATTAGTGCTTTAAGGAACGTCGTAGAATTTCTGGAATTTCTGAAGTTCTTTGGAATGCTCTGGCTATTTGCAGGAATGTTCCTGCTTCCAGCTTGATTGTTTTGCTGACAGGTGCTGATTTTCACCAGGTTTACAACTTCCTTTAATGCTAGAGAAACCTGAATGTGTTATTCTCAAATCATAGTAACAGGTAACGTTTGCTCAGCACTACTTTACATCTCGCGTAACTGGTTTAATCCTCATGAGAAGCTTTTGATCTAAGTCCTAATATGATCTCTTTGCAGATGAAGAAACCGAGGCTTTGAGAAATGGTTCAGTCGGCCTGGGTGACTCAGCTAACAAATGTTGGAAGATTCAGTGGTTGGTCTTCTCTGATACGTGAGCTTGAGCTGGCAAGTTTTCAAGCTTTATAAATGTTTGGTATCATAGAGGAAGTCATGTATAAACGTGTCATTTGTTGATTCTCCTGAGAAGCTAGTGATTCTTCTCTTAGTGGCTTGTGTTTCTTTGTTCCTTTGGTGTCTGCGTACCATGGCATATCTGACTGTGTCCTTCAGAGTGACTTCAATGCTCTGCTTACGTATGTTAGCCTGTAATTTCGCCCCCACCCCGCCCTCCGGGGATGCTGTCTCCTTCTCCTGACATCCTTCCTTTCACGCGCCCATGCCCAGTCCAGCTGTTACCTTTATTCTGACACTTCTTCTGAATTCCCAACACTGGGTCAGTCTCTCCACATTCTTTGCTCTGCTGTTAACTCTTTTGGGCTTCCCTTGTGGTTCAGCTGGTAAAGAATCCACCTGCAATGCGGGAGACCTGGGTTTGATCCCTGGGATGGGAAGATCCCCTGGAGAAGGGAAAGGCTACCCACTCCAGTAATCTGGCCTGGAGAATTCCATGGACTATATAGTCCATGGGGTCGCAAGGAGTCGGACATGACTCAGTGACTTTCACTTAACTCCTTTAGAGCAGTTATCAAGCTACTGTATAATTGTTAGCATTCATATCTTTTTCCTCAGTAGGCTCAAATCTATTTGAGGCAGAGGTGTTATCTATGTATCTTATATTCTCAACATGAAGCAGTTGTGAATATATTCATAGACAGAAAAATGGTAGGGGGGTTCAGGAAAATGGGATAAATGAGAGGGATTACTGTCATTTAGTGAGATCTGAAAAATGATATCTCATTTTTATTATCCAGCAAAACACTTGAGTTGATAGTCTGTATTCCTAACATGGAGGAGCTAGTGAATAATTAATAGGATACAAATTTGGGCAGGTCTGAAGCTTCTACAACTTTGGGAAACCCTCCTTAAAAATCTTTCCACAGGATTACAAACACAAAAGTATATAAAGAGTAAATATTTATTACAAACAGAAAATTGTGAGAATGTATGAATTAACAACATCTGAGAAATATGACAAAAATTATAAATGTCAAAAACTGTGTTCAATTTTATAACTTGTTCCTCATAATGTCATGTTACTATTAAGATTGATGTCAAATTTTAGAAGACTTCTATCCAGTTTCATTCATATATGAGCTATATGGAACTGAGGAATTTTCCAAAAACTAGCTGTATCTTCATGTTACAATGCTGACTGAGTTGGCAAAGCAGGTAGTGGACGATAAAAAGAAGGAAGTGGATGTTGAGTGGAAAACTGGAGACAGTGGGTATGGAATATACATTTGAGATTTTTATAAAGTAAGATGGTAGAAGAAAGATGAATAGGATTGAATAATACACTGAGTGGAAAAAAGGCTGTTTGCATTTATAAGAGAGTTGCTTGAAGCCAGATTTGGAAATCTGTCTCACATGCTCTGTGTTGCCTCTGATATAAACATGCCGAGGCGTGGTTTGTGGGAAAGGGTTAACCTGGCATCATCCATCAGTGTGTAGAAATGTTCCCTGTGATTCCTCAGTGTGCATATGTCAATCATACGTTTAAATGAGCGAATATTTAAGTTATTCAACTTGTACCATCTTTCAGGGGAATATTAATAATACTTTCTATTAATGGATCACTTCCTTTTTTGAGGTACTTTCACATCCATCATCTGATTGGAGCATACTTGTCAAATTATTTATAAATAAATAAGTTCCTTACAACATGTAAGAAAGAGAGATGAAATCTTAAATATTTTATAGATGCCAAGTGAAAATTTAGAAATTTTCAGTTATCAAAAAATTCAGGTTATCAATTCTGGGAACTGAATGAAGGAAATGGCATTGAAAGCACCTTTCCTGACTTCACAATATGGAGCTAAAGGAACAATGTGGATATTTGTGGGGAATTTTAAAGTAGTTTCTGCTGCAGTATGCCATGTATTTCCCTTCCTCTTCTATATCTCTTACAGAAGGTTCAGAAAAACAAAATTTATCATTCCAATGTTTGCATTTATTTTTATTTTTTCCTCCAATTTTATTGAGATGCAATTGACATACAGCTCTGTGTGAGTTTAAGTCATATATCATGATGATTTGACTTACATACATTAACAAATGATTATCACAATAAGTATGTCCATCATGCCATACAAGTACAAAATTAAAGAAAGGAAAAAAAATTTTTTCTTGCAGTGAGAATGCTAAGGATTTACTATCTTAAAAGCTTTCATATATAACAGATAGCAGTGTTAATAGTATAATTACATTGTACATTACATCCCTAGTATCTATTTATCTTATAACTGGATGCTTATACCTTGTAACCACCTTCATCACTGTACAAAGATAGTTCCCATGTTTTTATATCAGAGGATCTTTAGGGGAATCATGATTACATTTTGGTGTGAATGACAATCATTTAGATAGTGAGTTAAAATGAAGATTCCAGTTCAGTAGAAGCAAGATGGGATGGGGAACTGAGAGCAGTGTTGAACCCTGCATCTAGGTAGGCATGGGATGAGGGCTGGAGGAGAACAGGGGCAGAGCCAATGTCTGGATTTCACTTATTTCCCCTTTGATTTCTTCAGTGGTTATATCTTCAGTGAAGTGATTTCTCCATTGGTTGTATAATTGCACATTGTTTAGTCTCCACATGTTTGTGTTTTTCACAGTTTTTTTCTTATGCTGATTTCTAGTCTCATAGCACTGTGGTCAGAAAAGACACTTGATATAAATTTTCTCAAATTTACTGAGGTTTGTTGAGTGGCCTGTATGTGGCCTACCCTGGAGACTGGTTCAGATGCATTTGAAAAGAATGTGTATTCTACTGCTTTCAGGTAGAATGCTGTATAAATATTAAGTTCATCTGGTCTAATGCGTCATTTAAGACCAGTGTTTCCTTATTGATTTTCTGTCTGGATGATCTGTCCATTGATGTAAGTGGGGGTATTATCGTCTCTTTCTATGACTGTGTTACTTTCAATTTCTCCTTTTAGGTCTGTTAATATTTGCTTCGTACATCAAGGTGCTCCTATGTTAGGTTTATGAATACTCCTATGTTCATATATCCTAAATAAATATATATTTATTTTAGGAACCTGAGGCTTTGAGAAATTAAATACCCTTTGTTCACTTATAGCTGCGAATAGAAGGTGGCTCTGGGACATGAACCTTAGGCTTCAGGCCTCCAGTCCCACTCTGTCTCTATAACTGTACCCTGAGAGATGGTGTGCCCGTGTGGCTAAGAGTGGGGAGTTTTAGAGTCTGAATCTTAGTTCTTCCACTTATTAACTGTATTATCTTGGGCAAAATTGCTCACCTCTGCATGCCTCTGTTTCCCCATTGGAAAATGGGTATAATTTGTCATAGAATTAAATAAGTTACTATTGCACCAGGCAACCGTTTGTAAAATAATTAAGAAACTCCTCCGTCATGGTCTATAATGTAGAGAACAGTAATCTGCTTACTCATTAGTTTGCCCTGAGTGTGTATATTGCCCTTCAGCCTCCTTCCAGCCTGCATCCTTGCCCATAATGTAGATACATATGCTGTTTCCCCAGCACTGACTTCACTGAATCTTGTCTTTCCACTTTAAGAGCTCCAAGAGAGGACAGAGCAGCCCAGTTACATGCAGGCAGTAGCTCTCTTTTATGCAAAGCAGGCAACCAGAGGACGAGACATTCTATCTCATTCTATTGCATTGCCCTAGCTTACATCTACAGAGTTATCCAGGTTATAGTTTTTAAATCTTCTGGTAGGAAACAACTGAAATTACCCAGGCAAAGGAGAAAACTGGATTTTGTCCTTTGGATCTTCTAATAGTCTACTGTAATTGGCCAGTAAATTTGTAGCAGATTTTGCAAATCACCTTTTTTTTTTTTTCAGTATTTTTAGAGGAAAAAATATTCTTACTTGCCAAATGTAGCTAGACGTTTTTTCCCCGGTCCTATTTGTTAAGGCAAAACAGATAGACATTTCAAAACTGAGGCTTTTCTCTCTGGTAGTATCCAGCAGCTCTCAATTGCCTTGTTATATTTGGCTGGTTTTCCTTCGATAGCCTGTGACTTCACGCTAGACGTGGGTGTTGCCAGCAGCTGTTAGCCATCGGGTGGGGCGGAAAGGCCTCCCAGCAGCTGGGTGTTGTCTCTTGTCTTTCTCTTGTGTCGCAAAGGTAGCACTGATGAGAATGTTTTCCTAGACTTTTTCTATTGGAAGCCAAGGCAAGCCTCAGGCAAGCTGCAGCTCACTCGGCTGTAAAGGGCAGTGGGGCAAGCTTGCTTACATCCACTGCTGAAGTGCAAATCGGAGTATTGGTTCTGTAGAGAAATATGTCAATATTTATGCATACATAGTACGAATCCATGCATAGTACTTAATACAAAGTATGTGTTAATAACCCTTAAAAATGTGCAGTATCTGATTTAGAAATTCCATTTCTAGAATTTTTTTATATCTAAGGAAATACTTAGACAAGTGTGCCAAAGTATGTAAACAAGGATGTTTATAAAAGTGTTGTAACTGCAAGAAATTGTAAACAACCCAACTATTTCTGAACAGCAGATTGACAACTGACTTATGGTGTATTAACATATGGATTGTCAGGCAGCTATTTAAAACCATGGGATGGAATATAATTATTCTATGTACTGTATATGAAAATATATTTATTATATGTTGCTATGGGGAAAAGGACTATAGTTTGATACATTTAAAATGTGCATATTTACTTCCATATGGAGTTTTATTTGCTTAGAAAAAGAAAATATAAACAACAGTATTACAAATCACTATCTCAGATTGTGGGATTTAGCGATGATTTTCATTTTCTTGATTAGTTAATTTTATAAAATTTTCACACTAATAACATATGTTTCTTGTGTAATAAAAATGATTATGAGGAATGGTTTGTGTATGACAAAGAGTGTTACAAAGTATTCTACTATGTATCTCTGTTTAGAAATGTTTATACATTTGACCCTGTGCTAATACCATTTCACTGTGTCAAATGGAGAAGAGAGAAAGATGGCTTCTTTCTAAGCTGAAATCCCCTCACAGAGCTGAGATTCCTCTAGATCTGTTATTTTGTTGATTTTAACAGAAATGGCTCTCCATAAAATTAGACTTCTGTTGAGTTAGCTCATGGGCCCTGTGTCATCACACTCTTGAATCTATGCTACAAAATCCAGAAGGACTGACAGTCTTCAATGCGTTCACAGTACACATGCAGAACCCTAATGAAATAAAAAATAAAGCCAAACCTAATATGTACACTTGACCCATATTTTCTTTGGAGAATATTCTAAAGAAATATTGTTAGAGCCCAAGATTTCATGGCATTGTGTTTGCTTATTTGTGCCCTATGCCGTTTACATTATTGTTATGTCTTTATCTGCAACTTTATGGCCACGTTCTGAATAATCTTTTGGATGCCAAGGAGTTTTTCTGAATGCTTTCTCAGGTTGGATTTTAATGCTGTTTCTATAAGGAAGAACATATGTCATCATGTTAAGTTAGGCAACCAGATTTTAAATGTTTCTGTAACTGACAGCTGTGTGATCTAGCATGATGATAATTATGCTATGATGTAATAGAAGGTGTAATCATAGTAGTAGTAACTACTAGGTAGTAGTAGTAGTACGAGTAGATATTAGTAGTAACTACTGCTATACTGGCTACTACTACTAACAATAAATCTAGTAGCAATTTTATCTATCGATCCATTATTGATGTACGGAGCTCTCCTCAATGCTTTATATCCATTGTCTTATTTAATCCTGAATTCTCCCTGATAAGTAGATATTACTATTATAATGACACAGGTGAAGAAATTGAACTTTAGGAAAATTGAGTAATCTGTACAAATGACACAGTTAATCAGTGGCAGAGGTAGGGATCAAGCCCAGATTGTTTGTTACTTATCCTGTATGTTTTTTCAGATATGCATACTGTCTTCTTAAATCTCTCATACTCCTCTGGTCTTTAGTTTGCTCTTACTAAGTTGTGTCCAACTCTTGGAGACCCCATGGACTGCAGCATTCCAGGCTTCCCTGTCCCTCACTGTCTTCCAGAATTTGCTCAAATTCTTGTTCACTGATGCTCTCCAAACATCTCATCCTCCACTACCTCCTTCTCCCCTTGCCCTCAATCTTTCCCACCATCAAGGTCTTTTCCAATGAGTTGGCTCTTTGCATCAGGTGGCCAAAGTATTGGAGCTTCAGCTTCAGCATCAGTCCTTCTAATGAATATTCAGGATTGATTTCCTTTAGGATTGACTGGCTTAATCTCCTTACTGTCCAAGGGGGGCTCTCAAGAGACTTCTCCAACACCACAGTTCGAAAGTATCAGTTTTTCAGCACTCAACCTTCTTTATGGTTCAACTCTTACTAATTTACCATTAATTAAATGAGTATGTTAGGCTAAGAAGAAGTAGTTATGGTTTCCTGTAACTTTAACATCTTGCAGTCTATATGCATTGCAGTAGAGAACTGTGGTCATTAAATGGATAAAACCAAATTGCCTGGGTTTGTAGCTTGGCTTTACACTTTGCTAGTTTTGTGAGCTTACCTATCTGTGCTTCTGTTTGCCCATCTGTAAAATGAAGCCTGTAAGAACTGCTCCATAAGATAGCTGTGAGGACTGAAAGAGACAATATAGGTATGTACAGTGTCTGACACAGAGAAGGTGTTTTATGAATGAATTCTGACCTTTACATATTTTCTCATATATATGATAGAAAATCTAATATTCTTTCCTTTTTAGTCCAATTCTTTCATATTCCGAATCTTTGATTCAGTACAGCTCCAAACAATTTCAAGTTCTAGAGTGGCTACTTCATCAAGCATGTCAGGAAATTTTCCAATTTGAGCCCTGAAAGTCCCATTCCAGGAACTCCTCAGTCCCAGAAAACTGGGACAGTTGGTCACCCTACTTTTAAGTCTCTAGCCAGTCTCCAAGGTCCCAACTTGCAGGGCTTATCTGTCTCTTTTTTCATCTTTCCATTTCCAGTAGTCTTGTCTCTCCCATCCATGGGGGCAAACTTCAGAAATCCATGCATTCATAAATGTCTTTCCTGCTTCACATCTTAATGTGTTTTCAAAGTGCTTAAGTCAAAGCATAGGAGAAGGAAATAGCAACCCACTCCAGTTTTCTTGCCTGGAGAATCCCATGGACAGAGGAGCCTGGTGGGCTACAGTCCATGGGGTCACAAAGAGTCGGACACGACTGAGTGACTAACATGCACACACACACACACACACACACACACACAAGTCAAAGCATTGTAGAACTTTTTAGCAGTGTCTTAGCCTAATTTTGAGGTATGACTAGACATAGTCCAGTTCAGTTGAGTTGCTCAGTCATGTCCAACTCTTTGTTACCCCATGGACTGCAGCATGCCAGGCCTCCCTGTCCATTATCAACTCCCAGAGTTTACCCAAACTCCTGTCCATTGAGTTGGTGATGCCATCCAACCACCTCATCCTCTGTTGTCCCCTTTTCCTCTTGCCTTCAATCTTTCCCGGCATCAGGGTCTTTTCAAATGAGTTCTTTGCATCAGATGGCCAAAGTATTAGAGTTTCAGCTTCAGCATCAGTCCTTCCAATGAACACCCAAGACTGATCTCCTTTAGGTTGGACTGGTTGGATCTCCTTGCAGTCCAAGGAACTCTCAAGAGTCTTCCCCAATACCATAGGTCCACTTCAGTTGCTCAGTCATGTCTGACTCTTTGCGACCCCATGAATCGCACCATGCCAGGCCTCCCTGTCCATCACCAACTCCCAGAGTTCACTCAGACTCAAGTCCATCAAGTCGATGATGCCATCCAGCCATCTCATCCTCGGTCGTCCCCTTCTCCTCCTGCCTCCAATTACCCCCAGCATCATAGTCTTTTCCAATGAGTCAACTCTTCACATGAGGTGTCCAAAGTACTGGAGTTTCAGCTTTAGCATCATTCCTTCCAAAGAAGTCCCAGGGCTGATCTCCTTCAGAATGGACTGGTTAGATCTCCTTGCAGTCCAAGGGACTCTCAAGAGTCTTCTCCAACACAACAGTTCAAAAGCATCAATTCTTTGGTGCTCAGCCCTCTTCACAGTCCAACTCTCACATCCATACATGACTACTGGAAAAACCATAGCCTTGACTAGACGGCTCTTAGTCGGCAAAAAAATGTCTCTGCTTTTGAATATGCTATCTAGGTTGGTCATAACTTTTCTTCCAAGGAGTAAGCATCTTTTAATTTCATGGCTGCAGTCACCATCTGCAAGGATTTTGGAGCCCAAAAACATAAAGTCTGACGCTGTTTCCACTGTTTCCCCATCTATTTCCCATGAAGTGACGGGACCGGATGCCATGATCTTCATTTTCTGAATGTTGAGCTTTAAGCCAACTTTTTCACTCTCCTCTTTCACTTTCATCAAGAGGCTTTGTAGCTCCTCTTCACTTTCTGCCATAAGGGTGGTGTCATCTGCCTATCTGAGGTTACTGATATTTCTCCCGGCAATCTTGATTCCAGCTTGTGTTTCTTCCAGTCCAGCATTTCTCATGATGCACTCTGCATATAAGTTAAATAAGCAGGGTGACAATATACAGCCTTCATGTACTCCTTTTCCTATTTGGAACCAGTCTATTGTTCCATGTCCAGTTCTAACTGTTACTTCCTGGCCTGCATACAGATTTCTCAAGAGGCAGGTCAGGTGGTCTGGTATTCCCATCTCTCTCAGAATTTTCCAGTTTCTTGTGATCCACACAGTCAAAGGCTTTGGCATAGTCAATAAAGCAGAAATAGATGTTTTTCTGGAACTCTCTTGCTTTTTCGATGATCCAGCGGATGTTGGCAATTTGATCTCTTGTTCCTCTGCCTTTTCTAAAACCAGCTTGAAGTTCACGGTTCTCATATTGCTGAAGCCTGGCTTGGAGAATTTTGAGCATTACTTTACTAGCATGTGAGATGAGTGCAACTGTACAGTAGTTTGAGCATTCTTTGGCATTGCCTTTCTTTGGGATTGGAATGAAAACTGACCTTTTCCAGTCTTGTGGCCACTGCTGAGTTTTCCAAATTTGCTGGCATATTGAGGGCAGCACTCTCACAGCATCATCTTTCAGGATTTGAAATAGCTCTACTGGAATTCCATCACCTCCACTAGCTTTGTTCGTAGTGATGCTTTCTAAGGCCCACTTGACTTCACATTCCAGGATGTCTGGCTCTGGATGAGTGATCACACCATCGTGATTATCCGGGTCGTGAAGATCCTTTTGGTACAGTTCTTCTGTGTATTCTTGCCACCTCTTCTTAATATCTTCTGCTTCTGTTAGGTCCATACCATTTCTGTCCTTTATCGAACCCATCTTTGCATGAAATGTTCCCTTGATATCTCTAATTTTCTTGAAGAGATCTCTAGTCTTTCCCATTCTGTTCTTTTCCTCTATTTCTTTGCATTGATCGCTGAAGAAGGGTTTCTTATCTCTTCTTGCTATTCTTTGGAACTCTGCATTCAGATGCTTATATCTTTCCTTTTCTCCTTTGCTTTCGCTTCTCTTCTTTTCACAGCTATTTGTAAGGCCTCCCCAGACAGCCATTTTGCTTTTTTGCATTTCTTTTCCATGGGGATGGTCTTGATCCCTGTGTCCTGTACAATGTCACGAACCTCATTCCATAGTTCATCAGGCACTCTATCTATCAGATCTAGGCCCTTAAATCTATTTCTCACTCTCACTGTATAATCCTAAGGGATTTGATTTAGGTCATACCTGAATGGTCTAGTGATTTTCCCTACTTTCTTCAATTGAAGTCTGAATTTGGTCCAGATAACTGTAATAGCATGAGGTTGGAGACAAAGCTCAACCCATCCATTAGTGCGATGGTGCTCCTGGAGGTCAAAGCCAGGTGAAAAGAAAAGATGGTCCAGATTGTGGTATCTGAAGCCTCTGGTGATAAGCAATAGATGGTAGCCGTGATTCAGGGGAAGCAGCAAAGATACCAGGCAACTGACAGTTCTCATAGGTGAGTGTCAGATGGTAAAAGATAACTCAGGGGCGATGATTCTCAATTTCCTGTGGGGCAGGCAGGCCAGTTCATTAGAAAGGGGGATTTCAGCCACAGAACATTTCAGGAATAGACTTCCAACTAGGGGGCCACAGAACTGATTTTCTGAAGGGGACCAGGGTTTTAGGTAGCTTGTAGGCAGGGAGTCAAGGACTGAGACAACATCCCAATTATGTGGACTAAGATACAAGATGGAGACTGTGTCTTAACAGAAAGGTGACATTCACTGCTCAGACTTGGGACGCTAAGTCAGTGTGAGAAGATCAAGAAGGGTGACTTGGTGCTGAGTTCCAGAATCTTTAACCCTGTCTCCTCAATTTCAGTTCCTGCCTAATGTCAGGATTGGCACCAAAGTAGTGGTTCTCACTCTTTACTGTGATTGGGAATCACTTGGAGTATTTACAAACATCAACTTTGAATGATTGTTAAATGACTCATTCTTAATGATTCTGACCCACTAGCTTTGTGATTTGTCCAAGGACTGTGTGTTGTTTATATGGCCATACCCTGCCACATGGTTGGCTAGGGTTGGCCAATGTGAGGACCGAGGCACTAGAAGATACATAGATGCCAACTCCAGAGGCAAGAACTGAGGTGCAGCCTGCGATCCCTCTCCGCCGCAGCCCCCACATTTGTCTCTCTGAACCTGAGGCGCAGATCCAGGACCAAACCCCACGGCTCCTGGTGTTGATTTGGCCGCTCTGTTGGTTGTGTGTAGGGTTGCATGTCATGTATAAACAGTATCTTTTGTTTCCTTCATGTTGTCTTGAATATCTGCTAAGGCATATGTCTTGTTGCATATTCCCCTGTGTCTCTGGGAATCCTGGGATTTTGGTTTGTTCCTAATAAGGAAGTTTCCTCATAACTCTGAGGAGGCACACACACAGGCGCAAAAATGCCATGAACGTATCTGTCAAATTTTTCTTTACAACCACCTGGCAATCTTCCAATGCTCTGACAGCCTAAACTTAAGCCAGATTCTCCCTAGAAATATGAGCTGGACTCTTCCTAAGCTTGGTTTGTAACAGAGGGAGGTTGGTCCAGCAGAACAAAGTCAGGACAACTTGGCAAATATATGTAGCGCTTTTTTTTTTTCTTTTAGATATTCTAAATGTGGACTCTGAATGCACAGGTAATCTATCTGAAACTTGGAGGTCAAGGAGTGAAGAGGGCCAAGTGCAGATTTAAGGGGTGACTTTAAGAAATCCCGGGTGTTGTGTAGATGAAAGTTAAGAACAGTTCTGGTTTCCAAGAGCTAAGTCTGACACATGTGTTCTTAATTTGGTTTATAAAGCTGAGCAATGCTGATGAGGTTTGAAAGGTAGGAAGGAATGCGGTGTTATATATGATGATGTTGGATTTGCAAAACTAAGAGTTTATTTTTAATAATGAAAAGCTAGTGTGATTAAACTGAGTACATAATTAGCTTGTACCTTGTGAGAGACACAGAGGAAAGCATAGTTGCATAGTTCCTGAGACCTCCCAGCCTTTTTAGAATGCAAAGAATTTTGGAGCGATACAGTAAAGTTTCCTAAGCTAAATAATCCCAGTAAGAATAAATATTATATGAGACATGCAGTTTTGAAAGCAACCTATAGGTTCTGAGATTCTCATGCGGTTTCCACATAGGTTGAAAAACAAGTGATTTTATTAAAATGTACTCTATTTATTATAATGTACTCATTATCTTCACATTTGCCAAGCACATAATGGAGGAAAAAGGTGTTAATCTTTTAATGTGCTTAGGACATTTTTTCCACTTTTCTGTTACTCTCTCTCTTTCTCATTTGGTGGGTAATTTTCAAGGGGAACATTGCTTTGGAATAGGCTACAAGGTCAATTAAGACTCATACCTTTAAAGATAAGGGAAGCTACAAACAGCTTCATCTCTTGGATACAGAGTGAGATATCTGTATAACACACACATACACACACATTTTATTAGCCTGGGAAATCAAAGGTCTCTTACTGATCAAAAATTATCTCTAGCTCTTTACTGGATGAATACAGTTGTATATATAAATAAATATGCAATTGTGCTTTAATGGCTATTCAATCTGATTAGAGAGGGTTATAAGTATTTCCAATAGAAGAGCCACTTTATTAGAGAGTAATTAAAATCTTGTATTTAATTCTACTCCTCAATTAGTTCCATGCTGTTCAACTAAAAACATTTATGAAACCTGTCCCGGGCAAAATATGGGGTAGCTGCTAAGGATACAAAGATACAAGAGGCTTTTGCCTTTAATGGGTACTGAATCTAACGAGGAAAATGGACACACCAAGAGCTAAAAGTAAGTTATCTATTTGCAACATTAATAAAATGCCACATTCATGCAATGTTCATGGGTACTGGGGACTCATTTTCCTGGGAATTCACTAAAGAATGAGTAAAGTTTCAGTAGATGGATTTATTGATCCAGTAGATGAAAGTATAGTATCCAGGCAAATATAGATAGCTACAGATACGGTGAACAGGGTAGAGGTGATAAAAAAAATCAACTTGATGCTTTTGATAGGAGGGAAAGTTTAACATATCAGGGTATCCTGAGCGTGGGATTAGGACAGGTGTGTCAGTTAAAGGAAAGACAAATCTTGGGCACCATAGGTGCAGGGTAGCAGACAGTATTACGG
Organism: Capra hircus; assembly: GCF_001704415.2. Taxonomy (NCBI): domain Eukaryota; kingdom Metazoa; phylum Chordata; class Mammalia; order Artiodactyla; family Bovidae; genus Capra; species Capra hircus. The sequence continues at coordinate 59,900,326 of NC_030824.1, read as the reverse complement.
AATCCTACTACATCATTCTTTAGCACTCTTTATTGAATTCAACTCACCAGTCTTCAGGAAGAGCCTACCCTATGCTGGGCTCAAAACTCAGGGTACAAGTAATCCACAAGCAAGCAAGTAAGGGAGACAAACATGTAAAAAATAAATGTCATTCTGTAAGGAAGGTATTAAATAGAGTAGAGGACAAAGTTCATGTTTTAAGATATGAGAAACTACTGTCAAAAAGAACTCCAAATCCTGGCTTAATACAGAGAAAATATATTTCTTGTTTATGTAAAATCCAGTGCTGACGACCCAGAATGGGCAGCTCTCCTGGCTGGCTTCCCTCCAAGCAATGAGTCAGAGGCTAGGGCTGCTTCTACCTTGTATCTCCACCATCTTGTACTATAGAGGTCACCCTGGGGTTACCCAGCGGGCGGGTGGAGGGAGCAATTCATGGAGGATATTCAGATTTCTCCCTGGAAACGATGTGTGTCACTTACATCCACATTCCATTGGCAAGAACCAGTTACATGGCTCCACCTTGATGCAAGGCAGCTGGAATATTGGCAGCTGCTTCTAAGAGTATCAATGTAATCTTCACAGTGAAGTGGAGAAGCAGTCTTTGGTGGGCTCTAGCAGTCTCTGCAACAGTGCAGTAGGGGCCAAAATGGAGATCTCTGTTCAGAGACAATGATCTGTATGATGCCTTGATGGAAAAAGTCATTTGACTAACAGATTGAGGGGATGTAGGGAGAATAAAGGATTCAAAGCAGCTACATGTCTATAAGGATGGAAATATGAAACCTCATAGCAGTGGCAGGAAAGACCATTCCGTGTTAAAGCTGGGGCATACAGAGTAAGGCTAGAGGTGATGGATGCAGAAGGAGACTTCTGCAGTTATCCCCTCACGAGGAAACTTTGAACCTCTGTGTAGGAGCTCTGAGCTGTTCAGTTCAGTTCAGTTCAGTCGCTCAGTCGTGTCCGATTCTTTGCGACCCCATGAACCATAGCACTCCAGGCCTCCCTGTCCATTGCTGCTGCTACTGCTGCTGAGTTGCTTCAGTCATGTCTGACTCTGTGCAACCCCATAGACGGCAGCCCATCAGGCTCCCCCATCCCTGGGATTCTCCAGGCATGAACACTGGAGTGGCTTGCCATTTCCTTCTCCAATGCATGAAAGTGAAAAGTGAAAGTGAAGTCCTGTCCATTAAGACTATGTAATTAAACCTGGGAATTTGAAATTTGGCTTCACATTAAAATGATAAAGGAAGTTTTTTCTTAATGCTTAGTCCCAGGCCACCCTAACTCACTTAGATCAAAATCAGAAGAAATCTATAATTTTAAAAGCTGCATAGAGGAATAGGATGTATCACCTAGATTGAAAATACCTGAACTAAAGTTATTGTTAAAGTGCAAGCAGATATTTTATAGACTCCAGTAGCTGTGGAGAGATGAAACACATAAATGCTGAAAATGAGTTTAAAAAAGTCTCGTTGTAGAACAGGTAACACAAAGATTGATATTGTCTGAAAATGTATTAATGATTTTCATTAATCAAGAACCTAGAGCCCGTTATACAGATTGAAGTAAGTCAGAATGAGAAAAACAAATATAGTATATTAACACATATATATGGAATCTAGAAAATGGTATTGATGAACCCATTTGCAGGGAAGGCATGAGGCATTTGTGGACGCAGTGAGGAGAGAGACGGTAGGACGAATGGAGAAGGTAGCATCAACATATACACTCTATCAGGTGTGAGATGGCTGGCTGGTGGGAAGCCGCTGTGCAGCAGAGGAAGCCCAGTCTGGTGCTCTGTGATACTTGGAGGGATGGGATGAGGGAACAGAGGAGGGTCACTCAGTCCAGTCGCTCAGCCGTGTTCAACTCTTTGCGACCCCATGGACCGCAGCACGACAGGCTTCCCTGCCCATCACCAACTCCCAGAGCTTGCTCAAACTCATGTCCATCAAGTCGGTGATGCATCCAACCATCTCATCCTGCATTGTCCCCTTGTCCTCTTGCCTTCAATCTTTCCCAGCATCTGGGTCTTTTCAAATGAGTCAGTGCTTTGCATCAGGTGGCCAAAGTATTGGTTTATTCAGGACTGATTTCCTTTAGGATTGACTGGTTTGAGCTCCTTACAGCCCAAGGGACTCTCAAGAGTCTTCCCCAACACCACAGTTCAAAAGCATCAGTTCTTCAGCACTCAGCTTTCTTTATAATCCAACTCTCACATCCATACACGACTACTGGAAAAATCATAGCTTTGACTAGATGGACCTTTGTCGGCAAAGTAATGTCTCTGCTTTTTAATATGCTGTCTAGGTTGGTTATAACTTTTCTGCCAAGGAGCAAGCGTCCTTTAATTTCATGACTTCAGTCACCATCTGCAGTGATTTTGGAGCCCAAGAAAATAAAGTCTGTCACTATTTCCATTGTTTCCCCATCTATTTGGCATGAAGTGATGGGACTGGATGCCATGATCTATTTTTTGGATGTTTAGTTTTAAGCTAACTTCTTCACTCTCTGCTTTCACTCTCATCAAAAGGCTCTTTAGTTCCTCTTCGCCTTCTGCCATAAGGGTGGTGTCATCTGCATGTCTGAGGTTTTGATATTTCTCCCGGCAATCTTGATTCCAGCTTGTGCTCCATCCAGCCTGGCATTTTGCATGATGTATTCTGCATATAAGTTAAATAAGCAGGGTGACAATATACAGCCCTGATGTACTCCTTTCCCAATTTGGAAACTGTCTGTTATTCCATGTCTGGTTCTAACTGTTGCTTCTTGACCTGCATATAGATTTCCCAGGAGGCAGGTAAGGTGGTCTGGTATTCCCATCTCTTTAATGTGTAATTATGGCTGATTTGCATTGTTGTGTGGCAGAAACCAACACAACATTGTAAAAACCAAAAAAATAGAGTTCTATTACTAATATATATATACACATATATATGTATATATATATGTATGTATGTATATATGAGATGCCTATTTCAGGCAAGACAGTTTGAGGAACAAATTTTCACCTGAAAACCATCCAAAGGCTTATAATGAGAGAGATCGTCCAATGTAATAGAAGGCTAAGGGAATGTGGACTCAGACTACGGTTTGAATTCCTTTTACCATTTTCTAGCTAAATTATTTCCTGTGAAAGTTACTGAATGTCTGCTGCGGCTGCTGCTGCTGCTATGTCACTTCAGTCGTGTCTGACTCTGTGCAACCTCATAGACGGCAGCCCACCAGGCTCCACCATCCCTGGGATTCTCCAGGCAAGAATGCTGGAGTGGGTTGCCATTTCCTTCTCCAATGCATGAAAGTGAAAAGTTATTTAACTCCTCTGAGACTTTGTCTCATTATTTGAAAAGTAAGATAATCATTTGTGCCTGGTATTGCTGGGTACCTCCCTAATATTCACTTCTCCTCTCCTGATTTTGTTGGGTGGCAATGTGCCCACCTAAAACACTTGTTTTCTCAGACTCCCTTGAAGTGAGCTGTGGCCAAGTGACAGGTTTCTGACTGATGAGGAGTGAACACAGGGGAGAGTAGCAGGCCTTGGTGTCAGAGGACTGATGGGGGTAGGTAGATCCTGGAGGGCTTTGGGGCTGTGTTGAGACTTTGGGTTTTACTTTGTGGGAAATGGAAGACGGGAGGAATCTTGAGAGATAGATGATTACCTTGGAGGCTGTGTTGAGAACAGACTGTAAAAGTGCAAGGATAGAGGACGGGAAGGATAAAGAGCTGGTAGGAAATTGTTGCAGTAGTTTAAGTGAAAGATGATGGTGGCTGAGACTAGGATAGTGAACTGTGGAGATGATACAAGTTGTCAGATGCCAGATAAATGTTGAATAGAGAGCCAATGGGATTTAAAGATGGAATGGATGTGGGTATGTGTGTGATTAAGATAATCAAGAAATAATTCAAGATTTTTTGGTTTGAGTAACTATAAGGATTGGGATGTTTTTAATTGGGAGGAAGAAGGCTACCAGATGAAATGTATTTGAGGGGAAATATCAGGAGGTGAGTCCTGTACTTTTTGAATTTGGTACATCTATTCAAAATTCAAGAGGACATGTGAAGTAGGCAGTTTTGTATATGAATCTGGAGTGGAAGACTGTTGAAAATATAAATTGAAGGATTCCAAAATATCTTTAAACTCATGAGATTGGATAAAATCACCAGAATAAATGTAAATAAAGGAGAGGTGTGTGTGCCATGGATCATTAATAAATCAATTAAAAGAGAAAACAGAAAGGAAACTGAGGAGGATCCAGTGAGACAGAACAACAACAACAGAAAGGAATGTTGTTCTGGAAGCCAAGAGGTGAAGAGAAGCAAGAGATCCAAGACTACGAACCAGTCACTGAATCAGATGGGAACTGTGGAGAATCCACCGTTGGGTTTAGCACCATGGTGGTCATGGGTATTCGCAGGAGAGAATAGTGTGCGCTGCAAGTGCCTGGGAGGAGATAGAAGGAGAAGAGCTGGGCACAGCAGTAGAGATGACTCTTGCACAAACTTTTAAAGCAAAGGCATAAGGTAGTTGCTACTGGCAAAGTGAAATGAGGGGCAAGAAAGTTGGGGTGTATGTGTTAAGATTTGAGAAGTAATATGCTTCCCTGGTGGCTCAGAGGTAAAAGCGTCTGCCTGCAATGCGGGAGACCTGGGTTCGATCCCTGGGTTGGGAAGATCCCCTGGAGAAGGAAATGGCAACCCACTCCAGTATTCTTGCCTAGAGAATTCCATGGGCAGAGGAGCCTGGTGGGCTACAGTTCACGGGGTCGCAAAGAGTTGGACACGACTGAGTGACTTCACTTTCACTTTCACTTTCATCCTGATAATATGCTGTTGGGAATAATTCAGAGAGAGTGAGAGAGCAAAAAAGTTGATATCATTGGAAAGAGGAGACATTGCCTGGGGGATAACTTTAAATGGGGTAGAAGGATCCAATCTAAGGCACTTTTAGAGCAGTATGGAAATCTTGACCCATGCCATCTACAGTGTAAGGCACCAGGGAGGATGTGAAAGAAAGAAAACAACCTCAAAGTACTTAGAATCTCACCAGGGAAACAAAGATGTTTTGGACCTGATGGAGCTTTGCCCCACCTGATCATCTTTCTTTGATGCATCATAAAGACTCTTTGAAATTTTAAGATTTAAAATCCTTAAAATTACAGCCAGATGAACACACCACTGTCCTCCTTCATCATTTCTGTTAGACCGAGAATTCTACACCACGTGTGCACTTCCCCACCAAATTTGCTAAACCAGAAGACTCCTGTAATCAACCTACGTTTTATGATTGACTCATGACTGCTTCACCGTGGTCTTTCAGACTTTCAACACACATTGGCTGATTCCCTGTCTAATTCCAGGTCTCTTGCTAGGTGCTGGGTTTAGAGAAATGAGAGTACTGAACTCCTTGTACTTAAGTGGGTGATGAGCACCTGAGATAAAGTGGTGGTGTTGATGTAGGGTGGAGGGAGGGGCATGTAACAGAGATTGAGAGAGTAGAGTCAGCAAAATATGGTGATTGACTGGAAAAGGAAGATGAGAAAGGTTGAGGAGTTCTTTCCTAATGTTCTAAATACTAATCTCAATTTCTATAATGTCTAGATTGATAGCCATGTACTACTATTCATTTCATTTGACTTTTTCTTTAATTTGTATTTCCCAAGAAATCAATTTTATATACATTTCTCATCTGTTTACCATAAAGTTTTGCATAACACTATTTGCATAACACTGTGTATTTGCGTACCTAAGATATTACATCTGTGTTTTTCTAAAAATGGACATGTAAAAGAAAACTTACCTTGTGATATTCAACAGTTCCACTCTTTTCAGTTTTCTTTGTTTTTTTTAAATTTATTATTATTTTTTTTACTGATGGATAATTGCTGTACAGAATTGTGTTGTTTTCTGTCAAACCTCAACATGAATCAGCCATAGGTATACATATATCGTCTCCCTTTGGAACCTCCCTCCCGTCTCCCTTCCCATCCCAGCCCTCTAGGTTGATACACAGCCCCTGTTTGAGTTTCCTGAGCCATACAGCACATTCCCCCTGGCTATCTATTTTACATATGGTAATGTAAGTTTCCATGTTACTCTTTCCATACATCTCACCCTCTCCTCCCCTCTCCCCATGTCCATAAGTCTGTTCTCTATGTCTGTTTCTCCATTGCTGCCCTGTAATAAATTCTTCAGCACCATTTTTCTAGATTCCATATATATGTGTTAGAATACGATATTTATCTTTCTCTTTCTGACTCACTTCACTCTGTATAATAGGTTCTAGGTTCATCCACCTCATCAGAACTGAATCAAATGTGTTCTTTTTTATGGCCAAGTAATATTCCATTGTGTATATGTACCACAACTTCTTTATCCATTCATCTGCCAATGGACATCGAGGTTGCTTCCATGTTCTAGCTATTGTAAATAGTGCTACAATGAACAATGGGATACATGTCTTTTTCAGTTTTGGTTTCCTCAGGGTATATGCCTAGGAGTGGGATTGCTGGGTCATATGGTGATTTTATTCCTAGTTTTTAAAGGAATCTCCATACCATCTTCTATAGTAGCTGTATCAATTTATATTCCACCAACAGTGCCAGAGTGTTCCCTTTTCTCCACACCCTCTCCAGCATTTATTGTTTGTAGACTTTTTGATGAGGGCCATTCTGACTGGTGTAAGGTGATATCTCATTGTAGTTTTGATTTGCATTTCTCTAATAATGAGCAATGTTGAGCATCTTTTCATGTGTTAGCCATCTATCTGTCTTCTTTGGAGAAAGATCTGTTTATGTCTTTCCCCCACTTTTTGATTGGGTTATTTGTTTTTCTGGCATTGAGTTGTATGAGCTGCTTGTATATTTTGGAAATTAATCCTTTGTCAGTTGTTTCATTTGCTATTATTTTCTCCCATTCTGAGGGCTGTCTTTTTACCTTGCTTATAGTTTCCTTTGCTGTGCAAAAGCTTTAAAGTTTAATCAGGTTCCACTTGTTTATTTTTGTATTTATTTCCATTACTCTAGGAGGTGGGTCATAGAGGATTTTGCTTTGATTTATGTCATTGAGTGTTCTGCCTACGTTTTCCTCTAAGAGTTTTATAGTTTCTGGTCTTACATTTCGGTCTTTAATCCATTTTGAGTTTATCTTTGTGTATGGTGTTAGCAAGTGTTCTAATTTCATTCTTTCACACGTAGCTGTCCACTTTTTCCAGCACCACTTATTGAAGAGGACCCCCGACCCGCTGAGGGCAGGTCCAGTCCTTCTAACACTCTCGTTTCCCCCCTAGTTCCTTCATCCTACCGAGTTTTGCCTGCTTCTATATATTCTTTTCCTCTGGTCGGGTACTCCTGTCGGCTCTCAGCTGGTGTTCTGCATGCCCTTCTGTGTCTGAAGGTGTGTTCCTGATGTATCCGTGGAGAGAGAGGTACTCCACGTCCACCTCCTCCTCCATCATCTTGTTCCTGTTTTCAGTTTTCAATTGCAGAAAAATGTGCATTATTCTTAATGTAATTCTCTACTGAATCAGATCTCCCATTTCCAGGCTTCTTGATCTTGGAACAAAAATGCTTAAACAATAGCATCAATAACAATATAACTATAAACACAAGTACTAGGGTCTTCCTGGCCTTGTGTTCAATTCTAACACTGTGGGTATTACATTTCCTTTATTGTAGGATGTCACTGACAATACACAAGCCTTACTGTCTCACTAGTGTAAGGTAACAGCTCCTCCTATGATATAAATGAGAAGGTGATTGGAGTACAAGGCAGGGAGAAGGCCTGCTATAAAAACTTTTCCGGGGTAATAGGAAAACAGTTTTTCTGGTTTTTGTTTGGCATAAACCTTGAGTTCTGAAATTGGATGCAAGGGGTGCGGGGATATTCTTATTGACCTTTGGGTGGGCAAAGCATAGGTGGGACACTGATGGTATTTTTAATACAGTTTTATTGGCCTCCTAGTTAGTAGAAAATCACCTCAGATTCTGATACAGGATACTACGAGTTTTCCTTTCTTTTTCTGTCTTTGTAAATATACCCATTTGATATATTTATAAATACTTATATATTGAAATATCTGTGTATAATATAAACAATATATTTTACTTATATACATATATCCAATGGGTATATGTAAATAATTGTACCATATCATGGCATCCATTTAAAAAATATAGAAGAATATTTAGTTAATATGAGAAAACACACAATATATTCTGAAGTGGGCTATTCAAATGACACACAATATTTATCAAATGATCACACTTTTAAAAGGTATCTTCATTATTATTGCTCTTTACATAATATGATAATACAGAATATAGTGAACAATATAGAAATATATTTTATATTTTTAGGGCTTCCCTGGTGACTCAGATAGTAAAGAATCTGCTTGCATTGCAGGATACCTGGGTTCAAACCCTGGGTTGAGAAGATATCCTGGCAAAGGGAATGGAACCCACTCCAGTCTTTTTGCCTGGAGAATTCCATGGCCAGAGGAGCCTGGTGGGCTACAGTCCATGGGGTCACAAAGAGTTAGATACGACTGAGTGACTAACACTTTACTTCATTATATTTTTATATAGTATATTTATATGTTTTTATATAGTGTACTTGAATATATTATATACCCATGATATATGTAAATATGATATGTGTGTATGTATATAGTCCCTACAGTTTCCTTAGGCTGAATGTCCTGAGTGGCGTTTCTGGGGAAAAGAACAGCAGCTCTCGGATGTACTGGCTCTAGGTTGCAGACTGCCCTTGAGAACAGTGGTACCAGTCTAAACTCTCACCAGCTGTGCGCTTAGGCTCAGCGGGTATTGCCATTTGTCACTGTCTTTTGTTTTAATTTGCCAGGGTTGCCGTAATTAAATACCACAAACTCAGTGATCTAAACTACCAAAATTAATTTTCTCACAATTGTGGAGTAGAAGCCTGAGATCAAGATGTCAGCAGACTCATTCCCTTAATACCAACTGTATGTGTTAAATAAGAAAGTGGGGAGAGAGACTGCTATTTCCAAAAACTTAGGGAAACCAGGGTGGCTGGGGTGTTATGGAGGAAGAGGGTGTGAGGTCAGGGGACTTCTGTGAGCAAGACTAATCTAGTTGTATGTATCTTGTTTTCTTTTGAAAGTCAGATACCTATGTATGTATCTTTCAATGCTTTGGTATGTAAATGACTGATAACACTAGTTGGCTAATGATAAAATCACAAGATCTAAGGTTTTTCTTAAAAATCTCTATAGATATTGTCCTGTTGTCAATGGTTTATAAGGTTGAGGAAAATAAATCTTAGGTAAACTCTTTCCCTCCACTTGGACTCTGGTTATGTTCTCTATTCTTGGAATTTAATCCTGTTCCTCTAGAATATATCTAAAGGTTCGTCTTTCCTTAGTATCATTACTTCATCTATGGTAAATACATTTCTTTTGCACATTAATATCTTTTTCAGTTCAGTAACATATCTGGTGATTACATCTTAATTATAGTACTTCTTTTTTTGTCTGTTTTAGACTCTTTTTTAAAAATTAATCACCATTTGTATGTTGAATCTCTGTTTTCTGTCCTCTGTGCCATTTATTTGGTCTCATTTTCTATTTCATTCTCTTCTGATGAGTATTTTAATGTCACCAACAGATTTTGTTTCCTTGGAGGAAGATTTTATGTATCCTTTAACAGTTCATTTTTCGTGTCTTGTCTGCTGTTTCTTCATCTTGTATTTCATTTCACATTCTGCATTTTGAAAGCATAGGGTATCTTTCTGACTAATACTTCTCTCTTTCTGTAATGCCTCTGTATCTTGCGTGGTATATGCTATTCAGACCCACAAGCTGCAAGGGAAGCTGTGTCTTGCAGCCTTTGGCTGTCTCCGTTCATACATCCAGCATCTGGCTGATGTAAGTTGGCCTGACTTGTTCAGTAGAGGGGCTGCCAGAGGAGGGGTGGGGGTGGCAAGCTGCAGCTCTCAGGCCTTCCCAGTAGGTGAGCATTCTGTTTTGGAGAAGCAGTTTTCTGTATCCATCTTTCTGCTGGGTCATTCCACATCAGCTATGTGGCTTGTCTGTGTTTCCTTATTTGTAATGTGGCCATCCACACCCAGGTAGAAATACCACCCTCCCCCCCAAGTCTTGGAGAGCTCTCACTCCACTCTTGGCTTTCTCTGATGTTCTCAATCTATAAGGTGTTGGCCCTTTCATAGTACTTGTTTTGAATGCTGATGATTCCAGGGGCAAAGGGACTTTCCCAGCTGGATGCTGCTGCTTTTCTGAGAGCTTCTCTTGTTTTCAGAGCTTTGTCCTCCAATCAGGAGCTCCCGAAAAGATCATTTTATTGTTTGGGGGCTCTCCTCTACCTGTTTCTGTGCTACTTTCTTAAGAGGCCTTTCTATTAGTTTCCTACTGCTACTCCAAACAAGTTACCACAAACTTAGTGAGTCATATCACACAAACGCATTAGTTTTGAAGGTCAGAAGTCTGACATACCTCCTCCTGGGCTAACACTGGGCATTGGCAGGGCTGCATCCCTTTCTGTAGGCTCCATACAGGTCATGGTTCCTCACCTTTTTCAGGTTCTACAGGCCTGCCTTCCTCAGTTTGTGGTCCCCTGTCTTCATCTTCAAAGCCAGTAAAGATGAGTCAAGCCCTTCTTACTCTTTTAAAAAAATAATTTAAAACATTGGAGTATAGTTGCTTTATGATATCGCAATAATTTCTGCTATACAACAAAGTGATTGTTATACATATTAATATATGTACATTTATTCTCATATGCGTGTCCATTATGACTTATCACATGATACTGAATACAGTTCCATGTGCTACACCGTAGGACCTGTGGTTTATCCATCCTGTGTGTAATAGTTTACATCTGCTAATCCCACACTCCCAATCCTTCCCTCATCTACCCCCTCCCTTCTTAGCAAACAAAATCTGCTCTCTGTGTCTGTGAGTCTGCTTCACAGATAAGTTCATTTGTGCCATACTTTAGATTCCACGTGTGATGCCATATAGTATTTATTTGTATTTCTGTGTATGACTTACTGCACTTAGGATGACAATCTCGAGGCCCGTCCATGTTGCTGCAAATGGCATCGTTTCATTCCCGCTTATGACTGGGTAGTCAGCCAGTATGCATGTATGCATATATTCACCGCATCTCCCTTGCCCGTTCACCTGCTTATGGACAGTTAGGTTGTTTCCATGCCGTGGCTATTGTGTATAGTGCTGCTGTGAGCCAGGGGTGCATGTACCTTTTTGAATTATGGTTTTCTCCAGATATATTCCCAGGAGTGGGATTGCTGGATCATGTAAGTGATCTGCATCACTCTGACCTCCTCTTCTGCTCTCTCTGCTACTTTGAAGGACCCTTGTGAGTACATTAGGGCCATCTGGACAGTCTCACTAAAGATCAGCTGTTTGGCAACTTTAATTCCACCTGTGAATCTGCTTCCCATTTTTTTATGTAATGTAAGGGGACGACAGAGGATGAGATGGCTGGATGGCATCACTGACTCAATGGACGTGAGTCTGAGTGAACTCCGGGAGTTGGTGATGGATAGGGAGGCCTGGCGTGCTGCGATTCATGGGGTCGCAAAGAGTCGGACACGACTGAGTGACTGAACTGAACTGAACACATCTACAGGTCCCGGGGGCTAGTATGTGATCTTTGAGGGGACCATCATTCTGCCCACCACAGCCTCTTCTCCCACTGTGCTCTTTGCACATGACCTCTAGTAACACTTCCTCACCGTTACTGGCGTGATCTTCTTACTCTTCCCTGCTTTTTAATCACTTGTCACTTTTTGTCTTATGTTCCATGGGTGCGTCACCTACAGATACTTTTTTTATCTACAGGTATTTTCCCTGAAAGTGCAGATAGAAATCGTATGACTTCCTTAGAGATTTTCCCATGATCACGGTTATATATGATAATTAAATTTGTCTTATTCAAGTTATGTTTTGTCTATTTCCCTTGCTTCATGCCTTTCTCTTCTAAAATGTCATTTTCCAGGAATTCCCTTTTTTATTGGCATTACCAATAACAAGTAAAGAAACTAAATTTAGTCAGTGTTGATTCTCACATTAAAAATACATGGATTATGGAATAGGTCCAAAGCTTCTCTTCTCATGATCACGTGTACTTTAGGCAAACTGGTTCTATTTCTCCTTTATTGAGCATTCAGATATATTTATCAAATGCTTTTCACATATGTTTCCCATTAGCCTTGAACTTTGGTGAATATTTGGAAGATATCATAGCTTTTGATGGTCCCTGAAGGAAAATATTGAATTTTTTTTCCAGTTCATTTTGCATCCATTTTATGGTGTGAAAACTATGTTATATTTTATTTTACATTGTGTTTTATAAATGTCAAGGGTTTAAATTCTGTGATCAGTTTTTTTTAAATTTTGTCTCATGAATTAGGATTCCCACAGGCATCTTATTTTCTTTCAGTGTTTTACATTTGCAAGATTATGTGGCAATGTGATGTTAAGTTAGTCTCCAAGGATGAGCTCTCCAGAGAAATTGGAGAGGCTTTTTTGTTTTTACATAAAAAAATCCCTACTTGGCTCGTAGAAATACACTAGATCCCTCCCAGAAGGCTTTAGTTCAAATAACCCAAAGAATAATTTGCCCAAAGGGTACTAAAATGATGTATATAAAGGATTACTTTTCTTTTTTTAGGTAATAGAGAAATAGTCACTGTTTCTTTGTTACCTAGACTGCATGATTAATTTCTTTGGTTCTCACAAAACAGAATTTTATTTAGATTGGAGTCATTGTAACCTTTTCTTTTCTGCACTTAATGACCTAGATTTTTGTTTGGCTCCACGATCTAAACTCTATTTAGACCTACTAATGGTATAAGCCTTCTGTGCTGACAGAACACCCCATGTGCTAACTTTCAGCTCGAGTCCTCTGATATAATGTCTGCTGATAAAAGTTGCCCAGTTTATCAACGGACTTCAGTGAGGAGTGTGGCATTTCAATGACACCAAGCCAGGGACCGAGCTGTTCAGACATACCATTCATCGCCTCCCTTCACAGGGCCTGAGCAAGCATTCCTGCTTTTAATCGGTACATATATGGTCTTGGGAGCAAAATAAAAGGTGTCTGCTGCCCCTGAGTAGGCAGTCATCATGTCCAGTGGCTGTTGGATTGGTCGTGTAATAATTGCCTTCACTGAGATATACGTTGCTCAGGAAACAGCAGGAATGCATAATTAAGGCCTTTACAGACCCGTATGCTAGGGGTTTCAGAGGAACTAACTGCTGGGAATAGACTGTTAAGTGTCTACCTTAGCATGCCCATGAACACGTAAACTATGGCCTTCTGCACAGGACATCAGACGACTGAACTAGCAGGGCTGCATCAAAATCTGACCTGGGGTGGCCAGACAGGCCTCATCATATTTCTACACCTGCTGGGGGTGAGGGGGAGGCAGATGTGACCCTGTGCCCGATGGGCGGAAGGTGGACTGGTGACGTCATGTGTGCAGATGTGACCCTGTGCCCGACGGGCAGAAGGTGAACCGGTGACGTCATGTGTGGCAGTGGCCTTATTCCTACTACTGGTTGTTCTCACTCTCTGAAGGAGAGGAATTGAAGTAAAACATGGTTTATAATTAAATAGATTATGAGCCAGTGATTGACCATCACATTCTCTAGGAATATATCTAATAACATGGTAAAATACTCATTAATAGCAAAGAAGGGTAGGCAGTAGGATACAGAAGTTACTAAAATGTAATACCAAAATGCTTTTAGTTTTTACCTGAAGGTCTTAGTATTAGAGTAAGTTTAAAATATTCCTTTGACTTTTTTTTCTATTTCTTGAATATTCTACATTGACTATATATTCTTACTATAATAGGAAAATGTTATCTTTAACAGAAAAAGAAAAAAATGCTTAAAGCAAATTTTCATGTCTGAATACACCAGATCTAAAATCTGTTGAGTAAGATTTAAAGGTATATAGGGAGTGCTTAAACCCACTCCAGTGTTATTGCCTGGAGAATCCCAGGGACGGGGTAGCCTGGTGGGCTGCCGTCTATGGGGTTGCACAGAGTCGGACATGACTGAAATGACTTAGCAGCAGCAGCAGAGAGTGCTTAATTTTCAGATTTGGATTATGATGGACAGGGAAAATATTGGTTAAATATGCTTTTGTAGAAATTAATTCTTGTATTATTTCAAAGGGCCATCTTGAAGATGAACATGAAAATAACATAATAATTTCCAATATGTGAAACTATCTAAAAAGTTTTACATTTTATTTTTTTTTTCAGTAAGAAAATTGAAAAGTTAGGCTACTGCAACAATATTGTAGAATTATCACTTTTTATTTACATAAGTCAAATTTGAGCCATACTTGTAGAGGTCTTGTGAATCACAGTTAAATTTTATTTAGAATAAAAGACTATGGATATTTGTTTATTTGTACAATTTGGTTGTTTGATGTATTTGGTACATATCATTTCCTAAGTATTTTTCAATGAATGGATGAGTGTTTCCAGTCAATTAACTGTAGCACCAGAGACTGAAGTCATTGTTTATTTGCCCTAAATAAAAGTAACTAAAAATGACTAGGAGTAACAAATGGACAGGAAGCTGAACTCACCGGTGTAAGACTGAGCTATGAATATGTGCATGGAATTATCCAATGCCCTATGACAGCCATGATATTGTCTTTTAGCATTTGTTTCTAGGACATACAAAATTCAAGAGGTAGGCTTTTTGAAATTCAGCTCTTTATTTTATTTTATGATCTAGAAGAAGAACTATGGATGGAGGTTCATACCATTGTATAGAAGGTGGTAATCAAAACCATTGCAAAGAAAAAGAATTGCAAAAAGGCAGAATGGTTGTCTGGGGAGGTCTTACAAATAGTTGAGAAAAGAAGAGAAGCAAAAGACAAAGGAGAAAAGGAAAGATAAACCCATCTGAATGCAGAGTTCCAAAGAATAGCAAGGAGAGATAAGAAAGGCTTCTTAAGTGAACAATGCAAAGAAATAGAAGAAAAAAAAAATAGAATGGGAAAGACTAGAGATCTCATCAAGAAAATTAGAGATCAAGGGAATATTTCATGCAAAGATGGGCACAATAAAGGGCAGAAATGGTATGGACCTAACAGAAGCAGAAGATACTAAGAAGAAGTGGCAAGAATACACAGAAGAACTGTACAAAAAAGATCTTAATGATCCAGATAACTGTGATGATGTGATCACTCACCTAGTACCAGACGTCCTGGAATGCAAAGTTGAGAGGGCCTTAGGAAGCATTGCTATGAACAAAGCTAGTGGAAGTGATAGAATTCCAGTTGAGCTATTTCAAATCCTAAAAGATGATGCTATGAAAGTGCTACACTCAGTAGGCCAGAAAATTTGGAAAACTCAGCAGTAGCCACAGGACTGGAAAGGTCAGTTTTCATTCCAATCCCAAAGAAAGGCAATGCCAAAGAAGGTTCAACTACCGCACAATTGCATTCTTCTCACAAGCTAGTAAAGTAATGCTCAAAATTCTCTAAGCCAGGCTTCCACAGTACTTGAACCAAGAACTTCCAGATGTTCAAGCTGGATTTAGAAAAAGCAGAGGAAGCAGAGCTCAAATTGCCAATATCCACTGAATCATAGAAAAAGCAAGGGAGTACCAGAAAAACATCTACTTCTGCTTCATTGACTACGCTAAAGCCTTTGACTGTGTGGATCACAACAAACTGTGGAAAATTCTTAAAGAGATAGGAATACCAGATCACCCTACCTGCCTCCTGAGAACTCTGTATGCAGGTCAAGAAGCAACAGTTAGAACTGGACATGGAACAGTAAACTGGTTCCAAATTGGGAAAGGAGTACGTCAAGGCTATATATTATCACCCTGCTTATTTAACTTATATGCAGAGTACATCATGCAAAATGCCAGTCTGGATGAAGCACAAGCTGGAATCAAGATTGCTGGGAGAAATATCAATAACCTCAGGTATGCAGATGACACAACCCTATGGCAGAAAGTGAAGAAGAGCTAAAGAACCTCTTGATGAAAGTGAAAAATGATAGTGAAAAAGCTGGCTTAAAAATCATTCAAAAAACAAAGATCATGGTATCCATTTCCATCACTTCATGGCAAATAGATGGGGAAACAATGGTAACAGTGACAGACTTTATTTTCTTGGGCTCCAAAATTACTGAAGATGGTGACTGCAGCCACAAAATTAAAAGATGCTTGCTCCTTGGAAGAAAAGCTATAACAAACCTAGACAGCATATTAAAAGGTAGAGACATTACTTTGCCAACAAAAGTCCTTCTAGTCAAAGCTATGGTTTTTCCAGTAGTCATGTATGGACATGAGAGTTGGACTATAAAGAAAGCTGAACACCAAAGAACTGATGCTTTTGAACTGGAGAAAACTCTTGAGAGACCCTTGGACTGCAAGGAGATCCAACCAGTCAATCCTAAAGGACATCAACCCTGAATATTCATTGGAAGGACTGATGCTGGACCTGAAGCTCCAATAGTTTGGCCACCTGATGTAAACAGCCGACACTTTAGTGAAGACCCTGATGCTGGGAAAGATTGAAGGCAGGAGAAGTGGACGACAGGGCATGACAGAGGACCAGATGCTTGGATGGCATCACCGACTCAATGGACATGAGTTTGAGTAGGCTCTGAGAGATGTTGAAGGACAGGGAGCCCTGGTGGGCTGCAGTCCATTGGGTTGCTATGAGTTGGACATGATTTAGTGACTGAACAAGAAGAAGAAGAAGGGACAGGGGAAGCTGGGGAGCCTATATCATAATTGAATAACAGTAATCTCTTACTGAAGGCAAGATGGGACAAGGCTGTAAGCCCCCGAATTAGGAATCAGATTGTCTTCTCCTCTGCTTTGTAATTGACTTGAGTCTGTTCATCACTCTGTGGATCTTAGTATTTTCATGTGTGTATTCAAAGAACTGGTCTAAAATTCGTGGTTGTCTAATTAGAGGCCCATGAGAGATCTGGACTCTGGCAATGAAAGGCATTGGTGAGGGGAGAAGCAGGGGTCCCTCTGAGTCATTCTCACCTTTCTGATCAGATCCCACGCTTTTAATTCATTTTTGCCAACGAGTTTAATTTTTTGATAGCTTCCAAAATAAACCAAACACGTGTAGACTCATTTAGGAAAAACAGGCATGGAACCACTTGTTACAATGGGTAGGTCTAATCCACACTTTGTTTTAATACATATAATGATGTTTGAGAATTATTCTTAAAGGCTTACTCATGCCACAGGATTACAATTAGTTTTTTGCAATATGCTTTGTTCTGGAGATGTGGTTTTACACTCACATGTCATCACTGTATGTGGTTACTTCAGTGTTAGGATGAAATCAGAGTCATCAAGTGAAAGTGCTGAGCATCCCTATAATTGAATGGGATCTGGTGGCTGAAGAAAGGATCTCTGATGAGAGACCAGAAGACATGCATTCAGTTCTCATCACTCACAGGCTAGAGGAAGAGGGCCTATAGGATTTTATGCATTTTGATTTTCCCATCAGCAAAATGGAGTCAACACAGGTCAATAATTAATCTCCAGTGGGGTTGTCTGAGACTCAACCATGAAGACCTCTCAGATACTTTCTGAGAGTGACATCTTTTTTTTTTTAAATCTGTATATATTTAAGGACTGATGGTCATCTTGAGGAACAGCTTCCCTTGGCCTTCTAGTGAGCGAGCCAAAAAGATGTTTGGATCACTTTTCATTACTCATAACTAAATTACTAATAACTGACCATTTTCTCTAAATGATTATTTCCTCTGTGAGCTCAAGTGAGAGAGAAGGAAAGAGAATATGGCCATATTACAGGAAAGGCTCTACCTGTGAATGCTTTCTTTCTTTCCTTCTTTTTTCTCTTCATCTTTCTTTCTTTTCTTTCCCTCTTCCTTTCTTTCTCTTCCAGTTTTATTGAGATATAATTGACATACAGCATTGTGTAAGTTTGAGGTGTACGACCATAATGATTTAACTTACATACATCATGAAATGATCACCACACTATATCTGGTGAAGGTATATGTATCATATACATACAAAATAAAAGAAATAGGAACAAATATCTTCTTTGTGATGAAAACTCTTCGAATTTACTCTCTCTCAACAACAATCATACAGCAGTGTTATCCTTATTATGCTATACATTATATCTCTAGTATTTACTCATCTTATAGCTGAAAGTTCGTACCTTTTGACTGCCTTCTAAGTGTTTTAAGTAGTAAAACATGATGGTTTTGCTTCTAGCTTCAGGTGACCAGTTGTTCTGAGACTGGGAAACCCTGTCCAGACCTACATCCATGACAGTGAGATCTTCCCACATTTCCATGTGTCCTTGGCCTCATAGGTGGCCTGAGGTCCCTTTGTGACCACAGGACATAATTATTGCCTTTTTTTCCTGCTGAAAAGTTTGTGTTCTCTTAGATTTATACCAGCACTTAAAAACTGTGAAGCCAATATTTTACAAAGAACTCACCAGCTGTTTATTTGAGTTAAACTTCCAGTGCACAGGAAAATATTTGCTTTGTTCAAATAATCAAAGGCTTTCCAATTGGTAGAATGTAGGCTGTAAATAAGCCGCACTTTTCAGAGGAAGCAACTTGATCTAAAGTTGTAGTAATAGATTCACAAATTTCAAAAAACAGAAAAAAATGCCCCAATACTATACCTCAGTACTCCATGTCGCTATTATCTAGTCATTGGGTGAGGTGTGCTGTGGTTTGTTTTTTTTTTATGTTCTCAGGAATGTTAAGTCATTTTCACTAATTGTGTGGAAATTTAAAACATGTGTTTATCCTAAATTGACTCATAAACAAAATACTATAGGTAATGAAGGATGACCTACAGACGATTAATGGAAGTGGTTAAATCTTTTGTTGCAAGTGTAGAATTTTCCCTCTACCAACATGATCGGATCTTTTCTTGACCGTATTTGACTATAGTTATTTTGAGCGTATTCATGTTCTTCTACATAGATTTTCTCATGCTGCTTATTTCTCCCTCTTTTGAAATCTCTGCATCATTCAAGGTCTTGCTCAAATCCCACCCTTTCCAAGGAAGCTCACTAGCCATGAATGGCCCACAGTGTTCCCTCCCTTCTGTGAACTCTGTTTGTATGTGGTTAAGAGTTTTCTTGGTCTTCATTTTTGGGTAGCCATTACATCTCCTATTTCTTTGGTAACTCCCACAGCATCTAGCTCAGTGCTAGTGTTTGGTGCCAAGTAACAAGTAAGTGCTTGCTGATAAATACTTTTTGAATGAATGAATGAACAGGGCTTTAACTAGCACAAAGTTGTTTTCACTGATTTTTAACATAATTTCCTGAAGTTTAGTGGAGATGTTCTGGGAGTAATCACAGGGACACAATGGTAATTTTATAAGAAAAATTCTAGTCTTTTGTATTATTTTGAGAACTGGGTGAACAGGAGGGGGATAATAGCTAAGAATATAGAAGATAACACAGAATCAGAGGTTAGCAGTTATAAGTGGGGTTGGGTGGAGCTTCCCCAGCTTTGGGACATAAGCACCTAGGACTTTGTGGTTGATGAGTTGATATATAAGACCACTGGATAATCTTCAGTTCATTCTTTAAGTTCATTATTTACTGAGCAACTTCTGATTATAACCAGACATTCCAGGTGTTTTCCCTAAAGAGAGAAAAGTACTAATTGATGACTCAAACATTTCCACTTGAGCACTGTTAGTGAATAAGTTGGCATTCTGAGTATACACTGGGATGTTGCTAATTTTCAGGTTTTTAAGGCTACAGGGTTGAGGACCACACTCGTTATGGTGCATAGAAGATACTTGTGGTGGTGGGAACTTTCTAGTGATCCAGTGATTAAGAATCTGCATTCCCAATGAAAGGGGCCTAGGTTAGATCCCTGGTTGGGGAACTAGATCCCACATGCCTCAGCTAAGAGTTTGCGGCTAAGACCCAGGACAAAAAAATAAATAAATAAAAATTTAAAAAAGATTATTGCCATGGAAACTTCCATATTTCTGGTACCACATGCCATACCATAACATTTCTGGTACCATAACATATCATAACATTAAAAGCATTAAAAGGAGGTAGAATTCTTTTTTGTGTGATTCAGTTATACATATACACATATATTATTTTTGAAATTATTTTCCCTTATAGATTATTATGAGATATTGACTATAGTTCCCTGTGCTATAAAATAAACCTTTGTTGCCTGTTTCATATCTATTTTATTAAATTAGAAATCTAGCATTCTATTTATACTGTCAAACAAGTGAACTCAAAATGTCATAAAAAATTTTTAGTAGGCAAAAATTCATATGTTTTCTAAAATATATATATTGTACGTATATATATGTATACAAAAGCTTTTCTACTATACTTGATAAAGTTTGAGAGAGAACATAAAAAAATAAAAGAGAAGGAGAAATTGGAAAACATAAAGGAAATGGAAGCACTGAATATGAAATAGGAAAAGTAAAACAAACTAGATAAAAGTGAAAGATCCTTGTATTTTTCAAAAAATTCCAAGATAATTCTAATATGCAACTGGATTTTAAAAAGTGATTACAAGTTTTTGAAATTTAGTAATTTTAATCTTTTTTTCTAAAAAAAAAAAAACTATCACTTTTTCTAAATGTCCTATGGAAATCTAATAACAAAGTGTGAGATACAAAATTTTAAATATATTTGTGTAGGATATAAGATTAATATAAATTAATATAAATATATTATATTTAAATTATTAATGACATCATTCAAGATGCTCCTATTCTTATTTTTTCTGCACTTGATAAAATATCCTCAGAAAATGTTAACATAGCTCTCACTATGGTTATATATTTTCTTTTCCTTTATATTTCTTCTGAATTTGGCTTTATGTATCTTTGTTTCTTTGTTGTTAGGTGCCTAATGGTTTATGATGTCTATCTTATTTGTGAATTGTATCTTGGCATTAAAAATATTCCTTTTTTCATCTAAAAATAAATTATTTTAAAATAAAAAGCATTAAAAGGGCTAAAAAGAGACAAAGCCTTTTTTATCAAAAATTTTAGAGCATGCTTTAAGCACAGGGAGCATAGAAGCACATTTTAAAGTATAGAAAATAGCAGTTTCCTCTCAAATTTTTGTGATCATTTTTGATAGGGATTGTGTTTGACCTCAAAATGATTCTGAGGAATGGCACTTAATTTCTTATTTTAAGCATTTAAAGAGATAGAGGAAAAGAGGAAAGAAGAAAGTTCAGTAAAAGTCAAAGGAACTAACTGATTTCACATTTTTTTCAGATGAAGTAAGTCTCATAAACACTAAACAACCTGAACTTTAAAATGCTTTCATCTGCTTAATAACACACTTTGCAATTATGTAAAAGCAAGAGCCAGAGAGGAAAGGAGATAATCATGGTGACCTGAGATGGCTCAAATTTAGCATCTTAACTTTTTTAAAATTTTAATTAGTGTTTTCATGTCCAAGGGACTTAGATCAGTTGGCTATTGCAATCCCAATTATTTATCAAATTTGCACACTGGGTTGGAGGAGTGTTGTGGGAACTTCGACTCTCCAGAGAAAACTGAGGTCTGTAGGGGGAATCATAGATAAGGAGATTTAAAGCTGTAAGAAAGGAAAGCTGGTGTAGATTTGGGAAGGATTTCTTGTTCAGTGATATAGCCACCACCAGCATGTAACCATGCTTTTAATGTGTTGTTTACCTACAAGTGACAAAGTCCACTCATTAATATATAGGTAAGGGCAGTTGCAGTTTCGAATCTGAAGGGTTTGAGGAAAGTTGAAATGAAAAATGAATTAAAATTGCTTCTCAAAATGTTAAGTGATGACACTGATGGAAGAACTATACTGGTTTCTCACATTTCCCTATTTTCTGATAGAAATTATCTGTGGAGCTGAAACTTGGAAGTTTATGCTTTACCTAGATGTATGTATTTTTTTGTGGCTTTGCATGACAAATATTTGGCTTTAGAAAGCAGCACTTAAAGACATTTGCTTCCTTTAAAAGGAGAAAAATCTGGAGGTATCATGCTCCTTAATTTTAAACTATACTAAAAAACTAGAGTAATCAAAAGAGTATGGCACTGGCCTAAAAATGAATCAGGGATCAATGGAACAGAGTAGAGAGCCCAGAAATAAACATATGCTTATATGACAATTAATCTATGACCAAAAAAAGCAAGAATGTACAGTGGCAAAGACAGCCTCGTTGATAAATGGTGCTGGGAAAACTGAACAGCTACATACAAAAGAATGAAATGGGACCATTTTATTACACCATATACAAAAATAAACTAAATGGATTAAACACTTAAATGCAAAACCTGACACCATAAAGCTTATAGAATAAAACGTAGGCAGTACACTCTTTGATATTGGTCTTAGCAGTATTTTCAGTTCAGTTCAGTTCACTTCAGTCGCTCAGTCGTGTCTAACTCTGTGTGACCCCATGGACTGCAGCATGCCAGGCTTCCCTGTCTGTCACCAACTTCCAGAGCTTGCTCAAACTTATGTCCATCACGTTGGTGATGCCATCCATCTCATCCTCTGTCTTCCCCTTCTCTTCCTGCCTTCAATCTTTCCCAGCATAAGGGCCTTTTCTAATGAGTTGGTTCTTCGCATCAGGTGGCCAAAGTATTGGAGTTTCAGCTTCAGCATCAGTCCTTCTGATGAATATTCAGGGTTGATGTCCTTTAGGATTGACTGGTTTAATCTCCTTGCAGCCCAAAGGACTCTCAAGAGTCTTCTCCAACACCACAGTTCAAAAGCATCAATTCTTTAACACTCAGCTTTCTTTATAGTCCAACACTCATATCCATACATGACTACTGGAAAAAATAGTTTTGATTAGACAGACCTTTGTCAACAAAATAATGTCTCTGCTTTTTAATATACTGACTCAGTTGGTCATAGCTTTTCTTCCAAGGAGCAAGAATCTTAATTTTGTGACTGCAGTCACCATCTGCAGTGATTTTGGAGCCCAAGAAAATAAAGTCTGTCACTGTTTCCATTGTTTCCCCATCTGTTTGCCATGAAGTGATGGGACCAGATGCCATGATCTATTTTTTGAATGTTGAGTTTTAAGCCAACTTTATCACTCTCTTCTTTCACCTTCATCAGGCGGCTCTTTAGTTCCTCTTCACTCTCTTCCATAAGGGTGGTGTCATCTGTGTATCTGTTATTGATATTTCTCCCAGCAATCTTGATTCCAGCTTATGCTTCATCCAGTCTGGTGTTTTCCATGATGTACTCTGCATATAAGTCAAATAAACAGGGTGACAGTATACAGCCTTGATGTACTCCTTTCCCAATTTGGAAACAGTCTGTTGTTCCATGTCTGGTTCTAACTGTTGCTTCTTGGCCTGCATACAGATATCTCAGGAGGCAAGTCAGGTGGTCTGGTAATGCCATTGCTAATAGAATTTTCCACAGTTTCTTGTGATCCACACAGTCAAAGGCTTTGGCATAGTCAATAAAGCAGAAGTAGATGTTTTTCTGGAATTCTCTTGCTTTTTCAGTGATTCAGTGGATATTGGCAATTTGATGTCTGGTTCCTCTGCCTTTTCTAAATCCAGCTTGAACATCTGGAAGTTATTGGTTCAAGTACTGTTGAAGCCTGGCTTGAAGAATTTTGAGCATTACTTTGCTAGTGTGTGAGATGAGTGTAATTGTGCAGTAGTTTGAACATTCTTTGGCATTGCCTTTCTTTGGGATTGGAATGAAAACTGACTTTTTCCAGTCCTGTGGCTACTGCCGAGTTTCCAAATTTTCTGGCATATTGAGTGCAGCACTTTCACAGCATCATCTTTTAGGGTTTGAAATAGCTCAACTGGAATTCCATCACCTCCACTAGCTTTGTTTGTAGTGATGCTTCCTAAGGCCCACTTGACTTTGCATTCCAAGATATCTGGCTCTAGGTGAGTGATCAAACCATCATGGTTATCTGGGTCATGAAGGTCTTTTTTGTACAGTTCTTCTGTGTATTGTTGCCACCTCTTCTTAATAGCTTCTGCTTCTGTTAGGTCCATACCATTTCTGTCCTTTATTGAGCCCATCTTTGCATGAAATGTTCCCTTGGTAACTCTAATTTTTTTGAAGAGATCTCTAGTCTTTCCCATTTTATTGTTTTCCTCTATTTCTTTCCACTGATCACTGAGGAAGGCTTTCTTATCTCTCCTTGCTATTCTTTGGAACTCTCCATTCAGAGGAGTATATCTTACCTTTTCTCCTTTGCCTTTAGTTTCTCTTCTTTTCTCAGCTATTTGCAAGGCCTCCTCAGACAACCATTTTGCCTTTTTGCGTTTATTTTTCTTGGGGATGACTTTGATCACTTCCTCCTGTACAGTGTCTTGAACCTCCATCTGTAATTCTTCAGGCACTCTGTCTATAAGATCTGATCCCTTGAATCTATTTGTCACTCCCACTGTATAATTGTAAGGGTTTCGATTTAGGTCATGCCTGAATTGTCTAGCGGTTTCCCCTACTTTCTTCAATTTAAGTCTGAATTTTGCAATAAGCAATATTTTTTTCTGGGGGGTGGGGCATAGCCTCAGATAAGGGAAACAGAAGCAAAATAGGTAAGTGGGACTACATCAAACTAAAAACCTTTTGCACAGTGAAGGAAAGCATCAATAAAACAAGAATTTAGACTACTGAATGGGAGAAGATATTTGTAAACAATATATCTGATAAAGGGTTAATGTACAAAATATATAAAGAATTAATACAACTGAATGTCAAAAAAAAAAAACCGAACCAAACAATTAATTAAAAATTGGGTGTGCATGCATGATAAGTCATTTCAGTTGTGTCCGACCCTTGCGACCCTATGGACTGTAGCTTGCCAGGCTCTGTTGTCCATGGGGTTCTCTAGGCAAGAACACCACAGTGGGTTCTTTGCCCTCCTCAGGGGAACTTCCTGACCCAGTGGTCAAGCTCCATGTCTGTTAAGTCTTCTGCCTTGGTTGGTGGGTTCTTTACCACTAGCGCCACCTGGGAAGCCCCCCAAATTGGGCAGAGGATCTGGCTAGATGTTTTTCCAAAGAAGACATACAGATGGCCAACAGATGGGAAGATGTTCAACATCACTAATCATCAGGGAAATGTAAATCAAAACCACCATGAGTATTACCTCACATCTGTCGGAATGGCCATCATCAAAAAGTGACGCATAACAGATATTGTCAAGGATGTGGAGAAAAGAGAATCCCTGTATACTGTTGGAAGGAATGTAAATTGCTTCAGCCATTATGGAAAACAGTATGGAAGTTCTTCAACAGTTAAAAACAGAACTACCGT
This sequence comes from Capra hircus, assembly GCF_001704415.2. Classification (NCBI taxonomy): domain Eukaryota; kingdom Metazoa; phylum Chordata; class Mammalia; order Artiodactyla; family Bovidae; genus Capra; species Capra hircus. The sequence goes on along the minus strand of NC_030824.1, from coordinate 59,875,004 downwards.
ATGATGCAGCAATTCCTCTCCTAGGTATGTATCTGGGGGAAAAAGACTAATTAGAAAAGATACGTGCACCCCAATGTTCATAGCAGCATTATTTACAATAGCCAAGATAGAGAAGCAACCTAGTGTCCATCAACAGATGATGGATAGAGAAGAGGTGGTATATTACTCCACCGTAAAAGGGAATGAAATACTGCCATTTGTGACAACACGAGTAGACCCAGAGGGTATTATGCTAGGTGAAATAAGTCAGACAGAGAAAGACAAATACCGTATGATCTCACTTATATGTAGAATCTGAAAACAAAAGAGAAACAGTGCAAGAGATAACAGAGAGCAAACCAGTAGTTACCAGAGAAGAAGAGGATGAAAGGATGGAGCAAACAGGTGATGGGGATTCGGAAGCACAAATTTCAAGATGGAAAATAAAGAAGTCATGAAGATGTAATATACAGCATAAGATAATGTCAATAATACTGCAACAATATTATATGGAGACAGATGATTATTAGACTTACTGTGGGGATCATATCATAATATATTTAAATGTCATATCACGATGTTATACACCTGAAACTAACGTTAATATTGTACATTAACTATATTGCAATTTTTTAAGAAAGTAAATCTGTTAGAAATTTAAAATAAATAAATAAGGTGTAAAGACATTTACTTACTCCAGATTCTTGAGGCTATTAACACACCACAGTGAGAATAACCAATATTTTCAAATGCTTCTTGAGTTATTAGGTGCTTTATATATGTGGCCCCCAATCGTACTGAATCTGTGGGAAGGGTACTGTTTATTGTTGTTGTTTAGTCACTAAATCACATGCGACTCTTTGTGACAGCTTGGACTGCAGCACGCCAGGCTTCCCTGTCCTTCACTATCTTCTGGAGCTTGCTCACACTCATGTCCATTGAGTTGGTGATGCTACCTAACCATCTCATCCTCTCTTTCTGGCTCTATTGCAATATAATTTAGGTATAACATTGTGTAAGTTTAAATTGTACAATGTGTTGGGTTGGTAGAATACTACAAAAGGACAATCACCATAGATTTAAGTAACATCTACACCATGTCACAATCACTGATTCTTTTTTGTGGTGAGAACACGTAGAATCTACTCTTTTAGTAACTTTCAAGTATATGATATAATATTGTCGACTATAGCTACCATGTTCTATATTAGATGCCCAGAACGTATTCTTCTTATAACCGAAAGTTTGTACACTTTAGTTAATATCTCCATATCCCCAAAACCCCCAGCCAGTCCCTCACAGCCAGCATTCTACTCGATGTTTCTATAAATTCAGCTTTTTAAGATTCTCTATAGTGAGATTATACAGTACTAGTCTTTCTCTATCTGACTTATTTCACTTAGCATAATGTCCTCGAGATCCATCCATGTTGTTGCAAATGGCAAGATTTCCTTTTGTTTCCTGGCTGAATTGTGGTTTTGACTTGTATTTCCCTGATAATTAGTAACATTTAATATCTTTTCATGCATCTGTTGGAGAAGGGAATGGCAACCCACTCCAGTGTTCTTGCCTGGAGAATCCCAGGGACGGGGGAGCCTGGTGGGCTGCCGTCTATGGGGTTGCACAGAGTCGGACACGACTGAAGCGACTTAGCAGCAGCAGCAGCTGCATGCATCTGTTGGCCATTTGTATGCTAGTACAAACATTTGTATGTTTTGATTATTACACCTTACAGTATAGATTGAAATCAGGAAATGTGAAACCACCGGCTTTGTTCTTCTTTCTCAGAAATGCTTTGGCTATTTGGGGTCTTTTGTGGTCCCATAAAAATTTTCGGACTGTGTTTTAAATTTCTATGAAAAGTTGCATTGGAATTTTGGCTGGGATTGCGCTGAATCTATAGAATATTTTAGGTAGTATGGGTATTTTAACAATATTCATTATTGGTTTCCATAAACACTGGATATTTTTCCATTTATTTGTGTGTTGTTACTTCTTGTATCGAAGTCTTATAGTTTTCAATGTATAGATCTTTACTTCCATGGTTCTATTTATTCCTATGCATTTTTTAATTGCTATTGTAAATGCAATTATCTTACTTCTTTTTCAGATAGTTCACTGTTAGGAGGTAGAAACACAACTGATTTTTACATAATGATTGTATTCTATAACTTTACTAAATACATTTATCACTTCTAACAGTTTTTTGGTGGAGTCTTAAGGATTTTGTAGAGGGTTTGCCTGGTGGCTCAGATGGTAAGGAATCTGCCTGCAATGCAGGAGACCTGGGTTTGATCCCTGGGTTGGGAAGATACCCTGGAGAAGGAAATGGCAATTTGTACGTGTAAGATCATATCATCTGCAAAGAGAAATGATTTTACTTCTTCCTTTCTGATTTGGTAACTTTTATTTCTTTTCTATTTCTAAATTGTTTGGCTAAGATTTCCAGTACTACCTTGCATGAAAATGGCAAGAGTGGGCACCCTTGGCTTGCTCCTGATCTAGAAAACTTTCAACTTTTCACCATTAGTATGGTGTTTGTCATATGTGGCTTTTATTATGTTGAGGCATGTTTCTTCTATACCCCATTTGTTGAGAGTTTTGATCATAAAAAGATGTTGAATTCTGTGAAACGCTCTTCTGCATCTATTGAAATGATCTTATGATTTTTATCTTTCGTTCTGTGAATATGATCTGAATCTATCTGCTGTGTTGAACCTTCATTACATCCCAGGGATAAATCTCACTTGATCGTGATGTGTGATCTTTTTAATGTGCTGTTGAATTTAGTTTGCTAGCATTTTGTTAAGAATTTTTGCATCTATATTCATCAGGGATGTTGGTCCATACTTCTTTTGAAGCTCAGGGTCTTTACTGCTGCTTTGCTAGAGATATCTTCTCCGCATCTCTGAACAAACCAGCTGTCTGCTTTAGTGACCCCACGGGAATGTTTACTGCTGAATTTTCTGCCTCTCTGATGGTGGCTGTATTTCTGGGTTTGTACTCTGTTATCATGTAGAAAAGATAGAGGCAAATTAGACTTTCTTTAACTTGTGTCTGTTCCATGTGGACAGTGTGTGGGAAGATACAAAGAAGAGCAGCTGTGGGTTTTGACCAGCAGCTGGAGGTTGTGCGGATTAAGCAGGTTTTTTATTTGCTAATTGGTAGGTTATTTCTTAAAAGGAATGCTCATGTCCAGGGAAGGACTTACCTAGTCATGGGCTAAAGGGTAAAATGTTAAAGGTTAGGTAGAGCTTTATACCTCCCTTTAATTTTGCTGTCTCAGAAAGATATTGCTTTGACTTTTACAAGCTAGGGGTTTTTTAAGAAAATACAGTTTTTCAGACACTGCACTCTTGCAGTTGGCCTGGGGCGATTGCAGTGATAAGTTTAAAAACCACAAATAGCATTTATTATGACCCAGAGGAAGCAGGGCAGGAAAGTGAATTCGGAGTGGAAGGGAATATCCATCATATCTGTGAGAGCCTGCTGTCCTCTGTAAGAATGCTCCTAGGAAATGGTTCATACACCCAGGGTGCTTTGTTTTTGTAACTTGAAGGGTCATGGAGGTTTGTTGAAAGGCTAGCAGATGGATGCTGTGCCCTTTGTTATGTGTGTAGTGTGCATCCTCGCCAGGCTCCTCCGTCCTTGGGAATTTTTCAGGCAAGAGTACGAGATTGGGTTGCCATTTCCTCCTCCAGGGCTCCAGGGCATCTTCCCCACCCAGGGATTGAATCCGCGTCTCTTGCATATCCTGCATTGGCAGGTGGATTCTTTACTTGCTGTACAGTTGCTTCTCTGTTGTCCAGGGTGCATCCATATCCATCTAAATACCTCTCTCTGCTCTTTCTCTTCTGGGTTGTCTTTCTGCTGGGAGCACCATGGGATTCTAAATGGCAATGTTTGTTCAGAAGGAATTGGACTTGAAATAAGCTAAGAAAAACATTTTTTTTTTAATTGTAAAGCTCTATACATGTTTGGTGTATTATTATTACTACTACTAACAAAAATAGTAACTATTATTGCTGAATCTTGTGGACTCTCTGAGGGATGTAGTTGGCAACTTGGACATGGGAAGTAGAAAAGTCTCGCTGTGGCTGGTTGGATAAACCTTGGGTAAATGCCAACTATGTAAAATAAGTTGACTTTGCTTATGTTCTAAAGTCCCATGAGGAAAATCTTTCACATTGTATCCTTTGGCAATATTTAAAAAAATTTTCCAGGACTTTTACTTTTAAAGTTTGGAGGCCTGGAGTACTGCAACTCATGGGGTCGTGAAGAGTCGGACACGACTGAACGACTGAACTGAGTTGATAATCCCTCTAAAACCTATGCCTTATCAAATACATTGTTTTTCTATCAGATTTCTTTATCTTTTTCTGTATACATACATATTTTATGCAGTTCTATTCATGGTACAGACACAATTTCTTCTATTGCTTCTAATCTTGCTCATTATAATGACTACATAATATTTACTATTTTATTTGGTTCTTCTACGATTACTTAAGTCAGATTGTTTCCAAATTCTGCTGTCATAAATAACCCTGGGATTAATAAGATACCTTCATGTCAACAGTGCAAAGCTCTTGACTTCTCCCCTATTTGAATCCTTTTCTTCGTCCACACTTTTACATATAAGATGATAGTTGCAAAAGAGAGAGATATGTTTCCAGCCTCCAGATAACTACTGGAAGAATCATCTGTGCCTAGTTCACTCATCCTTAAAGTGAGGTGATAATAAGTGTTTAGCACTGGGCGTTTGTTAGATGCTAACTACCCTTGCTGCCCCTGCTGCTCCATCACCAACCCCCCCCCATCACTACCGCTATATATTGCTTTTATTATCATTTAGGGGAAGACAGGCTTTATTTTAATGAAAGAAAACAGGTATGTTAATACAATTTAAATCGTCAGATTGCTCACATAGATATTTTTTGCTTTCTCCTTGTCTTTTTAGAAAACTGTTTAATATTGTCTTATTATTTTATTTTTTGGCTGCGCCATGGCATACTGGGTCTTAGTTCCCTGGCCATGTCCCCTTCAGTGGAAGCACAGAGTCCTAACCACTGGACCACCAGGGAATTCTCTATTATTTGATTATTAATGTTATTATCATTTGCTTTCTCCTTGTCTTTTCAAGATGATTTGTAGGCTATTTGTTTTTTGCCCTTCCTCCTCAGTATCAGAGCTCTCCCCCTTAAAAGAATGCTTTCTTAATTTTCTCCTTTTCCTTCTCTTTTTTTAATGAAACTGTTTCTACCTGGGAATGTAAAATATATATATATATATATATATATATATATATATATATATACTTATTATGTTTATATATAACCTTCAATTGTTGATGATGAAACTAATCTGAAGATGATAATGGAGTGCTGAGGAAAAGAAACACCATGATCTCAGGCAAGTTCAGTGTCTATTAGGGACAGATGTCAAAGTCTGCCCTCTGGTGGCTGTGGGCTGCAGCTGTGGATCAGATGGACCAAGTCTGAAATGTGATCCTCCAGCAGGAGCTAAGCTGGTATATAACTGATGGGCCTTTAAAGCTCTTCTGTATTCATTGTAATGGTTCCTTATGTCAATCAAGACACCTTGCTTTCTGGCTTGCAAAATAATTGTCTTAGAGATTAATCCTTTGTCAGTTGTTTTATTTACTATTATTTTCTCCCATTCTGAGGGTTGTCTTTTCACTTTTTTATTGTTTCCTTTGCTGTACAAAAGCTTTTAAGTTTAATTAAGTCCCACTTGTTCATTTTTGTTTTTATTTTCCTTACTCTAGGAGGTGGGTCATAGAGGATCTTGCTGTGGTTTATGTCATAGAGTGTTCTGCCTATGTTTTCCTCTAAGAGTTTTATAGTTTCTGGTCTTACATTTAGGTCTTTAACCCATTTTGAGTTTATCTTTGTGTATGTTATTAGATCCAAGGAATCCATCCAGTCCATCCTAAAGGAAATCTTCAAGGATATCCAACCAGTCCATCCTAAAGGAAATCAGTCCCGAATATTCATTGGAAGGACTGATGCTAAAGCTGAAACTCTAATACTTTGGCCACCTGATGTGAAGAACTGATTGATCTGAAAAGACCCTGATGCTGGGAGAGATTGAAGGCAGGAGGAGAAGGGGATGACAGAGGATGAGATGTTGGATGGCATCACCGACTCAATGGATATGAGTTTGAATAAACTCCGGGAGCTGTCGATGGATAGGGAGGCCTGGTGTGCTGCAGTCCATAGAGGTGCAAAGAGTTGGACATGGCTGAGTGACTGAACTGAATTGAACTGATGCTGTTAGGAAGTTTTCTTTTTTCATTCTTTTACACATAGGTGTCCAGATTTCCCAGCACCGTTTGTTGATGAGAATATCTTTTCTCCATTGTATAGGCTTGCCTCTTTTGTTAAAGATAAGGTGCCCATAGTTATAGGGGTTTATCTCTGGGCTTTCTATTTTGTTTCATTGGTCTATATTTCTGTTTTTTTGCCAGTACCATGCTGTCTTGATGCCTGTAGCTTTAGACCAAAACTGACAGTTCACCAAAGAAGACATATAGATAGCTAATAAACACATGAAAAGATGCTCAACATCGCTCATTATTAGAGAAATGCAAATCAAAACCACAATGAGGTATCACCTCACACCAGTCAAAATGACCATCATCATCAAAAAAAAAAAAAAATCTACAAGCAATAAATGCTGGAGAGGGTGTGGAGAAAAGGGATCGCTCTTGTGCTATTGGTGGGAATGTAAATTGATACAGCCACTATGGAAGACAGTATGGAGATTCTTTAAAAAACTGGAAATAAAATTACCATGTGACCCAATAATCCCACTGCTGGGCATATACCTGGAGAAAACCATAACTGAAAAAAATACAGGTACCCCGGTGTTCATTGTAGCACTATTTAGCTAGAACATGGAAGCAACCTAGATGTCCATCGGCAGATGAATGGATAAAGCAGCTGTGGTGCATACATACAATGGAATATTACTCAACCATTTGAGTAAGTTCTGATGAGGTGGATGAACCAGAGCCTATTATACAGAGTGAAGTAAATCAGAAAGAGAAAAACAAGTGTTGTATATTAACACAGATAGTAGAATCTAGGAAAACGGTTACTGATGAACCCATTTGCAGCGCAGCAGTGGAGATACAGACGTAGAGAACAGGCTTGTGGACACAGAGAGGAAGGAGAGGGTGGGACGGATGGAGAGAGTGGCATGGAAACATCTACATCACCATATGTAACATTGATAGCCAGTGGGAATTTTCTGTATGACTTGGGGAGCTCAAACCGGAACTCTGTGACAACCTAGAGCGGTGGGATTAGTGGGAGGGAGGTTCAACAGAGAGGGGACATATGCCTACCTGTGGCTGACTCATGTTGATGTATGGCATAAACCCACACAAGATTCTGAAGCAATTATCCTTCAATTAAAAATAAATAAATTAGAAAAGAATTACCTTAAAACTGTGTTCCTAGAATATAGGACTTTAAGTAAATGTTGCAAGAATCATAGTCTCCAAAATATATTTTCTTAAAACCACTAATCACCATCACCACTACCACCACCTGATGAAATATATATATATATATATATTTCAAGGGGAAAAATGAATTCTTAAATATTATAAAAAGGGAACTTCAGAGGATTAAAATTCTATTATTCTTAATCTTCAAAATATCTTTAGATCAAGATTATCTTGTTTCCTAATCAAATATTGTCAAACTTTTTGACAATAGGATTTAGTTTCTTCCAGGATTTAGTTTCTTTCTAAGTAAGCTAAAAGACTCAAAAATTATTTCTATGTTATTTATTTATCATATAATTAAAATAGAGTAATATGAATGAAGAAAATAAAAATTAGATTTAAGAGGTCACATAGAGTTTGTGAAAATACACTTAGGATATTTTTATGCCATAAATTCTTATTAAAAATAATGTGGATGTAGTGTCTTTTTGTTAATGCTTGAAAATAAATGTTTATGTTACATTTTAATTATTTTGCCTTTAGAAAAATCTCAGTTTTTAAGGTGATTGAATTGACAGGCCACAACTAATAGTTAACAATTTGATATTGTATGTTTGTATTGGTGCATCAAAACTAGTTAGAAAATGAAGAATTTAGTTGACCTTAGCTACTGGTTTAATTAACACAAAATTATAGAATTTGATGCAGTTGACATTGAAAATGGTAGGTTCTTCCATAATTTCTAGGTGTATGACACATTCTTTTTTGGTCCCAACCCTAAGTAGGTACCCGTGTCCATCTTATTGTCTGCAGTCAGGAAGGGACTCTTAGTAATGACAGTGTAGTGATAGTTGCTCAGTCATGTCCTACTCTTTGGGATCCCACAGACTGTAGTCCTCTGTCCTCCTGTGTCCATGGGATTCTCCAGGAGAGAATACTGGAGTGGTTTGCCATTCCCTTTTCCAGGGGTCCTGACCCAGAGATCTCCTGCAATGTAGGCAGATTCTTTACTATCTGAGTTACAAGGAAGTCCATTAGTAATGACATGATCTTAGCAAATTGGTTCATCAACCCTCACCAGCATTTGTACCAGTGACCTTGACTGAACAAGCAGGATTAATGCCTTCCTGCTAATATAGACTCTAAATTTGAGTGTGTCTCTCAATCTTTTAAACACCAAATTTTAAAAGCCAAATTTATTTTCTAAAAGCTTATTAATGATTTCTGTCATTTGAATGTGCTTATTTTTATCGGAGAAGGCAACGGCACCCCACTCCAGTACTCTTGACTGGAAAATCCCATGGATGGAGGAGCCTGGTGGGCTGCAGTCCATGGGGTTGCTAAGAGCTGGACATGACTGAGCGACTTCACTTTCACTTTTCACTTTAATGCATTGGAGAAGGAAATGGCAACCCACTCCAGTGTTCTTGCCTGGAGAATCCCAGGGACAAGGAAGCTCGGTGGGCTGCCGTCTATGGGATCACACAGAGTCGGACACGACTGAAGCGTATATATTTTAATTATAGGGCATTTTTATATTTGCATGCAAAAAAGTTCAGAAAATACCAAACTATGTCAAGAGGACAGTAATATTCCATTTTAAAAGTATTTCAAGAGAGAACTGCCTGATGATCTAGTGGCTAGGACTCAGTGCTTTCATTGCTATGACCCAGGTTCAATCCCTTGTTGGGGAACTGAGATCCCATAAGCTGTGCAACACAGCCAAAAAAAGAAAAATTTGATATTACTATAATATAGTTGATTTGATGGTCCTTGATTTTCTTATCATTCAGTTCAGTTCAGTCCAGTCGCTCAGTCATGTCCTGCTTTCTTCAACCGCATGGACTGCAGGATGCCAGGCTTACCTGTCCATCACCAGCTCCTAGAGCTTGCTCAAACTCATGTCCATCGAGTAGGTGATATAATCCAACCATCTCATCCTCTGTTGTCCCCTTCTCCTCCTGCCTTCAATCTTTCCCAGCATCAGGGTCTTTTCTAGTGAGTCAGTTTTTCACATCAGGTGGCCAAAGTCTTGGAGCTTCAGCTTCAGCATCAGTCCTTCCAATAAATATTTAGGACTGATTGCCTTTAGGATTGATTGAATGGTTTGATCTCCTTGCTGTCCAAGGGACTCTCAAGAGTCTTCTCCAGCAATTAATTAGCATATATAAATAACTACTATTTACTGCAAGTGACTCTGTGCCAGGCACTTTTTCAGCCTTTGCATGCACACATTGCATCCTATAATGCTTACAGCGATAGAATGAGGTAGGCACAGCAGTGCCCTCTTTCATGCAGTTCTGCACTTTCAGTTATCTGCGGTCGATCCAAGTCCAAAAATATCGAATAGAAAATTCCAGACAAAGAATTCATACGTTTTAAACTGTGTCATTCTGAGTAGCATGATGAAACCATGTGATTTAGGGACAAACACCGGGGTAGAACTCATCCCTTTGCCCAGTGTACCCAGGCTATATACGCGACCTACCCATCAATTTTGGAAAAAACATAGTATATAAAGGATTCTGTACTATCCATGGTGCTTCCCAGATGGGGCTAGTGGTAAAGAATTGGCCTGCCAGTTCAGGAGATGCAAGAGGCACAGGTTTGATCCCTGGGTTGGGAAGTTTCCCCTGGAGAAGGAAGTGGCAGCCCACTCCAGTATTCTTGCCTGGAAAATCCCATGGAATGAGGAGCCCAGCGATCTATAGTTCATGGAGTTGCCAAGAGTCGGACACAACTGAGTGCAAGCACTTTCATACACTTTCATACACTCCACGGTTTCAGGCGTCCTCTTGGGGGTCTTCAAATATCCTCTGTGGATAAGGAGGAGCCATTGTATTATGATGGTGATCCATACTTCTATAGATGGAAAAAAAACCTACAGGAAAGTTGCCCCAGATGACAGAGTAAATGGTTGAGTGATGCTGAACCCAGGTCACCTGGCTATAAAGCCCACCTCTTACAACAAAATGCAATTTAAAGTTATAAGATCTGCATGTAGAAGAGTGTTCTGCCCATGGGCTGCATCTTAAAACACCAGACAGGTGAGACAGCTTAAATTAGTTGAGCCAGGACTTCCCTCAAGGTCAGTGGTTAAGACTTCGCCTTCCAATCCATGGGGTGTGGGTTCGATCCCCAGCCAGGGGGCTAAGATCCCACATGCCTCATGGCCACAGAAACAGAATACAAACCACAGAAGCAATATTGTAATAAATTCAATAAAGACTTTAAAGAAAAAGAAAGTAAATCAGTTGAGATAAATTGCAAGGTACTCTATACTATTAGTAAATTTTACTAGTATATAATTTATTTATTTATTTATTTAAATTTTTTATTTTTACTTTATTTTACTTTACAATACTGTGTTGGTTTTGGCATACATTGACATGAATCCACCACGGGTACACATGAGCTCCCAAACAAGAACCCCCCTCCCACCTCCCACCCCACATCATCTCTCTGGACCATCCCCGTGCACCAGCCCCAAGCATCCTGCATCCTGCATCAAACACAGACTGGCGATTCGTTTCTTACATGATAGTATACATGTTTATAATTTATTTAAAGCAAATCAGAAACATATACATATTTTGACAGTATATGGTCTACATCATTTCTTTCATACCGTAATCTATCCGGGGTAATTTGAAGAGCTAGGAATTGATTTACAAAAGGAATTTCTTTTTTGTTTAAACCTTATTCTAGTTCCAGTCTTTTCAGTTGACTGAACTTAAAAAAATCACCATCAGCCATTTTCTACTTCTGCTAAAAATTAATTGCTCTTCTGGAAAGTGGTTTCCTCTTCTTCTCTTTCCTGCTGCCTTTTCCCTAGAATGCACATCCAAACCCCCTTCCTGCCAGTCCTGTGGCAACGAGCAAGAGGAGAAGGCAGCCACCGCAGGGACCCGTGAGCAAGCATTCCAGGCAAGGGGAGATTTAGGAAGGGCAGGAGAGGCTCCTTCTGATCTGGCGTAGCATCACAGGCGAGAACGCTTTTATCCCCCGGGGTCTGCAGGCTGTCAGTGAGCGGGATCACTCTTCCTGAGTGACAAGCCCATCTCCCAGCTGACCTGGCTGCGTACCTGCCTCCGGAGCGGCCAGGAGCAGCTTCCTGCCTGCCAGCCACAGCGCAGAGCTCCATCCAGGGCGCCGGGGCTGCAGCTCGCGTCCTCAGAGGGGCGAGGGACGTGGCGGTTAGGAAGAGCAGGGACGCAGTCAATGGGGTTCAGCTATGGGATCGCCTGTGACGGATGACAAAGGGTGACACTGTAGTGCAACATCTCCTCTCTGGTGTGGTAAATCTCGCCCCTCCTTCCGAACAGAGTCCAGCTGCCTGGTGTCTGTCCAAACTAACGTTTGCAGTTCCCGGTCACAAGCTGACCTCAGCTGTTCCACCTGAGTGGCTGTGAGCAGTAACTGGTTATTTCACTGATTCAGCAAATACTTATTTGATGCCTCCTGTGTGCCATAGAAGGTTCCAGATACTGGCAATTTAATGCTGTTCAGGAAATTGTTTCAGATGCTGGGGGTATAATGTGTTCAGTAATCGCTCCAGCCACCAGGCAGGCAAAGCTCTCCTGGAGCTGACAGTTCATAGAAATCGGTCTTTTTCATCTTGTCCCTGACCGCTCCCCCCAACCCAACACACAGTTAGCATGGGGTCTGTTACATAGAACAGGCACCCTTGATTCACTGAAATAAATCCAAGCAGTGGAAAGCACACTTGGTTCATTGGAAAGAGTCAAAGCGGTGAAAGGTGCCAGGGCAGAGAGGAGTCAGAAAGGGTCAGGAGTCAAGTGTTCCGCCTGATGAATCACATCACCTTGCTGTTTCCAGTTTCTGAGCTGTGCTGAGATGCACTTACCTCCCACCTGGCTGCCCCGTCAACCTGTAGTGACTTCTCCATCAGGGTTTTAGGTGAGTCTCTCCCTTTGGCTGCTTGGGCCTGTCTTCAGAACCTGATGGATGCTCCAGGGGCTGGGAGCCAACTGTGAAAAGCTGGAGAGGTCTGCGGTCCAGTGGAGAAGGGTTGGATTGAGAACACCCAGGAAAGAGAAAGTCAGGGTAAGTAGTTAAAAGCAAGCATCCCAATTGTAAAGGGCTTTCCTTGTGGCTCAGTCGTAAAGAATCCACCAACAGTGCAGAGATGGCCTGCAGTGTGGGAGATGCAGGTTTGATCCCTGGGTCGGGAAGATCCCCTGGAGAAGGAAATGGCAATCCACTCCAGTATTCTTGCCTGGGAAATCCCATGGACAGAGGAGCCTGGCAGGCTACGGTCCATGAGGTCGCAAAATAATCGGACATGACTGAGTAACTAAACCATCACAATTGTCGAAAGTGCCAGGAGACCCCAGTCAGTGAGGAAAGGTCTCTTGGGTAGTCAGATGGCTGTGCTGTGTTCCGTTTCAGGAAATGTGGGCTTCCAGAGTCTCTCAGTGGAGATGTGTGAGTGGTTTCCACAGAGACAGCTTCATTTTGCTATTTGCCTATTCAAATTAAACATTCTGTCCCTTGAAATACATCACACAGGTGTTTCTGTTGCAGAGTCATTTAAAACAATCTTTTTATTGGAGTATAGTTGATTTACAATGTTTTGTTAGTATCAGCTGTACAGCAAAGTGAATCACATATATATATATAAGTGTATATATATATATATACACACATATATCCCCTTTATTTTAAAGATCCTTTTCCCACATAGGTCATTACAGAGTTCCCAGTGCTATACAGTAGGTCCTTTTTAGTTATCTGTTTTACAGATAGTAATATGTACATGTCAATCCTAATCTCCCAATTTATCTCTTCCCTCACCCCACTTTCCCCTCTGGTCACCTGCAGTCATTTGAAAAGTAGATCACTGTAGCCCAAGGGATCCCTCTGGGTGCCCACAGATCCTGGCCGTTTCCCTTCTGGGAGGGCACAGCAGCTGCTTCCTGGTCATCTTGCTCTTTTAAGAGTGAAAATTTGGGCAGGCTGAAATTGCTACTCCTGCCAGCATGGCTGTGCAGGTGAGGAGCTGCTTAGACAATACATCCGTCACAGTTCATGCTATGTACGGAAAGGTCATAGTAAGCTGTCTTGGCTGAAACCATGACAATGAGAACTGTGGGTGTTTTCTTATTCTGCTTTTGCCAAGGGCAACCTCGGGAGTAGATTCCTCCAGACCGAGAGGCTATTCCTGGTATTTGGAAAGTGGTCCAGGGATGAAGATGAGCGTGTCTGCTATAGCAAAAGACAGAGTTCTTGGTCCAGGAGGGCTTCCCCCCGCCCCCCCACACCTGATGTGTGGCTGTGCCCTCTGTATTCTCCCCCAGTGGCCAAGTTCTAGAATGGCTGGAGAATCTAGGGCTACAAAGGGCACGTCCAAGACCTGGGCCTGTGGCCTGGATGGGTCTTCCACTGGATACCCAAAGCAGTTCCTACTCAGAATCTTTGGGTTACACTAAACTCTCCAGTGAGTGGATTTTTGCCTGTTTTGGTGGTAGTGGTTACTCTGTGGTTGTTATTTCAGAAATGTGGGCTCAGTGAGCACACTAAGAATGAAACAAATTTGGGACCCATTTTTCTCCATTAGTGACAAAACTACCTGAGGATATTTACATGTCTGTTGTTACTGTCTCCTCTGAGAGAGGAGAGGAGAGGTTGCAAGCTCCTCATTTGAGGTCCTGTTTGGTCCAGCTGATCAGGTCTGCTGCTGCTGCTGCTGCTGCTGCTGCTGCTGCTGAGTCGCTTCAGTTGTGTCCGACTCTATGCGACCCCATAGATGGCAGCCCATCAGGCTCGCCTGTCCCTGGGATTCTCCAGGCAAGAACACTGGAGTGGGTTGCTGTTTCCTTCTCCTAATGAGATCCAAAGAGTTTGTGCTGCTGGAAAGCCACCAGAATGTAACTGAAAGTGGGGTCTGGGTGCTCAGTACTCAAAGGCCAATAAAGAGGCAAGGCTGATGGAGAGGAATGTTTGCTTTATTTTGGATGCCTGTTGTGGGGGTGGGGGGAGGGTATGCTCTTGTCTAAAAGGCAGGGACTGCAAACAGCTCTGACAGTTATCTTGAAATTGGTCATTGGTGGTCTGACCAGCATAATGACTAAACTATTATTATTTGGCCTCCTCTGACTATTGTTTTCTGCATTTTCTCATTTCTCTGATTAAACTTGTTCTTTGGCTAAAGTTTTTCCAAGGTAGGCAGAGGACATGGGGGACAAGGACCATATGGTCCTGATCCGTTTCAAGAATACATTGAATGACCTTTCTTAGCTGGAGATGCATGATGGCATGTGAGCAGATTAAATGAAGCTGCATTTGTGACTCAGAATTTAGGTAGATCTGACCAAACTGCAGGACTAAGGGAGGGTGATTTTTTAAAAATCAGATTTATATAGTCTGGCTCTGGGAAAAATTATAAAAATGAAGGAAAGTGAAAGTGAAGTCACTCAGTCATGTCCGACTCTTTGTGACCTCATGGACTGTAGCCCACCAGGCTCCTCCATCCATGGGACTTTTCCAGGCAAGAGTACTGGAGTGGGTTGCCATTTCCTTCTCGAGGGGATCTTCCTGACCCAGGGATCGAACCTGGGTCTCCTGAATTGTAGGCAGACGCTTTTACCATCTGAGCTACTAGGGAAGTCATTTTTTAAAATTAATAGATTTAACTTTTAGAGCAGTTTTAGCTTTACAGAACTATCAGGTAGGATGTACAGAGTGTTTCCTTATAGTCTGTCTTCCCTGAATATATTTGTCACAACTGATAAACCAATATTGATTCATTATTAACGAAAGCCCTTGGTTGGTTTTAGGGTTCACTGCATGTGTGTGTGTTTAAGAGTTTTAGGTACCCAGCATTGTATTGGGTTGGCCAAAAAGTTCATTAGGGTTTTCCTGTAAGATCTTATTGGATCTTATTGAAATTTTTGACCAACCCAATATTTTGACAGTGCTTCCAGATAGTGCAGTGGTAAACAATCACATACCAGTGCAGAAGACGTAAGAGACGCAGGTTCTATCCCTGGGCTGGGAAGATCTCCTGGAGTAGGAAATGGCAACCCAGTCCAGTACTCTTGCTGGGAAAATTCCATGAACAGAGGAGCCTAATGGGCTACAGTCCATGGGGTCAGGAAGAGTCGGAAACAACTGAGCAACCACATCTGGGTAAACTAGAGTGATCACCTCCAAAAGTCTAGGTATCATCCACTGCCACACAGTTGACCCCCCTCACCCATTTCACCCGCCCTTGTATCACCTTAACCTCTGGTAACCAAGGGTCTGTTCTCAGTATCTATGGGCTTGTTTTTATTTTGTGTGTTGTTGTTTAGATTCCGCATATGAGTGAAATCTTACTGTAGTTGTCTTTCTCCTTTTGACTTATCTCACTTAGCATAATACCTTCAAGACCTTCCTTCCATGTTACAAATGGCAGGATTTCTGGAAAGAGTTAAAATTTGTCTCTTCTCCCCTGTGTGTCTTGTACTTGCTTTGCCAACAAAGTTCAGGGGTGGGTGTGTGTGTGTCTGTGTGAATGCATGTGTGAGTCTGTGCGTGTGTCTGCTGGTGGGTTCAGCCCAGTCTTCCAAAAGTGATAATTACTGATACCTTTAGTGTGTCGCTGGTGAAGCATTCTAAATTCCTTACCTAACAGTGGTTTCATACACATAGACTGTTGTTTGTATAAGAAGTGTGTGTCTGTTTTCCCTCACTTAGGTCATATCTTTTTAAGAGTCCTCAACTCTGCTATGCCTTGGTTTAATTTAGGCCTCTTTCAAATTTCTTTACCAAGTGACAGTCAGCAGCACTTCTAACCCTTTATAAAAAGAAAACATCCAAGTAATGCCCAAGGGAAAATAGTGACCAGGGTACAAGGTCAAAGGGGAAGTAATTCTGTTTATATTGAACCCTCAAGAAGATCAGTTGAATGACCAGAGGTGACCATTATATAACTCACAACCAAGGGGGACAAGGAAAAGTCAGCTAAGGAAATATCATGCTTATCTTAAACTATCATGCTTTCTGTCTTAAACTATCATGCTTTCTTAGAAATGTTTAAATCCTGGCAAAGTATGATTAATTTTAAAATATCCACAAAACTTATAGGCAAATTACAGAAATATTTCAAAAATTGCTCTGCTGCTGCTGCTGCTGCTAAGTCGCTTCAGTCGTGTCCAACTCTGTGCGACCCCATAGACGGCAGCCCACCAGGCTCCACTGTCCCTGGGATTCTCCAGGCAAGAGCACTGGAGTGGGTTGCCATTTCCTTCTCCAATGCATGAAAGTGAAAAGTGAAAGTGAAGTCGCTCAGTCGTGTCTGACTCTTTGCGACCCCACGGACTGCCAGCCTACCAGGCTCCTCCATCCACGGAATTTTCCATGCAAGAGTACTGGAGTGGGGTGCCATTGCCTTCTCTGAAAAATTGCTCTATAATCTCCTATATGTATGTATCTACCTAGCTGCCTATCTCTATGGTAGCAATGATGTAAATTGGTTTTCCTCAAACTGTATTCCATCTGCAAGATGCTCAGAGCAAAATGGTTCCATAGTGAATAAGTGTGGGCATCACCATCTGCTTTCTATACGCCTCTCTCATTCAAAGATTCAAAGGACTGTCTTAGAGAATTCTGGGAACTGCAGTAAGCAACCCTACCAAACTCTATTCAGTCTAATGTTTCCCCAGTTTACTTGAATCCAATTACTCTTTTATCAGCAATACCTGCTTTGCTTTCTTCTTTTTGACAAATGAAAGAGAATAGACAAATCTGTTTTAATGGGGAGCTAAATTTTATGAAAATTGACACACCAAAAATTTTAAATATCAACTTTTAAAAGAAATCTTAACAGATCAATAATTATGAAATGAAAATTTCCACTTATCAGAAAGTTGCTTACAGGCTCCTAGGTAACATATTTATATGGTTAATTTGTAGAAATCTTTAAGGACCTAATATTTCTTATTCTGTGTATTAAAATAATAAATCATTCTGGAGCATACAATCTGATAGACAATATCCTCACTACAAACACCCAGAAAAGATTTCCCTTTTCTTCCCCTCCCTCCCCAACCAAAGAAAATCTCAGAACAGTTGTTGGGAATGTATATACAAAATATCTTAAGTGATAGTGAATCATATTCCTTGGTATTTTTAAGAAGAAATCCAATGTAATTAACTCATGTTAGCCAGGAATGTAAGGGTAGTTTACTTATTAGGATATCTATTAACATAATTAATATAATTATTTCAAAAGGTTAATAATGATATGATCATTGAGAAAGCTTTTGAAAGCCCATGATAAAATGAAACCTCTGATTCTGCATAAAATTTTCTGTAATCTCAGACTTGAAGAGTAATTCCTTAACAAGATAATTAGGCCCCACCTCAAAGCTGTTGCCAATTTTATTTAACAGTGAAAAACTACAGTCATTTAACATCAAAAATGGGATAAGTATGTCATTATCACTAACATTTATATTTCAAACCAATAAAAGATATAAAGCAAAAACAGGTTTAGCAATCAAAATTATAATTAAAACACAAAATTAGTGTTATTTTAAGATAATATAAATTAGTCTAGAAAACCAAAGGAAATTAAAAAAAAATTCCAATAGTTCAGGTAACTGGTTGGTATACAGTAAACATAGAGAAAAAACAGAGTTTTCTCTAAATACCTAAATATCCTATTAGCTGAAGATCTCATTAACAGTATTAACAACAGCAACAGTTTCCCATATAAAGGAAACTTTAAATATGTATTGAGTAATTTTCCTTCCCATAAATAGTGACTCTAACAAATGAAGATGTGATTGGTTCTTAAACAGTAGACTTATTCAAATAAGGATATTGATTCTTCCCTACTAATTTAAAGTATTAATGAATTCTAATTAAAAATTCAGTGTTGCTTTAACTTGGACAAAATTCTAATTTTTATTTGAAAAACTAAACAGATAAGGAAGAGCTAAACTATTTTGAAGATGAAAAAGAATGCCTAATAAAGGAATTTTACTGTACTGGAATAGATAAGCAGATGAATGGAAAAATCTATTCATTTAAAAAAATTGAATATTGCAGAATAGTTGTGCTGTTACAGGAAATTATTAGGATTAAATACAGGAAATTGTTAGGATCACATAAATGAAACTATTTTAAATGGGTTTTCAAAAGTTGTATAACTTTGCAGAACCTTAATTTTGTTCACATATATTGTGAATGTCCGAGATTGAAGTTTTATATGCCACATTCTCACACTCATTTTAACATGAAACCTTTTTTTGTAACCAGAGCATCGCTGGAACCATTGTTTCTTGAAATGTCATTTGCAGAAGGCTGGCAAAAACCATCTGGAGACCGAAAATATTTGTTAGATAAGAAAGCCTCTCTTCCTCACTGCACGAATCTATGAATGTATCTCCTTACTGAGTGCTTCCTGCTAACCTCTGAATATGTCCCTCTCAGTCTAGAACAACTTCCTCTGTGTCTCACAATTTCTGCCATTAGCAGAATGCCCAGCCTCCTCTTTGGGCTATTAATACTCTTTGGTCACACTGGGAGAGTGTATAACAGCATTTACCATTTAGATCTTATTTTTGATTATTAGTTGTACAGTGTACCATGTGAAGAACATATGAACATAATTAGCATTAGAATATAAAGAGCATTAGAATGTAAGTGCACAAGAAATATCCTTTTTAAACAAACTTTTATTTATTTCTTTGGCTGCACCAGGTCTTAGATACAGCACATGGGATCTTTTAGTTGCAGCATGTGGGATCTAGTTCCCTGACTAGGGATTGAACCTGGGCACCCTGCATTGGGAGCATGGAGTCTTAGCCATTGGACCACCAGGGAAGCCCCATAAGAGCTATTCTTAACCTAAGTGTGTGTGTGTGTGTGTGTGTGTGTGTGTGTGTGTGTGTGTGTATGTGTATATATATTTATAATGTGTGTGTGTATATATATATAGAGAGAGAGAGAGGGAGAGAGAGTTCACAAGCTGGGTCTACGGAGGTTAGTTCATTCTAAATAAGCATGGTTTATAAGGCGGGTCCTGAGAATAGCCAATAAGTCTGTGAGTTTGGGATCCTCTGCTGCTGCTGCTGCTGCTAAGTCGCTTCAGTCGTGGCCGACTCTGGGCGACCCCGTAGACAATTATAATTTTATAATCCTGGAAATTATAAAATGAATATGAAGGTTTGGCCAGAACTAGCAGTTTACTTATTTGTTGTAGGTTTTTTGGTAGAAGACAAACCGTTATGGAGGTCTGACTTTCAAAAAATAGCAGCAACGAAGCTCGTTTTCCCATTTTAATTTAGACTGTAAGATAGTACCAAAGACCAATGAAATCAGTTGTCTCATGTAGTGGTGTCATTGTGGCTATTCTTAGTAAAGTAAAAAGATCCTCCTGGACGCTGTTTTCCACCAGCCCCTCCTCATCCCCATGCATGCATGCTCAGCTGCTTCAGTTGTGTCCAAATCTTTGTGACCCCAGACTTGGGAACTGTAACTTGCCAGGCTCCTCTGTCCATGGGATTCTCCAGGCAACAATTCTGGAGTGGGTTGCTATTTCCCATAGATGTAGCTTTTTCAGTTGAGTTTAATTCAGTCTCTCAGTCATGTCCAACTCTTTGTGACCCCATGGACTGCACATGCCAGGCTTCCCTGTCCATCAAAAACTCCTAGAGCTTGCTCAAACTCATGTCCATCAAGTTGGTGATGCCATCCAGCCATCTCATCCTCTGTCATCCCCTTCTCCTCCTGCCTTCAATCTTTCCCAGCATCAGGGTCTTTACCAATAAATCAGTTCTTCGCATCAGATGACCAAAGTATTGGAGTTTCAGCTTCAGTATCAATCCTTCCAATGAATATTCACGACTAATTTCCTTTAGGATGGACTGGTTGGATCTCCTTGCAGTCCAAGGGACTCTCAAGAGTCTTCTCCAACACCACCACAGTTCAAATGCATTAATTCTTCAGTGCTCTGTTTTCTTTATGATCCAACTCTCACATCCACACATGACTACTGGAAAAGCCATAGCTTTGACTAGAAGGACCTTTGCTGGCAAAGTTCTGTCTCTGCTTTTTAATATGCTGTCTAGGTTGGTCATAGCTTTTCTTCCAAGGAGCAAGCATCTTTTAATTTCATGGCTGCTATCACCATCTGCAGTGATTTTGGAGCCCCCCAAAATAATCTATCACTGTTTCCATTGTTTCCCCATCTATTTGCCGTGAAGTAATGGAACCAGATGCTATGATCTTAGTTTTTTTAATGTTGAGCTTTAAGCCAGCTTTTTCACTCTCCTCTTTCACTTTCAACAAGAGGCTTTTTAGTTTCTCTTCACTTTCTGCCATAAGGGTGGTGTCATCTGCATATCTCAGGTTATTGATATTTCTCCCGGCAATCTTGATTCCAGCTTGTGCTCCATCCAGCACAGCATTTTGCATGATGTACTCTGCATATAAGTTAAATAAGCAGGGTGACAATACACAGCCTGACGTACTCCTTTCCCAATTTGGAACCAGTCCGTTGTTCCGTGTCCGAGTCTAACTCTTGTTTCTTGACCTGCATACAGGAAGTCATACATTTTTCAGGAGGCAGGTAAGATGGTCTGGTATTCCCATCTCTTGCAGAATTTTCCAGTTTGTTGTGATCCACACAGTCAAAGGCTTTAGTGTAGTCAGTGAAGCAGAAATAGATGTTTTTCTGGAATTCTCTTGCTTTTTCTATGATCCAACAGATGTTGGCAGTTTGATCTCTGGTTCTTTTGCTTCTTCTAAACCAGCTTGAAACATCTGGAAATTCTCGGTTCATGTACTGTTGAAGCCTAACTTGAAGACTTTTGAGCATAACTTTGCTAGTGTATGAGATGAGTGCAACTGTGCGGTAGTTTGACACCTGGTAAATACCATTTTCTCCTCTGATATTTCGTCCGTGTTCACTGTTGAAATTTAATCCCTTCCTGGTTTTTAATAACTCCTTTTCTCTTCATCCTTTCATGCCAACCTTATAACCAAACCGTCACAGATTCTCTCCTTTTTTATACACACTAGTTCATTGTCCCACAAGCAGGGTCACCGCGGAGGAACACAGCTGTCCCTTCCTTTCCCTTTTTCCTCCCTAGGGCTGCCTCAGAGTCACACATCTTTGGTTTAACATATCTCCGAGCTGAATGCAGCCTAAAGATACAGTTAGCTGAGCAATTTTCTTGCATATCTAAGTATTTAAAAATCATACCCTCCATTGGTGTTTACTGCCTATATGGCAATATAATTATCATGCCCAGTGAATGTCAAGCAGCTGACCAAATGGTTCTCATTAGCATACCCCAACCTTTCCACATTTATACAGAGCCTTACTCTATCCTGGAAAGATGGACTTAAGTCAAGAGTTCAACCAAATGGACACATGGATTATGGAAATTAAACAAGATAATTCCAGTTCCTCTATAGCATGCTTCCTCTAAGAGCTTCAAACAATTTAAATTAGGGGAGGGAAAGTCTAATCCATCACACCGAACTCCAAGTGTTGCCCTAATTAAGACTTTAATTGTAGATGAGATACATTTACCCAGGGGAAATTTATTCATTTGAGTTTGGGGAATAAAGTTTCAGAAGAAGTAGGACCATATCTAATAGATATTATTTTGATTACAATACTATGGTTCATCTGCTTCATACCAAATATTACAACACATTTCTCCAGACTTAAAAATCAGATAACATCTGTCTTAATTTATTCCTTTTCTAGACTGTCACAGACTACATCACCTTTTATAATAAAAACTATATGCAGAATTTAATGACATTATATTTTAAAATGTGAAAATGTACATTTTGTCTTTTTAGTGAAAGGCAGAATTCACAGTAATTCAGTGAAAACAAACATATACTCAGCGATGAGATTG
Source organism: Capra hircus (assembly GCF_001704415.2). NCBI lineage: Eukaryota > Metazoa > Chordata > Mammalia > Artiodactyla > Bovidae > Capra > Capra hircus. The sequence goes on along the minus strand of NC_030824.1, from coordinate 59,852,660 downwards.
GTAAAAGTATTAAAGCATTTGAAGTGAAAAATATAAATTTTTATGAGTTGGCCAATGGAAAAGCTTCAGTGGAATGAGAAATTATATGGCAAAAATCTTGCATTTCTCCTGACGTGGTGCTATAAAGCAGGCCATTTATGAGATTTGCTGTTTATTCCTGATCCCCACATGACATGAGGTGTGCCTGAGATTGTGGCCTCAGAATATGCCTTCAGAGGGAAGAATACTTGACAGGGCCAGGAGCTATGGCATTATTAAATCATAAACCACACTCTGGGAGGGGGACATGTTCATTGTCATTTTGTAATGCGAGCAGAAAAGAAAAAATTACTCCTGAATCTCATAGATTAATAGAATAAAGATGTGTTGTTTCAAAATAAGAAGATAAGAAAAGGCAATGTAGAAAAAATTGGTTTCCAGCAAGGTTGGGGATTGATCAGTACTTGTTGGCATCTCTCATACAATCAAACCCATTGTTTAAAGGTTGTGATTAGTAAAAGTAACAAATTGTATAACACAGTACTGTAGCCTTTACTGAAATCTGTATGTCACATTATATTGCAAAAGCTTTAAGTTTTGTGTACTGTCATACTTTTTTAAAAATAATGGATTTATGAAAAATAAATACAAGTAAAATATAATGCTAAAATTACTGCAGTTGTAGCATTCTCAGAAAAAGGAAATGCCTATAAAATGTGTGGGTTAATATCAGGGAAAATTAATGAATTTCTTTCCAGTTACATCAGGGAAGAAGAATCACCCTGTCCCTTCCAGAAGGAAAATGACATTCTAGTTTGGCCAGTATTGAATTTCAAAGCAGCTTATTTTAAATCGTGCTTCATGCAGAAATAGGGTGAAATGGCTAGTTTTAAGAAATGGCTACACATATATTTTACAAAAAATAAAAACCTTCAATGGAAAAAACTAAATTCAGTAATACCTGGCTTATTCTTTTTTGAGCTACACAAAAATAAATAATTAAATTAACAGTTTCACTTTTTAACTGGTTATTATTTAAACAGGTCCATGCTATTGAAATGAAAAAATGAAATATAGAATTGGTAGCTCATATGTGCCTAAATTGTGAATGTTTTAAAATGACAAGAATAAATAACTTCGTCAAATGTGAACCATTAATAAGGGATTTCACTTGAAATCTACTAAAATAAAACTATATAGAGAAAATATCACATTTCTATACAAAATCTGACAGTGAACATTATAAAAAGAATGAGTTCTTATTTAAAATTACCTTTCTTTTGTAAATTGATTTTCTGCTCTTGTTAATAATTATAAAAATGCCATCCATATTCTTAGTCTACATCAGTATCCAATAATGTGCATGAAAAATTAAAAGAATTGAAAAAAAAAGGCATTTTCCAGGCAGTAACTGTAGTCCAAAGAGTTGGTTCTATCATGACTGACGCCAGACTTTCCTTAAAGCCATGGTGATTACAAATAATTTTTAGAATTTTGCATGGTTTGTTATTAATTTATGAAACAATTGCTATAAACCTACAATCCTCAAAAACTTTTCAATCATAATCTTCTTCAAAATGACAGAGATGTTGTAGGTTGGCCATTCTGTCTGCTTGTGAGAGATATATAATCAGATAAAATAAATCTTTCCTCAAAATTGAAAGACTATTTTTGAAATTGAAAAGGCTAGTTTTATATTTTATGAGATGCAAATAAACTCACTAAGTATTATTCATCTCTGATAAATTAATAGCACAACTGTCCTAACTAGTTATCATTAGTATCATAGCAGTGGTAATAGCTGGGATAATGATTAAGATTAAAAATGATAAATCACAAGTCTTAAGACATCTTGAAGCCCTTCATTGTCTATGTTAAAAGCATTTCAGAGCCCTTCTCCACCTCCCCTGAAAAACTCAGTTCTCAGTCCATGAGGTAAGCAAAGCAGACATCCTAGGTGTGTGTGAGTCAGGAAGGGATAACAGGGGCTGAGACTGCAGGCAGAGTGATGGTGGTTCACACTAGGGCTTCATGGTCAGAGCCCTAGCAGAGCAAGCAGGGTATGCCTGAGAAAGGGAGGGGAGGCTTTGTTGGGGAGTCAGAGCCCAGACTGAGTAAGGAGGGCATCCACGCAGAGGGGATGAGAAACTGGCATCAAGGATTGGAGCTTGAGCAGGGTAAGAGGTGTCCCAGGGCAGAGTGGGAGCCCAAGAGAGATAAGAAGAACACCTTTAAGGAGTGCTTGCCTGGTGCTGGTGGACGAGCTCAAGCAGGGACAGGAGACTCTCCATGCGGAGAAAGACCTTGGCTGGAGTGCTGGAAACCAAGAAGAGGGGAGAAAGAGGACACAGTGAGGGATATCAGAGTTCCAGGAAGAGGAGTAGGGTCTCTTTGCAAAGGGGAGATAGGAAGTGTCAGGGCCCAGGTGTGGTGAGAAGCTGTCCGCATGGAGGTGCAACTTGGAATATGGAATCAGAGCTACGGCAGAGAGAGGAGGCAGCCACACAGGTGAAGACCTGTCAGTGGGGTTGACCCGCTGAGTAAATATGTTAACAGTAAGTGGAGATGACTTTCTCACTTTAGGAGAAGGGAGTTAGGACTATGAAAAGGAAGGAAGCGAGAATAAACCCTGTTATGTTGGACTGGACTTGGGAGTATCCATGTGAACTCAGGGTCTGTGACAAGTAGGTAGGTAGGTAGGTAGATTGATGGAGAAATAGTAGATGGATAGATAGATGATAGATGAGTAGATAGATAATCAGTAAATAGATATAGAAATAATGAAAGGTGTAACTAGAGGGATATGGAAGTGATTTGGATACTACCTACATGTATTTCCTGGTTCTTTCCAACAAAAGAGGCTTGGAGCACTGACACCTCAATAATAGTGAGCACATCTAACATTCAGAATGTGGCTTTTAAATATTCTTTTCCATGCAAAGGAACCAGGGATCCTTGAAGAAGTGGCTAATTCCAGAGGCAGGTAGGGAAAATACAAGATTACGACATATTGTGTTAGAAAGCAAGGAAATACTAGAAGGATGTTGGGTTCATGTCAAAAGGAAACAGAATTCGCCTTGAATGGGCTCCTTCTAGCCAAATTTGGGACAATTGGAGCATAAAAATAATTATAGTAATGGGTTAAAGCCCATTGAACAAAATTGGCGATCCACTTAGTTACAAACAAACTCATTAATAACTCAAACATTTGAAGAGCATCAGGATATCCATATAGTTGCAAAGTATCTCTCTACAAAGTAATGATTAATTTCTAAGGGGAAAGGAGGAACTTTTTACAAAAGAGAAGTCTTGCAGGCATGGCTTCACTCAAAAGATCAAAGTAAACATCGTCAGTAATGGACAAATAGAAACCATTTGCCATCTGACAGAATTAAGTGAGAAGTACATGTTTTCACTTCTGAAATATTCTTGCCAGAAATTCACAGTCTGAATCTAATCAAGAGGAAACACCCAGTGAAGCCAAACTGAGGGACATACTACAAAGGAGCTGCTTCGTAAGTGTCCAAAGTGTCAGGGCGGTCAAGCAAAGACTGAGAATCTGGATCAGCCTGAAGGAGGCCAGGGACGGCACAGCCAAACGTGGTTCTGGACTGAATCTTTCTGTTGCAAAGGATATTGTGGGGGAAATATATAAAAAAAATAAGCAGAATCTGAGAATTAAAGTGGTAGTACCACTGTTAAGGGCTTCCTAGATGGCGCTACTGGTAAAGAACCTTCCTGCCAATGTAGGAGACGTGAGAGACACTGGTTCGACCCCTGGGTCAGGAAGATCCCCTGGAGGAGGGCATGGCAACCCACTCCAGTATTCTTGCCTGGAGAATCCCATGGACAGAGGAGCCTGGTGGGCTACAGACCACGGGGTCACAAAGAGTCGGACACGACTGAAGCGACTCACTTCACAAGTGCATGATCAGTTCAGTTCAGTTCAGTCGCTCAGTTGTGTCTGACTCTTTGCGACCCCATGAATCACAGCACGCCAGGCCTCCCTGTCCATCACCAACTCCCGGAGTTCACTCAGACTCATGTCCATCGAGTCAGTGATGCCATCCAGCCATCTCATCCTCTGTCATCCCCTTCTCCTCCTGCCCCCAATCCCTCCCAGCATCAGAGTCTTTTCCAATGAGTCAACTCTTCGCATGAGGTGGCCAAAGTGCTGGAGTTTCAGCTTTAGCATCATTCCTTCCAAAGAAATCCCAGGGCTGATCTCCTTCAGAATGGACTGGTTGGATCTCCTTGCAGTCCAAGGGACTCTCAAGAGTCTTCTCCAACACCACAGTTGAAAAGCATCAATTCTTCATGCACTTGGTCAAAAGTCCAGTGACTCCTGCCCTTCCTGACAGGTGAGGCTCGAGGACAAGTAATCCTTTCTTTGTCTAGCCTCCTCACTTCAGCTGGGCTCGCTAGTAAACAAAATTGAGTCCAGTCTGTAACTAAATCTTTCTAAGCAGCCTAAAGTGTCTACACGTCCAAGGGGGAACCTGTGACTCATTCTTTGGAAACCCTGAGACTAGGTGAACCCACCATGCCTCCCATCTCTAATGTCCTTGATCAACATGTAAGACATAAGCTCTTCCAGTTCTTTATTATCTCAGGTATTCTTCCTCAAGTCAATCTTGAACCAGCCTCCACCCTCTCCGATTTGACCTGTGACTTGTGGAACCCTTCTCTGTAGTTAACGGACACCATTCCATCCGCAGCCCGCCTCTGTTGGTGCCGTTCACCTCCTGGCTCAGGTATCTGGCTGCTCCTGAGGAAATGGCTTCCCCCAGAGCTCTCTCGAGTCAGGTGGCTTGTCCGACTTTTTCAGGCTGAGCATCCCTCTCTTGGGCTTATTTTAAACCACTACTCATCCACCCTCACATAAAAACTCCTGCCTCTTTGGGGCTCACGCTCTCTGACTGTGTGGTCTTTATCCCTCTTCACTGACCTTATCTGTGACCGTGCCTTGCTTCTTAAGAATCTTCTTGTCTAACCTGGGTTTGGCTGCTCCTGTAGCACCTTGCGTCTTGGATCCTTAACAGTCTCAGCTCCAGTGAGTGACCTTCTCCTCCAGACCTCTTCAGCTGCTCCCTCTCCTGAATACAGCTGGACTATCTCCTGGAACTTCTCTCCCCCTCTGAATGTTTACATCCATCATGCCACTCTTCCACATCAACCTCGCTTCCTGCAGCCTCTCACTCTTAATGACCCGCATTACACTTGACCTGCTACATCATAGAGTTTCTTGCCCCTTTTGTTACCTCCATCTCTCTTCATCCTGATTTCATTTCTTTTCAGCTTTCTTTTAATGCTTTCTCCCTTTGGGTCAATGTCCTCAGACCCTTCTGCTTTTTTGTTCTTCCTCCATACCCGCCTTAAAGCCAAGTCATTCCAAACGTCTGCTCTCTCAGAGCATGCGCAGGACTGAGCAGATCCATGCCACTGGAAGGGTGTGGCTTTGGTCTCAAGCAAACACTCGGCGTCACCCAGACATTGTGTGTGCGCGGCATCACTCTGCACTTTCTTCCAGTGTGGCGATTTCAGATCCCTTTCTTTTCTCACACTTCTTACCCTAATTCCTCCCCCTTTCACTCTTGGCAGCAAATCTTGCCAGCGGATCTCAGAGAAAACAGAAGCAAAAGAGTTTCCTCAATTCCTGCCTCCAAATTTCAGACTTGACCTTATCCACGTCTGCCGTTTCCTCCGTCCTCCTGTCCCACTGGGAGATGTGTCTCCTTCAAGGCTGCTTCTCCAGTCTGCTCTCTGGATTCCAGTGCATCCTATGTCCTCAAGAACTGCTTTACTGATTGTCTTCTCTCTTTATATTTTAAGTCTTCCGTATGGATTTGTTAATATCAGTATTTGACATGCTCAATTTTCTCCCTTCCTGATAAACAGTCCCTCTCTTGGGCAATGACACCATTGCTCTGACCATCTTCAACTTTTATGTGGGCTGCTATAATCCATGTTTTCCTCAGATCTGTTTTCTTTTTAAACATAAAGGTCAGCATTTTAATCTTTTAATTAAAACAATTAAAAAAAATTTTTTTGACTGCACCATCAGACATGTGGGATCTTAGTTCCCCAACAAGGGCTTGATTCTTTACCCCCTGCAGTGGAAGCACAGAGCCTTAACCACTGAACTGCCAGGGAAATCCTGGAATCTGTTCTTTAGTCTGCAGTCAGTGTTACTGTTTAAAATAGAAATTGATTTTCACAGCTTCCCTGCCTAAAAACTTGCAAAAGCTCCCAGTGCCCTAGGGATGAAATTAAAAATATTTAATATGACTTATGAGACTCTTTACAACTTCTCTCTTGCTCACCTCCTTTAAAACGTGAGCACCAGCCACACCTCCCACTGCCCCCCATTCCAGTTGTTACATACTTGTAATTTCTGAAACATATCTCTCATCTCTGGAATTTTGAAACTATGTCTAGTTCTGATTAGAACATTCTTCCCTCTGTTGTCTACTTGGGTAAATTCTTGTCATCCTTGATGTTTTAGTTTGATGTTTCCCCTGCAAAATTTTCCTGACACCCCAAGACTGTCTGGTGACATGCCCTCTTGGTTCCTGGTACCTATCTTCTGTGTTGGTCCTTAGTCCTCTTGGAATTCGCTGTTGACTGGTGTTCACTAGGAAGTCCGTACCTGAGGGCAGGATCAGTTATGCTTGCTTGCCTTTCTCTTCCCATCACCCACTTCCGTAGCTGGCACAAAGTGGAGGCGCAAAGTGGTAAACATCTGTTGAATGAATGGTTGGATCCAATCAGCTTTAATCCAAAAATCAGATACTGGTGGCAAAGACATTTGAAAGTTAAAAAAATTTAGGAAACGTATTCAAATGCACCTACAAACTACATGCACAAAGCATCAAAGTTGGTGGGCAAGAACTTCTTTTTTAATATTTTTATTTATTTATTATTTAATATTTTATTTATTATTTATAGTAGTAGCACGTGGACTTCTGATGCAGGCTCAGTAACTGTGGCATGCTGGCTTAGTTGCCCTTCAGTATGTGGGATCTTAGTTCCCTGAGCAGGGATCAAACCTGCATCCCCTGTGCTGGAAGGCAAACTCTCAACCCCTGGGCCACCAGGGAAGTCCTAGGAGCTTCTTATTTAATTCAATAATAATTAAAATTAAGAGAAACATCTCACTTTGGTAGGGGGATGTTGTAGAGATGCTGGTGAGGAGGATTTGGGAAGACATTGATACTATTTTAGAGACCTGTCTAGAAGTTTCTTGCCTTGTCTTTAGGGATTAGAACACCTTTTCAGAAAAGGGATGAATTCAGTTCCACTTTAGCAGAATTCACTGAACTGTGATGGAGGTGTAAGTGGAAAGAAAAAGAGGTGTTTGATCAATCTTTCCAGAAAGAACCTAAGGCCTTAACATGCTCCTGTTTCTCCCATTGTCTTGTCAACCAGTCCTTCCCTTGGCCTGACACCACTGCTTCCATTACTGCCTAGTTTACACAGGTTACTAGAGTCCACATTTTCCTGAAATCTGTTTTCAAAATGTGTAATTTATCTATCTTTATCTCCACAGTGTCTGATGTAGTACTTGGCACAAAGTATGGCCCAATAAAGACTTTTTAAATAAACAGATGAAAGACAGTAATGGCTTTTTTGATCCAAGTCTATAATGTTCTTTTTCAGTCTATTCTTCAGAAGAAATTGCCATCCTCTTCCTTATCATATACTTTCCCCCGTGAGGTTTTGGGAATATATAGATGCTTATCATGATTTTGTTGTTGTTGTTCAGTTGCTAAGTCGTGTTTGACTCTTTGTGACCCTGTGGACTACAGAATGCCAGGCTTCCCTAGCCTTCACTGTCTCCTGGAGTTTGTGCAGACTCATTTCCATTGAGTTGGTGATGCCATCCAACCATCTCATTCTCTGTCATCCCCTTCTCCTTCTGCCTTCTATCTTTCCCAGCATCAGGGTCTTTCCCAATGAGTTGGCTCTTCACATCAAGTGGTCAAAGTTATCATGATCAACACCTCGTATTTTTACACGTTTCTATTGTGTTAGTTAGTTAGTTCCGTCGCTCAGTTGTGTCCGACTCTTTGCGACCCCATGAATCACAGCATGCCAGGCCTCCCTGTCCATCACCAACTCCTGGAGTTCACTCAGACTCACGTCCATCGAGTCCGTGATGCCATCCAACCATCTCATCCTCTGTCATCCCCTTCTCCCTCTGCCTTCTATCTTTCCCAGCATCAGGGTCTTTCCCAATGAGTTGGCTCTTCACATCAAGTGGTCAAAGTTATCATGATCAACACCTCGTATTTTTACACATTTCTATTGTGTGATCAATGGTAATATGACATTTTTATGAGAAGCTCTCTGCTGATTGCTAATATTATCACACTCAGGTTTCACTTTGCCCCATGGAAGCATGAATCTTGGGAAAATGGTGCCTCCTGGAAACTCTGTTATTTATAAAGTTGGGGCTAGTTGACTTCCCTTCTTTCCTTATCAACAAACTGGTCTTTATCTGCAGTCTCCCAGAATGACCTTACCATGATCTTTACCTTTTTTCTTATCTTTACAAACATATTCTAGTGTGTTTGCTCACCCAGGGCCCTTTGCCTTTTTCTTCCTATTCTATTTACAGGTCATGAGAGCAAAATTATATAAGATTGAAGCAAACCCAGCTCCCAAGGCTGCTGACCCAAAGCAGGTCACAGCTCTGGGGACATCTTCTCCGCAGCACTCAACCTCACATTCCATTCTGACCATGCTTTCCCTTGTTAATCCTGGCTCCACATGAAACCCGCTTTAGAAGCCAAAGTTTGGTTAAGCACATTTCCAGTGACCGACTTTGGCCCTGATCTTTGTTGGCAGATATCATTTTCAACCTATGTATGTGAGTCATCTCAGTTGGCTGTTTGCTGAGAAGTGAGAACTCTGGTACTTTACTGAATGGTATTTGTAAACTTCTTGATGAGTCATTGCTATTTAGGAGAAAATCTGCAGTAATTTCCCTTAATACATTAAGGAAAATTATTTATTCTCTGCTTAAGGACATTTCTTCTCAGAACATTGCCTTGCAAAGCAATAACTTAAATTATACCAAACATGTCCAAAACACAGCCTCCTGGTAAGGTTCATTTCCCTGTGAGTGAAGACAAATATAACTCTCTCTGTTTATATCAGTAACTGTTATTTTCTCTGGTTTAGTTTGTAAAGGCTCATAGTCCATCCTAAGACATCGATTAGGATTTCCAACCCCTGACATGCTCTTACCCCAAAGCACCTGCTCACCGGGTCTTGTCACATTTTCCCATGCCTGGGCCATGGGAGCTGAGAGAGGCACCCAGTTTTCACTTCTTAGCCTACTCATGTATTCATTCCATACCTATTTATTTGGTTCTGCTGGTGTCCCAAGCATTATTATTATTATTATGTGGACTGAAGGTAGGTGTATGCTAGTAAGTTCTTCCTCATGTCCAGTGGAGGGAATCAGAAGACAGGTGGTTGATGAGTGGAGAGCTAGGCAAATATTGGGTAACAGAAGTGCAGTGTGGTATATTAAAAGGGGAATCTGAGTGAGAAGTGAGGCTTTGGGTAGAAGGGTTTTTTAGACTGTGAGACTAAGGAAAGGTAGTGGGGTACTAGGCAGACCAGGCTTAAGCAGAGAGTTAATGACAGAGAAGAGCCGCCCTACAAAGATGAGGCGATGGCTTGCCCCGTGTGGATCCCTACGGCAGGTATGAAAGTGAAATGAGAATGTTAGTCATTCAGTTGTATGTCTTTGCAACCCCATGGACTGTAGCCTGCCAGACTCCTCTATCCATGGAATTCTCCAGGCAAGAGTACTGAGGTGGGTAGCCTTTCCCTTCTCCAGGGGATCTTCCTAACTCAGGGGTTGAACCCGGGGATCCAACCCAGGTGTCCTGCATTGCAGGCAGATTCCTTACCATCTGAGCCACAAGGAAGCCCTGCAGCAGGAATAAACTTGGGGTCTTTGCAGGCAAGAAAGAAGACACCTGAGTGGCTGGAGTCTGACGGGAGAGGAGGAGATGGTTCAAGATGAAGATTTTGAGAAGTGCCTTATGAAGCAGGATAAGAAGATTGTGTTTTTATTCTAAGGCCTGGCATCTCTGGGGAGAATGGAGGCAGAGGGTAGAAAGAGAGGCCAGCTAAGGGGCCGTGGTGGGGGTCCAGGTGAGGGTGGAGGCTGGAACTGGAGAGGTGGTAGTGAAGAAGGACAGACTCAGCAAATTTGGGAAACCTTCTAGCAGAGACAGAGAAAGCACTGACCCTCAGATGGAATGTGGGGAACTGGCTGACTCAAGGATGAGTCTCAGCTTACTTGCTTCCTTTCCCTTCAATATCCTTGTTGGGTGGGCTTGAGAACCTCAGAAACATCTTTCGTGAGAGTAAATAGGCATCTGCTGTTCTTGGAAATAACCCCAAGAAGGCTTTCAAAATGAGGGCACTAGGAAACAGTATTTTATATTTTCCTCCAGATGAGGGAGGTTGTGATTTATTTTTATTTGTTGAGGGAAATTTTAGGAAAGTTTTTGTTAACAAAAATTATTGCAATGAATAAGAGCTTCATTTTAGAAAGATATTGTATGAAAAGCTTCTAGCATTTCATCTTAGAACAGACTACATTGACTCTTTGTCCCCAGCTCTTTTTGATTATGGAGAGATGTGTGATTAACATTTGTTTGGGGTTCTTAGCAGCACTATGGTTACAGAGTGATGGTTGAAAATGTTCTATCCAGCACATTATTAGTTATTCCATTTCTTGATAAAACAGACATTTAAGAACAAGGCAGAGTCTGGGAGTGCAGTGGGGGTGGGGCCGAAACTCTGTGAAATGTTTAACCTTTTCACATAGTTCAACAAAGTTTAGATTTCTGGCAAAACGCCTAGACTTTGCAAAGCAGTTCATGGTTGCAAAACCCGACAAGACCCTAGTGCTTAAATTATTCTGGCTCAAAAGTTGAGACAATGTGAAGAGAGCAAAAGGAAAGAAAAACACACGCACACACAAACACCCCGCCACACACACACACACACACACACACACACACACACACACACACCCTGATAGTTGGGCCCATGGCACAGAGTAAGTCATTTGGAAAAGGATGCTGGAGTGGTGGTGATTACAACCTATGATGCCTTAGAAGTGCAGCAGATGCCTCTGCTGAGAGAATAAGCTATCCCCAAAGGGAAAGCAAGTTCAGCATTAAAGGTGAAGAAGGATCTGAAGAACACGTGACAATCCAAGGATGTCCTAGATTAGCAGGAATTTTTTTGTTTCACACAATCGCAGCAATGCCCTCACAGAGAGCAGTGGCAAAGACTAGCAAGGTGTTATGTCTCGAGTGTTTAGTCTGGAAAGAGCTGTCTCCATCCAAAAATGCACATGTGGGCTACCGTGGCTGCCAGTAAAGTATCAGAGGTCAAGTCTTCTAGCCAAGGAAAATGGAGGATCTGTAGCTAGCTTGAAGAAATCACAGATTTCACTACTGTTTGACTTTCTTTGGTTTGTGTCGACATGTGTGTTGATTTGGATTCCCTGGGAGTTTCTCTGAAATTCTTTAGAATGTATCTGTCATTACCAAATAAGAAAATATGCAATGGTAATTATTAAAATATCAAAAATATTAATATGAGCATTAATCAAACATTATGGATGAACAGAGTAAATGTTTCCCACATATAGTCTTTAGAATCCTGATTCTGAGAGGTAGACAGTAAATCAAGGGATTGGTTGAAAAATCAATTCGGTGGTCAATTAAAGGGATGTATCTGAATGTCATTTCAATTTGTCTATTTTATTTATTCTTCTTTTCAAAGTCTGAAATAGTTTTGTGTTTTGCAAAGCTCTAGAATAGACTATCCAATGTTTTCCAAGTATATTTGGTCACGAAATTTCCCATTCTCTCTCTTTTTGTGTGGCGTATATCCTCAAACATATGTTCTGAGGCACATTCATTAGTAAACACTACATTTCTATTTTATTAGTGGAATATATACCATAGATATGTGTGCAAAATGGACATACTTTAACATGTGAATCTAAGAATAGTGGAGAAAGAATCTGATGAAGAAAAAAACAATTGAAATAAACCACAGTACTGAAAACTGGCAATAAACGGGTTCTAAGAAATAAGAATGCTGTTACCTACAGAGAAATCCAACCACCATGACTCAAATAGATAACAAGAAACTGAAGCTAGATCGTTTCTTGTTTTATCTTAAGGTCTTAATGAGGTTAGAGCTAAGATTTCTGCATTTCTTTGGCTATTCCCTCATACTTACAATAGGGCTGTAGTGATTCTGACTCTCACATCTACATCCTACGCAGGAGAAAGAGGAAAGGTTTAGGAAAGGCTGCTCTTTAAGTCAGGAAGTTAAAAATGTTTTCAGGAACATCACAGCATAGTTATAAATATAGTTAGTTGTGTGGGACTCTGTCACAGAGCAAAAGAGCTATGGGAGAAATTAAATTGGAGTTTTATATTGCTAACTGGGCACTTTTGGGTTGGGTGACTTATGCACTAACAGAAATGAGGCCAGAAGTTTTGAGTATGTACCTCTGTTTTGATCTATAGAAATAAGGAGGTAGAATGTGTTATTTTAGATAGATTCCTTTAGGCAAGCCTTCTGAAGTGTCTAGGTCCTTCTGAAACAAAGTGATAAAATAGCCCACCTTCTTTTGCTGTCTTGGAAATAGTATGCTGTCTTTAAAAAAAGACGCATGCATGTTCACAGACTTACAACTTTAAAGCGATGTTGGGAGTAGACATGCCCCCTGCCCCCCATCCCTGGAAACACCGTCTTGTGGCTTGTCATCTGAATCTAGGTCAGCCACTTGCCGGAGGTCCAAATGTTCTGGGTCTTTCCTTCAGGTTACTAGTAGACATTGTTGCTTTACTAGATGGGAATCTTCCAGGACCTAATTCAGCCCATGGCTTAAACCATGAAAGCATTTAGAGAACTTTTAGATAATTACCATGTTTTTTTTTTTTTACTCCCTGGGATCTTAATGGAGATAAATATACACTGGGAAACAAATGGCTCAGTTCGCTTTTGAAATTTTCTTTGATAGTGAGACACAACATGTTGCTACAATGCTGTTCTCCCTGGAATGGAATTTATTAAAAGGAAAGCCCATGATGAAATTCATAGAGGGGGCTATCCACTTTTAATCTGTGTATACTAAAAAGGAACATTTGCTATAAAATGATTTCTTCTAAAAAATGGCAATCATGTGGACCTCAAATCCGTGTTATAACAAAATCCCACTAATATTCCTCTGGCATAGAAACGCAAAGCCTGTTTCTTCTTGTTTTTCATTATTAAAGTAGTGTTAGCCTCATTATCAGATCTTGAAACATAGAGAAAAATACTACTCTGAATCCAATCATCTTAAACATTTTTGTGAAATGTTTTCTTCTCTTTTTATGCCTTGTTACATCTTTTTCTTCCCTCACTGCTGTGTTGTAAGCATTGTTTTCATGAGGCAATCTAATCTCATTCTAGTATATGAACAATTAAGTTTTTTCCATTTTTTTCTCAAAGTGGTTTTGAATCTATTTTATCATTCTTCATATAATAGTTGTGTCCATAGATGCAAAAGTTATTCATTAGTGTATTTAATCCTTCAGTGGTGGTACTGATTACTGCCTACTGACCATGTGCCAAGAATCCATGGGGGATATAGAAGAGCGATTAGTGGTCCCTCATGGCAGGAGTATATAAGCAAGTAATACACGTGCACGTGTGTGCTCCGTCATGTCCAACTCTTTATGACTCTATGGACTGTAACCCACCAGGTTCTTCTGTCCATGGGCTTCTCCAGGCAAGAATACTGGAGTGGGTTCCCATATCCTCCTCCAGGGGATCTTCCCGACTCAAGGATCGAACCTGCATCTCCTGCATTGGCAGATTCCTTATCACTTGAGCCATCAGGGAAACCCCTTCCGTGATACATATGTGTATCTAATTGGGATTTACAAAACTAGCCTTTTATAGAAAGTACTTGTAAAAGATAGTGGGTGCTGTGGGGGTTTCCAGGAGTGAGAAAACACAGATTGGAAATGAAATCACCATTCAGCTTGGATTTAGAGAAGTGGGGAAGGACCTGCTGGAGGACCTTCCAGGCACAGGCAGAAGAAGGTGGGAAATCATTGACTGTGTCCAAGGAGTAGTTAAATTTAATGCCTGTTCCACATAGTGGAGTTTATTTTAACCTCAATTTCCTGCATATCCCAAGGAAAATGGTCTGGAACCTTTCTATGCTGAAAATGACCTCAGTTCTCCTCTTTACTTGTTTGTGCAGATTCCATCAGCAAACACGTGTTCGACAGTGACTAGATGCCAGGGTCTCCTTTTTCCATGCTTTCCCCAGACTTAGGCTGTTTGCTGTCATCTCTTGCAAAATCTGAAAAATGAAAGCCTCGTTTAGAAGAGAAAAATCAAAGCCATTTGTACCTTTGTATACTCAGTCTTACCAGAATGCTTATATTGGTTCATATGTCTTAGGTAAAAGCTGGAGTGATTATTTAATCTGAAAATATCTCCGCATCTTACTTTGTGAGAACAATATTGAAATGTACATGCGAGTTGGTGAAGTTATAGAATCAAAGGGTCTGGCCTCCTTGCAGATCATTTACATCACTTAGCCAGTGTTTCTCACACACTGTATTTCTTTAGGTGTTATATTTTCTTACTAAATGGAAGCCTTACCTTTACGACCAAATGCAAATTAAATGAAACCAGATCCTTAAGCTCAGTATCTGAGTCCCTAAAAAGCCTCTTGATGAAAGTGAAAGAGGAGAGTGAAAAAGTTGGCTTAAAGCTCAACATTCAGAAAACGAAGACCATGGCATCCGGTCCCATCACTTCATGGGAAATAGATGGGGAAACAGTAGAAACAGTGTCAGACTTTTTTTGGGGGGGCTCCAAAATCACTACAGATGGTGATTGCAGCCATGAAATTAAAAGACATTTACTCCTTGGAAGAAAAGTTATGACCAACCTAGATAGTGTATTCAAAACCAGAGACATTACTTTGCCGACTAAGGTCCGTCTAGTAAAGGCTATGGTTTTTCCTGTGGTCATGTATGGATGTGAGAGTTGGACTATAAAGAAGGCAGAGTGCCGAAGAATTGATGCTTTTGAAGTGTGGTGTAGGAGAAGACTCTTGAGCGTCCCTTTGGACTGCAAGGAGATCCAACCAGTCCATTCTGAAGGAGATCAGCCCTGGGATTTCTTTGGAAGGAATGATGCCACAGCTGAAACTCCAGTACTTTGGCCACCTCATGCGAAGAGTTGACTCATTGGAAAAGACTCTGATGCTGGGAGGGATTGGGGGCAGGAGGAGAAGGGGATGACAGAGGATGAGATGGCTGGATGGCATCACTGACTCGAAGGATGTGAGTCTGAGTGAACTCCGGGAGTTGGTGATAGACAGGGAGGCCTGGCGTGCTGTGATTCATGGGGACGCAAAGAGTCGGACACGACTGAGCGACTGAACTGAACTGAAAGCTTCTCAGAATACAGATTAGGACTTCCCTGGGGGTGTGAGATGAGAGTCCGCATGCCAATACAGTGGAGACGAGTTCGAACCCTGGTCCAGGAAGATCCCCCATGCCATGGAGCGACTAAGCCTGCATATCACAGCTGCTGAGCCCCACACCGAGAGCCTGTGCTCTGCTGTAAGAGAAGGTACCACAATGAGAAGCCTTCATGTTACAGCTGGAGAAAGCCCACACACAGCAACAAAGGCCCAGTGCAACCAAAAATCAATGAATTATATATACAGGGACACAGGAGCCTGGTGGGCTACGGTCCATGGGATCGCAAAGAGTCAGACATGACTGAGCGACTAACACTTCACTTCAAAGAACACAGATTGAAAAATACTTGTTTCATCTGTCTACTCATTTACAGATGGAAAAATTGAGTCCTAGAAAATCAAGAAGCTATGAAGGATTTCTGGCCTTGAATTCCATCAAGAAAGCAGGACTCAGTGTTTTGGCTGACTCAGAGCCTTTAAATCAGAGATGAATGAATTGGGCTGAACCATAGTATAAACGGCTCTTCCATTTATTCTTCTATCACCCTTCCTTGAGAGAAAAGAGACAGAGAAAGAAAAAGACCTTTCTTTTCTAAACCCAGTGGGCAAGGGTGCTGAGAAGGGTAACCCCTGGTAGTCAGCCACACCCTCTGCTTCTGGTTACTCTAGGTCCCAGCCTCTGTGCTTCCTCCTCCCACAGCCCCAGGAGAGTTGGGAGGCGCCTCACTGCACGTCCTCTGGCTCAACAAGGCCCTGAGCAGGACCAGGTCCCGGAGTAGTCGTTCTCATTCTTAAAGAATTACACGGGACTGAAGGAACAATTTTTACTTTCCTACTCATTCCCCGTTGCAAAACTTGAAATTCTTCTGGTAACTAACTCTGTGACACATACACAATTATAACAAAAATATTCAAAATGGAAAGATTTTCTGGTTCAGTATTCCTACTGGTACCTAACATGCCCTGATGCTTCACTGGCAAAGATGTTACTGTAATATTACCTTGTCATTCATATTGAGAGGGTTTTGGTTAAATCAACCCACAGGACAGATGACCATGTTTATAACGTGACTGACCTGTTAGGTTATCTTGCAGGGACCACAAATTAATGAACTGTGAACCAAATATAGCAAACAGATTTGCTCTGTGTGGCCTGTATGGTGTTTTGAAATAATTACCAAAACTTAAAAATTAAGAGATTTAACATAAAAATCCAGTTTCCCAGTGTCTCGAAAAGAAATCAAAAGATTGGGCAACACTGTGTCCAAAGCCTTAAGGACTGCTGACAGGATTAATTTTGATCTGGGCTGTGTAGCTGCTGCCCCCTGTAGACGGGACATGTATTCTTCAGTTTGTATCATCCCTGGTGTGTAGCCTGGTTCTTTATGGTGGACAGTATCCACATCTTTATTAAAAATGAGACAGGATACTTTTCTTTTTTTTTTCTTTTAGTTTTTTATTTTTTTAATTTTAAAATCTTTAATTGTTACATGCGTTCCCAAACATGAACCCCCCTCCCACCTCCCTCCCCATAACATCTCTGTGGGTCATCCCCATGCACCAGCCCCAAGCATGCTGTATGAGACAGGATACTTTTCAAAACAGTGTTTCCAGGTTGCTTTGAGTACTTATTTCTGAATGATTTTCTACAAAAAGTTTGTTTGGACAAAAAGCTTAGAGATGTACAAATAAAATACAATAAAATAATTTTAGAAGAAATAAATGAGAGGCAAGAAATAGTTGACATAAAAGGTACTTGTTTATATAGAATTGGTCTAATGTACATAGCGTATATGATTTTGTGGACATCCGAGTCTGCTACCCTTGTACAGTATGTGAAGAGATAATACTGTGTGCTGCTAATTCTAAGATGCACATTTCCCCTCACGTCTGACCAGCTCTGAAATTGAGACTCATTGCAGAATTGCTCTCAGCCAGGCAGCAGTCATGGTGGAGTGGCCACTGCCTGCAGATATCGTCATCACTGTTTTTGCTGCTGTGTCGATTGAGGTTATGTGCAATGCTGGGGAGGTGCATAGTGAGTGTAATTGTTATTTCAATTTCAAACATCTTCGACAAGAAGCCGATTATTCAGCCTCGCCGTGAAAAGTGACCGTCTATGCAGAAAGACAGCAGCTGGCCACAAATTTGATGCTAGCTGAAGCCAGTGTTTTTTTGTGGGAGGAATGACTGCAATTCCTTCGTTTCTTGGAAAGAGCAGCCAAACACTTTAGCAGACTAAGGAGGGGAAAATCTTACCGGTCTAGGAGGCTTTGTTACATTTTGTTACTGAGATAAGTGCAAAAGTATTCCCGTTACAGGCCAAACCATGCAATAGGAGGCAAGAGAAAATGTCAAATAATTTGGAAGAGATGAAAGAAATATCTGGCCAAAGCAAACTGTGTAGCCCACCCAGGCTGCAAGTAGAACCAACATTATTGTGTCATAGATTGATTGAGAGTGTATACTCTTTTTTTTGTATTGCTGCATAAAATGGTGACTCTCTCAATCAATGATGTCTTAAATTCAAGAAAATATGGTAAAATACCACCTGCCGTTGTTGTTCAGTCTCCAGGTCATGTCCAACTCTTCGTGACCCCATGGACTGCAACACACCAAACTTCCTTGTCCCTCACCATCTGCTGGAATTTGCCCAAGGTCTTGTTTACTGAACTGGTGATGCCGTGCAACCATCTCATCCTCTGTCACCCTCTTCTCCTTCTGCCTTCAGTCTTTCCCAGCATCAGGGTCTTTTCCAATGAGTTGACTATTTGCATCAGGTGGCCAAAGTATTGGAGCTTCAGCTTCAGCATCAGTCTTTCCAAAGAGTATTCAGGGTTGATTTCCTTTAAGATTGACTGGTTTGATCTCCTTGCTGTCAAAGGGACACTGTATGACCGTCTCTAGGTGGTTTATTTAAAAAAAGGCAAAATACCACCTTTTTGTCACAGAGAGTGAAGTCAGTCAGAAAGACAAAAACAAATATCATATATTAACACACGTGTGGAGTCTGAAAAAGCTAGTATAGATGATTAGAAAGACATAGAGAACAAACATATGGAGACCAAGGAGGAAAGGGGGGTGGTGGGATAAATCGGGAGATTGGGATTAACATATATACACCACTGATACTATGCATAAAATAGATAACTAGTGAATTGAGAGAGTAGCATGGAAACATTCACTACCATATTAAAATAGATAGCCAATGGGAATTTTCTGTATGACTCAGGGAGCTCAAAAGATTCAGTGGTGCTCTGTGATGACCTAGAGGGATGGGAGGTGGGAGGGAGGTTCAAGATCAGGGGACATGTGTATGCCTATCGCTGATACAAGTTGATATATGGCAGAAACCAACACAATATTGTAAAGCAATAGTCTTTCAATTAAAAATAAATAGACTTTTAAATTAAAAAAAGATAACTCGTGAGAATCTATATAGCACAGAAAACTCTTTACTCGATGCTCTGTGATGACCCAAATGGGAATAAAATCCCCAAAAGAGGGGATATATGTATATGCATAGCTGATTCACTTTACAGTACAGTAAGAACTAACACGGGGGAAGCCTGGCGTGCTGCAGTCCATGGGGTCACGAAGAGTCGGACGCGACTTGGTGACCGAACAACAACAAGAAACTTGTGCAACGTTGTAAAGCAACTATACTCCAATAAAAATTAAAAAGAATCAAACAAAAAGAAAAATATGTTAAAGCCAAAAATCAGTGTTGAGTGCAAAAAAAAAAAAAAAAAAAAGACAACCTGAGAGTAATGAGTTAAGTTTTGTTTGGAGCCAGATGAGGACTACAGCCTGGGAGACAGCCTCTCAGACAGCTCTGAGAGACTGCTCCAAAGAGGCAGAGGGGAGGTCAGTATACGTGTGATTTTGTTGAAGGATGATACGTGCAGTTGAGCACACATTTTGGCAGACGTCGCTGCTAGTCATGCAGAGCAGATGTCACAGTTTATGGTTACAGTGCTTTTCTAGATAAGTGCAAATATAAGAAACTGAGATCATAAAATCTCATGCAATTATGTAACTATCTGAAGATGTATTCTGCCAGTTTTTCCCAGGGTGCAGAGAGTCCCATCCCTGATCTCCACCCTGAACCCCTTTTAGGAGGTATTGAAAGTCAGTGACTACAGTGGCTAGTGAATTCATTCTTGTAGACAGGCGACAATTTTCAGTTGGCAGCAGGAAGAACTAATTGAGCTAGCCATCGACACCATCTCTTCACCTAGCAACTACCCACCTTTTTTCAAAATTGCTTCCTTTCCCTTTCTGAGCACTGAGTGAAAGAGAAATGGAGGCAAAAACGAATAAATGGCTTAGCTCTCAGGAAACAGTAAATGCTGGCAAAGCAGAAAGCAGAACCTGAGATTGGTGCTCAGTCATGATAAGTAACACAACCTCCCAAGCTGCCTCTAAAATTTTAAAGGAAAAATAATTAAGACCAAAACACCAGAGAATTATCATCCCAAGTATTTCCGAATTAAAAAAGGGCATGTTTTAATCCTAAGAGTTTTGGAGGAAGTCACAAGTGAAGGGCGAAGTGAACTTGACTTATTGCCTTTACAGACACCAAAACCCACTGTTCAGGACAGGGACACATCCAGCCTTTCTCATGTGTTATTACTTATAGTACGTGCCATAGGACAAATGTTTGTTATTAGCAGAAGTTTCATGAACAAGTTTTATCATCTGTTTTCTGGTCCACTCCAATTTAACAACAATTTTCTATTTTGCCTGCAGGCTAGTAAGCTAAGTTTATGCCAAACACATTTCTATTTTCGCTGTCATGGCCCTAAATGAACATTTTGTTTTGAAAAGGAACTGGAAAAATACATGCAAGAAGGAGAATGTAATTTACTTTCTGACGTTTTCTAAAATAATTTAAAGTGATTCCAAGCAACAAATAGCTGCTTGCTTCAGTTATCTTTCCAGAAAGTGAACTACTTGGCTTTGGTTTGATTGGAAAAGACTTGTTGTTACTCTGCAAAGGTCTGCCTTGTTAATGCACATATTTGGGGCATTGTCTAGTTTTACCTCTGCTCAAGGGGCTTCCTAGGTGGCTCAACTGGTAACGAATCTGCCTACCAATGCAGGAGTCTGAGGGGACTCAGATTTGATCCCTGGGTCGGGAAGATCCCCTGGAGGAGGGCATGGCAACCCACTCCAGTGTTCTTGCCTGGAGAATCCCATGGACAGAGGAGCCTAGCAGGTTACAATCCACTGGGTCCCAAAGAGTCAGATGTGGCCTAGCATCTGAGCATGCATACACCTCTGCTTGAAGAACCCTTGAAATGGCCTTGGAAGTTATGAAATTCACTTGGGTATTTTGTGTTCCTCACATTTTAAAGTTGTGATATCAACCAAACAAAATGCCAATTGGAAATAGCCTCATCTTATCCCTTTTGGTAAAATCCTTGACTTCCAGGCCTAATTAGTACATCTTTTATTTGGAAAACAAAATGGAAATGGCCTTTCATAAAAGTTAACCACACATACTCCTCTCTTCAGAGGGAAAACCAGAGCACAAGGTATAAGAGGACTTTCCCTAGCAAATTTCTGCTTTCATTTTTAAATTGCTGAATGATTTTGCCCTTGGGCTGACATGTTTTCATACCCTTTACAATTTTCTAAAAGTGAGATTTTGGTGATTGTTTTGAGAATATCACTATAACATGTTGAAAGCCAATTGAAAATAGAAGCTGTTCATTGCTAGAAATTTTGCACTTGGATAGAATTAAAGCTGGGAGGTGTCAGAAGCTTAATTGGGCTGGAACATATCAACATACTTTTAGTTTATACAAGTTTGTGATACAGAATAAGTACTTAATAAATATTTGTTGAATAAACCCTGTGGCATATGCATGCACAAATGCCTGTGTGTGAGCTATACATACTATCAATACAATTTGAAATTAGGGCATGTCCTACAGGTAAAATATTTATGATTAATCAACAGATGAACTCAGTAATGATAGCCATACTAGTAACAATTTTTAAGTTAATAATAATAATTCATTTTGCTCTTCTGCTGTTAACTCCAACACAGATAGTGACTCCCAGACCTTGGTAAATTGTAAGCAGATGAGAAGTCTCTAAAGTAATCACCAGATTCAATCTTTGTTAGGTTACAGAGCTCCATCTTCATCCTCCAGTAGAGTAAGACCAAGAAGGATCTTTTCACTGGTTATACTTGGTTGGGATGAGAAGAGCAAAAAGACAGACTTTCATTTATTCACTGATACATTCCATATATCTATGTGAAAAGGGCAAGTTATATAAAATTTCAGGTGATGGAAGAAAGCCATTTATACATGGACCAGAGTATCCTCTTTCAACTTTACCTAGAAATTCTCAAGTATTTCTCAGTTAATTTAAAATAATTTGATTTCTTTAGGTAGATATATTCCTAAGTATTTATTCTTTTCGTTGCAATGGTGAATGGAATTGTTTCCTTAATTTCTATTTCTATTTTCTCATTATTAGTGTATAGGAATGCAAGGGATTTCTGTGTGTTGATTTTATATCCTGCAACTTTACTATGTCTATATATAGAAAACTATAAAAGACTGGTGAAAGAAATCAAAGAGGACACTAATAGATGGAGAAATATACCGTGTTCATGGATTGGAAGAATCAATATAGTGAAAAGGAGTATACTACCCAAAGCAATTTATAGATTCAGTGCAATCCCTATCAAGCTACCAACGGGATTTTTCACAGAGCTAGAACAAATAATTTCACAGTTTGTATGGAAATACAAAAAAACCTCGAATAGCCAAAGCAATCTTGAGAAGGAAGAATGGAACTGGAAGAATCAACCTGCCTGACTTCAGGCTCTACTACAAAGCCACAGTCATCAAGACAGTATGGTACTGGCACAAAGACAAAAATATAGATCAATGGAACAAAATAGGAAGCCCAGAGATAAATCCATGCACCTATGGACACCTTATCTTTGACAAAGGAAGCAAGAATATACAATGGATTAAAGACAATCTCTTTAACAAGTGGTGCTGGGAAAACTGGTTAACCACTTGTAAAAGAATGAAACTAGAACACTTTCTAACACCATACACAAAAATAAACTCAAAATGGATTAAAGATCTAAACGTATAAGACCAGAAACTATAAAACTCCTAGAGGAGAACATAGGCAAAACACTCTCTGACATACATCACAGCAGGATCCTCTATGACCCATCTCCCAGAATATTGGAAATAAAAACAAAAATAAACAAATGGGACCTAATTAAAATTAAAAGCTTCTGTACAATAAAGGAAACTATAAGCAAGGTGAAAAGACAGCCTTCAGAATGGGAGAAAATAATAGCAAATGAAGCAACTGACAAAGAACTAATCTCAAAAATATACAAGCAACTCCTGCAGCTCAATTCCAGAAAAATAAATGACCCAATGGGCCAAAGAACTAAATAGACATTTCTCCAAAGAAGACATACAGATGGCTAACAAACACATGAAAAGATGCTCAACATCACTCATTATCAGAGAAATGCAAATCAAAACCACAATGAGATACTGTTTCACGCCAGTCAGAATGGCTGCTATCCAAAAGTCTACAAGCAATAAATGCTGGAGAGGGTGTGGAGAAAAGGGAGCCCTCCTACACTGTTCATGGGAATGCAGACTAGTACAGCCACTATGGAGAACAGTGTGGAGATTTCTTTAAAAACCAGAAATAGAATTGCCTTATGACCCAGCAATCTCACTGCTGGGCATACACACCAAGGAAACCAGAATTGAAAGAGACACATGTACCCCAATGTTCATCGCAGCACTGTTTATAATAGCCAGGACGTGGAAGCAACCTAGATGTCCATCAGCAGATGAATGGATAAGAAAGCTGTGCTACTTATACACAATGGAATATTACTCAGCCATTAAAAAGAATACATTTGAATCAGTTCTAATGAGGTGGATGAAACTGGAGCCTATTATACAGAGTGAAGCAAGCCAGAAAGAAAAACACCAATACAGTATACTAACGCATATATATGGAATTTAGAAAGATGGTAACAATAACCCTGTATGTGAGACAGCAAAAGAGACACAGATGTATAGAACAGTCTTTTGGACTCTGAGGGAGAGGGCGAGGGTGGGATGATTTGGGAGAATGGCATTGAAACATGTATAATATCATATATGAAATGAATAGCCAGTCCAGGTTCAATGCATGATACTGGATGCTTGGGGCTGGTGCACTGAGATGACGCAGAGGGATGGTACGGGGAGGGAGGAGTGGGGGCTGTTCAGGATGGGGAACATGTGTATACCTGTGGCAGATTCATGTTGATGTATGGCAAAACCAATACAATATTGTAAAGTAATTAACCTCCAATTAAAATAAATAAATTTATTTAAAATAAAAAAAAGAAAAAAAATTGATTTGAGAGGGATTTGGAAAAGTTTAAGAATCCAAGCCATTCCCTGGTGGGCTCAGTGGTAAAGAAGCTGCTGGCCAATGCAGGAGATGCAGGTTTCATCCCTGGGTCGAGAAGATCCCCTGGAGAAGGAAATGGCAATCCACTCCAGTATTTTTTCCTGGGAAGTCCCATGGACAGAGGAGCCTGGAGGGCTACAGTCCGTGGGGTCACAAAGAGTTGGGGACTGAGTGACTAAACAACACAATATGTGGCAACCCAGGTGCAGTACAAGGGTGGTCAACCAGGAGATGCTAACACCCAGACTGCTAAAATTATTTACTTAGATGTACATATGTTCATAGACCATCACTTAAATTTCTAAGTTATTAATTTTATACTCAGTTCCAAGTAAATGTAGGTATATTAGATTATAGTAATTAATACTATGACTAGTTAAGACTTCTATCACAGATTTAAATTTTAGAGAATAAAAAGTTCTGTATTGGCCTGTGGAATGTCAAAATAATAATAATTGATTTCTTTTGTAATTCTATGTTTTTTATTTCATGCATTTATCTATCGGTTTCACCACAGTGTTGAAGAAGTCCATGGCACAAAAGTACTTTTTTCTTTTTTTTTTTTTTTAAATTTTTTTATTTTTTAAATTTTAAAATCTTTAATTCTTACATGCGTTCCCAAACATGAACCCCCCTCCCACCTCCCTCCCCACAACATCTCTCTGGGTCATCCCCATGCACCAGCCCCAAGCAAGCTGCACCCTACGTCAGACATGGACTGGCGATTCAATTCTTACATGACAGTATACATGTTAGAATTCCCATTCTCCCAAATCATCCCACCCTCTCCCTCTCCCTCTGAGTCCAAAAGTCCATTATACACATCTGTGTCTTTTTTCCTGTCTTGCATACAGGGTCGTCATTGCCATCTTCCTAAATTCCATATATATGTGTTAGTACACTGTATTGGTGTTTTTCTTTCTGGCTTACTTCACTCTGTATAATCGGCTCCAGTATCATCCATCTCATCAGAACTGATTCAAATGAATTCTTTTTAACGGCTGAGTAATACTCCATTGTGTATATGTACCACAGCTTTCTTATCCATTCATCTGCTGATGGACATCTAGGTTGTTTCCATGTCCTGGCTATTATAAACAGTGCTGCGATGAACATTGGGGTACATGTGTCTCTTTCAATTCTGGTTTCCTCAGTGTGTATGCCCAGCAGTGGGATTGCTGGGTCATAAGGCAGTTCTATTTGCAATTTTTTAAGGAATCTCCACACTGTTCTCCATAGTGGCTGTACTAGTTTGCATTCCCACCAACAGTGTAGGAGGGTTCCCTTTTCTCCACACCCTCTCCAGCATTTATTGCTTGCAGATTTTTGGATCGCAGCCATTCTGACTGGTGTGAAGTGGTACCTCATTGTGGTTTTGATTTGCATTTCTCTAATAATGAGTGATGTTGAGCATCTTTTCATGTGTTTGTTAGCCATCCGTATGTCTTCTTTGGAGAAATGTCTATTTAGTTCTTTGGCCCATTTTTTGATTGGGTCGTTTATTTTTCTGGAATTGAGCTGCAGAAGTTGCTTGTATATTTTTGAGATTAGTTGTTTGTCAGTTGCTTCATTTGCTATTATTTTCTCCCATTCAGAAGGCTGTCTTTTCACCTTGCTTATATTTTCCTTTGTTGTACAGAAGCTTTTAATTTTAATTAGATCCCATTTGTTTATTTTTGCTTTTATTTCCAGAATTCTGGGAGGTGGATCATAGAGGATCCTGCTGTGATAAAACCCTAAAGACTCCACCAGAAAATTACTAGAGCTAATCAATGAATATAGTAAAGTTGCAGGATATAAAATCAACACACAGAAATCCCTTGCATTCCTATACACGAATAATGAGAAAGTAGAAAAAGAAATTAAGGAAACAATTCCATTCACCATTGCAATGAAAAGAATAAAATACTTAGGAATATACCTACCAAAAGAAACTAAAGACCTATATATAGAAAACTATAAAACACTGATGAAAGAAATCAAAGAGGACACTAATAGATGGAGAAATATACCATATTCATGGATCGGAAGAATCAATATAGTGAAAATGAGTATACTACCCAAAGCAATTTACAAATTCAATGCAATCCCTGTCAAGCTACCAGCCACATTTTTCACAGAACTAGAACAAATAATTTCAAGATTTGTATGGAAATACAAAAAACCTCGAATAGCCAAAGCAATCTTGAGAAAGAAGAATGGAACTGGAGGAATCAACTTGCCTGACTTCAGGCTCTACTACAAAGCCACAGTCATCAAGACAGTATGGTACTGGCACAAAGACAGACATATAGATCAATGGAACAAAATAGAAAGCCCAGAGATAAATCCACACACATATGGTCACCTTATCTTTGACAAAGGAGGCAAGAATATACAATGGAGTAAAGACAATCTCTTTACCAAGTGGTGCTGGGAAAACTGGTCAACCACTTGTAAAAGAATGAAACTAGATCACTTTCTAACACCGTACACAAAAATAAACTCAAAATGGATTAAAGATCTAAATGTAAGATCAGAAACTATAAAACTCCTAGAGGAGAACATAGGCAAAACACTCTCAGACATAAATTACAAAAGTACTTTTAATAAAAGGAAACCCTGGACTTGCTCTACTGAAATAACTGTTAAAAATAAAATATATGAGGGAGACTGCATTCTACATGCCTTAGTTTGTTAGAACTTCGAATGGATCCTCCAGGTCAATGACTCTTCCTTTTAAGACAGCTTTGGAAGGATGACCTGGGACGGCATGAAACAAGTTGGTGTGGTTTAAATCTTGGTGGAGAGTTACAGGCTTGTCCTGGATGCTACCAAGCATAGTTCTACAGTACCCCATAACTGAATTAATTTCCAAGGAAGTTCAAGCTTGGACATTAAAGGAAAATGGCAAAAACTATTAAATTTCACTCCTGGGAAGTAAATGTTCCTTGTAGTGTTATTACAGTGTCATGGGCCCAGTTAACCAATTGGGAGAAAATGGTTTGTTTGTTTTTTGGGGGAATTAAATATTAAACGGTGACACATGTCTATAGTTATGGGTATAAAGAGAGAAATGAAATACAGTGTGAGCTCTGTATTCTGACTTTGTTGGCTGACAGGATGTTGGATTGTTTGTATGTATTGAGCATCCATGTTGCTCAATACATGGCCCAGACATTGTGCTAGCTTTTGAAGGGTCTGCAAAGTAAATGAGACAATTTAAGAAAATGAATATATTATTTGGGCACAGAGAATGTTCATTATTTCTTTAGAACATGAATATTTTGTTAAATGACATTGTTGTGACTTTAAACAGTTAATTCTACTTCTACTAAGATTTCTTATCATCAGGAAACAATTGAATCAACTAGTTTTCCTTTCCTTTAGAAATTCCCAGACTATTAATATTCATTGTCATGCCAAGCACCAAATGCGGCCTCCCTGAAGAGGACAGCACACAGGGCAGGGAGTCTAGCTGAGTCAGTGAAGTCACTAAATATCAGTGAGGGGCCTCGGGCACTTGGAAGGTGATCTTGACCCAAAAGATCTCTCCTAGATTGTCTCAGATGGTTCATCTTATTGAATAGCTCTTCCCTAGAGAATCATTGAAGTGAATGAAGCCTCCTTGTTGGGACTGGCCTCAAATGTGGACACACAGTTTCTGATAAATTTTCAGAGCAGAGCTAAATACAAGCGGGAACATTGAATAACATTTTATTAACAACTTATGACTATCAGAAAGGAAAGAGACACAGGAATATAAAACTAAGTGATTTGGCATGTAAGGAATAATTCCTAGCGACATTACCAAAATGACAATTTAGGGTCTTGAATTCAAGCATAGGGTCTAAATAGACATTTTTCCAAAGAAGGCATCCAAATGGCCAACAGGTGCATGAAAAGGTGCTCAGCATCACTCATCATCTGAGAAGTGCAAATCAAAGCCACAGTGAGATAGGACCTCACAACTGTTAGAATGGCTATTATCAAAAAGTTAAGAAATAAGAAGGTTGGCGAGGATGTGGAGAAAAGGAAAATTTTGTGCACTGTTGGTGAAAATATAAACTGGTATAGCCACTGTGAGAAAAACAGTATACAAGTTTCCTCAAAAAACTAAAAATAGATCTACCATGTAATGCAGCATTTCACTTCTGGGTGTATATCCAAAGGAAATGAAGTCATTACCTGGAAGAGATATCTGCACTCCCATATTGATTGCAACATTTTTCATAGTAGTTGAGATATGAAAATAACCTAAGTATCTATCAACAGATAAAAATGTGATATGTATATATAACATTCCATTATATATAATATTTAAATATATGTAGTAATATTATTCAGCCATGAGAAAGAAGGAAATCCTATCATTTGTGGAAACATGGATGGACCTTGTGTATTTTACATTGAGAGAAATAAACCAGACAGAGAAAGACAAGATATATCACTTATCTGTGGAATCTGAAAAAAAAATTGGACTCATAGAAATCAAGTGTAGAATGGTGATTGCTAGCAGCTGATGGGGTCAGGGGACTAGGGAGGGGTTGATAAAAAGGTACAAAATTTCAGTCACAAGTTACATAAGAACTGAGGATCTAATGTGTACCACAGTGACTGTAGCTGATAATCCTTTATTGTATAATTAAAATTGGCCGGGCCTTCCCTAGAAGTCCAGTGCTTAAGGCTCTATGCTCCCACCACCAGGGCATAGGTTCTGTCTCTGGTCAGGGAACTGAGATCCCATGAGCTGATTAAAAAAAAAAAAATTAAAATTTGCTGAGGCAAGAGAGAAGAACTTTAGTGTTCACACCTAAAAAAGAAAAAAGACAATTATGTGGGGTGTAAGGGATATGTTAATGAAGGGGACTTTCACACTGTGTACACATATCAAATCACCATGTTGTACACTTTAAATATAATTTTATTTATCAAATATATGTCAATAAAATTAGGGGGGTTGAGGAATAACTTCCTTCTCTTGAGGTTGTGGTCCAGCAGCTCCAGAGAGGCCATGCTTCCTGCTCCACCTGGGGGCGCCCTCCAGCACCTTCATGCCCACTAGGCTCATTGAGGTCCCAACCCCAAAAGGACGCTCAGAGAGAAGAGCTGTCACTCCTGTGGACCGTCCCCTCCCTGATGCCAGAGGTCACATCTGTTTTGCTTGCCCTTCACTGAACAGTTGTTTATCGAGTGCCCACCCTCTGCCAGATGCTTGGGATGTGTCAGGAAACTGGAGAGACAAAAGCAAAACAAAACTGTCATCGAGCAAAACACAATAAGGAAGTTTGAGTGGGATGAATTCTGTGCCATGGGGAAAAAAAAGAATAGGTTGAGGAAGATCAGAAATGCCAGTAGGGAGTTGGTGTGTTCAGGGTGAGCTGTCTTTACAAGATAGAGTGGTATGGAGAGGACATTTAGAGAAGGTAGAGCTGAGAAAGATTGGAAAGAGGTACAAGAATTAACCTTGGGAATATATGCTGGTGGGGGAGAGGATTGTATACCAGGCAGAGGAAGGAACCAGCACCTAGAGCTTAAGCTGGTTGCTAATTAGAGGAAGGTGCAGAGACCAGTGTGGCTGCAGAAAGGGACAGGGTGACCAGAAGCAAGTGTCAAGGAGACTTAGAGGCCATAGTAAAGACTTAGGCTTTTCTTGAATGTAAGGCAGTCACTGGACGGATTTGAGCAGAGGTGTGGCATGATTTGAACTTAAATTTTATCAGACTCATTTGAGCTGTACTATAGGGAAGCAAGGGGAAGGCTGAGGAATTTGTGTGGAGGGTGTTATAATATTCCAGTTGGGACAATTCTGCAATTGTCTACCCTACCAGGGTTTTAATGGTGGAGGTAGTAGAGAGGGGCCATGCTCTGGTTATATTTTGAAGGTAGAGACAATGGGATTTCTCTTTCTGTTTTTTAATTGGAGGATAATTGTTTTACAATGCTATGTTGGTTTCTGCTGTACAACAACGTGAATCAGTCATAATTATATATATCTGAAGCGACTTAGCATGCATGCCTCCCTCTTGAGCCTCCCTTTCCCCTCCCATCCTACCCCTCTAGTCATCACAGGCTGGGCTCCCAGTGTTATATAACAGTTTCCCACTAGTTATCTGTTTTACACGTGATAGCGTATATATGTCAATGCTACGCTCTCAATTAGTCCTACCCTCTCCCCAGCTGTGTCGATATGTCCACTTTCTACATCTCTGTCTCCACTCCTTTCCTGCAAATGGCTTCATCAGTACTCTTTTTCTAGATTCCATATATGTGCATTAACATGCAATATTTGTTTTTCTCTTTCTGACTTACTTCACTCTGTGTAACAGGCTCTAGGTTCATCCACCTCACTAAAACTGACTCAAATTTTTATGGCTGAGTAATACACGGAAGAACTGTACAAAAAAGATCTTCATGACTCAGATAATCACAATGGTGTGATCATTCACCTAGAGCCAGACATCCTGGAATGTGAAGTCAAGTGGGCCTTAGGAATCATCACTATGAACAAAGCTAGTGGAGGTGATGGAATTCCAGTTGAGCTATTTCAAATCCTGGAAAATGATGCTGTGAAAGTGCTGCACTCAATATGCCAGCAAATTTGGAAAACTCAGCAATGGCCACAGGACTGGAAAAGGTCAGTTTTCATTCCAATCCTAAAGAAAGGCAATGCCAAAGAGTGCTCAAACTATCACACAATTGTACTCATCTCACATGCTAGTAAAGTAATGCTCAAAATTCTCCAAACCAGGCTTCAGCAATATGTGAACTGTGAACTTCCAGATGTTCAAGCTGGTTTTAGAAAAGGCAGAGGAACAAGGGATCAAATTTCCAACATCCACTGGATCATGGAAAAAGCAAGAGAGTTCCAGAATAATATCTATTTCTGCTTTATTAACTATGCCAAAGCCTTTGACTGTGTGTATCACAATTAACTGTGGAAAATTCTGAAAGAGATGGGACTACCAGACCGCCTGACTTGCCTCTTATGAAACCTATATACAGGTCAGGAAGCAACAGTTAGAACCAGACATGGAACAACAGACTGGTTCCAAACAGGAAAAGGAGTACGTCAAGGCTATATATTGTCATCCTGCTTATTTAACATATGTGCAGAGTACATCATGAGAAATGCTGGGCTGGAAGAAGCACAAGCTGGAGTCAAGATTGCCGGGAGAAATATCAATAACCTCAGATATGCAGATGATACCACCCTTATGGCAGAAAGTGAAGAGGAACTAAAGAGCCTCTTGATGAAAGTGAAAGCAGAGAGTGAAAAAGTTGGCCTAAAACTCAACATTCAGAAAACTAAGATCATGGCATCTGCTCCCATCACTTCATGGGAAATAGATGGGGAAACTGGAAACATTGGCTGAATTTATTTTTCTGGGCTCCAAAATCACTGCAGATGGTGATTGCAGCCATGAAATTAAAAGATGCTTACTCCTTGGAAGGAAAGTTATGACCACCCTAGACAGCATATTAAAAAGCAGAGACATTACTTTGCCAACAAAGGTCCATCTAGTCAAGGCTATGGTTTGTCCAGTGGTCATGTATGGATGTGAGAGTTGGACTATAAAGAAAGCTGAGCACTGAAGAATTGATGCTTTTGAACTGTGGTGTTGGAGAAGACTCTTGAGAGTCTCTTGGACTGCAAGGAGATCCAATCAGTCCATCCTAAAGGAGATCAGCCCTGGGTGTTCTTTGGAAGGACTGATGCTGAAGCTGAAACGCCAATACTTTGGCCACCTGATGCGAAGAGCTGACTCATTGGAAAAGACCCTGATGCTGGGAAAGATTGAGGGCAGGAGGAGAAGGGGGCGACAGAGGATGAAATGGTTGGATGGCATCACCGACTCAATGGACATGGGTTTGGGTGGACTCTGGGAGTTGGTCATGGACAGGGAGGCCATGGCATGCTGCAGTTCATGGGGTTGCAAAGAGTAGGACACGACTGAACAACTGAACTTGAACTGAACTGAATATTCTCTTTTATATATATGTATCATATCTGTATCCATTCATCTGTTGATGGATATCTAGGTTTCTTTCATGTCCTACCTATTGTAAATAGTACTGCAGTTTTTTTGAATTGTGATTTTGATTTGTGATTTTCTCAGGGTATATGCCCAGTGATGTAATTGCTGGGTCATAGGGTAGTTTTATTCCTAGTTTTTAAAGGAATCTCCATACTGTTCTCCATAGTGGCTGTGTCAGTCTGTGTTTCTGCCAACAGTGCAGGAAGATTCCCTCTTCACATCCTCTCCAGCGTTAATTAATTGCAGTTTTTTTTTTCCTGATGCTGTGAGTTGATACCCCATTGTATTTTTGAGTTGATACGCCACTGTAGTTTTGATTTGTATTTCTCTAATAATGAGCAATATTGAGCATCTTTTCATGTCTGTTTAGGTCTTCTGCACATCTTTTTATTGGATTTTTCTGATACTGAACTGTATGAGCTGCTCATATATTTTGGAGATTAATCGTTAGTCAGTTGCTTCATTTGCAGTTATTTTCTCCCATTCTGAGGGAGACAACAGGATTTCTTAATGGATTGAATATGCAGTTTGAGAAAAGGGAAGGAATCAGGTATTTTGAGTAACTGGAAAAGAGTTGTTAGCAGCTGACCTTGAGAGCATGTTGAGGAGTCAGAATATGAGACCCTTAGTTATGAGCACATTGAATTGGAGGTGCCCTTTAGATTTCCAAAAGGACAAGCTGAGTGGGTGTTGAATATGTGATCTCCAAGGAGTTCAAAATATGCCACTCTAAAATATGCTTCTTTGGCATATTGATTGTATCTAGTCAAAGATGCTTGAAAAGCAGCAGATGCAAGAAAAACACTCTGATCTTCCTTGTTTTTCTCAAAACTAGGACATGAAATTTCTATATGAAAGATGTCCTACCTATACAGTAAATCTCCTATGGACGAATAAGTTCTGTTCCAAGAGCATACTCATAAGTCTAAGTTTGTTTCTAAGTTACCCAAAGTGTCCAAGTAACACATTCAGCTGTATGCTGCTGCTTTTACTCTGGCTTCTGGACGTCCTGGGCTTGAAATAAGGATGCTGTGCCCCTGTACTCTGCACAGTACTATATGGTAAAGTGCACAACAGCACAGCCACTTGTAGAGGCTGTGCACAAGTGACAGTGTGTGCAGACACGTGAATCAGCTCACGTGACTGGATATGTGAACACTCGTTTGAACATTCATAACTTGAAGGTTCGTGTGTAGGGGACTTACTGTACCAGAAGGAGAGTAGCATTCTCATCCTCAAGGACAAGAAACTGAAATGGAGAGAATTCTATAAATAAACCTTGCTAAAATAATTCTTATCTTCCTTCAGCCTCCCCACGTGGTTTAGTCACATTTCCACACTGCCTCTCTTTGTTCAATCTGATGCAATAAAAAAAAAAAAAAAAAGGTTTTGCCATTTCTCTGGGTTAGAATCCCATGTCATAAAATTTCTACTAAATTTGTATGCTTTTCTCCTCTTGCTCTGTCTTATATCAATTTAATTCTCAGGCCCAATTAAAAGAACCCTAAGAGGGTCGAGGTAAACGTTTTTCTCTCCTACAGTCTCCAGTCTGGACAATGGTTTGGGCTGGAGAACACTGCCAGGTGTCTAGTAAGCCCTCAATAAATATTCATTGAATGAAAGAATGAATGAATTTAAGGTTTGTTTTCCAAGGTCCAGTTTTCTCTCTGAGGACTTTCCTCTTCCCCAGATAATTATCCCAGAAATATTAACTCTCTTTAGTGGAGACATCAGTCTGTTTGACATCACAAGACAACATGGTCAAGACTTAGCAGAGTGAGTCTAGCAAACCTACGAAAGCACAGATTTCTATTCATATGTAAATTGGGTGTAGGTGGGAATGTTGGTTGGATGGGTGCTTATTATAATTTTTGCAAGGTCATTGAACAAATGGAGAATAAGTTGGGGCCAAGGAAAGTGACATGGGTCTTAAATACATAGGGCATACTCCTAAAAAAGGAGATTGCTGCTGCTAAGTCACTTCAGTCGTGTCCGACTCTGTGCGACCCCATAGACGGCAGCCCACCAGGCTCCCCTGTCCTTGGGATTCTCTGGGCAAGAACACTGGAGCGGGTTGCCATTTCCTTCTCCAATGCATGAAAGTGAAAAGTGAAAGTGAAGTCGCTCAGTCGTGTCCGACCCTCAGCACCCCATGGACTGCAGCCTTCCAGGCTCCTCCATCCATGGGATTTTCCAGGCGAGAGTACTGGAGTGGGGTGCCACTGTCTTCTCCAAAAAAGGAGAGTAAGAGATGTAAAAATCAGTACCATGGGATCAAGGGCCTCTAGGAGGCACCCTATGTTACTGTTTGACATGAAAATGCTCTCACCAATTCAGAGAGGGCAGAGGTGAATATCTAGGTTTTAGATTTTATGATGTAAACTCCCTTCTTTCCCCATTCGCTCCATTTGCTTTTCTAGAAAATTTGCCCTGTGGAACACAAAATAGCTTAGCTATTGGAGGAGTTGCCCTCAATTGTAGTTAGTAATACTGTAACACAACTTTACTTTTTAAAACTGAAACTTCCCTATCCAGTCAAAAATCATGTAGGTCTTTCATACACAAAGCATTTCTATAAAAGTAGTTAAAACAACATGAAAGAATTACCAGCTTGGCGGAGAGTCTTTTTAAACAGCCCAACTAGTCTGTTTTTAAATGTGGTTGTCTAAAGACATGCTTAGAATTCTTTGCAAATAAATATTTGTATGATATTTTTGTACAAAGATTAATTTGTCCTCAGAGAAAATGAGTTGAGAAATATTCTTGTGCATAGCTTCACACTTTCAGTGATATGATGAACTTATAGAATTATTTCTATTAAGTGAAAATTTCGGTGAATTTAATTAAAAATGTGGGCCATATTCAAACTACGGAATATGCTGTTTAAAATAATTTACTACAGAGCTAAAGGAAAACAAAAAGTATATCTAGATGACAGTAGCTTAGCCATTTTAAGAAATCAATCTCACTAGAGGCTAAGTTACCCTCTTTATGAGATCATAATTTCTAAAGCACAGATATTGAGTTCTGCTGCTTATATCTGAGATTGACTGTACATCTGTGGAATATTTCTAAAAGATAATTCATCTTTTTGTAAAAATAAACACAAATTTGGTTGTTGGACAAGGCTATTTGTACACAAAATATTACTTTTTCACCTAACAAGAAAAGATTTGAAAATTTTGCATCCAAATCTCATTGTCTTCTACTAAGACTGATTCTTTTATTTATATCATATTTATCATCAATGAAAAACTTTACTTGGTTTGGTGCTTTATTTTGGCAATTCCCAGACATTCTATTTGCCTTTACATCAGTTTCCCTATAAAAGGAATAGAATATGTTGGTTAATTTTGGCAACAAAACCTCTTACAGTTTTATGACATTGAGTTAAATGTTATCATGAGGGAAATAAAACTGGAATTTGGAGTAGGTGTCAGAACTATATTTATCAAAGTACAGCAACTGAAACAATGGGTTCAGGTAGTAGGTGGCTAGATTTGAACATTAGCATCATTTGAAATGATTATAATTGTCAATTTAGCCTACAAAAGTTCAAATTCCTGAAATGCATGAATTTGTAAGTAAGATCTGGTTTCCTAAGCAGGAAGATTGTATTGCCACACACAGACACAAATAGATCCTAACATACTCTGGCAGAGTTTAGTTGAACCAGAACAATATAAATATTATAAGAATCATCCTAACTTGAAGGATGCGCTCAAGAGAGTATGTTTTTAAGAGAAAACCAGTTCTAAGGAATGATTTCTCACCATGAATTAAAGTTAATTAAGCTTGGCTTTCTTCCTGGAACTTGATGAGAGGGAGATCCTGACTTAAAAACATCCTGAGTCCTTTTGGGGACCCGACTTCAGGCTTATCCTTCACTCGCTGCAGGCCAGTTTGGCATGGAGTGCCCTTGCCCCGTAGCTCTGGCTTCGTGGTGACAGAGTGGGAGTCCTCCGACGCTTCCAATTGCTCACCAGGCAGTTTCTCTGTCATAATGCATCTTTGCAGATTGTTCATCTCTCAACTAGAACAGAGGAAAGCTGCCATGAGGAAGAGCAAGTGGTACCCCTCCCATCCCCCTTCTACTTGGCATCTCCTTTTCTTTTTCATTCTACTTATGGTTGGAGTCAAAAAGGAGCTGCACTAGGGTGCTCGAGGAGGGGAGAACAAAAACCTAATGTAAATCCTGAGACACTTTCTATTCCGTAAACAACTTGCTGTCTGTGTTACTGAGCCCAAGCTCATACTGCTCATCATACAACAGGCCAATAAATTGAGAAGTGAATTATTGGGACAAGAAATAGCAACTTTATTTGGAAAATCAGCAGACAGAGGAGATGGTGGACTGTTTTCTCAAAGAGCCATCTTGCCTGTGTTAGAATTCAGGCTTCTTTTATACTGAAAGATTCATTCATGCATGCATGCTCTGTTATGTCCGACTCCACGACCCCATGGAGTGTAGTCTGCTAGGCTCATCTGACCATCGGATTTTCCCAGACAAGAACACTGAAGCGGGTTGCCATTCCCTCCTTCCAGGGACCTTCCCGACCCAGGGATTGAACCCATGTCTCCTGCATCTCCTGCTTGGCAGGTGGATTCTTTACCACTGAGCCACCTGGGAAGCCCCGTATACTAAAAGAGGATAACGTAAAGGTAAACATTTCCTGGTTCTGGTCAGCCCCCAGAAGGGGTCTGTTAATTTCATTCTGCATGCAGCCATTCACAGGTGGGCCTGATCAGGATGTGTTCTGTGAACTAAACACAGGTATTTTAGTCTGATGCTCATTACCTGGGAGGTAGGATTCCCAGAGATGTGCCTTTATGTATACCTTGAGCTTATAGGCAACGTCCCTTTAGTGATTAACTTAGAATAGAATATGTTCTTCTCTATTGTACCTGAAGCTGCATGTCCAGATGGCAGTTCTCAGCTCCTTGCTCCTTGCTTCTGTCTTTATAACACAGCACATGATGTTTTGAATACTGTGTTTAATTGGACAATATAATGTTTGAAGACATTTAACTAAGGGACTTTATCTTGTTCGTTTGAGGGCAGTTTAGAAAGCATCAGTTATCCTATATCCTTCTTTGGTGGGCATAGGTACCCAAGGATATTTTAGCAGCCGATTGAATCGGCAGCCTCAAGGCAGTCTTACCATCGTTAGGGTTTTTGAAATTCCCTAGCTGACAATACTTCTAAATTTTCTTTTAGTTGATGAAATTGTAATCAGTTTCTTTGAGTTCCCTGCTTCATGGAGAGCAAAAGGCCTGGATGGAATGAGCAGGGTTGGAGGCTTTTCTTGCTAGCTGGGTGAACTCCAGTCAGGAAGAATGGGATAAGCCAGTCAGAAATGCTAGACACGGCTCTGCTCTTATCTGATCAGTGTGTGTGGTTATTTTCTTTTAAGATTTATGTATTCATTTTTGGCTGTTTTGGGTTCTTAGCTGCTGCAAATGGGCTTTCTCTAGTTGCTTTGAGGAGGTCTGCTCATCACTGTAACGTGTGCCTTCTCATTGCAGTCACTTCTCTCGTGGAGCGTGGATTCTAGGTGTGTGGGCTTCAGTAGTTGTGACTCTCAGGCTCAGCATTTGCGGCTTCCGGGCGTCAGAGCACAGTCTCAGTAGTTGCAGCTTCTGGACTCTGCAGCTAGGGCTCCATAGTTGTGCTACACCAGCTTGGTAGCTCTGAAGCATGTGGGATCTTCCTGGACCAGGGATCAAACCCATGTTCCCCTGCATTGGCACACACTTAACCGCCAGATCACCAGGGGAGCCCTGATCAGTGTATTTTTTTTTAGGAAACATTTCCAGAGAGCTGGAATGACTTTATTAATTATGGTAAAGAAGTGAATTTAAAACCTAAGAATCTAATAAACTGGTCTAGTTTCGAGTCTGGTCATCTTTCTTTTTTTTATTTTTTAATTAAAAAAAATTTTTTTTAATTTTTTTTACTTTACAATACTGTATTGGTTTTACCATACATCAACATGAATCCGTCACGGGTGTACATAAGTTCCCACTCCTGAACCCTAATGATCAACAGCCCTTGGGACTTCAGTGACTAGGACTGCTCACTCATGCCATAACTAATAGTCCTGCATGCTGCAACAAAGATCAAAGATCACGTGTGCCCCAGCTAAAACCCAGCGCGACCAAATAAATAAGCACACACACAAAAAAGACCTCAACAAGGACCAAAACCCTTTGTAACTTCTGTGCCCCCTGAGCATACGTGATGCTGGGAGGGGTGGTCTCCTGGGTTGGCGATGAATTAGCTGAACTGCTCAAACTCAAGCAGTGGTGACGGTGCAGGGAGAGGAGACCTGAGGGGTGGAGATTCCCTGGCGGTGGTCTCCACCAGCCTTGCTTGCTCTGGCCTCAAGCTCGACAGCTGGATGAGCATGGGGACTGGAGACACTGGGCAGAGCTGTGTTCTGATATGAGCCTCCCATGGACCAGGCATCCTGATCCCACCATCACACTCACAGCATCTTGAGGTCACAGGTTCCTCTCCAAGAGCAGAGTGTACTTGTCAGGGCGGAATGTTCCCTTACAAATGATCAGAGAGTGGCAATAACATTGTAATCGGGGTACAGAAAGTACTTTTCACCTCTGCCAAGTTTTCCTATGTTCTTCAAAGTGCATTTTCTCATTTTCATGAATTCTCTTTCCTTAGGCAGAGTTCAGAATTCTTCCTCCACAGACAATGCCTTATTGTGTCTGCAGCTTTGAACAATGTTCACCTTTTAAATTGCTAATGTGGATTGTGAAAGTGACAGAATTTTGATGGTAATCCTTCCCAAGATGAATATACCATGATTCCCCCAGCTGTCCTAATCCTGACCTGACCCTGGAAGGACTCCTGGAAGGACTCCCTTCAGGAGGCGTGCTTTCCAAATTAACACATTCCCCTAAAATGGGTTTCCCTCGGTAAAATAATTACTCTGTAATTACTCTAAAATCCTAGC
Source organism: Capra hircus (assembly GCF_001704415.2). Taxonomy (NCBI): domain Eukaryota; kingdom Metazoa; phylum Chordata; class Mammalia; order Artiodactyla; family Bovidae; genus Capra; species Capra hircus. Next base: position 59,813,670 of record NC_030824.1, on the reverse strand, counting down.
TTAAGGTGCTTTGTTCTATTTTATTTTCTATTTCCCTTGTCTTTCAGGAAGCTTACAGATGAAGAAATGAAAGACCTTGAATGAGAGAGGAAAGTCTTTTTAATGTAGATGCAGTAAACCTCAGAGCTGAGACCACACGGTAGCTCACATTCTGGTTGTGTTTTGCATCCTTCCTTTGTCCATTTTTGGTTGTGTGACTTTCAACTAGTTCCTTAACTAGTCCTGCTGTTGGAAGCGGTGACTGAAGAAGGTGGGCATTGCACAAAAGTAAGAATGTGAAATCAGTACCTGAAATAGCGTGGTCACTTAGTACACATGTGCTGGTTGAATAAAATGACCAGCAGGCTAGGACATTTAAGTCTGGAAGAAGGATAGTGCCGTGCAGACAGTGGTGTCATCTCTGGGGGCCTCAAAGAGCTCTGGTCCTTGATGTCTCAGCACAGAAAGAATTCAGCAAGAGGAAAAGTGATAGATAAGAAGTGATTTATTAGAATAGGACTCTTGTGAGGTTTACAGGCTGGCAGGTGAGAAGGTGCCATGCCTGAGAACTTAGTGGGCTATAGCTTTATAATCAAAGGAAAGTGGGGAGGGGGAGAAGATCTTCTTCGTCTTTCTGGTCATCATCGATTCCTCCTCCTGTTTGAACAGGGGAGTTTTCTTGTTCCTACATGGTCAAACTAGGTCCACAAGTGACTGCTTTACACATGCAGAGAGCAAGTCCTAGGGGTCATTAACTTACTGAGCTCACTGGGCAGGATGTGGGTCTCATGCTATGATTATTTTATTATTTTGGGGCATGTCTCATGCTTCTGTTGCATGGTTTTGTTGCTAAGCAAGCCTGCTTGGTTTTGTAGTCAAGCAAACTTGCTTTCTTGAGTAATCATTAACTTAGGGATTTCCCATATTTTTCTACTTACAATCCACTAGTGGGATTAACTATTTAATCACCTACTTTGTTCCTTTGTCTGTCCCTACCACCTAAGTGAAGATACCCAATGGTGGGGGAACAGGGACTGAAGCAACTCCAAGTGAACTGAAAGCAGAACAAGATGCTCCTATCAACAATTTGGGGCAAAAAGAGGCTGAATGCTCCTCTGTACTTATACAGATGATCTAGTCTGTGATATGTCAGAAATGTGAAAAGTCCTTTCCCACACTTCCTAATCACCTATACCTGTATTCCAACCAACAACAAAGTTTGCATGGGCAGTGGAGAGGCCCATATCTTAAAAAATATCTATTATTTGTGTGAGTATGTTTTTTCTTTACTATATAATTTTTAAGAGAAAATTTTGGAATATTATTTTTAATAAAGAATTGAGTTTCAACTAGATTGCATCTAGTGTACATTTATTTCATCTCTGTTTTGGAAACACTCATCGAGAGAGAAAGCTTGAGTTTTTCCAGGTGCATATGATGTGATTATCCAGAAAATGATGATTAAAAAGCAGGAGGATCAGCTATAGGGGGTGGGGGAGAAGATGGAGAGAGTCCTTATCCCCCAGATATTTGAGATTTGCTGACAAGAAAAAGATTACATTTGCCTTAGAAGAAGGATGGAAAGGAAAACAGAGCTGTATTTTAGAACCTAATTCTTTCTTAAAGTCTGAATAGAGGAAATCCCTGGTGGTCCAGTGGTAACGAATCTGCCTGCAATGCAGGAAATGAGGCTTGGGTCCCTGGGTTGGGAAGAGCCCCTGGAGGGGGAAATGGCAACTTACTTCAGTATTCTTGCCTGGAGAATCCCTAGGGACTGAGGAGCCTGGCGGGCTACAGTTCATAAGGTCACAAAGAGTCGGACAAGACTGAAGTGACCTAGCACACACACTTAAACACCAGTGGTTAAGACTCAGCACTTTCATTGCCAGGGCTCCGGGTTCGAACCCTGGTTGGGGAACTACAATCCTGCAAGCCATGTGTCTCAGCCTAAAAACAACAAAAAAGAAAAAAGAACAAACTGGAAATAATGAGATTATTTACCAGACTACACAAGGTCAGTAGAAAAGTTACCACCATAACCATGTCCGAAAAGAAATCCATAAATCTGTGGATCTATAGAAAGAAAGTAGGAGGCAAAGTAGTCATGATGTTTTGACCTTGGGTTAGAGAAAGGAAAAGTCCATAATCCAGGTGTGATTCAGGGAGGTGAAAAGTCCAAAAACATCAGCTGGACATCTGGCTTCTTTGCAGAGCAGGAACTTGGCAGGAGCTCATGGTGACAAAGACACATTATCTTATCACCCCCCAGAGACGGCCTCCAGCCCTGAGCTTAATGGGGTTGGCAAGGAAGAATCAGGGAACTGAAGAGTGTGTAGCTTTGCTGGACTGTGACTGCACCTACTGGAAGATGGGCAAGTAACCCCAGAGCTCTCTACCACCCTTTAGCTCCAATAAGGATTACATTTCTCCAGATGCATGGGTATTTTTAAGCCAAAAATGAGAACAGGAACACATCCACTATGGAAAGAGATAAGCTTTGGACTGCTTAGACAGCAGAAGATCCAAAGAAACTAAATTCCAGGACAAAATATCACCCTGAGGAGTTCGGGGAGGTGGGAGGGGGGGAGGGCGGGGTGTGGAATTCTTAATCTCTGTGAGATGACAGACTGCAATTGATTACCTCAGCAAATGGAATTACCTGGGACTTGGTCTCAAAAATCAAGAGACGCACTTGTTTTAGGCTTCATAATTTTTTTTTAATCACCTATTACAGGTATCAGTTTGCCAACCAAGTTCCGTATAATCGCAGCTATGTTTTTTCCAGTAGTCATGTACAGATGTGAGCTGAACCTCAAAGAAGGCTGAGCACTGAAGAATTGATGGTTTCAAATTGTGGTGCTGGAAAAGACTCTTGAGAGTCCCTTGGGCAGCAAGGAGATCAAACCAGTTAATCCTAAAGGAAATCAATCCTAAATATCCATTGGAAGGACTCGTGCTGAAGCTGAAGCTCCAATACTGTGGCCACCTGATGTGAAGAGCTGACTCATTGGGAAAGACCCTGATGCTGGGAAAGACTGAAGGCAGGAAGAGCAGGGGCAACAGAGGATGAGATGGTTGGATGGCATCACTGACTCAATGGACATGACTTTGAGCAAACTCCGGGAAATAGTGAAGGACAGGGAAGCCTGGCATGCTGCAGTCCATGGAGTCACAAAGAGTCTGTCACGACTTAGCAACTGAACAACAGCAACAACAACTTTGTCAACTGAAGATTTGGCACAATATGTGATTTTGAAAAGAATGTATCCAAAATAAAGGCAGCGTTTCTATAGAGATGCAGCCTGATGTAGCAGAAAGAGCATGGATTTGGGGGCCAAAACTGTGGGATGAAATCTGAAATCTTCATCTTGCCTCCTTTGATATCTTACGTTAAGTTACTTACTGTCTCTGATTCCCCGCCCCTCCCCCCTTTTTTTCATCTGGGGATATGAAAACCTACATACTATTTTGTGGTGAGGATTAAATGAGATACTGCTATGAATGTGCTGGGCTCAGAATAGACATGTTAAATGACAGCTCCTAACATCATATTGTAGGGTTTGGGGATATAATCTGAATCCTGAAATTCTCAAATGTCCTCAAGGGACTTCATTTTTTCCTTCTTAGATATAGAATTGGGAGGTGGGGACAAGGATGAAGTAATTGGAGAATTATTTTAAAATAAAAAGAGAGCACCAAAGTTTATTTATTTTTTAAATATAAATTTATTTTAATTGGAGGCTAATTACTTTACAATATTGTATTGGTTTTGCCATACATCAACATGAATCCGCCACAGGTATACACGTGTTCCCCATCCTGAAGCCCCCTCCCTCCTCCCTCCCCATACCATCCCTCAGGGTCATCCCAGTGCACCAGTCCCAAGCATCCTGTATCCTGCATCGAACCTGGACTGGCGATTCGCTTCGTATATGATATTATACATGTTTCAATGCCATTCTCCCAAATCATCCCACCCTCTCCTCCCAGAGAATCCAACAGTTCTATACATCCGTGTCTCTTCTGCTGTCTCGCATACGAAGTTTAAATATAAAGCTTAGAATGTGTTCTCTGTCATCCTCCACTGTTAGCTTGCTCTGCTTCAGTGTATCCATCTCTAAAATGGGAATCCCATTCCTCACAGCGATGAATAATTTATAACAGAGGACAGAAGAGTCATTGGCACTCTGCTTCCCCATATCAGAAGGTCTATATTTTCAGTGGTCTAAGCTTCTATCTTTACCAATGGCACTCAAAACCATGAGGGGTTTTGAAAGACCCCCCTCTAAAATGGCCCGGTTTTCTCCTGCTATAGAAATGAGAGATGAGGTGTATTCAAGTGGTAAGTCAGTGACACCCAGTGGCTGTTGCTTTTATATTTACCTTTTTCATTTTCAATATAACTTTGTAAGGTTCTGCCCCAGAACAAATGAAAAAGGTGATGAGGCTATGGAAGTCATAGAAGCCTTCAAAGAAAGTTTTTTAGCTGATACAGCTTTGCTAGCAGATGGGAATAACCTAAAAACAATACCGAAAATAGAGTGCCAGAAGGTGGGGAAAACAGTTCTGGGAATTTCCTGCCCTGTCATTTTGCATTTTATTAAAGTATGTCCTTAAGCTTTCCTGTCACTGTTACGTTTCCCAAGAAACATTCCCATCACTGAAGTGATAGGTCAACTGTCCAAATTTCCCCGAAATTCTAATCTGTTAGAGATAGTTTGGGAACATCCCTGAGGAATTAGACTTCATAGGTGTCAATAGAACTTAGCTGAAGGTTTAATCCAAAGCTCCACAAAGCTTCTCTTTGACATAATAATGGTGGGGGGTTAAAGGTCTGGGAACTCCTGCAAGGGCTTGGTGCCCCATGGATGAAGCTGAGTAGACATTAGTGGAATGATGCACAGCTGGGCTCAGGTCCCAGCTTGTACCCTCTGTTGTTGGATGCTCTCGGACCACTCATCACCTCCTGGAGCCTTGATTTCTTCATCTGCACAATGAGACTAATGACACCTAATCTGTAGGCTGTTCTAAGGTTTAAATGAAGTAGCGTACCCCAGATAATGGACATACAGCAGCTACTCCCTAAATAGCAATCACCCTTATCCTTATTTTCAATCAGCTGAGGTTCTTTGCCAACCGTGATGGAAGACGTCTGAGAAAAACCCTTCTGTGAAATTAGGTCTCCTGACTCTTCTCTCAGGTGACCACATGGGTGGGACTCTACTCACTGTCATGTTTATAATGACTGTTGTATAGGACTGTTTTCCATAGAGGATTGCTGGACTGATCTTGCTACAGTACTTTGGGTTTCTAGAATGAAAGACTCTTAAGAGTGCATTAAAAAATTCTTAGCTAAGCACTAACTTGGTAAGGATTAGTATTTTCGCCATATGAAACAGTGCGGAAGTTATTACAGCATAGAGATATGTGAAGTCAGGCAACTGGCTAACATAGTTTGTAAAGGATTCCACTCAGGGCTTGTTAAAAACAGGAGAATCTTCTAGCTCTTGGTTTGTTGCTCCTTTTAATTGCCTCATAAATATTTTAAACAAATGGTTTATTAAAGTATGTAAATAGGAATATGGTAGCAAGTACAGTTTCCAAACCGAGGCTTATTTCTTCCCCTTTCCTTCCTTCCTTTTTTTACATTCATTGAATACATGGAATGGTTAAGATGCCAGGTCTTGCAACCATATGAACTTGAATTTGAATCCTGGCTTTTCCACGTGCTGGTTAACTTCGATTCTCTAAGCTCCGGTGGCATCCTCTATAGAATAGAGATGATAATGCCCACCTTACAGAATGGTTGAGAGGAATAAAGGAGAGAATGTCTGGAAAATATTGAGTGCCTGGCACATAGTGCGAGCTCAGTGTAGAGAGGGGGAAAATGGTGATGACCCAGTGCATAGCTCTTATCCTTACCTGGGTCCAACTCTTATTGTATAACAATTATTTTTTACTCCCCCTTTACTATCTTAAAATGAAATTGTAGAGCTAATATTAGCTACCTACTACATTCTTTAAAAATCAATGCAATGCTCTCACTGAAATATAGAGGAGAGAGAGAGGAAGTTCGCTTCTCTGTCTGCTGACAGCACCAGCACCATAGCCAGGGTAATCTCCTTATCATGTGTGCATCTTCTGCCATTTCAGACATGTTTTGCTCTTTGTGACTCTATGGACTAGCCCTCTAGGCTCCTCAGCCCATGGGATTCTCCAGGTATGTCAGGGTGATCAGGTATCACCCAGGAGATGGGTACACCAGGACTCAGGGACCCCACAAGGGGCTGAGCCATACCTGAGTTTGAGTGTCTGAGTGTATTCTATGGAGGCACGGGTCAGCAGTGGCTGGCCGCGGGGATAGGGGCTCTGGTTGCAGCAGAGCTGGGAAGCGTGGCATGTGAGCCCCACCATAGAGCCACTGAGCAGACAATCCACAAACTGGAGAACAATTATACCAAAGAAGTTCCTGCACTGTTGTGAAAATTCTAGGGCCCGCAACAGATTTCCCAACCTGGGGATCCAGCAAAGGAACTGAGAAGACCCAGGAAATTTGACTTTGAAGGCTAATGGGATTTGATTACAGAAATTCCACAGGACTGGGAAACAGACTCTTGGCAAACAAAAGGGTGCAAACAAAACCTTGTGTGCACAAGGACCCAGGAGAAAGGAGCAGTGACCCCACAAGAGACTGAGCCAGACTGGCCTGTGAGTGTCCAGGAGTCTCCAGCGGAGGCTTGGGTGGATGACAGTGCCTGCCATGGGGTCAGAAGCACTGAATACAACAGCCCTGGCACAAGCCCTTTTGAAGGAGGTCATTGCCATTACCCCTACCACAGTTTGCCCTCAGGCCAAATTACAGGGAGGGAACACAGCCCCACCCATCAGCAGAAAACTGGATTAAAGATTTGCTAAGCATGGCCTTGTCCAGCTGAGCAAAACCCAGATTCCCCCACAGACAGTGGCTCCCATCAGGAAGCTTCCACAAGCCTCTTATCCTTATCCATCGGAGGGCAGACAGAATGGAAACAACAATACAGGAAACCAACCAAACTGATCACGTGGACCACAGCCTTGTCTAACTCAGTGAAACTGTGAGTCATGCCGTGTGAGGCCACCCAAGATGGACAGCTCATGGTGGAGAGCTCTGACAAAACATGGTCCACTGGAGAAGGGAATGGCAAACCACTTCAGTATTCTTGCCTTGAGAACCCCATGAACAGTATGAAAAGGCAAAAAGATAGGACACTGAAAGATGAACTCCCCAGGTCAGTAGGTGCCCAATATGCTACTGGAGAAGAGTAGAGAAATACCTCCAGAAAGAATGAAGAGACAGAGCCAAAGCAAAAACAACACCCAGCTGTGGATATAACTGGTGATGGAAGTAAAGTCCGTGCTTAAAGAACAATATTGCATAGGAACCTGGAATGTTAGGTCCATGAATCAAGGTAAATTGGAAGTGGTCAAACAGAAGATGGCAAGAGTGAACATTAACATTTCAGGAATCAGTGAACTAAAATGGACTGGAATGGGCAAATTTAATACATCGTATCTACTACTGTGGGCAAAAATCCATTAGAAGAAATGGAGTAGCCCTGACAGTCAACAAAAGATTCTGAAATGCAGTACTTGGGTGCAATCTCAAAAACAACAGAATGATCCCTGTTTGTTTCCAAGGCAAACTATTCAGTATCACAGTAATCCAAGTCTATGCCCCACCCCTAATGCTGAAGAAGCTGAAGTTGAATGGATCTATGAGGACCTGTAAGACCTTCTAGAATTAACACATAAAAATGGTGTCCTTTTCATCACAGAGGACTGGAATGCAAAAGTAGGAAGTCAGGAGATACCTGGAGTACCAGGCAAGTTTGGCCTTGGAGTACAAAATGAAGCAGGGCAAAGGCTAATAGAATCATAGCAAATGCCCTCTCCCAACAACACAAGACACGACTCTACACATGGACATCAACACTGAAATCAGATTGATTATATTCTTTGCAGCTGAAGATGGAGAAGCTCTTTACAGTCAGCAAAAACAAGACTGGAAGCTGACTGTGACTCAGATCATGAACTCCTTATTACAAAATTCAGTCTTAAATTTAAGAAAGTAGGGAAAACCACTAGACCATTCAGGTATGTCTTAAATAAAATCCCTTATGATTATACAGTGGAAGTGACAAATAGATTGAAGGGATTAGATGTAATGGATAGCGTGCCTGAAGAGCTATGGATGGAGGTTTGGGACATTGTATAGGAGGCAGTGATCAAGACCATACCCAAGAGAAAGACATGATAAAACGCAAAATGATTGTCTGAGGAGACCTTGAAAATAGCTGAGAAAAGAAGAGAAATGAAAGGCAAAGGAGGAAAGGAAAGATATGCCCAACTGAATGCCGAGTTCCAAAGAATAGCAAGGAGAGATAAGAAAGCCTTCCTCAGTGATCAATGCAAAGAAATAGAGGAAAACAATAGAATGGGAAAGACTAGAGATCTCTTCAAGAAAACTAGAGATTCCAAGGGAACATTCCAAAGATGGGCACAAGAAAGGACAGAAATGGTATGGACCTAACAGAAGCAGAAGATATTAAGAAGAAGTGGCAAGAATACACAGAAGAACTATACAAAAAAGAGCTTCATGACCCAGATAATCACGATGGTGTGATCACTCACCTAGAGCCAGACATCCTGGAGTGCGAAGTCAAGTGGGACTTAAAAAGCATCACTACGAACAAAGCTAGTGGAGGTGATGGAATTCCAGTTAAGCTATTTCAAATGCTAAAAGGTGATGCTGTGAAAGTGCTGCACTCAATATGCTGGCAAATTTGGAAAACTCAGCAGTGGCCACAGGACTGAGAAACATCAGTTTTCATTCCAATATCAAAGAAAGGCAATGCCAAGGAATATTGAAACTACTGCACAATTACAATGATCTCACATGCTAGCAAAGTAATGCTCAAAATTCTCCCAGCTAGGCTTAACATATGTGAACCAAGAACTTCCAGATGTTCAAGCTGGATTTAGAAAAGGCAGGAAACCAGAGATTAAATTGCCAACATCCATTGGATCATACAAAAACCAAGAGAACTCCAGAAAAACATTAACTTCTGCTTCATTGACTATGCTAAAGACTTTGACTGTGTGGACCACAACAAACTCTGGAAAATTCTTCAAGAGGTGGAGTACCAGACCACCTGACCAGCCTCCTGAGAAATCTGTATGCTGGTCAAGAAGCAGCAGGTAGAACTGGACGTGGAACAATGGACTGGTCCCAAATTGGGAAAGGAGTACGTCAAGGCTGTATATTGTCACTTTGCTTATTGAACTTATGTGCAGAATACATCATGTGAAATGCCAGGCTGGATGAAACACAAGCTGGAATCAAGATTGCCAGAAGAAATATCAATAACCTCAGATATGCAGATGACACAATCCTTATGGCAGAAAGTGAAAAAGAGCTAAAGAGCCTCTTGATGAAAGTGAAAAGGAGATTGAAAAAGTTGACTTAAAACTCGACATTCAAAAAACTAAGATCATGGCATCCGGTCCCATCACTTCATGGCAAATAGATGGGGAAACAATGGAAACAGTGAGAGACTTTATTTTCTTGGCCTCCAAAATCACTGCAGATGGTGACTGCAGCCATGAAATTAAAAGACACTTGCTCCTGGGAAGAAAAGGTTTGACAAGCCTAGACAGCATATTCAAAAGCAGAGATATTACTTTTCAGACAAAGTTCCATATAGTCAAAGATATGTTTTCCCAGTAGTCATGTATGGATGTGAAAGTTGGACCATAAAGAAGGCAGATGAATGGATAAGAAAGCTGTGGTACGTATACACAATGGAATATTACTCAGCTATGTTGTAGCTATGTTCAAAATGTACCATCTGAATCAGTTCTAATGAGGTGGATGAACCTGGAGCCTATTATACAGAGTGAAGTAAGTAAGAAAGAAAAACACCAATACAGTATATTAATGCATATATATGGAATTTAGAATATTGGTAATGATGACCCTATATGCGAGACAGCAAAAGAGACACAGACTTTTGGACTCTGTGGGAGAAGGTGAGGGTGGGATAATTAGAGAGAATTGCTTTGAAACATGTATTTCCGTGGGTGAAATAGATCACCAGTCCAAGTTTCATGTATGAAAGAGGGCACTCAAAGCCGGTGCACTGGGACAACGCTGAGGGATGAGATGGGGAGGGAGATGGGAGGGGGGCTCAGGATGGGGGCATGTGTACATCCATGGCTGATTCATGTCAATTATGGCAAAAACCACTACACTATTGTAAAGTAATTAGCCTCCAATTGAAATTAATTAATTAATTTTTAAAAAGGAAGGCTCAGAGGTGAAGAACTGATGCTTTTAAACTGTGGTGTTGGAGAAGACTCTTGAGAGTCCCTTGGACTGCAAGGAGATCAAACTAGTCCATCCTAAAGGAAATCAGTCCTGAATATTAATTGGAAGGGCTGCTGCTGAAGCTGAAGCTCCAGTAATTTGGCCACCTGATTGGATGAACTGACTCATTGGAAAAGACCCTGTTGCTGGACAAGATTGAAGTCAGGAGGAGAAGGGGATGACAGAGGATGAGATGGTTTGATGTCCTGTCCGACTCCATAGACAAGCTCTATCGAGCTGGTGAGTGACAAGGAAGCTTGCTGTGCTGCAGTCCATGGAGTCGCAAAGAGTCAGACACAACTGAGCGACTGAACTGAACTGAAAACAAGTTGACTTATAATAATATGCATTTCAGTATAATGCTTGCGTGCACCTTGAGGCATAAGCTTTGTGCCTCCATGATGGCCCTGACTGACAGCTAACCATGCAGACAGGGTCAGCAGTGTGGTGCAGCTACAACAAATAGTAGTGGTCTTGGGAGACTTTTTGGAATCAGCGGAAAAGCTTTTGCTAGTATTGCACACAAGGCAAAGAACCATATTCTCTTATGTATGCATTAGTTACAGTGCTGGAAATTTTATACTGGTTTATCTAAATTAAATACATCATTTATATTTAAACCATATAGACACAATTTGTTAGAGTTAGATTTTGAGCTCAGAAAATTATCATTAGAGTTTTCATCTATAAAAACTTTGGAAAGAATGAATTTTCATCATGGAACTGCCTCCTTCATGACAGGATGTTGAGCATCCTTGGTCCTTATCCCCTAAATGCCAAAAATCTTGTGCTGCCCAATTTTTGTGACAACCAAAATGAAAAGCACAACTTTCTAAAATGCCCCCTAGAACCACTGACCTGCTGCTGCTGCTAAGTCACTTCAGTCGTGTCCGACTCTGTGCGACCCCATAGACGGCAGCCCACCAGGCTCCCCCGTCCCTGGGATTCTCCAGGCAAGAACACTGGAGTGGGTTGCCATTTCCTTCTCCAATGCATGAAAGTGAAAAGTGAAAGTGAAGTCGCTCAGTCGTGTCCAACCCTCAGCAACCCCATGGATGGCGGCCTTTCAAGCTCCTCCATCCATGGGATTTTCCAGGCAAGAGTCCTGAAGTGGGGTGCCATTGTCTTCTCCGAGAACCACTGACCTAGGGAGGCTTAAATCTCAAAGTTGACTTGCTTAACTTCTTTGAAAAGCCAAAGGTTTTGAAAACCAGACTGTGGGGAGCTAGCCTGAGGAAATTTCTAATAACTAAGTTTCTTTAAAATTTCAAGAGTTACGAGCAGCTGGCCAGGGTGTAGAGCTTTGACAAGGGAATCTTGCCCCAACCCTTCCCCACCAGGAGATTGTTAGAAGGAGGAGAAAATGCAAGAGGCTGGATGAGACACTTAAATCCCATCTTTCCTCTTTCAGATTAGGTGCTGGGGGAGGAGAGGTGTTAGGTTTAAGGTTGAGAGTCTTTTGCCTACTTTGGAACTCTGCAAGGAGCTTCCATACAGATCAACAATGTCAACACTGGATGTGGGTAGGGGATGGCTACATCTGAATAGACTCAATAGCAGGGTGGGATTGAGCAGGGAGGCCAGGCTTGTTTTATCCAGGCCCTTTAGTCTGTCCAGGCTGCTGTAACCAAAATACCATTAACTGGATATTTTTGTTACAGCATCCTCATTGATGGTCAGGCTGGAGTCTCTTTTATGAGGGCATTAAACCTCTTCAAACTCACTCCTGACCTCATCACTTTCCAAAGGCCCCAACTCCTAGTAAATTCCCTATGGGAGTTAGGATATCAACCAATGAATGTGTGTGTAGCTGGAAGCTGGGGACACAGATATTCAATCTGTAGCAGTTCCCTTGGCTCTTCCAAGTGTGAAGGGAACTCAGAAAGCTCCACAGTCCTCCAAGGGGAGCTGGTCAGTGGGTTGTGGAGCTGCAGGGGTTGCTGCAGTGGGACAAGGGTGAGAAGATGACCCTGCGACAGAGTGGACAGCCTGGCCAAGAGCAGGTGGAAGATGAGGCGGAGACTCTGACGGGCCTGCAGTACTTCTGTGAGACGAACTGAAGCCTGGAACAGGAGCCTGGAAAAACTGCAGCCTTTCACAGCAAATGCCAGCTGAAAGTCCAGAGATGAATTTTTCATAACTCAGTGTTTTAATCCAGCCTGAGCAAGTCACTGTCTCTAAGTGGTCGATGAAGATCTGGAGGACACCCCCCTGGTTCCACGGAACCCCTGTCACGTCACCACCATATGATCACATAATCCACACTCCCTGCCGATAAAGAGGTGATCTGGGATGATATTTGAGAGAACTGACCTTGGCCTAAAGAGACAGAGTGTTTATTTAAGGGGTATTTTTAAAAACGATTTATTGATATAAAGTTGATTTACAGTGTTGTATTAATTTCTGGTACACAAAGGTGATTCTGTAATGTATATATGTATATGTATTCTTTATATTCCTTTCCATTATGGTTTATTGGTGATGGTTTAGTTGCTAAGTTAGGTGCAACTCTTGCAACCCCACAGACTGTAGCCCACCAGGCTCCTCTGTCCATGGATTTCCCAGGCAAGAATACCGGAGTGGTTTGCCATTTCCTTTTCCAGGGGATCTTCCCAACCCAGGGATTTAACCTGTGTCTCCTGCATTGCAGGCGGATTCTTTATCACTGAGCCACCAGGGAAGCCCATGGTTTATTACAGGATATTGAATATAGTTCCCTGTGCTATACAGTTGGATTTCATTGTTTATCCATTTTGTAGTAATACTTTGCATCTGCTAATCTCAAACTCTCAATCCAACCCTCCTCCACCTCCCTTCCCCCTTGGCCAACTACAAGTCTGTTCTCTGTGTCTACGAGTCTGCTTCAGCTTTGTATGTACGTTCATCTGTGCCATATTTTAGATTCCACATAGAAGTGATACCATATGATACTTGTCTGTCTGACTTCGCTTAGTATAATGATCTCTAGGTCCATCCAGGTTGCTGCAAATGCCATTGTTTCATTCTTTTTATGGCTGAGTAATATTCCATTGTATATATACATCACATCTTCTTTATCCTTTCATCTGCTGATTGACATTCAGGTTGTTGCTCTGTCTTGGCTTTCATTAGTAGTGGTGCTATGAACATATAACTTTTTAAATTAGAGTTTTCATCTTTTGTGGATATATGCCCAGAAGTGGGATTGCCGGATCATATGGCAGTTGTATTTTTCATTTTTTTGAGGAATTTCCTTACTGTCTACCATAGTGGCAGCCAGCTGGTGCACAGTGCAATACCAACTGATGTTGAAGGGGTATTTTTAATTATTGTGCTAGACTAAGTTGATTAAGAAATTTTTCTCCCATGATCCAGTAAGTGGAGGCCTATGAAAAAGGTAGACTCAATTATAGGGGGATGTGGAAATTTATTTTCTTTACATATGATTATAGACTGAATAAATTTGTGATCATTCTGTGCTATTATTAACCTGGTATTTAACCCTAGGATCTAGACATTACACAGTTAAAATGCTGTTTTGGTGAGAGATGGTTCAAACTCATATATCATAGCTGCTTGATTTGCAGTATCACTTCAGATTCATATTTGGGTCCAGAATTTACCTTGCTAACAAACAAAGCAGCTCAGTAATTTCCATCAGAAAATTAAAATACCATGGAAGTTTTGTTTGAAAACATGGGCTCAATTATTAGTTATCACCTGTAGGCAAGTTAAGCTTGAATCTTGTTAAAGAAATTAAAAGAGCAAATGCCCGTGTTTTGAGTTTTCATGCATCTATTCAATTTCTGGACTTGATGGCCCTTAACAGGGACCCCTGCAGAGAGGAGGAAGGCTTCCCCTAAGGTGGGCACCGCCTAGAAGCCCGTTCCCCTCGCTCACCAGGAGACACTGCCAAGAGTCTGCCAGTCCCAGTGGCCATGGCTGAGCTCCCACATTTATAAATAGACTCTTAGTAGTTCTGGGAAGGGTATGGAGTCACCAGAAAATAGAGCAGTTCTGGGTCAGCTGGGAGACAGAGGACCGTGATACATGTTAAATTAATGCCAGAACCCAGAGCACTATTACTAATAATGTTTTCTTTCTCAGAAGGTCGGGCAATTCTCTGGCTCCAGGGGATTATTTTCCCCATCTTGCCAAATCACTTGATTGCTACAAGTGCCTGTCTTTGCCTTTTCCTGGCAAGCTCCGGGGCTGACTTCCAGTTACTTCCCCCAGTGGGCACACACTTCCAGGGTTCTGTGAGCTCATGGAGTTGATTTTTATCTTCACGGTTTTGTGGCTACAGTCATTCTAACATGGCTCTTTATTTTTTTTTTCCAATTTTAATTTTTACTTTATTTTACTTTACAATACTGTATTGGTTTTGCCATATTGACATGAATCTGCCACGGATGTACATGAGTTCCCAATCCTGAACCCCCTCCCACCTCCCACCCCATATCATCTCTCTGGATCATCCCCGTGCACCAGCCCCAAGCATCCTGTATCCTGTATTGAACATAGGCTGGTGATTCGTTTCTTACATGGTAGTATACATGTTTCAATGCCATTCTCCCAAATCATCCCACCCTCGCCCTCTCCCTCAGAGTCCAAAAGTCCGTTCTATACATCTGTGTCTCTTTTGCTGTCTCGCATACAGGGTTATCATTACCATCTTTCTAAATTCCATATATATATGCGTTAGTATACTGTATTGGTGTTTTTCTTTCTGGCTTACTTCACTCTGTATAATCGGCTCCAGTTTCATCCATCTCATTAGAACTGATTCAAATGTATTCTTTTTAATGGCTGAGTAATACTCCATTGTGTATATGTACCACAGCTTTCTTATCCATTCATCTGCTGATGGATATCTAGGTTGTTTCCATGTCCTGGCTATTATAAACAGTGCTGCGATGAACATTGGGGTACATGTGTCTCTTTCAATTCTGGTTTCCTCGGTGTGTATGCCCAGCAGTGGGATTGCTGGGTCATAAGGTAGTTCTATTTGCAATTTTTTAAGGAATCGCCACACTGTTCTCTATAGTGGCTGTACTAGTTTGCATTCCCATGAACAGTGTAAGAGGGTTCCCTTTTCTCCACATCCTCTCCAGCATTTATTGCTTGCAGACTTTTGGATGGCAGCCATTCTGACTGGTGTGAAATGGTACCTCATTGTGGTTTTGATTTGCATTTCTCTGATAATAAGTGATGTTGAGCATCTTTTCATGTGTTTGTTAGCCATCCGTATGTCTTCTTTGGAGAAATGTCTATTTAGTTCTTTGGCCCATTTTTTGATTGGGTCGTTTATTTTTCTGGACTTGAGCTGCATAAGTTGCTTGTATATTTTTGAGATTAGTTGTTTGTCAGTTGCTTCATTTGCTATTATTTTCTCCCATTCAGAAGGCTGTCTTTTCACCTTGCTTATAGTTTCCTTTGTTGTGCAGAAGCTTTTAATTTTAATTAGGTCCCATTTGTTTATTTTTGCTTTTATTTCCAGTATTCTGGGAGGTGGATCATAGAGGGTCCTGCTGTGATTTATGTCAGAGACTGTTTTGCCTATGTTCTCCTCTAGGAGTTTTATAGTTTCTGGTCTTACATTTAGATCTTTAATCCATTTTGAGTTTATTTTTGTGTATGGTGTTAGAAAGTGATCTAGTTTCATTCTTTTACAAGTGGTTGACCAAAAGACTCCAGCAGAAAATTACTAGAGCTAATCAATGAATATAGTAAAGTTGCAGGATATAAAATCAACACACAGAAATCCCTTGCATTCCTATACACTAATAATGAGAAATTAGAAAAGAAATTAAGGAAACAATTCCATTCACCATTGCAACGAAAAGAATAAAATACTTAGGAATATATCTACCTAAAGAAACTAAAGAACTATATATAGAAATATAAAACACTGATGAAAGAAATGAAAGAGGACATTAATAGATGGAGAAATATACCATGTGCATGGATTGGAAGAATCAATATAGTGAAAATGAGTATACTACCCAAAGCAATCTACAGATTCAATGCAATCCCTATCAAGCTACCAGTGGTATTTTTCACAGAACTAGAACAAATAATTTCAAGATTTGTATGAAAATACAAAAAAACCTCGAATAGCCAAAGCAATCTTGAGAAAGAAGAATGGAACTGGAGGAATCAACTTGCCTGACTTCAGGCTCTACTACAAAGCCACAGTCATCAAGACAGTATGGTACTGGCACAAAGACAGAATGGTACTGGCACAAAGACAGAAATATAGATCAATGGAACAAAATAGAAAGCCCAAAGATAAATCCGCACACCCATGGACACCTTATCTTTGAAAAAGGAGGCAAGAATATACAGTGGACTAACATGGCTCTTTAAATGCCATCAAAAATACATATTTCTTGAAGATACGTATACATGGGGAGAATTGTAGGTTTGAATAAAATGTAATGGCTAGAAAAAATTCATTGTAAAACAGAGTTTTTAAAAAGATCAACTATAGTTGAATAAACTAAATTTTTTAAAAAGGCAAAACTCCTTCCACACTTTGAATAGACCACGTGGTCCAACTTATGTAATAGTGTAGGAATAGATTAATGTTTGTTTTACTACATAAGTGCATAGACAAAAATAAATGGCAACATAAAAGTTGGAAGGAAATCTAATGAAATGTTTATATGACTTGACCTCTATGATGTGAAATTACAAACAATTTTAATTATTTTCCTTATAATTTTCTTCACTTTCAAGTTTTTCCTATAATAGTACCCAGAAGTTTTATAATAAGAAAAGCCCTTTTATTTTTTAATTTTTTTCCCTTATAGGTTATTTTAAAATATTGAGTATAATTTCCTGTGCTAGCTCATAATGGCATTTTATTTATTTATTTATTCATTTTAATTTTTATTTTTAGTTTATTCTACTTTACAATACTGTATTGGTTTTGCCATACATTGACATGAATCCACCACGGGTGTACATGCGATCCCAAACATGAACCCCCCTCCCACCTCCCTCCCCACAACATCCCTCTGGGTCATCCCCGTGCACCAGCCCCAAGCATGCTGTATCCTGCATCGGACATAGACTGGTGATTTGATTCTTACATGATAGTATAAATGTTTCAATGCCATTCTCCCAAATCATCCCACCCTCTCCCTCTCCCTCTGAGTCCAAAAGCCCTTTTAAAACTGCCAGCTATTTTTCATTTCTTTTCCCACATCAACTAGGATTTATATTTCTCTAAAATGACAGTAGATGTGTGTGTGCTGCTGGAGGTGGAGGGTATAATACAGGAAGAGGGAAGGAGGGAAGAACAGTGTTTTCATAAGGAATGAATTCATGCTGTTGTCTTAGATACAAAGGATTTTACTTGAATTGCTCCAGGCTTCTCATTTACAAACAAGGGTTATAAACTGTAAAGAAGATTGTCTGGATTTTGGCAATGCAGAAGGCATTTTGCCTTACTTTTCAGAAAAATTTTATTTTATATTAAACTATCATTGATTTACAATGTTGTGTTTGTTTCAGGTATATAGCAGATTGATCAGGTGTATGTATATATACATTCTTTTTAAATGTTCTTTTCCATTATGGTTTATCAAAGGATACTGAATGTAATTCTCTGTGCTAACAGTAGGACCTTGTTCGTCCATTCCACTAGCCCAGATTTCCCACTCCATCCCTCCCCTCAGCAACCACAAGTCTGTTCTCTGTGTCTGTTTCTGTTTCAGAGTTAGGTTCACCTGTGCCGTCAGTTAGAGTCTACATATAAGTGCTATCACACCGTATTTGTCTTTTTCTTTCTCGCTTACTTCATTGAGCGTGATCATCTCTAGTTGCATCCAAGTTGCTACAAATGGCATTATTTTGTCCTCTTTTATGGCTGAGTAGTACTCTGCTGTATATATTTATCACACTCATCTGTCGATGGACATTTAGGTGGCTTCCATGTCTTGGCTATGGTGAATAGTGCTGAGGCTAGCAGTCTTTATAACAGCTCCAGAGAGGGGTAATGTGCCATGATTTCTTCATGAGTGGGCAAAAAACTAAGGGGCACCCTAGAAACATTTTCCAAGATACTGTACATCATAATGAAGTAGGAGAGACTTGGACCATCTTCTGTGAATGAGGTAAACCCTGCCTGTTTCTGGAAGGATGTCACAGCTGTGGCTTAATGGCAGAGCTAATGAGCATATGTTAATTGCTCTTTTTGGATGCTTCTTCTTGGTCCTACTTCCTCCACAAAATTCCATTCTCTGGTTGCATTCTTCATGCCTCTCTAGCATTCTGTAGTTGCTTGGTGAATCTTAAACTAAGATCTAGTGAACTTTTTGAGAATCAGTGAACTATGTGTTCCAAAAATGCTGTTTATGCATTGTGGTCAACCTATAGACTAGTTCTGGTCTGCAGAGAATTACAGGATTCACAAGCCCCCATAACTCTGTGCCTCTCATTTAGGAAGAATTTCTTGCCTCACTGTACTGTCACAAGAGTTATTTTTGCATCTTTTTTTTTATCTCCCCTACTGGCTGTAGGCATCTTGATTGCAGTGACTTATTGTTTATCTTCCCATCCCCAACACCATCAAATAAGCGCCTTGCACATACTAAGTGCTCAACAAGCATTTATAGGATAGGCATGTGTGTGTTTGGACATTTGATAGGCAAACTACCAAAAGCCCCCCAACACCTGTGTTTTGCCTTCTGCTCTGTTGTCAAAATTTTGAGAGTGATTAGAAGGAAGTATAATAATTTAAAATTCAGCATCAAAATATTTGGAATAGAGTGATTTTTAATCTCATATAGCATCTGAGTCCTGGTCCAGGTACAACCTAATCTCTTTCCCAATCTATCCAATACAGCGCTGTGGAATGAGTACTGGCATTCCTGATGAGGAGCCAGAGGACTCCCTCAAAGCCTTTAAATTAATCTAGGAAAACATGTTGTGTGCCATATGGTTTCACTTGTGCTTTATTGAATTCTAATTCTTGAGAAAGGCTGAAGTTCCGCACAGTAAGGCAGTTTTGTACAGCAGGTAGAAGATTCTGGAGACATATTGTGTGGAATCAAATTCCATTCCTACACTTGCTGGTTGTATCCTTGGGCAAGTCCTTTACCCCTGCTCTGCCTTAACTTCAGCATCTGTAAAATAGGGGTGATGAAAGTCCATGCCTTTTAGGCGGGCTTCTCCAGTGGCTCAGCAGGTAAAGAATCTGCCTACAATACAGAAGACACAGGAGACTCAGGTTTGATCCCTGAGTGGGGAAGATCCCTGGAGGAGAAAAATGGCAACCCACTCCAGTATTCCTACCTAAAAAGTCCCATGGAAGAGGAGCCTGGTGAGCTATAGTCCTTAAGGTCGCAAAGAGTCAAACTCAACTGAACACCTAAGCACGCACACACCTTTTAGGTACTTATGAGGATTAAGCCTCCCTCTCCCCCTTTCATGTAATTATTAAAACAATTCCATATCTAAGGCCTCACTAGCCAGTAATTTTGGATACAGTCCAGAAGACTGCTCATAAGCTGGTATCTTTCTCTGGGTTATCCTTACCTACATTCTCTCTGGCAGGACTTCCGGCGTGCACACATATTGGTACAGGGTGCGTAGAGTCCCATCCCTGTTGGTTGGGGCACCTTTTCATTCTCACCAGACTGGATAACAAATACAGAGGTCCTAAATCAGTTAAAAGGAGAAGGAAATCTCAAGTAAGAAGGCCTTTTATTCGGGTAAAGATGAAAGTGTGTCCCAAGATGGAAGTGTTAAATGAACAGAACAAGGAACAGTTAAGTCCCAGACATGACCGGTGTCTCCCTCTAAGAAGTGTATTTATGAATTTTGCTGCAGGACAATCCTTTCTAGCCTTCGCTGGGGGACCCTACTTCACGCATAAAGCAGGTTATTTCAGTGCTCTTTGAAAGACAGCATTATATCCTTCACCTCTTTTTAAAAATTGGAGCTTAATTGCTATACAGGGTTGTGTTAGCTTCTGCTGTGCAATGAAATGAATCAGCTACGTGTATACAGATCCCCTCCCTCTTGGACCTCCCTTCCATTCCCTATCCCACCGCTCAGGGCATCACAGAGCACCAGGCTGGGCTTCCTGTGCTGGAAGCAGCCCAATCTCCCCGTTCATCCCACCCTCCTTTTCCCTCCCCGTGTCCACATGCCTGCCCTCTAGGTCTGTGGCTGTGTTCCTGCCCTGCAAATAGGTTCATCTGGACCATTTTTCTAGGTTTACATGTGTGCTTTAATATACCATGTTTGTTTTTCTCTTTCTGGCTACCCTCACTCTGTATGGCAGGCTCTAGGTCGGTCCACAGCTGTACTACAGCCTTTTCCTTTGAAAGATACACATGATGGCTGCCCCCAAAGTAGTCTTGAAACCTTCAGAAATTAAAAAATAAATAAGAGTAACACTCAATTTAAGAGATCACTTAGACCAAACCAAATATTTCAAATTAAAATAACTAAAATTGCTGAATAATATGCCTTTTCTTTGATGGGTGCTTTTCCTTCCTCTATGATTCTATGTGTGTTACCTCCCAGGGAGGAGTGTATATGCACAGGTGGATGCGAAAGCCGCCCTCATCCAGTGATTTGGGAGGCCAGCTCCATCATACAATGGAGTGCTGGGAACATGGGCTGTTCCTAGAGGAAATGCCTCAAGGAGAGAGTACCGCCCCTGAGAAGTCAGAGGTGGGGAACTGCTGTAGCACCTGCCTTTGAAAGGCTTTATGTGTTCAGACAGCCTGAGTGATTGGATAAACCAACGGGCCTGCCACTGTCGTGAAGGACGGTGCCACTGATGGCCTGAAAGACCCCTGCTATTAAAACTCACCTTAGGTGGTGGTTTAGTCACTAAGTGGTGTCCGACTCTTGCGACCCCATGGAGCCTGTCAGACTCCTGTGTCCATGGGATTCTCCAAACAAGAATCCTGGAGTGGATTGCCATTTACTTCTCCAGGAATCTTCCCAAGCCAGCAATTGAATCCAGATCTCCTGCACTGGAGACAGATTCTTTCCCAGCTGAGCTATGAGGGAAGGCAAATTCACCTTTGAAGCTACATACAAATATGTATGAGCAAATTTACACTGTCATTTTTTAAAAAGCCAAAGGAAACACAATTCGGCTGTCTTGTGATTCTAGAACCTGTGATTCTAGAAGCTGACACCAGGGCCCAGAGGGCCTGAGGGTAGTAATCCCTAGTTTAGAAAAAATATTTCAGTAATAGAAATCTTTACTGAAATTTGTTTACCTTCCTCCCATTTCACAAGACATTCTGATTCTTTAATGTCTCCACTTGACCACTAGATGGCAACATCGTCCTTTCGTGTTACAACTCTGATACAATTAACAGGATGGATTTCTTTTCCCAACAACCAAATTAAAAAAATTAAAAAGCAAAGACTAGTAATTTAATCCCTCTGTATCCTAGGAAGAAGGTAGAGCATATTGAATTATGATTTCGCAATTTACATACCTAGTAAGTGTACTAAACAACATTCTGTTTCTATGCCTGCTTTGAAAACAGGTAATTTGTGCTTGATGCTTACAGATCCTAGAGTGGTTTCTATTCCTCTATTCCTCTGGCTTTTATAGCTGCAAGGAACGAGCCAGACATTGGATGATTTTTTGAATAAAACAGTCTAACATCTCGATTATGCAACAATCCTGGAGGCACTGGTTTCCAAAGGCAGAGGCATAATATTAAATAAATAAATGAAAGCTTCCAGTGACCTTGCCTCAGAGATCCTCATTCAGTAGGTCTGCAGCGAGGCCTGGGTGTCTGGATTTTTTAAAGCACTTTCACATGCTTCCAATTATCAGTAAGTTTGAAAGTGAACCCAGTGTCCTTAATTTTTCATGTAATTCTCAAAACAAAATGAATTTTAATTTAATTTAAAATTGCCATATGCACTTTTTTTAAAAAGAGAAAGTGTACTGAAAAATACTCAAACATCTCAATTGCAAACAAGTTGAACCTGTAAAAATAGTAGAGCTCTAGTAATCGAAATATTTATTCACCTGATGTATCTAAAACAAAGGTTATCAGACCTGCATGTAGCCCGGTACTGATGTGATGAAAAGGTAGCTTTGGAAAAATGTCCTCTCTCCTGTGTGTTTTTTATGATGGAACATTCTCAAACTGGGAAGTGTTGAATTTCTACAGAAGTGATTTCAGATATTCTAGAATGATGCCCCTCTGTTGTTATCTATTAAATATTAGAGTGTATATCCTTAAACATCATTAATTATCTGAAAGTATCTGAAAAATTTGAGGAGCCCATCAGCTGTGTGAAGTGTGGGTTTTCTTTGTCATTATTTTCCCTCTCCTCGCCTTCTCTATCTGTCTGTCTCTCTTTCTCTGTGATTCCCTCTCTCTCTTTCTCTCTATCATTTCTCTAGGTCCTTATTTAGTGTTTGGTTTAATGTGATAGATTTAGACCAACTCATCACCTTTCAAATATTATTTGCCTTGACCCATTTGAATCCACAAACCTCATGAGTTTTTTCCTGTACCTAATATGATCTTTTCTGAAATTAAACATTATCATGGTGATGAGTGTCAGAAAATAAACACCACCCTTTCTGGTGTTAACTCATGGTTTTAAATAAAGTTCCTCATAGTGACAATTTAAAGAGAACAGTGCTTTCTTGAATGTATTTAAAATGAAATTACAGATTCTTCTTAAACATTACAGAACAATTTTATTTTCATAGCAGAACACCAGAATGACATACCATGATTTCTCCAGTTTAAAAGAATCAAATCAGCTGCTCACCAGACTATACTTATATGACTTTTTGTTGCTAGCAGGCAAGATTTGGGGAAACTTACTGCTTTGTTAAATTCCTGTGTCTTCTTTTTTGTTTGTTTCTTTGGTTCTTCGGAGTTAGTATTTAATGGGGACAGAGTTACAGTTTAGGAAGGTGAAAAATCTGGGAATGGATGACGGTGAGTGTGATTGTACTCAGCACCCCCGAAATGTATGGCTAAATATGGTTAAAATAGTAGGCTTTATATTATGTGACTTTTACTACAATTAAAAAAAAACACTTAAAAGAAATCCTTGAATTTAAGGACAAAATTCCTATAAGTTTTCTAGTTCATGAAAGATATTTCTAATTTTTAAAAGGCATTGCAAAAAGTCCATCAGAAGATGGAGCAGGAATTGCACGGTGCATTGGCTTCAGAGTCAGACGAAAGTCAGAGGACTCCTCGCTTGGGAAGCTGCTCTTTCTTCTTGTCATAAATGGTGTCCCTCTGCTCCCTTCCCTGCATCCCACTGCTGGTCCTTGGCGGTAGGAACAGAGTAAACAGAACATTCTATTCGGGAAGTTTTGATTCAGAGGCAGCATCTCTGAAGGCAAGCTGATGGGAGATGTTCCCACCGAAAAAGGCCAGCAGAGGGACCTGGCGTTCTGCACATCTGTCTAGGGCGGCACGGGAATGTGTGTGTCCAAATAAACATTTATTTTCTGAGAATTGTATCCCCTATTCCTCTTGTTTTAAAAAATGCAAGAGAATTATCTGCAGGAAAACATTCAGCATCAGATCAAAACAGGAAAATGAAGCCGTGCTTTCTAGTGAGAAAGCTGTGCCTCTTCCCCCCTGAAAAATTGGCAGTGATTTTGATTAGCGGGAACCACTGACACTGCAAACCAACTCTGTGTTAATTTTTTAAAGGCACTTGAGATGTGTTTCATGGCATCTTGTGCCTGTGCAAACTAAAAAATTAAAATAAATTTCAAAAATATTTTAAGCCCCCCAAAAAGTGTGTTGGAGGTGGAGGTGGGGAGGACCTCTAAATTTAGAAGATTCCAAATTGTAAACACCTGAAAACCCTGTCCTGGTTTCCAGATGTTTACCTGTCTACAGAGCTGGCCCCCTGATTAGCTTCTCTCGTCAAAAAGAAATTGTGGTACCCCGAAGATTGGTTTGACAGTGTTAACAACAACTTGTTTAATGAGCAGTGTTATTGAACAATGCAGGGGATGCTGAAGAGTTTTCTTGAAAGGACTATGGTGTTTGAATGTTGTTATGTTGTACGCTCCTACTGTCTCTTATTTTGACAAGCTATCGAAAAGTCTGAGATGAGCTTGGGCAATTTTTGTTTGTTTTTAAACCTGGTTGCTAAAATAGAAATGGAACCCTCACTTACTTGCTTTTAAGGGAACCCAGGCTGTGCCATTTAAGAGAGCATGTGGCATTAATACAGCACCGAAGATTCTCCAAGTCTGTACATACTGATGGGCAGGAACCACAGGGGATGTGCTTATTTATTTTAAAACACTAGCTGCCCCCCTCCCCAAGTAAAGGCTATTTACTAAATGGTAGGCAAATCGCCAGTTCTTAAGGCTGGCAGTTCATCATCAGAAATCATTAACTGCATTCCAGGCTTTTTCTTGAAGCTGCAAATCCGTTTTTCTTGGAGTGTCTGCCTCCTCCCTCCTCTGAGATGAGTATCTACTCCAGCGTTTGTTTATTTTAAGTTAATTTTTATTGGAGTATACTTATTTTACAATGTTGTATTAGTTTCTGCTGTACAGCAAAGTGAATCAACTATACGTTTACGTATATGCCCTCTTTTTTTTTAATTTCCTTCCCATTTAGGTCACTACAGAGGACCGAGCAGAGTTCCCAGAGCTCTACAGTAGATTCTCATCAGTTATCTATTTTACACATAGCA
The DNA here is from genome assembly GCF_001704415.2 of Capra hircus. Lineage (NCBI taxonomy): Eukaryota > Metazoa > Chordata > Mammalia > Artiodactyla > Bovidae > Capra > Capra hircus. The sequence goes on along the minus strand of NC_030824.1, from coordinate 59,788,619 downwards.
TCAATAGTGCCTATATGTCAATCCCGATTTTCCACTCAGCTCCAGTCTTAAATCTCGCCATAGACTGTACGCATTCTATCTCTCATAACATGTAAGATCACTTTCTTTAGAAGTCTAACCTAAGTTTCCCTTCACAAAATTACAATGATTACCCTTTTTCTTATTAGAAAAACGCATCCTTTTTCTTTGTCAAGACAAAACTCCAAATCCTTTTGTTTTGTGTGTTTGCCATTTTGCTTCTGAAGTTTGGTCTTCTTTCTCAGCTAGTTCGGATTACCTTATGAATTGTTTGGAACTTTCCCCGTTTTCCTTATTTATGGAGGCATGACCTGAGAATAAGATGATGTTAAGCCACTGGGAAATGTTGAATGAAAAGAAACTCGGGATAATATACTGAAAAACAAACACAGAAATTAGTGTAAACCTACTATTGTAAAATTCTAAATTTCATGGTTGACTAAAATTGCACATCTTATTAGTAAGCAGCTTTATTCCCTCCCAGTTGATAAAATCAGACTTATTTAGTTATAGAATCCCTTAAAAGCAAACAGGTGGGATAAATAGTCTAAAGATCCCAGCCTCTTTTTCTTCTTTTGTTTTTAAATTAATTTTTATTGAAGTGTAGTTGCTTTATAATGTTTGCTGTGCAGCAAAATAAATTAGGTATACATACACATATGTCCATTCTTTTTGGAATTTCTTCTCATTTATGTCATCACCGAGCATTGAGTAGACAGCATTACTACTTTATCCTAGAATTTTCAGATTTTTGCATGTAATATTTTCTTTTTCGTGTCTTCACGGCAAAAGGAAGTCAATATTGTTCAAAGTGAATCAACTACAGTTTTACATATATGCCCTCTTTTTAAAAAATTTCCTTCCCATCTAGGTCACCACAGAGGACTGAGCAGAGTTCCCTGAGCTATACAGTAGATTCTCATCAGTTATCTATTTTACACATAGTGCCAATAGTGTATATATGTCAAACCCAATTTCCTGCTCAGCTCCAGTCTTATAAAGTCTAATAAAGACTGAATTATTTACCTACTTCAGAGTCATTTTGTCAGAGTGATTTAAAGATTGAGACATAACTGCAAATATGTGCAAGACAAGAGGTGTTTATTTTTAAAAACAGATGCTTAAGTGCAGAGCTTTCAAAGGAAAAGACTGTGGAACTGATTCTGTGGAGATACAGCAATATTGTGATTAAATTAAACATCTGCTCTCCTTCAGACAGACTTCTGTATTCACAAGGGCGGAGATTTCCCTCCACTGAGCAGTAAACGAGACGGAATAAAATAGCTAGTCATTTTTTTTGAGGGGAAATGCTTCAAGATCGGGAAGCACAGATTGCGACCAACAGTAACTGGTAAAAAGTACAGTGGGTTCAGAGAAAACTCTTCAAGCTGACTCAGAAAGCAAGCGTGCAAACTGGGTTGTGAAATGGACGGTGCCACCTGTCATAAAAGAAGGCTCGCGTGTGTGTGTGCGTGCACGCACGCGTGTGGTATTTTCTGTGGCCAAGAGCTAGGCAGCAGATAGTAAGAGGGGGTGGCCAGCAGCCAGAATTTCTGAGCTAATTCTTTCTCAGTTTTAATGATCAAGACCCTTAGAAAATCGCAACTTTCACATGGGGAGCAGAATGTTAATGTCTTTATTTTTATTTGAAGTACAGTAAATTTACAATGTCGTGTTAATTTCAAGTGTACAGCAAAATGACTCAGTTATACACACACACATTCTTTTTCAGATTCTTTTCCATTATAGGTTATTACAAGGTATTGAATATAGTTCCCTGTGCTATACAGTAGGACCTTGTTGATTATCTATTTAATATGTAGTAGTGTGTCTATATTGGGCTTCCCTGGTGGCTCAGACGGTAAAGAATCTGCCTGCAATGCGGGAGACCTGGGTTCGATCCTTGGATTGGGAAGATCCCCTGGAGGAAGGCATGGCATTCCACTCCAATATTCTTGCCTAGAGAATCCCCATGGACAGTAAAGCCTGGAGGGCAACAGTCCATGGGCTCACAATGAATTGGACACAACTGAGCAAGAAAGTTATGACCAACCTAGACAGCATATTAAAAAGCAGAGACATTACCTTGCCAACAAATTTCTGTCGAGTCAAGGCTATGGTTTTTCAGTGGTCATGTATGGATGTGAGAGTTGGACTGTGAAGAAGGTTGAGCGCTGAAGTATTGATGCTTTTGAACTGTGATGTTGGAGAAGACTCTTGAGAATCCCTTGGACTGCAAGGAGATCCAACCAGTCCATTCTGAAGGAGATCAGCCCTGGGATTTCTTTGGAAGGAATGATGCTAAAGCTGAAACTCCAGTACTTTGGCCACCTCATGCGAAGAGTTGACTCACTGGAAAAGACTCTGATGCTGGGAGGGATTAGGGGCAGGAGGAGAAGAGGAAGACAGAGGATGAGATGGCTGGATGGCATCACTGATTCGATGGACGTGAGTTTGAGTGAACTCCGGGAGTTGGTGATGGACAGGGAGGCCTGGTGTGCCGAGATTCATGGGGTCGCAAAGAGTTGGACACGACTGAGCAACTGAACTGAAATGAACTGAGCAACTAAGCAGAGAAGGAAATGGCAACCCTCTCCAGTATTCTTGCCTAGAGAATCCCAGGGACAGAGGAGCCTAGTGGGCTGCTGTCTATGGGGTCACACAGAGTCAGACACAACTGAAGCGACGCAGCAGCAGCAGCAGCAGCAGAGCAACTAAGCACAGCATAGTGTGTATCTGTTAGTCCCACACTCCTAATTTATCTCCCCCTCCCCAGCCCCTGCAGTCCCTGGTAATCATGAGTATGTTTTCTATGTCTGTAAGTCTATTTCTGTTTTGTAAATGAGGTGATTTGTATCATTTATATATATATATATATATACACATATGCACATATGCACATGGAGGGTGTTATAGCAGTGGTAGTGTTAGTCGCTCAGTCGTGTCCGACTCTTTGTGAGCCCGTGGGGTATCGCCTGCCAGGCTCTTCTGTCCAAGGGGTTCTCCAGGCAAGAATATTGGAGAGGGTAGCCATTCCCTTCTCCAGGGGATTTTTCTCACCTAGGGATCTAGGGTGTTAACTTCTAAACAAAACCCCAGGAGGTGGCACCCAAGGAGAACAGACGTTGACAATCAGTGACTGTTAGAGCAGCAAGGATCCCTGGGACTCTGGGACCTCCAGGTTACAGAGGAGGAAGCTGCGCCCAGTTAATGTTGTGTGGTCAGGGATCCCTCAGTGAGCCCTTGCTGGACAATGCAGCTCCCATCACTCTGCCAGCTCATTCGTTTCCCTTCTAGACCAGATGGGTCACGAGTCCTTGACTTTCTTTCCCACCAATTCTCTTCTTCCTCACTCTTCTCAAGGGGAAAATGATCTTGAAGTGGCAGTGTGGAAACTTGCTGGGTTTGATCTCAGTGAGTTAAGTAACACCTCGGTTTAAGCTGGATCACCAGAGAACTGTGTATTTCATCTGGTGGAGAATGGACTTTGGTGAATTCTGCTTTCTTTGTGTGGCGCCACTGGCTTGGGTTATACTGTGTCTAGGAAGAGGCTCTATGAGTCCTGCTATCTACTCACTTCAGGGATTCCCAGGTTCTCATCCACAAAAATCGAGCACTGGGGAATGCCTTGATATGACTTCAGTTCAATCAGATCAGTCGCTCAGCCGTGTCCAACTCTTTGTGACCCCAAGGACTGCAGCACGCCAGGCCTCTCTGTCCATCACCAACTCTAGGAGTTTACTAAAACTCATGTCCATTGAATCGGTGATGCCATCCAACCATCTCATCCTCTGTCATCCCCTTCTCCTCCCACCTTCAGTCTTTCTCAGCATCATGGTCTTTTCAAATGAATCAGTTCTTCACATCACTTGGACAAAGTATTGGAGTTTCAGCTTCAGCATCAGTGCTTCCAATGAATATTCAGGACTGATTTCCTTTAGAACGGACTGGTTGGATCTCCTTGCAGTCCAGGGGACTCTCAAGAGTCTTCTCCAACACCACAGTTCAGAAGCATCAATTCTTCAGCACTCAGCTTTCTTTATAGTCCAACTCTCACATCCATACATGGCTACTGGAAAAACCATAGCTCTGACTAGATGGAAATTTGTTGGCAAAGGAATGTCTCTGCTTTTTAATATGCTGTCTAGGTTGATCATAGCTTTTCTTCCAAGGAGCAAGCATCTTTTAATTTCATGGCTGCAATCACCATCTGCAGTGATTTTGGAGCCCCCCAAAATAAAATCTGTCACTGTTTCCATTGTTTCCCCATCTATTTGCCATGAAGTAATGGGACCGGATGCCATGATCTTAGTTTTCTGAATGTTGCGTTCTAAGCCAACTTTTTCACTTAGGGGAATGACACGACTTAGGGGAGGACATTTTTTAAAGTTTTAGAACCCAGGAAAAGCTGTGTTTCTCTCCAACAATTAGGGTGTGTGTTTTTCAGAGGCTATGAGTCTCGTAAACGGATTTTCTTTTTCAATCAGGCCACCAGGAAGCATCATTTGTCACTAGAAAGACAGTAGAGGATGGTGATTAGAGCTCAGAACTGAGAACCAAAAAGATCCTGTTTGGGGGCTTAGCATCCACACTCAACTACCAGAAGCCTTGGTTTCCTCACCTGTAAAATGAAGATTCTCATAATCTCTCTATGGCTCCACTGTGAAGAACAGACTTTTTCACAATGATAACAAAGGAAAAACAATGGGCATCTTTGTGGCTTGTGTGTGTGTGTGTGTGTGTGTGCGCACGCGCACGAGTGCACGCTTAGTCGCTCAGTCATGTCTGACTCTTCTTGATCATTTGGACTATAGCTCATCAGGTTCCTCTGTCCATGAGATTTTTCAGGCAAGAATACTGGAGTGGGTTGCCATTTCCTTCTCCAGGGGATCTTCCTGACCCAGGAATCGAACTCCTGTCTCCTGTATCTCTTGCATTGCAGGCAGATTCTTCACTCACTGAGCCATCAGGGAAACCTGCGACCCATAGTAAATGCTTAATAAATGGCAGTGAGTATTATTTTTTATTCATGCAGTGAACAATAACATATAGTTAAGCCATAAACATCAGGCACTCTGCTAGGTTCTGGGAATAAAATACAGAGTGACTTATACCTCATTCCTGTTCTCAAAGAGTATGATATCAGACAGCAGAATTAGGAGATTAAGTAAATGGTAAAATGTAACAGATGCCAAGATGAGGGGTGTTAGGTGAGAGCAGGTTTCAGGAGCATCAGAACTGGGGTTGAACCCAGAACCGGAGGAAGATTGGCTGTAAGTTCACCCAGTAGAGACTCAAGAAAAGCCTCGCTGGCAAAGCTTTGCAGGGAAGGACATACCTGGACTGTTGACCAAGGTGCTATGTGGCCAGAGGGATGAGTTTGAGAGCAGTGAGGAACTGGGTCATGAAGCCTTGTGAGCTACACAGAGGAATCCTGACATTATCCTGAATACAGTGGGAAGTCATCAGCGTGCTGTCAGCAGGACTAAGACCTGATCTGATTTGCTTTTTAAAGGTACCTCTCTCCGTGGAGAATGAGATTAGATGGGGGCGATGGTGGGCTTTGGGCCAGGGTTGCAGCATCCAGAGTCAGATGTGTACCTTTCACCTTCCAGCAGCCATACTGGAGTGAATGGTTTGTATTTACATATTTTGGAGTATTTCCTTTGGCCTTTTAAAAAGACCTATTTTTCCCTCGGCTTTAATTTCAACTATTTACTGTATAATTTGTATCATGTGCCTTGGTTGGTCTCCTGAAATATACTTTGTGGAATGAGGATTGAGAGAAAGAAAGAAGAAAGAGAGGAGAGAGTACTTATGAACTGATGCCCCTTTTAAAAAACACGTTTGGATGTATGTGTGACTTGGCGGTAAAGAATCTGTCTGCAAAGCAGGAGATTTGCAGGAGATGCAGCTTTAATCCCTGGATTGGGAAGATCCCCTGGAGGAGGAAATGGCAACCCACTCCAGTATTCTTGCCTGGGAAATTCCATTGTCAGAGGAGCCTGGCAGGCTGCAGTCCATGGGGTTGCAAAGAAATCAGACACAATTGAACAAGTAAACACCAACAATGTACGTATATTAATAGCTGATGTACTTTGTTGTACAGCAGAAAGTAGCCCAATGTTGTAAAGCAATTATACTCCAATAAAAAAATGACAAATTTTAAATTAAAAAAAATTAAAAATACATTACTTCTGAAGAACTGAAGGGTTTCTGTCATGGATGTGACCTGACTGGAGAGAAAGACCACAGAGCAGAGTCCGTGGCACGTTTTCACCATCAAGTGCGTTATATTCTTGTTAAGGGTGTGACCTAGAGAGCCTCCCCACTTTAGTCCAGTCCCAGCTTACATCCTCTGTTAAACATCTGACCGTAATTCAGAGAAACCTGTTTGTTAAAGCTGGTGCAGTCAGAATAGTTTATCGAAATCAGAGTTCATTTGCTCTTTACCCAGCAAGGTGTGTCTGAGAGAAAGATTTGTTCAACCAGGTGATATTCAGCTGCATAATAGGCTAACCTGAGCCCTTTGAATTCAAGCAGAAGAAGTTCTTAGCTTGATTGAATTAACCCACTCTGACTTCTGCTTCATCTTCGCTAAAGCAGAGATGATATTGTTGGGCAGGCAGAGAACCTGTTGGGTGTTAATGGGGGGTGGGGTTCAAGTTGGTTTTGCTTTTCTCAAACTATTAAGAAAGAACAAAAAACATTATTTCGAATGAAATCAGTTTCCAGGAAGAAGAAGAAGAAAAAAAAAAACCTGAGAATTTATTATTAAAGAAAGAAATAGAGCCAAGGTGAAAAAAAGGCTTCCTCACATCTCCTGGCCAGGTGCTCTGTGCATATAAATGTTTCAAGTTAAGCTTTAAGATCAAGGGGAAGTCTGTAGGGAGCCTTGTTTCCTGGAGATCTGCTTGCTGGAGCTGCTCCCGAATACAGGCTGCCCATTTTTATTTGGTTATTAAGGATTAAAGGGGGTGACGATTCTGGAAAGGTAGTTCCTTGGTTTCCATTAACTTGGTACAAGACAGTGAAACGCAAGTGTCCAGGGGAGAATTTGCATATGTATTTGGGGCTATCAGCTCTCATCCTTCCCTGCCATCCTGGGTGTATGTTTAACACGAAATTGCCCTTCCTCTCATGAGCTCAAGCCAGAAAGCAGCTTTGCTGCAATGACTGAGAATCTCGGTGCCTCTCAGAAATCCTCCTGGTTTGCACAGGAGTGCAGAGGGAAGATGAAAAGAATTTCACATGAGATGGTGGTTGCTCGAGGTACCTCAGTGGAGCAGTCACCTCAGAAAGCAGCTGGCCCTTCCCAAGTTGGCTGGGCTTCCAGCGTCTGTGAACATGCGAGCAGGGAGGCCACCCATCACTCCATATCCAGATTTTAAAACTTCGTTTGTTATTGCTTCTGTCACAGCATGTCCTCCGAACTAAAGTGTGTCTGAAGTTACTTTTGCCAAGTGCCTAAGAAAGCTTAGTGATAAAATAACAGACACTTGAAGAGAAGGCTTTGCCACTGTGGTGGGTCATTTTATTCCAAAGATCTCAGAGTTTGGGGTCATAAATGCTTATTGCAATAATAGTCATTAAAATAAAAGTATCAGTGAAGGGCTCTGCCATCAAAAAGAACAAAATAACACCCCCCCCAAAAAAAAACCAGTTCCTGATTTCAACCCACTCCGAGCAGAATGAGACCTCGGAGTTTATAAAGATTTACACTTTCTGTCATCACCATTTTTCATCCCCACGACAGCTCAGGAAATTCAAACGTAAAGACCAATGGGCTGAGTCTAAGGGACCGAAGTGACTTGTCCCAGATCATGTGACTAGCAACTCATCCACTTTGGATTGGAACCTAGATATTTAGACTCTGATTCTTGTGACTTCAATACTTCACATTCTTCTTCAATTATTCCCAGGTTTTGCAGCACAGAAATAGGCTGCATAGTTTGAATAGTGAAAGACCAAATAAAGAAATACAGTTCTGGAACAGTGTCTCTTACTGACTGTATGTTTTTAATTGAAATTTGAGTGTGCTCAGGGCCTAATATTTTCTATGTTATAACTTCATAGTTTCATGTTCATGACTACCCAGTATCATGGAGATTTTAAATGCGTGGGAGCTCAGTGGTACAGTTGTGTCAGACTCTTTGTGACCGCATTGACTGGAGTCCGCCAGGCTCCTCTGTCCATGGGATTTCCCAGGCAAGAATACTGTAGCAGGTTGCCATTTCCTCCTCCAGGGAATTCTCCATCCATTACTTCCTAGTAATGAACCCAGTTAAAGATTATAGACATGTAGTTTCACTTTGTGGTTATAGCAGTCTTCTGCTAAAATGTGAACTACTTCTGTTTGAGATGGAATAATAACCTAGAAATAAAGACCTAAAAACATTTTCCTGCTGTGCATACTAGTCCTCAGACCTCTGTAAGGTACTTGCTAGCTCTCCGCTTTTAAAATGTTTCTGAATGCTGCTGTTCCAGTCTGTGACTTAGAGGTGTTAGAGAAATTCAGGTTGAGAACAGGATTGCTGCAAAGTAGACAGTCCACTTCATTTACTATTAGAATATATCTCAAGAAAAAGCCATACACAGGCATTTGAGGGTGTTGGGTTTAGCCATGATCAGATGCAGAATCTGACTCCCTCTCTCAGTCCCACCAGCAGTGCCTTAATTTGTGGGTTTTTAAGGAGAAAAGATGTGTTGCCTCACTCATCCATGCAACAAGTTTTCACCCCATATCTACTGGGCATGGGGCACGAGCTGATCACCCAGAAGTCAACTAGAGAGAAGACCTCAAAGAGCTTTGAGTCGGCAGTTCCAGCGGCAAATAGGAGGCTAGTGGGAAGGGGGTGTTCTCAGTGGGCAGCCCAGGACCACTCAGCCCCTTGTGAAAACCCTGAAGAACCAATATTGTTTCAGTATGACCATCACTGTTACTTAAATGTGATGGCAATAACTTATTTTCTACTCAATTCTTGTTGCCAATGCACATGGTGAAAATTTCTAAAATAATTTACCATTGTATTGCTCCAATTTTTTTTTCCTAAATAGTATGAATTATTGTAAGACAACTCTGTTTAGGGTTGAATTGTTTGGGGATGAGAATGGAAAATTAAGCTATCAGACAAACTAACAAAATGAAAGTCGCAACTTGAGTGATCTAAGAAACCCCAGGCTGCAAACTCTACCGGAGCCGTGGATAGGTTCTCTTTAACTTGTTGCTTTTCCAGGAACCTCTGTTTTAGTATTATAACAAGTTAGATTCCAAACGCTGGATGGTTTAGAGTTCATTCCCACGCATTTTTATTTCTAGATATTTAAACAACTCCATGACAATGACCTAGTCAGAGCAGATGTTATCATGGCCATTATCCAGAGGAGTAGACTGAGACTTAGGGATAGATTAAAGATACCAGTTAGTAGTAGAGACTGGAATTTAACTTCAAATCCAATCATTTTTCTACCTTCCTACCCTGAATTCTAAATTAGGTCTTCAAAAAATTTGAATATTTGAAACACACAATATGTCTAGTTAAGTAGCTATTTTGGGAGCTAAGTGATCTTTGAGTCATCCACCCTTGCAAGCGACTCCATCTCAGAAGTGAGAGTCAATTCAGTTTTTCCCAGCTTCAGAATAGAGGAGCCTTTGGGAAAATAAGTTTAAAGGTTGTGGATCACCAGTCACTTTTGACTGGTAATTAAAAAAAAATCAAACAAACCATCTGGCAGTTGTGTCTTAACTTCTTCCTGCTGCCAGTAGCTGGACCTATACACATTCAGACCTCACACACAAATGCCAATGTCTGCATATTCTCACTATGAAGAGGCATTTTCAGTCAAAGCAGAGAGAAATGAGGCTCTGCCTGTCTGTTGCAATAACATTAATATTATCTCTGTTCAGATGCTTTTAGAAGTACGAAGTTAAATGCAGAGCCCTGGAGATGCCTGGGAGCACACATGAGGTAAGCGTAACCATTCACAAAACACCTAAGAAGCCGAAAATTTGCAGAATAAACCTCACCATGACTAAGTAGAACAATGTCGCCTTTCCCATATGAGATTGACAGCAGGAAATAATGATGATAAGGTTAGCGTAGGATGTATTTGTGATGCAGAGATGTGGAAGAGATATATATATATGTTATATATGTTCTTGGTCATGATATTATTAACTATCCATGTAAATTTAGGCTTGGGAAATAAAAGGCTTGAAGTTTGAGGGAGGCACATTCAGTCTGGCTATAGATAAGCTAAGGAAGAGTAGATACAAAATAAGTGTTCATTGCAGGTGCTTTGACAAGGAAATGTTATTCATATTAGTGGATAGCATTTCAGAATTTAGAGGCACAGAGGGTCAGCTTTGCAACAAGAGCTTCAACTGCAGAATGGAATGTGCTGAGTAAAACTGGCCTGAGATGGTCCTGCCAAAGGCAGTGATGGGCTGAGTTGGCCCCTGGGGACAGGGAAGAAAACACTGGTGTCCAGTGGCCTATTGACCACTTCAACTCTTATCTTTTCCACTGCTGTTAAGTGAGAAAAGGATTTTACACACACACACACATCTCTATATATGCACATCTATATACATGCTTGCTTATTTATCTATGTAAGACTTAATTTTTAATTAAAAAATTTTTCTAAGACTTTTTTTTTTTTTTTTGCTGTTTTAGGTTCCCAGCAAAATTGAGAATACAGAGATTTTCCATGTACCCGATATACGTGTGTAGCCTCCACCTTATCAACATCCTCCCGCAGAGTGATACATTTGTTATCATGAATGAACCAACACGACTTATACTCACCCCAAATCTGTAGTCCGCATGATGTTTCGCCCGTGGGCTTGTGCCTTCTATGGGTTAGGACAAATGCATAATGATGTACATGCATCATCATAGTGTACAGAGATCGCCACAGCTCTTCACATCCTCTGCGCTCTGCCTGTTAATTTTTCTCTGCTCCCCTACCTTCAGTTCCCGCCACCACTGATTCTCTTGCTGTCTCCATACTTTTGCCTGTTTCCAGTATGTTGGAATGTCACGGTATGCAGTCATTTCAGATTGGCGCCTTTCACTTAGTAGTGTGTGTTTAAGTGTCCTCCGTGACCTTCATGGTTTGATAGCTCATGTCTTTCTCATTGTTGTCGAGTCACTCGGTTGTGTTTGACTCTTTACAACCTCATGTACTGCAGCACGGCAGGCTTCCCTGGCCTTCCCCATCTCCTGGAGCTTGATCAAACTCATGTCCATTGAGTCAGTGATGCCATCCAACCATCTTATCCTCTGCTGTCCCCTTCTCCTCCTGCCTTCAATCTTTCCCAGCATCAGGGTCTTTCCTAATGAGTCGGCCCTTCACATCAGGTGGCCAGAGTATTGGAGCTCCAGCTTCATTTCTTTCTAGTGCTGAGTAATATTTCATTGTCTAGATGTAATTACAGTTTACATACCTATTTACCTAATAAAAGCACTTTGGTTACTTCTAAGTTTGCCCTAAATATTGGTGTGTAGGTTTTGGTATAGGCAAAACTTTTCAGCCCCTTTTGGTAAATGCCAAGAATGTACTGGATTGTACACTAAGAGTATGTTTGGTTTTGTAAGAAGCTGCAAAATTGCCTTCTAAATGTCTGTACCATTGTGCATTTCTACCAGCAGTGAAAGAAAGTTCTTGTTGATCCACATCCTCACCAGCATTTGGTATTGCCAGTGTTCTGGATTTTTGGCCATTTTAATAGGTGTGCACCTGGATCTTGCTGTTATTTTAATTTGCCTTTCCCTGATGACATAAAACGTGGAGCATCTTTTTCTATGCCTACTTGCCATCTGTATAGTTTCTTTGGTGAAGTGTTTGTTCAGCTGTTTGACTCATTTTTTAAATTGGGCTGTTTGTTTTCTTATTCTTGAGTTTTAGAAGTTTTTTTGTACATTTTAAATAACAGTCCTTTATGAGATGTGCCTTTGGTAAATATTTTCTCCCAATCTGTGGTTTGTCATCTTGTTCTCAGGATGGTTTCTTTCACAGGGCAGAAGTTTTTCATTTTAATAAAGTCCAGCTTGTTAATTATTTCATAGACCATGCCTTTGATGTTGTATCTGAAAAGTCATCACCATACTCAAGGTCTTCTAGAGAACCTAGATGTTATCTTCTAGAAGTTTTATAGTTTTGCATTTTACATTTAGATTTGTGATCCATTAGGAATTAAGTTTTGTGAAGGGTATAAGGTCTGTGTCTAGATCTATCTTTTCGTATGTGGATGTCCATTTGTTCCAGCACAGATGGTTGAAAAGACTGTCTTTGCCCCACTGTATTACTCTGCTCTTTTGTCAAAGATCAATTGACTATATGTATGGAGTTCTATTTCTTGGCTCTCTATTCTGTTCCATTCTTCTATGTGTCTGTTCTTTCACCAATAGCATACTGTTTCACTTCTGTAGCTTTTTACTAAGTCTTGGAGCTGAGCAATGTCAATCCTCCAACTTTGTTTCTCTTCAATATTGGGTTGGCTCTTCTGGGTCTTTTATCTTTAATACAGATTTTAGAATCAATTTGTTGATAACCACTAAATAGCTGGAATTTTGATTGAGGTTGCATTGAATCTATAGATCAAGTTGGGAAGAAATGACATCTTGAATCTCCTTATCCATGAATATAGACTGTCTCTTCATTTGTTTAGTGCTTTGATTTCATTTATCAGAGTTTTACAGTTTTTCAAATACAGTTATTATTCCTATTTTCCTAGCATTATACCTAAGTATCTCCTTTTTTTTAGAGTGGTAATGTAAATGGTATTTTGTTTTAAATTTCAAATTCTACTTGTTCATTGCAGATATACAGGAAAGCAATCGACTTTGATAAATTAACCTTGTATTCTATCCTGAATAGAAGGGCTATAAGCCTTTGTTAGTTCCAGGAATTTTTTATTGTTGATTCTTCTGAATTTTCTATTAATACATAGATGATCATGTCATCTATGAACAAAGATAATTTTATTTCTTCTTTTCTAATCTGTGTATCTTTTCTTATCTTGTCTTATTGCATCAGCTAGGGCTTTTAGTACAATATTAAAAAGGAGTGGTGAGAGGGAACGTTCTAACTTTTCCTGATCTTAGTGGGAAAGTTTCTAATTTTTCATCATTATGGATAATGTTAGAGGTAGGTATTTTGTAAATGTTTTAGATCAAGTTGAGAATGTTCCACTATATTCCTAACTTGCTGAGAGCTTTTAAAATCATGATGGATGTATTTTGTCAAAATTTGCTGATATGATCATGTGATTTTTCATTTTTAGCCTATCGATGCGATGAATTATACCAGCTGATTTTGGAATGTTGAACCAGCCTTGCCTACCTGGGATATATCCCATTTGGTCATAGTATATAATTCTTTTTGATATTGTAAGCATGCATATTTATTTAATTTTGCTTTTACCCTTCTAACTTTTTTTGTGTGTGTGTTAGTTCTATAAGGTCTTCACAGAACTGTTCAGCTTCTTCAGCATTAATGGTTGGGGCATAGACTTGGATTACTGTGATATTGAATGGTTTCCTTGGAAACAGAACAGAGATCATTCTGTCATTTTTGAGATTGCACCCAGGTACTGCATTTCGGACTCTTTTGTTGACTATGAAGGCTACTCCATTTCTTCTAAGGAATTCTTGCCCACTGTAGTAGATATAATGGTCATGTGAATTAAATTTGTCCGTTTAGTTCACTGATTCCCAAAATGTCAATGTTCACTCTTGTCATCTCCTGTTGGACCACTTCCAATTTACCTTGATTCATGGACCTAACATTCCAGGTTCCTAGAGTCCCTTGGACTGCAAGAAGTTCCAACCAGTCCATCCTAAAGGAGATAAGTCCTGGGATTACTTTGGAAGGACTGATGCTGAAGCTGAAACTCCAATACTTTGGCCACCATGTGTGAAGGGTTGACTCATTGGAAAAGACCCTGATGCTGGGTTAGATTGGGGGCAGGAGAAGAAGGGAACGACAGAGGATGAGATGGCTGGATGGCATCCCTGACTTGGTGGACATGAGTTTGGGTGAACTCTGGGAGTTGGTGATGGACAGGGAGGCCTAGCGTGCTGTGATTCATGGGGTTGCAAAGAGTTGGACACGACTGAGCAACTGAACTGAACTGAACTGAACTGATGCAATATTGTTCTTTATAGCATCAGACTTTGCTTCCATCACCAATCACATCTACAGCTGGGCATTGTTTTGGATTCGGCTCCAACTCTCCTTTCTTTTTGGAGTTATTTCTCCACTCATCTCTAGTAGCATATTGGGGGGTTCATTTTTCAGTGTCATATCTTTTTGCCTTTTCATAGTGTTCATGGGATTCTCAAGGCAAGAATACTGAAGTGGCTTGCTGTTCCTTCCTCCAGTGGACCACATTTTGTCAGAACTCTCGACCATGACCCATCCATATTAGGTGACCCTAAACAGCATGACTCGTAGTTTCATTGAGTTAGACAAGGCTGTGATCCAAGTGGTCAGTTTGGTTAGTTTTCTGTGATGATGGTTTCCATTCTATCTGTCCTCTGATGGATAAGGATAAGAGGCTTATGGAAGCTTCCTGATGGAAGGGACTGGTTGCTAGGGAATCTGGGTCTTGTTCTGATAGGCAGGGTAAATCTGCCTAGGTAAATCTGATAGGTAAATCTGCCAAGGTAAATCTGATAGGCTCAGTAAATCTTTAATGCAATTCTCTGTTGATGGGCAGGGCTGTTTTCCCTCCCTGTAGTTTGACCTGAGGCCAAACTGTGGCAGTGGTAATGGCAGTATTGGTGACCTCCTGCAAAAGGACTTTTGCAAGCATGTCACAGCCCCTGGGACTGTTGCATTCAGTGTCTCTGACCCTATGGCAGGCCACTGTCAACCCATGCCTCCACCAGAGATTCCTGGACATTCACAGGAAAGTCTGGCTCCATCTCTTGGGGGGTCACTGTTCCTTTCTCCTGCGTCCTGGGGTGCACAAGGTTTTGTTTGTGCCCTACAAGAGGCAGTTTCCCAATTACTGTGGAAGTTTCGCCGTCCTGTGGAAGTTCTATAATCAAATCCCTCTGGCCTTCAAAGTCAGATTCCCTGGGGGTTCTGAGTCCCTTTGCCAGAAAACCAGGTTGGGAAATCTGTTGTGGGCCCTAGAACTTTCATAACAGTGTGAGAACTTCTTTGGTTAATTGTTCTCCAGTGTGTGGGTTGTATGCTCGGTAGCTGTAAGGTGGGGCTAATGGTGACCTCCTTCAAGAGGACCTATGCCATACACCGTGCTTCCCAGGTCTGCTGCAGCAAGAGCCCTTGTCCCCACGGTAAGCCACTGCTGACCCTTGCTTTCACAGGAGACACTCAAACACTCAAAGAGATATCTGGAGTAATGGGCAAGTTTGGCCTCGGAGTACAAAATGAAGCAGTGCAAAGGCTAACAGAGTTTTGCCAAGAGAACGCGCTGGTCATAGCAAACACCCTCTTCCAACAACACAAGAGAAGACTCCATACATGGACATCACCAGATGGTCAATAGAGAAATCAGATTGATTATGTTCTCTGCAGCCGAAGATAGAGTAGCTCTATACAGTCAGCAAAGACAAGACTGGGAGCTGACTGTGACTTTGATCATGAACTCCTTATTGCAAAATGAGACTTAAATTGAGAGAGAGTAGGGAAAACCACTAGACCATTCAGGTATGTCCTAAATAAAATCCCTTATGACTATACAGTGGAAGTGCCAAATAGATACAAGGGATTAGATCTGATAGACAGGTGCCTGAAGAACTATGGACAGGGGTTCATAGTATTGTACAGTAGGTGATAATCAAAACCATCCCCAAGAAAAAGGAATGCAAAAAGGTAAAATGGTTGTCTGAAGAGGCCTTACAAATAGCTGAGAAAAGAAGAGAAGCAAAAGGCAAAGGAGGAAAGGAAAGATATACCCATATGAATGCAAAGTTCCAAAGAATAACAAGGAGAAACAAGAAAGCCTTCCTCAGTGATCAGTGCAAAGAAGTAGAGGAAAACAACAGAATGGCAAGACTAGAGATCTCTTCAAGAAAGTTAAAGACACCACGGGAACATTTCATGCAAAGGTGGGCACAGTAAAGGACAGAAGCAATGTGGATCTAACAGAAGCAGAAGGTACTAAAAGAGGTGGCAAGTATAGACAGAAGAACTATACAGAAAAGATCTTAATGAATCAGATAGCCACGATGGTATGATCACTCATCTAGAGCCAGACATCCTAGAGTGCAAAGCCAAGTGGGCCTTAGGAAGCATTATTACAAACACAGCTAGTGGAGGTAATTCCAGTTAAGCTATTTCAAATGCTAAAAGATGATGCTGTGAAAGTGCTGCACTCAATATGCCAGCAAACTTGGAAAACTCAGCAGTGGCCACAGGACTGGAACAGGTCAGTTTTCATTCCAATCCCAAAGAAAGGCAATGCCAAAGAATGTTTAAGCTACTACACAATTGCACTCATCTCATACACTAGCAAAGTAATGCTCAAAATTCTCCGAAGTAATGCTCAAAATTCTCCACGCTAGGATTCAACAGTACGTGAACCAAGAACTTCCAGATGTTCAAGCTGGATTTAGAAAAGGCAGAGGAATCAGAGATCAAATTGCCAACATCCCTTGTTTCATAGAAAAAGCAAAAGAGTTCCAGAAAAACATCTACTTCTCTTTCATTGACTATGCTAAAGCCTTTGACTGTGTGGATCACAACAAACTGTGGAAAATTCTTGAAGAGATGGGAATACCAGCCACCTTACCTGTCTCCTGAGAAATCTGTATGCAGGTCAGGAAGCAATAGTTAGAACTGGAGATGGAACAATGGACTGGTTTCAAATTGGGAAATGAGTATGTCGAGGCTGTATATTGTCACCCTGCTTATTTAGCTTTTATGCAGAGTACATCATGTGAAATGCTGGGCTAGAGTAAGCACAAGCTGGAATCAAGATTGCCAGGAGAAATGTCAATAACCTCAGATATGCAGATGACACCACCCTTATGGCAGAAAGTGAAGAGGAACCGAAGAGCCTCTTGATGAAAATGAAAGAGGAGAGCGAAAAAGCTGGATTAAAGCTCGACATTCAGAAAACTAAGATCATGGCATCCGGTCTCATCATTGCATGGCAAATAGATGTGGAAACAATGGAAACAGTGACAGATTTTATATTCAAGACTCCAAAATCTCTGCAGATGGTGACTGCAGCCATGAAATTAAAAGACACTTGCTACTTGGAGGAAAAGCTATGACCAACCCAGACAGCATATTAAAAAGCAGAGACATTACTTTGCCAACAAAGGTCTGTCAAGTCAAAGCTACGGTTTTTCCAGTAGTCATGTATGGATGTGAGAGTTGGACCATAAAGAAGGCTGAGTGCTGAAGAATTGATGCTTTTGAACTGTGGTGTTGGAGAAGACTCTTGAGAGTTCCTTGGACTGCAAGGAGATCCAACCAGTCAACCTAAAGGAAATCAGTCCTGAATATTCATTGGAAAGACTGATGCTGAAACTGACGCTCCAATACTTTGGACACCTGATGTAAAGAGGTGACACATTGGAAAAAACCTTGAAGCTGGGAAAGATTGAAGTCAGAAGGAGAAGGGGACAACAGAGGATGAGATGTTAGTATGGCATCACTGACTCTATGGACGTAAGTTTGAGCAAGCTCTGGAAATTGGTGATGGACAGGGAGGCCTGCCTGTGCCTCCCTGTCCATGGGTTTGCTTTGCGTCCATGGGTTCACAAAGAGTCTGACATGACTGAGTGACTGAACTGAGCTGAACTTCTAACTTTATAGGGGAGAGGAAAATATTTCCTGAATATTTAAAAAGATCTAAATATCTGAAACTGTTGGTTTATGTCACAAACTGAATACAAGGTCTGCATTTTCACACTGATTTTGATCTCTTTATTGAATTCTGCAGGTAATGAGACTGGAAGTTTTCTCTTTGAACATGATGGTAGTGATCAGACTATCTGCAATCTTGTACTCACCTAAGATTTGAAGCTATGGCCAAAAATTATATTTATCTTATTTTTTTAAGGTACAAACTCTGTTTTTAGCAATATAATTTTAGGATTTCAAGTTACTAAATGAACTTAGTAAAGATTTCGCTATCCTGCAATTTTATTTTCCATGTAAATTGGATCAACATACAGTTATTTCCAAATCAAGGAAGTTAGATACTGGCATCTAGAAATTAGGAAAGCTGAGCTTCAGTCTTGATTTTCTATTAATACCTTAGCCACTATCTATTTATTGCATGTTATAGTTCGATCATTTCCTTTCCTCACTATTGTGAAGTAGAAATAAAAGGATTAGTCACACATTACAGAATTTATTCAGTGTCTATTGATTGGCAAATATATACCAGGGCTATCATAAACAGCAGGGATCAGAGATGAATAAAACAAGGTCTCTGTTCTAGTGGAGCTCACAGGTAAATGACGCAGGTGAGTAAGCAGATAAATAATTCGAGTGCTCTGTCCGAGACATGACTAGAGTTTTCTGAAAATTTAGGGGATAATGGATCACTGGCACTTCCCTGGTGGTCCAGTGGTTCAGAATCTGCCTGCCAATGCAGGGGGCGTGGGTTCAGTCCCTGGTGTGGGGAGATTCCACATGCTTGGGGGCAACCAAGCCCCTGTGCCACAGCTACTGAAGTGCTTAGAGCCTGCAAGCTGCAACAGGAGAAGACACTGCAAAGGAAAACCAACACGCTGCAGCCAGGGAGCAGCCCCCGCTCGGCAGAGCTAGAAAATCTGCGCACAGCCACGAAGACTCAGCACAGCCAAAACAGATACTACCAAAAATGAAGACTTTCATAAAAGAAGCTCTGCCTTAGGGAGTTCCATTTAACTTGTGTCTTGAGTACTTTTTGTATATGCTCGACAGTTCTCTTAAATGAAGCAAGGATTACTGTCTTCATGGGTTTCACAAACCCTCTCCCCAGATGACTGAGATATACTCCAAACTGACTCCCCCTCCTGTAATAATATGCATTGTTTTCAGCTTACAGAGCATTTTCTCATACAAGTCTTGACACAATGCCTATTACTCGGATGTGATGCTCCTCATTTCACAAGTGAGAAAGCTAAGCCCAGAAAGGTTGGTAATGTGCATGAGGGCCCATTCCATACAGTCTGGCTTTGAACCTGGGCTTCTTTCTGGTTCCCTCAAACTGAAGTCTTTCCTCTTGTTTAACTCTGGTTACCTAAATGGTAAAGTCTAACAGCAGTATTTCATTAAACTTCCTGTTTAAAATGGAACATTTTTCATTTACGTTTCTATTGAAGAGATGGGCATTCATGGGCCCAGATACCCAGTCTGTTAAAATGAATTTAGGAACCATTCCGCTGGGCAAGCCGGCTGTTCTATCCAACCCAGTCTAGTGTCGACAACAGAGGCCTCAAGGGATTTGCCAGGAAAGGACGTAGTTTTCCTCCCTGACATTAACCTTAAAGGTTAGGTGTACTCTCAGTAGCCATTTATGGCCCTGACATTCATAAATTTGGTCAAAACCTTTATGAATCCATTTATATTCCTTGCCTGTACCTCTTTTGTGGTAATGAGCTCCATGGGTTTATTATTTTCTTATAAAGTAATACTTCCTTCTATTTGTCCTTAACTCACCTAAGTGTGAAGAAGCTTTCCTCCTCTAGTGAGGAATTGAGAATTCAGAGAATTGAACTTGCATTTATTTTGCATCCGATCTCCCAAATTATCCAGGAATTTTTTATTTTTTTCTTGAGCAAGAATAAAGAAAATTGTGAATTCTATTTCTGTTGCAGAGGGACCAATATTTTATTTAAGGATTAAGAATCTATCTTCTGGCGTATTTTCTGTGCACTTTTTGATGATGCTTAAACGTGCTCTGGAGTTCTCTTTTAGAATAACCTCATTTTGGTATTCATAATACATTATTTGCATGTTGAAGGCAGCTCAGATCTGGGCCTAGGGAAGCTTGAGGAAATTTTTGTTCTAATCTACAGCCACTTTTGGAGAGTAAGTATATAGTTTATTATGTTGTATGTATTTCATAGCTGAGTATAACGGATGTATTATAGAAGCTTATCGCATAGGAGAAGAACACTGGCCAAGGTGTGAATAATTTGTTATTCTAGAACCATCTCTGGATTGTGGCCTCCAGCTTTATAAAATTAAGGGTTGAATTAAGTGAATTTCAACATCTCTACATACTTTAAAATTTGGAGTCCCCCGTTTCCTTGGCTGTTGAGTTGCTGATTTAACTGAACACACCCAATCCTGTCTTCAAGTCCCAACGGCTCCCCCGAAACTTCATCATCATTCATTTGCTCAAAGGCTTTTAAATGGATCAAATACACTGTTTACTTTTCTCCATGTTGCCTATTTCTCACTTCAGAGATCCCTTATTAAATGAAAAAAAATCATTATTTCCCTACCCCACCCCGTTATAGAAATGATGAACTTTCCTATAGATTGTTCTCAAGTGATGGGTTTGTTTTAGGTTCCACAAGCTTGTCTAGTTTAGAATTAAGTCTTGAAGGTCTCCACTGGATCTCTTCTGTTCTAGTTGTTTACCCTTATAATTGATCAGCATCATTCTTTAGGAGTTGCCATTGACAAGGGTAAATATTAACCAAAGGCTCTCATTTGCATGTTTGAGTTTGCTCAGAATTTTAAGGCCCTAGCTATGTTTGTTTGTTGACTAGAGTTGATCTTTTTTTAGCATTGGCCTCTTACTGGTTTTGCCATGAAGTGTACACATTGGATAAGAATTATTTTCTTCACTTTTTTCCAAATAGCAAAAGCAGGGCTGTCAAGTTTTGAATCATTTGAATACATTACTCTGCTCAGCAAATGGCACTCATCATCCTTGCATTTGTGACCAGGCCTTCTCTGCCTGGAGGCTCTGATGCTTCCAGCACACAATTCATGCTGTGGTGAAAGCATGTGAACTCATGGGCCCAACAATGTCATCTGTGAAATGGAGCCAGTGATCCCCGTCCTAGGATTGCACGTACACACCTCTGACACACAGAGGGTATTTCAGTTTGTGGATGTTTTCCTCCCTGGTGCTTTCTAGATCTTTCCTCCCACCCTCCAACAATGCCAGTAGGAGCAGACCACAGTGGCAGAGGCGTATGAAAGCCTTAGGACTCCAAGTCCAGAAGAAATGGTATTCACAGATGAATGCTATGATCTGTGAAAATATACGAGGATTTTAATATGACTTATAAACTTGACCAGACTGATGGTCACTGTGTTTAGAAAACTTGCTTTTTACGGTCAGGTCGGCTCTAGGTGTCATCACGCTAGGCTCTTCTGCCTCTGCACCTATTAACTGCGATGATCTGAGTCTTTCTCTTCAATAGCCGACTTTATTAGACTCTAAAGCTTCATCTTTCCAGGTTTGAAATCAAGCCCCTGCTCCTTGGATGATTTCCTTTGACAGTTGAGCACTTCTCCCAACCCCTTTGTGCTGTCAGAGCGTTACTCTCAGGAGACAGCCGATTTCTACCACCTGCCCTAGGACAGCCCTTAAAGGACTTTTAATCCCCTCTGTTCACCAGTACTTGTCTCCTTTCTCCGCATCTTTGAATGGAGAGGTGAGGCGGCTAGGAAGAGGGGAAAAGAGGAAGCATAAATGCTGGCCAGGTCTTTAGAAAATGGTAATTTAATAGAGCATAGTATTTTGTAAAATTGGTCTCCTTTAGTATCTCTAAAGTTAAAACAAAAATGTAACAGTTTCGAGATATCAATCAGAAAATAATGAATGGCTTCCTTACAGAAATAATAAACTATGTATTTATTCATAAAGATACTCCACGAATGCTAGAGGATTCATGAGGCCAATTTTTGAGTTTTAAAAAGCTTGACTCACTCCTTGAGGTTCCTAGTGCAAAGCATTTTGTAGAGACACTGGAGATTATAATCACGAATAAAACACAGGTCTTTTCTTAATTCCATTTATAGTCTGAGAAAAGAAGCTGAGCATAGACTTATATATCGAAATAAAATTAATATCAAGCCAGGTAACATGATAAAATTCTACATATGATACAGATGAAATGCTATCAGAATCAAACAGAGAGGGAAACCAACTGTGGGCCGGGGATGGGGGTCTGGGAGGTGAGGGTTTTAAAACCGAGCCCTGTGGAAGAGATGAGATTTAGGCTGACAAGTGGAGGGAAGGGCAGCAGTACTAGAAGAACTGAGTCATCGAGAGATGAGGCTGAATTTTCCCATGTTTGGGGACTTTCTCGTGTTTCCCATTGTTTAAAAGGATCTGGGGAGTGTGAGGGAAGAATTTGGTGGATGATGGGCATGGAAAAACTGCCCAGTTCTTTTCACCTTCATCTGGCTACTTCTTCTGAAAGTCATTGTCTCACACACATTCGTTGAAGATTTTAGATCTCACGCTCTAATTTAGAGAAGTCCAAGTTTTTCCTCATGGCACTTTATGATCTGCTAATCTAAATTCAACCGGGCAGGTTAAGAGGGTGATAGCTCAGGCATTCACTTCTGAACGTTTCTTAATGGGGTATTTTTAAAATTGTGTGTGTGTTTTTTTTAACTTTCCCTTTGCCCTCCACCCCCCACAACCATAAGTTCATTGTCTAAGTCTGTGAGTCTCTTTCTGTTTTACGGTCATGTACACACTGCTGTATTTAAAATGAATAACCAACAAGGACCTACTGTATAGCACATGGAGCTCTACTCAGTGTTATGTGCCAGCCTGGGTGGGAGGGGGTTGGGGAGGGAATGAATTCATGTGTATGTATGGCTGATTGCCTTTGCTGTTCCCCTGAAACTGCCACAACATTGTCAATCGACTACACTACAAAACAAAGTAAAAAGTTGAAAGTTACCAAAAAAAAAAAAAGTGGGTTTTTGTGACTCACCAGGGAAAGTTGGCAAGTTTAGGACATGATGGTATTTTATTATTTTTGTTAAAGAAAATAACTGATGCTCTGCAGACAGACTGCTGAGGTTTGAATCCTGATTTCTAAATTCCATGCCTTAGTTTCTCTAAAGTGGGTAGATAATAATAGGACCTATTTAGCATACTGTAAAAAGTGAAAAATCTGTTATTTCGTAGAACAGGAAATCCAGAGGGAGGGCAGTTTTAGGGCTTACTCACAGTGAGCAAGCACTGTCTTGGTTTGGGCCGGGGTGGGCAGTGGGGCAGATAGCTCCTTTCTATCTTTTTATCTGCCATCCTTAGCAAATGGCTTGGTATCTAGGCTTCTCAACTGATGATCCCAAGCTGACGGCTGCAGTTCCTAGTTTGATACGGCCATTTCCTGCTGGTGCATCTTCTCACCAATGAGGGAAACCTTTCCCGGAAATGCCAAGAAGACCACCTCTCGTTTCTCCTGGTTTACCGCTTCTCAAGGTAGAATATGCCTGCCTTGAATCAGTTGCTGGCAAAAGGGATAATTGACAGAGGCCAAGGTCCCTCCACTGGGGCTTGAGGAAGTACCATTTTCTCTGAGCTCTTGGCATGAAGGTGGGAAACAGGGGAAAATACTGGGACTAAGACAGCAAGGAGGAAGCAGAACCATGGCTCTGGGGCTGGCAGCAGATTATCTGCCTCATTTCCGCTGTACTGTTCGGAGTATTAAGGGATAGAAAAGATCCATAAAAATAATTAGCAAAGTGCCGGACACATAATAAGCCCTCGATAAAATTTAGTGGTTATCCTTATTCTTATTGTTATTTATTATTCTTATTAAATATTAAATTTAAATAATCTAATATTATTTCATTTAAATGAATATTTTCTCTAAGTGATGTGGGCATAATCACCTTTCTCTTTTTTAATAATCTTTTTTAATGTGGATCACTTTAATGTCTTTATTGAATTTGTTACCCTACTGCTTCTGTTTTTTGGTTTCTTTTTTAGCCAAAAGGCACGTGGGATCTTAGTTCCCCAACCAGGGATAGATCCCACACCCCCTGAATTGGAAGGTGAAGTCTTAACCACCGGACCTCCAGGGAAGTCCCTCATCTTTCCCTTTATAGCTGGTTTTATCTTGGAAAGTGAAAGTTCTAGTCTCTCAGTCATGTCTGACTGTTTGCAACCCCATGGACTATAGCCTGCCAGGCTCCACAGTCCAGGACATTCTTTGGGCAAGAATATTGTAGTGGGTAGCCATTCCTTTCTCCAGGACTGGTTTTATCTTCCGGGGTAGTAGCTCTGATATTCTCTCAAAGATGCAAATGGGAATTCATCAGTTTCCCAATCTACCTGGAATGGCAGTGTCTTTTCCTCCACAGTACCTACTCTTCAGGGTACACATGCTGTAGGTTCAGTCTGAGCCATATTGATAATAGTATTGTGCTTCTTATTAGCTGAGTAACCTTGAATTAGTTATTATGTGTCTTCATTGCTTCATCTCTAAATGCGTGTGAACTTGATACTTAACCTCATTGGATTCTTACAAACACTAAGTAAGTTAATTCATGTACAGCCACACTTCAAGGGTGCTTAGTATATAGTAAGCACTCAATAAATGTGAACTATAAGAAAGCGAGCATTGAGGGACTTATCATTTAGATTTCCAACCTGCCTTCTGGAACATCATTGGTTTAGATTTATGCTCAATGCCCGGTAGATTTTGGACTCACCTCACTGTATCCTCATGAGCTTCTGGTGACAGTGCATAGGGAAAAGAGAACGGGCATAACCAACATTTATTTGTATGGTGACTTGATCAGAGGATAAACAGCTATTTTTATTCTCAGTGCTTTTGGCAGTGAACAGCAGAACTGTGGTCTACAAGGTTTAGAGAAACAAGTTTATTTCTGACCCACAGCAGAATGGTGGTGCTGCCTAGTGATGAAAGAGATGCTTTACAGTCTCAAAATGATGAGTGCAGTTCCAGAAACACATCCACATTCCAGCAGAAACAAAGGAAAGAAATATTTTATTTTTAATGAGGAAAATAAGCACTTTCCCAGGATTCCCCCAATCCTCACCCCTGCAAAATTCTCCTGTCCTAGTGGGCAAAACCAGGTGAGAAGCCCATGTGAGCTTCAAGGGAAGCTGGGAAAATGAATATTCTGTTTTGGCAATTTCTAAGTTAGAGGCAGGTCAAGGGAGGATGGTGTTGGGAATGGTAATTGGGACAGCCAATCTATGATGTCTTAATAGTTTTATTTATTCATTTATTTGGCTGCCCTGGGTCTTAGTTGCAATGTGCGAGATTTAGTTCCCTGATGAAGGATAGAACCCTGGCCCTGTGCATTGGGAGCACAGGGTTTTAGCCATTGGACCACCAGGGAAGTCCCATGCCATCACAGTTTTAGACGTTAGAGCCTCAAATCAATGCTTCGTATTTTCACAAAGTCCAAGGCGGAGAAAGCAAAAGGACACAACTGAGTAAAGATATCACTGCTCTGTTGAAATGGCCCATCAGGTATCTTCTAATTTGTATAGTTACTTTTAGGGAAAAAAAACAAAACAAAACATTATCCATTTGGTTTGACCATGCTGGGTTTTCCAGAGTCTCATTCCTTTTCCATAATTTATTATGCAAATGAAAGAACACGAGGCCTGCCATTTGGCATGTGGGAGAAAAGCCTTAAGTTACCTTGTGTTTTAAATATAAAACATCCTCTTGGAGCCCTACCCTGTGGTGCTGGGAAGTCAGAGCCTTCCCCCTACTCACCAAGCTAGGCTCACACAGATTTCCTAGAAAGAGTCCATTTCCCATCTCTTGGGTTTGTAAACCCTCTCTTTGAGAAGAAAATGGGCTGGACTAGGAAGTCACATGAAGACAGAAAGGGGATCTAGGCCACCTCAGCAATAAAAGGTAAAGACATTTAAATTCATTTGGTTGAAAAGATAAATACAGATAAAAGCCCAGTAAAAAGGAAGCAGATGCCCTGGGCCAGGAAGCAGACAGACAGTGGACTTGGCGGTCGTCCACTGGGCCCTTCACCTCTGCTGGTGCTTGGTTCTGAGAAGCTGTAGGTGCCAGCCTACCCAGGGGCTTCACCCTAGTGCCGTGTGGGGAAGAGGGGCACTGGATGATGAGCGCTGGGGAGGGAGGGGCAGGGGTGGGCAGAAAGGGTTTCAGGAGGGTGAGGAAGTGGATGGGAAGGCGGGGAGCCTGCAAGGCTTCAAGCGCTACGCAGTCAGAAGAGCCTTGGTCCACAGAGCTCAGAAAACTTTTTCAAATATGCCCTTTGCTTTTAGAAAGAAAACTCGAATACCTCTGTCCTTAGCAGTGGAACATCATCTTAAACTCGAAAGTATCTTTATTTAGGAAGAACTGAAAGAATGCTATGGACACTGCGTGGGCTGTCTGGCGTTTCTAGAGTGGTGACATATTTTCCATGATTCAGATCAATTAATTAAGCACAGGCTGAGTGTAGGTTACAAGCTAAGGTCTCTGCCAGTTTCTAAGTTTAATAAGGTGAAAAGGACAAGGCACAGCCCTAGAGTGGTTTATACTATACCTGGGGCTAATTTTTGTCCTCTTGGGGACATCTGGAGACGTTTTTGGGTTGTCATGACTTGGAAAGACCCTACTGGAAAGAGGTTGAAAAACTTTGCACTGTCTTAAGGATACGTGGGGACAAAAATAAGAATAAATAGTGATACGATTTTAGAAGTGTACACAAAATAAAGAAGTGCCTTGAAGATAAGACCCAGAAATTCCATCCACAGGAAGTCAGGAAGGATATAAGAGTAAAGT
The DNA here is from genome assembly GCF_001704415.2 of Capra hircus. Taxonomy (NCBI): domain Eukaryota; kingdom Metazoa; phylum Chordata; class Mammalia; order Artiodactyla; family Bovidae; genus Capra; species Capra hircus. The sequence continues at coordinate 59,761,905 of NC_030824.1, read as the reverse complement.
CAGGCTTTCAGTGAACCTTGAAGTATACTTAGGAGTCCATCAGGAGCAGGGGTGAGAGAGACCTCCTTAAGGGATTACATAAGGAAGGGAAAGTAAGACTGTAGGCAGAAGCATGTGCAAAAGCAGAGAGACTCCAAATTGCATGATGTGAGAAGTAAGAAGGACTGGGAAATGATTCTGGGTGGGATTGGTGGGGAGGCAAGATTGAATTATTACCAGCCCAGGAAGCCAGACTAAGAAGCCTGAATTCAGTTCTATAACTGATGGGGGACAACTGAAAAACTTCAGGCCAATGAGTGACATAACCAACATGTTAAGTGACTCAACATTTAAGTAACTCTTACATTCTGAAATTTAAAAGGACTAGAGTGGGGCCCGCTTATTCTAGCCATTAGCATTCCACCAGGTCTTTCTCTCCATCTCTGTCTCTTTCTGTCTCTGTCTCTCTTTATGCCTTTGTCTCATTCTCTCTCCCTCTCTCAACTTTAATGATATATCTCCAGAACCATCTATACTTTTATACTTTACCAAAATTGTTGCTTATCAACAAAGAAGTCTGGTCTAGGAGGAAAATAAAGTCAACAAGTGTCTAATCACCCGGGAGAATATGGAAGCATTGAGAGCTTAGAGATTTCTGTGAAGTCAAAAGAATGAAGTTTAACAAGAAAGAGACCATGAGAAAAATGATGAAGGACGGGAGGTGTGGCTACAGAGTTGTTATTGCTTAGTTGCTCGGTTGTGTCTGACTCCTTGCGACCCCATGAACTGCAGAACACCAGGCTTCCTTGTCCTTCACCATCTCCCAGATCTTGTTCAAACTCATGTCCACTGAGTCAGTGATGCCATCCAACAATCTCATCCTCTATCGTCCCCTTCACCTCCTGCCTTCAATCTTGCCCAGCTTCAGGGTCTTTTGCAGTGAGTCAGCTCTTCACATCAAGTGGCCAAAGTACTGGAGTTTCAGCTTCAGCATCAGTCCTTTCAGTGAATATTCAGGACTGATTTCTTTTAGGTTTTATTAGTTTGTTCTCATTGCCATCCAAGGGACTCTCAAGAGTCTTCTCCAACACCACAGTTCAAAAGCATCAGTTCTTCAGTGCTCAGCTTTATTTATGGTCCAGCTCTCACATCCATATATGACTACTGGAAAAACCATAGCTTTTACTAGATGGACCTTTGTCAGTAATGTCTCTGCTTTTGAATATACTATCTAGGTTTGTCATAGTTTTTCTTCCAAGGAGCAAGTGTTTTTTAATTTCATGGCTGCAGTCAGCATCTGCAGTGATTCTGGAGCCCAAGAAAAGAGTCTCTCACTGTTTCCATTGTGTCCCCATCTATTTGCCATGAAGTGATGGGACTGGATTCCATGATCTTAGTTTTTAGAATGTTAAGTTTTAAGACAGCTTTTTCACTCTCTTTCACCTTCATCAAGAGGCTCTTCAGTTCCTCTTCACTTTCTGTCATAAGGGTGGAGTCATCAGCTGCAGAATATTAGAATTTAACGGTTTGTATGTAGAGCAGATCCAGGCAACACCAGGTGCCTAAGGTGTTGGTGAATGAAGCAGAAGAGAGTAGCCACTGGGTTTGAAGAGAGCAATGAGTCATTGGATTGAGGAGTTCACTGGCTTATTCTTGTGACCATCAAAGATGCCTGAGATGAGACAGGGCTTGAGGTAAAGATGAAGAATTTGAAGCAGGTGTCACGTGTATCCATAAGCCTGATGGAATGGTTGTGAGACCACAGAGATGAGATGGGTAGAAGACATCCAGTGGCTTCACCTGCATAACAAGGAGGAATTCTACAACATAGCAGGGGGGTAACTCTCTGGAAACAGCAACAGGGAGCCAAGAATACCAGCTTAGTACTTGATGAACAGTTCTCAGGAGAACCACATGAAAAGCACCATGCTTAAGGGAGAGCCAGAAATCAAGAAGTTATTTGGTGAAGAAAACAAAGAAGTGTGGACATTTATTTAGCCTGGAATGGAGGGTCTAGAGATCACAGCTAAACTCCTTGAGAAAAGGAGCTCTATCTTATTCACATGCATCTCCCTATTGCCAGTAGTATGACACAAAGTAAGTGCTCAATAAATAAATGAACTAATTCCACATGGTAATAATATAGTCACGCTCAAAATTCTCTAAGCAAGAAGTATATAAACCGAGAACTTCCAGATGTTCAAGGTGGATTTAGAAAAGGCAGAGGAACCAGAGATCAAATTGCCAACATCCACTGGATCATAGAAAAAGCAAGAGAGTTCCAGAAAAGCATCTACTTCTGCTTTATTGACTACACCAAAGCCTTTGACTGTGTGGATCACAACAAATTGTGGAAAATTCTTCAAAGGATGGAAATACCAGACCACTTTACCTGCCTCCTGAGAAATCTGTATGCAGGTCAAGAAGCAACAGTTAGAACTGGACATGGAACAACAGACTGGTTCCAAATCAGGAAAGGAGTATGTCAAGGTTGTATATTGTCACCTGCTTATTTAATTTATGTGCAAAGTACATCATGCGAAATGCCAGGCTTGATGAAGTAAAGCTGGAATCAAGATTGCCAGGAGAAATATCAGTAACCTCAGGTATGTTGATGGCACCACCCTTATGGCAGAAAGTGAAGAGGAACTAAAGAGCCTCTTGATGAAGGTGAAAGAGGAGAGTGAAAAACCTGGCTTGAAACTTAACATTCTAAAAACTAAGATCATGGAATCTAGTCCCATCACTTCACAGAAAATAGATGGGGAAACAATGGAAAAATTGCGAAACTTTATTTTCTTGGACTCCAAAATCACTGCAGATGCTGACTGCAGCCAGGAAACTAAAAGACCCTGGTTCCTTGGGAAGGAAAGCTATGACCAACCAGAGACAGCATATTCAAAAGCAGAAACATTACTTTACTGACAAAGGTCCGTCTAGTCAAAGCTATGGTTTTTCCAGTAGTCATGTATGGATGTGAGAGTCGGACCATAAAGAAAGCTGAGCACCGAAGAATTGATGCTTTTGAACTGTGGTGTTGGAGAAGACTCTTGAGAGTCCCTTGGACTGCGAGGAAATTCAACCAATCCATCCTAAAGGAAATCAGTCCTGAATATTCATTGAAAGGACTGATGCTGAAGCTGAAGCTCTGATACTTTGGCCACCTGATGTGAAGAACTTATTCACTGGAAAAGACCCTGATGCTGGGAAAGATTGAAGGTGGGAAGACAAGGGGATGACAGAGGATGAGATGGTTGGATGGCATCACCGACTCGATGGACATGAGTTTGAGTAAGCTCTGGGAGTTGATGATGGACAAGAAAGCCTGATTTTCTGCCATCATTGGGGTTGCAAAGAGTCAGACACGACTGAGCGACTAGACTGAACTGAACTGAACTGAACTAATCACATTAGTTAACAATGAGTTCATAGGGAAATACTGGGAATGGAAATATATTGTTCTTGAAAATTAACTCAATATCTTTTATAATATATCAGATTTTGCTGAAAGATGCAGTATGTCTATGGTTTAGACTTAAGCTGACTCTCTGGAATACATATTTTTTCTCTTATAGAGTCAACTTCCATTTACTACTTGACTGTTTCCAAGAGGTGGCAATCACTTTTATCCAAACGATGTTTGAAAATAAGTATTGTGGTAGGCAAGGCTTTGGGTATTTTGTGTGTGTTTTGTTTTTTGTTGATTTTTTTTCTTTTTCAGTATTATAAATTCGATAATTCAGGTTTGCCTGATTAAACAAGAAAACTGTTTTGGCGTCATTATCTCAATGGAGAAATTCAAATGGCTCTATAATAATGGATTGTGGTAGGTAGGTGATCTGATTAGTAGCATCAAGTTAATCTGAAAAGTCATAAACTATTTAGCTGAATTTATCCAGATCATATGAAAAATAGGAAAAAAAAAGTTCTTGAATGATACATTCCAGGATTTTAAACATCAAAATTTTCTAGAAGGTCAAAATTCTGTATCAGTTAAGATCCTTTTCACTTAAGCAGTAAATTCAAATTAAAGTGACTTCAATGTCTCACTGTTTCATATGCGAAGGAGGAGGTAAGCTATGCTTGATTGATGGATTCCACATCTCAGGGATGTCACAGTGGATCTGAGTTCCTTCTGTGCCACCTTCTATCACAAGTCAGGAAATTCCTTTAGTATCACAGGAGGACCGTAGCAGCTCTAGACATAATATATATTCATTTATTCAACAGGGCTTCCCTGGTGGCTCAGATGGTAGAGAATCTGCCTGCAATGCAGGAGACTAAGGTTCAGTCCCTAGGTTGGGAAGATCTCCTGCAGAACAGAATGGCTACCCACTCTAGTATTCTTCCCTGAAGATCTCCATAGACAGAGGAGCCTGGCAGGCTACAATCCATGGGGTCGCAAAGAGTTGGACACAACTGAGCAACTAACATTCAACAGTAATTTATCTAGTCAACATTATGGGCCAATGTTCTAAGTAGTGGGGATATTATAATGGGACCATGTGGACTCAATGGAATAAGCTGGCTGTGAGTTCAGATAGATGTTCTGCTATATTATCAGATAAGATTCTGTGTTGTTTTCAAGGTAACATTCCAACGGAAACTGAGCCCAAAAAGAAGCAGGGGGGATAGAATAAATATTTATTTCAAATAATTAAATAGTAAAGAACAATGAAGCCAGGCTTGGTACTAGAGGCCATTGGAGGGCCTCCTTTATAAATGATTGTCCAGGAGATTTGTTTGGCTACCATGGAAGACTTGAATGAAGGTAGGGAGTGTGCATGGAAACTTAGGGAAGGGATTCCAAGCAAGCACAAAGCCCCTAGTGTTGTGGTGTGGTTGATATGTTTGAGAAACAGCAGGGAGGCCAGTGTGGCTGGAAAGTAGTGAGTAGGGAGGGGATTTATAGGACCTGAGATTGCCGAGGTAGGCAAATGTCAGATCCTAAGGGCTCCATAGGCCGTGATCCCAGGTGGTGCGGTGCTTCAGAACCCACCTGCCAATGCAGGAGTCGCAGGACAGGCGAATTCAGTCCGTGCATTGAAAGATCCCCTAGAGAAGGAAATGGCAACCCATTCCAGTACTCTTGCCTGGGAAATCCCATGGACAGGAGCCTGGTGGGTTACAGTCCATGAGGCCACGAAGAGTCAGACACACCTGAGCATGCACATACACACAGAATCTTGAATTATATCATAAGATAAAATTTGGGGAGAGTTTTAAGCAGGTAGGTGACATGATATATGTTTGTAAACGATAGATTCTTCCCACTTCATGGAGAATTGACTGTAAAGGGGTGAGAGGAGAAATGGGGGGGAGGGGGGCTTGTAGGCTATTGAAAGCAGTCCAGGTAAGAGGCGACTGGGTTTTGGTGGTGGAGAGAAGGAGAAGTGGTCAGATTCAGGATATAATCAGATAACCATACTCATCAATGTCTTCAGGCTGGAACCAAAGAAACTTTCCTCCACTGTTCCTTTTTATGTTTGAGGAAAGGTTTTTGAGAAACTTCCCAGCTTATCTCTTCCTACTCCTCATCTGTTTGAACAGTATCTTCTACCCAGATCTAAACCAATTTCCTGGCAACTGGGGTGAAACTAAAATGTATGGATCAGATGGATACAACTGTCCTCTGTGTTACAGAGGGGTCTGGACTCACCTGAAGGACGGGCCACCTGGAGGAGGGAGAATGAAGAATCTGTGGAGCTCTGTGTGAAATTAAAATGCGAGGCCCTTTGTTGAAAACTGGAGAATTTCAAGCTGGACTGCATGACACCAGAACATTAAACCAAGTAAGTACAGGGCCCTTCTAGATATGGGGGCCTTGTGACCCTGCCAGTGAAGCTGGTCCTGGCTGTTAGCAAAGCAGTGACTTTGGATCAACAACTAACATTTTTGTCTCACATCAAAATTGTTTTGTTGGGAGTAATTGATCAATACACAATCTTGGTGGCAACATCAAGGCTTACTTTCAGGTCATTGAGTTCTTGGTTAATGTCCTACTTCCCAGAAGGAGAAATTAATACCTGCTTGATGTATCATCCAGCACTGACTTCCTTCCATTTGTTTTCCCCTTTCACTGTCATGTTGAGCTGAATCCCTTGTCCATAATCTCAGGAACAGCAAACTCATGTTCTACTCCATTTCCTAACAATTCTAACTCCAACCCCTCGACCATTTTGAGGTCTTGCCCCTGCTCCTTAGAATGGATATGTGCTATTGTTTCTTTTTCCCTCTGCCTTGGGATTTCTAGCTATCTTTTTGTTTGTGTTTGTTTTGGCTGAGTGGCCTTTCTAGTCAAGGCAAGCAGGCTGTTGCCCCAAGGCATGTGAGATCTTAGTTCCATGACCAGGTATTAAACCCCTGTTTCCTGCATTGGAAGGTAGATTCTTTTTTTTTTTTTTTTCCTTTTGCTGAGATAATTTTATATCTTTATTTAAAAAGAAAAAAAAAAACTTAAATTTTACTTCAGATGACACAGAAGAATTAATTTGAGATGGGTTCGGTGGCCCTGAAGGTAAAGAATCTGCTTGCAGTGCAAGAGAGTTCAATCCCTGGGTGGAGAAGATTGGAGAAGGGAATGGCTACCCACTCCAGTATTCTTGCCTGGAGAATTCCATGGACAGAAGAGCCTGGTGGGCCACAGTCCATGGGGTCCCAAAGGAGCTGGACATGACTAAGCAACTAATACTCTCTCAGAGACCAAACCATAAGTCAAAACCATAAAGTTTATAGAAGAAACATAGGAGAATATATTTGTAAATTTAGTGTAGGCAAACATTTCTTAGGACACAAAAAATATAGCCATAAACTAAAACTTGATAAAGTAGACTTCCTCAAAATTAAGAATATTAACACCTCTGTAACATGGGTGAAAACATCAAAGAGATATTTCATAACATATAATCAGATTGGCTGTTTAGCACATAAATAGTTGCTCAATAGAAGGGGATGACAGAGGATGAGATGGTTGGATGGCATCACCAACTTAATAGACATGTGCTTGAGCAAATTACAGGAGATGGTGAAGGACCGGGAAGCTTGGTGTGCTGCAGTCCATGGGGCTGCAAAGAGTAAGACATAACTTAGCGACCGACAGCAACAGTGCCGCTGCTGCTGCTGCTGCTGAGTCCCTGCAGTTGCGTCCGACTCTGTGCGACCCCATGGACGGCAGCCCACCAGGCTCCCCCGTCCCTGGGATTCTCCAGGCAAGACCACTGGAGTGGGCTGCCATTTCCTTCTCCAATGCATGCAAGTGAAAAGTGAAAGGGAAGTCGCTCAGTCGTGTTCGACTCTTCGCAACTCCATGGACTGCAGCCTACCAGGCTCCTCCATCCATGGGATTTTCCAGGCAAGAGTACTGGAGTGGGGTGTCACCCTCTCCAGACAACAACAGTAGAATTAGTCATTAACAAAATGCAGATTAAAATACAATGAGATAACACTACATACCCACTAGAGTTACTATTAAACTTTTTAATATCTAAAAGGTTGAAAATACCAAATAGTGAGGCTATAGAGCAAATGCACCTCATATATTTGTAAAATGATCAAGCCCTTTGAAAATTATTTGGCAATTTCTTATAAAATTAAATATATATGTATTCTCAAATTATGCAAGGATATTCAATAGCTACTTGTTGAGAGTTTAGCTAAAGACAGCAGATTCTTAACTACTAGACCACCAGAGGAGTCTTAGCCTGTTTTGACAATGCTTTGTGAGATCTCACAGGATATTTACCTTTGAGGATAGACATTGGCCCCTGGCTTTGTGACCAAGGGTTCCTGCAAGGCTTCTCTTCAGCACTCACAAATCCTCTTTCCAGATAATTTTGATTTGTGTGTGTGTGTGTGTGTGTGTGTGTGTTTAACTTGGTCACCCCATTAGTAGGATATCATGGCTTCCCCGGTGGCTCAGATGGTAAAGAATCTGCCTGCAATACAGGAGACCTGGGTTCGATTCCTGGGTCAGGAAGATCCCCTGAAGAAGGGAATGGCAACCCACTCCGGTACTCTTGCCTGGGAAATCCCATGAACAGAAGAGCCTGGCAGGCTATAGTCCACGGGGCCACAAAGTGTCAGACGTGACTAAGTGACGAACACTTTCATCTTCCTGGAAGTACACAATACTTTCCACCTCAGAGGAATTCTTGACACTTGTCACTGAATGTATTACTTTAGAGCTTCCCAGAATTTTAACTATATGGTCATCACTTGTGGGATTTCACCACTGATGGGGACAAGGAAAGGAGGGAGAAAATGTCTCTGAAGGGTCAATATTGCTACTATAGAATAAGCAAATTGTTTTCCAGCGGCGGAGGTGGGGGGGGGGGCAGTATATAACTACCAGCCAGTATGTAGAACAAAAGAAATTGCACTTCGCTTTTTTTTTAAAGATTTTTTTAAAAATCTGGACCATTTTTAGAAGGTCTGTACTGAATTTGTTACAGTATTGCTTCTGTTTTACATTTTTGGGGGGTTTTTTGGCCACAAGGCACATGGACTCTTACCTCCCCTACCAGGAATTGAACCTGCATCCCCTGCATTGGAAGGCAAAGTTTTAGCCCCTGGACCACAAAGGAAGTCCCAAGAAATTGCATTTTAAATAGGCAAAAATTGTTTTGGGGGAGGACAGAATGTCTTCCCTTTTAGCAGATGAGTTTTTTATATCTCGAAGGAGAGAACACCCAACTGCTCTGATGATTTAGACATTCACCAGTCAGAATAATTTGGATGTCACTCTCTGAAATCAGCAGTCTTTGATTTTTCTTCTCCCTTGGGTTAGAGTTCCAAGTGAAGGCTGTGGGTTCCCAGGACATTGTTCTTTTAGAATAAGGACAAGCCTGGTAGCTGCCAAGTCAGGAAGACCTCATTCTTGAGGTTTCCAATTGCTAGTGAAATTCAGTGTTCTATGTGATCATTCTTGTGATCACTGAGAAATGAAAATTATCTCCGTATGTTCAAAGATACCTGGCAGCTTGTTTTTTCCTGTAATTATTATCATTGGCTAATCAGAAAACAAAATATTTATAGAATCATATCTGTATGTTATTATTTAGAAATTTTTTAATGAACTCTTTAAACTTTCTTCAGCAAATCAATGATGCCCACCCAACCACTTTTGCTTGAGTTAATTCTTTGCTTGGTCCTGAGTATAAACCTCTAGTCTCAGCTGTCACTTATGACAAATTAGAGCTTCCAGGCTCACAAACACAGATCTTGCTGGTCACAGGTCCCAGAGATGGAGAATGTGATTTCTCCCAAGGGCCAGCTCTGCAGACCCATTATATCATCTCACACTCTGAGTGAGTCTCCCCTTCCCAGACTTCCTGAGCACCCTTTGACTGTACAGCATCTTTGTCTCTGACCTCTGAACAGGGTCAGTGTTGTAATAGCAGAGAGAAAGCTTTCAGGAATGAACAAATGCTCAGAGAAATCAGGTAGCAGACTGAGCGCAGCATGGTGATCATTTCTGACAATGCTGATAGAGGAACTTCCGCTGCAGCCCATTGATTTCAGTGTCAGGCAGATGAAAAGGAACCTATTGATGAGCCTTTGTCGTTGCTTTGCCAAAGGTGTCTTGTCAGATAAAAGACCAATAGAGGAAACCAACTTACGACAGGCCATCACATCAATTTTCTTGGTGCTGAAGGGAAGGGAATGAGCTATGATATTTAAACTAATCGATGCCTGTAAAGACACTCTTAAACTCTTACAATAAATTGTTTTGATTTGTTAAAAAAAAAAAAAGAGTGGTCTGTAAAAAGGATAAAGGAAAATGGGCCACAGACATTGAAATAAGAGATTTCTATTCACAATGACAATGAAGTTACAACATGTAAAAACATTTTTTAATGTTTGCCCATATTGTGAGGCTTCCCTGATGGCTCGGTGGGTAAAGAATCCGCGTGCGATGCAGGAGAGAACAGAAGATGTTGTTTTGATCCTTGGGTGGAGAAGACCCCCTGGAGGAGGAAATGGCAACCTACTCCAGTATTCTCGTCTGGAGAATTCCATGGACAGAGCAGCCTGGCAGGCTGCAATCCAGAGGGTCGCAAAGAGTCAGACATGACTGAATGGCTAAGTACACACGCATGGGCTTTTAGCATAGCACGACAGTGTAAAGTACTTTGTGGAATCTTTTTTAACTTCCCGGTATTGGCTCTTAGAACTCACAACTGAGAGCGAAGGCCACTATTCTGCATTCTGAAGTTAGAGATGATAACTTCAGTCTGGGGCGCCAATCATCTTTCTAAAAGGCTTGTTGAAAGTTACCATTTCAGCAGTGTGTGTGCGCTAAGTCACTTCAGTCATGTCTGACTCTTTGCGACTCCATGGAGTGTAGCCTTCCAGGCTCCTCTGTCCATGAAATTCTCCAGGCAAGAATACTGGAGTGGGTTGCTTTTCCTCCTCTGGGGGATCTTCCTGACCCAGGGATCGAACCCATGTCTCTTGAGTCTCCTGCATTGGCAGGTGGATTCTTTACCACTGAGCCACCTGCAAAGCCCTTTCAGTGGAATCAGAGATCAACACTGTTTCTAACTTCTCTCATCCCACTCTCCACTCATGTTGTCTTTGTGTATGTTTAGAAAACTGGAAAAGGGCCAGGACATAACTTTCAGAGGCCCTGTGATTTCCCTAAAGGAAAGAGGAAGGCACTTGCTGGTTTCTCCTCTGAAACCAAATGGAGTGGGAGCAAAGATACTTCTTCACAATGTTTGCAGGTGTCAGTGAGAAATAGACCCTCTGCCCCGTGTGATGTCTCCTAAGTGACAGGGCTTGCTGGCTTGCTGTGGTGTTTGAAGGCTGGTGCACTGGAGAAGGAAATGACAACCCACTCCAGTATTCTTGCCTGGAGAATCCCAGGGATGGAGGAGCCTGGTGGGCTGCCGTCTATGGGATTGCACAGAGTCAGACACGACTGAAGCGACTTAGCAGCAGCAGTGGCAGTACTGAGAAAACATGGTAGAATTATAAAGCTGGATGAAGAAGGATGAATTGGTTCTCTTATTTCAGGGTTCCCATGAATGGGCTGGGAAAGGATGCAAAGTAGAGAGAAGGTGGGCAGGGATGACCATAAATTTGCTGGGGGTCACTGCAGGCTGGGATGTGATATGGTGGCCAGGTGAGGCTCAACTTTTGAAGATGTGTTTAGATTTCTCAAAGACTTGAGATCTCAAATAGTCTATCTTGTTATTTTCTTTAGTGAATTTTTTGGAGTTAAAGCCAATGGTAGCAGGGTATTGAGACATCTTCCTACCCACTTCTACTTCAATGATCACAACTTGATTAGTGAAACTGACTACAGGAAAGAAACAGGAAGGGACTTCCCTCGTGGTCCAGTGGTTACGAATTCACCTTGCAATGCAGCGAATGCAGGTTCGATCCCTGATTGGGGAACTGGGATACCATGTGCTACTGAGCAGCTAAGCCCATGCACAGCAACTAGAGAGTCTGTGCACTGCAAGAAAATATCCCACTAGATGCAACTAAGACCCAGTGCAGCCAAACAAATAAATGTTAGAAAAGCAACAGAAAGTTTTGCACTTCTGACATATAGCCGCTCACATAAAAGAAAGAGTAGTTTGGCCTAACAAGGAAAAGTGAAGTCACTCAGTCGTGTCCGACTCTTTGCGACCCCGTGGACTGGCCCACCAGGCTCCTCTGTCCATGGGATTCTCCAGGCAAGAATACTGGAGTGGGTTGCCATTTCCTTCTCCAGGAGATCTTCCCAACCCAGGGATCAAACCCAGGTCTCCTACATTGCAGGCAGAGGCTTGAACCTCTGAGCCACCGGGGAAGCCACAGCAATGAAAGGACAGCCTATTTGTCAGGCACAGGGATGTCAGGAGACAGATCTACCTCCCTCTTCCCTGTGCTAACACCAGAGGACAAGGACACGGAGGAAGGGGCACTGCAAGCCACTGGAGACAAAGGCTGAGCCGACTTCACGGGCCTGAGGGGGAAAGCCTCTATTCTAACCAGAGACTGGGCTGGACCACTTGTGAATCGCCGGGGATGACAGCAACGCCACGAGCCTGCATGAGAGATTGTCGGAGGGAAGAGAGCTGGCCGCACCACTGATAGAAATGACCGGGAAACGGAAATTTCCCTTCTTCAAGCTCAAGGACTTCAGACCTCAAATAAACTATTAGGTTATCTTCTTTAGTGAATGTTTAAGCTGAGTAACCACAGGCTTATTTTTAACAGGACAAGGAGATTTCATGTGCCTCCTCCACAACGAAACCATCCTAAATTCACTATGGCAGCAGTGTAAATTCACACCTTGATGTAGGGAGGACTGGGGTGTCCTAGCTCAGGGTCAGCCTGCTTCTGCTCAACTCACATCTGACTGCCGACCCAAGAGAACTCGGGTCAAAGAGGACAAAGTGGCTCAAGCTGCTAACTGCAGATCTGTGAATGAAATAGTTTGTGTTTATGCCAAAATCTTTAAGGGTAGTTTGTGATGCAGGTAAAGCTATCAGATACCTTATTATTTTTAAAAATTTATTATTTACTCATGTATTTTTGGCTGCACTGGGTCTTTTTTGCTGCGCATGGGCTTTTTCTAGCTCAGGTAGTGGGGGATACGGTGCTTGGGCGTCTCTTATTGCCGAGCGTGGGCTCTACGTACATGGGCTTCAGTAGCTGAAGCACACGGGCTTAGTTGTCCTCCAGCATTTGGGATCTGAGTTCCCCTGAACCGGGATCAAACCTGTGTCCCCTGCATTGGCAAGCAGATTTTTAATCCCTGGACTGCCAGAGAAGCCCGATACATTATTATTTGAAGTTTGAAAATCATAAAGCACCTGTTAAATAAAATCATCCCATTGTCCTGTCTCCCTAAAATAGCCAGCACTTAAGCCTTAGTCTGCTACGTACCCTTGGCCTGAAATTCCAGCTGGAGATGCTTCTCTTACAGTTTCTGAGATGACATAGATATTCTGACCAAACGACACTTTTTCTAGCATGCATGCCCAGACAGAGCGTGTGTGCGTGCACGCATTCTCATTGTGTTTGGCTCTTTGAGACCCCCTTGAAGCTGTAGCCTGCCAGACTCCTCTGTCTGTGGGGTTTCCCATGTAAGAATACCAGAGCGGGTTGCCATTTCCTCCTCCAGGGGATCTTCCTGACTCAGGGATCAAACCCATGTATCCTGTATATCCTGCATTGGCAGGTGGATTCTTTACCACTGCACCCCCTGGGAAGCCTCAGACATTCAGAATTCCTTTTTAAGACACTGGTGTCATTGAGCAATTTCGTGTGTTGGGTACCTTCCACACCAGTGCTTCATCTTCATGGGGGTTTCATCCAGTTGTCACCGCTTAGCCATCTCCTTGGTCAGATCCGAGGCTTGGTTTGCTCACAGTAGCGCTTATGGTGGCAGCCGAATTGGCAGAAACAGAGAACACCTTGGCTCACCTTGGTGGCCACTGACATTAAATTCACCCTGAAAGATGTCATCCTCTGTGATTCTTTCTGTCCAATCTCATTTTATGGGGAAAAATATAAATTGTTTCTTGTTTTAAAGGATCATCAATTTCTTATTCCCCCCCACTCCCACCATGAGATGCTTTTATGTTTCAAAACTCTTCTCCAACTGGCCAGGTCCTTAATGGCAGGTGGTCAACTCAGGCCAAGACAAGAGATCTCCTTGGCTTGATCCAGGAAAGGACTATGGACCCAGGCAGGAGTCAGGAGATTCCTTTTCCTCTTGGCTCCATCACTGCTTTGTGGAGCTCTAGAACAAATCACTTTAGTTCACTGTGCTTTATTTTCCCCCAACTCTAAAGTGAGTAAAGTGTACCTTAACTGGCTTAGCGTGTGGTAATGAGGATGATACAGAGAGAAACCATCTGTCCCCAGACAGACAGGACAGAGGGTGTAGGCGCATGAACTTGGGGGGTAGGTGGAGCTCCAGGCATCCTGTGGATCCAGGGGGAACAGGGGTGAACTCTCACGCAGAAAATCAGCTATTGTCACATCTTGCCTCCTTCTTCTCTCTTTCCTTCCCATTCAAAACAACACTGTAGTGGGTTGCGCTAAATGGAAATCACATTCATAGATGGCCAGCCTGGCTCCTTGAATATAAAGGTACCATTTTCAACAAGCGAACAAAAGCATTTAACAGCTGAGGAAAAAAATTGACAAAGCAAACGCAGGCATACTGCATACGAATTATTATCTTCATCAGGACAATATAATATTCTCATTAGGGTCTTTACAAAACAAAAATAATTTCTGTTAAATAATGAGCAATATGAAAAATAAAATTGTGATCATAAAAATCAATAAAACCTAAAAAGTAAATATTTATATGTGTAGTTCCACTCAGGTCAACGAAATGAATAAAATATGCAACCTAGGCACATCAAAGTTCAGAGAGAAAGCGACGTTGAACTCCAGATTCTAAACATGGCCAAACTGCAGTGAAGTGATAGGGTAGAAATGAAATAAAAGGGCTATAAGAATGCACAAATAAAGAGAATAGGAATGAGGTCATTAGAGGCCCATAGACTTTAACACATATTTGAAAGATTGAGAGCAGGCAGGATAGTGTTGGTTGTTGGTGCAGCAAGGCAGAGAAAGCCGGAGCCTAGAGCGTGGACAGAAGATTTATCCTCCAAGGGAGTTGCTTGTTCCAAATCTAAGGTGCCCAAACATTAATGCCAGCGGGCATCACGCTTGCCAAAACACAGATTGCTAGACCCCCATCCCACAGTTTCTGACTCGGTGGGTCTGAGGTAGAACCTGATAATTTGCATTCCTGATAAGTTCTCAAGAGGTGCTGCTGTTGCAGGTATTAGAACCACATTGGAGAACTCTGGATAATAGTCTTGGGTAGTTTTAGGACATTGATTTAATCATCAGGTGTGATAGAGGGCAAGCCTGAGATATAGGCCAGAAAATGGGGGGCTTAGCAAAAGTCTGTGTACAGAACAGTTAATTGTCTGATCAGCTCCTCAAGCATATTCAGAATGCTAAATAATCAGGAATTGCCTCAAACAAGAAATCCGGATTTTTTTGACTGAAGCTCAAGTGAAAAGGCCTGGTGGTAACTCGTCTGTATTGTTTGATTTTCCTACAGTGATAATGTATACACATAGTGTTAGTCACTCAGTCATGTCTGACTCTTTGCAAACCCATGGACTGTAGCCTGCCAGGCTCCTCTGTCCATGGGATTCTCCAGGCAGGAATACTGGAGTGGGTTGCCATGCCTGCCTCCAGGGGCTCTTCCCAACCCAGGTGCTGAACCCGGGACTCCTGCATTACAGGCAGATTCTTTACCACCTGAGCCACCCGGGGAAGCCCCATATTCATGTAGGACTTGTGCAGTTAAAAACCAGGTACGCATACTATACAGGGGTGGGATTTCACCCCAGTCTCCATCTTTATCCTGAAAGATCAAGGAATATGCTAGAAGAGCCTTGGTCCTTGAGAAAGAGGTTTTCACAAAATATGCGTTTTGGTATCTCTAGAGAAATTGAAAAAGGAAAAGAAGACATTTTCCCCCACATATGGAAGGGTACATTTTTCAGCTCCGTCAAGAATCAGATTATAGCATGTACATACACAAATGATGAACCTCTTAATATCTGTTTATAATGAAAACTTCTGCTAGTAAGGACTTGAGCAATTTAACTGCTCTATTTATAACTGTTTGTAATGTGTCTCAGAGCCCAGATTTTCTCACTACAGTTACATTATTTAGGGCTAGACAAGAAAGCTACAATTCATGAGACAATAACCATTTTCTCACTAAAAAATGAATGCGCATTAGTATACATGAATGTGGGCTTATCATTTTAAACAGCTCAAGTCAAATCGTCACATCTTTTAATGATCTTTTTGCTTCTAAAACTCCTCAGAGTTAACAAATGTTACTTTAAAAATGTAATTATCCAAATTCTGATCCACTCTAAACTGTATCCATCTTTCCTTGTGTGAATTTCTGTTTTTAGTAGCAGTGTCAATGGAAACCAAATGTACATTTTCAAATAGGTTCTAGGAAGAGAATTTTGCCTCTCTGTAGTATGGAACCCTACTAGACCATGTTCACTGGTACCCAAGCTGACAGCCAACAGAGCTATTTTCCTTCCATGGGAGACACCTTGCAAAGCAACTCTTTCCAAGAATTTATGACGGAATCAGTTGGCACTCCAGATGTTTATGCTTTTCTCGAATAACTTCATTCTTTTAGCCCATCATCAGCAGTGTAATGAAAAATGGACGCCAAAATACCGTGTTGCCAAAATATCATAATTGACATAGCAAAAGTCTAGTCTTTGCTGCCTCACTTGGCTGGATGCCTCCAGAGAGTCAAAGGCTATTGGTGATCTGAGTTGGTGTGCACTCTAAGGAGGGAAGAAGGGTCCTTAGTAGATGGATGCTTTGACAGAGTACAAAAGAAAACGAAATAGCCTGTTTTAAAAACAAAAGAGGGCAGAGGGAAACGGAGAGGGATTTCGTATGCCCTCTACCCCCCAAATTCTCAGAGATAATTTAATTTAATTATCATAAATATTTCTGTCTTTTTTTCAACCTGTGTGGACTTTTACATTGAAATCAGATTACTAATACTAAAATGAGAAGTAGAGAATAGCTACTACTCTCCAGACTCCATTCAAAACTTTCAGGTATTCTTCCCTTTAATTCTCATAACTCTTGAGATGAGTATTATAAATCCTCATTTGACACATGATGATACTGAGGGACAGAGAGGTGAACTAGCTTGCCTAGAGAGAGGTATCTATTAACAGTGGGAGTGAAACTCAGTCCCCAGTCAGTCAGACTCTGTTGCCCATGACTTGAATGCAGAGCTGTGTGGAAAGCAGTCAATAGGATGCAAATGTTATACAAGTGAAAAACACTTTTAATCAATCACCTTGATATTTCGTGTGATACAAACTAACTTCTTGTGGATAAATTGAATTTTACCAGATGCAGGATGATTGATCATTCCTGATTGAAACAAGATGCCCTCGTTTTGTCTCTTCTTGGGTCTGGTTTGATAAGAGATACTTTGCAGAGGCATTGATATCCAAAGTTATCTCATAACATCTAGGCTGTCCAAACCTCTAAAGCAAATACAGATCTTTCTCATGTCTAGGGTTACTTCGTTTTTACAAAGGAGAAACTAAGACGTTTATTTAAATGGAAGTAAGATACTGGGTAAGCTACATACCAGAACCAGATTCATTTTGAAGATCTCTGAAGGATTTTGCTTGATATCAGCTTCTATTTTTTTCCCTTAAAAAGATGTTATAGGCCAGTGGGCATTGTGCGTAGGGCTCCTGCCTCAGGAAAAGTGATACTAGTAATTGTGCCTGAAAAATAAAATACTTAAATAATAAAGGGGTGAATGAATGTCCAAATCGTTTGGACAACAGCATAATTCCCAAGTTTAGAAATTTCAGAGATAAAATGTTTTTAAGGGTGAAAAATATGATACAATTTAAATGGATTAGTAACCAACTCCCTCTTACACAGTTCATGAGGTTCTCACGGCAAGTACACTGGGGCGCTTTGCCATTCCCTCCTCTAGTGGGTCACATTTTGTCAGAACTCTCCACCATGACCTGTCTGTCCTGGGTGCCCCCACACGGCATGGCTTATAGCTTCACTGAGTTACGCAAGCCCCTTTGCCGTGACAAGGCAGTGCTCCATGAAGGGGAGAGAGTGAGGGATGGCGTCCAGCCCTGCCGCAGTCCACGGGGTCACACAGAGTTGGACACAACTGGGCAGCTGAACAACAACCATCAATTTTCATTTTACTTGCCTTTCTTGCTTTTTTGCTCTTGAAAATTTTTTACTCTTTATGTGAAAATTCTCTGATACCTACCCACTCTTCAGAAAATGCTCCCTCGCTAATTCTATAGACCAGCTCCTCCGCACCTTCCCTGGTGCTGCTGTCTTGTTGGGAGTGATATCATTTCTCATGGTCCTGGGTAGGAAGCCTCAAAGAGTTAGTGTAGTTCCCTGAACCCTTCATTTCACTGGCAGGCGGTGGTGAGACCAGAACACATTCACTGTGAAATTGCTTCAAGGGAAAGTGTATTTACCTACCATGCGATCCAGCAACTCACCTTCTGGGCACATAGCCAAAAGAAGCATAAACAACACCTTGTAAAGAAATCTCAACCCCCACATTCAGAGCAGCATCATTTATAATCACCAAGACATAAAACAATCTTAATAAAAAATGTAAAAGTGTAATATATATGTTATATAATTCCCCAAGAAGAAGAAACGCAAAAAGGCAAAATGGTTGTCTGAGGAGGCTTTACAAATAGCTGAGGAAGAAGAGAAGTGAAAGGTAAAGGAGAAAAGGAAAGATATATCTATGTCAATGCAGAGTTCCAAAGAATAGCAAGGAGAGATAAGAGAGCCTTCTTAAGTGATAAATATAAAGAAATACAGGAAAACAATAAAATGGGGAAGACTACAGACCTCTTCAAGAAAATTAGAGATACTAAGGAAACATTACATGCAAAGATGGGCACAAGGAAGGACAGAAATGGTATGGACCTAATAGTAGCAGAGGACATGAGGAAGAGATGGCAAGAATACACAGAAGAACTATACAAAAAAGATCTTCATGACCCAGATAACCACGATGGTGTGATCACTCACCTAGAGCCAGACGTCCTAGAATGTGAAGTCCTTAGGAAGCATCACTATGAACAAAGCCAGTGGAGGTGATGGATTTCCAGCTAGCTGTTTCAAATCCTAAAAGAAGATGCACTCAATATGCCAGCAAATTTGGAAAACTCAGCAGTGGCCACAGGACTGGAAAAGTTCAGTTTTCATTCCAATCCCAAAGAAAGGCAATGCCAAAGTGTTCAAACTACCGCACAATTGCACTCACCTCACACGCTAGCAAAGTAATGTTCAAAATTCTTCAAGCCAGGCTTCAGCAGTACCTGAACTGAGAACTTCCAGGTGTTCAAGCTGGCTTTAGAAAAGGCAGAGGAAACAGATATCAAATTGCCAACATTCGTTGGAGCATAGAAAAAGCAAGAGAATTCCAGAAAAGCATCTACTTCTGCTTCATTGACTACGTTAAAGCCTTCGACTATGTGGATCACAAAAAAAGTGGAAAATTCTTAAAGAGATGGAAATACCAAACCACCTTACCTGCCTCCTGAGAAATCTGTATGCAGGTCAAGAAGCAACATTTAGAACTGGACATGGAACAACGGACTGGTTCCGAATTGGGAAAGGAGTACATCAAGGTTGTATATTGTCACCTTGCTTATTTAACTTGTATGCAGAATACATCATGCAAAATGCTGGGCTGGATGAAACACAAGCTGGAATCAAGATTACAGTAAGAAATATCAATAACCTCTGTTGTGCAGATGACACCACTCTTATGGCAGAAAATGAAGAGGAACTATAGAGCCTCTGAGTGAAGAGGTGAAAGAGGAGAGTGGAAAAGCTGGCTTGAAACTCAACATTCAAAAAACAAAGATCATGGCATCCAGTCTCATCACTTCATGGCAAATAGATGGAGAAACAATGGAAACAGTGACAGATTTATTTTCTTAGGCTCCAAAATCACTGAAGATGGTGACTGCAGCCATGAAATTAAAAGACACTTGCTCCATGGAAGAAAAGCCATGACAAACCTAGACAGCATATTCAAAAGCAGAGACATTACTTTGCCAACAAAGGTCCATCTAGTCAAAGCTATGTTTTTTCCAGTAGTCACGTATGAATATGAGTTGGACTGTAAATAAAGCTGAGTGCCGAAGAACTGATGCTTTTGAACTGTGGTGTTGGAGAAGACTCTTGAGAGTCCCTTGGACTGCAAGGAGAGCTAACCAGTCAATCCTAAAGGAAATCAGTCCTGAATATTCATTGGAAGGACTGATGCTAAAGCTGAAGCTCCAATACTTTGGCCACCTGATGGAAAGAACTTTTTCATTGGAAAAGATGCTGATGCTGGGAAAGATTGAAGGCAGGAGGAGAAGGGGACAACAGAGAATGAGATGGTTGGATGGGATCACTGACTCGATGGACATGAGTTTGAGCAAGCCCTGGGAGTTGGTGATGGACAGGGAGGCCTGTTGTACGGCTGCTGCTGCTGCTGCTAAGTCACGTCAGTCGTGTCCAACTTTGTGTGACCCCATAGATGGCAGCCCACCAGGCTCCCCCGCCCCTGGGATTCTGCAGTCTATAGGGTAGCAAAGGGTCAGATACAACTGAGTGACTGGCCTGAACTGGATTCAGTCATAAAAATGAGGGAATTCTACCATAGTGACAACATGGATGAACCTTGAAGTAAATTTTTATGAAAGTGAAAGTCGCTCAGTCATGTCCACCTCTTTGCAATCCCATGGACTGTAGTCCATGGAATTCTCTAGGCCAGAATACTGGAGTGGGTAGCCATTCCCTTCTCCAGGGGATCTTCCCAACCCGATATCAAGCCCAGGTCTCTTGCATTGCAGGCAAATTCTTTACCAGCTGAGCCACCAGGGAAGCCCAAGAAAGGGGAACCTGTGGCTGCATGGGTCAGGAAGATGGTATACTAAATGAAATAAGTCAGACATTGGACAAAAAATATTGTATGATCTCCCACATACATGGAGTCAAATCAAACAGACAGACAAAATCCAAACCATCATAGAAAAAAGAAATCAGATTCGTGGTTATGGGGTATGGATGAGGAGAAGTTGGAGGAAGGTGGTCAAAAAGTGCAAACTTGCTGTTAAAAGATAAATACATAGTAGGGGTGTAATGTACAATGATATATATATATTTTTATGATATATAGGAAAATTGTTGAGAGTAAATCCTGAAAGTTCTCATCACAAGGAGATTTGTATTCTTTTATTTTTGTTTTATGTTAACTAAATCCATTGTGGTAATCATTTTGCAATATATGTGAGATTAAACCATCATACTGTACACCTTCAACTTCCAAGAATTTTTAAAATTGTGTTAAAAATTTGTGTGAAAATTAATTAATGTTCAGTTCAGTTCAGTTCAGTTCAGTCGTCCAGCCGTGTCTGACTCCTTGCGACCCCATGAACCGTAGCACGCCAGGCCTCCGGAATCTTATTTCATGTGATATGTAAGACTATCACCACGATAGCTCCGTCTGGGGCTCTGTGAAGACCTAGAGGGATGGGATGAGGGGTTGGGAGGGAGGTTCAACAGGGAGAGGATACATGTATACTTATGACTGATTCACATTTTTGCATGACAGAAACCAACACAACATTGTAAAGCAATTATCCTCCAATTAAAAATAAATTTAAAAGAAGACTGTCACTCCAGGATACCCAATTTCACCTGTTTACTGACCAAATTCTCAGCTGCCTGACAAACCTCCTCCCTCCTTTGCAGACTTTTCAAATTTTACATTTCCAAAATTTAAATAGCCATCTTTCCTCACTGCATAAAGCTTGTTCTTTTCTAAAGAAAAAAAACCCAATGCTGTGTCACGATCATGATTTGTGTGCTTTGTGCACAATTTTGCGTACCTTAAAAGATATACGTTTTGCGTACCTTAGTGGTACACATATTTGTTGAATTAAAGAATTTGCTATGGTTAAAAGGTTTTCTACCTAAAACTTGTAAATAATGGTGCTGCCTGTAGCTACATGGGGATGGGGATGATGTTCAGAGAATTGTCAGAGATGTAAATAACATACTTTCCGGCTAAGGGACATGAGAGCTCAATTTTTTCTTCTTTTTTTTTTTTTTCATTCAATTTGTTCAAACTTATTTTTTTGTCCCTCATAACTCAAAAACAGTTAAATGGAAAAACTTCAAGTGTTATAAATATATTAGTCCTTGATGAGAACTCGAATGTAAGAATAATTTTACCAACACGGAATTTAAAGTTTTTTTATTTATTGAAGGTTAATTTTTCTTTTCAAGAGAGAGCCCCATGAAGTCCCTATGGATGAAATCATTTCCACCAGGCATCTGGCAATATTTTCACTAATCTAAGGTTTCATTTTGAAAAAATAAAATGCCCAGTCCTTTCTTTGAAAGGACAAACTCTTCACCATAAAACAGTTTCCTGTGGGTCAAAGCTTGTCATATTTACTTCTGTAGAGTGGCAGGTTATCCCACAGGCTCTATTTTCATTTGCTCCATATAGTTCTGCTTCACCTTTGCTTGCAGACCATTCTAGTGCAAGTCAGCAGAATGCCTCTGTCTGGAGAAATGTGTGTTGACCAGAGGGAAAGATTGGGTCAAGTGAGAACCATGATGGCTACCGGCATCAGCTCCCTAGATACCCTCAAAGCAAGGCCAGGCCCTATTCAGGAAGCAGATGCATTTTTCCTCAACTCTCCCATTCAGGTTAGTCCTCTCCACCTCAGTGAGCAGGGAAAGTCAGGCTTTCCCCCCAAGAATGCCTGAGCCACATGTTCTGTGAATGAATGTGGGCTACCGCTTTTCCAATGCTTTCTCCAAAGAAGTGTAGGGTCTAATGGAGACTCTTGGACAGCAAGTAGGAAAGAAAATTGAAGTCACAGCTTTTAGGACAAGTGCTTTCTTTTCCCACACACGCTATGGATTGCTTAATGCTCACAAGAAGCCCCATGGCCATAAAATTCTTTCCAGAAAGTCCCTACAAGGAAACAGAATAAACCACAACCTCCCCGTTATGGAAGGCTAGTAGCCTGCACTATCCTGCAGGAATGAAGGGCCTGTGGCTCCACAAAGTCTCAGGCTTTTTTTTTTTTTTTTTCCAACTTGATTTGTAGAACTGCTGACCCCTTATCCCTAGGAAGCAGGAGATAATAATAAACAGGTAAAAGCTATCGTTAAGGCCAACCTTGCTCACTGATGATGTTTCCTCTACATTCCTCTTATTAAATGCTTTTAAAGCTGGCCACCAAATCGGTTTCGAATGCATTAAAACTCCTGCTGAAAGGATCAGCCTAATATGATATGGAAAAACGATAAAGAGCCATGAAATACTGCTTTGGATTCATTGGCTCAGGTATGGAATAAACATCATCTTTGAGGTTCATGCTGCCATTATAAACTCTTCTTGTGGTAAGTAGTTCTTACCACAGTCAATGCAACTGGCAGACAATATGTGTACTCTAAAACTACATGACAAACGAAAGGATTTTTTTCCTTCCCAGGAAAGCACAACTTCCCATATTCTGCTGTAATGATACACAGGCCTTCACCTGGGATGCCCTGTTTTGTCTGGACTATCTTGGTGAACATTTCTATTAGCATCAGTTAATCCTCAACCCTGGCTTGTGTTTCTATCTGGGTTCTTCCAGAGGGTGAACTGATGCTACAGAGCCTCTGCTAGTACATCATGGGAAAGGATTCCAAATAGATTCGGTGATATGCGCTGCTGGTGGGGGTTGTGGATTGGTGGACTGTTCACTCCTAGCATTTTTGCACCCTGAATGTGATCAGGGAGTCACCAAAAGTTGGTGGAAACAGACAAGCAAGTGGTTGTTGACAGCACAGCAGTAATAGTCTTGAAGCTCCAGTTGGGGAATTAGACCGGATTGGGAGAATAGCGGAGCTGACTAGGTCAAAGAGCAGTGAACCTTGAAACAGTTTTAAATGCAAACAGATGAAGAGAATGAATTCACCAGGAGATACACAGCCTAAAGGCAGACACAGAGGGGTCTTAGCTATACCAACAGGAAGTATGAACTACTGCCAGAGGAGGAGGAAATTCGAACTGGCTGTGGACACCTTTTTTTTGGGGGGGGGGCAGGCAGTCAGAAGATACAATATTCTACAATGTATATTTGGGGACTTCCTTGGGAGTGCAGTGGTTAAGACTGGACTCCCAATGATGCAGGGGGCATGGGTTCCATCCCTGGTCAGGGAACTAAGATCCCAAGTATCAAAATAAAATAAATTTTTTTAAAAAAGAATACAATATATATTTCAGCTAACAAGGCATGAAGTTGGGTAAACAGATGAATAAGGATGAATGAATAAGGGCCTACCCAGTAGCTTAGTGGTAAAGAATCTGCCTTCCAATGCAGGAGATGCAGGTTGAGTCCCTAGGTCAGGAAGATCCCCTGAAGAAGGAAATAGCAACCAGTATTCTTGCCTGGAAAATCCTGTGGGCAGAGGAGCCTGGCAGGCTACAGTCCATGGGGTTGCAAACTAAATAGCAACAATATATATTTCAGCTGATGAGGCATGAACTTGGGTAAATAAGAACTTAATATTATTCAGTTTTGTAAAATAGTATCAAAAATTAGAAATTTCCAAAAAGAACTCAGATTTCCAATCCACTTCCCATTGCATGCCCCATGCCTTTTTGTGTTGCTCCTTGAGCCCATTTTGAACATAGACTATTTATTTCTTCTCTTTGAAATTTTTAAAAATACATTGTAGATTTCAGTTTGCAGATATACATTTTTAGAAGTTTTATGTGTATTTGTAATAGGCTGTGGTTAAGTCTATTGTGGTTCTAGTGTTGCAATAAAAACAAAACACATTGACACAAAATTGTGTCATTATAGAATAGAAGGGAATTGTTTTATATAGTAGTAGAAAGGAAAAGAGGGGACAAAGGGTGAGATGGTTCAAAGGACGTGAATTTGAGCAGACTCTGGGAAACAGAGAGGACAGAGGAGCCTGGCATGCTGCAGTTCATGGGGTCGCAAAGAATTGGACGCGACTTCCAGACTGAACCACAAGATAAATGATGATACAATCCCTCTCCTCTCCTAATGCACATATGGAAGCAAGCTGGTGACTTGGGCTTTTTTGATGTGATGAGTTTCTCATCCTACTCTCTCTTCTTTCAAAATAAAACTTAAGAAACACCTCTCTGAGAAACTAGGCAAAGCTGGGAAACTGTATCTACTTTCTCAGTTCTGTGTTTATCATATATTTTTTGTTTTAAATGCTTACTTGTTCAACAGGACTTGAAGTGAAGGTCACCACGAATTAGATTTGTCATGATTCTTAGCAGTCTTTGAACTTAAACTTTCTGGTTCAGCTTCACTCTGTATTAAAACTGAAACTGGCTTATAATTATTTTTTATACTCTTCTGATTTTAATTTAAACTTATGTTAATCTTAAATTACTTGAGATGTTTTTTCTCTATTGTTTTAAGCTTGGTGTAAATTGTTAATAGAATTACTTGGCCTTGACCTTTTGATATTGTTCTTTGTGTTTGTGAGGGTTGGAAGTTATGTTAATAGCTTTATCTACTGATTCAATTTCTTTAGTGATCATTAGTTATTTTAAGGATGTTTGTCTTTCTTTTTAAGTTAGTTTTGGTAGGTTATATTTTCCAACAGGACAATTTCCTTGTCTAAGTTTTCAATTTTTTTAGCTTAAATTTATTTACAGATTATTTCTTCTTTCTGCCCTCTTGAATGAGGAAAGAAGGGATATTAGCTGGGATTCTTTTGTTAATAAATAATAAAACTATGACTCCAGCTCTTTTATGTTCTTTCATGGAAGAGGGAAACGTACTGATTCCCAGGGCTGATGTTCAGATGTGACTGGACCCAGCTGCTCGAAAGGGCTTCCCTGGCGGCTCAGTGGTAAAGATGCTGTCTGCCAGTGCAGCAGACATAAAGAGATGCAGGTTCGAACTCTGGCTTGGAAGGATCCCCTGGAGGAAGGCATGGCAACCCACTCGATTATTCTTGCCTGGAGAATCCCCATGGGCAGAGGAGCCTGGTGGGCTACAGTCCGTGGGGTTGCAAACAGTCAGACACAACTGAACACACACAACAGTGCTCAAAAACTGTTAGCAAGTATCAGATGTCATTTTCGAAAAATCTCTTGATTCTGCTCTTCCATATAGGTTTCATTCTACTGACTACCCTTAATGGGAAAGAAATGTCCACCCCTAGCTCCAGGCTTATATCCTAAACACTTATCTACTCCAGAAATACAGAACGATACTCCTTTCCCCAACTTTTTCAGTAAAATACCTCACATGTGAATCGCTTTATTACTAAAGAAGTCATCCGTCTAGCTCTAGAGCATGTGCATCTTTGATTGGTGAACCCTAGGGAAGTATGGTATGCTGTGCTGCTCTCAGGGGGAGGGAGAATGTATACTGATTAGGTTAAAAAAACGGATATGCAGTGTATGTGCTCGGCAGCCAGCACCTTTCTCCATCATCAACTTGCATTGCCTTAGTGCTTCACTAAAGCGGTGCTTACAAAAATGTAAGGCCTCCTGGAACTGCTTGTTGGCTACAGAAGAGTATATGGGTAATAGGTGCTAGAATTTACTGCACTGAATTAACTTCTTTATTAAAAAAGTTAACAGTGAGCTCATACAATGAAGATGGTCCTAGGTGCGGTGGGAGCTGGAACTGCTGCTTTGGGAAATGGGAGAAGTTGATGGAAGACATGTGAAAAATTTACAAGTGGGGTTACAGATGGAGTTAAGACTGGAAACCATACGTTTAGAATTATGTCAGCTTAATGTGGTTTGAGATATTTCTCAAGCTCTGAGTGCAGAAAATAATGTTAAAATTGGATCATGTTGAGATTCTTATGGGGCTTCCCATGTGGCACAGAGGTAAGAATCTGACTACCAAGGCAAGAGACTCAAGAGACATGGGTTCAATTCCTGGTCCAGGAAGATCCTCAGAAAGAGGAAATGGTGCCCTATCCCAATATTC
Organism: Capra hircus; assembly: GCF_001704415.2. Classification (NCBI taxonomy): domain Eukaryota; kingdom Metazoa; phylum Chordata; class Mammalia; order Artiodactyla; family Bovidae; genus Capra; species Capra hircus. The sequence goes on along the minus strand of NC_030824.1, from coordinate 59,735,317 downwards.
TCTCCCAAAAATATCCCATGGATAAGATATCTTTTCCATTTCTTTGAATTTTGTTCAATTTTCTTCATTAATATTTTATAGTTTTTACAGTATAGTTCTTTCTTTGGTAGAGTTTATTCTTATTTTATTTTTGATGAGATTTTAAACAAGATTTTTTTACTTTCTGTTTCTGATAGTTCATTATTAGTATATAGAAAAGCAACAAATTCCTGTATATTAATTTTGAATTCTACAACTTTGCTGAATTTATTTCCTAGTTCTAATGGTTTTTAGGTGGCAACTATAGGGTTTGCTATATAAAATATCACACCATCTGCAAATAGTGACAGTTTCCCCCTCCAATTTGGATGCCTTTTCTTTCTTTTTCTTGTGTGATTGCTGTGGCTAGGACTTTCAACAGAATAGAAGTGGTGAGAGTGGGCACCCTTGTCTTGTTCCCAAATATAGGGAAAAGGCATTCAGCTTTTCACATTTGAGTATGATCTTCCCTATGTGTTTGTCATAAACAGTTTTTATTATGTTGTGATTTGTTTCTTCTATACTCATATTGATGACCATTTTTACCATGAATGGATGTTGAATTTTGTCAGATGCATTTGTGCATTTATTGGGATGATCATGTGACTTTTATAGTTCCTTTTTATAATGTGATGTATTGTGTTGATTGATTTGCAAATATTGAACCACCCTTGTGTCCCTGGAATAAATCCAACTTGAACATGGTGTATAATCTCTTTTATTTATTGTTGGATCGTGTTTGCTAATATTTTGTTGAAGTTTTTTGCTTCAATATTCATGAAAGATATTGGCCTTTAATTTTCTTTTTCTGTGTGACATCTTTGTCTGGTTTTGGTATTAGGGTAACTGTGGCCTTGTAGAATGCATTGAGGGGTGTTCTACCCTCTTAAATTTTTTGGAATAGTTTGAGAACAGTAGGTAGTAGCTTTTTTTCTATAAATTTGTGAAATCATCCAGTCCTAGACTTTCGTTTGCTATGAGTTTTTCCTTCATTATTACAAATTCAGTTTCACTGCTAGTGATCAGTCTGTTCAAATTGTTTGTTTCTTCTTGATTTAGTCTTGGAAGGTTGTATGTTTTTAGAAATTTATCAACGGCTTTTAGGTTGTCCAGTTTGTTGGCATAAAGTGTTTCAAAATATTCTCTTATGATATTTCATATTCCAGTGGAATTGGCTGTTATTTCTCTTCTTTCATTTCTAATTGTTTATTTGGGTCCTCTCTCTTCTTGGTGAGCCTGGCTAAAAGTTAATCAATTTATCTTCAAAAAACCTGCTTTTGTTTCATTGATTTTTTTCTACTTTTTAATCTTTGGTTTACTTATTTCCTCTCTGATCTTTGTTATTTCATTCCTCTGCTGACTTTGATTCTGTTTGTTCTTCTTTTTCTATTCTTTTGGGTTTGTAGGTTAGCTTGTTTATTTGAAATTTTTCTTATTCCTTGAGGAAGACCTGCCTCACTATAAATTTCCCTTTTAGAATTTCGTTGCATCTCATAGATTTTGGAGTGTTGTGTTTCCATTTTCGTTTGTCTCAAAATACCTTCTGATTTCCTTTTAAATTTTTTTATTAACTTTTTTTAGTTTTTTTTCTTCAGTATCACATAATTTAATCTTCATGTGTTTGTTGTCTTCCCATTTTCCCTTCTGTAATTCACTTCTATCTTTATACCACTTTGGTCAGAGAAAAATGCTTCATGTAATTTCTATCCCCTTAAATTTATTGAGACTGCTTTCGTGGCCTAGAGTGTGATTTATTCTGGAGAATATTCTATGTGCACTTAAAAAGAATGTATATTCTACTATTTTGGCAAGTAATGCCCTATAGGTATATATTAAGTCCAACTGGTCTATTGTGTCATTTAAGACTACTATTGCCTTATTGATTTTCTATCAAGATGATTTATCCAGTGATCTAAGGGGAAGTGTTAAAGTCCCCTACTATCTTGCTAGTATTGTCAATTTCTCCCTGTTAGCATTTCCTTTATGCATTTAAGTGATGTAGCCTGTATTGGATATATGATATGTGGTATATGGATATATGATAAGTGATATATGTATCCTGTATTGGATACATATATGTTTAAAAGTATAATGTCCCCTTGTTATATTGATCACTATATCATTTTATAATTCCCTTCTTTGTCTTTTGTTATAGACTCTGGTTTAAAGTCTACTTTGTCTGATATGAGTATTGCTATCCAAAAATGGAAGATTATAGTTACAGAAGTAGTTTCAGAAGCAAAAGTGGCCATAAAAGAATACTTATTTTTTTTCTGGAGAATCATAAAGAGAAAGGTTCCACTGTTTCTATTTATCTGAACATATCAAGACACCATTTTTATTAAAGTTAAGTTTATTCTTACCCTGTTTTATTCAGATTATATTGTTTTGAAATTTCCTTTCCATGACAGATACATGTTGGTTGTTTTCATTATTATTAATTTCTACTTGGATGAGGCTCTGCATAAGACCTGGTAATACCAGGACAGAAGGGCTCAGACACTGCTCTCCAACTGTCTCTCCACTGTTGTTGGAGGTCAACATATACACAGACCTTAAAATAATTAGAGATGTGCAAAAGGTCCAGAGGAGAAGAAAAAAAGTAATACTTAGCTCTTCCTAAGAGAGGCATTCACATAAGTGGTAGTAATTAACTTGGGTCTTGCTGCTGCTACTAAGTCACTTTAGTCGTGTCCAACTCTGTGCGACCCCATAGATGGCAGCCTACCAGCCTTCTCCATCCCTGGGATTCTCCAGGCAAGAACACTGGAGTGGGTTGCCATTTCCTTCTCCAATGCATGAAAGTGAAAAGTGAAAGTGAAGTTGCTCAGTCGTGTTCGACTCTTTGCAACCCCATGGACTACAGCCCACCAGGCTCCTCCGTCCATGGGATTTTCCAGGCGAGAGTACTGGAGTGGGGTGCCAGTGCCTTCTCTGAACTTGGGTCTTAAAGAAAAATAAAATGATAATAATCATAATAATATATATTTATACAGTCACAGTTATAAATGCCTTCATATACTAACTCTTCTTTGGTCTTCAAGGCAACCTTATGAGTTGGGTTCTATTATTATTCTCAGTTTACAGATGAGGAAACTGAATCACAGTAAGCTTAAGTAATTTGACCAAGTTCATATAGCTAGTAAGCATTGGCACCTGGGTTCAAACCAAGGCAGTCTGCTCATAAGCACTACCTCACATCAGGTAAGTAGTTGTTTCCCAGGGAGACAAATACAGGAAAGTATGAAACTATGGAATTCTCAGGAAATCACAAGCAGTTCAGTATTGCTGGCTGTAAATTACGTAATTGAAAGTAAAGAGGTAATGAGGGAGAAGGACATCATCTAAGAGAATTTAGGTATTAGTCTGTTGGCCACGGGGGTCGTTGAACAAGTATAGCCTATCTCAGAGAAACTATTCTGGGGGAAGTATGAAGAGATTGAAAGGAGGCAAAAATTTAAGAAAAAAGAACTCTACAGAGTTTTTTGACAGATACCAGGTGAAACTGATGAAATGAACCAGAGCATTGCAGTGCTGCCTTGGAAACATTCTTGCCACTTTTTCTCTCGGGATCTGTTCCCTCCCCTGAGCATCCTTGTTCTCTGTTCTTGAGGTCAAGAATTGCATTTCTCAGATTTCCTTCCTTCTGGCTTCCATGTAGCCATGGGAAATGGGAGACAACAGCTGAGAGTTAGATTAAGGCAAAACCAACCAAGGGCATTTCATCTTCCCTGGTGGCTCAGATGGTAAAGCGTCTGCCTACAGTGTGGGAGAGCCGGGTTTGATCCCTGGGTTGGTAAGATCCTCTGGAGAAGGAAATGGCAACCCACTCCAGTATTCTTGCCTGGAAAATCCCATAGACGGAGAAGCATGGTAGGCTACAGTCCATGGGGTCACAAACAGTCGGACACGAATGAGCGATTTGACTTTCACTTTACTTTCAAGGGCATTTCTTCTTTCTTAACACTGCTATGCCTTCAGCAACATGGCCTGTCCTCCAGGGCTCCAAGTCAGCTGGCGGCCTCGTCCTCTGTGAGCCCAGGCCCTACCGGGGGCCTTTGCCGAGTCATAGCTCCTGGTCAGAGGCCCCTGCTTCCAGTCCCTGACAGCACCACCTCTCCTCTTTGTCCTCTAAACATTCATCACCTCACATGGTTACAAAAGACATTTTTGTGTGTGATGAAAATGATTATTTTTAAAAATCTTAAGATGTTTTGACCTCTGTTTAGGTCATTTAGATAATCTGAAATTAGGCCTTGTATGCCTTTTAAAGAAACATAAAGGAGCTAAACTTACCTAAAGAACCGAAGTACAAGTTGCAGCCAAGAGAATAAACTCTGTTTGGACTCTTGTCACTTTCTTAGCTCTTGTACAAATCTTTGACGTTTTCATCAGTTATTTATCTGTCACCAGTGTTTTATTCTGAATGTCCTCAGGGCAGATGCTCTTATGTATTTCCAGAGAACTGTGAAAAGCCCCGTTTATATATTATTGTCTCTTAATATTAAAAATATTATTGCCATAATGATCAGATTTGAGATTTTTTTTGAAAAATCTCAGTTAGGAACACACTATTGGATTTTGTACTGTTGGTAATCCTCAATAGGTGAACTCTTCAAAGGGCTTAATTTTTTTAGGTTTTCAAAAATTACTATCATAATGCCTGTTGTATGTAATATAACAATGTAATATAGTTTGGTTATGTTGTCATAATTCTAATACAGTATAATGCATTAAATTAAAAACTCAGCAGATAAAAATGATTATAGAGACTGAATTTTGTCACAAGTTGACATCATAGTCTCTCAATCCTACTATATAGCTTTTATTTTTAATAACATTTGCAACTCTTCAATTAACACATCTATTTATATAACATGCATTTTTATTAACAAGAAGGAAATCAAGTGCTATGTTCTTCTAGGTTCAAGTTGTATGTTTCTTATAATTAACATCTTACTATTATACAGGAGCTTGGAAATTAAAAAAACATTTAAATTCAACTCAGATGTGCACATGAAGAATATGGCTTAGAACAAGAATCTTGAGAGTCACCACTTTTTTACGTGACAAGAGTCGCAGTAGTAAAGCAACTAATTGAAATTCTAGCTCTAGGGAAAGCCATTAAGGTTAACATACTTCTTCAGGGGAAAAGATATTCTTGAGGCAAAGGAAGGCTTACTTGAAAACCTCATACAGCATTTTTAAAAGAATCTGGATGTTAGTATTTTCTCCTGATAGTCTTTAGTATTTCTCTCCTGATTTTATGTGTGTGTGTGTGTGTGTAATTCCCTTTTACATTCCCTTGTTCTATTTTCCTTAGAAATGTTACAGCAATTTGTACATTTAGGCCAAACACATGGACACATTTGTCCTAAAAAAGCCCTGCTAGGAGGATGAAGCTCATACAGAAGTATATACAGGCAAGAACTTTCATCATTTGCTTTTCTTCACATGATTTACTTTTCTGGTTTGAAGATGCTTTGCTCATGAGATCTACTTGAGTTACTCATATTTTGTATATTTCCTCTGAGTGGATTTTCCCACCTCCCAAGAATTTTATTTTTTGTTAATTTCTTTGCCATTTTACCACTACTTTACATTTTCACTTTTAAAATTCTCTAAGTGAACACAGCCAGGGACCCCAAACTGCCAACCATCTGAATTCTCAGAGCCCTAAATGTGTTATTGGATATCTTAGGCTGCAGAATTTGTCATCGAATGTTTTTCAGTTAATCCCACTAATTTGAAGCATTGGTTTTCTCCATCACCCTATACGTCAAGCAAACCCACCAGTAAGACAAAAAAACCACTGGATTAATATTAAGGCAACCAAAATCACGTATAATTTTGTGTGTTCTTTTTTTAGTCTTACACATTTTTTTTCAGCGTCTCATTTTGTGTTTTCAATGGAACCTGCGGAAGTTGCAGCAAGTTCTCCCTTTGAACACAGGCTGTCTGCACGCCCTCTAGTGATCCCACCGTGTATAAACAGTATTTCTCTGTGCGTAGGAGAGAATTTCCCTAGAGGCCCACAAAACACTTAATGAAGTGTGAAGCACAAACATTTCATTACAACATATTGTGTATTTTTGCCTTTAATAACTACATTCTTCATCCAGGAACTCTCTATGGCTTTCGAAAATGAATTACAGTAGTATTATTTTCCCCAGAAAATAGTTTCTCCATGACAGAAGCAGCACTTTCCTAAACTATTGTATTTATTAGCAACCTGTTGCCCTTCGACACCAGAGCCATTTTCATCGACCCCGATCGAGTGTGGATCATTTAAACTTCCTTTAAAAATTATTAAAATAGTTTTATGTTATTGGATTCCCCTTTTCTTCACTGTACACAGCACCACCGAAAGCAAGGCATGGAGAGGGAAAGTGTGATTTCGGGGAGGTTACGTGGAGTGGAGAGCTAGTTCTCCACTGCCAAATAGCAAGCATTTAATTGAGGAGTGAGCAGGTAGTGGGTGGGAGGATCTTTCCTGCGACTGAGCACAAAAAAGTCAGATAAACTCTGGATTCCTGCATTTTACTACTCCCAACATAGGCCCCTTCAGAGGAACTCCCATCTTCTGCCATCTGTCTCTGCCTCTACAAGGCAGCCTCCCATTGGCTCTTTTAAACACATCAGGTGATTAGGAAGCAACTAACCCTACTGACTCTGGTCCTGTAACCGTTAACTGAAGAGGATCATTGCTGAACTCCATAACCCCAACATGGACAATGCAGAATGATCTTAAATGTTCACAGAACATGTGTGTGTGTGTGCGTGCACCACTGTATCCCAAATGCCAGCTTTGTTACAAAATTAAACCAAGGTAACAACGAAAAAACAGACCGCATGTGAACCTGTGGTGTGCAAGGAGGAAGCTGGTCCTTTTGTATAGGTGTTTTTTCTTAAGTTCAAATGCCACAGGATTTCTCAGATGAAGTGGGTTGTGTAATGTTTTCTATTTTCTTTAGAATCATAGCTGCATCTCATAGCTCCCCTGAATATCGGTTTCTACTGGTAGTCTGTTTATAGAGTTTTGAGAAAATTAAAAGGAAAACTCTGAAGATTATATAGAGTTTAAGGGGCTTTAGGTCAATGTTTGTGCAAGTGGATGTTAAGCTAGCTCTTCCTTTCTTCCAGAATCCTTTTTACTGCAATGAATTACCGTGGAGCTTGGAAATACAACCACCTTACCTCTCTCTTCTCTAACAAAGCAATATGACACTAAGCCAAAATATATTTTTACAGTTTCTTGAAATATTTCATTTGTGTTTGCTAGAATGGGAGATGTTTTTATCCACCTTTATTTCCATTAGATGTGACCCTTTAAGCTGCTTTTGAATCTCTTAACAATCCTGGTGTTAGAGTGGTAGGCAGCCATGAACTCATTAGAGAAGACAGAAGGGATAAAGCTTGTTGATAGTTGTGAACTTGGGGCTGGCAATATTCAATGGCCAACGTTATGACTACGACATGAAGTAGTTTGCCTTTGGCCTATGACAGCCTCTCTGTTTATCAGTGAAGTGAGTTATCTAAGTGTTGTTAACATCACTGATTTTTAACAAACCTTTAATTGGCTTCTCTGGTGGCTCAGAGGGTAAAGTGTCTGCCTGCATTGCTGGAGACCCAGGTTCGATCCCTGGGTTGGGAAGATCCCCTAGAGAAGGAAATGGCAACCCACTCCAGTATTCTTGCCTGGAAAATCCCATGGACTGAGGAGCCTGGTAGGCTACTGACCATTGGGTTGCAAAGAGTTGGAAACAACTAAGCAACTTCACTTTCTTTCTTTCTTTAATTGTTAGTAATTTGTGTCTAAATTATCTTTAATACGAAACATCCATTTTTTTTACTTTCTTGGATTTTTTCTTAGAAGGTAGTCTTTTAAGAATGTTATCAAAATCTGTTAATAACTTATAAATGAAATTAAATAGGCCCTTGATAATGGTTCTTTCAGACAGATTTTGAACAGACGAAATAAGTAATTTCAGTGATTTAAAAGTCTACTACATATACATAAGTTAATATAATCAGTTGTTTAAAGTTTAATTCTTTGGTCTGTAAACTTTCTTAAAAATACATCTTTTTTTAAATTTTTGGATGCAGAAAGAACAATTTGTTCAAAATAACAATTTGCTATTTTCCTTGCGTTAAGGACATCCAAGCAAGTTTTCATCAGTGGCGAAAGAAAAAGTGGACAGTTGGTGATGAGGATCCTCTTTCTCTGCCACTTGCTTCTTACAGTTTTCAGTAAATAGAGCTTATTTTAAAGGTTGGTGTGTGTGTGTGTGTGTGTGCTCAGTCACTCAGTCATGTCCATCTCTTTATGACCCTGTGGACTGTAGTCCACCAGGCTCCTCCATCCATGGGATTTCCTAGGCAAGAAAACTGGAGTGGGCTGCCATTTCCCCCTCCAGGGGATCTTGCCAGTCCAAGGATCAAACATGCATCTCTTGTGTCTCCCACATTGCAGGCAGAGTCCTTACCAACTGAGCCAAAAATTGGTAGTTTGATGATTTAAATAAAACCCTTAAAATGAAACGTTGAGGTTCTACTAGCTGTGGGTCCCTTTGCTTAACTCTCTCTTGCCCCTATTTTGCATACTGTGCTTGTAATACACATTCACTCCTACACTCGTTCATTCTGTACATAGTCCTTGAGCCCTGCCTGTGGGCAAATGGGACACAAAGCTGAACAAGACATGAGTTATGTTCTCAGTACGCCTGCTCGACGTGGTGTTGTAGATTGGATCAGTCTTGTCTGTCCCAGTTGATGCCTTTCTGTATTACAGAGGATGGATACCTAGAAATAATAATGGATACCTAAAATAAACTCTATTTTCTGACCTAGAAATAACACATCAATCAACTACAGATTCCCTTGTAGCTAGAATTCCATGTAGGCACTAACTTTCACTAAATTAACACACCCCACTTAAAACTTTTTTTTTTTAATTTTTATTTTTACTTTGTTTTACTTTACAATACTGTATTGGTTTTGCCATACATTGACATGAATCCACCACAGGTGTACATGCGTTCCCAAACATAAACCCCCCTCCCACCTCCCTCCCCATAACATATCTCTGGGTCATCCCCGTGCACCAGCCCCAAGCATGCTGTATCCTGCATCGGACATAGACTGGCGATTCGTTTCTTACATGATAGTATACATGTTAGAATGTCATTCTCCCAAATCATCCCACCCTCTCCCTCTCCCTCTGAGTCCAAAAGTCCGCTCTACACATCTGTGTCTCTTTTGCTGTCTCGCATACAGGGTCATCATTGCCATCTTTCTAAATTCCATATATATGTGTTAGTATACTGTATTGGTGTTTTTCTTTCTGGCTTACTTCACTCTGTATAATTGGCTCCAGTTTCATCATCTCATTAGAACTGATTCAGATGTATTCTTTTTAATGGCTGAGTAATACTCCATTGTGTATATGTACCACAGCTTTCTTATCCATTTGAAAATGATAACATGAGTTTGAGGTCATGTGTGGGGAGATTGAATGAAAGCATTTGGTTTTCCCAAGGCATCTGAAATTTAGACTCTCTGTTTTTTTCCTGGTAGGTGCCATGAACCAAGAGGAGGCAGTAGAAATGGAATTTCTATACAAACAGTTCCTTTGGTGGAGCCAAACAGTTCTTTTGGCTGCATTGCTCCTTGGGTGTACATGATCGAAGCTTGATTCCCTGGTCCTGCCAGTAATTCTGTAAATTGTGTGATAATCTGTAATAGACGCCATTCTGTGTAAGCTAGCTGGAGTGGATTCTGTGGTCTGCATCAGAGTACTCCGACCTTTACACTATGCAGTTGGCAGATATTGTGGGAGTAGATTATTTTCATATCAAGTAAACATTAACTAGTGCTATAGAAAGGTAACGATATATATGTATGAAAATTGGGAGGAAGAGATTATTCCTTGCTTGGGTGTTCAGAAAGAAAGAGCTATTGATTCTTGAGAAAGGTTTTGGAAACTTCTGGAATGGGGAAAACGGTGCACCAAGTGAAGGAAGAGCACAGAATAAGAGACAATAATAGGAATGAAGCTAGAACACAGACCAATACACCTCTAATGAGACGGTAAGAGGAAATGTTAGAAAGGTAAAACAGAAAATAAGGAGAAACTGACGTTTCTGTGCAGGGTGGGAAAGAATCACTGATTGGTTAGTTCATTTACCAATTGTTTCTTGAGACGCTATCCTGTGCCAGACACTGCCAGAGAGAATGCTGCCTCATTAAAATTGATCTAATAGTAAGTAATCTAATCTAAACAATGAATTTTAGTGATAACAGCACTTCACACAGGGAGCCAAAAGGCTTTTTACCATAGTCTAGTGAGAGATAATCATCTGTGACAATAGGAAGGAGTTTACTATAGTTTTTACTGTCAACTTCTCTACAACTTCTCCCGTTTTCTTTACACAGCACAATTTTTGACTTCATCGTATTAGTTTAAACGTTCCATTGTATGTACTGACACACACATGATGAGTTCTGTCTTGCTTATAACTTTTATGTAGGCATGCTTTGTCACCTCGCATGAGATTGCAAGTTCCCAGTGAATAAATGTCTCTGATATTTCAGGCATTCACTAGACAATAAAACTCTTGATAAAAATCTCCAAATCTACGTAAGATTTGCAGAAATTATCTGAGAATTCTGTGATCCCTTGAAACCATATACAAGCTAGAGATTAGCACAGGTCATCCAGGCTTTTGTGATTCAAGAAAAATTGGCTCTCACCTCCATCTCACCTGCAGTGCAAGACCTGGCCTCCCTGAGAACCTCTGAGGGTCCTCCTGGGACAGGTTTGGGATAGGTGAGAAAGGCTGAGACTACCCAGGTCTCGTCTGGCCCCAGGTTCTGAGTCCTCTAACTGTCCCAGTTTTGCCATCCCATCCCATGGTGAATAGAACCTCAACCCATTCACTGACCCAAATGTCAATACCAGCCTTGATATCAACTTACTGATGAGTTTGAGCCACAGAGAGGGCTTCTACGGGTTATAGTAAAGTAGGCAAATGCTTTTCTGCTGGTTATTAAGAGGTTCTGTTTCTAACAGTCCTTTTGAGCACCTGACCTCTGTCAGTCTTTCTCCAGCTATTTCTTTGTCATATCCAGCTTCTTAACATGCTGCTGTCTTTTGGTTCTGTTATGTGCTCCTTTCTGTTGATTTTTACCCCATCTCCAATCCTCATTAATTGTGTGAGTGGAACAATCTGATTATTTGTTGGTTTACTACTCTCTCCTCCTCTTGCCATCCTCTTGGATTAAGTTAAAGCCTAACTTCCTCACTCAAGGAATTTTCCCAAACAAACAGGGAACAAACCCCTTGTGTCATCTTATATAATGTATATTTATTCAGCTATGCAAGCAGTGACAGAGACCATGTATTCCAAATTCTTCTGTTGGAGGAGAACTTAAATTCCTGCCATGAAAAAGGAGGTGAAATTGGGAGAATAAATTATGCTAATTTATGAAAAAACCGTATAGACAGAATTAAAATGTCGATTGTTAAATTGTGATACATTCTTGAGTTCTGTCCCCCATTGGAAAAAGCAGTAAGGTATTAAAAAATTTTTCTCTTTTTTAAAACTTTGTCTGAAACTGTAAGAAGTGAACCTAGCTTACCAGAATTCCATTATGACAACATTGAAATCCTGAAATTTACAATAAGATGTAAATTTGTTTTAATGCATTTAGAATTTTAAATTCTAAATATTAAAATGTTTTGCTATAGATCAATCAAACTTTTCAAAATTTAAAAACCCTTCCAAAACATAGGATTTTAATGTATTAGATGGTTTAATATAAACAAAAACCTTATGCCTTTGCCCATCTGTGAGCCAGAAATATATTGGCTGCTAGGAAATCACAAATCAATTAACAAAGGCATCAGAGATTTCTAAAGCAAGGGAAAGCATTCAGTTAAGCCAGAAAAGCTTTTTCCCTTTGTCCTATGAGTCTTCTGTGGCTGGTTCACATTGATAGTCCGCAAAATCTGAAAAGAGACCACACAATGCCAAATAGCAATTTTTCTCCGACCTGCTCATTGGCTTCCAAATCTGCTTTGTCTTATGAACAAACAAGCCTCAGGCATCTTTCCTACTTTGGGTTAAATTCAGACTGTCTATGGTAGATGGTATGTGACCTGTCTCAGTTTACTTCTCTCCACATATATGATACTTTCAGCTCAGAGTTCTGACTACTTTAGATAACTTAACAGTCATTTATTTTAGAGTGAAAGATATGTGTGCCTAAGGAGGGAAGTGGTCTCAGGCTCCCCTATTTTGAAATAGGGAAAGGCGATTCTCTAAGGCAGTTTTTAAAATAGAGATTGTATGGTTTTTTTGAATATGGAAATGATACATTTTCATTTTGGAAAATATTGAAAAAGAAAAAAGTAATTATACCCAGAAATGACCGTTGTTATTATTTTTTTTTACTCTAGTCTTACAAATGCATTTAAATGTGTATAAATGCATATATTCTACATAAAAGAAATAAACTTTTTTATAGTACATTATGAGATCATTCTATGTTATTGGATATTCTTCTAGAGTATTATTTTCATTGCCTAATAATATACACATATACCATAATTTATTTTAATTAAGCCCACACGGTTACATATTTGGTTTTTTTCCTGTTTACTGTTTCAAATCATGCTTCAAAAAAATGCACATGCTTGCGTATATGTATGAAATTGCAGCCTTTTCATTACAAAAAATATTGATAATCACAGTTTCTTCACCAAGAAATATGGTAAATTTTTAAACTATTTTCAATAAATAGTGCTCAGTTGTCCTCGAAAAATGCTATACTGCCAGTAGTGTAGGAAAGTGGGCATTTTCTTGGTCATTTTGATTGACATTGTTTACCTTAAGCTTGTTTATTTCAGTTTTTATCATTTTTGTGCTTTTTCTAGAGATTGCATAAATGGCATTATATTAGTTTTCTGTTACTGCTCTAACAAGTTACCACAGATTTAGTGGCTTTAAAAAACCCCACAAATTTATCATCTTATAGTGTCATCTTATAGTTCAAGACCAGAATTGAAGTGATCTCATGGGGCTAAATGAAGGTATGAGTAGAATTCTAGGGGAGAATCAGTTTTCTCGCCTTTCCTATCTTCTAGAGGCTGCCTGCACTCCTTGGCTAGTGGCCCCACTCCATTGTTATAGCCAGAAAGGACTGGTTGAGTCTTTCTCCTAACACTGTCCCCATGGTTCTGATTCTTCTGCCTCTCTATCCCCCTTTCATGAATCACTGTGATTATGTTGGCCTACCTGGATAATCCAGGATGATTTCTAGCTGATTAGCAACATTAGTTTCACTCCTTGGCTGTAACATAGCACATTCCATTCACCAGCTCTTGGGACATGGATATTTTGGGGTCATGTTATTCTGCCTACAACCTGTTTTCATTTCTTACAAGGAAAAATACAGCATAGGAAAGAACTTTTAATGAATAGGTATATGTGCAATTTGAATTCTACATTCATATTACCTATATGCATATATATATATGTAGATGTATGTCATTTATGTATATAAATGATCCCCAGCTTAGATGGTTCAACTTGCAATTTTTTGACTTTATGATGGTGCAAATGTGATATGTACTTAGCAGAATCTGTATTCACATTTTGACTTTTGATCTTTTCTTACGCTGGTGATATATGGTAGAATACGGTATGATCATCATACCATCATGAGAAACGCTGGGCTGGATGAAGCCCAAGCTGGAATCAAGAGTGCCGGGAGAGATATCAATAACCTCAGATATGCAGATGACACCACCCTCATGGCAGAAAGTGAAGAAGAACTAAAGAGCCTCTTGATGAAAGTGAAAGCAGAGAGTGAAAAAGTTGGCTTAAAACTCAGCATTCAGAAAATGAAGATCATGGCATCTGGTCCCATCACTTCATGGCAAATAGATGGGGAAACAATGGAAACAGTGACAGACTTTATTTTTTGTGCTCCAAAATCACTGCAGATGGTGACTGCAGCCATGAAATGAAAAAGTGCTTGCTCCCTGGAAGCAGAGTTATGACCAACTTAGACAGCATATTCAAAAGCAGAAACATTACTTTGCCCACAAAGGTCCTTCTAGTCAAAGTTATGTTTTCTCCAGTAGTCATGTATGGATGTGAGAGTTGGACTATAAAGAAAGCTGAGCACCGAAGAATTGATGCTTTTGATCTGTGGTGCTGGAGAAGACTCTTGAGAATCCCTTGGACTGCAAGGAGATCTAACCAGTCCATCCTAAAGGAGATCAGTCCTGAATATTCATTGGAAGGACTGATGTTGAAGCTGAAACTCCAATACTTTGGCCACCTGATGTGAAGAACTGACTCATTTATAAAGACCCTGATGCTGGGAAAGATTTTAGGTGGGAAGAGAAGGGGATGACAGAGGATGAGATGGTGAGATGGCATCACGGACTCAATGGACATGAGTTTGGGTGAACTCTGGGAGTTGGTGATGGACAGGGAGGCCTGGTGTGCTGCAGTCCATGGGGTGACAAGGAGTTGGACACGACTGAGCGACTGAACTGAAATGAACTGAACTGATGATATGATCACAACGGTAAATAGCTGATACACTGACAACCATTCTGTTTTTCACTTTCAATACAATAGTCAATAGATTACATGAAATGTGCAACATTTTATTATAAAATAGGCCTTGCATTAAATGATCTTGTCCAAGTGTAGGCTAATGTAGTGTTCCTAGGACTTTAATATAGGTGAGGCTATACTATGATATTCAGTAAGTTAGGCACATTCGATGCATTTTCAACTTACAATATTTTCAATTTACAATGGGCTTATCAGAATATAACCCCATTTTAAATCAAGGAAGATCTGTATGGTACTTCTGTATGTATGGATCTAGGCAAAAATCCTTAAGCTTCCTTCTGGATAATTTCTCCATTAAAATTGAGACTCTGATACCAGCCCTATCAACATCACTGGAATACTTATACATTTTGATAAGCAACAGTGATAGGTGAGTTTTACAAAGGAAATCTGGAAAAATCATTATTTGAAAAGAAATTGCCGCATTGCTATGTTCCGTATTCCAGCACTAAAAAAATAATGTTTTGATTGTATTTTCCTGGCTTTTTTTTTCCTCTCACTGATGCCCTGAAGCAGCAGCACCCAACCTTTTTGGCACCAGGGACCAGTTTCATGGGAGACAGTCTTTCTGCGGATCAGGGGTGGGGATGATTTCGGGATGAATCGAGTATATTACATCTTTTAAATTGGAATAGAATTATTTTACAATGTTCTATTATTTTCTGCTGTGCAAAATCACGTACCAGCCATGTGTATACATACATCCCCTCTGTCGTGAGCCTCCCTCCCACCCTGCCCGACCCGATCCCTCTAGGCCATCACAGAGCACCGAGCTAAGCTCCTTGTGCTATACAGCAGCTTCCTGCTATCTGGCGGGACAAACTGAGAGATTAGCATCAACAGATTACTGTATACACAACCATGCGCATTACATTTAGCGTGCACTTTATTCCTAAGATTATTACATCAGGTGCTCCTCAGATCATCAGGCATTAGATCCTGGAGGTGGGGGACCCCTGCCCTATGGGATCTCAGAGTATTTTCATTATTTTAACATTGCTTCCTGGCAAGGGACAAACCAGTACATTGAATTTTGCAGTAGCCATTTGAAATGTATTCAAATCCAAAGACTTAGAATGTATATTGGAGAAGGCAATGGCACCCCACTCCAGTACTCTTGCCTGGAAAATCCCATGGGCGGAGGAGCCTGGTGGGCTGCAGTCCATGGGGTCGCTAAGAGTCGGACACGACTGAGCGATTTCACTTTCACTTTTCACTTTCATGCATTGGAGAAGGAAATGGCAACCCACTCCAGTGTTCTTGCCTGGAGAATCCCAGGGACAGGGGAGCCTGGTGGGCTGCCATCTATGGGGTCGCGCAGAGTCAGACACGACTGAAGCGACTTAGCAGTAGTAGCAGCAGAATGTATATTGCTTCTTTTGTGACTATTAAAAATAATTGTGTAACTTTCCATGGACAGGATGCACCTCACAGAGATCAGTGATGCTGTAGTCTACTGAAATATACCAAGACTGGAGCAGAGTGTCAACAAGAACCAGCCCAAATTAAATGAGTATGAGGAGCCTTCCTGTAATAAGGTTTAAAGTGAAGTGATCAGAAATATTTTTTCCTTTAGCATACAGTTGAAAGGAAGGGCAGAAAAAGGGGAAAGCCAACCACCATGTCTCAACTTCATCAAGAAGCACTCCAAAGCAAGAGAGAACAGCTCAGACACAGTTTTAACACCTCTGGTTTTCAGAACACAGTTGGATGTAATGTCAACATCAAGGAACTGACAGAATGAAGCTAACTGGTGTCAGAAAAAAGATCCACCCCACTTCTTGTGAAGACGCTTCTAAATACCAGTTGTCTAAACCTATTGATAAGCATGGATGCATTATTAATAAAGCCAGCAGTCGGCCTGGTGCTACTCAGATGGTTCAAGCATTTAGTAGGAAGCATTGCTGTGAAGTTCTGCACAAAATAATGACAGTGTCTGTCTTAAATCGAAACAAACGGCTGTTGCAGGCTCTGGGGAGGCTGGGCGGAAGCAGCTGCTTTCCAGAGAAAGGCAGAGGGCCACCACCTGCTGAAGACAGGCGGGCAAGCAGTGGTCCACTGAACATTGACTACTTAATAATTCAGGATAACAGGAACCCCTGGCTCTTCAAACATGGCACTGCCCCTTCATCATGGGCTTTTCATTCCCCTAATGAGCTCCTTGAAGAATGAGATGCTAAAATGTCTTCCAGCAATTCTCCAAAGACTGGGACTCAGACTGCCATAATAGAAAGTTCTCTGCAACTAAAGGGTCGAATTTCATAGTTTTTCTCTCTCTTTCTCTTTTTTTTTCCTTCTCCCTCCTTCTTAGCCTCTCATATTCCCTTTCTTTCATTGTTTCTTTTGAATATTTCATCCATACTTCCATGGATATCGTAAAAATGCCAGGTAAAATATTAAGTCAAAGGAAAGCTTGAGAATCACTTTCTTCATAAACTTCTGATGGATTTTAAGTGCTAAAGTGTTAGTTGCTCAATTGTCCAAATCTTTGCAACCCCATGGACTGTAGCCCACCAGGCTCCTCTATCCATGGGATTCTCCAGGCAAGAATACTGGAGTGGGTTGCTGTTCCCTTCTCCAGGGGATCTTCCTGACCCAGGGATTGAACCCAGGTCTCCTCTGTTGCAGGCAGATTCTTTACCATCTGAGCCATGGATGGGACTTCCCTCTGATCCATTAATGGAACAAAGATACCTGGGTGGTCTGATTAGGTTCCTATGAGAATCACTTGGAAAAGATTGTGTGTTCCATGGGGCATTTCTCACGCTTGGAGACTTTCATAGCCAATCTTGAAGATGAATCCAACTCTCCTATCATGTCATGCCAAAGGAGAGAAACTCTTGGGCTCAGCAGAATGATTCTAGCCATCTGAACTGCCTGAATTGTCACATGTGAAGCCTGATTCTCATGACTCAAACAAATCAGAACTGCAAGAGAGAATTTGAGGTTTAATTGGTCACACCAAAGAAAAATATTGGCAAAGTGATGTTTTTATTAATTTGTTGAATAACAGTTTCTTAGTTCTACCCCCACTCACCTTTGTTTAACGAGGATTTATTGGACAGTACAATGCACGGAGAAGGAAATGGCAGCCCACTCCAGTATTCTTGCCTGGAGAATCCCATGGAGGGAGGAGCCTGGTAGGCTACAGTCCGTGGGGTCACAAAGAGTCAGACACGACTGAGCGACTTCACTCACTCACAATGCATGAGGCATGAGACTGGGTTCTGGGAAAACAACAGTGATGAAGGCCCACCTCGGCTCTTAGGGGGTTTACACTCTTTCTTTGTGCTGTGCTTAGTCGCTCAGTCGCGTCTGACTCTTTGCGACCCCGTGGACTGTAGCCCAGGCTCCTCTGTCCATCGGGATTCTCCAGGCAAGAACATTGGAGTGGATTGCCATGTCCTTCTCCAGGAGTGTCCCAACCCAGAGAACACTCTCTTTCTGGATATGCAAATAATAAGCTAGTGAAAATATGTAAAGGCAGGAATACTGACTGTGTCCAGTGCTTTGGAAGACGTAGCAGAGTTTCATGGCGAGCATAGCGGGATTAGGGAAGGAGGTTCCTACAGACAAGAGGTGTGAGGACAGTGTCACAGAGGAGGTGACATTCTACCCACGTGAGGAGGAACCAGCCGTGAAAGAAGCCAGATGACAGACTCTCCATGGAGAAGGAAAGCGGCTGTAGGAATTCTACAGGTCCTGCCAGAAAGCTGTCATGTTGGGAGCAGAGTGAGTGAACAGGATAAGGTTGACAATATTTATCCTCAAGTACATGTCATTACATCATTACAGGATGTGACTTTCCCAATGTTCACTCTCCTCTCTTTCATTAGTAACAAAGTCTTGATTTTTAAAAATAGTAGCATGTCTAAATAAAAGATTACATTTCCTGGCCTCTTTTGGTAAGGATGGTTAATGAGGTATGAGCAGAAGATATTAAGAAGTTGGGTAGGATTTCTGGGCAATCTTTTTAAGGGAATTGACTCAGCTAGAAAACATGACCTTTTGACCTTCCTTCCCTTCCTCTCCTTTCTTGCCTGGAATTCAGGAGTTAAGCCGGAGCTCCAGCAGCCATGTGGGTCCATGTATCAGTCTTGAGAATAAAAACTGTGATTAACAATAGTGGAGCACAAACTAGCTAAGAAGCAGACTTCACATTGACCAGGGCACCTCCATATTAGTCTATGAGTGCCTAGCCCCATGAAAGAGAAAAATAAACCTCTGTTTTACTCCATCCAATTCAATTTATACTGAATTGTTACATGCAACAGAATATAATTCTTTCAGAAATACCACGTCTGGTGCCTTAGACTCTACCTTTTGTGTTCAAATACTGATTATTGAAAGAATGAACATGTTTACTAGGAAAGAAGACATTGGTAAGATTTTTTTTTAAAGAAGTATTTTGAAAATAATTTTCTTGGTACTAATAATACTCTTGAAAAACTATTTTCAGAAATGATGCATATGTACATTCTGTCATCCTTTTAATGTTTAAAATGAGACAACTTGGAAGATCTTACAAGTAGAGAAATGAAAATCTCAAAATGTTCAATGAGCCAAGAGGGACTTTGTCAATTCTAAATCCCTGATCTTTTGAGTTTAATGTATTATTACTTGTTATAACTATTATTTGGTGCAGGAATGAAAGTAGCTCATCTAGTCATATTTACGTTTTACCAAAATCATTCCCAGAATTAGTTGAATAAAAGAGTTTTTAAAAATTAATGGGTTTTCTTGGCTGCATCTTCCTTTTGATATTATTATGCACCATATATCATCTTAGGACTTAGGAACCCATGTTGTAAGTGAGACCTTATCATATTTATAGTCCTATGAAATATCATCCACAGTAGCAATGACTACTGACAAATTTTTGTTCTCCATTTTTACCCAGAGAAAAGTAAAAATGTAAAGGTGGAAATATAATTGTTCTCCTTAAGTTGCCATTATTTGTCAAAGGACATTTGAATTGCTTTATAATTAACCTGCTTATGGCTGAAGTCTCAAATAGCAAAGATTTGAGACATTTGAATGAAAATTCTGATAGAGAAAACCAGTGACTTTACCAGTTTTGTTTAGTAAGTGGAAACATCCTTTGTCTATTAAGTTATACAATTTATTTGTTGAAAGGAGATGAAGCATAGAATCAATGTTGTTTAAAATTTAGAAAACTCATACTGAGAAAAATATCCCAAACCATCAGAGGTGTGGCTATGAAGGTGACAGACCTGTGCATCACTAACTTTGGTTCAAACAAAGGTGCGTCTGTGTGTGTTAGCTGCTCAGCTATGTCTGACTCTTTGCAACCCCACGGACTCACTCTGTCCATAGGATGCTCAAGGCAAGAATACTGGAGTGGGTTGCCATTTCTTTCTCCAGGGGATCTTCCCAACCCAGGGATCAAACCTGGGTCTCCTGCATTGCAGGCAGATTCTTTATGATCCGAACTACCTGCTACTGCTAAGTCGCTTCAGTCGTGTCCGACTCTGTGCGACCCCATAGACAGCAGCCCACCAGGCTCCCCCATCCCTGGGATTCTCCAGGCAAGAACACTGGAGTGGGTTGCCATTTCCTTCTCCAATGCATGAAAGTGAAAAGGAAGTGAAGTCGCTCAGTCGTGTCCGACTGTTTGCGACCCCATGGACTGTAGCCTACCAGGCTCCTCCATCCATGGGATTTTCCAGACAAGAGTACTGGAGTGGGGTGCCATTGCCTTCTCCGAAGGCACCAGGGAACCCCAAACTGAGATGGTATTAATTCTATAAATAAAGTGATGCTAAAACTCAAGGAGAAAGTAATTACGAATACAGGAATCAAAGAAGGCTTCTGAGATGAGAGGACGTTTGATTGGAGTCTTGAAAGACAAAAAAGGGAATTCCCTGGTGCCCCAGTGGTCTGCACTCTCACTGCCTACCACAGGCCCAGGTTCAGTCCCTGGTTGGGGAGCTAAGATTTCAGAAGCCACGTGGTTCATGCCCCCCAAAAGAATGCAAAGATGAGATTTTGAAAGTCTTCAGTTCGTAGACTGTGAAGGAGCCATCCAGGAAGAGAGCAGCATAGTCGCAGAGTCTGGTGAGGTGCAAATGTTTGGTAAATTTGGGAGAAGAGGAAAGGTTCGATCCTTGGAGGCAGGAGATGGGCGAGTAGACGTGGTTTTGGGGTTAGCGTGACTCTTCTTCTTGAAAACCACACGTTATGAAGGCTACAGAAATGGGAAAACCTCACTCAACTACCTGAGGGACAATTAAAGTGGGATAAATGAAAAGGGAAATAGGGTGCTGGGCAAGAGAACAGCCCTGTTCAGGCAGGCAGCCACAGGCACTTGCCATCGCAGTGAAACTGGTGTGAAAGGAACAAGCCATAGATTGTTGGGGAAGGATCCTTTAGGCAGAGTGAGCAGAGCACAGTATTTTTAAGAGATTGAAAGTGTGTTGAGAGTTGTTGAGAGTTGATGGGGGAGTGGCAGGCAGTAAGGTTGGAGGCATGTGTGAGAATCAGATCACGGCTAGCTCCTTGTGCCATGTAAGGAGCTTGGGATTCACTCTGAGTGCCCAGGGAAACCATGGGAAGGATTTATTCCTGGAGATGGAAGGGTTTAGATTATGATTTACAAGGTCATTAACTGATTAATGAAGACTAGATTGGAGAGGGAGCAGAAAGCCATTGCAGGAATCTGACTGAGCCATGACCATGGTTTAGACTGAGGGATGGCCGTGAATATGAGAGCTGTGCGGGAGGTAGCCCAGTGTTAGTCGTTCAGTTGGGTCTGATTCCTTGCACCCCTGTGGACTGTGGCGCACCAGGTTCCTCTGACTATGCAATTCTCCAGGCAAGAATACTGGAGTGAGTATGCATTTCCTGCTCCAGGGGATCTTCCTGACCCAGGAATTGAACCCAGGTCTCCTGCATTGCAGGCAGAGTCAAGAGGATTTACTAAAAAAGACTGAATGCTGGGTCAGTGGAAAGAGAAGAATCAAGAGGAATCAAGTATGACTCCCTTAAAGTCTCGGAACTAAAGTTATAATGAAATTCCTCAAGTCATCGAATTCAGGAAGAGGTTTTTAAAGAAGGCGGGAATTCCCTAGAATTTTCAAGATTCCCATTCTACTTAGGAATTATAGAACAATAAACAAAGATAGGGACTCCGATGCCAGTCGTGTCCAACTCTTTGCGACCCCATAGACTGTAGCGTACCAGGCTCCTCTGTCCATGGGATTTTCCAGGCTACAATACTGGAGTGGATTGCCATTTCCTTCTCCAGGACTCGAACCCAGGACTCGAACCCAAGTCTCCTGCATTGTAGACAGACGCTTTACCATCTGAGCCACCAGGGAAGTCCTGTTATACAAGTCAGACCTGCTTAAATCATAGTCTCCCTTCAATGGACCCACTGCTCTGAAAATAAATTGTTTTTAATGAATTAATCTCACTTAAAATCTACAAGTGAATGTCCTAAAATAAGCATAGTAGTTTGTGGTAGTTGTAGGTTAATTTTTGGTTTCTCTTGCCACACTGTTAAATGTCTTCTTTAGCCAGTTACATTTTCTTGTTGATTCTGACAACTTATAGCTTAATCTCTCTCTTTTTTTTTTCCTGATGCTAAATGATGAAATATTTATCTCCTGTGATGGTGGACAGATTCAGTTGAATAACTGAATATTTCAAAACTAATTTTAAGCATCTGATTATTTTCCTACCAGGACTTTGACTGGTTTGTTATAAAGAGTGAAGAAAAAGAGTTTGTTGCCCTTCTCAATTTTGCGCTTGATTTGGTGGAATGATGTTCTGAGCAAATCCAAAAAGAGTAGAAAAGGAGCCATATTGTGTGAGCGCCATGACTTTACCTATGTAATCACTTTTTGGCTAAAACCGATCTTTCGATAGTTTGCCTGTTACAATCTCAGGCAGGCACAGGTTTTTAAACATCTGAAAAGCCACATATCTTTTTGTTTTCAAATTTCAAAATAAAAGTTTTCAGAGCTCACTCAGGTAAATGAGACGGTCAGTAATGTTTTTCTTGATTACTGCTGTTCCACCATCTAGAAAGAAGAATTTCTTTTGAAAGATGTATTTTTAAGTGTCTTTCAAAGAAGTTTGGATGTGGGCTCCTGGTGGTGCCCAGGAAGTGAAATGAACCATAAATGAGACACATCAAAAGTAACTTACAAGGAACTTTTTTAATATTAAAGTGATGAATCAGAGCTCAAATTAACAAGTAAAGGAGTCCGCCTATATAATGAAAATCTTTTTCCAACATAACACTTCATTATAAAGGGAGTTTTTCTATAATAGAAGCAAGTGTAATTACATTTTTATATATAATTAGGACATTATTATCATTTCACCATATCAAAGTTCATTATAAGACATCTCCGATACATTTTTCATAGAGCAAAAATAAAAAGAGAACAGGAGTCCTTCAATTAGACTCATATAAGGACATCCACAGAGACTGAGAGAAGCTGATCAAACAGCTTACTTAGCCCAAAAGGGACCAGGTAGAACCCACGTTGCTTTTATGACACAGAAGTTGCTTTTTTTGTATCCCATATAATTTCTAATTATGGTTTTTTTTACCCTGTTCGTATTCAACCATGAGAAATTAAAGGTGCAACGTTCCCAGCTGGAACCCAACTTTCCCCAATATTTCAAACTCTGCATCACGGCTCCCTGGTGTTTACTGGGCTGTGTGGAATTCTTACTTTGCCCAGTGCAAACACCTGTCAAGCAAGAGGCAAGCTACAAACTGTTCTGTTTCACCAGCTTTATGAAAATGAAAAAGGTTCCCTTCTTCCCTTGCCCCCATCACCTTGCAATATTTTTGGAAGATAATTAACGTAGCTTCTAAAAAAATTAAAAAGTGACATATTTTTAGAACAGATCATCTCTAGTTGAGTGTGAAAAATGTGTCATGAGTCAGGACTTATAAATGTGAGAGCAAATAAATTTTGACTTGTAAAAGTAGCATATTAACATGCTTCAAGTTAGTTAACACAAAGTGCATCTTTTATACATGACTTTACAGCGGAATGTTGCTTTTGGTACAGATGGAATGATGAAGATAGCATGATCTGAGGAACTGACTCTTAGTACGGCAGCCTCAGAATTTCAGCTTTTTGGCTTACTTAAAGGCCACTCACCAAGCAATGCCCCCGTGAATTTATCATTTATGTTCAGCTTGGTTTTAAGATGTTCAGCCTCTTCTCTATATGCAGGATGTGTGGGATGTGCCAGAGAAAGATTTATCTCTGTCCCTCACTACTGGAAGGAACATAGGAAGGTCAGCACTGAGTGGTCAAGGGTGTCCACTTTGTACAAACAGGGAAACTGAAGTATACAAATTGCTGTTCCTGCTCCTAGAACTGGCTTTCCTGTCTCCGTGTCCAGGGACCTCTCTGTTCCACCACATTCCAGAGGCACTTGTCGTGTTTCTCTACAGTTCTCACAGTTTCATAGATTTTTTAAAAATCAATTTATTTCTTCTGCACTAAATAACAGTTTTTAATTGTTTGTTGCTGCACCACAAGGTATGTAGGATCTTTAGTTCCCCAACCAGGGTTGGAACCTGCATCTCCTGCATTGGAAATGAGGCATCTTAAATGCTGAACCACCAGGGAAGTCCTAATATATTTTTATTTTAGAGATCTTGTGTGTGTATATGTGTGTTTATGGTATACCATTGCAAACTTCTCACCCTTTTTTTGTGTGTGTGTGTGTGTATGTGTATGTAATCCTGATTTTTTCCCCTCTCTTACATTTTCTTTGAAATTGAGCCCCAGCTGTGGAGTTGTTTTTTTTTTTTAACTTTTTTTTTTAATTTTTATTTTTACTTTATTTTACTTTACATCACCCTTTTTTATTTTAAGATAACGATTTGGTATGAATTGATATGTGTAGACAAACAAAAGACATGTATGCTCTCTCTCAAACTAATGATTCAGAAGATATTTCAAGGATGCCAGATTTATAATTCTGAATACCAATTTTTATTATTATTGTTAAACTATTAACAGATATATCACAATTAATTGGACTTGCTGATGAACAGAATTTAAATAAACAGACAAATTATAGATGATGGTTTTACCTGGGCTTTATTGATCACTTCATTCTGTGTTTTTGATTCTTCTGGGTGCATATTACTTGTTATAAAATTCCCATAGACTACATATCAAAATGTTAAAGAAGACTACAAATAAACTGGTCATTTATGGCAGAGATGAATTTGAAATAATGCCTTTATTATAAATCTAAGCACATCCCTTCTTAAAATAAGTGGTAACTCACAGATCTCACAACTGTGAGTAACTCGTTTGACCAGTCACTTATACAGCTGTAAGTACAGACACAGAGAATCCTGTTAAGAATTAACTTGTCTCCCTAATTTCTTAACTCAAATATAGTGATCAATAACTTTTCAGGGTACTTACAATCCTGCCTGTAATCCTACCATGTATACAGTTGTGTCATCATTGTCTTACAGATTAAATCTTTATCAAAAGTAGCAGCCAGTCTTTGTCTACCCACATAGACCATCTGCTTATTCCTTTTGAATGTTTATGAAATTTGGTTCTAAATATTAGAATTTTCTATGAGAAATTATTTCCTAGAACCAGATGCCTTCTTCTTTCTCCATCCTAACCAAATTCTAAATGTTCAGATTATAATAAAATTAAGATGACAGTCTCTATGTAACAGTCTTAATATAACAGGGAAAATCTGTTTAAATACTTTCTTATTCCTTGCCTCATAAATTTAAAAATCTCAACATTAGCATAGAGATATGTCACATTTCCCTCCAAATAACCTAAAAAATATCATATTTCTGGCACATTAAATATGACCAGTTAAATGTCTACCTCCTTCTTAGCGAAAGCAATAAATATATATTAAAACAAATGTCATATTAAAATAGCTAAACCATAGTCCGTTGAGAACAATCAACAGAAGAGTGTGTAAATCAATTATTGGATTCATTTTATTAAATTTGTATCATATTATCAAATCATGGAGCTTCTCCCTTATCTCATAATAAATAAATGCTTTGACAGAAAATGGCGAAGTTTGTGTTGTGGGCAGCCTTGTCATCCAGCTGTGTGTCTGTGCCTGACAACCTAAGTTTTGAGGCTGTCTTGTATGAATTCAGCCTGCCAGCGAGGCGCCTTTGCACAAATTCGTGTGCATTCGCTTGTAATTTGGTTTTGCATGCTCTGATTTCTTTTAAGGTTCGCACGCGTTTGTTTATATATGATTCTCCCGTTTGACTTTAGGCCTTTGGAGGAAAAGGAACTATATTTGCTATCTGATTTATGCTTTTCCGTGGTGCCTGGTAATAAGTTCTGCCCATCACAAACCTTCAGTAAACACTAGTGAATCATTTTCTAACTGCTATTTTCCACTATTACATGAGGGGTTTTTGTTTGTTTCTTTTACTTTAGTTCTAATAGTACTGCTGTCTCCCAAACCAGCTGAAAACTTTCCTTTTCAGAACATATGCATTTTAAATATAGCAGTGTGTACATGTCCATCCCAAGCTGTATAGCACAGGGAATTCTGCTCAATGTTATACGGCAGCCTGGATGACGGGGAAGTTTGAGGGGAAATGGTTACCTATATATTTAAGGCTGAATCCCTTTGCTATGCACCTGAAACTATTACATTGTTAACTGGCTGTACTCTAATTTAAAATATAAAGTTTAAAAAGTTAAAATGAAACATGTTATATATATTTCACTCTCTAAAAATATGTTTATAAGAGATAATATTTTTAAAAAATTTTAGTGCTAATAAACTTGGAGTTGTACATATTTTTTAAAAATAAAAGAACATATGAATGCTGGTGGAAAAACTGGGACTGAAGGACTGTAATGCACTATAATGCCCCCACTGCATTTGTGATAAATTCTAAGGTTTCAGAAATCTTTCTAAGGAAATGTCAAGTAGGTGCTTCTTATTTACACCAGATGCATCTTTTCACAAATCAAAGGCAGTATAGGTTTCCCACTTTGCTTTCAGAATGCGGGGCTGGATGAAGCACTCTTTTAACCTATCAAAGGACTGATCCTGCGTTCAGAGTCTAAAGTTATGTGGATTCATATTTAATTATGTTGGCCAATTATTTTGCTACACTCACAGGATGGGGAGGGATGGTGACATAGAAGAGAATTCCCAAACCACATAAACTATTGCTATTCCTCTCTGCCATCACTGCCATACTATCTACATATTGCTGTACCTTTTTTTTTTTTTTTAATGAAACTTTCATCTGTGGAAAGAATAGCATTAACATCAAGTGCAACAGAAGGGAGCTGCATTTGGCATAGAGCAATGTGCCGGAAAGGCTTGCATTTTAGAAATGCAGTTTTTGCTTCTTCAGAAAGAAAAATTATTCCTCTCATTATGTTTACAAGTGTAAAGCTCCAGACATGTTTTTACAACATTAACTCAAAATTGGACTGATTTAGTATACTTGCAAATGGGAACTCTGTTGTTTTTATTCTTTGGCTCCTTGAGGTTACTATTACTTAGTATTTTTCACAAAGAATGTGTGTATTATATTTGTATTTCTTTCTAATTAGTGGCTATCATTGGGACAGCATTCAGGTAAAATGAAAAAAGATGCTTTGCGAAACTTAATGAAGTCACCAATCTTGTGCAAGAAACTAGGGATTTTATGAAGGATAAATATAAGTATCTAGATCTATTCCCTTTTTAAATTTCTGGCCCTAGATAAGGGGCCATTCATAAAAGGCCAGAATGATTTTGTTTTAAGGTTTTGTTTGTGGCTTCATGTTTAAGATAGAGTAAATCCTGTTATAATACTCCAAGTCAACTTCTAACTATATTTCTCCTCTAGAAAATTAGGTAAACAACAGTCAAGTATCACTCACAGGGCAGACCTTTTTATTTGACTCTACAACCAAAGAAACATAGACTTAAAATGTTCTCTCTTCCGTGAGATGCATTCTGAAAAAGCTCACTCCTCAACTCTGCACCAAGGTATATGTGTTTTGCAGTTATCAAGTTGTCTGTTCATTCATGCCTGTATACATGCGTTTGTTCGGAGAGTTGCGTAAGGATTGACCACGATGCTAATAGCTCCTCTCATGGAGCTCCCAGCCTGGCAGTAAAGCTCACTAGACAAGCAGAAATGTGAGGTTAATGCTTTCCACATTTCAGAAGCAGTGTTTGCTGGCTTTTCCGGCATCCTCCTCCAGGAGAGTTGCTTTGCCTGGGAAACTTGCCGTAGGGTTGAAACACCATAGCAGCAGTGACCCTGGTGGGCAGAACCTCCTCTCCAAGAGAAAATGCTGTTCTGACTCCAGTGCTGTGAGCGGCATCTCCAGGGCAGCTTGGACAGCTGTCATGGCCAGCTCATCTCTTGTCTTTTTCTGACCTCTTCTGACCTCATTTCATCCATAAGTAATGTCTGAAGGTTCATACAGTGGCTGGTGCTCTGGCTTCAATAATGTAATTATTAGGGTCCCACAGTCGACCAGTTGGCCAGATGAGCATTGGAGCACATCTCTCCCAGATGCCCTTGGCGCCTGACAGATGGCAGTGTCAATCGTGTCTAAAGACCTTGTTGTGTGCTTCGGTTTCCTTTTAGGTCCCTTTAAAGCTGTACCAGCCAAGTTGATTGTGAGAGAAGGTCCAAACATCAGGGCTGAAATGAAGCTCAGAAACCACTGAGAAAAAAAAACAGGGGGAAAGATACTTTGAAAGGACACGATACAGACTGGGGAGGAAGGCATAGATACGATTGGGTGTTTGTCTGTGAAACTCCCAGCAATACCCTTTTCCATTCATTCTGGTCATCTTAACTCGAGTCCAGGATCCCATTCTCCCATCCAGCTCTTGGGTATGATTAAGAAAAAGCCCCCCTCAAGACAGACACAGCTTCTCGATTTCACTTGCCCCTTGGCAAAACATCCTGGTGCAGGGCCCAACCAACCCAACAGTCCCTGTCAGCCACACCCACCTCGTGTTTCTTTAGTAACATCAGCAGAAGGCAATGAATCTCCTCTCTTATATCATCACTCGTCCAAAAAGCCCAGGCCTGGATAAGCATTTCTTGAAGCACATCTTCCACGTAACCACATATACCTACTCTGTGTGTGTCACATGAGAAGCCAAGAAATCAACATTCTAGGTGACCACCTAAATAACATACACTTAGTTTTATTTCTGCAAAGAGATGGAGGCTCACTTCCGAAAAGCACCAGAGGGAAGCGTGTTTTTTTTTAAATCTGTTTACAATAAATTGACTACTTCCCTTCTCTCAAAATTAAAAAAGTAAATACATTTTACAATCCAGCGATGACTTTTTTTTTTTTTACAGTCTGGGGCAGGGGAGGCATTGGATTCGGTTTGTCACTCATTTTGAGTCATTCATTCAGGAAAACAGCATGAAGTTTGTGCTCTCTTCAGTGCTCTATTTGGATGCTGTCTGAGGCAATGGAGGAGAGAAGGCATAGCTGCCATCTGTGTTCACAGAGCTCACAGTGGAAGAGGGAAGACGAATGAGCTTCCTTCATGTATCTTACTAGACTCTTATGCACTGAGTGCCGTTTACCTGGAGAGGAGCTTGGAACTCCCAGCAAGTTCCCTTGGAACTGCAAGATAGCTGTGAGATCATCCAGAAGGGACAGGGGACAAGGTGGTCACAGATAGACATTTTGAGCTGGCACTCAGCTCTGCTCCTCCAAGCTTCTCCACAGTATATTTTGAATCCAGCCTCTTTTCGTCAGCTGACTGTGGTCATCACAGTCTGGAGAATCACACATGCCCCTGACAGTCTCTTCTAGAGGGGCCATGTCCTTCCTTTCAGCCATTAATTTATCACAGAAAAGACCTCAGATTGTGTCACCCTTTTCCTTTGGCGAAGCTTTCTGTTGGCTTTCTGTTGCCTGCGGTGTAAATTCTAAAAACCTTAGCTCAGTGTAGGAGGCCTGGTAGAGCCTGATTCAGTGACTAATCTTAGGGCCCATCATGCTGTTCCCCTCGCTCAGCCTCCCCCAAATACAGCCTAAGCCCCGGCCCTGCTGACGTCCTGCTCGTCCGTGACTCCAGGTCTCAACCCCTGCTTCTCCTTCTCGTCTGTCCAGCTGGTACATTTCTCCTCACACATAAGAGGTGCAGAACTCAGATGCAGTCTTGCCCCGTTTGGCCCGGCAGACTGCTCTTCCTTCCCGGGAGAACCCACGGCATTTCTTCATTCCTTTAAAAGATGATAGTGCAGCTTTTCTGCTTCCACTGGACTCTGAGTTCCTTGAGGGAAGGGTTTGTGTCTCACCTGACCTCATATCCTGGGGACCTAGCAAGATCCCCAGCACAGAGTGGCATCCTGACAAATCCTCCTTAAATGGACAGATACATGAAAGAGAAATTGACTGTACCTTCTCCAAGGCCTTTTGTCATCAATACCCTCCTTTTATTCATTGTTTAAGAGAGCTCAATGATTCATTGAGTCATTCCATGGATGTTTCCAGAGTGAGTGTGTGACCACCTTTGGCGCACACCTCATTCAATATCAGGCTACAGATGCACTGAATATAGCTACAAAAAGTCAAGCTCAGAATATGAACAGATTACTTCTTGAGCCCAAAACTTCTGTCCCTGATTCTCTCAGCTCCCGCATTATTAGCATCTGGGTCAGATCCCTGTGTACGGAGCTGCTGACAGTCTTTATTTTCTTTATGATTATTTTCCTCTGGCTTCGAAGAAGTGCAGCCGTGCTGTTTGGCTGCTCGTGGTTCTGTGATGCCAAGATGTTTTAGAACAATGTTGTGATGCCTGGTCCACACCTACTACCACTGAGACAAGCCCAGAAGTTAAATTATGAAGCAAACGTAAGCTTTGAAGAAATTTTTATTTAATCTGTATTCCCCTGTTTCATCTGCACATCCATCCAGCACAATCTGCATCATTATTAGCCACATCAACTTGCTAAAAAAAAAAAAAAAGAGAGAGAGAGTAAAAAGTAAGACATCTGTGTTATAGCATTAATATATTCAAAGGTTTTTACTTTCATCTTGCAGGCATTAACAGTGTGTAAATGCAATGTAAGCGCAACCTACAACAGCACCAAGTTAGCAGAAGGAAAACGGACTCAGGAGCCTAGCAAAAGAAGGGCGCCTACAAAAAAAAGCAAACAAGGGGAAAATAAAAGGTATGTGTGTGTGGAGGGGACATCCAGGTTAGGAATGCTGTAAAAAGCAGAGTTTTATCAAGAAATCAAGTATTTTGCCTATTGCTCTCGCAGAGCCTCCTAATTGCCAGCACAATTTCTAAGGCACTGAGGCAACCCTCAAGCAGTGTGCTGAAGGTGTGTTTGTGCGGCTATGCCCTCTGGCTTGGCTGCCAGCCTATTTCCTTAGATCAGAGCCAGAAGGCAGACTGTTTTCGAATACCGATCACCTCACCCGGACCTAATCCTTTGAGTTCTCTTTGGCATCTATTCCTTCTGCCAGTTTCCTCTTCTGTTCCTCTCTTTTCTTCTGAAGTTGACAACAAAGACATCCTCAGGGTCCTCCTTGATGTAAGACCACTCTTGATGTTATTACAGTGTGGTTTTTTTTTTTTTTTTGTAACCTAAAGTTGTGCTACTTTCATATTCAGCTAGCACAATATTTGCACACCAGAAGATAAAGAAAATGTGAATATGTTATCCGGAGTGATAGTTCCTTTTTAATTTGTGCCCCTCAGTGTTTTTTTGATGTAAACCCCTTTCCCTTCCCTGCCCCTCATCTCCATACCTGATCAAGAACCCAAAGGTCTCTCTTTAGAGACGATGTTACTTCTATACCTTAAATTGGCCTGACCTGCCAGTTTTAATTTTAAAAATATGGCTGTATGCGATATGGATGAATATGGAATTTCTATGAAGCACAAAACTTTTGAACGGTTCCTGTCCTCTGTGATAGTGGGTTTTTAAAGGGAAATCTCCAAAGAGCTAATTAGTAGACAAGTAGAGCTCAGGCTGAACAAAGCTGAAAAGATAGCAGATAACTAAAAGGACCTGGCCATAGCTGACAAAAATCAAAGCCCTGACTGAGAGCTGGCAGTAACCTTGGGCTGCTAACTGACAGAGACAATAAAAAAAAAAAACCCTCTGAACCTGGCAGAGAGTGACAGCCCCACTAGAGATTCTCGGAAGAGCGCGGGACCTCCACCACAAGGAAGCAGGAATCTTCCAGCAGGCAGAACCCAAGGCTCTTGCTGCCCATCTCAGCTCCAAAAGATGAGAACTGGCTCCGTTCCGACCGCCCCTTATGGAGGAGACAGGGAGAGAAGAGGCCCAGGAGCTTTTGAAAGTTGCTCAAAAAGTTTCAGGCTGGCCTTGAACTTGAGGGTGGAGTCGTGGGAAGGAAGAATGGGGTCGGGGGACAGCCTGAGACGGAGAAAGAGCCCCTCCAGCCGCCCCCTGGTTGTTGCCTGGGGCTCAGACGGATGAGCGGTGAATAAGGGCTGAGGGGAAGCGCTGGCTGGGAGAAGCCAATTCAGGCCAGGACTTAATGAGCCCAACAACCAACGAAATCCAGTCAGAAATACAATGAATGACTCTTGAAAGCAACTTGAGGCATGCCAGGGAAAAAAAGCAAGTGGGGATCAAGGACAAAAGTCATGGCAAGGGCAAGAGTCCTATGTTAGAACACAGAATTTATAAGAAGGGTGTGGAGCAGACAGCTGCAATTTCAAACCCCTAGAAGTGAGAAATAATGCAAAAATGATGATCTTTTTAAAACCCTCTTTAATTCGCTAAGAAGAGAGAGGAAGCTCTGATAGGTTTGTTAGTTTTTAGGCACTAATGAACCCGCTTCTAAAATTCCAAGGGTGTAAAGGGTGGTAAGAAAGAATGCATCTGTTAACTGAGTGATCTGAAAATATCTCTCTGCATTCATGAGATTCCATGATGTATTTCTGGGCATACAAATAATTTCTATTTAGGGAAGAAGCCAAGCCCCAACAAAGTGCTACAGCTGTGAGGAGGTAGAAAACTTGAAAGCATGCACTTAAAAAGCATTCTGCTTTGAAACCCAAATGCTAATAACATACATTAGGTGATTTTCATTATCCCTAAAGAAGGTCTTAGTTCCAGACAAGGTCTTCTGGTTCTGTATTTATTTCTTTCTGAGATACTGAACTCTGAATCCGTTGCAGCTCTTGAAGACACGACCAGTGTTTGCAAACCCCAGGGACCTCATCTCAGAGGAAACAAGCAGACCAGGTGAAAGCTTTAGAAGGATAAACCCGAGGGATGTTTTTAAAAGACAGGCATGTATTAAAAAAAAAAAAGCATATAAAAATGCTTACATTCAGGGAAAATGCATCTCAGTTATCTTGTTCAGACTCCAGTGTCTGCCATCATATACTTCAAAATGTTTATCATATTGATATAATTATATTTTTATGGTAAATATGATTATATGTACCATTCATCTTAAGCGTGTCTTTGAATCCTACCTAAACTGCATTTCCACGAAGAATACATTGGACGAGTTAAGAAGCTTGGCTTGGCTCAGAATGAGTCTGATCTCAGACGTTTGTTGGAATGTGAGCAATACTGACAGA
The DNA here is from genome assembly GCF_001704415.2 of Capra hircus. Lineage (NCBI taxonomy): Eukaryota > Metazoa > Chordata > Mammalia > Artiodactyla > Bovidae > Capra > Capra hircus. The sequence continues at coordinate 59,702,066 of NC_030824.1, read as the reverse complement.
TAACTGAGAAAGGTCTCCCTGAGTCAAGCAAATATTTGAAGACTTGGCTCATGGAAAATCTGCCCTGTATTAAACTTGGAATAAAGAGGAATTTTTCTCTTTTGATTTGGGTTTGAGATTCAACATCAAGTTTGAAAAATAAATGTATAGCAGAACATGGTGTTTTTTAAAATGAATCTGCTCCTATTTAGAGGTGAGAGCATAATCTCTAAAACAAGCTTAAAAAAAATACTTTATAAAAACAAGGCAAGTAACTTAGAAGCTATTATAAAACACAGCCTGGCAAAATGGGTTTTGTGGTCTCCTTAACTCATACCTGCAAGAAAAGTTGAGGGTTCTCTGTTTCATATTTAATAATTTAGGCATGATGGAACACATAGTGAGTTATTTTCTCTAGGAATGGAAATAGATTTTCGGCGAGCCATTGTTAGGGCTAAGCCAACCCTCTTCATCCCAGACCATAGCACATATTTGAGGTGTCTGCAGGATTCAGAATAATTACAGGGAGAATCTGAAAGGATTTTGCTCTGTGGCTGTACAGATGAGGTTCCCAAGGCCCAGACGGGTTAGGAAATTGAAACCACGTGTTAAGCTGCACAGTTGCTAAGCAGAAGTAGAACGCAGGCCTGATTCTCCATCATTTCATCACTGAGACACATGAACTATACTGCTTTAGTCCCACCTAGCTTACTGATCTGCTTTGGTGTTAATCAATTACTGCTTTTTAAAAATTATAGAAAAAATAAACTGTCCAAATATAATGGCCTTAATGACCATGTCAAGGTAGTGTTATCTTACTGCTGAAATCCGCCTCCTACCTTTCTCTCCTGAAAGCACCTCTCTTGCCCTCTTAGTCTGTCTAGGCTGCTGTAACAAAACATCCCAATGTGGGTGGCTTAAACAGCAGACCTTGAGCTCTCAGTTCTGAGGTCTGGAAATTCTCCAGTACAGGGTGCCAGCATGGTCAGGCTCTTGGGGAGGGCTTCCTGGCTGCTGCCCTGCAGTGGCCTCACCTGGGGGACAGAGAACAAGCTTTCTGGTCTCTTCTTATAAGGATACTCATTCCATTAGGAGGGTTCTTTGCTCATGACCTCAGCTAATGCTAATCACCTCCCAAAGGCCCTGCTTCCAAATACCATCACATTGGGGACTGGGGTTTTAACTTGAATTTAGGGGAGGACACAAACATACAGTTCATAACACTTGCTGTTGTTTGTGGTTCTCGTTTTCATTTATCTTCCTAAGATGTGTCCATTTGAGAAAACACGTCAGTTATTGATTTTTCCCCTCTAGCACGTATAGGAGTGTCTGGCACATAGATACAATGATATCGGCCATGCAGAAGGTGTTCAGTAATAATTTTTGAATATGTGGATGAACCAGTTTTCAGTTCTTAGTTGAAAATCAGATAGTGGCTCACCTGATTTTGTAAAAATAGCTCTCCTTATGAATCTTAGAATTCATGAAATTGTCCCTAACAGGCTTGCTGCTTCCTCTCTCAACTTATGCCTTGCTGATCACCCATCTTACTAACTGAAACCTCTTCTAAGATGGGTTGACTGATGCAAATGCTGAAAGTCCTTCCTCTCTGAAAATGAGTGCTCGTGCATTTAAGTGGCTTTTCCTTCGTGGCTCCCTGTGACGAAACCTCGATGTATGTCACAGGAAAATGGAAGAAAGAGTAGGACCACGCTATCACATAGGCACCAATTATATATGCCTCATTTACATAATTTTGGACAGATTTCCTTTTTTTCTCTGAATTTCTTCAGTGGGAAATCTTTAATGAATTCTTCAAATTCTTCAATGACTTTAAATAGATGCTTTCCATTCTTTTTCAGTCATCCAACTCAGCTTTTTTAAACAGTCTCTGTGGCAGGACCCATGGACAATGCTATCAACATAAAATTATACAAATACAATATTTTCCCAGTCTTTACACACTGCAATGAACTCATCTCAGCATTGACTTCCTTTCCCTATTAGCTTAGAGAACAAAAACAATTTCTAAAGAACAATATGGCTTTAAAAAATAGGTCGGCCTGAATAGTAAAAGTTTTGCAGCTACCCTATGATAATTTCAATATCCTTCAGGGAAATTCTCAAAAGATATCAATGTTAAATGCCAAAACATCTCTTAAAAATGACAGAAAGAACATTCAATATCATTATGTTAATATGGAGTGTCAGCCTTCACTCTAAGTAGTCAGTGTAACCGTAGTCCATTATTTTCATGGCAGAGGCATAATCTTTCTTTCTTTATCTCTCTCCTTTCCTTCCTTCCATCTCCATATATCATTTGAAAGTATGGAAAAACCGTGTTTGAGATATTTTAAATACATTTATTAATATAATTTTCTTTGTTTCTTTTTTTTAAGTCTGTGTATTTCAGTGGAGGCTATGTTATTCCAATCATTAAATTGCATTTAGAGATTATTTATAAGCTAAAATTTCTTATATTACTGATTGACTTTGGGGTAAGGATTCTTGAAGGGACATTTTTCTGTGTGCATTTTAATGTGAAAGCTCCTACATTTCTACAAATTGAAAAAGTCACAAGGCAGTTATCTATAAAGTTGATGCTACTAAGAAAACTAAGACCTGTGGTTCTTGGAATAACTTTTGCTAGCTATTTAAAAAAATAATTTATTTATTTTTATAATGGATGGTATGTTTTTTCCTACATATAGAGAATTAATGTAGAGAATCCTTTATGATCATTTTTTTATTTAATTTTGCAAGGTTCTGCCTCATGAAACAGAATAAATAAATTAAAGGTCTTGAATATAAATTGAGTCTACATAATCAGATTGACTTGACAAAGCTAGTTGAATTGAATAAAACAGTTATGCTCAGAACAACAAGCTGAATTCAATCAAATGCTATTGATAAAAGGACTCTGTCTAATGAACTGTTTCATGTGTTTGTGTGTGCGTGTGTATGTGTGTACACATATCCACACATAAGTACGAATATGCATATGGAAGAGGTAAATAATCTCTAACTCCCAAAATAGCTCTTCAAAGTACATCACTTCTGAACACACAGCTGCAGTATGAGTGGAACAGTCTGAAAAAGCATGGTACAACACAACACGTAGAACAGTCTGGGAAAGCCTATTCAACAAGAATAGTGAACATTCACAGTGAAAATTTGAATGTATCCTCTTAGCCAAATTTTACCTGTACAATAAGAAATAAATATAATTGTGCTTATGACATGGTTTTTACTGCCCTTTATCATCTAAAATATGATTTATTAAGTTTCTACTTCTCTTTGTACCTGGGTGGGATTAAGAATGAAGTTTATAAACTGATGAGCTAGTTATATCTTATCCTTATCTAACTCACTGTGGCTTTGCAGGTGTCTCCTTTCCTCGGTTATTTGTAAAACAATGATTCCAATTAGAGATGAGAAATACATACACTCACAAAATACAAGGTGACGTAAACTGCTGCCTGTAATGATTAGATGAGATGCCCCCCAAGCGTTCCCACTTCTCAAATACTTGAACCATCGTAAATAGAATCTACGGAAGACCTCCAATTAGTGGCTCCAAATCATGACGGTGGTTAAAGTTAGAACTGTACTCTGAGAACTCCACTTTGTATATATGTGGTAACAATTTTCATCTTAAAGTGCTTCCGCTAGTGCTTGTTGACGATTTTCCTCCCAATTTTATAGTTGGTGAAAGTAGACAGTGTGTTAAGTCAAGCTTTAGAGTTAAATGCATGATTTTCCAAGTCCCTGTTTATCCATGAGACCCATGCTCATGATTCAGTTGCCTCTCTGAACATACTGATGAGAAATACACTGTCTCTTCTTTTTCGTAAATAGTCACAGAATAATATTTAATGTTAAAATTTTAAAAATTAATTAAAAATAAAATAGCTTTCCAGTATAATAGCCTTTTAGTATAATGACTTCAGAGTTGTTTATTTTTTAGATGAAGATCAATGTACCATGCTTTTCTCTAGGTAATGCTTTTTTTATGTTTTATCATCAAATCAAGTGATGCATATATCACAGAACTGACTAAACGCTCACAGTAGTACCAACAATGGGTGCACTCAGCACTGGACTGAAAGCATTGTAAAAGCCAGCAGCTGTTCTATGAAAGCGGCAAATTATGCATGATGAGTGTCTAATTTGAGAACAACACAAAGCTCATTTCATCCAAACAGCACAAAGATTGATGTGACATACTCAGTGTATCTCTTATGGATTTTTTGATTGACCTCACTAAGATGAGGAGTAAATGAACGCCACTCCCTACTCGTGGCTCAGAAACCAGGGAAAGGGGGGTATATTTTCCTCTGGGAATGACTTCTGACTTGTTCATGCTGCTGAATGATTGATTCTAAGTACCTTACTATTTAAATAGGAACTTCTTGGCTCAGTACTGAGATGCTGTACATTGAAACAGAAGGCCTATGATGCCTTTCCGCAATACCTCTGCAAAATACAAAGGTACTCGGTGGGATACGCTCATTGATGAATTCAGATAATCAACCACAAACTTTTCCTTTAATGACTTATCTCGTATTTATGAAATATCATGGTTAAAGTCTATCTAATAAAATAAATATTTTAAGCCTGACTAAATAGAAGCATTACTGATCCTGCTGCCTTCTTTAAATCTCATAAATTATTTCAAAGCAGCAGCAGCTATTTGTACTTGACTTCTCATCCTCTGAGGCAGGCCTCCAGGAGCCATATACCACTTCAGAATCCAGAGGTCGATGTATGCTATGCTGTCCCCTGTTGAACATTTCCATCTTGTTTATCACTCTATCTCAAATGTCTATCCCAGGGCCTGGCACATAGCTGGCAATCGAAATGATTTTGGTGAAGAAAACATGAATGGATGGAAATAGAGCAATTCTGGCCATGCAATTCCTTTGAGTTCTAATGACATGGCTAGGTAGTTGGGTAGACAATTTCCATTTTTATCACTACTTTTTGCCTTCTACAGGAAATATAGAATCATATATGATGCATGGTGAGGTGACACCCTTAGAGGGTTGAGTCATTCAGATGAAGTGTTATCATCAGGTAAGTGATAAGACCACTTGGAGGAAAGAATACATGTTTTTGAAGAAAACAGACTCAGGCTTATATCCTAAGATATTTCAACTCTCAGCCCCTGTGGTCCCTTACCTAAAAATATTCACTGTGAAAATTTTCTTAGAAAATGAATGTACACTGTAGCATCACACTTGATATATGGTAGATTGGGATTACATATCATCTTCTCTCTCCTTTCTAACTATTTATAGGTGATTGTTATATGGAGAATTTGAGGGAAAGAATTAAGAATGCATTTAAATATTAACCTTTCCTTTTAGCTTCACTGTAACCTGTGAATGATACATCATTCTGTTTCCACTTGCAGCTCTGGACAGTCTGTCCTCTGCTTGTTTGATCTCGTCTCTTTACAAAACACAGAACCTGGCTCTTGTCTCTGATGGACTCATCAAGCAAATGAAGCATAGACATATAGACATAGATTTTCAGGAAGAAGACAAACAGTTACTTAAAGGAAATCAACATGAAACTCAGCTGGCCATATTAAACACTTAATAAATCCACCTGAGCTGCACTCACTCTCCTCTTGACAGGATAATTGCAGGGGTGAGTCGTCAGGCTGGAGGGTGACGTGATCACGCAGATGGTGGGAAGGGGTAAGACAGGTGTTTGAGCAGACTCACTAGTCTGTCCAAGTCAATGATTTTCAATATATTGTTTTGCCCCACAAGCTCCATTTTTTAACTCATATTGGTTCTGCAGATGACCACTGAGTAAACAGATACAAATGACAATAGAGCGTATTTAAATATTAAACATGACATCGACATGGGCTGATCTAACCATTGAAAATGTACATGGTGTCCTTTTGTGATGAGAGGTTCTTACTGTTTAATGCCGTCATTGCGCATGGGTTCTGAAAGCTGCAAGCAGATTTGGCCGCCAGAAGAGAACCACCAAATCCTAATCGCCGATCGCAATCCACAATTATCTGATCACTTGTTGTTCAGTCGCTAAGTCACGCCCGACTCTTTGCCACCCCATGGACCGCAGTCCTTCTCTGTCCTTCAATATCCCCCGGTGTTTGCTCAAACCCGTGTCCATTGAGTCAGTGATGCCATCCAACCATCTCATCCTCGGTCACCCCCTTCTCCTTCTGCCCTCAGTCTTTCCCAGCATCAGGGTCTTTTCTAATGAGTTGGCTCTTCGCATCATGTGGCCAAAGTATTGGAGCTTCAGCTTCAGCATCAGTCCTTCTAATAAATATTCAGGGTTTATTTCCTTTAGGATTGGTTGGTTTGATCTCCTTGCTGTCCAAGGAATTCTCCAGAGTCTTCTCCAGCACCACATTTCAAAAGCATCAGTTCTTCTGCACTGAGTCTTTATGGTCCAACTCTTACATTCATACATGACTACTAGAAAAACCACAGCTTTCACTATATAGACCTTTGTCAACAATGTGATGTCTCTGGTTTTTAATACACTGTCTAGGTTTGTCATAGCTTTTCTTCCAAGGAACAAGCATCTTTTGACTTCTGGCTGCAGTCACCATCTGCAGTGAATTTGGAGTCCAAGAAAATAAAACCTGCCACTCTTTCTACTTTTTTGCCATCTATTTGTCACAAAATGATGGAACCAGACGCCATGATCTTAGTTTTTTGAATGTTGAGTTTTAAGCCAGCTTTTTCACTCTCCTCCTTCACTTTCATCAAGAGGCTTTTTAGTTCATCTTGCTTTCTGCCAGTAGTGTGGTGTCATCTGCATATCTGAGGTTGCTGATATTTCTCCCGGCAATCTTGATTCTAGCTTGTGATTCATTCAGCCCAGCACTTATGTTGGACTTAAAAATGTATTGTCTGCCCGAGTCCTCATCAACGCTAGAAAGGAACAAGCATGTGTAATAGTCCAGCTGATGTCAGTAGCTTTAAAGCAATATCTGGGGACACGGGAGGACAACTGAAAGCTGCATCAGATTGAATCTGGCCCTTCTGGAGAGACTGCCCCGACCCAATTGGCAACATTAGGTCAAAAGTCCTTGAGGACCCTGAGCTATTAGAAATCAGTGATTACACTAAGAAGCACAGATTTTTTTTTTAATTGAAATATAGTTAATTTACAATGTTGTGTTAGTTTTAGGTATACTGCAAGGTGATTCAGTTATATGTGCTGTGCTCAGTCATTTAGTCATATCTGACTCTTTACAATCCCATAGTAGCCCGCCAGGCTCCTCGGTCCGTGGAATTTTCCAAGGAAGAATACTTGAGTGGGTTGTCATGTTCAGCTCCAGGGGATCTTCCCAACCCAGAAATTGAATCCATATCTCTTTGGCAGGCAGACTCCTTACCACTGCGCCACCTGGAAAACCTTGATTCAGTGATATATATATATGTGTGTGTGTGTGTGTGTATATATATATGTGTATATATATATATAATTTTATAGATTCCCATATAGCTTATTATAATATATATAGATTCTTTTATAGATTCTTTTCCATTACAATATATTGATAGATGTTGAGTATAGTTCCTTGTGCTATATAGTGGGGTCCTTATTGGTTACCTGTAATATTTTATATATAGTAGTGTATATATGCTAATCCCAAACTCTTAATTTATCCTTCCCTATCTTTCCTCTTCGATAACCATAAGTTGTTTTCTGTGTCTATGAGTTGATTTCTGTTGGTAAGTTCATTTGTATCATTGTTTCAGATTCCACACATAAATGATATAATATGATACCTGTGTTCCTCTGACTTACTTGACTTTGTATGATAATCTCTGGATCCATCCATGTTACTGCAAATGGCAGTATTTTATTCCTTTTAATGACTGAGTAATAGTCCATTGTATATATATGTACCACTCCTTCTTTATCCATTCATCTGTCAATAGATACTTAGGTTAGAAGCACAGATGTTTGGATGCTGTTGTTTCAGAATAAAGCATGAGGGACTGGTGACCAGAATGAAAGAAGAGGTACAACTCACACATCAGGGGAGGCTAACAGGAGACTTGCTGCAAAGAAAGTGGTGTCAAGAAAGTAGAGAACCAAGGATATTGTCTTCTTTATCTCATACAGTGTGCTGGCAAGGCTTCTCTTTTCTCCAGTTACATTCTTCCCTTCAGCCAGATTCCGCCTAAACTAAAAAGCACTGCAACTTAATAAGATTAAATGCAACACCTAGTTCAGTTCAGTTCAGTCGCTCAGTCGTGTCCAACTCTTTGCGACCCCATGAATCGCAGCACGCTAGGCCTCCCTGTCCATCACCATCTCCCGGAGCTCACCCAGACTCACATCCGTCGAGTCCATGATGCCATCCAGCCATCAACACCTAGATGTATCATAAATTGTATAAGCCATCAGAATTATAAATTATAAATGAACACTTTAGTTACTGGCAAGCCTTTCTCACCTTGGGCACTGACAGCTGGCTCCTCCACGTCTTCATGCATTTGCCTCTGGTCGTTCTCTTCACCGTCCTTTCTCTGCTGGGCGGTCTCAGTCTTCGGTGGGGTCCTCTGCATTTCATCCTCGGCTCGCTGCGCTCATCCTCCTGCTCTCTGCTCTCCCCTTGCATTTTCTCCTTCTTCCCTCATTACTTTGCTGCTCTCTCTCTGGCCTGCCCTTTCCTGCTGCTGCGCCCTGTGCTGATTTCTGGTCCTCTCCTGCTCTGTCTTCTTTCTTCTTCTCTGTCTTCACTCATGGTTTCTCTCAGGAAACTCTGCTACTTTGCAAAGGAGAGAAGGAAGTGAAATTCCAAATTTACCCCGTTTGGAATGAAGTTGGGGTTTCTAACACAGTCAAGAGAAGAAACTGCTTGGATGAAAGAGCCACAGTCCTACTTCCAGGAAGCAAAAACAAGCTATTGAGTTGGCCAAGAGGTACATATGGATTTTAAAAGTTAGTACAGGTCTTTCTGTAAGATCTTAATATGAACTTTTTGGCCAACCCAATATGCTGACCGGGAATTCTTCAAGGCTCCATCAGCACACTTTCCCCCCAAGAAGTTAGCCTTGTTCTACCACTAAAGCTCCTCCTTTGGATGAAGTTTTCCTTTCTTCTTTACTTTCTTAATTACCAGATGGGGGCAATTATTAGCATATTTTTTGATAAACTAATATCATCACACATACAACAAACTGAAACAACCATACAGTCACATGAGATCAGGGTTTTTAGAACTTAGAATGAAAAGGATGCTAGAAAAATTTGAACAGCATATTAGTTGGCAAGGGTAATTAGATACCACCTACCAAGAAGGAGGCTTTAGGGCAATACAATTAAGGAGAGGTTTCATTTTTGTAGGATGGAGAGGAGAGGACAGAGTGAAGGGAGTGAAGAATGACTCAGCTGTCCTCAGGGTCTCTGGGAAGAAGATATCAGGAGAGAAGGCCATCACCATGATTCGGGGAAAAGATTATAAGTGGTATCTACTTTCTCTCTGGGCATGGTTTTGGACAAATGGGGACACTAGACCAGGTACGTGCAGCTTTGACAATGGAGACTGTGTTCACCCACCTGTGAATTTTAGCTCTCATATCCCGAATGTCACAGGAAAAGGAATCTGAAGGCTTGAAGTCATGTATGTATTTGCGCATTTGACAAATGATTATTTGGGCTTTACTGTATGCTCTACACTAGCTTTAATTTTTTGGCCATGTCACATGGCATATGGAATTTTAGTTCCCCAACCAGAGACTGAGCCTGTGTCCCTCCATTGGAAGCAGGATTCTTAACCACTGGACTGCTAGGAAAGTCCCTCAGCACTGTTCTTGACAAGGAGAATGCACAGTAAACTAAACAAAATTTCCATCTTTAAGGAGCTTGTGCTATAGTGAAGGACGCAGATAGTAAATCCCTAAACAAATAAATGAGTGACTACAGCTATTACTGCCACTGTCATCACTACCGCTGCCATTCCTGTGCTCCAGTGGGTGGCCGTTCCCTCCTCCAGGGGGTCTTCCCAGCCTAGGCATCGAACCCAGGTCTCTCGCATTGCAGATGGATTCTCTACCGGCTGAGCCACAAGAGAAGCCCACTAATAATGATTATCAACTGTTATCTGATGCTTGCAGTTGGCCAAGCATGGTTCTGATTCTTTTACATAGATTACCTCTCTTAATTCCCATAACTTTCTTCTAAGGTAGGTGCTAAAATAATACCCATTTTTATAGATGAAGCATAAATAGATTAAGTATTTGTGGTATGAAGGTCTTCTGGCCAGAAGTGGAAGGGTAACATAATGTCAGTGGTGAATATTATGAATAAAAAGTCAATGCCCACTGTCTACAGATCTGGCAGATGGAAGTAACAGAATATATAGAGGAACAGCATAATGTTTGGAATATGAGATCTTAGGCCAATGTTCCGTATCTGAGCCCTGTGATTTTTGGCAAAAAGTATTGTTTATTTAGAACTTCAGATTTCTCGTATGTTAAATGAGGATAAGGAAACCTAGTTAGCGGGGTTTCTGCAAGCATAAAATAAGATTGTGCAATGATCAAACAGCATTCAGCACAGGCATAACATTCAGTATATACATAAAAATTTAAAAATGGGGAGAAACCAGAGTGAGGAGAAAGCAAATGGCTTATGGCTGAATATATCTGGGTCGGGAAATAATTGTGTTTCCTTAAGGAGCACCAAAAAAAGATGTCCTATTCATCATAGGGGACTGGAATGCAAAAGTAGGAAGTCAAGAGATACCTGGAATAACAGGCAAGCTTGGCCTTGGAGAACAGAATGAAGCAGGGCAAAGGCCAACAGAGTTTTGCCAAGAGAGTACACTGGTCATGGCAAACACCCTCTTCCAATAACGCAAGAGACGACTCTCCACATGGACATCACCAGATGGCCAAGACCAAAATCAGATTGATTATATTCTTTGCAGCCAAAGATGGAGAAGCTCTATACAGTCAGCAAAAACAAGACTGGGAGCTGACTGTGGCTCAAATCATGAACTCCTTATTGCAAAATTCAGACTTAAATTGAAGAAACTAGGGAAAACCACTAGACCATTCAGGTATGACCTAAATAAAATCCCTCATGATTATACAGTGGAAGTGACAAATAGATTCAAGGGATTAGATCTGATAAAGAGTGCCTGAAGAACTATGGATGGTTTCTTAACATTGTATAGAAGGTGGTGATTAAAAAAAAAAAAATCCCAAAGAGGAAGAAATGCAAAAAGGCAAAATGATTGTCTGAGGAGGCTTTACTTTGTAAGTTGAGAAAAGAAGAGAAGCAAAAGGAAAAGAAGTAAAGGAAAGACATACTCATTTGAATGCAGAGTTCTAAAGAATAGCAAGGAGAGATAAGAAAGCCTTCCTCAGTGATCAGTGCAAAGAAATAGAGGAAAACAACAGACTGGGAAAGATGAGTGATCTCTTCAAGAAAATTAGATATACCAAGGGAACATTTCATGGAAAATGGGCACAATAAAGGACAGAAATGGTATGGACCTAAGAGAAGAAAAAGATCTTAAGAAGAGGTGGCAAGAATACACAGAAAATCTATACAAAAAAGATATTCATGACCCAGATAGCCACGATGGTGTGATCACTCACCTAGAGCCAGACATCCTGGAGGGCAAAGTCAAGTGGGACTTAAGAAGCATCACTATGAACAAAGCTAGTGGAGGTGATGAAATTCCAGTTGAGCTATTTCAAATGCTAAAAGATGATGCTGTGAAAGTGCTGCACTCTATATGCTGGCAAATTTGGAAAACTCAACAGTGGCCATAGAACTGGAAAAGGTCAGCTTTCATTCTAATCACAAAGAAAGCCCATGCCAAAGAATATTCAAACTACTCCACAACTCCATGCATTTCACATGCTAGTGTAGCAATGTAACACTCAAAGTTCTCCAAGCTAGTCTTCAGCCATGAACTGAGAACTTCCAGATATTCCAGCTGGATTTAGAAAAGGAAGAAGAACCAGAGGTCAAATTGCCAACATCCACTGGACCATAGAAAAAGCAAGAGAATTCCAGAAAAACATCTACTTCAGCTTCATTGACTAAGCTAAAGAATGTGGATCACAACAAACTGTGGAAAATTCTTAAAGAGATGGGAATACTAGACCACCTTACCTGCCTCCTGGAAAATCGGTATGCAGGTCAAGAAGCAGCAGTTAGAATAGGACATGAAACAAAGGACTGGTTTCAAATTGGGAAAGGAGTATGTCAAAGCTATATATTGTCACCATGCTTTAACTTATATGCAGAGTACATCATGTTACATGCTGGACTGCACGAAGCACAAGCTAGAATCAAGATTGTAGGAGGAAATATCAATTACCTCAGTTATGCAGCTGATACCACCCTTATGTCAGAAAGCAGAGGAACTAAAGAGCCTCTTGATGAATGTGAAAGAGGAGAATGGAAAAGCTTGCTTAAAACTCAACATTCAAAAAATGAAGATCATGTCATCTGGTCCCATCACATTATGCAAATAGAGGGGTAAACAATGGAAACAGTGACAGACTTCATTTTCTTGGGCTCCAAAATCACTGCAGATGCTGACTGCAGCCATGAAATTAAAAGATGCTTGCTTCTTGGAAGAAAAGCTAAACCAAGCTAGATAGGCTATTCAAAAGCAGAGACATTACTGTACTGACAAAAGTCCGTCTAGTCAAGGCTATGGTTTTTCCAGTGGTCATGTATGGGTATGAGAGTTGGACCATAAGAAAGCTGAGCACCAAAGAACTGATGCTTTTGAGCTGTGGTGTTGAAGACTCTTGAGAGTCCCTTGGAATGCAAGGAAATCTAACCAGTCAATCCTAAAGGAGCTCAGTCCTGAATATTCATTGGAAGGACTGATGCTAAAGCTGAAGCTCCAATACTTTGGCCACCAGATGCGAAGAACTGACTCCTTGGAAAAGACCCTGATGTTGGGAAAGATTGAAGGCAGTAGGAAGGGGTGACCGAGGATGAGATGGTTGGATGGCATCACTACTCGATGGACATGAGTTTGAGCAAGCTCTGGGAGTTGATGATGGACAGGGAGGACTGGTGTGCTGCAGTCCATGGGATTGCAAAGAATCAGACACAACTGAGTGACTGAAATGACTGACTGACTAAAGGATTAAGTCAGAAGACTAAGAAGAAATAGAGGAGATTCAGATCTTTCTGAGGGAAATGGGCTCTTTAAAAAGATGGTCATTTCTGGAAGAGGAAGTGGAGGTGAGCTGCCTCTGAGGAGCTCAGGCTGTCTAGAAGAGAGCATCAGATCTCTAAACAGGGGTTGAACCTGGGCCTCCTGCATTCAAAGCACAGAGTCTTAGCCACTGGACCACCAGGGAAGTCCCTAAGAGTTTTATTAAAAAATAAACACAGTCTTTCAAGCCACTTGATTTTTTAGTGCCTATGAGAAGTATACTAAGTGAAAAGTTTTAGGAGAAGAGTTCCCACATATTTGTCATTAGCAATATTAAGGTGCTTTAGTTAAATGTCTTCCCTGGTGGCTCAGATGGTAAAGCGTCTGTCTGCAATGCAGGAGACCTGGGTGCGATCCCTGGGTTGGGAAGACCTCCTGGAGAAGGAAATGGCAGCCCGCTCCAGTATTCTTGCCTGGAAAATCCCATGGACCGTGGAGCTTGGTAGGCTACCGTCCATGGGGTCGCAAAGAGCTGGACATGACTGAGCAACTTCACTTCCACTTTCCTTTCTTTCAGTTAAATGACCAAGTATATGTGACTCTTTTTTTTTGGAACACCTAGAAGATGCTTGCAGGTGGCACGTGTCAGTAAGGCCACCTGATCTAGCATCCTTGGTCTACCAGATGTTCGGTGGGCGCTTGTGAGCATTTTCTAAGTGAGTCAGATCTGGACCTCCCAGTTGCTTCTTGGCTTCTACTTTTTTAACTATAAAATTTATTTTGTTTCCAGCCTTGGTCTTTGTATTTTCTCTTGATTCAAATGCCTGACAATTTTTAGTGTAATTTTCTGACACAAATAATGTGGAATGACTAATCAGTCAAAGTCACAATTGCAGATTCAAACTGTATTCATTAATACAAATAACTCTTACGGTGCCCAGTAAATACGTGTAAGCCTGTTAATAGTCAACCACAGTATGAGTGATTGACATTCTCCTCCTTTCTCTGAAAGACCCCGTCCTTTGAGTGTGAAGCCAGTGGGACATATGGAGATCAGCACTTTATAGAGTGTTGTGATTCACTCCGAAGAGTTACAATAAGAGATTCAAAACAGAGACAACATACAAACAAGATGCTTTAAAGGCTTCAGGAAACTGGCCTATAAACCAGACAAGCTTTGAGTGGCGATGGGACTGTAGTCTTTTTGAGAAAGACAAACATTAATAGCTCTAGACAGGACTGATGGACTTGTAGGCAACACTGGAGCAAAAGTGATCCCCTTTTCAGTATAAATCTCAGTTTCACACTAACTTTACAATTTTTTTTTTTTTTTTGGCTGAGCTTCTAGCATATCAAAAGTATCTATTTTGCAAAGAGTAGAGTACAATCTGTGAAATATTTTGAGCTTTGGGGGTTCAAAAAAAGAAGCATTCACTTTCCTTTTTCCCCTAAGTTTATTAGAGCCCACTCTCCATGAGGGCAGTTACCTGAGTCAGCTCTGCCTCTCTCCCCACCAAGGCCAATAGCGGGCTATGGAAGGGATGGTGAGGACACCCCGTTCATAAGTTGTGGGTGTTATTATCCTCTACTTTTTGTGTGTCACTACATTCTTTCATTGATTCAACAATTATTTATTCAGAACCTAGTATGCCAGACACTGATGTAATCTACGGTTGACGTGAACTCACCAAATCACAGTGGGTTTTTTCACTGTTTCTTATGTAACCCTTTCAAAGAGAAAAACTTACTGTGAAATACCCACACCTATATTATCCTGTCCTATGAAGACATAGTCCTCTTAATATTCAAAAAAAAATTACACAAAAAAATAGAGAATGATCCTTTGCCTGAAACTCAACAAAAAGTATTTGGAATATCTAATGTGAAATTGACTTTTTTAATGTACTGAAAAGGCAATCATTTGTTTCAGATGTTGCCTGCTAGAACTAGGGAGGCCAGATGTGGGTGTCCACTCTTTCTAGTCCTTGTTTATATTCACGTGCTGCTCTCCTGCTGGAGGTACATCTGCTTCTCTTCCAGGACTGAAATAATGCTATTACGGTATGTATGTGCATGCTCAGCTGGGTCCAACTCTGTGTGACCCCATAGTCGCTACAGCCCACCAGGTTTCTCTGCTCAGGCCAGGAATACTGGAGTGGGTTGCATTTCCTACTGCAGGAGATCTTCCCGACCCACTGACTGAACCCATGTCTCTTGCATCTCCTGCACTGGCTGGCAGATTCTCTACCACTGCACCAAAGTACTCTGAGGCAATGCGGAATAAAGGCGAGGAGCTCAGGTCTTGGAGGTACCCTTCATGGATTCCAAGCCTGATTCTCCACATGTGACTCTTAGACTCTGAGCAATTTGTGTAAACTACAATTTGCTCAAATCTGTAATTCAGATTCTTCCTTATAAAGTAAAATTTCATCATACAATAATTATCTGTTGTGCTCCTTCTCAGGGAAGGCTGCTATTTTGGGGTCTGCTGCGGATACAGCCATAAGCAAACTAGATAAGTCCCTGCTGCCATGGAACTTATGTTTTGTATTTATTAATACAAATAAATATTAATATATACTGTCAAGAAGATAAGAGCTATGCAGAAAAATAAAGCATGGTAAGAGAATAAAGAGTATTTAGATAGAGTCATCAGAACAATCTTCTCTTAGAAGATGATATTTGATCAGAGGTCTGCATGATGTGAAGAATAAGTCATGCATGTAACTGGTGCTTCTATGACAGAAAGGTGCAGGTGCAAAGGCCCTGAGGCTAACGTGTGCCTAAGATGATGATATTACTGATTAAATACAGTTGTTAGGAGGTTCAGTGAGTTAATTCACTCAAGAACTTTAGATAGAGCCTATGTATAAATTTGCTATTGTTGTTGTTTACTTGCCAAGTAGTGTCTGACTCTTTTGCGACCCCATGGACTGTAGCCCACCAGGCTCCTCTGTCCATGGGGTTTCCTTCTTGATAAATGCTAGTTCTTAGTTTTGCAAGACGGCTGCATGTATTCTGGCCCAGCTAGTTCAGGTCCCCACCTGGCCTGAGGCTAACCCTGGTGTTTGGGGACACTGCCACCTGCTGCTTCCTGCTGGAAAAACTAGCTGGTTCAGGTAACATTTTGAGAAGCTGGTGCTGTATCTCATCTGAGGCTCACCCTTCTTCCTGTGTCTTGGTTTCTACTGGCGTGACATCCATCCAACTCCTCACATCAATTCCGCCTTCTGCTTTGTATAAGATTTCTATCGCCAGTGCTGCCGATGTCACCTGCCACACTCCAGTGCTCTCACCACCAGGGATCCAGTACGATTGTCTATAAGGCAGATGCCTTCAGACCCAGATGACTGCCTCCAACTCATGTTTCACTGGGGCCTGTGTTTTTGTCAAATGGCTACCTCCAGGTGGCTCTCGCAGTAAAGAACCCTCTTGCCAATGCAGGCGACGCAGGAGACACAGGCTGGGAAGATCCCCCAGAGGAGGAGTTGGCAGCCCACTCCAGTGTTCTTGCCTGGAGAATTCCACTGATGGGGGAACCTGGTGGGCTACAGTGCATGGGGTCTCAAAGAGTCGGACACTACTGAGACAAACACACACCATCTTTGAGCAATAATCCCATAGAAGAATAGAGACACCCAGTTATGATGGGGCTTATGAGACTACCTGCCTGCTCCAGGGGCGCTCTCCTGGTCTCATGAAAGAAAGAGGGACCGGCTCCTAAAGAGCTGCCGCTGCTTCTGTGCACCCACCAATGGAGGCTTGTACCTGCTCCCACAGATTCATGACCTTCTGAAACACATCTGTTGAATTATTCGTGATTTGTCATTTTTAGAAAATCACACTTCTGGGTACCTACAATCTTGTCCATAGTTGGAAAAGTGACAAGTGGTGGAAAATGACCTCCTAGTCACACCTTGGTCTCGCTGTGCACATGATGATGCCATTTGGTGTACCTGGGTACTGGCAGAACTTGCTTAAGGAGCATATATTCTATGACCTTCTGTTCCAGTGCCTCTACATAATCCCCTAATGTGCTATCCCATGCATGCATGTTCAGTGGCTCGGTTGTGTCCGACTCTTTGTGACCCCATAGACTGTTGTAGCCCACCAGGCTCCTCTGTCCATGGGATTCTCCAGGCAGGGAGACTGGAGTGGGTTACCATTTCCTCTTCCAGTGAATCTTCCCCACCCAGGGTTCGCACTCATGTCTCTTTCATTTCCTGCGTCGGCAGGTGAATCCTTTACCACTGAGGCACCTGGGAAGCCTGCTATCACATGGTCAATCACAACAACATCAGCTACAGTGGATATTGTCAGCCTATTACAAGTTAGATGTTATGCTAAGACTTTTCATCTGTTATCTCATTTCAACCTCACAACAATCCTATATAAGCCAGAAACTCCATGCACTGGTGGGCTATGAGATCACATCTCCCATTTATACCCAGGTCACAATCGTCTGGTGTGAACCCCTTGTCACTAGCAGATGTCCAGCTTCTTTACCAGTTCTTCTTCCATGAATTTCTTGGAACCCCAGGAGATTCCTCCCACCCCCAAACCTGGCTCTCTCTGCCATGTTGGTGTGGGGCTTGGCCACTCCTGGTAGTTTTGCCACTCTCCTTTTCCTGTCCCAAGGATTGTTTCACTTAGGCAGCAGCTCTTGTTCCCTTTGGCACAGCTCTGTCTCACCTGTAGGCTCAGATGCCTCCCATATTTCCTTCTGTGATAGGGAAAGTTGAGCTGTAATATTTTAGCCAGATTCATGATGGCTTTAAGGACTAGAATGGAATAATATATGGAAGACTTCAAACTGGAGGTATGTTTGCTCTCCTTGGGCTCAAGACCCTCTGAAGCTCCTGAAACTCTGAGACCCAAGCCTCTACAATACAGTGATCTCCCAGCCCCTTTCTTCCAGCATGATGCAGAGGCCAACTCTTGTTGGCAAGGAGACTTCCTTGCAAATGTGTCTTGTACTCTGATTCCAAATTTCTTCTTCAGCTCTAAAGAAGGACAGTTATGGGGACAGTTATCCCCATTATCTGAAATGTAATCCATGGGCTCTCATTTTGCACTCCAGGATGAAGAACAACTTGGTCCCTACGTGCAAAGCCTTTCCCTAACCTTTACCCTCCAAAGGCAATGCATGACAACACCACAAACCAACACCACAACATTCACTAATTTCTGAGTTACTTCCTGTTGACTCACCTCCATTTGAGATGTAAGCAGAGACATCCAAATTGAGTTCCTGCATTCTCAGCCCGAGCTCCCATAAACATGAGGCTGAGACTAGTGGCTATACTCCTTGGCACTTGCAGTCTCTGCTCCTAAACCTCACCATTCATATTATCCCAGTGGCTTCCCACCACAGCCCTATGGAGTCAGCAGTATTGGTATCCCTTTGGCACTTATTATGCACAAACACTGATGAGATTGGAGCTATAATTAGGTCTATGTAACAGACAAGAAATACCAGGTTTAGAAAGTTTAAATAACTCACCAGTGTGGTAGACACTTGTGCACAGCGCACATCGTGTGTTTGCCACGTTCCCTCATGCAATGCTTCCCATCCAATGCTAGGTTAAGGATAACCTCCTCCCCTTATGAACTCCTTGGCCATTTTGAGACAGGCTGGGACCTAGAACATAGGACCTTTTGCAGTAGTGCTTGTATCTGGACAGACATCTCCTCAAGCAACAAACTAGGAAGAAACTATAAGGGACTAAAAATAACTGCATGCATGTGCAATTAGGCAAATTCTGGACAACCAGATACGAAAAAAATAAAAATAAAAAAACCCACACCAAAAAACCAGCTGCCACTTTTGAAGTGCCGGGAGCAAAAGCAGGGTACTGCACACGACCTCTGCACACAACACTACCTAAGGGGTGGACAAACCATCTAAACCAGCCCTCTGTCCTCATCCCTGGACACACCCCCACCCTCATTCCATATAAGGAACCAGCTTGGCCCCCGCTGGAGAGCAAGCCAGGGAAACTGTTACTTGTTTTCATGCCCTCCTCTGGTCCCAGAAGCCCAAATAAAGCCTTGCCTGAATTTCCTGTCTAGCCTCTTATCAATTGCTATGGATTGCCAAAGGCCAAGGATCCTGACTGCCATCAATTTCAGCAACTAGCACTGTGTCTAGTTTGCTTTCTAGCTTTGGAGCAGCCGATAGAGATATTCAAGCATGTCTCCAGGTCTATACCTCTGGACTGATCACCAAATAAGGCAAATACCACTTTTTCAAAACATGCCACCCTGATTTATCGGTCATGGACAACACAGCCCTCCTGCCTCAACCTTGGGGTTACTACAGAGACCTTTATGGATTCCTCAATCCAGAGAGACCTTCCTTGTCTGCACTGCCATAAGAACTTTTTATTTTTCTTAAACCACACAACACGGTGTTTTGTTATTTATTGCAAAAGGCCTTTATTAATCACTATGTATCATGGTGCTCTGTTCCCCTGTGCTTTTCATCTTTATATGTGTTGGATTTGTCTTCCACGTAAAATTAGAACTCCTTTGAAGGTAAAGACCATGTCTTAATCTTCCTTTATGTTTTCTTTGAAGAATTTAATGTTATGCCAAGTTCATACAAATGAATATTGGCTTGAATATTGTTGACAATAATTTACCCAAAAGAGGGAACCGGTAGAGATCATTTATAATGTCCCGTAAAGTATGTGTTTTGAATTATTTTCCTACAGACAAAAAAAATTCATAAGTGCTACAAGTTGTCCATGACCATTTTAGAAGCAAGTAGTAAAGCCTTTTTATCTTTATTTAAAATTTTTCAAAGTGATGAATCTTACAGTTCATAGATAAATAGTGAAAGAGGAAGCATAAACATGGTTTTTAATAACTTGAAAAAAGTTACAATAGTTTCCTAAGGTTACTAGGTAGTAATTTTCACACATTAATTGCTAAGTAGTCTTATCTCAACATTTTCTAAAGTATCTCTGGATGTCTTAATCATCCACTTTGTAAAAATATATTAAGAACGTGAGCCTTGCAATTATATATAAAAAAGGAGTGTAGCATTTTGGTTTGACTTTGGTGACAGTATTTGATGAAGGGAAATGCCACTACCTCCTTTTGAAGCATTTCAGTTTAATGAAGTTCCTTTTAACAAGTACTTACTAAAATATTGAATAAAAAGTTCGACTATCTTACTAGGTGGTTAGTGAAGCACTTCTCTTTCTACCTTTTTGGGAAACGGTACCGCTTTCCGATTATAAATGATCTATATTTTGTCTTATTTCTTAATGTTTCTGGACTCTACTGTTATGGAAAAGTTAAACCTCCCTCAAGAACATAAACATATAAAGCCAAAGATTATCTTGCCACGGGCCATCACTCTGCCCTTAAATAATATGAATTTGATCAAAATCAGATATTAAAGTAGACGACATTCACTGGAAAGTTTGCATTACTTTTCCTGTTTTCTTAAAATTCCCAGAAACTTGTTTATTTCCATAAAGAGCCCATTATCTTTCCAAATGCATCAGCCTTTCGAAAGCTTTATTTAAATACCTCTGCCAAATGAAAGGCTTCTTTCATGCCATTTCAAGCCCTGAAGTACCAAAAGGGTAAATAACCTGAGTATCACTTTTGACTGACTTGACTTTGAAAGAGGCGCAGGCTAGGTAAACAGTCACTCAGCCACCAGACTCTTCCCTGCCTCTCTATACATCATCTGCAAATATTGGGAACAGTGATCAACACCTTAATTCACCGGATTAATGAGTTAGAGCCCACAGAAAAGGACAAAAACCCATAACTTTTCCACAAACTTAGTTAAATGTCAAGGTTTTTAAAGGCCTAGTTAGCAAGTATATTAGATGAGATATGTCAGTTTCCCAATTTACGACTCTGACTTGTCTCTTGTGATTCCTTATAGCCTCTAGCCATTCTCCTCTTACCTGAGGCATTCTCTGGCAAAAACCTGATGCTTCCAGTCATTCTGCATTCTTGTGTTCCTTCAAAAATAATTGGACAGGCACCTTTCCATAAACAATCATCATTAGTTATATACGGTACACAGATCCGAACACCACACAAATAAGTTTCAATGGAATGTCTTGAGCCAAATAGTAGTAATTTGGTCTGCGTGTTACAGATGTGATTGACAGAGACTTAATGCACTTAGCACTTTTCCAGGAGGCTCTGTGCATCAGCTCCTTGATGCTCAGAAAGTCCTGCTCCCAGAAAAGTGACATAGACATTGACCATTGAGTTTGTTGCTATTCAATAGCCGGTCCGTTTCCAGACTCTATGATTAAAGTCATTATAGGAACTGTCAGCGGAGGAAAGAAATGAAAACTGTCACAAGAAGCAACTGTCTGAAATGCTCATGATTCCCATAATGTTTAACAGTTTGAAAGCAGGAAATTTTAAACTAATGAAGATCAACCTAAATTAGAAGCTGCAAGCTTCAAATATTTTCTGCTAGATGGATGAACCCCACATCTCCCCCCTTTTTTTTCTTTTAACCTTCTTGGGAAAATTCTGAAAAAAAAATTAAAATAAACCTTTGTATCCATGGCTACAAATGAAGTTTACAACAAATATGAATTAACACCTTTCAAGGATCTGCTATTAGAAGCAGGCATATTCTACAGATAGATTGAGGAAATAAATGTTGAAACTGAATAAAATACTAGTACATTATTGGAAAGGTTTGAGTCATTATTTTCATATTCAAAGACCATGATAACTTTAATATTTGATAGAACACAATATTTCCAATTTGACAATGATCCTGAACATGTTTATAAGTTGCTAGCAGGGTTTTTTTCTGATATTAGAAATGGAAATTTCTGATGTAAAATAAGAATTTGTTATGATTTTATAATATTCCACAGAGAGCTTTATGGACATTAAAATGATTTATCAGTTAAACACATTTTTGAAATGTATTCACTAAAAAATGATTCTAAGAGTTTAGTACCACTAGTAGGTTATCCGTGACTAGTTTAGCTCATTTTTCACTGTATTTAAAAACAAATGGCATGTCTGAAAAACTGTCACAGACTGTAGGAGCTTGGAAGACAGGATAACTAATTATAATGTGGTATTCTGAACAAGATCCCAGACAGAAAAAAAAAGACATTAGGACAGACTAGTGAAACTTGAATAAAACTTAGAGTTTAGCTGACCAGTATTTGTTGCTTAGTAGTGACAAACATGTGATAGCACTTAGAGTATGCCGTGGGACTTACTTAAACTACAAAAATAATTTGTCATTTACCCGAAATTCCTGTTTAACTGGATGTCCTGTATTTTATCAGTTAAATCTGGCAACCCAAATAGTAATGTAAGATAATAACATTAGGAGAAGCTAGGTGAGAGGTATATTGGAATTTTCTCTAATATCATTACAACTTTTCTATAAATCTAAAATTATTCTAAAATAAAGTGTATTTACATTTTTAAAGAGCAATGGGGAAACATATAGCCATGAAAGACAATTTGCTTTAATATTTTAGTTGGAGTATTTATATACCTAAGAAATATTAAAATCTGACACCAGCCTAAACTTTATTTTTTTTCCATACGTAAACAAGTTCACCCTTTAAAAAAATGTATGGTTTAACCCCATTTGTCAGTAAAAGGAGAGCCTAATAAAATAATGCTAACAGTAATATTCTATTTATTTTTCGTTCCTCACCTGCTATGCCCAGGTTTTGACATTAAGAATATTGTGTTTGATATTTTCTGCATTAAAAACCACTTCAGGCTTTGGTTCCATTTTACTCCCAGTCAGAAAGATCAGAAAAAGCTCAAGTCACACAGTGAGAAACTTTATCCACTGAATGAGACATTATCCATTCCACCAGACTGCAAATCAAAGAGTATCTCTTAGGCTGCTTAAAAATTCATTTTAAAATCTGATCCTGATTGTACTTTTATGGTAATTTCATACCATCAATCATCCTTTTACCTTTAGTCTCTGGGTCCACCGCTCTCCCCATAGATCTCATTCGTTCTCCCTCATTATAATTCTTTAGGTGAGAAAACAGGAGAAGAAACCTTAACAGAAAATGAGGGAAAGATGTAAATTTCTTGAGAAAAGTCAGGTTCACTAAGAAGCTGAGCTAATGATATGTTCTGATCTTCCCTTTTATTGGTAATTAAAAGATGGGAGGAAAAAGGGACCCCAAAAAGACAGAAAAAAAAACACGTCCCCCATGCAAATAACATGTTTGTAATCTGCATTCGATTTTATTAATCGGCTTGATAGTTTTAAGCTGTCAGCATTCTTACTTATTTCTCGCATTGGATGTGAACAAAAGAAATATTTTTGAAACTCTTGAGCACTTCTCTTTCATTGTATGATGCTTGCCTGCCCTTCATTGGGGTTACCTCCTTTCTAATTCTGTTTTTAGTAAACGGAATTATCAGAGCATAGAATTATCAGCAGGCAGCTATGAGCCACACAGAGCAGGCCCCTCTCTAGGTATATAGGTTCACACAGAGTTATGGGAAATCAATAACATAACTTTGGTTATTATTCTCCATTTGGCAACGTACAGATGCCTGCTCCAGCTAACAATTAATCACTGGAAGGAAGGAGCATGGGGCTGTGTATCAGCCAGAAAGCGCTCATGGCAAGTGAAATAATTTCTAACGTTCAGTTTAAGTCAAGCATTCATTCAGCCTTTTCAGCGTGATTCAATTTTCCTAACAATAAATGCTATATTTTGGCTCCATTGATTTGAATGCTGACTCTGGTGTAAAGTATATCTCTTAGAGCAACAAGAAATGTAGCAGGTAATAAACTCAGCAGTGAGCTCAGCCTCGGAACATTTCGATTGGAATTTCAAAAAAAAAAAAAAAAAGGCCATTAATCACAAGGGAAGCGAAGCCCCGAGTCCAGCTGCATCCTCTTTTCTACTGCCTTTAACAAAATGTTACCATAAACCACAGAATGCCAATAACAGCAATAATCCCTCCAAAATGGGTTGTTACCAGCTGTTAGTGACCAGTTTCTTAGTTAATGGCCTGAGGGGAAAGGCTTTAAGAAAGCTGTATTCACTATTTCCTCTCAGGCATTTTAACCGGATGCATTAAACTGCATTTTCATTGGGATTTCAAAATGTTTGTGCTCTGACAAGGCACTCATCTTAAGGTCTTTCGATTAAGTCTCCATCTCCACAGTGTTAAGAAGAGCAAATAAGCACTGCATCTAAGTGGGAGGGGGATAATTTGACCAGTCCCTTAATTAATAAGTTAAATGACAGTCGGAAATATGTAAAAATATATGTGCCAGTATCACGCGGAGGTTCTTTGTTCTGATGTAGCGGCTTTCTGTGTTGATGAGCTGTAAACAGATCTTCCGTTCATTCATTTCTTCAAGCAGATGATAATCTCCTTGCTGTCTTTGTGGGGTGGTTGTGAGAATCAAAGGCGATTCTCTTCGTGAAAGAGATCGGAACCTGGGTGGTGGTGCCCAGTACCAAAGGCAGGGACAGCTACCCGGCCACCACCTTCACCACTAGTAACCAGATGCGCTTTGGCATAGCTAACTGGTTAATTCTCACATATGTCCAGGGGGTTAAATGCTAACTCCCTGTTGTAAAGGCAACTGGGGGGTGGGAGTGAGGGAGTGACCAAGGAAATGAGTTTTCCTTAACAGCTTCTAGCAAGAGTTTGAACTCATTCACATTTAGATTGCAAACATCAAGATTTAAGGGATTCCATTTTGATCTTAGGGCTTATAAAACATCAGCGCTACTTCTTTTGAAAATGTAACCTTTTTATCAAATGTCATGAAACATCTGTTTATCAGAGTATAGTTTCTGTTAGAAATAAATTGTGCCCAGCATGCAAATTAAGTCAGGTCTATAGCCCTGGGACTTTGAAGTGATTAGGAGGAATTTTAAAATTCCACAAGTGAAATAATAACGCTGCAATAATTAATGTTGGGACAAAACGATACCGTTCTTTTATGGCAACCTAATGTACGTGAACACAGAGGTGTTTTACTAACGTGGGAGAAGCTGACTTAAATATAATTCAGGTGATAATATAGCATACCATAGCTGAGATGGTCATAACTGAATAATAATAATAATTAAGAATAACATTTTTCTCTTAGCAATGCCAAGATGCCACCTTTTTTAATGCATTATTTTTTGTATTTACACCTGAAGTAACTTCTTCTGATTCATATTTTATACATGCAGTTAACATATTATCATGAAGCATGGCCATCAAAACACTTTTTTTACTTCACCACATTAATCACAGAAATGCACTTCTAGATTTAAACTCAAACATTCTGACACTATTTATATACTAACCATTAATCATTCAGAAAGGTAAAGAGGTTACATAGTATTATATAATTCATCAACTTCCACAGTCTATTGGTTCTAGGTGAACCACTTCAATTGCTCATTAATTGCAACCATTCACCTGACTTTGTAAATCAAGACAAAAATGATTGACATTAGAAAGGACATAGCCAGCATCAGGCACAGGTCTGCTCCTACTCAAGTTCAGTGCTGTTTGAGATTGCCAATGCTCAATTTTATGCGTGCATGGTGGGGAAAATGGTAAAGGGTGTGCCATCTATCTGTCTATCATCTTTTATTACATATTATATGTATACGTATTTTTTAAGTGTGTGAAAAAATCAAAGCAATAGAAATGAAACCTTATATAGTAAGTTTATCAAATTGAAATTACATCTCATGAAAAATCAAATATCCGTTTGAAGTCAGAATTTCCTGTTTTCCTCATAACCAAAGTTCCAGGTTGGTCTAGCACCAATCCCTTTTAAAGGATGGCTGGAAAATGATGGAGAGCAGGGTTATCCCCTGAAGTGTATGTGTTATGAATGAATGGAGAGAGAGATGCTGCCCCACTCTGAGGCACCATTTTCCAATGTGAAAGGCAGGATGAGATGACCCTGCAGGAGGTAATAGAAACCTTTGCCCCAGAAACCAGGCTGAGCTTGTGCAGAGGAGGGTGGTGCCAAATCTGTCTCATTCAAACCTGATCTTTCTCCCCCAGCTCCCTATATGGCCATTTTATGAATGTCTGAAGTTATTGCAGTGGAGACAAAGCCTTTTATGCTGGAATGCATCTCAGAAGAAAATGATGGTGCACAAGGTCTGGTTGAAAGGGACAGAGTATGAAGTCATGAGGTCATGACCTCTTCAGGGAAGAACAGAGCAATTCTGAGCATGGGTGTGAACACGTGAGGGGAGGCTGTGGACGCGGAGACCCAACACGGCAGCTTTTCAATGTTTCTTCCTTGAGCCAGTCCTTTTGCCTATAAATGCATCTCTCAGAAATGTTACACAGGTTACAACATAGATCAAGAGTACTGAATTCCTCAGGAGGAAGACAAGCAAGCATTCCTCTATAACCACGTCTTGAAAGATTGCAAAGAATGGAGGGAGAATGCCATGCCTTGCATATAAAACACGACATTAATTCAGAATTCTGCTAACTTAATTTTCTTCTGTCGGACACGGTGCGAATGTATCAGACATCCAAAGAGTAAACACAAATGTGAAAGGAATGGTAATGAGCACAAACTCTTCTGGAGGACCCAGAAGAGTGCTTTGTGCTCCCTCAGCAACATGGCTGGTGGTGGGAGAGAGCGATGCGGGGTCAGAGGGAAGAGAAAGAAAACACGCTGATTGGACTGGTCAGCGTTTTCTCACATATTATTATATTTTAGCTTCAACTGTGAGGTAGCTATGATTATCTCTAGTTTACAGCTGGGAAAGCCATAGCAATATGCCCAAGCTAGTATTCTGCACAGGCTGAGTCCCCAACCCCAAACCACATTTCCCAGATGCTGACACTAATGTTCTTTATTCAGTAATAATTTAGGGTCCCAGTGTGTGCGAAATCAGCTTGGCAGGGTCTCTGCCTACAGACCCATTGATAAGAATTAATCTGAATGATTAGAACCTATCTATTATTGCAGTGACATTTTAGAATACTAATTTTAACGTCTGCACATTTCCAAAAGAGATTTCCCACAAATATTTTTGATCCCTGAGGTAAGTTTCCATATCATCTAGGCTGGAAAAAAGAGTCTTGAAAAGGATGTTTTTACCTCCACTCATGACCTACTTACTTTGCAAAATTATCAAAAGATTAAAAAGAGCTTTTCTGAAAGATTTTTTTTCAGATTCTGGTATGTACATTTCTTTCACTCGCTGCTCCCTAATCTGCTTTTATTTTCAGAGTTTAAGAGATTTCCGAAAGACACACTTTTCCGGAGTCTGACACCAACCCTCAGGCTGCTTATGAAAATGAAATGCAAACACACCGCACTTGTACCTTGGGCTTCCGCAGTTGGAAAATGTTTTTCCAATTACAAGATTATTCAGTAACCTAAGCCATTTCATAGGAATTCACAAAATTTCAGGACTAAAAGGGACCCCTAAGAACATTAAGTCTGACTTTTCAAATATGTTTGAAAAAAAACATAGTGAAACACAAATTACTGAGTAAAGCTGATTTCTTCAAAAGCCTTTATCTCAATGTGAAACCCTCTTGCTAAGGACATTTTACTGTTAATACAAGCAATTCTCAGCATTCTGACTGGAGAATAGTTCCTGAGTGTGAACAACGTGATCAAATCTGATTTGTGCCCGTAAACTACATTACAATGGGGCAATGAGTTTCAGACTCTGCTCCCACTCCATAGAATTTCACTATTAAAACATATTGAGAGTGATCTTTTCTCAAATATGTAGGAAAAGATTAAATTAATTGATAGAATTCTCTCTGCTGAAATTTTTGCCCCCTCATGTTTTTAAAGCCTTCGCTATAATAAGACACTAGTGTAAACGATCTCATTTAGAACAAAATTACTTTGAAATTGTTGTTTTAATATTTCATTATGTTTTACATTATGACTTGTGGTTGTTCAACTAGTTGAATATCTCTGGGACTCAAGGTAATAGTGGGCTACTTTCCTGACCAAAGATACCACAAAGTACCATTTATTTTTTTTTTAATTTTACTAAAGTACAGTTGATTTACAATGTTTCATTTCTGCTGTGCAATAGAGTGACTGAGTTATACATATCCATTTTTTTTCATATTTTTTTCCAGTATGGTTTATCATGGAATATGGAATATAGTTCCCTGAGCTATACAGCAGGACCTTGTTGTTTATCCATTTTATGATAAGAGTTTGCATCTGCTAACCCCAACCTCCCAGTCTATCCCTTCCTCATCCTTCCACCCCTTGACAACCAAGGTCTGTTTTCTGTATCTGTGGGTCTGTTGTTTTTGTAGATACGTTCATTTGTGTCATATTTTAGATTCCACATGTAAGTGATATATGATTGTCTTTTTCTGTCTGACTTACTTCACTTAGGAAGATAATCTCTAGGTCCCATCCATGTTGCTGTAAATGGCTTTATTTCATTCTTTTTAATGTGCATGCTAAGTTGCTTCAGTCGTGCCCAACTCTGTGCGACCCTATGGACTGAAGCCTACCAGACTCCTCTATCCTTGGGATTCTCCAGGCAAGAATACTGGAGTAAGTTGCCATGCCCTCCTCCAGGGGATCTTCCCAACTCAGGGATTGAACCTGCGTCTCTTGCATCTTTAATTGAGCAGTATTCCATTGGCGATATATATATATAATAGATATATGTATATATTACATATATTCCAATGGAATATATTTATGTATATATATATGCACACATGTTATATAATATAGATACATCACATCTTCTCACAAAGATACCATTTAACAAACTCAGAAATGCTTTTATATCACACAGCATAGAATGTTCTAAATTCATTTCTGTAAATGGTACATTATAAACAATATTTTCTAAGTGTGTGTCAACCAGATAGGGAAGCAAGAAAAGAACCAGTGATGCACATTTATTCACTAGATCCCCACAGAAGCCTGAGAAAGCAACTGAGGACTCCTGGGCTGGGGCCCATACTGGGCAGGCCTGGAGTAAGGGGTCAGGGCAGCAAATAGAGGAGTTGCACCCCAGCAAGGTGATACAGTTGGTATATTCTCTTTGATAAATGTTGGAAGTAAATAACAGGGGTATGATTTCCAGGATTTTGCCCATATGACTCTCAGTAAAATGAATCATTTGTGAGTCAGGAATGAATCATAGTCTAAGTGATGAAAGCACAAAATAATAGGACTCTATTGTAAAATACATGAAAAGAAAGTCTAATAGGAAAAATTGAGCTCATAAAATGGAAAGGAAATGGTTGCTGCTAATTTTTCAAAGAACAGACATAGAAATTTGAGGCTATTTTTCTATGGATCTGGAAAGACTTTTAAATTGTGCCTGACCTGGGACTTTTAGAACAAAAGCTTCTAAGGCTGGGATTCTCTGCTTTGTTGGTAGAGCATTGTGATTCTCATTTAGAATGTCCAAATTTGAGATAGAATTGCAGGATTAACTTCTCTATTTCTATTTATCAGAATGGAGGTTAGATGCTGAAAAAAGTCACCTAAGAAAATTGGGCAGAAAGACATGGAAGCAATCTAGGTGTCCATTGACAGATGAATGGAAAAAGAAGTTGTGGGGTACAGAATACAATGGAATGTTACTCAGCCATAAAAAAAGGAATGAATTTGAGTCAGTTGAACTGAGGTGGATGAAACTAGAGCCTGTTATACAGAGCTAAGTATGTCAGAAAGAGGAAAACAAATATCATGTATTAACACACGCACACATACACACACCTGTGTGTGTGTGTGTATATATATATATATGGAAATGGATATATGGATATATATATATATCCTTCTCCAAGGATCTTCCCAGGGATTGAATCTACTCTTTCAGTGTCTCCTGCATTGGCAGGCAGATTCTTTACTACTGAGCTACCTGGGGCGCTCTAGAGAGAAGGTAGTAACATTATGTTAAGATTCAAGCCTACAAAGCAAGATTTATGGGTGGGGAGCATAAACCTCAGCAGCAAAGCAGGTGGGGAGCTGAAAACAGGAACAACTCTTCACTAGCAAGTGTCTGGGGGAAGATCCCCTAGTTGGTCCTCTTATTGACCATGAAGATGGATAAGAAGATATAAATGAAATGAAATCAGCAAATAGAATTCTGTGGAATAAGGATAGACTATACCCGGCAAAATTAAACTACGAGAATTCTTTTGCTTATGAGTTACAATCCCCCATATTTTTCTTATGCCTTCTTATGCAAGGCTAAAGCATAAAATAGTATCTCATTAAGAACTTGCAGGATGAAGTGGTTTGGTCTTGATGACTGAGCAAAATGATTTGTTGGAAACAGCTGAAACAGCTGTTGGAAACACTGCAATAAACTATTGCTAAGGATAAATAAATGGGTGGCTGTGTGTGTGTGGGATTCTGATGACTGCAGAGGGAGTGAAGTGTGAGGTAGAATATTAGGACTACCTTAAAAGGGTCATAATTTCAGAATTTCTTTCCATCTCCATTTCTACCACCTTGGTCCAAATGTTATCATCTTTCACATAAACTACCACAGGAGCCTCTTACTTGGCCTTCCTGCTTTTACTCTTGCCTTTTACATCATTATGTTCTCCAAAGAAAGGCAGAGGTGACCTTGTTAAACTATAAATTGCATCATGTCACCCTCTTGCTTTAAAGCCTTGCTTGGCTTCCTGTAGCATTTGAAGTACAATCCAACCTCCTCACTGGGCCTACAAAGGCCCTGCTTTGCCTGACATCTGCCTAACTTCCTTGCATGTCATCCTTTACTCTCTGCTTTAACCACTGTGCTCATCTTCTTCCTATGCCAACTATGTGCCAAACTTATTCCCACCACAGGGCCTTTGCACCAGCTGTTCTCCCTACCTGGTAAGCCCAATTGCTCACAAAGCATGCTCCTTCTTATCATGAGGCCTCATCTTGCAATACCTTTTTGGAGAAGCCTTCCCTGAACACTCTGACCACGCATCCAAAAAAGTCTCTACTTGTTTTCTAGGACATCACTCTGATTATTTTCATCATTTGGCACTATCATCACCTGCTATTTTCTCATTTACCTTTTTATTGTCTGTCTCCCCTGTTTTAAAGAAAAAGTATAATGAGAATTTATTCAAACATGTATCCCCAAGAGCCAGACAGTCTGGCATTTAATAAGAGTGCAGTAAAGGAGTGTTGAAAAAATGAATGAACAAATGAGTCATTATCTTGGCTTAACAAAGAGCCTCAGTGGGGAATCTTGACCAAAAATGAATGTTTTGTAGGTTTATAGGTCCTTCTCTGCATGTCCCAAATGCCAAGCAATGAATTAACCCAAGGAGGAAAATCATTTAAGCAAGAATATTTTTGGTGCTGTACATAGAGGTTCTCAGATGGCACTAGTGAAAAGAATCTGCCTGCAATGCAGGAGACTAAGAGATGTGGGTTCCATCCCTGGATTGGGTAGATCCTCGGGAGGAGGAAATGGCAACCCACTCCAGTATTCTTGCCGGGAGAATCCCATGGACAGAGGAGCCTGATGTGCTACAGTCCACGGGATCACAGAGTCGGACATGACTGAGCATCTGAGCACTTAGAGATCCTTATTGCTGTTGTTCAGTCACTAAGTTGCGTCCAGCTCCTTGTGACCCCATGGACTATGGCACACCAGGCTTGCTGCCCTTCACTATCTCCCGGAGTTTGCTCAAATTCATGTCCATTGAGTTAGTGATGCCATCCAACCATTTCATCCTCTTCTGCCCCCTTCTCCTCCTGCCCTCAGTCTTTCCCAGCATCAGGATCTTTCCTAATAAGTTGACTCTTTGCATCAGGTGACCAAAGTATTGGAGCTTCTGCTTCATCATCTGTCCTTGCAATGAATATTATAGATGCTATGAGTGAACAAACCAACCATCTTCGCTTGAGAAGGATCCATAATGGGGAATCTTGACCCAAAATGAATGTTCTGTGGGTTTATAGGTGTTTCTGTGCATGTCCCAAATGCCAAGCAACAAATTAACCCAAAGAGGAAAACCATTTGAGCAAGAGTATTTTCGGTATCATGTAAGTAATGCAATGGCTCCATGTGTGGGATTCGTCTCTCTTTGGTCTTCTGTTCGGAACATTCCTCAAATATGAACTGTTTAAATTTCATTCAAGCACACGTAAAACGTAAAGGTTTCGGCTATTTTCTCACAATTTCTGAACTGTTTCACGAAATCTATAGTGTTTTTGTGTGAGACTCTCCAGCCAGTGTAGGCAGGATGGTCTTCTGTGTTGTTGGTTTATGAAACTGTTGACAAATAAACACGGACTGCGTCGGGAGGCAGCGTATTCCTAGGTAGGATGTTCTAATAGGAATGTGCAATGGGCTGGGGGGAGGGGTGCAGATGATGAAGTGGGAATCTGTCCACCCACACTGGTTGGAAAACCTACTTTAAAACTTACCCAGCACCAACTGAGCTTAATGCGGCTGTTGCAGGGAGTGTGTGCGCTATGATGGCAATGTGTCAGGCCTAATTGGGACCTTCTGAGAGCTAAGAGGACATGTAATTCTAGCAGGAAAATGGTAATCCACTCCCAAGCACTGTATTCACAGGAAAACTTTCCTTCAGCCCTCCCTGCCTTCCTCGCTTAGCTATTCAAGGGAAGTGATCGGTGCATGCAAACTTATAAAAATTTAAACTATTTGGGTGCTTTTAGAAATGAGTTACAGACCTTGACTAAACAGACTAAAAAAATTCCTCCGTGACAATGAGGTACTGGATAGGTATGACTGACTCCTCTCTCACATAAGGGCAGGTCCACCCAGTCAGAAAACTACCTGGATTTACAGGAGCGACATATGCACGTGATTCCAACTCAAACTGTGAATGTAAGCCCTAAGGGATTAATTTTAGAGACCTGGGTTCGATCCCTGGGCTGGGAAGGTCACCTGGAGTAGGTAATGGCTACCCACTCCAGTATTCTTGCCTGGAGAATTCTGTGGACAGAGGAGCCTGGAGGGCTAAGTTCATGGGGTCACCAAGAGTCAGACACAGTTGAGCAACTAACATTTAAAATTAATTCCTTAATTCAATAGTTGCTCAACTGTGTCTGACTCTTGGTGACCCCATGAACTTAGCCCTGCAGGCTCCTCTCTCCACAGAATTCTCCAGGCAAGAATACTGGAGTGGGTAGCCATTACCTACTCCAGGTGACCTTCCCAGCCCAGGGATCGAACCCAGGTCTCTTGCATTGCAGGCAGATTCTTTACCATCTGAGCCACCAGGGAAGTTCTCTGCATTAACCCTGATTTCCAATTTTAATAAGTGTTCACCAAACCCTTTCTGGAACAACAAATGGGAAGTGGTGTAAGACAGACACCTCTCCTTCTCTAGCTTAGAGAGAAGCTGAAGTGGGCTAGAAGGTTGCGTATGTCAATATAATCAATCCTGATGTCATTAACACCGAGAGAGGTGGCCATTCTCAGTAGGGTACTGACCAGGCTTCTAGTCTCCATTGATCTTTTGCTGGAGTGGAGGCATGGGATCAACGTACTTCTTGGAAGCACAGGGTCAAAGTACTTCTCAGATCTGAGCTGACTCCAGATGTCATGACCTTCATCTCACCTTGCTAATTAAATTGTTGTCCAGTTATTCAGTTTTGTCTGACTTTTTGTGACCCCATGGACTGTAGCACGCCAGCTCTGTCCTCCACTATCTCCCAGAGTTTACTCAATTTCATGTTCGTTGAGTTGGACATAGTGAACAAGAAAAGCAACCACTCATAGATGCAAAGAAATAGTTTCCACCTCTCACCTGTGGGTCATACAGTGTGGTCCACCATGAAAAGAAGCTTTTGACCAATAAACTATGATCTTCATAAAGATGAATCTAAAGCGAATAAAGCTAGAGAACTTAGGGAAATATATTTTTACCATGCTTCTCCTTTTTGCTTGCAAACAAAATAAACTCTAAAGGGTTTTATTGGGAATCTAGATGTTTTGGAGGAAGTTTGATGTAACTGTTGAATATTTTTATCTTGGCCTGGTTTTTATTAACATTTATGGATCACATACTATGTGCCAGGTACGACTCCTGTGCTTTATACACATGAACTCCAAGAAGCAAGTTTATCACTATACCCAAGTTTATCATTTTCACCGACAAAGGAGGTGCACAAACCAGGTGGCGCTAGTGGTAAAGAACCTGCCTGACAGTGCAGCTAAGTGTAAGAGACCTGGGTTCAATCCCTGGATTGGGAAGATCCCCTGAAATGGCAAGCCATTCCAGTATTCTTGCCTGGAGAATCCTATGGACAGAGGAGCCTGATGGGCTTCACAGAGTTGGACACAACTGAAGCGACTTAGCACGCACACAATGAGAATAAAACACCACCTATCACAATAAACTGTGGAAAATTCTGAAAGAGATGGGAAAGCAGACCACCTGACCTGCCTCTTGAGAAATCTATATGCAGGTTAGGAAGCAACAGTTAGAACTGGACATGGAGCAACAGACTGGTTCCAAATAGGAAAAGGAGTACGGCAAGGCTGTATATTGTCACCCTGCTTATTTACCTTCTATGCAGAGCACATCATGAGAAACGCTGGGCTGGAAGAAGCGCAAGCTGGAATCAAGACTGCTGGGAGAAATATCCATAACCTCAGATATGCAGATGACACCACCCTTTTGGCAGAAAGTGAAGAGGAACTAAGAAGCCTCTTGATGAAAGTGAAAGAGGAAAGTGAAAAAGTTGGCTTAAAGCTCAACATTCAGAAAACGATGATCATGGCATCCAGTCCCATCAGTTCATGGGAAATAGATGAGGAAACCGTGGAAACAGTGTCAGACTTTATTTTTTGGGGCTCTGAAATCACCGCAGATGGTGACTGCAGCTCTGAAATTAAAAGATGCTTACTCCTTGGAAGAAAAGTTATGACCAACCTAGATAGCATATTGAAAAGTAGAGACATTACTTTGCCAGCAAAGATCCGTTTACTCAAGGCTATGGTTTTTTCAGTGGTCATGTATGGATGTGAGAGTTGGACTATGAGGAAAGCTGAGCACCGAAGAATTGATGCTTTTGAACTGTGGTGTTGGAGAAGACTCTTGAGAGTCCCTTGGACTGCAAGGAGATCCAACCAGTCCATTCTAAAAGAGATCAGCCCTGGGATTTCTTTGGAAGGAATGATGCTAAAGCTGAAACTCCAGTACTTTGGCCACCTCATGCGAAGAGTTGACTCATTGGAAAAGACTTTGATGGTGGGAGGGATTGGGGGCAGGAGGAAAAGGGGACGACAGAGGATGAGATGGCTGGATGGCATCACTGACTTGATGGACGTGAGTCTGAGTGAACTCCGGGAGTTGGTGATGGGCAGGGATGCCTGGCGTGCTGCGATTCATGGGGTTGCAGAGGGTCGGACACGACTGAGTGACTAAACTGAGCTGAATGTATTATTTTCAAAAGAGGATTTGAGTAAAACTGGAGAAAATATTTGACTTGTAAGGATTCCAGACTAGACGATACTTAGGAAAAGACCCTGGCAATGACAAGGAGAAAGAAAGCCGTGTTCCAGACTTAAATGGGACTTTCAGACACTGGGTAGGAACAAACAGTGATGAGTCAGAACCAAAGCTTCCATAGACCAGGAATGCTGCAGCCAGACCATTTCCCCTGCTGCCTAAAGCAAATGAAACCATGGTTCATAGTATTTGCCTGGAGAGCTCCCCTGTGTCCTGTTAGTTGTTTGCTGAAGTGTTTGCTTTGTTTTGTATAAACGTGCCATCTCAGGGGCTACAAGAGGAGCAACATGGTAAATCTCCCTAACAAGAGCTCTCCCAGCAGTCATTTGTTTCCTCGAGTCTAGTGTGTAACTACAAGTCACTTTCTGATCAGTTCTTCTCAGAGCGAGGTGGCATGATGTGTCCTGCCAGGTTACCCAGAAGCAATTCTTTATTTATCCAGATTTCTCCCAGATCATTTCCACAGATCTGTCTACTTGTGTTTTAGTTCACCAATGTTTTATTTACAGCATCTCACCGAGACCAGGCAGTACAGAAAGGGACCCTGTGTTTTGTGATAAGCTTTCCTTTCAAAGCTTCATGCTCAAAGAGAATTGACTAGAGTGTCAGCTGACCTTTAGCTGAAGCTTAACAAGCCGGTACTGTGCTATGAACAGAAAACAGCTTCATTGGACATCACCAACCAAACAAAACAGCATTTCAAATTGTTCTTAAGGATTCGAAGTTAGAATAACACCTATTATAAACTAAATTTTAAAACATTCACTTGGGGAATTTGATTTTGTCCCTTAAAATATTTTTCTTCTCTGATGAAACTTATAAAAAAGTAGTCAACATTACTTTTCCTTTCCTCCATATTCAGCTTGGTAAAAAAATAATGTCAGCCAGAGACATTAACTCCCGCCTTGTCATACATGCTAAAGTGTTCTCATTATCTGCCTTGCCAGCTCTAAACTTATTCAACAAAAAAAAGATCTCAGCATGAAACTCATTCTGACTATGGGGAGCCCCATGAACTGTGTTTAAAAATTCAGCACCAAATGTCCTCATCGTATATAAGAAGTTCTCTTTATAAATGACTAATGCTTTGAAATTTAGGAGCCACTTTCAGGACTGTGTTTCTGGGGCATCTATGAAATCAAGAAAAGGTGCTCTACAGGTGGCATTTTCTGAGCCTATGGCATGCTCCTGGTTTAAGAAGACCAGACAAATGCCGCTGGTCCTTGCTGGATTAGCACAATGAAATCTTTTTAACGTTGGCCTGTGGTGCTTATCTCCGAAACTGAAGAACCAGCCAGTGGCAAAATGGGGAATGTCACCAAATAGTTCAGACACAGAAAAGGCTGGCTTGATGAGTGCATAAGATACCTGTACAACCCAGTCCATACCCGCTCACAACCCACATCCCCCATTAAGGTGGAGGGACACAAAAATGAGGTCTCTAATGTGTAGGGTGATGCATTCCAGGACAGCAGTGGATGTTATTTGGATTCTCCATCCTCAGTAGTAAATGCAGAATTTCCTCTCTCTCCTTCTAAAAAAATTTTATTGGAGTTCAATGGCTTTACAATGTCGTGTTAGTTTCTGCTGTACTGCAAAGTGAATCACCTATATGTATATATAAAAATCCCCTCTTTTGGAGGTTTCCTGCCCATTTAGGTCACCACAGAGCATTGAGTAGAGTTCCCTGTACTATAGAGTAGGTTCTCATTAGCTATTTATTTTATATACAGTAGTGTACATATGTCAATTCC
Organism: Capra hircus; assembly: GCF_001704415.2. Taxonomy (NCBI): domain Eukaryota; kingdom Metazoa; phylum Chordata; class Mammalia; order Artiodactyla; family Bovidae; genus Capra; species Capra hircus. The sequence continues at coordinate 59,664,746 of NC_030824.1, read as the reverse complement.
GATCTCCCAATTCATCCCACCCCCCTTTCCCACTTCAGTATCCATAAATTTGTTCTCTATGTCTGTGTCTCTATTTCATCTTTACCAAGAGCTGTACCATTTTTCTAGCAGCCACATGGAGGACATTGTCGTGGTTTCTTTAGAAATGATAGCACTGCCGTATAACCCAGCAATCACACTCCTGGGCGTATGCCTGGAGAAAACCATAATTCCAAAAGATACATGCACCACAATGTTTGAAAGTGAAAATGAAAGTCGCTCAGTCATGTTCAACTCTGCGACCCCTTGGATTATACAGTTCATGTAATTCTCCAGGCCAGAATACTGGAGTGGGTAGCCTTTCCCTTCTCCAGGGTATCTTCTCAACCCAGGGACTGAACCCAGGTCTCCTGCATGGCAAGTGGATTCTTTACCAGCTGAGCCACCAGGGAAGCCCAAGAATACTGGAGTTGCAGCACTATTTACAATAGCCAAGACGTGGAAGCAGCCTAAATGTTCATCAACAGAGGAAAGGGTAAAGAGGTGGCACATATATCCAATGGAATATCTCTCAGCCATAGAAAGGAACACTCACTCTTTCCTGCTTGCTCTTCCCAATTCACCTCAGGCATCTCTGCTTTAGTTCATATGCATCTGTGTCAAGACCTTCTAAATCACAGGCCCAGGGCAATTTCTCTCCTTTCTTTGGTGTGACATAGGTCACAATTCTCCTACAGAGCTGAATGGATATGATGGGATACCTAAACTTAAGGCAAAAAAGGAGAAGCAAAACTGTAGATTCTAATGATCCAAGAGGATTGACTAACTCACCAGGCCCTGATGGGTTTCCATGGGGACCCACTCAGCACTCCTTCTAGACAACAAGGGTTCTTTATTACTTACCATAATCTAATTTTGATAACCCACCTATCTTCTTGGGACAAAAGTCCCTTACCGTAGATACTCACTGACCTGGGTCCATGGCAGTGAAAGGGTGTTGGAGGATTGGGGCATGGCTGGGATATAGATGTAGGCTGTCTATGAAATGAACATCTCTAGCATGATGGTTTTCCAACTTTGTTGAGTGTTTGAGTCACTTGATTCCTGATATTCCTGTGGTATGCTCAGCCATGTCTGACTCTCTATGACCTCATGGACTGTAGTTCACAAGGCTCCTCTGTATATGGAATTTTCCAGGCAAGAATACTGGAATGGGTTGCCATTTTCTACTCCAGGGGATCTTCCTGACCCAGGGATCAAACCCACATCTCTTGTGTTTCCTGCACTGACAGGAGGATTCTTTACCAGCTGAGCCACCAGCAAAGCCCCATAAAGAGCAGGCAGGTTTTATATTGGAGGAAGACAAGGATGGGAAGCCAGGTACTAGTCAGCGTGACATCAGGTATCATACCTCATACATAGTAGGGCCTGGCAGACAGTAGGTACTTTGTGATCATTTAATGAAGGAATAATTGAAAGAAAGCACAAAGGTGAAACACATAGAGACTATTTAAGAAACCACAAGTTGTCTGGTTTGGCCAGAGAATAAGGTAGGTTCGGTTTTTCCAACCTTGGTACTAACAATGGTTTGGACCAGATAATTCATTGTTGTGGGAAGTGATGGTCCTTTGCATTTCAGAGTGCTTTGCAGGGTCACCGACTTCTACCTATGAGATGCCAGTAACATCTCTTAAGTTGTGAGAGCCCCAAACGTCTGCAGATATGGGGAAATATTCCCCAAGGGATATTGAAACTGTGTCAGGATGAGGAACATCGTGATAGGAAATTGTTGGAAAACAGGAGGAGAAGGGATGTAGGATCAAAATTTGAGAGCTCTGATATGTCAGGGTATTACACTTAGGTATTTACATAGAGTATTAGGGCACATAAGGTTTTTACACTTCATTTAATAGACAAAGCATATTTATTAAAGATTTCTGGGCTAGGGAATTACAGAATCAGGGTTGTGATTTAGAGAGAATAATTTGGCAGTTTATATAACTAACTGAATTTTATAAAATATATGTATATAAATATACAAAACAACAAAATTACTTAACGTTCTTGTGCCTCAGTTTCCTCATATGAATAATGGTGATAATTATGGCTTTATTATAGTGAGGATTAAATGAGATAATTCATATAAGTACTTGAAACAGTGCCTGGTAACTTTTAAGCAAAAAATAATTTTTGTTATTTTTAACATTATCTTTTTTTATAATTGAATTTCTTTATTTTTACTTGAAGGATAATTGCTCTACAATATTGTGTTGGTTTCTGCCAATATTATCAAGAAACAAGGCACTTAGCTCAAACAGCTTTGAAACATTTTTGAGATACAGCTACCAGTTTTCGTATGAATCAGTATCACAACATTTGTTCCAAAACTAGTCCAAGTATAATCCAAATCAGCACACTCAGAGGGATTGCTATTCTCATTTCTCCTTACATCCTGGGTGAAAAGCTCATCAAGTCACACTTAAGAACGAAATGGGAGACAATGTGGAAAAGAGAAAGAAAAGTGACTTTAAAGCTTCTTCTGATACACGTTAACGGAGGGCCTTGAAAGCATGTAAAGAGAGTCTGAAGCCAACAGCAGACAACTGCTTGCTCTACAGGGGCATCTTTTCATGGGCTGGCTTCCATGCGCAATTGCTAACAAGCCACAGGTGTCAAGCCACAGGAGCCCGGGAGAGCCTGATTTTAAGAAGAGAAATGACAATCCTCTACCCGTCATTCATCCCAAGGTGTGCTTGTCATCTCTCATAGCCCATGGTGAGTTACCTTTTTATTAGTGGCTTTGGAAATATTTTCATGAGTGAGAAGCTGAAACACCCTTACCTGCAAAACCACTCGTAAATGAGACTATGCTGGATGGAGGATGTGCGATCCACCTGCCAGGAGATGAAAAGTGTGCATTCCTCTCTTAGACAATCGGATTAAGGGCCTCTTTCCTTCCTGCCTGTCTCTTCACACTGTGAAAATGATGGGCACATGCAGTTCTCCTATCTTACTTCATTCTCTTCCCCATTTCTCTAACCATTTAAACTAGCCAGCTTGAAATCAAGATACTTACAAGAATGAAGTTAATCTGAGGGGTTTGCTTAATAATATCATCTGACATTTTGAAGTTTTCAAAATGCTTTCCCATAAGTCATTTTGCCTGAGCCCAGTCAAAGCCCTTAAAATGAACATTCTGTACTCCTTACAGAAAGAAACTGAGGTTCAGTAAAGTTTAATGCCTTATCCATGGAAATCATGGAACCTGAGAAAGAAGGTAGGTTTGCTGACTCTGGTTCTAACATTGTGACCGTCTCTTAATTATTCTGCACCACCATGTCCAACAATATTTACGTATTTCTTCCTTTTTTATTCTAGCCAGAGTCATACTTCCAATGAACACTTATAAGAATAATTAGACCCATCTCATCCTTTGACTGATCTTCATAACCTTTTGCTAGGTCTTCAGGCCTTTATCATGACTGCCTGAAATTCCTCATTACCCTCTGCTATCAGAGTTAACCTCTCCTCAACACTGTGGTGGGATCCCATCAGTTTTCAGGTACTCTCAGAACTATTCAGGTCTTTAAGAACCATTCGTATATTTAAGATTTGTCCTTCTCATCTTATCTTTGCTCTCAATCATGTCCAAAACTCTTCTTTCCTACTTCCCATTTAAGTGGGATTTATGTCTATAAGTTCTAACATAGTGGTAAAAACAAGGCCTGGGTCTCCCATACTTCCTCTCCCTCTCTCTTCTAGGTTGGTTCCTCCAGTTTGCGGATAGAAAAGGGGGAGAAAATAAAGAATGTCTGCTAACCTTCCTAAATTGTAAAGACGCTAGACAGCAGAGGGGAAGAAACATTGTCAACTCTTTCCATACTGTGGAGCTTCAACGATCACTGTGTTCTGCTGATTCATTCCTTGGTGTGAAGCAACAGCTGGGCCTTCCGTTTCTCTCTTTTCACCATTTGGTTTTTCTTCATTTTCTCTCACTCCTGGGATCAGGTGTGTGTGTGTGTTCACCTCTGTGAAAAAGAGTTGTGGCTCCTGAAGGAGACCTTTGTCATCAAGGTCAGAGGCGACAAGAATGATACAAGTTTCAGTCCATTCCTGTGGAGGTCCAGCGTGTTCACCACGTTCCCTTCTGAGTGCTTGTCCACACTCTTCAGGCTCCAGCATTTTCACAGAGACAGTTCAGCCAGCCCCTGCAACTGTATAAACCAATTCTGCCTCTCATTGCATCTTCTTCTCTGGTTGAACCCTAAGCATACAAAATTTGGATGTGGGGTCAAGAGACATTTGTTTTCAGAACAATATAAATAATTGCATACTTGTATGCTGATTGAAATGAACCCAAAAATATAGTGTAGTGGGAGAAAAAAGGCTCAAGTCACACCCTTGAATAGAAAAAGGGGACAAAGTACAGTGTGCAAGAGGAAGTTCTGGCCCTAGCTAGGGACACAAAAAGGCCATCTACATCAGCAAAAAACAGATTGTACAGCTACAGGTACTAGTAAGTGGATAAATAAGGTGCTGGCACCCTGGAGAAGTTTTCTTCTGAGCACTCTAAGTGGAATTTGTAAAATATTTACTTCAAAAAGAAGGAAAATAATATGAACCTATAAAGAAAATCTGGGATACAAAACATGTATACTATCATGTAAGAATTGAATCGCCAGTCTATGTCTGATGCAGGATACAGCATGCTTGGAGCTGGTGCATGGGGATGACCCAGAGAGATGTTATGGGGAGGGAGGTGGGAGGGGGGTTCATGTTTGGGAACGCATGTAAGAATTAAAGATTTCAAAATTAAAAAAAAAAAAAAGAAGCCGTTAGATGGGAACCTGTTTCCCTAGGAAGAGACACACAAAAAAAAAAAAAAAAAAGAAAAGAAAAAGAAAAGAAAATGATAAATTTGTGCATGCTAATTCGCTTCAGACTCTTTGCGACCCCATGGACTATAGCCCACCAGGTTCCTCTGTCCATGGGATTCTCCAGGAAAGAATACTGGAGTAGGTTGCCATGCCCTCCTCCAGGGGATCTTCTCAACCCAGGGATCAAACCCATGTCTCTTTTGTTTCCTGTATTGGCAGGTAGGTGCTTTATCACTAGCGCACCTGGGAAGCCCAGATAAAATACTGGTTTTACCTAAACTATTCTAGATCATAGAAGAAGAGGGAAACCCTCTCAACTCACTCTGTGCAACCAGCATTATACTAGTACCAAAACTAGACAAAAACTCTTAAAATTTTAACTGATCAAATCCAGTAATACATAAGTGGGATAATACATCATAACAAAAGGAATTTAACTTAGGAATGTGACATTACCCTAACATACTAAAATAAATTATTATAATTCTATACAGTTTAAGTGGAGGTAAAACATTTGATAAAATGTATTACCCATTTGTAGGGGCTTCCCAGATAGCTCAGTGGTAAAGAATCCGCTTGCCAAGCAGGAGACATAGATTTGATCTCTCAGCCGGGAAGATGCCCTGGAGGAGGAAATGGCAACCCACTCCAGTATTCTTGCCTGGGAAATCCCACAGACAGAGGAGCCTGGAGGGCTCCTCTGGGGTCCATGGGGTCACAAAGAGTCAGACACAACTTAGCAACTAAACAACAACAACAACCACAAAATCACCCATTTGTAGTAAAAAGTCTCAGTAAAGGAGACAAAAGTTCTTTAAACTGATCAACATCTACTAAAGCATGCAGCTAACATCTTACCAAATGGTAAGAGACTGAATGCTTTTCCCGTAATATCAGGAACAAGGCAAAGATATCTGCCTTTCTAGTTTGGAAATGTTTAAGTAAAATGGTTTTTATTTATAAACCATATAATGTCCACGTAGAAACAAATAAACAAAAAATGCCAGTATTAGTAAATAAATTAAGCAATGCTGCAGCATTCAAAAATTAATTGTATTTTTATATACTAGTAATGGCTTCCCTGGTGGCTCAGATGGTAAAGCGTCTGCCTGCAGTGCAGGAGACCCGGGTTCGATCCCTGTGTTGGGAAGATCTCCTGGAGAAGGAAATGGCAACCCACTCCAGTATTCTTGCCTAGAAAATCCCACGGATGGAGGAGCCTGGTAGGCTATAGTCCATGGGGTCGCAAAGAGTCAGAAACAGCTGAGCGACTTCACTTTCAATGGGAAATAGATGGGGAAACAGTGGAAACAATGTCAGAGTTTATTTTGGGGGGGCTCCAAAATCACTGCAGATGGTGACTGCAGCCATGAAATTCAAAGATGCTTACTCCTTGGAAGAAAAGTTATGACCAACCTAGATAGCATATTCAAAAGCAGAGACATTACTTTGCCAACAAAGGTCTTTTTAATCAAGGCTGTGGTTTTTCCAGTGGTCATGTATGGGTGTGAGATTTGGACTGTGAAGAAGGCTGAGCACCGAAGAATTGATGCTTTTGAACTGTGGTGTAGGAGAAGACTCTTGAGAGTCCCTTGGACTGCAAGGAGATCCAACCAGTCCATTCTGAAGGAGATCAGCCCTGGGATTTCTTTGGAGGGAATGATGCTTAAGCTGAAGCTCCAGTACTTTGGCCACCTCATGCAAAGAGTTGACTCACTGGAAAAGACTCTGATGCTGGGAGGGATTGGGAGCAGGAGGAGAAGGGGACGACAGGGGATGAGATGGCTGGTTGGTATCACCAGCTCAATGGATGTGAGTCTGAGTGAACTCCGGGAGTTGGTGATGGGCAGGGAGGCCTGGAGTGTTGCGATTCATGGGGTCGCAAAGAGCTGGACATGACTGAGTGACAGAATTGAACTGAACTGAACTGAAGAAGCAATTATAAGTTGAAATTAATAAAACAAGCTCATACAAAATAGCATTAAAAGTGTGAAATACATAGGGAAATTTTAACAAAATATGCACTAGACTTGAACACTGAAAACAGCAATGTATTATGAGATCAAGGAATACCTAAGTAAATGAGAAGTATGTCTTTTCCATGGGTCAGAAGACTCAATATTACTAAAATATCAATTATCCTAAAACTAGTTAGGAGATTCAAGGCAATTCTGATAAAAAAAATCCCACAATTTTTATTGAAAACTGACAGGCTAATTCTAGAAGTGCCTGGAAACCAAAGAACCAATAGCCAAAACTATTGGGACCAAAAAAAAAAAAAAAATTTAAACCAACAAATTCAGATGACTTACATTATTTTATTTGAAAACTTATTATAAAGCTAACAAGAGTATTAGTAAGGCTAAACATACAAATCAATGGAATAGAATAAAAGAGTTGAGAAACAGACTCACATATAGATGGTTAATTGAATTTCCATAAAAGGACCATGGACACTCAAATAAAGAAAGAAAAGCTGGAGCAATTGGATAATCTTAAGAGAAAGAAAAAAAAAGAACCTGAGTTATTGCCTTAATCCATACATATAAGATTAAATTGAAATGGATCACAGTCTTAAGTGCAAGGGTAAATTTATAAAATTTCTAGAAGAAAACACAAAAGTTTTTGTGACCTTGAATGAGACAAAGATTTCTAACTAACTTTTGTGTCTCATTTCAAGGATACAAAAAGCGCAGATCATAAAAGAAAAAAAAAATGTGTTCATCAAAATTAAAAACATTTTCTCTTTGAAAGCCACTGTTAAGATAAAAAAACAAACCACAGACTGAGAGAATACATTCACAAAGCATATATCTGGTAAAAGACTTGTTTTTATGTATAAAGAATATATAAAGAACTTTTACTACTTAATAAGACGGCCTTTGCATTGAACTCTTCACCAAAGAATATATGCAAAATACAGAAACAATGACAAACCTGCAAGAAAAGATGTAACATTGTCAGTCATTAGGGAAATGCAGATTACACTTAAGTGAAAAAGACTATAGTAGAAAGAATGGCAACAAGTACCAAATATTGCCAAGAACTTGGAGCAATAGGAACTCCTGGATGTTGCTGTTGGGAATGTGAAATTCGACAGCTACTTGAAAGATAGCTTGGCACCCAAAAAGTGAACCATATGTTTACTATATAACTCAGTAATGTTATTCCTAAGTGTTTTCCCAAGATTTAAAAAAAAAAGTCCACACAAGGACTTGTACTCAAAGGATCACAACAGTTTTATTACAAATTTAAAAAATATAGACTTACCAAATATCCATAAACCCATGAATCAATAAAAAGTTATGGCATATTCATACAGTGGAATATTATCCAACAACAATAAAAGCTACAAGGGCTTCCCAGGTCTCTCAGTGGAAAAGAATCTGCCTGCCAATGGCAGGAGATGGGGGTTTGATCCCTGGGTCAGGAAGAGCCCCTGGAGAAGGACTAGGAAACCACTCCAGTATTCTTGCCTAGGAAATCCCATGGACAGAGAAGCCTGGCAGGCTATTGTCCATGGGGTAGCAAAAAACTCAGACATGACTTAGCACCTAAACAACAACACAAGCTACAAACTCTAATTGAAAAAGATGCATGCACCCCAATTTTCATAGTAACACTGTCTACAATAGTCAAGACATGGAAGCAACCTAGGTGTCCATTGACAGATGAATGGATAAAGAAGATGTGCAATATATTAATGGAATACATAAACTCAGCCATCAAAAGGAATGAAATAATGCCATTTGCAGAGCAATATGGGTGAACAAAGAGATCATATACTAAGTGAAGTATGTCAGACAGAGAAAGTCAAATACCATGTGACATCACTTACATGTGGAATCTAATAAAGAAACAAATGAACTTATTTACAAAGCAGAAAAAGACTGACAGACATTGAAAACAAACTGTGGCTATCAATGGGGAGGGGAGGCGAAGGACAAATCTGGAGTCTGGGATTGGCAGATGCAAGCTAATGTGTATAAAATAGAAAAACAATAAGGTCCTACTGTATAAGCACCGGAGGAGGCAATGGCACCCCACTCCAGGACTCTTGCCTGGAAAATCCCATGGATGGAGGAGTCTGGTGGGCTGCTGTCTATGGGGCCGCACAGAGTCGGACACGACTGAAGTGACTTAGCAGCAGCAGCATATAAGCACAGGGAACTATATTTAATATCTTGCAATAAGCTGTAATGAAAAAGAATTTTTTCAGAAAAGATGCACTCCTTAGCTCACTCCAGCTTAAACAGAATTTTGTTCAGGACTCAATTTGCCCATTTGGCCAAATTAAATAATTGAATTGTAGAACAGAAAGAATAGGTGAAATATAATCAAATGCCAAATCAATTGCCTAGACCAAGGAGATAAATTTTCTCTTGTCATTTATAGTATGTGTTGTTTATTCGATAGTAAGTACACCAGGCAGAAGACTTCTGTTTCTGCAAATTTATCATGGAGTCAAAATTTCATCAGCACTCACTGAAAAAAAGTAATATATAGAAGCACCCTATTTATAATTGTTCATAATATTGCATTATATCCAGACCATACAAGCAATTATGTACCAGAAAGTAGAGCTTTGTGTGTGTGTGTGTGGCTCTTGGTGATGAACTATCAAATGAATTTTTCTCGAAAGTCATCATTGCAAGCATTTATTGCATGCTGACAGTATTCTGAGCACTATACCAAAAGGAAGAATGACAATCTTTTCTGTACTATATTTGCTATCTATAATTCATGGAGACACAAAGAAAAAAAAAAACAAAACCTCAAATCCACAAGAAAACTCACTCACGAGCTGTGCAGAGAATGTTCGGTGGCCTTCTCTGATAGGGCAGGCAGTTAGCTGGGGCAGTGGGGGAGCCGGGACTTTCCATCTGCTCAGTTCACCTATTCAGAGATCAGAATATTCTTAACCTTTTCTGGGTGGGTGAACGACAGATTAGGAATTTCTAATTGCCTTCTCTCTGAGGGCTCTCTCCCAACCAAGTGGCGAAGGTATTAGCAGAAAGTGCTGTGCATCCAAGGTGATGATAACTTTTTGTGAAATTAAGAGACCTTTATTTGAAAACAGCTTCAATAGCTGGAGGCGTAGAATAGAAGAAAGGTCCTTCAGGCTGTAATAATTGCCGGCTGCCCTGGGAAATGGCTTCAAGGCCGGAGCAGTCGTGGCTTCATGCAAGCACATCCTCTAATTATTGAAAAACCTGTGTAGAGTCTCCATGTTAATCAGTCTCTCAGAGACTTTAGCTTTATGTGGTTAGTGCAGATTTACGGCATTTTTCTTTTCCTGTTATTAAAACTGATATTTCACAAGGAAGAAACTATCTCCAGACAACTGTTAAAATGCAAAGTTTCAGTCATAAAAGAAAACTGCAAGATTATTCTGAGAAGATTCCACAGAGATTTCCAAACAAGGATAAGAAACAACACATCAAAGACAGGGGGTGGGGGGTAGAATTCAAAAATAAAAAGGCATGAGTTTAAAATATTAACAAAAAGACTCAACAGTTGGCCCATAGAATCAAGAGGTTAGAGTGTAATTAATTTAAGTGCTTGTTACAATTATGGAAATAAACATTTCATGCATAAATGCAAACTGAATTATACATAATTATGGAAGCACTAAACTAATTGGAACATTTGGATTAACATAGTAGAAGCCAAATTGGCATTTTAAACCAATGATACAGTGCTTTGCACGTATCCTGCATGTACGTGGCAAATATTAGTTATTATGGGTAAGACGTGTATTTAGAAACATACATTTCTTTCAAGTGTTTTGTTTCTCTTGTAAAGTACTGTTGTTTAAGTTGTTAAGTCATGTCTGACTTCTTGTGACCCTTTGGACTACAGTCTGCCAGGTTCCTTTGCTCGTGGGATTTCCCAGGCACGAATATTGGAGTGGGTTGCTATTTCCTTCTCTAGGGGATTTTCGTGACCCAGGGATCAAACCCACATTGGCAGGCGGATTCTTTACCACTGAGCCACTGGGGAAGCCCTCTTGGAAAGTACAGAGAGATACTTACGTATTAAACCATGCGACTCTCATTGAAGAAGACCAGGCTAGAGCTATCTGTTGTGCTCATTATGTTCCAGACTCAAGTCTCCTTCCTACCTCACCACTTCATAACCAAAGCTTGAGGGATACCTGGAGATGGGTGGCAGGAATTGGCAATCTGAGAAAAGTGAAAAGAAATGTGTGCTTAATTGAGATGAGGCCAAAAAGACTGAAGATGAAGTCTTCCTCATTAAGTTTAAATTTAAAAGCTTTATGTATATGTGTAACTTATGTGTAGCTTTTTTAAATAGGTCATATAGCTACTTTTATTTTTTTTAATTTTATTAGAATATAGTTTATTTACAGTATTGTATTAGTTTCAGGTGTACAACACAGTGAATCAGTTACACATATACATATATCCTCTCTTTTTTAAGATTCTTTTCCCATATAGGCCATCACAGAGCATTGAGTAGAGTTCCCTGTGCTACACGTGTGTGCACACTCAGCCGTTCAGTTGTGTCTAACACTTCAGTGACCCCACAGTCTATAGCCCGCCAGGCTCCTCTGTCCATGGGATTTTCCAGGCAAGAATACCGGAGTGGGGTTGCCATTTCCTCCTCCAGGGGATCTTCCTGACCCAGGGATCAAACCCGTGTCTCCTACATCTACTGCGTTGGCAGGTGGATTCTTTACCACTGAACCACCGTGCTATTCAGTAGGTCCTTATTAGTGATCTATTTCATAAACAGTAGTGTGATCGTCATTCCCAGTCTCCCGATTTATCCCTCCCCCCACTATCCCCTGGTAATATAAGTTTGTATTCTTTTTTTTTTTTTTAATGAAGTGTATTGAACTCTTGACTTCTAAGCTGCTGATGTCTAAATGCTTCCCTGGACTTCTGCACATTTCTAAAGCTGGTGAGCTCATGTTCCCACAACCTTCTCAGCGCCCTAGCTTCTGCATTCATACGTCAGCCTCAACTTTTCCTTGAGAAAGTCAACCATTCCCAGCCTTGTAGTGCCACATCTCAAAGTTCACAAGCAGGGCCAGCTTCATGAGAGTGTAACCACTGCAGTCATCTGTGGTTCTGCATTCAGATGGGCCTGAGTTTAGTCCCTTGTTGTAACTGTCTTGAAATTTTTTTTTTTTTTGCTTATTTTTTTAAATTTTTTAAATTTTTATTTTTACTTTATTTTACTTTACAATACTGTATTGGTTTTGCCATACATTGACATGAATCCACCACGGGTGTACATGCGTTCCCAAACATGAACCCCCCTCCCACCTCCCTCTATAAGTTTGTCTTCTACATCTGCGACTCTACTACTGTTTTGTAAATAAATTAATTTGTACCTTTTTTTTTTTTTAGATCCCACATATAAAAGCTTGTCTGTGCCTTCCTTGCTACCTTTTGGCATTTTTTCAACATTAATCTGCCGCATGTGTTTATTAACGTGCTTTTTCCTCTCCCACAGGCACCACATCACTGTATGACTGTATGCAAACCTTTGTCAGTATATGTAAACAGGACCCTCCTCGAAATGTCCTGTCCTACTAAAGCAAAAGGAAAAAAAACAATTATAGTGACAAGATTGTTCTTTCTCCTCTTCTTCTGTCATTAAAGTTCACATTCCTATAGAGAAGCAGAATCTGATCATAGCTTGATTTCAGGAAAGCCATCTGATTAAACTACATCGTACTACAGTTGAAATGACTAACGAAGCTCCCAGGGGTATCGTGTTGTTAGTACACGTGAATCTGTAAGTGGAAGGAAACAGTTCCCCAGACGTGGCAATTACATCAGATAAGGGATCATATTAACACTAGGGACTCTTATCTCACTGGCTTGGAATCCATGTGCTCATGCATTATCTCATCTCCTTGCAGGATCTCACTCCATGATTTCTAAACTCCTGGGGAGTTTCTTTCCTGGGTCTAGGTATGAGTTAGCTGGCTACAATCTGCAGTGTTTGCACTGTGGTCCTCCTGTCCAACCGTGGCCTTTTTCATTTACATGCTTTCTGCAAACCCCTTCACTAGGACCATTGTTCCTGGTGCTTTTTAAGAATCTTGGCACCTAAACCAAAAGCACTACATACTCCTTGAGGGTATTAGGAAACAGTCATTGAGGTCTTCAGTGATTTAAAGCCATTCTATCTAGTAGTGAGGACAGTGTTTTCATTTCTAACCCTGGGTCCTTATAGACACCAAAGTAACCCTCATGAACCTATGTAATCCCATAAAGATAGTTTCTTGAGATTTTGCTTCAAGCCATCTTGACACAGGGCTCTGATGCTCTTCCCCAACTCTTTTATCCAGACTCTCAACCCCACAAAACTCAGTTTATAAAAGTAATTGCTTGTGGGCATTTACTCACTAAATGTTCTGACTTTCAAGCCTATAAGCATGTCTGGAAGATAGCAAGGGTTTGATGAATCTTTGTAGAATTGATGAATAAATAAGTCAGGAAAAAAAATCAAGTACTATGGATCCCAGTAGCAGACATAGTTCAGGCTGTGGCTGGAGCAAATTTCTAAAGTAATATTTAAAAAGTATAGAGACCTTTCTGAGATTTCTAAAACCCATTTGGCCCCTCCACCTGAATACATACACAAACATACACATATATATGGGATTCCAAAGAAGGAAAAGAAAATTCTTGGAAGTTCTGGTGCCTCCTTCTCTTTTAAGAAGAAAGGGTAACACTCTTCCCTCTGATAATGTTTGCCCTTGTATTGCCAGTTAATGCCAGGTTAGCTGACTGTGGGTCATGGTCTACATGATGGACCAGGACAAGGTCTGTCTTATGCTTAGGAGCTGGGGGCCGCAAAGCAAAGAAGAAACTGCACATAGATAATCAAATCTTTGAAGGAAAACAATCAGACCTGGAGTCAGCTACTTACTTTTATTTTTTATTTGGCTGTGCTGGGTCTTAGTTGCAGCTTGTGGGACATATAACAGTTCCCTGACCAAGGATCCAATCCAGGCCCCCTGAATTGGGAGCATGGAGTCTTAACACCTGGACAGCCAGGGAAGTCCCTGGAGTCAGCTACTTATTGAGGACTGAATATTTTATTATCATGATCTGAGTCTCTGAGAGATTATATAACTTGCCTAGAGTCATACATCTAGTGAGATTCAACTGTAGTCTGTCTGAATCTAGAACTTAAGCAATTTCTGCTCCCATTCAACCTCAAAGCTAGCACATATATCATAAAGTCTGATCCACACTGAGTAAGTGAACAGAAGTATCATTCAATGCTATGAATGTTACTTTTATCAATTTTCCTCTTATCCTGAATATTTTTCTTTTCATTTACAGAATTATTAGAGCAGACTGAAGTATTATGCATTAAAATGAGATGAGATTTTTATCTTGCTCTGGCATCCTATTTACTTAAAAATTTTAAGCTTTAGTTAACTGTAGTAAAAATGTATTTTATTCTTTCTAATATCTATTCTTATCAAAATTTCTAACCTTTATTCAATAATTGCTCTATGTCTGGCTCTTTATACAGAATATTTTATTTAATTCTTTTCCCACTCCTGTTCAATCACTAAGTTGTGTCAGATTCTTTGTGACCCCATGGACTGCAGCACATTAGGCTTCACTGTCCTTCACTATTTCCTGGAGTTTGCTCAAAGTCATGTCTTTTGAGTCAGTAATGCTATCTAACCATGTCATCCTCTGCCACCCTCTTCTCCTTTACCATTAATTTTTTTTTTTACTTTAATTCTTTATTTTTAAACCTTAATTCCTTTACCATTGTTGTAAAACTATTATCTTTAATCCCATGAAGTAGATAAACGGATGTCTTGAAAGTTTAAGTATCTTTCCCAGGACTAAATAAAGAGAAGTGACAGGGATAGAATATGCATTTATTTATTTTTAATGATAGATTTTATATTGTTTTAATTAATTTTTATCAGAGTATAATCACTTTTACAGTGTTGTGTGATAGAATGTGAACTCAGGTTAGCAAAATTTGTGCTCCTCTCCAGATGGAGATTTTAACTATCCTTCTCCTGAATTCCCACTTACTCTCCCTTTTACTGACAGCATTCTGAAAATCACTATCTCTTACTGTGGTATCATTTTGCAATGTAATATTTAACATATTAATTGATCACAGTTTATAGCATTCCTCTTAGACATCCAGGAGTTCAGCAGTGGACTCTCAGAGTGGTCTTTTCAATCTCACCACCATTTCTCCCTTTTCTCAGCTTCCTTAGCCATGTTCATCCTTTGCTACTCTCTGCACTTTCCCTTTTCCACTTCCTCTCTCCTACTGCAGACTGAGCCCCCAGTAGAGAAATTTGGATATGATTTATTAGATAGTTTTAACCAGGAACATCTATCCAAAAACAGATAGATGGACTGCTTTGCCCTGGGCAGACTTCTCGGACCAGGGGTGTTTCCCTGGAGGGGCTTCAGTGGGATGGGACAAGTAAGCCAAGGTTTCCCACCATAGTTGACTCCCAACCATCTATGGACCAGCAGCTGCTGCTGTACAACAGTCTGTCTACTCACCGTGAATTTTTTCATCCACTTACATTTTTTAAAAGTCACATAGAATTTTTATTAGAGCTAGAATTGCCTAAAGAGGCAATATTCCCCAATGTCCATCAGTGGACAATTTTTCAGTGTAATGGTTAGTTGATTTAAGCTCTTTTTCAGAAGATTTTTGAAAATCATAACAGAATAAAAATAATCCAATCTTATAACAAAAGGATAAATATGCATAAAATTTATAATTTTATCTTAATCAGATTAAGTTTGGTAGCTCCAAATGAATCTACCATTTAGCAATTAAAGATATTTTTCAACAGATCACTGAAAGGTTAACATATACATGGACCCAGCCCTGTATATTCTGATTTAGTACTTCTCAGATAGGGCTTGGTGCCAACATAAAAATGATAAAAAAACCAAACCTCATAGGTGAAACAGTAAGTGAAAGTGAAGTCGTTCAGTTGTGTCTGACTCTTTGCGACCCCATGGACTGTAGCCCACCAGGCTTCTCCATCCATGGAATTTTCCAGGCAGGAGTACTGGAGTGGGTTGCCATATAAATAAACATCTATTCAGGACTGAGAAGCACTGATATACTATGTACTAATTCTTAATAGATACCACCTGCCTTTACAATGTCTCTTAAGTAGAAATGGTGGGTTGGGACAGCTCTTTATGAAAAAAATAAGTCATCTATCTTTGTTGGCCTCTCCTTCCTCCTAATTCTTAACAGATACTGTTTGCCTTCATAACATCTCTTAAGCAGAAATGGTGCTCAATTTAAGAGAGAGAAGCTGTTGGGACAGCTCTTTGTGAAAAAAATGAGTCATCCATCTTTGCTGGCCTCTCCCTCCTCCCTTACATCTGTCAAAGTCCAGGGCTGGGTTGGGTGGGACACTTATCCTCAGGCAGCCCAGCCATTAATGACCCAGCTGTTTACTCTGTGAGCAATGAAGCTACACTCAAGAAAGTGCCTTGGTTCTCTCAGACGGAGCCTAAGGGAATACGACATCTGATCCAGCTTGTGAGGTAGGTGTTCTTTCCTGGGGTTCTCCAAGTTACTAGAACCACTTACCCCATCCTGCCAGGGCCCTGAAACTGTTGTTCACTCTATCCAGAAGAGTGAAATCAAATCCTCTTCTTTGAGGTGGGGAAGCTCTCAGTGGGTGTGGAGAAGGTGGGAGAGCATTAATGGTTGTTTGGGTTTCACTCTGTAGCAGGGTCTGTGCAGCCTGTGTGAAAGGTTTGATCATACTGGGAATGAGAAAATGAGCATTTCATAAGACAAAGACATCACCCTAGTTCTCTATCTACTTGACCTGGAATTGCTACCATTAGAACTACTTCTGCAAATTCAGAACACAATGTGGGGGCTTTATCCTCGAGAAATCAAAGCCAATTTTGTGCAGGTCACTTCAGATGGGACAGCGTGAAAGTTAAAGTGTCAGTCACTCAGTGTGTCCCACTCTTTGTGACCCCATGGACTGTAGCTCCCCTGTCCATGGAATTCTTCAGGCAAGAATACTAAAGTGGGTTGCCATTTTCTTCTCCAGGAGACCTCCCTGACCCAGAGATCAAACCTGGGTCTCCTGCATTGTGGGCAAATTCTTTACCCTCTGAGCCACCAGGGAAGCCCATGGATGGGAAGGGGGTAGAAAAATCATTAACTCTCCAGGTAACTTTGATATTGTCAGGTCCCAACTAAGTAGGTAATGAGTCAGGCAAAACTGGATGGGATATGTTCCCAGGGAAAAGAAACCTAACAGGGAAATATTTAAACACCTTAATTCTAATTTCAGCCTGGCTACCAGTTCGCTTAAAGACCATGCAGAGTAGAAAGGCACTGGATTACGTCACCGATTTTTGCCACCTCGGTTGCAATGCAAATACATAGGGCGTGGACACCTACAGAAAATATTAAGTCAGAAAGAATTCTAATTAATTTAGAATGATTAAATCCTGGTATCCCATTGCTGGAAATAAATACAGAAATCATTGATTCATTGATCCTCCTTTCACAGATGGAGAAGGCCAACCCTGAAGTTAAACAATATGTCTCAGGTTGCACAAAGGATTGATCCTACTAGAACCATGGTGGTTGGATTCTCCCAGTTTAAAATTTTCCAGTTGGTTTAGAGCCGGTCCTGATTTCCAGATAAAAGTTTTCTTTGTAAGACTTTCAGTGTAACATAGTTACTCTTAGAGGTATTTTTAATCAGCTGTCCATGTGATTGTCAATAAGTTACTTGCTGCTGCTAAGTCGCTTCAGTCGTGTCTGACTCTGTGCGACCCCATAGGCAGCAGCCCACCAGGCTCCCCCATTCCTGGGATTCTCCAGGCAAGAATACTGGAGTGGGTTGCCATTTCCTTCTCCAATGCATGTAAATGAAAAGTGAAAGTGAAGTCACTCAGTTGTGTCTGACTCAGCGACCCCATGGACTGCAGCGCACCAGGCTCCTCTATCTATGGGATTTTCCAGGCAAGAGTACTGGAGTGGAGTGCCATTGCCTTCTCCAATAAGTTACTTAGCCCCTCTAAATCTCAGTTTCCACATTTGTGACAGGATTGGACCAATTTTTCCTAGTATGTTAATAGATCCTCCAGAATCTCACACCACAATTCTTTAAAAAAAAAATTTTTTTTTAGTGAAGTATATTTGCTTTATAATGTTCTGTTAGTTTCTAGTGCACAGCAAGGTGAATCAGTTATATATATATATAAATATCTCCCCTCCTTTTCAAACTTCCTTCCCAAAAGAAGAATGGATAAAGAAGATGTGGTACATATATACAATGGAATATTATTCAACCATAAAAAGGAACAAAATTGGGTCATTTGTATAGACATGGATGGACCTAGAGACTGTCAGACAGACTGAACTAAGTCGGAAAGAGAAAAACAAATATCATATATTAACACATATATGCAGAGAAAGCAATGGCACCCCACTCCAGTACTCTTGCCTGGAAAATCCCACGGACGGAGGAACCTGGTGGGCTGCAGTCCATGGGGTCACTAAGAGTCAGACATGACTGAGAGACTTCACTTTCACTTTTCACTTTCATGCATTGGAGAAGGAAATGGCAACCCACTCCAGTGTTCTTGCCTGGAGAATCCCAGGAATGGGGAAGCCTGGTGGGCTGCTGTCTATGGGGTCGCACAGAGTTGGACATGACTGAAGTGACTTAGTAGCAGCAGCAGCAGCAGCAGCAGCAACACATATATAGGTCTACAATTTTTGAAAGTGAAGTCATTTTTCAATCATCAGAGAAGAGCAAAAGTAGCAACATTTGCTATGTGCATACAGACTTTGTGAGCACATGTGTTGGAAGCTGGATGAATCCAAGTCTTAGGTGATCTCTCTCATCTCCAATTCTTGTTGTACTTACTGCTCATGTCTCCCATGAGGCATGTATCACTTGCCTTACACATATTTGCAAGTACATATATATACATGTTTACACGCAGATTTATTTGGGGTCCCCAGAAAGCAGGAACTGTGACTTATAGTTCTTCAAATTCTCAATGCCTTGTATGTAAGAGTAAATGATAACATTTCCCTGGAATGAACTTAGATTACTTCATTACTTTCTTTACTGAGGACATAAATAGTATAAGGTATCTGGCATGGATCATTTCCCTACAACTGCAGCAGGTTCCAATTGGTATGGGATGCACCTCTTTTTTTCACTGGGGTATAGTTGCTTTACAATGTTGTGCTGGTTTCTGCTGTACAACAGTGTGAATCAGCTGTATTTACACTTACATCCCCTCCTCCCATCGAGAGCTCCCATCACAGAGCACCAAGCTGAACTCCCTGTGCTATACAGCAGCTTCACACTAGCTATCTATTGCATCTCTTTAGATTTCCTTCTCATTGCAAAGGATATGAACAGGATCAAGAATGGGCCTAAATACAGAACCAAAGTGCAGAATCATTAGGCAATCTAACGACTTCCTTCTCCCTTTTTTTATAAACAAAAGGAAATAAAGGTAGTGTTATTTTTGCCGTATTCACTTTGTTTAATGAAAAGATATACCATATGAGCAAATAAAAATAATTTCTAGCACAATACTAGAAAGTTGCATTACAAGAACTTTCCTCAGCAGCCTTCCCTTTTCATCTCTCAACGGGCATAGAGGTATATATGATGGGAAGAGTTTGGGTTTATGTCAGATGTGACTTAATTTCTCTGAGTCTCTGAATCTCCCTTCTGAAACAGAGTTAACAATGCCTTTCAGGAAATTTTTACAAGGATCAAATAGTCCAAATCCATGCGCCTGATTTGTGAGTGGTCCTCAATAAATGACTTGTGTTTGCAAAAAAAATGGACAAGACCACTGTGTTGCTTGTCACTCTTTCCCAGTCAGTCACTTTTGTCCTGAAAATGCTTACCACGATACTTACTTTTCTGCAGATCTCCCTAATGAAGTGGAATTGATCCTTCATGACAGGGAAGCCAACTATATACAAATACACATGTGTACACACACACACTACTGTTCTCTGAGGTTAAGAAAATTTTAATATTTATGCATACATATGATCCACAGTTTTATATAAATATGTATGTATGGTATACATATTACACAGTCATTTAGAATATAACTTCTTTAAAGACAATGAATCTTGTGCTAGTTTAATTCTGTTTAGTTACCGAGTATATGAGAATACTACATGAATGCTGTTGTGGTTGCATTTTGTTAGAATGAGAGTCTCACTCACCACAGATTCATTCCCCCGAGTGTTTCATATTGTAAGCATTTTTTTTCCTCCCCAATCCTCCTGCCTCTTCCACGCATTTGCCTTTATATTTGCATTGTCTGGTAATTTGGATATTTTTATTTGAGATTATTTGGCCTGTGTCAGGTATTCTTCTCTGTGGTCCCCAGGGTCTTGTATCTTGTTTTTAACTTCTTCTCTTGCCTTGCTCTCTTTTTATCAGATGTCATCTATTGTGCCTCCCTATTTTACCCTTGGGTGTTTCAATTATGCATGAATGAGATCTGCCTCACAGTTGCACGTTTCCATTTTCAGTCTAAATAACTGCGCACAGAATGAAAAATCTCTGCACCGAACTTGAGAGGCTCTCCGCTGCTCCTGGGTTTCATATGGGCTCATTCCAGTCCTTTGATCCCGGTAGCCATTGTAGGGTCGTGTTGATGTCAACTGTCCTTAGCATTCACCTCCGCTATTACTATCACCAAAGCTCTTGCATCCAGCTCTCTTCAGCTCTTCCTCCAATACTCCAGCTAAGACACTATTTCCACATTCATATTTCTGTGATGACTATGGTTCCTTTGCCACTCCAGTATTCTTGCCTGGAGAATCCCATGGATAGAGGAGCATGGCAGGCAATTGTCCATAGGGTTGCAGAGTCAGACACGAATGAAGTCTCTGAGTACACATGCATGCCTGGTTCCTTTGAGTTCCCTTTCAAACAAGCACCAGGTAATTTAGCAGCAGGTTCTCTAAGAGTCTTAAATCAATGAATACTGTTTCAGCAATACCAATAAATCACTATTCCCCTAGAAATCCCCATGGTTTAAATAAGTTAGAATTTCTCAAGATTTCAAACTTACTATGTTTATGAGGAGGCAGAATAGAAAGGAATAGAAAAATATCATGTTAGTTAGCATGAAAAGGTGTATGTGCCTGAAGTAAGTATGGGGTAGAACAAAAAGGGGATGAAGGTTCAGGTCGATTTCCTTTCGTGAATCATTAATATGGCCATGAATATAAGATCTTAGTTGTCTCAGCTTATGCCTGATATAGAATTACCACTTTATATTACTTACTGTATTGCATTTATATGACTCTGTGTCTCTAGTATTCAGTACAATGACCAACCCATAAAAGAAACTCAAGGATGAAATCACAAGGATGTACAATTGTGACAATAAAACAAAGTATTATGTTATGCATTTTAAGAGTAAATTGGTAAAGTAAATCTGAAGTCATCAACCTAAGCAGCTGACCTCTAAAATTGACAGCTTTGTAACTGGAACAATTTAAGGTGACCATGATTCTTGTAAGTAATCCATTGACTTCTACACACAAAATCATTTTAAATATATCAGATTCGATCCCTAAGTTGGGAAGATCCCCTGGGGAAGGGAATGGCTACCCACTCCAGTATTCTTGCCTGGAGAATTCCATGGGCAGAAGAGCCTGGTGGGCTACAGTCCACAGGGTTGCAGAGTCAGACACGACTGAGCAACTAACACTCTATCATCTTTATATAAGAAGGCTTATCTATAAACACAACGGGAGTAACTTGTGTAATCATAGAAATGCAGTATAAAGTAAATCCTCTCTTGAGAGAATAAGGTGGTTATGCCTGCACATAAAGTAATACCTCAGAGCCTTTGTAGGGTGTTTTTCAGCCCAGTTAATGGTTTAATTCTCCTCCTTCTGAACAGCCCATGTTGTGTAAACAATCCTTAGAGCCAACCTATAAAGCAGAGTTGATGGAGGTCTTGCTAACAGTCTTATTTAGATGAGAAGCAAGTGCTGTCCAGGAAAATGTGTGTGAAGATTCCTGAGCTCTTCTAGTGCCACTCCACTATAGGAGAGCAGATCTTTGAACAGCTTTGTGTCAAGCCTTCCAGCAGGGCTGTCTGGTCACAAAGATCAGCACCCTGTGCCATGGAGATGATGAACAATCCCATGTTTTCCAGTGCATAGACACACACTCTTATAACATCAGAGGGCTGACCAGAATTTGGAAGCTGCAGCATCAGTTATAAGCAAGAAAGCTGTATGTAGGCCAGCATTTCCCAGGCATTTTCATGAGACAGACAATTTCAAAATATTTTAAAAGTATGGGCAGAGCCAATATAGAAGCCATGAGGAAAACACATATGCACCTGCCTACTGCTCAGACAGCTACAGAATCTGCCTGCTATAAAGGAGACCTGGGCTCCATCCTTGGGTAAGGAATGTCCCCTGGGAAAGGGAATAGCTACCCACTCCAGTATTTTTGCCTGGAGAATTCCATGGACAGAGGAGCTTGGTGGGCTATAGTCCTTGGGGTTGCAAAGAGTTAGAAACCACTGAACGACTAACACTTTCACTTTCACACCCACCTACTAACTGTCACCATCATAAGTGAAAGGATAGGTAATACCAATAAATAAATAAACTGGGAAAGATATCTTTTCAGTAGTTTTGTAAGTGAAAGTGTTTTGTTCTTTTTCACAGGGTTTGGCCTCTGTGGTTGATGGCTCAGCCTTGGCAACTGCTTGGGGAAGCTGCCTGCCCCAGCCTCTTAGAGGACAATCTCACAAGCCCTGTATTGAAGACCTCATCAGCCACTTTTGTTCAGTCCTGGGTGACCACACAAGACATGTTTAGATTTTTACTGCTTCTTTAAATAACCAAATAAAAGTCTGTATTCATCCTTAAAGAAAACATTCAAAACCCACTCCACCAATATCACAGTGACTCTCTTGTTCTGTGAAAATTTACAGAACAGCAGGACAAGAAAATCCCTCGGAAACAAAAGCGTGTAAAAAAAGATGGAAAACTTTGTCATTCAATCTGGTCAATAATTACTCTTGAGTATACATTTTCAAGGATACTAAACAAAAGCGTTCATCTGTGCTGTGATCAGCAGTGTTTCTAACGGGATATGGAGGAGAAGCAAAGTAAATACAAATCAACACATGAATTTAGAAAAAATAACACTGTCCCTCTGGGGAACCTGAGAGAAAAAAACGAAACAGAAAACAATCAACTTGCTCAAAGTCTAGGTATAAGCGACAAGATGATTAGTTAAATCATCTTAATGAAATGTACAGACCTATGTGCTCTTAGATAGATAATTCATATGCAATTTTATTATCTCTCAAGGTTTAATTAAATATTTGCCTTTTGGCTAATCAACAGCAATTAATAAGAAATGCTTTTAGTCATACAGCTTATAAGAAATATGGACATGGCCCACGCTGGAATTTCACTGGTCTCTTAATGAAGGCAAGCGTGTACAATAACATGAGAGTATGAATCTCAAGCCTGGGTTCTCTAGGGAAACAGAACCCACAGGGAGTGTGTGGGGCTCCCCAGGTGGCACTCGTGGTAAAGAATCTGTCTGCCAGTGCAGGAGATGCAAGAGACAGTTCAGTCTCTGTTTACATGCATGAGGGACAACCTCTCAGGTCAGGAGTGATGAACAAATTAAACTTTTCAGACCCCCTCTTTCAGCCTCCCAAGATATATTTCTAAAACCCCAGGGTTCTCTTTCAGCAGCTGTCTGCCCTTGAATCTGTCTTAACTGGCTTCCCCGGTGACTCAGTGGTAAAGAATCCGCCTGCCAATGCAGGAGATGTAGGTTCAATCCCTGGGCTGAGAAGATCCCTGGGAGAAAGAAATGGCAGCCTACTCCAGATTCTTGTCTGGGAAACCCCATGGACAGAGGAGCCTGTAGGCTACAGTCCATGGGATCACAGAGAGTTGGACACAACTTAGTGACTAAACAACAACCATAGGGTGTGTGTATGTGTGGAGAGGGAGACAGAGACAGATTTATTTTAAGGAACTGACTCCTGTGATTGTGGAGGCTGGCAAGTCCAAATTCTGTAGGTCAACCTACCAGGCTGGAGACCCAGGGAAGAGCTGATAAAACAGCTCTAGTCCAAGCAAGTCTGGAGGCAGTCATTCCAGGGACTTCAGTTTAAATATTAATCACCAGAAAATTACTAGAGCTAATGAATGAATATAGTAAAGTTGCAGGATATAAAATCAACACACAGAAATCCCTTGCATTCCTATACACTAATGAGAAAATAGAAAAAGAAATTAAGGAAACAATTCCATTCACCATTGCAATGGAAAGAATAAAATACTTAGGAATATATCTACCTAAAGAAACTAAAGACCTATATATAGAAAACTATAAAACACTGGTGAAAGAAATCAAAGAGGACACTAATAGATGGAGAAATATACCATGTTCATGGATCAGAAGAATCAATATAGTGAAAATGAGTATACTACCCAAAGCAATCTATAGATTCAATGCAATCCCTATCAAGCTACCAGCGGTATTTTTCACAGAGCTAGAACAAATAATTTCACAATTTGTATGGAAATACAAAAAACTTCAAATAGCCAGAGCAATCTCGAGAAAGAAGAATGGAACTGGAGGAATCAACCTGCCTGACTTCAGGCTCTACTACAAAGCCACAGACATCAAGAGAGTATGGTACTGGCACAAAGACAGAAATATAGATCAATGGAACAAAATAGAAAGCCCAGAGATAAATCCACACACCTATGGACACCTTATCTTCGACAAAGGAGGCAAGAATATACAATGGATTAAAAACAATCTCTTTAACAAGTGGTGGTGGGAAAACAGGTCAACCACTTGTAAAAGAATGAAACTAGATCACTTTCTAACACCATACACAAAAATAAACTCAAAATGGATTAAAGATCTAAATGTAAGACCAGAAACTATAAAACTTCTAGAGGAGAACATAGGCAAAACACTCTCTGACATAAATCATAGCAGGATCCTCTATGACCCACCTCCCAGGATACTGGAAATCAAAGCAAAAATAAACAATTGGGACCTAATTAAGATTAAAAGCTTCTGCACAACAAAGGAAACTATAAGCAAGGTGAAAAGACAGCCTTCAGAATGGGAGAAAATAATAGCAAATGAAGCAACTGACAAACAAATAATCTCAAAAATATACAAGCAACTCCTGCAGCTCAATTCCAGAAAAATAAACGACCCAATCAAAAAATGGGCCAAAGAACTAAATAGACATTTCTCCAAAGAAGACATACAGATGGCTAACAAATCCATCTAGTCAAGGCTATGGTTTTTCCTGTGGTCATGTATGGATGTGAGAGTTGGACTGTGAAGAAGGCTGAGCGCCAAAGAATTGATGCTTTTGAACTGTGGTGTTGGAGAAGACTCTTGAGAGTCCCTTGGACTGCAAGGAGATCCAACCAGTCCATTCTGAAGGAGATCAGCCCTGGGATTTCTTTGGAAGGAATGATGCTAAAGCTGAAACTCCAGTACTTTGGACACCTCATGCAAAGAGTTGACTCATTGGAAAAGACTTTGATGCTGGGAGGGATTGGGGGCAGGAGGAGAAGGGGACGACAGAGGATGAGATGGCTGGATGGCATCACTGACTCGATGGATGTGAGTCTGAGTGAACTCCGGGAGTTGGTGATGGACAGGGAGGCCTGGTGTGCTGTGATTCATGGGGTCGCAATGAGTCGGACATGACTGAGTGACTGAACTGAACTGAACAAACACGTGAAAAGATGTTCAACATCACTCATTATCAGAGAAATGCAAATCAAAACCACAGTGAGGTGCCATTTCACACCAGTCAGAATGGCTGCTATCCAAAATTCTACAAGCAATAAATGCTGGAGAGGGTGTGGAGAAAAGGACCCTCTTACACTGTTCATGGGAATGCAAACTAGTACAGCCACTATGGAGAACAGTGTGGAGATTCCTTAAAAAACTGGAAATAGAACTGCCTTATGACCTAGCAATCCCACTTCTGGGCATACACACCGAAGAAACCAGAATTGAAAGAAACACGTGTACCCCAATGTTCATCGCAACACTGTTTATAATAGCCAGGACATGGAAGCAACCTAGATGTCCATCAACAGATGAATGGATAAGAAAGCTGGGTTACATATACACAATGGAGTATTACTCAGCCATTAAAAAAAAATACATTTGAATCAGTTCTAATGAGGTGGATGAAACTGGAGCCTATTATACAAAGTGAAGTAAGCCAGAAAGAAGAACATCAATGCAGTATACTAACACATATATATGGAATTTAGAAAGATGGTAACAATAACCCTGTATGCGAGACAGCAAAAGAGACAGATGTATAGAACAGTCTTTTGGACTCTGTGGGAGAGGGAGAGGGTAGGATGATTTGGGAGAATGGCATTGAAACACGTATAATATCATATAAGAAACGAATCACCAGTCTTAGGTTTGATGCAGGATACAGGATGCTTGGGGCTGGTGCACTGGGATGACCCAGAGGGATGGTATGGGAAGGGAGGTGGGAGGAGGGTTCAGGATGGGGAACACATGTACACCCGTGGCAGATTCATGTTGATGTATGGCAAAACCAATACAATATTGTAAGGTAATTAGCCTCCAATTAAAATAAATAAATTTAAATTAAAAAAGTAAAATGAACATAAATAAATAAATAAATATTAATCTCATATGTTGAGATTAACACATGCACACTACGATATATAAAATAAGTAACCAACAAAGATCTACTGTATAGCACAGGGAACTATACTCAGTTATTTTTATAATAACTTGTAGCTCAGTCAATAAAGAATCTGTCTGCAATGCAAGAGATCTGGGTTTGATCCCTGGGTTAGGTAGATCCCCTAGAGAAATAAATGGCTACCCACTCCAGTACTCTTGCCTGGAGAATCCCATGGACAGAGGAGCCTGGTGGTCTACAGTCCTTGGGGCTGCAAGAGTCAGACAGGGCTTAGTGACTAAATCACCATCATAAGGGAAAAGAATCTGAAAAGGAATATATATGTATAAGTGTATATGTGTGTGTGTAAAATGAATCATCGGGCTGTACATCTGAAACTACCATGATATTGTAAATCAGCCATACTTCAATTAAAAAACGATAACCTCAGGGACTTCCCTGGTGGCCCAGTGGCTAATTTGCATTCTAATGCAGGGGATATGGATGCAATCCCTGGTCAGGGAACTAAGATTCCGTATGGTGTGGGGCAGTTAAGCCTGCATGCCACAACAAGAGACGCCCAGGGGCCTCACCTTCTGAGCCTGAGCACTCCAGAGCCCTTGTTCCATAACAAGAGAAGCCCGTGAGCCACAGTTAAGATCCAAGTGCAGCCAAAAATGATGATAAAAAATTATAGTCTCATCTTAAAAACACCTTGGCAATATTGAAATTGGTGTTTGATCGAATACCTGGGTTCTGTGACTTAGTCAAGTAGACACATATTAATCATTGCAACCCTGGAAAGAAAAAAAAAGAAAGACTGTTTATTTAAGGAGGCTTAAAATAAGATGAGAAAGTAAATATAACACTTGCTAAAGTCTCAGTATCAAACTAGGAAAAGGAGTTTGGGTTGAAAAGAGAAAAAAGCAATATTGGGTAACTGATATGGAGTCAGCTTAAGAATGTCATCCTATGTTTTATGCACAGAATGCCCTCATAGCACCTAAAATATACACATGTAGTATTCTTCAACTGTCACCATACAAAGCATAAAACTGCACTGTAAAAAGAAGGGGTGCTTATTAAAAACATAAAGAACCAAGAGTGTCATTTGTTTCCTAACTTGTCATGAAATAAATAATGACCTTTTGATCCTCAGCTTAGCACTACCATTTCATGCAACCATTTCATACCATTTCAAACTACTACATGTTTTTACAGTCCTAGTTTCCCTGGAAAATAAAAAATCAAGGGAGGAGGAGAATAGTGAATGACAAATTACCAGTGTACTTTGTACATTTGGACAGTGGTAAGTGATTTGAGCATATAAAAAGAAACTTTGAGTAGTTTTTGGTAGAAATTTATTTGCCATAGTTTAAGCTAGCTGATGCTTCATTAAAAGTAACTTTTAGCGAGGTAAATTCTTAAACTGCAGTCAACAATAAAGCATGGTTTGAGGGACGAGAAAGTCAAACCCCTATGCAGAATTTAATTAGGATTCATTTGTAAAATTTATTTCATTTCCAAAGAAAACTTGGAAAATCTCTATTAATCTCATGACTTCATTTGAAGACATTATAATTTAGGGGGGAATTCCCCTCTGGACAAGTGGTTAAGACCTCACCCTTCCAATGCAAGAGGTGCAGGTCAGTCCTTGGTGGGGGAACTAAGGCAAATGAAAGTAAACTAAGGACAAGTTAAGCCAAATTAAAACAAAAAGACATTATAATTTTTAGTATGTTCATAAAATGAGCAGAGAATTGGTCCTGTGGCAGCTGATACAAAGCTTGGCCAACCAAAGGAGACTTTGCAAGACAAAATATGTTGCCCAAGAGTGACCCCATTATTGAAGGGGTTCAAAATGTTGCCCCTTGAAAAGAAAGTTATGACCAACCTAAACAGCATATTACAAAGCAGAGACATTACTTTGCCAACAAAAGTCCGTCTAGTCAAGGCTATGATTTTTCCAGTAGTCATGTATGGATGTGAGAGTTGGACTATAAAGAAAGCCGAGTGCCAAAGAATTGATGCTTTTGAACTGTGGTGTTGGAGAAGACTCTTGAGAGTCCCTTGGACTGCAAGGAGATCCAACCAGTCCATTCTGAAGGAGATCAGCCCTGGGATTTCTTTGGAAGGAATGATGCTAAAGCTGAAACTCCAATACTTTGGCCACCTGATGTGGAGAGCTGACTCGTTTGAAAAGACCCTGATGCTGGGAAAGATTGAAGGCGAGAGGAGAAGGGGACAACAGAGGATGAGATGGTTGGAGGTCATCACCGACTCAATGGACATGGGTTTGTGTGGACTGCAGGAGTTGGTGATGGATAGGGAGGCCTGGCGTGCTGTGGTTCATGGGGTCGCAAAGAGTCGGACATGACTGAGTGACTGAACTGAACTGAAAAGGTAAAAAAAAAAAGAAAAATAATAAAATATAATGATAATATGATAAAGTACAATAATGGCAGCCACTTCATTAATTTGTTCGCAGATTCTGAGCTACAACACGGAAAAGTGCTCAGTACAGTGCCTGGCTTATGTAAGCATCCCTTCCATGTCTATTACTCTTGAGGTGATGAGGGCTTGTTAAAAACCTGGCTGCTGATCTCACTCAGCCCAGTTGCTTGCCGTATCTGAATAAGGTTGCTCTTCTTGCATTTTCCATACACATAACATTCATTAAAGATCAAACTTAGTTTTCCCTTTAGAAAAAGAAAGAGAGAGAAATTTCCCAGTCTTGGGTACTAGAGAAATAGGAATGAATTGTTCCTAAAAACAAACAGGAAAAAGAATTCACCCCTTTCTGCAGGGAGTAGTCCTGGCTGGAATACAAGGCAGCCCAGTGGAAATGGACTGGGTTTTGTCCCCACTTTACATCCCCTGCTCTCAGGGGCCTTTGTAACAGATCTGAGATACACAGTGGTGTCTTTGACCCTGTACTCATGTAGCTGAGGGGTCTGATGAGATATTTCACATGCCTGTATGTGCTAGGTCAATTAAATTTGGTTTCTCTATTTCCGTCAATGGAGTTGGTATCCAATTAGATGGATATATAAAGCTTTTAAAATTTTAGTTTTTTTAAATTTTTTTCTTTTCTCAATGAATTGTTTTTGGCTTTTATTTCCAATGCTGTTAGTTGCTCAGTCATGTCCACTGATGACCACTGGGTCCCCTCTTGATGACCCCATGGAATGTAGCCCACCAGGCTCCTCTGTCCATGGGGTTCTCCAGGCAAGAATACTGGAGTGTGTTGCCATTTCCTTTTCCAGGGAATCTTCCCAACCCAGGGATTGAAGGCAGCTCCTGTATTGCAGGTAAATTCTTTACCATCTGAGCTACAGGACTCAAAGAAAGTGTATTTTTAAGATAATACTGGATCCTTTTTTTTTTTTTTTTGCCTTTAAACACATTTTTAATTGATTTATTTTTAAACTGAAGGATAATTGCTTTACAGAATTTTGTTGGTTTCTGCCAAACATCAGCATGAATCAGCCATAGGTATACATATGTCCCATCACTCTTGAACCAACCTCCCACCTCCCACCCCATCCCCCACTTCTAGGTTGTTACAGAGCATTGGGTTTCTGCTCCCTGCATCATACAGCAAATTCCCACTGGCTATCTGCTTTACATATGGTAATATATATGTTTCCACTCTACTCTCTCAATTTGTCCCACCCTCTCCTTCCCCCACTGTGTCCAGAAGTCTGTTCTCTATGTCTGCATCTCCAGTGCTGCCCTGCAGATGGGTTCATTGGTACCATCTTTGCAGACTCCATATATGTGCTGCTGCTGCTAAGTCGATTCAGTCGTGTCTGACTCTGTGTGACCCCATAGATGGCAGCCCACCAGGCTCCCCCATCCCTGGGATTCTCCAGGCAAGAACACTGGAGTGGGTTGCCATTTCCTTCTCCAACGCATGAAAGTGAAAAGTGAAAGGGAAGTCGCTCAGTCGTGTCTGACTCTTAGCGACCCCATGTACTGCAGCTCACCAGGCTCCTCTGTCCATGGGATTTGCCAGGCAAGAATACTGGAGTGGGATGCCATTGCCTTCTCCCCATATATGTGCATTAATATGCAATTTTTGTTTTCCCTTACCTTACTCTGTATAATAGGCTCTAGGTTCATTCACTTCATTAGAACTGACTCAAATATGTTCCTTTTGCAGATTACAAAGAAAACTTCAACTGATGCAGCAACAACCAGAAATGGATTGTTTAAGGGGATATATATATATATATATACACATGTTTTCTGTTCTTATGTTCTGCCCACTCTTCCTGGATTCTGCACGTAATAGAGCCAGGAAGGGGATAGATACTCACAGATACAGGAGATGGGCCACCAGAAGAGTAACCTTGGCTGGGAGATAGGGCTGATTTTGTTGGTTATTTCACCTTCAGGACAGCCCTTTTGAAGGGTCTCTTTGTTTTTCTCGGCCCATCTATCCATTGCTTTCAGAATTATAAAATTTCTCTTTGTCCTTTCTACCAGGGAAACAAGTCAGTAGAAAATAGCTGAAACTCTGGGTAGAGTCTAGGCCACAGGACTGGGCAGTAGCTTGGAAAGATGGGAGGAAATGGTTTTAAAAGCCAAGGGATGGGGTTGTCTGGAATTGGGAGATTGGGGCTAAGATTAAAGAGGGTCAAGAAAAATAGACTCAGTAATGACCATGGAGGCTCGCTGTGGGGGAGAGGAGGGTTAGCTGTGTGTCTGTGAAAGGCAGCAGGGGTAAGTTAGCCACCCCAGGAAAATGCCCTCCAGGCCGTTAGCCCTTTGGCATGTAACTATATTGGCGTGGATGGAATGACAGCTTTTCCGGAAGGAGCTGACTGATTACACGGCCCACTTGTACACGGGCACATGCTCAGAAGGGGGATGGACCACCTCACTCCTTAGGATGCCTTAGGAAGCATCCCTACAAAGAAAGCTACTGGAGGTGATGGAATCCAGTTGAGCTATTTCAAATCCTAAAAGATGATACTGCGAAAGTGCTGCACTCAATATGCCAGCAAATTTAGACACAGGACTGGAAAAGGTCAGTTTTCATTCCAATTCCAAAGAAAGGCAATGCCAAAGAATGTTCAAACTACCAAACAATTGCACTCATCTCACATGCTAGTGAAGTAATGCTCAAAATTCTCCAAACCAGGCTTCAGCAATACGTGAACCGTGAACTTACAGATGTTCAAGCTGGTTTTAGAAAAGGCAGAGTAACCAGAGATCTAATTGCCAACATCCATTGGATCATCAAAAAAGCAAGAGAGTTCTAGAAAAACATCTATTTCTGCTTTATTGACTATGCCAAAAACTTTAACTATATGGACCACAACAAACTATGGAAAGTTCTTAAAGAGATGGAAATACCAGACCACCTGACCTGCCTCTTGAGAAATCTGTATGCAGGTCAGGAATCAAGAGTTAGAACTGGACATGGAACAACACACTGGTTCCAAATTGGGAAAGGAGTACGGGCAAGGCTGTATATTGTCACCCTGTTTATTTAACTTCTATGCAGAGTACATCATGAGAAACACTGGGCTGGAAGAAACACAAACTGGAATCAAGATTGCTAGGAGAAATATCAATAACCTCAGATATGCAGATGACACCACCCTCATGGCAGAAAGTGAAGAAGAACTAAAGAGCCTCTTGATGAAAGTGAAAGAGGAGAGTAAAAATGTTGGCTTAAAACTCAACATTCAGAAAACGAAGATCATGGCATCTGGTCCCATCACTTCATGGCAAATAGACGGGGAAACATTGGAAACAGTGTCAGACTTTATTTTGGGGGGCTCCAAAATCACTGCAGATGGTGATTGCAGCCATGAATTTAAAAGACACTTGCTCCTTGGAAGAAAAGTTATGACCAACCTAGACAGCATATTACAAAGCCGAGACATTACTTTGCCAACAAAAGTCCGTCCAGTCAAAGCTTTGGTTTTTCCAGTAGTCATGTATGGATGTAAGAGTTGGACTATAAAGAAAGTTGAGTACCAAAGAATTGATGCTTTTGAACTGTGGTGTTGGAGAAGACTCTTGAGAGTCCCTTGGACTGCAAGGAGATCCAACCAGTCCATTCTGAAGGAGATCAGTCCTGGGTGTTCTTTGGAAGGATTGATGCTAAAGCTGAAACTCCAATACTTTGGCCACCTGATGTGAAGAACTGACTCATTGGAAAAGACTCTGATGCTGGGAGAGATTGGGGGCAGGAGGAGAAGGGGACGACAGAGGATGAGATGGCTTGATGGCATCACTGACTCAGTGGACGTGAGTCTTAGTGAACTCCAGGAGTTGGTGATGGACAGGGAGGCCTGGTGTGCTGCAATTCATGGGGTCACAAAGAGTCGAACATGACTGAGTGACTTCACTTCATTTGTGCCTAGAAATCTTCTATGGAGCCAGTGGTAGCTATGGAATTTATTGGCAACTTAGAGTCTTTGTATCTGTCTAACCTCCTTGCGATAGACAGGGAGGTGATGGGCAGGGAGGCCTGGCTTGCTGCGGTTCATGGGGTCTCAAAGATTTGGACATGACTGAGCGACTCAACTGAACTGAACCTTCTTGTGACCATTTCCCATCATTTTATGAGAAAGGCATCATTTTATGTATGTTTGGTGCAACTTGGGGTCATAAAACAGAACCAGAAATCTGGTGTGGCTCTCTTTGATTCTTCATTCCTTTTCATGTTCTCCCTGCAGACCTCTAGCCAGTTCCTGTGGCCATGCCTCTCGTTTCTTCCTCTGGAGCACTGATTAGAAGTGGCCTCCTCTTCCATGCTCCGTGCTGGACAAGTGAACTTTACTGTGACTAAATCCCTCATCAGGGACCTGGCTATCAAATCTACCTCTTTAGCATCTCCAGGCTTCAAGTTATGTAAATGCTAACTGCTACTCTAACAAAATGCAGACATCTATTCTAAGTAGTCCTCTTATTCTAGTATAACTCCAACATACTCTTTCTACATTTTTAATACTTAATTTTTTTTCTCCCAAATAGTCCTGTAGAGTCTTTAGCCAGAGAACACAATTTTGGTCTGTATCTGAGTCTTTTGGGATTCACTTTGACTTTATCCTAACTTAATTCATGTATAATGTATTTTCATGCATCATAGGGAGCCAGAGTTCATAGCCAACTATATGAATGAATTGATAAAAGAAATTCAAAAATAATACAGTTCATTTAAATACACTTAAACACCAAATTCATTCGTTGTACGCTATGAACTAGAGTGTTGAAATGTAGGTCAAATGTAGTATAGCTTAATTTCTTCTGTAAAAATTGATTCATTTTTTATTTAATATTTTTATTCCCCACCAATTGTCCTCCACCTTGTAAGATTTTGCTAATTCACAAACTTTTTAGTTCTTATTTTTTAAATAATTATTATAAAATTTGAAAAGTTAATTTAAAAATAAATTTTAGATTAAAATTTAAAATTAAAATGATAACTAGAAGCAGTTTCCTTCTGGTTCTCTGAGGGTAAACTGTCTTTGTCATGCATCAGATTAGGTCCTTTTTTTCTTTGCCTTTTTTTCATTTTATTTCACTCTTTTTTTTTTTAACCATAAACCCTTTCTTTTCATTCTATCTCTGAAAAGGTGTATTGAAGTTTCTAAAGGTTTCAGACCTATACCGCATACCTGTGTCTTGAGAAATAGATGCAATGAAGGAAGTTTGATATCTTTGTAATGATAATTTAATGACTGTACTACTTGATGTTAGAAAATTCCTCAAAGTAAAATAGTCCTAATGTGATTACAATGTGTGCAGTCATTGAGAATATCTGATAGGCATGGTATGAATCATATATTAAAATATGTTCTCACTTAAATTTAAAGCATTAGCTTAAACAATTCTCTGTAGAATAAATAGTATCTTGACCTAGATTTTTATTGTTATCTTTCATTCAATCTTGAAGAAGACCTTCAAACTCACTTGCCTGGGGCACTGCTGAGCACAAGGGTTTTTTTGTGCTCATGAAAGAAAGATAAGAGTTATTCTTGAGAAGTCAGAAATCCTACAGTAAAAACTCAGTGTGGGATTATCTGTTTCCTTTATCCAAATCACATCTATGTAGACCCTTGGTTTATTTTTATCAATTTGTTTGACTCTTGAACCACAATCCATGGTTATCATGTGTTAGCATCACTACAACTAAAGAGTGAGAGTGGGTATGGTTCAAATATATTCCATTAAGTAATTTTATTTTGGAGGTAATCATTTCTAACTACTACGTTAAAATGGCAGTTTAACAAGTGTGACTAATGGTTGAAAGCCTAGAAGCAAAGAGGTCACATAAAACCAGGAAAGAGTGAAGGTAGACTAATAGAGATGGCTCACCAAGTTTGAATCAATAGCTCAAGTATAAACAGGGGTGGAGGGGAGGGGGTGACTGGAAGGCCTGGCCAGGGAGGAGCTGGCCACCAAGACGTCTGCAGGGGGACCAGCAAACCTTGGTTTCACTTTACACATTACTCCCATTTTTCACATTCTAAGCAAATGCTAAGTGCACATGAAATAATTATTCTATGAATGTTTTTGAACATAGTGATAATAGCCTACTGATAGTATATCTTCTGATAATGTATCAATTTTTTCCCACCTGCCCACTTCCTCTAACCTACCTCTGGTCTACTCTCCAACTGTTGAATGGATAGCTTGAACCCTAGAGCTTCTTTCACTTTTCATTTATTCCTGCTTAACATGCTCTTTCTCCCCGACCTGCTTGCCCTTCACCCATCTTTCTCAGAACCACCTGACATATGTCATTCGGATTAAGTTCTTCAGGGATATCCATGCTCCATCATCCCCCAGCTCCTCTTGGCATTGATCCTTAGTTCAGCCTGGGAGCTGGAGTCTGGGTGTTCGGGGACATCTTGCCTCAGTTGTATGATTTCCCATGGGCTTCATTTTGCCCTAAGTAGTTGAGCAAAACTCTGTGCTGACCCAGAAAAAAAGCACAAGGGCAGGGAGCTCTGTGCATGGAGCTCTCTGCACATGCACACAGCTGGGCTCCACTTGCACCCCTTGGAGCCCAGAACTTTCCAATGCTTGCAGGAGGCATCAGAAAAAAAGACACCCTGAGTTTAACTGGCCTGACACACTTCTCCAGGGGAAACTTGTGAACCTGAGCCAAAGGGCTGGTGTAGACTTGTTTACTGTGTAAGCAAGAAAAGGTGTGTAAGTAAATAATGTGAGGTGTGTGTATAAGAATGTTTGATGTAGAGTGGAAACTTGTACACAATAAACAATAGCTTTGAAAAATTTAAAAAACAATGATGTTTACAAAGCAAGATTCTCTGTTCAGTGTCAGAAGCAAGTTTATATATTTATTTAACTTTTTTCCTTATCACATATCAGGTTAACACTTCCTCCTTTGATGGTTTTCATCCCTTTTCTGGCTTAACTACTGTCAGTGCTTTAATTACTTCCAAATATATATCACTCATTCTGAGTTCCAGTCCTGTTTATTCAGCAGCTTCCTTGACCACTCACCTCTGCACATCTCACTGACATCTCAAATTTAACATGTCGATATAGCACCCTGGATTTGCCCTCCTTCTGTTCTGAGACACCCCACTTTCCCTCTCTCACGTTTCTCCATTTCAGTAAAGAAACCATATTTTGAGTTGCTGAGTCCAAAGATCTAGGATAACAGGGAAGCCCCTCTATTTAAAAGGATTATGAAGACAAAAGATAGGATTTATAAAACTTTTATCTCTGCAGTGGCAATTTTATTCCTAAATATATTATACTTGTTTATATGAAGGCTAGTCTCTTCATGTATATATGGTAGTGTGTTGTGAATTTTGCACACTCTAATCACAGAATTTCATCTTAATTTACATAACTCTTATGCCTTTCCAAGTTGGAAGAATAGAAAAATTGAATGGCTGTAATACTAGCACAACAGACATATTGGGGTAGGCTGCTCTGTAGAGTTTCACAGAAAGACAGTCTTTGGTGGTCTTGAAAAACATCAGCTCAGTGTCTAGTTTACAGCCCTACAGAGTCCAAAAGGAAGAATATTTACCAGTTCACCAAGAAATAATCTGGAAGCAGAAGCTGTTTTACATTCAGTTCACTTCAGTCGCTCAGTCATGCCCGACTCTTTGCGACCCCATGAATCGCAGCACGCCAGGCCTCCCTGCCCATCACCAACTTCCGGAGTTCACTCAGACTCACATCCATCGAGTCCATGATGCCATCCAGCCATCTCATTCTCGGTCGTCCCCTTCTCCTCCTGCCCCCAATCCCTCCCAACATCAGAGTCTTTTCCAGTGAGTCAGTTCTTCACATGAGGTGGCCAAAGTACTAGAGTTTCAGCTTTAGCATCATTCCTTCCAAAGAAATCCCAGGGCTGATCTCCTTCAGAATGGACTGGTTGGATCTCCTTGCAGTCCGAGGGTCTCTCAAGAGTCTTCTCCATCACCACAGTTCAAAAGCATCAATTCCTCGGCACTCAGCCTTCTTCACAGTCCAACTCTCACATCCATACATGACCACAGGAAAAACCATAACCTTGACTAGACGGACCTTAGTTGGCAAAGTAATGTCTCTGCTTTTGAATGTACTATCTAGGTTGGTCATAACTTTTCTTCTAAGGAGTAAGCGTCTTTTAATTTCATGGCTGCAGTCACCATCTGCAGTGATTTTGGAGCCCAAAAAAATAAAGTCTGACACTGTTTCTACTGTTTCCCTATCTATTTCCCATGAAGTGATGGGACCGGATGCCATGATCTTCATTTTCTGAATGTTGAGCTTTAAGCCAACATTTTTGCTCTCCTGTTTCACTTTCATCAAGAGGCTTTTTAGCTCCTCTTCACTTTCTGCCATAAGGATGGTGTCATCTGCATATCTGAGGTTATTGATATTTCTCCCAGTAATCTTGATTCCAGCTTGTGTTTCTTCCAGTCCAGCGTTTCTCATGACGTACTCTGCATATAAGTTAAATAAGCAGGGTGACAATATACAGCCTTGATGCACTCCTTTTCCTATTTGGAACCAGTCTGTTGTTTCATGTCCAGTTCTAACTGTTACTTCCTGACCTGCATACAGATTCCTCAAGAGGCAGATTAGGTGGTCTGGTATTCCCATCTCTTTCAGAATTTTCCACAGTTTATTGTGATCCACACAGTCAATCAAACATTTTAAAAGCTAGTTTATGCACCACCTTGCCAATTAATATTCAAATCTGTATTTAACTGGGCAACAAATCCTGTCTACTTATTTGAGAGGTAACTTTCCATTTCACAGTAGAAAGCAGCTTGAGAGTCAGAAGTGAGAAAGGTGTCAGATGTCCTTACAAGATATGCCTGCCAGACTTTGGCCCCCTTTAGTATTCTATTACTCCAGGGCGATCTCTGGCCAGATGATTGGAATTTGCCAGTGGAGTCAACCCGTTTCCCTGGAAATGTGAAAATTCTTCCTCACCCACTGCCTTCCACTTTTATCAGTCACATTATCTCTTCTAGGCAACTTCCCTGGTGGCTCAGTCAGTAAAGAGTTTTCCTGCAATGCAAGAGACCTGTGTTCAATCCCTGGGTCAGGAAGAACCCATTGAGAAGGAAATGGCAAGCCACTCCAGTATTCTTGGTCAGAGGAGCCTGGTGGGCTACATTCCATGGGGTCCTAAAGAGTTGGACACAACTGAGTGACTAACTCTGGCTAGGAAAGTTATATCTCAGTGGAATCAATTACAAGCACGATTTTCTAAAAATGCTACTAAGTTTTGACAACCATAAGCCCTCAGTCTCAGAGGCAACGTGTTTATAAGCCATCTTACACAACAGGCTACTTTTACAGAGGCTTCGTCTGCCCAGGAGAGTTGATTTTCACAGCTCCCAGTTTCACTTGACACCCTGTTTTTCTCACAGTTCTCACATGCTCTTGATACAACCTCCTTGGTCCCTGTAGCTTCCTATGAACTGACTATATATGTTGTTCTTTATTTTATTAAATAATTATCCGCTTTGATCGTTTCAGTGGCGCTAACAGAGAAAAACTGAAAAACATTTTTCGCTATGAATTTCATCAGTGTTTTCGAAGAATAAGCTATTGGAAAACATCTGAAATTTTCTATCACAACTTTCAGCTTTCTATCTCTGGAACAGAAGGTGATGAAGAGAAAAATGAAAACACTGAAATATGTAAATTGGGTGTCAAATTTATGGAAAATATTTTACCCTTCTTTCAATGTGTCATTGCAGCAATGAAATATGACACTGATGCGCTCTTCTGAAATTTATGTATATAATGACTTATCTACAGAGGAAGCTTACAGGGGTAGTTTATTTGATCTTCAACAGCACTGCCTTCTCCATCTCATCTTTCAATCCAAACATTTTTCAAGAAGAGAGGTGGTTTGGAATGGAAACAAAATGTGTCTCTTGATGAATCATTTCTCTCTGTGGTACTAAGAACTCTAACTCAACACATCTTGGAATTCTAAATTTTTACAAATGGGACACTAGGTATAAAATCAAGCAGAACCATTCCCTCTTCTATCTCTTGGTTGTTGTTGGATTTAGGTATACTGGCTCTGGGGGGAAAACACCATCTGTTAATTCTTGGTTTGGTGTACGTAGTGTATCCTATAGCGCAGCACCCCAAACTTAGAAATTAGTATATGTCAGCTGTTCAAGCCTTTGTTTGTTTCCTTTCATAAGCTCAAGTCTTTGTGGATAACAGGTTATGTGTAAAAGCAGCTTATCCGTGAGTATCAAGTCCCTTGACTTATTCCCCAGAAGCCATTGGTACTGTGGCCATAAATAAGGCATTTATGATGCATAGGTGATGCTGCTTTTAGAAACATAACCAATAAGGAAGGCAAACCTATACAGGATATGCATCTATTCTAATTAAGGCAAAATACTGCCTCCTCTTTGATGAAGGGGATATGATATGACCAAATTGCTACCAGGTAGTAGATTGGCCCTTCCATGGTAAGGGATCCTGAACAGGGGGTTGCCACATAGCCTCTTAGCAGTAGGAAAGATCCAGCCACCCATGGGGAGAGCAAATCCTTGCTACTGTGCTTATCCATGGGCAACCTCCATTCCTATGAATATGATTACATTGTTCATAAGTTATTTAGTAAACACTGGAATAAGTTTACCTCTACTGAGCAGTAAAGTATATCTGCCTTGTTATTAAGAGCCTCTTCTGTCTATTCTGGGTCCATTCTAAGTAGTCAGTCCAGGTAATTCTCCCCAGACCCCTTGCTTCTTCCATGTCTCTGATCATTCAGAAAAGCAACTAGAAAATGCCCATATATCAGTGTGGACTTCTTTCTCAGACACTTTCTCCATCTAAGTAAAGTGGACAAGAGTAAATGCCATTTAACACCCATGGGGAGCATTAGCCCAATTCCCATCCTAACTTCAAATATCAAGACATAAAATATTGAAGAGAATTTAGTAAAGTTTTTAAACATATTGGTCAGGATCCTTTAAAAGCTGGTGCAAAAATGGGGTAATATGCAAGGATCTTATTTGAAGATGTTCCTGCTCGAGCAAAAATAGGGAAGGAGCTGAAGAAGGCTAGGAGAATTATCAGACTGTGATGCAATTCTGACCCCAAGGAGAGAAGGAGAGGTCAGGCAGCCATAGTTTTAGACTGCTAGAAAACCGGAGGGGACTCCTTTAGCCAAAGTTGGCTTTCAAGGGAGTTCAGTGTCTCTCAGGAAGGGGTTTGCCTTAGTACATGAGGCTGTGAGTGACTCATGAAAGGTGAGGAAGCAAATTTCAAAACACAGTAACTGGGACACGTGATTAATTATACACCCTGTAGTGAGCAGCCTACGAGATACAATCTCATGATCACTGCAGTGTATCCTTAATTATCTTATTATCTAAGAAAAATATTAAGATGGTACCGTTAAATTTGTTCACAGAACCACTGAGGAAGTTATTTTTTTTTTTAGCATTTTAATTTGTATTATCCAAAATTCTATCTTCCTGGTTATGTTATCAATTAAGTTTAATTGATTTTCTATTTTCTCTTTCTATTTTCTCTTATCATCCTTTACAGTACTCAAATTTTTTTAATAAATCACATGGACTCATTATTATTATAGCAGTAAAGAGAGTTATATAGAGGTATGAACAGAAATCTCAGCGGCCACTAAATTGGCCTGTACAGATGGCTCTTTTTGGATAGATTACCCTAGTTAAGGGCTTCCTTGATGGCTCAGACTGTAAAGAATCTGTCTGCAATGCAGGAGACACAGGATATGTGGGTTCGATTCCTGGGTCAGGAAGATTCCCCTGGAGAAGGGAATGGCAACCCACTCCAGTATTCTTGCCTGGAGAATTCCATGGACAGAGGAGCCTAGTGGGCTACAGTCTGTGGGATAGCAAAGGGTTAGGCACAACTGACTGATTAACACACACACCCCTTGTCAAAGACCTACTCCTCAGTTTTGAAGATCCAGAAATGTGACTTTGAAGCATACCCAGTGGTGATCAATCTTAGTAAAGGCTTTAATCCCACATAACTAAAGTCACATGTGTTGACACACAAACCAAATGCCGCTGTCTTAATTTACAGTGAGAATATAATTTCCGGGAGAACATAAATATTCATGTGAGTTATTTAGCCAGAACACACTTTTCATCCATTTAGGAATCTCTACATAGAGAAGGAAATTCTACTTATGAGATTCTTGATAAGCATGGAAAAGAGTTAATTAAAATCATGACTTAGGGGAAAAGCTTTGGAGTCAGCTAGACCAAAGTTATATGTAGACTATTCTGTAAATAACCAATTTCACCCATAAAGGGCTGATAAATTTTATTTTCAAATATTATTTCAGTCTTCTTAAAGGTGATACTTTTCCCATGTCATAGCTACAACAAATTCTATAAAACTGACATCTATTTCAACTATAATCCTGAATATCCTAGATCAATAAATATGTTGTTGTGTGTCCAGGTTTTCCTTGCTTTTGTTGGAACTCAGAATATTTTATCGCTGTATTTTTTCACAGGATAAGCTCTTCTTCCACAGCTTTCTGCCTCTGTATTCTAAAACTGATCATATATCCAAAGAGCCAAAGCCATCTGCTCTTCGAGTCCCTTTGGTATACCTGACACACCTCTACTCTCTTTCTCGAGGCTCAAAGTCGCATCTCAAGCACCATCCTCTCTGTGAACACTTCTGTGCCTGCCGAACCTCCAGTCAGTCCTGTCCAGATGTGTGGTCCCTCCTGGGGGCACCAAATGTGATGTCATCTTTGCAGCACTTGCCGTATGCACTGTGGACGTCCACAGGATTGGACGGTGCAGCGTGGAGCACCAGCCACAGTGGTCTGTGCTGCACCAGGTTCCATTGGGTTCACTGATTACATCAGCTGGTTGGAGGCCAGTAATCAATGGGGTTGAGGTGGAAATACTTGGGAGGCCTGAGGTCAATACCAGAGAAGAAAGTCCTATCTCAATGTTAAGCGTATCATTTTATATAAGAAGCAAGTTAGGAGCAAATGGGATTGAGAACAGAAGAGGGAGCCGAATGTAATGGCAGGAGACAGGACCTCATCCAGTTCTCTCTTTTTCTGGTGAAGATGGGACATGGAGCTTGAAAGCAAAGAACAGTTGTCTCTGTTGTACCTCTGTAAGTTCACTGAGGACATGACTTACCTTTATATTCCTACCCTAGCAGACCACCCAGTTTGTTGAAATGATGGATGGATGGATAGATAGATTTGTAAATTTAGACTTTCAAATTTAGTGTTTAGGACCGTTACTTTATATATATATCTTTTTCTGCTATATCTATCAGCTTTTATTTATACTTTTATTTAATATGTTGCTTCCCTCTGAGACTGAACTGGAAGTGTTAGTAGAATTTTACCAAATGTGGTATTTGTCATCTTGTTTATAACAGTCTTTGTAAAATGTCATTATAGTCTATATTTTTGTTCATGAACTTACAATTCCCCTTGCATGTAAACAGTTAGATCTCTGTCTTTGGAGAACGGGAAATTTCATTTCTGAATTGCATTAGAAAAATACTGATATGCCTCTTAATATCTTAGAATGATATTTGTGTAAATGTAAGTAGCTGGATGAAAGTATAGACATGAATATTTTCTTATTGGACTTCCCAGGTGGCACTAGCGGTAAAGAATCTGCCTGCCAATGCAGGAGACATAAGAGGTGGGTTCAATCCCTGGATCAGGAAGGTCTCTGGAGGAGGGCATGGCAGCCCACTCCAGTATTCTTGCCTGGAAAATCTAATGGACAGCGGAGCCTGGCAGGCTGCTGTCCACAGGGCTGCAAAGAGTTCAACACAACTGAACGACTTAGCACGCATCCACGTTTCTTATAGACACACAAAACTAAGTTTTCAAGAGATTTGACAACTATTGAAGCAGATTATTTTGTAGAAATTTGTCTTCACTTGTA
The DNA here is from genome assembly GCF_001704415.2 of Capra hircus. Lineage (NCBI taxonomy): Eukaryota > Metazoa > Chordata > Mammalia > Artiodactyla > Bovidae > Capra > Capra hircus. The sequence goes on along the minus strand of NC_030824.1, from coordinate 59,621,741 downwards.
GAAAACATTGCTGCTGTACCTTGACTCAGTGTGTGAGGCACAAAATAATGAGTAAAATTAACAATGAAGCATATATGTATGTTCAAGTTCAAAAGATACTGGTTTAGTTAGCAGATTTAGGAGTCTGAGAAAATAGAATTGTACCAATCAGAACCAAAAGTATAAAAATGCTGAAAGAAATGAATTTTAATACTGATATTTATAAGATATGATTTAAGGAAGTTGTTTTTTGTAAACTTCATATTTTAAAACAATGTGGTTTGTACACATTAAGAAAAAAAAACAGCTCAAACTATATTTAAACCAAGGAAATATACATTAGATGTTAAAAAAGGTAGTTTAGGTTTTCAAGTTAAGTCCTGACCGTCAGGCTTCTTAAATGTTGGTGGTGTTAAGGAAATCTTTTTCCAGACCCTTGGCTTTCATATGTGCTTTTTCCTAACCTTGGTATGCCTGCTTGTTAAGCCTTCAGTCTGCTCCTTCTCCTTCTCCAACCCTTTTCATTTTACAAAATCTTGACTAACAAAGGGACCATTTGAGAATGCATAATTCAAAAACTTTTTGCTGATTCTATTTGATTAAATCTTAAAAGGTATTTGTCTAGGTTCTTTTAACTGCAAAACAATTCAAGGGTGAATGTGGCTCAGACGTTAAAGAAGCTGCCTGCAGTGCAGGAGGCCCTGTGTTCAATCCCTGGGTCAGGAAGATCCCCTGGAGAAGGGAATGGCAATTCTCTCCAGTATTCTTGCCTGGAGAATCCCATGAGAGAGAAACCTGGCAGGCTACAGTTTATGTGGTTGCAGAGTCGGACATGACTGAGGGACTATTATACCTTGTGGCTTAGCTGGTAAAGTATCTGCATGAAATGCAGAAGACACAGGAGAGTGAGTTTAGTCCCTGGGTCAGGAAGATCCTCTGGAGGAGGAAATAGCAACCCACTCCAATATTCTTGCCAGAAAAATCCCCTGGACGAGGAGCATGGCAGGCTACAGTCCAAAGGGTTGCAAAAAGTTGGCAATCACTTAGCAACTATGCACACTGCTTCTGCTGCTAAGTCGCTTCAGTCGTGTCCGACTCTGTGTGACCCCATAGACAGCAGCCTACCAGGCTCCCCCGTCCCTGGGATTCTCCAGGCAAGAACACTGGAGTGGGTTGCCATTTCCTTCTCCAATGCATGAAAGTGAAAAGTGAAAGTGAAGTCGCTCAGTCGTGTCTGACCCTCAGCGACCTCATGGACTGCAGCCTACCAGGCTCCTCCATCCATGGGATTTTCCAGGCAAGAGTACTGGAGTGGGGTGTCATTGCCTTCTCCGAACTATTCACACACATGCATATGTATTGGTAAAATCTTTTATCAAAAGGCATTCAATTCTAAATTCAGTGTAAAAATGATTACTTGCAAGTGTTGATAAGCTAACGGCTTTTTGTTTTTACCTTAGAATATTTAGTGCAGTGCCCTGTTAATGTATGATCAATACATATTGACTAGCGTTCTCCACCTGATTTATTGCACAAATAGAAAATATTTAAACATCAAAAGCACTTTCTAATATTTTCAGCCAGATCAAAACCACATCATTTGACTATATAAGTAGGATATTTTGGCCTCAAATTTTTAAACAAATTTTATCAAATCTCTACATAGTAGAAAAATAAATGCAATAACATGCTCCTTAATGCAATTTCTTAATAGAATTTTAAGAGTCTCAGCTATTACTTTAGAAAACACAATGTTCTCACGTGTTTAGTGTGAATAATCAATATTGTCTGTAATTAATACATAGTATTTCACAATAACATTTTATCTCATTTGTAATACTTTCTTAACTACTGTGTAAATTAACTTTACTTGTAAGTAATAAAATCAACTCTGGCTAACTTTAGAAAAATTAAATTATTGGAGTGATATCAGAAGTCTAAAAGTCATTGTGAAACTGTGAAAGAGACATGGGAAGGGTCAGTATCAGGGCAGAACCTGGGGCTAGAAAATAAAAATTATAGTTATTATGTCAGGGCAGGTTACAGCTTCCAACATGATGAGAGGCATAATTCATAACATATCAGGCTCCAAAATCCAAAGATATGTAAATAAGCATTTGGGTTTGATGTGCAAATTTCAATGAACCATACTTTACTTTGGATTAGAGTATCCATCCACCTAAACCACCCCCCACCAAACTTCACGGAGGTGAAAGACTCCTGTATTTTCACAAGATATTTATGCTTCCTTTTGGCATGCATATATAGCACCAAGGCATGGAGGGTGCATGCTAATTTTTGTTCTTCGACTCTATTAGAGAACCTCCCAGTGCAGTGATCTAGGCTGGTATTCTGTAAGATGGTGAGGTAATTAGGGCACCTGTGTACTAAGTTGCAGCAAGGAGCCAGAGTTGACAGATTACTGAATTGAAAATAAAAGCATACTGCTGTCCCTGCTAGGTCATGGCAAATTGTTTCTGTTTGTTTGGGTTTTTTTTCCAATTAATCAAAATATAGGGAGTAGAGGAGTCTATGCTGCGTTTGTCCCAGCAAGAAGGCTCTATTAGAAACAGCAGCATTATGAGAGCTACCATCTGATTAACCTTTTATTCTTCAGAACACGAATCAATTTTGGTCAGATAACCCTGAGAATTAAATGGAAAAGGAATTGGGGCTTCCCTGGTGGCTCAGTGGTAAAGAATCCACCTGCAATGCAAGAGATGCAGGAGGCTCGGGTTTGATCCCTGGGTTGGGAAGATCCCCTGGAGGAGGACATGGCAACCCGCTCCAGTATTCTTGTCTGGTGTATCCCATGGATAGAGGAGCCTGGCAGGCTGCAGTTCATAGGGTCGCGAAGAGCTGGACACAACTGAAGCGACGGAGCATGCACAAAAGGAATTATCATTCTTATATTTTTCAAGTCTGAAATTCCATCATGATGCAACACTACTTTTAACTCACTATTTTGGTAGGAAAGTGTAGGGTTAGTTTGAAACTGATCCATGGTAGCTTTTGATTTATCTCTAGGGACACCTGCACCCATGGTACTTTCCAGTGTTGACCAAGATAAGAATGAAATGTATTGGCTGGTGATATATAATGTGCTGTGTAAAATCTGAAACTCCCTTGAAGGCACTATGGACTAGCTTGTCTACATTATTTATGAAAAATATATAGACTGTTAATCTGCACCTGGTTTACCTGGTTACATGGCCTATTTTGTCTATAAGACTGGTAGAATATAAAAGACCCCTTAGTGAAAAGGGAATCCCTGCACACTGTTGATGAGAATGTGAATTGGTAGTCATTACAGAAAAAAAAATTAGGAACTTCCTCAAAAACTTAAAAATAGAATTCACATATGATGTAGCAATCCTAATTTGGGGTATAAATCCAGAAAAGACAAGAAATCAGTATCTTGGAGGGATATCTGCCCTCCCACTTTCAAGGTAGCATTATTTTATAATTGCCAAGATATGTAAACAATCTAAGGGCCTTCAGTGGGTGAATAAATAAAGAAAATGTGATATATAGCATATATAATAATATATATAATGTTTCATATTCTATAATGAAATATTACTCAGCCATAAAAAAGAAGAAAATCTTGCCATTTGCAATAATATAGATAAATTTGTAGGGCATTATGCCAACTGAAATAAGCCAAATAGGGATGGACAAATACTGTATGGTATCACTCTTATGTAGAATCTAAAAAAATGGCCTATTACATTGAAGCAGAGAATGGAATGGCAGTTGCCAGGGGCTGCGGGCAGGAGGAAATGGGGAGGTGTAGGTCAAAGGATACAAGCTTTCAGTTATAAGATGACTAAATTCTGAGGAACTCATGTATAGCATGGTGATCAGAGTTACTACTAATACAGTAAAGTATGCTTGAGCTGTGCTGAGAATAGGTCTTAAGTGATCTTACCACACACACAAAGAGTTAACTACGTAAGGTGATGAAAAATGTTCATGATCTTGATAACCATTTCACAACATACAGGTACATCAAATCATCACATTCTATACTTTAAATATTCTTCTTATTATTACTTAAAATTTTTATTTTTTCAGTTATTCTTTAATAAAGGTAAAAAATTAGAAAAAAGAAGTTATTTATTGTTTTAATTCTAAAAAATAATAAATAAAAGATCCCTTGGTACATTTTCATTCTGGAGGCAAAGTGCATCCTGTACAACTGGGAGAGGATGAGAGAAGTTGTCCCTGGGTGTTCAGGACCAATCTGAAGCTGCCTTATATATGTTGTCTCTGTTTCTCTGTGTCATCTGCCTATAGGAACTCTTTCTGAGTAAGCTGTGTAGGAGTCTAATAAATCTTTTCAGTTATCTGTCCCAGTGTAATTGCTGCATGAAGGGAGAGTTTCAAGAGCTTCCTCTTGACTTTCTCTTACCATCCAGTTCAGTCACTCAGTTGTGTCCAACTCTTCGACCCCGTGGACTGCAACACGACAGGCTTCCCTGTCCTTCATGAACTCCCAGAGTTTGTTCAAACTCATGTCCATTGAGTCAGTGATGCCATCCAACCATCTCATCCTCTGTTGTCCCCTTCTCCTCCTGCCTTCAATCTTTCCCAGCATCAGGGTCTTTCCCAATGAGTCAGTTCTTTGCATTAGGTGACCACAGTATTAGAGTTTCAGCTTCAGCATCAGTCCTTCCGGTAAATATTCAGGACTGATTTCCTTTAGGATGGACTGGTTGGATCTCTTTGAAGTCCAAGGGACTCTCAAGAGTCTTCTCCAACACCACAGTTCAAAAGCATCGATACTTTGGTGCTCACCTTTCTTTATAGTCCAACTCTCACATCCATACATGACATATGGAAAAACCATAGCTTTGACTAGATGGACCTTTGTTGGCAAAGTAATGTCTCTGCCTTTTAATACGTTGTCTAAGTTTGTCATTGCTTTTCTTCCAAGGAGCAAGTGTCTTTTAATTTCATGGCTGCAGTCACCATCTGCAGTGATTTTGGAGCCCCCCCCCCCAAATAAAGTCTGTCATTGTTTCTATTGTTTCCCCATCTATTTGCCATGAAGTGAGGGGATCAGATGCCATGATCTTCGTTTTCTGAATGTTGAGTTTTAAGCCAGCTTTTTCACTCTCCTCTTTCACTTTCATCAAGAGGTTCTTTAGTTCTTCTCTGCATTCTGCCATAAAAGTGGTGTCATCTGCGTATGTGAGGTTATCAATACTTCTCCTGGCAATCTTGATTCCAGCTCGTGATACATCCAGCCTGGCATTTCACATAATGTACTCTGCATGTAAGTTAAATAAGCAGGGTGACAATATACAGCCCTGACGTACTCCTTTCCCTATTTGGAACCAGTCTGTTGTTCCGTGTCCAGTTCTAACTGTTGTTTCTTGACCTGCATACAAATTTCTCAGGAGGCAGGTCAGGTGGTCTGGTGTTTCCATCTCTTTAAGAATTTTCCACAGTTCGTTGTGATCCACATAGTCAAAAGGTTTGGCATAGTCAATAAAGCAGAAATAGATGCTTTTTTGAAACTCTTTTGCTTTTTCTATGCTCTAATGAACGTTGGCAATTTGATCTCTGGTTCCTCCATCTTTTCTAAATCCAGCTTGAACATCTGCAAGTTCATGGTTCATGTACTGTTGAAGCTTTGCTTGGAGAATTTAGAGCATTACTTTACTAGCATGTGAGATGAGTGCAATTGTGCGGTAGTTTGAACATTCTTCGGCATTGCCTTTCGTTGGGATTGGAATGAAAACTGACCTTTTCCAGTCATGGGACCACTGCTGAGTTTTCCAAATTTGCTGGCATATTGAGTGCAGCACTTTCACAGCATCATCTTTTAGGATTTGAAATAGCTCAACTGGAATTCCATCACCTTCACTAGCTTTGTTTGTAGTGATACTCCCTAAGGCCCACTTGACTTCACATTCCAGGATGTCTGTCTCTTATCATAGTCAGTTTTATTTAATAGGTCAGGTGGTCACTAAAAAAAATCCTGCCATTGTTCTGTATACATTTACAAATGTAAGGGGAATAATCATAACATGGGCTTGGTGTCTACTATGCCTATTTTAGAACTTTAAAAGAAAAACAATTAACTTACCTTAACTCTGTTTATAATGTGTTCTTCATCCTTAAAAAATAGCATTAGCTCAGAATTAGTGTCCAGTGTCTAGCTCAAAAGTTTTAGATATATTCTTTTTGCCATTGTAGCTACCTAATTAAATAAGTAATTATCTCAGAGGGGAAGAAAAGAAATTCACAGTGTGCATTGTGGTATTATTTCTGGACCCCAAGGTACATCAGTTCAGTTCAGTCGCTCAGTTGTGTCCAACTCTTTGTAACCCCATGAATCGCAGCACACCAGGCCTCCTTGTCCATCACCAACTCCCAGAGTTCACTCAGATTCACATCCATCGAGTCAGTGATGCCATCCAGCCATCTCATCCTCTGTCGTCCCCTTCTCCTCCTGCCCCCAATCCCTCCCAGCATCAGAGTCTTTTCCAATGAGTCAACTCTTCGCATGAGGTGGCCAAAGTGCTGGAGTTTCAGCTTTAGCATCATTCCTTCCAAAGAAATCCCAGGGCTGATCTCCTTCAGAATGGACTGGTTGGATCTCCTTGCAGTCCAAGGGACTCTCAAGAGTCTTCTCCAACACCGCAGATCAAAAGCATCAATTCTTCAGTGCTCAGCCTTCTTCAGAGTCCAACTCTCACATCCATGCATGACCACTGGAAAAACCATAGCCTTGACTAGACGGACCTTAGTCGGCAAAGTAATGTCTCTGCTTTTCAACATGCTATCTAGGTTGGTCATAACTTTCCTTCCAAGGAGTAAGCGTCTTTTAATTTCATGGCTGCAATCACCATCTGCAGTGATTTTGGAGCCCCAAAAAATAAAGTCTGACACTGTTTCCACTGTTTCCCCATCTATTTCCCATGAAGTGATGGGACCAGATGCCATGATCTTCGTTTTCTGAATTTTGAGCTTTAAGCCAACTTTTTCACTCTCCTCTTTAACTTTCATCAAGAGGCTTTTTAGCTCCTCTTCACTTTCTGCCATAAGGGTGGTGTCATCTGCATATCTGAGGTTATTGATATTTCTCCCAGAAATCTTGATTCCAGCTTGTGTTTCTTCCAGCCCAGCATTTCTCATGATGTACTCTGCATATAAGTTAAATAAGCAGGGTGACAATATACAGCCTTGCCGTACTCCTTTTCCTATTTGGAACCAGTCTGTTGTCCCATGTCCAGTTCTAACTGTTGCATATAGAGCTTTCATTCAAGAGGCTGTGGGTCTAATCCTGGTATATAAAGAGAGACCAGTACTTTTCACTCTCTATTTCAGTAGCGCAAGTCAGGACTGTGTTTATCAGCTTTAGGATATTTTTTTTTTCGTCTCATACAAATACATTTCTAAATAAAATGGTTACTCATTAATTTGATTCCAAGAAATGTCATGAGCAATGAATCACAGTCACAGATCTCTGTAGGTGAGGTCATTCTAATGAAAACAGCAGCGTGGCTGTGTATCATGGTGAATATACCCAATCTCCCATTGAGCTGTAATAACCTGATTTCCCTCGCCCTGGAAAGAGTGCATTTCCACTGAAGCCATGGTGCTCATTTCAATGATAACATTTCCCACCAGCACTCTTAATGATGGGAAATAATTTAGTAGAGAACTTACAGAGTCTATGGCATTTTCCTCCATAAATGGTTGGTGAAGGAAAAATGTTCAAGACTTTCTTTGGGAACATAGTTCAGAGGTGAGACATACAATATTGTATCCTAGAATTCCTTTCTCTGAAAGACTTTAAGTTACTTCCTTTAAAGTAAACTAAAAGAAAGTTTGCAACACAACTTACTCTCCAGTTGGCCAGATAGTCATTAACTAAACCAAGAAACTGTTAAATAAAAATATACCTAGTCACCCAAAATAGCATGTGGACTCTAGAGATTTTGAAAACAAAAACAAAAACAAAAAACCCTCCCTGACAATTTTATTCTTTATAATATTATTGTTTCACCTTTTTCATTCAAGAGTCCCCAAACTCCATTCTGAAGGAGAAACGATGTACCTAGGGTTTGGCTAACATAAACTAGCAAACTCCTTGTATGTGTGAGGTTTTTTCAATGTAAACTAACAATTTCTGCCTCTGTGTGTGTGTGTGTGTGTGTGTGTGTGTGTGTGTGTGTGTGTGTACACACATGAGCCTTCTCAGAGCTTGAGTTTTTCAGTTTTGTCTCCCAGGATATGACGGGGTATACTTTTAATTATAGATCTGTGAATATTATGAGACGTTGAATAAGAAAGAACTTAGTCCACAAGCTACTTTCTCTTCAGGGAAACGACCTGGCAGAGAAATAACATGCTCTTCAAGCAAGGGAAAGTAGCTACCTCAGACAAAGGAAGGACATTTTTCTAAGCAAATATACCTCAGTGGAAGATGTGTAAGAGGGAATTCCAACTTTACATTGCTCAGAGTCTTCCGAATACGCCACTGTGATCCCAATTCCATTGTTAAAATGTCACTCTTTTCTCATGAATGCCCTAACATTCATATGGGGGTGCATCCCTGGCTGCAAAATCAGCTCTTAGTGGAATTAACTCACTTGACTTTTTTCCAGAATGGTTATATAAAGGGTTTTAGTCCATGTTTTGAGAATAGAACTTACTATTTTGATTTTGTCGTTCTCTTGTTTGTATATATATATATATTTCTGGCCATGCCTTCCACGTATCCATGTAGGGCTTCCACAGCTGTTAGAGGAGTGCCTGTGTGTGTGCTAAGCCGCTTCAGTAGTGTTCAACTCTGCAAACCAATGGACTATATCCTGCCAGGCTCCTCTGTCCATGGGATTCTCCAGGCAAGAATACTGGAGCAGATTGCCATGCCCTCCTCCAGAAGATCTTTCCAACACAGGGACTGAACTGGCATCTCTTACATCTCCTGTGTTGGCAAGTAGGGTTGGTTTGCTTGTATTTTTAACCACTAGCACTACCTTGGAAGTGTGTCTTCAAAAGCAGGCACTCATCCTCAAATGCTTGAATTCCTCATTTTCTCATGAGGCCCTTTAGTGGTAGCTCCATGATCTGTTGGAGTTTCACCCTCAGTGAACATTGATTACAAGTAATCTCAGTTGATAATCACTGTTTCACAGAAGTTGTCACAGCTTGCTGCTTCCTTACAAAACTATGAACTAAAGCCTCATTACTTTTCACATTAATGTAGGTGGCCAATCCCAAGAATCTTACATTTTCCTGAAGACCATTTCCCACTATCCGGCCACTAGTACCAATATTTCTATCAGTTAGAATTCAATCCCAATGAATAGAATTTACTGTGCAGTTAGTCCCCTACATATGACCTTCAAGTTTTGAACTTTGAAAGATGTGAATGTATGTTCGCATGTCTAGTCACATAAGTTAGTTCACGTGTCTGCATACATTGTCACATGTATGGTTGTGCTTTTCTGTACTTAACTGTACAGTACTGTATAGAATATAGAAGTACACTATCTTTATTTCAAGCCCAGGAAGTCCAGAAGCAAGTGTAAAAGCAACAGTGATGTTGCTGGTACTGGTAATAAATGCCAGCTATTGAACTGTCCTGCAAGATTCCTTGGTGGCTCAGACAGTGAAGAATCTCCCTGCAATGCAGAAGACCCAGGTTTGATCCCTGGGTTGGGAAGATCCCCTGGAGAAGGAAATGGCAACCCACTCCAGTATTCTTGCCTGGAAAATCCTATGGAAAGAGGAGCCCATGGGGTCGCAAAGAGTCAGACTCAATTGAGCGACTAACACACACACATTGTAGGATTAATAATGTTTGCTTTCTTGTGTGTGTATGTTTGTTTTTTATGTATCATTTGTGTGAAAAGTATTATAAACCTATTATAGTACAATTCTATATAGCTGATCTTGTTAGTTGGGTACCTAGGCTAACTTTGTTGGACCTAGGAACAAATTGGACTTATGAACGTACTCTTGGAAAGAAACTCATATGTATGTAAGGGACTTATTTTAATGAGAATTTACTGTGAACTGATCAAAAAGGAATGGACAGGGATCTGAAAAATAAGGGCTTGGAACTGGCAAGAATCAATGCAGATTCTGAGACTAAGAAAGTAGAAACTACAACAATGATCGAAAAAGCCCAAAACTGGCCTTGCTTATGTCATATTCTGCTTTCTTGGAGAGAGGAGAATAGAATACCTAAATCTGCCCCGCTGGACCGTGTCTAATGGAAAGTTGTCATTTTCTTAAGACACATTTTCAGAAGTAAGAAAAGGATGCAAAAACAGCCAAGCCACATGCAAATTTTTGGTTGTACACAAAAGCTCTTGTAGAGGATACACACAAATGACAGTGTATGTCAGAGGATTCCTAATAACCAACCCTCGTGCAAATAAATTAATTTGATTCAGATTTTTAGAAAATTATTTTAGTTCATTTTTCTACTACAAATTTAAGACAGGTAGTTTGTAACTCGGCTATTATGAGTTCATCAAGGCCTCCCTGTCACTTTTCACCAGTTTTTATACTTGTTCTATATTTTCTCTTCCTCTATTTTATACCCTTTAATTTTCCCTTGGTCTTAATTTAGTATTCCATTCCTAAGAAAGGTTCAGAGGATGACAAACACCACATATATTTATCTCTTTTAATAAAAATGTTTAAGTAACTAAAACAATAATATTAATAATAGTGATACAAAAATAGGGTAGGAACTGTCAGTGGATGAGGGATTTTTAAAACTGTCAGAAGATACACAGTGGAAGGGAGCAGAGTGAAAGGTAAGATAGTAAAGAAAACCACAGCCCTCAAGTGGCTGAGGATAATCGTCTAACAAAACCCTGGCGTCACTGCTCAGCATCTACAGGGGAAGAAGAGTAGAAGTGGGGCTGAAAATCAGGGGAAAACTCTGAACATGATACAGTTTAACTGCTCAACACCCTATGTAACCCCCTCACCCCAGGCAGAGAGCAGGAAGGAGCCCTTTAAATAGCACATTTAATAAAGACTTTCAGTGAAATTTCAAGGGGAAGTTTAGGCTCCAGGTGGACTCCTTGTTACTCTGGCATAGAGGACACAGCCTGAGCACTGATTCTCTAAGTTCTCATCCTAAAAGAAACTCAAGGAGATGTAGCTTGCCCACCTTATCCACAGCTCTGGAGACTCTCACCTAAGGAAGAAACTTGGAGAACAGTACTATTCAAACAAGGAAGGAAACTTACACAGAGATAGAGTCCTTCTCTATTAAATATGAATCAATGTCTTTAGCACTGATGCTGAATCCCCCCCTTATTTTCTAAATTCCATAGTTGAAGATCTTGATTTTTAGCATTCATATGACTACTCAAAATAAAAATCATATTTTCCAGCTGTTCTTGAAGCTAAAGATAACAATGTGATAAAGTTCTTGCCAATGGGGTGTAGCAAAAACCATGCATTCATCTTCTTGGAAAGACTATGGTATTATTCCCAATTCTAGGTGGGGAAGGCAGAGAAGGTAATGAGAGGAATTACATATGGAAGAATCAGTTCTAGGCACCTCTGTTTATTCTGTTACTCATTCAATTAATTAAAAAAATATATTTTTGAACACATACTACCTATGAACTCCAGTACCATTCCAGGGAATTCAGAGAAAAGTAAGACAAAAATAAGATCTCTTTGCTCTTAAAGAGATCCTAATCTTTCCGTGGAAATTTACTCATATAAACCAAGCACCACACAAAGTAATGGGATTCCCTTGTAGCTCAGTTGGTAAAGAATCTGCCTGCAATGTGGGAGACCACCTGCAGTGCAGGAGACTTGGGTTTGATCTCTGGGTCAGGAAGATTCCCTGGAGAAGGAAATGGCAACCCATTCCAGGATTCATGCTTGGGAAATCCCATGGACAGAGGAGCCTGGCAGGCTGCAGTCCCCATGGGTTCGCAAGGGTTGGTCACAACTTAGTGACTAAACCAACTCATGCAGAGTAATACTTTTAATAATGAAAGTAGGCCCCCAAAAAAAGGAGTTGAGAGAGAGAGAGAGAGAGTTTAATTCTGTGAGGCTGTTGTAGAGTCCTCAAAGTTTTCAGAAGGGTCAGTCTCTAGATACAGTTACACCTGAAGCTGGCATCTTTGTGTTGCAGAAAACAGTGTTTCCATTTTTTGCTTAAACCAGTTTGAGTTTACCCTCAAAGTGTAATCTTCTGTCACTTACAAATAACATTCTCTGAGCTCCTTAGCTCTATGAACTCTCTGGCTAAGTAGTGGAGAAAGAGAATAACCAAAGAACTGCCAGTGAAAAACAGCGAACAGGAGGAATAAATCCAAAGAGGCTGGAGGAACCTCCTAGGAAGCCACACTGGGAGAGCCGCATGCTGGAAGGAAGGTGCATGGAATTTACATACCTCAAAGCTGAAAAGGCAGGAAGAACTTGAACAGAATTCACACAGTCAGTCACCTGTGGAGCTGTGTTGTTTCTGGAAACTGAGAAATGAGTTCATGAGAACAGAATTCGAGGGGTCCCATGGAGCCCAGTCACAGGTAGTCACAGTGATCGACTGAATGTATTCAATATAATGTAAATTTACTTGGTGGAAGTAATTCAGTAATTTATTGCAGCAAATTAGATGTTGGAATGAAAGTGTGGCTATGGTTGTTGTGCTTGTAGTCCAAATAGAATCGATTTATGATTAACAGAATGGTGTGAACAGTACAGCTGACTCACTTTCTTACAGAGCGTGACAGTAGCCAATGAATAAACGCTTAGCTTTCCAGCACATCTATATTTGCGGAGTAATAAGCAACAAGCTTCACTGTCTTGCCCTCTATCTGTATGAGACAATGAGCCAGGAAGTTCACTTCCTTATATTTACATGTGAGAGAAGGGGTGGAACCTTGGACTGCGATTAACTGGCTGACATTAAGTGGGTGTAAATATAAAATCCCGAGTTTCAGAGGAAGTTTTAAAATATATATGTAAAGACAGAACGCAGGGAGAGTCTATGAAAGAGACCTTGAGTTTTTAGCTCATCACCACTCAAAATTGGATTCTCTTTCTGAAAACAGGATTGGGAAAGGTGTTTGCGTGGGACATGAAAAAAATGGTTCTGAGCGCAATAGAGGCTGAGGAAGATGAGAATGAACGACTTATCCAGCTGGATAGTGGGGGTCTTGGGGTCTTGGGGTCTTTAACGCCAAGCTGAGCGTTTTTCCATCAATGTGTGGACGATAGGGCAATGTTGCAAAATATTGAGAATGCAGTGCAGTGAGGGAAATGATTCAGAGCGGCAAATTAGAGGCCTCTTGGATAAGGTGAACTAATTTCTGAGAACAGTCTAACTTGAGTCATCTGGCGGGAAAAAGCTGCCGGGTGTGGACCTCCCCAGCACTGCGCGCACTAGGCCCCGCCCCTGCAAGGCTCCGCCCCTGAGTCCGAGGAGAGTGGAAGCTGCACCAATCCAGAATCTCAGTTTAGCCTAACCCCGCCCCTTCCGTCCCGTCCCGCCCCCTTTGTATCCGTGGAGACACTCTTGCGTCCTCTCTCTGCGCCTGCTCCGCAGTGTCTGGGAACCACCGCGGGAGGAGAGGGCAGCGCCGGCGCCCAGCACCTGCCACGGGTGAGGGACACACTTCGGCGGAACAGAAAACCAGAGTTGTTCCCCAGGACCAATCCATCGAGATTCGTGGCGGACTCCAAGAAGTAGATGGGTTATTTTTCCAGGCAGTCCCTCCTCTGACCCATACAGACCTTCCTCAGTCAGTCGAGCGACAAGCTTACTAAGCCAAGGCCCTCGCCATTTATTTCCAGAAATGCATAGAAGGGGGAGCACAGAAGGGCTCTCTCCTCGCCGCCCAGTTTACCCTCTGAGGGCAGTGGAAAAAATCAATTAGTCCTGTTTAGAACTGGGTAGGAACTGAGATGCCCTCAGTTTTGGTAGATAACCAAAGTTTGAGAGATCACATTATCACTAGTCCCATTTATATAAGAATACACCGATTTTTGTTGTTGTTTAGTCCCTAAGTTGTGTCTGACTTTTGGGAAATCCCATGGACAGTGGAGCCTGGCAGGCTACAGACCATGGGGTCCCAAAAGAGTCCCAAAAGAATATATCAATAGTATTTCAGATGTATTGATATTTCATTGAATTAGTGATTAGGTTCTCCAATAGGAGCTATACTTTGTTTTATTTTATTTTATTTTTTTATGGTTTGCATCTTTAATCATTGACGTAATAAGTCAGCTGTCACAGCAGGATTCTTTTTTTTAAGTTTATATAACTACAAGTAGATACCTGGTGTTTTGTGGTACAAATAAATCTTATTACATGATTTGGAGCAGTGAGGGGAGTTAGTGAGTTAGTCTGTTGACTAATTTTTAACTTTTTTCTTCTCTCCTTTGCTATTATTCTTTGCTTCCAAATTTTCAGGCTGAAGTCTGTAAACCTGGAGAGACCTTCAGCAGTAATCTCCAAATGTAAGTCGAGTGAAACATGGCCCACTTTCAAACACTTTTCCTGCTTTAAGTGTTGATTTAACTATCAGTGCATGTCAGTTAGCGGGAAATGTGTGGTTTCTGTTTCTTTAACAACCTGTTTACCTATCATAGAATGCTAAATGTGTCCAAAAATACAAGGGATAAACATTTACTGACTTTTTATTTTATGTGATTTTTTTTTTTTTTTACTCTTTTCAGGAGCAGATTACTGACGTTTCTTCTATAGTTTTCTTTAAACTTTCATAGTAAAAGAGCTTGTGATGATAATATGAAAAGTTCCAATTCTTATTGATGATCTTGTTGATGATGGTAGAATCATATTTATTTTGAACTCTCTTGTGACACATGATACGTTTGCTTGCTGTGTGTTTATTGGTTTTCTTTCTCACATTTCAACTTTTTCCCCCAAGGTGACTGAATTCTGGAAATAGTGGTCAGCCTCAAACGTAGTTACTCCCCAGGTAGCCTGTGTCTATACAACTCTAGGCTTCCCCTTCCTTTGTGTTTCTTGATAAGGGTATCTCTGGGGATTGTGGGGGAAAGAGGGTTACTCTTTGAAGAATTTTACTTGGGGGCCAGAAACTTAAACTCACACCATGGGACACATTCAGCCTGATCCACCCCTCTCAAACCTTTCATCCTGTATTTCTCCATTCTCATTTGTCTTTGCATGTGGGGGCCAAACTTAGAGATTGTAACTGTGATACAGGAGCCAACCAGGAGATCAAAGAGTCCACCAAATCTCCTCTGAATACCAACAGTGGAATGGCTGAAGGCAACCTTTTGATCTTTGTCTCAGCTCCTGTGATGCCTAGAGTACACTGCCCGTTTTGTAGCACTGGGGGAGCTGCCTCTGGGTCCCCTAACAGACAGATTCACCCTGACCTCCTAGGGCTAGGCTCACTTGGGTACCAGCCAGGGAAGTACCTCTCATTATTCTCCCTTAGGTACCCATCCTGCGGTAGCACCCACCATGTGTGGTGTGGAGCTAGGAGGACCCTGATAAAGTGTCAGTTGTGAGGGATGATGGGTTCCATTTCTGCTTCAGGCCTAGATCAGCCACTCCCAGCGCTAGTCCCATTCCTTCTGGATGGAGCCCACTAGAAAGCAGGGAACACTCTCTAGTCTACACCAGGAAAATGATACTGTTCATATTAACAAAGAAGAAAAGGCTTTCTTCACTCAACAGGTATGATTTCAGCCTGAAATGACAGGCCCCTAAGTGTGCTTGCATTTTTTCTCACTTATTTTCCCCTTGGTTTGCTTCTATATGCTAAAATGCAGCTATTTTCTACTCTAAGAACATTCAACAGAAATAAGACTGAACTGATCAGACATAAAAGAGATGGTGATTACTTAGATAGGAAAATAATATGTTACAGGATCCTTTTACATATTTGATGTGTTTCAGATATTATGTGTGTCATAAAATTTGGTTAAACAGCTACCTATTATGTAAAACAAAATATCTTTACATAGCCATGTATGGATTGTAAAAAACAAATACCCCTTTCCCAATAGGCATAGGCTAAGGAGGATGTGGGGCTTAGAGCAGCGAAGGGAGCCCGTCACATTCCACCCTAACTTTGAGCTTAAACTTTCAACATAAAATGGTTGAGGGATATTTTTTCCAGCGCGCAGTTAATAATTTTTTTCCACTTTATCATTCAGCTCTGACCACCCCCCATTCAGAGTTGTGCCTTGAGGCTTGCCAGCAGGGCTTGCAATACTTACATTAAACTAAATTTAAGAGTAAAGGTGCTCCTGCTGCTAATGTTCTTAGATCAGAGGAGAGCAAAATGAAGGAACTGGCAGCTGAAACTTTAATGGTTGGAAACGTTGACTCAGATTAAAAAAAAAAAATCGCAGTTGATCTGCGTGACGAAGAAGACATGTTCCTCTCCACGTCTAACATGTGCATAAGATTTTATTAGATGCTTGTATTTTCTAGCAAAAATGGTCTAACCCAAGTAAACATCAGTGAGGATTAATTTTATATCACAACCTGGTAGGCCAGCTCTTGGGAGGCTTATACACGCCTTGCTGGAATACGTGAGATGGCACTGAGTTTCTGGGGTTTGGTCCCTCTGTGTGCGAGCTAAGTCGCTTAGTTGTGTCCAACTCTTTGTGACCCCGTGGACTATAGCCCACCGGGCTCCTGTGTCCATAAGATTCTCCAGGCAAGAAGGGGGTAGCCATTCCCTTCTCCAAGAGATCTTCCCAACCCAGGAATTGAACCTGCATCTCTTATGTCTCCTGCATAGACAGGTGGGTTCTTTACTACTGGCGCCACCTGGGAAATATATTTAGTCCCACTGTATACAAGTGTCTGGGTCTTCCTAGTGTTTGAAGAAATTTCAAGTACCTTTTTCTGGTTTTGAAGCTCCTTGAGAAACCCTCCAAAGGCCCCTAAGATTATGCAGAGATCACCTCTGCCCAATGCCTTTGGTAAGCATAGGGACTGTTAGAACAGTCTTCATTTGTCAGAGAAGGAATGTCCAGACTGAACCAAGCACAGGCTTCCTTTCTTTCCCTTTCCAAATCCCCCGGGGGCAGACACTGGGTTAGGAGCTGAGATGGCCCAGATTTGCTCTTATTTGCTCCATAACAGCTGAGGACTCTGCAATGTAGAGTCTTCACAGCTTCTCTGAAACAGGCTCACAAGGAGTAGGATTGGGGAGCCTTTGCCCTTTAAATCTGTCCACCAGGTCTAATTTTGCCTTAGCTTTAACTTCTCCCTATGTGTTCTATACAGTATTGTCATTTAGTAAGTTCTGTTTATCCAGTTAACTCAACAAGTTGGTATAACATCTGATCAGAAAAATACAAATTTTTATATACAAAAAAGTAACTTTCTTATGAAGTTATGGCATGCAATACATTATGTTTCTTAAATGTTTGTTTTGGAGGCGATGACTGACATTTGCTATTTAGACTGAGTGCTTTAAAACTATAACTGTATAAAAATAAGTAGACCTTATGTTTCAAGGATCATATCATACTCTAATAATCTGGGCAATGTTAGGATTCTATAGACTTCCCCAATGGCTCAGTGGTAAAGAATCACTTGCAGTGCAGGAGACACAGGAGATGCAGGTTTGATCCCTGGGTCAAGAAATCCTTTGGAGGAGGAAATGGCAGTCCACCCCAGTATTCTTGCCTGGAGAACCCCATGGACAGAGGAGACTGGCGGGCTACAGTCCAAAGGGTCACAAAAAGTCAGATGCGACTGAGCACACACACACACGCATTATATCTAAAACATGACACTTATCTCCATTAGAATTTTCTCTTTATTATGCAAATAATTATTTTCAGGCCAAGGTAATTTTTTTTTTTTTCAGAAACACTAGACTGCCTATTTCCACACTGAATTTCAAAAGGCTTTTCCTCAAATCTCATTGCTTTTCCAGCCTCCATCTTGCCATGGCTTTGTACACAGCTCTAGAGGAATAGGTTGTCTCTGCAGGCTGCAGGCAGTCCTACCTTGAGTCTGACCACATCTCTCCACCACCTCTACCTAAACCACCATCCTCTGTCATCCAGATTTCATAGCAACCTCCAGCTGGTCTCCATGTCTTTCTGCCCTCTACAGTCTAAGTCCAAAAGAGATGCCAGAGTAATCCTTTCAAAGTAGAAGTCAAACTGTGTCACTCCTGGGCTCAAACCCTCCAATCAGCATTAAAGTCCTTTAAGACCCTGTTATCATCAGAACACCACCAAATTTCTCCCTAACTTCTCTGATGTCATATTTTTCTGCTGTTATTCATCCCTGGCTACTGGTGAGCACTGGGTCCTTTTTAGTTCCCTGCTTGATTTTCAGCTATAGATTCCATCATCATCTAATCTTCTGTGTTATTTTTGCTTGTTTGTGTATTGTCTGTTTCCCCACCATACTGACCCTATAATATAGATTCTGTGAGGCTAGAGATTTTTGTCTTTTTGTTCACTGCCTCATCTTTAGCACCTAAAATAGTACCTGGCACTAAGCAGTAGCTTAATGCATATTTGTTGATTAAGGCCCAGATTGATGGTGATTTACCCTAGGTCACAGAGATAATAAATACTGGAGGAAGTGATTTAGAACCTGAAACAAGCCTTGCTTATGGGTATGTGACCCAGGATGGTAGAGGTAGAAGTGAAATGGTAGAGGTCAAAACTTGTGGAGATAGTGGTGGTAGAATCAAGAGGCTCTGGTCTTCTGAATGCCTCTCCAACAGGAGAAGGTGAGTTCTTTTGTATCTGAAAGTGCTTGTAACATGCGACAGTTTTCCACTATAAGTCCATCAACATCACGCCCACACTTCTTCCTTTTTGGAGTAAGATTTAGATAACTGGATTTTATAGATCTGCCTTCATTATGGCTCACTTACTTTCTCCATTGTGGCATATTGCACTTCCCAAAGATAGCCACAATATCTTCCATGCCACATCTTCCTCTTACAATGTGACGTCAATGCTTTCCCCTCAGTGGGTGAGTCCATTTCATTAGCCTTAAATCTAGGCAGCCTGTTTTAACAATGGAAGTCATGCTATGTGACTTCCAAAGCGAGACCCTGGGAATACAGCCTCCACTTGGCTTTTCTCTGGGTACTTGCCTTTCTAGCCCTGAGCAACCACTTAAGAAGTATGAGGCTGCCATACTAAGAGGAAGCCCGAGCCATATGAGGAGGTCACATGTATGTGTTCTGATAGATAGCCCCAGCTGAGGTCCCAGATAATAGCATTCACCACCAGATATGTGAGTGAAGACCTTATAGCTATTTCCTCTTTCCCACCACTGAGTTACCCCTAAACTTCTGAGTCTTCTCAGCAGAGGCCCCAGTAAAAATGAAGTAGGGAAAAGCTATCCCCACTGTGCCTTCTCCTAACTCCTGACCCACATAACATGAAAGGTAATACATTGATTGTTGTTTTAAGCAATCTTTTTTAAACCACTACACTTTTAAGTTGAAGTATAGTTGATTTATAATGTTTCAAGCATATAGCAAAGCGATCAGTTATATATATCTGAATATATGTATAAGGTGAAGTGAAGTTGTTGCTCAGTCGTGTTTGACTCTTAGCAACCCCGTGGACTGTAGCCTACCAGGCTCCTCTGTACATGGGATTTTCCAGGCAAGAGTACTAGAGTGGGTTGCCATTTTCTTCTCCAGGGGATCTTCCCAACCCGGGGATTGAACCTGGGCCTCCCATATTGGAGGCAGATGCTTTACCATCTGAGCCGCCAGGGAAGCCCCTGTATACATATAATATATGTAATACTCTTTTTCAAATTATTTTCCAGTATAGGTGATTACAAGATATTGAATATGGTTCCTTGTGCTACACAGTAGATTCTGTTATTTATTTTATATGTTGTAATGTGTATTTGTTAATTACAAATTTCTAATTTATTCCTCCCCCCTTTCCATTTTGGTAATCATAAGTTTGTTTACCACATCTGTGAGTCTGTTTCTATTTTGTAAATAAGGTAATTTTTATAGTTTTTTAAAAGATTCCACATATAAAGATTCCACATTCCACATATATCACATCTAAGTGATATTATATGATATTTGTCTTTGTCTGACTTCTTCACTTAGTATGATAATCTCTAGGTCCATCCATTGTTGCTGTAAATGGCATTATTTCATTCTTTTCTATGATTAATATTCCATTGTGTATGGAATATTATCTTTTTTATCCGTATCTTTTTTATCCATTCTTTGCTCAATAGGCATTTAGTTTGCTTCTACATCTTAGTCATTATAAATAGTGTTGCTGCAAACATTGGTGCATATGTTTCTTTTTGATTTAGAGTTTTCATCTTTTCCAGATATATGCCCAGCTGTCTCCTTGTTGAGAATTGTTCTTAGCATTTAGCACGTCTAAGGAAAAGCCTTTATTTGTGAGAAAGTTTTTAGAAAACAGCAAAGTATGAACAATTTTAAGTTATCGTTTGTAACAGGAGAGCAAAGCATGAGTATTTGAAATCCATAGCTGCCCTAAAAATCTTCGCTTTTTAATTGCAACCAGCTCTACTGACGAAACCCATACCAAAGCTCCTAGTTGTTTGAATCTTCAACACATTTATCAGATTTTCTCTTCTCTACTTTGTGATGGAGATGCAGACAAGTAATAAATTGGCCAAAAGGCAGATAGTAAGAAAAATAATGAGAGAAGCCACCTGCAGTATTCACTCACTGAGCTTCATGCCTGAATAACAGAGCTAAAGATCTACGTGCAGAGGCATTCTCAGCTCAGATGACTGACTAGATCTCTAATCATGTCTTAAAAGATTCTTTGAATGATTTACTGTTTAAATACTGTTTCCGTTTATTTATTTTTTTTGGCAGTCCAAAATGACTACCCTGCCCCCGCTGCCCATGACACGCCCAAAGCTTACGGCCTTGGCTAGACAGAAGCTGCCGTGCTCACCAAGAACAATTCCAAGGTATGTGACCCTGGCTTTCTTTTTTTTTCCCTACAGAAGAAATTTCTTGCAGTAAGAAATGTCAGTAACATATCTCAGCAATAAAAATTGTTTAAAGACAAAAGTACATTTTTATATTCAGAATGTTCAAATTTGCTGTTTCAGAAAGATTAATAAATCTTATTCAAAGATTAAGATTATATTTATTTAGCAGGCAAGTGCTCATTTGGTCATTTTATTTCCTCCTGCCATTATATTGTGGTTCCTGCAAAGCTTTGGAAATACATTTCCTTTTTAAAATATGTGTGGAAAAATTGAAAGCAGAAGCTGTAGGCGTGAAAGTTGTATGGCATCTAAACCACAAGACCTCGATCCTGATTTCTGTTTTGGAGGAAGGAAGACACAGTCTTACTCTGAGGGTAAACTAGTAGTCATGATTTAGTGCCTGAAATGATCCTAGAGCTTGAAAATACATCAAAACTCCCCTGCCTGTGAATGGCTGCTGAATTCAGGGAGTTTTCATCTTGGGCCGAAAACCTGCAGGGCAGGAACTTGATGTTTTTGATTGTAATTATGCATATTAACTAAGACTGTGTTACTTAGAAGTTTCCACGTCTAGTTTTATTGATTTTTAATTATGCACATATTATTTATCAACATAAATAATTTGCATATGTAGGTTTGATTATCTTTTTATGCATGCCTTTCAATTCCTACAAGGCATAATGATCAAAGTATTATGAGACTGCTTTGTTCGAAGAAGCACCATACCTCATTTTTGGTATTTCTGGCAGAGACCAAAGCTCCTGGACCAAAATAAATACGTTCAGCTAAACTGGCACCAAAGTTCTTTTGTAATAGAAATGAAATTTGTAGAAACTGTAAAATAGAATTGCAGAAAATTATGTTTACTTTCAAATCATTTGAAAAGCGACATTTTTGATAGAGGCATAGCTTCAGTGTATACATTCTTATTTTCCATCTTCCTTTTGGACAATGTGAAATATTTGCAAAATCTGAAAAAGCTAGCTGCTTCTTCCTGTCATTTTGTAATAACTGAGTTTACATTTTCTTTTCAACATGAGCAAAAACACAACTCAGTGTCACATCCCTAGGATAAGACAGATTTTAAAGAAAAAAATTATGAATTCTTTTTATTAAAGAAAAACATTATCATAACCATTTAAGTAAAATTTTTTAATCAACATTCTCCATTAGTTTCTGAATAAAAAGAGATACTTGTATATCCTGTACTTCAGTTGCCATGATATGTTAATAGTCTGCTTATTCTTAAAGGTACAAGGGGTATGAAGAATGAATATATTACATGTGTAATGTATTTCTCATTAAAGTCTTCTTAAAATCACTTTCAGCTTGAACTTTTAATAGTAATTTGAGTTTTATGTGTGATTTTTTAAAAACTATTCGAACAGAATGTTAGAGCAAAATTCTATGTTTTCAACGAATAAATTAAACACATTTGTATCAAATAGGGGTGTTTTAGTTCACGATACTGTGCTGAAAACAATCTGACTTCTGTAGCTGGAAGGTTGTGAGAGAACATAAGTAAAATGGACAATCTTAAAAGTTTTGAGGAGAAAACCCCATTTATTTAAGAATGTAGACTATTTTAGTATGTTGGTGTTTTATTTGTTTAATACTGAGTTCAGTATTCTTCCCTTTCTCCATTCAAGAAAGTTAAAAATTTGAAATTATCAATGAAGAGCCTAACACTGTAGCTCTTGCAGAACATTTATTATCTAAGATATTATACCCTGAATATTCCTGTTCTCCTGGCAGCATTTTATATGTTTCGTAGCTTTTCACCTCGATAAGGCAGTTCTTTATTATTTCTTTCTATTTCATTTAGGTCTGAACTGATCAAAGAAAAAGATGACATAGATCATTATCTGGAGGTGAATTTCAAAGGATTGTCAAAAGAGGAGGTTGCTGCGTAAGTATATACCTCTTAAAGGTACTTTAATATAAAGTTTGTTTTTTTGTCTTGATTCTTTGTTGAAATTTCAATTTTCCTGTGCAGTTCATTTTTTTCACTGGAACATGACATTTAAAAATTAAAGCTCATATTAAATAGTGATAAGTCACATCTATTGATCTTATACATATCAAAGTCTTTAATTTTATGACTTCCAAAATTCTCATATTTACTAAGATATTATACTATCGTATTTGCAATATTTTAGTTAAGTCGGTGTCATTGATTGCTTAATAGCTTCCATTTTAGGGTATATTGCCTCCATGGGGGAAAAATGCTTTATTAAGAGAAAGAGTTGTGTTATCTTTTTTCCTGGTGATTAAAAAGAAATCCCTGACTAATGTATATTTTCTCTCCCATCAAAAACTTATAAAAAGAAGTAATGGATCATAGTTTATTGGTTAATTTAAAAATAATTCCATGTATTTTTTTAATAATGTAAACTTTGCCATTTTACTGCTAGTTAGAACCTAATATGTGGTCTGAGTAAAAATAGTATAAAAATCCATGTAAGTTAGTGAGAAATAAATAGAAACCTAGAATAATAGCTAAACAGGTTTAATATTTCTTACCTATAGATGTGTTGACTCTGTTATTATCAGACTTTTAGATGTAAGTATTGACAAATAGAAATCTTATATATGTACATGCATCTTATGGAATTTATTAGATGGCTAAAATGTTAAAATATTTTATAAAACAAATGCTTTTAAAAGAGTTTTTCTATGTATATTATCTAGATGGGATATGGGATTCCATTGAAGAGGTATTCCTATTGGTTTTGGTGTAGGTTTTCATGCAGTTTAAAATTCGAAGTCTCTTGATACATTTCATTAGATAATTGTCAGTGTGCATATAGCATGGAAAAATGGAATAGTTCATTCTATCCATATTTTATAGAGTGACAAAAGTTACAGTAAATATAATCACTGTCTTCCTTGGAGTTCTATTGACTGCCAAGTGTAATATCTGGGACCTTTGGTTTTTAAATGCTATTCTAGTTGCTAATTCATTAACTTTCCATGGTAACCTGTTGGATAAAATTAAAGGTCAATATAGTCTGATGGTGTGATTCTTTCTTAAAATAAAAATATATGTGAGTGATATTTTCATTTTGATTTAAATATGGGATATCTAAAAAAATAAATATAATGACTAACTATTAAGAATTAAGAATTAAATTTGGAGTTAAACTTAGGCTTCACTTATTTAACAAACTAGACACCTTTATACTTAAAATTTGCTTTCAGTCTGCACTGAAGAAAACATTATTCTTAAACAGTCCAGAATAGGCTGTACTGATGAGTGTTCTCTTACAAATATTTTTTTCACTAAAGAAGTGAAAGTGAAATTGTTAGTTACTTAGTCATGTCCAACTGTGTAACCCCATGGACTGCAGCCTGCCAGGCTCCTCTGTCCATGGGATTTAGCAGGCAAGAATACTGGAGTGGATAGCCATTCTCTTCTCCAGGGGATCTTCCAGACCCAGGGATTGAACCTGGGTCTCCTGCCTTGCAGATAGATTCTTTACTTTACACAAAACAAGTAGCACTGGGTAGTTGTCAGTCTTTAACATTGAATTCTACTTAAACCTACCTACACTTGAATACTTTTTTAGATCAGAGCTCTTCCCTAAGATAGTGGGTACAAATCTTAGTAGGAAGTTTTTGTACTTGACTCACTATTATGCTTCTGACTGATACACATTTTAAACCTTGCCCTAAACAAACTAATTGAATAGCATGTAAAGGACAAAATTGATTTCAGCATCTCCCAGCAATACCCAACAGATGCCATGAGGAGTTATGCATATTCCAAGCAATTTCTGCATACAACTTTTAATCAGCCATTCTGCTCTAAAAAGATGAAAGATAAATGCAGGAAGCATTTATTAAGTGCCTACTTTATATCTAATACTAGGATTTTCACAGAGCGAGAAACAGTGTTATTTTACTGTAAAATATTTGGTCTCATCTTTATCTTTATTTGAGATAGTACAAGTAGGGAATAAATATGCAATGAATGAATCCTGATTATACTGTGAGATGTAGCCTAGAGGTCTGGAGAAAAATCAGAGAAAACTAAGATGTTGGATAAAGCTTGTCAAAGAAGACATATTCCAAGTTTGGCTCCTTATCTGTTAGCATTGTATAATGAACAAACTGGTGAGTCACAGGTCCTCACTATACAAGGACATAATGGGGAGAAATGGATGAATCAGATTTTCAGTCAAGCAAAGCAATATCTAAGATATATCCTCAAATGCCTCTCTAGACTGCCTTATTCCCTAAGATAATAATAGAAATGTATACTTAGATAATTCATGTCCATTAGCTTTGATGTCCTGTAATGTGGATGTGTTCTTTGTCTAGTCCCAGAATAACCCTTCACTGTCTACTCGAAAATTTACCAAACTATTGGTACTAATACATAAACTCACACTCCATGTCCCTCCTATTGCAATGGGTTGGAAAGTTCCTGTTCTTGTCTAAGGATTATGTCTCCACTTGTACTGCAGGTGCCATCCCCTCTTACTTGTTCCAAGACTTTCTCCAGCCATTAAACATATTTAATTGCTACATCATCAATTTCTTTTTTTGCACTGATTCAGTTTCATCAGCATTCATATCTACTCGAGTATTTACCTTGACTTCTTATCCTCTTCCAGATTCTACCCCATTTTTCTCTACCCTTCACAGTAGCTGAAAGCACTATTTCCATATTTCTATATCCTGTTCTGAGACCAGCTGAGATTGACTCTGAATAGATTTCCAGACCCAGAACTCACTGAAATCTGTTTATTGTGATCAGTATTCTCCTTTTAAATCACACCTAATGGTCATGTGTCTGTCCTTATCTTTCTTGATGTCTGCACATTATTTGATAGAGTTGAGTTCGTTCTCTTTGAACATTCTGTGCTTGTATCTTCCATGATGCCATGTTCTGTGGTTTTCCTCCAGACTGTTTGACCACAGGCAGAGCTCAATAGCTAAATGATAAATGAATAAATAGGTGAAGAATAACTGTTGGATTACTAACACCATGAAATCCGTATTGTGCTATGATATTCTTTGATTACAGCATTTTTAGTTCAGTATTGTAGGTAGCTGGTTCACTGTTGTATTGAGGAAGTTTAATTCCTCAAAAGTGTATTATGTTTACAAGTAAGAGTATAACATTTAAATGGATAGTTGAGCAGGACAGGCTAAAGTAGTTGTTACTGGAATGGCCAAACCTAGTTGATGGGGAATCATTTTACTTTGGATTGAGTAAAATGGTTCAAAGGCAAAGAGCTTCTGAGTTTTTTATCATCTACATTTACAGAAGGAATCCTAGTGTAGTGTTCTGTACTTCTTAAGTGGCCAGATTATTGCTGTGCCTAATAATGACATTTTGATTTTCTTAAATAAGTGGTTGAATAGTTCATTGATAGTATTTGACTGATCTTTAACAACTAAAGAAGATCATGGTGCATTTCTGTACTTTGTGCTTTTTTATTCTGTGTTATATTATCAGAGTGCATTATTTAAGTGATACTTAAAGTACCACTTATTATTATAATTGCTTTGAGTAGCTAAATAATAAAAGTGTCATTTATAGATTCAAATAAAATTTTCTTGGGGGCAGTTTTTACAGCTTTAGCTATGTATATGAGGATACAAATAAGCAAAATTATCAAGGGACAAAGAATGTTAATCTGCTCAATATTATTTTCTGCTTCAGATATCAAATTCTATTACACAGAAGAATAGATTTAATTCAAAATTGTGTGCATCTCTAAAATATTTTCTTCTTTGAGAATATCTTCCAGCATCACCAGTTGGTGTTTACTGAGTGTCACTTGGTCAACACAACCTTTCTATCCTGCCTTTGAATTGTACCTTACTTACTCAGTTAAGGTCATGGAGAAGGGAAAGGCTACCCACTCCAGTATTCTGGCCTGGAGAATTCCATGGACTGTATAGTCTATTGGGTCACAAAGAGTCAGACATGACTGAGTGACTCTACTCAGTTAAGGTAAATTAGTATTTTGTCAGTCTTAGGTTTTCATCTTGAAAATATTTCAAAATTGTCTTCCGAAAGTGCTTTTATAAATGACAGACATACTTGTTATGGGGCTTCCCATGTGCCTCAGATAGTAAAGAATCTGACTGTAATGCAAGAGACCAGGGTCCAACCCCTGGGTTGGGAGGATCCCCTGGAGAAGGAAATGGCTACTCACTCCAGTATCCTTGCCTGGAAGATCCCATGGACAGAGGAGCCATGGGATTGCAGAGTTGGATATGACTGAGTGACTGAAACTTTCACTTTTATCCTTGTTGTGAGCAAATTTAGCATTTGGCTTTGCCATATAGTCAGGCTCTTAGAATATCTATAGCAAGGTGAAGGTGTTTATTCAGAATATAATATTTCGACATAACATTAGGGGGATTTAGGCCCTTTAGGTGAACTCTTCCTCTGCTTCATTCATCTTGTTTACTTTTAAATAATTTTGTGATATTTTGTTTTTTCTTCAAAACACTTTGCTCCTCTTTAAAGTGATAAATTCATACAGAGTTTTGACAGTTAAACTTTCTGAAGATGCCAGTTGCTAAATAAATGGCTACATGACTAGCGTGTAGGAATAGGCAGAAGAGAGAAGGAAAGGACAATGACCCACTTTCCTTCTCAGACGCAAATCAGACTTTAATATTTTCTTCCTTGAATACTCATGGCTGATTCATGTTGTTGTAAGGCAGAAACCAGCATGACACTGTAAAACAGTTGTCCTCTAATTAAAAACAAAATTTCAAAACAAAGATCTTCTTGATTTAAGAAAAAGAGACAGGATTTTGGTGTTCTTAAGTGGAGAGACAATTAATCCTTACTTTCTCCTGAATATAAACAAAATAAGCAATAGCAGAGAACACAGATGGGAATGGAAGAGAGATGCCACTCCTTTTTATTTGTATTTATTTACTTATTTACAATCTGGTGCTATTTTCCACAGCAGATCCCTAAGATGTGAAACTAGGAAAGAAAAGAATTTTTGACTATAATTTTTTGAAAAAAAATATTGACATCAATAAAGTTTATAGTTTGGGAATTTAAAAAAATGCAGAGGAAAGGATCTTTTAAAAATTGTTTGCTGGATACAAAAGGGATCTCAAGTTTACACCAAAACCAAATCTAAGTAAATAAAAAGGAAAGATTTTAAATGTCAATAAAACAGAGAAATGTCAATTTCTTAGGCATTTATATCTTTATGTCCTTTAAAAGTTTGCTTTAAAATGTTAATTTTCACATATGGTATTTAAGCTTAACAGCTTTAAGTAGACTTAAAAAAGCTTTATAAGAGAAAAGCATACGAATCATAGGAATCATGACATTAAAATTCTAGCTATTAGAGATTTCTTCTTCAGCTGGAAATTTGGCTTTGCTACTTAAAACCTGTGGAATTTGTTGCGGGTCACCTGACTTCACTAATCTTTGATTTCCAAAACTACTGGGAGACTGTAATAATAAAAGAAAATTCTTATGAGAGTTAAAAAGAGAATCTGTATATGAAACACAGTTTCACTTTCTTTAACTGCCGTTGATCATTTTTCTTTGGCTTTTAAAACATTCATTAATGTAAATGAACTAGATACTTGGCACTGACATTAAGTGTAGATTTAGGTAGCAATATTAATTTATCTTTTTTCTTTAAATATTTATAGTTACATATTTTATTTTGTACCAGGTATCGTTTTTAGTAAGAGATACATTTCAAACTCAGTAGTGCTAACCAAGTAGGGGAAATGTTTTTAATTTCAACTTACAGTAAACTTTTCAGAAATTTTTTATGCTGTACTAAACAACATAATTTGCATAGCTTCCTAAGCTGTGCAGTTTTCTAAAATGTCTATAAACTGCTTAAACTTATTGTTACCATGATAAGGTTGCTTTGAATTTAAACCTACTGTTTCAGAAATGTGTAGAATATAGTCAAAGGATGTAACTCTTCCTACAATAGCTCATAAACCTGGACGTGCATAATGGCACTGTATTTAGAAATCATTTGGGAGATTTAGTAATGCAGAACAAAGTGATAAAAGGGGATAAGCACCCAGGTACCACAGAGGTTGAGTCAGTTGAAATTCAAAGTGGGGTCAACAGACCCAGGCACATCATATGTAATTTACGAAGCCAGATGATTTTGCTATGTGAGCTTTGTCTCTGATGTTGTGTTCTGTCCGTATTAAGAAAAACTTGCATGGGAATATCCAAAACTAATTTGACTCTGTTCCATTCTCTGTTATGTTCATCTTGCTTCAGTTCTATAAAAATCATCCCCCTGACTCATATCCGTACCCTGTTCTGTTTTCTGTGTTGGAAAATGGAGATGTTGTAATAAACAGTGTCATCTTCTCAGTGCTTAAAGTAAAACCAGGCTATGGACCCACAAATGCTTGTATGCTTTCCTAGGGCTTGCAGAGTCCTCAGGGTTCTTCCATGTTGTAATATTTGTAACAATTTCCTTCCTTTTTAAGGCTGAATAGTATTCCACTGTATGTTTAGACCATATTTTGGCTATCCATTCATCTGTCAAAGGCACTTGGCTTGCTTCAGTGTTTTTCCTATTATGAATAAGGTTAATGTGAACATGCGTGGACAAATATCTCTTTAAGACCCTGTTCTCAATTCTTCTGTGTATATACTCAGATGTAGAATTGCTAAATAATTTTGGTAACTCTATTTTAAATTTTTTGAGAACCACCATGCTGCCACGACACCACAATGGCTATGAAATTTTTCATTCTCAACAACAATGCACTGTGCTTTCTCACCAACAGTGCGCAATGTTTATGTCTTCCAATAACATAAACAGATCATTTTGTTATAGAAAGACTTTATTTTTTAGAGTTTTTGATTCACAGCAAAACCAAGGGGAAGTTTCCCAGATACCCCTTGCTCCCACACATATTAATACATTGTTTTTTAATGCTGTATCCTAAATTATGTACAAAACAAAATGTGGAGTTATATATCAAAGTTACAATAATACTAACTCTTAGAATAATTATTTGTATAAGTTCATTAGTCTCTTAAATTATGTAAAAAACAGAATGTGAAGTTACCAACTATTATTAATATTACAAAAATACTAACATATAATTGACCATGTGTCTATCTTTACTGAGACCTTTATTTCTTTATGTGGTTTCACATTACAGTCTATTGTCCTTTTATTTCAGTCTGCAGGACTGCTTTTAGCATTTCTTGAAGGGCAGGTCCAAGGAAAATAAAGTTCCTCAGTTTTGGTTTATCTGGGAACATCCTTAATTTCTCCCTCACTTGAGAAGTACAGTTAGGCCAGGTGTAGAATTATTGGTTGACAATTGTTTTCTTTTAGCATTTTTGACATTTTAGACCCTGCTTCCTGGCTTCCAAAGTTCCTAGTGAGAAATCTGCTTAAAAACTTATTGATGATCCTGTATATCTAATGAGTTGCTCCTCTGCTGCCCCTTTAGAGATCCACACTTTGCCTCTGGGAGTGTGATGGTAATGTGTTTCAGTGTGGATCTCTTTGAATTTTCCCACATAGAGTTTACTGAACTTTTCAACTATTTGTATTCATGACATTTATCGAACTTGGGAAATTTTTATCATTTTTCTGAAACAAATCTATCTACCCACCCTCTGTCCTCTTCTAGGACGCCCACAATGCATTGTTGTTGTTCAGACACTTAGTCATTCCAGGCCTCCCTGTTCTTTACCATCACCCTGAGTTTGCTCAAATTCATGTCCATAGAGATGATGATGCCATCCAACCATCTTATCCTCTATCATCCCATTCTCCTCCTGCCCTCAATCTTTCCCAGCATCAGGGTCTTTTCCATTGAGTCAGCTCTACACATCAGGTGACCAAAGTATTGGAACTTCAGCTTCAGCATCAGTCCTTCCAATGAATATTCAGGGTGGATTTCCTTTAGGGTTGACTAGTTTGATCTCCTTGCAGTCCAGGGGATTCTCAAGAGTCTTCTCCAACACCACAGTTCAAAAGCATCAATTCTTCAGTGCTCAGCTTTCCTTATGGTCCAACTCTCACATCTGTACATGACTACTGGAAAAACCATAGCTTTGACTATATGGATCTTTGTCAGCAAAGTGATGTTTCTGATTTTGAATATGCTGTCTAGGTTTGTCATGGCTTTTCTTCAAAGGAGCAAGTGTCTTTTAATTTCATGGCTGCTGCCACCATCCACAGTGATTTTGGAGTTCAAGAAAATAAAGTCTGTCACTATTGCCATTTTTTGCCTATCTATTTGCCACAAGGTGATGGGACTGGATGCCATGATCTTAGTTTTTTGAATGTTGAGTTTTAAGCCAGCTTTTCACTTTCCTCTTTCACCTTCAACAAGAGGCCCTTTAGTTCCTCTTTACTTTCTTCCATTAGAGTGGTATCATTTGCATATCTGAGGTTATTGATATTTTTCCCAGAAGTCTTGATTCCAGCTTGAGATTCATCCAGCCCAGCATTTCACATGATGTATGCTGCATATACGGAGAAAGCAATGGCACCCCACTCCAGTACTCTTGCCTGGAAAATCCCATGGATGGAGGAGCCTGGTGGGCTGCAGTCCATGGGGTCTCTAAGAGTCGGACACGACTGAGCGATTTCACTTTCACTTTTCACTTTCATGCATTGGAGAAGGAAATGGCAACCCACTCCAGTGTTCTTGCCTGGAGAATCTCAGGGACGGGGGAGCCTGGCGGGCTGCCGTCTGTGGGGTCACACAGAGTCAAACACCACTGAAGCGACTTAGCAGCAGCAGCATGCTGCATATAAGTTAAATAAACAGGGTGACAATATACAGCCCTGACATACTCCTTTCCCAATTTTGAACCAGTCCGTTGTTCCATGACTGGTTCTAAGTGTTGCATCTTAACCTGCATACAGGTTTCTCAGGAGGCAGGTAAGGTGGTCTAGTATTTCCCTCTCTTTATGACCAACCTAGAGAGCATATTCAAAAGCAGAGACATTACTTTGCCAACAAAGGTCCGTCTAGTCAAGGCTATGGTTTTTCCAATAGTCGTGTATGGATGTCAGAGTTGGACTGTGAAGAAAGCTGAGCACTGAAGAATAGATGCTTTTGAACTGTGGTGTTGGAGAAGACTCTTGAGAGTCCCTTGGACTGCAAGGAGATCCAACCAGTCCATCCTAAAGGAGATCAGCCCTGGGTGTTCTTTGGAAGGAATGATGCTAAAGGTGAAACTCCAGTACTTTGGCCACCTCATGCGAAGAGTTGACTCATTGGAAAAGACTGATGCTGGGAGGGATTGGGGGCAGGAAGAGAAGGGGACGACAGAGGATGAGATGGCTGGATGGCATCACTGGCTTGATGGACGTGAGTTTGAGTGAACTCCGGGAGTTGGTGATGGACAGGGAGGCCTGGCGTGCTGCAGTTCATAGGGTTGCAAAGAGTTGGACACGACTGAGTGACTGAACTGAACTGAACTGAATAATTTTCCACTGTTTCTTGTGATCCACATAGTTAAGTGGATCAAGTGTGTAGTCAGTGAAGCAGAAGTAGATGTAGTGTAATCAATGAAGCAGAAGTAGATGTTTGTATGAAATTCCTTTGCTTTTTTTTATGATCCAGAGGATGTTGGCAATTTGATCTCTGGTTCCTCTGTGTTTTCTAAATCCAGCTTGTACGTCTGGGTATTCTTAGTTCATGTATTGTTGAAGCCTAACTTAAAGGATTTTGAGGATTACTTTGCTAGTGTGTGAAATGCGTACCATTGTGCAGTAGTTTGAACATTCTTTGGCATTGCTTTTCTTTGGGACTGGAATGAAACTGACCTTTTCCAGTCCTCTGGCGACTGCTGAGTTTTCCAAATTTGCTGGCATATTGAGGGCAGCACTTTCACAGCATCATCTTTTAGGATTTGACATAGCTCAGCTGAAATTCTATCACCTCCACTAGCTTTGTTCATACTGATGCTTCCTGAGGCCCACTTGACTTTGCACTCCAGGATGTCTGGCTCTAGGTGAGTGATCATACCATCATGGTTATCTGGATCATTAAGATCTTTTTGTACAGTTCTGTGTGTTCTTGCCACCTTTTTAAAATATCTTCTGCTTCTATTAGGTCCATACCATTTCTGTCCTTTATTGTGCCCATCTTTGCATGGAATGTTCCCTTGGTATCTCTAATGTTCTTGAAGAGATATCTAGTCTTTCCCATTCTGTTGTTTTCCTTGATTTCTTTGCATTGATCACTGAGGAAGGCTTTCTTATCTCTCCTTTCTGTTCTTTGGAACTCTGCATTCAGAAGGGTATATCTTTCCTTTTCTGTTTTGCTTCTTTTCTTTGCTCAGCTATTTGTAAGTCTTCCTTAGACAACTATTTTGCTTTTTTGCATTTCTTTTTCTTGGGCATGGTTTTGATCACTGCCTCCTGTGTACAGTGTTATGAACCTCCATCTGGAGTTCTTCAGGCACTCTGTCTATCAGATCTAATCCCTTGAATCTATTTGTCACTTCCATTGTATAATTGTAAGGGATTTGATTTAGGTCTTATCTGAATGGCCAAAGTGGTTTTCCCTAGGTTCTTCAATTTAAGTCTGAATTTTGCAATAAGGAGTTCATGATCTGAGCCACAGTCAGCTCCCGGTCTTGTTTTTGCTGACTGTATTAAGCTTCTCCATCCTTGGCTGCAAAGAATATAATCAGTCTAATTTCAGTATTGACCATCTGGTGATGTCCCTGTATAGGGTCATCTCTTGTGTTTTTGGAAGAGGGTGTTTGCCATGACCAGTGCATTCTCTTGGCAAAACTCTGTTTGCCTTCACCCTGCTTCATTTTGTTCACCAAGGCCAAACTTGCCTGTTATTCCAGGTATCTCTTGACTTCCTACTTTTGCATTCCAGTCCCCTGTGATGAGAAGGACATCTTTTTTTGGTGGTTGTCCTAGAAGGTCATTTAGGTCTACATAGAACCGTTCGACTTCAGCTTCTTCAGCATTAGTGGTTGGCTCATAGACTTGGATTACTGTGATATTGTATGGCTTGCCTTGGAAATGGAACAATGCATATTTTGGTCTATTTAATTAAATGTACACATTTGTAGAGGATATTTTTCCTTGATTATTTTAATTAGATTATTTGGAAACTTTCAGAATTTGTACTGGGATGAGTCTAAAATCATTTTAAATACTCTGAGCTGGGAAGTATGTGTTTAGAAATATGTTTATAAATATATATAGTGTGTATTTGTGGTACATATGGAATGATGGCAACTATGCTCACATCTGCATCCTCAGTATTCATATGGTGCTTGGCTCACGGGTGTTGGGGCAGTTGATGAATGGGGATCTTTTGCTCCTTTGCACATGTCCTCTGCCTGAAATGCCTGTTCCTTCTCCCAAGCCTTGTGTACTTGTTAAACTTCTCTACCAGCCTCAACTTAACTGTTCCTTGCTCTGTGAGGCCTCCTTTGATCCATCCTCATTCACATGGTAGGGTTCAGAGTGCCTTCTTGAATTTTCTTCATAGCCATTGATAACCATGTACTTGTGGATTTTTTTTCCTTCTTGATTAAAAATAAAATATTGTCATCCACTAGTGGATAGTGATTATGACCCATCAGTTTGGCGATCATGTGTGTGCATGCACTAAGTGCTAAGTCACTTCAGTCATGTCCAACTCTTTTCAACCAGCATTTAAAATATGAAAGAGAGTATAGTAGAATAGAATTAGAAAAGGGTGCCTTTCATAGAGAGGTTCTGCCAGATGTAATGAAATAAGGTGTGGGGTCTGAAAACAGACTCTCAGGACTCCAAACCCCAGCTTTACACTTACTAACAAGGTAACTGATCATCTTTGACCAAGTAACTTAACATTTCTGTGCCTCAGTGTTCTCATCTGGAAAAAATACAGATGATTATCGGACCAGGCTCATGAAATGGTTATGAGGATTAACTGAGTGAATATTTATAAAACAATCAGAACATTTTGAGTATTAATGCTTTTAAATTTTGTTTCATATAATGTACCTATATGTGTGAAATATACATGTACATTTACTGAACTGCAATGTAAAATGTCTTTCTTGCCGTGAATTGCCATATGGAGAGGACTCTGCTCTAAACTCAGAGTTCTTTGAAAGCAGTTTTTCATTCTTCTTCAAGACTTGACTTACATAGGATAATGCTTTATTTCTTGCTAACTTCCTTTCTAGAGAGGATTGAAGAAACTTAGTGTTTTATTTTACATAGCTGTCAGATACATACAGTAAATGAAAGGCTAGTATGGGAGAAGTATGTAAATATGCTCCCCACTAGAGTTAATATAGTTCCTCTGAAAAAAAGATTAAATTTAATTCTGAATTTCTGTTCAGACTGAGCAAAAGGGAGATATGATGGACTGCAGAGTTCTCATTATCTGATGAAAAGAAGCATATCAGTTCTTCAAAAGAGAAAAACTTTTTCCTGATAAAATTCCAAAAGAAGGTTATCACATGACCTTATATAAGACAAATGGAGCAATGTAATAAAGTTTTGCACACCCAATGAAATGGGTGTATAAACAGCGTGTCATAAATGTTACATCTCCTAGCTAGGTTTTAAGGAAAGGAAAGGAAAGTGAAGTCGCTCCGTCGCGTCCGACTCTGCGACCCCATGGACCGTAACCTACCAGGCTCCTCTGTCCATGGGATTTTCCAGGCCAGAGTACCAGAGTGGGTTGCCATTTCCTTCTCCAGGGTATCTTCCCAACCCAGGGATCAAACCCGAGGTCTCCCGCGTTGCAGGCAGCTGCTTTGCCATCTGGGCTGCCAGGGAAGATAGCAATCCATAAGGCAGGTCAAATCAATGCTGTGTGCTGCTCTGTGTCTAAGAGAGCTTCACAGTAAACCTGTGAAGAGTTGCTACTGCTCTCAGAGACCAAGGCATGGAGAGGTTAAGTAGTTTGACCGAGGCAGTCTAATGCTATAAAGAAGTACAAACGGTAAGATAGAAAAGATAATTCATAGAGAGGAAAGAGTGAGTAAGCTAGAAAGAAAATGAATCAGGCATATGTCAGAGATCAGATTTCTAGACTCCTCCTGAACAGCCAGTGCTATTACGGATTGAGAACCTCCCTCTAGGGTCATCTCATAAGGACCCAGTTATTCTACAACCCAGACTCGTATGTCCATAAAATCTCCTTAAGCTTGCCTGAAACAATCCTTTATCCTGCAGCCCAATAACCAGAGAAATACATTACTGAATAAGGGAATTGTCTTGAGAGTTAAACTTAGGGTTTTGTTTTTTTTCCCGCTTCAAGATCAAGATGGATTCCTAAATAAACGTCCTTCCTATGTTTGAAAGGATGGCCCAAAAGTCCAAAAGACAGAAAATTCTTAACATGATGAGAAAGAAAAGAAGAAAACTGATAATTGCCCAGATTTTCAGAAATCTATTTTAAGAGAGCAGTTTGAAAATTACCAGAGATAATAATGATAAAAGAAGTTGGTTCATCAAGAAGTTGTTCAGCCGCCCAGTCATGTCCCACTCTTTGCAACTCCATGGAAAGCTCATGGCAGGCCTCTCTAGATTTATTAAGAAGATATAATCATAAATGTGCTTGTGTTCCTATGACAGAACTTCGAAAGGCTGATGGAAAGAAAAGGAAAAACAGAGAAGTCCACAATTATACTTGAAGATTTTAACACCACTCTTTCAATGATTGATTAAAAATCAGCAGAATATTGAGGAGCTGAAAAATACTATTGATAAACTTAATTAGCATTTACATACATTCCACCAAGCAGTAGCAGAAAACACGTTATTTTCAAGTACACATGGAACGTTTTTCAGAAGTGATGATATTCTGAGCCATAAAACAAATTTCGATACACTTAAAAAGGTTTAAATCCTAAAAATTTTCTCTTACAACAATGGAATTAGAAATAACAGCAGGAAGATCTCTGAAAGATCCCCACAAATTTAGAAACTAGACAGTGTATTTCTGAATAAACCATGGATCAAAGAAGAAATCAAAGCATTTAAAAATCCTTTGAACTGAATTTTTTTAAATGACATATCAAAATTTTCAGCTAAAGCAGAGCTTAAAGGGATGTTTATAGTATTAAAATGTTTATATTAGAAAAATAGAAATATCTAAAGTTATTGCCCTAAGTTTTCATTTAAAAAAAAACTAGAAAAAAATTGAAATTATAGAAAAAAGAGTAGAGTAGTAAAATGGGGGCAGAATACAGAAAACAGTAGAGAAAATTGACGAAACTAAAAACTGCTGCTTTGAAAAGATCAATAAAGTTGATCAATCTATAGTCATAATGATTAGAGAAAAAAAGACACAATTTACCAATTTCAGAAATGAAACGGGATACATCACTACAGATTACGTGAATATTAAAATGATCATTAGGAAATAAACTATATACTGATAAACTCAACAACTTATAGAAATGGTTAACTTTCTTTCAGTGTGTCTGACTCTGTGTGACCCCGTAGACAGCAGCCCACTAGGCTCCTCTGTCCCAGGGATTCTCCAGGCAAGAACACTGGAGTGGGTTGCCATTTCCTTCTCCAATGCATGAAAGTGAAAAGTGAAAGTGAAGTCGCTCAGTCGTGTCCGACTCTTAGCAACCCCATGGACTGCAGCCTACCAGGCTCCTCCACCCATGGGATTTTCCAGTCAAGAGTACTGGAGTGGGTTGCCATTGTCTTCTCCACTAACTTTCTTGAGACACTGCCAAAGTTCACTTAAACAGAAATAGATATGACAATGGATTCACTAAACATATTGAATTAATAGTTTAAAAACTTTCCGCAAAGAAAATTCCAGGCCCATTTGGCTTTACTGTGAATACTAACATTTAAGAAAAACAAAAAATAAAAAACCCCATCAATTTGGCCCAAACTCTTCAAGAAAATAAAAGAGAAAATGCTTCTCATCTCATTCTATGAGATCAGAAAAACCCTGATACCAATACCATTAAAAGCCATTACATTAAAAAAAAATAGTAGAGTAATAATATTTCTCATGAATGTTGATGCAAAAAATCTTCAAAAAAGGTATCAGTTGGTCTGAGCTCCTGCCAGGGAAGCTGGTGTGCCATGCGAAGTCCTTTCCTTTTGGCCTCAGTGCAAGGAACAGCCAGCTTCTGCTCTCCTGAACCATTTACCTCAGGATGAAGCCTACAAACAGAGGAAAACCAAACACACTACCCGTGTTAAGAAATCTAGAACTTTATTATTTTGAATAGACAAATAGCTTCTGATTATTTGAAAAAAAAATATTGCAAAAAAGAGTAAAAGATCAACAAAGAGAACATTCAACATGAGCTGAAACAAAGTTCCTGTAGAGAAAAAGAACTACTTTGGGAGATTTCCCATTTCTTTCCTTACAGACATTATAGATAATCTTACATCCTTTCAATATAACTTGCTGCTATGAAATCAGAGAAAAAGAATTCTTTAAAAGTTGCTGAAATATTTTTTTAAAACTCAAAGAAAGGATGGAAGAGAAAGATAAGGTTAGCTCTTAACATGCAGAATAAAAACACAAAAGATACAGAAATATTTCAGAAGGCTTGAGCTACAGAACAGTCTGGGTGGAGGATATTTATCCAAGAGAAATAGAGAAGAGAAAATGGAGAGAATGGAAAATAATAACTACATAGATAGAGATGTGGATAGATTTGTAGACATAGAAATCTTAGATTGGGAAAAAAAACCCCTACAGATCTTTGGACTGTGACTACCAAAAAAGCCCAGAAATTAAATAACCAAAAAGAAAAAAAGAAAAAACCCACTTGGATATATCTTTATGAAATTTCAGAGTACTAAGTATAAAGAGGATACTAGAAGCTTTCAGGGTTTGGAGGAATGGTTGTCATCAAGAAATAAAGATCAGACAACCATCACAATTGTCAGTAATAACACTTGGTTCTAGAAAAAAAAGAATAGATATCTTATGCAGAATAATTATTTTAACTTAGGATTCTGTACCCAGGTAAACTATTAATCAAAACTGAGGGCAAAACAAGAATCGTTTCAGATAGTATGAGAATTGGTAAGCATCTCTTCCTACGCAGTCTTTTTGGATACTTCATCCCTGCTCCAGATGGTCACTGCAGAGTCTAGGGCAGAGGTCCCCAACCCCATGGACCAGTACTGGTCTGTGGCCCCTTAGGAACTGGGCTGCACAGCAGGAGGTGAGCCGCAGTGGATTGAGCGAAGCTTCATTTAAATGTATTTGCAGCCGCTCCCCATCGCTCCAGTTACTACCTGAGCTCCGCCTCCTGTCGGATTAGTGGTGACGTTAGTGGTGACATTATAGGAACAAGAACCCTATTGTGAACTGTACATGCAGGGGGTCTAGGTTGCATGCTCCTTGTGAGAATCTAATGCCTGATGATCTGAAGGGGAGCTGGGGTGGTGATAGTGCTGGAGAGCAGCAGCAAATACAGATTGGCAGAGACCTTTGACTGCACAGAGACCATAATAAATCAATTGCTTGCAGACTCATATCAAAACCATAGAAGTGAGTGGCAAGTGATGGTGAGTTGTATAATTATTTCATATTTTATATCACAATATAATAATACAGAAATAAAGTACACCACAAATGTAATGTACTCGAATCATCCCAAAACCATAACCCTCTCATCCGTGGAAAATTACCTGGATGAAACCAGTCCGTGGTGCCAAAAAGCTTAGGGACTGCTAGGGGAATGAAGGGGATTTCCTGGTGGCTCAGTGGTAAGGAATCCGCCTGCTAATGCAAGAGACATGGATTTTATACCTGGGTTGGGAAAATCTCCTGGAGACGAAAATGGGAACCCACTCCTGTATTCTTGCCTGCCAAATCCCATTGACAGAGGAGCCTGGAGGGCTGCAGTCCATGGTGTCACAAGAGTTGGACATGACTAGTGGCTAAAGAACAGCAACAGCAGCAAGGGGGAAGAAAAGAGAATTCAAGAGAGAGTTATGGGATCTAAGAAAAAAAGTCCCTAACTCAGAAGCTCAAAGTAAATGTCTACAAAGTTGCTTTAAACTGATGTGATTAAGCACCTGAAAGTTCTTAATTATAATGGTTTAATATATAACATATCACACATATTAAGGTTAGGAAAATGATTGGGAAATTGAGATTTAAGTGTATTATTTAAATATTCTATTAAATGCAGAAAGGTAGTATAATGTATACTATCATCTATATTATATAAAAATAATGTATAGAAATATTAATGTATAAAAAAATAAACGCAACAAAATTTGCAAATAGATCAGTTGTCCCCAAGAATTGAAATGTCATTTCTATTAAATACTGATTTTGATGTGTGTATGCATACACATGTACATATATATTCTATTCCCCTGACTTGTCTTTTCTTGTATCAGTGCCACAACTCATTTTATTTATAGAGTTTAAATATATTTTATATCTGACAGTCTCCTTCTTTGTTCCAAGTGATCAGGTTTTTCTTGAACATTAACCATTTTATATGGATTTTAGAGTTATCTTGCCAAGAGTCAGGAAATATCATTGAGGTTTTTATTAGGACTGCCTTGATTTTACATGTTATTTTAGGAGACTTGGTATCATTAAAATATTGAGTCCCACGTCAGCAAGAACATCCAGTTAACACTACATGGTGTTAAATAATAGGAATGACACCAGTCGTTTTTTCAAATCCCTAACTTTAATGGAAATGATTCTAATGTGTCACAAAACAGGAACTTTATGCTATAGGTTTGTAATAGACACATATTACCAAGATAAAGAATTCATTTTTTAGTTTCCACTTTTCTTAATCATGAATGAGTTTTGAACTTTACTAAATAATTTTCTAGCATCTACTGAGATTATCATAAAGTTAAGAGAGTTTCTAATTTTGAACCATTCTTAGAACTCTGGGATAAACCCTACTTATTCATTATAGTTTTAGTTTGCTATGAGATCTTTTTGATGAGGGAGTATTATTGGGGGAATTTTGTATCTAAATTATGATAATATTGAACAATGATTTTCTTTTGCTATACAAAAAATTAGCAGTTACCATAATTAGAAAATATAGTATCTATTTACTTCCTGATACTTTGACGACTTCTGCTTTTGTCAATTATAAAGTGGTTGCAAAATTTGTCTTGTCACACAATCAAAGTTTTTTTTTGTTTTGTGGATCACATTTTTTTCTGTTTTACTAATTTATACATTTGCCTTTAATACTTCCCTCCCTGTCTTTTATTTGACTTCATGACATTGTTATTGTATTAGAAATTTTTTCCTAGGATCCTGAGCTGAAAGCCAGCTTCTTAACTAATGTTACTCTTATTTCCTAACAAATGCACTTAATTATAAATTTCTTTTCGAATACCATGATGGTTTCTTCCCCCAGGGTTTAATATTTTTTTCTTTCAGTTCTAAATATATGAAAATTTCTACAGTGATTTCCCCTTTTGGCCATGAATAAATTAGAAATATATTTATACATTTGCAGTGTATAGTTTTTCCGTGTGGCTTTATTTTTTTTTGCAAGGGAGAATGCAGGATTGGGGACTGAATATATATTTGTGCTCAGTGAATGTGCCATGTGTGATATCAGTTTATGAAATGTTTAGTGTGGCCAGTACATGATTAATTTTTATAAATATGTCATGTATGTCTGAAAAGTAAATATATATTCTCTAGTTGGTAGTAGTTCTTGGATAGAAAGCAATCAGAATCTAATTATTAGGTTGAGCCTATTATTTCAATCAAGTTAGACAATTGTTAGTCAAATATTTTCCTCTCTATTTTTATAATTTTCTGGAAAAAAAATGCCTTTTTTGGCTGATTTTACATATTTTGAAGTTATTGTTATTAGGAGTATTATTTGTAGCTGCCATATTTCCCAGTAAAATAATCTGTTTATTAATCTCTGATATTTGTATGCCCATTTCATCTTTTTTGCCCAAATTCTATTTTATTTGATACAAATAATGTTATATAAGCTTTATTTTTGTTGGAATTTGTTCTATTATGTAAAAATACAAAAGCAACAAATTGCATGTTGTTCTCTGTCTTAAGGAAGTTGTAATCCCTACTTTATGTCTAACTTGTATAATTTTTTAAAAGTTTGAATTCAAGACTATTTTATTTTCTCACAAATACTTCCTTTTGTTCTTCCAATATTCTTTATGATGTATATATTTGATTTGATATACCCTAAGCTCTTAGTTACAAGTAGGAATTTTCTAAATGTTTGAAATAGCTGTAATAAAATGAATGAAACATTCTGGAAAATAAGATATTTATATATAGATGTTGTCTGAGCAAAGCTTCAAAATGATCAGTTGATTTTTTATTTTTATTAATTCAGTTTTTACTAAGCATAAAATGAAAAATATATTCTGGAAGTTTAACCACTGTGAATGTACAGCTTGTAAGAAATCCTGGCTTCACTGTTTATATCTGTAATACACAACCCTTTGCAACAGTAGTTAAAGAGCCCACAGTCTGAAAGGTTTCTTCATAGGACCTACAGCATGGAAGTTATCTTTTAAGCATTCAAGTTTGAAAGGAGAAAATATATTCTTAATTTATTTTTTGATATGGGGAAAATTGAAATATATTTATTGAAAAAAATTTACTCCACAAAAAAATTTTGAAGACATAATGAGGTCGCCAGCTGCTCTAAAATAATCAGAACTTAGCATTTCTCCTCAGTTAAATTTACTCTAGATTTCTTATTCAAGAAAAAAAGAATGATAGTGCTGGAATGAGCCTAAAAATCATTTATTTTTTGTCTGGAAAAAAAAAAAGACAAGAGAAAAAGAATAGTTAACAGAGCCCAATGGGTAGTTTGAAAGGAAAAGTTTTTTAAAGCTATTTTTTTTTTTCCTCATGACAAAATATTAACTCACGAGAAGAAATGTCATAGTAAGAGAAGTCGAAATACAGGTTTTGTTATTTATCCTCACACTATCCTAATGCGATTACATTGCTGAAAAGAGCACAGATAATGTTTTGTTTTCATTTCTAATTCATGTAATTTTCCCTTTGTAATTTAAACATGTTATATTTTTCTTTTAGATACTTGTCATATTTATAGGCCAATGTACACTATTTTCTTGCTATCATTTTAATAGCTATTTATACATTATAAAGGGATATATGTTTGGAAGGAACAACATTAGAATATATTTTGATAAAGTCACAGGTATAAGGAATTGATTGGTTTACTTTTCCCAAAGAAACCTCCTCATGCAGTTGTTTAATGTGAAAGGTTTTTCTTGAAAAGGTTAAAAAAGTTCTAATCAACTTTTGTACATTATGTAGAACTTCATTTTCTAAACTCTGCAAAAGAAAGTTTCATTTTTAATGGGAAATCATGAATTATTCC
The DNA here is from genome assembly GCF_001704415.2 of Capra hircus. Lineage (NCBI taxonomy): Eukaryota > Metazoa > Chordata > Mammalia > Artiodactyla > Bovidae > Capra > Capra hircus. The sequence continues at coordinate 59,578,500 of NC_030824.1, read as the reverse complement.
ATTTATTATCTACTTCCTCCTTTCAAAGACATGATCTGGATAAAAGGCGGGGTGAATAATTTCAAAAAAATACAATACATTTTTAATGGGAAGGTGCAAACTACAGATTCTCATGACTATTAGCAAGTGTAGAGGAAACAGAATTTTACTTGCAAAACTCGTCAAACTCTTGCAAAGATAAAATGCATGACATACTTTAGTTAAAAAAAAAAACATAGTGAGATGAAGTTTTCTTTTTAATGCAACTTGTTGTTTTTACTAAGTTTTGTCTTTATATTCTCCAGCTTTCCATCTTTATTAAAGTTTGATTGTTTCCCTCAATATATGTGGAGAATTCATAGTTCTTTTATTTATAAAGATATGAAGATGAATAATTCAAAGAAAAGTTTTAAGTGATATTATCTGTGACAAAATTTCTTAAATAATAGAATTTCACAAAATTTGAAGTGCAATTACAGAATTGTTTAAAAAAAAAACAAAGTGACTCTTGTATGGAGTTTTATATTAATTTAAAAATTACAAATATTAATTTAGACACAAATATGGAGTTGAACTAGCATGCCGTGTTTACACATGTGTATAGTCCATTGTTTGTAGCATGAAGCTTAATTTTTCCTTTTCTCCTCTTTTTCTTATTGCCATTATAATAGGATGTAGAATCTGACAGGATTATATTACTTATTCAGATTTTTTATCATAGCTTAATACAAAAGCTAGGATTATTTTTAGGGTTTGATTTTAAGCCTATATTTAATTGGATAAATAACAATATAATCAGTATAAACTGGTTATATAATTATGTTTTCCTGTAGTGGAAAGTTACAATGTAAACTGAAAAAACAAGATTTGGTATGATTTCCTCTCGGTTAGCCAGGGTGTTTGGATTCAAGTGTGATATTTCTGGGTTGGAAATATTTTCCCTGAAAATTCTTGTTAAACAATGACCTTCATTTATATCTTTCCTTGTTTGATCTTTGGCTTAAAACATTGTTTCATTAAAAAGTCTGAATTTCTTAAAGGGGTTTGTAAATAATAAAACCACGTATAAAGATTATGTGTGTGATTAGTCTCACATAAGGCAGTTTCTTCGGGTGTTTTTTCACTGAACTGCTAAGGAAACACTTTAAAAATGGTAGGTTTTAGATTTTTTCCGGTGAAGAAAATCTTTCGGTAAAGAAAATGTGTGTGACAGCTACATGTATAAATATTTTAGTGATATTTTATATTGATTGATTGATGAATAGTTTATTCCTTCCTGATTGATGAAAATCTCTGTACTTCAAATATTTGATTGAATGGAAATCATTTGAGTAAATCATTCTTACAGAGTATACACATAAAAAATACCTTTGTATTATTAAGGAAATCATTTAAAGTCATTTTAAGGATTGCACTCGGTACTGTTTGCTGAAAAACCAGTTTTCCTCTGCTAACGGGTAATACTCATCATCAAAAATACTGTTTAACATTTATTGATCTTACAAAAGTTACTGCCTTTTGTGCTAAATACCGGCTGTGACATAACTGAAACTGAGAAATCATCTTTGTTCCATTCTTCACAAACAGTCCATATATCCTAAAATAAAAATCACTCATGTCGAAGTGAATTCTTACTGTGCTATTGTTGAGAGAATTCTTTGCTGATCAAATTTTTTGATATTTTATTTTTTGTTGAAAGAATTATATTAGTAATAGTCCCATTGACTATTATTATTACATTTTTTAAAAAAGAATTAAAGGTTCAACTTAGGTTAAGTAGTTTTTTCCCAAATGGAATTTTTCAATGTGCATATACTTTTAAAATGTTGAAAATCCAACTGTGCTAACTTTGATTATTAATAGATGAAAATTTGTATTTTCCAAAAATCCAAGCAAAACTTGTGTATGTAACAGTTTCCTCTAAAGATTCAGTTTAGCAAATAGAATTGTTTAGAAAATCACAAAAAATTCTGTTCCATAACCTTTGAGGTTGGAATTTATTTTTTTCAATTATCAAGTACCACCAGCTATAAAATGAATCAAAATCTGAACTGAAACAAAAGTCCTGCTATATTAATAACTTATATTCTGCCTTTTACTAACATTTTATGGTGATTAGTTTTTTCAGTTTATACAATTAAAGATGATAACACATTTATTTGGCTAATAATTCTAGTGAAATTTCCAGAAACTATAAACTTATACCTGCATTAGTGATATTTCTTTGGAATGAAGCCAAAACGTTAAATATTTTTCAGTCTTTATATAAAATTATAGCAATAAAAATGTATTATAGTCCAATTAAGTATAGCACAATAGATACACTTTCATAATTATTTTAAAATTTTTCTCTTAAATACAACCAATCTATTTTACAAAGAAAACCAAGATTGTTTAATGGCTGTGATGTTAGAATTCCTATTGCAAGATTAGTCACAGCTGTAATTATATTATGAGTTATTTGGCTTATTTTAAATATATGTTAAAGGTATACATAAGCTGAAGTGATTATATTATGTTCATCATATGTTCATTTTCCTTAAAGAAGTTCTCCAAAAATATGTGGGGGAAATTAATAATAATATTTATAACTAAGAATAATTGTAATAGTAATTATAACAATAGATTCTTTTGTTCCAAGCATAACAAATTCTACTTTTTGAGACAGTAACATATGTATTAATACAGTCAAATTCAGTTGTATGGAATATAAGCAGTGATTACCAGGTTGTTTGTGATTAATGGATATATGGAGACAGAAAATGAATATGTTTTAGAGAAATCATCATAATTTTAAAAGTGCCCTTAACATACATTTAATTTGGATTAATAAAAATGCCTTAATAAGTATGTTTCTCTCTAGAATATGTTTTTAGTTTTTCAAAGCTTAAAAATGGAATGGTTTGAAAACCGTGAATGTGTGATATGCCACCTGCCCTATTTACATTTTTAACAGTTGAGTATTTGTTAACTGATCCCATAGACAGCTACATGTTTTGCTGTTACCAGATGGATGAGATAGAATGCCATGCATAACTTTACATTTATCTTCTTTGAGTGTCACCTTATTTGCATATCAATTAAAATAATATCTGTATTAAAATGGATAATGAAAGTTATCAAATTTACATGACATGACTGCAGTTTGCAAAATTTCCAGTAGATGCCCCCAGAGACCAGTCAACTCATTGGAAATCCTTGAAATTTAAAAGAGTCTTTTTTTATATTGAAACTTTTTCTCTTGCTGTATTTTGAAGTATATAGAAAATAAATTAGAAGTCCTAAAAAAATTCTCAACTCCAATAGTTTATTGTGCAAAATTATATATGAGTGATAGCCATATATTTGTAATCCATATTACTCAACTCTAATAATTGTTAAAATCCTACATGTGCAGCATTAAGAAAAATGCTGTCAGTTTTCATTGTAAAAGCATTCTGTATGCTTTTAAACTAAAATCATTTCAAACATAATTTTTTCTTTCTACCTCCTCTGTCTTTATATATTTACATGACTAAAGAAATGCTATACCCTTGTTTTAGCATTTTAGAAGTATCCTTTTCACACACAAAAAAAACTATAAAACATGCCTATATAACATATGATTCTTACCAGTGTGTGTGTGTGAGTCAAGAAACAGATTTGTTCCTCCTTCTAATTATACATAATATCTACCTTCACTGAAAAGTATGGGCAAGATTGGTGACTCACTTTATTCCACAGAAATTATATTAACTGAAGCTATTTAAGTATTAATTTGAGTCAATGTAATTATCCCGTAGGTGATTCTAATAACATTTATCCCTACAATACGAATTTAAGACTGTTATTACTGACACATAGATAACCCAATAGTGACTTATAAATATTAACTGAGTGGAATAAAAGTATTATACTGCCTTTTGATTAGATATAACATATCTTTTGAGTTTATCTTTGTCATACTAAGTAAAAATTTTATGATCTTGTTTTAGAGTATTGAGCTTATTGAACTGCTTTTGAAATATTTTACTGAATGTGAAGCATCACTTTGGTTCAGTATTTCAGTTTGACTTATGAAAATGTTGAATTACATTAATCATAGAATAGTTGATAATGCATTTTAATTTTGAAAATCTATCTAATGGCTAGTATGAATACTTGTAAGTACAAAGTGAAGATGATAAATTGGCATTCTGCTCATTTGTGTTTTTCATACTCATCCAGTTTCATCCTTTTATACGTTTGTCTTATGTGTCTGTCAGTGTTACCCGGTTAGACTTTACATCTCTGTGTGGGGATCACGTCTATTCAGTTTGCTTTGCCTGGATGCTACTGATTGTCTGCTGCCTTGTTTGAAGGAAAGGGATTCTCTCTCTGAAAGAGTCACAAAGTGACAGCCGTGTTTTACCCCAATCCAGCACAAACATTCATTAACACGGATAAAGAAGATGGCTTTCTTTCTTCCTTTTTTTTAACTGAAGTATATTTGATTTACAGTGTTGTGTTAGTTTCAGGTGTACAGCAAAGTAACTCACACGCACACACACATGCATATATATATATATACATGTTTGTTTTGTTTCATTGTCTTTTCCCATATAGGTTATTACATATTATCGAGTTTAGTTCCTTGTGTTATAGAGTAGGTCCTTGTTGTTTATTCTATATATTGTAGTGTGTATATGTTACTCCCAAAAGACAATGGCTTTCTAACTGGAGTCACATCATAATTGTATAATGATGTCAAATTTCTCAACAATCCATACAGGTAACAAAAAAAATGTGTGAAGGAGGAAGAGAAAAAGAAAATTAACATTATTTGATATAATCGGGGGCAATGTGATAAAGTGAAAAAAATTCAGAATTTGTAATCAGAGAAACCTGATTATGAAAGCCACCCCAGCCAGTTATTATCATGTATGACTTTGGGCAAACCAAAACCTCACTGAAGAGGGTTTCTTTATCTGTAAAAATGGAAGTCGTATTTTTAGAGTTATCGTGTGATTTAGAAATGATGTCTCACACATAGTACATGCTCTGTGAATAGTAGCTATTCAAAATGGTTTAAGGCAGAATTTAAAAATGATATAATATCTCCGTGGCCCTTTAATAGAAAGCTCTCCATTTCCCAGCATCTTCGCACATTCAGCTGCTATAGAATTGTGTTGGATTGTTCAGGTTTACTTTCTTCCAGTATATAGATTCTTTTTTTATGGAGTATAATTGCTTTATAATGTGCTAGTTTCTGCTGAACAGTGAAACAAATCAGCAGTATGTTTACATATATCTCCTCCCTCTTGGGCTTCCTCCCACCCCCTCCCATAAAGGGAAATTTTGTTGTAAATTCAAAATATTTAGAATCTCCATTGAATAATGCATTTAAATAGTAATAAAAAACCATATGAAATGCATGACCACTTAATTCCATTTTTAAAACCACTTTTCTCCAGCTGCATCCCTTAGCCCGGTTACGCCTTAAGTACCTGCAGTGGCAAAGATCTTCCTTAGGATATAGAGTTTAGATGTTCAGCATATCTGTGAATGTTACAACTTCTGTTTCTATGAATGGCCTCTTTTCTGTCAAGAGGACTCTCCTCAAATTCCGTAATATTGAAACTTTCCAGAAATTTTACCAGAATTCTCAGTTTTCATCCATCAGGGTGACTTCAGGTCAGTGAGATTTTTCTTATTCTGATGCTGAAAAAGGGCATATTCTAATTTAGATAAGTATTTGTTGTAATATATAAATAAAACCAAAGACTAATAACTTCATGTCCAAATGAAAGAAGTAAAATAGTGAATTTGAATTCTCTTTATGTTTCTGTTTGCATTTTTTAAAATTCCTTTTTGTAAATCAAGTAAACTTTGCCTGTTAGGAAATGTAAAACCTGACAAATTCACATATAATAGTAGAAATTGACATGCATTTTTATTTTCAGATAGCAGATTCATTTTAAAAATTAAAAATTATTCTGTTTAAAAGAAATGTTATGCATTAACTGTGAATGTTTAAATAGGAACCTATTTAGTAAAGCATTAATTGCTCTTTCTGGTTCTAAAATATTAGTAATGAGGCTTTAAGAACGTCATACATGTATGTGTGTATGTGTACACAAATGTGTGTGTAAAATTGAGTTGAGGTCGGAATAGTCATGTATGCTTTCTAAATACATTCTATTTGAAATTTTTTTGCAAAGAATGGTCTTTTTAAAAAATGTACTAAAAATTTTAAAAATTGATACCGGTTATATATCATGGATGTTTAGAGCTGTCTTGGGTACCAAGACAATCCCTTCTGAATCAGTTCACGTTCTTTGGTCACAGGCGCAGAGACAGAGTCTGACTAAGTAGAGTGGAAATGATTTTATTAGAAAGATATTTGGTAACTAGCTGAATTTAGGAGAAAACCTGGCTCAGAAGAAAAGGAAAAGACATGAGACACTTGGAAGGATCTAGGTAGCCAGAACCACTTTCAACTCTTGTCAGGATGTGGCTGCCAGGTGGACTGAACTCCGAAAACCTTCTACCTCTTTGTGTCTCTTGCTTCAAGATTCAGAATGCTGGGAGAGAGACCAGTGGCTTAATGTGGGAGGGAGTCTTTGAAATCAGGTCCCACCAAGATGACACACGATGTGCCACTTCCAAAAATACTTCAGAGTACTGCAGATGTGGAGCTAGATGCTGAGCGGACCAAATCCAACCCAAGCACCCTCAAGGAGTGATGTTCTGCGTTTCTGTCCTGGCTGGGACGAGCACTGAGATGGCCTCCTGACAGTTTGTTTCTACTGTTTATATCAGGGATCCCCAACCCCTGGGCCAGGAACTAGTCCCAGTCTGTGGCCTGTTAGGAACTGGGCCACACAGCAGGAAGTGGGAGGCAAGTGAACGAGCAAGCGAGGCTCCATCTGTATTTATAGCCGTTCCCCATCCCTCCCTTGTATCCCCCTGGTCTATGGAAAAATTGTCTTCCACAAAACTGATCATCCCTAGTGCCAGAAGGGTTCGGGACCACTGTTTTAAATCGATGATCTAATTTTTATTCATAATTTATACACACACACACACACATATATATATTCTTTTTCAGATCCTTTTTCATTATGTTATCACAAGGTGTTGAATGTAGTTCCCTGTGCCACACAGTAGGTCCCTGTTGCTGATCTGTTTTATACGCAGCAGTGCGTATCTATTAATCCCAAACTCCTAATTTATCCCCCCACCTTCTCTTTTTGATAACCATAAACTTATTCTCTATGCGTCAGTGCTTGTTTGAAGCAAGGCTGGATTTCCAGCCCCCTGACCTCTCAGACTTCCTCACCATCCCCCAGACTATCTTTTGGGTACCTCTTGGATGTCCGCTTCAGGTTCCTCAAACTCAAGTTATCCGAACCCACGCTTGTTACCCTTCCCCAAACCTAGTCATCCTTTTGTGTTCTCCTCTTTAGCAAATTGGGCTTCCCAGGTGGCGCGAGGGGTAATGAACCACCCTGCAGGAGACGTAAGAGGCATGGACTCGATCCCTGGGTTGCGAAGACCTGAAGATGGCATGGCAACCCGCTCCAGTATTCTTGCCTGAAGAATCCCCATGGACAGAGAAGCTTGGTGGGTTATAGTCCATGGGGTCACAAAGTGCTGGACAATACTGAAGCAGCTTAGCACACATGCATACGCTTTAGTAAATTACCAACTGCCCACCCCCAAAATCTTATTGCCATCGTAGCTCTTCTCTTTCCATCAACCCTAACATCCACTCAGTCACCAAGTAGTCAGTATTTTTATATCCTGAATATGTATCAAATCCACTTACTTCTGTGTGTTCCCCTGCCTCAACTTCAGTTAGTCCCATGGTCACTCTGTCCATGAACACCAGTGTCTCCTGCCTCTTCTCCCTGCTCCCGGTTCTACCCTCCTCCCAGCCATTCTCTTGGACCTAGTGTGAATTTCAGAGTCACAAGCTCAAGGATGCTAAGTTGAATGCCTTTTTTTTTTTAATAACTAATTTTAAGTCCTGGTCCTAAGCCTTGATTCTCCCTAATGTAAAAATCTGACCTCGTCCCTCTTCGGTACAGTCCAATTCAGTGATTTCTCAGGCTATTCAGATTCTTACACTCCTTCCCATCACCCTGTACTCCTATATAGAAACAGCACAACAGTGGTACCAAGAACACAGCACTGATGCCAGGTAGGAAGAAACAGGGTTACTAGGTTTAGCAAATAAAAATACAACATGCACTTCAAATTTCAAAAAACTGAAACTATTTTTGGTATAAGTATTCCCATGCAATATTCGGGATACACTAATACAAAAAACCATTTGTGGTTTATCTGATATTCAGATTTTACTGGGTATCCTGCCCAGGTTTATCTGGCAAGCTCAGGAGGGGGGGTTTGTCAGCATTTACTCCCAGATCTTGATCTAGGACCTTGTGATAGACTCTAAACTTGCCTGGTATCCATTTCTCCTCTTTACTAACCCAATTCCAGTTTCGTTTGAGGCAACAGTGTGCCTCCAAACAGGCAGGATATTTGTTTTTCTAGTGGTTGCAGCCAGGGATGGCCACATGACACAGTTCTCACCAAGGGAACAAAGTGGAATTCCAATAGTAGTTGCAGGAATAAAAATATTCCCAGTAATAGAGAAAGACACAGCTGATGTCACCCGCCTATCCCATTTCCTCTTGGCTGGAAGGTGGACTTGATGTCTGCATTGGGGCAGCCCTCCAGTGACCAGGGACAGGCAGGAAATAATCCAGGAGAAGAGATTATTGAACTCGCCAGGCCACGGAACCAAGGCTAACAGCTGCCTACCTTTGGCATCTTGTGCTGTGAGCAGTACAAACTTCTAGTTTTGAAAGCACCATGAGCCAGGTTTTCTCTTCCTTGAAACTGAATGGGTTCCTAACCAGGGCTCTGTCACTGATGCGCTTGATTCATCCTTTCCAGTCAGCTCTTGAAATATGCTGACCTGCCTCTTTCAGGAGCACCCCAGTGCTGCTTACTCGCAGAGTTACAGCTGTGTCCCCATTCAGTCCCAGGTGGGCAGCACATCTGACAGCCTTTTAGCACACACGCCCTTGCTAGAGCCAGTGACAGAGGGCAGACATCCCAGCCCTCTCTTCCCATTAACTTTGATGTCACACACGGAGGTCACCAGACAATTCACAGTCTTTGACCCATACTGTCCAGGGGCCATGGGACATCATGCAGGCTGTTTGGGTTTTCTTTTAATCAGAAGCTCTCTGCAGTGACTTTTGCTGCCTTTCCATGCCCTGTGTTGGGGCGGTGGGGAGGGGAGGGAGAGACACAACCTGATTCACCTTACATCTCACGCTTTCCTTCTCCACACTGTCGGCCAGAGGGCAGAAGCAAAAATCTGTGCTTGCTTCTCTCTTCTCCATTTCAAATATTTTGGTCATCGTTTTGACAAGATGGTGGCCTTTGACTTGTGGACCTGGGAATGTGGTTTCCTTACTCTCTTTATGGACTAGTCCTGTAAGAGTAGGTGCCTTGCATTGGCCATTAGGTTGAGGAGGATTGCAATTCAGTTGCGAATCCACTTCCAAGTAATTTTTCTAATATATTCGGTTGGCTAAAATGTTTGTTTGAGTTTTTCCATGCAGCTTATAGAAAAACTCAGAATAATTTTTGGCCAACCCAATGCAGAAAGCTGAGCACCAAAGAATTGATGCTTTTGAACTGTGGTGTTGGAGAAGACTCCTAAGAGTCCCTTGGACTGCAAGGAGATCCAACCAGTCCATCCTAAAGGAGATCATCATTGGAAGGACTGATGCTAAAGCTGAAGCTCCAGTACTTTGGCCACCAGATGTAAAGAACTGACTCGTTGGAAAAGACCCTGATACTGGGAGGGATTGTGGGCAGGAGGAGAAGGGGACAACAGAGGATGAGATGGTTGGATGGCATCACTGCCTCAATGGACATGGGTTTGGGTGGACTCTGGGAGTTGGTGATGGACAGGGAGGCCTGGTGTGCTGCAGTTCATGGGGTCACAAAGAGTCGGACACGACTGAGTGAGTGAACTGAACTGAGTACAATCTCACTGAGTCATTTCCCAGACTCAAACACTTCTATGACTCTATCCCACTCTTAGCTTGGAGTCCAAACTATTACTGTGCTCTGAAGTCTCCACAGTATGGGTTCTGCCCTCCCCTTTTTTTAACTTCCCTCTTCCTACTCCCTTCCTTATCACTGTATGTATTTAGTTCTAGAGCAAAGCTGATCCACTGAGTAAAAAATTCTGGGTGTATGGCACCTGGGCATTTTTGTTTTGTTTGCTTTTTAAACTCTATAGCGTGAGTCTGTTGCTGGACTTCATCATGTTTCTCAGAGAATCTTCACGTACATACTTTTGCTTGGTTCTTAGAAGAATCCTGTGATATAGGTATAGCAAAGATTAATATATACATTTCACAGATAAGAAGAAGTGAAGTCCAGAAAAGTTAGGAAGAAATGGCCTGAACCTCAGGGGTTTTAATTCTAGACTGTAACCACTCCACACTGAAATGTTTATTGATAGTAATATCACATCTTGTCAGTTCTAAATATTTAATTGTCCCCTATTTAAAAATGTAAAATAATTAGTAAAAAGTGATATCATTTGGCCTCTGATTACTTGCTTAATAGATTAATAGCCATCACACAGCTATTATTCCATAACTCTTTATTTCCTATATAACAGTGTTCATGCTCTGAAATTATTTATGATTTGTTTACTTATTTGTTGGTTGTGTTCTTCCACTAGAATATATACCTCACAAGGGTATTGACTCTATTTGATCTAGAACAGTGCCTAGCACTTAATAGGAAACTCAATAGCTATTGATTGAATAAATAAATACACTATTCAACTGTTTGAATAGTGTATTTGATCTACAAGGAGATGAGACCAGTCAATCCTAAAGGAAATCAACCCTGAATATTCATTGGAAGGACTGATGATGAAGCTGAAACTCCAATACTTTGGCCATCTAATGCAAAGAGCTGACTCATTAGAAAAGACCCTGATGCTGGGAAAGATTAAAGGCAGGAGGAAAAGACGACAACAGAGGACAAGATGATTGGATGGGATCACTGATTCAATGGACATGAGACGGTGAGGGACAGGGAAGCCTGGAGTGCTGCAGTTCATGGGGTTGCAAAGTGTCAGACGCGACTGAGTGACTGAAAAATAACAACAACAACTTTCAATTGTCATTTTATCTCTTTGCATATGATTTATTATTGTTAGAAGTGAAGTAGTAATCTAACACGTCATTAACTTAATCCTAACTGAAAATAATTTTTAAAATATATTTAGCAAGAGATATCCATAAACTCTTTCTGCATAAATGAATGAATGAATGAACCTTCATAACATACAGGGAAGCCACTTAATAGAGCTTTGTTTTGATATTCAGTGACACATTTAAATTTTGTTTGCCTTACTGGCTTTTTGTGTTGTTTGGGTGGGAGGGTAACTTATTAAGTATTTTTGGTTATTGTCAATTGCTATGGTCTGAATGTTGTGTTCCTAAAATTCATATATTGAAATCCCATTCCCTGGAAATGTAGGTAGATGGGGTTTTTAGAAAGTGATTAGGTCATGAGGGTGGGGCACTCATGAATAGGATTCAGTTAGTCAGTTCAGTTGCTCAGTTGTGTCCAACTCTGCAACCCCATGAATCTCAGCATGCCAGGCCTCCCTGTCCATCACCAACTCCTGGAGTTCACTCAGACTCACGTACATCGAGTCCATGATGCCATCAAGCCATCTCATCCTCTGTCATCCCCTTTTCCTCCTGCCCCAAATCCCTCCCAGCATCAGAGTCTTTTCCAGCGAGTCAACTGTTCGCATGAGGTGGCCAAAGTACTGGAGTTTCAGCTTTAGCATCATTCCCTCCAAAGAAATCCCAGGGCTGATCTCCTTCAGAATGGACTGGTTGGATCTCCTTGCAGTCCAAGGGACTCTCAAGAGTCTTCTCCAACACCACAGTTCAAAAGCATCAATTCTTCAGTGCTCACCTTTCTTCACAGTCCAACTCTCACATCCATACATGACCACTGGAAAAACCATGGCCTTGACTAGATGCACCTTAGTCGGCAAAGTAATGTCTCTGCTTTTGAATATGCTATCTAGGTTGGTCATAACTTTCCTTCCAAGGAGTAAGCATCTTCTAATTTCATGGCTGCAGTCACCATCTGCAGTGATTTTGGAGCCCCAAAAAATAAAGTCTGACACTGTTTCCACTGTTTCCCCATCTATTTCCCATGAAGTGATGGGACCAGATGCCATGATCTTCGTTTTCTGAATTTTGAGCTTTAAGCCAACTTTTTCACTCTCCTCTTTCACTTTCATCAAGAGGCTTTGTAGCTCCTCTTCACTTTCTGCCATAAAGGTGGTGTCATCTGCATATCTGAGGTTATTGATATTTCTCCCAGCAATCTTGATTCCAGCTTGTGCTTCTTCCAGCCCAGCATTTCTCATGATGTGCTCTGCATAGAAGTTAAATAACAGGGTGACAATATACAGCCTTGATGTACTCCTTTTCCTATTTAGAACCAGTCTGTTGTTCCATGTCCAGCTCTAACTGTTGCTTCCTGACCTGCATATAGGTTTCTCAAGAGGCAGGTTAGGTGGTCTGGTATTCCCATCTCTTTCAGAATTTTCCACAGTTGATTGTGATCCACACAGTCAAAGGCTTTGGCATAGTCAATAAAGCAGAAATAGATGTTTTTCTGGAACTCTCTTGCTTTTTCCATGATCCAGCAGATGTTGGCAGTTTGATCCTCTGCCTTTTCTAAAAGCAGCTTGAACATCTGGAAGTTCACGGTTCGCATATTGCTGAAGCCTGGCTTGGAGAATTTTCAGCAATACTTTGCTAGTGTGTGAGATGAGTGCAATTGTGCAGTAGTTGGAGCATTCTTTGGCATTGCCTTTCTTTGGGATTGGAATGAAAACTGACCTTTTCCAGTCCTGTGGCCACTGCTGAGTTTTCCAAATTTGCTGGCATATTGAGTGCAGCACTTTCACAGCATCATCTTTCAGGATTTGAAATAGCTCCATGAATAGGATTAGTGCTCTTATAAAAGAGGCTCCAGAGAGTGCTCTAGCTTCTTACATTATATGAGGACACAACTAGAAAGTTCAGGCTATGAACCAGGAGGGGCAACCTTCCTAGAGCCTTGGTCTTAGACTTCTGGCCTCCAGAACTGTGAGCAATAAAGTTCAGTTGTTTACAAGCTACTCAGTTAGTGGTATTCTGCTGTTGAGTTGCTCAGTCGTGTCTGACTCTTTGTGACCCTATGGACTGCATTCTCTGCTACATCAGCCCAAATGGACTGAGACACCCGTCAGCTAGCTTATTGGTCCTTATCAAAGGGAGCTCAGCTCTGGAACTGATATATTTATAATGTAATTTCCCTAAAATTACTATATTTAGATAGCTCTTGGCATCTTTCATTAAACTGGAGTTGTTCAATTATAAGTGTTTGAGGTCAAGATAGCTTTCAGCCCTTTCACTGAGAAAAAAAAAAAGGCAGCATGATCCAACCTTTAATTATTATAGGATCAAAAAAATGAAACGATTTGAAGGATTAAAATAACGAGTTCAGTGTTCTGATTCTTATTCCCAGTTACCGGAACTCGTACACGAAGAACGTCTGTGTGGAGATGCTGCGGGATGGTTATCATAAATCCTTTACCGAGTTCTTCGCTCTGACAGAGAAGTGGGGTGCCCTGAGGGAGGCTGCGAGGGTCCGATCCCTGTCCTGGGCACAGAGACCCCTGGAAGAGCAGCCCGACAAGCTGGATCACTTCTACTACTACCTGACCAGGGCTGAGACAGCTGAAAGGAAAGGTACGTGGAGGGGTGTGGGGAAGCAGCACCGCCGAAACCAGAACAGGGAGCACCTGAGGGCAAGTTCCCAGTTGCTTCATATGTGAATATAAGACCATTAGGACACCTCAGCACAATTCAGCCTAGTCAACCAAGCATCTTCATGGAATGGACAGTAGAGAATGCTGACTCACAAGAGTGCCCAGACACATGGCCGTCCTGGCGATGTCACTCTAAGCCTGGGTAGACACTAAACAAATAGCACCTAGTAACATCTCCAGGGCTTCCCAAAGTATTAAAATCTTTGGTGTCATTAATTATACATCTTTATATAGTTTTTTTCTTTATACGTAATCTGAATATTGACTTTCAGTGAGGAGCCCTTTGCAGAGTATTGTAATTTGCCAGTTAAACTTATTTTCTAGTATTTATAGAATGGAATTTGAAGGTTTTATCCTTAAGTTCTATGCTTAAGATTTCTATCAGAGAATTCTTATTGGTGAATTGTGAGGAGACAGGAAAAGTCTGTAATTCATAATTATGAATAAAATTGTTAATTTTTTATTTTCTATCACATCATCTCATTAATTCCTTTTTTGATATTGTAAATTTTTCCAGAAGGTCAATATGTTTCAATCTACTACAGTTATATGATATCATTGTCATAAGTATTTCTTAGTTACATGTCCAGAATTGGTCATTTTGTACAATCAAAGAAAGGAGATCCCCAAATTTGGCATATACATTTGGTATTCTCAATTGTCTTCTTCTTTGACATTTTTTGTGTGAAAATACCATGGACTCAAAAAGAGAGAAGCCTTAAGCTCCACCATGAAAATGTCTCTATTTCATTGTACAGCACAATACATAAGTGAACTTGTGTGTGTATGTGTGTATGTGTAGATAAGAGGTGATTATTTGTATAATGAAAATATTTAACTACAGAATTGACTTTGAAAAGAGTCCTTTGGTAAATTTTAAAATGTGATTTACATATACGTTCTCAAGAAATTAACTGTTTTAAATTTTAAAATGCTATTGTAAAAAAAACTTATTTTCTAGGTCAGCCCCAAATTCTGAGGTGATATTTACACTGAAAATAGACTTGATCAAGATAAAATTTGTTCATAAGTCATTTTTTTCAAGTTGAATTAATTTGATTCATTAAACATTTTAAATAGAAGCATTCATTTTAGTAGCATAATAGGATAAATTTAGGCCAAACACATCAGTAGTCATAAAGCATCATAAAAGAAACTTATAAAGCATTTTAGAATTATAAAGAAACTAGAATGCTAAATAATCTATTTGAAGGTAGAAAAATACTTTATTTGAAAAAGTAACTATATTACATATAAATTAAAATGATTCTCTCCAATCCCCCAAATTTAAAAAGCCCAAGCTTCGTGATAGCCAGTGTCTTATACACACGTACAAGTAATGAAATAGTTTCTCACTGAGTAGTTTGTCACGTGTTCTTGGTAGCTAAGGTTCTGTTTGATAAATGGAATAAAATTACTTCTTGCTCAGAACAACTCTTCTGTAGGGTTATTGACTTCAAAATGCTGTGGCTTTTGCCTGGTTAAAATACAAAAAGTTAAAATTATTGCAAAAAAAGTTATTGGAAATACATCAGTTGAAGGACAAGTAAACATTTATATGCTTCTCTGAAAAGAAATGTGTAGTTTTTTCACATTTAACACATGAACTTTATAGGAGAAAAACTGTAGTTTAAGAATGTCCTAGAAAGTAGTGCAGGGAATATGTATAGAAACTCTTATTAACTTGAATTAATTCTAAATCTTAAAACCCATGTATACCACACACTTAATCTAGAATATAGAAATCTGTTAATAGTTCCTGGACGATTTCACCCCATATGGTTGTGGAATCGGAGACAATTATCTTGAAGCAGCATCGTATCTTTGAGTATTCTTATTGCTTCTCATTGGAAAGACTATCACTCTAGGGTCACAATGAAGTTCATTTAATCAAAGCTATGGAACTAACAATAGTCATCTCAGGTCAGTTCTGTCTCTTGAGACTCACAAAGCAGAAACCCAGAGTTATTTAAATTACTTTTCAAAATATCGCTTTCTGTTTTATAGCAAAGAAATGTTTAAAGAAAGCCGAGCATTCTTTTTGGATCATTTTCCATTTGTTACAAAGTATTTCTTTGTCCCCGATATCATGCTTATAAGACCCAATGTGAGTCATCTCTGTACCATCTGTAACATGATTAGGGCCTGGTGCCCCATGGGGCTGAGGAAGAGATGGCAATAATGGTAATGGGTAACTGAATCAATAGATAATTCAAACATTATTTACACTTGACTTTAAATTATTGTCAAGGGTTAAGCAGCAATTTTTTTCTCTAATAACATTTATTTAAGATACCCAAAGTATGTTTTACTCAAGCAGAGTCCCACTGGATGTTTATACAGTTTATGTAAAGAAAAACAAAAGTGAGTGTCTGGTGAAATAAGTTTGAGAAACAACCATGTGAATTAACATATACATTAAGCAGGTTGGTTTGTTGCAGGACTTATCAGAGCCTTTGACATGTTAATGTATCGTGTGTTTCACTGAAAGAGAGAAATTAGTAGGAGCACTTTCCAAATTTATTTCATCATGAGATCTCCTTTTAAGGTAGCATAGTGAATATTGGTCTAAGGAATAAATCAACAATAAAATTGATTTTCATCTTATTAATATAGCTGCTGACAATTTGAGGAAATGTTGTGCAAGCAAGGAGAAAAGGCTGTTTAGAATGTAAAGGGTATAAACCATGTATTTGTATTACTCAAAGGTTCAAAACTTTCAATTTTTCCATAGAAGAATAGCTTAGCTGACAAGTAGTCTTTAAATATGTAATCTAAATAGCTTCTAAGCAAAACCAAAAAGTTTATCAAATGTTGGAAATGTTTTTCTATTAAAGCTTAATTACTGAAAAATGGAAAATTATTTTAGGTTTGCATACATATTTTTTAAAGCTCTTTGTATGACTTTTTAAAATGGAAGATATGAAACGTTTTATTTACAGGTTTTAAAAATAGCAGTTCTCTTCATGTGTTTGTTAGCCATCTGTATGTCTTCTTTGGAGAAATGTCTATTTAGTTCTTTGGCCCATTTTTTGATTGGGTCGTTTATTTTTCTGGAATTGAGCTGCAGAAGTTGCTTGTATATTTTTGAGATTAGTTGTTTGTCAGTTGCTTCATTTGCTATTATTTTCTCCCATTCAGAAGGCTGTCTTTTCACCTTGCTTATATTTTCCTTTGTTGTGCAGAAGCTTTTAATTTTAATTAGATCCCATTTGTTTATTTTTGCTTTTATTTCCAGAATTCTGGGAGGTGGATCATAGAGGATCCTGCTGTGATTTATGTCTGAAAGTGTTTTGCCTATGTTCTCCTCTAGGAGTTTTATAGTTTCTGATCTTACATTTAGATCTTTAATCCATTTTGAGTTTATTTTTGTGTACGGTGTTAGAAAGTGATCTAGTTTCATACAGATGGCTAACAAACACATGAAAAGATGCTCAACATCACTCATTATTAGAGAAATGCAAATCAAAACCACAATGAGGTACCACTTCACACCAGTCAGAATGGCTGCGATCCAAAAATCTGCAAGCAATAAATGCTGGAGAGGGTGTGGAGAAAAAGGAACCCTCCTACACTGTTGGTGGGAATGCAAACTAGTACAGCCACTATGGAGAACAGTGTGGAGATTCCTTAAAAAACTGCAAATAGAACTACCTTATGACCCAGCAATCCCAGTGCTGGGCATACACACTGAGGAAACCAGAATTGAAAGAGACACATGTACCCCAATGTTCATCGCAGCACTGTTTATAATAGCCAGGACATGGAAACAACCTAGATGTCCATCAGCAGATGAATGGATAAGAAAGCTGTGGTACATATACACAATGGAGTATTACTCAGCCGTTAAAAAGAATTCATTTGAATCAGTTCTGATGAGATGGATGAAACTGGAGCCAATTATACAGAGTGAAGTAAGCCAGAAAGAAAAACACCAATACAGTATACTAACACATATATATGGAATTTAGGAAGATGGCAATGACGACCCTGTATGCAAGACAGGAAAAAAGACATAGATGTGTATAACGGACTTTTGGACTCAGAGGGAGAGGGAGAGGGTGGGATGATTTGGGAGAATGGGAATTCTAACATGTATACTGTCATGTAAGAATTGAATCGCCAGTCCATGTCTGACGTAGGGTGCAGCATGCTTGGGGCTGGTGCATGGGGATGACCCAGAGAGATGTTGTGGGGAGGGAGGTGGGAGGGGGGGTTCATGTTTGGGAACGCATGTAAGAATTAAAGATTTTAAAATTTAAAAAATTTAAAAAAAATTAAAAAAAATTTAAAAAAATTAAAAAAAAAAATAGCAGTTCTCTAATCACTGTGTATGTGGGCTTCCCTGGTGGCTCAGATGGTAAAGCGTCTGCCTGCAGTGCAGGAGACCAGTGTTCGATCCCTGGGTCGGGAAGATCCTCTGGAGAAGGAAATGGAAACCCGCTCCAGTACTCTTGCCTGGAAAATCCCATGGGTGGAGGAGCCCGGCAGGCTACAATCCATGGGGTCACATAGAGTCGGACACAACTTCACTTTCACTTTCAATCACTATATATGAGTAAGAATATAAAATATTACAAAACAGATTTTAATGCTCTATTCATATCAGGCACAGGTCCAGAATGGAAAGATAAAGCACAAGAGAAATCAGTTCTAAAATGAGAGTATTTCTTTTAAGTAAATTGCTCAGGGTTTTACCCCGTACTTTTCACCTAAGCTATTGCTTATTGTGAATAACCTTTAAAAGGCAGAAAGTCTCTGCAGAATCTCCAGTTCCTTCAAAACTGGGGAATAGGGAGAATGTATTTTAACTTTAATTTTTAGTTCTAAAACTTATTTTGAGATAAATCTTAATTTCCTATGGAATTATGAAGTAGCGATTTCCCTGGGGGCATAGTGATAAAGAATCCACCCACCGATGCAGGGCACACAAGAGATGTGGATTAGATCCCTGGGTCAAGAAGATTTCCTGGAGGAGGAAATGGCAACCCACTTTAGTATTCTTGGGCTTCCCTTGTGGCTCAGCTGGTAAAGAATCCGCCTGCAACGTGGGAGAACTGAGTTTGATCCCTGGGTTAGAAAAATCCCCTGGCGAAGGGAAAGGCTACCCACTCCAGTATTCTGGCCTGGAGAATTCCATGAACTGTATAGTCCAAGGGGTTGCAAAGAGTCGGACACGACTGAGCAACTTTCCGGTATTCTTGCCTGGAAAATTTCCATGGACAGAGGAGCCTGGCAGGCTGCATGGGTGTGCAAAGAATTGGACCCAACTGAGCGACTGAGCACAGCACAGCACACACACTGTGTAAAAGCTGATATTATGTAGGTCTTAAATTTCTTTGGGAACATTGGAGTGACTTATGTACGGTTTTCACAAGTTAATTTTTGTTGTAATCAGCCTATTGTCAATTTTTTCTCAGCCTTTTGACTTTAATCGTATAGGAGTACCAGTGGGCAATATGTAATGCTTTTCATAATTGTAATTATTTCAGGCATATATAGATTGACTCTTCTGATAGTAGTGAGCAATTAATATCACTTAATTCCAACAGATAGTGATTGCTGTAAAAAGTCCTTGGAAGGGTAATCCATAGCCTACCATTTACTTATGACTATGTTTTTAGCACAAATGCAAAGAAATGCAAAGATTATGTATTTTTTCATGTCCACCAGTAGAATGAAATCTACAAGAGAGAAGTACAATTTAGCACAGACATTTTTGTTTAAGTTTATGACTGTGTGCAATGAAGTTTGTAAGACTGATCCATAGTTTATCAGTATATATTTTTTGTGTGTACAAATAGGTCAGATATTTGCCACTTTAGGGGAAAGAAAGAGGGATTTAATAAACTGACAGCTAATAAACTAGTAACTTCCTGAGTGAGAGCGATGACTAGTATTAACACATTTTCAGCAGAAGAAGATACTCATAGAAAAGATAATGCTAGAAATCTACTGTTTCTTAACATTGCTAGTAACTTGTACTGTCACAAACGGTGCTGTAAAGTGTATGGAACATACAGTGATCATCATTTCTTGTATCTATCTATAAGCTGCATGCTTACTTTTTCTTTTGGGTGAAAATACCTTGATATTTTTAGATTTCATCTGCTTACTTCCTTTATCTTCTTGCCATGGTTAGGAAACATTGCATTCTCTGGAATCTCTAAATACTTTTCAAATCTTCAGTGGGATAAGTACTTGCTGATACCATATACTCATTTATTTCAAAAGAACTGAGCCCATTGCTAGCAGACACCATTCTGTTTTTGTCTTATATAAAGACTACTATATCAACCAAAGAGTATATCAGTCTAAGCGCTTCAAAAGATTTTTTTTTGTTTTTCTCATGTGTACATCCTTTAATTAATATAACTAGTTTAATAGTTAAAACACATTAATTTTTACATTTCCAGTTTTTAAATAGTTAATCATGCTTTTAAAGAAAAATAGAAACTAAATGTCACTATATTGGTTTGCCATTTTAAGAGATGTGCCTTGAGACATTTTGCTAATGCATTTTCTGATGTTTTTCTCTCTTTGAAGAATACTTTGAAGAGGTCTATAATAACTTGTACGCTCTGGCCTGTTACTTCAATAATTCTGAAGACAAGTGGGTTAGAAACCACTTCTATGAGCGATGTTTTAAGATTGCTCAAGTCATCAAAATTGACGGTGGGAAGAAGGAAGCCGAGGCACATGGACACATGGGGCTGCTCTTCGAGGAGGATGGTGAGTAGCCCTTTGCCAGGGTGCCCTAGGGGCTTTGGAGGCTCTTGAGTCCAGGCAACCAGAAAGCGTGTAGGGGTGGAGAAAAAGACCCGAGGCTTGGTGTTAAGAATGTAAGTTGTGTGCTGTGTGCTCAGTCGTGTCCAACTCTTTGCTACCCCATGGGCTGTATGCAGCCCGCCAGGCTCCTCTGTCCATGGGATACTCCAGGCAAGAATACTGGAGTGGGTTCCATTTCCTCACCCAGGGGATCTTCCTGATCCAGGAATTGAATTGAGCCTCTTGCGTCTCCTGCCTTGGCAGGTGGGTTCTTTACCACTGTGCCACCTGGGAAGAATGTAAGTTATTGAGATTAAAAAGCAAAGGGATGTGACTTTGGACTCACCCTCTATATTGCTACTCTCATACCCCAGCTGAGTACTCAGCCTAGAGTTCCCAGCAGCAGCATCACAGAGAGAGAACTTCTTCCCAGTCTTCCACGTACATCTTTCCTCCACATTGCACCATTTCAAATTATTTTTCCTTTCGTGTAGACCTTTTCATTCATTTTAACTTGATTTCTCATGTTTGAAAATGGAAAAGAGGAAAGACACACATGGTGATTTTCCTGACATGCCAAATCCCATATATTCAATCTCTATAACTCAGATACCATTTGTTGTGGTTTTATAATAATTTCTGAAGGAAATATTTCTTTGTAAATAATGTCATGCTTAATAATATTATATTAAGACAAGCCAAAGCCTGAGACAAAACCACAAATTCATCAGAAACATATTTCTTATGGTGGTTTAATAAAGATTGTGAGTAGAAATTTAAGAATTAAAGTTATTTGTGGAAGAATAGTGGTTAGATCATTTACAAACCAAATATATGGGAAGATGGAAATATTTGATCAGAAATAATTCTGTTTCTCCCCTCAAAGCACTCTCATCTCCATGAGAGTTTTTGGCGATAGGGTTAAGTTAGAAAATATTTGCTATTTTATGGCTAGAACTGCCTAGGACTTTGAGAAAGGAGGGGGAAAAAAAGGCTTTCATGCCTCAGGAAATTGCACATTGCATTCTACAGCATGGTAGGTACTGGAACGTGGCTGATGGTCAAGGGCTCTCTTGGGTGATAGGTATGAAGAGCAGAACAGTTCAAAGAAGTGAGAGATCATAGGTACTAGATTCAAGGAAGGCAAGACGGAGCCAGAAGGAACTGGTGGGGGAGGACTTCACTGGTGGTCCAGTGGCTAACACGCCAGGTTCCAAATGCAAGGGGGCACAGGTTTGATCCCTGGTCGGGGAACTAGATCCCACATGGTACACAGAGAGGCCAAAAAAAGAAAAAAAAAAAAAAAGAGTAAGATGTAAAAAAAGAAGAAAAAAGAAGGGACTTGTGGGGAACATGAAAGATGGGTGTAATTTAGGCAGGTAAAGAAACAGGAATATATTCTGTAAGGCAGAACTACATAGACCAAAGCAAAATTAGAGAAAATGGTAGGTGCAGCAACTTGGTTAAAGTGGCAAGTATATTTCTGAGCAGTGACTGGGGCTGAGTGTGTATGGAAAGATTTGGGTTCAGAGTTTGGGCTTCTGTCTCTTCAGTCTACGGAAAGGAGTGTGATAGGAGTCTCACTGTGAGACACCTATGGGAAGAGGAAGGGGGAATGGTTAGGAAGCTGCTGCATTCATTCCACCTTGAAGGAACAATCCAAGAGTATTTAAAAGAATATATTTGAGCATATCCATAGCAAAAAAAAAAAAATTTTTTTTGGCTTCACCTGTGGCATATGGGATGTCAGTTCCCCAACCAGCGCTTGAACCGGTGCCCCCTGCCTTGGGAGCATGGAGTCTTAACCTGCTATACCACTAGAGAAGTCCCTACAGTACAATTTAGGATGTCTCAAAGCAAAGGGTTAGCAACATCAAGCGATACCTATACAACAGAGTTCAGTGCAGTCACGAAATTACAAATTAGAGCCAAATTCATTCGTTTAGCAAGTATTTGTTTAGGACCTAATGTCTAGAGATAAAACAGCTAGCAAGATAGACAAAATATTTTCCTTGCGACACTAAGATTGTGCTGGGAAAAACAGGGCTTAACCATTCCTATCTATTATAACGTATGAACTGGTGGTAAATGCTGTGATGAAAAATAAGGCAAAGGAATAGATCGCAGTTGCTACTTTACATACAGTGTTCACCTTCTAGGAGATGAAGCATGGAGAAGGTGAGGGAGTGAGCCTTGTAAAAATCTGGAGGAAGAGGCTTTAGAGAGAGGATGTAGGGAGTGCCAAGTGAAGGCTCAGCACTGTCTGGAACTCAGTGAGGAAGGTGGGGGATGAAAGGAAAGGAGCCAAGTTTAAACCAGGAGGTTGGGATCACATGGGAGCTTGTAGGCCAAGCTGAGGACTTTGGATTTTATTCTGAATTGTGTGAAAAGTTACTGTCATGTAAGAATTGAATCGCCAGTCCATGTCTGACGTAGGGTGCAGCTTGCTTGGGGCTGGTGCATGGGGATGACCCAGAGAGATGTTGTGGGGAGGGAGGTGGGAGGGGGGTTCATGTTTGGGAACGCATGTAAGAATTAAAGATGTTAAAATTAAAAAAAAATAGAAAAAAAAAAAAGAAAGTTAAAATGTTAGTTGCACAGTCATGTCTGATTCTTTGCAACCCCTGCAACCCCATGGACAGTAGCCTGCCACGCTCCTCTGTCCATGACATTCTCTAGGCAGGAATACTGGAATGCTGCTATTTCCTTCTCCTGAGGATCTTCCCAACCCAGGGATCGAACCTGAGTCTCCCACATTACAGGCAGGTTCTTACCATCTGAGCCAACAGGAAATCTCAAAATATATATCAGTTTAAGAAAATGCTCATGGTACATTAAAGAGAAAATGAGATCCAAACACAAGGTAAAATATAATTATATTTGGCATGTGTTATGTACCAACCAAGTGTTAACAGTGGTTGTTTTCTGAATGTGGGGATCATACATAGGTGATTATAGAATTATGTACTGAAGAGTTATTACTTACTGTAATTGAGAAGTTACTTGTTAAAACTCTAGAGCCTGTTGTTAAAAGTAAAGTTTAGTTTTTCAGTTTGTAAAAATGGAATAAATTCTTGCTTATGTAAAATTCAAAGTAAAATCTTTGCATAAGCTTTTTAAAATGATTATTTTTAAGCTTTTAAAAAATGATTAGCTTTTTTTGAAGATGAGGAAACTGTGGCACAAAGAAATTGAGCTTGTCCGTGCTGGGGCTGGTGTTGACTCAGCTGGCTTCAGAGCCTGTGTTGGCAGCCACCGCCCTACGCAAACCAAGAACTGCTTTACTTTCAACTGTGAAAATTCCCCAAAATTATACACTACAGTGTAATTTAGCACTTTCTTGTTCTCTACTGTAAGTATATCCCTCAGATGTTGTTTTTTGTTTTTATAATTGGAACCATCAAATTCTCCAACTATGAGAAATCAAACAATGGAACTTTCCATTACAGACTCCCCCCCAAAAAAAAGAATTTAAGAAAGAAGTAACAAATAATATATGAAAATTAAAGCTGAAGAAGCCAGGGCTACCCTGATGAAAGTTTAGGAGTGGCCTCATTGAGTTTCAGATAGCTACCACAGACATATTCTGAACTTTTCTATACCTTTTATTTCTGATTTTTAAAACTTGATGTGATATTTTTAAATTTTTTACAGTAAAAAACACATAATAGAATTTACCATCCTAACTATTTGTGAGTGAGTTCAGTAGTATTAAGTGCATTCTCACTGTTGTGTAACAACAGTTCTGGTCTCTAGAACTTTTTCATCTAGCAAACCTGGATCTCAGTACCCATGAATCAACAATTTCTGATTTTTAAAAATCTGTGAGTGTTTGCATTGGAGGATTTATAAATTGTTTTCTTCCTTTCTTTATTCATTCTTCTATTCATCCACTTATTCAACAAATGTTAGAGCTACTTACTAATGGTTACTAATACAAGTAGCAACCAGGGCACCATATCAACTTAGTGGCTGAGAGTGAAAATGAGTTTGGAAAATGTGATCAAGGTGGGGCTGCTGTCAGATTACATTCACGGGTCAGTGGCTTACTCACAATTAGATGCCCCACCCTACAGCATGATAAAATGTACCCAAATGCCATAATAAGTAGGATGTTTTGTCTATAAACCTATTCTTAAGTTAGATTGTGTTTGTTTGGGTTTTTTTTGCAACTCCTTTTTGAAAGATCTGAACTAGTTTTCTATGCCCTTAATCAGTTCATTGGCCACAAGACCTGTGCCTTTATTGCCTGATTGATAAAATGATTTGAGTTGATATTGATGAAAGTTTTAGAGATTCAGTTTATAAGTTCGTAAGTTCATTCATTCATTCGTAAGTTCAGTGTACTTTGGAGGATAAACTAGGACTACTTAAAATATGGGACTAGAGTGCCATGAGGGCTCACCTGAACATGGGGTCCCCCTGAGGTGATGGTGTGTAGCTTCCGCATATCTGATCTGATGGGTCCAGACAAGCCCCATGGAGGCCCCGCAGCAACAGCTAGGTGGCAGCTGTGCCCAGAGGCAGGTGGCAGCCTCCTTTTTCCAGGGCGCCCATTCAGGTTAAAGCAGGGTACCAGCCAGCAGATGGCAAAGGGCAGTTTGTCACAGCGCAGTGAAGCAGGCTGCAGTCCAGGGCATGGCTCCAGCACGCTCGGGGAACTAAAGAGCAAATGAACATGAGCAGAAGCCATGTCATGGGGACTGGGCACCTGGGTGCATTTGGGGCCATTGTTCAGCCCACAAATACACCGTCTGACCAGAGCACAAACTGTAGTCTCCACTGCTGCTAAAGATGGTGCTGGTATGCAATGTGGACTGGCTTCCATTGACTCAAAGGCTGGTTGTCTATTCTTCAGTTCAGATATCTGCTAGGGTAGCAGGCATGGAGTACTCATGGTCTGACAAACACTTGTAGCAGATCAGAGGCCGTGTCTTCTTTCAGAATTGTCACCTACTTGGAAGGACAGATGGATAAGCAGCATTCACACCACATCTGTGGAGCACTGGAGAAAGTTCTCAGACCCTGGGCTGGTAGGAAACATTCCCATACATTCCAGAGCAGCACACAGAGGTCTGGCAGGGCTGGATGTCAGAGTCTTGGAGAGAGATGGTTTTCTAAGAGCTGTGATTAAGGAAGTACCAGGCTTCTCCCTGGGTATGGTCTGGGACCAATAACAAGATGATGTGCCAGAACCTTAACTTCAGTCCTCCCTTGCCAGGTCACTGTTTAGTTGTTGGGTCAGGGAACTAGGATCCAAGTCTTGCAGTTGCAGCTTTATTAGTGGTAAGCAAAGAACTGGTGGGTCTGAGCACATCAGCATTCAGAATTCAGCTCCTACCTTCTTTGCTTCCACTGATTTAGGATCTGAGTCCAAGCCTTGCCTTTGACCAAATTAATGAACTTAGCACTGAGACTAGCCCGTTTCCTTGGAGTCTTGTAAGAGTTGAGTCTGTTTTTTGGGAGAGCTAACCTGGAGGATTAGAATTGGTCAAGGAAATACTTGATTTCTATCTAGCTCTCTGTCCTGTCCTGTCTCCCCCTAGTTCAAAGAGGGCTGGCTTCAAGCAGCATCTCTCACTCTGCCAACAATCTATTCCATTTCAACTCATATGGGCTTGGAATGTAGACCTCCCATCTCGGGAGGCAGAAGGATGATAAGAGTAGACGTTGGGTGACCACCGTTGGTGCTGATCATCTTCCCTGAGAACAGGCAGGGGGAGGCCCTTGTAGGAACAGCTTAGGAAGTGCACATCTTCCAGTTCCAGAGTTCTTCATCTGTAGCTGTAGCACCAGGATTGAGTAAAGACTGACCCAGACCCACAGCGTTGATCCCAGATTCTCCTAGCAACTGGGACTTCTGCAGAAGAGTTGTCCTGGTTGGCTTGGTCAGTTCAGGGCCTACAATTTACTATTGACAGCCAATTCTTTGGACAAATTCTGGATGGTGTATTCCAGTGGGATTTGCCAGGGGGCAGAAGGAACCAGAAGGAGGGTTACAGTGGAATGGCTCCCCCTCCCCCAAACCATCTGGTAGTGCAAGACAGATCCAACACAGGAGGCCCCACTCTGTGGGCTTCCCTGGTACCTCAGGTGGTAAAGAATCTGCCTGCAGTGTAGGAGACCCAGGTTCAATCCCTGGGTGGGGAAGATCCCCTGGAGAAGGGCATGGCAACCCACTCCAGTATTCTTGCCTGAAGAGGTCTATGGACAGAGGAGCCTGGTGGCCTACAGTCCATGGGATTGCAAAGAGTCGGATATGACTGAGTGACTAACACACACACACACACCATTGTAAAGGACTGTCCCCTTTACCATCTTCATCTCATGGCTGCTGCTGCTGCTAAGTTGCTTCAGTCGTGTCCGACTCTGTGCGACCCCATAGACGGCAGCCCACCAGGCTCCGCTGTCCCTGGGATTCTCCTGGCAAGAACACTGGAGTGGGTTGCCATTTCCTTCTCCAATGCATGAAAGTGAAAAGTGAAAGTGAGGTCGCTCAGTCATGTCTGACTCTTCGTGATCCCATGGACTGTAGCCTTCCAGGCTCCTCCATCCATGGGATTTTCTAGGCAAGAGGGAAGTAGAATTTGGAAGCCCACTTTTCTTGTCTTGTACATAGATTTGGTGGTGGTTTAGTCACTAAGTCATGTCTGATTATTGTGATGTCATGGACTGTAACCCGCCAGGCTCCTCTGTCCACAGGATTCTCCAGGCAAGCATACTGGAGTGGGTTGCCATTTCGTTCTCCAAGGGATCTTCCTGACCCAGGAATCAAACCCAGGTCTCCTGCATTGCAGGCAGGTTCTTACTTCCCTGGTGGCTCAGAAAGTAGAGAATCCACCTGCAGTGTGGGAGACGTGGGTTTGATCCCTGGGTTGGGAATATCTCCTGGAGAAGGGAATGGCTACTCGCTCCAATATTCTGGCCCGAAGAATTCCATGGACTGTATAGTCCATGAGGTCACAAACAGTCTGAGTGACTTTCACTTTCACTTTATCCTGGTTTGTAATAGTCAGCCTTTTCCTAACACATCCTCCACCCATTGTAAGGAAGATGCCCCCTTTCATTTTTTTTTGCATGAATTTTATGAGGGGCAGTAGTTCAGCTTTCCTCTCAGTGAAGTGTCCACTGTGTATTAGGTAATTACTTTCAATATCATACACACACACACCACCAAAGGAATTCTATCACTGAGAGTCCTAACCCCACAGGGGTTCCACTGCTAAGGACTGTTCAAAGCTAGTTCCTGCTAATGATCTCTAGCCAGCCATCCTGAAGGCTGACCACAGTATCACTAGCATTTTCTTCCCACTCCCATCTTGGTCTTTGATTTCTTTCCAACCCCCCTGACTTGCTTCCAGAAGGCCATGTTATTGGCCTGGAGAGATGCCCGGTTTGCTGGGACAACTGCCATGCTAACGAAGTAATTGGTCAGCCGCACTCACAGCAGGCCTACCAGGGCCACGCTGCTCTGAGAAAACTCAGAGAGACAGGAGCAGAGCAGGTGTGCAGGTCTCCCATTGTCCTTCCATTGGATGCTCTGTGTTTAGGGAGCTGTTGTTACACTCTTGGTATAATTGGGGACCAGACCCAACAACAACATGGCATGGCAGAGCCTTGACACAAGCTCTACCCTGTCACCTCAGCATCCATCGTTTGATGTCACATCAGCCAGCCCTTCCCCTGTGATTGGTATGGAGGAACAGATGAGGTCTTTGCATTGGGATTGCGATCACAGGATTGTTTGTTGTTTGGAGAAGGAAAAGGCAACCCTCTCCAGTATTCTTGCCTGGAGAATCCCGTGGACAAAGGAGCCAGGTAGGCTACAGTCCATGGGGTTGCAAAGAGTCAGACACGACTGAGCGAGTAACACACACAGAGTATGGCAAAGAAAATCATAGGGTATGTCACAAGATTTGCCACCTAGGCATTCATAATTTCGGGAGCCCCAACCTCTTTCCTGTCAGGAGAGAACTCTAGGGTCTAAGCCTTCGCTATAGGTCAGGATTCATTGCCCTAAAAACACTAAACCTAGCTGGTTTCTTTGGAACTTTGCCAGAGTCCATCTCTTTTTCTAGGAAACTAGTCTACAGGGTATCAGTTCTGGACAAGTTAACCCTTATTTGTTAAATCTGGAAGTTCTGTGTAAGGAGTGACATGAACATGCAGAGACTAGGGTCAGATTATAAACACAGAAGTGCTATCCTTTAAAAACTAGGACAAAGTCGGTAAGATGGTAAGCTTCAAAAGGATCTCTACCACCAAAGACTCGCTGTTTTAAAGAGTGGATCAAAGCGGAAGCATCAGTTAAACCAGAGGATCCCTGTGCTATACGATACGTTCTCATTAGTTGTTTGTCTTCTATGTAGTATCAGCAGTGTACATGTGGTGACCTGAACGGGAAGGAGGTCCGAAAGGGGGGGATGTATGTATGTGTATGGCCGATTCATTTTGCTGGACAGTAGCAACTAACACGTTGTAAAGCAGCTATACTCCAGTAAAAATTAATTAAGAACAAATGAATGAACAAAAGTAAGAGAAGATCCAATTTCAGTCCTAGAAGAATGCCTACTAGATGCTGAAATTGAGTGAGAGCTAGTCTTACCAGCTAGCAGATCCAAGGGCAGACTGTCCATTCTGCTTGCCTTTAAATACCTAGACTAAATATTTCCAATTGAGAGATGTAGAAAATGAAAGAAAAACAAACCATTAGTCTGAAAAACAAACCTATAAATGGAATAATTAGAAAAGTTCCTAGTGTCTTCAGGAAGATACAAGAAGGCAGAAAAGTTTAAGGATAAAACCAAATGAGATGACAGTGAGCCCCAGATGAAGTAAGGAAGGCTTTCAATGAAATGCAGATTTCATTTCATTGAAATGAAATTATTCATAATTTCAATGAAATAAAATTAATTGGTAGAATTAAACTACAGAGGGGAAAGAGAAAAGAGCAAGACTGTGTTTATGCTCAGTCACTTCAGTCGTGTCCAGCTCTTTGCAGCCCTATGGACCGTAGCCCACCAGGCTCTTCTGTCCATGGAATTTTCCTGGCAAGAATACATGCCTTCCTCCAGGGGATCTCCCCAATCCAGAGATCAAACCGTGTCTCCTGCATCTCTAGCACTGCAGACGGATTCTCTACTACTGAGCCACAGGGAAAACCCTAGTGTGTAAAAAGTTGACGCCACGGAATATTAAATCAGGGGTGTTGAGGGCAGGCAGACTTGGAATGTTTTCCCGAAATGCAGGTGAAAGACTAAGAAATGAAAACAATGACATTATAAATTTGGAAGTTTCTGAGATAGAGTAGATAATAGCTAAAATGAAAACAATAACCAAAGACATTTTAAGAAAGCTTTCTTGACCCCCCCAAATGATGAGTATGCAGATTGAAATAGCTCTTTATGTTCTAGTCAAAAATATAAGGAAAGATCCATAACTAGATAATTCTCAGGAAATTTTTTGAACGACCTGGATTAAGACAGATTCTCACCTTTATCTGAAGAGAAAACACAGATTGCCTGCATGGAAAGCAAAATTAGATAGTCTCATTTTTTTCTCCTTTGCAACAAAAAATGCCATGAAACAAACAAATAAGTAGAGTCCAGGGGATTTGAGGGTAGGGGAAAGAGAATGGGCTGCTAATAAACTTCAGAGTAGGCTACAGAAGTAAGTTCTATTCCCATGTGAAGCAACTGGAAGATATTCTTACCTATGCAAGCTTCAGCAAGCACACTGTGAATGTAGTTTCCCTGTATGCCATATTCTGTAACCCAACAAGAGATAAATCAAAGGTACAAATTTTAAGAAGAAGGAAGTCCTAATATAAAAGAACTGACAGTATATACTGGAACTGGTTAAATATTAAGTGTATACAAAATGTCAGTAATTTTGGAGATAGAAAATACTAAGTATAAAAATTGTGTTGTATACAATATACACTCCTTTGAAGGAATGTTTAAAATTGTGTGATTTAAATTTTTATGATTTTTTAAACATTTTATGGTAATGTTAATTACATCAATGACTTATTTTAAGATTAAATTTTATAAGAAACAGTTAAACATAAACTATAAAAAAATAGAAACTATAAGCAAGCATTTATTTTAGTCTTAGATGGGAAAGACCTTTGAAACATAAAAACAGTGGAACAAAGTGCAAAGAAAAGTGATGGGATTTATGGAAAGATAATGATATCTTCTCACTGCTCCAAGCTCAGAACCAAGTCAGAATAAATACGGGAATCAAATAGATCATCATTGCTAAGGCTAGGTGGGGAACAGAGCTTATATCTGTTCAAATCAAATCGATTATCTCACAGAATTCATCATAACCACCTAGTTGCTGAAAGTCAGCTCATGCTCAGACTCTCCTGTGGGTTCTAAGCTTGTGCCTGTGAACTTCAGCATGGCACTTGAGAACAGAGGCTAGAGAAAATGAAAGTTTAGGATTTCACCAGTCAGAGATATTGTTGCTCCTTCTCTGTGGTAAGAAGTAAACAGGGAAGGAGACAGGAGGTCCCCTCATGGAAACAGGAAGCTAGTGAAATAGCTTCCCCTCTTTCAGAAATACTGCCAGATTTGATACATCAAGAAAAATTATTTATTGAAGACTTCGTTTAATTAAAGAGAAGCTAAAACTTGAAATTATTGGAAACAAATAGGATAACAGATTAGTATAATTATTATATAAAGAACATTTACAAATTGGTAAGAAAAAAACACTTAACACACATAGCATTACCACAAACAAAGCTAGTGGATGTGATGGGAATTCCCGCTGAGCTCTTTCATATCCTAAAAGATGATGCTGTGAAAGTAGTGCACTCA
Organism: Capra hircus; assembly: GCF_001704415.2. Taxonomy (NCBI): domain Eukaryota; kingdom Metazoa; phylum Chordata; class Mammalia; order Artiodactyla; family Bovidae; genus Capra; species Capra hircus. The sequence continues at coordinate 59,547,009 of NC_030824.1, read as the reverse complement.
TTATGCCAGCAAATTTAGAAAATTCAGCAGTGGCTACAGGACTGGAAAAGGTCAGGTGTTTCATTCCAGTCCCAAAGAAAGGCAGTACCAAAGAATACTCAGACTATCACACAACTGCCCTCATTTCACATGCTAGCAAGATTATGCTCAAAATCCTTCAAGCTAGGCTTCAGCGGTACATGAACTGAGAAATTCCAGATGACCATGCTGGATTTAGAAAAGGCAAAGGAACCAGAGATCAAATTGCCAACATCTGCTGGATCATAGGAAAAGCAAAGGAATTTCAGAAAAACACCTACTTATGGCCTCATGACTACGCTAAAGCCTTTGACTGTGTCACAACGAATGATGCACATTTGATGAAACACAACAAACTGTGGAATATTCTTAAAGAGATGGGAATACCAGACCACCTTATTGCCTACTGAGAAACCTGTATATAGGTCAAGAAGCAACAGTTAGAACTGGACGTGGAACAACAGACTGGTACAAAATTGGGAAAGGAGTATATCAAGAGTACATCAGGTGACAGGTATATTGTCACGGGGCTTATTTAACTTATATGAAGAGTACATCATGTGAAATGCTGGGCTGGATGAATCACAAGCTGTAATCAACAACCTCGTATATGCAGATGATACCACCTTAATGGCAGAAAGCGAAGAGGAACTAAAGAGCCTCTTGATGAAGGTGAAAGAGAAGAGTGAAAAAGCTGGCTTAAAATTCAAAACTCATATCATTACATCTGGTCCCATCACTTCATAACAAATAGAGGAGGGGGAAAAGTGGAAAAAGTGACATTCTGTTTTCTTGGACTCCAAAATCACTGAGGATGGTGACTGCAGCCATGATATTAAAAGATGCTTGCTCCTTGGAATAAAAGCCGTGACAAACTTAGACAGCTTATTAAAAGGGAGAGACATTAGTTTGCTGACAGAGGTTCGTCTCATCAAAGGTCTGGTTTTTCTGGTAGTCATGTATGGATGTGAGAGTTGGACCATAAAGAAGGCTGAGAGCTGAAGAATTGGTGCTTTCAAACTGTGGTGTTGGAGAAAACTCTTGAGAGTCCCTTGGACAGCAAGAAGATCAAACCAGTCAATCCTAAAGGAAATCAATCCTAAATATTCATTAGGAGGACTGATGCTGAAGCTGAAGCTGCAATAATTTTGGCCACCTGCTGGGAAACACCCACTCATTGGAAAAGACCCCAATGGCTGGGAAAGATTGAAGGCAGAAGGGGGCGACAGAGGATGAGATGGTTGAATGGCATCACAGACTCAGTGGACATGAGTTCAAGCAAACTCAGGGAGATAGTGAAGGGCAGGGAAGCCTGGCATGCTGCAGTCACAAAGAGTCATGCACACAAAGAAAATAGAATGACATGACTAGGCGGGTGAACAACAATAAATTATATACAATAAACTCTTATCCAGCCAGTCAAAATGCTATTTTCCAATGATTATAGTAATAAGAGCCACCGCTTATTGAGTGCCATGTGTCAGTCACTATAAAAGTGCAAATTCTGGCCAGTGGTTTACGAGTACTCACTTCCAGGCTGAAGCTTGGAGGAGCAGCTGAGTCCTTCCTTTTACCTCTGTTTTTGCCATGATGGCCATGGAGGAATTATGATGGGATGGTGAAATCTTGAGTTGGAAGCAGCCTGCTCCCTGAATGAGCATTTGGAGGGGAGCTGCTCAAGAGAGTCACTCTATCCTAAGGGGACTTCACCTGAACGAGAAAATTACTTTGTCTAAGCCCCTGGGATTTCAGGGTCTGTTTACTACCATGGTGCAGCCTCATCTAACTTTGACAGATACAATCTCCAACACTTGCATGCCCTCATTTGAATGAAAGATTTCATAAGTCTTGTGAATGGCTTTTGGCTGTTTCTCTGAAAATGTCACACTAAAGCTTTCCTTTGGGATGTGATATATAATGTCTTTGTGCTTTTCCAAACACTTCCATTTTAACATTTTGAGACACTTTACAAATCTTTTTTAAATTTACTAACATAACTTAGTCTCCCAAAAATTCCATTTCTATTTTTAATGTAGAAAACATAGATGCATTTTATAACAGATTTCTATATTGTTTGAATATAATAGATGAGCAACATATTTATGATCCAGAAAATAAAAATAGGCGACTTTTTTCTTTACTTTTTAAATATAAATTTATTTATTTTAATTGGAGGTTAATTACTTTACAACATTGTATTGGTTTTGCCATACATCAACATGAATCCGCCACAGGTATACACGTGTTCCCCATCCTGAACCCCCCTCCTTCCTCCCTCCTCCCTCTCTATACCATCCCTCTGGATCAGAATCACTCCATCACAAGTCTGCAATAGTTTAGGCAAAACAGGGTCCTAAACTATTTCAACATCCCCTGATTATCATTATTGAAGAGTAAATCCAGGAGGAAATAGTGGTCTACTTGGCTGATCCTGTCTTGAAGTGCTACCACAGAGACTTATTACCTGATATGGGTCTTGAAATTGGGATCCAAAACTTGAGCTCACTCACTCAGTCTGGACTTCTCATTCCCTTCACTGAAATCTCTCAAAGCTCCCTCTAGGCTAATTCAGTAACTCAGTGTGGAAGAACCACCAACCATGAGAGCAGAGATGTCAAAAATACACAAATAGCAGATGTGATTGTCAGCATTGGAAACTGCTCACAGACACTTCAGAAACCCATCAAATGAGAGCATTGAACCAGTTTCACAGATTCTCTAGATGCCTTATCTGAGAAATCAAGGGAGTCTGATCTGCTGTCCTCAAGATAATCTACCCTGAAAGTATCTCTGGCACTCAGCCCCACTGAACCATCATCTCAGGTAATGCATACAGCTCGAAACATCTAGCTGTCTGTGGACATTCTCAGAACAGGTTTTCACTGCTGAAGTACAGCTTTAGAGACACACATGTTACACGTAGATCCTTGCCATGAATACTCAGACTCTCATCCTATGCCTCTAGGGACGTTGTTGTTGTTTTAGTCATTCACTCATGTCCAACTCTTTGCAATCCCATGCAAAGCCCACCAAGCTCCTCTGTCCACGGAATTCTCCAGGCGCAAATACTGAATTGGGTTGCCATTCCCTTCTCCAGGGGATCTTCCCAACCCAGGCATAGGACCCCAGGTCTCCCACACTGCACGCAGGTTTTTTTTTTTTTTTTTTTCACCGTCTGAGCCACCAGGGAAGCCTAGAGACACTGGGTGGCCTCGAACCATACCAGTATATCTGCTCAAAAGAAAAAAGCCCTGTAGCCCTGCTCACCACCTAATATTCATAGGCTTTTGTATCCTTATATTTTTATTTTCCAGCTGCCCCAGCCTTGGGGCAGTGATTCTGTGCAGGATGGTTGCCTTTCTCAACCTGTTTTCTCAAGCAAAAAATATGATTGTTAATATTGACTTAGACAACATTTTTGTGAAAATGCCGAGATCTCAACCCGCAGATCTGCCCCTGAGGCAGAGTAGTAACGCCACCACAGATCATGGGCTGTGGTAAAAGGAAAGCAGGCCGAGGGTCTTATGCTCCCTGAAGTTCTACAGTCTCTCTCTCCCACCTAGAAAAAGCACCAGGATTCAAATGAGTAGGACTTTTAAAAACGTGTGCCCATTCACTCAGTCATGTCCGACTCTGTGCGACACCATGAACCCCACCAGGCTCTTCTGTCCATGGGATTCTCCAGGCAAGAATACTGGAGTGGGGTATCGTTTCCTTCTCCAAGGAACTCTTAAAAATGGGTAAATCATCGTTATATGTTAAAAAAAAAAAAGCATTCCAAAAGCTCAGTTGTTTCGTGTTATAAAAATTATTGGGAACACATGTACACCCATGGCAGATTCATGTTGATGTATGGCAAAACCAATATAATATTGTAAAGTAAAAAATAAATAAATAATAAAATTAAAAAAAAAATTATTGGCAACACTTTTAGAATTGATCACGACACACAGTTGGGCCTCAGCACTGTTCAGGATAGAGTTTCTGGCTCTGCTCAACCTGGAGTTTGACTCATAAATTTCTGGGACTCTTTTCATTGTAGCCATCAACAGCCTGGCTTTCTTCCCTTCCACCTTGCCTTCTGTATCTCTCTGTGTATGTTCATATTTTCAGATCCATCATCTGCCAGACCATTGGACCCCCATCCTTCATTGGATGCCTCTTCAGAAAGTAAAGGAGCCCTCCAATCCCCACCCTGTCTCCTCTCTGCTTGAGCTCAGATTTGCCACTGGCACGGGCTCCCACATGCATCTCACTCATAACCATGTCTGAGATACTAGTTGTGTCTGGCTTTAGTGGGATAATAAGCCTTTTTCCCCCCAGCCTGCAGTCTCTTATCCTGGAGCCAGATGTGCTGCCCTGCCTTCCTTTGCTTCCCCAGTGTTGGTGCTGACAGCTCTCAGTACCGTACACAACCAAGACGGGACCATACTACGTATGAATCTGATACTCATTTAGAGAAAAATTTCAATCATATTTGCTATGGATTGAATTAGGACCCATCAAGAGATGTTGAGTTTTCCTTTTTTTTTTTAAGAAAAGGCCTTCTTTTAAACATTTTAATTTACTTGTTTATTTTTGTCTGTCCTGGGTCTTCACTGCTGCGCATCGACATTCTCTGCTTGTGGTCAGTGGGCTACTCGCTAGTTGTGGTATGCGGGCTTCTCCCTGCAGGGCTTCTCTTGTTGAGGAGCATACTCCCCGCCACCAGGGAAGCCCTTCTAGGTGCGGGCTTCAGTAATTTTGGCTTATGGGCTCTGCAGCGTGGGTTCAGTAGCTAAGGCACACGAACCTAGTTGCTCCCATGGCATTTGGAATCTTCCCTGACCAGGGATCAAACCCATGTCCCCTGCATTGGCAGGCAGACTCTTAACCACTGGACCACCAGGGGAGTCCCCAAGAGGTTGAATTAACCTCAAGTATATGTGAATGTGACCTTATTTGGAAATAGAGTCTTGGTGAACGATCAAGTTGAAATGAGGTAATTAGGTGGCCCCAATCTGATATGACCGGCATCCTTATAAAATGGGCAAATTTGGGTGCAGAGAAAGACGTACAGAGGGAAGATGTGAAGACATAAGGAGAACCTCATCTACAGGCCAAGGACCAGGGGACCTCCCTGGTGGTCCACTAGGTAAGACTTACCTTCCAATGCCAAGAGTACAGACTCGACCCCTGGTTGGGGAGCTAAGATCCCACGTGCCTCAGCCAAAAAAAAAGTATCCAAAGAACACCTGCTAGGAGTGAGGTATTGAACAGATTCTCCCCGACAAGCTCCAGGAGGAACTAGCCTTGCTAACCCACACCTTGATTTTGGACTTCCAACCTCCAGGACTATGAGAAAGTATATTCTGTTATTTAAACCACCAAGTTTGTGATTCTCTGTTATAGCAGCCTCAGGAAACTAATACAATATTCGATATAGTGTCAGTGATTTTTATTAACTAAAAAAATGGGGTTTTTTTTAGGAAAAAATAAAGGAATATAATAGTGGAAGATGATATAATTGGACATGAGAAGGATGTAATGTTCTCTTGTTTTAAACACTTATTGTGGGTGGTGATTAATTGAATATTATCTAAAATAATATAAGAAAAAATTTTTTAAAACTCCTTAATATCTAATATAAACAATCTCTTCTTAGAGTTTTGGCTTTTTACCTTACTCTATCTTCTATTACAAAAATGACTTCATTTGGTGAATATTTTTATTCTTCAGCATTTGAAATGAAATTTATCGTCACAGTATTCAGTTCTCAAAAAAAGGTTGAAATATAATAATGTAATCAAAGATTTTAATATTGTCAAAGATGCTACATCAAATGGATAGAAATTTCATGGTAATTTCTTATTCGTCATGGAATAATGTTTGCCAGTTTAATAGAAAAACAGCCTTAATAACTAAAAGAAATGCAAAGGATATATCAGTTTTTAGTGTGGTATTTTATTTTCTCTTTCATTTTATTAAAAATTAATAGCGATGTAAGCTCTGTTGAGAGGATTTAAAACCCATCAAATATACAAAATCTTAACTGAGACAGCCCTGGAGAAAGGCACCAGTGCTGTGGAATGGTGGCAGACTTATTTTGCTTTAAATGCAATTTCACACTATTAGAATTGGTTCTTGTGTGTGTGCTCTTTTATTTGGAAAGTGAAACTAGCTAATTTTTAAAGATTTCATTGAATTACGAAGCAAAGAGAAGGACAGAAGGTTTTTACAGTTGATAAAAATAATAACGATGAAGATTAAAGAACTATCAGAGATCCAATCATCTTGTTAATCATGAAGAAAAGTGAGGGGGGGTGTTAATTATTGATTGGTTCTTGGATAGCAAGGGAAGTCCAAATCTACAAGGATATTAGAAACATGGGACAAACGCTTTAATAAAAATATGAGATCTATGATAAGTTCATTATATAAAGATATAATAAAGATATATGGCAAACATTAGTCATGGATGTTTAGACATTGGATGACCATTTTGGTCTGCATAGTTAACCGAAGGGCATTTGAGCATCAGGCTAGAGATGAAGTCCAGCAGAAGAAAAACTTAGATTGGACAATAACCTTAGATTCACTTTTGACACTGCTGTGTGCTAGACAACTATGTGTATCTGGGTGAGTTATTTAATCGTGGTAGATCTTGCTCTCCTTGTCTCTACAGTGAGGGAGTAGGGGCAGGATTGCTCTGAGTTCACTTCCAGCTCTACTCTGTATGGTCACTTAAATAGCTATTGAAAGATCAGTCCTTAAAAACTGTTAACTTCTTTAATTTTCCTTTAAAACATTAAGTGTATTTGAAAGGGGAAGCCTTGCTTCCATGAATAACTTTTCTGCTGCCTTTCCAAGTGGTGGGATTACTATTGTGTATGCAGTAGGTGCTTAGTAGGTACATATTCTCCTGGTATCAAGAGCCTGCAGGCTTTATCTGCTGATCCCTGTTGTTCCACATGGATGCTGGGCTACTGCCTACAAACAAGGAAATTCTTTGAAGCATAGTAGCTTGGGTGGGAAATAGAAGAAAAAAATTGTTCCCTGGGGATTAATTTTATAAGTGTTCATGATCTCTACGGTTGATATTCAAGAAGAGATGCTATAGGGGTGACACTAAGGGTCAGGGAAAAGACCAGTTAACACTTCTTAAAATGCAAAAACAAAGCAATCCTGGTTCCTTAAAATAATACTTATATATATTGCTGGTGATAATGTAAATCATTTAAATGGTGTTAGAAAGCAATGTAGCAATGCATAGCAACTACAAAATTTTCCATACATCTTTATCTGCTAATTTCACTACTAGAAATTAAAATATATATATGGAACAATTGCACTCAACTCACACGCTAGTAAAGTAATGCTCAAAATTCTCCAACCCAGGCTTCAACAATATGTGACCGCGAACTTCCAGATGTTCAAGCTGGTTTTAGAAAAGGCAGAGGAACCAGAGATCAAATTGCCAACATCCGCTGGATCATGGAAAAAGCAAGAGAGTTCCAGAAAAACATCTATTTCTGCTTTATTGACTATGCCAAAGCCTTTGACTGTGTGGATCACAATAAACTGTGGAAAATTCTGAAAGAGATGGGAATACCAGACCACCTGACCTGCCTCTTGAGAAATCTGTATGCAGGTCAGGAAGCAACAGTTAGAGCTGGACGTTGAACAACCGACTGGTTCCAAATAGGAAAAGGAGTATGTCAAGGCTGTATCTTGTCACCCTGCTTATTTAACTTATATGCAGAGTACATCATGAGAAACGCTGGGCTGGAAGAAGCACAAGCTGGAATCAAGATTGCTGGGAGAAATCTCAATAACCTTAGATATGCAGATGACACCACCCTTATGGCAGAAAGTGAAGAGGAGCTACAAAGCCTCTTGATGAAGGTGAAAGAGGAGAGTGAAAGAGTTGGCTTAAAGCTCAACATTCAGAAAACGAAGATCATGGCATCCGGTCCCATCACTTCACGGTAAATAGATGGGGAAACAGTGGAAACAGTGTCAGACTTTATTTTTGGGGCTCCAGAATCACTGCAGATAGTGACTGCAGCCATGAAATTAGAAGATGCTTACTCCTTGGAAGGAAAGTTATGACCAACCTAGATAGCATATTGAAAAGCAGAGACATTACTTTGCCAACAAAGGTCTGTCTAGTCAAGGTTATGGTTTTTCCTGTGGTCATGTATGGATGTGAGAGTTGGACTGTGAAGAAAGCTGAGTGCCAAAGAATTGATGCTTTTGAACTGTGGTGATGGAGAAGACTCCTGAGAGTCCCTTGGACTGCAAGGATATCCAACCAGTCCATCCTAAAGGAGATCAGTCCTGGTGTTCATTGGAAGGACTGATGCTGAAGCTGAAACTTCAATACTTTGACCACCTCATGCGAAGAGTTGACTCATTGGAAAAGACCCTGTTACTGGGAGGGATTGTGGGCAGGAGCAGAAGGGGATGACAGAGGATGAGATGGCTGGATGGCATCACCGACTCAGTGGACATGAGTTTGAGTGAACTCTGGGAGTTGGTGATGGACAGGGAGTCCTGGTGTGCTGTGATTTGTGGGGTCGCAAAGAGTCGGACACAGCTTAGCGATTGAACTAAACTGAACTGATGGAAAAATACCCAAAGAGGTTAATTGTAACATAATTTATAATGGAGAAATAATCTGAATATTGAAGCACTAGACAAATGATTAAAATATACATCTGGGCTTCCCTGGTGGCTCAGACGGTAAATCTGCCTGCAATGTTGGAGACCTGGATTGGATCCCTGGGTCAGGAAGATCCCCTGGAGAAGGAAATGACAACACACTGCAGTGTTCTTGACTGGAGAATTCCATGGACAGAGGAGCCTAGTGGGCTATAGTCCATGGGGTCCCAAAGAGTCAGACACAACTGAGCGCCATATAAGTGGAATCAAACCGTATTTGTCTTCACATACTGTGTATTGAAATGCATTTTTAAGGTTTACTTAAAAGGTCCTAGCATCTTAAAAGTCCCTTTGGAGGAAACTTTTCAAAGAAGATTCTCTGGAAGAGGAAACATGTAATTCTATTCAGGTTTCCTAGTAAACATGTGAAATAAATCCAGTCCAGAAAGTGTCTAAGTATGAGCACCGATTACTCTCAACACCCACCCTTCACTGAGGCTGTTAGACTGACTGCAGGCCTGTGAAAGCAGCTCCCCTTTAATCTCTGCATGATTTCGAGACTTACTACTTCCAGTATTTCGTTTCCTGGGTAAATTCCAAGACTGGATTTCAGAAATGGGCACTGGTATACATTATCTAAGGTGCATCTGACTTGATCAATATTAGAAACTGAGTCACTTTATATTTGAATAAAAGTGAATGTCGTAGTTTAAAAGGCTTTTTTTTTTTCCAGAAGTTAAGTGATTAGCATTGCTATTTCTACATAAATTAATTGTCACTTTTTGGGGCATGTCAGTTTATTCTCCATCTGCCATGTGTACATGTTCCTAAGACCTTATAGTATTTAATGAAGAGATCCTTTTTAAGTATTGATAGCCACAAGAAAATTATTCCATGTTTGATCTGTGTTAAAGAATCAAAGTCCAAGATCTTTGAATGGAACTTAGAATAAAAATGTAATTAGGTTACATCCCTAAAGTCTGATATATCTTTAAACAAGACTGCAAATGAAACTTTATTAGAGCTTCAAATGAATTATTTCATTGCCTTTTTTTTTTTAATTCATTTTCTTCCCCTTCTCTTTCATGTCTGTGTTACTGACATTGCAGCTTGTATTTTACCTGTCTTTTTCAGGGTGATTTAATTATTTACTGCTTAACGAGTAGTACAGAGAGGAAGCTTCATTCAGAGGTGCCTGCTCTGTAGTGGGTTTCTCTTTTTCAAAGCTTTGCAAGGAGGTCTTGAATAGAGGCACCAAGGCTGCAATTCTTGCCCCACTGGATGCACCGTTCTGAAAGCAGTATTTCCTCTTGTCTCTCTGAGCAGAGGCACTGCCCCAGAAATATCTCCTAGGAGGGGCCACTGACCAAGAGTGAAAGGGGTGCTGGGCGCAAGCTGGATGACGCGTGCTGTTTGCAACTAGTGTCTTAAAGGCTTTCCATTTGAATAAGTGATAGTGTTCCATAGCATTTACATTTGAAGCACTCCATAGAAGAGGCTCATCAGGGGTGCTGACACAGCTTTCTCAGTGCCCCTTTCAGCCACACCCTGAGGTTGGCACTGCTCTCCTTGTCTCAGAACCTTTAAAGAAAGCGTGGAAGAGGTCCAATGATATCCTGGCGTTGGGGTCTTTGCTTTTAAGTCAAACACTGAACAGTTTCCAAAAACGGGTCACCTTGAACAAGTAAAGCCATCATGAGCTTTGGGCGTCAGCTCTGCCACCTGCTTGGTATGTGAATTTAGGCCAGAGAACCCCTGATGCTCATTGTCTTTATCCCTAAAATATAGATACTGTTATCACACATGTGCAATCTAAAGAACAAATGAATATAACAAAATGGAAGCAGACTCCCAGATAACAAGAACAAACTAGTGGTTACCAGTGAAGAGATGAAAGGGAAGAGGGACAAAAGAGAGGCAGGGAATTAAGTGGTACAAACTGCTATGCACAAAACAAGTAAGCTATAAGGGCATATTGCACAGCACAGGGAATGTAGCCAGTTTTCATAACATTAATAATCTATAAAAATTTGGAACACTGTTGTACAACAGAACTAATATAGTATTGTAAATCAACTATACCTCAGTAAAAAATAAAGATTTTAAATAAGGTGAAAATGCGTATATATGCATAAATGCACATCTGATATATTGGGTTGGCCAATATGTATATATATATATGTGTGTGCATATATATATATTTACTACTGTTAGTGCTAGGCACATGGTAAGGAGTCCATTAACGTGATTTTTCTCCCTCCATACTCACCTAAATAGATAACTTTGTTAGTTGTTGTTTAGTCGCTAAGTTGCGCCCAGCTCTTTGCAGTACCGAGGACTATAGCCCATCAGTCGCCCCTGTCCCTTTAATTCTCCAGGCAAGAACACTGGGGTGTGATGCCATTTCCTTTGCCAGGGGATCTGCAAGACCCAGGGATCGAACCCATGTCTTCTTTACCACAGGTGGATTCTTAACCACTGAGCCACCAGGGAAGGCCTTCAGTTAGTTAGGTTTTTGTAATACCCCAAATTGGCAGATACTTATTTCAATCAGAACAGCCATGTATGGGGAAAATCCTCCTCATTCCCCTCATCTCCCATAGGGGAATCAATAGTGATACTTCAGCATCTACACTCCCCACCTTTCTCTTGGCTCATGTAACCATAGTACACGTCATCAGAACGTGGTTTATTTAAAATCATGAGCAATCTGTAATTCAAGTAAGAATTACGTGATTGATCAAGTCCAGAGCAAAATAATTCATTAGTTGATCTAATGTCAATATTGACTGTATTTCTCCTTAGACTTTTATGTTTGTCAACACTTTTTACTTACAATTTTAAGATGAGGTAGAAAGCTCTATAGGCTTTTTAATGGCTAGTATTAATTTCCTGTTGTTTATACAGCATACAAGTGGTTTACCCTTTAAAAAATTATTGGAGAGATTTCAGTACTTCCAAGTGTGAACATTTAAGAGCAAAGCTGCCTAATGCTTAATCCTTAGAAATTATAACACTTGGATAGAAAGTACCATCTGAGCATAATAATTGGTGTATTATAAGTTTGTGCACCATGTCCAGCACTGACCACAATTCAGCTATCTAAAATCACAAGCAACAGCAGTTGATAACAGTTCCTCCAGAATATTTCAGAAGTCCTGGCAAATTTTTTGGAATTTAAAAATTAACTCACCAACATTGCCAACATCAGTGATAAAGGCTTTGGTGAATTTCTCCCATGCCTTCCTTTCTGTCTTCCTGGGACCTATTTTCATTGTCTTGGTTTAGTGACCTGTATTCTTTAAAAGAGGCATGGTAGCACACCTACAACTTCCATCTGAAATCTTTGCTCAAAATTATAAGGAAAGGATTCCAGTTTTTAAATAGCACCTTGAAAGTGTTACTCCTTCAGTCATGTCCGACTCTTTGTGATCCCATGGACTGTAGCCTGCCAAGCTCCTCCACGCATGGAATTCTCCAGGCAAAAATACTGGAGTGGGTTGCTATTTCCTTCTCCAGGGATTTTTTCCTTCCCAACTCAGGGATTGAATCCAGGTCTCCTGCATTGCAGGCAGATTCTTTACCAGCTGAACCACCACCTTACATTTTCTCTAGACATCCCAGAGAAGCTACTCGAAAGGTCCGGGCACATTGTCTTCCCAGTTTATTAGGGATGCTCTCGAGTTTCAGAAACAAAATCTTTGTTTTCTGGCATTCCATCTTGCACTGGTGTGCAGTGGGTGAGAACACAGAACACATCTCCCCTTGTAAGAGATAAATCCTTAAAAGTGATAGTTTCCATTGGGAAGTATGACAGACCCTTAATATTTCAGCATGGATCATGCCTTTATAATTACCATAATTGAATGTTAAAACCCAAAGATAATGTAAATTGTTCATGCAGTTAAACTGAAATGGACAGCAGTGTCTTTTGTTTTAATAAAAAGGTAGTAATAACATTTTTCTCCTTTTGCTGCTGTTCAGTATTGCTTCTAGCAGAGTTTATGCCTACATCATACAGAATAGTACCAACTGCCAAAGATGTCCAGTAGCTTCAGATTAAAATGTAATATGAGATACATAAAGCTTTATTGTTCCTTTAGGTTGTTGTTTTAAACCAAAGTGGAATATTTCCTTAAATTCTTTAAGGAAATGTGCACCATTTACAACTTAATATGCTTATGACTTATACCAAGGCTGCTGAAGAAGTAGGCCTTATGAGCCTGTCAAATTATTCTCATGCAATTGTTCCTGTAGCATTATTTTTACTGGCAAATGTACAAGTTGATAGAAAAGGAAATAATTAGCTACTTTCAGAATTGCTGATGCATGGAGCTAAAGCAGGCCAGCCTGGGCGTCTTAGAGATTGTGACATTTGAAATTACCTGAACAATTCCAAAGCCATCTTTGGACATAATTAACACCTTGCCTAATTAATGTCAAGTCTAGACAGAGTCACAGCCTATTTATGAAATATTATTTTATTTCAAACTTGCTCTCACCTTTATTATATTGCAAACTTTAGATTCGTGTGCTGTTTTCTTAAGTGGAGCAACTTCTTCTTTTTTTTTTTTTTTTCTTTTTTTCTTTTCCCTCCCCCTTCGAGTAATCAATGCACTGCTGAATGAGTTCATTTTAATGCACTCAATCATGCCTCTAATGTTCGTAGCTTACGGGCGCAAGCATCAGTAATGCAGGAATGTTATATGGCTTTAGTTTGGGCCATTTCATAAAATATTCATGGAATCAAAAATGTGCATCAAAATAGCGGCTGGGAGAATTACATTTATGTTCCTGCTTTTATGGCAGCTTCACATTTAAACCCATTTGTGTTAATATCTAGTCAATCTTCCTACTTTAAAAAAAAAAAACTAAAATGGGAGAGACCATATACATTCTCCTTTGCTTAATATTTGTTCTAGACATCTGCTGTCATACAACAAATATCTATAAACTTTCAGAGATGTTGTGCCAGGAAAGAGGGGTAAGCAGCAATTTGGGTAACACCCAAATATATAAAACCTTGTTTTTTCTACATAGTGTTTATCTTAACATCCTACCAAACATTTTGCAGTTTACAACACTGTCCAGGTTTTTGTTTGTATTTTTAAATAAATGGGAGGATTTCTTGTTTATGTGGGCTCTGGGTAAAGGGAACTCCTTTGTAGCAGTTTTATTTTAAGGGTACACTTTCTTTTAGATGAAAAACTATAAACAACATCTGTAGATGTTGTATGATTGTTTACAAAAGCAAAAGCAAACCAGAAAAACCAAGAAACACTTGGGACTGAGCCTACTTCTGTGCACGCCTGGATTCCTCTCGTATGCAGTTGTTCACAGTGTGTCTCCCACTGTGATATGTTTTCTGATAGTATCTCATGTTCTTGAGATAAATTGATTATTGATGGAAGGCCATCTCCAATCACTCCCGCAAAACATCTTGGCTCCATTTTCTTCCCTGATCAGCTTGAAATATGAGTGGAACTCTGGATTTTTGTTCTGGTGTAGAACCAGGCACTCCTAGTGATGAGACACGGCATGTCTTCCTTACCACAGTTACTCCTGTGATCTTTGTTACTCATAGTAATGAGTAATTCCTGGTGCAAGAAGATAAAGCTCATGTCCCCTCAAGATGCCTTTACCATCTCTGAACGTGCCTGAATCCTCCTCTCTTTGGTTTTCAGTAAACTTTTGTGATACCTTGTTCTAATTGTTTTTCTTCTCTCTGCCCTCTTTCTCAATGAAAAGTAATGTTAATGCCTGAAAATGCCAGAGAAGGATGCCTGTCTAGACACTTGTCCTTCAGCAAGATTGATGGTGGGATCTGGAAATCTTGCCTGGCCCTGATATATTAAAGCTCATCTGGTAACAAAGGGCAGACACACTGAGCATGCTGAAGAAGCTGTAAAGGGCTGCCATGAGCCAAACTTGAAAACCTGACTTAGGATCTCCATTTATATTTACATTTAGCTTTGTCAAAATAATCACTGGATTGAAGACTTTTTATATTATTTCTCTCAGGTATATTAAATTTAGAATTTTTAGATAAGAACAGGGTGCATTATGTCCTAATAAATATCTAATTGATATTAAGATGAGTCTTTACTCATAAAGTAAAAAAATCTTTAAAGTCCTATTCACTGTTGGATGGAGAAGGAAATGGCAACTCACTCCAGTACTCTTGCCTGGAGAATCTCATGGATGGAGGAGCCTGGTGGGCTACAGTCCATGGGATTGCAAAGAGTCGGACACGACTGAGCGATTTCACTTTCTTTTCTTTCACTGTTGGAAATACAAATTGGATGGAAATGATCACATTGTTAGTCATGCTTAAAGGAAAATATTTTCCTATTTAAATTCATATGCTCCCTTCATAGACATTTTAATATTTTTAAATCAAATATTATACCATATCATAATATGTACTTTCACATTCTGACCAGTCTTTAGAAATTACAGCCAGGTCATTTGTATGCTTATGATTATTTGGATCAAATCCTTGCTGGCTTACTTACTCTCCTATATGCCACTGGATAACTTTAGAAATGATTCCCTACATTCAAGAAGGGCTAGAAAACTCTTCTTCCTCTAAATAGGCACCTCAGTTTAAAACAGTGCTGATCACTACTATATATAAAATAGATAACTAATAACTAATAAGTACCTACTATTAGTTATAGCACAGGGAATTCAATGCTCAAAATAACCTATATGGAAAGAGAGTCTCAGAATGAATATATGTATATGAATAACTGATTTCCTGTGCCTTACACCTGAAACATTATAAATGAACTCTGCTCCAATAAAAATTAAAAAATAAATAAACAGGGCTGATCAGAACCCCCCGGGACCTCCTCTGTAGCAGAGTGGTTGAGAAAGCAGACATAAAGCCATGAGTAGCTGGATGTGATCACAGGTTGGGACTATGTTTTTGACATCCTAGGTACCCTCACCCCATGGGTGTCACCTCCCAGTTTAGGTTAAAGTAGAGAATTTAGATGCGGACTACACAGCTGGTTGTACATTAGACTCCCTCAGGGAGAGCAGTGAGAAGCATATCAGTATGTAGTATCTGTTCGTTCATGTTGGAAGTTCCTATGACTACCTGAATAGGGGCACAGAGTTATAGACCTGGAACACATCATGTAACTCCATCTAAGTTTTCTAACTTGTTCTGATATGGTAGAACCAAGCTCTAGGGGTGGTTTGGCAATCCTGGATTTAAATCTTAAACATCATCTTTTAGCAATTTGAGTCATTTAATGTTTGTGAGCCTTGGTGTCCTCTTTGATGTAAAAAGAAGACACCTTTTGAAAGGTTTGAAAGGTTGTTTTGAAAAGTTAACTAGGATAATGTATGAGGGGAAAAAACCTTTTTTTGACTAGCAGCCATCGCTCTTTGAGAAACAGTAGTCTGTACCTTTTACTGAGTATCTTGGCCTAGACTCCTTTCTAATAGCAGAAACTCAAGCACAAAAGAGCTTAACTTTGGCTAGTAATTATCAGCTAGGCAGTACACTGATACTAGTCCCCACTGCTTAATCAAAAATCAAACTCAACTGAAAAGTCTATTTCTCAATCATTCCAAGGCCCCCTTCCATACCAATTAACTGAAACCAATGTCCCAAGAACCTCTCATTTCATTTCTGCATAGACAGCCTGTGCAGGAAATCTGATGACATCAGTAACCCAGAGAGAAGTCTGGGCTGTTTGGAATACCGAGACACAGTCCCCACCTTTCTCCCTGTCTTCCCCATCTTCATCCCCCCTCCCCATTTCCTCGACATCTCCTTTCCCCACTTTCCCCCTCTCCTTTTTGCCTGACGTGGATCAAATCTTGGACCCAGTTACCACTTCTCATATACTGTCTACATCATTATGCATCATTTGCATATCATTATAATTAGTTGGGTTACCCAGAGCTTCCTCTCCTGGCTCTCCTTCTGGAATTCTTAGTGAATCTGTTATTGTATAACACACCTTCGGACCCTAGGGTTGCTGTCTGTGACCGCAGATGCTGTCAGGCCCTTCTTAGTCTCCATATAGTCCCCAATTTTTTTTGGAACTCTCTGGTTTACTCACAGTTCCCTGTATCCATCCATCCCTATTTACATGACCAAAGAGAAATATGTATCCATACTTTATGAATAAATGGATGCTGGATGGAAAAAAAAGAACTCTCATATACAATCTTTCCAGGAATACAGAGCTACACTTTACAGGCAGAAATATAGTTAACAGAGGAAACATAACACACATATATGTCAATGCTCCATTCGAGTTTTAAAAAAGAAATGAGAGTCGTGGGTATTTGGAGAAAGGTGTTTCTGCTGAGTGGTACTGCAGGAGAGAGGTGAAAAACTGTTCCCGCTTTTGTGGGAGGTAAGAGAAAATTTGTCAGTTAGATGTAAAGACAGGACAGGAAACCTCAACCGTGAGCATTTGTATCAAAATGAAAAAGAACTGGGCATTATTTTAAAATAGCTCCTATTACATATTTCCTTTAACACACTGAACACGTTTTGATGCAAGAAACAGTAGCAAATGCCAGTAATCAGAAAGAAAAACAGAAAACAAACCATTCATCACCCAGATAACACCGATACAGCTTTGTAAATGTTTTCTGATAATCTTCAGTATTTTCGCTTATCATAAGCACCTGTCCATGTAATCAAATATTCTTCTGTAATATCATATTTATGTCTTTGTAGTCTTTTATCATGTGAAAATTTCATAGTACAAGTTTATAAACAGCTCAGCATCACAAGCCACCCCCTCCCATGTTTCTTTGCTGATACACCCTCCTTCTGCAAGGGGCTCAGACTAGTCATGTCTTTACTGAATTTTTGTACAGATCATTTCCTGATTATATATCTCTGTCATATTTCTTTGAAAATACTACTTCTTTATATGTGCATTTTAATATTTATTTTGATAACAAATTCAATGCAAAAATCAGTTCAGTCGCTCAGTCCTGTCCAACTCTTTGCGACCCCATGGACTGCAACACGCCAGGCTTTCTTGTCCGTCACCAACTCCCGGAGTTTACTCAAACTCATGTCCATTGAGTCGGTGATGCCATCCATCCATCTCATCCTCTGTCGTCCCTTCTTCTTCCGCCTTCAATCTTTCCCAGCATCAGGGTCTTTTCTAGTGAGTCAATAGGAAGAAATTATACACAATAGTCATAGCAGGGGAGTGTTCAACCTGTACTGTGCAATGCATCTTTTTTTCCGTTGCTTATTTTTCTAGCTTTATTGAGATGTAATTGACATATAATATTATATATGTTTAATGTGTACAATGTGTTGATTTGATATAGTTACATGTTGCAAAATGATTCTGACTGTAGGGTTAGTTAACACCTCTATCATGCATCTTATTTAAGGAAATTGAGCCTAATATGTCCTACATAGGGTCCTTTAATCAGTCGTGATAATATTTTCATCAGGACTCAACTACATATTTTGTTGGAAGAATATGTTGTACTTAAAAGAAAAATAAATAGTGGTTATGTTTTATTTGGCCTGTGGATTTTTAAAAAATAGTATCACTATGCCAGCTGGTAACAGTAGCTATGTTTATTGAGTACCTACTCTGTATCAGATATTGAACACATAGTAATTCATTTCTCACAATAACACCTTGAATAGTTACACTATAATCTTGTTTGCAGAAGCCTTAAATTTGGGCACAAAGAGGGTAGTAATTAGCCCGAGGCTAAACAGCAGAAGGGCTTCCCAGGTGGCGCTCGTGGTAAAGAACCTACCTGCCAGTGTGGGTAGACATAAGAGGTGGAAGTTCAGTCCTGGGGTTGGGAAGATCCCCTGGAAGAGAGCACGGCAATCCACTCCAGTAGTCTTGCTTGGAGAATCCCATGGACAGAGGAGCCTGGTGAGCCGTGATCCAATGGGTCACACAGAGTCGAACATGACTGAAGTGACTTAGCACGCATGCACGCAAACAGCAGAAATGGTAAAAGCGGTATAGGTACTCAGACTGTCTACTTGGAGCCTACAGTTACTCTTAAATAGTATTATTGGAATGCGTAGATGTAAGTGCCTTTTTGGATAATTCCAGTTAAGTAATTCCAATACTATAACATTGGTATCTATATTACTATAGGATTTTGTGGGCATTTCTATAAGTCCGTTCACAAGTGAAATAGAGTCTATAGTGGGGAACTACAAACTACCCTTCCAGAAATGTGCTTGCTCACATTTTAAGGAATCAAATGACTGTAAGTTAGAGTTTTGGCTTTGAGAAGATATATTTTCAACTATATTATAAAATATAATTCAGAAGGGCAGTTGTTATTTTATTTAAAATTAAGCAGAGTATACAAAGTCTCCTTGAAAAGTTCAAACTTTCAGAAGTAGTTTAAAGCTTCATAATATTTACATTTGAAATCTGTAGCAAATGCACCCTCTCTCAAGATACCTCAGTTATTGAGAATGAAGAATATGCTTTACTGGGATAACAGGACAGCAGAGAGGTTTAGAACATGGGCTCTGGAATCAGACTGCCCAGATCTGCAAAGCCACTGGCCATGCAGTCTTGGGCAAAATAGTTTCCTAAATTGATTATTTATTTATTTTTAGCTGTGCAGGGTCTTTGTTGCTGCACAGGATTTTCTCTACTTGCAGCAAAAAGGGGCTACCCTCTGGATGAGGTGCTCGGGTTCTCATTGCAGTGGGTTCTCTGGTGGAGCACACAGCTCTAGGGTGCTCACACTTCAGTAGTTGTGGCACGTGGGCTCAACAGTTGTGATTCCCAGGCTCTAGAGCACAGACTTGATAGTTGTGGCCCACAGACTCAGTTGCTGCGTGGCATGTGAGGTATTCCCAGGTCAGGGATCAAACTCGTGTCTCCTGCATTGGCAAGTGAATTCTTTACCACTGAGCCACCAGGGAAGCCCATGGGCAAAATTCTTAACCTCACTCTTTTCTTCTGTAAAATGGAATCATAACAAATCTATATTCCGTAGGACTGTTTTGATGATTAAATGAGAAATGCATATATAGTACATGGCAACCATCCCTTGCATGCATCATGTTGAGCAAATAAATGTTAGCTAATATGATTCTTGTTAATAATTATTACTTAACATTCACACCATCCCTAAACATATTCAATTCTCATTAATTTCTACTAGCCCAAGTATATCCCTTTAACAAGTGTCCATCCAAAATCAGTGCTGACTGTTCACAATAGCTAGGAAGGACATGGAAGCAACCTAGATGTCCACCTGCAGACGAATGGATAAGAAAGCTGTGGTACATGTACAAAATGGAATATTACTCAGCTATTAAAAAGAACTCATTTGAATCAGTTCTAATGAGGTGGATGAAACTGGAGCCTATTATACAGAGTGAAGTAAGTCAGAAAGAAAAGCACCAATACAGTATGTTAACGCATATATATGGAATTTAGAAAGGTGGTAACAATGACCATATATGCAAGACAGCAAAAGAGACACAGATACAAAGAACAGACTTTTGGACTCTGTGGGAGAAGGCGAGGGTGGGATGATTTGAGAGAATAGCCCTAACACATGTGTATTACCATGTGTGAAATAGATCACCAGTCCACGTTCCATGTTTGAAACAGGGCACCCAAAGCTGGTGCACTGGGACAACCCTGACAGATGGGATGCAGAGGGAGGTGGGAGGGGGATTCAGGATCGGGGACACATGTACACCAATGGCTGATTCATGTCAATGTATGGCAAAAGCCACCACAATATTGTAATTAGCCTCCAATTAAAATAAAGGAATTAATTTTAAAAAATCAGTGCTGAATCTCAGAACCATATTGAGATAGCTCCTTTCAATCAGCTGAAGTCCTCTTCAGCCTTAGAAAGACTTGAATGCATCCCTGGTTCCACCCTCCTTCACCCCACTTGAATAGTAAAGCACAAGAAGTCTTCAGAATATCTGAAGCTACGTTCTGGTCTGTGGTTGGTATTTATGAATGGCTTTTATTCCTCAGGTCAGCTTCTGGAAGCTGCGGAGCATTATGAAGCCTTCCATCAATTGACGCAAGGGCGGATATGGAAGGATGAGACAGGCCGTGTTCTCAACTTGTTGGCCTGCGAGAGTCTCCTGAGGACCTACAGATTACTCTCAGACAAAATGCTGGAAAATAAAGAATACAAACAGGCCATCAGAATTCTAATAAAAGCTTGTGAAATAGCCAAAGAAGGTGGGTGGAAAAGAGCACTCTCACACTGCTGCCTTTAATGGGCAGACGCTGCTTCTCCCAAGAGGGAGGTAGAAACCGTCAAGTGTTTGGATGATTATTTCCTATGAAATGCAGAGACAAATGCCATCAATATACTTTCAAGTTTCACTGTAAAACAGAGGGGCCTTAGTGCTGACAACAAGAAATCCATTAGTTTCTGGAAAGCTTTATCTCCAAAATTGCAACCCTCTGGGAGTAATGTGATAAACCAATAAACCCATAATGAGAAGGTAAGGTCATTTGCAAAAGTTAAGGGTGTGTGTGTGTGTGTGTGTGTGTGTGTGTGTATGCATGTGTGTGCGTGTGTGCACACACGTGCACGCTTAAATTCATATATTTTTTAAAATCTGAGAGACCTTTCACTGTTTGTAAATTCCCTTTTGTCAGGTAATAGGAAATATATGATGGATATTAAGTTAGGAATAACAGGAAGATGAGGTTTAATGTATTTTAGACCCTTGCCTGTCAAAGTGTGTGGCTTTTGGACTGACAGCCTCAGCATCATCTGGAAGCTTGTAAGAAACGCAGCCTCTCCAACCCCACTCCAGACCGACTGCATCGGGGTCTGCAGGTTTGCAAGGTCCCCAGGTGATTCATATGCACGCTCACAGTAGTGAAAATGCTTTTGTGAGAGCTGATCACATGCTTGATATTCTATATCATTTGCATATGTATAAAATATAAAGAAAAATTTGGAACATACACTCATAAGCTTTTACTTTGTGAGATGCAAAGTAAAATAAATTACCTCAGAGTAATTTATTAATAGAGTAGAGCCCTTTCATGAAGGAGGAAAAGATGGAAGTTATGCCCTTGAACCAAAGTTCATTAGCTTGTGTTTATATTTAATCAGTTGGTTTACTCAGTAACAAATGGTTTATTTGGAGTAAACAGGAGTGATTTTCTGGGTTTGATTTTAATTTCTTAAAGAGTGAAAGTAAAAAGCTTATTCTCTCTGTTATTTTTTAAAAATATTATTAGTTGAAATGAATATAACATTGAAA
The DNA here is from genome assembly GCF_001704415.2 of Capra hircus. Lineage (NCBI taxonomy): Eukaryota > Metazoa > Chordata > Mammalia > Artiodactyla > Bovidae > Capra > Capra hircus. The sequence continues at coordinate 59,525,102 of NC_030824.1, read as the reverse complement.
GATGTATCCCGTTGAATGAATGGTGATCGAGTACCTACCCCAAAGGGGTAAACACTGACATAAATAGTTAGCTCTTAGATCAATTTCAGCAGCTAACTTTAGTCATGTGAAAAGTTATGTATAATTTTAATGTAAGTTAATATTATCAGTTAGGAAAAGGTATTTCACTTTAGGTTCACATTTGCTAAATCATAAGGTAATTCACAAAGAAAGCAAAGTTCTTAGAGTCTCTTCCAACAGTCAGAGCCTGCCAAGCGGTCTCCTTTCTGAAAGCATCTCTCACTTTCCAAAGGACAGATAAAGAGAATAGGAGAAAACCAACTTCTTATGCTGTAATAATTTTGAGTATCTTTTGAAACCAATAAATATTTGTGCCCATATTTTTCATATAAGAAAGAACGCAGGTTAAAAGATGGCACAGTATTTCACAGAGCTCTGACAGCTGCTGAAATGCTCTGGAACAAATCAGCCCTTCTTGTTGCCTTCTGCTTTGGTCAGGGAGCCTGAAGCAGCAAGCTGATGATTGCACGCCTTGCCTCCCACATTGGATTACATAGTATTTGAAGAGGACTGATATCCATAGTGCACCAGCTCCTTTGTTAGGGCGCCTTTGTGTAATGCACAAGTATAGCAACAGCCATACAGTAGTCTCATGACTCTAGTATTCTATTATTTTCATATTTCAATCATCATTGGTCTTTAATAAATTCACGAAGTTGTACAAACATCAACACTAACCCCATACTCACTAGAAGTCATGCCCTACACCTTTCTTCCCCTGTCCCCTAGTAACCATTCATCTTTCTGTCTCTGTGCATTGACCTCTTCTGGATAGTTCACACAAATGGAATTATACTCTGTATGTTCTTTTGTGTCTCGCTTCTTTCACTTAGCATCATGTTTTCAAAGTTGATTCATCTTGTAACATGTATCACTACTTCATTCATATTTATGGCCAAATAATACCCTATTATATGATTATTATCACATTTTCTTTATCCATTCATCAGTTGGTGGACATTTATGTTGTTCCCACCTTTTGTCTCTTATGAATAATGCTACTCTGAACATTTGTGTGCATGTTTTCAGTTCCTCAGGGTATATACCTAGTTGTGGAATTGCTGGGTCATATAACTCTATGTTTAACTTATTGTTGTTGTTCTTGTTCAGTTGCTCAGTCATCTCTGACTCTTTGTGACCCCCTGGACTGCAGCACGCCAGGCTTCCCTGTCTTTCCCCATCTCCCAGAGCTTGCTCAAACTCATTGTCTATTGAGTCAGTGATGCCATCCAACCATCTCATCCTCTGTCATCCCCTTCTCCTCCTGCCTTCAATCTTTCCCAGGATCAGGGCCTTTTCTAATGAGTCAGCTCTTCGCATCAGTTGGCCAAAGTATTGGAGCTTCAGCTTCATCATCGGTCCTTCCAATGAATATTCAGGAACTGGCAAAGAGTTTTCCCGAGTCACTGAATTGTTTTACATTCCCATCAACAATGTATAAAGGGTTTCACTTTAGCCACCCCCTCACCAGCACTTGTTGCTCGTCTTTTTATTATAGTCATCTTTAGTAGGTATAAAGTGATATCTCACTGAATTTATTTTGCCTATCCCTGTTGGTTAATGATGTTGAGCATCTCTTTGTGTGCTTACTGTCCATTTGTGATATCTTCTTTGCAGAAATGTGTATTCAGTTTCTTCGCCCATTTTTAATTGGGTTATTTTTCTTTTTATTATTGAGTTATAAGAATCCTCTAATATTCTAGAGCAAGTCCTTCATCAGATTTGTGATTTGAAAACACTGGGTTTTCTTTACCCTCTCTGACGGTATCCACTGAGGGCCAAGCTTTTAATTTGATGAAGCGCAAAGTAATGTATTCCTTCTTCAGTTGTTTGTGCTTTTGATATCATGACTGTGAAGGTTTTCACTAATGCAAAGTCATGAAGATTTACTTCTATATATTATTCTAAGAGCTTTATAGTTCTAAGTCCTATATTTAGGGGTGGGTGTGTGTGGGGTGGGGGGGAGCGGTGTGTCAAGAGGGTCCAACTTCATGTTTTACGTGTGGATATCCAGTTGCCCCAGTACTAGTTGTTGAAAATGCTCTTCTTTCTCAGTCTTGTCTTGGGATTGTTGATAAGTTTAACTGACCATAAATGTGAGGGCTGGTGTCAGAGGCCATCTTCGTCTTCTTCCTGATCTTAGGACAAAAGCTATCAGTCTTTCACCATTAAGTTTAATGTTAGCTGTGGGGGTTTTTGTAAATACTTGTTTAACACGTTGAGGAAGTTCCCCTCTATTCTGAATTTGCTGAGGGTTTTTTTTTAATCATAAAAAAGGGTTGAATTTTGTGAAATGTCTTTTTCTGCATCTATTGAGATGAAAATGTGGTTTGTCCTTTCTATTAAAAATAGTATATTACATGGACTGATTTGCACATGTTGAATCAACCCTAAATTCCTGGGATAAATCCAGCTCGATCCTGGTGTTTAATCCTTTTCCTTTAACTCCTGGATTGGCTTTGCTAGTAAATATTGGGGATTGTCTATATTTATGATGGATGTTGGCTTGTAGTTTTCTTTTCTTGTGGTGTATTTTTGATTTCAAAATAATAGTGGCTTCATAGAATGATTTGGGAAGTGTTCTCTCTTAGTTTTTGGAGGAGTCTGTGAAGAACTGGTGTTGGTTGTATTTTTAATATTCAGTACACTTCATCATTGAAGCTAGCTGGGCTTCTTTTGTGGAAACTGCTTGATTTCTAATTTAAGTTCTTTACTTATTGTGAATCTATTCATATTTTCCGTCTCTACTTGAGTCACTTTCAGTAGTATGTGTCTTTCTATTTTTCCATTTTATCAACTGTATCTAACTTGTTGGTATACCATTGTCCATAATATTCCTTTATAATATTTTTTTATCTCTGTAAGAACTGTGGTGATTTCCCTTATTCATTCCTGATTTTCATAATTTGAGGATATTCTTTTTTTCCTCGTTCAGTCTAGCTAAAAGTCTGTCAATTTTGTAGACTTTTTCAATGAACCAACTTTTGGTTTTGTTGAGAACCTCTTTTTTTCCTATTCTCTATTTCACTTATTTCCTCTCTATATTATTTCCTTCTGTTTGCTTTAAGTTTAATTATTCTTTTTCTACTTTTATAAAGTAAAAAGATGTTTCCTTTTTTAAAAACCAGGCATTGATAGCTGTACATGTCCCTCTCTGCTCTGCTTAAACTGAATCCCACAAGTTTGGGGGTTTTGTATTTTCATTTTCATTCATCTCAAAGTATTTTCTAGTTTACCTTTTCATTTCTTCTTTGATCCAATGATTATTTAGAAGCGTGTTTAATTTCCACATAGTTGTGAGTTTCTCAAATTTTTCTGTTATCTTTAATTTCATTTTCTTGTGGATACCATCTCAGGGTAGTGAGATCTACTACCCTGACAACTGTATTTAATATTGAAACCTGCTTTTTTCGTTGTATCCCTACTTAGCATTCTCAAATCCCCTTAACCTGCTTAAGTTTTTCCCCTAAAATACTTATCACCCTGAAACTTACCATATACTTTATTATGTTTATTTTCAATTTTCTGTCTTTTTCTTTTATTTCTCTAAAATATAAACTCACCAAGGACAGGGAATTTGTCTGGTTAATGTACTGATGGATTCCAAGTGCTGAGAGTTGTGCCTGGTTTTTGGTTTTCAGTTACTAAGTTGTGCCTGACTCTGCGACCCCATGGACTACAGCACACCAGGCTTCCCTGTCCTTCGCTATCTCCTGGAGTTTGCTCAAACTCATGTCCATTGAGTCCATGATGCCATCCAACCACCTCATTCCCTGTTGCCCCCTTCTACCTTGTATAGGATGGTCCTAATAAATAAGCACTGAATAAATGAATGAGTGAATATGTGTTAGCCAAATAACAAAAAGAAGGTTTAGGGCACATTTTAATAAAACGTTTGAGTTATTCCCAAGAACATTGTGTCCATTATTCCACCTGGGATGACTTCCTCTTTGAATTCTCTAGTAAACATACTAGTGCAAGAATGAACAATTTAGTTTTGAAAATAAAAACATATTAATTTCTTTAAGACAAATGATTATTGACTTGGATAGCATGGCTAATATAAATTTAACCCACTCAGGTAAACAGCACAATATAACTGATCTTGGACACTTTTTCTGTATGTCACTGTTGAGCGGGTCACTCAACTGCAATATGTTTTCCTTCAGTATTTTATTATTTTCAGTTTATCTTAACTTCATCTCAGTAAACAGGAAGTTCTTATACTTAAATCCTACTATTATTTGGTGTGATCTATTTCAGTTAGCTGTTTCAAAACCTTTCTGTCTACAGGAATAGATTTTTTTTTCTACTTTTTTGGGCTGCTTTTCACATAAAGTTTAATGCAAATAATGATCCCGTATGCACACATGCAGTTGTCACTGCTTTACTCCATTTAACACAGCAAGTACAAGTCTCAGGCAATCAACCCTTAATTATCGAAGAGGCAGCTTCCCACCATAGTCTCTTGCTTCTGCCCCTTCTTTTCCTCCCCTGGTCCCACCTTTCTCCCCAGCAGTCATAAGCCTATAGCAGAGAAAAAGTGAGGGCCCAGCTGCATTATGAGTTCAGATTTCCCAGACTGAATCACTAGCATCATCAGCTCTGCTGAAGTGGGATCTTGAGGGTATAATTCTCTACAATTGATGAAATTGTCAGAGAAGAAAAAATATACTGTCAGTGGCATTTGCTGTCCTGTTTCCTTGCAGTCTTCCAGTTGAGCCATTGCTTCACAAGAGGTAATTCAGTGAGTGCTGAGCAGAGAATTGCTGGCTCCTGTGGAAATCCATCATGGTGGGAATGCAGAGTGCAGAAATCTAAGGATCTTTACTTTCCAAAGATAAAAAATGGGGGTAGATAAATCAGCATTTGCATTACCCAGGAGTTAGGTAACATTAAAAGCAAAAAACTTCCAAAAGTAAAAGAGAATAGTATTATTTTGGAAAATAAGAACCTCCTATGGTTCTTACAAGTATATTAGATTTACATGGTAAATTTTGTACATTAATTGTTAGTAAATTATCTATTTGTTAGACAGTGTGATGTATGTCTTATTGAAGCACATGTTACATGTTGACATATTTTGGGAAGAAAAATTTGATAATGCCTGGAATAAAGCACATCCTACAAAATTAGGCTAAATTCCTTCTGAAAAGATGGTGAAAAGCATTTACCAATCACTAGCAAGGGAAAATGTGTTTGGATTTCAAAGTATGCATGGAACTTTATACCAAGAAATGAAGCTCTGGCATTCTTACCCAAGTTTTAAGCAATAACTTTCCAACTAAAACCTAGTCAAGGCAACAATTGCTTAGCTTGCTAATTATCTGCCTTATTGGAGACTTAACTGAATGCCAGTCTGTGTGTGTATGTGTGTTTGTCCACCAAGTAAGGCTGATACTCCTTATCAATTATTTCATGTATGTAGTCACAGCTATGGTGAATGGCTGTAGGTTTTACATGGTGGTGCATGCATACTAAGTTGCTTTCGTCATGTCTGGCTCTTGGCGACCCTATGGACTGCCAGACTCCTCTGTCGATGGGATTTTCCAAGCAAAACTACTGGAGTGGGTTGCATGCCCTCCTCCAGGGGATCTTCCTGACCCATGGATCAAACCCGTGCCTCTCATGTCTCCTGCATTGGTAGGCAGGTTCTTTACCACTGACCCCACCTGGGAAGCCCTTACATGGGTGACTGATATAGAAATCATATATGGGTGTCAAAATGCTAAGACTGGATTTTGTGTCTCAGAGGAAACTCATCATAATTATATTGCTCATACACCTTATTCTAACATCTGTGACCCAAGTAAATTATATTAATGTCAGCCTTTTTGATCAGTACACAGCTAGGCTTCAGGGGTTGTTGATATAAATCTGTATACTTTGTTATAATAACTTTCCAGTGTCTTGAAAAGCAGAGACTCTGTTTGTGGAATAAGCCAGTTTCTTCAATACCATAATATTTTTTCTACATTTTTGTTTTAGGAAATGACAAAAAGATGGAAGGAGAGGCTTCCTATTACTTGGGCTTAGCGCACTTGGCTGCTGGAGAGTATGAAACAGCATTAGCAGTAAGTTCAAGGAGACTTTTCATCACTGCCACTTTTAATTTTTATTTTATTATATTTGTTTAATTGTATGTTGTTATAAGGCCAACAGGGATGAGATGGGCCTGATGTAAATGTACCTGTTTATAGAGACTAAAGCAAAATAGCTATTCTAGAAGCATTAAAAATTGGTTTTACTGATGAAGTTAAATATATCAAATAATGGGGCCCTCCACTCCCATAGCACCAAGGACAAGAGGAAATGGATTTAAATTACAGCAAAAAGTATACAGTTAAAAAAAAGTATAATAAACTTGTGGTTTGGGACTTTTTTTTTAGGCAAGACAGTGGTTAATAAGGAACAGATTGAATTCCATTGTTGTGGACTTTTCGTTTGTGGGAGTTAGGGGAGAAGGCACCAAGTGGGGAAGGCATCGCTAGTCCCAATCTGAGAAGTAGCCTGTTTCATGATAAAAATCACTGTTTGCCTATTTTATGATCAGGCTTGGGGTGTTTGACACACAAAAAAATGTCAACAGCTATCTTTTCTGTAACAGAAATAATTTCTCTTACCTCTAATACATTTCAAGTGTGGCTTCATATTTAATTTTGTTTACATCTCAGGTAGTAACCCTATTTGACAGGGAGTATTGGCTTTATTTTCAGCTTTTAGGAGCTCTTACTGGCTCTTTTAGATATTCATGCTATGTAGCATTCCTGTAATTGAGCTAGATACATTCTTTATCGTCCTTAAAATTGGGTCATCATAGGAAACATGGGTTTTCCTAGTTGACTCTTCTGCTTAATAGTTTTTAGTTAATGACATGCATTCAGCAAGGCTGTTGTGTTCCAGATACTTTCAGGAGCACAGAAGCCGACAAGATGCACATTTCCCTTTAGGAGCTAATTTAATGAGGTTGACCGACTTGTAAACAACTGTAATTCAAAGCAGGATGGACAGGGGTTTTCTGAATTCAGAGATAAGTATGTATTTAGTTCCAATACCGAAAATCAAGAGGGTTGCACAGGAGAACTTTTGAGGGGTAGGCTATCTACAGGCAGAAAGTATGAGAGTCATGGATAGTGGAATATTAGACACACACTCATTCACACACACTCAACACATGAATGTTTGAGTAGGTTTGAGAAGCATTGAATTATTATGTGCAAGGTAGGATACAGTAGGAGGTCAAGCTGGAAAATAAAGTGAAAACTAGCTTAAAGATATTCCCCCCACCTCATCACATGGCAAGTGCATAGCAAAATAAATTCAAACAATACCATAGTGTTTATGGTGAAAATAAATCTTCCTTCTACCCCTATACTCAGTCTCACAGTTTTCTCAAAGGCAGTTAATAGTTACAAGTTTCTGATTTATCCTGCCAAAAATTTTCATGTCTATACCTGGCATATAAGTACACATATATGTGTGCCCATTTTGTTGTTTACTAAATAGTAAGTTTTTATACACACCGTTCTGCCTCCTGGATTAACTTCCTCCATACTGATGGATATCTAGACAGGTCTCATTTTAAAAAGGACTCATGGTGCCCCATGGTATAGCTATACGATAAGGGATTTAACCATCTCCTGTTGGTGGGCATTTAGGTTATCTCCAAGCAGTATTTTTTTCCTTTAAAAAAATTAATTTATTTATTTTGATTACTTTACAATATTGTAGTGCTTTTTGCCATACATCGACATAAGTCAGTCACGGGTGCACACGTGTCCTCACATCCTGAACCCCTCCCACCTACCTCTCCACCCAGTCCCTCTGGGGTGGCCCAGAGCACCTACCGGCTTTGAGTGCCCTTCTTCATGCATCGAACCTGCACTGGTCATCTGTTTTACACATGGTAATATACATGTTTCAATGCTATTCTCTCATATCATCTCACCCTCGCCTTCTCCCACAGAGTCCAAAAGTCTGTTCTTTACATCTGTGTCTCTTTTGTTGCCTTGCATATAGAATTGTTGTTACTGTCTTTGTAAATTCCATATATATTGCTTTACTATACTGTATTGGTGTTTCTCTTTCTGACTTAACTTCACTCTGTATAATAGGCTCCAGTTTCATCCATCTCATTAGAACTGACTCAAATATGTTCTTTCTTATAGCTAAATAATATTTCATTGTGTAAATGTACACAACTTCCTTATCCATTTGTCTGTCTGTGGGCATCTAGGTTGCTTCCACGTCCTCACTATTGTAAATAGTGCTGTGATGAACACTGGGGTACACGTGTCTCTTTCAGTTCTGGTTTCCTCAGTGTGTATGCCCAGCACTGGGATTGCTGGGTCATATGACAGTTCTATTTCCAGTTTTTTAAGGAATCTCCACTCTGTTCTCTATAGCAACTGTACCAGTTTGCATTCCCACCAATCAGTTTTTATCACATAGAGTACAGCAGTGAACAGCTTTGTGCTGAAGTAAGAGATGATCTACAGAGTAAATTCCTACAGGTGGAAATGCTGAGTCAGAGAGAAGGTGAATTTAAAAATAAATTTATTTTTATTTCTGATCTTCACTTCAAAGACACTTCACACATTTGTAGTCATATAACAATAACAATCAGTGAAAGTGCCTGCTTTCTCAGGAGCTATTTGTATTTTAAGAATTTAGACGTTTAGTTAATATGTGTCGTGAATGTTTTTCCAGGCCATTTTTCAAGGTGTTTTTTAATTAATTGGAGGATAATTTCTTTACAATGTTGTGTTAGTTTTTGCCATACAACAACAGGTCATTGTTTTTTGTTTTTTTTTTTTACAATTTTATGAAATTCTTCCATCCCAAGCTTTTAGATATGTATGTGGCCAAATTTATCAATTTCTTCTTGTATGATTTCTGGACATTCTCAGAAAGACTACTCATTCTCAGAGAATTAGAAATTCATTCTAATTCCAAGATCATACTTTTTTAATCTGTGGGAGGATTGGAGAGTCTTAAATGATTTGCTGGGTAATGTGAAGCTCATTTTTTAAGCAATCTGGAATATTTGATGACTTTGATGAGGCTGGTGACATGATCTCCTTAATTCACTCACGGTTGTTTACTGAGCACCTTCTGACAGAGACATCATGCTAGGCGCTGGATCTGATCATCCTCACGCTGAGAAAGTGCTCTGTTAGTTTTAGCCTTTGCCTTCTTATATTTAGTCTATCATTAATTCTTATCATCAACTTCATACCCTCTTTTTATTCTCTCACTCGTATTTTAAATTTATGTTGGAGTATTTTCAGATTTTCAGTATCTTGCCCCTATATTCAACTACTATCTCTCATAAATTTCTTCTCCTTTCCAAAATGTTGTCCATCTGTTTAAGGATTTTTATGTGATTATTTTTTCCAAAGAATCTTGACTTAGAAAAACCTGTCACGTGTAAATATCCCTAATTAATGGTTCTCATGATGTGAAACAGAAGGGACTCTGAAATTTTGCTAATTTTGATCTCAATTTGAAGGCTTTAATATATTAATAAATGATTAATACATGTAATTGGAGAAGGAAATGGCAAACCACTCCAGTATTTTTGCCTCGAGAATCCTGTGGACGGAGGAGCCTGATGGGCTGCTGTGCATAGGGTTACACAGAGTCAGACATGACAGAAGTGACTTAGCATGCATGCATGCATTAGAGAAGGAAATGGCAACCCACTCCAGTATTCTTGCCTGGAGAATCCCAGGGACAGAGGAGCCTGGTGGGCTGCCATCTATGGGGTTGTACAGAGTCAGACACGACTGAAGTGACTTAGCAGTAGCAGCAGCAATACATGTAATAGAAAAATATATTGACAAGTATATGAGCTAAGAATTAGTTTGTTGAAGGGTTCCATTGTTGAGTTACTGTTGCCACCAGGCCTCCATATCCTTTATCTTTTAGGCACCTGGGAGGATATTAATCAATGTAAACAGGATGCAGAAAAAGGAATATAGTAGTTTTGATGTTAGCAACACTAGACTTTTGAGTTAATTACTTTTCTCTTTGTTATAAATCACTGTACTCCTTTTCCTTGTTATAAATTGTTGTGCCCTTGCTATGTAAGAATGTAACTTTATTTAGTGCTTTCTGAGAGTGGCACCAGACTCTGGGAAGAACAACACTATTACCCTTATCAGAAAAGGGCTGTAAAATGCTAATTGGCCTTCTGGCCAGAAGATGATGTAAATCACCTAAGACTTGTGTATACAACAGATATGCAGAGAGAAAGCCTGGTCTCGATAAGAGTCAGGGCTGCTGACGCTGCATAATTTTGTATTATCCATTGATCTCTATGTAAAATCAAAAGTACATAAGGCCTTTCCGGACAATAGAGGATGGGCCAGTCACTGGAAAGACAGGTTTCCCCCATGTCAAGTCTCTCTCTCTCTCTCTTTCTCCCTCTCCCTCCCTCTCCTTTTCAGGCTGAATTCCCATCTGGGGCATGGAGGCTCTCCGACTCTACTTACTTGCCCTGGCTTCCAAGATCCACTCGAGAGGGAGCCTAAGACGGGGCACCCTCAGCTATTCAAGTGGGCACCGGTGGCCTAACGTAGACAGTGCAAGTTCCTTGTCTTGGAACTTTATTAGTTTTCCGTGTAAACCAAGTCATTCAGCCTCTTTTCTCCACTAAATTTCCCACTACACTATTTCTTCCTAAACTCTCTTTATATTTCTAAATAAATAAGTTTTTCCTCAGCACGCCATCCCCACTGACAAAGCATTCTTTATTGAATTATGAACTAGCACTAAACTAAAAACAAATAGTGGATTTTTTTAGAGCTGAAATACCTACTAATGGGGAAAGTCCATTTGGTGAAGAGAAGCGATGGTTCCTATAATAAACCTGTGCAGAAGGTCACAGAGACCCTGATATTTAAAAGAGAAGAAAGCTACCAATATACATCAGATGCTGAGGAAAGAAGTAGTAATTCCCTTCGACCATAGTCAATTTACACCTGAAAATTTCCAAGTAGAGTAAATTCTTAACATTAGAAAATAAATGTATCTTATGAAGTCCTAAGATTTCAAGGAGGAACATATTTTACCAAAAAATCACAGTCAAGACCTTATGCAAATCTGGCCCAACTCCTACAATCAAACATTGCAACCATAATTTCCTTATTTTAAGGAAAAGGATGGTCCTATCTAAGTAAATTGTTTTTGTGCATGAATTTTCTTTCTCTGTAAATACTCCATTCCACTTCCTAATCTTAGGAACATCAACTTAGATCAGTCTTCAGTACATTCATTGAGGTATTTCCCATTATTTAGTTATTTTCCATTATTAAGCAGAACTTATTTCTAGAGTACATCATGAGAAATACTTGGCTGGAGGAAACACAAGCTGGAATCAAGATTGCTGAGAGAAATATCAATAACCTCAGATATGCAGATGACACCACCCTTATGGCAGAAAGTGAAGAGGAACTAAAAAGCCTCTTGATGAAAGTTAAAGAGGAGAGTGAAAAAGTTGGCTTAAAGCTCAACATTCAGAAAATGAAGATCATGGCATCCAGTCCCATCACTTCATGGGAAATAGATGGGGAAACAGTGGAAACAGTGTCAGACTTTATTTTTTGGCCTCCAAAATCTCTGCAGATGTTGACTGCAGCCATGAAATTAAAAGACGCTTAATCCTTGAAAGAAAAGTTATGACCAACCTAGATAGCATATTCAAAAGCAGAGACATTACTTTGCCAACAAAGGTCCATCTAGTCAAGGCTCTGGGTTTTCCTGTGGTCATGTATGGATGTGAGAGTTGGACTGTGAAGAAAGCTGAGTGCAGAAGAATTAATGCTTTTGAACTGTGATGTTGGAGAAGACTCTTGAGAGTCCCTTGGACTGCAAGGAGATTCAACCAGTCCATCTTAAAGATCAGTCCTGGGTGTTCATTGGAAGGACTCATGTTGAAGTGGAAACTCCAATACTTTGGCCACCTGATGCAAAGAGCTAACTTATTTGAGAAGACCCTGATGCTGGGAAAGTGAGGGCAGGAGGAGAAGGGGATGACAGAGGATGAGATGGTTGGATGACATTGCCAACTCGATGGACATGGGTTTGGGTGAACTCTGGGAGTTAGTGATGGACAGGGAGGCCTGGTGTGCTGCGGTTCATGGAGTCGCAAAGAGTCGGACATGATTGAGTGACTGTACTGAAGTGATCCTCTGAAAGGAGAATTCCCCATATTGGTACTTAATTTGATTTTATAGTACTAAATTCTTGCACTATATTTAATTATTCCGCATATAAAACAGTAGCAATTTCTATGTTTGCAGACATGTCAGAATCTTTATAATAATTTATAATGCTTCTAACATTGATGTTAGCTCTTATATATGGTTAACCCAAATCTCTAGCCTTATCAGCAGCATCCCATAGAAAAATGCAAATAAATAATGTATCTGAAAATAGTTATAATAATATTCTAGTAACTTATGGATTGTTGATAAATATTAACAATGGAGGATATGGGTTAAAATGATATCATCTTAAGGTTTCACTAAATAATTGTAATCAAATTTTATTTATTCTTTGACTCAACAGATATGAAGATTATATATATATATATCAGGAAGCATTTCTATCAAAGGATAATTTATTTTATTTCTAATGTTTAGGATATAGAAAGTTTGAGGCAAGAAGTTTCCTATATACTTGTTCCCATTTAGTTCCTTTCCTGTTTAACTTCTTACCATCTCCCTTAATAGTAACTCCCTCTTTCATAACAGTAAACTCTTCACCTAAATGATAATCTAGCTGACATACACATGCTTGCAGATTCTACAATAACATACATGAAACAAGTTTTCCTTTTAATCAATTTTATAAGTGATGATTTTTATCTACCACTGAAACTATGATGCAACCCAAATAAATGTGAGCTCTTCACAGCTCTCTTAGTGGGATACCATGTTAAAAGGAAAACATCCAGCAAGCTAAAAGAAAAGTACTTTCAATTTTTCCATAGTTGTCTTCAGAAAACTAGAGATAAAATTCTTAACTCACAGCAACATTATTTTTTTAAAATTCCTCTCTCCTCGCATTAAAAAAAAATCAATTTGTCTTTCTCTAAATATCCTGAAGGATGTATTTTCATGTCACTTCTGGACACAAAATGTCCCTCCTATGTTCTGCTCACAGATGTTTAATCACTCCTTTCTCCCCCATCTCTCCTCCTACGTGCTTTTCTCTCATGGGTCAAAAACTCATGACTCTTCAAAAGGCACATGAGATGTTCAACTTTGATAATATGTGTATGTGTATGTGTGTGCATGCACATGTGTGTGCCCAGTCTTGTCCGAATCTTTACAACCCCATAGACTGTAGCCAGCCAGGTTCCTCTGTCCATGGAATGACATGTCCAGGCAAGAATACTGAAGCAGGTTGCCATTTCCTCTCCAGGGAATATTCCCAACCCAGGAATCCAGCCTTCCTCTCTTGTGTTTCCTGCGTTAGCAGGCAGATTATTTAGTACTCATACAACCTGGGAAGCTCCCACTAATTGTTCAGTTCAGTTCAGTCGCTCAGTTGTATCCTACTCTTTGCGACCCCATGAATTGCAGCACGCCAGGCCTCCCTGTCCATCACCAACTCCCAGAGTTCACCCAAACTCATGTCCATTGAGTTGGTGATGCCATCCAGCCATCTCATCCTCTGTCGTCCCCTTCTCCTCCTACCCCCAATCCTTCCCAGCAGCAGAGTCTTTTCCAATGAGTCAACTCTTCGCAGGAGGTGGCCAAAGTATTGGAGTTTCAGCTTTAGCATCAGTCCTTCCAAAGAACACCTAATTGTTAGAGAAATGCAAATCAAAACTACAATGAAGTATCACCTCACACTGTTCAAATGGACCACCATCAAAAAGTCTACACATAACAAATGCTGGAGAGAATGTGGAAAAAAGGAAACCTTCCTACACAGTTGGTGGGAATGTAAATTGGTACAACCGCTGGAAAACAGTGTGGAGTTGCCATGTGGTCCTGCAATCCCATTCCTGGGCACATAGCCAGAGAAAGCTATAATTCAAAAATATATATGAACCCCAATGTTCATAGAAGCACTATTTACAATGGCTACCACATGGAAGCAATCTAAATGTCTGTTGACAGAGGAACGGATAGAGAAGATGTTGTACATATGGACTATTACCAGAAAAAGCAAGGGAATTCCAGGAAAACATCTACTTCTACTTCATTGACTACACTAAATCCTTTGACTATGTGGATTACAACAAACTGGAAAATTCTTAAAGAGATGGGAATACCAGACCACCTTACCTGCCTCCTGAGAAACCTGTATGCAGGTGAAGAAGCAACAATTAGAACTTTACATGGAACAACTAACTGGTTCGAAATTGGGAAAGGAATACAACAAGGCTGTATATTGTCATCCTGCTTATTTAACTGCTATGCAGAGTACATCATGTGAAATGCCAGGCTGGATGAATCACAAGCCGGAATCAAGGTTTCTGGGAGAAATATCAACAGCCTCAGATATGCAGTTCATGCTCTCTAATGGCAGAAAGTGAAGAGGATCTAAAGAGCCTCTTGTTGAGAGTGAAAGAAGAGAGTGAAAAAGCTGACTTAAAACTCAGCATTCAAAAAACTAAGATCATGGCATCTGGTCCCATCACTTCATAGCAAATAAAAAGGGAAAAAGTGGAAACAGTGAGATTATTTTCTTGGGCTCCAAAATCACTGCAGACAGTGATTGAAGCCACAAAATTAAAAGATGCTTTCTCCTTGGAAGAAAAGTTATGGCAAACCTAGACAGCATATTAAAAAGCAGAGACATCGCTTTGCTGACAAAGGTCTGTCTAGTCAAAGCTATGATTTTTCCAGTAGTCATGTATGGATATAAGAGTTGGACCATAAAGAAGGCTGAGTGCCAAAGAATTGATGCTTTTGAACTGTGGTGTTGGAGAAGACTCTTGAGAGTGCTCTGGACAGCAAAGAGATCAAACCAGTCAATTGTTAAGGAAATCAACCCTGAATATTTGTTGGAAGGGCTGATGCTGAAGCTGAAGCTCCAATACTTTGGTCACCTGATAGGAGGAGCTGATTCACTGGAAAAGACCCTGATGATGGAAAAGATTGAAAGCAAGAGGAGAAGGGGTGGCAGAAAATGAGATGGTTGGATGACATCACTGATTCAATGGATAGGAGTTTGAGCAAACTCCAAGAGATAGTGAAGGACAGGGAAGCCCCGCGTGCTACAGTTCATGGGGTCACAAAGAGTCAGACATGACTTAGTGACTGAACAACCACAGTATATACATATATATATGTTCTTTTTTAGATTCTTTTCCATTAAAGATTAATTCAAGATATTGAGTAGAGTTTCCTGTGCTGTACAGCAGGTTCTTGTTGTTTATCTATTTTATATAGAGTAATGGATATCTATTAATGCCAAATTCCTAATTTACCCATCCCTCCCCTTTCCCTTTTGGTGCTCATTAGTTTGTTTTCTATGTTTGTCTTATTTTTGTTTTGTAAATAAGTTCATTTGTATCATTTTTTTAGATTCCACAAATATGTGATATCTCTAATTGTCAAGTGGTTAAATATTTGAACTAATAGTAAGTTTTGAACTGGTCTTTATATGGAAGATAACTATGGTATAGAAAGAGTAGGTGCTAGTTGAAATTAGAAGACATGGATCTTAGTCCTTCTTTCACATTTGAGCTGCTAACTTTAGCTTAGTCACTTAACGTCTTGGAAGCTCAGTTTTATTTGTAAAATAAGGGTTACAAATGGCACTTTCTTTGTACAGATCAAAAGAAAAAACCATAAGTTTACACTTTAGACTATCGTCAGTTTTCAAATGGGAGATACCGTTATCACTACAGATTGTGATGTAATTAGCACTGACCGATGACAGCAACAATACCCTAGCGTGTTAGGCTTCCCTGGTGGCTCAGACAGTCCTCTACTAGGTAACATACTAGGTGGCATATATTCAGTATCCATCCAGAGTGCCTGCTTTGTACTTATTTTTTTTCTTAACTGTAATTCACTAGTTGTATCATAGGTAAATTACGTAGTGCTTACATTTATCTTTGTAATAGCATATTTTTATAGTACAAATATAATAGACCATCATTTTATGGAAATATTAATTTATTATTAACTTTTCCTTAAATAGAAAAGGCATTTATCTTTTTTTTAAAAAAAGGAATTGAAGTCATTTCTTTATTTAAAGATCAGACCTCTTCACTACCCATTAAATAGAAGTCGTCTTTCCTTGTAATTTAGAAATCATTACCTAAAAGTGACCCTTCTGTTCCTGTCTAATAGCCTCAGTGTCTGAGGGGAGCTCAGATGCAGGCACAGAGGAAGTCATGACCTCCTGCTCCCAGAGGGCTGCTGGTCATCGTTATACAAAACATGCAGACAGTGCTTCACGCAGCCAGCGAGCCTCTTGGTCCCTGCGTAGTTCATCACCAGCTTGGAAAATATGCTGTAGCGGACTCGCCATGCAGTGTTGAGACAGGTCAGGTATAAGCTCAGTCATTTGCCTGTTTGACATCCAAGTTTTCATCGCTTTATCCTTTTGTTCTGTGACCACCTCAGGCAGTCTCCTTGTCAAGAATCTAAGGGAGGAGCTGTTCCATACCTCACTCTCCCAGTTGCTGCCATGCAGACGCCTCTCTACTCAGGACCGTATCCCCTTGACACACATCCTCACCAGTATCCAGATGGAAAGAGACACGTGTACCCCAGTGTTCATCGCAGCACTGTTTATAATAGGCAGGACATGGAAGCATCCTAGATGTCCATCAGCAGACGAATGGATAAGAAAGCTGTGGTACATATACACAATGGAATATTACTCAGCCATTAGAAAGAATGCATTTGAATCAGTTCTAATGAGGTGGATGAAACCCGAGCCCATTATACAGAGTGAAGTAAGCCAGAGAGAAAAACACCAATACAGTATGCTAACGCATATATATGGAATTTAGAAAGATGGTAACGATAACCTTGTATGCGAGACAGCAAGAGACACAGATGTATAGAACAGTCTTTTGGACTCTGTGGGAGACGGCGAGGGTGGGATGATTTGGGAGAATGGCATTGAAACACGTATATTATCATATGTGAAATGAATCGCCAGTCCAGGTTTGATGCATGATACAGGGTGCTCGGGGCTGGTGCACTGGGATGACCCAGAGGGATGGGATAGGGTGGGAGATGGGAGGAGGGTTCAGGATGGGGAACACATGTACATCCATGGCAGATTCATGTCAATGTACGGCAAAGCCAATACAATATTGTAAAGTAATTAGCCTCCAATTAAATTATATATTTTTTTAAAAGTATCCAAATAGCACTTCCTTCCTTTTCATTTCATACTTTTGCTAAGAAGAAAAATGTTCAAAATATCCATTATCTGACAAGTGAAAGAAAGGTCATTGGATTAGAAAAAACACTGTAGAGGATGTCATATTTCCTAATTAAAAAAAAAATGAATTTATTTCCAAATCATGGCATTACATTACCCCAAATTATTAAGCAATAACTTCAAGTGTGTGTAAGCAAGTAGTCCACATCTGATCTTATTTGAAACTGTAGTGAAAGTGAAAGTCGCTCAGTCGTGTCTGACTCTGCGACCCCATGGACTATACAGTCCGTGGAATTCTCCAGGCCAAACTACTGGAGTGGGTAGCCATTCCCTTCTTCAGGGGATCTTCCCAACCCAGGGATCAAACCCAGGTCTCCCACATTGCAGGCAGATTCTTTACCAGCTGAGCCACCAGCCCTCTGATCTTATTTAATACCTTTAAACAGCTTTATTAAGAAAATAGTATTTTACATAGTTCATTAAAAAGTTTTAATTTAAGCACACTTTAAACACATAAGAAGTGTAAAAATGTGTATTAAATAATTTGGAGATTATGAAAACATGTTTTACTAATAATTTTGTGGATATTACCTCTCTGTTTAAAGTCATGACCTTTCTAAAGCATTAAAACAAATAACCTTACAGTGACAATTTAGTATAAATTTCTGTAGCAAAGACTGCAGACTAAAATCTTAGTAAAGTAAATTTTAATTTTAAAATTTCCCTCTAATAGGGAGCTAACTATCCTTAAACCTTTTTTTATTTATAGTTTTCCTGATTTTTTTTTCTTTATGGTATTATACCTCAGGAAATTGCCTGTGTAGTTTTTCTTCTTTTTAAATAATGACTACATGATGGTATTTTTCACATAAATCACAGTCACTTAGGTGGCAAAAGCATTATGGAAAAATTCAAAGGCTCAAGAAAAAGGGAAATTTGTTTTTTAAAAAACAGTAATCTGTATGGCAAAATTTACAAATTGTAGACTTTCATAAATGAAGAGATGCTGTATGTCAAAAAATGAAGTTCATGGCCTATATGAATATAAACACTGATAAAATGAAATTTATATGATAAAAAATTTTATAAAATTTATTGATTTTTTAAAATGTGAAAGCTCATTTTAAATTCCCTTGAGATATAGAATACCACTTTGATTATTGTCATTTATTGTAAAAATTAAAAAGTACCGCTAGAATAGCTGTTTACAAAGCTGCTGAAATTTTTGTTTCCAGTCATTCACATTTTAAGAAATAGTGCAAAAATTTCTAATATCTGTTTTGAGAGAACATGAAGAGAAGGATAATTATTTTTATCTGGTTCATTCAAAAGAGGATGAACTTCAAGACTGAAAATTGAGACTCTAATCAACTATCCCGAACAGTGACATATGGAACATAATGTATGTAGACTCCTTAAAGTTCAAGGCCTAGCATATGAAAATGTTCTCTGGAGCAATAAAGCAACCTGAATAGTTCATCACAAGACTAATTGTATGACAGACCTAGAGGCAACAGCACAGCTGTTAGGACATGTGGATCCAGAGGCCCACAAAGAAGTCATCACATCTGCAAGGACCTGGAGATGACTGTAGGATTAGATGGGCGAAACCACAATCATGTGCAGATCAGACTGCATCATTATAGACAGAGCCAAATCGCATATATTTCCTCTACAACATGCAAGGTAACTTCAGAAAGAAAATACAATTCAACATCTTAAAATTTATCCAAAGTATTCTCAAATGTATCTGTAGTGTAGACAGTTACATGATCTTCAGGTAACTGCTGCATTTTTAAAGATTATCAGTATAATTAATGCTGCTGATGGTTCAGTCAGTAAAGAATTCACCTGCAATGCAGGAGACCACCTGTGATGTACGAGACTTATCTACAATGCACGAGACCTGGGTTTGATCCTTGGGACAGGGAGGTCCCCTGGAGAAGGAAATGGCAACCCACTCCAATATTCTTACCTGGGAAATCCCATGGAGAGAGGAGCCTGGCGGGCTACAGTCCATGGTGTCACTAGAGTTGGACACAACTTAGTAACTAAACCACCACTACTAGTGTGCAACAATAGCAACATATACTAGATTCTAAAAAACACCATTAATACTATACTCTTCATTTTCAAACTATATCCTTAAAAAAACTATGTAAAAACTATTTTACCCAGTAATTTTAACTTTCTCCTTAATCATATAAAAGTTTAGTTTATAACTAAGAAAGTAGACTCACTGAAGACTAAACCACTGTTTTTTTTTCGTGAATGTCTTCTATTGACCCTATTATTTTTTTCTAAATGATAATGCTGATGGCCAGGGATAGAGAAAAAGAAGGAAGACAGTGAAAAAAACTAACCAACCCTGAAAATGATGTTTAGTTCTTGAATAATCAAGGGTTGATTACATAGATGTGTGTAACAGCTTTCATTTCTGAGCATTTCAAGGGAGAAGGTTAAGATTCTTTTTACATAAAAGTGTGACTTAGAGGCAAAAGATTAGAAAGTCAAATTGTATCAAAGGTTGGCAAGGGTGTGAAACAGCAGGAACAATGGTTAGAAGTGGAGTCCGGTTTAGAGGGATGGGGTGGGCGAAAGTCAGTGTGTGATTACCCTGTGGTGCCAGCCCCACTCCACAGAGAAACTCTTCAGCAACACATTAGAGAGGGCCTTTGAGTGGAAAGGGAATAAAAGATGGAGG
Source organism: Capra hircus (assembly GCF_001704415.2). Classification (NCBI taxonomy): domain Eukaryota; kingdom Metazoa; phylum Chordata; class Mammalia; order Artiodactyla; family Bovidae; genus Capra; species Capra hircus. The sequence continues at coordinate 59,504,968 of NC_030824.1, read as the reverse complement.
GAGAACGAAGGGGAAAATATGTACTAAAAACAATCAGGGGGACATGCACAGTCAGTAGTGTGCCCTGCTCTAAAGAGTGTTGCTAATTTGACTGTATGTGCTGTCCTTAGTCTCTCAGTCATGTCCGACTCTTTGCAACCTCATGGACTATTGCCCACCAAACTCCTTCATCCATGGGGATTCTCCAAGCAAGAATGCTGGAGTGAGTTGCCATGCCCTCCTCCAGGGGATCTTCCCAGCCCAGGGAACAAACTCAGGTCTCCCGTATCACAGGCGGATTCTTTACCATCTGAGCCACCAGGGAAGCCCATGAATACTGGAGGGGTTAGCCTATCCCTTCTCCAGGGAATCTTCCTGATCCAGGAATCGAACCAGGGTCTCTTGCATTACAGGAAGATTCTTTACCAGCTAAGTTATAAATCACATAAAACAACAGTCACAAAATGCTTTTGATTGCAACCTGAATGTGTCTCATGGTTCTTGCTCAAATATGTATTTTCAGATATTTTTTGCAGAGCTTTCAAAGTGTTCTTTGAGTTTCTGGTTTACATTTTTGCACTGCTGTTTGACGTAGAATCTTGACATTTTGACTGGGGTTCCCCAGTCGCAGACTTGGAGACATGGATTGGAGGACAACTTGTTTATCTGGGAGAGGTTCCACCGGCAGGAGCATCAGGCAAAAGAAGGAGCCCACAGAGGTGTGTTGCCATTAGAGGCAAATAGAGCTCAGACGTGCTGGCACTCTCTGGAAACCAATCAGTTATCCCAACAGAGGAACAAGGGACCTGGTGTATTTACCCATGAATTCCCATCCTCTGTCTTCCAAGGACACTAATTCTCTGGCAGTTCCACTTTACCATGAACCCAGCCATCAGACAGGAAGTTCCAGGTGCTGCCTCAGCAGCCCTTGGCTTCACAGATTATGGGAGCAGCACTGATGTCAAATACACCCGTGCAGATCACTTGATCTCCTAAGCTTCCTTTTCCATCCCATAAAATGGGGTGATAAAGTTACTGTGAGGATGAGATGAGACAAGATAGTGATGTACTTGGCACTTAGTGAGCATTCAATAAATGGTAGATTTGTTCTGTTTTAAGAACACTCATAATTTTGCATATATTCTGACTCAGGAATTATCCATTTAAAGAATTTGTCTAGAGAAAATAATGTATATAAATATTTAGTTATAGTATTCTTTGAATTATTAATATATTTAGAAATTTAGCTGTAACTTTTATACACAATGCTATGTGTTGTTTATAAGGGGGAAAAATCCAAAAACAAAGTAAATGTTCAATAGCAAATTGATTAAACATTGTTGAGTACCCTATGACACACAAAATAAATATTTTATAACAATAAAAACATTATTGCCATATTTAGCAAAACATAGGGGTACAGTACAATGTATATTAAGGCTGTACTTATATGTATTTATATTACATACATATATATGAAAATAATGGACCTTTCCCAGTGGCTCAGCTGGTAGAGAACCCACTTCCCAATGCAGGAGATGCTGGAGATGTCAATTTTATCTCTGGGTGGGGAAGATCCCCTGGAGAAAGAAATGGCAACCTGCTCCAGTATTCTTGCCTAGAAAATTCCACAGACAGAGGAGCCTGGTCATCTACAGTCCATGGAGTCCCAAAGAATCAGACACGATGGAGCACACGTGCACACCACGTATGAAAATACTAGAAACACCAAATTATTTTCAGTGGTTATCCTGGAAGCTGGAATAATGGATGACTTTAATTTTCAATTTTGGGGGGATGACTTTAATTTTCAATTTTTCAATACAGTGATGGATCTGTATTCCCCAAAATTTCTAACAGCATATATTGCTTTTGTAGTAAGAAAAAGTAAGCTATTATTTCTTTCTACTCCATGAAAATTTAAAGACTTTAATTAATGTTTTCAGTAGGTTTTATATAGACTATTTGTAGTAAAAATCTCTTGCACAGTATTGATCACAGCAGTTGGTCATTTCTGCAGCTCATCTTATCCCAAAATATTAAAGGAAGTTATTAAATGCTTCAAAAGTAATAAATGACATTTAAAGATGACCTGAAAAAGTGAAAAGACAATCATATAAATTACAAAATATAAAACAATGTAAATAGGGAGAAAAATACAGCCTTATGGCTTTTGGTATCCTAAGTAAATCTGGCCAAAGTCCATATGAACAAGAAAAGTAATTACTATGTCAGTGTAATTACTTCCTCAACAATCAATGCAAAGAAAAGGAAAACAACTGAATGGAAAAGACTAAGGATCTCTTCAAGAAAATGAGAGATACCAAGGGAACATTTCATGCAAAGATGGGCTCAATAAAGGACAGAAATGGTATGGACCTAACAGAAGCAGAAGATGTTAAGAAGAGGTGGCAAGAATACACAGAACTGTACAAAAAAGATCTTCATGACCAAAATAATCACGATGGTGTGATCACTCACCTAGAGCCAGACATCTTGGAATGTGAAGTCAAGTGGGCCTTAGAAAGCATCACTATGAACAAAGCTAGTGGAGGTGATGGAATTCCAGTTGAGCTATTTCAAATCCTGAAAGATGATGCTGTGAAAGTGCTACACTCAATATGCCAGCAAATTTGGAAAACTCAGTAGTGGCCACAGGACTGGAAAAGGTTAATTTTCATTCCAATCCCAAAGAAAGGCAATGCCAAAGAATGCTCAAACTACTGCACAATTGCAGTCATCTCACATGATAGTAAAGTAATGCTCAAAATTCTCCAAGCCAGGCTTCAGCAACACGTGAACTGTGAACTTCCAGATGTTCAAGCTGGACTTAGAAAAGGCAGAGGAACCAGAGATCAAATTGGCAACATCCACTAGATCATGGAAAAAGGAAGAGAGTTCCAGAAAAACATCTATTTCTGCTTTATTGACTATGCCAAAGCCTTTGACTGTGTGGATCACAATAAACCGTGGAGAATTCTGAAAGATGGGAATACCAGACCACCTGACCTGCCTCTTGAGAAATCTGTATGCAGGTCAGGAAGCAACAGTTAGAGCTGGACATGGAACAACAGACTGGTTCCAAATAGGAAAAGGAGGACGTCAAGGCTGTATATTGCCACCCTGCTTATTTAACTTATATGCATCATGAGAAACGCTGGGCTGGAAGAAGCACAAGCTGGAATCAAGATTGCTGGGAGAAATATCAATAACCTCAGATATGCAGATGACACCACCCTTATGGCAGAAAGTGAAGAGGAGCTAAAAAGCCTCTTGATGAAAGTGAAAGAGGAGAGTGGAAAAGTTGGCTTAAAGCTCAACATTCAGAAAACGAAGATCATGGCATCTGGTCCCATCACTTCATGGTAAATAGATAGGGAAACAGTGGAAGCAGTGTCAGACGTTATTTCTGGGGGCTCCAAAATCACTGCAGTTGGTGATAGCAGCCATGAAATTAAAAGACATTTACTCCTTGGAAGGAAAGTTATGGCCAACCTAGATAGTATATTCAAAAGCAGAGACATTACTTTGCCAACAAAGGTCCGTCTAGTCAAGGCTCTGGTTTTTCCTGTGGTCATGTATGGATGTGAGAGTTGGACTGTGAAGAAGGCTGAGCACCGAAGAATTGATGCGCTTGAACTGTGGTGTTGGAGAAGACTCTTGAGAGTCCCTTGGACTGCAAGGAGATCCAACCAGTCCATTCTGAAGGAGATCAGCCCTGGGATTTCTTTGGAAGGAATGATGCTGAAGCTGAAGCTCCAGTACTTTGGCCACCTCATGAGAAGAGTTGACTCACTGGAAAAGACTCTGATGCTGGGAGGGATTGAAGGCAGGAGGAGAAAGGGACGACAGAGGATGAGATGGCTGGATGGCATCACTGACTCGATGGATGTGAGTCTGAGTGAACTCCAGGAGCTGGTGATGGACAGGGAGGTCTGGCATGCTGCAATTCATGGGGTTGCAAAGAGTCGGACACGAGTGAGAGACTGAACTGAACTGATATAGATGATGGACTATTTTTATGTATTTTTTAAAAATGTTTTATTAAAATACAGTTGATTTACAATGTTGTGTTTCGGGTATATAACACAGTTATATATGCATATATGTTAATATTGTGGCTGAATATGTATATACAAATATTATAACTGCATTACTGTTCATATATGTTCAATATATTATAATATGAATATATTGAAGGCTCAATCCTCTCCAACTCTTTGCGACCCCATGAACTGTACAGTCCATGGAATTCTCCAGGCCAGAAAACTGGAGTGGGTAGCCATTCCCTTCTCTAGGTGATCTTCCCAACCCAGGGATCAAACCCAGTTCTCCTGCACTGCAGGAGGATTCTTTACCAGTTAAGCCACCAGGGGAGATTTTATGTTATAATATATATAATATTAATATATGTGTATATATATATATACTTTTCCTGATTCTTTCCATTATAGGTTATTGTAAGATATTGAAGATAGTTCCCTGTGCTATTCAGCAGACCTTGTTGGTTTCTTTTTTTTAATGTAAGAATTTATTTTAATTAAATTTTTTTTTTTTTTTTTGCTGTACCACATGCCGTATCAGGGTCTCAATTCTCTGGCCAGGGAGTGAGCCCAGGGCCATGGCAATGAGAGCGGTAGGTGCTTGTTACCTATTTTATGTATAGTGATGATAGACTGTTGTTTGTTTCAGAGTTCAGTTTGGTGCACATTGTTGAGTAAGAGATTTGAGCCATTTCCTCATCCTCAAGTAGGTTCGTATTGTGCTGCAAGCCTGCATTGTCCACAGAGGAAATAGGCCCCTAATAGACACTCATGCTGTGCTTGTAACAGGAACCAGAGCCAGAGAAGCAACAGGGAAGCCTTATCTTATTTGAAGATGGAGGTAATGACATTTGAGTGGGACCTTTCCAGACCCCTCAATGGAGAGAAAGCAGCTCAAGTAAAGGCTGAGGAATGCAGAAAAGCATTCCAGTCACGCTGGGGTGTGAGTCGGAGGGAGTGGAGCTCTTGGGCAGGGAGGCTGGAGAGCCTGGGTGGGGAGGCTGGAGAGACTGGGTGGTGGGATGACACTGAGTAGGGGAGGGACTTGTTTTGAAAGACGAGAGGGCAGTTGTGTGTAGGTCAAATCAAAAAGAAAGAGTAGAGGAGGGAAGACTAATTATGGGGTTCTTCTGAAATATTTCCAGTGAAGAAAGATGAGCCCTTGAACTTGGTGGTGGTGGTATAAATCCTAATAGACAACATTTGAGAGATATTACCCAATTTTACAGTTTTGCTGTCTGGGTAGATGAACGTATGGAGACAGGGTGGGAGTCCAAGTTGAATCTGGGTTTTTTTGTTCAAGTAATCAAGTAATCAAGTATGATGGTATTGTTAACTGAGATAAAGCCATTGGAGGAGAAGCAGCTATGCAGAGGATTTAATAGCAATTTGGAAGACATCTGTGTCTTTCCAGAACATCACACCATTCCAAGTGCCACCTTTTTGCTGGCTACAGCCTCATTTCTAACCTTGGATTACAAATATTACCAACACCACTGCCTCTTGACCCAGCGAATCCCTAGGAGAGGGTTCTGAAATGAGCTAAGTCAGATTGCTTACCCCATAAAGTTTGTTTTTAAGGTTTTGTGGTTTTTTTTGACATGAATCTTTTTTAAAATCTTTATTAAATTTGTTACAATATTGCTTCAGTTTTATGTTTTGGCTCTTTGGCCGTGAAGCATGTGGGATCTTAGTTCCTGGACCCACATCCCCTTCTTGGGAAGGTGAAGTCTTAACCACTGGACTGCCAAGAAAGTCCCAATATATTTGCTTAATCAGAGCCAGCCTTCTGTGCCTGGGAACTTCTAGAGCCATGGAGGACGGTGGGCTGAGAGAATACAGTTGACACAGAGAGAGAAAAACCAACGTAAGAAATCAAGGGAACAATTCCTAGTAGCATTTGAGTCCCTATTTTCCCCTTTGGTCTAAATTAGATTGGGGTGGTTTTTGTCCCATGACTTCAAATGAGCCCTAACTGAACAGAATCATCCTGAGCAATAACAACCGAAGTGTCTTTTCATGTTATGTGTCTAGAACTGTATTCATCCTTATTATTTATATGCTTTGCCTCATTTAATACTCACAAGAACCTTAAGAGGCAGATATTACTAGTATTTCCTGTGTACTCCCATTTCACAGATGAAGAAGGTTGAGACTTAGACTAAGTGGCCTCCTCATGGTCACAAAGCCAGCAAATGCAGAGTCAAGACTGACTGAGGAGTCAGCTCCACACATAACTGCTGATGCTGTTGCAACTGGGGGAGTTGTCAGTAAGATGATTTTAAACTCCCTTGTTGAGTCTCATCACAGATCTCTCATGTACACTTTTAATAACATTCTCATCTGTTCTGCTTAAGTAACTAGTGATTGGCATAAATAATATTTTGTTATCATGCCCAGTAGAAATTAGTATAGAATCATGCTTGATGATTAAAAAGAAAAATCACCTCCCAAGTGCTGGGCCAGTTCAGGATGAGCACAGAATTAGGAAGAGAGGGTGTGAGGATGCAGGAAGTAGTAGCGTCCAGTGGCGTCAGGCTAGCAGTGACCCACTGCTTTGTAGCTTCTCCAGAGAAGATGTCAGGAATTCTCCCCTCTCATTTTCATCTTCCATCTCCCTCTTGCGCTCATAGATAATGGGGTACCATGGGTTCCTCTTGGGTTAAGACTTGCCTGCTTTGCTGAATTTGCCTTGTTTCCTCTGGCTGTTTAGCTGACAGTGAACTATGTAGCAGCACTGGTGTTAATACATCTGTAAAACAGAAAAAGCAATCGAATTCTTTTTCGAAAGCAGCGTATTTAAACACATGCCTACAACCCCTGGTCTCTTCTTGCTACTGATACAAATCTTCTATCTCTCAGTAAATGCAAGGGGGTGAGCATTAAAAGTGTCTTTCACTAGATTTGCAGCTGAAACAGCTGATAGGGCAGAATGACTATGATTTTTGAATAAAATAAAATAGGGGGAGGGAGACAAGGTCCTTCCAGTAGATTGCAGTTCTCTCGGTTGCTGTCTCAACCATTATCACAGTGTGATGTAGTCTTTAAGAGCAGGGCCCCTAGAGTCACGTTGCCAGATTCCAGATCCTGGTCCTGCCACTTCTAGTCCTGTGACCTTGGGTGAGCTGCTTAAGCTGTCTTGTGCTTCTGTTTCTCACCTGCAGCATAAGGATTACATTAGTAACAGTTAGGTACTAATAGGTACTCATAAGATGGTGGTGAAGGTTAAATGGGTTAATATGCAGAAAATACTTAGAACTATGCCTGACATACTACACTCCTTCAATAAATGCTGGTGAATAGTATCGAAGAGTAGAAGTGGTTTTGTTTTGTTTTTTATGTTTTTTGCTGGGCTAGTGCAAGGATTATGTTATTCCAGCTGCCACTGCTAACTTAGCAGATCATTGACAAATCTCTCAACATCTCACTTTGTAAATGAAGATGGTATTTATTAATATAGCATGTAGCTGACAATTCCAATGGAATAGTAAGAAGTTAATGGTTTATTGGTCCTTATTATTATATTGCAAATGATTTAACTATACCTTTTCCCTAAATTTAATTAAACATATTCATTTTCCCTATGAGCTTATATTAGCTTACAGCAGAGTGACTGTTTATGATGTTCATTTTATATGTTATAATATCATGGATATTACCAAAATAAACATTTTCCCTTTAAAATGTTACGTAAATATTCATTAATAATTGTCTCAAGTCTGCAAAGCGAAAATGACTTTTTAATTGTTTTTTGTAATAGATTGTGTAGGAATGGAAAAGTACTGCCCAAACAGTCACTCTGATCTTAAAAATCAGTTCTGAATGCACCAGAAAGACCACCAAACTGGGAGTCAGACTTCCTGAGTTTTAGTTGTGGTTCTGTTAACAAGTACTTTGGCCTTGGGCCAGTCATTAAGCCTTGTTCAGTTTCCTTAACGACATTGTTGTAAAACGTTGCTCTTATAATCTTGGCTGACACCAGGACAGGTGGTCCCGAAAGGAACCGGAACTTGGAGCCCCGTCTGCACCGTGGTACTGTCAGGGAGCCTTGTGGGAGAGAGGGCCGGGTAACAATGGGAGAGAGGGCCGGGTAACAACACTGCCTCTGAAATCAGGTGACCTGGGTCCACTGTGTTTCCTTGATCACTTACCACTTGTATGATCTTGGCCCAGTGGCTTCACCTCTTTGTGCCTCAGTTTCCTCATCTTTAAGAAAAAAGTAGTAATGGTAATAATAATAACAATAATGCCTACCTGTGGGTATTGGGGAGATTAAATTAGTTAATATGTGTAGTCTCAAGAGAAGTCTATGACATTTTCATCCAGGAAATCATTTCAGAGCACCTATTGCCAAATCCTGCTCCAGGCACTTGAAATACATCAACAGCCAAACAGACAAAGGTTTTTGTCCTCACGGAGCTTCCATCCCAGCAGAGAAAGACAAGGAACATGAAATAAAATGAACAATTGATAGTTCATTAGACCATCATAAGCCATAGAGGAATAAAGAAAAAATACAAAGGAATAATTCAGGCGTGCCAAAGCAAGTGGTAGGTGGGAGGAAATTTAAATAGATGATCAGAGGCCTTGCTGAGAGGTTGACATTGGCCGGAAGACTGGAAGCAAGTGAGAGAGTTAGTCACGCAGGTGAGAGAAGGACATTCCAAGCAAGGGTGATGGTCAGGATTAAATCCTCAAAGCAGCAACATGCCCCAGAGGCTTGGGGCCAGTTAGGCTGAGGAGAAGCAAAAGGGGAGCAGAGGAAAAAGAGCTAAAGTCAGACAGGTAAAGGTGGGATCACAGAACGCTTTGTGGGCATTGTAATGTGATGTGGTTTGTGTCTGGGTGAAAAGTGGGTCACTCAGGCAGAGGAGAGACACAGGAAATACTCAGTGTGAAGAATTCTCTGGTGGCCTGGTGGTTAGGGCTCTGTGCTTCCACTGTAGAGGGCCAGGTTCAATCCCTGATCAGGAAACTAAGATCCTGCAAACCATGTGGTGCACCCCAAAAAAAGAAAAAGATAAGGAGGGTTAATTAGTACCAAGTACTGTCATTAGCCATGTGGTGAAAAGTAGCATCTAGTGATAGACAAAGCTGTAACTGGGCAAGCATGAGGTTAACATCTAGAACATTGGATACCGGGGAGTGGGTGCCCCTGTAGGTGAGTGGAGGATATCTTGTGGGAATGGTGCCAGGAGACAGTAAGCTGTGAGGTCTAGGTCAGCACGACCATGCTCAGGGTTACCCGGCAGCAGACCTATCACAGTGCTTAAGAAGAGAAAAGGCAGGATTTTAAGTCCAATAAACCCAGTTCAACTTCCTTTCTTCTCTTCCTACTCTAGCACTGTGTATACTAGCGCGAGTTAACCTCTCTGCACTTCCTATTTCTCATTTGTGCAATGGGACTATTACTATTTGTCTCAGAGGGCTCTATGAAAATCAAGTATATCAAAACTGTAAAATACGGCACACGTAGTTTTTGCTCAATTAATGGTGCGTGGATGCTGCATCTTTTCAGTCGTGTCCAACGCTGTGTGACCCCATGGATTGTAGCCCGCCAGGCTCCTCTGTCCTTGGGATTCTCCAGGCAAGAATGCTGGAGTGGGTTGCCTTACTCTCCTCCAGGGGATCCTCCTGACCCAGGGATAGAACCTACATCTCCTATGTCTCCTGCATTGACAGGCGGGTTCTTTACCACTAGCGCCTCCCAGGAAGCCAATTAAAGTCAATCAATGGTAGTGACTGCCATTGGCAAGTGACAAGCACCAGGTCACAGGGACTGGGGTTTAGGAGTGGAACTTCTGATGGGAGTGTGCTGATGGTGGTAAGGAAGGTCTCCAGACTCACAGCAAGTAGGGACCCGACCAGGTACCAAGGCAGAGATTCAGGTAAGAAGGCAGGGATGCAGCTCCGAAGGCTGGGGCAGTTGCTGGGAACTTGGTTTCAAGGCACACGGCAAGAACCCGGTCACTTTCAATAAAGTTTGAAATCAAAGTATAATTTGTGGCAAACCAATCTGATACAAAGCTTCTGCCCTGGAAGACCGTGGGTAGAAATGGTTCTAGGGTCTGGGGTAGGTCGAAGTTGCTGACTAGGGAGACCCCAGCAGGGCAGATGGCAGAGCTCAAGAAGCCAAGTCACCAGAACATGATTACAGAAATGATCTTTGGGGCTCTATAATTCTGTTTCTAGGTATTAATAAATAATTTGAAAATGCCCAATATAATGGTAATTTTCTAGTTTAGCCTATAAAGCCTAAAACTTCCTATAAGAATGTTAGCAGCAATTTGTTTTGCCTTTTTATTTTCAGCTCATATGTTATTTCCAGGGCTGATCAAAGGCATTGGTTGCAGAGTATAAAATAAATCACACTTCTAAATAAACCACTGAAGAGTGTTAAATTGATTTAAGTGATTTTCAGACTATTAATATTTAAAACAGCTCTGTCCCAAGCCTCTTTATGGCTACCTATAGCAGTAATAAGCACCATTTCCTTCTACCATTCTTCATCTTATATTACATAGAAAACTGTGTAAAAAACATTATTTTTTAGCACTGAAGTAGAAATGTAAGATTTCAGCTGTTTATTTACATTTAAATATCTTGAATTTTATTCAGTCAATAAAAGTATACTCGATTATTGCATTTGTTATACTCCTCTCTGCCTAGGTTGAGGTGACTAGAGTGTCACGTTTGTCTTTTTACTGTTAAAGAAAACTTTGCCTCCCACTCACAGTCCTTAGCACTTAATTTGAATTTAGGCAGCATGTATTTCAGGATTAGTCTCAGTCTTAAGAAACTGGGCAGCTGCACAATTATGCAATTTTGGCTTATCTGAAAATACTAAAATTGCATACATGATTTTCCTAGATTTTTTTAATATATAGGGGAAAATGGCATCTGCAGTGTTAAATGGAATATCAGTGAATATCCCTCAGTGGGAAGGTTTGGGCACCAAGGTGTCCCATGCATCCACTTTGGTGGTCGAGTCATCCCGACAGCACAGAGTGACAGCCAGCGATGTGGGCAAAGACCCACTGTGATGAAAGCCAGCCAGCCAGCTGGGCCACAACACGCATATTCAAAGGCATTTCTGAACCACACATCTGAACTTACCTGGGTCCCCAGCCTTGCCCACTTAACCTTTTCTTCTCTGCCTCCAACTGTCTTCTTCTTTGTGTGTGTGTGTGTGTGTGTGTGTGCACGCACGTGCATGCTTCAGCACCCTCCCTTTTCTTCTCCAAGGCCCCTGCATCTGTTTGTGTGTCAGTGTGGCCCTCCTGCCGCTCAGCTCGCCTGCCGAGAAATCCGAATCGTCCTCCCGGCCTCCGCTCAGCCTCGCCGCCCGCCTGTCACTGCTCTGTGCTCTGCACCACGCTGGCTTGCTTTGTCAATAACCATTTATTTGTTGCTGGAATAGCAGCAGCCATTACATCTGACCTCCCTGTTTCATCAATTATGGAGAGATTATTGGATGTGAACATCTGCAAAAGCTTGCTGTTGAACTCACCTCCTGGCTAGGATTAGATAAAGTACTAAACTGTTGTTTATTGTCAGGCCAAAACTCTACTGGGAAGGCAGGGAATTCCAAGAGTCACAGAGCCCCCATCCGAAGGACCAAACATCGTTTCATATTGCCACCGTTTCCCCTAAGATTCCAGCCATTTATTATTTACACTTATTACTCGTCGTTATAACCTAGTTGATAAAAGCTCTTGGCAGGCATTGCATTTCCCATCATTGTCACATCTGTCAGAATGGAAATGACTCATAAATTGTTTTCTCGTCTCTTCTCTCATGGTGAAAGGGAAATAGATGAAGCTTCCTCTGTGTGCAAGCCTTCAGAGGAAGACTTTCCTACCATGTTTTATTTTCAAGAAACGTGTTCACGCAGCCAGATAGGAAAGCATTACACTGTGGATCTAAATTAGGGTTTACTGAGTTTAGCAGAGTAATGGCCTGTGGTGGAAAGGATATCAAATTGTACAGAGACAATATGCTCAAAATGTTTTCTCACAGCTTTTATGGATTTCTGAGAAGGGGGAACCAGAATGAAATTTTATTGAATCCAGCCTTAAATGAGGAAAAAATCTAGTAAGGGGGATTATGAATAGATGATGGTTTTTCCGCCACGGGAAAGACAAATCTCCTAGTGGTAATTGGTTCATGCAGAAATACAGAAATTGTCACAGCATCAGTGTTTATTAAAACATTCCAGGTCGTCACTTGCTAATATAGAACCCTCCGTGAGCCTTCCCTGTGGAACCAGAAACCGTTTTGTGCAAAATGGTCCAACGGAGGGAGGTTGGTAAGTGGCCATTTCAGGGGAAGCTGAGGAGCTTGCTGTGTCACTGAGCTAGTGGCTTTTCACTGCTCAGCTCACTGACTTGTTGCTTTTAGAGTAGAAACTGTAGTTGTCTAGATTAAAAGAGATGGGAAAAGTGATCTAAAGTCCTTCTACAGGCAGGAAGAATGACTCAAGATACCATGACGAATCTAACATGATTTCAGCGTCTAATCTGCCTCCTCGCTAAATTCCACTTGGGCTCATAAAGAGGGGAAGTTGTTTATTTAGAAATGTGACCGGATTAAATAGGCACACATTTAGATAGGGGAATTCTTGTCATTTTAAAATGTCATACAGGGACTTCCCTGGAGTTTCCAGTGGTTAGGACTCATAGCCTTCACTGCTGCAGCCCCAGGTTTAATCCCTGGTTGAGGAACTAAAATCTCACAAGCCACGTTGGCACAGCAAAACAAAAAAAAAGTCATTTGAATCTTCCTTTAGGAGTCTGACTTGTTTGCTGTTATGATATTTGAACTCTCCAGGATGGCTGTTAGCTAAAAATGTTCACATGCTTTCTATTTACCATAGTTTTAAAGTGCTGTATTTTTTCCTTATTGAGTGAGTTATAAGGCAAAACATTATACAATATAATTAATATATATTAAGCTCTGATATACATTATATGTAATATATTAATATTATATAATACTTAATATATGAGCTTATTTCCTTTGAGCCAAGTAAATATTTATATATAATATTATGTTATATAATACAAAAGCTCATTATATCCACATTAATGCTCCTGCAGGTACTGTATTACCAGGACCTTCCAAAACTCTACCACATTCATTCAACAATTGTGTGTGTGCTCAATTGTGTCTGACTCTGTGCAACCCTATGGACTATAGCCTACCAGAGTCCTCTGTCCATGGGATTTCCCAGGCAAGAATACTGGAGTGGGTTGCTATCTCCTCCTCTAAGGGATCTTCCTGACCCAGGGATCAAACCTGCGTCTCTTCACTACATTATCATAAGACTAGGAGCTAAGGGTACAACAGAGAGAAAAACAGATATCATTCCTGATCTTGTGGCACCTGTGATCTAATTGGAGAGAGAAACATTATTAAGTAGATACATATGGTGCTTTACTCAGCGGTGAAACAGAACAAAGCAGAGTGTGTGTGTGTGTGTGTGTGTGTGTGTGTGTCTGTATGTGTGTTGTATGTGTGTGTGTATGTGTGTGTCTGCCCACCAGAAGAGTTGTGCATGAAATCAGAAAGAGCAGTACAGGCAGAGGGGCAGGGAGATGGAGAGATCTGAGTTGACTCCTGACAGCAGGAGGTCTTTGTGGCTGGAGGGAGGTTTCCAGAGTCCTGCACATTCCAGTAAGACATACATGTTGCCATTTCTGCATGGGCAAAGTGACAGTACCTGTTTGGCCAAATTAAAATTGATGGGCTCTTCATTTGATTCTGTTTGCCACCACCCTCTTTAGTCTCCATAAAGAGCAGAGAACTGAAATGGCTGGTAATGTTATCATAACACAATCATTCTGCACACTCCCTTTTCATCCTTCTATGAACATTGTTGTCCTAATGCTCCTGCAGTTACTGTATTACCAGTACCTTCCAAAACTCGACCACATTCATTCAACAATTGTGTGTGTGTGCTCAGTCCTGTCCAACTCTGTGTGACCCCATGGACGCAACAGGCCAGGCCTCCCTGTACCTCACCATCTCCTGGAGTTTGCCCAAGTTCATGTCCATTGAATCGATCATGCTATCCAACCATCACATCCTCTGCTACCCTCTTCTCCTTTTGCCTTCAGTCTTTGCCAGCATCAGGGTCTTTTCCAATGAGTGGAACTGGAGACTTTGTTAGTTTGAAAAATATGCAAAATTTTCCCCTCAAATCTTTTCTGACAGTGAAATCTCTAATCATTTTATATAACCTGCATCAACTCTTGCTGTAGAAAGAATCTGCCTGTATTGTTTTTCACTGATAAACATGGAAGGGGAGAAAGGCTTGAAGTTATTTACTTGCCACTTTAGTTCCACAGAACTCTTTTACTTCTCAGTACTTCTCAGTTTTTTCCTTTGAGTGCAAGAAAGAGGCTCATGCAGTGGACCTCTGGTAAGTCATTGACGGTAAAGATTCCCGTGACCAGAAGGGAGATCATAGCCCGTGAGTCCCTAGGGTCAGTGGACAGTTGGCTTCACAAACTGAAAGACTCTCGGGAACTGGAGGAGTCCTGGAAGAAGAGGGGCTCAGTTTCCTTATCACCCTCTTAGCAGTAGTCGTCTGTCTGACCCACTCTGTTGACGTGACTTGACCACATTCTTGGTGGTCTTTGAGCACCTCCTCACTTCTGCCATTACCCTCTGTGTGGTGTTCCTGAATTTCCTAAGAGAACATGACTGAGCTAACTGATCACTCTATTCTTCCACTGAATAGAGCTTTTCATGTCTGGCCGCCTCAGTGATGCCTTTGGTCAGGGCCTTCTACAAAATATACAGCAAAACCTCCGGTGGATTTCCCAAGCAGGAAATAAAGGGCAGGGAAATTTTCTTTTTAAGGAGCTATAAATATAACTCACACCATGATTGGGCTGTCCAAGATAAATGTTTCCATGGTTTCTAATTTACCACATAGAAAATAATCATTGAGAATTAGAATAAAAATTCTTTGTGAACATGTCTCTTGTTAATATAGTACACACATATATTGATTGATTTAGAAAATGACAGTTTTAAGTAATATGTTCCAATTTACTACTGAGGAAACTTTTGTTTGTAAGTGTATTTCTGTTTCATTGTTTTGAGGGTCATCTGTATATTGAATGTATATATCGAGAGCTTTTAGTGAAGGGAAATTCTTGGAAATTTTTGAGATTCATTTTTACCCTTACAGCTTTTGAAAATGCAATGTAAACTCTAATATGTGAGAGATTAACCAGCAATTCTAATTCAGTTTATGAATTTAAGTGAAATTCATCGTGAATTTTCATCCAATTTTTGAATATTTCAAGGTATAAAAATGTTTACTATCTTTGAGCAGCACTGATCATTGTATATGTAACAGTCACTATTTAATATGAACCAAAAGCTTTGTAGATTTAGCCTTTCTTATTATCACTTACTCCATGGTAGGGATATTTTTTTTAAAGCAGTTCATTAAGGATATGCAGTATTTTTCAAATAAGGGAGAAAGGTTGAAAATAAAATTTCAAGTGAATGAAATGACTTATCATTTTGTTTCTCTTGTTTTAAAAAAATTAAACAAAAGATAAATTCATCAGGGATTTTGAACCCAAAGATAAATGATTGAAAATAATAAGGACATATCCTCAACTACTTAATATATCAACATAGTCTAAAATCAAAATCATAGTTTTGGAACGGAGAATTCTAGATCCTTTGGTCCTACCCCTTTATCTTTCAGACTTGGAAACTGAAGCTCAAGGTAACCAAGTGACCTGTCCAAGGTCACACTCTGAGCTCAGGGGCTAAGAGAAGCAAGAACTCATGTCTTTTAACACTCGGTTCTTTCTGCACTGGGCCATCAGCCTTCCCTTTCTGTGTCAGGTGATGTAAACAGTCGGTGTGTAACAGTTTAAATAAAGAGTAATGCATTTCAGGGAGAAAGCACACACAGTCCAAATGATCCATAAAAATAGTAAAGCTAGACTACTCCTAACTTAAGGCTATATTTTCAGCGGAATGCAAAATATTTAACTACTTTCGTGTGTTATTGTTTGCAGAGCCGCACACTTGATTGTCCTCAGTGTTCATTCAATATAACATATTTGCAGCAAAAGATTACTGTGTTTATTGCATGTCAGATACTATGCCTTTGCAGAAAGTGTACAAGAGCCTTTAGGTGATGGGGAAACAGTATGTTTACCTCATTTTTATCGTCTTCTCCCATCGCCTATTGCTGTCCCTAGTAAAATGCTCTCAGTGTCGTTGATGCCCAGTCTGGTCCTCAGCCTGTTACTGCAGCGCTTGTCAGAAATCATTAGCCACTGATTTCTTTGACTAATGTTGCAGTTGATTGTCTGAATCATGTTCAGACGCTGTAAATGAGGCAGAAACATCCTTTCTGCTCACCAACTGTGAAATGGCTAAAGGGGGTTAGATTGCCAGAAATCAGAATAAATGTATTTCCGATAAGATTTGACAATGATTTCAAGCTCAAGATGGCAAACTTGATTTTTTTTATTTCTGTATTTCTTATTGCACAAGAATAAATCTGTATCATTTCCTTTTTCTCTTCAAAGTAATGCACAGTGTAGAGCTCAGTGCTGCACCTTTGTTATGAAATGGCACAATTTTGGTTTTGTGTAGGGCTGTATAACAAAATGTTTGCTCTGCTGCCTTTTTATGGTGGGCAAGGAAGAAAAAGATTTAAAAAAATGCACCCCAGGCAATGGGCTCATAACTTCATATTTACAGACAAGTCCGATGGACCCCTGTTGTGGTTTTATAAATGTATTTTGGTGCAGTTCGGTTTATTTAAGCTCTTCTAGAACCCTTAGACTTGTAGACAGAATTTGAAATAAAATGTTCAAGTGTTGAGCAAAACTGTTGGGGTTTCAGCCTCACTTGTTTGGGAGTATCCTGGATGCCTCTGTGAGTTTGGAGGCTTTAAGGGGGAAAAATGGCTCTTTCCGGTATTGGAAGAACCATCACATGAAAGAGGAATGGACTTATCTTGTCCCACAAAACACAACCTTGGCTAGCAGGCAGAGTCATAGATTTTGATTGAACTTAACGAAAAAATTTTTTTCACGTAACTCTCCAATGATTCAGTGCCTAGTCTCACAGGAGGATAGTCTCCCATCAGGAAAATTGTTCAAGCAAAGACTAGATGAGAATTTCTCAGTGGCAGTGCTATTTACATTTGGAATTGGTCACTTCTTTATCATGGGAGAAGGGGGTATATCATGTGAATTATAGGCTGTTGGGCCGCATCCCTGGCTTCTCCCAATTATGACAGCCTAAAACATGTCCAGACATTGCCAAATATCCCCTATGAGGCAAACAACCCCCGTTTGGGAACCGCTCAGTTAGATAAGACTTGGGAAAACTAAGCAGGTGCTTCATTCAAATCCTTAGTAGAAGAACCTTATAACATCTTTTCAAGGTAGAATTTATTCATTTCAATTTTACACCCGAGGAAATAAAACTCACAGATACTAAGCCACTTGACACATGTCACTTAGCTCAGTAGTAAGCCTGTCTGACTCGAGTGTAAGGTATTTAAAGAAAATTTGAGCACCCAGAGGGAGATTGGATTAATTTCCCATAAGGCCCTTCCAAAGCCTGGTCGATGCCTTCAGAGTAAAAGTCCCAACAGGTTTCAAGTATTGCATTAACTAAGGAAGAGAGTAGTAGGGGGAAGGTAGTAAGTGGAGAAAGAAATATATATATAGAAAAAAATACTAAAGATGTGAAATAAAAGAAGTGGAGTTTACTGAAATTTTTGAAAAGCTACAAAATTTCCATCTCAGATGGGCTAGATGCTGTAACTTATTTTCAATGTCATTTTCCATGGGTTGTTTTCCTACAGAAACAATGGCAGTTTGGGTCACCAGCCAGAGTGCAGAAGCCCATTTTAAATTTCATGCCACGGATCTGTATTAGTTTGAGTTGTGCATGCTCTGTGCCATGCCAGAAGGAGACAGAAAACTATTTCCCCTCCTTTCCCTAAGCATTAAACCTTGAAATCTTGGAATGATGGGAAGCCATGCAGCCAACTGCATCATCTTTGATGTGGCACTTTCATCAAACACACTGAGCTGCCTAGAAAGTAGAAAAGACAAAAACTATGAATTTCCCTTCCCCTAGACTTAGCGACTAAATGACCACCATGACAATGAGTTTTGAATGCATCAAAATACTTTGCACCTGATATTCTTTTTTCTCTTCTCTTCTCTTTGATTTGTGATGACAGAATTTAACCTTCCAGACACTAGATATGTTTCCAACAAATTACATGCCACAGGAATATTCAATCAAATACAGTGGATCCTTCAGATTTCCACACTGTATTTTCTCACTTAAAGTATTCTTTGTAAAGAAGACTCCACTATTTGTCTAGTGATTTAAGTTAATCAATATTCATTAATTTGCAAATTGTACCTTAGTTAAAAAGCAGGTAACATAACTTACTGTAAGGTCAATATAACACATCTTTATTTTCTACACAATTTGAGTTTTTTTGAGGTATTTAATATTCATTTTTAAAATTGAAGAATAATTGACTTACAATATGTTGTTAGTTTAAGATATACAGCAAAGTGAATCAGTTTTATACCTTTTTTCAGATTATTTTCCATAATAAGCTATTACAAGATACTGAACAGTGTCCCCAAATAAACCTTTGTTGCTTATCTGTTTTATGTACAGCAGTGTGCATCTGTTAATCCTGTACTCCTAATTTATCTCTCCCTTTCCTCTTTGATAATTAACAGTTTGTTTTCTGTGTCTGTGAGTCTGATTCTATTTTGTACGTAGACACTTTTGTATTATTTTTCGGATTCTACATATAACTGATATCCTATAATATTTATCTTTGTCTGACTTACTTCACTTGGTATGCTAATCTCTAGGGTCATCCACGTTGCTGCAGATGGCATTGGTTCATTCTTCGTGGCTCAGTAGTATCCCACTGTGCACATATACCACATCTTGTTTACCCATTCATCTGTCGATGGACGTTTAGGTGGCTTCCACGTCTTGGCTGTTGTGAACAGTGCTTCAGTGCACATTGGAGTGCATGTATCTTTTTAAATGATAGATTTTGTCTTTTCTGGATATATGCCCAGGAGTAGGATTGCTGGATCATATGATAGCTCTACTTTTAGTGTTTTAGGGAACCTCCCTACTATTTTCTATAGTGGCTACACCAATTTACATTCCCACCAACAGTTATTTTCTACGCAATTTATAATGTTATTTTTTACATACCATATATGTGTATGTTATATATATATGTGTGTGTGTGTGTGTATACATATATGTATGTATTCCCCTTTGGGCCAGTAATGAACTATATTTTTCCCACTGTCTGTATATTTCCGATTTTTAGGTAAAGTGTTTAAGCTGAGTGATGAACTCTCTCAAGTCACAAATAGAATGTGTTGTCTTTACTCTGAGGAGGGGTTCTCTGAGAGCTCTTCACTGATGGCTGGTTAACAGAGTCCCAGAAAATTCTCATCCCAAGTTCAAATGGCTCTCTGTATTATCTCACACCTCTCAGAGGGAGGTTTTCATTTTTGCTTCTGAGGAAAGCTTCTCAGGGAGATTTCTTGGGCCAGATGTGTTGGGTGTAGTAGAAGTACATCTTGCATCCCAGTCTTCTTACTCTAAGCTGAGTGTTCATTCCAGCCAACCCCATCGTGTTCCATGAGGAAGCTTCTGTAAAGTCAAGTCCAAGGTCAAAACTAGAAGCCCAGGCTGAGCTGGTATTTGCCCCAGCTTTTCCCTGGGAGTGCTGCATACTTGTGTGGGAGAGGAGCCGTCAATACTGAAGTGTTTACCTATCCTTTCTTGGACATCTACCCTCCTAACCATGGTCAAAGGAGGCACAGTCCTAAGATAATGCTGGGTACTTCCAGATGTTACATTACTGCTTCCGGGTTCACAGTGACCAGGGACATGGGAGCATGGTGCAGGATAAGCGGCTGAAGCCATGGAGAAACTTGTCTTCAGTCATTACTAATTCAGACAGTTGCATCAGTGCAAACCTCTGTACCACTAGACTGTAAATCCCTTGAAGGTCTGTAGGCATGCTCTCTTTTCTGTAAGATTTTCCAGGGTCTAATAGAGGGCTTCCCCAGTGGCTCAGCGGTAAAGAATCCACCTGCAGCACTGAGCTGCAGGAGACCCAGGTTCGATCTCTGAGTCGGGAAGATTCCCTTGGAGGAGGGCATGGCAACCATACTTCAGTATTCTTGCCTGGAGAATTCCATGGACAGAGGAGCCTGGCAGGCTATATATAATAGCCCATGGGGTCACAGAGTCAGACACGACTGAAGCAACTTGGCACGCAAGCATGCAGTGTCTATCACAGCACTGGCATCCAATAACAATATTTACTGAATAAATTGTTTTTGACCCAAAAACATAGTAATATTTGATCTTTAAATTTCTAGAATGTCGTATAAAACATGTATAGGCCAAAAGAGACACTAGACAGTCTCTTTCTAAATATTTTGATGTTTGGATTTAATAAAGTCTCCTATAAATTCACAAAATTCAAAGATTCTGTCCTTTAACTCAGAAAGCTCTATGTCATGTCATATCAGACAGTCTAAGTGCTGTCATTTGTGTAGGACAGAGTGAACAGAAAATTCTCAGGTTCATACAAGACTTACTAAGAGGCTTAAAAATAAGAATTGAATTGTTGAACTTTGCAGGTTTAACAGAAATTACAATACCGGGTCCAGATGCGTCAGTAAGTTTTAATATCAGTATTATTTCAAACAGTCACTAGTAAACCACACACGCACACACACACACAAATTAGGAGGTATCACGATGGCCTCACTAAAATTATTTCCTAAATATTAACTTTAAGAAAGTAAAGATGGATATCAACACTGTCTCTAACATGCAAACTTTCTAAGATGCCTAATTCAGGCTGAAGACACATCCTGAATGTCCATCTTCCCTCATGCTGACTCTCTCTCAACACTGTCAAATGACTTTCACTAATTCTTTCTCAGAAAATGTGCAAAAAGGATTTCCATAGAGGTCTTTGGAGATTTCCTGTGTCTTCATGTGTGTAATAGGTTGGGTCAAGTAACAATCAAGGAAGAAGAAGGAATTTTATTTTCCCTCTTCTAGCCCTTGGAAAGGAAATAGAATAAAAAGGAAAATCATACCATGCAGCTGTCAGTGTTAAATTAGGATCATACTCTGGGCTGTGGCAGCCATAATCTTTTGATTATTGAAGAGATTGTTGGTAATGAAGTACATTTGTAAGAAATAGTTTTAGTGTATTCTGAACACGTGTACAAACTGTGAGATATGCCTCTAATAAAATGATAGATTTAGAAATTACCTGGCACCTAAAATCATGCTTTTCAAACAGCTATTTATAGGAAGAGAAGTGATATTTAACCTACCCTAGTAGACTATTATAATCTGCCTTATATTACCTAAGATAATAGTCCTATATTTTCAAATAATGTTGTAACCCATTCAGTTATTTATTCACAGCTAAGTTATATCAATTGGAAGATTTTGGATTGTGCAGGAAAAGAATTATTTTTACAAAAGTAAGACTTCACTGTCAAGGCTCAAAGAGATTGCTGTGAAACGAGTAATACAATAGATAAAAATAAACCAAACCAACATGAAATTTTAATAAAAAAATTTTATGGTGACATGAAAAACAGCTATTAATTTGGATCTTTTCTGTTTTGAAATGAAACATCAGTGAATCTGGTCATGTTATATGTTTAATATGTATTGCTCTTTCCCCATAGGTCCTCAACACTTACGGCAAAATCTCTACAGACCTGGATGATGATCTCAGCCTGGGGAGAGCCTATGAAGCCACGGCCAAGGTCCTGCAGAGGTAAGTTTGCACATCCTTGTCTTGCTGTCACTGTGAATTCACTCAACTGTGAAAGACTTAAATTGTTTGAGGTCTGTCGCTTTCCATTACTGCCTGCTTAAATTTTAAGCAGTGCCCTTCTTAAGTGACCCTTTCATCATAAGTTATTTTAAGCCAAGGTGGTATTTTTAAACTTGCACCTAAACTCTTCTTTTGTCTGTTCCTCCTCCATATTATTTTACGTTTTTGATTTTCTGAAAGTTTGGTGATGACCTTGAATGAGAGGGGAAAATCAGGTCACCTCTCACAGGTTAAAAAAGCAGAGAGCACATAGACAGTACGCTTCAGTGACTGTGGTTCACTGTAACCTTTCCAGATATCTTCTTTGAGGAAAGTTTCCATTTTATGCTTCTTCCATTAAGACATCATCTCTCCTTTGAACACATCTGGATAAACGATCAGGTGCAAAAACAATATTCCCAGTGTTTCATTTAAAACAGAAACATTGAACAAAAATATACATAAACAACTTGTGATACAAATTTTTCCATGGAAAATATATGATATGGCATTCAGTCATCATATTGTGATCGTTGTGTACTCCATTTAAGCACTGCATTATATTTAGCCAAGATAGAGTAAGAATAAGAAAAGTTATCAAAGTTATGGCCTTGGTTTTTGGTATGTTACCTTATATCCAAGATATAGCTTTTAAATAATTTTGTAGTAGTCGTATTAACTATGTAGTAGTAATACATAGTATTACTATGTAGTAGTAATAGTAGTAGTAAATATTGTTGTTATTGTTGTTTAGTCCAGGTGTGTCCGACCCACTTGCAACCCCATGGACTGTAGCCCTCCAGCCTACTCTGTCCATGGGATTTCCCAGACAAGAATACTTGATTGGGTTGCCCTTTCCTTCTCCAGGGGATCTTCCCGACCCAGGGATCGAACCTGCATTTCCTGCATCGGCAGGCAGATTCTTTACTGCTGAGCCACCAGGGAAGCCCAGTAGTAAACATAGATTGTGTCAAATTCTGATTTGTTCCTATCTGTATTTCAGTTGTAAATACATATAACTGGTGATGTTTTAAAAGGTAAAATTATTGTTCCAAAGGCACTTAGAATGTCTAATGCATTGAAAATGGATCTTCATTATGTAATTATCATTGCCAATATAGTAATCATCGAATATTAAATAATTAATTAATTAAATATCAAAACACCAACACCAGTGAAGTGTAAGGTTCCGAACAAAATAAATTAAGTGCACTGCAGTCTTCACTGGATGAATGATTGGGACAGACATATTTATAAGAAGGATATGGATATATACTCTAGGAAGGCAGGGCCAGCCATGAGTCAAGCAAGCAACCTGTGAGCGTTGTGGTCCCTTCAAATGAAGGTTGATAACTGTCCTGTGGATGATCAACCTAGCTATCCCTTAAACTTTTCTTTTCCAAACAATCACTGGAAAGAAGCAGATGCTTGAACACACAAAAAAGAGATATGTAACGATTCAATTTAATGTCTGTTTGGAGCACACCAACTCTGTACCCTTTTGTTCAGCTCATTTTGATTATTTAATTGCTTGAGTCTGCTGTGAACCTTGTTTAGAACCAGTAGGAAACAATGGGATGATTTGTCTTGCCTTGTAGCAGCAGACCTAGCCTAAGCCTAAACAGTTAAATAAATGTATCCCTTAACATGTTTATAAGATAGTTTCTACAAAATTACATTGTGTTTTAATATAACCAAAGAGATAAAACTTCAGGGAAAAATCTTTTCTTCTATAACCTGTTATATTGAGCGCTATGTCACAAAACAAGTGTTGGTCTTCACCTTTGGTTACTGATAGTCTTTATAGTTACTTTTGAAACTTCTGAAAACCCGTGGTCATCTTAAAATACTTTTCACCTGTTAAACTGGGGTCTCATCTGGACTATTTTATTTTCCACTCCACGATTTTAATTTCTCATCTATATTGTATACCTTTTGATGAAGGTGAAAAAAGAGAGAGAAAAAGCTGGCTTAAAATTTAACATTCAAAAAACTAAGATCATGGCATCTTGACCCCATCACTTTATGGCAAATAGATAGGGAAAAAATGGAAATGGTGACAGACTTCATTTTCTTTGGCTCCAAAACCAATGCAGACAGTGACTGCAGCCACAAAATTAAAAGACACTTGTTTGTTGGAAGGAAAGCTATGACAAAGCTAGACAGTGTATCAAAAAGCAGAGACATCCCTTTGCTGACAAAGGTCTGTATGGTCAAAGCTGTAGTTTTTCCAGTAGTCACATATAGGTGTAAGAGCTGGACCAAAAAGAAAGCTGAGCACTGAAGAATTGATTATTTCAAACTGTGGTGCTAAAGAAGACTCTTGGGAGTCCCTTGGACTGCAGAGATCAAACCAGTCGATCTTAAAGAAAATCAACCCTGAATATTCATTGGAAGGACTGATGCTGAACTCCAATACTTGGGCCACCTGATGGGAAGAGCTGACTCACTGGAAAAGATCCTGGTGCTGGGAAAGCTCGAGGGCAGGCGGAGAAGGGGGTGACAGAGCATGAGATGGTTGCATGGCATCATGGACTCAATGGACATGAGTTTGAGCAAAATCGATGAGATGGTGAAGGACAGGGAAGCCTAGCTTGCTGCAGTTTATGGGGCCCCAAAGAATTAGACACTAGCGAGTAAATAGCAGCAAAACCATAAAACCTGAGGGGAGAGTTGAACAATTAGTTTTGCAACAACAACAGTCAAATGTTGTAATTTCGCTGCTTAAGCATTATTTGAGAAAAAGGGTCCATATATATCCATATATATATATATATATATCCATATATATATATAAATCAACTCTATTTCAACTATATATATATAACTATATATATATGTATAGATTTACAACATTGTGGTAGTATCTGATATATAGCAAAGTGATTCAGATGTATAGATAGATAGATATAGATATGCTTTTTTATATTCTTTTCCGTTATGGTTTGTTACAGGATATTGAATATAGTTCCCTGTGGTATATAGTAGGACTTTGTTGTTTATTTTATATATAGTAGTTTGTATCTGCTAATCTGAAACTCCCATTTTATCCTTTCACCCTCTTCCCCTTTGGTAATCATAAGTTTGTTTTCTATGTCTGTGAGTCTGTTTCTGTTTTATAAATTCGTTTGCACCATATTTTAAATTCCACATATAAATGATATCATGTGATATTTGTCTTTCTCTGACTAACTTCACCTCATACGATAATCTCCAGGTCCATCCATGTTGCTGCAAATGGCGTTATTTCATTCTTCTTTATGATTGAGGAATATTCTGTTGCATATATATACCACATCTTTATCCATTCATCTGTTGATGGACCCTCAGGTTGCTTCCATGGCTGTGATAAATGGTGCTGCTATAAACTTTGTGGTGCATGAAGCTTTTAGAATGAGAATTTTTGTCTTTTCTGGATAGAAGCCCAGGAATGGGATTGTTGGCTCATATGGTAGTTCTGTTTTTAGTTTTTTAAGCAACCTCCATACTGTTTTCCACAGTGGCTGCTAATTTATATTCCTACCAACACTGTAGGAGAGTTACCTTTTCTCCATACTCTCTCCACCATTTACTATTTGTAGACTTTTTAATGTTGGCCTTTCTAATCAGTGTGAGGCGATTATAGTGTTGTTTTGCATTTCTCTAATAATTAGCAAAGTTAATCATATTTTCATTTTCATATGTCTCTATTGGCCATGTGTATGTCTTCTTTGGAAAAATGTCTATTTAGGTCTTCTGCCCATTTTTGATTGAGTTGTTCATTTTTTAGTTATTGAGTTGTATGAACTATTTGTATATTTTGGAAATTAAGCCCTGTTGTTTGCATGATTTACAAATATTTTCTCACAGTCTGTAGGTTATATTATCATTTTGTTTATGGTTTCCGTTGCTGCACAAAAAACTAAGTTTAATTCAGTCCTATTTGTTTAATGGCCTTGCTTTTATTTACATTGAGCTTCCCTGGTGGCTCAGACTATAAAGCGTTTGCCTGCAATACGGGAGACCTGTGTTCGATCCCTGGGTCAGGAAGATCCCCTGGAGAAGGAAATGGCAACCCACTCCAGTATTCTTGCCTGGAAAATTCCATGGGTGGAGGAGCCTAGTGGGCTACAGTCCATGGGGTTGCAAAGAGTCGGACACGACTTAGCGACTTCTCTTATATTTACATTGACTTGCGAGACTGATCTACAAAAACATTGCTATAATTTATGTCAGAGAATGTTTTGCTCATGTTGTCTTCTAGGAGTTTTATGGTGTCATGTCTTATATTTAAATCTTTAAGCCATTTTGAGTTTATTTTTGTGAACAGTGCAAGGGATTGTTCTAATATCATTGATTTAAAAGTGTCTGTCCAACGTTCTCAACACAACTTGCTAAAAAGACTTTTTCTCCACTGTACTTTCTTTGTCAAAGATTAATTGACAACAGGTGTGTTGGTTTATTTCTGGGCTATTTTGTTCCATTAATGCATTTGTCTGCTCCTGTGCAAATAGCACACTCTTTCAGTTACTTTAGCTTTGTAGTATTGTCTTAAATCTTGCAGGGTTGTGGCTCCTGCTTTGTTCTTTTTGCTCAAGATTGCTGTGACAATTCTGGGTCTTTTATGGCTCCATATAAGTTCTAAGATTATATGTTTTAATTCTGTGAAAAATGTCATGGGTGATGTGATAGGGATCTCACTAAATCTGTAGAGTGCTTTGGGAAGTATGGCCATTTTAACAATATTAATTCCTCCAATCCAAGAGCATGGGTTATCTTTCCATCTCTTTGTATTATCTTCAATTAATCAGTGTTTTATAATTCCCAGCTTATAGATCTTTTGCCTTTGTAGGGTTTATTCCTACATGTTTTATTTTTTGATATGTTTAAAAGGGATATTTTAGCATGCTGTTCTTACTGTTTTTATGTGTTGTTGGGTTCAGTTTGCTAATATTTTGTGAAGAATTTTTGCATCTACACTTATAAAAAATGTTGGCCTTTAATTTTCTTTTTTTGGTAGTATCTTTGTCTGGTTTGGTATCTTTGTCTAATGCCTTCATAGAATGATATTGGGAGGTATCCCCTCCTTTCAGTCTTTTGGAAGAGTTTGAGAAGGATTGGTATGAATTCTTTGTATGTTCAGTAGAATTCTACATTGAAGCCATCTGGGACTGACTTTAGTTTGCAGGGAGTTTTGTTTTTGTTTTTGCATATTCTATTTCACTTCCAGTGATCAGTAAGTTCAAGTTACTGTTTCTTCTTGATTCAGCTTTGGTGTGCTGTATGTTTCTAGAAGCTATTTCATTTGTCTAGACTGCCAAATTCGTTGGCATTTTCTGAATTTCTGTGGTATCAGTTGTTATTGATCCTCTTCCATTTCTTATTTTGTTTGTTTGGGTCCTCTCTGCAGAAGCAGAGCACTCCCACTGGGAGAGAAGCCACTGAGTATTCCTCCTCGGGGACTGTCCACCGGGAAGTGAGTTCTGTGGTGTCACCTGCCGTTCACTGTGTGAGCTTACACGGTACCCTGTTTGGGGAACTGCTCTTGACAGTGCCTCAGCCATGGGAACGCAGGCAGTGTGCCCTGGTGTCCCTGAGGCACTGCGTTCACAAAGCCGCCCGTGCAGATGTATAGGCACAGATCCACTGAAGTCAGGTGCCAGAACCGCAGTAATGCCAACACCACACTGTTTCAATTACTGTAGCTTTGTAATATTGTCTGAAGTCTGGGAGGGTTATGCCTCCTGCCTGGACCTGCCGTGGGAGCTATGGAAGCATCCCAGACTCTGGCCCCATCCCTGGGTGTGTGTACCCGCAAAGTCCACAGCTACTAACCCCAGCAGCAGCAGTCGCAAAAATTCACAGATCACACAACCATGCGGAGAGGACTCCGATTTCAGCTCTGCTTCCTAAGCGGTGTGGCCCCTGGGGATTGGCTCTGATTTCAGCCCTGCTCCCATGTGTGGGCAACCTTCTGGCACCTGCGTGTTCCCAAACTTGTAGAAGCAGAGCCGCACCAGCTGTGAGCACTCCAAGTGTGAGCCTGCTGTGGCGGGGCCCCTGCCCCTCCCTCTGTGTGCCTGTTAATAGCAGTGCTTCACTTCTAGGCTCCTTCTGAATATGCCCCCTACTTGCAGTCTGTCCCACACTCTAGCCCCTTTAGGCTGTCTCTGCACAGCCAACCCCAGTCCTTCCCCCAGGTCTGTCCCCCGAAGCCTGAGCTTCAGCGCTCAGCTCCTGTGCACACCAGCAAATGTGCATCTTGGGCTGGGGAGTGCAGCGAGGTGACACAGACCATCTGTGCAGGTCTCTCTCTCTGTTCTACAAGCTGGTTGCTGCACTCCTGTCTAAGCCTCTGAGGCTGCCTTTCTGTCCAGCTGATCTCCTTACCAGTGAAGAGGCTTCTTGGAGTGAGAGAACTCGTCCTCTTTCACAGCTCCCTCCTCGGGACACGGGTCCCATAACAGTTCCTTTGCCCTCCTTTTGTCATCCTACCTGGATATGTGGTAACTTTCTTACAATTTTGGCTGTCAGAGATCTTCTGCCAGCATTCAGTAGGCATTCTGTCAGAACTGTTTCACATGTAGGTGTATTTTTGATGTATTTGTGGAAGAAGGTGAGCTCCTTCTATTCCACCATCTTGATTGGAGACCCTCGGATCCAGCTATATTTGATTTATCGTGAAGTATGATGTGTTTTGGGGAGGATAGAGGCAACCAAGTAACAACAGTCCAATAACTGTTAGACTGTTTCAACAGTCTAAACAACCTGCCTTGGGGCAAACATATAATGGACAAGAAAATGTATCCTCAGCTCACTTTTATACTAAATGAAGTTAATTCCCCTTGTAAGAATTCCTATCTACTAGAATACCAATGAAGTCATCAGTGATTTGTATGGTAGATATGGGTTCTTAATTGTATAAATGTGGCACAATGTTAAAGAATCCACCTGCCAATTCAGGAGACACAGGTTCTATCTCTGAGTCAGGAAGATCCCCTGGAGGAAGAAATGGCAAACCACTGTATTCTTGCCTGGGAAATTCCACGAACAGAGGAGCCTGGTGGGCTACAGTCCATGGGGTCACAAAGGATTGAACTCGACTGAGCTCATGTGTAGCCAGATAATGCACAGAAGAGTATAGAAAAGGGCTCCTCCAAGGTCTTGAAGAAAGTGTCCCAGGGCCACTATAAGCTTTCCAATCCAAATCTGCTATTTTGCAGCTTTTTTTGCTGTTTTTGGAGTACCAGTCAGGGGAGTGTAAACCACAACATATTCTTTCACTATTTGTGCAAAGTAACTCTAGAAACATTTCAAAAATAAAAATTCTATACCTGTAGGAAAACAGCACCCTAGATACCTGACTGTTGTTGTTGTTTAGTCGCTAAGTCATTTCTGACTCTTTTGTGAGCCTGCCAGGCTCCTCTGTCCATGGGATTTACCAGGCAAGAATACTGGAGTAGCTTGCCATTTCCTTCTCCTGGGGATCTTCCCAACCCAGGGATCAAACTCATGAGATATCTGATACACATTATTAAATTGAGTCCACTCATCACCAGAAATACTTCGATATACATTCTGTGTTCATTTTTAGAAAATTTCACTTCAAGAGCTTAGTGTTCTCTGGCATGTACCTGGATACACACACACACACACACACACACACACACACACACACACACACACCCTTTCATAGTCCTACACTGTCCTCAGATTAGCAGTAACACACAAGAAATGGAGCACAACCAAAATAGAGGAAATTATGGTGGTGGCGACTGGAAAATAAATCAAGCTGCACATGAAGCTTAGCATCACCTCTAAATCTCTCTCTCCTACCCTATGCAATTGCACAAGTTTCACTAATGGGAGTCCTATCTCTATAAACATATTTCATCTCTTTAAAGGAAATGGAAGAGGATAGCCATGTCTAGGATAAGTGTGTGTTTAAGACCATCAGCTGAGCGTGCATGAAAGGTGAATAAGCTGCAAGGCTGGAAGGTTCTAAAATGGTTATAAGAATTTATACTAAGCTTTCAATTGAAAAACATGCCACATTCCCTCAAGACTAGGGACTTGGTAATACAGTTGCCTGTTTGGTAATGGTAGACTCAGCCCTGGTGTTAGGGTTATTGATGAAGGTTTTAATAGTGAGCAGGGCTTGTTATTTTTGCTGTTGGTCTGAATAATATTAATTGCACAGGGGTTTAAGTAGTATAACAGAAAATAAGCATTTACAATGTCTTTTCCCTCCTACTTGGAATCTAGTGAAAAAAAAGTCAGTGTTCTAAAATGAGAACAATTGCCTATGACACAGCTATAAAAGCCAGAATTATAGTCCATAAAACAAAGACAGACTGAGTTGAGAAATTACCAAGTAAATATTATTATTACATAGATAAACAATTTGAGTAAATACAGAGGGAAATATCCTTATTTTCCTTTTGGCATTTTCCCCCCTCGTTTACTGAAATTCTTCAAATAGTCAGAATGATTTTTTTTTAAATCTAGGGAAAAAAATCACAAAAATGAGAGTTGTTGAAGACATACTGGTCACCACTAGCCCATCTCTGGGTTTATTCCTTACCAATTGTAAATTTTTTTGCAAACTCGGCTTAAATTATTTCCTCGAAAACTTTCCACAGTGAAGATCTTTAAATCAATCAGTACAAAGTTTCAAGTGTGAAAATTGCCTTTCTGTTATAGCTGAAAATTAATTTCTTCTTGCTTGAGAGAAATGACATGCCCTAGTAATTTTCATATATTCTTTAAAATGGAACATCCAGGCTTTGATGCGAAATTTCCTAAAAATGACCCTGCAACATACATCAAAACATTTCTATTAATTCATGAAATTAAGAATAGCTTTTTACATTTTCTCCTGTCACTGATTCCATTTGCCTTATTACTTTCATCTGTGGCCCACAAACTTGGTGGCACAATCAACAAACCCCTCAGTGGCTGTTTCATCTCTGCTCTATTTGATTTCTTCTCTCTGAGTAAATGATTAAGTTTTCATGCATTGGTTCAACCAAAATCTATGTTCACTCAACCACATCCTTTATTGATTACTTCTACTGCAAACAGTAGGCCAAGTGTGATATACATAATTGGACAGTTGTCAGGGGATGTGGGTGTTAACAGTCCTGTTTTCCCAGTTGGAAACTGGAATCACCTTGATACACAAATATTCTGCACTATTTCATTCTCATTCTTTGGACCGAGGAGTCCTGTTCCTCAGAATATATGTTTTTAACTCTCTAAGGTCTGGTTGAATGAATTTAATGATTATACCATATAATATGCTGTTCCAGTTGCACCTGTGCACTGCATATAGAAAACTGGAATTAATATTTGTCTAACATTTTAACCTTGTCCTTTAACTTATACAAATAATCTGTAGTTTCCCGTAAGAAAATATTTGACTTTTCCCCTTGCAAAGAAAGACTGGTTTCTAAATCTATTGCTAAGTTTTAAATGTGCAAATCCTTTAAGTAGTATATACTGCTTATATTTCAGATGTTATATTAACAACTATACTGGCTTTAGCACTGCACATTCATTGAGTGGGGCATACAATTTATAATAGGAAGCCTTTTTGCCTAGCATTATTTGTTAGAGCAAGTTCCAGATAATTCTGGATGTTTTGGAGATCTGTAGCTCCTTTGGGAGAAAAACAACTTGACTCACCTAGCAGCAGTTTTATTTATACTGTTTTGTGTTTCTTGTTCACTGAACTTGTTTTTTTGTTTGTGTATATTGCAGTTTAACAATCCTCAGCCGTCCAAACCTAATGCAAAATGTTCTTCCATCAAAAATAGAGCAGCTTTCAGGAACACAAACATAAAAAGCTTCGGTGAATCCATTTTTACTAAATAAAGATAATAATTTCCCCTATGGTTTGATAAATAGTTATACAACGTCTTCACTGTCTCATTTCATCCATTTTTTTCTTGAATATTACAGTTCAAGAAAGATCTTTGAGAGTTAAATTAATACGACCAATTTAGTCCTAGAAATCTGCAAATTTGCTTAAAATTCTAAGTAAAATAATTATTTTATTTACTAATTTGCCTATACTGTCAAGCTTTCTCAATACCATTCTAGTTGTTCCACAAAACAAATATTATAAAGTAATGAGTGCACCTCTCATGATATCTGCATTTGAAATATTCAGCTTCATGACTTTTTTTTTGGAGAACTGAACTATTCCCACGTGTGGAAGAAGATTATTCATAATTTTGTTATAAAAAAGTGAGAACAGAATCATAAAATGCAATATTCACAACTTCAGTAATATAAAATTCCATTCCATTTCTGAAACATAGAACATTCTTTTACCAATAAGAAAGGAAAAAAGAATGCATTGGCAGTACCTGATACTCAGGTAAACAGTGTTAGTTCTTTTACTCTGTCCCCTGGAAAATAGATACCAAGACTTTATGTGCCTGTCTTGCAGAGTATGTGTTCAAAATATGGTGTTTAATTCATTGCATAATGGAAGATTTTCAGAAAACAGTGCTTAGTTAAACTTATTTTCCTCTCAGCTATTGACAAATAATGCCACGTAGGAGAAGGCAATGGCACCCCACTCCAGTACTCATGCCTGGAAAATCCCATGGACAGAGGAGCCTGGTAGGCTGCAGTCCATGGGGTCGCTAACAGTCGGGCATGACTGAGTGACTTCGCTTTCATTTTTCACTTTCATGCATTGGAGAAGGAAATGGCAACCCACTCCAGTGTTCTTGCCTGGAGAATCCCAGGGACGGTGGAGCCTGGTGGGCTGCCATCTATGGGGTCACACAGAGTCAGACACGACTGAAGTGACTTAACAGTAACAGTAACAGCAGAGCTATGAGTCTGATAGCTTTTTATTTCACTGAGAGGTAATAATAATGCTGGTGTGTGTCTGTTAGTTGCTTAGTCATGAACTCTTTGTGACCCCATAGACTGTAGCCCACCAGGCTCCTCTGTCCATGGAGTTCTCCAGTCAAGAATAGTGGCGTGGGTTGCCTATTCCTTCTCCAGGGGACCTTTCTAACCCCGGGATTAAACCTGGGTCTCCTACATTGCAGGCAGATTCTTTACCATCTGAGCTATCATTTATTGAATTTTTACTGTGTGCCAAGCTATCCATATATGTAATTTTTCATCTCACAATACATATGACCATTTCAAAAATGAGGACACAAGCTAAGAAATAGTGAAGATGTCATCAAAGTTATTTATCTAAGAGGCCAAGCTGGGATTCAAGCTTAGATCTTTCTACCATTTACCGTAGCACATACCATGATTTTAAAGCAATTTAACTTAGTTTTACAAGTATACCACAGCTTATCTATGAAAATGGATGTTGTTCCCAACAAATCTTTGGAGGTTATGCAAGTTTATACCTCTAATCCTGCCACTGTCTTTTAAAAATTAAACTCTTTTGAAGTTCTTTCTTAGCTCGTGGGATGTCCTTTTGAATAGCTCCTACTCAACATCATAGATGGAGAGGTGGGCTTGATCTTTCAAAACAGCCAAACTGATCTAGAGACACATTTAGAAAACATAGAAAATAATCTCTGAGAGTAACCCCATTTTTAGAGCAAAACACATTAAATGACTTGTCAACGCTTTGTATCACTCCACTATGAAGCGGTTTCCTGAAGATTAATCCCGAAAATGCCATTGGTGTCATCATTAGATGATATCACTTGGAAAGAACTGTCTTCCTTAGCATACCAACTATGTCTGGACAATTGGAAATAGAGGGTGAAATCAGGGCTAGAAATATAGATGTGTCAGGCATGTGCATATGGGAATTAGTACATACATAATAGGTAGTGGTACATGATTAAGAAATTGCCCGTGAGTTCAGTTCAGTTCAGTCGCTCAGTCGTGTCCGACTCTCTGCAACCACATGGACTGCAACATGTCAGGCCTCCCTGTCCATCACCAACTCCCAGAGCTTGCTCAAACTCATGTCCATCGACTTGGTGATGCC
This sequence comes from Capra hircus, assembly GCF_001704415.2. Lineage (NCBI taxonomy): Eukaryota > Metazoa > Chordata > Mammalia > Artiodactyla > Bovidae > Capra > Capra hircus. The sequence continues at coordinate 59,471,064 of NC_030824.1, read as the reverse complement.
ATCCAACTATTTCATCCTCTGTCATCCCCTTCTCTTCCTACCTTCAATCTTTCCAAGCATCAGGGTCTTTTCCAATGAGTCAGTTCTTCGCATCAGGTGGCCAAAGTAGTGGAGTTTCAGCTTCAGCATCAGTCTTTCTAATGAATATTCAGGACTGGTTTTCTTTAGGATTGACTGGTTTGATCTCCTTGCAGTCCAAGGGACTCTCAAGAGTCTTCTCCAACACCACAATTCAAAAGCGTTAATTCTTCGGCACTCAGCTTTCTTTATAGTCCAACTCTCATATCCACACATGGCTACTGGAAAAACCATAGCTTTGACTAGATGGACCTTTGTTGGTAAAGTAATATCTCTGCTTTTTAATATTCTGTCTAGGTTGGTCATAGCTTTTCTTCCAAGGAGCAAGCATCTTTTAAATTCATGGCTGCAGTCATCATCTGCAGTGATTTTGGAGCCCAAGAAGAGAAAGTCTGTCACTGTTTTCATTGTTTCCCCATCTATTTACCATGAAGTGATGGGACCAGATGCCATGATCTTAATTTTCTGAATGTTCTCCTTTCCCAATTTGGAACCAGTCTGTTGTTCCATGTCTGGTTCTAACTGTTGTTTCTTGACCTGCATACGGATTTCTCAAGAGGCAGGTCAAATGTTCTGGTATTCCCATTTCTTTAGGAATTTTCCACAGTTTGTTGTGATCCACACAGTCAAAGGTTTGGGGTAGTCAATAGAGCAAAAGTAGGTGTTTTTCTAGGACTCTCTTGCTTTTTCGACGATACGGTGGACGCTGTCAATTTGACCTCTGATTTCTCTGCCTTTTCTAAAACCAACTTGAACATCTGGAAGTTCACGATTCAAGTACTGTTGAAGCCTGGCCTGGAGAATTTTGAGCACCACTTATGAGTGCAATTGTGTGGTAGTTTGAACAGTCTTTGGCATTGCTTTTCTTTGGGATTGGAATGAAAAGTGACTGCTTCCAGTCCTGTGGCCACTGCTGAGTTTTCCAAATTTGCTGGCATATTGAGAGCAGCACTTTCACAGCATCATCTTTTAGGATTTGAGATAGCTCAGCTGGAATTCCATCACCTCCACTAGCTTTGTTCGTAGTGATATTTCCTAAGGTCCACTTGACTTAGCACTTCAGGATGTCCTGCTCTAGGTGAATGATCACACCATCGTGGTTATCTGGGTCATGAAGATCTTTTTTGTACAGTTCTTCTGTGTATTCTTGCCACCTCTTCTTAGTATCTTCTTCTGTTAGGTCTGTACTGTTTCTGTCCTTTATCGAGCCCATCTTTGCATGAAATGTTCCCTTGGTATCTCTAATTTTCTTGAAGAGATCTCTAGTCTTTCCCATTCTATTGCTTTCCTCTATTTCTTTGAATTGATCACTGAGGAAGGCTTTCTTATCTCTCCTTGCTATTCTTTGGAACTCTGCATTCAAATGGGTATATTTTTCCTTTTCTCCTTTGCCTTTCACTTCTCTTCTTTTCTCAACTCTTTGTAAGGCCCTACTTCAGACAACCATTTTGCCTTTTTGCATTTATTTTTCTTGGGGATGGTTTTGATCCCTTTCTCATGTACAGTGTCACCAACCCCTGCCCATAGTTCTTCAGGCACTCTATCAGATCTAATCCCTCGAATCTATTTCTCATTTCCACTGTATAATCATAAGGGATTTGATTTAGGTCACATCTGAATGGTCTAGTGATTTTCCCTATTTTCTTCAATTTCAGTCTGAATTTGGCAATAAGGAGTTCATGATCTGAGCCACAGTCAGCCCCCCATCTTGTTTTTGCTGACTGTATAGAGCTTCTCCATCTTTGGCTGCAAAGAATATAATCAGGCTGACTTTGGTTTTGATCATCTGGTGATGTCCTTGTGTAGAGTCTTCTCTTGTGGTGTTGGTGTTTGCTATGACCGGTGTGTTTTCTTGGCAAAACTGTTAGGTGACTTTAGTGATACAGATTTCACTGCTGAGGGACACTTGCAAAAACAAACTACCATTCACCCATTATAAACTTTTTAAAGGTTTTATTTTTTTTGTAACAGCTTTATTGAGATATAATTCCTATACCATACGATTCACCCCTCTCTTTTGACATTAAAGACTAGTTTTATTAAATGTTTAGTATAGATCAAAGACTGTGGATTAATGATATGCAGTTTTTCCTCAGAGCTGCTGTGTTTATTTCCATATAGATCACAGAAAAATAGCATTTAGATAAACTAGCTCATTTTAGTCAATGTTTCAAGGCAGGTTGACATTTTTTCCAAGGTGAATAAGAGTTCTAATCTTAGATAATTCCTCCTTGGTATAAACATAATTTTCTAACTCATTTTAATTGATTTGTGAAGAAGCCAAACAAATTTAATTTTCCTAATGGTGATGCTAGCACACACACCCCATTATATAATAATGGGATTATTTTATGAAAATTCTAAATGTATAAAATGTTTTTGCGTTAACTTATTTATTCCATATATGACCATTTCTGGTGTGACAGATCTCAAGGCCTTACCACTAATAATCAAATATTACCTTTTACATTACCTTGTCAAGAAGTGCTTTTCCAACTATTTATTACATATAGTAATAGCTCATCAATTATTGATTATAGACACTCATGGAAGAAATGATTCTACAGTGAGTTCTATTTGTTCAGAGATTTGGGTGAATGTTAGATTTCGCTCTTTTAACTGCAACCAGGAAAATGAAGGCCATTTTGCAAATGAATGTGTAAAGTGAGAACAGTTAATATTTTGATGCCCAACATACAAATGGAACAGTGTTGGATATTTCATCACTTTATGGCTATACACACATGACATAAACAGAAACATGAAAAATTGGGTAAGTTAACTTTTGCATAAAATTAAGTTGAGTCAATTCAGATAGAGATTTGCTAGAACCATAAATAATTAGAGCAGTTTTAGAGTTGTTTGATGTCATTATGTCCTAGTCGTTTCATGTATATACATATAAATTCAATGTGAATTTCACACTTCCTAGACATTTTTAATCAAAAAGTCATTAACCAGTGAACTAACTGAACTCGTTATACTGAACAAGTAGCTTTATTTTCAGATTTTACTGAATCTAACATTCTTTCTATTGGACTACACATTGTACATATCCAATAAATAAAAATATTCCAACTAAACTGTGACATAATGCTTTATTTTTGCTTAGAATTTGTATTTTACACTTAATAAGAGAGCTGTTTTAGACTCATTCACAATAAGTATTTTTACAATGATTCTTGAGAATTCTTGTAAAAAGAAACTATAAACAAAGTAAATTCATGTTCCTTGAACATCTTTGCATTCAAAGTCCAGTTCTTCTGAATCACCATTAAACTCAAGTTGTCACTGTTTTTTTCTCATCCATATCTTTTTTATGTCATCAAGAACATTGGTGCTATGTAGCCTTTCTTCAAATAGGGCTCCAGTGTCCCCTGCTTTCAGTATTTCTTCCAAGTCATGGGTTACCAATCTACCAGTCTTGAAGCTGGTACTTTCTTATCTTCCAGGATTTCAGAAAACAACCAGTCCTCATATTTCTTTCTGAAATTATCATTAAGTAGTTGTCAACAGAAGGATCAAGGCATTACGATCATGAGTCATGTCAAAAGACATGGACAAGTTCAGTAACAACTATGACTTGACCACTCCTGTCTATGAAAAACTGTAAGATGTCATCTGTTCTCAGGGAGGGATCTCAATTTAGGGAATGTTAAAATATGGGAAAGTGTGTGTTTTAGAATCAATGAAATATGGTTTTAATATTGCTGAATTTTTCTATAGTTGTAATAATTTAAAAAGTTGTTAGTAAAACTTCTCCATATGCCATATTTGATACCACCCTATCTGGATCTCCTCTTAGTAAATCTTTGCCATATAAACATAAAGAAATGCCCTTCTTGGGCTTTCCTGGTGGGTCAGATGGTAAAGAGTCTGCCTGCAATACAGGAGACCTGGGTTCAATACTTGGGTTGGGAAGACCCCCCTAGGGAAGGAAATGGCGACCCACTCCAGTATTCTTGCCTGGAGAGTTCCATGGATAGAGGACCCTGGTGGGCTACATTCAATGGGGTTGCAAAGAGTTGGACATGTCTGAGTAACAAACACATTTTCATGCAAGATCGCAAAACAAGCTCTGAGTTTCAGAATTTCATTTTGTTATTTATTAAGGGTCAGAGCACAGATGCTCACTGGTAACTGCTGACCTGTGAAAGCAAAGAAAGGTGGTTCTAGGAATTCAGAGACATTCAGGAGTAGGGGTTTTCCTTTGTTATGCTCCTTTGAGGAATACAGTGACGGTGTTTCCTGTTACTTTAAAAACCTCTAAATTTTGGATTTTGTCACTTCAATAAAAAATTCCAATATTTTGGAGTGATTTAACAATGGAATTGTGTATCATCTTAGATTCATCATTCTTTTTTAGGGATTGACCCCCAAAATGTCAGATATTCAAAAGATATTGAATTTTTTCAGAATGCTTAATTTGGAATCATTATTTTGAAATCGGTTCTGGCCTTGTGTGTAATGTTATGCCTGTAAATCTTTATGGCTCTGAATCAGCAGTCTTTGAGTCAGCAGTCTTTGAATCAGCAGTTAAATGTCCCTTGAGTTGTTAAAGGTAGCTTCAGCTACATCTATTAAAAAATGCTCACAGCATATGATACCTTGGATGGAGCTGTTTACACAAATTAATGTCTTTTTCATTGGTTGCTCAAGGATTTTTCACCTTTGTTCTTGATCTCATGGGCCCCCAAGTGTTCTTCGCATAAGACATCACTACAACTAGCTTCTTCAAAGACAAGACCTGTCTCTTTAGACTGACTTTCAAATAATTGGCTCTTTTAAAGAGATTTTTAGACCCTTTCCACTTGTTTAGTCGCTTAGTTGTGTCCGACTTTGGCGATCCTGTGGCTTATAGCCTGCCAGACTCCTCTGTCCATGGGATTTCCCAGGCAAGAATAGTTGGAGTGGGTTCTCCAGGGGATCTTCCCAACACAGGTATCGAACCCACTTGGCAGGCAAATTCTTTACCACTGAACCACCAGGGAAGCTCCTTTCCACTTGTTATTATACTTTACTGTTTAGCTCTTACTCATTGGAGAAGGCGATGGCACCCCACTCCAGTACTCTTGCCTGGAAAATCCCATGGACGGAGGAGCCTGGTAGGCTGCAGTCCATGGCGTCGCTAAGAGTCAGACATGACTGAGCGACTTCACTTTGACTTTTCACTTTCATGCACTGGAGAAGGAAATGGCAACCCACTCCAGTGTTCTGGCCTGGAGAATCCCAGGGACAGAGGAGCCTAGTGGACTGCCATCTGTGGGGTCGCACAGAGTTGGACACAACTGAAGCGACTCAGCAGCAGCAGCAGCAGCAGTAGCAACAGTCTCCAATATCTCAGTGACTTATGAAAATTAGGTCTTATTTCTTGTTTATATAAATTCTTGCCATTTACCAGAAGCTTATGCCAGGAGCCAGGCTCCTTTCATCTCCGGGATTTATCTTTCCTTTCTTGAATCCTGGTTAAGAGATTTAACAATCCTCTATTTTCATTATATTTTTTCTAATACCTCCAGCAAATATTTTATGAATCACATATGCCTCCCTCTCAAAGAATTGGTTTCATTTGCAAAGGAATGTATAAATTTTCAACCTTTTTAGAGGTTTTATTTTTTAAAAAATATAACAGCTTTACTGAGATGTAATTCATATAGCATACATCTTACATTTAAATTTTAGGATTCGGTAGTTCTTAGTATGTTCACAGAGTTGTGCAACCATCACCACTACTTAATTTCAGATCATTTTCTTCGCTTCAGAAAGAAATCCACACCTGTTAGCAGCCACACCCAGTTCCCTACCCGAGACCCCCTCCCCGCCTCCATCGCCCCAGTCTCTGGTAACTATTAACTTGCTTTCTATCATTGTTGTGTTAGCTGCTGAGTCATGTCTGACTCTTCAGGACCCCATGGATTGTAGCCTGCCAGGTTCTTGTCCATGGAACTCTCCAGGGAGTGGGTAGCCACTGTAGATTTGCATTTCTGGACATTTCACGTAGATGGAATCATATCATATGTGGGGTTTTTTTGTGTGTAACTGGCTTCTCTCATTTAGTATGTTTATCCATGTTGCAGCATGTATCACTACTTCATTCTTTTTTATGGCTGAATAACATTCTGTGGTATGAATATAGCACATTTCGCTTATCCCCTCAATTGATAGACATTTGGATTGTTTCCACTTCTTAGCTATTATCATGATTATTGATATGAACATTTATGTACAAGTTTTTGGGTGAACGTGTGCTTTCGTTTCTCTTGGGTATATACATAGGAGTGTGAGTCTTGGGTCATATGGTAACTATTACACTTTTTGAAGAATTGACAAGTTGTTTTTCCAAGCAATGACACCATTTTACAATCCTACCAGTAATCCATAAGTTTAAAGGCTCACATTCTAACTCACTGTACACTCTATCAAAGATGAGCTACATGTTTTTAAAATTTACACCCTACATTTCATTATCATATCAGGATATCCTGTCTTAACACTTTCTAAAGCAAAGACACAAAGAAATCTTCTCTTAATGTGATATTAAATGAGACGAGACTTTCATGGTTTCTTTTTTTTTTTTTCCCTAGCCAAGGACAGATGGCAGAAGCAGTCAAATACTTGAAAAAAGTTATGAAAATTGCAAGAAACAACTTTCAAAACCTGGATTTTGTGAGAGCAAGTACAATGCTTGGGGACATCTACAACGAAAAAGTGAGCATACTGTGTTTCTTTGCATAATTTTAAACTTCTGTTTTTCTTTGATCCTCATCTTCCCATAGTATGTTGTCCAGAATAGCCCCAGGAAAGCAGGACTTAGTCAATGCAGAAGGCAGTGGCTGGGAAGGGAAATGCCTGTTAATTCTTCCTCTTCCAGGTTGTTGTTGCTGCTGTTCAGCTGCTCACCCGTGTTCAACCCTTTGTGACCCCACAGACTGCAGCACACCCAGTTTCCCTTTCCTTCACTATCTCTCGGAGTTTGCTCAAACTCAAGTCTGTTCAGTCGGTGATGCTGTCTAACCATCTCACCTTTGCCGCCGCCTTCTCCTTTTGCTTTCGATCTTTCCCCGCAGCAAGGTCTTTTCCAATAAGTTGGCTCTTCACATCAGGTGGCCAAAGTAATGGAGCTTCAGCTTCAGTGTCAGTCCTTCCCATCAATATTCAGAGTTGATTTCCTTTAGGATTGACTGGTTGGATCTCCTTGCAGTCCAAGGGACTCTCAAGAGTCTCCTCCAGCACCACAATTCAAAAGCATCAATTCTTTGGCACTCAGCCTTCTTTATGGTCCAACTCTGTCCAGTACGACTACTGAAAAAACCGTAGCTTTGACTATGTAGACCTTTGTAATAAGCAAAGTGATGTCTCTGCTTTTTAATACACTATCTAGGTTTGTCATAGCTTTCCTTCCAAGGAACAAATGTCTTAATTTCGTGACTGCAGTTGTTGTCTGCAGTGATTTTGGAGCCCAAGAAAATAAAATCTGTTACTATTTCCACCTTTTCCCATTCTGTTCACCATGAAGTGTTGGGACCAGATGCCATGATCTTTGTTTTTTGAATGTTGAGTTTTAAGCCAGCTTTTTCACTCTCCTCTTTCACCGTCTTCAAGAGGCTCTTTATTTCCTCCTCATTTTCTGCCATTAGAGTGGTATCATCTGCATATCTGAGATTGTTGATATTTCTGCCAGCAATGTTGGGTTGCTGGATGAAACCCAGATCAGATTGGGTTTCATCCAGCCCAGCATTTCACATGATGCCCTCTGCGTAGAAGTTAAATGACCAGGGTGACAATGTACATCCTTGTCATACTCCTTTCCTAATTTTGAACCAGTCAGTGGTCCCATGTCTGCTTCTAACTGTTGCTCTCACATAGTATCACACAGTTACCTTTTTTCCAAGCTCAGAGTGCTGGAGTAACCCACCCCAGCTCGCCAAGCTTCTAGGTGGCAGTGGTATTCAAACTCATCCACTGAACCACTGCATTTGCCATGTCAGTGATTTTAATCATTTCAGAATTATTTAGACTTTTTATTAAGAAAGTAAGAGTCTGAAATCAATTTGAATGAATAAAATTACCATATGTAGTTTCTACAGTGGGAAACATGCATCTCATTTCTTTTCACACCCTTCTCTCTTGCTCACCCTGGCTCATTGCCTTCTCCCTGTCCTCTCATTCAGTAATAATGTCTTGTGCCCTTTTGTCTTGGCTGTCACCCTTTCTCCTCTCCTCCTCCTTCACCCACTTGCTTGCCTCTCGCCGGCCCCATCTTTCTGGAACCACTCTGGCCCCTGTGGCCGTCCTCTCCCTCGCCCACTTGCTTGCCTCTCGCCGGCCCTATCTTTCTGGAACCACTCTGGCCCCTGTGGCCGTCCTCTCCCTCGCCCACTTGCTTGCCTCTCGCCGGCCCTATCTTTCTGGAACCACTCTGGCCCCTGTGGCCGTCCTCTCCCTCGCCCACTTGCTTGCCTCTCGCCGGCCCTATCTTTCTGGAATCACTCTGGCCCCCGTGGCCATCCTCTTCCTCGCCCACTTGCTTGCCTCTCGCCGGCCCCATCTTTCTGGAACCACTCTGGCCCCTGTGGCCGTCCTCTCCCTCGCCCACTTGCTTGCCTCTCGCCGGCCCTATCTTTCTGGAACCACTCTGGCCCCCGTGGCCGTCCTCTTCCTCACCCACTTGCTTGCCTCTCGCCGGCCCCATCTTTCTGGAACCACTCTGGCCCCTATGGCCATCCTCTCCCTCGCCCACTTGCTTGCCTCCCGCCGGCCCTGTCTTTCTGGAACCACTCTGGCCCCTATGGCCGTCCTCTCCCTCGCCCACTTGCTTGCCTCTCGCCGGCCCTATCTTTCTGGAACCACTCTGGCCCCCGTGGCCGTCCTCTTCCTCACCCACTTGCTTGCCTCCCGCCGGCCCCATCTTTCTGGAACCACTCTGGCCCCTGTGGCCGTCCTCTCCCTCGCCCACTTGCTTGCCTCTCGCCGGCCCTATCTTTCTGGAACCACTCTGGCCCCCGTGGCCGTCCTCTTCCTCGCCCACTTGCTTGCCTCTCGCCGGCCCCATCTTTCTGGAACCACTCTGGCCCCTATGGCCATCCTCTCCCTCGCCCACTTGCTTGCCTCCCGCCGGCCCTGTCTTTCTGGAACCACTCTGGCCCCTATGGCCGTCCTCTCCCTCGCCCACTTGCTTACCTCCCGCCGGCCCTGTCTTTCTGGAACCACTCTGGCCCCTGTGGCCGTCCTCTCCCTCGCCCAGTTGCTTGCCTCCCGCTGGACCTGTCTTTCTGGAACCACTCTGGCTCCCGTGGCCGTCCTCTCCCTCGCCCACTTTGTTGCCCCTCTTTGTGCTCCCGCCCATGTGTCACCCCCAGGGTTCTCTCTCTGATGGATGCCTGCCCGGCCAGTCTCTGTGTTCTGCTCTCTGCCTCTGGTGACCCTGTATCACTGATTTTGTATTTCCTCTTATGTACTTTTTCAGGATATAGTGATGAAAACAAGGGTCAACACTTATGCCTTTGTGCAGCTCACCATCTAATGGGCAAGCTTATCCTAGGGTGGCAGAATTGACATTCCTAATAAATATATGTAGTCTTTTGGGGGGGATGGAGAAGAGTGTGGACAGTTTTCTTGAAAGTCTTTATTGAATTTGTTATAATAATGCTTTGTTTTAGGTTTTAAGACCTAGAGGCATGTGGGATCTTAGTTCCCTGACCAGGGATCAAACCCACACCCCCTGCATTGAAGGCAAAGTCTTAACCACTGGACCCCCAGAGAAGTCCCAAAATATGTGTAGTCTTACCTTTTTAAAAGGATCGTCCTTCAAAAGAGAGGTGCAAAAAGCACAAATCGTTTCACCCTCCTACCAAACAATACCCAGAATACAGTTGTGTGTTTTTTTAACTACAACGTGGACATAGAATATCAGCCTGTATTTTCCCAATTACAGAAAGCATAAGGAAGGTAAAAGGCATAAACATATCTGAGGGGTAATATTTTTGTAAGGGCTTCCCAGGTGGCACTAGTGGTAAAGAACCCACCTGCCAACGCAGGAGACGTAAGAGATGTGGGTTCAATCCCTGGGTCAGGAAGATCCCCTGGAGGAGGGCATAGCAACCCACTCCACTACTGTTGCCTGGAAAATCCCATGGACAGAGGAGCCTGGCGGGCTACAGTCCATAGGGCTGCACAGAGTTGGGCACGACTGAAGCAACTTAGCATGCATGCCATATTTTTATACTCACATTTTTCTTAATTTTTTACCAAGAGTATCTTATCCACATGTACTTTATTCTCTGATTAGTAGTTTTTGAAGAAGAATTTAATGTCTAAAGCTAGAAATGAATAATATCCAAAGGCTGTGTCAAGTATAAAAGTTGATATTTTTTACCAGTGTATCCCTATTCTGTTATAAAATTTGGAGGATTCTAGGTATCATGCTCTCTTCAAATATGCATACCTTCAATGATACAAGTAGATTCATATGCCTTTGTGATTGCTTTTATCTTAATGTAGTAAATAGTCACAGTGTAATATTGAGAACGTAATACTGTAATGTTTTTATGACATCACAGACTTCAAGACAAAGCTTTGAAACTAAAATTATTAATGTTATGCTCCATTTTTGTGCAGTTTTGTGATTCTCTGCTGGTATTTTCTCAAGTCAGAAGATCTACTGATGACTTCTCAGGCTGAGTCTGAGATGTCAAATCATTACTCTAAATCATTACTCTAAAAGTATGATTTGAAAATGTATAGCTAAGTGGATTAGAACTAAGTGATAGTTATTTTTTCTTCTCCTTGTCTTTTTGCAGCATCCTAAATTTCCTCCTACTCCTAAAAAGCCATTTCCTAGAAAAAGCATCAATCATTATTAGCATTATTTCATTAAAAACATTATTTCATATATCTGCTATTCAGTTGCTTAGAAATGTTTCCTAATTGTATTAAATGCCTTTGTTCCAGTTATCCTACCCAAACAATTTCACAAGCTATTTGGAACACACACTATCTATTAATGTTAAGCTTTTCCTTGAATAAAACTATAGCAGGACAGAGGAACTATACCAACTTTTGCCCACCTGACTTTGAATCTGCCCTTAGATGTTTCTTAATTGTGACCTTGGGCAAGTTAATTCTTTCATCCTCAGTTTCCTCTTTCATATATCAGTAACAAGACACCTTGAAGACTGGTTATCTGAGGATGAGAAATTTAAAAATATGTACATGGTTCCTGGCATATATTGGATACACAGTAGCATTTAACTTAGTTTCTCAAACTCAGGTCTCCCTCCTTCATGTAGGCTCATTCTCACTGCCTATTTGACATCTTCACTTAGATCTCTTCAAATATAACCTATTCAAAACTGAACTATTAAAAACCTATTAAAAACTCATCCATCTTTCTCCCTAAATTCTGTTTCTCTCCCTACTTAGTGTTTAAGCAGGATAGAATACTATTCAGGCATTCTGTAGGCAAACTTCTCTTCTCAATCTGTGAGCTCTTCTTTTCTGACCTCAGATAGGCCCATGGCTTTAAATACCATCCAAATGTATATCTCCAACTCTGATCTCGCCTTGGGACTCAGGACATGTGAAGCCAGCTGTCCCCTAGCATCTCTCCCTGGATGTCTCCTAATAGACATCTCAGATTTGTATGTTTCCTCCCTCCCTTGACCTACCTCTCCCAAGGCTCCCACATTTCAATAAATGACAACCATTATCCATCAGCTCCACTGCTCCAGTCATTCGTTTGGATAGTCTTGATTCTTCTTTCCCATCCTGCTTTGTATCCAATCCAGAAGCAAACCCTGACCTTCCTGCCACCAAAACACACCTCAAATCCACCCTCCTCTCTCCAGGTGACCCACATCTGGTTCGGACACTATGTTTTCTCATGTGTACTATTGAAGTAAGCTCTGAACCTCTTTCCCCATTTCTCCTCCATCTAATCCAGTCTGCACACAGAAGCCCAAGTAATTGTTTCAAAATGTGAATAAAATTGCTTCCCAGGTGCGCTAGTGCTAAAGAACCTGCCTGCCAATGCAGGAGATGTAAAAGATGTGTGTTCAATACTTGGATCAGGAAGTTCCCCTGGCGAAGGACATGGCAACCCACTCCATATTCTTTCGTGGAGAATCCCATGGACAGAGGAGCCTGGCGGGCTACAGTCACCACCTTTTGGGGTCACAAAAGGTCAGACACTACTGAAGTGACTTAGCACACACTCACGTAAATAAAATCATGTTATTTCTTGTATTAAAATATTTCCATTGCTTCTCAGGCTTCTGGGAACATAAATATAAATCCTCACCCTATCTGGAAAGTCTGTATGAGATGCATTATCTCCCCCACCCCCAGTCTCTGATTTCATTGCCTTCCTCTTTCCTTATCCTCTCCACCACAGGCAAAGGGACTTTCAAGGAGTTCTTCAAATATGCTGAGCTGATTTCTACCTGAGGACATTTGCCTTAGCCAGGATGCTTTGTGTGGACAGCTCCCCAAGCAGAACTTCACATGGCTGGCTTCTTGTCACTCAGAATTCAGCTAAATGCCACATCTTCAGAGAGGTCTTCCTTGGGGCAGCCTAATAAAAGTAGCCACCAGCTCACCCTTTCGTGTGACTAGAGTTTGTCATGCAGCACTTATCATCATTTTCTTGTTTATGATGTTTTTCTTCTTGTTGAATGTGTCTAGAATGGGAGCTTAATGAAAACAGAGAACAGGCCTGCCCTTTTTTAATTTCTGTCCGATTTCTAGAAGAGTACCTGGCACAGAGTTCAAAATATTTTTGTGAACAAAAATACATGAGTTCATTGAATTGATCCATAAATTTGTAACCAATTTTATACTAGTTGAGAGTAAGTAGTCCCTTTTAAAATTCCAAGCTTCTGCTTCATTTTTGTCCAGTATTTTGACATTTTGAAAAATCGTGCTGAATCTTTAAAAGCAACTCTAACAGTGCTGATCCTTGTCAGTCTACCTTTTAAGGACCTCTATAAACAGCCCTTGTCATACCTTTTCTGGCTCTATATTATTCATGAAATATATTCTAATTGTTTTTTTTTCAATATTTATTTAATTTATTTGGCTGCACCAGGTCTTAGTTTGCAACATGCAGGATCTTTAGCTATGGCATTTGAACTCTTGGTTGCGGCATGTGGAATCGAGTTCCCAGCCAGGGATCAAATCCAGGCCCCCTGCCCTGGGAACACAAAGCGTTAGCTATTGGATGACCAGGGAAGTCCCTCTGATTGTATTCTTAACAGTAATTTCCAAGAAATAATATTATTTATAAGACCACAATTATAATATTAAACTCTATTTGGAAATATACAGTTTTCTCTAATTATTATAGTGCTATTATAATTAAAGTTAACACATCTTAAAAACATCCTGATTAATTTACCTTTTGCTGTATAATGATAGAAGATGGACCACCCATCCCACCCTCCTGATGTGACTGGTTTTTAATTCAAAATATACCATCAATGTAAAGGAGTCAGGTGAAAATATTTTAGGGAAAATAAATAGATGTGGACCCTTTATGAGATCTTTTATCATCTAATGAGGTCAGAGCATAATCACATAATTAAAACAATGGTAGTTCCAACAGTAACATGGTAAGGAAAATATGTAAGAAATGATTCCTCCTTTGTACTAAGAAAATGCCCATTTACTTTGAGCTTGCTCATTGGACAGAGTGATGAAAATTTAGACACTAAGAAGGATCACAATAATGCATGAAAATTCTCTTATAGTGTAATAATGCAAGTTTTGTTGCAAGGTCTATGATGTCATCAAGATCCTGTCCTGAAATTGTCCACTAAATGCTTGTTACTGATACTTCTAACATTAAGTGAAGTTGTTTCTTCCAATAAAATGCACTTATGAGATGCATAAATTCATTTCTATATATCACTTATGTATCCTCAAACTCATATTTGGGATTACCAGGATTAATTACTGGAATCTCCTGAATTTTATAATAGAGTAGGAGGATTCACTGATAACAGAAACTGTGGAGGGTTGGACAGAACCTTTGGAGAGGGGATTAAAAGAGTAAAAATCTGGAATTACAAAGCACACTAATGAAACCTTGCTCTAAAAAGGTATGTGTAAAAATTCTTGCATCAGAGAAGAATTGATATTGTATTACTTAAGAGAGCTTTAAACTAGAGAAATCTAGGTTGATAGCAGTTTTATGACAGGTATGTGTGTCTCAAGATTGAACTCTAGGCACAATTTGATGGAAGAATGATTACCTAATATAGAAGTATTTAGGCGAGAAAGCGTTTGTTTAAAAAAAAAAGCCTAATAAAAGTTAGAATACTAATAAATGAATACTTCCACGAGCAGTAGAGCCTCCCTTGTGGCTCATCTGGTGAAGAATCTGCCCGCAATGCAGGAGACCTAGGTTCAATCCCTGGGTTGGGAAAATCCCCTGGAGAAGGGAAAGGCTACCCACTTCAGTATTCCAGCCTGGAGAATTCCGTGGGGAAGGCCATGGGGGTCACAAAGAGTGGAACACGACTGAACGACTTTCACTTTCACTTTTTCACTAGCAGTAAGCTTGCCTGCTTGTATAAACTTTATTCATTGCTGAATCTCTACTGCCTGGCATGGGCCTGGCAAGTAATAGCTGTTCATTGGATGAATGAGCTTGTTTCAACATAATAATATATCAAAATAATTCTGGAAATTCAAATATATGTTTATTTATTTATGAATAATTCTTCGAAATTGATATTACCACCTGAAACAGTCCAGTGCTTAAGACTTGCACTTCTAGTACACTTCGGGTACAGGAGTTACACATTTGATCCCTGGTGGGGGAGATAAGATCCCACATGCGTCTCAACCAAAAAACCAAAAACATAAACAACAGACATAGTATTGTAACAAACTCAATAAAGACTTTAAGAAAAAATGAACAGCCTAAAGCTCAGGATGATAGCTAGAACAATAATTAGATAGTTATACTTCTCTGGTTTTAAAAATAGAAACATTTGGTCTAGTCATGTATTTTCATCTATTTTGCCCCATATCTTTGATATCTAACAGAACAATTTATAATTTTAAGTAGTTTTATTTTCATATTCAATATTGATATTATTTTCCAATCATATAATATATTTAATTGGCATACAAATGTATTTGATACAATTTTATATTTTCTTAATTACAGAATCTAATTCTCATATAAATCCTGTTTTAGAGGACTTCTTCTGTAGTCCAGTGGTTAAGACTCTGCATTTCCACTGCCTAGGGTGTGAGTTTGATCCCTGGTTGGGAAACTGAGATCTCACATGCCTCAGAATGTGGTCAAAAAAAGGATCCAAAAAAACCCTGTGTTATATTTTGAAATAGCATTCCACCTGGTTGATATTCCTTTCTTGGTGAATTAATTTTAAGATATTGCATGGTTAGTAATCACAACTTTTAAAAGAAAACTTACTCTAAGAGAGATCCTGCTTGTCATCTTTCTTCTTGAAGATAAACTGCTAAAGCTGTTGAAAGATTAGTGTGGCGCATGCCACGGTGGGCAGATATGTGGAAGAGTAAAATAAAAATTAAGAAAAATATTTCTCTTACATCTTTAGGGCCACTATAGCAAAGCTTCTGAATACTTTCAGCAAGCTTTCCACACAACAGCAGACATAATGAACATATCTCTGATGGATGAAACTAAAGTTCATTATGGAATCGCAAAAGCTCATCAAATGATGCTGATGGTTAACAGTTGTATAGAATCTGCAGACCTCACCAGCCTTGACTACCTGCTGTCATGGAAGGAGAGTAGAAGCGACATGGTACCTGATCCAACTTCTGGTAAGTCATTGCTTTTTGTTTGTTTGTTTGTTTGTTTCAATTGGAGGATAATTGCTTTAGAACGTTGTGTGCTAAACAACATGAAACAGCTGAAAGTATATATATGTATGCCATCCCTCTTGGGCCTCCCTCCCTTCCCCCTCGCCCATGTCATCACAGAGCACCGAGCTGAGCCCCCTGTGCTGTCCAGCAGCTCCCCACCAGCTGTTTCACACATGGTGGTGTATGTACGTCAGTGCTGCTCTCTGTCTGTCCCAACTGTGTCTCCTTCCCCCACTGTGTTCAGCTCAGTTCTCTACATCTGCATCTCTATTCCTGCCCTGCAAATTTAGTTTCATTCATACCTGTTTTGTCGATTCTGTATATGTGTGTTAATATACAATATTTGTTTTTCTCTTTCTGACGTGCTTCACTCTGTACAAATCCACATCACTACAAATGACCCAGTTTTGTTCCTTTTATGGCTGAGTAATATTCCATTGTATATATGTATCACAACTTCTCTGCTTTTTGAGAACACTGTAGATTTTTGTATCATTCTTAATGGCTGAGTCATTTTCGTTATAAAAGTTTATTCAACCGTTGGCGATTTTAATTTTAGTGGTGATTTTATTTTGGTTTATTCATCACTATGTGAATGTTGAATGCATTTTCATGCTATATTGTAACTTCATTGTTTAAGGAAAGCATACAATAGTGATAATGACTTATTCAACTTGACAAATCACCATTTTTTCAGTTATCTTAAATACTCAACATTATGTACTGATCAGTTGTAAGGAATATGAAATAGGTTTATGTTTTAAAAAATGTTCAGTGTTGTACCTTATTGACAAGAGCAAGTGTATATAGATGCTAATTAGTATTATACTCTTACTTTTCTTATGATAGTCAGTTTTCCTATCTTTCTCTAATTCAGTTGTGACTATTAATTGACAAAATATTTGATAATAATTTCTCTTTATCCTACTTTTTCCTACATAATCACAAGACTGTGATAATTAGAATAGTCTATTAAAAACAAATAAGTGGATGTAAGGGTCGATTTTATATATCAACTCGACTGAGTTTTAGTCCCCATTTAAGAACTTTAGGATTTTTAAACAATTTTTTAAAATGCTGCCTATGAAAGACCTTTGCATTACATAACTATTTGCTTGTAAATCAGATTTTTAAAGCAAAATATTTTAAATGTTTGGGAACTCAAATCAAATCGTAAGTCAAAATTTCATAATGTAAAGGGGCATCTCCTGTCTGTATTTTAACTTTTTACACAGTTTTTAGAGGTTACTTTCCATTTACAGTTACAAAGCACGTATAAAATATTGGCTGTGTTCCTCTTGTTGTGCCATAGATTCCTGAGTCTCTCTTACACCCCATAGGTTGTACCTTTCACTCCTCTACCCCTTGTGGCCCCTGCCCCACACTGGTCATCAGTGGTTCGTTTTCTGTATTTGTGAGTTAGCCTCTTTTTGGTACTAGTCACTAGTTTGTTGTTGTGTTTTTTAGATTCCACATGTAAGTGATATTATATGGTATTTGTCTTTCTCTATATGACTTTACTTAGAATGCCTTCCAAGTCCACCCATGATGCTGCAGAAGGCAAAATTTCATGCTTTTTTATGACTGAGTATTGTTCCTGTGTGTGTGGTGTGTGTGTCCAGGGGGGTACTTGTTCTCCTTCCCATTCATCTGTTGATGGACACCTAGGTTGCTTCCATATCTTGGCAGTTGTAAATAATGCCAATATGAACATTGGGCTGTTCTTTTTGAATGAGTGCTTTTTTTGGCTATATTTTCAGCAGTGGAATTGCTCAGTATCTCCTATTTAGTACTCTTTTTTTTCCCCCTAGGTCATTTACATGAAACAATCATTTGTTTGGCTGTTTCTTTCCTCCATAGAATAAGTAATAAATAGTAGTAAACTTGGCACAAAGAAATTTTATTGACTCTTTTACATCAATAGAATACTGCTTTGTGACTACCTGTCCTCTAGGTAGAAAATAAGGAAAGGTCTCATTTAATGGAAGCATAGTAAGAGGAAGCAAGATGAAATCTTCAGAAGTGGATGGCTTGCTGAATTTCAATGTGCAATTTCAAGTGCTCAAAAAATATTTATAGTCAACAGTTAACTTTCACATAATACTTTGCTTATTCAGGATGTTGTCTTGTCATATATTTGGGCACCTGTTCTGTAGTTTTGAATTATCTTCCCTTTAGGCTCTCACATTTTCTGCCCAGGAGCTACAACAGTGAAATTATGATCCATTTATTAGATTACTTGTTTTGACGAATGGTTTGGTGCAAAATAAATTGAGTTACTCACATTTTCAGATTTAGTTGGGATAAACTATAACCAACACAATGATAATCATGAAAAAATATATACCCCTCAAAACTAGCTTCAGATCAGAGTCATGTGTTAATTTATTGCAGTCTTATTTTTGGCTTTTTAAAAATCTCTTTTGCTTTGCTTTAGTCTATAAAGCTATTTGTGTTTCTATTCTTTTTACATTTTATCTCCCCATTTTTTATAAGGGCATGTTGTGTTCTAAAGAGCTTAAGAGCAAACAAAAATGCACTTCAAAATATTGTTTAGACATATAAAATACAAACAAAAAGCAAAATGAATGAATAAAAACAAACACATAGATACAGGAACAGAGTAGTGGTTGTTGGTGTTGGTGGTGGTGGTTTAGTCACTCAGTCGTGTCCAACTCTTGTGACCCCATGGACTGCAGCCCACCAGGCTCCTCTGTCCATGGGATTTCCCAGGCAAGAACACTGGAGTGGGGTGCCACTTCCTTCTCCAGGAGATCTTCCGGGATCAAGGACCCATCCTGGATCTCCTGCATTGGCAGGTAGACTCTTTACTGACTGAGCCGTCAGGGAAGTCCCAGAATAGCGGTTACTGCAGGGGAGGTGGGGGAACAAAATCGGTGAAGGGGATCAACCAGATGGTGATGGACAAAAACTAGAGTTTTGGTGGTAAGCATGCTGCAAAGAATACAGAAGTAAAAACAGAGTGTTCTATACATGCAACTTATGTTATAAAACAGTGTTACCATAATAAAAAAAAAAGTGTTATTCAGACAGTAAAAATTCAGCTACTCATGTGGTGGAGAAGATTAAATTCTCCATAACTCTATAAAATTATACCCCCTTATTGATTCATTTGACCAAAACTAGAAATTTATGCCTGAATGAGCTATATCATTATAAAAGTGAAAAATAATAATCTTTCAGATACATGGCAAATGAGAATTCACATACTACTGGTATAGTCTACATTTTTAGTGGTAGCTATTTTGTTTGTTACATTAAACCTGTAGGACATTACCAAACACCTTGTTTGTTTTACACAAAAATTTTGTTGTTTTTAGTCACTAAGTCGTGTCCAACTCTTTTGCGACCCCATGGCCAAAGCCCGCCAGGCTTCTCTGTCTATGGGATTTCCCGGGCAAGAATACTGGAGTGGGTTGCCATTTCTTTCTCCAGGGGATCTTCCTGACCCAGGGATTGAACCTATGTCTCGTGCATTGGCAGGCAGATTCTTTACCATTCAGCCACCAGGGAAATTTAAAAATGCTTCAAAATTATTTCTTAAACCATAACTCTTTTTTATTCTGTCTTTGCTCTGTTTAAAAATTTTCATGGAGTCATTCCTGTTCACAAGTTAAATACAAGCTTCTCAACCTTTTTGACCACCAACCCCCCCTGTCTACATATACACCATAACCCTATTATTGCCTTACTTTCAGGTAAGGCCAGCCCTCTCCAGGGAAATCTCACCCACCTTGAAAGGTCCTTCTCAAATACTGAGATCTTCCCTCATTCTCTTCTCACTTAATATTGTTTCTCCTCTCTCTTCTCATATTAAATATCATCCATTTCTCTCCAAGTATTTTTCATTTGTCATATTCTGCATCTTATCATGGCTGTTTCTATATTTGCCTTGTCTGCCTGATCAGAGTAAGAGTCTCTTGAAATCAGATTCAGATTCTTGATATTCTCTACAAAAGAAGGCATGTTTGACACCTACTAGGTACCAAGTAAATATTTGTCAAATTAAATGGAATTCAAAGTGTGTATGTATGCCCTCGGTATGAGCTAGTTTGTATTAACTACTGTTGAAAACAAGATTTGTAGTTCCGTGCCTCCTTGGAAAATATGGGGGAAAAAACTATAATGATCCAATACTTCATTTTTGATTTACCATCCAATTATGACATGAATGGAGGATAACACCAATATATTGACAAAATTAAGGAATGCAGAAATATTATTTGGAAATCTGAGGAGCTTTTAGTTTTTCAAATTTTGCCTTTCTTCTCTGAAGAGGCATCTTTAATCTTGCTATTGAGGGGTCCCAGGTATTCAGTAAAAAGCAGATCAAAGATTTGAAAGATACATTATAAAAGCCGTGAGGTTATCTTCACCTCTGAGACTTACATCCTCCAAACAAATCATTAGCTCACAGAGCAGGCAATATTCTTTTAAGCAAAGGAACATGACCTCCTAAGGGAATAGAGCCGTGAGAGCACTTGGGTCTCTAGATAAAATAGAACAGCGATTCACCAGAATCACCTCTCATCTCTGTGTCTTTCAGAGGGAAAATAGCAAATATAGACACTATACTCTTCTAATACATTTAGATTATGGTGGGAATGATTTCGCATTCCTCCTTCCCCTACCAATAGTAAAGTAAGAAGAGATTCTCCTCCCAAATTTGAGAATTTAGAAGGAATTCAAATTTTATTACAGTTCAATAGAATTATTCAAATCTGAAGCAACAGGAATCGTTTGACTCTGGAAAGCTTAATCTAGGAATTTCTGCTGATTTCTCCACAATATAGTTTATATTCCTCACCAGAACTAGTATCTGTACCATCATGAAATTTTTTTTTAATGAAAAGCTAATTCATCTTGCCTTTTGGAGATCACAGACCCCGATGAGGAGCAGTGACACAGAAGCCCAAGCTTTCTTTATCCAACTTAATACAACTGTTAACCTCGAAATGTGATTGTGCATGCTGTCACCTTAGTCATATCTGACTGCGTGTGACCCATGGACTGTAGCCCACCAGGCTCCTCTGTCCATGGGATTCTCTAGGCAAGAACACTGGAGTGGGTTGCCGTGCCCTCCTCTAGGGGGTCTAACCGACCCAGAGATCAAACCCGAGTCTCTTGTGTTTACTGCATTGGCAGGCAGGTTCTTTACCACTAGTGCCACCTGGAAAGCAAACGTGGTTGGGCACTTCACTGATGATATCAGTAGCGTGGTCTTCATGCACATTCTTATTGTAACCAAGTGTGGATTATGTCAGGTAAATAGGATACAAATCCTCAGCATAGAAATAGATGAACACACTGGCTAGTCAGTAAAGATACTGTTTTCTACAAAAAGGCATGTGAAGGTTTCCTTGAGTTGCCAGAACTATCATCCTAGTTTTATAAATCATTTAATATTCTTAAAGGAAAACAATAAAAAAAGCTTGAAATTGTCTCCCAGCCTTGGTTTGTGTTGGCTTGATGTGTGGTTCTTGGTTTAATGTCAAGCCACATTTTCTCACCCTATCCTTTTTTTTATTTTTCACTGATGACTTCATCCATTATAAAGAATGTGAAAAAGCCACACTCACATGTGTGTCTCATGTTCTCGTATACTTTAATTGCTGCTTCTGGAGGGAGATGTTATGAAATTAGCCAAAAAGTCAGCAAGCAGGTTTTATATCATCCTGTGGTCACCCAGGATGACCCGTTGCAACCTCCCTCCAATCATGTGTTCAAAAACATGACGCATAGAAAGATTCTAGTGAAAACCATGGCTGAATCAATGCTCAGCCTACTGGCAGCTTAGTATCGTTGAGAGAGACTGTTACTCAAGAATCTGATGACCTGGGTCCTAATACCACATTGAGCATTAATCTGCTTTGTGACTTTTGCCAAAAGATTCAAGTCTCTTTAGCCTGTTATCTCAGGTTCAAAATAGGTCATTATAAGATTCCTCTGGAACCGACCACAGTTCTGTCATAAGAGCATCTTCTAAATAAGTAAGGTATTTTCTAGTCCTTAAAAAATACAATCTAAATCTTCATGAGCATTTTATCTGTTGTTTTTCCCCCATAAACCCTGGTTTCTGAGAGTTTCCACAAGAGGTAATTTTATTATTATTATATCAAGTAGCTGTCTAAATGCTAGGTGTATTATTTGACCCTTCTGCTAAAATTTATAATGAAGGAGTTTCTAGATATCAGATATCACATGCAATCTAACTTCTCCCTGGTTGGCACTGCTGAGGTTGCTAAACCTAGTTAACCATTTTATCTACAGCCTTTCAATTCATCTACCATCATCAACCTTATGTCATACTTCCCGTCAGTATTTCCTCAGCCCCAACATTTTCCCCACTGTTTGTGAAGCTTCCAGGTCCTATACACACCTGCCTCTCTGCTCATCATTATCCCCTCTTCATGCACTTTAGTCTGTGGCTATCTGTGAGCCCCTAAATTTGATATCACCCCTACAGTCTCACTTAGTCATGTCCAACTCTTTGTGACCCCATGGACTATACAGTCTGTGGAATTCTCCAGGCCAGAATACTGGAGTGGGTTTGAATGCTGAGTTTTAAGCCAGCTTTTTCACTCTCTTCTTTCACCTTCATCAACAGGATCTTTAGTTCCTTTTCGCTTTCTGCCATTAGAGTGATATCATCTGCATATCATGGTCGATATTTCTCCTGGCAATGGTATACTCTGCATATAAGTTAAATAAGCAGGGTGACAATATACAGCCTTGACATACTCCTTTCCCAATTTGGAACCAGTCCGTTGTTGCATGTCCAGTTCTAACTGTTGCTTCTGACCTGCATACAGGTTTCTCAGGAGGCAGGTAAAGTGGTCTGGTATTCCCATCTCGAAGAATTTTCCACCGTTTGTTGTGATCCACACAGTCAAAGGCTTTAGCATAATCAATGAAGCAGAAGTAGATATTCTTCTGGAATTCTCTTGCTTTTTCTATGATCCAATGGATGTTTTCAGTTTAATCTCTGGTTCTTCTGCATTTTCTAAATCCAGCTTGAACATCTGGAAGTTCTCTGTTCAAGTACTGTTGAAGCCTAACTTGGAGAATTTTGAGCATTACTTTGCTAGCACGTGAATAAGTGTAATTGTGCGGTAGTTTGAACATTCTATGGCATTGCCCTTCCTTGAGATTGGAATGAAAACTGACCTTTTCCAGTCTTGTGGCCACTGCTGAATTTAAAAACAAGTGTCAAATGGATCAAACTCTTTCTAAGTAACTTAACTGAATTCTAGAACAAAGGTCAAGAATATTTCTAAGAATAAGAAATATTTAGCACACAAAGTAAAATGCAGGGCTTCCTTGGTGGTTCAGTGGTAAAGTATCTGCCCACAATGCAGGAGAGGGAAGTTTGGTCCTGAGTTGGAAATATCCCCTGGAGAAGAAAATGGTAACCCACTCCAGTATTCTTCCCTGGGAAATCCCATGGACAGAGGAGCCTGGGGAGTTACAAGTCCATGGGGTCACAAGAGTTGGACATGACTTAGTGACCAAACAAGAAACAAAACAAATGGTAGAATACACAGTATCTGGCATCCAATCAAAATTATGTAGACAAGCCAAGGAGCAGGTATAACTCATAAAGAGGAGAAAATATATAAATAGAAACTAACCCAGAAATGCAACAGATAATAGAATTAGTAGACCAGGACAGAAACAGGATATTAAAGCTATATTCCATATATTCAAGGATATAATAGAAAGTTAGACATACAGAGTCTGGAAAGATTTTAAAAAGCCAAACTGAATTTCTAGAAGTAAGAAAATGCCCAAGATGAATTAAAAAACAAAACAAACTTGAATGGCTTAGCAGCCGATTTATATAATGCAAAGGGAAAGATCAGCTTTGGAGACATAGCAGTAGAAACTATCCAAAATGAAATACAGAGAAAACATACTGAAAGGATATGAATAGAGCATGTTAGAGAACCCTGGGTCACTTTAAGAAGCCTAATGTGTGAGTAATAATTTGGAGACCTCCAAAGAAGAGGAAAAGAAGAGGGACTTGAAACATATTTTAAAAAATAATGAAAGGCTGATTTTTTTTCTGAATTTGATGAAAGCTATAAACCCACAGATCTAAGAAGTTCAATTAACCCTTAGCAGAAAAACATGAAAATTAAACCAAGGAGCATCATAATCACAGTGTTTAAAATGAGTGATAAAGAGAAAAATCTTAAAAGGTCCTTTGTAAAGGGTGAGGTGGAACAAACATAATAGGACCTGAAATCTCCTTGGAACCATGTAAATCAAAAGAGAATAAATAAAGTAACTTAGTTAAAGTACTAAAAGAAAAAAGGACCATCAAAATTGAAATTCCATACCCAGTGAAAATATCTTTCAAAAGCATAGGTAAAATATTTTTCCAAGCACACAAAAGCTAAGAAAATTCATCTCTAACACACCAGTATGTGAATTCCATGCTTAGTCATTCAGTCATGTCCGACTATTTACAACCCTTTGGACTGTAGCCCACTAAGCTCCTCTCTCCTTAGGATTTTTTTCAGGCAAGAATAGTGGAGCAGGTTGCCATTCCTTCTCCAGGAAATCTTTCCAACCCAGGGATCAAACCCTTGTCTCCTCTGTCTCCTGCACTGCAGGTGGATTCTTTACCTGCTGAGCAATCAGGGAAGCACAACAAATGTTTCACTCCAAGCAGAATAAACAGGAAATCTAGTTAGAAACCTGGATGTACATAAAGCATGAATAAGAAAATGAGAAATATTTTAGTAAAAATAAAATTTTCTTCCTTTTAAAATTCCTTGAAAAAAATAATGGTTGAAAACAAAAGTAATAAGAAAGTATTGAAGAATTTATAACAAATATGGAATTCAATTCAATTCAATAGAGATATCTTGTTTTATAAAAACTACTTTCAGTTTCAACCAGGCAGATAACTGTCAACTTAGGGACCACAATAGCTCCATATTTCAACTGAATTTCTTATTGCTCACCCCGTCAGTCTTGTTGTGAGGAAGCCCCTGTTTTAGAAGCATATTCTCATTGCCTAGTGGTCAGCTCTCTTTAAAGGGAATTTATTTTGATTTCCATCTTGTTTTTTCTTGGATTGAAAAAAACAATCTGGCTTAGGATAAGTGATCCATTTTTATCTAAGTATCTTTTGGCCCAAAATCATCCCAGCCTCCCACAAAAAGCCTTCAGTGTAGGCATTGTGGATTTCAATGGCTTCCTTGTTATCTGGTGTGATAACTGTTTCAGGCTCCATGTACGCATCTGTGACTTCAGAACTGCCATCAAATATTTCTCCAAGGAGCCCTAACAAAAGTAAACTTTGAAAAAACAGTCACTAAAAATCAAAAATAAATTAAAATTAATGACCCTAAATATGTATCCAGTTGGTGATATAGTTGCAGAAAAAGAAAATATTTTAAGTGGCTTTAATTAGTTTTTTAATTTTTTACATATTTCACCACTTTTTTAAAAATATAAATTTATTTATTTTAATTGGAGGCTAATTACTTTACAATATTGTATTGGTTTTGCCATACATTGACATGATTCTGCCACGGGTGTACATGTGTTCCTCATCCTGAACTCCCTTCCCACCTCCCTTCACATACCATCCCTCTGGGTCATCCCAATGCACCAGCCCCGAGCATCCTGTATCATGCATCGAACCTGGACTGGCAATTCATTTCACATATGATAATATACATGTTTCAATGCCATTCTCCCAAGTTATCCTACCCTTGCCCTCTCCCACAGAGTCCAGAAGACTGTTCTATACATCTGTGTCTCTTTTGCTGTATCACATACAGGGTTATTGTTAACCATCTTTCTAAATTCCATATATATGCATTAGTATACTGTATTGGTGTTTTTCTTTCTGGCTTGCTTCACTCTGTATAATAGGCTCCAGTTTCATCCACCTCATTAGAACTGATTCAAATGTATTCTTTTTAATGGCTGAGTAATACTCCATTGTGTATATGTACCCCAGCTTTCTTATCCATTCATCTGCTGATGGACATCTAGGTTGCTTCCATGTCCTGGCTATTATAAACAGTGCTGCGATGAACATTGGGGTACACGTGTCTCTTTCAATTCTGGTTTCCTTGGTGTGTATGCCCAGCAGTGGGATTGCTGGGTCATAAGGCAGTTCTATTTCCAGTTTTTTAAGGAATCTCCACACTGTTCTCCATAGTGGCTGTACTAGTTTGCATTCCCACCAACACTGCAAGAGGGTTCCCTTTTCTCCACACCCTCTCCAGCATTTATTGCTTGTAGACTTTTGGATCGCAGCCATTCTGGTTTTGATCTGCATTTCTCTGATAATGAGTGATGTTGAGCATCTTTTCATGTGTTTGTTAGCCATCTGTATGTCTTCTTTGGAGAAATGTCTATTTAGTTCTCTGGCCCATTTTTTGATTGGGTCATTTATTTTTCTGGAATTGAGCTGCAGGAGTTGCTTGTATATTTTTGAGATTAGTTGTTTGTCAGTTGCTTCATTTGCTATTATTTTCTCCCATTCCGAAGGCTGTCTTTTCACCTTGTTTATAGTTTCCTTTGTTGTGCAGAAGCTTTTCATTTTAATTAGGTCCCATTTGTTTATTTTTGCTTTTATTTCCAATATTCTTGGAGGTGGGTCATAGAGGATCCTGCTGTGATTTATGTCAGAGAGTGTTTTGCCTATGTTCTCCTCTAGGAGTTTTATAGTTTCTGGTCTTACATTTAGATCTTTAATCCATTTTGAGTTTATTTTTGTGTATGGTGTTAGAAAGTGTTCTAGTTTCATTCTTTTACAAGTGGTTGACCAGTTTTCCCAGCACCACTTGTTAAAGAGATGTCTTTTCTTCATTGTATATTCTTGCCTCCTTTGTCAAAGATAAGGTGTCCGTAGGTACGTGGATTTATCTCTGGGCTTTCTATTTTGTTCCATTGATCTATATTCCTGTCTTTGTGCCAGTACCATACTATCTTGATGACTGTGGCTTTCTAGTATAGTCTGAAGTCAGGCAGGTTGATTCCTCCAGTTCCATTCTTCTTTCTCAAGATTGCTTTGGCTATTTGAGGTTTTTTGTATTTCCATACAATTGTGAAATTATTTGTTCTAACTCTGTGAAAACTACCATTGGTAGCTTGATAGGGATTGTACTAAATCTATAGATTGCTTTGGGTAGTATATTCATTTTCACTATATTGATTCTTCTGATCCATGAACATGGTATATTTCTCCACCTATTAGTGTCCTCTCTGATTTCTTTCACCAATGTTTTATAGTTTTCTATATATAGGTCTTTAGTTTCTTTAGGTAGATATATTCCTAAGTATTTTATTCTTTTCGTTGCAATGGTGAATGGAATTGTTTTCTTAATTTCTCTTTCTATTTTCTCATTATTAGTGTATAGGAATGCAAGGGATTTCTGTGTGTTGATTTTTTATCCTGCAACTTTACTATATTTATTGATTAGCTCTAGTAATTTTCTGGTGGAGTCCTTAAGGTTTTCTATGTAGAGGATCATGTCATCTGCAAACAGTGAGAGTTTTACTTCTTCTTTTCCAATTTGGATTCCTTTTATTTCTCTATCTGCTCTGATTGCTGTGGCCAAAACTTCCAAAACTATGTTGAATAGTAGTGGTGAGAGTGGGCTCCCTTGTCTTGTTCCTGACTTTAGGGGAAATGCTTTCAATTTTTCACCATTGAGGATAATGTTTGCTGTGGGTTTGTCATATATAGGTTTTATTGTGTTGAGGTATTTTCCTTATATTCCTGCTTTCTGGAGGGTTTTTTATCATAAACGGATATTGAATTTTGTCAAAGGCTTTCTCTGCCATCTATTGAGATAATCATATGGCTTTTATTTTTCAATTTGTTAATATGGTGTATTGCATTGATTGATTTGCAGATATTGAAGAATCCTTGCATCCCTGGGATAAAACCCACTTGGTCATGATGTATGATCTTTTTAATATGTTGTTGGATTCCAATTGCTAGTATTTTGTTAAGGATTTTTGCATCTATGTTCATCAGTGATATTGGCCTGTGGTTTTCTTTTTTTGTGGCATCTTTGTCAGGTTTTGGTATTAGGGTGATGGTGGCCTCATAGAATGAGTTTGGAAGTTTACCTTCCTCTGCAATTTTCTGGAAGAGTTTGAATAGGATAGGTGATAGCTCTTCTCTAAATTTTTGGTAGAATTCAGCTATGAAGCCGTCTGGGCCTGGGCATTTGTTTGCTAGAAGGTTTCTGATTACAGTTTCAATTTCCATGCTTGTGATGGGTCTGTTAAGATTTTCTATTTCTTCCTGGTTCAGTTTTGGAAAGTTGTACTTTTCTAAGAATTTGTCCATTTCTTCCATGTTGTCCATTTTATTGGCGTATAATTGCTATAGTAGTCTCTTATGATCCTTTGTATTTCTGTGTTGTCTGTTGTGATCTCTCCATTTTCATTTCTAATTTTATTGATTTGATTTTTCTCCCTTTGTTTCCTGATGAGTCTGGCTAATGGTTTGTCAGTTTTATTTATCCTCTCAAAGAACCAGCTTTTAGCTTTGTTGATTTTTGCTATGGTGTCTTTTGTTTCTTTTGCATTTATTTCTGCCCTAATTTTTAAGATTTCTTTCCTTCTGCTAACCCTGGAGTTCTTAATTTCTTCCTTTTCTAGTTGCTTTAGGTGTAGAGTTAGGTTATTTATTTGACTTTTTTCTTGTTTCTTGAGGTATGCCTGTATTGCTATGAACCTTCCCCTTAGCACTGCTTTTACAGTGTCCTGCAGGTTTTGGGTTTTCATTTTCATTCATTTCTATGCATATTTTGGTTTCTTTTTTGATTTCTTCTGTGATTTGTTGGTTATTCAGCATCATGTTGTTCAACCTCCATATGTTGGAATTTTTAATAGTTTTTCTTCTGTAATGGAGATCTAATCTTACTGCATTGTGGTCAGAAAAGATGCTTGGAATGATATCAATTTTTTTGAATTTACCAAGGCTAGATTTACGGCCCAGGATGTGATCTATCCTGGAGAAGGTTTCATGTGCACTTGAGAAGAAGGTGAAATTCATTATTTTGAGGTGTAATGTCCTATAGATATCAATTATATCAATAGATCAGGTCTAACTGGTCTATTGTATCATTTAAAGTTTGTGTTTCCTTGTTAATTTTCTGTTTAGTTGAACTATCCATAGGTGAGAGTGGGGTATTAAAGTCTCCCACTACTATTGTCTTATTGTTAATTTCCCCTTTCATACTTGTTAGCATTTATCTTACATATTGTGGTGCTCCTATGTTGGGTGCATATATATTTCAGAGAAGGCAATGGCACCCCACTCCAGTACTCTTGCCTGGAAAATTTATAATTGTTATGTCTTCTTCTTGGATTGATCCTTTGATCATTATGTAGTGTCCTTCTTTGTCTCTTTTCACAGCCTTTTTTTTTAAGTCTATTTTATCTGATATGAGTATTGCTACTCCTGCTTTCTTTTGGTCTCTGTTTGCGTGGAACATCTTTTTCCAGCCTTTCACTTTCAGTCTGTATGTGTCCCTTGTTCTGAGGTGGGTCTCTTGTAGACAACATATATAGGGGTCTTGTTTTTGTATCCATTCAGCCAGTCTTTGTCTTTTGGTTGGGGCATTCAACCCATTTACATTTAAGGTAATTATTGATAAGTATGATTCCATTGCCATTTACTTGATTGTTTTGGAAACGCTGGACTGAAAGAAACACAAGCTGGAATCAAGATTGCCGGGAGAAATATCAATAACCTCAGATATGCAGATGACACCACCCTTATGGCAGAAAGTGAAGAGGAACTAAAAAGCCTCTTGATGAAAGTGAAAGAGGAGAGTGAAAAAGTTGGCTTAAAGCTCAACATTCAGAAAACGAAGATCATGGCATCTGGTCCCATCACTTCATGGGAAATAGATGGGGAAACAGTGGAAACAGTGTCAGACTTTATTTTTTGGGGGCTCCAAAATCACTGCAGATGGTGATTGCAGCCATGAAATTAAAAGACACTTACTCCTTGGAAGAAAAGTTATGACCAACCTAGATAGTATATTCAAAAGCAGAGACATTACTTTGTGACTAAGGTCCGTCTAGTCAAGGCTATGGTTTTTCCAGTAGTCATGTATGGATGTGAGAGTTGGACTGTGAAGAAAGCTGAGCACCGAAGAATTGATGCTTTTGAGCTGTGGTGTTGGAGAAGACTCTTGAGAGTCCCTTGGACTGCAAGGAGATCCAACCAGTGCATTCTGGACGAGATCAACCCTGGGATTTCTTTGGAGGAAATGATGCTAAAGCTGAAACTCTAGTACTTTCGCCACCTCATGAGAAGAGTTGACTCATTGGAAAAGACTCTGATGCTTGGAGGGATTGGGAGCAGGAGGAGAAGGAGATGACCGAGGATGAGACGGCTAGATGGCATCACAGACTCGATGGATGTGAGTCTGAGTGAACTCCGGGAGATGGTGATGAACAGGGAGGCCTGGCATGCTGCGATTCATGGGGTCGCAAAGAGTGGGACACGACTGAGCAACTGAACTGAACTGAACTTGTGTTTCCTGTCTAGAGAAAATCCTTTAGCATTTGTTGGAGAGCTGGTTTGGTGGTACTGAATTCTCTCAGCTTTTGCTTGTCTGTAAAGCTTTTAATTTCTCCTTCATATTTGAATGAGATCCTTGCTGAATACAGTAATCTGGGCTGTAGGTTATTTTCTTTCATCACTTTAAGTATGTCCTGCCATTGCCTCCTGGCCTGAAGAGTTTCTATTGAAAGATTGGCTGTTATCCTGATGGGAATCCCCTTGTGTGTTATTTTTTGTTTTTTTCCTTGCTGCTTTTAATATTTGTTCTTTGTGTTTGATCGTTGTTAGTTTGATTAATATGTGTCTTGGGGTGTTTCACCTTGGGTTTACCCTGTTTGGGACTCTCTGGGTTTCTTGGACTTGGATGATTATTTCCTTCTCCATTTTAGGGAAGTGTTCAACTATTATCTCCTCAAGTATTTCTCATGGTCTTTCTTCTTGTCTTCTTCTTCTGGGACTCCTATGATTCGAACGTTGGGGCATTTAACATTTTCTCAGAAGTCTCTGAGATTGTCCTCATTTCTTTTAATTCATTTTTCTTTTTTCCTGTTTCATTTATTTCTACCATTCTATCTTCCACCTCACTTATCCTATCTTCTGCCTACGTTGTTCTACTGTTGGTTCCCTCCAGAGTGTTTTTGATCTCATTTATTGTATTATTCATATATTGACTCTTTTTTATTTCTTCTAGGTCCTTGTTAAACCTTTCTTGCATCTTCTCATTCCTTGTCTCCAGGCTATTTATCTGTAACTCCATTTTGTTTCCAAGATTTTGGATCATATTCTCTATCATTATTCAGAATTATTGCCTATCTCTTCCTCTTTTGTTTGGTTTGGTGGGCATTTATCCTGTTCCTTTACCTGCTGGGTATTTCTCTGCCTCTTCATCTTGATTATATTGCTGTGTTTGGGGTGGCCTTTCCTTATTCTGGCAGTTTGTGGAGTTCTCTTTATTGTGGAGTTTCCTCGCTGTGGGTTGGGTTGGGTTGGACGGGTAGCGTGTCAAGGTTTCTTGGTTAGGGAAGATTGTGTCGGTGTTCTGGTGGGTAGAGCTGGGTTTCTTCTCTCTGGAGTGCAATGAAGTGTGCAGTAATGACTTATGAGATGTCAGTGGGTTTGGGGTGACTTTGGGCAGCCTGTATATTGAAGCTCGGGGCTACATTCCTGTGTTGCTGGAGAATTTGCATGGTATGTCTTGCTCTGGAACTTGTTGGCCCTTGGGTGGTGCTTGGTTTAAGTGTAGGTATGGAGGCGTTTGATGAGCTCCTATGGATTAATGTTCCCTTGATTCAGGAGTTCTCGGGTGTTCTCAGGATTTGGACTTAAGTTTCCTGCCTCTGGTTTTCAGTCTTATTCTTACAGTAGCCTCAAGACTTCTCCATCTATACAGCAATGATGATAAAACGTCTAGGTTAATGATGAAAAGTTTCTCCACAGTTAAGGATACCCGGAGAGGTACACAAAGTTACATGGAGAAGAGAAGAGGGAGGAGGGAGATAGAGGTGACCAGGAGGAAAAGAGAGGGAATCAAAAAGGGAGAGAGCAAGCTAGCCAGTGATCACTTCCCTATGTGCTCTCCACAGTCTGGACCACTCAGAGATGTTCATGGAGTTACACAGAGAAGAGAAGAGGGAAGAGGGAGACAGAGGTGGCCAGGAGGATAAAGGCGGAAATCTAAAGGAGAGAGACAGATGCAGCCAGCAATCAGTTTCCTAAGTGTTCTCCACTGTCTGAAACACACAAAGAGATTCACAGAGTTGGGTAGAGAAGAGAAGGGGGAGGGAGGAAATAGAGGTGACCTGGTGGAGAAAAAGGAGAGTCCAAAATGGGAGAGAGCAGTCAAGCCAGTAATCTCGCTCCCAAGTAAAAATGGATACTGAAGATTGGGTTCTTAAAGGTACAAAATTGATAAAAAAAATACCTAAAAGCAGAAATAAAAAATCTAGAGTAGAGGTTGGATTGTCAAAAATACAATATTAAAGAAAAAAAGTCACAAAATTATAAAATATATATATATATGAAGTTTGCTCTAAAAAATAGGGTCTTTATTTTTTGCAAAGTAATAGTATGTTATAAAAATGAAAATTATAAGAGTAATAGAGGACTTAAAAATAATTTTTTTTAATTTAAAGAATGATAATAGTAAAAATATATCTAGGACTTTCTCTGGTATTGTTGTGGACAGTGTGGGGTCAGTTCATTTTCAGATAGTTCCTTGATCGAGCTTATACATCTCAAGATCTATAAGTCCCTTCCTATGTCTAAGTAGCTTTAAAACAGAAATTTGACTGTGTGGCTCTAGTCAGCTAAAAAAATGCACTCCCCCCACCTACCCCCTCAAAAAAAACTTAATTTGTTTTCAGTAGTCATATTATTGGTACTTATGTTGGTTTTATTATTGTGAGACTGTGTTGTGTGTGATGCATCAAATAGATAATTGCTTTATACTGTCTTTTATTCCCAGTATCTTTGCAAACTGGGATTTTTCAGTGTTGTACAAATTTCCTCACTTGTAAAATCATTGTAGGAAGGGAATTAAACTATATCACCTCTGAATTTATTTTTAGTTTTCTAAATCTATGTCTCCTAAGTTTCTAAGAAAATTCTTAAGCTTTTAAAATTCACTTTCCTTTAATTAAATTTAAGGAAATCTTGAAAAACCATAAGAATTAGTATGGGTTTCAAAAGCATATTCTCAATATGATTTGCAGTGGACCCCATATAACAATAGGGGCTTCCCAGGTAGCACTGGTGGTAAAGAACCTGCCTGACAATACAGGAGACATAAGAGATGCAGGTTTAACCCCTGGGTTGGTAAGAGCCCTTGGAGGAGGGCATGGCAACCCAGTGCAGTATTCTTGCCTTGAGAATTCCATGGACAGAGGAGCCTTGCAGGCTACAGTGCATGCGGTTGCAAAGAGTTGGACATGACTGAAGCAGCTTAGCATGCACACCTGCCATATAATAACTCCTTTATATTGTTTTTGCCATAATATTACAAGTATATCAACCTATAGTGAAGGAGGAGGATATAGATTTATACATAAAGTGAAGCACAGTTACTTCAAAGTTCCTAAGTCATACTCTACAGTAACACATCTCTACAGATTTTTCTGATGAACTGAAGAACAGAATTAAGGCACATTCAAAAGAGAAACCACCCCCAAGAAAAAGAAATGCAAAAAGGAAACATGGTTGTCTGAGAAGGTCTTACAACGAGCTGAGAAAGGAAGAGATGCTAAAGGCAAAGGAGAAAAGGAGAGATATACCCACTGAATGCAGAGTTCCAAAGAAAAGCAAGGAGAGATAAGAAAGCCTTTCTAAGTGAACAGTGCAAAGAAATAGAGGAAAACAATGGAATGGGAAAGACTAGAGATCTCATCAAGAAAATTAGAGATATCAAGGGAATATTTCATGCAAAGATGGGTACAATAAAAGACATAAATAATAAGAAGAGGTGACAAGAATACACAGAACTATAAAAAAAAGATCTTAATGACCCAGATAGCCACGGTGATGAGACCACTCGCCTAGAGCCAGACATCATGGAATGCAAAGTCAAGCGGGCCTTAGGAAGCATCACTACAAACAAAGCTAGTGGAGGTGATGGAATTCCAGCGGAGCTATTTCAAATCCTAAAAGATGATGCTATGAAAGTGCTGCACTCAATATGCCAGCAAATTTGGAAAACTCAGCAGTGGCCACATGACTGAAAAAGGTCAGTTTCCATTTTAATCCCAAAGAAAGGCAATGCCAAAGAATGTTCAAACTACCACACAGTTACACTCATTTCACATGCTAGAAAATAATACTCAAAATTCTCCAAGCTAGGCTTCAACAATACTTGAATGGAGGACTTCCAGATGTTCAAGCTGGATTTAGAAGATGTAGGAGAACCAGAGATCAAATTGCTATGATCCACTGGATCATGGAAAAAGAAGAGAATTCCAGAAGAATTCTGGTTCTGCTTCATTACTATGCTAAAGCCTTTGACTATGTGGATCACAACAAACTGCGGAAAATTCTTCAAGAGATGGAAATACCAGACAACCTTTACCTGCCTCCTGAGAAACCTGTGTGCAGGTCAAGAAGCAATAGTTAGAACCAGACATGGAACAGCAGACTTGTTCCGAATTGGGAAAGCTATACATCAAGGCTGTCACCCTGCTTATTTAACTTATATGAAGAGTACATCATGTGAAATACCAGGCTGGATGAAGCATAAGCTAGAATCAAGATTGCCAGGAGAAATATCAATAACCTCAGATATGCAGATGATACCACCCAACTGGCAGAAAGAGAAGAGGAACTAAAGAGCCTCTTGATGAAAGTGAAAGAGGAGAGTGGAAAAGTTGGCTTAAAACTCAACATTCAGAAAACTAAGATCATGGCATCTGGTCCCATCACTTCATGGCAAATAGATGGGGAAACAATGGAAGCAGTGACCGACTTTATTTTGGGGGGCTCCCAAATCACTGCAGATGGTGACTGCACCATGAAATTTAAAGACGCTTGCTCCTTGGAAGAAAAGCTATGACAAGCCAAGATCGCATGGTAAAAAGCAGAGACATTACTTTGCCAAATAAGGTCCATCTAGTCAGAGCTATGGTTTTTCCAGTAGTCATGTATGGATGTGAGAGCTGGACCCTAAAGAAGGTTGAACACTGAAGAATTGATGCTTTTCAACTGTGGTATTGGAGAAGACTTGAGAGTCCCTTGGACAGCAAAGAGATCAAACCAGTCAATCCTAAAGGAAATCAGTCCTGAATATTCATTGGAAGGGCTGATGCTGAAGCTGAAGTTCCAATACTTTGGCCAGCTGATGCAAAGAGCTGACTCATTAGAAAAAATCCTGATACTGGGAAAGATTGAGGGCAGGAGGAGAAGGGGACCAGAGAGGACAAGATTTTTGGAGGACAAGTCGGCATCACTAACTCCATGGACATGAGTTTGAGCAAGCTCTAGGAGATGGTGAAGGACAGGGAAGCCTGTGTGCTACAGTCCATGGGGTCACAAAGAATGGGACCCAACTGGGAGAGTGAACAGCAGCAACAAAAGAGACACAGCTATGAATTTGGAAAAAAACACATTTCAATGATGGGCAGTTTTCTTTGACCAAATTCATCAAATATTGCATGGTGAGGAATTTGGGCTTTGAAGTCAGGCGGTCTCTTCCAGCTCCTTCACTTTATAGACTGTTGACCTGGGTAATTTTACTTCTGTTACATCATCTGTAAAGGGAGATGCCTGTTCTCAGTCCAACAGGTTGCCTTGACAGCCTAGTCAAGGTCTAGTGACATAATGCATCTGTGGGGAAGATCCCACTGATTCCCTACCCAGTAGCCATTGCCCAACTTCCTTCCTGGTAACAGTCCTGATTGTTTTCTCTCTTCAAGTCCTCGTGTTCTTGCAGAAGATTAGGGTTAGGATTAGGGATGGCCCTTCTCCATCCCCAGTGTTTGAGTGTCTACTAACGTCAGTGACCATGACCTCATTATTACTTGCCAAGTGATAGCGTTCTGGAGAATATTTAACACAATTGTAATTAATAATATAAGAGAAGAAGATCTCCTAAGGAACTCTTTGAAACATTTTCCTCGTTCTTAAAAAGATGTGCAAACAAGGAGATTCCCCCTTATTCCTGATGTTAAATGTTGATGTGTGAATTTGTGATGCCTGGAGCTGCTATAGCCAACATACAACTGAGATATCAAAATGATGAGGATGGCAGTGGGGAAGCATAGAAAGAATCTAGATCCTTAATGACTCCTTGCATGCTAAATTATCTAATCAAATTGCCTGCGATTCATGGGGTCGCAAAGAGTCAGACATGACTGAGCAACTGAACTGAACTGAACTTAAAAAAAAAAGTCTTTATAACATTTGGTTTAATATTGCACCTGCCACTGCTGCTGCTAAGTCGCTTCAGTCTGTCCGACTCTGTGTGACCCCAGAGATGACAGCCCACCAGGCTCCCCCGTCCCTGGGATTCTCCAGGCAAGAACACTGGAGTGGGTTGCCATTTCCTTCTCCAATGCATGAAAGTGAAAAGTGAAAGTGAAGTCGCTCAGTTGTGTCCAACTCCCAGTGACCCCATGGACTGTAGCCTACCAGGCTCCTCTGTCCATGGGATTTTCCAGGCAAGAGGACTAGAGTAGGTCGCCATTGCCTTCTCCAAATATTGCACCTATATCCATCAAAATCACAGTCCAGCAGAAGTGTTTTTTTTTGTATTTTTAATATATATGCTAAGGGAAAGTGAAAAAAATAAAAGCCATATTCAGTACTTTAAGAACTACTAAAGAAAATATACAACAGTTAAGTATACCACCCCTTTTTATATGTGACGTAACTTTCCTTATTTAGGCCACTTTCAGTGGCTTAAGTTATTGTTGAGTGAGTGAAGTTGCTCAGTCGTGTCCGACTCTTTGCGACTCAATGGACTGTAGCCTTCCAGGCTCTTCCATCCATGGGATTTTCCAGGCAAGAATACTGGAGTGGGTTGCCATTTCCTTCTCCAGGGGATCTTCCCCACCCAGGGATCGAACCCAGATCTCACACATTGTGGGCAGACTCCTTATCATCTGAGCCACCAGGGAAGTCCTATGACTTATGACTTACTACTATATTAGCAACTCTTATTCACAATTAATTGCACACCACTTTTTAAAAAGCCATGAACTGAACTAAAAAAAAAAAAAAAAAAAAAACACCCTACTATCATTTCTTCAGTTCAGTTCAGTTCAGTTGCTCAGTCGTGTCCAACTCTTTGCGACCCCATGAATTGCAGCATGCCAGGCCTCCATGTCCATCACCAACTCCTGGAGTTCACTCAGACTCAAGTGCATCGAGTCGGTGATGCCATCCAGCCATCTAATCATCTGTCGTCCCCTTCTCCTCCTGCCCCCAATCCCTCCCAGCATCAGAGTCTTTTCCAATGAGTCAACTCTTCGCATGAGGAGGCCAAAGTACTGGAGTTTCAGCTTTAGCATCATTCCTTCCAAAGAACACCCAGGACTGATCTCCTTTAGAATGGACTGGTTGGATCTCCTTGCAGTCCAAGGGACTCTCAAGAGTCTTCTCCATCACCACAGTTCAAAAGCATCAATTCTTTGGCACTCAGCTTTCTTCACAGTCCAACTCTCACATCCATACATGACCACTGGAAAAACCATAGCCTTGACTAGACCTTTGTTGGCAAAGTAGTATCTCTGCTTTTGAATATCCTATCTAGGTTGGTCATAACTTTCCTTCCAAGGAGTAAGTGTCTTTTAATTTCATGGCTGCAATCACCATCTGCAGTGATTTTGGAACCCCAAAAAAATAAACTCTGACACTGTTTCCCCGTCTATTTGCCATGAAGTGATGGGACCAGATGCCATGATCTTAGTTTCCTGAATGCTGAGCTTTAAGCCAACTTTTTCACTCTCCTCTTTCATTTTCATCAAGATGTTCTTTAGTTCCTCTTCACTTTTTCTGCCAAAAGGGTGGTGTCATCTGCATATCTGAGGTTATTGAGATTTCTCCCAGCAATCTTGATTCCAGCTTGTGCTTCTTCCAGCCCAGCATTTCTCATGATGTACTCTGCATATAAGTTAAATAAGCAGAGTGACAATATATAGCCTTGACGTATTCCTTTTCCTATTTGGAACCAATCGGTTGTTCCATGTCCGGTTCTAACTGTTGCTTCCTGACCTGCATATAGGTTTCTCAAGAGGCAGGTCAGGTGGTCTGGTATTCCCATCTCTTTCAGAATTTCCGCAGTTTATTGTGATCCACACAGTCAAAGGCTTTGGCATAGTCAATAAGGCAGAAATAGATGTTTTTCTGGAACTCTCTTGCTTTTTCCATGATCCAGCGGATGTTGGCAATTTGATCTCTGGTTCCTCTGCCTTTTCTAAAACCAGCTTGAACATCATTTCTTACTTGCAGCTAAAAGCACTCTACAAAAAAAATGCCAAGTAGTGCTGGCACATTATCATGGCACAGAGTGGCACATGTGGTTGTGTCATAGCCCCAGGCACTAGCCTAATGCCTGGCACATAGTAGTGCCCAGGGCATACTCAACTGCAGACTGTGGATTGAAAACCCTACTGTTTTTTTATTAGGCTCAGGTTTTAAGCATTAAGTAGTGTCTCAGAATCCTGACATTCTTTCTGAATTTTAAAAATGCCCCAAGTTTTAAATTTACTTACCCCTCCTCTCAACTTAACTCTTTTGCTAGTTCAGATACCTATTCTTCAGAGGACTGAAATCATGAACAATGTTAGGAAGAAATCATCTGATTGAACCAATTCATACCTTATTATGAATGACTGCAAGTGCTTTAACCTGTTCAGAGCAACTGGAAGTTTTTACGTGTTGGAAGATTACCTATTGTCAGAACTTAGTTGTACTGTAGCATGCAACTGAAATCATTCAGAGAATGTCGAGCAGCTAACATGGTCTGGTCCTCCAGAGTCTTGGCTGCTGCTGCTGCTGCTAAGTCACTTCAGTCGTGTCCGACTCTGTGCAACCCCGTAGACGGCAGCCCACCAGGCTCCCCTGTCCCTGGGATTCACTAGGCAAGAACCCTGGAGTGGGTTGCCATTTCCTTCTCCAAAGCATGAAAGTGAAAAGTCAAAGTGAAGTCACTGAGTTGTGTCCAACTCTTAGCGACCCCATGGACTGCAGCCTACCAGGCTCCTCCATCCATGAGATTTTCCAGGCAAGAGTACTGGAGTGGGGTGCCATTGCCTTCTCCACCAGAGTCTTGGAGTTGACCCTAAATTCAGCTTCGCTCAGCTATTCCTGAATTTCTTCTTCATTTTATTTTATTTATTTTTGCTAGTGCTGGTTCTTCGTTGCTGCAGGAGGGCTTTCTCTAATTGCGGCCAGTGGGGGCTACTTTCCAGTTGTGGTATGTAGGCTTCTCACTGCAGTGACTTCTCTTGCAGAGAAGAGCAGAGCAGAGGCTCTAGAGCATGACCTCAGTAGTTGTGAAGAAAAGGCCTAGCTGCCCCTGGGCATATGGGATCTTCCCCGACCAGGGATAGAACCCGTAGAAGGATGCATTTCTTAGCTGTGGGCAACTAGGCAGGGTGCTGTGACTACTTCTGGCAGAAATTACTTTCAGGCCAAAGTTACTTCCGGGCCAAAGCAAAACAGAGCCCACCTGAGATATTGCAGCTGATGCTCTCCTTCCTGTAGGGATCATGGAGAAAGTTTTAATAAACATTATGGAGACACAAGATCGAAGCAGCTTGAATCACTAAATCTCTGCATGTAAAACAGTTGTCCTAGAAAGCCATTTGTAAGTGCAGTGAACACAGAATAATCCTTTATGGTGGTGAACCACTGAGACTTCAGAGTTGTCTGTTGCCACGGCTGAATTTAAACTTCCCTGATGCCCACAAGCTTCAGGATTCTTCCTGACAGGTCCCTCAACAGCAGCAGTGGGAGCTCCAGTGGGAGAGCTGGGCTGGCATTTCTCTATATGACAATTTACAGATTGTGTATTTATAGGTTGTAGATCTGCATATAATTTTTTAAAGGCAGAAATCCCTTGTTTTTAACTTCCATTCCTACTCACAGGAAACAAGTTCGATAAGACAAGAAGAAGATAAAGCATGAAAACATGTCCTTTATATATTCTATGCTACTGTCAAAAAATTGACAAAAGATAAACATCTTTTCTGTTAATCTCATTTCAATCACAATAGGTTAATCAAAGTATATGTGAAGAAAGAGCTTAGAGAATTCAATGGCTTCCATACCTGATAAGAAAATAATTCCAAAGATGAAACATGCTGAAAAAGACAAGTCAATACTTAATTGTAGCCATATTTTTAAATAAAAAAAGACCACAGAACTAGAGCATGAATTTCAGATTTCCTTACTCTAATGCAGTTCATCCATCTTCATATGTTTTCCATAAGTGACAACTTTTCTTCCTTAGGAATCAAGTGTGACTTCAGAAAGCTAATGCTCACTTCATTGGGAAATAATAATGTAGCTCTAGATCCCTCGGGTTGAAAGATCTTTTTTTTTCCGTTTTCTTTTTTTCCCCCTCTGAGAGCCTCCTTCTCTATCTGCTGCCTTGGTTCAATAAAAGAGAATTCTTGATTGCTCAGACAAAAACTATACTTCTTTTAGATTCTGCTCACAGTTCTTGGGAGCTGGTGGTGTTACCAGTTTTAACTTTCCAATGTACACTGAACTCACTATATCTGAGAAAAATGGAGCTGGGTTTCTCTAGTCTGATTTAATTTGCCTTTATTTGCTAGCCTGAAGAGCTTATGAAAATCCTGTCGATTGGCTAGACCACAGTGAAACTGGAGTAAACGCTGCAGCTGTACCAGCAGAAGGCTAGGCTTTGGAGTCCCAGCAGAACCCTGTTGTCACCTGTTTATGTCTGTCTCATTCCCAGAGAGGGGTTCTTACTTTGCATCTAGCTAATACAAATACAGTCAATTTAGCTAAGCACTTTCTGCCATTGCTAGAGTTTGAAAGCAAACAAAACAAAACAAAACAAAACAAAAACGAAAAAAACCCCTCTCCTGTGTATATTTGATTCTTCTTTGGTAAGGCTCTATTAGGACAATTCCATATTGTCTTTATGAAATTCCAATCGCTTCCTTCTGAAAAAAGAAGTTAACGCTAACATTATGAACATACTGGAGGCACAATTCTAATTTTTTTCCAAAGTTTCCCTGTTTGGGGGTATTGCCTGAGAGCTTTGCTTTCTAATTACTTCTCTCCTTGATATTTTCATTATTGTGAATTTTGAATTTTGATTTTTTCTAACCAAAACATCAATCAAAAAATATATCCATGGTCCCAGGATTTGCTTTCCTTTGAATTCTTTTACTCTGTCCTCCTTGTAGTTTTAACTCCCAGACATGGGTAAATGTTTTTATAATCTAGGTTCCCCAGCATAATTAATATAAAAATAAATACTTTTCATGATGAATATTCTTTTAGAAATTAGAAATCATTTATAATGCCTTGTTATGATGACTGACTTAGCTAAAAGTCCTTGGATGTATATTTCACTCTTCATGGGTAATGTCTGTCTCCCAGGAATAGGTAAAATGTGCTCAATATGGGAAATATGGAGCAAGAGTCTAATCAGATGAAATGCTAGTATATTTCTTAATTTTAATGCCAGATCATCTCAACTGGTGTCTTGAGCTTCTGGAAGTGAATCCTCGAAAACAGTGCAAATGTACCTGAATTCATTTACTTTTTTATTTTTTTTTCATTTACTTTTTTAATCTCTGAGCCACTGTAGCAATAAAATAACTGTTAAAACACTAATATTCATCATCCCAAATCCTTTAACACAGCAGTATACTCAGGTTTTTTTCTTCCTTTCAATGCCTTCTAACCTTCAATCAAAAAATCTGAGGCAAATAGATGTTCTTTCACCATGCCCTCAAGATAAACAAAGTTGGACTTTGTCAAACCAGTAGGGAAAACTAAAGTTAGCTAATTTAAGTGCTGTGCCTCTAAGGGACTGTATTTATTGACTTCTAACATGGAATCAGGCACTCAAAATGAGAAAAGACCAGTTAATTTTAGCCTTTAGTGAGACCTGTCTGATTTCTCAGAATTAAGACTACATATACCTTTCATTGTATCAGCAGCTAATAAAGTGTATTTTGCACTCTTAATCAAAGGAAGTTTGATTTAACACCTTCAAAGATCTAGTTTTGCTTATCAAATATGCTTCTGGGAAAAGGTACATAGTTTTCCTCGAGTCTCCACATTTTTGTAACACAGGTATAAAAATAACAATGAAGAAATATGAAACGAAATGAAGGTTCAGAATCAATAGTCAGGAAGATGATTAATGAGAAAAACCAGGGGAGAAATTTGGGTCAAAATGACCATCATAAAATTTTGAGGTTAATATTTTTGCTACTCAGATTTGTTTGGCCCATGTTTTTAATACCACCCACAAACTAGGTTATAAAAAGGAGAAAATTTACCATACTGGAGGAAGCTATTATGTCCAACCTTTTAGGTATGAATTAAAATTTAAAACTAAATGAATAAAAATAAACCTAAATGAGAAGGAAATCCAAAAAAGAGGGGATATATGTATATGTATAGCTATAGCAGAAACTAACACAACATTGTAAATCAACTATACTCCTATAAAAATTAATTTTAAAAAATAAATTTGAAAATTAAAAAATAAAAAACTAATTGTGCTGAATACAACATTAAGAAAAGAAACAATCTTTTTCATAAAGTCTTTAGTAGAGACAGATAAACAGAATGATATGACTTTATCATAGGAATACTCCCTAAAATATTGATGTTCAATAGATATGTGTGTGTGTGTGTGTGTGTGTGTGTGTGTGTGTGTATAAACTGAGTGAATTCACTTGTTCGCTCAGTTTCATCCAGGGCTTTACAATTGTAATCTTATTTGAAGATTTATATGATGAAATGTGAATATAGTATATTCCTTAGTAATTCGATTGGCAGGAAGCAGAGAACAAAACATTACACACACAACTTTTAAATAATTTATAATTAGTTACATGAATCTACTAAGTTTAGGCACACAATTATATGACTAATTATGTTGAAAATCCAAGTGGATGCTTAAATAGATGACCATGCCCTGAGGCCTTTCCAGTTGTTTCTGCTGTCTCATTTAACCATGCAAATGTTATTAAGGATTTCCTGGCTAAAAATTTTCAAGCATGTGGAAGTGTAATTGCATAGATAATTATGCATAATACTGTCACTTTCTATATTTAACACAGAATTTTCCTTTAAAAAAATACAACAGCTTTCTACTGATACCCTTTTCAATACATGCCAAGAAAAATATAATTTATAAAAGA
Organism: Capra hircus; assembly: GCF_001704415.2. Classification (NCBI taxonomy): domain Eukaryota; kingdom Metazoa; phylum Chordata; class Mammalia; order Artiodactyla; family Bovidae; genus Capra; species Capra hircus. The sequence continues at coordinate 59,427,705 of NC_030824.1, read as the reverse complement.
TAGGTAGATCAAAACCAATCTATTATATTTTCTCCAGGAGGCATCTTGACTCTCTTTAGTATATCAATTTGAAGAGAAACAAAAATCAAGCCATATGTAAATTTTAAACACCCATAAATGAAATAATCTATACTTGTAATAATCCAGTAACTATTTTTAGACCCGCATAAATATTTATACAAACTTGATAACAGAGGATATAAGAGAACTATCCTGTTCTACAACTAAATATGTATATAGCAAATCTTTCAGGTTTTCAGATACTAAGGCCAGTTTATACAACAGCAAAAAATGTTCAGAAAAAATTAATGAACACATACACATTGTGGCAGGTTGATTTCTTGTCAGGAGAATCTTAAGGAAGTATTACAATGTAGAATTCTGCCTGATGCCATGGTTGGCTTCTGCACAGCCCTGCAGATCCCAATGCAGAGTTCAGCATGCATGCAACTGACTGGTGGAGCTGAGGAAGTGAATATCTGGCTTTTCAATGACTAGAGTGAGAACAAGTCCTAATTTGCCACTTAAATGTATAAGGCAGAGAATTTCTTAAGCGTGGAAACAGTTGCTGGCAGGGAACCACTAGACATAGTGCTGAGTGCCATGAAGGGAAAATAAAGTTGGGTAAGAGGAGAGACAGAGATTGGGTTTGGGAGGGCTACTTTAAACAGAAGGTTCAGAGAAGTCTTTCAAAATATGTATGGCTTATAGAGAAACCTGATTTGGAATGATGAAGCTGTCTAAAAGGGTAGGGGAAAGATGTCCAGGTAAAGCCAGGCTTGTTTGAGTAACAAGAAGACCCATATGGTAGAAGCAAACTGAGTAAGGACAAGGAAGAATTCAAGTTCCAGTGATAGCTAGTTAATTTAGACCTTTCAAGCCATAGTGATGACTTTGGTTTTTATTCCAGTTGTGGTGGAAAATTGTCCCTAAGGTCTGAGAATAGGAGTCTGACTCTAAAAAGATCACTTTGACTGCTGTGTGAAGAACAGGTTGTCAAGCAGTGGTCCTTTTGATTAAAACCTCCCTTAAGAAATATATCTTACCTTGTGATATGATGTATAATATGGGACTGAATCAAGACTTTGACAAAACCATACTTACTACATGTGATGCACTCTGGTATTCTTCTGTTGTAACCTAGTCTATTATATTTCTTAATGATTTTAAAGATAATTGCAAATAGATTCTTATGAGGAAAAATGACATTGAGATTGGAATTGTTCATTGGTAATTCAAGATATTTTGTATTTCTAATATGATTCAAATAAGTGTAGATACCCTGTGTAAAGTTAAACTTCACAATAAGCCTTAGGCAGTTTCTCAAGGATACAACTCAAGGACCACTTGCATCAAAAATTACCTGATTAGTGGTGGTGGGAGACGGTGTTATAAATACATATTCTAGAGCCTTGTGTGCCTTGCCAAGTCACTTCAGTCATGTCTGACTCTGCGACCCCATGCACTGTAGCTGCCAACTCGTCTGTCCATGGGATTCTCCAAGCAAGAATACTGGAATGGGTTGCCATGCCCTCCTCCAAGGGGTCTTCCCAACCAAGGGTTCAAACCCATATCTCTTACATCTCCTGCGTTGACAGGTGGGTTCTTTACCATTAGCGCCACCTGGAAAGCCTTACCACAGGCTTATTGATCCCGAATCTCCAGTGAAGGGACTTGAGAATCTGCTTTCAACAAGTTCACCAGGTGATTCTTATGTGTGAGAATGCTCTTAAATTTTTTCAGTATTTTAAGGTAATAGTGCAAGGTTATCTTTGCCTCGTGAATACGTGATGTTGTCCTAATATCTATAAACCAATTTAGTGAGTCTTCAGGTAATATTTCTTAGCAGTATTAAAAATTTACATATGGTAAATGGAAAGCACTTTAAATCAATACATCTCTTCCCTTGGCCTTCTTTATATATCCAGTATTTTAAAATCAAATGAAGGCCTTTGAATTCTTCCTTCTTAATTCCAATTCTTATTTGCTCACATCATTTATCAAAATAATCTTTTTCTCTGCTCAGTTACCTTCCCTTTTCCTTCTAAATGTTTCTAAAATTTCACTTCCTTAAGTCTATTTACCCATGTTGAAATGTAGTTACATACCACATATTCACAACTCCACAATCCCAAGTGGTATATGGCAGTGGTTGGTATATGGTATGCTGGGAAAGATTGAGGGCAGGAGGAGAAGGGGGCAACAGAGGATGAGATGGTTGGATGGCGTCTCAGACCCAATGGACCTGGGTTTGAGCAAACTCCAGGAGGTGGTGAAGGACAGAGAAGCCTGGCGTGCTGCAGTCCATGGGGTCACAAAGAGTCGGACATGCCTTCACAACTGAACAACAACAATGACATAATATCATTTTGCAGTAGGTTTGCATGTCCTTGATATTTGCTAAACATTATCCACCACTGCAGCTCAGGCCATGTCATGTCATTCTGTTCTGATGTATTTTGGATACAATAGATTAGAAGGTTTCTCTAGAAAAGGCTTCAATGTATTATTAAAGTGTGTGGGAAGTTTGTCTTTAGCTAAGCAGCTGTCCTGTGGGTCACATGCATGTGAAATCAGGCTTCAGTCTGGCACATTCGATGTCGGTAAAGAATGGGGTTTGAGATGAGGTGATAAAGTCACTTTGTAAAATGTTTTCCAATTTCACATTCGCTTTTGTTGTGGGTGGAACAATGTGCCCCACTGCTGGGGTCACCACAGCAGTCGGTCCAGAGGACATTATCCGCAACCTTTACCTAAAGCCGAGAGTCCCGACTTACGGGTCTGTACGTCAGAGGCATCCTCTCCCATCGACTCCGCTTCGGATGCAAAAAAAGCGACAGAATCCCTATGTTCCTGGGGAAACATGGGGTTAAAGTGGACTGCCTTTCGGGGAGTGTTCAGTTGACTTGCCCTGTGGTGGGAGGCTGCGGTCCTAGCTAATGACTTGTAGGTACGGAATCCTCAGTTCTCTCAGGTGGTTTCAGTCGATCAGTTTCAGCAGAATGATGAAAAGGGTGAGATAAAATAAACTGACAGTTGCTACTCATCGTAGGCAGCAGGCTGTACCCAGGCAGCTGAGACCCTGGGAGCCCTCTTTCTTAAACAAAGGCTTTCACTGCAGTGAGCAATGAACTCCAAAAAAAAAAAAAAATAGGGGCAGATTGGCAGCTGGTGACCGACAGGAGGAGGGAAAGGAGGGAAACGGGGAACCACAGCAATTGTTGGCTAATTAGAAGCCATTCCCACCTACTTAATACCAACCCATTAAGCAGAAAATACTTTTCATCTTTCTCTCCTATACATGACATTATACTCCAATCAATGCCCTCCCGCTGGCTGCCTCAGTGCCCACAAATGAATACACTGCAAGTTTAAGAATGTGGTAATTGACTGGGGACAATGAAACTGCAACTTTCACAGTGTATTTTCTGAAGACCCTACTGCAGTGTTTGTGATGCTTAGATCAAGTAATCATATCTGTAAACTGACAGCTGTCAAAATGGAAAGCCAGAAGAGAAGGCAGAATCGTAGGAGAGTTATCGGAGCCTTAATAGCAAACAAGCGTGTGAACCAATTTCCCCCCTTTGGGGGAACAACTCAATATTTGGCTTACTAAATTCACTGTCACTCCCTCCATTTCAATCTTCTACACACACTCGCAGACACACATGAAGTATATAAAGTGACCTATGGAAAGTATAATAGGTGTACATAAAATCATCTGGCATTATGTTTGAACAGCGTATTAATCAAATTATTTCATTAGTCTCACTTTTAAACTTATGAGACTTTATCTCAACAACTTAAGTAAACTACTGGAAGTTGATCCTAACTCAGCAGGACGATACTTGTGTACCACTACCTTCATGTTACTTGAACAGTTTCCCATATTCCCTTTGCAAGTGTTTGATGACTCTCAGAAACAGATCCTGTCCTAAATAATATTTACATGCAAATAGTATATATAATGTTATTTTCCCTGTTTCAGTTTTGTGACATTTATAAAGCGTTTTTTTCTGAACCTAAATATCAACTTCCAAATTTTATACAGTTTTCTAACCAATATTCAATCCCTACACACTGCTTCTGAGACACTGATCACAGTGTTAGCCAAATACTTAGATTTTGGAGTTTTAGGTAACAGAAAGGAAAACATTACTTCCTATGCTATGTCAACATAAGTAGGAATGTCTTTGAAGAAAAAATAGGATTTCAGAAACTGGGGTTTAATGTCATTGTATAGAAGAAGGTGATGATACAAGAAGACTGCCTTTGGATTTCGGTATAGGGCCTTAAGTAGGAAAAACTTACTGGAAATTATGCTGTTCCAAGGGCTTCCCAAGTGGTGCTAGTGGTAAAGAGTCCGCCTACCAATGCAGGAGATGCAAGAGACACGGGTTCAATCCCTGGGTTGGGACGATCCCCTGGAGGAGGCAATGGCAACCTGCTCCAGTGTCCTTGCCTGGAGAATCCCTCGGACAGAGGAGCCTGGTAGGCTACAGTCCACGGGGTCACAAAGAGTCAGACACGACTGAGCACAGCCCAGCCCAGCATGCTGTTCCAAAGAGGAGAGCATGGTACTCTGGTTTCATTTGTGTGCATAAAACAAATGCGTGAAATCCAAATTATCTTTTACTGAGTGTGAGTAGGATGGATAAGCTTTACATGTTGGCTCAACTATGTTATTTTAAAGCACACATTTCAAACATAGGCATGATTATTACCCACAGTATTGTCTGAAAGTGCCGGATGTTTATAGAAGAACACATATAAACCACCTCTGCGTTACAATTTGCACACACCTGTAAGAGGAGACTTCTAAGGATGACACACTGCAGGAAGAGGAAGAAGAGGACGTAGTCTTCTTACCTTAAAACTATGTCCTAATTCATAAGCACAGTCCCATTCATTAGTTTTATTTGTCAGAAAACTTTAAATTAGATATCAAGCCTTGTAAGTAACTCATAGAAAAATTCTTCTGATCTCTGTAGCCAACCAAGTTTACTGTTTCACATGGGAGTGTGTGTGTGTATGTGTGTGTGTGCAGGCAGGTCCATGGCTATGCACAGTCGCAGATTCTATTAGAAAGATGAAAATGGCAGCAAACGTGTTAATATCACTTTAAGATTTATTAACAGAAATGTTAACAGAAATAGCAAGATTTTTAATGTTAGACTGCAGTTTTTGTTTTGAAACCAGACAGCTTTAAAGGCAAGTGAAAGCCCTGAGCAGGATTTACAAAATCATAATGAAGAACTTTAATCATTGGGAAAATGTGGCAAACGGGTAAAGCTTGAGACTACTTTAGACTGTGGGGAGAGAATAATTACTGACTTCAAGTAGGTGTCATTAAGGTAAGGCTACTTTAACAACTGCCCTCCATCTTCTCAGGGAAGAAGCAAAAGAAAATGGATTAAGTACTAGAGCATATAAATCACTTATCAATCAGTCAAATTTTGATGACTTCAACAAGCCAAACATTTACTTTGTCGTTGCTGTTGAAGCAATTGTAACATACTTTATAGAAGGGTATATTTACCCACTAATAAGTGTATTAAAAACAAGACAGCATGGTATAAACAGCACTGGGACAGCATCAATAAACATTAGCTGAAAATAAAAATGTTCGCATACACACATAAATACACACTCATACAAACACTCAGTAGTCTGAGGTAGTTTTATGTGGGAGCAAAGAAACCCTACAGACTCATGTATGTTATTTTTCCATTATTTTTTCACATATGTTATTTTTTCTATTGATGACCCTTAGTCACCAAGAAAAGATTAAATTACGTTCATTTATAGTCGATTTGAACATGCAGGGGAATCTCAAGGAAATTTTATTTTGTAGAACTTCAGTGTTGTGAAAGATTCCCAGATTTGTAGTTGAGTCTTCATTTTAAAGATGAAGAAACAACGTTTACCGGAGGTGAGCTGTCCTGCTGCTGCTGCTAAGTCACTTCAGTCGTGTACAACTCCGTGCAACCCCATAGACGGCAGCCCACCAGGCTCCCCTGTCCCTGGGATTCTCCAGGCAAGAACACTGGAGTGGGTTGCCATTTCCTTCTCCAGTGCATGGAAGCGAAAAGTTAAAGTGAAGTCGCTCAGTCGTGTCCGACTCTTAGCGACCCCATGGACTGCAGCCTACCAGGGTCCTCCATCCATGGGATTTTCCAGGCAAGAGTACTGGAGTGGGTTGCCATTTCCTTCTCCAGTGAGCTGTCCTACCCCAGGCCAAACAGAGGAAGTGGCAGGGTCAGACCTTGAATGGATGTCCTAAAGGCATACCCCACGCTCTTTCCATTTTATTGTGCTACATGCAATAATCTTATTACCATTTAATTTTTAAAATTTTGGGTACCTAACAGAGTGAAAGTAAAAGTCACTCAGTCGTTGTCTGACTCTTTGGAACCCAATGAACTATAGCCCACCAGGCTCTTCTGTCCTTGGGATTCTCCAAGCAAGAATGCTGGAGTGGGTTGCCTTTTCCGTCTCCAGAAGATCTTCCCAACCACTCCCAAGGGATCGAACATTGGTCTCCTGCATTGCAGGCAGATTCTTTACCATCTGAGTCACCAGGAAAGTCAAAAAGAAAAAAAAAAGTTTACTCTCTGCCTTCTAAAGAAAGATCGACAACGTAAGGGGCTTTGAAAACTAATTCAAGCTACAGAGTTAATTGTTTAATCTACTTCACAAGTTTCCAGAAAGTTTAGAGAGAGAAGTGAGTCTTAGGTAGAGAAAGATGATCATAGATAAAGGTAGCAGCATAGGAAAATCCTGAGCTCATCTCCTCCATGGACACACAGAGTCTGCAGTAACCCATGGGATACCATCTGCTGAAAAACAGCTGAAAGCAAGCTTCACAGCCTCCTCCACCACAAGGGATAGAAGGGCACATTGAGACACTGGGAAAGGCAGAGACATGACCTCGCCAAAACCCCTACTCCTCATGCAATGACACACACTAGGGAAGAATCTCACAGACCTAGAGCCTGTCCCCTGAGGACCGGGAGTTTGTGCCCCACACTGGGGAACCCAGCCCTGGGAACCTGCAGCAGAGAAACGGGGCCCCCAAAATATCTGGCTTTGGCCAAATATTTGGCCAGACAAGCAGAACTTGCATCTAGGGGACCTGGAATATTGTAGGGATCTGAGCAGCTAACATGCTTACTTATCTATCCCAGGAGCCAGGACAAAAGCCAGAGTTTGAGAGATGATGGAAATATACCTGAAGGAGATTCAGCTGCTAATCTTTTTGTAGTTAATTTTTATTGGAGTATAGTTGCTTGACAATGTTGTGTTAGTTTATTCTGTACCAAAAAAAAAAATGGAATCAGCTGAATATATATATATATATCTCCTCTTTTGGATTTTCTTCCCATTTAGGTCACCACAGATGGTCTTATTTGCAAATTAGTTGTGAATCTTAAATTGTTTGCTGCAGGGGTTAATTGGACTCTTCCTCAGGGACAGAGGTGCTGGAAAGCACCATTTTTCACACTCTCCCTTAACTTCCCTAGCGTGGTAGACATGGGTATATACAAACTTAATAAAGCTGAACGTGTGCTGCACCCTCAGTGTTCACCCCAGGCCTCGCAAAAGCCACAGGTGTGCTCCCCCCCAGAACTCTTTTCTGACATTACTAAAATTAAGGGCATGCCCAATCTACAGCCTCACTGAAGCTGGTGGGCCAGCACACTGCATACACGGCACACCTCTTGATTGCCTGTCTCAGATGGACAGAGGGTTATGCTCCTGGTCCATAATAATTGGGCAGACAGAGTTCTGCCCAATTAGAACATTCCACAGACAGCAAACTGAAACACATCATCAGGCTGCAAGCGAAAAAGGTCCATTTAATTGTCCTGCAACTTTAGCCTGATGGACAGACTTCGGGTCTGTGACACATCTAGTGGCTAGGTGTGCACCATCTATGTGCCCTCCCTTGCACTCACCGCAGCTCCCCAGAAATGCGACTCTACATTTAAATGAAGCCCCAATTCTTGCAACTGTTGCCCCAAGGATATCTCCAGATCTTCTAAAGGTTAGCAGGGTCTACAACTTTGGCTCCACGGGACTGCATCTATCTGTGTACTTTAAAGCTGCTGCCTGAGAATCTAGATTCCAGTAAGCCCGGAAGTGCTGACCAAGATCACTCCCTTTGGAACACTGAGGTCTTGGCACACCCTCAACAACTGAGACCTACCAAGATTATGTGTGATGGAATCACTTTGTTCGTATATAAGAGACTGACACAACATTGTTAATCAACTGTACTCCAATATAAAATAAAAAGTTAAAAAATAAATATGGCAAAGGCAGAAGAAAAGCATAAATCTGGCTACTGAAACAATTACAAAGGTTCAAGAGACAATCAGGAACTAGGACAGGGATGAATGATAAGGTTCATCTCCTACACAAGGCCCCTCCTTCTAGACTAGGAGAGGTATTTGCTTTACCTAACAAATAGAAACAACACAAGATTCAAGGAAAATGAGAAAACAGGAAATTATATTCCAAACCAAACAACCAGACAAAACCTCAGAAAAAGACCTTTAAATAGAAATAAGTAGTCTACATGATAAAGAGTTCAAAATAATGATCACAAAAGATGCTTACAAAACTCAAGAGAAGAATGGTTGAACACATGAGAATGTCAACATTGAGATAGGAAATATAAGAAAGTACCTAGCAGAAGTCATAGAGTTGAAGAACTGAACTGAAAAATATACCAGAGGCATTTAATAGCAGATTAGATGAAGTAGAAGAACAGTCAGTGACCTGGAAGACATGGCATTGGAACTCACCCAAATAGAGCAGCAGAAAGAAAAGAGAAGTTTAAAAGTTAAGAAAACTTAAGACCTGTGGGACAACATCAAGTGGAATCACATTCACATTACTGGGGTCCATCCAAAAGCAGCAGAATACACATTCCTTTCAAATGCACACAGAACATTCTCCAGGTTAGATTATATGTTAGGTCACAAGTCTGAATAAATTTAAGAAAATTGAAATCATATCAAGTACCTTTCCCAACCACAATCAAATGATACTAGAAATCAACTTAAAGAAGAAAAGTGAAAAAAAAAAAAAAAGGTGGCGATTAAACAACATGTGGGTCAGTAAAAAACAAAACAAAAAACCCAGTAGATCAGTAAGAATAAAAGGAGAAACTAAAATACCTACAGACAAATGATAATAGAAATACAAGATACCCAAAATCCATGGGATAAAGCATAAGCAGATCTAAGAGGAAAGTTCATGGTGATACAATCCCACTTCACGCAACAACCCATGGACTGTAGCCTGCCAGGCTCCTCCGTCCATGGGATTTTCCAGGCAAGAATACTAGAGTGGGTTGCCATTCCCTTTCCAGGGGATCTTCCCATCCCAGGTATTGAGTTCAGTTCTCTCCCGAATTGCAGGAAGACTCTTTACCATCTGAGCCATCAGGGAGGTCCCTCAAGAAACAAGAAAAATATCAAATAAATAAACTTTTTACTTAAAGGAACTAGAAAAAGAAGGCAAATTAAGCCCAAATTAAGCTTTAGTATAAAGTAGGACATAATAAATCAGAGTGGTAATAAATGAAATAGACACTGAAAAAAGCACTAGAAAAGATTAGTGAAGCTAAGAGCTGGTCTTTGAAAGGATAAGCAAAATTGACATTTTAGCTGTACTCACTAAGAAAAAAGGAGTGTGTGTGTAAATCATGTCCAACTCTTTGCTACCCCATGGACTGTGGCCTGCCAGGCTCCTCCGTCCATGGGATTTTCCAGGCAAGAATCCTGGAGTGGATTGCCATTTCCTTCTCCAGGGGATCTTCCCGACCCAGGGTTGAACCCAGGTCTCCCACATTGCAGGCAGACTCTTTACCATCTAAGACACCAGGAAAAGAAAAAGGAGAGAGTTCAAACAAGTAAGAAATGAAAGAAGAGAAGTTACAACTGATACCAAAGAAATACAGAGGTTCATAAGAGAATACTATGAATAATTACACACCAATAAACTGGACAGTGGGCTTCCTAGGTGGCACTAGTGGTAAAGAATCCACCCCTCCCCAATGCAGGAGACATAAGAGACACAGTTTCAGTCTCTGGGTCAGGAATCACCTGGAGGAGGGCATGACAAACCACTCCAGTATTCCTGCCTGGAGAATCCCTTGGACAGAGGAACATGGTGGGTGATAGTCCATAGGGTTGCAAAGAGTTGGACGTGACTGAAGCGATTTAACACACACACACACACACACACACACACACACACAAACTGGACAACAGATAAGAAATGAATAAAATCCTAGAAACATACAATCTTCCAAAACTGAATCTCTAAGAAATAGAGAATTGAATAAAACAATTACTAGGAACGAGACTGAATCAGTATCAAACACCTCCCAACAAATAAGAGTTTAAAACCAGACAGCCTTATTGATTAATTCTATCAGACATTCAAAGAAGATTTGATACCTGTTCTACTCAAATTTTTCCAAAACGTTCAAAAGGAAGAAGTGCTTCCAAACACCTTCTATAAGGCCAGAATTACCCTGATACAAAACCCCCCCCAAAAGGATACCACATTAAAAAGTTACAGACCAATATCCCTGATGAGTAAAGATGCATAAATTCTCAGCAAACTATTTGCAAACTGAGTTTAACAATACATTTAGAGGTTCATACACCATGATCTAGTGAAATTTGTTCCAGGTATGCAATTCAACATCTGCAAATCAATCAACATAATACAACACAATAACAAAATGAAGGATAAAAAAATCACAAGATCATCTCAAAAGATGCAGAAAAAGCATTTGACAAAATTCAATATTTGCTCATGATAAAAACTCTCAATAAAGTGAGTATAAAGGGAATGCACCTTGACATAGTAAAGGCCACATGTTACAAGCCTGCAGCTAACTTCATAGTCAATGATAAAAAACTGAAAGTATTTCCTCTAAGATGAGGAACAAGACAAGGTTGTCCACTCTCCACTTTTATTCAACATAGTACTGAAAGTCCTAGCCATAGCAGTTAGACACGAAAAAGAAATAAAGAACATCCAAATAGGAAAGAAAGAAGTAAAACGGTCACAATTTGCAGAAAACCCCAAAGACTCCACTAAAAAATCTTAGAATTAATAGTAAATTCAGTAAAATTTCAGGATACAAAATGAGTATTCAGAAATCAGTTGTGTTTCTATACACTAAAAACAAACTAACTGAGGAATTAGAAAAGCAATCTTATCTGCAATTGCAACAAAAAAATTTAAACCTATGAATAAATTTCACCGAGGTAAAAGAACTGTACACTGAAAACTATAAGACACTGATGAAGGAAACTGAAGAAGACACAAATAGATGGAAATATATTTCATGCTCATAAATTTGAAGAATTATGTTGGTGAAATGTCCATGTTCATATTACCCAAGCAATCTATACATTGAGTAAAATTTCTATCAAAAATTCCAATAGCAAAAATAAATAATAATAATAAATGTAACATTAAAAATTCCAATGGCAATTTTTGCAGGAATAAAACAAACAATCCTAAAATGTCCATGAACCACAAAAGATCCCAAATAGCCAAAGCAACCTTGAAGAGAACAAAGCTGGAGGTATCACTGTCTAATTTCAAGCTACACTACAAAACTAGAGTAATATAAACAGTACGGTATTGGCATTAAAAAAAGTCATATCAATGGAACAAATTAATGAACCTGGAAATAAACCCATGCTTCTATGACCAATTAATTTACAACCAAAGAACCAATAATATACAATGAGGAAAGGACAGTCTCTGGAATAAATGATGTTAGAAAATTGGACAACCACATGCATAAGAATGAAACTGTACCACTATCTTGTACCATACACAGAAATTAACTCAAAATGAATTAAAGGCATAAATGTAAAACTCCTAGAAGAAAACGTAGCTAGTAAGTTCTTTTACATCACTCTTAGCAATATTTTTTTAGATCTCACTCCAAATGCAATGACAATGAGAGCAAATATAAACAAGTAGGTCTACATAAAACTATAAAGCTGCACAGCAGAGGAGACCACAATAAAACAAAAAGGCAGCCTACTGAATGGGAGAATATATTTGCAAATCATATATCTGATAAGGGATTAATATTCAAATATGTAAATAATTCATATAGGTCAATAACAAAAAGGCAAACAATTAAATTAAAAATGGGCAAATGATCTGAATAGACATTTTTCCAAAGAAGGCATACAGATGGCCAACAGGCACTTGAAAAGATGCTCAACATCACTAATCATCTGAGTAACGCAAACCAAAACTTACCAGAGTAAGTTGTCATCTCTCAGCTGTCAGAATGGCTGTTACCAAAATGGCAAGAAACAACAAATGTTGGAGAGGTTGTAGAGAAAAGAGAACCCTCTGACACAACTAGTGGAGATGTAAAATGACACAGCCAATATGGAAAACAGCCTGGAAGTTCCTCAAAAAAGTAAAAACAAAACCACCATGTGATCCAGCAACCCCAGTTCACTGGGTGGTTAGAAGAAAACAAAAACACTTTCTCAAAAAGATATATATAGATAGATAGATAGATAGATATACTCCCATTTGATTGCAACACTCTTTATAATAGCCAAGACATGAAAATAACCTAAGCTTCCATCAGTGGATGAATGGATAAAGAAAATGTGGTAGAAATACACAATGGAATACCACTCAGCAATAAAAATTAAAGAAATCTTGCTGTTAGTGACAACATAGGTGGACGCTGAGGGTATTAGACTAAGTGAACTAAGTCGTTCAGAGAAAGACTGACGCTGTATGATTTCACTTCTATGTGGGATCTAAAAAAGAAAACTAATGAACAAAGCAAAACTCATAGATACAGAGAAGAGATTCAGTTCAGTTCAGTCGCTCAGTCGTGTCCGACTCTTTGCGAGAAGAGATTGGTGGTTAACAAAGAGGAAGGGGTCAACTTTATGGTGACAAATGGTAACTAGATTTATTGTGGTGATGACTTTGTAGTATATATAAACATCAAACTATTATGTTATACATCTGAAACTAATATTATGCTCCAATTTTACCTCCATATGTTAGAAAAGGAAAACTGAGTCTTAGTTGAACGTACCATTTAAGAGTAGGGTACAAGGTTAATTCCTCTATTTATGAAGAATCCCCCTGCAGTGCAGGAAACATAAGAGATGCAGGTTCGATGCTGTGTTGGGAAGATCCCCTGGTGGAGGAAATGGCAACCCACTCCAATATTCTTGCTTGTAAAATCCCATGGACAGAGGAATCCTGGTGGGCTGCATACAGTCCATGAAGTCACAAAGATTTGGACATGATTAAGCATATGGCACATAAATAACTCTGTCTTTTCCTTTTTATCTTGAAAAATAATTGAGATAATATTTTTTAAATGTGTTATGTTAGATTCTGAAGGAAGTGGTATTATAGGTATTATATGGTTCTTTCAAAAATAAACACTATGCATGCTAATAAAGTGGCAGACTTTATTTTTGGGGGCTGCAGATGGTGACCACAGCCATGAAATTAAAAGATGCTTACTCCTTGAAAGAAAAGTTATGAACGACCTAGACAACATATTAAAAAGCAGACATTACTTTACCAACAAAGGTCTGTCTAATCAAGGCTATGGTTTTTCCAGTAGTCATGTATGGATGTGAGAGTTGGACTATAAAGAAAGCTGAGTGCCAAATAATTGATGCTTTTGAACTGTGGTGTTGGAGAAGACTCTTGAGAGTCCCTTGGACTGCAAGGAGATCCAACCAGTCCATCCTAAAGGAAATCAATCCTGAATGTTCATTGGAAGGATTGATGTTGAAGCTGAAACTCCAACAGCTGATGTGAAGAGCCACCTGATGCGAAGAGCTGATTCATTTGAAAAAATCCTGATGCTGGGAAAGATTGGAGGCGGGAGGAGAAGGGGAGACAGAGGATGAGATGGTTGGATGGCATCACTGACTCAGTGGGCATGAAGTTGAGTAAACTCCGGGAGTTGGTGATGCACAGGGAGGCCTGGTGTGCTGCGGTTCATGGGGTCGCAAAGAGTCGAACACGACTGAGCGACTGAACTGAACTGATGCATGCTAAGTCACTTCATTTGTGTCAGACTCTTTGCAACCCCACGGACTGTAGCCTGCCAGGCTCCTCTGTCCATGGGATTCGCCAGGCAAGAATACTGGTCTGGGTTTCCATTTCCTACTCCAGGGGATCTTCCTGACCCAGGGGTTGAACCCATGTCTCTTATCTCTCTTGCATTGGGTTCTTTACCACTAGCGCCACCTGCAAAGCCCCCAAAACACTATAATGGATAGTATTTTACATTATAGAATTGATTGCAATAGCAAAATCAGTCACTGTCATTTCTTATTAAATGAAAACAATGGACTAGTTGTTGCGCTGAATGTGATATTCCAAAATTTATTTCTCTGTACATTTCACCAACACAATAAACACATGAAAGTTTATTTCTTGTGTAACACAAATATAATTTAATAATCATTCTATCTTGTTATTTACTTGACTTTTCCCTTCTCTTGATAATGCATTCTCAACAACCATTAATTTTAAATAATAACATTTTCCATTCATATGGCCAAGATATAATGTTTAATATCTATAAAATAATGAACTCAATAATTTATTTTAAAAGTGGTCACTTTCTGCACTGAAGTGGCAGGGAAGGGACTATTAGGAGACCAGATAAGACTTCAGTGCTGTATAAAAGAAGTGAAGAAATGTACTACAGAGTATAAAAGTTTTAGTGTCTTCTGCATGTATTAGATCAGGATGTCAGAAATCAATTTGTAGAATAGAAGTAAAACTAAAGAAAGGGAATTTGTAATTGACAGTTGCAGCACAAGATTTACTTATAAATGAGGGCATTACATCTAAAAAGATGTCAGTGTTGATACCGTGTTTTAATTAGCCTTGCAGCATGTTTAATAGCTGCCATTGTCTTGCTTTTTGGTTTGTTTTCTTCCTCGTATCATTGGCCTGAAGATCTACTTCTGGTTGTCATTTTAGATTTTTATTTATTGAAAATTAAGTCAAGATTTTTTTACTTTACATGGTAACAAATGAATTTTAGAGTCTACTGGTTTGTTTTTCATGGGCATCTCAAGATTTAAACCTCAAACTATGAAATTACATGTTTTCGACCATCATTTGCCTAAGAATGTTGGAGTCACACCATATTTTAAATTTTGATTTCAAAATCTCAGCTTCAGTCAAAAAAAAAAAGGAATCTATTCACAGTTTGATTCTTTGAATCCCTTTTCTTCAGGTTACTATAAATTAACTCATTTCAATATGATGTAAACTATAAATTTTTATTCAAAATATATTTTTGATTGGGAAAGAAGAAGAGCTACTTAATACTGGATAATCCAACCAGCAATTTTTCTACTCCCGTTTTTTGTCCCATACTATATTGTCAGGTGTATTTCTGAACATACATTGTTATTTCAAGAAGGAGAATAGATACTTTTATAAACAAAGTTATGTCTCCTGACATTCTTTTCCTTTATAAATCACTGCCTTTCTTGTGTAGCTTTTGTTGTCTGTCTAAATAGTAAATTACACAGAGTTTATCTACTTTAAGTCTTCAGTTCCAAGATTGTCAGGATATTTTTATGTTTGTGAGATTCATGCAAATCCACAAGCTCCAATACCTTGGGATGTAATCAAGAGAAGTTATCTCTGTAGTGAGACCCAAGAGATGATAATTCAGATTCAAATCCAGCCATTTACTGTCTGATCTTCATTTTCTAACTCATTATATGAGCAAATTGTTCCAACTTTATAGAACTATTGAAAACCCCTGGTACAGTGATATCTCTCATATATATAGATAGAGAGAAAGAGACTATATATATATGTAAACTCTATATATAGGGAGACTTTCCTCATAGCTCAGTTGATAAAGAATCCACCTGCAATGGAGGAGATCCCAGTTTGATCCCTGGGTTGGAACCTACTGGAGAAGGGATAGGCTACCCACTCTAGTATTCTTAGGCGTCCCTTGAGGCTCAGCTCGTAAAGAATCCGCCTGCAATGTGGGAGACTTGGGTTCAATCTCTGGGTTGAGAAGATCCCCTGGAGAAGGGAAAGGCTACCCACTCCAGTATTCTGGCCTGGAGAATTCCATGGACTGTATATAGTCCATGGGGTTGCAAAGAGTAGGACACGAGTGAGCAACTTTCACTTTCACATGTATGAAGGGAGAGAATATTAGTTAAATATTAGATCAGCTGTTTAATAGATGGACTTCTGGAAAGGCAAATCTATGAGAAGCCCCCGAGAGTGAAAGCTGAAATTAACCCAAGGAAGAGATCTTAGTCTTAAGAGAAAAAGAAATTGCTTACAGATATTGTCTACTACATACATGCCTGAATGTCTTATCTCTTTTTCCCAAATGGGACACATGATCCTAAGAAGAGAGCTGGAGACTGCTGTTCTCAAGAGATTGTACAGTGGAATATACTTTTTTTCTGTACTTATGAAATTGTTTAAGCAATTTAAATAATAAAAAGATATATGTATAATGCAGAAAAGGAAGATACTCATAACATCACACACACACACACCAAGTTTAGAAAGGTTCCTTTAGAAAATTACTCACTCACTTGACCATGCTGTATCCATGAAGATGTCCAACCCTTGTGTATTACTGGATGACTGAGACAGTGTGATTTTTACCCTAAATGTTGACTGAAATGTGCCTTTAAAAATGTATTCCACTGGGTTTAATTTGGGGAAAGCAGGTAGAATCTAGCAGATCTGGAAGGATATATCAATTCTGGGAACCTTTTATCTCTAAAATTGCCTTTTCACAACTGTTAAATTTGATTAAAATATTTTAAAAGTTCTACTACAAAGTATAATGTCACATTTACTTCAAATGGAAGGATTTTAGAAGGAAGAAGATAACTTTATGTTTTAAACATTATTTCCTTTTATCTCTCATATTGAAAATTGATACACATTTAAACATCTTTGCTTTCTCTTAAAGCTAAAATTTTTACTTAGAATTGTGTTTACTATCCTTAACACTTCAAAGAAAAATAAAAATGTATATAATACTTTCAAATAGTAAAATATTCCAACTTTTGAGAATCTCTACAGGTTTAGAATCCTAAGTAGCTATAAATGTCATTACTGAGATGGGGTGGGGGTGAACTATAACATCTTATCAGCCAAAAAGATGATTTGAATGTATTATTGAATTTAAGATTCACTTCTGAGCTTCAGCTATCTAGTTATAAGAGGCTCTAAAAGCAGTGGAAATAGCAGGTGGTTTCATTCTACATGAAAACCTGTAAATTCAGTCTTATTTTGACTAGCTTCCAGGGTGGTGTTCCATTAAGAGGAGATTCAGAACCAATGTAAAGGAAGAAAAATGAGCCCTTGGCAGTATCACCAGTAGTTGAGAGCCAATGACTGTGGGGCAAGTGTAGTGATGCTCAAACTCAGTGAGATAAAGCCAAATCTAATCTAATTCTAATCTGTCCTAAAGCTCCAGTCTGTAATGGCTATCATGACAGAAGTTAAAACAGAGTCCTATCATCTTTCTATTTAAAATATTAAATTAAGTCAATATTTTTAAATTACTGATCAAACTCAAATATTGTACAATATTTACCAATGGATCCAGCTCAAAAATATGTTGCGTATTTTACTTGAATTCAATTTGCGATATTATTTTAAAGCTTCTCCTAAGCTGCAGTGAATTCCTTTAGAAACTTATTGCTCCTATTTGTTTAATGTATCAAGCTATCCCTAAACACTGGGATAAGTAGAAATTATTTGGGAAAATCTGGATGTTAATGGAGAGGAATCAAAAATAAAAAGAAATGCTATAAATTATAACCAGGAGATATTCCACTGAGGTTGGCAATGAATGGTTATAAAATAGTTCTCAGAAGTCTTCAATAATTCTGGACTGAGATATGTATTATTTTATTCTTATATTTTTTACATGATCTTTATGGGTATTCCAACCAGGTTATATTGAGACCAAACGCACTTCAGATTTCAAGTTCCTTCTTTTATGGTCCAGAGTCTTTACTGCTCAGCCTACAAATCTCAAAACAGTATTTCAAAGCTGCTTTTTACTAAGTTGCTCGTTGTTGCTCATCATTTCTAAAAACTAACTTAATATGTGCACTGTTTCTTTCCTGATGTGGAATGTGCAATCACGTCTCTACAGTTACAGACATAAGATGTAGTTATGCCTGAATATGTATGTGGAAGTTGCTGTTTGATATGTGTACATGTGCAGCTGCTTCTCTACCACAGAGAATCCATAAGAACCTAAGCATGCAGAATACAGAAAGCAAAGTAGGAAGGAAATTTTTCACCTAAATTCCCACCAAAAGAAAACTGAATGAAAAGAAAGGCTAAATGACATGCTGAAATTCTGTCCCTCTCTGAGAAGTCTACTGGCATCAAGGTGGTGGCACAGATGTAGTGATAAGAAGAAGCAGACAAACTTGAGATGTGTTTTTGTACAGAACCAGGGTTTGTTGAGGAATTACATTTAAGGATGAACAACAAAGAGAAATAAAAGATGATTCTTAAAATTTTTGGCTTGTAGACATGATTTTGACTGGGAGAAACCAAAAGCTCTGTTTTGAGTATATTGTTTTGGATGTTTAAGATTTTTTTAGATCCTCAACTACAGGTTTCAAACAAGAGTTGGATATGTAAGTCTGGAGCTCAAAGGCAAGGACTGGGCTGCAGATACAAATTTAGAGTCACGGCTTACAGATAGCACTTGAAGCAATGTTACTTCATGAAATAAGCTTGAGAGCGCCTAAGCGGAAAGAAGAAAAAGAGGTCCCTGCAAGCAAAAGTTGGGATTTAGAAGACATAGAGCCCGGTAGGCTGCCGTCTCTGGGGTCGCACAGAGTCGGACACAACTGAAGCGACTCAGCAGCAGCAGCAGCAGCAGTAGAGAATAGGGAAAAGCACAGGTGACTGTGGATTCATGACATACTTTTTTTCCATTGAAATGTAGAATAAATAATTTTTGACTTTAAAAACAAACGGCCAGGACTTCCCTGGTGGCTCAGTGTTAAAGAAGCCCCCTGCTAACATAAGGTATATGGGCTTGACCCCTAGTCTGGGAGAATCCCACGTGCCGAGGAGCAGCTAAGCCCGTGCACCACAACTCTTGAGCCTGTGCCCTAGAGCCTGTGCTCCAGTAACGAGAGAAACCATCACAGTGAGAAGCTGGTGCCCTGCAGCTGGAGAGGAGCCCCAGCTCACCACAGCTAGAGAAAGCCCGCCCACAGCAACGAAGACCCAGCACAGCTAAACATAAATAAAGAAATTACAATATTTTAAAAACTAAGTGGCCAAGTTAGCAAAACATAAAGAAAATACCCAAGGACCTAAGAGATGATGTGCTTGTTATGCTTGAAGTTGTTTTGTCTTAGGTGTGAGCAAGAAAACAAGTAATAGCATATGAGATCCCAGACTTAGGGGCTTCCCAGGTAGCTCACTGGGTAAAAGAATCCGCCTGCCAATGCAGGAGACTTAAGAGACACAAGTTCAATCCCTGGATCAGGAAAATACCCTGGAGGAGAGCACGGCAGCCCACTTCAGTATTCTTGCCTGGAGAATCCCATGGAGAGAGGAGCCTGGCAGGCTACAGTCCGTAGGGTTGCAGAGTAGAACACGACTGAGGCGACTGCATACAGTCGCTTCCATTGCTCAGCCATAAAAAAATAAATAGATCTTGCCATTTGCAACAACAGAAGGACAAATACCATGTGATTTCACTCACATGTGGAAACTAAAAAAACAAAGAAAACAAAATATAACTAATAGGTAGAGAGGACAAATTGGTGGTTGCCAGAGGAGAGGAAATTTGCGGGCTAGACAGAAGGGGATCACGAGGTACAGTCTTCCAATTATAAAATAAATGTCATAAGGATGTAATATACAGCGTGGTGACTATAATCAGGAATACTGTATTGCATGTTTGAAAGTTTCTAAGAGGGTATATCTTAAAAGTTTTTGTCATACACAAAAAAATTGTACTGTTACATGGTGACAGACGGTAACTAGACTTATCATGGTAATCATTTCACAGTACATACAAATGTCAAATTATTATGCTGTGCACCTGAAACTAATATGATATGTCGGTTATACCAACTGTACCTCAACTTAAAAAAAAACAAAAACTGTATCTCTTTTAAAATGTGAACAGGAAAATCTGTGTTAAAAAGTATTTCATAATTAAATGAGCCATTGTCAACAATACTAAGCTAATGAGATACAAAGCTTTTATCAGTGAATTTGGATTCAAGGAAATTTAAGTCTTTCTTCACTATTGCCATTGATTCCATTTACTGATCACTTTTACAGGCATACATACTCATCAGTTTCATTTGAAACATCTGAACAACATATAACCTTTGACCAAAAACTGACCATAAAACTAAGAACTAAAGTCCACACATTTTGTAATAATGAAGGTTTAAGCTCTCTCCTCCTGGGCATATTCACATTATGTGCCTGTAAGCTCTTTTCTGTATCCAAAATTATGATTAGTATATTTAATCAATGGTCCCTGTCCTTATTGGGGCTATCAACATATCAAAACGGCATGTGCTAATTGGATATAATAACAGCTAAGTCTTAGAGCTAATATAAAATAATGACTAACATTTATTGAGCCTTTACATGTTAGGTCCCATACTAAGCAATTTCTAGGCAGTATCTCTTTTATTCCTGCAAAGAATTATAAGTTAGGTACAGGTAAGCTTCTTAGTGGCAAGGACTTGGCTGCCTCCTTCACCACTGAGCATCAGTGCCTGGCATTGGGTAGGCTTTGAATGTATTTATCGAATAAATGAACGAATATTATTAGTGCAACTATTTTACACATTAAAAACCAGACGTTTAGAAGGTTAGGAGACTCAGTGAGTGACAGAGCTGGAATCTGAACCCAGGTTTGTTTGATGGCTGAGTCCCTGCATTGAACCACTGTGCTAAGTGTGCTAAGTCACTTCAGTCATGTCCAGCTCTGCAGTGCCATGGACTGCAGCCCGCCAGACTCCTCTGTCCTTGGGATTCTCCAGGCGAGAATACTGGCGTGGGTTGCCATTTCCTTTTGCCCTATTTGATCATTGATCCCAAATTTTCTAAATTTGGAGTTTGTTATCTCATCAGATTATACTTAATTTTGAACACTTTAAAAATCAGAATTCAGTTGAGTGTCTTTTTGTCAAGCAAATTGTAATGTATTTAAGTCAAAGAAATTATAGAACTACTTGAGGAAATACTTGCCTCCAACTCCTTAAACACAAAAGATCCTGTTTTTCAGAAAGTTGATGATATCAGTTCTACGTTTTCCCATCAAAGTGGTAATGGAAACTGAAGTGAAGGAGGAAGTATGGCCTTGTTACACAAAACATTTGGACATCACTGAGGAGTATTTTAGAAATGCAGCAGCTCAGTCTACCCAGATCTGCTGTTTTGGAATCTGCATTTTAACAAGTTCCCTAGGGTTCTTAATGCAGGCTGCGCTTTAGAATCCTCTGTCAGCTTCGATTCTCTTTGAGCCACAATATATTTTAACAAAACGTTAAAACATGAATATTCTGATTTCAACCACAGACCATTTACTTTAAAAGATTTGTTCAAACAGTATTGATCACTTGTGATTTCAAAGCATACTCCCAAGAATAGTTACTAAACTGTCATTAAGCTAATTAGTCATCTTTTTCATTAAGTTCATCAGCTGACTTCCAAAAATATCCATGAACTAGCATTGACTAAGATCATTAGGAATGAATGCCTCTTCACTAAACTATACTTAAGTATGCAAAATCATAGTATTGTTTTGTATCATGTGACCTTTCAGTTCAGTTCAGTTCAGTTCAGTTGCTCAGTCGTGTCCGACTCTTTGCGACCCCATGAATGGCAGCACACCAGGCCTCCCAGTACTCAGACTCACGTCCATCGAGTCCGTGATACCATCCAGCCATCTCATCCTCTGTCGTCCCCTTCTCCTCCTGCCCCCAATCCCTCCCAGCATCAGAGTCTTTTCCAGTGAGTCAACTCTTCGCATGAGGTGGCCAAAGTACTGGAGTTTCAGCTTTAGCATCATTCCTTCCAAAGAAATCCCAGGGCTGATCTCCTTCAGAATGGACTGGTTGGATCTCCTTGCAGTCCAAGGGACTCTCAAGAGTCTTCTCCAACACCACAGTTCAAAAGCATCAATTCTTCGGCGCTCAGCTTTCTTCACAGTCTGACTCTCACATCCATACATGACTACCTTTACCACAGTAAAAAAAAAAAATTCTTTTTTAAATACCATAAATGATATTACAGTGTTGTTGTTCACTTGCTAAGTCGCTAATATTGCAATGCTATGGATTGTAGCCCATACTACTTTTATGCAGTTATTTGATTGTGCTCACTATGTCAGCTTTTTAAAACTGCTAATGCAGAGACTTCATATCCTGGGATTTGGGTTTAAATGGACATTCATTGGGTGGCATCCAGACAATAGTATATTTTTTAAAGCTTCCTAAGTGATTTCTAAGGAGAGCTAGAATGGAGAACCACTAGAAATGTAAGTTTGAGAAATCTAGATTCTTTTCCCAGTGCCCCCACTACCTGAACAAATCAGCTAACTTCTATAGGTCTGCCTTTAATCTGTTCAACAAAGATGATATATATACCCTGCCTACTTCAGGGGAATTGCAACAGAAACAAAAGGCTTTAAGCACAATATGGATGTTAATTTTATCATTTTGAACTACATGTATAATTTCTAATGTTCATCATTTGAATGTTATTTTAAATGACCCAGACTGTGTAGTGTAATACTTTTTTTAGAAATTATTAAAGCAACTAAAGACATATGAGGTCCTTAAACTTTGTAAGAATAACAGAGAAGTATCTGAATGAAAGCCAGTTTTGGGTCATTTTTGTGTGACACTGATTATCAGCCCCAAGTGTAACTAAGGTAATAATTGGAACTAAGGCACACCCACTATGTGAAGATGCATTTCTTCTGTCCTACTAAAATCACAGCAGAAATAAGGGACTGACTTTGTTTTTAAGAAATGTGTAAAGTGCTTTTGAATTTGCATCTTTATTTGGGATATGTATGGAAAATATATTCCTTTATCTTTATTTTAGTATCTAAAACCTATAAATAGCCAATGGCAAGCCTTTTTACTAACTTTCACTGTTATATTTTTTGTGGGTATGCCTTAGTAAAAGCCCATAATATATAAAATAAGAAGGAATTCTTTTAATCTTCAAAATCAGGAAAATATTCTGAAACATGATTTAAAAGCTTGAGTATTTGACTTTACCAGATATGGTGTTTTTTATTTTGTATACGTCAATGTCTGTCTAAAAGGAGGTAAAAATATTTGCAGTCATTAACATAAAACATTTGTGACATTATGTCATGTGTACTTTTAGAATTTCAGTCCTAAATACTGATACTAGGATTTGATTCAAAAGTGTGGTATTATAGGGCAATATGTAGTTTTAAGAAAGGAAAGATTTGAAGAGAAGAGAAATGCTTGAAAGCAACCGTTTTGTTGCTGAAAGTTAGGCATAGTTAATAGGTTAATTTCTGTTTATTGAATAAGAGCACCCAATGCTGATTGATATAGTAATTTCAGTGTTTGCTATGGCAAATATTTAGCTCATTATCAGTTTTAATAGCATTTTGCAGAACAAGCCTTTTCTTGACATCTAGAAAATACTATTAAATTTCCCTGCATAGATACATTGTTATGACATGCAATAACTACTTGAATATAAAGGGGATTAATAATTTAAAAGGTGTTAACAAATTAGGGCCATCATTAAAAATAGACTTTGAACCATTTTGTAGCAAAATCAGATTGAGGTAATGCTCTGCTCTTATGATAAAGAATTACTGCATTAATTCTGCAAAGTGAACTTATTGCTCCTATTCGTCTCCAAAACCCTGGAGCATTAAAAGACAGGAAGAATGAAATGATCACTGCTTTTTTTTCAGACACAACAGCTCTAATATTTCCATCACAGTTTCACAGCTCAGCCAGCCTAGTTGTGTTAATGGGGGAGGAAAAACCCTTCAAAATGTCATCTTTTTCTTTAATTTTGCTTTTAGCCTGTGCTATAAAATTGGGCCAGATTTTCTCGGACAGTTTATGATAATAATAGAGAATTGTATTTCACTTAGGCCACATCAGTACTGACTACATGGCTTAATACTGTTTTATATCTGACTTTTTAAAATTCGATCCACAAGTATGAGGATCTTATTTCCACATGTCTTTATCTGCACATTTCCAATTCCTAAAGGCCTGAGTTGATCTGGCTGATTGGGATGGCTAAGTGATGGCCCCCATTTTTCTCCATGTACATCCCTCTCAAAATTAAGCATTTTTCCCTATAGAAGATTACCCCGCAGAAGTTGTTTGGTCAGGAGAAATTGGTAGCTACATCTTCCTATTTGAATCTTTGAATTTAGTGCTCAATTTACTCTCTCCCCTTATCTCTTAAAAATATATGTGATAACATTTTTAAACACTTTTATACTTTCTGGTAACTAAGTTCTCAGTGTAAACTATTGCCAGAAACTGAAAAGAATGTGGAAAATGGTATAGAAATTGCATCTATGATGCTAATGCTCAAAGAACCATGGAATGTTAAAGCTGAAATGAATCTAAGAGGTCGCCTTGTCCAACCTTTGAGTTTGAAAGATGCAGAAACTGAGGCATAGACAGGTTAAATAGATTATCTTAGAACACATGGCTCTGAGTGAGGGGCAGGGCCCCTCCACTGCTTATTTCTGCATTATCAGCCATCCCTCAGGTTTGAGATTCCCACGCTTCTCACTACTGCCTTACAACAGCTGTGAAGTGGAATGAATACTGCCCTAGGGTCAGCTGGCCTAGAACTTGAATCTCAAATTATGCATGTATTCTTTTTTTTTTTTTTAATTTTTAAATTTTTTTTTTTCAATTTTAAAATCTTTAATTCTTACATGCGTTCCCAAACATGAACCCCCCTCCCACCTCCCTCCCCACAACATCTCTCTGGGTCATCCCCATGCACCAGCCCCAAGCATGCTGCACCCTACGTCAGACATGGACTGGCAATTCAATTCTTACATGACAGTGTACATGTTAGAATTCCCATTCTCCCAAATCATCCCACCCTTTCCCTCTCCCTCTGAGTCCAATAGTCCGTTATACACATCTGTGTCTTTTTTCCTGTCTTGCATACAGGGTCGTCATTGCCATCTTCCTAAATTCCATATATATGTGTTAGTATACTGTATTGGTGTTTTTCTTTCTGGCTTACTTCACTCTGTATAATTGGCTCCAGTTTCATCCATCTCATCAGAACTGATTCAAATGAATTCTTTTTAACGGCTGAGTAATACTCCATTGTGTATATGTACCACAGCTTTCTTATCCATTCATCTGCTGATGGACATCTAGGTTGTTTCCATGTCCTGGCTATTATAAACAGTGCTGCGATGAACATTGGGGTACATGTGTCTCTTTCAATTCTGGTTTCCTCAGTGTGTATGCCCAGCAATGGGATTGCTGGGTCATAAGGTAGTTCTATTTGCAATTTTTTCAGGAATCTCCACACTGTTCTCCATAGTGGCTGTACTAGTTTGCATTCCCACCAACAGTGTAGGAGGGTTCCCTTTTCTCCACACCCTCTCCAGCATTTATTGCTTGCAGATTTTTGGATCGCAGCCATTCTGACTGGTGTGAAGTGGTACCTCATTGTGGTTTTGATTTGCATTTCTCTAATAATGAGTGATGTTGAGCATCTTTTCATGTGTTTGTTAGCCATCTGTATGTCTTCTTTGGAGAAATGTCTATTTAGTTCTTTGGCCCATTTAAGAAAATCTCATGACCTCTTGTTAGGGTCTGTTTCCTCATCTACTAGATATAGATAATAATATCCGCCTTCAGGGATGCTGTATGAATTAACTGGGGTTATATTAATATATGTATAGGCACTATAGGCTTCCTCAATGGCACTAGCAGTAAAGAATCCACCTGCCAAAGCGGGACACTTAAGAGACACAAGTGACCACTGGATCGGGAAGATCCACTGGAGGAGGGCGTGGCCACCCACTCGAGTATTCTTGCCTGGAGAATCCTCTGGACGGGGGAACCTGGCGGGCTACAGTTCATAGGGTCACGAAGAGTCGGACACGACTGAAGTGACTCCTCACGCATGCACACATAGGCACTACAAATCTCAAATCAGTACACAAATATGTTATTATCATTAAGAAGAAATTTCTGCCTCCACTAAATTAAGGCATTTTGTTATCTGGGAGGGGCATTATTATTAGTTAGCTAACACGTTAGTGAGGCCTTCAGGCAATGGGACAAAACAATATGTTTTTATTTGGGGGAGAAGAGGGGTGGGAAAAGGTCTAAGGCACAGGCAAATAGAACAGAAGAGTGAGGCAGCAAGGTCTGGTGTCAAAGACAGCAGAAAGACAGTAGAGGAGACAGGGAGCTCCTGTTTATAATTGGGACAGTGTAGGTTTTGGAGAGAGGTTAAGTATGGGGAAAGGTTCAAGTTTTTCCATAAGATCTTATAGAAAAACTCAAATGAACTTTTTGGCAAACCCAATCATTTGGCCCCAGTGACCCAGCCAAAGAGTGATAGGACTAGGACTGAATCCAAGCCATTCTGGATTGGGTTTCAGTCAGTCAGTTCAGTCACTGAGTCGTGTCCGACTCTTTGTGGCCCCATGGACTGCAGCACGCCAGGCCTCCCTGTCCATCACCAACTCTCGGAGCTTGCGCAGACTCATGTGCATCGAGTCGGTGATGCCATCCAACCATCTCATCCTCTGTCATCCTCTTCTCCTCCTGCCCCTAATCCCTCCCAGCATCAGGGTCTTTTCCAGTGAATCAATTCTCCGCATCAGGTGGCTAAGCTGATATGATTGACTATAAGGGGGATAAATTACAGTACGATAAGTTGAAAGACAAGGAAGCCTGGCGTGCTGCAGTTCATGGGTTCTCAAAGAGTCGGACACGACTTAGTGACTGAACAAGCGGAATCAAATGTTTATGCTAAGATCGTAAGAAAGCATTTTCTTATATCCAAAGCTGGAAGTGAAAAATATTATGAAGGAAACCTCAGGAATCTCTGAAGATCTATAATGCCAACTTGCTAAAGCAATAATGTTCCATTTACAGCACAATTCAGTGAATGATTCCGAAAGAATTCTGGTTGAAATTTATCAATGATCTTCTTTAACCTTAAACAATTCACTGAAGACCTGAACAGCTTCTAAATGTTCTGAGAACACTGTATTTGCCCACCAAGGCTTCCTCTCAACTCACAGTCCTTCTAACAATATCTCTAACCCAACTGGAGGCCATATTTTCTTCTTGGGGTATAAATAGATTATGCAAAGTATTTAAGAATCCTTTAAATCTTGTGATTTAACCCTCTGCCAAAGATCCCAGAAAACCTAATGCTGAAATGTGTTTATACATAATGTCATTTAACCCAGTTTTTGGATGTCACTTGCAGTGGAATTTAGCAGTTATGAGACTAATGACTTTATCACAAACCTACTTTTAAAAAATAGTATTTAAATTTTCTTGTTAATTTTTCTGTCAGACAGGTGCAGTAAATCTAACATGAAAATATTCACTTAGAAACATTTAGCTCTGCCTGTTCCATCCACACAGTGAAGCTTCCTCATGCACCATCCATGCCATAAGAATGTCAAAATGAATGTGACCTTTTGAGAGTACCTATTAGTACAGAAATAAAGAAAGAGAGAAGCAGCTCTGGAAATAGCAATAAATTAAGGAAAGATTTATTCCGTGGTATACGCTAACCCGAAGACCAGTCTTATACGTAATGATCCCCTAATCAAAAGCATCTTCTCTCCCATGTAAAGATTATTTGCTTACAAATATCTTGCTTCTCTATTTGAGGTTACATAATTCGGTATTTCTTTAACTTAACAAACATTCGTTTTTAAATGCAGCCATCTCTAAAGTTGTGCCCATTCAGACCTTAAAACGGGCTGGCTTAATCTGGTTGCTCTTTCCCTAACATTTAGTGGAGCACAGCTGAATGGAGACACAGTGAGTCTGAGTAAATAATTTTTTGACTCAAGACCTTTCTGCTCCCCAGATGTACTCCATTTCTGAAACCCCCAACTTGCCCTTAGCATTCTGCTCTCCTTGAGAATTCAGCTATCTGACCTGCATATGTGCCTATGGCAGAGGCCATATATTCTGAGCAATAGTCCCCTCTGGAGAGTGGAAGCTTTAAAAACATTTCAGTCAATATTATTGATAGTTGATTTATATCCTTTGAATGTGCAGTCCTAGATCAAGATTTTTTTTTTATTTCCAGCCGTAGAGTATCATCATCATTTAAAATGGTGAGTCTGGGCAAATGCCAAGGTCTGCCTGTCTTTTGAAGGCTGCCTGTCTCATCGATTCACTCAGTTTGAGGCCACAGTACCAGCCAAATCAACTGCATTAGGGCTGAAATAAGATGATGAATACCTCGTTATCATTGAGGGATTGTGTCCTTATATGCAGAGATGCTTACGGGGAGAAATTACATAGAATGCTCTCAATTTTGTAGGTAAGATATAAATTAGGGTCTTATTTTCAAACTTAGCCAATCCTTTGATTTAGAAATGAAAACCTGGAAAGTTGAATGCATTTTACTAAAAGTTAACTTGTGATTTGGGTTTTTCTTAAAGAAATAACTGGACATTTAAATTATAATTTTAAGTTGTAAGGACATGAAAATTTACCTTAGTATAAACTCGTCTCCTTTTTTATACTGAGGATGTAATGTTCTAAATGTTTTTTTAAAAATAGCATACAATTACCCTTTAAAACATAGCTATACATAGATACATTTAAGATACACAAGGCTAATAATTTTTAAATAAGCCCTAAACTTCTTCTAAACCTTTAGTTGCATTTTTACAATCTATAGAGTGACGAAATCACACCTTAAGATCTGACTTATTAATGATTCTTTGGTAAAACATATAAGAAATATACAAATAATGATTGTGGTCAAACTTAAAGTCAACAAGCTCTTGCATGAAAAGTGAAATAGTCTAATCAGTAAACTGGAAGCTGATGATCTTTGTGGGGGAAAAAAATTGAAAAAAAAAGTCTCTTTATAGTTGCTGTCACTTTTAGCAGACAGTAAGAAAAAAACAACTCACATTAGTGTAACCTTGGGACCTGATCGTCCTTTTTGAACTGAATTTATTCAGTGCATTTCTGTTCTTCAGCGTCTTGTCTCCAAGCATCGCTTTGCTCATCGTTGTTAAAAGCCTCAGTCTGGAGGTGATCCGTTTATTATATTTTGATCATCTGTAGATAAAATGTCAAGTACAAGTGATGTAACAGAAGCAAATGATATCAATGTTAGAACATGATAAAAACAACAAAGTCCTCTTACCTCACTGAGCCTACACATATGTACTCTCCTAAATAGATTCTACTGTAAAGTGTTTTTCTGTCTTTTTAAAATTAATTATTCTTATTGAAATACTTATTAACCAACTAACCAGGGAACTGCATGTCAGTAATGCCTCAAGGAATATTTCTTATTGGGGTGATGGAGGCTTGGAGTTGGGATTGGATATGATGCTATCATTCCCCTCCCCCGCCAGCCCCGTGAGAGGGGTGAAGGCTGCATCTCTCTCTAGTAGCCCCTTGAGGTTAGCTTAGAGCAGCACTTCTGCTTTGGAAGAGGCTGTAAGCCCTCTGGGCTACAGGAATATGCTGTTTTTAATAAGAACCTTGCACAAGACACTAGCTATAATTCGGAGTCTATTTTCTCCCCTCTACCACTCTTGAAATGGAACAGATCACAAGGTGATTGAATACTTAGTGCCAAACTAGTTCTGAGCATGAAAAATCACTAAGAACATCAAACTCCTAAGTTAGACTTTTTAAAAAATGGCTTGATTAAGATGCTTTGGCGTGCATCCTTTGCTTTATGCTCTGGGAGTGTCACTCTGTTGCCTTGCCAGACGAGAAGGGTGGAATGTGAGAATTACATTTGGGTTGCTGACGTCATTGTCCTCCCCTCTGGCTTAGCAATCATCCACCCTTTTATTTAGTGTCATCTTTTCTCTAGAACAAAGTTTAGAACTCACATGGAGTCAGCCTATAAATATTAATGTGACATCTCTGAAAAAGGAATAAGGTGCAGATGGGGAAGAAAGAGAAGGTCTTTTGGTGAAGTCTGTATGTGCAGCAAATTTGGAGGTCACGGTCTATGACTTCCACTTTCAGAGTTCACTTTAAATGGTGACTAAAGTGAAAAAAAAAATCATATAGCCTCTATTTCTCTCTTTGCTATGCTGTCTGCCTTCAATCAGTTAAGCACTGAAAGAGTTTGCCTTTTTGAAAAATGTGTCATTTCACTCAACTTATCTGAAAGTTATGAGCTGAGTACATCTGCTCATTGTGTTACCTTAAAAACTGAAATGCAAGTGTTAGTTGCTGAGCTGTGTTTGACTCTTTGCAACCCCAGAGACTGTACTCTGCCATGCTCCTCTGTCCATGGAATTCTCCAGGCAAGAATACTGGAGCAGATAGCCATCCCCTTCTCTTAAGAGATTTTCCCAACCTAGGGATTGAACCCTGGTCTCTTGCATTGCAGGAAGATTCTTTACTGTCTGAGCCACCAGGGAGCCCCCTGCCTTAAAAGCACTAGCTTAAATTCCATCGCTCATCACCATTAACAAACCTTTTGCAATCTCACAATACATACACTAATTTGCATTGAGTGAATGTTATGTTCTACCACACTGTCCACTACATTCCGATGAAAGTGGAAATGCCTGAGACTTATAGCCACCATGCAATGAGGTGGACTTTGACTTGGATTGCCTTTTACTTAGAAAAATAAGAAATAGGGGAACTAGGTATCTGTAGAGGAGATTAGGCAATTTTTCACCCCTATACCCAAGAATATATGGCTCTTCAACATAAAGCAAATGAAGAGATAAAGAAGAGCTCATTGACTTTTCAGAGGAGCTTCTTTATTGACCTAAAGTATTAATAGTTCAGAGGGAGGTGGTGTTGAGGGGCAAAGAACAAAGCAGGAGAGCATAAACAAGCAAGAAGAGAATGTTTGATTTCAGCTTGACTAAAGAGCCTCGTACTTTAGCCTAAGAAACTGATGCTGGGCAATTAACATAGAGACAGAGAAGTGGTGGGAACTGAAAATCTTAACTCTGAGTAACCAAAGAGGGGAGAGAATGACTGAAAAAGCAAAAGCACTGACTGCTAGGAAAACTTCATTCCTAGGGAACTGACTTCAAGTACCAAACCAAGAAATAACTAGCTTAACTGTTTGCAGCTTCAGACTCAAATAACAAAGCTTTGTTGGTCAGATTTGACAACTAATGTAGAACATGGGTGTACATTTTTATTTTTTTAAAGGATGGTGTTCATGTCATTGTGGAAATATATCAGAAGTCAGGAAAAGTGACAAATCGTATTTCATCTGCACTGCTTAGCATCAGATAAGCCAGTTAAGTTTAGTTCAGTTCTTCAGTCATGTCCGACTCTTTGCAACCCCATGGAATGCAGCACACCAGGCTTCCCTGTCCATCACCAACACAGGAGATTGCTCAAACTCATGTCCATTGAGTCATTGATGCCATCCAGCCATCTCATCCACTGTCTTCCCCTTCTCCTGCCTTCAGTCTTTCCCAGCATCAGGGTCATTTCCAATGACTCAGTTCTTCGCACCAGTGACCAAAGTATTGGAGTTTCAGCTTAAGCATCAGTTCTTCCAATGAATATTCAGGACTGATTTCCTTTAGGATTGATTGGTTTGATCTCCTTACAGTCCAAGGGACTCTCAAGAGTTTTCTTCAACACCACAGTTCAAAAGCATCAATTCTTCAGCACTCAGCTTTGCTTTCTTTATAGTCCAACTCTCACATTCATATATGACCACTGGAAAAACCATTGCTTTGACTAGACAGACCTTTGTTGGCAATGTAATGTCTCTGCTTTTTAATATGCTGTCTAGGTTGGTCATAGCTTTTCTTCCAAGGAGCAAGTGTATTTTAATTTCATGGCTGCAGTCACCATCTGCAGTGATTTCGGAGCACAAAAAAATAAAGTCTGTCACTGTTTCCATTGTTTCCCCATCTATTTGCCATGAAATGATGGGACTGGATGCTATGATCTTTGTTTTTTTAATGTTGAGTTTTTTAAGCCAACTTTTTCACTCTCCTCTTTCACTTTCATCAGGAGGCTCTTTAGTTCCTCTTTGCTTTCTGCCATAATGGTGGTGTCATCTGCGTATCTGAGATTATTGATATTTCTCCCGGCAATCTCAATTCCAGCTTGTGCTTTATCCAGCCCAGCATTTTGCATAATGTACTCTGCATAGAAGTTAAATAAGCAGGGTGACAATATACAGCCTTGATGTACTCCTTTCCCAATCTGGAACAGTCTGTTGTTCCATGTTTGGTTCTAACTGTTGCTCCTTGACCTGCATACAGATTTCTTAGGAGGCAGGTCAGGTGGTCTGGTATTTCCACCTCTTGAAGAATTTTCCACAGTTTGTTGTGATCTACACAAAGACATTGAGGTAGTCAGTAAAGCAGAAATAGATGTTTTTCTGGAACTCTTTTGCTTTTTCAATGATTCAACGGATGTTGGCAATTTGTTCTCTGCTTCCTCTGCCTTGTCTAAATCCAGCTTGAACATCTGGAAGTTCACGATTAAGGTACTGTTGAAGCCTGGCCTGGAGAATTTTGAGCATTACTTTGCTAGCATATGAAATAAGTGCAACTGTGTGGTAGTTTGAACATTCTTTGGCATTGCCTTTCTTTGGGATTGGAATGAAAACTGACCTTTTCCAGTCCTGTGGCCACTGATGAGTTTTCCAAATTTGCTGACATATTGAGTGCAGCACTTTCACAGCGTCATCTTTATAATTTGAAATAACTCAACTGGAATTCCATCACCTCCACTAACTTTGTTCATAGTGATGCTTCCTAAGGCCCATGTTACTTTGCACTCCAGGATGTCTGGCTCTAGGTAAGTGATCATACCGTAGTTGTTATCTGAGTCATGAAGATCTTTTTTGTATCGTTCTTCTGTGTAGTCTTGCCACCTCTTCTTAATATCTTCTGCTTCTGTTAGGTCCAGACCATTCCTGTCCTTTATTTAGCCCATCTTTTCATGAAATGTTCCCTTGGTATCTCTAATTTTCTTAATGAGATCTCCAGTCTTTCCCATTCTATTTTTTCCTCTATTTCTTTGCATTGATCACTGAGGAAGACTTTCTTATCTCTCCTTGCTATTCTTTGGAACTCTGCATTCAGATGGATATATCTTTCCTTTTCTCCTTTGCCTTTTGCTCCTCTTCTTTTCTCAGCTATTTATAAGGCCTCCCCAGACAACCATTTTGCCTTTTTGCATTTATTTTTCTGAGAGATGGTCTTGATCACTGCCTCCTGTGTCACAAACCTCTGTCCATAGTTCTTCACACACTCTGTCTATCAGATCTAATTCCTTCAATCTATTTGTCATTTCCACTGTATAATCGTAAGGGATTTGATTTAGGTCATACCTGAATGGTCTAGTGGTTTCCCTACTTTCTTCAATTTAAGTCTGAATTTAATTTAAGTCAATTTAACTCTGAAAAGAGTTCATTATCTGAGCCACAGTCAGCTCCCAGTCTTGCTTTTGGTGACTCTATAGAGCTTCTCCATCTTTGGCTGCAAAGAATATAATCAATCTGATTTTGGTATTGACCATCTGGTGATGTCCATGTGTAGCATTTTCTCTTGTGTTGTTGGAAGAGGGTGTTTGCTATGACCAGTGTGTTCTCTTGGCAAAACTCTGTTAGCCTTTGCCATGCTTTGTTTTGTACTCCAAGGCCAAATTTGCCTGTTACTCCAGGTATCTCTTGATTCCTACTTTGCATTCCAATCCCCTGTGATGAAAAAGATTTCTTTTTTGGGTGTTAGTTCTAGAAGGTCTTGTAGATCATAGAACCATTCAACTTCAGCTTCTTCAGCATTGGGGCATAGACTTGGATTACTGTAATATTGAATGGTTTTCCTTGGAAACGAACAAAGATCATTCTGTGATTTTTGAGATTGCATTCAAGTACTGCAGTTTAGACTCTTTTGTTGACTATCAGGGCTACTTCATTTCTTCTAAGGGATTCTTGCCCGCAGTAGTAGATGTAATTGTTATCTGAATTAAATTCACCCATTCCAGTCCATTTTAGTTCACTGATTCCTAAAATATCAATGTTCACTCTTGCCATCTCCTGTTTGACCACTCCTAATTTACCTTGATTCATGGACCTAGCATTCCAGGTTCCTATGCAATATTGCTCTTTACAGCATCGGACCTTACTTCCATCACCAGTCACATCCACACCTCGGCATTGTTTTCACTTTGGCTCCATCTCTTCGGCTCCGTCTCTTCATTCTTTCTAGAGTCATTTCTCCACTCTTCTCCATGTGATCAGTTTGATTAGTTTTCTGTTATTGTGGTTTTCATTCTGTCATAGTGAATCAGATAAGCCCAACAAGCCATAAGTCTGAGGTCACTGAGAACTCAATTCTCATCTCTTTTTCAGCCCTGAATTCCTTTATGCCGATATTTCAATAGTAAAAAAATTTTAAACTATACTAATGTGCATGTGTGAAAAGTACCTTCTTCTTTAAAAGATATTTGTGAATTAACAAGTAGAAGCCAAAAATATATATACATTAAGCACTCAATGGAAAAGACCCTGATGCTGGAAAAGATTGAAGGCAAAAGGAGAATGAGGGCAGCAGAGAATGAGATGGTTGATGACGTCACCAACACAATGGACACGAATTTGAGCACTCTGGAGATAGTGGAGGACAGAGAAGCCAGGCATGCTGCAGTCATGGGGTTGCAAAGAGTAGTCCCTAGAGCCACAAAGACTTAGCGACTGAACAACAACAGCAACAAAGCACTTCAGTTCAGTTCAGTTCAGTCGCTCAGTCGTGTCCGACTCTTTGTGACCCCATGAATCGCAGCACGCCAGGCCTCCCTGTCCATCACCATCTCCCGGAGTCCACCCAGACTCACACCCATCGAGTCCGCAATGCCATCCAGCCATCTCATCCTCGGTCGTCTCCTTCTCCTCCTGCCCCCAATCCCTCCCAGCATCAGAGTCTTTTCCAATGAGTCAACTCTTCGCATGAGGTGGCCAAAGTACTGGATCTTCAGCTTTAGCATCATTCCTTCCAAAGAAATCCCAGGGTTGATCTCGTTCAGAATGGACTGGTTGGATCTCCTTGCAGTCCAAGGGACTCTCAAGAGTCTTCTCCAACACCACAGTTCAAAAGCATCAATTCTTCGGCACTCAGCCTTCTTCACAGTCCAACTCTCACATCCATACATGACCACAGGAAAACCATAGCCTTGACTAGACAGACCTTAGTCGGCAAAGTAATGTCTCTGCTTTTGAATATACTATCTAGGTTGGTCATAACTTTTCTTCCAAGGAGTAAGCGTCTTTTAATTTCATGGCTGCAGTCACCACAAAGCACTGGATGCATTTTATCATTCCTTGAATTAATGTGGTATGGGCAGAGGGTGTAGGAATTGCCTAGGTTAGTCAGATCATCCCTAAATCCGGAAGACTCAAAGAGGTTCGTTACTATTTTCTGAAACCAAAATTGAACACAGTTACTAAAACTGATGTTTCACGGAAGACTCATTGTGTGTTTAACAGTTGTCTGCTGCTGCTGCTGCTAAGTCACTTCAGTTGTGTCTGACTCTGTGCGACCCCATAGATGGCAGCCCACCAGGCTCCACCATCCCTGGGATTCTCCAGGCAAGAACACTGGAGTGGGTTGCCATTTCTTTCTCCAATGCATGAAAGTGAAAAGTGAAAGTGAGTGAGATCAGTCGTGTCTAACTCTTCACAACCCCATGGACTGCAGCCTACCAGGCTCCCCTGCCCACGGGATTTTCCAGGCAAGAGTACTGGAGTGGGGTGCCATTGCCTTCTCCATAACAGTTGTCTACTATATACTTATTTGCGAAGGTGATTCTTGAGTGGTTCTAATATCAGTGTAATCACAGTAGAGAGAAATGGCCAGTTCTCATTGTCTGTGCACTCCATTGCCTTAAAAGATTTTGAGACCAGCAGACAAATGAAGTTACACTGATCCAACAGATCTGCTACTGAGAGCTTTCTATTATATTCCTACCTCAGATATTGTACCACCATTAAGTTCACACATTCAAGTCCTGGGAATCTAGCCAACCTGACACAGAACTTGGGCTAAAATAAATCTACTGTATTAGTTTTGGGGAAAGTGATTAAGCTCTATGGATTCAAGATCAGTTATATTTTTCAAGCAGTCAAAAGCAAATAAACCCTAATGTAAGAGACAAAATGAGAAGAAGCCTGGCAGAGATAAAATCGAATCACAGAGGGAAACAAGCTGCCATAAGACATGATCTGAGCCAGAAAACAACACAAGATCATCAATTTGGCCATTGGTTTTGTTTCTTTTTTTTTTTTTTTTAATCTGCTAACAGGAAACTTTTTTTTTTAAGTCATTTAAGGAGCCTGTCCACACAAAGGCATAATTTTAATCAGAATTCTTGCAACGTTTCCCAAATTCCTAAAGGCAATCAGCTCTACTCAAATTAGTAACTCAGATAAATCACCATTAATTAGCTAATAAAAGCCAGCAGGTGGTTTTGAGCCCAGAGACATTCCCTGGTTATTTAAATTATGTATACTACACCGCAGTAAAGAAAGTAAGTAAAAGGGGGCAAAGAGACACGTCTATTAAAAAAAAAATCTGTTTAGGAATAATACTCTAAAATCTCCTGCAACTTCCACATCTTACCCAGAGGAATACAAGGCAGCCTTGACCCCCAACTCAAAAAATATCATTCACCAACAGCCAGCTCTCATTTCAACACATTATGCATGCGATGTGCAAAGTGTGCATTGGAGCTTACTTGAATATATTTGTTCTAGAAAGATTACCAATTACTAAAGAATAGGACAGGAAGAATTGTTTTTCATGCATAACTTGTGACATAAGAGAATCTTCTTCATAATCTTTATGCCCTGGTGTTCTTTAATTGACCTACTCTAATTCATGTAATTGAGGGTTATTTCCTAGACTACAAAATGAGAAAGAGGCATGGAATAGCTGCTAACCATCTAAGATTGCCTTTGCAATGGGAATGGTATATAGAAGATGGTAGTTTGTATTGAAAATTCCCTTATCCATATAGGGGCAACTTTTCTTAATCCTGTTAAACACCTGTCCACTGACTTTCTTAAACAGTGAACTTTTTGACAGTCTAACCACAGAATAATTTTTCGACAAAATGATGTTAAGACTTCAGACACCTAATTTTATTCTGTTCTGTAAATGATGCCCATTTGTCCTTGTATTATTTCAAACTTCATAGCTGTGATGTCTACTTAGTAGGACTCCTAAAACTTGAGCATGAGAAAATTAGTAGACATCTGATAACCTGACTGATGCCTTTGCTAAAGAAAATCAGCGTCTGACTCTTTGTAAACATGAGGGGTGAATTTCAGTAAACTATAATATGTTGAACTGGGAGATATACATTTGCTTTAGGAAGACCAAAAGTCTGTTTGAATTGAAGCTTCCAGAAATAATCTAGCTCCTGGGATAGGCTGGACTTAGGTCTGGATCATTCTCTGAGCTACTTTCGGACCTGCGTGCAGAACCTTAATATGTGTATCTCAGTTATGCCTGGAAGGGGGCAGAAACCACACCAACCTATGAAATTGGGGAAGCGAGGAACGGTCCCCTCTAGCATTCTCTAAATATACTTTGATCTCAGTGGGGGAGGGAAAGATAAAACAACCCAACAACAACAAATAAAAATCACCTGAAAGTAGTATTTTTCATTAAAACTAAAATTATCTGGAAAATACTCGTAAACCATTATTTCATTGTGTTCTAATATTTGCCACAGGATCAAATGAAAGGGAAAATCATGACTGATTTCTCAAGTTAGAGTTCACTATCAAACAGCATAATTGCTTCCAAAATAAAAATAGCTCACGGCATATTGTTAAGGCAATTGGAAAATTGTCACCAGTATACTTGGAATTTGTGACATTTTTAACATCCCCCTTTTTAACACAACTTTCCATCATTTTTCGAGCATACTAACAAGTCCTGCATGGTGGTACAGCCCTGCATAGTTCAGAGAAGCAAATGCTGGCTTGTTGCTGGTTTCATGTAACCGTGCCCTTTGATATCTTTTTTTTTTAAGTTTGTAATAATGCTGTGACTACTGCTGTTCACAAATATTTTATTTATAAAATCTATTCTCCCCTAGGGCTGGTACAGAGGATCTACAAGCTGAAGGCTAGTCTATAAACTCCACTCACTCTAGGAGACTGAGCTTCTTTCTCTAACATCAATCGCTGAGCTGGGTGTTTAGACAGAGTAAACTAGCTGTGCTTCCCAATCACAACAGAGAAAGCAAAGCATCTCTTTGCAAATAGGTTTTCCTGTTGTAGCATTCCTTAGACAAAACACATTTAGAGAAATACCTTGTGAATAACAGGGCCTTGTCTTTCAGTCCTGGGAGTGCTAGAGGCCAGTGCTAAAGGCAAGAGCAAAACCAAAATGCCTTTTTAAAAGCCTATCACCATCTCTAGATAAACATTTGAATAATAACGCTTAGGGACTTCATACTATTGACATGTGACCATGTTGTTCCAGAGATTATTGAAAACACTGGTACAGCATGAGTTAAGGTCCGGTGGGTAGAGGGGAACTACATTTTGTACCAGAAGACCTGGGGTCTCAAGAGCACAGAGATTGTTCCTATCAGCTCTCATTTACGTGGACTTCCATCCATGGAGTATTAAGCATGACTATAGTTAATGGTGGCTCAGTTGGTAAAGAATCTGCCTGCCTATGCAGAAGACCTGGGTTTTGATCCCTGGGTAAGGAAGATCCCCTGGAGTAGGAAATGGTAACCCACTCTAGCATTCTTGCCTGGGAAATCCCATGGGGACAGGAGCCTGGCAGGCTGCAGTCCGTGGGGACACAGAGTCGGATACAACTGAGCAACTAAACCACTATAGTTAATACTAAACTATGAGCTGTATTTCAGACTTTAGTTAAATTTTATTTACTAGTTAAAGCAGGAAGAAAAAGGCGTTCTTCATTTCCTCTCCCTATTTCCTAGCCACGCTTTGTTTACTGCAACCAACAGAGAACGTGGGCAAGGCCAACCACGGGAGGTTAGCACCCCCTTGACACTCATGGCTGGTCCTGGTTCCATGACCTGGGTGCTCTTCCTGCCTGCCTGCATGTCTTTTCCCCCTTCTGCATCCAGGAAGCATTGGTTTTTTTCCAACAAATTTCCGCTTTCTCTCAGTCCACTCAGAGTGCCCCATGCCCTTTTTTCTCTAGGCTCTTGGCCTCATTGTGGTCCACCAATTTCTGCCTGCATCTGTCTCAGATCCTTCATCTAATATCCCCAACTTAATATGGCAGGAGCTTGATCAAAATCGGTGATAGTCCAACACCCATACCAGGTATCTGGGTGTTAATGTTCAGCATTGTTTTCTCTCTGTTTTGTTTTGTTTTTATTTTCACACTGCAGAGCATATAGAATGTTAGTTCCCTTACCAGGGATAGAACCCGTGTCCCTTGCATTGGGAGCTCAGAGTCTTAACCACTGAACTTCCAAGGAAGTGCCTGCTCTCTGGTTCTTGATCTATTGATGATGAAAGGGAACCTCTCTCCACTTTCTTCTTAATACTTTACTCCTAAAATATTATAGGATTGGAGGATCACTCCCCATCTTCACCTCTAAAACTTCCCCACAGGGAGTAGGCCACTAGCCAGTCATTCATCAAACTTGAACATGCAAACCATAAGCCAGACATTCTCTAGACCCTGGAAACAGAATATGAATAAAATGCAAATCCTGCCATCAAAGAGCTCATATACAGACCAGTGCGCAGATGACAGCGCAGATGACAACTCCAGTGGTTGATGAGTGAGGCATTCACACCGTGGGAGCACTGAGAGCCCGCCACCTGCCCATCAGAGATAGTTACTGGGTCTCCACACGAAGCTCAGGGAGTAACTCAGTAACTGGTCTCCACCCTTTGTGGGACTAGAATGTCTGCAAGACAGCTTGGGTGGTTTAATCGGCATTTACTCCATCAGATCCAAACTGAGGAAACTCTAGTTTCTACCTCTGCACTTGGTTACCTATTCACTTTTCATTTCTCTCCTCTGCCTCCCCTCTACTCCCCCTCCTTCCTTCCCTCCATCTCTCACTTGCTCGCTCTCTCTCACACACACACAAACACACCAAACTCCCACTCTTCATGGGAGCAATCTAGAAAAAGCTGCCTTCATTCGAGGTACAGAGAGGCAGCAACCAGATATGTTATTAATCATACAGACATAGAAGTATTTTAGAGGATTATCAAGGATATCCATACTCATTCCTTCCCCCTCTTTGCTCCCCTCAAAGCCATGCTGGCAACACTCTTCCTTATTGATAAATAAGCCACTCTTATCAATACGCCACTCTTCCTTATTGATAAATCAAGTCTGGGTGACTTGGGTTTGCAGGCACCTGCTCCTCATAGTAAATGGATGCTCTAAATGCCCCCATTACAAAGCTCGGTCTGCTCCTTTGATGAACGGTTCCATGCGAGGGAAGCTCTCACACTGCAATTTGTAGTCCTTTCCTTTCAATCAATCCCAGATATGAAGGATGCACACTCCACTGATGGGCCAATTCAATAACTGAGCCGCCACCCCCTTTACGGGACAATGCAGATGAAATGCTCTGTCAATTTAAACTGCTAGACAAATCTTGATTTTTCCAAAGCTAAGTGAGAGGCAAAATGCCCAGCAGAAGGAAATCAAACTATAATCATCCTCAAAGAAGATGTATTTATGACCCCTGAACTGACACTTGAAGGAAACTGATGGGCTAAAGATACATGAGTGAAATTGGACTAAGTATTTCTTTGGGTACCATAAAACTGAAGGGAGTCTTATATCCCATGTTTTGTTGTCTTTAAGACATGAAAAGAAAAAAACAACAATATAACCCAGAAAAGGCAGTCTGGCCATGCTGCTTGCTCACTGTTGAACTCTCTAAACCATCTACCTCTAATTCAACCTGACACTGCTAATTTTGGCATTAGAGTTTGAAACGAAAATCAATATCTGTTTTGAGCTTGAAAAGAGAGTGACTGTACCTTGGGTAGAGCATGGGCCAGGCACTTATTTTCAGTGATCTGTAAGGAAGGTAATAGAAATTTTCCAATTTGGAGCATTGAAAAGGCTTATCCAGATGAAATCTGATTGTCCTGAAATTCTCTGTGAACTGAGTTCTTTCAGTGCTCTTAAGGCCTATTATAAAATGCTTTTCAAGCTTCCTTGCATGTTTTCCTTTTTAAAAACCCATGTTCCTGAGCATGTTACCCCCATGAGATCTGGAGACTTTGCCTGCCTTTCCTGCTAGGACAAAAGGTCTCCGACTAATGCAGGTGAAGAGTGAAAGGCTCCAGACCAGAAGACTGGTTTAGCCTGCGCTGGCAGGCTGAGAACTCGCCGACAGCTTTTGCTGAAAAAGAAAACTCCTGTCTGCGGAGTTTATTTCGCATTGTGTTCTCTATTATCTTCACTTGTTTTCTATTACATTCAAGTCTCTTTGAAGAAAATTAGATCACTAAAAGATGTTTTATAGAACGTAGGCTGCTCTAATCTAACCTTTACTTCAATCTAGTCCTCTGATCAGATTTCATTTTTTTGGGCTCCAAAATCACTGCAGATGGTGACTGCAGCCATGAAATTAAAAGATGCTTACTCCTTTGGAAGGAAAATTATGACCAACCTAGATAGCATATTGAAAAGCAGAGACATTACTTTGCCAACAAAGGTCTGTCTAGTCAAGGCTATGGTTTTTCCAGTAGTCATGTATGGATGTGAGAGTTGGACTGTGAAGAAAGCTGAGCACCGAAGAATTGATGCTTTTGAACTGTGGTGTTGGAGAAGACTCTTGAGAGTCCCTTGGACTGCAAGGAGATCCAACCAGTCCATTCTGAAGGAGATCAGCCCTGGGATTTCTTTGGAAGGAATGATGCTAAAGCTGAAACTCCAGTACTTTGGCCACCTCATGCGAAGAGTTGACTCATTGGAAAAAACTCTGATGCTGGGAGGGATTGGGGGCAGGAGGAGACGGGGACGACAGATGATTAGATGGCTGGATGGCGTCACCGACTCGATAGACATGAGTTTGAGTGAACTCCGGGAGTTGGTGATGGACAAGGAGGCCTGTTGTGCTCCAATTCATGGGGTCGCAAAGAGTCGGACACGACTGAGTGACTGAACTGAACTGAACTGAAGTAAATCCTCTGATCAACTGTTTTGTTTGAACATAGGAAGGAGGAAGTGAGAGGAAAAGGGAGAGGGAGAGAGAAAGGAAGGAGGGGAGAAGAGAGGAAAGTTCGTTCACACTGATGTGTCTAAAGAAAAAAATTTTTAGTGTTTTGAAATATTTCTTGTTTAAGATTTTTTTTGGTGTGGACCATTTTGAAAGTCTTTATTGAATTTGTTACAGTATTATTTCTGCTTTATGCTTTGGTTTTTTGGCCATGAGGCATGTGGGAATCTTAGCTCCCCGACCAGGGATTCAACCCACATCCTCTGCTTCGGAAGCATAGAGTCTTAATCAATGGAACACCAGGGAAGTTCCTTTTATTTCTAATTATTAGATATATTTGCTATATATACTGAATTCTATACCATCCGAGCTGCAAAGACTGCAAGAATTCTCTCCTCCTAGAAAGCAAGAAGTATGGGAAGAATCCTTGTGTGCCCCTCTATAAAATTATCTAGTAACTCCAGCAATATATGCTCTATTGCTATTCCAAAAGGGACACAAATGAATTCTTTTTTCAACCAAGATGTCACATTCCTTACTACTCCATATCTGATCTTAGCTTTTAACTTGAGCCTCCACACACACCCATTAATACTTAGATAGCATCCTTTCCCCAAATGCTCTACGAAGGAAAATGTAGATGGTCAAGAGTCAAAGTGCCTTCCACACACAGATACTTTCTTGAGGAGTAGTACTATTGACAGCTTAGTATGTGTCCTCCCACGCATGTCTCTAGGCAGCTGAGTCTGTGGTTTTGCTTTTCCTTTGTTCCTGTTTTGTCTTGTTTTGAAGTGTAGTTGACCCAGAACACTGTGTAGATCCAGGTGCACAGCAAAGTGGCTTGATATTTCTCTGCATTCAAAAATGCTCAACACCACACGTCTACTTACCATCTGCTACCATGCAGAGATATCACAGTGCTATTGGTTATATGCCCCATGCTACATATTTTATCCATGTGACTCATTTATTTTGTAACTGGAAGTCTGTACTTCCTAATCTCCTTCATCTATTTCACTCATTCCCTCAGCCCCCTTACCTCTGGCAAACACCTTTTCGTTCTCTGTGTCTGTGAGTCTGTTACTGCTTGTTTATGTTTGTTCATTTATTTTGTTTTTAGATTATACATACAGGTGAAATAAAATGGTGTTTGTCTTTCCTCTTCTGACTTATTTCACATAGCATAATATCCTCTAGGTTTGTCCATGTTGCTGCAAATGGTAAGATTTCATTATTTTCTACAGCTGAGCAATATTCCATTGTATATTTGTGTCATATTTTCTTTATCCATTTATTTAATCAGTGGACACTTAGGTTACTTCCATATCTTGGCTGTTGTAAATAATGCTGCACTGAACACAGGGGTGCATATATCCATTCAAATCCTTGTTTTTGTTTTCTTTAGAAAAATACTCAAAAGTAGAATTGCTGAATCCCATACAGTAGTTTTCATTTTTGAGGAATCTCCATACTATTTTGCATAACGGTTTTAACAGTTTACATTCCTACCAAGAATGCATGAAAATTCCTTTCTGTCCACATGCTTAGGACTTATTTGTTTTCTTTCTGATAATAACCATTCTAAATGGTGTGAGGTGGTATCTCACAGTGGTTTTGGTTTGCATTTCCTTGACGATTAGTTATGTTGAGCATCTTTTCATGTGTCTGTTAGTTATCTGTGTGTCTTCTTTGGCAAAAGGTTATTCAGGTCCTCTGATCATTTTTAATGGGACTGTTTTTTATGTTAAATTGCATGAGTTCTTTTTATATTTTGAATATTATCAGATATGTCATTTGCAAATATCTTCTCCCATTCAGTAGGCTACCTTTTAATTTTGTTTCCTTGGCATGCAAAAGCTTTTTAGTTTGATGTAGCCCCATTTGTTTATTTTTGCTATTGTTTCCCTTGCCAGAGGAGACATATCAAAAAAAAAAGAAATTAATCAGTGTCAAAGAGAGAACTGCCTATGCTTTCTTCTAGGAGTTTCAAGGTTTCAGGTCTTACACCTAGGTTTTAAATACATCTTGAATTTATTTTCGCACTTGGTGTGAGAAAGTAATACAGTTTGACTCTTTTACAGGTAGCTTTCCAGTTTTCCCAACACAGTTTTTTGAAGAAACCATATATTCTTGCTTCTTTTGACATAGATTAATTGACCATATAAACATGTGTTTATTTCTAGGCTTTCTATTCTGTTCCATTGATCTATGTGTCTGTTTCTGTGCCAGTACCATACTGTTTTAATGATGGTAGCTTTGTAGTATAGTTTTGAACCAGAGAGTGTGATATCTCT
The DNA here is from genome assembly GCF_001704415.2 of Capra hircus. Classification (NCBI taxonomy): domain Eukaryota; kingdom Metazoa; phylum Chordata; class Mammalia; order Artiodactyla; family Bovidae; genus Capra; species Capra hircus. The sequence continues at coordinate 59,382,908 of NC_030824.1, read as the reverse complement.
AACTATGTTCTTCTTCCTCAAGATTTTTTTGGCTATTCAGCATCTATTGTGTTTCCATGCAAATTTTAAAATTGTTTGTTCTAATTCTATGAAAAATGTCATTAGTATTTTGATGGGGTTTGTATTGAATCTATAGAATGCCTTGTCTATATGGTCATGTTAACATTATTAATTCTCCCAGTCCATGAGCACAGCATATCTTTCCATTTGTTTGATCATTTGTAATTTTTTTATTAATGTCTTAAGATTTCCCCACTTCAAGAAACAAGCCATGGGCTGTAGCCTGCCAAGCTCCTCCATCCATGGCATTTTCCAGGCAAGAATACTGGAGTGGATTGCCATTTCCTTCTCCAGGGGATCTTCCCAACCCAGGGGTTGAACCCAGGTTTCCCATGTTGCGGACAGACTCTTTACCGTCTGAACAATCAGTGAAGCTCCTCTGGAGAAATCCCATGGACAGAGGAGCCTGGCAGGCTACAGTCCATAGGGTTGCAAGAGTCAGACACGACTTAGTGACTAAACCACCACCAAGGTTTTCCATGTACAGGTCTCTCACCTCCTTGGTCAGATTTATTCATTTTGATGCAAAATTGTAAATGGAATTGTTTTCTTGATTTCTCTGATACCTCATTGTTAGTGTATAGAAATGCAACATATTTGCATATTAATTTGTATCCTACAATTTTATTGAATTCAGGTTGCCTGCACCAGTGTCCTCAAGGTATAGTGAACTCCCCAAAATGGCTGCCACGGTGCAAGATCAGCAGGGGAGTCTGACCCAGGATCTTTTCTAATTAGTGCCTCTGCCTTAGGTCTCAGAGCTTGGGAGATTCTGCAGGAGCCCCTTAAGAGCAAAGTCTCTGTCTCCTGCAGCCCTGTGGCTCTCCTGAACACAAACCCTGATGGACTCCAAAGCCAGGTGTTCTGGAGGCTTGTATTCTGGTGCAGTGCCAACAGGCTGGAGTGCCCACTGCCAGGCTCCTTGGGGAGAACCTCTGCATTTAAAAAAAATACCTCACTGATAACGTAAAAGAGATGGCAGTGGTCTCTCAGAAGCAAATGTCTAGGTACACTGGAAAGCCATAATATTATGTTTACATGCTAATAACAGCCTGGCTTGTTCAAATATTACCTGAAAATCATCAGTGTAATATTTCCTCCAGCTCCTATTTGACACCTTGAGAAAGCCACTCTGGAAGACATTTTTGGTAGGCATTTGTCATTCTCAAGATGAAAACCAGTGATTTAAACAATAAGTTATCCATACTCTAGCTAGATAACATAATAACATAAAATAGGGTAAGTAACTAGATTCTATTTAAATAATAGGTCTAATAATACTTTAAAATATGCCTCTTAATGTCCATTAAGTATTAAGCTATGATTTTTTTCAAGGAAAACATATTTGAAATTAGGTCTATGACTGCCATTATTTCCTGCAAGCTCATGAATTTTTGTAATTGTGATATATATCATACTTACAGAAGTGTAAAACATATATATTTCATCCAAATGTTCATGTATTAATCAAAACATGATGCTAAATTCCATAGCATGTCAAATCCATACTAAGTGAGAATGTTCAGAATTTACCTTAAATTGTTAGAGTAAATCATTATCAGTTTTTAGATCTATTCACTCACCCATTCAAAAATTTGTTATTGAATAAATGCTATAAGTGTTGTAAAGATCTCTAAGTTAGGATTCTTACCTTCAAGAAGTTTTCATTTTGCTAGAGGATGCGAGATACTCCCACATGATTTTTTTCAAATAACTATGAGAGATAACTCTGTCTTCATGAGTGGATTCATGGAAGAGTTGAGCTTGAGGAATGAGCTTAATTCTTTGTCCCAGTGGGTCAGGAAGATCCCCTGGTGCAGAAAATGGTAACCCACTCCAGTATTCCTGCCTGGAAAACCCCATGCCTGGTGGTCAACATTCTATGGGGCCACAAAGAGTTGGAAGCAATTGAGAACTAAGTGCGCGCATGCACACACACACATGCACACACACACACACACACACACACACACACACACACACACACACACACACACACACACACACACACCCAAGGACAGGGGAATAGAAAAAAAAAGTCTAAATGATTAGTGGAGGCTTCTCAGGTGGCTCCATGTTAAAGAATCCACCTGCCAGTACAGGAGATGCAGGAAACACATATTCAGTCTGTGTTGAGAAGATCCCCTGGAGTAGGAAATGGCAACCCACTCCAATATTCTTGCCTGGAAAATTCCATGGACAGAGGAGCCTGATGGGCTATGTCCATGGGGTCACAGGGAGTCTGACGTGAACAAGCAGCCAGGCAACAGGCACAATAATGAAGGTGTATGAATCTTCTTAGAACATAAATAAATAAGCAGTGGAACAGCATGAACAAAGAACAGAAATAAAAAGACAAAAATTGTTTGTGAAATGGCACAGAGCCCAGCTTACCTAAACATACTGTGTCTATGGGTAAATGACGAAAGAGAAATGGAAGATGGATTGAGGTAGAGAGCAGTGAAAGGTTTGGACTTGTGTTTTAGTCACTGGGAAGTTTCTCAAAGTTTTTAATGCAAAGGTTGGACGGACCTGGAGATTATCATACTAAGTGAGTCAGGCAGAAAAAAACAAATACCATATAATATCACTTAATTTAAAATCTAAAATATGACACAAATGAACTTATCTACAAAACAGAAACAGACTCATAGACATAGAAAACAGACTTATGGTTGCCAAGGGGAAAGGGAGGTGGGAGGCTGAGGTTAGTAGATACAAATTATTATACAAAGAATGGGCAAACAAGGTCCTACCATATAGCACAGGGCACTATATTCACTACTCTATAATAAACCATAATGGAAAAGAATATGGAAAATATATATATATGTGAATCATTTTGCTGTACACCAGAAATTAACATAACACTGTAAATCAACTATACTTCAATAAAATTTTAAAAAATTAAGTTTTTATGCAAGGGTCAAATGAATAATGAAGAAGGCAATGGCAACCCACTCCAGTACTCTTGCCTGGAAAATCCCATGGATGGAGGAGCCTGGTGGGCTGCAGTCCATGGGGTCGCGAAGAGTCAGACACGACTGAGAGACTTCACTTTCACTTTTCACTTTCCTGCATTGGAGAAGGAAATGGCACCCCACTCCAGTGTTCTTGTCTGGAGAATCCCAGCAATGGTGGAACCTGATAGGCTGCCATCTATGGGGTTGCACAGAGTCGGACACGACTGAAGTGACTTAGCAGCAGCAGCAGCAAATGAATAAAACAGCCCTTTAGGAAGATTAACCCAGGAGTAGAATCTTAGATGGATACTGGGGGCAAGAAAGAGAGAAGCCAGAGAGAGCAGTTAAGAGAGTAGTATAATAGATCAGTTAATAGAGGCTAAGTTAAAGTGGGAGTCTTGAAAATGGACAGGGAAAGCTAGTAAAAATCTTCATGTTAAAGTATTTTAACTTACACTTTTCTTCTTGAAATAATCATAATTTGTATAGTTTGTTTCAGGCACTCAGCTACATGCCAAGGCTAAAGAGATAAAATATGGATTCTCTTTTCAAATATTCAGTATAATAAAAAGTAATAGTAACATTTCAATCCTATAAAAAGTATTCACAAATGAATTCTACCAAACTTTTAAGAAATATATAGCTCTAATGCTATTTAAACTTTTCAAGGTTACAGGAAAAAAGGAAGCATCCAATTATTTTTGTGAAACCAGTATAAGACTTAATCCAAAAATTTAACAAAGCACTAAAAGAGATAAGTAATTATAGACCAATTTCACTTTCAAACAATACTACAAAATCTTGAATAAGCAGAATCAAGTAAACTATTAAAAGGATACCATGCCATGACCAACTGAGGTTTCAAAAGGAGTGTGAAGACAGCCCCTATTAGGAGATCTATTAATATAACTGACTGCAACTGGGATGAGCATGGCCTTCCCTCAGACCCACTGTAAGAGTACAGATGGATCCCAGGGCTCCCCCATTCATCCAGAGAGCCAGGTGTTGTATGTCACTTCATTTCTGCCTCCACATCAAAGCTGGCCTGCATAGAGAGGGGAGCCAGTCTCTGTGAGCTCCAAGCAAAACCCCTTGCATTGGCCCAGTCTTGCAGCTTTACCCCCACTATCTGTAGACTCTCAGGAGGAATCTCATTATGTCTGTTGTCACTGTTCAAAGCAGTGATGACAAAAAATCCTCATCTCCCAAGACTGTCCTCCCAAAAGGTTTTCTGTATATCCATTTGTCCCCGATCCTAGTTCTCTTCAAACCCTGAAATCTTTCACTGAGTCCTCAGAAACCCACAGTCAGAAAAGCAGCAGCCTCCACCTTTTCTCCCAGTATTCTTTTTATTGCTTGTGCTAACTGAAACCTGGCTGTCTTCCCAAGACATCACCTTCTCTGCTGTGTTCTCAAGTGATGGCAGTCTTCTCCTCCATAGCCTTGGGACCTTTGAGCCTAAAGGTATGACAAGTAACCTTGACCTTACTGCTACTTTTTGCAGGCTAAAACCCTACCTATAAATCTCAAGTAATGAGACTGTATTCTCTTATGGTTTGCAGTCATCTGTCTCCATGTCTCTCCTTTTCATCCCTTGAAGCTTTCGGCTCCTGGTTCATTGTTACCACACATAATGATCTTCGAGCATTTTCTTCTCTCATTTTCTTAACTTCCTCTCCTTCAGTGACCTTGTCTCTCATCTTATCTTACCTACTCATTCCTGTCATTAAACCTAGACCTTTTCAATAGTGAAAACTGCACTGCCTTCAGAAACTCAGTTTCAAAAATCCCACTATCTTCTGCCGCTCCACTTTGCTTCACATAATAAATACAGAGAAAGAGACAAGAAGAGGGCAGGGCACAACCTTTAAAAGAATGACATAGCGGACACGATGAGAACTGGTCAGGATCAACTAGTTTCACAATGGCAGACAAGTCAACTTCCACTAGAACAGTATTTATGTATTTTTTAAATTGGAGAATAATTGCATTGCAATATTGTGTTAGTAGCTGCTGTATAATGAAGTGAACCAGCTATATGTACACATACATCCCCTCTCTCTTGAATGTCCCTCCCATCCTCCACACCCCACCCCTCTAGGTCATCACGGAGCACTGAGCTGCGTTCCCTGTGCTATACAGCAGCTTCCCACTGGCTGGCTGTTTGAGACGTGGTGCCGTGTATAAGTCAGTCCTACTCGCCCAGTTCGTCTCACCCTCCCCTTGCCCCGCTGTGTCCACACGTCCCTCGTCTACGTTCGCATCTCTGTTCCTCCTCTCCAAACAGCAAATCTACACCATCTTTCTAGATTCCATACGTATGTGTTAATATAGGATGTTTGGTTTTCTCTTTCTGACTTCCTCACTCTTTATGCCAGACTCTAGATCCATCTGCATCACTACAAATGGCCCAACTGCATTCCTTTTCACAGCTAAACAATATCCCATTGTACGTGTGCACCACATCTTCTTTACCCATTCATCTGTCAATGGACACCTAGGTTACTTCCATGTCCTGGCTATTGTAAACAGTGCTGTAGTAAACAAAGCAACTGACAAAGAATTACTCTCCAAAGTATACAAGCAGCTCATGCAGCTCAATATCAAAACATACAAGCCACAAGCCACTCAAAAAATAGGTGGAGGGCCTAAATAGACATTTCTCTAAAAAAGACATACAGATGGCCAGTGAAGACATGAAAAGATGCTCAACATTGCTCATTATTAGAGAAATGCAAATCAAAACTACCAAGATGTATCACTTCACACCAGTCAGAATGGCCATTATCAAAAAATCTACAAACAATAAATGCTGGAGAACGTGTGGAGAAAAGGGAATCCTCTCACACTGCTAGTGGGAATGTAAATTGTTGTGAATGTAATTCACAACCACTATGAATTAAAGTATGGAGGTTCCTTTAAAAACTAAAAAAAAAAATATCACTTCTCAGCCTTTTGGCTAAGATTAAGTGTAAAAAACTAAAAATAGAACTACCATATGACCCACCAATCCCACAACTGGGCACATACCCTGAGAAAGCCATAATTCAAAATGGTGCGTGTATTCCACTAGACCTGAGCCTCATTATACGCTCATTGTAATACATCAGCATGCTAAATAACACACTCACAGGCGCTGTGACATTTCTGAGGCCAAGCATAAAAGGCCAAAAAGTGAGCAACGATCCAATTCCTGGAAATCTCTGCCCCTTTCTCAAAATAGTTGGAATAATCCTCCCATCCATTCACCTATGAAATTACCCAACCTATATAAAGATGTAAAAGATGGATCACAGACTTTAAGCTGCTTAAAAACAAAGGAAAAAAGATAATAAATCGGGGACACAGGTAAAAGTGTAAGAATTCTCCTGTGAGACTTAAGGCTTAACAATGTGGAGATGTTAGTTTCGGGAAGAAATCTACCAGCATCAAGTTGAAAGCAAGAGCAGGAAATGCTGACACTCAGGATCAAAGTTAAGGTTGACATTTCTGGAAACTTAATGAGAGCAACTTAAGTCTGTGATCCATCCCTTACCTCTCTGTCTTCTGCGTACTTGCCTGATAAAACCATTACATTAATCACTGAACTCTCTGCCTACTTCTTATTTGTATCTTTACCACAGAATGTCAGTGTAGAAAAATATACAACCAAGCGGTTGGCCTCGTTTTAAATTCATGATCACTAACCTCAAGTGAGCCCTTAATGCTAACTCTGATCACTATATTCCCTGAGTTCATTCTCTCTTCCCTTCTCCTAGACAGTTATGTCGCATTTTGTCCCCTTTACCCAAACCTCCAACACTTTTCTTGTCCATCCTCACTCTCAATTGATGACCCTATTTCTTATTTCATTTTTTAAAAAATCAAAAGAATACTTCAGTGAAATATCATCACGTCTACTCATTCACTGACATCTCTGCTCAATATACATTCTCTCCTTTTACTGAGGATTGAGTGTTACGCTCCTAGCCTAGGCCAACCTGTCCACCTGTGTACTATGTCTCATCCATTCTCATTTTCTCAAAGCCATTACCTCCAACAGTTCTCCCCTCCCTCTCCATCTGCATTAAATGGCCTGTAGATCATTCTTATCAGTATATGAACGTACTGTCATTTCTCTCGTCTTTTAACCTCACAACTTCTCACCAGTTACTGTCCCATTTCTCTATTCCACTTTATCGCAATTTAAAGAGTCATCTATGTTAGTTGTCTGTAATTACTGTCTTCCCATTCGCTCCTGAACCACTTAGTTCAGTCCCACCTTCTACCAAGATTGCTCTTCTCGAGCTCGTCAATGAGTTTCACATCGTCAAACCCTGTCGTCATTTCTCAGCCCTCCTCATCTTATTTGACCTATCAGCAGCGCTGAGCAGGGTTCATTACTCCCTCCTCCTTTGTCTTTTTTTAATATTTCTTTGTTTATTTGGCTGAACTAGGTTTTAGTTGGGGCACTCAGGAGCTTTGATCTTTGTGCCCCTGCATTGGGAGCTTAGAGTCGTAGCCACTGGCCCACCAGGGAAGTCGCCCTCCCTCTGCTTTAAATATTCTTCCCAGTGGTTCACCTTATTGGCTCCTCCTTCCTCCCTAGCCGCTCCTTCTCAGTCTCCTCTGCTGATTCCACCCAGTCTACCTGATCTTTAAATATTAGACCCATAGCTTGAGCTTTAGTTTCTTCTCTGTTTTGTTTGCACTCATTCTCTTATTTATCTCCTCCAGTTTCATGGCTTAAGTATTAGTTATTCATTAATAGATGGAGAAGGCAGTGGCACCCCACTCCAGCACTCTTGCCTGGAAAATCCCAGGGACGGAGGAGCCTGGTGGGCTGCAGTCCATGGGGTCGGGAAGAGTTGGACACGACTGAGCAACTTCACTTTCACTTTTCACTTTCACGCATTGGAGAAGGAAATGGCAAGCCACTCCAGTGTTCTTGCCTGGAGAATCCCAGGGATGGGGGAGCCTGGTGGGCTGCCGTCTATGGGGTCGCACAGAGTCGGACACAACTGAAGTGAGCTCAAAGTTATATATGCAGCCTGGAGCCCTCCCCTGAATTCTGTACACAAGTTCCTCCTTGACATCTTCACTTGGATATCTACCAGACATCTCAAATTTGGAAGGTGCAAAATCATCCTCTCATCACTTAACTTCAAATGAGCCCAAAGAGTGCTTCCCTAGGCTTTCAGGTCCCAGTTAATGGATGCTTCATTTGTGCCTGGGTGCTAATCTGCTTCAGTCATGTCTGACTCTTTGTGACCCTATGGACTGTAGCCCACCAGGTTCCTCTGTCCATGGGGTTCTCCATGGACAAGAATATTGGAGCGGGTTTCCATGCCCTCCTCCAGAGGACCTTCTCGACTCAGGGATCGAACCCGTGTCTGATAGCGTCTCCTGCATCTGCAGGCAGGCTACCACTAGTGCCACCTGGGGAGCCCATTCGTGTACAGATTTAAACGTGAGTGTCGTCCTTAGTCTCCTCACATCCACGTCCAGTCTGCCAACAAATCCTGTTCCTTAAAAATGTGTCCAGTATCATGTAACGTCTTATGATCTCCCTCCTACGGCATGGTCCAAGCCATCCTAACCTTGCTTGGACTGTTAAATAGCTTCCTATACAATCTACTCAATAGTTTTCAGAGTTATCCTTTAAAAATAAAGTTAGATTACATCACTTCTCTGCTTAGAAATCACTCCAAATGATTTCCTGTCTCACGTGGAGTGCAAGCTAACATGCCCACAGTGGCCTGTGAGACAGTGCGTGATCTGGCCCTCCGTCACCTCTCTGATAATCTTCCTACTCATCTCACCGACCTGTGCTTCTCTTCCTCTGTTCCTGGACCACACCAGGCGTGCCCAGGACCTTCGTATTTGCTTGTGCAGTGCTCCTTCAAGATATTTCCAAAGCGTATTTCCCTTAGAATTTCAGTCAAATATCATCAGGTCATACTTTTTTATTTGGGGTATAATTGCTTTACAATGTTGTTAGTTTCTGCTGTACAGCAATGTGAATCAGCTGTATATCCCCTCCCATTTGGACCTCCCTCCCACTCTCCCTGGTCATACTTTTAAAAGTTGCAAACCACCCCACACACACACAAATATACATTCCTTATAGGTATACACTTTGCTTCTCCTATAGCACATATTATCATCTGACATAACATGTTTTATTTATTTACCATCTGTCTTTAACCTCTAGAGATATAAACTCCATGACAACAAGATTCTTTTCCACTTCCTTTCCTCAGTATTGTATCCCCAAACCTTAGAACATAGACACATTATATGTGTCTCACCAATTTGCTGAATGCATGAACAACTGAAGAGAAAGATCACTTGATTATTCCAATGGAGAGCACAATACATTTAATAAAATTTATTATCTATGATAGGAATAATTCCATTAAAGATAATAATAACATAAAGATACCCACTATCATGGCTATCTTTTAACCTTGTCATAGGAAAAAAAAGAAGATATATAAGAACTAGAAAAGGATGAGAAGAGTGCATGCTTATTTATGTAGGTATAATCGCTTAATTGAAAAACCAAGGAAAAGCAAATGAAAATCCTTATAACTTGATGACTAGATACAAAATTAATATGTAAAAATTAATAGTCTTCTAACTTCTGCTTAAATGTAGAAAGCTAGAAAAAATGTCATTCTCATCCTTACAGCAACAACAGAACTACAAAATCTGCAAAATAAATTTTTCTTGAGCTCATAAGAGACCTGAGATCACAGGGTAACCAACCGAATTCTACAACCAGAAGGGGAAAACTAGCAATGTACCTTCATAAAAATAGAGCAGTACTACATGACAACATACCACAAACGAGTTGGTTTTTTTTTTAAAGTTTTTAAATGAACCTGGGGAAAAAAATCTGTAAATATCACAAAGATTTCATCTCTTTTATGAAAAGAGATCATAAATCAGTAAGCCGAAGACCAATAACCCCACTTTTTTTTTTTTAATTTTAAAATCTTTAATTCTTACATGCGTTCCCAAACATGAACCCCCCTCCCACCTCCCTCCCCACAACATCTCTCTGGGTCATCCCCATGCACCAGCCCCAAGCATGCTGCACCCTACGTCAGACATGGACTAGCGATTCAATTCTTACATGATAGTATACCTGTTAGAATTCCCAAGACACAGATGTGTATAACGGACTTTTGGACTCAGAGGGAGAGGGAGAGGGTGGGATGATTTGGGAGAATGGGAATTCTAATAACCCCACTTTTTAACAACAACAACAACAAAAAGGATATGGAGAGTTTACTGAAAAGTGAATTTTAAAATTGTGTAAAATTTTAAAAAGTGAAAAAATGCTGATCTTTACTCATAATAAGAAAAATGTGAATGAAAAGTATAAGAAGAAATTTTTAGCTTCCAAACTGGCAAGTTTGATAATGCAATATGTTTGGTGAGCATGTGATGGTACAGTTATATCCCATGTATTACTGGTAAAAGACTAAATACAACCTCTAGGGAGAGTGGTCTGGCAGTTATAGAAATTTAAAGTGCACACAGCTTTGACCCATAATTCTGTGTTTACTCATTCATTCATTTGCTTGTTCATTCTTTCACCTATTTACTAAGCATCTCTATGTGCTAAGCATTGTCTGAGGCACTGGAGATACAGCAGCAAATAAAACATAGTCTCCATTCTCATCCAACTTATTCACTAGAGGGGAATCTAGAGCTGCAAACATAAGCATATAACATGACATAATACATTATAATGTAATATGCAGTAAAATATGATATATATATCCCACTGTGTATGGACAGAGAGTGATGGAATAGGACAACTCTACTTTAGATAGAATGGATAAAGAAGACCTTTCAGAAGAGGTAACATTTCGGGAGAGATCTTATTAAAGTAAGGGAGTGAACATAAGTGTCTGTTGGTGGGGAGAAGGGTGAGGGACAATCAGACTGAAGGAAGAACAAAGGCAAAAGCCTTACAAATGCCTAAGTATTGATTCACAGTATTGTAAGTATAAAAGGTTGCAAACAATTTAAATGTTCAACAAGGCATTTAGTGGCTGGTTAAATTATGGTGCATCCATAGGTGAAACACTCTTACACTATTAGCAATGAATGAAGCAACTCCATATGTACTAAAAAATAGTAGTCAAGAGAATGAGAAGACTAGCCATAGACTGGGAGAAAATATTTGCAAAAGACACTTCTGATAAAGAACCTTATTCACAATATACAAAGAACTCTTAAAACTCAACAGTAAGAAAAGAAACAACCTAGTTTTTAAAAAAGCCAGAGATCTGGAGATACACTTCACCAAATATCATAAAATATTTGTGTCTCTTTGTCTGACTTAATTCACCTAGTATGGACGATCTCTAGGTCCATTCGTATGGCTACAAGTAGCATTATTTTGTTCTTTTTAATGGTTGAGTAATATTCCATTGTGTATATATACCAGATCTTTATCTATTCCTCCATGAATAGACATTTATATTTGCATGTTTTGGCTGTTGTAAATAGTGCTGCAATGAACACTGGAGTGCGTATATCTTTTCAAATTACGCATTTCTCTGGCTATATGCCCAGGAGTGGGATTGTTGGGCCATGTAGTAGTTTTATTTTTGTTTCTTGAGGAACCTCCATACTGTCCTCCATAGTGGCTGTACCAATTTACATTCCCACCCACAGTAGAGGAGGGTCCCCTTCTCTCCACATCCTCTCCAACACTATGTCATCTGTTAAATAAGAAAACAGATCAGCATGAGTGACAGAGAACTGAGATAACAGGGCAAGGTTGTGTCAGAGAAGTTTTTTAGATAGGTAGTTTAGATGTAAAGCTACAAGGGACTCTACTCAAATTGTTATGTAACTCACTTGACATTCCCAGCACATATGATAAAAATGCTGCAAGATGCAGGAACAGGTTCACACAACTTTAAACTGCATGAAGTCTTTGGTTTTTTACTCCCAGTTTCTTAAATAAAAATTGCAATGAATATATATATATATGTATACATATATATAGTTTGTATCTATACTATACATGTTTTAATATATTTATATTATATTCACTTATATAAAATCCCATGGATGGAGGAGCCTGGTAGGCTGCAGTCCATGGGGTCTTGAAGAGTCAGACACAACTGAGCAAGTTCACTTTCACTTTTCACTTTTATGCATTGGAGAAGGAAATGGCAACCCACTCCAGTGTTCTTGCCTGGAGAATCCCAGGGACGGGGGAGCCTGGTGGGCTGCCGTCTGTGGGGTCGCAGAGAGTCAGACATGACTGAAGCGACGCAGCAGCAGCAGCAGCACTTATATATCCCTATTATTTATATATCAAATATTCATATAATTATGTATTGTATATATACTTGTAAATTTGATGTGGCCTTTTTAAAAATTTGATATAGTCCTATCACTGAAAATCTTATTTTATATTTTTCTTCAACGTAATTTATTCTTAATGGGATTAACCATAAAAATAAACCTTTTCAAGTAATTTTTGTCATCTGAATATGTATTGTCATCATTTTTAATAGTTTCCCATTCATTAAAACATAATTTATGTAGTCTTTCCACATATAAATTGTCAGTTATGAAATACGGTACTTTTTCTTTCCCCCAGCCACATTGCAAGAGAGCCAAAGAAGGTGAACTTGAAAGGAGGAGGTTATTTGTGTAGTAAGGAAAAGCAGTCTTCCAGTTCTGCTGTCTTCCTCTTTTTTGTCCGCTATGCCTAATACAATTACATAACTGAAATGCACAAAAGTGACTCCATATCCTCTTTGCTCTTTAAAACAACAGAATCCATAAAAATTAAGATACTTTGTGTAGCTTAAACCTTCTTTCGTTAAAGTGAAAGTGTTAGTCACTCAGTCGTGTCTGACTATTTATGATCCCATGGACTGTAGCCTCTGTCCACAGAATTCTACAGGCAAGAATACTGGAGTGGGTTGCCATTCCCTTCTTCAGGGGATCCTCCTGACCCAGGGATCGAACCTGGTCTCCTATATTGCAAGCAGGTTCTTTACTGTCTGAGCCACCAGGGAAAAGAAACAAATTTTGAATAAGTGGGCTTTTTACTTATATACAAAACAGAAATGAACCCACAGACATAGAAAACAAACTTACGGTTACCAGAGGGGAAAATAATATATTTAAGAAGAAAGCAAGTTCTTTAAAACTGAGTACTTCTTATGTATTCATTAAAGAATTATCTATAGATCTTGCTGGGGAACTTTTTTCTAAATTAGCTGGCTTTTCAGACCAATAGTTTTGTCTTTTGTGCTCTCACCTGAACTTTTAAGGACAGACAGAGGTCATTTATTCTGTTTTTCAATAGATATTTATTGGTCATCTACTTTGTGCCACGCAATACTTTATTATATCACAATTTTTTGGTATAAGCAGAATTGAGAATTTTTTAAAGTATATCTGATTTACAATGCTGTGTTACTTTCTGCTGTATAGCAAAGTGATTTGGTTATACATATATATTCTTTTTTATATTCATTTTCATTATGCTTTATCACAGGATATTGAATATAGTTCCCTATGCTATACAATGAACCTTGTTTATCCATTCTATATCTAATAGCTCACATCTGCTAATCCCCAAATCCCAATCCATCCCTCCCCACTCCGCCTCAACAACCACAAGTCTGTTCTCTGTGTCTGTGAGTCTGTCTCTGTTTTCTAGGTAAGTTGACTTGTGTCATATTTTAGATTCCACATATAAGTATGTCATATGATATTTGTCTTTTTCTAACTTATTTCACTCAGTATGACACTCTCTGGGTCCATCCACATTACTACAGATGGCATTAATTCTTTTTATGGCTGAGTAATATTCCACTGTATATATGTATTGCATCTTCTTTATCCATTCCTCTGTCAACGATATGTTGCATTTTTTTTAAAAAATTATCGAAGTTTAGTTTGATTTACAATGTTTTGTTAGTTTCATGTGTAGAGAACGTGTACTCTTATAAATATATATAATCCACTCTTTTTTAGATTCTTTCCCATATAGGTTATTACAGAGTATTGAGTAGAGTTACCCATGCTATACAGTAGGTCCTCATAAATTATTTATTATATATATAGTAGTGTGTATATGTCAATCCCAAACTTCCAGTTATCACTTGTCACATATTTAAAACCAAATCATAAGCTACAAGCTGTGTTCATTCAGGAAACATTAAGTATATACTCAGAATGTGGTCCACTGGAGAAGGGAATGGCAAACCACTTCAGTATTCTTGCCTTGAGAACCCCATGAACAGTATGAAAAGGCAAAATGATAGGATACTGAAAGAGGAAATCCCCAGGTCAGTAGGTGCACAATATGCTACTGAAGATCAGTGGAGAAATAACTCCAGAAAGAATGAAGGGATGGAGCCAAAGCAAAAACAATACCCAGTTGTGGATGTGACTGGTGATAGAAGCAAGAACCAATGCTGTAAAGAGCAATATTACATAGGAACCTGGAATGTTAGGTCCATGAATCAAGGCAAATTGGAAGTGGTCAAACAGGAGATGACAAGAGTGAACGTCGACACTCTAAGGATCAGTGAACTAAAATGGACTGGAATGGGTGAATTTAACTCAGATGACCATTATATCTACTACTGTGGGCAGGAATTCCTTAGAAGAAATGGAGTAGCCATCATGGTCAACAAAAGAGTCCGAAATGCAGTACTTGGATGCAGTCTCAAAAACGACAGAATGATCTCTGTTCATCTCCAAGGCAAGCCATTCAATATCACGGTAATCCAAGGCTATGCCCCAACCAGTAACACTGAAGAAGCTGAAGCTGAATGGTTCTATGAAGACCTACAAGACCTTTTAGAACTAACACCTAAAAAAGATGTCCTTTTCATTATAGGGGACTGGAATGCAAAAGTAGGAAGTCAAGGAATACCTGGGGTAACAGGCAAATTTGGCCTTGGATTACGGAATGAAGGAGGGCAAAGGCTAATAGACTTTTGCCAAGAGAACGCACTGGTCATAGCAAACACCCTCTTCCAACAACACAAGACAAGACTCTACACATGGACATCACCAGATGGTCAACACTGAAATCAGATTGATTATATTCTTTGCAGCCAAAGATGGAGAAGCTCTATACAGTCAGCAAAAACAAGACTGGAAGCTCACTGTGGCTCAGATCATGAACTCCTTATTGCCAAAATCAGACTTAAATTGAAGAAAGTAGGGAAAACCACTAGATCATTCAGGTATGACCTAACTCAAATCCCTTATGATTATACAGTGGAAGTGAGAAATAGATTTAAGGGACTATCTGATAGACAGAGTGCCTGATGAACTATAGACAGAGGTTCGTGACATTGTACAGGAGACAGGGATCAAGACCATCCCCATGGAAAAGAAATGCAAAAAAGCAAAATGGCTGTCTGGGGAGGCCTTACAAATAGCTGTGAAAAGAAGAGAAGTGAAAAGCAAAGGAGAAAAGGAAAGATATAAGCATCTGAATGCAGAGTTCCAAAGAATAGCAAGGAGAGATAAGAAAGCCTTCCTCAGCAATCAGTGCAAAGAAATAGAGGGAAACAACAGAATGGGAAAGACTAGAGATCTCTTCAAGAAAATGAGAGATATCAAGGGAACATTTCATGCAAAGATGGGCTCAGGAAAGGACAGAAGTGGTATGGACCTAACAGAAGCAGAAGATATTAAGAAGAGGTGGCAAGAAAAGATCTTCACAACCAAGGTAATTACAATGGTGTGATCACTCATCTAGAGCCAGACATCCTGGAATGTGAAGTCAAGTGGGCCTTAGAAAGCATCACTATGAACAAAGCTAGTAGAGGTGATGGAATTCCAGTGGAGCTATTTCAAATCCTGAAAGATGATGCTGTGAAAGTGCTGCACTCAATATGCCAGCAAATTTGGAAAACTCAGCAGTGGCCACAGGACTGGAAAAGGTCAGTTTTCATTCCAATCCCAAAGAAAGGCAATGCCAAAGAATGCTCACACTACCACACAATTGCACTCATCTCACGAGCTAGTAAAGCAATGCTCAAAATTCTCCAAGCCAGGCTTCAGCAACACATGAACCGTGAACTTCCTGATGTTCAAGTTGGTTTTAGAAAAGGCAGAGGAACCAGAGATCAAATTGCCAACATCCACTGGATCATAGAAAAAGCAAGAGAGTTCCAGAAAAACATTTCTGCTTTATTGACTATGCCAAAGCCTTTGACTGTGTGGATCACAATAAACTGTGGAAAATTCTGAGAGAGATGGGAATACCAGGCCACCTGACCTGCCTCTTGAGAAACCTATATGCAGATCAGGAAGCAAGAGTTAGAACTGGACATGGAACAACAGACTGGTTCCAAATAGGAAAGAGTACATCAAGGCTGTATATTGTCACCCTGCTTATTTAACTTCTATGCAGAGTACATCATGAGAAACGCTGGGCTGGAAGAAAGCACAGCTGAAATCAAGATTGCTGGGAGAAATATCAATAACCTCAGATATGCAGATGACACCATCCTTATGGCAGAAAGTGAAGAGGAACTCAAAAGCTTCTTGATGAAAGTGAAAGTAGAGAGTGAAAAAGTTGGCTTAAAGCTCAACATTCAGGAAACTAAGATCATGGTATCTGGTCCCATCACTTCATGGGAAATAGATGGGGAAACAGTGTCAGACTTTATTTTTCTGGGCTTCAAAATCACTGCAGATGGTGATTGCAGCCATGAAATTAAAAGACACTTACTCCTTAGAAGAAAAGTTATGACCAACCTAGACAACATATTCAAAAGCAGAGACATTACTTTGCCAACTAAGGTCCGTCTAGTCAAGGCTATGGTTTTTCCAGTGGTCATGTGTGGATGTGAAAGTTGGACTGTGAAGAAAGCTGAGCGCTGAAGAATTGATGCTTTTAAACTGTGGTGTTGGAGAGTCTGTTGGACTGCAAGGAGATCCAGCCAGTCCATTCTAAAGGAGATCAGTCCTGGGTGTTCTTTGGAAGGAATGATGCTAAAGCTGAAACTCCAATATTTTGGCCACCTCATGGGAAGAGTTGACTCATTGGAAAAGACTGATGCTGGGAGGGATTGGGGGCAGGAGGAGAAGGGGACGACAGGGGATGAGATGGCTGTATGGCATCACCGACTCAATGGATGTGAGTTTGGGTGAACTCCGAGAGTTGGTGATGGACAGGAAGGCCTGGTGTGCTGCGATTCATGGGATCGCAAAGAGTCGGACACGACTGAGTGACTGAACTGAACTGAACTGAACTGAACTGAACTGAACTGAACTGAAGATACCATGCAAGGTACAGGGACGAATATATTATATTTCAGAAGAGAAAAGCCTATAATCTGAAGATTACAAAAAATTGTGATTACATACTTATATTCAAACCACAAAAATTTTTTCAAAAATGACATCTTCAAGTCAAAATACACGTTCAGGTGTGTAATGTACACACATTAAGGATACAAACTCTAACACGAGATTCTTTGCTCCTCAAGTTTTTGACCCGCCAATCAACCTATCAAAGACTCTGAGTCTGACCATGGGAAACCCAACAGGCTTATGTTCCCTGATACAAGCACTTAAATGCATTTATATGCATTCTTTTAATGTGTTAATTTTTTTTTCCCAGACCCTCTGCTCCCTCATAGTTGTTTGTTGCTTAGTCATTCAGTCTTGACCAACTCTTTGCAACCCCTTGGACTGTAGCCTGCCAGTCTCCTCTGTCCATGATATTCTCCAGGGAAGAATACTGGAGTGGGTTGCCATTTCCTCCTCTGGGGCATCTTCCTGACCCAGGGATTGAACCCACGTCTCCTGTGTTGGCAGTCATATGCGTGTTGGCAGGCCTGAGGACCTCTTCCATCCTTGTCCAGGGGAGTGCTAACCTTCTCTCCTTTCATACAGCGCTATTAATTGCTTTAACAAATTGTACATAAGACTCTCACTTCTTCTCTGAAGACCAGGCACTAGTACAGAAAATCATGCTGAGTCCTCCACTGCAACCCTCTCCCCAACCATGGACTCCTGAATCCATCTCACCTGAATGCTGCTACCAGCTGTACCCCAGCATCTGTCACTCTCAAATGTATATTTTTCACTCAGGTAGTCCTCAGTGAATATCTGTTGAATGAATGACAACTGAAAAGGGGTTACCAGTGGACAGACACAGTGTGTGTTCAGCATAAGCTCTACCCACTATTGGAAAAGCCCCGTTCAAAATTTGTGTCACTTGAACAGTAAAGTAGCATTAATCTTCTTCTCACTCATTTTTATACAAGGGGAATTTAAAATATGCTTCATCAAAAGTGTTCACTGAGCAATTGGATTGCTATTTGGGTTCTACAAAACACCTGTGGTTTTAGACCCAGAGGTGGTCTAAGCAGCATTTCAGAAGCCTTTGTGTACACTTTTTATTTCTCATTGTCCTCACCTTCTCTGAAAAGAATGGCTGACAACCTTTCCTTGTGATATCTGAGCTTTTAAGAATGTTGTTTTATCTATTTTTTATGACCAACCTTACACTTGTTAAGTGTACATGAAGACCCTGCGATAGGGTGCTCCGTGAATTAACAAGATTGGCTGGACAAAAGACAAGAAATCATTTAGAAACAAATATTCACATTAAATACCTTGGATAGGTAGGCCTTCTGGGGATTTCTCTCTAATGCAACAAAAGCACACCATTTCTGTTTTCAGAAATAGTTTCTCTCATCCAGAGCTTGTCTAAAGCCATATTACATAAGTAAGGGCTTTGTTTGTACATTGGCATTTTACTTCTTACAATCTTACTAAATCCTTTTCTGATCAATCTGATATTGAACAGATCTATATTGATTTCTTGTACACTTGTTTATGGTATTTGTTTTGCTATATCTAGGATTAAAAGCCAAATTAACACGTGTAATCAATTTTCTTAGTGATAAAGAAAAGTCCTCTAGTACTCTTAGACACATTTATCTAGGGATTAAAGAAAAAAAAAAAACTTAAGTGAAGATGTTGTAATAAATGGATCGATTTATTCAATCACTGGGCGGAAGAACATTAGCTCTGGGAAAGGGCTTTCCTCTAAGAGCTTTAGTTGCCAAGTTTCTCTTGTGTTGCACCAAATGATTTGCATTTTTAGAGAAATTTCATGTCTGCAGCGAGTTCCAGTGAAAACATGAATAAATTGCTTTTCTTTCTCTCTTTTTCTGACTTTATGAAGCTGAATCCATTAGGGGTTGAGTCAAAGTATAATGAAATAAAGGCAGCAACACACCCGATGGAAACCCTGGCTTAAGTTCCTCATTGCCCAAGCCATTGTCCTGTTAGTGGTCTTCAGGGAGATCCCTGGGGCATGTTGCAAATTTTTTAAACCACTACTTTAGAAACCATCTCTAGAAGACGAGAAAATAGGCAAACAATAATTAGGAACTTGACAGCCTTTCCACAGCAATTCTTCTCAAGGTCAAATAAATCTTCCTCTCTGAGCCTAACACAATACAGCTACCTAAGAGGCTCTCCTGTTACTCACCTTCCTCCTTTTGAATTCACTGGAGTGAGGGTGAATATGGCCTTCCCAGTTGGTGCTAGTGGTAAAGAATGTGCCTGCCAGTGCAGGAGATGCGGGTTCTATTCCTGGGTCGGGAAGATCCCATGGAGGGAGGCATAGCAACCCACTCCAGTATTCTTGCTTTGAGAACCCCATGGACAGAGGAGCCTGGCGGGCTACAGTCCATGGGGTCACAAAGAGTCAGACACAACTGAAGCAATTTAACATGCATCAAATAGAATACGAAAAAGAATATATATCTATGTATTATGTGTGTACAACTGAATTACCTCGCTGCACGACAGAAACTAACACACGCATTGTTCATCATCTACTGTTCCATAAAATGCAGTATCTGACAATAATTAGGATATGATTTTTTTAATTTATAAAATATGAAAGGTTCTATCATATCTTCTCATACAAAATACACTCTCAATCCATGGAAACGAATTTCATTTTTACTCATGATCTGAATGTTGCAGCTGAACAAAAGGCAACCTGGTCTCCTTCCTCCTCTTACCAAATGGGCTGTTTTGCTCCAATGTTAAATAGTAGATATAAGAAAGAAGAAATTTATACAAAACAGCAAATGTCAAACTTTAGTGAGCAAGCAGATGACCTTGGTATCCTTTTAAATTGCAGATTCTGATTTACTAGACTTAGAGTGGGAGATTTACAGGGTTTGGGAGGGAGAAAGGGGGTGGTTTCATAGAAAACATTAATCTGATTTTGGTTTATTCCGTCTTGACTAGAAAATAATGCAGAATCTGTAATGTGGCATTCACTGGAGAAATTTTTAAAATGGTATGAAGACATCACCACTGTATTTATTTATCTTAAGAAAGTGTCAGGGCAGATTGATAGATGTGAATCAGATACTCTCATTAAAAGTTTAGATATCTTGAAAAAGAAATGCAGGATAATACTGTGTCAATGTAATCAATTTAATTCTTCATCCGGTCTGGCTCCATTCTGTATTTAAGATAATGATGCTTAAGGGGGAAAAAAAGCTATAATTTTGAGTTTGAATATACTTCTGATCCTTGTATAAATTTTAATGGACTTCAAATATTAATGGAAGCCTTTGAAAGTGGAATTGCTATGTACCAGAACTTGTAATGGTATGACCTAAATCAAATCCCTGACGATTATACAGTGGAAGTGAGAAATAGATTCAAGGGATTAGATCTGATAGACAGAGTGCCTGATGAACTATGGATGGAGGTTTGTGACATTGTACAGGAGACAGGGATCAAGACCATCCCCAAGAAAAAGAAATGGAAAAAGAAAATGGCTGTCTGAGGAGGCCTTACAAATAGCTGAGAAAAGAAAAGAAGTGAAAAGGAAAGATATACCCATTTGAATGCAGAGTTCCAAAGAATAGCAAGGAGAGATAGCCTTCCTCAGTGATCAGTGCAAAGAAATAGAGGAACACAATAGAATGGGAAAGACTAGAGATCTTTTCAAGAAAATGAGAGATATCAAGGGAACATTTCATGCAAAGATGAGCTCGAGAAAGGACAGAAATGGTATGGACCTAACAGAAACAGAAGATATTAAGAATAGGTGGCAAGAATACACAGAAGCACTATACAAAAAATATCTTCACAACCCAGATAATCACTCACCTAGAGCCAGACATCCTGGAATGCAAAGTCAAGTGGGCCTTAGGAAGCATCATTACAAACAAAGCTAGTGGAGGTGATGGAATTCTAGTTGAGCTATTTCAAATCCTGGAAGATGATGCTGTGAAAGTGCTGCACTCAATATGCCAGCAAATTTGGAAAACTCAGCAGTGGCCACAGGACTGGAAAAGGTCAGATTTCATTCCAGTCCCAAAGAAAGGCAATGCTAAAGAATGTTCAAACTACCACACAATTGCACTCATCTCACGAGCTAGTAAAGTAATGCTCAAAATTCTCCAAGCCAGGCTTCAGCAGTACAAGAACCGTGAACTTCCAGATGTTCAAGCTGGTTTTAGAAAAGGCAGAGGAACCAGAGATCAAATTGCCAACATCTGCTGGATCATCAAAAAGGAAGAGAGTTCCAGATAAACATCTATTTCTGCTTTATTGACTATGCCAAAGCCTTTGACTGTGTGGATCACAATAAACTGTGGAAAATCCTGAGAGAGATAGGAATACCAGACCACCTGACCTGCCTCTTGAGAAACATGTATGCAGGTCAGGAAGCAAGAGTTAGAACTGGACATGGAACAACAGACTGGTTCCAAATAGGAAAAGGAATATGTCAAGGCTGTATATTGTCACTCTGCTTATTTAACTTCTATGCAGAGTACATCATGAGAAATGCTGGGCTGGAAGAAGCCCAAGCTGGAATCAAGATTGCCGGGAGAAATATCAATAACCTCAGATATGCAGATGACACCACCGTTATGGCAGAAATTGAAGAAGAACTAAGGAGCCTCTTGATGAAAGTGAAAGAGGAGAGTGAAGAAGTTGGCTTAAAGCTCAACATTCAGAAAACTAAGATCATGGCATCCAGTCCCATCACTTCATGACAAATAGATGGAGAAACAGTGACAGACTTTATTTTGGGGGGTCTCCAAAATCACCACAATGGTGACTCCAGCCATGAAATTAAAAGACTCTTGCTCCTTGGAAGAAAAGTTATGACCAATCTAGTGTTAGTGTTAGTCGCTTATTTGTGCCCAACTCTTTGCGACCCCATGGACTGCAGCCCACCAGGCTCCTCTGTCCATGAGATTTTCTGGGCAAGGATACTGGAGTGGGTTGCCATTAAAAGCAGAGACATTACTTTGCCAACAAAGGTCCATTTAGTCAAGGCTATGGTTTTTCCAGTAGTCATGTATGGTTGTGAGAGTTGGACTATAAAGAAAGCTGAGCACCGAAGACTTTATGCTTTTGAACTGTGGTGTTGGAGAAGATTCTTGAGAGTCCCGTGGACTGCAAGGAGATCCAACCAGTCCATCCTAAAGGAAATCAGTCCTGTATATTTATTGGAAGGACTGATGTTGAAGCTGAAACTCCAGTACTTTGGCCACCTGATGCAAAGAACTGACTTATTTGAAAAGACCCTGATGCTGGGAAAGATTGAAGGCAGGAGGAGAAGGGGATGACAGAGGATGAGATGGCTGGATGGCATCACTGACTCAATGGGCATGAGTTTGAGTGAACTCTGGGAGTTGGTGATGAACAGGGAGGCCTGACGTGCTGCAGTCCATGATGTTGTAAACAGTCGGACACGACTGAGGGACTGAACTGAGCTGAACTGAGAACCTGCAATATAAAAGACTACAGGTCAGTTTAAGAGCATCTACCGAATCTACCCAAACTTAAAAGATGTGTCCTGGTTTAAAATTTGTTATACCTTGACGTTACACTCATCAGACATAGAATAACCACATCATGATTTCTGCCTCAAAACACCAATGGAACGGATTACCTTCTTTGTTAACAAAAAGTAGGAAAGTATTACCAAGAAAATGTTGATGGTTTTGTTTTGTTTTGGTCAAGGGTGGGGATTGTTTGGTTGGTTTTCACTGTTGTTTTTGGTTTGTTTGTGTGGTAAAGTGGGATTAACTCTGTAGTCTCAGGCTTTTATTCACAGAATTGTTATAGACTATAAAATGAGAAGTTCCATGAATGACAAACCAGTATTACCGAAAACGGGGGTGGCGTGAAAAAAGAGAAAAGGGAAAGAAAATCAAGAAAAAAAAGAAGCATCAAGTCGTATGCTGCCATCAAGGATGTTGACACTTAAACCATGCTTCACATGGCCAAACTGGTGACATTTGCACTTTGTGATTATTATATGCAATTTCTTTCTCTCTCACACACAAAATCCATTCTCACACTTTGCTGTGTATCCCAGGAGACTGACTTCAGACTGCATCTCACAATTTCATTGCCTTCTGTCTTCCTAGTTTGGATTTATCCAAAGGAGTCATCAGCCAGGGAATAGAGGTTATGTGGTAAAAAGGTCGAGTTTTGCACTTACCCCTGACTTCAGCTCAGTCCTGACATCTGTGACACCACAGCCGCTTCTAGGCTCGGTTGGGTGAGCCCTGTTCTAAACTTTCATCCCTCACTCCCGAGTCCAATAACTCCCTCCTCTTCCTCTTTACTCTTGGCCTGGGGAAGGCAGTGGCGCAGCATCCTTCCGCTGCCTGTCCCCGAGTGCCTCAGCATCCTTTGTCGTTCAAGTTCTGCTCTTATCTCTCTCTCTCTTCTAATTCATTTTAATTGGAGGATAATTACAGTATTGTGATTGTTTTTGCCATATATCAACATGAATCGGCCATAGGCATACATATGTCCCCTCCCTCCTGAACCCCCCTCCCGCCTCCTTCCACCCCCAGCCCTCCAAGTTGTCACAGAGCGCTGGCTTTGGGTGCCCTGTGTGGTATAACCAACTTCCCCTGGATATTTTACATGTGGTATGTGTATGTTTCAATGCTATTCTCTCAAAGCATCCCACCCTCTCCTTCCACTGAGACCAAAAGTCTGTTGTGTCTCCTTTGCTGCCCTGCACACAGGATCATTGGTACCATCTTTCTCCATATATATGTGTTAATATGTGATATTTGTCTTTCTTGTTCTGACTTACTTCAGAACTCTGTATAATAGGTTCTGAGTTCATCCACCTCATTAGAATTGACTCAAATACGTTTCTTTTTACAGCTGAGTCATATTCCCCTGTGTATATATACCACAACTTCCTTATCCATTCATCTGCCGATGGACATCTAGGTTGCTTCCACGTCCTATCTGTTGTAAACAGTGCTTCAGTGAACACTGGGGTACCTGTGTATTTTTCAGTTCTGGTCTCTTCAGAGTATATGCCCAGTAGTGGAATTTGTGGGTTGTATGGTAGTTTTATTTCTGGTTTTTTTAAGGAATCTCCATACTGTTCTCCCAGAGAAGGAAATGACAACCCACTCCAGTATTCTTGCCTGGAGAATCCCGGGGACAGAGGAGCCTGGTGGGCTGCCATCTATGGGGTTACACAGAGTCAGACACGACTGACGCAACTTAGCAGCAGCAGCAGCAGCATGCTGTTCTCCAGAGTGGTTGCATCAGTTTGCATTCCCACCACCTGTATAAGAGGGTTCCCTTTTCTCCACACTCTCTTCAGCATTTAATGCCCTTGTCTCTTAACGGCCCCTGCATTAATGTCTCTTCAGAATCCCAGTTGAATGTGCCATCTGCTTCCTCCTGACCGATACCCACTCGTCCTCCATTGTGAGTATCGAGTGAGGTGGCTAAAGGCGAGTGAGTACAAGGAATATGAGGAAGCTTCCCCTTGCTGAAGAGTTCAGTCGATGAGAGAACAGTGCTAATTAGGCCATAATGTGTGTCTGGCTGCACTCCAGACTCACAGGCTGTATCTCTGACCAGCCATTTTACACACCATCAGTTACAAGGAGGACCATGCCCAAAAGGACATGTCTGTGCCAACCCATCACCACTCCTGGGAATAATAATTCAGAGATGAGCCATTCAGTTGAGATAGCTTCAAAATCATCTTGGTTCCCAAAGGAAAGCTTTTGTAATGTGATTCTAGTGAAAATTTTATATAGGTTATTTTAAATAATAAAACCATCCCTGTCAATATCTTTGTCCAAGATCTAATTTCATTTTGTTACTTAATCTGTAGCTCATTCCTAATGACATAGGTTAAAAGTCAAGTTTATTAAAATGTGCCTTATATTGGCAATTGGACTCAGGATTATAAGTATATATATATATATATATATATATATATATTTTCAACTCGCTTCTTTAAAATTTTTCTACTGTTGTGATTAACTGCATGAAATGACATAATGCTGTCTAGAGGATAAGCAGCTAAATTTTAATTTATTTATTTAAAGTGATTTTCTGATTATCAAGTGTGAATGACAAATTTCAGTGTATAGACTCTGTTCTCAGTAGAGTTACCTTTGAAAACCACATTGTAATAGGCCATTGTAGATGTACTACTGTATCAATGCTGATATACTGGGCTTACTTCCATGGTGTTAATTCTATATGCTCTGAATACATGGGGCAGGGGTAGTGACTTCTCATTTTTTGGAAATCAGTTTCTGAGACTCTCTACTCTCAGCATGAAAAAGAGCAATTTCTACTAAAATTGAATCTATGTCTTTAAGTAAATTGTGCTGCAATGCAAAAGTAAAATATAAGCTCCTCATTAACAATGTCATAATGCTACAATCACCCAGAAGACACGAGCAGTTTTCATACATGGTATTTATTCTTAATCATTTTCATAAAACACAATCTGAATTTTATTTTTGACAAAACCCTTTGAGACATTTTGATAAGGTCAACAGAAAGCACAGTCTTTTAACAGGAGGTGATCAACTTTTTGACAATAGCAGGACCAGCAGACCTAATGGAATAATAGCCTGCAGGGTCCAGCTAAATATAATATACGAACGTAATCAACCTCTATGATGACTATTCAGAAGTAATCCCTTTAGCTTTGAACTGCAACACATATTTCAACAAGGCAAAAACCTTATGAAGAAATTCTCTGCAGACCACACTGATACAATACAGCCTTCATATCCTGCTCGATGTGTTTGCTGCTTATAGTGTTTTAAATTTAAGATAATGACTGCTGTATATTCATGTGAGCATACAACAATACTTTTGATTTGTTGTGGAAAGGTTGAATCCATTACCAGGGGTCTAGTCTATAAACTCTGACACAACCTTTACATATGAGTTATTATTTACCCTTTTCTGGTAAGACCATTAAGATGTTTTGCATGACAAAATGATAAAATTTCATTCACCTTTCAGCCACAGAACTACCAGGTAACATCTTTTCCCTTTCAATTTATATTCACTTACAGATAGCATTTTAAAAATCTCATTTGTGTATCATACTGTATTATATGAAAATTATATGCCATTGTCTTTGTGTAAAGGAATGGGATTGTAGGTTTATTGCAATTCAGTATCATTGACTTATTCTATAGCTCTTTGGTACGAGGTTAAGCTAAAAGCTGGTGAAATCAGATCCTTTTCTTGCCCACTTATGGGAATCTATGCTTTGAGAGTCTTTGGCTCAGATGGTAAAGAATCTGCATACGATTCAGGAGACCCAGGTTTGATTCCTGGGTGGGGTAGATCCGATGGAGAAGGGTATGGCAACCCACTCCAGTATTCTCACCTGGAGAATTCCAGGGACAGAGGAGCCTGGCAGGCTACAGTCCATGGGGTCTCAAAGAGTTGGACACAACTAACACTTTCACTTTCACTGTTATTAACAAGGAGATACTTGTTTCTTGTGTGTAAGCAAATGCCACACTCTCAAGTTTGCATTGTTTCTGGTCTCCCTTGTTGGAGTGATATGGGTCCTAATCTTCCAGCTTTCTTGAAGACCTATAGGTCAAACACCTCAGATCATACCTTAAGTCAGACCTACAGCAGGAAAACTAGGTTAGGAATTAAATTGAGTGCTTTTACAAGATGGAACCAAGAGTCAACCGTCCCATGATTCTCACCTTATTGCAAGTGAACAGAAACCTCCAAACACCTGGATGATAACTTCATATCTTCCTTTATGTAAGTTAACCTTTGTTAAGGTTTCCTATGACAGTGGAAAAAAAGATGTCCCTTTCAACATAGGGGACTGGAATGCAAAAGTAGGAAGTCAAGAGATACCTGAAGTAACAGACAGGTTTGGTCTTGAAGTACAGAATGAAACAGGGCAAAAGTTAACTGAATTTTGCCAGTAGAACACACTGATCATAGCAAACACCCTCTTCCTACAATACAAGAAACGACTCTACACGTGGATATCACCAGATTGTCAACACTGAAATCAGATTGATTATATTCTTTGCAGCCAAAGATGGGAAAGCTCTATACAGTCAACAAAAACAAGACCAGGAGCTGACTGTGGTTCAGATCATGAACTCCTTAAATTGAAGAAAGTGGGGGAAACCATTAGACTATTCAGGTTTGACCTAAATTAAATCCCTTGTGATTATCCAGTGGAAATGACAAATAGATTCAAGAGATTAGATCTGATAGAGTGCCTGAAGAACTATGGATGGAGGTTCATTATACAAGAAGCCATGATCAAAACCATCCCAAGAAAAATAAATGCAAAAAGGCAAAATGGTTGTCTGAGGAGGCCTTAAAAATAGCTGAGAAAAGAAAATAAGAAAAGGCAAAGGAGAAAAGGAAAAATATGTCCATCTGAATGCAGAGTTCCAAAGAATAGCAAGCAGAGATTAAAAAAAAAAAAAATCCTTCCTAAGTGAACAATGCAAAGAGATAGAGGAAAACAACAGAATGGGAAAGACTAGAGGTCTCTTCAAGAAAATTAGAGATACCAAGGGAACATTCCATGCAAAGATGGGAACAATAAAGGACAGAAATGGTATGCACCTAATAGAAGCAGAGGATATTAAGAAGAGGTGGCAAGAATACACAGAAGAATGATACAAAGAAGACCTTAATGACCCAGATAATCACGATGATGTGATCACTCACCTAGAGCCAAACATCCTGGAGTACAAAGTCAAATGGGCCTTAGGAAGCATCACTACGAACAAAGCTAGTAGAGGTGATGAAATTCCAGCTGAGCTATTTCAAAGCCTGAAAGATAATGCTGTGAAAGTGCTGCACTCAATATGCCAGCAAATTTGGAAAACTCAGCAGTGGCCACAGGACTGGAAAAGATCAGTTTTCATTCCAATCCCAAAGAAAGGCAATGCCAAAGAATGTTCAAACTACCACACAATTGCACTCATCTCACACATTAGCAAAGTAATGCTCAAAATTTTTCAAGCTAGGCTTCAACAGCATGTGAACCGTGAACTTCCAGATGTTCAAGCTGGATTTAGAAAAGGCAGAGGAACCAGAGATCAAATTGCCAACATCTGTTGGGCCTTGGAAAAAAAAAAAAGAATTCCAGAAAAACATCTACTTCTGCTTAATGGACTATGCTAAAGCCTTTGACTGTGTGGATCACAGCAAACTGTAGAAAATTCTAAAAGTGATGGGAATACCAGACCACTTGACCTGCCTCCTGAGAAACCTGTATGCAGGTCAAGAGGCAACAGTTAGAATTGGTCATGGAACAACAGACAGGTTTCAAATTGGGAAAGGAGTACATCATGGCTGTACATTGTCACCCTAATTGTTTAACTTATATGCAGAGCACATCATGCAAAATGCTGGGCTGGATGAAGTGCAAGCTGGAATCAAGATTGCCAGGAGAAATATCAATAACCTCAGATATGCAGATGACAAATGGCATATCCTAATGGCAAAAAGTGAAGAGGAACTAAAGAGCCTCTTGATGAAAGTGAAAGAGGAGAGTGAAAAAGTTGGCTTAAAACTCAGCATTCAAAAAATGATGATCATGGCATCTGGTCCCATCACTTTATGGCAAACAGATGGGGAAACCATGGAAAGAGTGACAGACTTATTTTCTTGGGCTCCAAAATCTCTGCAGATGGTGACTGCAACCATAAAATTAAAAGATGCTTGCTCCTTAGAAGAAAAGTTATGACCAACCTACGCAGTGTAACCAACCAAAAGCAGAGACATTACTTTGCCAGCAAAGGTCTGGATAGTCAAAGCTATGGTTTTTCCAGTAGTCATGTGTGGATGTGACTGTTGGATCATAAAAAAGGCTGAGCACTAAAGAGTTGATGCTTTTGAGCTGATGTGTTGGAGAAGACTCTTGAGAGTCCATTGGACTACAAGGAGATCAAGCCAGTCAATCCTCAAGGAAATCAATCCTGAATATTTATTGGAAGGACTGATGCTTAAGCTGAAGCTCCAATACTTTGGCCACCTGATGCGAAGAGCTGACTTATTAGCAAAGACCCTGGAACTGCAAAAGACTGAAGGCAGGAGGAAAAGGGGATGACGGGACAAGATGGTTGGATGGCATCACCAACTCAATGGACATGAGTTTGAGCAAGCTCCAAGAGATGGTGAAGGACGGGGAAGCCTGGTGTGGTGCAGTCCCTAGGGTCAGAAAGAGTCGGACATGACTGAATGACTGAAGAACAACACAGGGAGTGTGAATGTCTTTTATTTAAACCAGAAACTGTGACCCAAATTGAGTAAAAGAAAAGTTGTGCATACAGTTATTCTTCTCAGAGAATCTACTTGGAAATATTTCACAATAAAAATCACCTTGGCTCAACACCTGGGAAATGAATGTTAAACAATTATTTGAGACCAGCCAGGTATAATTTCAAAGTTGGAAAGTCCAGGAACAATTTCTCCAGTTTAAGAAATATTGTTGCTGCTACTGCTGCTGCTGTCACTTCAGTCGTGTCCGACTCTGTGCAACCCCAGAGACGGCAGCCCACCAGGCTCCCCTGTCCCTGGGATTCTCCAGGCAAGAACACTGGAGTGGGTTGCCATTGCCTTCTCCAATGCATGAAAGTGAAAAGTGAAAGTGAAGTTGCTCAGTCGTGTCCGACTCCTTGCCACTCCATGTGGACTGCAGCCTACCAGGCTCCTCTGTCCATGGGACTTTTCAGGCAAGAGTACTGGAGTGGGGTGCAAGAAATATTGTTACACCCTGCCAAACCAAAGGGAATGCTGGATTGAAGACATTAGATAGTATAAAACAGGCATTAGGATGTCTGGATGGTTCTCTATATTGTGATGCATTGAAAATATTCAACTGAGAAGCCCAAGGTAGTTCTTTACTTCAAAGAGTGATGAAATATATTAGTTAAAGTAAAGGCTAAGCTTCTATTACAAAGAGTCCCAAAGGTACAATAGCTTAAGTATAGGGAAGTTTGTTTCTTCCCTAATCCTGAAGTGAGCTGTCTACATTTACAAGGTAGTCCCACAGGCATTCAGAAGGTCCTGACCTTCTGTCTTATTGCTCCACCATCCTCCGGGGCAGGGTCTCTCAATATTGCACTATTAAAATTTTGAGGTGAATAATTTTTTTTGTTGGGGAGAATGGTATGTCTGTCATGAGCATTGTAAGATATTTAGCAGCATCCTTGGTCTCTACCCACTAGATGCCAATTGCACTTCCACCTACCAGTTTTAACAAGAAAAATATCTGCAGATGTTTCCCAATCTTCCCTGTGGAGAAAAATCATCCAGTTGAGAACCACTGACTTGGATGTCGTCATCATCCGCATGGTCGGAACCAAATCATAATTTTCCATGTTCAAGATTGAGGAAATGGAAAGTTTAAGGAGAAATGAATGCCCATTGCCTAATGCTCAGACCCAGAAGCAGTGTGTTTCATTCTGTCCACACTCATTGATGAGAACTTATTCATGTGTCTTCAACCAAATCTGTACATGCTGATGGGGAAGATTTAGTAGAGTACAAAAAAACCGATACATGAAAGACAGAAGGAATTACTGGAGCCATGTCTTGTGTATTCAAGAGAGAATGAGATCTAGTAAAGAAGTAGTGGGGTTGGCCTTAGATAGGAGCATGGGGGCATGAAACATACAGGACAGAATTAAGAGAACAACTCTTGACACAGAGCTTGTAGAAGCTTTTTCCTACTATGTTTTATTTCCTCTATGAAAATGGAAAATAAATCATCAGATGAGAATTATGATGCATATGGAGAGTTGTAGGTTTTGGAAAATGGAAAAAAAAGAGTAGATAAGTCATCTAGGAAAGTGGAAGAATGAATGGACTTAGGAATGTTTAATAGGATGGCCTGAACATATTAATGACATGACATGCATGCAGGCTCAGTCTTGTCCAGCTCTTTGGGACCTGTAGCCTACCAGGCTCCTTTGTCCATGGAATTCTCCGAGCAAGCATACTGGACTGAGTTGCCATTTTCTACTCCCGGGGATCTCCCCAATCCAGCGATTGAGCCTGCATATCACACGTCTCCTGTATTGGCAGGCAGATTCTTTACCACTATGCCACCTGGGAAGCCGTGAAGGGTTCCCCCTAATGTCTGTGACCATTAATTTAAAGTGACACCCACTTGTATGTTTTTCCAGCTGAGCCTTATGCTTCCGGACAGGAATAGGCAGCATGTTGGATTTACCTAGGGTTATAGTTTTGTCAAGTGAGTACAACAAAGTGAGAAAAGGGTAAGGAAGTCAGCACTTATGCAAGAGGGTGAATGACCATGGAATTTAAACGGTTCAAAGAAGGGAAAAAGGAGATCAAAACAGAGAGGAACAATGGAAAGATGATAGAACTGGAAATCCCAGTAGGGTTGAAGAACTGCTGGTGGTGGGGTAATAGAGGGAGTGATCTAGAAAGGATGAAAGCTGGTAGTCAGCTAGTTGAATGCAGGTAACTGAGGGGCCTGCAGTTACTGGTAGTGACGAACTCTGAGAATGAGCATGGGAACTGGTGGCTGCAGTAAGGTAAAGATACAGCCTAAAAGAACAGAGCTCAAAGAATTGAGATCCAGGGCGAAAGAGTCTTCTGCATGAACATCTAAATTGCTACATTAAGAAAGTAGTCAGAAAGTGACAATAAGCCAATGATCCAATGGACTGAGAATACTACAGCTGCAGGTAGATCACAACAGTAGTTGAGTATGTAACCGACGACATGAGTTTCAGGAAGAGAAGAAGGGAAGGCAGGTGCCCTGAAAGAGAAAAATAGGGAGGAGGACACCTGCCCTTCTCCACGTCCAATAGTAAGAGGACCAAGGGAAAGAAAAAGTAAAAGGGTTTCTGGGCTGGCAGTATCCTCAGAGGACAGCCAGGTTTCTGTCAGAGCAAGAAAGGAAAAGAAATTTCAGAAAATAGAGTGAGAATACAGTGGAAATATTTCAGGAGTTGTGGTAAGTGAGAGATAGGGACCAAATATGAAATGTGCCAAACCTTATAAAAAGTAGAATGCAGGAAATGAAGGGGCACATGGACACCTGTCATCAGCAAGGATAAAGAGCATCTTGTTAGATACATCCCAGTGCATTCAAGTCAAAAGTGGAAGGGCAGATAAGAAGGTTAAGTAACAAACTAGTGTATCAATTCATGTCTAAGTTTCCTAAATCTTATTTATTTGGATGCTTTATATCGGTCTCTAAATTAATTGTCCTCAGTTTTTGTTTAACGAGTCATCTGATCCCCAAACAGTGGCTATTCCGGTTGCTGTTTCATATATCACAAGAATTCTGTGGGTTAGGAACTCCAGTATGGCTTGGCTGGACATCAGTTGAAGTTACCTAGTGATGATACTCAACTGACAGATGGGTGGATTTGCTAACTGACTGGAGCTTTGGTGGGATGGTTAGAAGGTCATCTGGGACTGTCAACTGGAGCATCTATACATGGCCTTGCAGGACGGCAATCTCAGGGTGGTAGGATTTCATATATGGCAACTGGCTTCCTCCAAAGCAAGCATCTTAAGAGAACTGAATGGAAGCAGCATAGTTTTTTCTGATTTAGCTTCAGAAGTCATGAAGTCACTTCCTCCACATGCTATTGATTACAGAAGAGTCCAAAGCCTAGCTCAGTTTCAGCAGGAGGGAAATTGGATTCTACCTTTTGAAGGGAAAATGGCAAGGTCATACTTCTAAGGAACATGCAGAGTGGGAGATATCATTGTGGCCATCTTTGACCAATATTCTCTGTAACACAAGTGATACATAAAAGCTGTGTTTATATAACATTACATTATACACAGTTGATATGGGTTAGAGTTGTCGTTGTATTATGTTAATCCCTCAGTGTGTCCAGTTCTTTGTGACCCCCATGGATTGTAGCCCGCCAAGCTCCTCTGTCCAAGGGATTCTTCAAGCAAGAATACTGGAGTGGGTTGCCATTCTCTTTTCCAGGAGATCTTTGTAACCCAGAGATCAAACCTGGGTCTCCTGCATTGCAGGCAGTTTCTTTACTGTCTGAGACACCAGATACCCCGAAAAGGGATTTCCAGGTTCAAACTCGTAAGAACTGTAAACTGTATTTGAGATAAAACATTAAATGTATACATCTTTTTTCTTTAGGAGAGTTTAGAAGATCCACAATGGAAAGTTTATATCACACCTCAGAGTTTTCGGAAGAGGAATCCAGTGGGTATGATAAATCAAGTTAAACTTTCTATTAAGTATCCACATTATACAAGATACTAAATATTAATACAATGTAACTCTCCAAACACACAGAAAAAAGTAACTTCATCTAATACTTGATAAGTCATAGATAATACTGAAACACCATTTAAAAAAATCACAAATGTACTTTACATAAGGTTAAGTACTTTTAATCTTTTCAGCTAAGTCTAAAAATTACAGAATACAAAATGCAGTCAATCCTTGAACAACATGGAGGTCGGGGTGCTAACCCTCCTCCACACAGTGGAAAGTATCCATATACCCTATAGTCAGCCCTTCATATACTTGTTTCCTCCATATCCTCAGCTCTGAATCTACAGATTCAACCAGCCACCAATTGTATAGTACTGCAGTATTTACTGTTGAAAAAGTCTGCATATAAGTGGACTCCCAAAGTTCAAACTTATGTTGTTCGAGGTTAGTTGTAATGTGGCAAGTGTGTGTGTGTGTGTGTGTGTTTTTAACTTTCTAGCCCAATATAAAATTTCATAATTTATTTTAGATTTTCAGGTAATCAAAAAAATGACACTTAAACCAGCTTTTGATTCAGCAACAAACGATGAAGAAATGTACCACCTCAGTCTTCAATACCTGTTACAGGAGTATGTTACAAATAATACAGAAAGAGTTATAATAAAGATAGGGTTATAACAAAACTATGACTATGTTTTCATTGGAATTTGTATTACAATTTACTACCAATTTATCCTAAAACATTTAAATTCTTGAAAAATAAATTTATCTCAAATGCTTAAGAATACCAATAGTTATCCGTAAGCTAAACTGTAAAATTTTCCTCTTATCCATTATTCTACAAGAAATAGTGCTACTTTAGAATTGAAATTTGGTTGTCTAATGAGAAAATCATCTTAAGCTTAAGGAAATCTGTGCTGAATAAAGGTGGGTAAAGATTTTTTTTAATTCCAGAGAATCTTTCTAATATACACAAAAGGATTATAAGCAATAAAGACTACCATATTGATAACTACTGCTCCAACAGTTTCCTTTACCTGGGAAAGTGAGAATAATTTTACTTTTTATACATAATTGGTTAAAATTTTTC
This sequence comes from Capra hircus, assembly GCF_001704415.2. Lineage (NCBI taxonomy): Eukaryota > Metazoa > Chordata > Mammalia > Artiodactyla > Bovidae > Capra > Capra hircus. Next base: position 59,348,257 of record NC_030824.1, on the reverse strand, counting down.
CACATACATGACTATACATTGTGTATAGTACATTTTATTGTTTTAACAATAAAAACTATTAAAGACCAAAATGATTCTGTTACCATAGTGTAAAGTGTTTCCTTAAGCATTTTCTTTACAAATACACCATCTCATCTCACTGTTTAAAAAGACTGACTATGAGAAAACTTTTTTTTGTTTTATAAGAACAATTCTAGCTTTGAAGTTCTAAATCCAAATAACAGATGCTTATTTTTCCCTTCTAAAACCACTTCTGTAATAGCAGCCTTTTGCTGGAGTGTCTTCTTAAACTAATTTTAAGATCCTTTAAAAAGATGTTTGGAAAGTTTTGGGGGAATATTTTTAATCCCCACATTTTTGAAAACACTTCAGGACATTAGATGCATGAAACATAAGCCTGTCGGGAAGGTCAGTAGAAACTAGAATTTACGATCAAATGCTAAACAGCCACACTGCTCTCCCTTCTGATAGATTTAATCAAAAGGTTTCTGTGGTGGTTTCTCCTTAAATTTCAATTTGAGTCATTTTTATTTGTGAAACTGAAAACAAAATCAAGCTCTTATGATGACAGATGCAAATCACAATCACATCAAATGCTAGTTCTTACCTGTAAAAAGCCCTTCCATAAATAATGCAGCGAGGACCGCTCACTGAGAGGTATAAGTATTTACAATGGTCTCTAATTCCTTTTTTATCAAAATGACAGCACCTAAAATACAGCATTCCAGAATGTACCACAATTACTTGAGCTTTCAGGTTCTTCTTTAAAAAACTGGTACAATATCATCATGCCGTTTCAACTTTTCATACTTTCTCACAAGAATCCCTGAAAGTGGTTAAAAAAAAATGTATCCCAGGTTACAATAAACAAGTATTTTTGTGCTCCCACATTTTAGGTTAACATTGATAATATCCTGGGGTAGATATGCGCTGATCTAATTTTTAGAGGACTGTTTATGTTTATTCTCTTCCTTTATTTCTTCCCTTCTAGGGACCTTCCTTTCCTCTCATAGGGAGGTGATAGGGTCTGTAACAGGAATGATAGTATATTTAGGAATGTAGAAGACATTTCTGGTTAACTTTCAAGAGTCTCCTTTAAATTTGAAATATAGGGAGTCTTTAGAAAAAGAAATGACCACAACTTCCATTTGTTTCAAAAGTTTTAAATGCCTCTTTCTGAAGTTACTTTACCCACATATTTTTTAAGGAATGTATTGTATTAACATTATTACTAATTGATAGTTATCTCTTCTCCCCCTGCCCCCTACATACATACCACAGAAATTATAAACAGTGACCTGGAGAATAACATGGTCATGTAATTATTTGGAGATTCTTATTTTGTAAAAAAAAAAAAAGAGAGAGAGAGAGAAAGAAAGAAATGACCCAAATTGACTGAAAATCAAATAAAGAAAAAGACTCAAATGCTCTAGATTTAGTTTATATATTACTAAAAGTTGATTTTGTTTCCAAACATCTTGCTTTTGTTTCTAACTTCTCAAGCTCTGTCTGACATAACAGTTCATAAAATCATACCCATAAACAATGAGATTGCAACTGATTATATTGTTATTGTCTCCAAATTTTTGAATGTATATATAATAACTTTATATTTTATATAGCTGTAATTATATGTATATATAAATATGAATTGTATCAGTATTAAAAAAAGTTTTTCATCATTATTTGCTTAGACAATAAAGAATTTACCAGGGTGAATAACTTTGGCATCAGAGAACAATTAGCTTGTCACCATTTGTAATCCCTGAACTTTAAAACATGTTCAGAACCCATGAGTGGTCAAAGAAATACAAGTTGAAGCAGCAGTGTAATCCTAACATTTTATCTACCATATGATCAATATTTGAAAAGAATAAAAAATAACCAATGGTAGGTAAAACAAAGCAGTAGAAGTGTAAGTTGTGAAAAATAAAAATATTTTTAAATCTCAGAGCAAATTGACAGCACGTACCAAAAGCCTTTAAACATTTTTTGACTCTGAAATTTCACCTCTAAGAATTTGTCTCAGGAGATAATTAGACAAGTGAGAAATATTGAAGATGCAAAGCTATTTATTGACGTTCCTTTTGCAGGCTAATATGTGAATACACAAAACCTATTAATAGATTCAACCTAAATACCCAATAATAAGTAATTAGTCAGATAATTTATAGTAGTATCAATACCTTCACGGGCTTCCCTGGTGGCTCAGTGGTAAAGCATTTGCCTGCCAATGCAGGTGATGCCAGTTCGATCCTTCAGTCTCCTCTGGAGAAGGAAATGACAACCCATTCCAATATTCTTGTGAAAATCCCCATGGACAGAGGAACCTGGCAGGCTACAGTCCATGGGGTCACAAGAGTCAGACTCGACTTAGCAGTTAAGCAACAATAACAGTAATACCTTTCATACTAGACATATTAGTTTTCTATTGCCGCTACAACAAATCACCACAAATTTAGTATTTATATTTACATTTATATTGCTGAATATGCATAGAAGCAATTCCTGAAAGATATACCACTGAATGTTAATAATTACTTATAAAAGCTAGAGTTACAAGTGATAGAATTTTTTTTTCATTTTATGTATTTAAATCCATGAGCATGTATTGTTGGCACTTGTTTTATATTTATTTATGTATTTATTAATACAAAAATAAACATAAAATAATTTCTCTACTTTTTCTTCTGTGACCTTGGGAGAAAAATTCCCTCATTTTTGACCCCTTTTTGTTTTAAGATTTATTTATTTGCTTTTGGTTGTGCTGGGTCTTCAGTGCTGCGCACAGGCTTTCTCTGGTTTTGGCTAGCAGGGTCTACTCTCCGTTGGGGAGCATGGGATGCTCATTGCAGTGGCTTCCCTTGTTGCAGAATACAGGCCGTTAGGAGAGTGGCTCAGCAGTTACAGCACGGGGACTCAGTGACTGGCTCACAGGCTCCAGAGCGCCGGCTCAGTAGTTGTGGCACTCCGGGCTTAGTTGTTCCATAGCAAGTGTGAAGCTTCCGGACCAGGAACTGAACCCATGACCCCTGCATTGGCAGGCAGATTCTCACCCACTAGACCACCAGGGAGGCCCCCTGACCCCTGTTTCTTAATCAGAAAAATGAGCTACATGATATTTTTCTCATCCTTTCCAACTCTAAGACTTTCTGATTCTAAATCAGCCACTCAACTCAGGTTCGATCTAAACTTAAAAAAAAAAGGAAAAAAGGGGAAAATTTTAAGGATGGAAGGAAGCCATCAAGGATATAAGAAATCCTCTTCATTTTGCCAATTTCACACACTGTAGAAAACTATAATTGCTTTCTAAGGCAACATAATTCATTCAAGACTGAGGTTCCCAATGAAGTTGTTTATTCACCTTTGTTAATTGTCAAGATGCTCTTGATTTATTCTAGCTTTTAAACTACATGTCCTGAACTGTTATTATTAAAGCAACAGCACTGAGGATATTGTAAATTATCAGAGATAAGACAGAGAAGCTATTAATGCATCCATGCAGCCAACATTCATGATGGAGAATACAATGGATGTCTTATCAAATGAGTAACTAAATAAGACACATTGTTATAAAAACTTGAAGGATATAAATGAGATGTGATAGATAATAATGGAGAAGGGCCATAAGGGAAGGACTCTCTGAGGAAGTAACATTTGAACAGAGACCTGCAAGATCACTTCATCTCCATTTGGCTAACTATAGCAACAAAAAAAGATGGACAATAACAAGTGATCAGGACAATGCAGAGAAATTGGAACCCTCACACATCACTGATAGGAATATCAAATGATGGAACTGCTTTTGAAAGCAGTCTTGCAGTGCCTCAAAAAATTAAATTTAGAATTAACTTATAACTCAGAAATTCCAATTCCTCCCCTGATGGGGAACATGTGTATACCTGTGGCGGATACATGTTGATGTATGGCAAAACCAATACAATATTGTAATTAACCTCCAATTAAAATAAATAAATTTATTTTTTAAAAAAAGAATTGGAAATATATATTTAAACAAAAATGTGTACATAAATGTTCATAGAAGCATTACTCATAATAGCTAAAAAGTAGAATAACCCAAATGTCCATAAACTAATAGATGGATAAATAAAATTTAGTCTATCATGGAATGGGATGTATAAAGGTTGCACACCTTTGTGAATATACTAAAACCACTGAATTGTGCAATTTTTAAAAGTGTGAGCTTTATGTTTATAAATAAGTGATACACAAATTGTATCTCAATAAATGTGTTACTTTTGAAGTAACAATAAAAATAATATGGGATAATGATAGCATCTATTTCACCTTCCTCGTGAGTTTTATCAAATTTAAAATGAGTTAATATGTATAAAGTACTTAAAGGAAAATATTTGACCCATTGTAAGTGCTATGGAACTGATAAATTTAAAAATTTCCTGTCAAGATAAAAGTTTATGTTTTGATATACATTTCCACCCCTTCCAAACACATAGTATTAATGGAATAAATATAAAAATAATTTGAAATATATACAACCAATAAACTACTAGTATTTAGAATGTAATAAATCTACAAGATCAATAAGAAACAATATAACAGATAAATGAGCAGAATATAAGAATAATCCATAGGCAAAGGACTCCAAATAGTCAATAAAATATGAAAATATCAACTTCACAGTTAATCAGGAAAATCATAGTAAAATAAGAAAAATTAAAAATTCTAATAACCTCAATTGTTGATGAGGATATGGAGAAATAAACATTTTTAGAGAACAATTGGACTCTATCTAGTAGATCTGACACTGTATTGGATAATAAAGTTAAAGATACTTAGAATGTATGAACCAGAAATTCCATCTCTAAGCACATTCCCTAAAGAAATGAGACAAATTGAGAATTTCCATTGTATCCTTGTTTATGGTAGTGAAAATTGAAAAATATCTATTAAAATGAGTGTGGATTCACCATGGTATTGCTACGATAGAAGCCATATAGGGTAGTGGATAAATGAATAAATGAACTAGTATGCCTAGCAAGGACAGATCTCCAAAAACTAATTTTGTACAAAAAGAAATGTTTCCGAATAATTTGTATATTATATGTATACATATAGAACAGTGTGTGTATTTTAAAATTTTTTAACATGTGAAACAATGCTATATATTTCATACACTCATATACATGCACATAGCTACAAAACAAAAATAGCTTGAAAATAATTAACAACAAATTCAAAATAGTGGTTATCTCTATGGAAGGAAGAAATGAGATCATAGAGGGATACACATAAGATAGCATCTATATCTGTAATGCTGTATTTCTTTAAAAATTCCTACCTGAACTAAGTACAGAGTAAGATAAAGATTTGATAAAGGTGACTGGTGGAAATAGGGATATATGTATATTTTCCAAACATGTCTGTATAACAATAAAAAAAAGAAATAACAGGCCCAAGGTGCAGTCATTCCACACGACAGCAAACCGAAACTCAACTATAGTTTCAACCTCTCCCAGGATCTTGGCATTTAAAGAGACAGTCTGAAATTTCCTGGTATGCACTAGTGAGGTAACCAGTGTGATAAAACCCTGCCCTTCCTTTTCCCCAAGAAGATGACCTGGCCTGAAACAAGTCTGTCTTTTCTTTTGCTAATAATTTATTTGCCCCGCCCTCCTTCTGCTTATAAAAACCTCCCAATTTAGTAGAACTCTGTGAAGCACCCTTGTGTGCACTAGATGGGATGCTGCTTGATTCATGAATTGCTGAATAAAGCCAATTAGATTTTCAAATGTACTCAGTAGGATTTTGCTTTTTAACAGATTGGGTGGCAGTGACGTGATCAACATCTGGGGACAATGAGAAACACAGGTGTGGCAGCCAGAGAACGCTTTTGAGTTCTCTGTCTTACATCATTTCCAAGGGGCCCTTTGCTGAGTTCCTCTTGTTTTGAGCCCTGCTCTTCTTGCATTCAAGTTCCTGGTCTAATTGGTTTTCCTTTACTGGACAGGTCAACTTGAACTGCTACATGATTCAGCCTGGAGCCCAGTTGAACTGGCAGACAATTCTGCCTAGACCCAAGCCCCTAGCCTTTCAGACTGAAATCCCCAGGTTTTTGAGTGGATAACACAGCTAATATTCCACCTTGGGAACTGTCAGTGGTTTAGTCCACAATACCCCATTTCTTTGCAATCCATCCCCAGATGTCACACTGGGAACTTGGTGGCAGCTGCAGTTCTCCATTCTGTTTTGAATCAGTCCACATTCCCAGTCCTTGGGGTTTACTGGTTCAGTCCTTTCCCATGTCCAGAGTTCCACAGGAAATGGTAGTGGTACACCAAGGATTTCTTTTGGCCAGCGTGCAGTAACATTCCTTGGTTCTTTCCAATATAATCACATGTTCATTTGTCTTATTTCATGTAGATAAAGGCAAACTGATAATGGGATCCTTTGTATTCAAAGAGTTAGGCGCTGCAACTTTTGGCCCACCTGTCTGGAACAATGATGTCAAAAGCCGTGGATGTCTACAAAGATGGACAAGTTTTACTCCAGTTAGACAAGATCACTCATTTAAAGGGGTTTCCCAGGTGGCTCAAGTGGTTAAAAAAAAAGTCCTCCTGCCAATGCAGGAGCGGTGGGTTCGATCCCTGGGTTGGGAAGATTCCCTGGAGTAAGAAATGGCAACCCACTCCAGTATTCTTGCCTGGAAAATTCCATGGACAGAGGAACCTGGTAGGCTACAGTCTATGGGGTCTCAAAGAGTGGGACACAACTTAGGGTCTGAGCACACACATTTTTTTTAAATGCACTTGATTTTCCATTTCTTCCTAGATCCGTTTTGGAAGGTTATACTTTTCTAAGGATTCATCCATTTCTTCCAAGTTGTCCATTTTATTGGCATATAGTTGCTGATAGTCAGAGAAGGCAATGGCACCCGACTCCAGTACTCTTGCCTGGAAAATCCCATGGGCGGAGGAGCCTGGTAGGCTGCAGTCCATGGGGTCGCTGAGGGTCGGACACGACTTAGCGACTTCACTTTCACTTTTCACTTTCATGCATTGGAGAAGGAAATGGCAACCCACTCCAGTGTTCTTGTCTGGAGAATCCCAGCAACGGCGGAGCCTGATGGGCTGCCATCTATGGGGTTGCACAGAGTTGGACACGACTGACGCGACTTAGCAGCAGCAGCAGCAGTTGCTGACAGTAGTCTCATGATCCTTTGTATTTCTGTGGTGTCTGTTGCGATTTCTCCATTTTCGTTTCTAATTTTGTTGATTTGATTCTTCTCCCTTTTTTTCTTGATGAGTCTCTGAGGGAGAAGGCGAGGGTGGGATGATTCGAGAGAATAGCACTGAAACGTATACTACCATATGTGAAACAGACGACCAGTCCAAGTTCAATGGATGAAACAGGGCACTCAAAGCCGGGGCACTGAGACAACCCAGAGGGATGGGAGGGCGAGGGAGGTCAGAGAGGGGTTCGGGACCGGCGGGGGTGGGGGACACATGTACACCCATGGCTGATTCATGTCGTTGTATGGCAAAAACCACCACAATATTATTGTAACATAATTAACCTCTAATTAAAATAAATAATTTTAAAAAATAAACTAAAAAATGCACTGAAAAACAGGGGATCCCAAGCTGAACAAATAGAATGGGATGCCTATTTTAATCGGTGCATAGAAACTTATAAAAGACTCATGAAAAATTAAAGAGGCAAAAGGTACCTAGGCAACTCCTAGTTCTCACCCATGACATCTCCAAGGTTTCATCATCAGAACACTTGCCCAGAAACCAATGTTGCAGTTGTAATTTCCTAGGGTATTGGAAAAGAAATTGTCCTCCAATGGCACGTGCAAATTCTTCAGTGCCCTCTTACCTACCCTCTGAGGAAAACCTCTTCCTACCCCTCCCAAAGTTGCTGGGACTCAGGGATCTTTCTGTTAAAACTGTTCGCTTATTCTCTTAAAAAGCCAAAGTAAACTAAAAATTAATGAGGTTGTTTAATACTGCCAGAAATATTTACTGCTTGTCCTAGCCAAAACCTGACAAGATATTTGAAAGAGTTTAATAACTTTTATGATCTGAAATTCGGCCAAATTGGTAGCTGATAATCAGAGCCTGATAGGAAAATTTTTTCAGGCAGGCCCTCTCTTCCAAACTAAAATAAACTATATGCCCAGAGGGAAATAAGCAAATTGGAGAAAATGTAGTTGGAAGGGTAAGCCAACCTCTTTATCATCCAGGCTGCAATCCTGTTCTTTGGGGAATTGGAAACAACTGTCTTTCTCTTGCAAATTTCTGCTGCAGGGCCACAGGTGTGGCTCCAAAAGTTCAAAGCTCACCTCCCTTTTTTTAAACCAATTTCCCAAACCTCACCTATTCTCTTTCAAAATGCTAAAAAAAAAAAAAAAAAAAAAATCAGAACATCTTTAATGTTTTTCCTAGATTTAGTGAAATCTTCTCTGAGGCTACCAATGAGTTGGTAAGATATATTTTGGGGAACAAAGATGAAACAGTTACTTTTTTTCCCTTTCCAATCCCTCCAGAATTCAGAAACTTGAGCATTATTACTAACAAATCAGTCTTTAAAAGAACTTGTAGGGTAAATTACTATTCTAGCTGCACTTATATAAATGATCGGGCCAAGTTTCATACAAATAAATTAGTTTTACTATGATTACCCTTGGTAAAAATGAGGCTAACTGTAGAGGGAAAAATTATAATTGCACTTATGTGGATATTAGAATCTAGTCCTGTTAATTGTCTTTGAAATTTTATTATATCCCTGTAAACTGAGGTGCTCAGTCACTAAGTCATGTCCAATTCTTTGCCATGCCAGGAAGTACTCAAGTTTAGTTTTGCTACCCCAGAATTGTAATTCTATTTCAGTCTTTCTTCAACAGCCAGACTCCCTCAAGATCTTATTTATCTATTTTATACTATGTGTCAGATATATTATGTGTCAGTTAAAAATAGCCATATTTAATGACAAGCATTTTTTAAATAATTATTTTGTATCACTAAGATTAGGCTACATAATACAACAATAAGAAATCACGCCAAATTTCAATGGCTCACAACAAAGTAGATTTCTCACTTGTGTTATATATTGACTTTGGGTGCGGTTCTACTTCATAATCTCTTTACTGCAGGATCCAGGTTGAGGAATCCCTAATCTGAGACAAAATTATTCTCATGACAGAGAGAAAAGCGAGCATGGTGGACATATAGGACGACTCAAAAATTTCTGCTTATAAGTTCTGTACAGCGCACCCACTCACATTTCACAGGCCCTCCTTCTGCACCTGGGCCATGGAGAGGTCAGAAATCCAGACCCTTCAGATCAAGGCCAGCTGTCCTCATTGATCAGAATGAAGCCCAATTCTGATTTTATTTTATTCAAGTCTATATTTCTTCCTTCCACAAGCTATCCCAAAGCTCACTACTTTCTTTAGGCACATCGCCTCCTACTGCAGCAGGTTTGGAATATGCCTTAATGTGTGTGCCCTTGACAAATACAAAGTGTTGTTGGGTGAATGTTCGAGTCTGCAGTGAACAGAGACATCGTGCCAGATGACGTGTCCACTGCACGAGAGCTTTCCATTCCCCTAGGATCAAACCTTCACGCTGCTTCCAATTTCCTATCCTGCAATCTTCGGTGAGGACCCTTGTACAAATCCCTCCAGGACTCCGTGGAAAGGTCTGAAAGGTATGCTGCAGAGCAGGGGCACCCAGGTAATATTGCAGAGGGCTGTCCGAAGGTCCTCTCGGGCCAGTTGCCCTCCCACAGTAGTATGCTGGAGCCAGTTTACACAGGTTTGCAAGTGCCAATTATTAAATTTTTAAGAATTTTACAAGCTTGTCATTAAACACAGCCATTATTAAAAATTAAACTTCATTGTATTGTATTCATTTTACTACTTCACCTTTTATAATGTATTTTACCTCATTTCACTGTTACCCAGCCTCTAGATGTTATTTACATCTATTATAACTGAATGATGGAATTGCTATGTAACATTGTACTACTAACATCTCTTCCCAACCCCACCTTCATTGATGTCACATTGGCAGCTTGAACTCAGCCACAGTGGAAGCATTTACACCATGTGCATGCATGCTAAGTTGCTTCAGTCGTGTCCAACTCTGCAACCCTATGGACTGTAGCCCGCCAGGCTCCTCTGTCCATGTGATTCTCCAGGCAAGAATACTGGAGTGGGTTGCCATGCCCTCCTCAAGGAGATCTTCCTGACACCATAGGTATTGGCAAATGCTACAAATCAGGACTTGATTGATTGCTTAAGATCTTTGCTCAAATATCACCTACCGAGACAGGCCTTTCCTCACACCTCTATTGTTAAGAATACACATGCATCTTCGTCACAATAACTACCTTCTTTATACTTTATCTTCATAGAATACCCAGTTTATCTATGAAGTTACTTGTTCATTCTCTTTTTATCAGGGAATACTTATTTTAAATAATTAAATTACCATTTGTTAATTGTTAGTCGTGTTCAGCTCTGCGACCCCATGGACTGTAGCCTGCCAGGCTCCTCTGTCAATGGAATTCTCCAGGCAAGAATACTGGAGTGGATTGCCATTCCCTTCTCCAGAGGATCTTTCTGACCCAAGGATTGAACCCTGGTCTCCTGCACAGCAGGCAGATTCTTTACTTTCTGAACCACCAGGGAAGCCTATTTATTAATTAGCAAATGTTAAATTAATGTTTGTAGAGTAGAGCACAGGATGCCAGATGACAAGCAGCAGCAGACCAGAAGCTAAATTAAAGAATTTCATTGCTCACAGGTCCTGGAGGAAGTACACAGGACGTTTCGAGGGGCCTCACTGGGAGGCCAGGGTGCAAGCAGAGAAAGGGATGGAATCTGGGGCACCAGCCTTTACTGTGCACCCACGGGGTTTGAGGTTGTGCTTCGAGGTTTCCAGGCTAAAATCAGATTGGTCAATTCAAATCAGAAGCAGCAGCATTTCAGTAAGCTCCACAGGGGTCTTACCTAAGAAGCACAAAAAAAGAACCGTCCTGGAAGGTCTTGAGAGGTCGGGAAGACTGTTTATCACAAGGGCTCTTGGGGAAGTCATATCAAGAACTTAAAATTACTTCTGATTCTGTTATCTAGGGCATGCTCTTACATAAAGGGAATAGTGTCCATGTAAGCCTTTATTGGGAGAAGGCAATGGCACCCCACTGCAGTACTCTTGCCTGGAAAATCCCATGGATGGAGGAGCCTGGAAGGCTGCAGTCCATGGGGTCGCTGAGGGTCGGACACGACTGAGCGACTTCACTTTCACTCTTCACTTTCATGCAATGGAGAAGGAAATGGCAACCCACTTCAGTGTTCTTGCCTGGAGAATCCCAGGGATGGGGGAGCCTGGTGGGCTGCCGTCTATGGGGTCACATAGAGTCGGACACGACTGAAGTGACTTAGCAGCAGCAAGGCTTTATTGACTATGCCAAAGCCTTTGACTGTGTGGATCACAATAAACTGTGGAAAATTCTGACCACCTGACCTGCCTCTTGAGAAACCTATATGTAGGTCAGGAAGCAACAGTTAAAACTGGACATGGAACAACAGACTGGTTCCAAATTGGAAAAGGAGTGCGTCAAGGCTGTATATTGTCACCCTGCTTATTTAACTTATATGCAGAGTACATCATAAGAAACACTGGGCTGGAAGAAGCACAAGCTGGAATTAAGATTGCTGGGAGAAATATCAATCACCTCAGATATGCAGATGACACCACCTTTATGGCAGAAAGTGAAGAGGAACTAAAAAGACTAAAAAGCCTCTTGATGAGAGTGAAAGAGGAGAGTGAAAAAAGTTGGCTTAAAGCTTAACATTCAGAAAATGAAGATCATGGCAACTGGCCCCATCACTTCATGGGAAATAGATGGGGAAACTGTGGAAACAGTGTCAGACTTTATTTTGGAGGGCTCCAAAATCACTGCAGATGATGATTGCAGCCATGAAATTAAAAGACGCTTGCTCCTTGGAAGAAAGGCTATGACCAACCTAGATAGCATATTGAAAAGCAGAGACATTACTTTGCCAACAAAGGTCCGTCTAGTCAAGGCTATGGTTTTTCCACTGGTCATGTATGGATGCGAGAGTTGGACTGTGAAGAAAGCTGAGCACCAAAGAATTGATGCTTTTGAACTGTGGTGTTGGAGAAGACTTGAGAATCCCTGGACTGCAAGGAGATCCAACCAGTCCATTCAAAAGGCAATCAGCCCTGAGTGTTCTTTGGAAGGAATGCTGCTAAAGCTGAAACTCCAGTACTTTGGCCACCTCCTGCGAAGAGTTGACTCATTGGAAAAGACCGTGATGCTGGGAGGGATTGGGGGCAGCAGGAAAAGGGGACAACAGAGGATGAGATGGGTGGATGGCATCACTGACTCGATGAACGTGAGTTTGAGTGAACTGTGGGAGATGGTGATGGACAGGGAGGCCTGGCATGCTGCGGTTCATGGGGTCGCAAAGAGTCGGACAAGACTGAGCGAATGAACTGAACTGAAGGCTCTTGAAGTCTGGTTGGCCAAACAAAATGGATGCCAAGGAAGCAATACCATGGAGTAACTAGGCTAAACTCTCAAAAACCACAAACTCCTAACTTCTATGAGAGTGTGAACATTGTTCAACTTATTCACTGCTGTAATCACAGCATCAGAATAAGAACTGGAATATAGTAGGTCCCCAACAAATATTTGGTGAATGAACAGATCAGTGGATGTATGTGAGTGAATGAATGAATGAACTCAGTGTTTAATGCTCATAACATTGGAATAAATCTAACTATGGAAGAAATACTGGAGCAAAGCCCAAAGGACCACCTCCAGATATCCTTCATATTCATCAAAATAATAACTTTTATTGAAAGCCAGCTGTGTGTCACATCCTGTGACTATGAAAAGCTTTAAAATGAAGATCCGTCCCTGGGGGTGGGGGGGGGGGATCACAAGGTAATTAAAGAAATAGAACATATGTAGAAAGAATAATAGAATATAATAATTTCTTCAAGTGGTACACGACATTTCAACTTCATACAAATAGGTGTGTGTAAATATATGAGAGATTTTTTAAATTTTCACAAATAATTGTGATATAGGGGAAAAAAAATCAAAGCACACTTGTCAAAACCAAAAAGATTTGCCAGTAACTTGTTCTGTCTTATAACACAGTACTCAACAGCATTCAAAAAAAAAAAAAAAAATCCAACCTCTCCAAAGTGGATCATGACAATGCCCAGCATACAATAGTGAATTATTAGATATATGAAAAATTGGAAACCTATGACTCATAACCAAGAAAAATAGTGGGCAATAAACACAGATCTGATCTGGATTTTAGTAGTAGCAGGTATGCATTTTAAGATAGGTATTATAAATTTTCATATTTTTATGGAAAAGAGGATCATGATAAGTAAGCATGTGAGAAATTGCAGCAAAGAAATGGAAACTGTAAAGGAAGAGCTGAATGGAAGCCCCATAACTGTAAATTATGCTAATATATTTTTTCAAAGGGCTTCCCTGGTGGCTCAGATGGTAAAGAATCTGCTGCACTGTGAGACCCCAGTTCGATCGCTGGGTCAGGAAGATCCCCTGGAGAAAGGAATGGCAACCCACTCCAGTATTCTTGCCTGGAGAATCCCATGGACAGAGGAGCCTGGCAGGCTACAGCCATGGGATCGCAAAGAGTTAGACATGACTGAGCAACTTTCACACACACACACACATTGTTTTTTAATTCCCAGAAGGGCTTAAAAGTATATTGGAGACTGTAGAATAAAGTTAAAATGAAGGCAAATCAAAAAGAATTATCCAACAGAGCAAAGAGAAAGTACTTGAGAAAAATTAACTGTGACCTGAAGGACAATATAAAATGGTCTAATGCATAAAGTGTAACTAGAGTCCCAGATGGAGGAGAGAAGACAAAGGAAAAAATAATTATATATATATAGAGAGAGAGATAGATTTATACATATATACATATGTGAGTGCATGCTGCTAAGTCATATCCAACTCTATGTGATCCCATGGACTGTAGCCTGCAGGCTCCTCTGTCCATGGGATTCTCCAGGCAAGAATACTGGGGTGGGTTGCCATTCCCTTCTCCAGGGGATCTTCCCGACCCAGGGAGTGAACCCATGTCTCTCTTGTCTCCTACATTGGCAGGCAGGTTCTTTACCACTAGCACCACCTGGGAAGCCCATATATATACACATATACATATATGTGAAAAAACAGTGGCCGAAATTTTACAACTGTGGTGGAAAACATCAACTTACAGCTCCAAAAAGCTTTGTGATCCCCAAATAAATGCAAAGGGAACAAAACCTCGGTACGTGGTAGTCAAACTGCTGACAACTGAAGTTAAAGAGAAAATATAATAGAGAAAAAAAGTACATAATATACAACAACACAAGCCATGGCAGAGTTCATATCAGAAATAATACAAGTCAGAGGACAATGAAATGATATTTTTAAACTGCTGAAGGAAGAAACTGTCAAACTAGAACTCTTTGTCAAGTGAGCATGTCCCAAATGATTAGAATAAAGGCTGTTGAAAATGAACAAAATCACAGACAATTCAAAATTAGCAGCACTCAACTGCTAATGAAAACTGTTACGAAAATAAACTCAAAACCACAGATTGGGAGAAACTATTCACAAGACAAGTATATGACAAAGATCTTCTATCCAGAATACAGAAGGAACTCATACAACTCAATAATATCAAGACACAATTCCAATGTAATAAATAGGCAAAAACTTGAACAGACACTTCACAAAAGAACATCTACAGGACTTTCCTGGTGGTACAGAGGATAGCAATCCTCCGGCCAATGCAGGGGACACGGGTTCGATCCCTGGTCTGGGAAGATTCCACATGCTGAGCAGCAGCTAAGCCCATGTGCCACAACTACTGAGGCTGTGCTCCAGAGCCTGCAAGCCGCAACTACTGAAACCCATGCACCTAGAACCTGTGCTCCACAACAAGGGAAGCCACAGCAATGAGAAGCCCAAAGACCCAACGAAGACTACCCACATGCTGCAACTAGAGAAAGCATGCACACAGCAACAAAGACCCAGGACAACAAAATTATAATAATAATAAAGAGCAAAACTTCCCTTTGCTTCCTCAAAAAAGAAACAAACATCTACAAATGAACAATAAACACAAGGTGCACAGCATTACTACTCACCAGCGTGATGTGTAAGAAAACGCAATGAAAAAAAAAAAAAAAGAAAGAAAACGCAATGAGATATGACCTCACACCCACCAAAATGGCCAAAATTGAAAAGACTGATACTCCTAAACATCGGGCAGGGATGTGAGCAACCGGAACTCTCGTGTGTTGCTTATGGGAATGTAAAACCACACAACTACTTAGGAAATTATTTGGAAGTTTCTTATAAATCTAAACATATTTCTATGCTATCACCCTCCAACTCCATTTTTAGGTAGTTACCAAGAGAGATGAAAATATAAGTCCATACAAAATGAATGTTTAGGGCAGCTTTATGAATTGTAGCCAAAAACTGAAAACCCAAATGACCATCAGCATGAGAATGGACCAACAAATTGTGAGACAGCCACATGATGGAAAATTACCCAACAATTTTAGAAAACAAGTACTTCTGTACAGATATACACAAAACATGAATAAATCTCAAAAACATGTTGCACAAAAGAGACAGACAGAAAAGAGTACGTACCAAATGAATTTCTTTAAGATTCCAACAACACACAAAACTAATGATAGTAGAAAACCAGAACAATGCTTGCTTCTGGCAAGTAGAGAGGAACTGAAAGGGATCACAAGGGAACTTTCTGAGGTGAGAGAATCATTCTACATCTTGATTGGCTACTGGCTATATATGGCTATGTGGCTTCCCAGGTGGCTCAGGGGTAACGAACCCATCCGCCAATGTAAGAGATGCCAGAGGCGCAAAGTCCAACCCCTGGGAGGGGAAGATCCCTTGGAGGAGGCACTGGCAACCCACTCCAGTATTCTTGCCTGGAAGATCCCATGGACAGAGGGACCTGGGGGACTACAGTCCATGAGGCTGCAAAAAAGTTAGATACAACTTAGCAACTAAACAGTGCGCTTGTACACTCTTGGTTACACACTTTCAAAACTCATTGAATCGCACATTAAAATTCTGTGTTTTACGGTATGTGAAGTTTACTTCAAGAAACAAAAATCACTGCAGAATTTTCAAATAAATTGACAATCCAACTTTTAAATTATCAAGGAGAAGCAAAGCTTACAAATAGTCAAGATACTGTTGAAGGAGAAAGAGAACAAGTTAGGAACACACTTTTTGCACCAAAATCAAGACATTATAAACCCATGGTAGTTTTAAAATTTAGTATTTTTACATGAATAAATTAATTGATCAATGGAAGAGAGGCCAAAAGCAGACGCACACACAGATCGGAGCTTGATTTATGCCAGAGACGACAATGAAGATCACTGAAACAGACTATTCAGTGACTAGTACTGAAAGAATTGGCTATTCAAATGGAAATAAAAGTTGATCCTTGTCATAATACAGATACACAGAAAATAAAATTTTCAACTGATTGAAGATTTAGATATGAAGGGCTAAAGTTCAAAACTTTTAGAAAAAAATATAGGTGAATACCCTTCTAACCTCATGGTAGGAAAGAACTTTTGAAACAAAATATACCAATAAAATTGACAAATTAAAATTTAAATTACTGTTCATCAAAAGAAGAGTAGAGAAACAAAAGCTACAAAATGAATGATAAAACACAGATAAACAAAATTTAAGAACTCTTACTAAACTGTAAGAAAAGATAACCATCACCTCCTAAGAAATGAACAAAAATGAAACAAAAAGAAAATGAACAAAAACAAACATTTCAGAGAAGAAAAAAAATCACAAAGTGACTCAATAACAAAACAGAGGAAAGATGTTCTATCTCATTAGTAGCACTATGAGCTCATTCTTTTTTTATTATTATTATATAGCAGGGAAGGTTCTCAGTTCAATTCAGTTGCTCAGTTGTGTCCGACTCTTTGTGACCCCATGAATCGCAGGATGCCAGGCCTCCCTGTCCATCACCAACTCCTGGAGTTCACTCAGACTCACATCCATCAAGTTGGTGATGCCATCCAGCCATCTCATCCTCTGTCATCCCCTTCTCCTCCTGCCCCCAACCCTCCCAGCATCAGGGTCTTTTCCAATGAGTCAACTCTTCGCATGAGGTGGCCAAAGTACTGGAGCTTCAGCTTTATCATCAGTCCTTCCAAAGAAATCCCAGGGCTGATCTCCTTTAGAATGGACTGGTTGGATCTCCTTGCAGTCCAAGGGGCTCTCAAGACCTTCTCCAACAGGGAAGGAGTAGTGCTCTAAAAAAAAGTAGATATGCACCAAATTATGTGGTAACACAAAATAAACAAATGTGAAAATCAATATTCAGCCAAATCTAAGACCAAACCCTTAGGTCACCACCATAGACCGAATTTCTTAGATGTCAGAATCTTTGGATTTTGCCCCCAAAGTAGTTTTTACTAAAATTTTTCATTAAAACCACTAGTCAATTATTTAAAATTCAACATAAGAAGAACAATTCCTCGAAACTGTCAGCTGATGGATTGCTCCTGTGTTCACCATACAGGTCATGTGTGAAACTAAATAGATTTTCTTTCAACTGAGGTTGGTAGAGGGGCATATTTAGGAGTTCTTCATTTTTGTTTAACGCTGTCTCCCTTTCTGTATATTCTTTGTTATGTCTAGATCAAAGATGGTTTAGTACAGATAGTGTCCATGATTTGGGTTGTTTTCCCACCTTGTCAAATTGAATAGGTCAAACTTAACATTTTACTTTTTATCCATCCTTCAAGATATGAAGAATTTCTAAAGAGAATTTTTTCCTGAATGACTCATGGCCTAAACAGAATTAAATAACTAAAAAATACTGTACAATAAGAATAGTTTTAAAGATTATCTTCAGTAATATTTGAATAGTAATACAACTTCAAAGATTAATTCTAATCTCTGTGCTATGATTTCTATTACTCTTTCTTGTACTATTTAAATTTTATAAATATTCACTGGCTCTAAAAGGATATAATATTCTTTTTAAAGTTATCTAGCCAACATGTTCTATCTTAATATTAATCTTTACTTTAGATCTATTTCCTTATACATTTATTATTTGAAATATTCTGATTGTTCTAATAATTTTAATTTCTACAATCATTAAGTATTGGTGCATTTCACTCTGGCAATAACATTTACATTTATACTTCAACAGATGGATAGACTCTCAACATTTAGAATCTACAGAGATTTTTTTCATCATGAACTACAAACGGAATGTACTCTGTTTGAAAGTGAATATCCAGGTTGCTGTTGTTCAGTCGCTCAGTTACGTCTGACTCTTCGTGACCCCATAGACTGCAGCACGCCAGGCTTCCCTGTCCTTCACCATCTCCTGGAGATTGCCCAAACCCATGTCTATCAAGTCGGTGATGCCATCCAACCATCTCATCCTCTGTCATCCCCTTCTCCTCCTGCCTTCTATCTTTCCCAGCATCAGGGTCTTTTCTAATGAGTCGGTTCTTCACATCAAGTGGCCAAAGTACTGGAGCTTCAACTTCAGCATCATTCCTACCAGTGAATATTCAGGGTTGATTTCCTTTAGGACTGATCCAGGTAGTGGCAGTATATCTGAATTCTATGCCTTGTTCATGTTGTTGGCATTGCTTTGCTGATTCAACATAGTAGTAACTTACATGACCACACTGCTGAATGTTTAGGGATGTCAGCTGAAGTAGACATTCATCTAGCCATCCTTCCAAAAGCCTGAGCCTGAACCAAAGACAAAAATATTGGCCGAATATTTTAGTTAACAACAAACTACAGTGCATCCCCTAAAGGAAGTATGTAACCAAACATCCATCTCTGAGACAGAACCTTATCCCATATCCACACAAATAATACAGAAATTCTCTATCTCCAAACTTTAAATTTTCCCAGACACCAAAACAGAGATGGACTGTAAAGATGCTCTGACGGTTGTTCTTGTTCTTGTTCTTGTTGATAATGATGACTTCTTATCCATAACCCTCTGCCACTTGCTGGGCTTCGCATGTGGTGCTAGCAGTAGAGAACCTGCCTGCCGATGCAGGAGACATAAGAGGGCAGCTTCAGCCTCTGGGTTGGGAAGATCAGCTGGAGAAGGGCAAGGTAACCCACTCCAGTACTCTTGCCTGGAAAATCCTATGGACAGAGGAGCCTTGTGGGCTATGGTCCATAGGGCTGCAAAGAGTTGGACACGACTGAATTGACTTAGCGAGCATGCACTGTCACTTAAAAAACTTCATAGCAGCCTCTCAAGAAACACCACACAGAGCCGCAGCCCACGTTTCACGCATTCCCCCCATGGCGACAGCACTGCTTGAGAATAGACTTGGACAAAGTAGACTTCTTGGTGAATTCTGAATAAAGGAATAAAAATAAAATTATTTAAGGCATAAAAAGTATTGATATAAATAGGAAATAAACCCATATAAATACAGTCAACAGATCTCTAACAAAGGGGCAAAGGCAATACAACGGAGCAAAAGTCATATTTTTCAACAAAGGTGCTAGACCAATTGGACATCCACATGCAAAAACATTCATCTAGAGCCAAATCCACACCCTTCACAAAAATTAACTCAAAATGGATTATAGACCTAAATATAAAATGCAAAAAACTTATTTCTAGAACATAACATAGGAGAGAACCTATATGACCTGGAGTATGATGATGACTTTTAGATACAGTAGCAAAGGCATGATCCATGAAAGAAAGAACGGAAAAGCAGAACTTACTAAAATTGAAAACTTCTGCTCTGCAAACGACACCACCAAGAAAATGAGAAGTCATGGACTGGGGCAAAATATTTGCAAAATACACATCTGACAAAGGACTGGTACCCAAAACATAGAGAGAACTTTTAAAACTCAACAGTAAGAAGAGAAAAAAAAACAGCATGATTTTTAAATGGGCCAGAAATTAAAGAGATACTTCACCAAAGAAGATAAACAGAAGGAAAATAAACATGAAAAAGATGTTACACACCATTTGTCATCAGAAAAATGCAAACGAGATACTAATGTAACTATTTGGTCATTCTTGGCCAAAATCCAGAAAAATGACACTAAATGTCTGCGTAGGTGTGGAGCAACAGGAATTCTCATATATTGTTGATGGGACTAGAAAATGGCACAGCCACTTTGGAAGAGACTTGGCTGCTGCCTATAAAACTAAACATACTCCTTGTCATACCATCCAGCAATTACACCTCTTGCTAATTTATACAAAGGAGTTGCAAACTTATGTCCACACAAAAACCTGCACATAAGTATCTATAGCAGCTTTATTCATAACTACCAAAACTTGGAAGCAAGCATAATGTCCTTCAGCAGGTAAATGGAGAAATAAACCATGGCACATCCAGACAGTGGAATATTATTCGGTACTAAAAAGAAACGAACTATCAAGCCATGAAAAGACATGGAATAATATTAAATGCATGTTACTGAGGGAAAGAAGTCGATGTGAAAAGGTCATACACTGCCAGAGTCCAAATGTGTGACATTCTGGAAAAGGAAAAACCATGGAAACAGTAAAAAGATCAGTGGTTGCCAGGGGTTAAGGGTGGGGAGAGGGATGAAAAGGCAGGGCACAGAAGATTCTTTAGGCAGTGAAAATACCCTGTGTGATATAATAACGGTGGATTGGCTTCATTATAAATGTGTACAAGCCCACAGAATATACAACACCAAGAATAACCCTGATATAAACAAAAGACTTAGCGTGTTAATGATGTGTCAATATAGGTCCATCCATCGTAACAAACGTACTCCTCTGGTGAGGGATATTGATAATAGGGGAGGTTACGCATGTGAGTGGACACAGGGGTACCAAAATCTCTGTATCTTTTTCTCAATTTCCCTGCCAATCTAAAACTGCTCTAAAAAATAATATCTGTTAAGTTCTTTTATTTTAAAAAACAGTGGAAGGATACACACAAATGTAATAGAAGCAGATCTGAGTTATCAAGAAAACAGAGAATGAATGAAAGCTAGACTTGGAGATGTATGCTTTCGTAGATTTTAATTTTTGTTTCACAAAAGTTATGTCCTAACTCATAGTAAAATAATAAATGCATAATAAAGTCTTTTTATAAACACAGATATAATAGAGCAAAATATTAATGATATTCAGCTCTATGATTTTTGTTAATTGACTTATTTTTTTATTGTTTACTTATTTGTATTTTGTGAGTTTTCTGCAATAAGTATATTTTCTACAATAAATATGCATATGATTTTCAGTAATTTCAAAAACTCATCATCCCACTTCCCTAAATTAATGGAAAATAATTTCAATAGTATCTCAGTATAAGCAGTTTGAGCAACCTCAGAAATGTTTATAAACTCCCCGACCCCCAAAGTAAATTTGCTCTATCTGAGATCTACTGAAGACCCCATCATTGAAGAACACTCTTTACCAATTTTAAAAGAGCAAAGTGCTTATTATTTTCAAGCCACGAAATGCATTTTTAATTTTTTAAATTATTTTTATTTTTTACATGAAGAATAGTTGTTTTACAGTACTGTGTTAGTTTCAGGTATATGGTACAGCTATTCAGATATATATATTCTTCTTCAGATTCTCTTCCTTTATAAGTTATTACAAAATACTGAGTACAGTTCCCTGTGCTATACAGTAGGTCCCTGTTGATTATCTGTTTTATATTTAGTTGTGTATCTGTTAACCTCATCCTCCTAATTTATCCCTCAGCCCTCCCCTCCCTCCCCTATGATAACTGTACATTTGTCTTCTATGTTTGTGCTTTGGAGATAAGTTCACATATCTTTTTTTAATGTTCCACATACAAGCGATCATTTTTCTAATTTGACAGCAATCAATCTACTTTCTTTTACACAAACCAAATTTACTTAATATCTAGTTAATGATACAAGTTACATTATATGTCCATTCACATTTATTTCTGTGTTTAAAGATAAACAGAAATACTTCATTTTCATAGATGCCCCTAAAATATGTTTGATTGATAGCCTCGTCTTCCCACTTAAGCGCAGTTGGATTCTCTTCTAATACTCATCCATTCATAAAGATGAAAAGTGTAAAACTACTTTATTAGAAATATTGATTTTAAATTTAAAACTGTTGTGAATAAATTGCTTGTTTAAGAAAAGCCAGAGGGGAAACAGGGAGCTGGGGTGTTCTGTGTAAATAAGCACAGTTAGAGCATGGCATTCTCCTTATAATTTCTATGGGAGATATTGTGCAATCAAGCATAGTTTCTGTCTCTGAAGCTCAGCTGCAAAGAACAAAAAAGTCTGTGGCACAGTATTGTCATAGTCAATGTCTATCAACAAATTATATTCGTGGCACATACCTAATACCAGCACATTCCTTGTTCTCCGTGCTCATCCACTGAATTCACTGGCAAATAAACATTTTGCCAGAGGAAGATCACAGAGTGATTTCAGGAAATATCTAAAGAAAATGAAGGAAGAAATTAATCAAATCCAATAAGCAATGATCCAGCTAGTCAATATTCTTCAACAAACACTGCTCCAGCTCCCTCAAAACTGGTCTGTTAGTGGGCAGGAATATCCTCCCATCAAGCGTAAAAGCAACCTTTACCAGGGTGATCTGAGTTCTTCCTAGTACGTCCTTTAGTGAGGAGATAAACACTTGTCTCCAAAGGACTTCCTGGAACTCCATGCAGTATGGGTAGGAGAATTCTGAAAAAGTACAGCTTCCTTTCAAAGATAAACAAATCATGCTGTGCAGGATTTTAAGTGTAAGAATGATAATTCTTATGCTGGTGAACACCATTAATCCATTAAGTTTTCAGCAACTACTAAATACATTAATGTCCTTGTTAGATACTCCAGGCTTTCCTGGTGGCTCAGATGGTAAAGAATCTGCCTGCAATGCAGGAGACCTGGGTTCGATCCCTGGGTCGGGAAGATCCCCTGGAGAAGAGAATGGCTACCCACTAAATTCCATGGACACAGGAGCCTGGTGGGCTACAGTCCATGGGGTCTCAAAGGGTTGGACACAACTGAACGACTAACACTCACTTGTTAGATATTCCACGTAGGTAAATGTTACTAATAACAGAAGCCCTTATTGCAAAGCAGTGTTTTTCCACTCTAAATATGTACAAAGAGTTCACTGCACCACAATATCATTTTTTAAATAAAGAGTATTATAAAAGTAATTTCACTCTTTTAAGTCTATTGGAGACTCACGTAAAGTCCTATGAGGCAAGGACTGAGAGGTGTAAGGCCGTCCATTCCCATACCCTGCATGCCACTGATGGCAAGGCTGTGCTTTCATGGTTTCTCTGTCAACTTTTTGCATTCCTCTGTTTTCTTGCTAACTGCTGTTAATTCTGGAGAAGGCAATGGCACCCCACTCCAGTACTCTTGCCTGGAAAATCCCATGGACAGAGGAGCCTGGTAGGCTGCAGTCCATGGGGTCGCTACTAGTCGGACACGACTGAGCGACTTCACTTTCACTTTTCACTTTCATGCATTGGAGAAGGAAATGGCAACCCACTCCAATGTTCTTGCCTGGAGAATCCCAGGGACAGGGGAGCCTGGTGGGCCGCCATCTATGGGGTCACACAGAGTCAGACACGACCAAAGCGACTTAGCAGCAGCAGCAGCAGCTGTTAATTCAACTTCCTAACAGTACACGCTGCCCCTTTTCAAACACTAGGCGAAGCTGGTAGTGCTCAGCTTCTCGTACAGAACCCAATGTGCTCTGAGCAGGCCTTTGAGGTTCAGAAGCTTTTATCAAGTACTTCTAGGCTTAAGAAGAAATACGTTATAGTTTAAATCTGACTTCTGGAAAACAGGTGAATTCATTTAATATAATTCCAGAGTTATAGGAACTATTTCAACATTCTAACCTGCATCTTGTCACAAAAGATAACACTATATTTAAGTCAAAATTCTATGGCATGAAAAAAAAAATCCACAACACAACAAAACAAAATTCTAGGCATAATCTTCTCAAGGTTGTCACAAAATGATGAACTCAATCAGGTTCCTAAAGCACATCCCTCAGAACATAGGTGATCAGAGCTGATACAGTGAGAAGCAATACTTAGAACCCAGCTCTGGGGCCTCTGCCCTGGGCACTCCCCACCACCCTCACTGCTCTTTCTTCCTCAGGACCAGGAGGGTAGATTTAGGAGGAAAAACACGTGCCAGCAAAACTTCCCCTGGGGTGGGAAAAGAAGTGGGAAAGAGACTCAGAAGCAGAGAGCCAGGCAGGGCACCAAATGCCAAGAAACCCAAAAATTCTAAATGAAAGTCTGCATTCCAGGTCATTTTGCAGGTATGTCCATCAAGGTAAGAACATTTTAATAATTTGTTAGCTCTATGGCTAGCTTTTGAGTATACAGGCATGTAATATTTAGCTGCTCATTTGCACTCTTGTTCCAGCAAGGCAAATAACCTATCCACTGTAAGTTCTACAAACTCAGTGAAAGCAGAGAAACATTTTACCGTGCTCATTACTATACTTCCAGGAGCAGACACAAAGATGATGATGAAAAGTGTGCCCCATGGTTAGAAAAATGTTTCAGAAATGCTACCTTTCACAGTTTCTTTTGGAAGATTGTGCATTTTAAAGGCCTTGAGAAACTACAGTTGTAAGCAAGCCCCTCCTACCTTTTCCTCTAGAGACCTTCTCACATCTACCTTATGGTCGAAGTCTTTCAGGAATGTTTCAAATCAATAATATATATCAACGAGCCCACATTGGGAGCAACTCAAGACACCTGGAATGGACATCACTTACCCTCAAACAGGGTCCCAGATACAATTCAAACATTACAAAAACTAAGAAATATATTGGGTCCTCTAAAGGAAATAAACATAAGATTTTTCATGAACAAACCAAGAATTTAATGAAGGCAAAAAGTTAATATTTTACGGTAATTTTTCTACCTGAGAATAGACAGTTTAGAGAGGAACACAGACAGAAAAAGTAACAAACTTATCATAGTAAATTCAAGGTGAAGAATAAATGTCCTCTAAACTTTCAATACTCATTTAACACTTTGTTTATTCATCAAAGTGTATTGACTTCTGCTCTCACTAATCTGGATTCAAACGTCGACCAATTCAGCACTTTTAGTTTAGTCATGGACATCAGCTGTAGTTAATACTAACACTGATAATGACTAACACTTAGCATCAGAGGAAGGCAGAGTGGGAAATTTACACTATAGACTTTTAGTTTAAACTATAACTATAGGGGGAAAAAGTGGGGACGTATGCTAGGACTCTTTCAGAGACAAGTCAAAGATATCCTATTCAAACTAACTTAACCACATAAAAGAGTTACTGGCTGATGTAACTAGGAAAGATATGGATGCCATTAATTTCAGAAATCACGGGATTAAGGAACTCAACTCACTCCATTCTCCTCTGTTCTATTTCTCTTCCCCATCCCTTTCTCCCCTCTCCTCACATCTCTTAGCTTTCACACATCTCCAAGTGACATCATCGCAGTTTAGAAACCCCAAAGGACAGAATATCTCAACTTTCAATATACAAAAACTCAAGGAATGAAGTCTCATTGGACTAGCTTAGGTCACATGTCGCATTAGATCAATTGCTACAACCTAGAAAGGTAGGCTGGGGCTTCCCTGGTGGCTCAGATGGTAAAGAGTCTGCCTGCAATGCGGGAGATGTGGGTTTAATCTCAGGGTTGGGAAAATACCCTGGAGAAAGGCATGGCTACCCACTCCAGTATTCTTGCCTGGAGAATGCCATGAACAGAGAGCCTGAAGGGGTATAGTCCTTGGAGTCCCAAAGAGTCGGACACAACTGACATCAATCATATCATGAGGTGAGATCACTCAACACAATGCAGGTACTCTTACCAGAAGAGCGTACAGGGATGCCTAACATACAGAACTTCAGATGTGCCACGCAGCATGTAATTCACAACACTCCTCAAGTGTCTACAAAGGAGAATAAAGGATGTCTTTAAGAACATCCTCTAAGACAGAACTGATGATCCTATTTGCAGGGCACCATAGGAGAGCAGACATAAAGAACAGACTTAGGGTCACAGTAGTGGGGGAGAGGATGGGAGAGAGTAGTCCTGGAGCATATACATCACCATATATAAAACCGAGAGCCAGTGGGAATTTGCTGTATGATGCAGGGAACCCAAAGCAGTGCTCTGTGATAACCTAGAGGGGTGAAATGGGGAGGGAGGTTTAAGAAGGAGGGAACACATGTTTACCGAGGGTTGATTCACGCTGATGTACGGCACGAGTCCTCACAATACTGTAAAGTAATTATCTTCCAATTTAAAATAAAACTGAATTTAAAAAAAGAATTATCTTCTAGGACTTCCCTAGTGGTCAGTGGTTAAGAATCTGCCTGCTAATGTAGGGGACACAGGTTCTGTTCCCGGTCTGGGAAGATTCCACGTGCCTTGGGGCAATTAAGCCTGGTGCGCCACAGCTACTGAGCCCACCCGCCGTTGAGCCTGTGCTCCACAACAAGAGAAGCCACCGCTACGAGAAGGCCATGCACGGCAACCAGAGAAAGTCCACGTGCAGCAACAAAGATCCAGCATAGCCACAAATAAATAAATATAAAAATAGACACACTCAAAACAACAAAAAAAAATTTTTTTTAAGTATCTTCTAGTCAAGAGGTCAACGAGGCAAGACGGGAAGAGACAACTTCAGAGACAGAGGCACACACAGCAACCGTCCTTTGCTACTGATGCTACTGAGACAGCATAGACACGCCTTTAGTCTCCCCAAGCTCAGCCTCACAGTCAGCAAAATGAAAAACTGCTTTGAAAATCACTGTAATGACGGTGCACGTACAGTGATTGATATTGGTAACAATTTATTTTGCTTTTATGTTACCCTAATTTCCTATGAGGTCATTATCTGACTAAATGGCACATAATAAAGGATCCTTCTATAGGAATTTAACCACTGCTAACTTGCATGTGATCTCAGACAAGTCACTTCATCTCTTTGTTCCTATGAGAAGTTTGGACTAAATCATCTCTCAAATTTCTTTTGATTATAACGTTTTATTATTCTATGGAGGGCGTCCCTGGTGACTCAGATGGTAAAGAATCTACCTGCAATGCAGGAGACCTGGGTTTGGTCCCTGTGTCAGGAAGATCCCCTGGAGAAAGGAATATCTACCCACTCCAGTATTCTTGCCTGGAGAATCCCATGGATGGAGGAGCCTGGTGGGCTGCAGTCCACGGGGTCTCAAAGAGTCGGACACGACTGAGCGACTTCACTTCCCTTCCCTTCCAGTATTCCTGCCTGGGAAATCCCATGGACAGAGAAGACTGGGGAACTACAGTCCATGGGGTCACAAAGTATCAGACATGACTGGGTGACTAACACACACGCACACTCTATGGAAGTCTTTTCCAAAGCTTTAGCTACTGTGCTTCAAAATATAGGGCGTAGGAAATCCAGCCTCTTTTGTTGGGGCTTGCTAGTTCTGTTTCCCTTGGGTCTTTCTCACAGCATGAATCTGAAACTTCAGTTGACCAATGTGCTTCTTACATAGACTAAGACTTTAAGCTCAAGTCTAAACTCAAAATGCTAGTATTAAAAACGAAAAGAATCACTTTCCTCTAACATTTTCACAGAAAAAGTTCAGCTATTAAAATTTAGCTAGATGATTAAAATTTAAATAACCACTCTAATACAAAATAGATTTCAGATAAAATCTCTTCTAAGAAAAAGATGGAAGAGAGCTTTGAGGGAGAGATTGGATATGGGGAATCAGATGATTAGGGACGGAGAGGGACTGGGGAAGAAGTGAAGGAAGGAGAGAAAAAAAGTTCTTTACCTTTAGGTAACATGGGAAGAGCATTTGAAAACCAAAAGCTTAGTTTAAAATATCATTTGAATTTGAAAAATACAACCAGGGAAGTCAACTTTTCTCATCCCTTATATCATATGTAATATCTACTAAAATTCCCAGACAATAGAGACCAAATTATCTTTATAACACACACTTTTGCTTCTCAGCTTCTTCCCCAACCTCCCAACAGAATACAAAAGTCTTAGGCAGCTGACTTGGCTGCTGAGTCTTAATCCCGCCTTCCTTACCCACAGCTAGGGCTGGGCTGCATGCATTAATGAGCCTGAGGGGCAAATGACCGATTCTGCTCTGTAGATGGTGCTGGACAACGCATTAAGCAGTAGGCGTAACATTTTGTTTTCACAATAGATGGACCAGCTTTATATATATTAGTTGGAGGATAATTGCTTTGCAATGTGTTAGTTTCTGCTGTACCACAACATGAATCAGCTATTATGTATACATATATCCCCTCCTTCTTGAGCCTCTCTCCCACAACCCCATCCCACCCTAGGTCATCACAGGGCGCTGAGCTAAGCTCCTTGTGCTAAACGGTAACTTCCCACCAGCTATCTATTTTATACATGGTACTCTATCTATGTCAATGACACTTCGGATGAACCAACTTTAGAATGCCCTTTCTCAGGACTTCGCCTATTATGTGAGAACAATAAACAGTTCTTATTTTCAAAAATGTAAAAGTTGACTTCAGAGACAGGGGCCACCTGAGTATATGACCACTCAAAATTTGTAATCTATAAGAATTGGAGGATTTAAAAGGAGCTTTGTATAGACAACATGTCCAGACTGAGGAACCTGCCAGGGCACTAGTCCACAGGTATAAATAAACAATGTCTGGATAAACCCAGGTTGCTGCTGCTGCTGCTAAGTTGCTTCAGTCGTGTCCGACTCTATGCGACCCCATAGATGGCAGCCCACCAGGCTCCCCCGTCCCTGGGACTCTCCAGGCAAGAACACTGGAGTGGGTTGCCATTAGCTGCATACAAATATGTAAGTGGAATGTGTTCAAATGTCACATTACTTTGATAAATGCCACATCTGCTTCCTATGCCCAGAAGGGTGGCTACAATAACTGGAACAGAGCTCCCAACTCCTCGAGGTGCCTCAGATCTCTCATCTCTATACAAATTCTTGCAGGGTCCTGGGTCTCTATACAATAGTTCCTAGGTCTCTATTCTCATCTCTACACAAATTCTATACAAATTCTTTAAAGCCTTGCTATTGCGGTGCTAGAAAGACCCTTGAGAGTTCCTTGGACTGCAAAGAGATCAAACCAGTCAATCTTAAAGGAAATCAACCCTGACTATTTATTGGAAGGACTGATGCTGAAGCTGAAGCTCCAATACTTTGGCCACCTGATGTGAAGAGCTGACTCACTGGAAAAGACCCTGATGCTGGGGAAGATTGAGGGCAGGAGGAGAAGCAGCAACAGAGGATGAGATGGTTGGATGGCATCACTGACTCAGTGGACATGAGTTTGAGCAAACTCCAGGAGACAGTGCAAGACAGGGAAGCCTGGTGTGCTGCAGTCCATGGGGTCACAAATAACTGGACACGTCTCAGCAACTGAACAAAAACAACATACCTCTGTACTCTCACACTTCAAGCTCAGTAAACTGTTACCACTTACGTCAATAAGTGGGCTTGTTGAGCATTTGAAGGATAACTGAAGATTTAGTCTCTGTACATCTCTGCAACAGGAAAGAGTGAGTTAATTAAAAGCTTAACTAATTCTCCTCATCAGACTTCCACACAGCCTTTCCTTGTGGCCTGGCTTCCAGCCAAGTCCTGAAGGGCAGTCAAGGCTGCCAAAGCCAGCTCCCAGCTGCTGGGGAATGCGGGGCTCAGATTATTACAGAGTGGCCAGATTATCATATGTTAAAAGTGAATAAAAATAGATTTATAATACAGAACTGATGCTGACTAACAAGCTAGCATTTTCTTAAATGTATTGGCAGTATGTGCTTCTCATCTCAAAAACCACCACTCTTCAAGTTCATAGCCGTTAAAGCATGGAGTGGACTGCTTCTCTCCCCAAAACATTTCCCCTAAATATTGAACTGACATGTTTTGCAAATAATAAAAGTGAAATGGCTTTGAAGCAGTTCAGTTCAGTTCGGTCGCTCAGTCATGTCTGACTCTTTGCGACCCCATGAACTGCAGCACGCCAGGCCTCCCTGTCTATCACCAACTCCCAGAGTTTACTCAAACTCATGTCCATCGAGTCAGTGATGCCATCCAGCCATCTCATCCTCGGTCATCCCCTTCTCCTCCTGCCCCCAATCCCTCCCAGCATCAGAGTCTTTTCCAGTGAGTCAACTCTTCACATGAGGTGGCCAAAGTATTGGAGTTTCAGCTTTAGAATCATTCCTTCCAAAGAACACCCAGGGCTGATCTCCTTTAGAAGGGACTGGTTGAATCTCCTTGCAGTCCAAGGGACTCTCAAGAGTCTTCTCCAACACCACAGTTCAAAAGCATCAATTCTTCGGCACTCAGCTTTCTTCACAGTCCAACTCTCACATCCATACATGACCACCGGAAAAACCATAGCCTTGACTAGACGGACCTTTGTTGGCAAAGTAATGTCTCGGCTTCTGAATATGCTATAGCCTAGAAAATATAATCATCCTGTCCCACAAAGAGAGGAAAAGAAACTCTGTCCAGTAGGTGACCTACTAAATTTCTCAAAACTGCATTGATTTAAAAATAAAATCACACTGTTTTTGTAAAATAAAAACAGGAAAATCTTTCCTACTTCTACTATTCTGCTATCTAGAAACCAAAATGAAATTACCTGTTTTCACTCAAGGGGTAGTTGATGGAGTATTATTTTCCCTGAGCCAAGACAGTAAATGTGGATAAATCTAAAATTCTTGAGCAAATGTATGTAGCAAATGTATGTTAGTTGAAATGACAAAGGCAGGCAAAGCTCAGTGGTGAAATGGAAGCTTTTTTTGAACCTCCATAGTGGTTATCTCATCTCTCAACTTGACCTTAACAAATAATATCATTTCATGTGAGCCAAAATAGGCCCCAAAGAAAAGAAATTCTTCATTCTGCCTGTGTTAGTTCAAGGTGTGAGTTGCAGAGGTGAAGGGGAGGGCTGGTATAAACCACTATCTGTTCTTTCTTTATTTTTGTTTTGACCACACCATGGGGCATGTGGGATCTTTTTCTGTTTTTTTTCTATCTTTCACTGTTAATAACTTTATTGAGATGTGATTTATGTATAATTCACCCATTGTCAGTATACAGATCCTCGATTTCTAGTAAATTTATACATTTGTACAAAAGTAACCTGTTTTATATTTTTATAAAAGTATAGTTGATGTACAATATTGTATAAATATAGATGTATGATAGAGTGATTCAATATATTTTAACTTATAAAATAAAATGTTTTTATTTTATGTATTTACTTTTGTTTTTTAATTGGAGGATAATTGCTTTACAATGTTGTATTAGTTTCTGCTGTACAACAGCATGAATCAGCTATGACACGTGTAATCTTCTCTAAGTTCCCTGATCAGACACCGAACCTGCGCCCCCTGCAGTGTACACCCAGAGTCTTAACCACTGCACCACCAGGAAGGTCCCTTAAGTCCCTTAAACCACCGTCTGATGAAACGTAGTTGCTGTCTCAGCTTCCCTCCTGCCAAAGCACATGGGACTTAACTCAACCACACCCACCATTTGCTCATCATTTTCTTCAGGTGTCTCTCTCTCCCTCGATGCATGAACTTTTCAAAGGTAAAATATGTCTTTTATCCTCAGCATCTCTCAAAATATCTGAAACAAAGTTTATTAAACCAATGATTTCAATGTTCAATGTATTCATTAATATAGTAATCCCAGGAATCTTGGTTTAAAAAAAAAAATCATGTAATGGAGAAAAGAAGATCTCATAATCACAGAATTCCCTAAAGGGTAATTACTCCCAGAATGTTCCTTCAACCATAGGTTCATGTATAAAGCCCCAAAAGTATAAAAGAAACTAGAGAAAATCACTCTATTCATTTCCATTCTCTGCATATGCTGATGGTATCATATTTTGAGTTCTCTTCATTCTTTGCATGTTGAACTCCTGCCTAGCTGGAACATCCAAAGTAGTTTCTTACTCCCTGGTTATTGACCTCCTAGATGCCAGGCATTCAGCTTGTTTCTGGTACCTGGTTTTGCTAGAAGCCTGTGGGGTTGCCTCGCCAGTTCTGCTGGGCTGCTATTTAAATCCTAGCATTAGGGACTTCTCTAGTGACCCAGTGGGTAAGACTCCATGCTTCCACTGCACGGAACTCAGATTCCATCCCTGGTCAGGGACCTTGGATCCCACATGCTGTATGGTACAGCCAAATAAATAAAAATCCTAGTGTTTTAGTACTTAAGCCAATACTTACATCCACCTCTAGAGTGGTAGAATGTGATTTACCTTTAATTTTCTCAAAAAACATAAGATGGAGAGAACAAGATGATGGAGGAGTCGGTGGACATGGAGTACATCTCTCTCCATGGATACATCAGGAATACACTTTCAGACACAGAAGTGCATGCAGAACACCAGCTGAGAGTGGACAGGAGTACCTGACCAGTGGAAAAGAACATATAGAACCACGCAAAACTCGGTAGGATGAAGGAACTGGGAGGTGAACAGGAGTGTTAGTGGGACTGGACCTGCCCTCGGCGGGTGGGGGAACTGAAGCAGGGGTCTGATCCCCACAGCGGGGCAACTGTCTAAGTCAAAGGAGAAACATTTAAGGTTGAGAGTGAAACAGCTAATCTGTGGCAGCGTAAATGAAATGAGAATCAGACAGTCCTTGCCACAGCCATGCATACCCTGGACAGGGACGCAGGTTCCCTAGAAGGTGCAGCGGCTGGAAGTTGGACTTTAGGAATTGGGGAGCAATCCCTGGGCGAGGGCTGCTGTTGACAGTAGAGAGACGGATGGAGGGGATGTGAGGGAGAAGATTGGTGGGAAATGCCTGTGGAGGAAAGCCAGGCAGCCATGGAAGCAAGGGAATACGCGGAGTCATGTGTAAGGGGTAGAGCCGTCACCATAGCCTCTCTCTCCCTACAGGCCAGCATCCGGAGCTAAACAACAAAGAGGCTGGCCCATCAAATGCCTGACAACTGAGCTACAGAGTAGGATCCCACCCAGGGTGCCCCTTTAGTGCCTGACATGCCAGCCTACAGAGTAGGACCCCAGCCAGGAGGGCCCCTCTATGTGCCTGGTGCACCAAACAATAGAGAAGGACCCCAGGCAAGAGAGCCCACTAAGTGCCCGAACGGTTTAAGCTATGGAGAAAGACTGGCCAAAGGGGCCTTCTGATCACCAGCTACAAGAGGCTCGAAAAAATACTCTGATAGGGCCATAATTCTTGCGGCAGAGGCAGTCCGTGTCCCTGCACACCTGCCACCACCAGGGTCCCCGCAAGCCAAGCAGCTGTGCCACCTTCATGCTCAACCCTCACTGGGGCAGAGCTGCCACAGGCAAGAAAAAGTCTTGGATCCATGCGCGCAGGGTCGCTTCAGTCGTGTCTGACTCTACGACCCTGTAGACTGTGGCCTGACAGGCTTCTCTGTCAAGGGGGTTCTCCAGGCAAGAATACTGGAGCGTATTGGCCAATACTGGTTGCCATCCCCTTCTAGAGCACTATATTTCCTGCTGCCCTAACTGCCAACTCCCCTGAGTACCTGGTGTTACCAGAACCCCTGTGACTCAAGCAGCTGTAGCACCTCCACACCTGGCCCTCACTGGGGCAGAGGCAAGCCCTCCAGGGCAGCCTCAGCAGCAAACCCCATATGGACAACCCACATGCAGAGGTGGAAATGAAACCACAGTTGAAACCCAGGGTCAGTGTGGCTAAGGAAGAAGACCCAAAACCTTCCCACCAGCTGTACAAGCTACAGATGAAATCCACATGACCAACTAGGCAGACTCTGTGTCTATGGAATATATAAAAAGACACTGAGAGCTCCAACAAAAGAAAACACACTAGTTCCGATAGCTGTGGACATTGGAGGCAAGAACACACAGGACTAGGACCAGATTAGAATCTGAGCGGCCCCCACAGCAGGTCCAGAGATCAGCACGGTGTCGAGGGCATTTTAGGGAGGTGAGGTAGACTGTGACTTCCAGCGAGGGAAAGAACTCTGACAGCAGTAACCCAAGAAAAACATTTATTATTCCTATGTTTTGACTTCTGTAGATTCTTTCGGATTGTTTTTCTTTTTTCCCCCATTTTTCCCTCTCTGTTGTAGTTGTCAATTTTATTGTCACTATGAAATCTAATTAAGCTTTTGAGCTTTTTTTTTTTTGCCTCAGTCACATATTTTATTGTTGTTATAAACCTCTACCTCTGTGTTGGGCTTTTGCAGTTCTGTGGAGTTTTCCTTTTTTGTTTTTTCTTTCTTCTTCCTTTTTCTTTTCTTTTCTCTTTATCTTAATTTTAATTTTTTAAAACCTACCATTTTTTCTATACTTATTCCTTTGTTTTCTTTTCCTTTGTTGTTCTTTTCCCCTTGCACTTAATCTTTAATGTATAGAAATCTTCTTTATCAACCTCTATTTAAGTTTGCGTATCTATTCTTTCATTTCTTTCTTTCCTTTCTGCTCAACGTATTTCTTAGTTTTGTTTTCATTGCTTTATTCCCCACCTGGCAGCTTGCTTCAATTTTGTTTTCCAGTTTGTGCTTTAGTTAGTTTTGTTCTTAACTGGTAGATATAATTTTTTATTTCCTTTGTTCACCAGGTTAATTTACTGCACTTTATTTTTGTTGGACTGTTTTGATTTCACTTGTGTCCACACAAGAGACTGACCCAGACTTGCCTGTGAGTGTCCAGAAGTCTCCAGCACTGGCGTTGGCAGTGGCCTGCTGCAGGGTTGGGGGCACTGAGTGTAGAGTACATGCATGCTACTTTTCATAATGATCTTTTGAAGGAGCGAGAGCAGAGAGCCCATTAGGCATTGCTGACAGTCACGATTATCTTCATTAGCTCCACCATAGTTTGGCCCCAGGTAAACAGCAGGGAGGGAACACAGCTCTACCCATCAACAGAAAATTGGATTACAGATTTACTGAGCATGGCCCCACCCAGCAGAACAAGACCCAGTTTCCCCCTCAGTCAGTCTCTCCCATCAGGAAGCTTCCATAAGCCTCTCATCCTTCTCCATCAGAGGGCAGACAGACTGAAAACCACAATCACAGAAAACTAACCAGTCTAATCACAACTAACCCAGCCTTGTCTAACTCAATGAAACTATGAGCCATGTTGGGTAGGGCCATCCAAGATGGATGGGTCATGGTGGAGAGTTCTGACAAAACGTGGAGAAGGGAATGGCAAACCACTTCAGTATTCTTGCCTTGAAAACCAAATGAATAGTATGAAAAGGCAAAAAGATAGGACATTGAAAGATGAACTCCCCAGGTCGGTAGATGCCCAATATGCTACTGGAAAAGAGTGGAGAAATAACTCCAGAAAGAATGAAGGGATGGAGCCAAAGCAAAAACAGCACCCAGTTGTGGATGTGACTGGTGATGGGAACAAGGTCTGATATTGTAAAGAGCAATATTACATTGGAACCTGGAATGTTAAGTCCATGAATCAAGGCAAATTGGAAGTGGTCAAACAGGAGATGGCAAGAGTGAATGTTGACATTTTAGGAATCAGCAAATTAAAAAGGACTGGAATGGGAGAATTTAATGCAGATGACCATTATATCTACTACAGTGGGATTCTTCTAAGAATCCCTTAGAAGAACTGGAGTAGCCATCATGGTCAAAAGAGTCCGAAATGCAGTACTTGGAGGCAATCTCAAAAACTACACAATCTCTGTTTGTTTCTAAGGCAAACCATTCAATGTCACGGTAATCCAAGTCTATGCCCTGACCAGTAATGCTGGAAAAGCTCAAGTTGAATGGTTCTATGAAGACCTACAAGACCTTTTAGAACTAACACCCAAAAAAGATGTCCTTTTCATCATAGGTGACTGAAATGAAAAAGTAGGAAGCCAAGGAACACCTGGAGTAACAGGCAAATTTGGCCTTGGAATACGGAATGAAACAGGGCAAAGGCTAATAGAGTTTTGCCAAGAGAATGCAACAATCATAGCAAACACCTTCTTCCAACAATACAAGAGAAGACTCTACACAAGGACATCACCAGGTGGTCAACACCGAAATCAGTTGATTATATTTTTTGCAGCCAAACATGGAGAAGCATTATACAGTCAGTGAAAACAAGACCAGGAGCTGACTGTGGCTCAGATCATGAACTCCTTATTGCCAAATTCAGACTTAAGTTGAAGAAAGTAGGGAAAACCACTAGACCATTCAATATGACCTAAATCAAATCACTTCCAATTATACAGCAGAAGTGACAAACAGATTGAAGGGCCTAGATCTGATAGACAGAGTGCCTGATGAACTATGGATGGAGGTTTATGACATTGTACAGGAGACAGGGATCAAGACCATCCCCAAGAAAAAGAAATGCAAAAAGGCAAAATGACTGTCTAAGGAAAACTTACAAATAACTGTGAAAAGAAGAGAAATGAAAAGCAAAGGAGAAAAGGAAATATATACCCATTTGAATGCAGAATTTCAAAGAACAGAAGGAGAGATTAGAAAGCCTTCCTCAGTGATCAGTGCAAAGAAATAGAGGAAAAAATAGAATGGGAAAGACTAGAGATTGCTTCAAGAAAATTAGAGATACCAAGGGAACATTTCATGCAAACATGGGCTCAGTAAAGGACAGAAATGGTATGGACCTAACAGAAGCAGAAGATATTAAGAAGAGGTGGCAAGAATACACAGAAGAATTGTGCAAAAAAGATCTTCACGACCCAGATAATCACGATGGTGTGATCACTCACCTAGAGACAGACATTCTGGAATGCAAAGTCAAATGGGCCTTAGGAAGCATCACTACAAACAAAGCTAGTGGAGGTGATGCAATTCCAGTTGAGCTTTTTCAAATCCTAAAAGATGATGCTGTGATGATGCTCAATATGCCAGCAAATTTGGAAAACTCAGCAGTGGCCACAGGACTGGAAAAGGTCACTTTTCATTCCAATCCCTAAGAAAAGCAATGCCAAAGAATGCTCAAACCACTGCACAATTGCGCTCATCTCAAATGCTAGTAAAGTAATGCTCAAAATTCTCCAAGCCAGGCTTCGACAGTACATGAACCGTGAACTTCCAGATGCTCAAACTGGTTTTAGAAAAGGCAGAGGAAACAGAGATCAAATTGCCAACATCTGCTGGATCCTGGAAAAAGCAAGAGTTCCAGAAAAACATCTTTTTCTGATTTATTGACTATGCCAAAGCCTTTGACTGTGTGGATCACAATAAACTGTGGAAAATTCTGAAAGAGATGAGAATATCAGACAACCTGACCTGCCTCCTGTGAAATCTGTATGCAGGTCAGGAAGCAACAGTTAGAACTGGACATGGAACAACAGACTGGTTCCAAATTGGAAAAAGAGTATGTCAAAGCTGTATATTGTCACCCTGCTTATTTGACTTCTATGCAGAGTACATCATGAGAAACGCTGGGCTGGAAGAAGCACAAGCTGGAATTAAGATTTCTGGGAGAAATATCAATAACCTCATATATGCAGATGACACTACCCTTATGGCAGAAAGTGAAGAGGAACTAAAAAGCCTCTTGATGAAAGTGAAAGAGGAGAGTGAAAAAGTTGGCTTAAAGCTCAACATTCAGAAAACAAAGATCATGGCATCTGGTCCCATCACTTCATGGGAAATAGATGGGGAAACAGTGGAAACAGTGTCAGACTTTATTTTGGGAGGCTCCAAAATCACTGCAGATGGTGTCTACAGCCATGTAATTAAAAGACACTTACTCCTTGGAAGGAAAGTTATGACCAACCTAGATAGCATATTGAAAAGCAGAGACATTACTTTGCCAACAAAGGTCCATCTAGTCAAGGCTATGGTTTTTCCTGTGGTCATGTATGGATGTGAGTGAAAAAAAAACCTATATTTTAACCCAAATCTTAGGTCTATATTATGAGGCAAGGCAAAGAGGGAAATCATAAGGGTAGCAAGCAGTTCTCATTTATCTAATAAAAAGACTATCAGTCTATTAAGAAGGAGGAGCAGCTTACAAGTTCTAAGAGAGATTTCTTATACATGTCAAAAACCGAACATCTTACAACAGAATCCATGTCCTCCATAGCAGTTGTTAAAAGACTGCAGAGATGTCATTCACATAGCTGTTTCTTTCACCAACCCACGTCTATAGCCAGGTACAGGCAGACCAAACTAAAGTGCTGATAGCATAACTGAAGAAAATATACGTCACCATACTAAGTTTTAATGTCCTCAGGTCTGAGACTTCCCTTCTCATCCCACATTCATTCACAAAACACCTTCCTAATAACAAGCAAGAATGGGCCTGCTGTCTCTGCCAGAACTACTGGCCACTCTTAAATTCATTGATCAATGACTGCTCATTCACTGATCAATCAATCAGTCAACAAATACTTATGGAGTGACCGTCACTTGCCAAGCACTGTGCTCGGTACAAGTGAGCTCAACAGATCTGGTCCACTTTGATGAAGCTGACACTCCAGTGAAGGAAACAGTTTACCAAGTCACACAAATAGTTATATGCCCACTCCAGTAAGTGTTATGAAGACATGACAAAGTGCTATGAGAGGCATAACAAGGACAGGGTTTAGCTTAGAGCAAAGGCAGGCAAAAGCGTTAAGAAACACATCCCTGAAGGGACTTCTCTGATGGTCCAGTGGCAAAGACTCTGCACTTCCGATGCAGGGGGCCTGGATTTGATCCCTGGTCAAGGAACTAGATCCCGTATGACATGGTTGCATGCCTAAATTAAGTTTGCATGCCTAAATGAAGATCCTATGTGTTGCAGCTAAGACCTGGTGTGGCCAAATAAATAAATTTAAATATTTTAAAAAGTGACATATGAGCTGAAATCTGACTTGCTCTCATTAAATACATAATTAGCCACTGACTTTTGCTAATTAGGCACCATGTGTACAACTGTTGTTGTTCAGTCACTAAGTCATGTCCGATGCTTTGCAACCCCATGAACTGCAGCACACCAGGCTTCCCTGTCCTTCACTATCTCCCAGAGCTTACTCAAACTCATATCCATTGAGTCAACAATGCCCTGCAACCATCTCATCCTCTGTCGATCCTGTCTCCTCATGCCCTCAATCTTCCCAGCATCAGGTGGCCAGAGTATTGGAGCTTCAGCTTCAGCATTAGACCTTTCAATGAATATGTGTACAGTGCCACCTTAGAGCCTAAGAAGTATACAAAGAAGCCTAACATTTGAAGAAGTTTAAATTCACTTACTATGCCAAGAAAAGTCCGTCGAGTCAAGGCTATGGTTTTTCCAGTGGTCATGTATGGATGTGAGAGTGGGACTATAAAGAAGATTTGGGAGAATGGCATTGAAACATGTATAATATCATATAAGAAATGAATCGCCAGTCTAGGTTCGATGCAGGATACAGGAGGCTTGGGGCTGGTGCACTGGGATGACCCAGAGAGATGGTATGGGGAGGGAGGTGGGAGGGGGTTCAGGATTGGGAACACGTGTACACCCGTGGCGGATTCATGTTGATGTATGGCAAAACCAATACAGTATTGTAAAGTAAAATAAAAAATAAATTTAAAAAATTTAGAAAATAAGAAAGCTTTTTGGAAAAAGAGAATTGATGCTGTTGAACTGTGGTATTGGAGAAGACTCTTGAGAGTCCCTTGGACTCAAGGAGATCAAACAGTCCATTCTAAAGGAGATCAGTCCTGGGTGTTCATTGGAAAGACTGATGTTGAAGCTGAAACTCCAATACTTTGGCCACCTGATGCGGAGAGCTGACTCATTGGGAAAGACCCTGATGCTGGGAAAGACTGAAGGCAGGAGAAGGGGATGACAGAGGATGAGATGGTTGGATGGCATCACCGACACAATGGACATGGGTTTGGGTAGACTCTGGGAGTTGGTGATGGACAGGGAGGCCCGGCATGCCTGACACAACTGAGCGACTGAATTGAACTGAACTGAAATTCATTTACACAGAAGAGACATGAGAACTCAATAATGACAAACGCATCAAATACTTGGCACAAATAAATTATAATGGGAAAAGGGATTGATGACTCATTAGGGGCTGGAATAACCCAGAAAGAGTTCTCAGAGAAGGTAGGACATGATGTAGACTTACAGCAATGGTTTTTTTAATGTTTTTGATTAAAATACACAATAAAAAATAAATTTTACTGAGTCACTTTACATCAGAAATTAACACAACATTGTAAGTCAACTACACTTCAATAAAAATGGGGTTTTTTTAATTTTTTAATTTAAGAGAAAAATGCATTTCACACTGTAGGCCAATATAAACATACAGATATAAACACAAGCAAAACTCACACTTTGAGATACAAACCTTGTCCTCACAAAAATGAGTTCCAATTGATTATTTCTACTCTATTTCATTTTCTTAAGTTTTTCTTTCTGCTGGTCACAATCCACTAAATTAAGTTCATTATGCACTAATGAATCATAACCTAAGGTTTGAAATTTCTCTAACAGAAAATATTTCTACACAGAGTAAAGATTCTTTGAAAGGAAGGAAAACCTGAAAGTAATTCTCACCTCCTACAAAAGTGATTCAAGCCAGCGTGACCTCTAACTTTTCCCCCCATTCCTCCTGCTTCCCCTCATTTCCAGTTGCATAGGTACCTTCACAATGAAAGGGCTTCCCGGGTGGTGCAGTGGTAAAGCATCCACCTGCCAGTGCAGAGGACACAGGTTTGATCCCTGGTCCAGGAAGATCCCAGAAGCCGCAGAGCGACTAAGCCCATGCACCACAACTATTGAGCCTGTGCTCTAGATAGCAGGTATCGAAACGACTGAGCCCACGTGCTGCAACTACTGAAGCCCATGAGCCCTAGGGCCTGGCTTCATAAGAAGAGGAGCCACCACAGTGAGAAGCCCGAGCGCTACAGCAAAGAGGACCCCCACAGCTACAACTAGAGAAAAGCCCACACAGCAAGGAAGAGCCGGCGCAGCCAAAAATACACACATACAAAGTTACATAAAAAATAAGAGATCAGCACTTGGAATGTGGCCACACCACATACTTACATGATTTCTCCCAGGCATCATCTTCTCTGCCAGCTTCTACCACCAGCATCAGTAACCGGCCTGATTCTTAGTTGGAAGGCATAAAGCTTTTTCATACAAGCAAAAGTGAGGATTACTATCAGAGGTAGGACTAGATCAAAATTTCAGCTCAGACCTACAGGTCGGGTCCTGAGACTACACATGGACAGAGGGAATTCTTCCATTAGACCTCTAGGTTTCTTCATGAGCATTAATTTTCAACCCAGTTCAGTTTTCCAAGGTCAGGCCTTTAAAAATTGATCAGACTTCCAGTTACTAGAGACAGAAAAATATATGTCATGCAGAGTAAGCTACCAAATCTTCCATGAACTTTATGGTGATCCCTCATCAATACCCACCAATGTCAATAAACTCATCTGGGAAGGAGCTTTCATTCTTTAGTCATGCTGATCTGTAATACTCACTTTCTGTTTCATATATATATATATTAAACTTTTTATTTTATATTGGGGTATAGCTGATTAACCAAGTTGTGAAAGTTTCAGGTGAACAGTGAAGGGACTATGCCATACATATACATGTATCCATTCTCCCCCAAACTCCCCTCCCATCAAGGCTGCCACATAACACTGAGCAGAGTTCTATGTACTGTATAGTAGGTCCTTGTTGACTATCCATTTAAAATATAGTAGTATGTATATGTCCATTCCAAACTCCCTAACCCTTCCCCCTGTTCTCCCCCCATCCCACACCATAAGTTCATTCTCTAAGTCTGTGAGTCTCTTGTTTTGTGAAATACTCACTTTCATCAAGTATAGACTTAACAAAGCCTCCCAAAATTTGCCTTACAGATTTGACCTAAGAGCCTCAGAGGAATAGTACTCATCATTACCAGCTTCATAAATACTCCACAGACATTCCCCAGCAGTTTTTTTTTTTTTTAAGGAAGAGATAGTTGTTTCAAAATAAAGTGTTAAAATAATAATCAGTCTGAATCAGGCAGGAAACAGGTTCAGAAATTTATCCATTGCACTTATTGATACAAATAATGAAAGTATGTTTACTGATTAGGTATTAAAAGTTAAAGGGCTTCCCAAATGGCTCAGTGGCAAAGAATCCGCCTGCCAAGCAGGAGATGCAGGTTCGATCCCTGGGTTGGGAAGATCCCCTGAAGAAAGAAATGGTAACCCACGCCAGTATTCTTGCCTGGGAAATTCCATGGACAGAGGAGCTGGCGGGCTGCAGTCCCTGGGGTCACAAGAGAGTCAGACGTGACTTAGTGACTAAAGAGCAACAATAATTAAAGGTTAAAACAAAATTAATGAAAACGAATTTCTCTGGAGACACAGATATAGAAAAACCAAGGGGCGGAAGGCGGGG
The DNA here is from genome assembly GCF_001704415.2 of Capra hircus. Taxonomy (NCBI): domain Eukaryota; kingdom Metazoa; phylum Chordata; class Mammalia; order Artiodactyla; family Bovidae; genus Capra; species Capra hircus. The sequence goes on along the minus strand of NC_030824.1, from coordinate 59,305,782 downwards.
AGGTGGATGAATTGGGAGATTAGGATTGACATATACAGTATTGACACTATACATAAAATAGATAACTAATGAGAACTTCCTGTATAGCTCAGGGAACTCTGCTCAGTGCTCTGTGGTGGCCTAAATGGGAAGAAATCCAAAAAAAAGACAGGATATGTGTATACACATAGATGATTCACTTTACTGTACTGTAGAAACTAACACAGCATTGTAAAGCAACTATACCCCAATAAAAATTAATTTTAAACATATGTACATATATATTTCTCACTCTTCCCTACTATCTACAAGCCGCCTTTAAAAATATGGAAGAGTGGTCATCTCGGTCTGCTGATAGGCATAGCTAATGTTAGCACTCTGGCAAGTAACAGGGGAACTCCTCAGCTGACATACGTGTCACCGTGTTTCATACACACCCGCTAACTCACCCGGGTCCCAACATTACCAGGGGAGATTGGAGCTGCCTCCTGGCCTAGTTTGGCTCACTCAGGGGGTTTTTGTTTGTTTAATGTGTGCATGTAATCTGAAGAGTACTGATGCTAAAAAGAAGGCATTTGATGCTCTAAAGTTAAACCATGAAAAAGAGAAGGCATACTCATTTCTGGCTACTCCTAATGATGTCAGTCCAGAGGGCACCCTTAGGATTATCATTCTCCTTAAAATGAATCTTCAGACCCACGAAGGCCCCAATTTCGGGACTAAGGTTCTTCAAAGCATGAAAATAGAAGGTCTGTCCCGCAACCAGATCCGGAAAGTTATCTATGGGGTTGGAGAAGGAAATGGTAACTCACTCCAGTATTCCTGCCTGGAAAATCCCATGGATGGAGGAGCCTGGTAGGCTACAGTCCATGGGGTCGCAAAGAGTCGGACGCGACTGAGCGACTTCACTTTCTTAGTGACTAAACGACCTGTTAATGAGATCCGAATCAGATCTGACCATTCTTCCTTCTCTAACGCCAAAGACAGTGCTTAAGTAGTATTTACATTTTTAAGCTTCCGTATAACAAACTTGAGTCAAGACTGCTGTCCCTGTAAATTATGCATTCACTGACTCATTACCGTATTTGCTCTCCTACGCACCGCGCTGTTGATAGGTCAGGCCTGGGAAAGGCAAGTTGTTGCTGTTACATCTTTCAATCAAAAGGCAAGGTAGGTTGTTTTTCTCGGGTTCTTTGTGGGATAACTTGCACATTTACATCAGGAAGGGCTGGCTTCCGCCAGGTGTGGCCTCAGAAGGGAGTCCCCCAAAAAAAACGTATAATGCACTTGGAGACCCGGGCGTAGCTGGGCCGCTCCCCGGGTATGGGGCCTCAGCCGTGTGGCCACCTAGGCGCCAGGGCGGGCCTGGGATTCCTCTACCAAAGTGCGCAGTGAAGGCACCTCCGCGGCCTCTTCGCTCTGGTTTGGGAGAAAAAAGGCGACAGAGGCCCCGAAGGCAGCCATGGGAGGACCGAGCGGCTGCAGCGCGCAACCACAGCGCCGGAGGTACCCGGCGGGGCGCAGGCGAGGGTGCTGCGGGCAGGCGCGGGCTGCGGGACCCGTGGCTGCGGCGACCCGGCAGACCCTCCCGGCGGCCTGGGGGAGATCCGGGAAGGCCCTGGCGCCCAGTGGCGCCCACCTCGCGGCCGATCGGTGGATGAGCCTGTGGCTCCCGAGGCTCGAGGCTCGAGACGCCCCCCGCGCGGCTTCCCAAGCCCGCAGCCGCGCTCCGCCTCCCGAATGCAATTTGACCGGAGTGTCCCCGGCCGGCCGCCTAAGGCCACGGCGGCGAGGACCGAGAGGCCGAAAGAGAAAAGGGGAATGGAGTGGGGGAGGGGACCGGGAGCGAGGAAGCGGTGTCATTTCCACCAACTGGGCTCTTTCCTGACCCAGCCGCTCATCTGTCACCGCTGTCTCATTCCTGTTATTTACATCTGTCTTTAGCATTCTAATTACTCGCTTTATTACTTTAGCCTGAAGGAATCCTGTAAAAAACAACGGAGATGAGGATCCTACCGCACAATAAAACTGCCCAAAATCCCCACTGCACATTATACAGAGCACTTGAGAATATTTGTGCTGTTATATGACCTCAATATGTCCTTAGATTGATCTTATTATATCTTTCTCCCTTCTCTTTCTCCCAGTGTGTATGTGATGACTCTTTTAGGGTGTGGAGCACAAGAATAAACTGTTTAACAAATGATGAAAACAAGATTATTCTTGAGGCAGGAGATAAAGGGGGAGATGGGGTTTCTCTAAAAAGACTTTTCCAACCAACCCCATCTAGGTCCAGTTCCAGTTCCTAAACTCTTGGTTTTATTTTTCCCTTCAATCTAATAAAGTAGAGATATCTTCGCACACAGGCTTCTAAGGCTGAAAGAATCTTGGCAATTTAGAGGAGAGAATAAAATGCCTAATGTCTTTCATTATCTGGCATTAATCTCTGAGCTCCCAGAAGATCTCAGTAGGGGAAGAGAATTTAGAGATCAGAAGTGGGGTTCAAAAATCATGGTGGTTTGAATGCTTTTTTTAATGTGAGACTTAGAAGAGGGTGCAATATCTTGCTAAACCCCTGATAGCAAGATTCATGGATACACTCAATACTGGAATCCAAAGGAGGCTGATCAAACCTATCAGAAAATCCAGGACAAAATGCAGCTTTCTAACTGCTATTTATTCCTGCTAGTGGAATTATCCTTGCACTCAGTTGCAATTTTCTGCCTGTGCTAATGGTTTTCTTTATTGTGTTACACTAACACAATCTCCTCCAGAAAGAACATGACAAAATATATGGATTTTCAGATAAATAACTGAGGTAATTTATTGGCCTTTATGCTCTTCTGATGGCGTGGTTGATAGATAATGTAATAATATGTACATAATTAAGCAGGTTTACTGTACCTCAGTCAAAATAGGTCCAAGGGCAGTATCTCTGTCTTTAGGCCTATGGTTTTTCTCAAGATATTTACTTCCTCCACCTTGTGGAATAAAGGGCAGAACCTCAGGAGATAAACAGCTAGGCAATAAGTGAGGACTCGAGGTGCGAAGAAATAAGAAAGGAAAACTGGCAAATTTTCTCATAAAGGCTCTTAGATTGGAGCCCATTCTTTCACACCACCCAAACCTCATAAGATTCAGTGAACTGATAAGAAATAAAATGAATCGTTGAAGACAAACATACGCCTTCCCAGAGAAACTTACACCCAGTTAGGGAGTGAGGCTTCAAAACCACCTTTGCAGGACCCAGAGACCTTCTGTCAAGAAAGCACAAAGGCTTCTGGGAAATTATTAATAGTGAACTTGGTCACCACATGCCCCTCTGCCCTGGCTTCTGGAGGTTGCCCATTCAAGGCATGGTGTACTTGCTCTTCCAAACTCATCTAAATTACATCAATAACAGAGCGCACTCTTTAATGAGCTCTCAACTTTAAAGACTTGAAGGATATTAACAAGCCGCTTGACAAATGGTGCTTAGAAGCACATTAAAGACGCTGCTAATGGAGCGCATAATGACGGCTAATTTTCGATCAGATATAAATTAGAGCCCCAACAGTTATTTGCCTTAAGGACTTTATGTAAATGATTCTGTTCTGTATAAACTGAAAAGCGAAGAGAGCCCTGCCATTTTGGCAATCCTCATGGATATGATTAATAGATCTGCAACAGAACTGGGCAGAGACAACTGATGGCATTTCCATCTAAAAGGCAGTGTGTTTAGGCAGTAAATATGATAGCTTCTAGACTTCATGTGCACTTCTTCTTCAACCAAAAGAGTAAAAACGTCCTTGGCATCTCCTCTACATGGTTAAAGAGATTCACAAAAGAAGAGCATCGAGACTCACCTCCCTTAGACCTGTACCTCACACCCACCAAGATGCCCAGGACATATGCCCAGTCATAACTTTGTCCTACACTGGAACCCAATTCTCCATTTTATATGCTCCCTAAACACATATCCTGCATCATCATCAGAGACACAGTTCCCTCTACTGAGATCTAAGCTCTAGTGATCACTGTTTTTAATCCTCTCACTGTGAAATTGCTGAAGTACTCATTCCCAGCTTTGCATGCAACTCAAGTCCTCCGAGAGCATGCTGGGAACAGGAAAGGATTGGGAGAAGGAAAGTGAAGGGGAGGAGTAGGGGGTGAGGGGGGAAATGAGGAAGAGGTTGGAAGAAGGGGAGTGGAAAAGAATGTGAGAGCAGAAGGGGCTCAGGCAGGAAAGATGAGAGGAACTGTAATATCTAAGCAATTTAAAATGGAGGAAATATTTTGGGGCTTTGCTTTTTCTTTGCTTGTTTGTTTGTCTTCTGAGCCTCCACATTTTAAGTGTTAAGTCTCAAGCCATCAGAATGAATAAAATGGTTTGGGGACTGATTCTACAAATTGATTTCCTTCCAGCCTATTCCTGCTCTGGTGGTTCCTATAAAGCCTGGAAGAAGAGTTACCCCAAGATGGTGTCATCTGTGTCCAGCTTCTTCTTCAGCACATCTGCTTGGTGTCAGCTGGGGTGGATGTCATGTTTAAGGCTGGGATTGCTTACAGTTACAACTGGCAGCAGTTTCATGAACAACATCCCTTCCTGGACAAGAGGAGAAAAAGTTTGTGTAAGAGGAAGATTGCAAAACCTGACAAACCAGAGAACTCTAGCTTGTCAATGATTTATTCCTACAAGTAAAAAAAAAAAAAAAAAATTACCAAAAAAGCAAAACCTCAGTCTTTCTGCTGCAGGGAAGTCAAGTATTACTGCATCTCAGGGCAGTTTTCTCTGTCTTACACACACCAGATAAATGTGGACTTGGGGGAGGGGTCATTTTTTATAAGCAACTCTTGGGCAGTGTTCAAGTTAAAACAGAAATCCTGCCTCAACAAGGGAACTATTTCTACCAGTGACACCAGCTTCTAAGATTTCCTCATCCAAGCCATTTGAGAGATGAGAGCAATGACAAGCGGGCAGGGGAGGGGAAAATGGAAGGGTGATGGGTTGCGTGTTAAAAGAGATTCCTCCTAGACTGATTAAATCATTTTATCTTGCAGTAACTGATACCTATTAGCCAGGAGTAAATGGTGGAGAGTAAGGATGCTTCTTACCCTCATTACTGAGTTATGAAGTAGTTTTAAATGGGGGCACAATAAATAAGATTCTTCTCATCTTCCATTAAGTCTGTCTACTCTTCCCTCTGACCCTCCTCTCCAGGCACACACGCCTCAGGAGCTGAAGGCACATGCAGGAAACCTCTGGACATTTCTTCTCCCCACCGGTATAGGATTCTGTAGCAATGGGAGCAAAGCAGAAAGAGCAACCTCAGCTCTCATTTTGTCTGCCAGCAACATCCGGCTCCCCTCTGTTTTCCACTGGCTATCAGATGCTCTGTGTGATGGCAGAATTGGGTGGTAAAAACTAACATTGAAAAATAAAACTTGGAGTTATGGGACCACCAAAATGAATCACAAAACTGCAGAATTCTTATCTCACTGGACTGTGAGAGGGAAAATTGCTGGGTTTTTCAGGATGGCAAGTGATGTTTGGCATATTTCAGCTCGGAGAAACGCTTCTTCTTCCACTTTGTTCTCCTGCTCATAGTGGATAATTCACGTCACCTTTAGGGGATTTTGTGATTTTTATTTACAATGAATAAGCTCATATTATCAAGACTAATTCCCAGCTACACGTAGTACTTCCACTTCTCCTGGAGACACATGGAGGATACCTGACTCAATGGAGCCGAAATGGTTCCCTGTGATGTGCCTTTTCTGTGTTATGATAGCTCCCTTTTCTTCGGGGGCATTGACACTGTCTGACTTAGGGAGAAGGCAGGCCAGATGTGCTCACTCTGCATGTCTGCCTCTCCCCAGGGAGAGGTAGGTATCATCTCCTGTTAACCACCCATCTCCCTGAAATCCCCTCTTTTTCCCTGTTCACCTCCCAAACTCTGAGTGAATTCCTGAGAGGGCAAGTGGGGGCTGGAGGGTGTGGGGGGGGTGGGGAGGGAGCTAAATCTTACTGAAAAAGAAAGCAGCATGAGGGGAGAAGGGAAATCAATGAAATTATTTAGGAATTGGAAGGATGGGCCCCTCTGACAGTACTAATTAAAAGCTCTCAGGGCTGCAAAGTGAAAAGTTGACGAAAGAGCAACTTGCCAAGTGATTCTTCACTAACCCATTTAGGGCCATTTCTGGAAAGCCAGAGACTTAATTTAGGGACGTGAATCCCACATCCTCAAAAATGACTTTCCTCTCAGAAGGTGTCAGAAGTCCTAGCTGGGCAGCGAGGGCCTGAGTTCTCTTCTCCACTCACCCCCCATCTCTACCCCAAAGACCAACAGTTCTGGAGGAAGTGGAGAAAGTGGTTGCCTTCATTCTGGTTCCCGGTAAAGATAGTTAGTTACCACCTCAAAGTTGGTGTCGAAATGACACAACCAGTGAGCCAGGCCACCCTCTTTGAAAGCCATGCCTGAAGCACTGAACCCTGATTTCGCAGGGCCCCCTGATCTAATCTCAGCTCCCCCATCCCGGCTGAGCGCAGCACCCGCCGGCCTGGTCCTCGCGATCTTTCCGGGCGTCACAGACGGTTTCCGCCCCACCTCACCCGCGGAGCCGGAAACGCTGCGCCCGAGACACCATATTTGAGCTCCCTGCAGGATAGGCCGCAAGGACACACACCTGCGGCAAACAGAAGGTCAGAACCTGTCGGCACTCTAAAAGAGGCCCGCAGGGAGCCTGGAGCATCTTCCTAGGGGAACCGCGTGGCTTGGATAGACTAAGGAGAGATTTGGGGTGAGTTTGAAGTTTCACCCAGGCATGCGGGCCCCAGGGAACGGTCTGAGTGTAGCTCTGTGTTGGTCTGTGAATGTCCAGCTACGCGTGTGTTGCTGGATGACCACAAGCCAGGAAAAGAGGATCTCTCCTTCTCTTCCGGTCTGTGGCTTCAGGCCAAGCCCGCGGAGGCTCGGGGTACTGCGGCCGGAAGTGTGGCTCCCCACTCTGCAAAGTAATTTGGTTCATCTAGGACTAGAGCAGAAAAGGTGAGGACGGTTCTGGGCGAGGGTCAGGGGCCTTCCTGCGAAGTCTACCCTTACGTCCTTACAACATGTCTGGACGTTTGTCCTGCTGTTGAACTTGGAGCATAAGGTGACTCCCCCCCACCACCACCACGCCCAAAGGGATTACTGTCTTCCCTCACCTCCACTACCAACACCTTACACCACTATGCCAATAATTCCCCAAACCAAGGACCCACTCTAGAAATCAGGGAGCTTCCACCCCGTTTAACCAAAATGCACAGAGATGCAGACTGCCATTTAGCAAAGCCCCAGAGGCCCACTGAGAAAGTGGGACTTTCTTTCCCACTGTGTATTAACCCTCCATCTCCCAATGAGTCCACCAACCTCCCAGTCACACAGGCTTTTGGAAAATTTACTGCCCCAGCCACTCATGCAGAAGATGTGACCTTATGCCTGTCAAGCGCTTACAAACGCGTCAATTACTTGTTTGTTTTATTCTTTTTAACCAAAGCTCATTGATTAACAGGACTACTCTGGCATCTTACAAGTATTCCAAAAGCCAGCTGGCTTCTTTCAAAAATGTTGGACACAGACTTCTGATTTTCTGGTGGCCTTCCATTACTCAGGGAAACCTGGAAACTACAAGAGAACCCGCTGGCCAGAAACAAGAAACGAAACTCACCAGTAGACATAGATGAGACTCTGAATATGCTTCCAGGGCCTAGATAACGGGAGGGTTTGGGGGAAAGGTTTATGAAAAATTATGCCTAAATTTTAAAGATCCACTACTCAGACCCTGGTGTGGGGGAGGGTGTGTGTGGGGGACGATGTTGGGGGGTGGGGAATGGTGTGTGGGGGGACGGTGTGTGTGGGGGGGGGGCTGGTGTGTATGAGGGGGGCAGGTTTCTGATGGCTACGGCGGGGTCTGGGGACGGGGGAGGGCTCTCGCTTTCCGCCGAGTGACAGCTGGAGTAATGGCTGTAGGGCCAGAGCGGAGGTTGGGGGGCGGGTGAGGCTGGGTGGGGGCAGTAATTACTAGCCCGGCTTACCCGCCTCCCTACTTTAGAACGAACACGTTCTTTTTGAGCATCCCCTGCGCGCTCGGCCCTAGCGCGGCCTCGGGGCATCCTGGGGCCTGAATTGGGGGCTGGAGAGCGAGGGGGAAGTGCTAGAGGACTTTGAATCGTGGCTCCTAAAAGGCTTCTCAGCTAGAAGGTCCCCAAGGCCTCACCCTTGCAGGCCTGTGGAGTAAAGGAAGACCGAGCAGAGACTGCTCCGTGCCCAGCAGCCCTCAACGACCGGGCCCGCGTTAGTGACCCGGCAGAAAGTGAGGGGTCGGGGTAGACGCTGAAGCGGGTAGCCGCCTGGAAAACGGTGATCCACTTGATCGGGTTGCACAGGACCGAAACCTTTCCACGCGGGTGGAACGAAAGGCGAGGCCAGGTCTCAGCCTACACCCCCCATCTCCCCTCCCGGCCCACTGAGCGCAAACCCTCAGAGGGCGCGCCCGCTCCCTTGGGCCCCAGAACCCTGAAGTTAAGTGTCCGCCGAGGGATCCGCGCTGGGGAGGGCGGAGAGGAGGGGTGAGGAGTCGGGGCTAGGTTCTCCACCTCCTCCCGCCGCCTCCCTCCCGCAGGCTGGAAGCCTCACGTAGTCTGGGATTTTTTCAGAATAATTGATGGGTCCAGTTCTCCAGAGCTTTCCCGGTGAGAGCGCGGCAGACCGCGCTAGAATTTAAATAGACGTGATTAGTAAAATGCAAGGGGGCGAGGAGCCTGGGCAGCTTTTTCTCGCAGGTTCCTGGCTGCGCGCCTGGTAAGGCGGCTGTTACTCGCCCCCCGCCGCCCCCAGGCTCTAGGGGCCACGCGGGGCCAGGGCAAGCGCGTCCAGCTGGGAGGGCGGCTCTGCTCCCCACTCCCTAACACTGTGGCTCTAACACTCGGCCCCTCCCAGCCAGTTTCTCAGCAGCTTGCACCCCGAACTGGAGGAGAGGGGAGTTGGGGCTGGCAAGGAACCCGAGACCAGCGGGTACAAAGTGGTGGGAAGCCAGCGGGTGGGTGCGAAGATCTCGGTTCCTCCGCACCGCCGGAGCGGGCCAGGCGAGCACGAAGCCCTAGCCTTGAGCAGAGGAAGGCCTCTCAGTGATCACGGTTCCCGAGTCCTGCTTCTCACTCTCACTCCTCCCCACCCCTACCTCCGCCCTCACTGGTAGCCCTTGCTCCTGGCTGCTGAGACCGCAAACCCCGGTCTCAGAACTCAAGGCGCCCCTTCACTTACCCAAAGCTCTAAGAAGGTCCCCTCCACAAAGAAGTGACCTAGGCTGGGGAAAGCCTTCGCCTTCGCTCCCTCTCACATCCCTATCTCATCGATTTGTTCCTGAAAAGGGGGCTGTGCATTCTTATAACATCTACAGCCAATTAATATTGCATTAACTCTATTTAAAAAAAAAAAAAAACAAAAGCACCAGAATACTGCACCCTATCAAAGCCATCTATTATTCACGGAAATGTAATTGGAGACCTAAGATATGTGTGTTATGGGCCAGTGGAGGAAAACAGAGTCGTGACAATATTTCAGAAAGGAAGGGAATCCGAGGGTATCTAATATTTAATTTCAAGTCTGTGGTTTTCTAATTCGAGATTAAAAGCAGTCACGTCTTTGAAGCCAGACAGTTGGTATAAATGTACAGTTAAAATATTCTATTCCTCGGTCCCTAGACAGAGCTCTCTGCTCGTCCCAGGCTTCATTAAATTTTTATTATCATCCCAGACTAGAGCAGGGAATGAGCGGAAAGACTGTCCATCTAATTGCAATTGATAAAAAAAAAAAAGCTCTTAGATTTCCCCCCTCATTTTAATATATTAACAGCAGTTTTCTTCGTATGTCCAGTCTTTCCTAGCCCTGTGATGTACACACTTTGTCACACGGATACATTTCCCACTTTCCAACAGGCATGGAGCTTGGCTGTCTTCTCTGCCCTTTGAGAAAGCCTGGGGGTGGGGGTGGGGGGTTGTTGATGGGAGTGCAGGGAGAAAGGGTAGTGGAGACTGGCTTCAGAAAGTGATACTATATGCTGAGGGTTGTGGTGGGGGGGGGGAGGTGACATCAGTTCTTGAAGCATCTGGTGAAAGATCAACGTGAGACAACATTTGCACAAAGCTGGTTCTTCCAGTGGCACGATGAAAGCATATTGTTACCCAAACAAAACAAACAGATTATTAGACCAGGCTGCACTTTTTGACAGCCTTTCCACTGTGTGGGATGAAAGCAAGGCGTAATATTTTCATTTTATTTCTTTCTCACTGCTGCCCCCAAACACACACACCCCCCCCCACCCCTCAAACCGTTTGTTCTTGAGCCTTCTTCCTGTGCTACTTATCTGTCACACCAGAGGACTAGGATGTGTGTGTGTGTGTGTGTGTGTGTGTGTGTGTTCAAGAAGCCTGTCTCAACAAGGGTACTTAAAAAAAAAAATTGAAACTGGTATAAATAAAGCTTTTCATCTCCAGGCAGAATAAAACCCACAGTTTGCTTTCTGAGCAGCTTCCTATTATCACATCGCCACTTAATTTTATTTCTATTCTCTCCAAGTTAAATAGAAAGACTGGCTCACAAGGGAGCTGCCATGTGCCTACAGACTGGGGATGTCAAGCAGAGAGACTCACTGTGCAAAGTTAATTTCAATTCCCGAGGAGGATTTCACATTCCGGCTGGCTGTGACCCACAGTAATTAGCTGAGATAACTAATGATTACTTACTTATTCCTTGTAATTATCTGGATTTAATAATTCGCTGTGTAATTTATTAATTCGCTCATAATAGCCTTTCAGGACTGGGAATGGCTCCTTTAAAGGAGCAAAGCAGGGGGAAATTTAGTGATTTTTTTCTCATTGTCATAAATCTGTCTCCTGACAAATGTAGACTTCAGAAACATTTCTATCATCATAACTATCCAGGAACCTTTGTCTTCTTTTTTGTCCTACCAGGATACCAATCCAACTTCTTCTTCTTTTTTTTTTTTTTTCCTTCTGTTGCAGGCCCTCTCCTTAAGATCAAATGAAAAGTAAAGTGTAATTTTAAGTTCTAATGTAGACCATTTACCTAGCAATATAAATTGTTGTTGCCAAACAATTGAAAGGATGAATTTCTAAACTTACTGTCATAGCTTGCTTAGAAAAATTTGAGCTTCATTCTCTGAATAATATGCCTTTTAAGATCAAGCAAATTTTTAATGCCTTTTCCACCAACTCTTAAAGAGCTGCCCCAACAGATGAAATTATGAATTGATTCATTTAAAGTTTAAAATAAAGTATTTTTACCCCCTCCCCGAAATTCTAGTTCTCTTGGCAAAAATAAAGATCTAGAATCTCTCCTTGATAATAAAAGACTTATATATTGTTTTTTATTTTTAAAATACATTTTCTAGAAGTTAGGATAGGGTTCCTTTGAACATAAAGCCCAATTACTTCATTTGCTTTTCATAGTTCCATTATATTTCCCCAAGCTGTATGTCAATGAAACTCAATCTATAAAGGATTGACCAACTTATTTAATGTCAAATATCAAAAGAAAGTTGCATTCTTTCTGGATAATAGTATTATCCAGTTGGTATAGATTGTACTTAGCTATCAACCAGGCCTTAACGATCTTTGCTATTCTCCTTTCCACTTTAAGGAGTCACTTACTCCTTTCCATTTTAGACTTAAATGATTACACCAAAAAAATGCAATCATTTGCCATTAAAGAAGTTAAAAGAAAATAAACTACATAGTTCTGAAACATCAGATTGAGGAAGGCTAGGTATGTGGCTAAGTCAATTCATAAAATATCTTTTTCCAATAAAATAGTCATTGTGTACCTTAGGAGAAAAAATTAGGAAATGAGTCATGAATACCAATAGATTTGATTAATATGACAAGGATCGTCAGGCACAATCTGCTATTTATCCATCTGACTATTTTGAAAGCCAATATCAAATGGATATTTCTCAACAATTTGTACACAGTTCCTTCTTGCCTTACCTTTAATTTTGTCTTTAAGACCAAGCCTCTTCTTTTCAAATCCCTTTGTTTCGGTATTTCTCTGTAACTATCATTAATAGAAAACTTTCAGAATACATTTCTTGTAAAATTTCCACTTTTTAATAAAATAAGCATGTTTAAGCAGGCTTAAATAATAGATAAAATTTCCATTTTGTAGGCAAGAAAGGTTTTTTTACTCTTATAATAACATAAAGAAGATGAACTTAAAATGTGATAGTTGAAAAGTCCAGGAACACAGGAGACAAAGAACACTTAATGAATGAAGTATATCTAGGCCTTCACTCAACTGTTGGAGTAAATGGATAGTTGCTTTTTCACTTCACTTACAAAACCTTAGGACAAGCATGCAACATGGAAGCTATCATATATTTCAAAATGCACTAAAAAGAACACCTCTGCTATTTCTATCCATTATATTTCTCAGTTTCTACTATTTTACCAGATTTTTCTCTTCATTTAAACATGTTATATTTGTTGAGAGAAAATACAAGTACACCTATCTGTCTTTCCCCTAACTGACTCCCCTTTCTCCTAACACACACTAGATAACAGCTACACATAGGAGGAAGGAGGTG